>NC_143572.1:22885000-25385000 GCF_054136105.1 Typopeltis vanoorti | reverse complement strand
TTGTGTTGAATACTATGGCTACTCCTTCTTTTCCTTGATTATCATTGCCTGAATATAACATTTTGTATTTATTGCTCAGAAAGATCTTACCAGTTTAGAATTATTAATATAATTCTGTATGCAGATGATCGAATTATATTATAAGACAATGAAGGTAACCTTCAAAAATCAGTTTATGAATTAAACAAAATAAGCAAACAATGCATTTTAAAAATTTCACAAAAGAAAATAAAAGTCAGGCATTTAAAGATTGAGATCATGTTATATTAAAAATAGTCAGAGAAAATAAAATAATAGAAAAAGTGACACAGTTTAATCATTTAGGCTGCAAAAATGCCAGGGTAGTATATTGGTGGCAGATTTGTGAAAAGAAGGCTCCCTGTTCTGATAAGTTTTTTAATTAATTAATTGTGGATAATTTTGTGTTTATATGGAAGAGATACATAAAACACCTTGGTGGACTGAAGAACTAAAAGAAGAAATTAAAAAGAAAAAGCAATTGTGGAAGAGATATATAACATCAAAGATGCAGGTAATTAGTTTACGGAATTAACAACGCAAATGAAGTATATTAATTAAATGTAACTTTAATGAAACACTTCTATATTTCGGCAACGTCACTTCAATTTCATATTGAAAATTTCTTTTCAATATGAAATTCAATTTTATCCTGCTCAAGACTAAATAGTAATCACTTCCAATTTCAAATCCTCTGTACACTCTGGTGTCCTGCACCAGGGAGAAAACATCACTATCAACAATAACATAGTCAGTGACACTTTTCTTATTCCTAGCCTCTTCTCTCCATGTGAATTTGTGCACATTTTTATTTTGGAACATGGTGTTAGTAATAACCAGTCCATGTCCTGAGCAGAAATCCAACAGATATTTGCCATTATTATTAGTTTTGCTCTTTTCTCCAAATTTTCCCAAAACATTTTTGTATGTCTGACAATCATTTCCTACTCTGCTATTTAGATCCCCAACAAGGACCAACTTTTCCTTTTTCATTGTGTCAGTAGCTTTCTCTAGAGCCTCAAAAAATTCCTCCACTTCTACCTTAGTAGAACCTTCTGTGGGACCATAGGCACAAATAAGTCTCATTGTCCAGTTCCCCATTGTGATATTTGCCCAAATCACTCTACTTGACACTGCCTGCAATTCAAGAAGAATAGCCTCATATTTTGTGTTGAATACTATGGCTACTCCTTCTTTTCCTTGATTATCATTGCCTGAATATAACATTTTGTATTTATTGCTCAGAAAGATCTTACCAGTTTAGAATTATTAATATAATTCTGTATGCAGATGATCGAATTATATTATAAGACAATGAAGGTAACCTTCAAAAATCAGTTTATGAATTAAACAAAATAAGCAAACAATGCATTTTAAAAATTTCACAAAAGAAAATAAAAGTCAGGCATTTAAAGATTGAGATCATGTTATATTAAAAATAGTCAGAGAAAATAAAATAATAGAAAAAGTGACACAGTTTAATCATTTAGGCTGCAAAAATGCCAGGGTAGTATATTGGTGGCAGATTTGTGAAAAGAAGGCTCCCTGTTCTGATAAGTTTTTTAATTAATTAATTGTGGATAATTTTGTGTTTATATGGAAGAGATACATAAAACACCTTGGTGGACTGAAGAACTAAAAGAAGAAATTAAAAAGAAAAAGCAATTGTGGAAGAGATATATAACATCAAAGATGCAGGTAATTAGTTTACGGAATTAACAACGCAAATGAAGTATATTAATTAAATGTAACTTTAATGAAACACTTCTATATTTCGGCAACGTCACATTGCCATCTTCAGGAACATAAAGATATGGTATGTGCACTCAGGAACTAACACAAAGCAAATGAGGAAGAAAGCAAGAAACTAATATTGTTCCTAAAGTCCTAATGGTACCCTCTTGCGGGCTAATTTGGTAGTCTTGGCAGTTGGGCTGAAGTTCTCATAATGAAAGTCTCCCAAATTTGGGGCAGTTTCATGCACCCAAATTTGTTGAGGTTAGGAACGTTTTTTAGAGCTGCTGAAGATTCTCCCAAAATTTGGGAGACTTTCATTATGAGAACTTCAGCCCAACTGCCAAGACTACCAAATTAGCCCGCAAGAGGGCACCATTAGGACTTTAGGAACAATATTAGTTTCTTGCTTTCTTCCTCATTTGCTTTGTGTTAGTTCCTGAGTGCACATACCATATCTTTATGTTCCTGAAGATGGCAATGTGATGTTGCCGAAATATAGAAGTGTTTCATTAAAGTTACCTTTAATTAATATACTTCATTTGCGTTGTTAATTCCGTAAACTAATTACCAGTTATGTCTAACCAACGTATAAGCCTTGCTACTAGAATCAAAGATGCAGGTTGATAGAAACCAGGATTTCACACATGGCTTTTGCAGATGATATAGTGATTCTAGCAAATACAGCTGAAGATCTGCAGTACAATATCAACATTTGGTATGAAGAAACAAAGAAAAGGAATATGACCATAAATATAAATAAAACTAAAACAATGATCATATCTAGAAACCAACAAAAACACATAATAAAAATAGAGAATCATCAACTGGAACAAGTCCACTCCTTTAAATACTTGGGATCATATATACAAGAAGATGGTAGACTAGACACAGAAATTAACAACAGGATAAGAGGGGGAACAAAGCTATTCTATGCAATGAAAGGTCCACTCCTAGATAAGAAAGAAGTCACCCAGAATACCAAACTGGCAGTGTACCGTTCAGTGTTTCTACCAACATTAACATACATTTGTGAGTCTTGGTGTTTAACAACAGGAAACAAAATAAACTGCAGACAATTGAAATGAAATATCTCAGGAAAGTGGCACAAAAAACAAGACTAGACTGAATAAGAAATCAAACCATAAGAGACAGTCTTCAAGTTGCACCTCTGAATCAATTCATAACACAAGCCCAAATGAGATGGTTTGGACATCTTAATTGAATGGAAGAAGGAAGAATAGCAAAAACTATATACAAAAGCCAGAAAATAGGAAAAGAAACATAGGCAGACCCAGGAAAGGTTGGCAAAAGGAAATTAAAGAAAAATTGGAAAAGAAAGGAATTAACTGGAAAGAAGCAAAACAACAAACCTTGTACAGGACGGCATGGAAATCCCTTTAGCAAAATCTCGACGCTTAAAAGCATAAGAGATCATAGACGAAGAAGAAGAAAGAGCTGCAGCAGAAGTTGTGCACTTGCAGCGTTTGTAACATGTGGTCTTATTTGTTTATAAAACTGTTAAACTTAGAGTGATATATATTAACCACTATCAAAAAAAGTTGACAGTGCTTTGTCCTTACAAGAGTTAAATTTTGATAGTAAGAAAGTTTTGAAAGAGTATACAAGCAATGTTCTGAATGTCAGGAGTAGTGAATGTAGTGCACATGTCGCAAATGCCACAGCAGGGTGTAGCAAAACAGAGGAAGATGTGAAAGATGGTAGAATGGTAGAAAAGTGAATAAATAATGGTAAAGAAGATTATTATTATTATTATGTGACACCTCCAGGGAGTCCAAAGACTCATCGAGGGAGAGTGTGCCAACAGCATCAAATGATTGATCCCCTTCCAACTACTAACAGTGCTCAAACTTGCAACAGGAACAGAAGTCTGGCAACAGGAACGGTCCCAGAATAGTGGAAAGAAAAAAACTAGTGTCACTGCATAAGAGAGAAATCCAAGTCAGTAGTGTCAAACTATAGGTATTATAAACTATAATACCACACTTCCAGTCCTACTCCCTCTATCATCTCTGAAAAATGCAATACTGTTTACATTCTATCCCTGTAACTATACCATTTTCTTACTGATGCCTACAATTTTTGCCCATGCTGAGCTGACCAATGCCAAAAATTACTCTCCCTTATTTGTGATACTTCTGGCATTCGTGTACACACATTTCAACATCCCTTTGGTCCAACTATTAGCCTTGTATAATGTCATTACCAACCCATCTGAATCCAAAACCTATGAAATCACATTCAGAATTGCATAATCATTTCTGTACACGCATACATTTCTCACAGTGGTAGTCAATCACATACTTGATTGCATCTCCCCTTAATATCTCCAGTCAGTTTCTCTAGTTTTGCACTTCTAAACTCTCACTAAACAACACTTTCTCTAAACATTTAAATCCAAAACTATTCAAATGTAGCCCATCAGCATATACAAGCCCTTTCATATATCAAATTCACTCTATACATCTATAAATTGCACGCTAATCCTCCTGCACAATCTTTTCATTGACTCATTACCAATCATGGCCCTACTTCTCAACTCTCTCTCTCTCCTATTGTACCAAGGCAATAGACTCACAATCTTCACTTCCTTACTCTTCATTTTTGCTACTTTCAACAACTTGTTCATATCCTCTATCATTATATAGTTCCCCCTTTCAAATCATTTGTTTCTGCCTGCCAAAACAATCAACTCTTTCACTTGTCCCTTATGCATATTAGCAGTTTCAACAGTATCCTTGATCTTTGTGCCTGAGAAATATGCTTCCACTTTCTCATTAAGTATACCTCTTAGCATTGAATCTCTGTACAATACCTTCACCTTATTTCTAGTTTCTCATACTTTCCCCACTCAAGTTTTCTTTCATTCTTATGCTTGCTGTACCACACAACAATTATTTCGACAATCAACAATTGTAATGTGAAAGATGCCATGTAAATCTGCTATTTCACTCCTTACAGTCAACCTCATCGCCCACTTTACTTTCAGCTGCTTCTTTCATGCTGTCATTCATATTTTGCACACTAGCATTTACTACTTCCACATTCTTTCACTATCTTTTCTTACATCATTAATATTCAAAACTTCATTTTCCCACTTTTCACATAGCTTGCATTTCTTGCACTTGCCCACGAAACATTTATGACACACTCTCTCTCCACTTGTTTTTGTACCATAACCCATTCACCTTTGGCAATGAATAGATAGCACACACACTATACCGTACAAAATCCTTCATGACATACTCAGAGAACGAGTAATCATTGGTTGCAATTTCCCTAGTACATTGGTGCCATGAAAAATGCTTTCTAAACAATATCCCATATTAAATTTCACAAACACACACTCAACTTTACAATCTAAAGTAAGAAAGATATAACCAAAAATAATTACTAAAATTACTAATATTCGGCAAAATAAAATACTTATCTGTAAGAGGAAATGTGCAAACACTCATTCTGTCATATATTTCTACACAGTCAAGTAATACTATGGCAAATTCATGTTGCTTGCTCAATTCAGTTATCACTATGTCAGAATTCAGGCTATCCTCTACAGAGGATCAGAACTCATTTCAGTATAAGAGTAATTAGTTTATTCAGGACCTTACTTTAAAAATATCAACTGTTCATAATTAGATGATCTATCCTAGCACTATTTTGGGTGCTATGTAACAACTCAGTTTTCCTTCCAAAAAAAAACGCACACACCCGAACAGGGACTTGAACTCTGGACCCTTAGGTTAACTGCCTAAGGTGCTCTACCGACTGAACCATCTGGGCATCTGCAAAACTAAATGTTTCTCCTATATGTTACACTGCCTAATAGTATCTTCAGGAAACTATTTAACAAGTGAAAAAACAAAAAATAAAACTTCTCCCAACAGCCACTATTTCTATAAATTGAAAAAGACTGGAAGGATACTTTAATCACATATATCATTATGCATGTTATGCGTAGCCTCTACATTGTTGTAAAAACGCTATATGTAATTGCTGGAATATGAGAGGTCTTGAATATTACACATATTATTTAATTAATGACTTTCAAATGTCATGAAGTATCAGTCCTTGTTTTTTTCTATTTAGTGTGCCTTTGAGCGAAGGAAGACTCCTTGGATAATCTGTTGAAGTCATTCTCTTCAAAGCAAATCATGGAGAATTTACCGTATGATGTTCTATGAGTATGTGTGCTTCAAGTCTGATTTTTTCTTCCCTTTTGTGTTCAACATCACTTACATGTTCTTTTTTATGGATTTCAAAACCTCTCTCAGTTTGACATAAGTACACCTCCCCACAAGAACAAGGAATGTTGCATACTTCAGGATGTTTGAAAAATGGAATATTGTCTTCAGGGGAATATAAGAAACTTCATAAGGTGTTAACTGGTTTGAAGGTTGTTTTGATGTTGAAGGATTTTAATAATTGGGCTATTTTCTTAATGTATTGCCAATGCATGGTAAGAATACTGCACCTTTGTAATTAATTATTCCGGATTATCACAGGATAGTCCATTAAAAAATAAAAAGTTTCTTTAGTATTTTTTTTTTTTAAGTCAATATCAGAACAGCCTTCACCCAATTACAAACACCTTACAAATTTCTGACATTTCTCTAAAGAAAACATTCCATTTTATAACCTTTCTGGAGTATACAAGATTCTATTTCTTATGGAAAGGTGTACATAGATCAAACTGGCAGATGATTCAAAATCAGTAAAAAGAACAAGTAAACAATATTGGTAAGAGTATTGGTAAGCAAAACTGGTAAGGAATAAAATAGAATTGGGCTGATGGACGTAGCATTCTTTATGATGGTCGGCATGGATTTGTAAAGGGTAGATGTTGTTTTAGTAATTAACTTGCATTTTATGATAAGGTGACAAGTGTGTTAGATAAGGGAGAATCATATACAGTGGTATTCTTAGCCTTTGCAAAAGCATTTGATAGATTACCACATGATAAGTTGGTGTACAGGCTGCAGAGGATGGAAATAAATAGTATACTGGTTAGATGGATCAGAGTTTAGCTCTCTGAACGATACCAGCAGGTTGTGTATGACAGAGCAGTGTCTCAAAAAAGAAGGGTAACCAGTGGAGTGGCCCAGGGTTCCGTTCTTGGGCCCCTGCAGTTTAACTTCTTTGTAAATGACATATCATGTGGATTGACTGGAGATCTTCAGTTATTTGCTGAAGATGCAAAGTTGGGAAGAATTATAAGTAGCACTGCTGATGTTAATTATCTTCAGGAAGATTTGAATAGACTTTTTACTTGGACAAAAAAGTGGGGTTGTAGTTTTAATATCAATAAGTACAAGATGTTGCATTTTGAAGTGCAGAAATATAAGGCTGTGTACTACATCGATGGTGCTGTACTGCAAGAAGTGGATGAGATTAAAGATTTGGGAGTGATGGTTGACAGTAGACTGAAGTTTAGAGGGCATATTGCTAGTGTTGCAAAGGTTGCATATCGTAGTGCTGCTGTGATAAGAAGTACTCTAACATGTAAGGATAATCTGGTCACCTGGGTTTCAATGTGATGTAGAGACATTGGAGAGGGTCCAGAGGTGAGTGACTAAGACAATATTAGAACTTTGGACTGCTGACTATGGAGAGAGAGAGGTCAAAGAAATGTGGATTGCAGAGTTTGGTGGATAGGAGGAAGAGGGGTGATATGATAGAGACATTTAAGTTAGTGAGAGGATTTTATCAGATTAATCCAGAGGGAATTATAAAAAAAGTAGAAAGTGAGAGGAGAAGAACCAGAGGTCATTCCTGGAAGTTATGTAAAAGTGTAGTGAAGAAGGATGTGAGGAGTAGATTTTTTTAAATGGACAATTGTCAGGGAATGGATTGCATTACCAGAATGTGTTGTTAATGCAAGGAGTGCTAAGGATTTTAAGATTCAATATGATAAATATGTTGTCAGTTGAATGAACCTCCCACAATGAGTCTGGGAGGAACTCCATGGAGGGTGTAATAATAATAATAATAATATAGAAAACAAAAGGAAAGAAAAAAAGCAGTTTCATAGCACACATCCTCACAGAATGCCACACAGTAATTTGTCAAACCTCCTCCATGCCTTATTTTGAAGAAAATGACTTCAAGAGTTTGTTCAAGGAGTCTTCCAAGGTCATTTGCTCAAAGGCACACTAAACAGAGGCCAAGGACTAATACTTTATGACATTTGGAAACCAGTAATTAATCAATATGTGCAATATTCAAGATCTCTCCTATGCCAGCAATCACATACAGAATTTATGCAGCAACAACAACAACAACAACAACAACATAGAGAATGCACACAATATGCCTAAAGATACATGCGATTAAACTATCATATTATTATTATCATTATTTGACACCTCCAGGGAGTCCTAAGACTCATCAAGGGAGGGCACCTACTCTACAACTCTCTGTCTCCACCACTCAACCTCATCCACAAACCGCTTCATCTACACTAACGCCATCTACCGTCCACCATCACCACTATTATTTTCACAGACAATCACAAACATTCATGCCCACAGTGGGATTCGAACCTGCAACCTTTTGGCTGGAGAGCAGATACGCTAACCACTCAGCCAACCAGGCCAGCAATCATTCCAGCCTTTTTCAATTTACAGAAATAGCAACTGTTCAGAAATGTTTGATTTTTTGTTGTTTCTTTGCTTGTGTTAAATAGCTTCCTGAAAATGCTATCAGCAACCTAGATAGATAGTGAAATGTGTCAGAGAAACATTCTGTTTTAGCAAAAAAAATGTCTATGAGTTTAAAACCTGATTATTTATTAAAGTTAATATAAATCTACTTGTAATGAATTACGTAAGGAGAAAAAAAATAATATGAAGATATCAACAGAAAACACCAAAAATTATGACAAAAAATTTCAGATTATCACTCAAAGATAATCTGAAAGTTGTAAATTAAAAACAAAGGAAAAACATAAAAGAAGTTAATAAAAAATATGGCTAAACACAAAATACAGCTTGCTATAAAATCTAATAATAATCATAATAATCTTTTTTTTTTTTTTTTAAATGTTGCTTCTACCCACAAAAGGTTCTTTGTAAACCTATAGCACATTCTGTACCATGGGTGAGCTAAGGATATATATTTTTATTTTTATCAATTTTATATTTTTTTGTATTTTTTTTAAATTTATTTTTACATAGCACAGAAACTCTGCTGTAGACACTGAACATGGAACTTATTCAAGTCACTATGGGCTTCCCCAATAAGCAGAGTGGTAGTCTCGACCAGGTGGTAAAATCTATCTCCCACAAAAGATAATCACAAACATCTATGAACATGGATTCAAACCTGCATCCTGTTAGTTGCAGAGCAAGTGAACTAATCACTAGGCCAACTAGGCCACCAGAAACTACAAAAATCAGTCAAATAAATGAAACTATACAGATGAAAAATTTATGAAAAATGTGTAAATTATAATATTAATCAAAATTAGGAATACATAAATCAAAGAATATTATTTTAACATACAAGAAATAAATGATTCAATGTGAAAATGAAAAGAAGAATGGAAAAATTATACAGAAAAAAATGCTTGATAACAGATGGACAAAAAACAAAGAACTACATACCAATGAAAAAGAGATGTACATAAGACTGGAGCAAAAGTGGAAGGATGGTTTTGAAAAACAACACTACAAGCAACTAAGTTTAACAGTCAAAAGGAGAATTTTATGTACATCCTACATCAATTTCGAAAGATTAAAAAAAAAAACTTTATATCATTGTTATTATAGTTTATAATATAGTTTGAGTACACCTTTAAAGATTGTTATTTCTGTTTGTTACTTATGTTCTTACTGTTGCAATACCAAAAAATTAATTTTTTTGGTATTTTATTTGGTATTAATAATACCAAATAAAGTTATTTGGTATAATTTTTATTAACATGTTCGATTATTTTTCCTTTGGTTTTTAGTTTCCACCTTTTACTTTACATTTTTATGCCTTGTCATAATTTATCCAGTTACATAAGTGGAAGGCATTACACATTTTAGTAATAGTAGATCACTCAGTGTGATCAAAATGTGAATAAACTAACAGTAAATCAACTAATAATATCAATATAATAAAAAGACTTACTTTAACAAAAATTTTAACTGCATAACCCAGAATCGGCATTCTAGGATCGATGCTACTATAAGCCTTTAACAGCCTTGTGTTGTGCACAGCCTATCAAAGGGGAGAAAAAAAAAATTATTTTTACCTGAGCATCTGAAAGGAGTTCAATGACTCATCATGAGTCATTGGACTCCTTGAATGATGAGTAAATGACAAAATGAATATCATCTCTCTCCCTCCATAAAAATCATTCACCCAGAAAAGCCCTCACACAATTGCCTGTGACAACATATTATTATTATTATATTATTATTACCTGAAACTTCCAGGGTATCAGGAATGAATCAGGAGAAGTCACCACCCACACCAAGCCAGCCCAATCACATACCATTTTATGAGAGAAAAATCTCACTCTCACTGATTTTTTTTTTTTTTTAAATTTATTCTCACAGTGAATGTCATGGAGTTCATTCACACGCTCCATAAGGATACTGGTAGATGGTAAAATTCCATCTACCAGTATCCTACTAGAAGCTTGTAGCTCTTGCTTCATATCTCATGCCTACTAGCATCTGAAGTCCACAAATTCTCAATTTTTACCTCATAATCCAGATTCCACAGCCTCAATATAATTTTTAACACTCTCTTGGCATCCTCTTCACTGTATCTACATCACTTTGGAAATCAGGATACCAGATGAGGTCGTATCAAGGCTTTGTAAAGAGCCAAAATGACTGCCTTATTCAACAATGTTTGTTTTAGCATTGCAATTATCCTCTGAGATGGATTGTAATCGTTGCTACATGGCATCTGAATTTCAACTTTCTGCCTACTAAAACTTTAAAAAGATCTCTAGCCTAATCAGTTTCTTCTAGTATAATCCAACTAATATAATATGATAGTGGTTATCTCATCACACTGAAGTGCATAACTTCACATTTAATAACACTGGCCACATAGATAGCCACTTTCACTTTCCAATAATTCCAACCTATTCAAATGATTCTGCAAATGCTGCATGTCACTTAAATTCCTGATTGCTTGCTCATCAGCAAACAGCTGTATACCTATCAGATCTTTCAACAACTAGCTCTAATCCAGAATATTTTAGTAATAAAGTGTGACATCTTTTGATTACTTATATATATATATGGATAATATGACTTTTGCATTGCTTCAACCTTGGTATCACTTTGGGGTTTAGCTTCCACTGATGGGACCTCAATAAAGGTGAAAACCAGTCTGAATAGTGGCCCTTTTCATAATGCATAGCATTATATATGTCCATATGGATATGTGCTTTGCACTATGGGACACTAAGGCAATTGATGTGAAGTCTGAAGTTATTAGCCTCTATATACAAGGAGCGCAGTCGTCAAGTGATGTCACACACAAACATTGTTTGCTTAGACTTGGATAAAGGATGAAACCAAAAATACAATTTCTTGGCATCTTTAATTTATAGATAACCCAGTGAAAAAAATTGCAACATCTGTCTCTAATCCAGAGTATTTTAGAAATAAAGTATACCAACCACCTTTTTACTACACACATATAGGAAATATAAGATCCTCTGCAGCTCAGTCAGTAAAGACGAAGCTCTTTGGATGGAAAGACCTGGGTTCGATTCCCGTCAGCGATGTAAAGAACCTTTATCTGGTCTGTTTCAACGAAAGGTGAGTAAGCAAGTCTCGTAAGGAGGTGGGGGGAGGGGGGGGTTCTGCCCAGAAACTCAGGTTTTTCGTCCCACAAAACAGGAAAACTGGACATGCATGCATCTACAGATATAGGACACACACTGGGAGGCACAGGGCTAACCACCTTATCCTTAAGTTACAGTTGTGCAAAGTCCAAGAATACTTGGAAAGGTCGTGGGTGCTTAAGTGTCTGTTAGGAATACTGATAGGATAGGAAATATAACTTCTGCATTACTTCGACCTTGTTATCACTTTGGCATCTGGCTCCCACTAATGAGACCTCAATAAAGGTTGAAACCAGTCTGGGTAGTGGCTCTTCCCATAATGCATGATATTATATGGATAATATATAATGCCATGCATTATGGGAAAAATATATATTCCCATAATGCAAAGCACTTATAAGGATAAGTGATTTTCATTATGGGATACTAAGGCAAGTGATGTGAAGTGATTAGCTTCTATGTATGAGTTGCCCCAATCCTGAAAATAGTTCAGGTGCAAACTTGTTTGCTTACACTTGGATAAAGGATTAAACCAAGAATATGATTTCTTGGTATCCTTAATTTATAATATAACCAAGTGGAAAAACTTACAACTAATTAACAGTAGTAATGCCTGACAGGATTCCAAAGTCAGAGGTTAAATACACAGGTGTGAAATGAAAAAAACAGGGATTAAGCCTGTAATGTAGAGGAAGAGGGAATTATGGAGACAGGGGGTGCTTAATTATGGAGGGGATGCTTGAGGGTCAAAACTGTATAACTGAGAGGAGACCTCCACATAGCCTTTAAAGGAATGCGGAGAATCGACCAGGGCTTCTGACCTAATGTCCAATCCTCACCTTCTCGTGGTGCACCCTGTTGGGTATCTACTTTGATACTGAACGAATGAGGATGGGCTGGCAATTTGGGATTTAGCCGACCAAATTGTATTCTTATTGGTTAAACCAAAATAAAAAATGATGGTACAACATGACAAAATTTCATGCCGGATGGGGCATCGCCCGGTTAAACAAGGCTACCATTGTTTTCACCAGGGTGAACAGCGAAAAGTCAGCTACTGGAACAAATCTGAAAACAAACCCCAACTCAACATCACCAGAGATAAAGATCGGTACTATCAACATAAGAAGCCTGAATGGCAAAGAAATGGAGCTAGCTGAGGAATTAGATAAGTACCAGATCGACATAATAGGGGTGACTGAAACAAAAGACCAAAACTGGTGAGATCTTTCTGAGCAATAAATACAAAATGTTATATTCAGGCAATGACAATCAAGGAAAAGAAGGAGTACCATAGTATTCAACACAAAATACGAGGCTAATCTTCTTGAATGGCAGTCAGTCTCAAGTAGAGTAATGTGGGCATATATGAGAATGGGGAACTGGACAATGAGACTTATTTGTGCCTATGGTCCCACAGAAGGTTCTACTAAGGTAGAAGTGGAGGAATTTTTTGACGCTCTAGAAAAAGCAACTGACACAATGAAAAAGGAAAAGTTGGTCCTTGTTGGGGGATCTAAATAGCAGAGTAGGAAATGATCGTGAGACATACAAAAACATTTTGGGAAAATTTGTAGAAAAGAGCAAAGCTAATAATAATGGCAAATATCTGTTGGATTTCTGCTCAGGACATGGACTAGTTATTACTAACACCATGTTCCAACATAAAAATGGGCAAAAATTCACATGGAGAGAAGAGGCTAGGAATAAGAAAAGTGTCACTGACTATGTTATTGTTGATAGTGATGTTTTTTCCCTGGTGCAGGACACCAGAGTGTACAGAGGATTTGAAATTGGAAGTGATCACTATTTAGTCTTGAGCAGGATAAAATTGAATTTCATATTGAAAAGAATAACATGTAAGAAAGTTTTAAAGCGAATAAAAGTTGAGCAGCTCTCAGATGTGAACTGTAGACTAAAATACAGAAAGATTATTGAACAGAAAATGAAAGAGTTTGAGAACAGGAATCAAACCTTGGAGATTCAGTGGCAAACTCTGAAGAAAACATTGATTGATTCTGCCAGAGAGGAATGTGGTGAGGTTGTGTGCAAGGATAAAAAAATCAGAACTCCCTGGTGGACACAGGAAGTTAAAGAGGCAATGAAGGAAAAGAAGAAAGCATATCAAAAGTTGCTGGCAAATAAGTCAGCTTTTACTCTTACAGAACACAGAGACAAATGTAAGAAAGCTAAACAGTGTGCAAAACTAGCTAAACAAAAGTCATGGGAGGACTTTGGCAAGAATATAGAAAATAAATATCAAGAAGGTGGCAAAATATTCTGGAGGTTGTTGAAGAAGCTTAGGAATGGAGGAAAGAGTGCTGTAAAAGGAGTTAGAGATGATAAAGGTGACATGAAAACAGGAGAAAAAGATATCCTTGAAGTATGGAGTAATTACTTTGAAAAACTGCTAAATGAAACAAGCAATGATGACAGCACAGTGATAAAAAACACTGACCAGGCATGCAGTCAGGAATACATATCCATACTTGAAGTAGAAAAAGCCACCAAAGGCTTGAAATGTGGAAAGGCAGCAGGAGTAGATGATATTCGACCAGAAATGCTGAAGTATGGTGGTATAAAAGTGTTACAGTGGCTGCACTGCTTAGTTCAGAAAGCCTGGACAAAGGGACGAATTCCCGATGATTGGAGTAGAGCTCTCATAGTACCCATATATAAAAAGGGAAATAAAACTGAATGTGAGAATTACAGAGGTATTTCCCTACTGAGTGTTCCTGGCAAGATCTATGCAAGTATACTTGAGAAACGGTTGAGAAGAATTGTGGAAGAAAAGCTTGGTGAAGAACAAGCTGGATTCAGGCCAAATAGAGGCTGTCAGGATCAGATCTTCACTTTACAACAAATAGTCGAGAAAGCGTGGGAATATAACAAAGATCTGTATTTAAGTTTTGTCGATTTGAAAAAGGCATATGACAAGGTGCCAAGAGAGAGAAGCTATTCAATATGCTGCAGTTATATGGTGTCAATGGGGCATTATATCAAGCAATACTTTGTCTTTATTTGAGTTGTAAATCAGCAGTTAGAATTGAAGGCAGTACAGGAAAATGGTTTAATGTTAAATCTGGTGTGAGACAAGGATGTACATTATCCCCTCTGTTATTCATTATCGATATGGATCACATTATGAAGGAAATTGGTATTAAACCTGACATCAAAATTGGAGATGTTAATGTCTGCTCTTTGCTTTATGATGTTATACATGCGGATGATGTTATACTTCTAAATAAATCCGCTACAAGTCTGCAAGATTCTCTGACTAAATTGAATGGCTGTTGTAATAGATATGGTATGAAAGTCAGCAATAAAAAGACAAAGCAATGAAAATAGGTAGAATTGCTGAAAATGTCAACTGCATTTTGAACGGAGAACCTGTGGAACAAGTAAAACATTTCAGCTACTTAGGCACAATTTTTACTGAAGATGGTAAATTAAATATAGAAATAGACAACAGAATCAGCAAAGCTGGTATGGTGGGAAGTCAATTGAATAAATTCATATGGAATAAGAGAGAAATTAGTCGGAACACTAAATTAGCTGTATACAAGACAGTGTTCAAACCAGTTTTAACTTATGGATCTGATAGCTGGGTCAGAAGTAAAACACTTGACCAAAGACTAGAGACCACAGATATGAGAGTCCTGAGAAAGATTAGAAGCATGAACAGATGGCATCAATGGCAATATCATATTAAAAATGAGGATATTAGGAAAGAACTTGACATTGTCAGCATCCAGGAATGCATTAGCAGAGCTAATCTCAGGTGGTATGATCACTTAAATAGAATGGGAGAGGAAAGATTAGCAAAACAAGTGTTCTCTGCCAGGTTGGCAGCAAAACGACCCAGAGGAAGACCAAGATATAGGTGGATGGATACGGTACAAAGTGCCTTAGACAATAGAAATATAAGATCTGATAATGTTGGAGTCTTGACAAGTAACAGACTGATTTGGAGGAAAATTGTAGATAGGAAGTTAGTAATGATGTAATTTTTTCATGTAGTACTGTCATAGCCTGTACACCCCTTGAGGGTACATGTCAGGAATTTGATGATGATGATGATGAATAAAAGGAAAAGAAATACTGTTATTGTTGTTGTCAGCCTTTAGAATCCCACTGCTGGGCAAAGGCCCCCCCCCCCCATATTATTCTATTTGGCTCTATTTTGAGCTGTTCTCAACCAGGTTGGTCCTGCTGTTAGAATAAGTTCATCTCTCCATCTGGTCTTCTGTCCAGTAAGTGGCAAGTTTATCCCATGAATCATCTTGTTTTCTCATCAAGTGTCCTGCTCATTTCCATTTTAGGGATTTTACTGTTCTTATGAGGTCAGTGACTTTTGTTCTCTGTCTTATTTTTAGGGTTCTTATTTTTCTATCATTCTGATGTTTAACATACTTCTTTCTATTGCGCTTTGCATGTTTTTAGCTTGGTCGCTTATTTAGTTGTTAGTGACCATGTTTGTGATCCATAGGTTAGAATGGGTAGTTGGGTAGAATAATATTATTATGATTATTATTAACATCAGATCTCCATGGATGTTAATGCAAGCCAGGCAACTAACATTTTAAGTTGGCCAAATCAGATTATGAGAGAAAATTAGCTGAGCAGGCAAAGGAAATCCAAGAGCGTTTTTTTTTTTTTTTTTTTTTTGTAATGTAGCAAGTAAGTGGAAATATGATTATGGAAGGATGACTTGAACAAATGCTGATAGTAAGAAGGTGATGGGGGGGGGGGGCAAAAGAAATAGTTGAGTTGCTAAGAGATCACTTTTCCAAGGTATATATATCATTCAGGTGAAGATTTTGCAGTTGCTGATGTGACACAGGTGCATGTCAAATTCATTATGGAGTTGAACGGAATAAATACAGCACATAATTATCTGTTATTCACCAGACTTTCCTGCCCACTTTCTACAATGCCAAAGAAATCAATAAATTAATTGTTCCTCACATCCCTTTCAACATGCTAACTATAGTAATGCTATCATTGTTCCTATAACCAGGAAACCTCAGAAAAAATAGATTGTACTTTTTTTTAGAGTTCCAGAACTCTAAAAAAAAAAAAGAATAATTTAGTTTTTTTACCCATTCTCCCAAAGATCCTATATGGTTTCCAGGTGTTTAAAAAGCTGCTTGTTCTGGCAACTTATCTTACTATGGGGAAAGTGGAAGATTTGCTAAAATCCACCTAGAAGAACATAAAAAAATACATCTGTCACCATAAGTATGGTCAGTCAGGGTTTGTTGAACATGTCTCATGGAGAATCAAATGGAAAAAACTACTATACTTCAATACAAAAAATACAAATTTGAAACACTTTTTTTAGAATCAGCAGCAGAATTAAAAACTGACCTAATCTTAATAAATATAGTTTATTAAACTTCTCAAGATTTAGGAAACTTTAATTCTCAGGCCTCCCACTAAAGCTAGCCAACAGCATCTGTAGAGGGTGCCACTGATAGGACTTTAGGCTTTCGGTCTAATCTTTTCCACTTATTATTTGTGCAATTTTAATATTCTGTCCTTGATGATGTCTCAGTGACTGATAATAAACATAAGAGTGATTAAACATGTAGTTTAATTATTTATGTGCTGTATATATTTATTCCATTAAACCCTGTAATAAGTTCAAACTAGCACCTAAGTCTAAATAAATAGTCAAATGCACGTCAAAATTGAGGTAAATGAACAGATGTTTAGCATATTGAAAAAGATCAATGTCAATACAGCGGTGGAACTGGATGGCATGTCACCATGTATACTATGTGAATGTGCAAGAGAACTGGCATTGCTTCTCATGAAATTGTACAATTTAAGTCTCTGCTCTAGCAAGGTTCTGAGGGAGTGGAAAGAGTATAGCATAGTTCCATTACATAAAAGTGGCTCCAAGACAGAAATAGCAAACTACAGCCCAATTAATATATCAGGAATAGTTGTTAAAGTATTGGAAAAGTTCAAGTAAAATCCAACAATGGGTGTATAGTGAAAAAAATAATCATAATTTAAAATGATGAATATTTTTACAAATTGTTTATGTTAACATATTATTAGTTTTGGTTTCATAACACATATATCGGCACTTACAATGTGCCCATTATTGATATTATTATTGTCAAATTGAAATGTAAAACATTTGAAGTTTTTATGTACTTACTAGATTCTGATAATTGTATTACTTGCAATCTTGTTATTGTAATTTAAAATTATTAAATGTTGTGTTTTGAAAAGACATTCTCGTTATGCTAACAGAGACATGTCAGCCATTATACTTAACTTCTCAATTGCCATTAACATGGAGTGCACATGCTCACCAAGGAGCTTGATGGGTGATTGACAGCTGACAGAGAGAGTGTGTTTGGTATCGAGAGAAAAACAAGAGAGAGAGAGCTAATGGAAGTTTAAGAATGCAGACTGGGGAATTTTGCTCTCAGGAAGTTTTAAAGTTTTACATAACAGTCGGAAGAATATTAATAGAAGATTCCGAAAAGGAATCGAAGAACTGCAAGTCTTTAAACTGGAGGAGTTGAGACCGTCAACAAGTATTTAGTAAACAAAAGAAGATATTGCAGTCAATGTTCTAACTGAATATTCAAGGAAATGCTGATTGGAAAGTTTCATCTGTGTTAAGGATGCCAGACCTATTTGTTATTTCTACTGGAAAAGGTGACAGAATTAGCTCAACTTAGATCTGTTGCTTATGGAGTAGTAGAAACTTTTTTTTTTCTCTGGTATAGTAAATTGTGTATAAAATAGAACTGCAAGAGGTAAGAAATATTTATACATCAGTGAGCCAGGAGTAATAATATTGTGTGCTACATAAGGGAGATAAAAAAAAAAAAGGATCCCATGGAAAAGAAGAAGAAAATTTTTATATTTTCAGAAAAGCCCTAACAAAGACCTGACTCTGATGAACATTTTTGTTGTTATGAAAACAACATGTTTAGTTTGGAAGACGTGATTAAGCATATGTCAAAATCCAATAATAGAACAAGTCCGAGAATGAATGATTTTAATAATTTTGGATAAGAAAATCTCTAAAATGTAGATTTATTTTAGAAGTCCTTGGATCCAGTCATTTTTGATTTAGTTTTATTAAAATGTGTATATTTCTTGTATCTGGTATTGAGTCAGTGATTTTTCGGATTCTAAAGAAAACAATTAAAAGTCATTGCACCAATCGGAATTGAACCCTTGTGAAAATACTAAACACTGAGAGTAAAAATCTTCTTCATAGAGATTAAAACATAAACTTGAATTTATTAAAATTCCAAAATGATTTCACATTCTTTACTTTATTTAATATTAAAGACAGTAAATTCTTGTTGAATAGTATTTTATCTTCAGCATTAAAAAATTCAGCGATTAAAACTAACAATAAAAATTAAATTTTGAAGAAATTCCAAAATTATTTCAGATTCTTCAATAGAAAATATTTACAACTTGTTGAAACAGAAATATACGAGGTAGGGGAGGGAACTCTTTTTAGCATGTGTACCATGTGAATATGCAAGAGAGCTGGCATTCAATTTAAGTTCAATTTAAATCTCCGCTCTAGCAAAGTTCTGAGGAAGTGGAAAGTGTATAGCATAGTTCCATTCCATAAAGGTCAAAGACTGAAGTAGCAAACTACAGCCCAATTAATATATCAGGAATAGTTGTTAAAGTATTGGAAAAGTTAAAGTAAAATCCAACAATGAGTGGATAGGAATACTATACTCTGGTGGAGACAGCACGACTTTGTAAAAGGTATGTCCTGCATTAGTAATATATTCATATTTTATAATACGGTGGCAGCAGAATTAGATGAGGGAAATGGCTACATCATGATACTGGTGGACTCTGAAAGACATTTTACAAAATACCAGTTTTACATAAAGAAAATTATTAAAAAATTTGGAGTAAATGGAATGGATATGAAGCTGGTAGCATTGATGGGAGGGAATGGCTGACAGACAGATGCCAGAGAGTATTATATGGCTAAATGTAATCCAGGAGAATGAGAGTAACTAGTGGAGTGCCTCAGAGTTGTGTAGTCATTACTCTAATTTGTATAATAATGATATAGGAAAGATTTAAGGGGAAATGTTCAATTATTTGCTGCTGTGGATGATGATACAAAACAGTGGATGGAAATAGTTGATAAAGGTGATATAAACATCCTTTATCATGATTTAAATAAACTGGCATACGGGCGAAGGATAATGATTATAAATTTAATGTTGCAAAATGTAAGGTGATGCACTTCAGGATGTGAAGGTTACACTGTAAAATCGTGTATTCAAGGAACTTTATTCAAAAACCTCTTGCATACCGATTTTACTGGTAAACAAAAAATCCTTGTGAGTTAATGGAGAAATATTCATATTTTTTAATTTGGAAATAATATTTTTTGTATATTACTGAATATTGTCACCTCAAAGGGTTTTGTAAAAGAACAAAGGAAAATAAGTATAAGATAAAATGTGTCTAAGTATACCTCTAGTCAACTAAAATTCCAGACAGATTAAGGGATTAAATCATGACCTGAGGCCACTCCAAATGCGAAGGTCGACATTACACGGGGGGTTTCTTGTCTGAGTGCACCAATCGATGAGGGTGATGGGTGCAGAACATCAAGGGTCCCAAGGGATTATGACGTAAGAAAAACGAAGGTCATCGGAACCATATAAATAGCAGTTTGCTGGGTCTTGTCGGGCCTTTTTCTTGAAGTTCGAGTAGATCTGGTGTGCAGTTCCCATTCATGGGTCAGCATGAAGTTATGAGGTCATGTGGAGTTCTGACAAGAGAGTTCGGACTCATGCCGGTATCAAGGTCAACGTAAGCCGAGGAGTTTGAAAGAAAGTATGATGATCGTTAACGGCAGCTGAGCTTCAATAGAATCATGGGTGATGAATTGCTATCCTATTCGGAGACCTATATTCACGAAGCAAAGGCCAGAAGAACCTGCCGATAGTAGGAAAGAAGTCTTGCAAATTACGTAAAGGATGTTCAGGTGCAGTGACAAAGTCTAACAGAAACAAGAAGGGATAAGCAGCTATAGAGGACCAAACTTCATGAATAGTAAGAACTTTCCATTATTTTTGTCAGAAAGAAACTTAGATTGTGACGGTGGTTTGTATTGAATGAAACTGCTTTAAAATTAGAGTTACAGGACTTTAGGCCTTGTGCTAACAATTGACTTAATTTACTCTATGTAAGAGAAAGCCTAGCTGAATTGTATTGTGATTCTAATTGTATTTTATAGTTTGTAGTCATTACTTAAGGCTGAAGTTATATATGTTGATGATTCTAGACAAGTAGTTCTGCTGAGATTCAGATGATTGTGAGAATTGATCGTGTAACTTATATTGAGTTGGTAGATATAACGTACATATTAGATTTAAGTCAGATTAATTTGTGTCATTTGTGTAATTCTTTCTTAGTGATGAATAAATTGTTTTCTTATCAAAATAACTTGCCTGATTTCTAAGTCTAATGCACTACTCATAAAATCGAACCAGTGTGTCTTAAAGTAGATATTGCCATGACTGCAGAGTAAGAAATATTTGTAATTTGGTATAGAGATAAGTAGAAAGGATGGAGCTGTGTGTCATACTGGGTGTTCTATTCTTTGGAGGGAGATACTACTTTTATCCTAGAATTTTGGTGGCACAGCTGACTAACAAATAAATTTTCCAAAATGTGATCTAGAATAAACACCAGTAAATCAGACAAAGAGACTGATTCTTGACATCTTGCACAAGTGATTCTTATTATTTGTGGCCATAAAATAGAAGTAACTTAGCTTACAATAAAGTGACAAGGAAGTTCAATTGGTAATCATACAAGACAAATTAAGGTATAGATATTAAACAAAAATAAAGTAAGAGAACAAACAAACACATTTTAACAATACCACATTAATAATGTGTATCACATTAATGGTACTGGATTCAGGAAATGGATGAAGCTAGTGACTTAGAAGTACTGACGGAAAGAGAGAGCTGAAGTTCAGGAGGCATACTGCAAACATTAAAATAGCTCAAATGATTACTTGGATGTTGAAAAATGCACTAATAGGTAAAGATAAGGAAGTTCTTATTCCTCTTTACAATCTTATCTTTATATGATTTGGCAATATTTGACTAATGATTACAGATTACACCTGGGTTTCTTAGGGATCAGGGGGTTGTAGAGGATTGAGAAATGAGCGAATAAAGTGGAATGCTGCCTATGAGAACAGGTTGAAGATGTGTGGGTTACACAGTTTCACTGATAGGTAACACGCACGTAGTACACACGGATTCACTGATAGGCAGAAATGAGGGAACATGACAGAAACTATAAGCTATTAAAGGGGTTTTATAAGATTGGCACAAAGGAAATTTTTCAATACATGACAAACAGAGAGAGAACTAGCAATCACCCAATGAAGTTGCATTTTAAGAATCCAACTAAATTTTAAGAATGTCATTAGAAAGAAAGGACATGCAGACTAATTGCCAGAATTAGTTGCAAGTGCCTTGACAGCGAATGAGTTTAAGAAGAGGTATGATAGGTTTTGTGTGTATAAAAGTTAATATGTCGCCCACAATGAGTCTCTGGGCTCCAATGAGATACCTATGATGGTAATAATAATTCTGACTTAATAAAGATTTTTTTTCTAAATTCAGAAATTATGATTTTAAAAAAGTATCTATTATTCAGTCACCTGGATCGCTTATTCTCTGTTAACACGTGTCTATGATTGCTACATTTTAATACTTGAGCTTGTGTTCTAATTTTTTCTTTTGTAATGAACAAAATAACCTGTTAATGGTTCTGGATATACGAATGCAATAAAAATATTGCTGTAAGTCATCTAAATGCTCTTCCATTATTCAAATTCTACTACTGTTTGAGTATCTCCAAAGAGCCATGGAATAGATGGATGCTGTAACGAATGTTCTGAAGTCAAAAAAGACCTAGGCTGCATTCCAATCACTAATATGTGAGGTATTTCATTTCAGATTAAAATAAACTTTTTAACTGACGGTGTGTATGGCAGGAATTTTTCTTCCTGCTAACTAATAAATTGTCCAGAGAACATACAATGGTCAGACAAAATCATCAGGGCCTATAATGGACCCAGATGCAGCTATTGGTTTTCATGGGGGGGGGGGAATTGGTAGCCTGGATTAGAGACTGTAATAAGAACCTGAGATAGGTGTCTAGATAACCAATAAAAGGGCTATCCTTAGGCCTGCTTTTGCAATGACATCTCCCTCCTTCTGTACGATAACCAACCAACCTCCTATCATTTGAACTAAGTGACCAAAAAAAAAAAAAAAAAATCCATTCCTAAATGCAACAGCTAGTACTTTTTCACTTATCCACTAATTTTAAAAACTGAAATGAGCCAACCATAGGTGACCTAAATACAGGTGTCAGTTGAGAACAAGATAATGATATAGGACTTAAATTTTTCTTTCCCAAGGGAATGGGAGGATAGGTATAATTTGAATGAAGGAGATAAAGTATCTGAAACCAGATCTGGGAAGGAAGAAAAGTTGAGATGGATTAGAGACTGCGATAAGAAGGTGACTAAGTAACCAATGAAGAGGCAAACCTAAGGAATATATCTATAATAGCATCTCTACTCTCTCTCTCTCAATAAATAACCAATTTTAAATGCACCTATCCCTGAAGTCTTTACAAAATAAGATTATAATTTCCTTTCTATATGTTTTGAAATATAGAAAATTGTAATTCTTTTCTACACTTTATAATGGTAAAATGTTGATTAACCTTTTGAGAAGAAAAGTCATCTCCTTCAAAAAGATATAATCAATTTTGCTCTTCAACTCAAAAATGCCCTCAGTTGAAATGAGAAGAAATGGACCATTTTACCACTATGAAGGGGAAAAAAAAATTACAATTTTGTTATTTTGAATTTTTCCAAGTTCAATGGATTAAATTAAAAAGATCATACCAACAAGTTATAAAGGCTGATATCTCCTTTAAGTCCAGATGACATATGACAAAACTTCACAATTGGAACTTTGGCACTAAGGATAGCATAAACATCCTTATAATCTTTATTTTTTCGAAGCATATTACGAATATCAAGGATGACAGCTTTCTGATCTATATCCTACAATTTAAACATATATAACATTAATAACATGTAAAAATAATAAGCATCCCGTTTCTGGGAAATCACTGATTTCACAATAATACTAAATAGAAGTCTTCCAATTCCTATACTTAGGTTTAATGGAATAAACACAGCACATAGAAATAATTAAACAAAAGTTTCACATAACCTATTTTGTCTCTATCACAGAGACATCATCAGGGATACAATCTTAAAATTGTAAAAGCACACAAAAACAAAACAGACAGTAAGCCTAAAGGGGCGGACTGGCCTTAGCTGTTGAGCAGGAGGTAAGAATTAACCTTGGAAAGTTTAACATAACCATATTTATTTAAATTTCTTTGTTTTTTAAAAAACTGTTGCTGATTCTTAAAAAAAAAAAGTTAGTATTTGTGAAGCAAAGTAGTTTTTCCCCATTTGATTCTGTGCAAGATATCTAAAAACATGCTAGACCTGACTAATCCTAGTTATGGCAACAGTTGTATTTCAAAAAGTATTTAAAAAAAAAATGGTGGTTTAAAAAGAGTAAATAACATTGAATATAGATACTGCAGATGAACCACATGTTACTCAAACTGGGAGATAACAGCTGCTGTTAGCAGCTGACATCTCCCAGTTTGACAGTAATATGATAATTTTCGAGAACAAAACACCTTGCAAACACCTGGAACTGGGAGGGAAAGAAAAGGATTTGGATGAATAAGAAACTAAAATTCATAAACCCAGTAATCCTCTCTATCCCACAGTGAATGCTATTCACCTCTTTTAAGTTAGCCAAACAGCTAAAATTTTAACCCCATTTATTGAACATACTTCATCTTAGACAAAAAATTCCACAAAATGCACAAATCATCAGTAGGCAGACTAACCTCCTTCTATTGAGAGAAACCCAAATTGCAACTGCGTCAATCACAGTCAAGATTCACTTTTCAAAATTAGACATTGCACAATTCCTCTTGCCACAAGGATGGCACCTATGCTTTGGTCAGATCTCACGCTGATTGCCAGAGAATGTCAAATTGCCTCTTCTTTACTCATCTTCATCCAAACACCTGCTTGAGCAAGTCCCCAAACTTATCCTAACCAGCATGAAGGCCCTTTATTCCTCATTCCACACAAAATTGCTGTCCACTTTCCAGGTCTTGATTCAATGCAAGGTGTACCAAAGTAGTGAATGAAAAAAAAAAAAAAAACGACTCAACTTACCACAGGTTGCTTACATCAAGAACACTAGCTACATGTTCAGCTTATGCTGATGCATCCATAGAATACTGTACACATGTTGAGGGTGGTATGTGCACATTATAGGTGGGTGAGTGCTCTCCACTATCTCGCAGACATTGTTTCAGCTCTGTCTTTTCTAAAGGTCTTCCATGGACACTGCTGCACTGCACTAGCAACCATTATTCCTTGAATTTCTCTTGGTATGCTAAAACAAGTGCAGTGCAGCTGTCCAACATTCCTTTTCAATATAACTTCAAACCAAACCTGTATCTTCTCTTCCTCTTTTATTCCATCTAGCTCTGTCCTCTGTAATAGCCTTAACCTCCTTACCGGCTGAGGTGGATGAATAGTAAGACCAAATTGCACTTCTTATCCATGTTATTCAACGGGTGTTACAGAATCGTATCCAGATTTAGTTTGACGTCTATAGACATCATAGCCAGTTGGGAGATTAACATATTTCTTCTTTCTTAACCTCGACTTGAATGTCACTGATGTACTATAAGTTCTTCTACCTCTTGTGGATGCAATAAATTATAAAAATAAAAATAATACATTGACAACAATAAAGTTGTCCATCATTTATCAGATGATTTGTATAAACATACATCTTGAGCGGTACAAATGAGTTTAAAAGTGCTATTGAAAGATTGTAGAAGAAGTGAAAGTGCAATATGCATGTAGGTATGAATCTGCATCTTTTTTCATCACATCATATTCACAAGTATATATATTTTGAAACAGCACGTACAAATTGCATTTCTCATAGAGAAGAATGAACTACATTCATCTGATTATAACATAAGAGTAAAAAAATATGGTAATCGTTCATCTTATTTAAGAGCTGCAGTATCTATAATTTCAATGTTATTTACTCTCTTTTTAAACCAGCATTTTTTTCCTTTTTAAATTAGAATCAGTGTGCCTTGTTGAAAACAAAATTTCACACCCATCTCTACATTAACAAACTGCCATCCATGCAGAAAAGTGAGCCATCAATCAGACCAACAGATAATCGGCTTCCACCAAGTATAGGCTATATGCTGGGTGGAAGAACAGTTCCATCGCTAACTACCTGACCCCCCCCCCCTCCAAATACAGAGCCACATGCATTTTCTTGTTGGAGGAAAAGGATTTTTGATTTTCTTAAGGTGAATCTAACCCACATGAATGGGATCAGATGTAAAATGAATATCAAGTGTGAAGCGAATCTGACTCACTATAAGTGGGTCAGATTCGCTTCACACCTATAGTGGGTTAGTATATACTAGTACTATATACTAACTATTACAGGTAGGTTAATCATTAAATATTCCAAACCTTGCTCTCAAGTTCAAACATGAACTGGCAACAAACTCACCTTCCATTAATGATATTCACCAACTTCTATTGCTGCAGCAGGATTCAAACTCATTACCTATCAGTTGGAGTGCAGATGCATACACTAGCAATATGTAGGAGTGGACAGAATCTGGTTCACTAGGCAAGAATAGAATTGGGTATTTTCCTTTTCTGGGACATTGGCTCCATATGCAAGTTGCTAGTATTTATCAGAAAATTAATCTTCATATCATGGAATGCATTGCCTGATAGAGTGGTGAGAGCATGAACAGTCAATGAGTTCAAGGTGTAATATGATAGACTTTGTGTTTTCTAGGAAGGACCTCCCACGATGAGTCTTTAGACTCCCATGGAGGTGTGAATAATAATAATATATCTATCTTCCTCAACTTACGCAACTAAACATGTAGCAATATTTGAAACGCCTTCACATAGTTCAAAATATATTGGTGTATATCAATCTTCTTTATCCAGCACTGTATCATAAAATAGAAATAGATTGCTATAGCAAAAACTACCTTTACAAATAGTGATACCTTCATACAGAAACTTATTCCTATCAACTTAGTCCTGTAATCTAGCAGTAACCAAGTGCTCCAACCCCAAAACTACAACTGATAAAAAGGCTATACCTGGAAGCCTCTGTCTTGGTACTACTCTTGTGAAGGTTTTTTTTATTATTATTTTTTATTTATTTTTAAATGTTGGGCCCATATACGAGAGGTTGGCTGGTCAACCTATAGTACATTAGTACCATATACAGGTGGTGGGTTGGGAAAGGAGAAACTTGTTTACATTTGATTTAAAAGCCTGTATGTTGTATTCCTTGGGAAATACGTCAGAGGGAAGACTGTTCCACAGTACCGCAGTGGCAGGGATGAAGGAGGAGGAAAAGAAACTTGTTCTGTGGGTTTCAAGGTGTACTGTGAAAGGATGTTGGGTAACAGCTGTGCATGTTCCAATGGGCTTAGTACAGAGTGGAGGTATTATTGATGTTGTTTCAGATAAACATTTCCCATGGAAATATTTATAAAATATACAAATTGCAGAGCCCAAGCATCTATGTGAAAGTGAGGGGAGCAAGTTGGTGAGAGATGGGTCATTATCAGTCTAATTGCTCCTCTGTATTGAGTCAAGCATTTTGAGGGAACTTTTAGGAGCCCCACTCCAAAGTGAGAGCAGTATTCGATAGCTGGGTGGATTTGTGATTTGTATAATGTTAACAGCTGTTTAGAGGTGAAGTAGCATCTTGAGCGAAAGAGAAAACCTAGTTTTTTGCAAGCTGAGGATGCTGTGATGTGTTTACGACAGGAGAGGCTTGATGTCAGGGTAATTCCGAGAAGAGAAATCTCATAATGTCTGGAAATTTGAGTATTATCATAAACAATGCTGGGGAAAAATGGTTCTTTTTTGTGAGAAATAAGATAAAACTGAGTTTTACTAGTGTTGAAGTTGACGAGGTTATCTGAGCCTCATTGGAGGATGGCTTGGAGGTAGGAATTAAGGGCAGTGGTAATTGATGTTCTGTGGTTTGAGGTGAGCTGTGTAGAGTAGGGTTTGTCAAATGAAAGGGAGGAGTGTAATGTGCTGTCATCTGCAAAACTGTGTATTGGGTTAGAGGTCAACTGAAGTAGGTCATTGATATATAGAAGGAAGAGGGTTGGCAAGAGAACTGAACCTTGTGGAACCATAGCATTAGTTGGATGGTGAGAGGATAAGGAGCCGTCTACCATCACATATAGTGTGCGTCCAGACAGGAAGCTGGTAATCCATCTGCAGAAATCCTGAGACAGTCCAAATGATGGGAGTTTGCTTAGCCTTTGTGCCAGACTAGGTCAAAGGCTTTAGAGATATCAAGTGGGATTCACCGAATTTCTCCATGGCTTTTGTCCAGTGATGGGTGATGTATGAGAGTAGATCTCCTGTTGATCTACTTCGATGGAATCTGTACTGGTGGTTGCTTAATAGCCGGATACCTTCAAGGTAGATTAGGCGTTGAGAGTTGATGGTTTTCTCCATCACTTTAGATAGGACTGAAGTGAGTGAGATAGGACGGTAGTTAGATGGCAGTGATTTGTCACCCTTTTTAGGAATGGGTTGAATATAGGCCAGTTTCCAGGCTTTGGGATATATACCAATGGAGTAAGAGAGCATGTACAGATGGCATAGGATAGGAGTCAGTTCTGGTGCACACACACACCTTCAGGACAATTGGAGGAATGCCCTCAGGGCCAGGAGACTTTTTTGTATCTAATTTAGACAATGGGTTTATGATATCTTTTTGGCAAAAGGATATAGGGGCATTATATGTTGGGTAGTTGGAATGACTGGGGGGCATTTGCCATTGTCAGTTATGTGTGCATTGGAAGCAAAGTGGAACTATTCTGCATTCCTCTCACTACTATGGGATTAACCCAACTACAAGTCTGATTAAATTAACAAGGCCAAATGTATAGTCAACTCCTTTGTACATCTGCTAAAAATAACATATGATATATTATATAACCTGCATTATTAACATTAAGCATAACTAATAACCTCTGATTCATCTGCTTCCTCTCTCTCTCTCTCTAGTATTTCTCTCCCATCTGGACTTTGCATACATTTCTTCATCAGAGGATGTAGTGGTTACTTTATCATCACCTTATCCACCAGTGTCACACTTCCATAATCATTCTTCCACTCATTCACCACACAGCAGAAGAATTCCTGGGAATTCCTTTAACAAGAATGGCTAATGTTGTCCATTAGCCATTCATGTACTGCACTTTTCACTACCTTTTTTTGAACCAACTTACCATTCTATGCCTTCATTTCCTACACTTCTGCTGTTTGGAACAGGTCTTTCCCAATGACTAAGTTGATAAGTTATATAGATAGATAGAAGAGAGGAATTTGTTTATGTGTTTTTTTTTTGAAAACCTGAAGGTTGTAGTCATTGGGAAAGACTGTTCCAAACAGCAGAAGTGTAGGAAATGAAGGCAGAGAATGATAAGTTGGTATCATTCTGTCTCTCTCTTCATACTTATTCCTTAATAGTCCTCATACATCAGGTCACTACCTGCTATCCTGTAACCCTTCCATAGCTTCTTTATGCCCAATGCTTATCTAGTTTCTCTGTTCATCCATTTCATTACAACCCTATTTATCTGTATGTTATGCAATGGCTGCTTCAGAAGTGTTTTAACCAGACATCATGCTCTATTAACCTTTTTTTCCTCATAATTCATTGTCTTATAATATTAATGTCAAGGGTGAATATGAAGTTTCCATAATCACACCTATTAGTGCTACATTACAAAGGTTGTCTGAAAAGTTTTTGACCTGACACAAACTTTTCAAGCACATCGAATTATTTTAAGATAATCTTCTCTTAGACTAATGCAGTTGTTCCACTGGTGCTGCAAATGTCATTATACCATATTTATAAGCTGATTCGACACTATCATCCTTTCTCTCACTACTCCCTCACTCCATTTCACTGTTAAACTGAAGTATGCTGTTCATTGTTCTTAGTTTAAACTCTCCAAAGATAATTCCTGATACAAATCCAAAACAATAGTGCATTTACAATTTAAAATAGCAACAACAAAAAACAGGATCTATGTATGATGTCCACCCAGATAGTTAACTAATGTAAAAATCTTAAATGTTTATAAATGCTCCGTTATTAAACTTATATGTTTTAAGAGAGAAAAAATACACATAGTATACATACAATATGTGGATAGGGATGTTTTTTCTCCTCCCAGATATTCAGGATTTTCATCCAGCATATAGGCCAAACAACACAGAGAAAAAAAAAAATACTATTAAGGGACAGCAGATAGTACAGCATGTGTGACAATGGATTATGTAGTGAATCAGTGGACAGCAGACTAAGTAGTGGGTGAGTCAATTAGTGGATGGTAAATGCCATACCATGGATGACAGATTTTTTGTGTGTAGTTGACAGAGAATGCCCTCCTGAGATTAGTCTTAGACTCCAGGAAGGTATCAGTAATAATAACTGTAGGGTTTGCATGCATGCAATTCAGTTCAAATTTTTTGCAGACTAAACAAAGCAGGTAAATACTTAATTGAAGCAATTTATTTCACACGACAGAGTTTTTGAGGAGGACCAGATGATGGTCTGGATCATCCAACTCCACATGGATAACAAAGATATTTCTCTTAACTGATTAACAGACAGAGATTACACCTAACTGATTACCTTTAAATTATGAGAGCGCAAAAAATAAGATAACAGCACATCATGTATAAAAATGTACTATTTGCAAATGGAAAAGGACGAAGAGGTGAAGAGCAAGTTTATATCATCCTCATATAACTACAGAATAGCATTATATAATGTACTATTGTCACAGTATCAGTGAAACATAGTCACACAGGTAAAGGTGAAACTGAAATATCAAAAATTTCAGTTTCTACTATTGCCACAGTATCAGAGAAACATAGTCAACACAGGTAAAGGCGAAAAGTGAAACTGAAACATCAGGAATTTCAGTTTCACTTTATTTACAGCGGTTAGCAACAGTTAACAATTGAGTAAAAAAAAAAAGATGGAAACAAATGCTTATTAAATAATGTTCTCATTTTACATCTATAAAATATATATGCAATTACAATACTTGAAACCATATGCTAAATATATATATATATATATATTATTTTTTTTTCTTTTTCTGGCTTACCCTTGAAGCATTTTTTTAAAAGTCTGTTGTAATTATTATGTGGAGAGAATCTAAAATTTCATACTAGATTTCAATACAGCAATGTCAGATAAGTTTCTAGTTAATTATGTATCGTATTATATGCATGTATGTGTGAGAGAGAACTGCTGTAGGAGATCTATACATGAAGTGTATATTTCAAATTAGATATAATTTTCAGATAAGTTTTTGGTTAATTTAAAATTTTTATGGTATTGATGGTAGTAGCGTTGTGAGAATAGAGTAGTAGTGGAGAGGGTGAGATGTGTTTAGTGAAGTAGAGTGCCCTCCCATGATGAGTCCTTGGACTCCTTGGAGGTGTCACATAATAATGGCAATAGTAATAATATATTTTGGCTCCATTATATTTTATTGACTTTTGCTGAACCATTTTACCATATATAGTGGGGATTTCTTTTTTGCTCTGATTCACTAAATTCTGCTTAACAGTATAGATATATATTCTCATATTGTACTTGTGTAAGCTATGAATATTCAACATGATGTTAAATGCCATCAGATGTTAGCGCCAGATTCATGAAAGTCTGTATTTTAAATATAAGAGGTTTTTGTATGACAAGTCTGTTCTCATTTTATTATTATCCCAAGACTCCATGAAGTCAAAAACTCATCTAGGAGGTCCTTTTTGTCATACACATAGCTCATCACTGTGCCTTAATTCTCCCCTGATTTCCCACCATTTGCTGTAAAAACCTCTCCAACAATGATCCGATAACAACCCCTTACTAACTTGTAGTGCTCTATCATACCATCCCCTCTTCCACCTATTCACTAGACTCTATAAATTGCATATTCTCAACCTTTCCTCATATTCAACATTCCAGAGATCAGAAACTACCTTAGTAAGTCATCTCTGGACCCTTTTCCAACATCTCTTCGTCCTTTTGGAAACCATGTGATCAAATCTGTGCAGAGAAGTCCATGTGTGGCCTAATCAGAACCTTATGCAATGAAACAAGCCTCTCCTTACTTCTACAAGTCATTATTCTTTGCATCATTCCCAGAATTCTTTGTGTTGTCCTCACAATTTTGGCAACATGTCCCCTAAATTTCAGATCCTTATCTGCTATCACCCCAAGATCTCTTATTTCCTCCACTTCCAACAATATATCCCCACCAAGCATATAAGAAAGGACTAACCCATTTTTGTTTCCCAAATTTTAAAACCTTACATTTTGTAATATTGAACTTGCATCCCAATTCCATGCCCATTCACTCAATTTATTCAAATTTTCTTGAAAGGAAACAATATCTCTAATCTTCATAGTTTGTCCCAAATTTGCATCATCTGCAAACAACTGAATATCCACATTCAAATCTTCACCAATATCATTAACATACAGGTTAAACAGCAATGGCCCTAAAACAGATCCATGAGGCACACTAGTGACTTAGGGAGCAATAGCCTCTTCCTGGATATTGCTCCTCCATACACAACTTGCTGATACCTTTCAGATAGCCAGTCTCCAATCTAATTCACTAATCTAATATCCAACCCATTTGCTCTAGTTTGACTATCAACTTATCATGTGGTAATCTATCAACTGTAATAAGTAAGTAGATTACTAAAACATGACCTCTCTTTAGCAAATCCATGCTGTCTATCAAAGATAATACCATTGTTGAAAACCCAACTCTGGATCCTAGTTCTCAGCAGCTTTTCCAGCAACATAACCACAACACCTGACACACAGATAGGCCTATAAATTGATGCCTGAGTTCTAACACCTCCCTTATGAAGTGGCACAATCTTGTCTTCCTCCTTCCACTCCTTTGGAACTTGACCCAGTGCAAGACTCATTAAAAAAATATGTCAAGGCAGATGTCAACTTCCTGGCACATTCCTTCAGAATACATGGTGACATATTATCAAGTCCCACAGCCTTATTAACATCAAGTTTTCTCAGTTCACCCATACACTTCTTGCTCACTTACAGTCAGTCTCTCCTCCCCATCATCATTATTATGCTCATTAATTATCTCCACTATATCTTCCACAGAAGTTGTCCTTATGCCATTTTTTTTTTTCAATCAATGTCATCTTTCCATAATCCTTTTTTTTTTTTTTTGCTGGCTTACATATCAAAAGAACTCCCTAGCATTCTTTTTGACTTCATTAGCTAACTGCTGCTCATACTTCACTTTTGCCACACTTACCAACTAAAGTCACCCTCCTTGCTTGGTTTTTGTAATCCTCATGGAATTGGTTATTATCACTTCTCTTATGCTGCCTCCATAATGCTTCATAGTCACTACCATCAATATTACCAGGTCTATAACAACATCCAACTAAGTATTTCATTCTGTTCACTTCTAACTCACAACATACTGCCTCAAAACCACTGGCACTGCTTTCTTCTTGCTCTTGCATCTCTACTTTGTATGGACAGAACTCTTTCTTTATCATCAATAGCACTCTCTCCCTCCCTTTTTACCCTTTCTATCCTCATGAAACATAATACCCTTCCATCTCTGTTCCTGTCAGGATGTCATCCTCATCCAACCAGTCTCACTTTATTTCAATAATTTTTGGGTGAACAGACTCAAGTAATGTAACCATTTCATTTGCCTTGTTTCTTACACTTCTAGCATTTGTATACAAACACAACAGCTTATTCCTGGATCTATAGCTAGTTCCACTGATAACACTTATTTGATGTGACTTCTTCATGCTTAACTCGAGCCATTTCTTTTTCTCCTTATTCATCTTCGAACCTTCCTCAGATCCAACTGTTTTCCCTTGATCCCAGGTCATCCCCTTCCCTTTTTGTCTACACATGCATTCATTCACATTCTCTTGGAGCATCTACCTTTCTCATGCTATGTTCCTCTGTCCACCCTGAGCCTCCCTGTTTCCCTGTCTGTCTTACACACCTGTTCTCTCATTCTCCATACTCATGCCACTCACTTCTTTATTCATAACCACCTCTTCAATCTCTCCTGTCTTAGTCTCCGTTCTTCCACACCGCTTACCACTTGATCAGATTCATTCTCTGCACTCACTTCTCTACCTTCCAGCAGTAGTCTCTCCAAGCAACTCACACTAAAACCACTCAAATGAAGTCCATCGTTCCTATGCAGTTCACTTTGTCCTTCAAACTCATTCCACACATATTAACAAACTGCACTCCTTTCTGCTAACATATCATTCATAATCCTTGCTCTCCGCCTCATCTCATCGCTGTCATACTTGAACAACACGCTTGCTACCTTATCTATCACACTATTCTCTTTTATCCGTCTCAACAATCGCCTGATATCCAATCTGACGTGTTCTTTGTTTGCAGTCAAATCATTTGTAGCTATTACAATTACCAACTCTTTTGCTCGCTTACTAATGCCTCAATCACTCTACTCATTCTACCTCCAGTAAAACATACTTTATGCATCCTCTCATCCAGCACACCTTTAATAATTGAATCACCATACAACACCACTCGCAGGTATTTTGTTACTTCTTTTATACCAACATTATTTGTTTTCATCATTTTCACTCTTCCATACATACCTCTAATTCTCTTAACTTCATTCCAAATCCATTCCATCTCTTGCCTCATCTTAACCATCCGATCTTTTAAATCTTACATCACATTTTCTCTGTCATTCATTCATTCTTTCGAATTTTCGAACCTTTCATCACACTTTTGCTCTTTTATATTTATAGAATATATGTATGTAACTATAACACATATATAACTATACATAAATACACTAATATACAACAAAAACCACAAGAAGATGCAGAGAAAGTTGAGTTACAAAAGACAGCAATGTCAGCTAAGGTTTTGGTTAATTATGTATGGCATTAGATGAATGTATGCATGAGATAGAATTGCTGTAGGAGCTCTGTAGTTGAAGTGTATATTTCAATTTAGAGATAATTTTCAGATAATCTTTTGGTTAATTTTAAAAAGCTAGTGACTTTACAAAAGAGGACAGTCACCAGTGGTGTGCTACAGGGGCCAATATTGTTTAACTGGCATATTTATGATCTTGAGACAGGTTTAACTGGAAATGTGCAACTGTTTGCAGATGATGCAAAACTGGGGAGAATGGTAAGGAGACAAGAAGATACTGTGGCCTTATAGGAAGGTATGAATAGATTCTATGAGTGGGAAAGTGAGTGAAATTATCAGTTCAATGTTGCAAAGTGTACGTTTCTGAAATTTGGCAAGTTAGGATGGATGCAAAGCATACACTTGGTGGGTAAATTTTGAAGAAGGTAGAGGGGATGAGAGATCTGTTGTTGCTGTTTTAAAGTCACCACAGTGGATTATGGCAATGATGCAGAGGACTTTGGAATGCAAAAATAAACAGGTTATGGTTCCATTGTATCAGGGCCTTTTTGGATTCGTATCCTATCCTTCTCATCCATCCCTTAAAAAGGGTTGGGTCCCCTCTCCAATGAGGGGTTTACTATGAATTAATGCAGCTGGTTCGTCACTCCTCTGCTGCATCCCCTATGACTGTAATCAATGTATGTTTAGGCTAGTTTGCCTGTTCTGAGGGACAAAATAACCTGAGTTTCTGGGTGAAAAAAACCTCTATCTCCATATGAGACTGGCTAACTCACCTTTTGTCGAAAGAGACCAGATAAAGGTTCCTCACATCAATGATGGGAATTGAACCCAGGTCTTTCTGACCAAAGGGCTTCGTATATATATCGACTGAGCTACAGAGGCTCCTTATTTGGATTACTTTGCAAATTTGGTAACTTGGTTTTTATGGGGATGAGGATATATTAAAGAGTGAGTGTCAACAGAAGACTGATTAAGGTAGCAGCACCTGGTCTTTGTAATGTGAGGTATGAAGAGAAAGATTGAGGAATGCAATTTGCAAAACCTCTTGTGAATAAGAGGAGGAGGAGACGGGATATGATTGTGATGTGAGATGCATAAATTGGTAAGGAGTTTTTAACCAGGCTAACGTGGAAAACTTTTTTCATAGAATGAGAGATAGGAATGGAGGAGGAGGTGATCACTGGATTATATAAGGAGGGTGTGAGTAAGCAAGCAAAGAGCAGGTTCTTTGCATACAGTATGGTTAGTAAGTGGAATGCATTGCCTCAGTGTGGAGAATGCAAACATGCTGAACTACTTTAGCATGTTCACTCAAGGCAGCCCAGTAAAAAAATTTTTAGCTGCATGCTTGCCAGTGGGATGAAATGAAACAAATCTTTTCATGCTTCCGGTTTACAATTTTGGGAGATGTGTCACAAATCATTACTTATGCTGTGTAAAGAAATAGCTATGTAGAAGGGATAAGATTTGTTGCTTTCATAATAAGTCACCAATAATCAGGAGAATTTCTATAATTCGTTGGTATATTAAAATTAATAAGAGGTAAAGGTAATTATATAATCTGTTACAGATAAATATTATTATTACACCCTCCATGGAATCGACAGACTCATCGTGGGAGGTTCATTCAACTGACAACATATTTATCATAGAGAATCTTAAAGTTCTTAACACTCCTTGCATTAATAACACATTCTGGTAATGCATTCCATTCACTGACAATTCTCCATGTCAAAAATCTACTCCTCACACACTTTTTCACCACACTTTACATAACTTTTTTACAATCCCCTCTGGATCAATATGATAAAATCGTCTCACTAACTTAAATGTCTCTATCATATCACCTCTCTTCCTCCTATACACCAAACTCTGCAATCCACATCTCTTCAACCAAAGTCCCGATAATGTCTTAGTCACTCACCTCTGGACCCTCTCCAATGTCTCCACATCACATTGAAAACCAAGTGATCAGATCTGAGCACAATAGTCCAAGTGTGATCTGAACAGTGGCACAACCACATCCTTATTCTTGCATGTTAGAGTAATTCTTAACATAGTAGCACTACGATGTGCAGCCCTAGCAATATGCCCTCTAAACTTCAGTCTACTGTCAACCATCACTCCCAAATCTTTAATCTCATTTACTTCCTGCAGTACGGCACCATCGATATAGTACACAGCCTTATATTTCTGCACTTCAAAATGCAACACCTTGTACTTATTGATATTAAAACTACAACCCCACTTTTTTGTCCAAGTAAAAAGTCTATTGAAATCTTTCTTGAGGTAATTAACATCAGCAGTGCTACTTATAATTCTTCCCTACTTTGCATCATCAGCAAAAAACTGAAGATCGCCAGTCAGTCCACATGATATCATTTACAAACAAATTAAACAGCAGGGGCCCCAAGAACAGAACCCTGGGGCATGCCACTGGTTATTACCCTTCTTTTTTGAGACACTGCTCCATCATACACAACCTGCTGGTATCGTTCAGAGAGTCAATCTCTGATACATCTAACCAATATATTGTCTATTCCCATCCTCAGCAGCTTGTACACCACCTTATCATGTGGTAATCTATCAAACGCTTTTGCAAACTCTAAGAATATCACTGAATATGATTCTTCCTTACCTAACACACTCGTCACCTTATCATAAAATGCAAGTAAATTACTAAAACAGGACCTACCCTTCAGAAATCCATGCTGACCTTCATAAAGAATGCCATGTCCATCAACCCAATTCTGTATTCTATTCCTTACCAATCTCTCCAACACCTTGATCACAACTGGAGTTATACAGACTGGCTTATGGTTGGAGACTTCTGTCTTAGAACCATGCTTGTGGAGTGGTACTATTTTGACCTCTTTCCACTCCTTAGGAACCTTAGCATCTGCAAGACTTTCATTAAATAACCAAGTCAAGAGCATAATCAACAGAGGTGCACATTCCTTAAGCATACATGGTGATATGTCATTCATTACCACAGCCTTATTCATATCTAACCCAACCAACATCTGATACACCTCTGTTTCTTTCACTTCCAATTGTCCTAATACTTGCCTCTCTTCTATATATTGTACCAGATCATTTATACTAGTATGATATATGCTGATAAAGTACTCATTCAATAATTGCACTATATCAGTTGCAACTGTTAGTCTGCTGCCATGACTATCTACCAATGTTAGTCTGCCTTAATTATTCTTACGCTTTCTTGCCATATAACAGAAAAATTCCCTTGAGTTAACCTTGGTCTGACTAGCCAATCTCCTTTGATATTGCACCTTTTCTTTCCTTACCATGCTCCTCACCTTTCTAGCCTGCACTTTATACTCTTCATGGATTCGATCACTACCAACTGTCTTGTACCTCCTCCATAACATTTTCTTTTCCAGCACAGCTTACTTGATTTCACTGTTCATCCATTTCACTCCCACTCTATTTACTCGCTTAAACCTCGGTATTCAGATACTGCCTTATGAGTTTCCATACATTGCTTTTGTCAGATACTGCCTTATGAGTTTCCATACATTGTCAACATCCTTTTCGCTCAGCTCATCTATCCAATGTAGTGATGCCAAACGGCTATAGAGCTTCCTATAATCACCTGCTTTATACTTCTAAATGTATCCATTTTTGGCAGTGACCTTTTCTTGTTTCATCACTTCTCAAACAAGTACCTCATGATCACTCTCACTAACTGGCAGCAATGTCAACACCTCATTAACAACTACATCTTGTGAACTTATCACCAAATCCAAAACATTAAAGCATCATGTGCTGCTTAAGATACTTATCGCTCAGAAATTCCATAAACTCGGTCTCTTTGTTCCCATACACTTCTCCTCCTTCCAGTCTATATTCCTGTAATTAAAGCCTCCCATCAAGATCACATCTTTTTACATGCCCAACTAATTTGCTAAACATTTCACAATTAGTATTCTCTGCATTCCCTGGCCTGTAACATCATCCTATTAGATATACTAACTTGTTCATTTCAACTTTGCACCACACAGATTCACAAATAAATATCTAATTTATAGTTGTGGTATAATGGGTAGTGTGATAACTTGCTTTGATAGGGATTAAATCATATGTCATCCTATAAACTTTAGTTATGGATATGCGCATTTATGATGAGCTTTGGTTTAAATGGGAAAAAAAAGGAGGGGAGGGGGAAGTTTCTGAAAAATTCCAGACTACTAGAACTGCACTCCAGAGACACAAGCAAAACAAGGTAAAAGCTTTAATGTAGCAAGTTAGATATACAGTAAAATAATACCTTAAAAGTCTATTTCAAAATTATGGATAACAGAAAAATTTTTAAATATTTTTGTTGACCTTACATCTACTCCTTCTGTTCTATAACCACAAGGAAAAAAGGACTTTAATAGTCACACAGTTCATTTCAGAGAATAATCTGGTTAATCTTAAAAGATTAACAAGGTTTATTTTGTTTTTGGAAATCACTTGAGGTAAAAAGGTGAAATAAAGAATTGTGAAGCTTTATGATCTACTGTGTGACCACTTTGCAAGGGTATATCATCCAAGGAAAGATATTGTTATAGCAGAGGTGACAGGGACTGATGTGAGAACAGAAGTTGATGATGAAAGTTTTTCCACTTGACTAAACTATAAATTAAAGATACCAAGAAATTATATTCTTAGTTTAATCCTTTATCCAAATGTGAAGTAACTTCAGGACTGGGCAACTTATATATAGAGGCTAATGACTTGACATTACTTACCTTAGTATCCCATAATGCAAACTGAATAAAGGATTAAACCAAGAATATTTTTTCTTGGCATCTTTAATTTATAGTATAACCAAATGGAAAAACTTTCAACATCTATCTCTAATCCACAGTATTTTAGTAATAAAGTGCGACATATTTTGGCTACTTGTATATGGAAATATGACTTCTGCATTACTTTTACCTTGATATTACTTCTGGGTTTGGCTCCCACCGATGAGACCTCAATAAAGGTCGAAACCGGTCTGGGTAGTGACCATTCCCATAATGCATAGCATTAAAGATGTCTGAAAGGATATGTGCTTTGCATGATGCCATACTAAGGCAAGTAATGTGAAGCCATTAGCCTCTATATATGAATAACCCAGTCCTGAAGTTACTTCAGGGGCAAACTTTGTGATCGTCTACATTTGTGATCGTCTACGAAAATACTAGTGGTGGAGGTGAGCAGCAGATGGCATTGGTGTAGTGATTATAGCAGTGGAACATTGTATAGTTGGTGAATTGAGTGGTGGAGGCAGAGAGTTGTAGAGTGGATGCCCTCCCTCGATGAGTCTACTCCCTGGAGGAGTCACATAATAATAATAATAATAAATCCCCCACTTATAACAGGAACTACAGAAATAACCATTATTTTATACAATTAAGCATAAAGGATTGTAACTACTAACTAAAGTTACCTTTAAAGATATTTGGCCATTAAATGATGCACAGATATCAATATCACTTTGTGGAAAACCAAATCCATTACAAGAAGAACCAAACAGCTCCAGTGTTATTGCTGCTTAAATTTAATTTAAAAAAAAAAAAAACATGAATAATGAATATACAATTTTACTTTATATAAAATTTTAACAGAAAATAAATTTTTTAAATATTTAGAAAAATTTCAATAATTTAGAAATTAAGAAATGGATAAAAAAATCATCACAGCAAAAACATTTTCTTAAGTTTTTTTTTTTTTTTTTGTGGAGCAACCAATCACACTACACCCTCTATTGAGCAAATGAACAGGCATGGGTGTGACGGATGCCCACTGAATCTCTCTTACCAGAGTGCATAACTCCAACTATGAAATGTTAAGGTGCCAGTGTGATGGTACGGTCCTGTTTTTCTTGGTTTAGCCTGAGACCTCTGTTTATAATGTGACGAAATGAACTCCAAGATGTATCTGAACATTATGGACCATGCAATGCTCCCTGCTTTGTGGCATTTCTATGGAACAGAACACTGTCTATTTCATCAAGACGACACAACATGTCATAAGGCTGCTGCTGTAACTCTATGGTTTGTAGACATGAAAGTCACCACACTTGACTGGCCTCCACAGAGTCCTGATCTCAACTCCACTGAACATCTGGGGAACGAATTGGAGAGTCAGATGAGGTAAAGGAATGTCCATTCCATAACAATCCAGAATCTTGTTACAAGCCTACAGGAAGAATTGTCCAAAATTCCTATTGATCACTATCATATGTTTGTGGAAAGGATGCCCCATAGGAATGATGCAGTTATCACAGTGAAAGTAGGCCCTACATCTTATTAAGTTGAGATCCATGGCTGTCTGTTGACTTCTTTCCAAGCAGTATATATAATCAATGAAGTTCTGAGGTCTTGTATCTGGGGAGATCCAGGTTCATTTTATGCCCTTTTGTGTGGGATAAGTGTGTTGGTTATGGTGAGATCATTCTGCAAAAGTAAATTTCATCAATTTCATACCCATGCCATTTGTTTCTTCTAGTCTAAAAAAAGGGTAGAAAATTCCTTCCTATATCTATTCCCATTTTTGCATTCCAGTCTCTTTGTACTTTCAGAAAGTCTTTCTTGTATCAGGTTACTAATTTCATTACTTCCAGATCATCACATGAAATTGGTGGGTGCATATACTTGTATATTACATATATTTAGATCTTACTGATACTGCAAGTCTACTATTCTCAGGTTTAAAGTCTGTGACAGTGCTTAATATTCTTTTGGATCACATGTGCTACTTCTTGTTGCAGTAAGTAAATTGACCATGTTGATACAATGATCTAACATTCCACAATCTATTCGTAAATCTGTTTCTCAGCTGAAATTTGCGTTTAAATATCTTTGTATTCTTTGAAAGATTACTGTCACCAATAGCACATTTTTCATCATCTTTCCTGGTGTCCCAAAGATGATGGGGTTCTTGTTTATCCAGGTAACAACCAAGCCTGTGTTATATCTCTTTCTTTGTCTTATATTGTTTCCTTTTGCTTTTCCTCTTATTTCCTTTCCTTTTATTTCTTTTTATTTCTTAGTTTACTTCTGCACTTTGCTATAGGATGATCAATTGTCACATCACGTGTACTTAGTTAAGCTGATGTGTCTTCCTACATTAATTCTTCTATCGCTATAATTAGTTCTATCATTTAAACATTAAGGTTCCCACAAAAACGGTGATGCCGCTGGTGAATATGCCCGTGAACGAGGCCGATTCACGAACACAGATATCTATCTCCTATGCTAAAAGAAATCAGAAAATTTTATTTTATTTATAACTGTGCCACCTGAGTTCTTCAAGTAAAGCATCAGAGATATATCCTAGCACCTGTGGGATACAGCTAATTCTAATTGTGAGCTTAATTAACAGTCGTGGCAATTCCCCAAATTCTTAGCTTACAGCTTTGGAATTTTTTGTGAGGCAGTGCATTGTACAAAGATCAGGCGATAGTCCCTATTAAGCAAACAAAACACATTTTGCAGTTTATGCAGTTGTGGCCGTCTAACTGTTCATTAAATTAAATATCCCAATGCAGATTCAGTGCAATGCTAACTTTGAAACAATGCTGGATGCTGTCACGTTCTGTTATTCCCGTTCAGCATCTAGCATTGTTTCAAACTTAGCATTGCACTGAATCTGCATTCGGATATTTAATTTAATGAACAGTTAGACAGCTACAACTGCATAGAATGAACTATTTTGAGTAATTTCTCATTTCTGGTGTTTAAACTTTTAGTTATCTTTGACCCCTGAAGATGTAAGTCAAATGACTTACGAAACTTGTCAGGTTTATTTTTTATTGTTATTTATCTTAATAAACATGTGGTCAAATTACCGGAATCTTTCTTATGAACTACTAAACCACAGAAACCTATGCCTACAATCAATTAAGCTTGCCATTAACAGTGAAAGGAGATTCTCATATTCCACAATTCTAGCTGGCACTATTCCTAACTGATGTTATGCTAGCATCTCGATTTCAAACCTTGCTATCTGCAACAATACTATTAATCTAGTAACTCTATGTCCAGTGGACTTACAATCATCCTTCTGCACTTAACTATTGATACAAAAATCTACTCACAGGTCCTTATTACCACATATAGTTCCATCAGCACATGAGATCCTTAGCTGTTTCTGCCGATTCTCCTAATCCGTTCTGTGTACTGGATTTCCTCATTCAGTGCTCGGCAGCCATCCTTCTGTAATTCACTTGTGAGAGTAGCAGCACATCTTTGCTGATGGAACCAGCTCGAATGGAGGCATCCTGCTTTCAGTGCACGAGGTAAATTCCCTTACTTGCTACACATGACGGAAACTTTCAATGTTCCTCCACGGCTCCCCGTTTCCCACAGATTGTGTACAGATGAGTCCAATTGGGTCTACGGACTGCAGCTAGAAGACTACGAGAAAGAGAATGAACCTTGTTCTTAAGGCCTCCTATATACAGTTTTTTGATAGTTCCCTGTTTCAGGGTTGGAGACTTCCCCCCCGAACATCCTGTGATCACTCTGACATCAGCAGTCTTGACCTTGAGTGTAGGTGGGAAAACTTCCTTGTTCGAATGACCTTCAGCGCTACTGTTTGCTTTCACATCCGAAACATAATCCACTGTAATCCTTTTTTACTTGAGGCAGAACTATTTCAACACTAGGCTATTTTTACAATATCACTCCTGGATTTACATAAAGTGCACAATCTTGAATATTTATACTATTTTAATAATTTTATGAACAATTCAATGTTACTTACTCCTTTTTGCCAGGTACTCATGTGGGTTTACAATCAGTATGGCAATGTGTAGTTTTATTATATTTACAATATTTACGACCTCTGTAAAATTCGATGCCAAAATATTTTAAGAATTTCTACTGCATCGAGTTTTACACCTGCATGACATTCTGTAAGACTTCCTCCATATCTCTTTAGTAGGTAATTAAGGACCAGTGGTACCCATCTCTTCTCTTCTTTGCCTTTAATAATTTAGCTGAAAAAAGTGCAACAACCTTCATGCCCAGGTGACCTGACCAGCCATATGTATATATACACTATCAGCAAGCTGCATTTGTTCTGTCCAGTGTCACACCTCCCCCAGTATAAGGCAACTTGCAGGAAGGGTGATGTGCCTTAGAAGAGAAGACATAAATATCAGATCTGATAATATTGGTGTTCTGACAGATAACAGACTCATTTGGTGAAAATTTAATCAGAAGCTAGAAAAATTCATTCAGCATGCTGTACTATCATTACTTCTGTCACCCCAACCCATCACTGAAGGTACATATCAGGAATTTGATAATGATAATAATAATCAACAGGGATCTCTGGTAACATATTAGGCAGGAAAAGGGCAGAAACAGTCAGCTCTCATTACAGACACATGGGGGAACCACAAGAAAATTTTGTTAAAGTGAATATCCTTTAGAAGAGCATTGTTCTTATGAGACTTCAGCTGGGACTTTTTTATTTTTTTTTTAGCAGTTTCATATAATGAGGTTTTAATGGTGTTCATATAGTGAAAGTCGAATGTAGTATGCAACAAAATGTGAAGACACAGATTACAGATTCCCAAAGAGAAGAATAATTAAAAAGGGTATTTAGGATTAGTTTGCAAACTTAGGTGGAAATGTGTTTCAAAAAATAAGTTTTTCTTCTTTTTTTACATGACTTCTACCTTTCAAAGTACCTATAGTACTCATGTTCAGCTAAAGATATTTTCAAAAATTAATTTTATTTTTTCAGAGCCTTACTGATTAGTCCTTTTTTTTCTTTTTTTTTGCTGGATTACTGGGAGTAGGTAGTTGTACTACATAGGCTCCTTGAATGATGGATAGCAGGTTTTTGATATTCTGTATGTCCACATCAATTTGCTAGAGGATATGGAACAGAATGAGATCATTGTTATTAAGAGGGAGATCTCCAGGGACACACTGAGGGAGGCCACATACTACACGCACTATCATACTTATTCTTGAATTCGTCACACTGCTTGTGCACAAAACATCCAATGGCAATCCATTCCAATCATGAACCACCCTATGAGAGAAAAATCTAGTCCTCACCTACTTCTTAGCAGCATTCACTCTTAGCTTCCAAGGATGCCCTCTTATCCTTTCCTCACCTTCCATAAAATTAAAAATTCCATCAACTGAAATCCTGCATGACCTTTTCAGAAGTTTGTACGCTTCAATCATATCACCCCTCTTTCTCCTGTTTGCTAGTGTCTGCAGTCAACAAATTTTCAATCTGTCTTCATAATCAGTATTCTACAATTGTGATATCGTTTTTAACACTCTCCTTTGAACTCTCTACTGTATCAGAATAACAACAGAAACCAGGAGACCAGAACTGCACACAATAACTCAAGTGAGGTCTTATCAAGGCCTTGTAAAGAGGCAAAATGACATCCTTACCTGTACATGTGAAAGTTCATTTCAGCATTGCAATTATCTTTTGAGTTGTATTTGCAATCTTTGCTACATGACTCCTGAACTTCACCTTGCTATTTACTAACACTCCAAGATCCCTGGCCTGATCAGTTTTTTCAAACATAATTCCACCAATATAATACGACAGTGGATATCTAATCATGCCAAAGTGCATCACTCTGCATTTACTGACATCCATTTTTCCATGCCCAAAATTCCAGCCTATTCAAATCATTCTGCAAGTACTGTATATAAGCATTCCTGATTACCCTAAATGCAAGAGTATTGCAGACTATATTCTGTCAAAAACCTTAGCAAAATCCAAAAGTATCATGGTGTATCCATTCTCTTTGTCTAGTCAATGGAAACATTATTATAGAATGTGAGCAAGTTGCTAAAGCATGACCTTCACTTACTAAACCCATGTTCATTGCAAAATAGAGATTATATATCAACTCATTTGTGAATGTGAGCCCTAACCAATTTCTCCAAAATCTTCACAACCACTCCTGAGATACTGATTGGTTGATAGCTGGAGACATTGGTCTTTGCAGGATTACCATACATTCTTCCAATTCCTGCAGAATCATCCCTGTTCTGAGACTCAAATTATACACTCTGGTCAAAGGAATAGCCAGTTCAGCTAAACACTATTTTAACACCAGTGCTAATATCCCATTAGTTCCTATGTCTGAATTCTTATTCAGTTTGTGCAACAGCTCTAATATCTCCTCCTCCTCCTCATACACCTGAGTTTCTTCATCCAGTGAAGAGGTAGCAGTGAGCTAAATGTAGCATACATTTAGCTCACTACATTCGGTAGAGTTATTCTTTCATATTCATTCTTTCTTTTACTTGCAGCTATCGACAGAATTCTTTGGGGTTATCTTTAGCTTGTAGAGCCAGTTTCTTTTAATATTCAGACAGCTTTCTGTACAACAGTTGTGACTCTTCTGGCCTACTACTTATAATTTTCATAACGGACATCATCCTTATGCACATGGTATTCCTTCCACATCATCCTTTTCTTGTGTTTCTCTTGCTTGATAAGATTACACATTCATTTGACTCCTACCCTATTTATTCTTCAAACTCTCAGAACACATTGTAATATTGCATCATTTAAGTATATTTTAAATGCATGCACTGTCGTTATTTTTCCCATCCAGCACCCAATATCATTGTGCTGAGCTCAGTATATTCCTCAGCTGATCATAATTTTCTGCTTTGTAGTTCAGCAGGTAACCTTTTCTGAAGGGAACATTCATAAACTTAGCCACTTCCCAAGTGAGTACCGAACGATTGTCACTGATCAGAAGAAGAATAGTTACGTCTTTAACTGAAACATCCTATGACACAATAATCAAATTTAACACTCTTTGACCTAGAGTTCCTTCTGTCACATGCTGCTTGAGAAAGTTGTCTTGCAACAGCTCAATAAATTCCGTTTCATTCTTCTAATGAGATTTTGCTGCTACCCAATCAATATTTGGATAATTAAAGTCTCCTGAGAGCCTCTGTAACTCAGTCAGTATAGACGAAGCCCTTTGGTCAGAAAGACCTTGGTTTAATGTGATGTGATGTGATGTTAGTGATGTGAGGAACCTTTATCTGGCCTCTTCTGATGAAAGATGAGTTAGCTAGTCTCAATATGGAGGGGAGAATTTTTTCATCAGGAAACTCATGCTTTTCGTTCCCCAGAACAGGCAAACAGGCCACAGGAACAATTTGCCTGTTCTGGGGGGACAGATTACAGATCTTTGGTGACAGTGATAGTTGATCACAAGGTAGAGCGCAAACAATGGATTGATTTGAAACAGAAAGAGCTGCATGATATTACTTACAACAGCGTAATGTTATAACTGAGGAAACAGGTTAATCATAACCGTTAAAAAAAAATTAATGATGTGTTATTAAAAGAATGAATATCTTAGCAATCATTACCTTCCTTATACAAGTCATGAAAATACTGCATGGGGAAAAACTGGATAAAGGATTAAACAAGATAACACTTAGATAACACAAGTGGAAGATTGATGAAATCAAACAAGAATTGCAGATGAGAAAGAGATTATGAGAAAAGTATAGAGAAAAGTAAAGAGCAGTTGCATGAGGAATATAAGACTCAAGTTAGGAAAGTAAGTATTAAAGAAGAGACAAATGAAATTCAAGAAAAGACTAGCACTGCAATCTAGGAAAATCCTAAGGAATTCTCTTGTTGTGGCCAGTAGGAGGAGAAATAATGACTGTTCGATGGAAACAGGAGTAGAGTGACCAATGCAGATGACAGTGGTGGATGACAGATGACAGATAGTGGAGCTTGTTTAATGATCACTTTACTGAGGCTTTTCATTCTTGATGTTATTCCTGGGTGAATAGGATGTGTTAAAAGCATGAGGGGGGATATATTTCAAATAACTAAGTGCCTGGAAGTCCATAACAATTTTTTTTTTTTTTTAATGGAAAAAAAAAGTGCCCAAAGAGTAAAAGAAGTCAGATAGTGCCAATAAGGGTGGTAACAGAATGGAGTCATCAAACTAAAGATTAGTTTGCATTTCTTCTGTAGTTCAGATTTTGGAAAAATTCTGAGATTATATACAAAATTAGGATTTAGAATTTCATTTTTGTCTTCTTTAATACTTACTTTCCTAACTTGAGTCTTATATTCCTCATACAACTGCTCTTTACTTTTCTCTTCATACTTTTCCCATAACCTCTTTCTCATCTTCAATTCCTGTATATTTCATCAATCTTCCACTTGTGTTATCTATCCAAGTGTAATCTTGTTTAATCCTGTGAAAATCAACATGCATTTGGTGAAGGGTGTTCCTGTTTTAGTAAAGTGCATGACTTTTATAATAAGGTAACAAGAGTAGTTGACAAGAAAAAGGCAGAGACTGCTTTTTTTTTTACCTTGTTGTTGTAAAGGCATTTTACATGGTGCATCATGAAAAGGTCAAAACTAGTCTGGGTAGTGGCCCTTCCCTTAATGCATGACATTATACATATCCGCAAGGAGATATGTTTTGCATTATGGGAGATACTGAGATAGGAGTGTTGGTATCTTGCTCCACCTTTGCAAGGAGTTGCCCGGCGTTGTACCACTTTACCCCAGTCATGAAGACACTTTCAGGCGCAAGCTTTGTTTGCAAACACTTGGATAAAGGATTAAACTAAATTTATTATGCATCATGATAAGTTGATAGTTATTAATAGTTAAGTTGCAACATGGGATTAAAGGGTTTTAAGATATGTTCTCCATTGTGATTATATTAGTTTATTTAATATCATTTTTGTTTTAGGTGTTTATCAGAACATTCCAGCTTCCCTTGTAAAAAGTTAGTAAATTACTATGGCATGACTGACCCTTCACAAAGTCATGTTGCCTCTCATAAGATTATCATATTTTTAATCCATCCATTCCTGAATTCTCTTTTTGACCAACTTTTCCAGTACTTTTATCACCACTCCTAAGATACCGACTGGTCTAAAATTTGCTATTGCAGTCTTAGAGCCTCCGTTATGCAAAGAAATTATTTTGTCTTCTTTTCATTCTCTTGGAACTTGGCCAAAGCTGAGACTTAAAGTGCCTAGTCAGAGGTATGCAAGTTCCAATCTTCTCATAAAATGCGAGCCGATATTCCATCTAATCAAACAGCGGTGTTTACATTAAGATTCTGCAATATCCTAAGAACTTCCAGTTCTTCCACCTCTTTCCCACACTAGTCTCAGTCACATATGTCACATCACTAATCTCACTTGTATTATGCACCATTGCAAAGTGGTCATCTAGTAAATCAACTATTTTGAATTCAACTATAATTCATTAAGACTCTCCTTCTATAGTCATTCTTCTTGTTACTTAACATGCAGTGAAAGAACTCTTCATGATTTTCTTTGGCTTGCTCGACTAGTTTCTTATCATAATCTGATTTTCCCTTTCTTTCTATAGTCGTCACCTTTTTTGCCTGACCCTTGTACTGTTCATGAGCTTGCTGGTCACCTTTTTCCTTATATACCCTCCACAAAAATTTATTTTTTTGTAGCTTATGCTTAGTGATACTACTCATCCATGTAACTTCTACCTGATTAACCCTCCTGAACTTGGGTATACAATCTGATATTACTTCCTCCAGATGTTCCTTAACTATCTCCCATGCACTACTAACTCATCTGCCATGTAATTACACATATACTGCCCCCCCCCCCCCTTGAAAGAATATTCCTGATGCTTTAGCTGCATGATCACTATTCCCATCAGAGGCAGTGTGACCACATTAGTTTCTGACAGCTCTTCCGATCCTATAACCAGATCCTATATTTTGGTACTCCAGATCCCCTCTGTCACATGCTGCCTCAAGTAACTATCTCTTAGAAAGTGTATAAATTCCATTTCCTTCCTGCCATGTGATCTTTCTTCCTTCTAATCTATATCTCTATAATTGAAATCCTCTACAATAATTACTTGACCTGCATTCATTGTACTAATTTGCTGAAGCATGTCTTCCTGATTATCCCTGGATCTCCTAGCCTATAGCAGCAACCAACTGTATATGTTTTCTTATTGGTGTAAATCTCGCACCATACTGCTTCAAAAGAATAGCCACACTCGTACCTATCTCCTATTCTATTTGGAGAATTCATCTCCTATCATCATTCCTTCTCCCATTGTATCTGCTCTATCCTCTCTGAAAATACTAAACCTTTCACATTCTATGCCTGTAACTGCATCATCTGCTGGTAGCCAAGTCTCACTAATGCCTATAAATTTTGGTGAGGTTGCACTTAACAATGACAAAAACTCCTCCCTTTTGTTCCCGATTCTTTTGGCATTCGTATATAGAAACTATAGCATCATTTTAGGCCCTTTTACTTCCTGAAATGACTCCTCTATTCGATATTGTTGATTGAGAGACTAGATTCCGCATTTTTTGATCATTCTCACACTCACTCACTCATCTCATGGGTGACTTCACCCTAATTACTCAAGTTTTCCTGACTTTGCACTTCAGCAGCACTTTTGGTGAACCAAGCTCTCTCTCTATACATCTGACACCAAAACCATTTAAGTGCAGCCCACTAGCATTATTACTATTACATAACACCTCCAGGAGAGTCCAAAGACTCAGCGACGGAGGGCGCCTACTCTACAATTTGCTGTCTCCACCACTTAATCCACCAACTACAATGAACCACAACTATGCCAATACAATCTAATGCCCACTAGCATTTTTCACAGATAATCACAAACATCCATGCCCATGGCAGGATGCAAACCTGCAACTTTTTGACTAGAGAGCGGACACTAACCACTCAGCCAACAAGGCCAACCAAATCTTTCTTTCCTTCCTTAAAACTCAAACCATAGGTCCACATGCACACTCATTCAATATCATTCTTTCTGCACAACCTGTGTATTGATTTATTTGCTATCAAAGTGCTCTTCTTAAGTTTGCCTCTATCATGGTATGGTAGGATACTTAGTCTTAACCATTTCACTCTACTTTTTGTTTCATCCAAGAACTCTTTCACATCTTCTCACAGAATACTTCTTACTACTCAGGTCATTAGTGCCATCAAAGCAATTAATTCTTTCACCTTATCTTTTGTGCATCCAGATAGCATCACTAATATTATTAACTTCTGTGCCAGGAAAACAGGAATTTGTTACACTTTCATTAGGTACTCCTCATAGGAAAATTTTGTATGGAGATCATAAAATATTCATACAAAATTTTCTCCTTATCTTGTTTCCCTCATTTATTCATGTGACAGTGATACTTACGAGGGTGGTCTGAAAAGTTCTCGGCCTAACAATGAAAAAACGAATTTATAATTTCAAAATTATTTTTATTTTTCAACATAATCTCCATTAAGACTAATACATTTATTCCAGTGATGCTCCACCGCCATTATCCCATAAATGTAGTGGTTCTCAGTAAGCAATGCTTCATTTCAATACAGACAAAACTTTTGCTTCAGACAGCTGTATAAAATAAACTACTTGATAGGATAGAATGACTTGCAATTTCACACAGATGCTTATGACAGATGTACCAACTTAGAAAAAAAATCTTGCCGATAGTGTTGCCATCTATGGTCAAGGCCAAGAACTTTCAGATCACCCTCGGACCTCGTACTTCTTACTGTTATCAGCCCTATTAATCTCTTGACGCTTCTGAAATTTGAGTTCACACTTTCTGCTGCAAAAGATAACATACAAGTGCACTCAAGCTCACCAGTTTTGCTCTCTTTTCATAAATCCTTCAGCTTCTGTGAACACATCTCACATAACTTTTGTTCAATGCAGTGTGAATACATCACACTGCACTGAACAAAATCATGCAAATTCAATTCCCAACAATGATGTCTTTGCTGCCATTGTTCTACTACGCACAGGTGCCATACTGACAATATCCAATTTAAACAAAAATACAGTTTATTTTAAACTATCACACACACACACATATAAAACAATAAACTACAGTGAATTAACCTATCATTGTAATCTGAATTACAAAAAAAAATGGCTTATCTTCCAGCAGCACCAATCACCAGCAATGTATACAATGTGACACCTCATGGTTACAGAAGTGAAGTCACTAAGTTCTACTATTAGAGATTCAATTTTACTTTGCAATGAATCCTATAACCCATAAATTGGATATAATTTTTCCTATATATAAATTTTTATATATTTTTATTCCTCTGAATATATTTTAAAATTTCTTTGGAGTGTTTTCATTATAGATCCCTTAAGTGCTAATCAACAAGAGTAGCTTATTTCAAAAATAAGCTGCAAAAAAAAGGAAATTGTTGTGGACAGTATATATGGAAAAAGGTGACCAGCAAGCTCATGAACCTTTCTCACAATCATTACTATAACATGCTAGTTTTTTTTTTTGTATATGAACTATTATATATTTATCCATAAAGATATATAAGCACTAAAATGTTGGATATATTATTAGTCTCTTCTTCATCCTAAATAAAATGAATTAATTTTAGTCCTAATTAAAAAGTTACCATTATTTCTCACTACAGTAAGCTTAATGAAAAACCTAGGTACAGTATTAAAAAAATTCATAACTATTCCTTTGGCCATTACAAGTTCACTATATTGAGAGTGCTACCATCAACGCTGGTAGGCCTAAGCAGCTATACCACGTGAAATGGGAGGCACTGGAAAATGAGGCTGTGAGGAAGAATTTTGCAGATGACATTTCCTCCAGGTTCAAAGAGATTCCCAAGTATACTGCAGATGTTGAGGAGGACTGGGAGCTGTTCAGAACAGCTGTCACTGTCTCTGCACTCTTATGCTGGCAGAAAGCGGCTCGGCATGGCAATGGGCAGTGAGAAAAGGACATCTTGGTGGAACCAAGAAGTCTAACAGGCTGTCTGGGCAAAAAAAAAAAAAGGAGGCCTACCTTACATGGCTTAGGGTCAGGTCATCTGAGATGCGTTTCCGGTATGCTGAGATGTGAAAAGCTGCTGCTGAGGCAGTAAAGACAGCAAAGCAGAAGGCTTGGGAATCCTTTGCAGAAAGATTAGACTCATCCTATGTAAATGCAAACAAAGTATTCTGGCAGACCATCTGCCACCTTCGAGGGAGGAAATTGTGCACAGCAAGGGCAATCAAGGCCTCTGATGGTGCACTATTAACAACCAAGAAGGATATCCTCCACAGATGGAGGGAATACTTTGAAAGCCTTCTTAACCAATGTGACCCAGCGGTTGTGGACATCCAAGAGGTGCAGATCAGGGTGATGACTAGTCTCACAGCAGAAGAGGTCCATTTAGCAATAAAATCGGGCAAGGCTGCTGGTGATGATGAAATTCGGCCCGAAATGCTAAAAGTCTTAAATTGAGACGGTGTTCTCTGGCTGACTCGAGTGTGTAAGGCTGCTTGGATATCTGGGCGAGCACCAAAGCAATGGCAGACAGGCATAATAACATCCATCTTCAAGAAGGGTGTTAGACAGGTGCTTCGTGATTTTTGTTCTTAATTTTGAGTATAACTTATCAATTGCTTCCTCGTGACTAGGAATCCTACATTTATTCCTGGGTCACGGACTCTAACAAATTTATTTGTTCTGCGCCAGTTAGAGTTGTCTATCTTAGTAATTTGAGATTTGCAGTCGTGCCCTTTTCTAGCCTTAATATTGTTTAATCACTCTTTCCCCTTTTGTCACGGTTCATATTTTGGTGAGTGGCAATGTCGTTCTCAAACACAGTCTCATAACCAGGATGCAAATGATAAACATAAAGTTTAATTTTCATTAACAGTATACATGAAACATATATCAATCAATTCGCTAACTCCCATAAATTAGATTAATCAATTTAAATAGCATTACATGCCAATTTCAGAATATGACATATCTATTATCTTCTAAGAAAGGCATGCACATAGGTATATATTAGGAATTGTCTAGACATGTGTCTCTAGGGAGACAGTCAAGGTAACATTCACATACAAAATTTTGCAAGGATCACAAAAACAAGGCTCTTCGGACTACCAGTCCAATGTCCCTAAAAGTTCCACCAACTAATAAAATAGTCTCAGTCTTCCTTTCTGCAAAATGTGCTTAGACCGAATCTTTCATTTAACGCTCCCATTTAAAACTTTACATAGGTCAAAATCACCTTACCATTTCTTGCAGCATACAGTCTCACTCAATCACCACGTGCACATCCTGTTCACTCTACAGATTGTTTTCCCATCTCATGGATTGATGTGCACTGGATTTTCGCCGCCGCTAGGAAACATCTGAGGCGCTTGTATGGAACTTCTCTACCGTTCAGCGGGGAACATCACGGTTCAGGTTTCACTTGGATCTGAACCTTATTCATTTGTCGGACATCCTTCTCACGTCATACCTCCTTCACCCTCTCTCCCCACTCTCTCGATTTTCCGACCGTCAACTGCCTTTTTCTCCTGCAGCTTATAGTCACGGTCGCATCGAAGACCTTCATCTCGAACCTGAGAGAGCTCCTCCCACAGAATTTGCGAAATCTTGCTTGTAAGGTTCAACAGTGGGTTTCAATGCGGCATGCATAGTTTCATAGAATCTGTCTTTGGATTGATTGTCAACACATTTTTTTTCTTTGTTTGTTGTATATATTATATATTATATATATTATATACATATATACATATATTATTTTCCAATATGTAATTATTTTCCAATAATATGTGTAAAATATTATGTTTACACATATTATTTTCCACTTCCAATTTACACACATATATTTCCCTTTTTAAATCACACATATTAATATTATACAATGCTTCCCCTCCATTGGGTGAATAAAAATACATTTAACAGACAGTTATATGATACACTTCCCTCCCCCTTTCCTTATTTCTTTCTAGTACAATTTTTACCAACAGTACAGGTATTATCTTTATTTAGGCTCCATTTCTTGTTAGATCCTGAACAAGGGTCTGTCTAGCAAGGCCTCATTCATGATCTAACAAGGGAGACCAGAGGGATTGCAGCAACTATCGTGAATCTCTCTGCTCAGCCTGTCTGGGAAAGTGTATGCTAGTGCTTGGAAAGAAGGTGCAGGAGCATAGTTGAGTCAAAGTTCCAGGAAGAACAATGTGGCTTTCATCCTGGTAGAAGCACAACTGACCAAATCTTCACTTTAAGGCAAGTCTTTGAGAAATCTTGGGAATATGCCAAGAATGTCTACACTTGGAGAAGGCATATGACCGGGTTCCTCGGGATAAGCTTTGGCAAGTAGTACAGGAGTATGGAGTGGATGGCCAACTATTAGCTGCTATCAACTCCCTATATGAATTACAGAGTTTTGTGTCACGGTAAACAGCACAAAGTGTGAACCTTTCACAGTTTCCATTGGCCTCTGCCAAGGGTGTGTTCTGTCACCCCTCCTTTTCATAATATTTATGGACTGGATTGATAGGCGCAGCCAAGGCAGTGAGTGTGTCAGAATTGGAAGATGTAGCAGTGGATGTTTGCTTTTTGCAGATGACCTACTTCTGCTTAACTCTTCCACAGATGACCTCCAGCAGACCCTGGACAGGTTTGTAGCTGTTTGTGCAGAAGCCGGAATGAAGATCAGTGTGGCCAAAACCGAACCATTTGTGGTCTCAAGACAACCATCTCAGTGCACTCTACATGTGAGTGGAGTCCCACTAAGGCAGGTGGAGAAATTTAAATACCTTGGGTCCATATTCACGAGTGATGGAAAGTGGGACATTGAGCTAGATACTCGAATTGGCTCAGCAAGCGCAATATTGCGGGAACGTGGCCATTCGGTAGTATTGAAGCAGGAGTTAAGCCAGAAGGCAAAGCTGGCTGTCTTCAATACAGTCTATGTCCCCATCCTCACCTATGGTCATGAGAGTTGGGTAATGACCGAAAGAATGCAGACACGAATCCAAGCGGCTGAAATGAGGTTCCTTCGAGGGGTTGCGGGGCTGACAAAACTCGACAGAGTCAGAAGCTCTGCAATTTGGGAAACCCTCAATACTCAACCACTGCTTCTCCGTGTTGAGAGAGATCACAGTGTTACGTTGGTATGGGCACCTGTTCAGAATGCCACAAGAGAGGCTCCCTCAGCAGGTCGTCTTTGCCAAATCAGAGGATGGGAGGCCACGTGGAGGACCAAGGACTCGCTGGATCGTTTGGGAATCCCACCAGAACACCTGAGCTTGGTGGCGGAGGATCATGACCATTAGAAGTTCCTCTTGCAACTGCTGTCCCCACAACCCAATTAGGAAAGGTGGGCCTTGAAGATGTATGTATATTGAGAGTTAACTTATTTATATTTCCTTAAAGTGTAGTTGTCCATAGTTTATGCAACACACCAGTTCCATGCTATTTAATGCTGAAACAATGCAAAGTGCCTCAAAATCTGTCACAAATAGAGGAATTAAACAGTTACCAAAATATTATAGCATTATCTCCTATACTGTAAGTCCCAATAACAAAATTAGTACTCTTCTTTTCATAAAGCAGGATAAAATTTAAGGTGTGAAATCTAACCTTGATACCGCCGCTGAAGATAAAGTTCTAGGTTTCTGACAAGTTCTTCTCGCAATGTTAAGTGTTCTTCCAGCATACAGGAATAATCTTCAGGAATATTTGAGGTAAAAAAAAAAAAAGGATAATATTAAAAGCAAAAAATTTTATGAATTATTATTTTAAATGCAAACATCATTAATTGTATTATACCCCACTAACTTTAAAAGCTTAAAAGCTGTAATTTAAAATCAGATAATTAATTACTTAGAACACAAGATGAAAGCCTAAAGTGTTATTTGCATTGTATCAAAAATGTATTTCAATACAAGAAATATAAATTGCTTGGGTTCTTTTCTTAGAGATTCTATTACAGTTTATAATAAGTGCAGATAATGATCTGCAGTTTGGGTATACTTTCCTCTTTGGGGATATTGCTTCCCATACACAACTATTTGGGAGGTTGTCTGATAAGTATTAGCCAATCTCATAAACATCTTTTTTATGTAACATTATGAGGGACTCACTAAAAATAAAGGAAAGGGGTAAAAAATCCACTATCCTACCGTTACGTTCAGAAAATAAAATATTGCTGAATAATTTCCAGTTCAGTAGTTGTTAAACAAGGTGCAACTTGTTTTTCTTCTCTCTCTCTCTTACTATTCATCTGACTTTTCTTTCTCCTAATAGTATAAGGCTCTCTTTCACCAATATACTTCTAAGCCTATGAAGAATAACTTTATTTTTTCACTTTAAAGGCTGAAACTGATCTGGATAGTGGCCCTTATCATAATTTTTTGCATTATTATTATTATTATTATTATTATTATACGGGCACCCGCATGAAGTCCAAAGGCTCATCGCAGAAGACCCAATCTGTGCTACCTCTCCTTGAACCCATTAACAATCACAACTGTGGCAACCCATAACAAAAAATCTAGTCCTCAAACCCCCCTACTAACCACACCTTTATTCAACTTCCAGGGATGACCCCCTTGTTCTCGTCCCTCTATCCTATAAAACCCTTTAAGCAACTTAAATGTCTCTACCACATCCCCTCTTTTTCTCCTATCAACCAACTTCTGCAATCCACACACTCTCAATCTAACCTCATAGGGAACATTCCACAGGCCATGCACCATCTTGGTCAGTCACCTCTGAATCCTCTCCACTGCTTCCTCACCACCAAGAAACCCAGGTGACTAGACTTGAACACAATAATCCAAGCCTTATAATGAGCACAATAATCAAGGCCTTATATACCACATTGATGGAACTGTACTCCAGGAAATTGACAAAGCCAGAGACTTAGAAGTGTTAGTGGATAGGAAATTAAAGTTTAAGAGTCACATAGCAAAAGTGGCTAAAGTAGCTCAATAGGTAAACTTGATTGAGCCTTGATAAGATGCCCATCTTGATTACTGTGCATAGATCTGGCTGCCAGGGTTTCCTAGTGATGAGGAGGTGGTGGTGGAGAGGATCCAGAAGTGAGTGACCAAGATGGTAGCAGGTCTATGAACCTCATGAAAACAGGTAGAAGATTTGTGGGTTGCAGAAACTGGTTGATAGGCAGAAAAGGAGTGATATGATGGAGACATACAAATGACTGAAGGGTTGTTACAAGATTATAATTCAGAGGAAATTTTTTAGAACAGGTCTAGTGATGGGAGAACTAGGGACATCCATGGAAAATTAGTAAGGGTGCAGTTAGTAAGGGTGTTAGAACCATATTTTTTGCTTGGAGAGTAGCGAATAAGTGGAATAGGTTGCTAGTCTGTTGTGGGTGCCATGACTGTGAATGAGTTAAGAGCAAAGTATAATAGATACTGCGCAAATGTGGGATAGTTCTTGACATGATGTTTAGGGCCTCTCTCTCTCTCTCTCTCTCTCGATGAGTCTAAGGACTTCTTGGAGTTGCCTGTAATAATAATAAAAAGAAATATCAACTTCCTTATTTCTATTTGTTAATGTATTCTTCAATAGCCAAGTAATGCTATGGGCTACCTTGGCAACATGTCCTCTAAATTTTAACTCTATTACCACCCCTAAATTTCTAGCTTCATCTATTTCCTGGAGTACAGTGCCATCAATGTGATACACAGCATGTAATCTATTTATCCCAAAATGCATAACTTTACATTTCTTAACATTAAACTGACACCCATTAACTTTTGCCCATACTGACAGCCTATTTAAATCATCCTGCAAGCTCTCCACACCACTTTCATTAACTAGTACTCTACCTAATTTCTCAGGCATGGTGCCAGCACTGAACCTTGCAGCACACCACGTCATCTGTTTTTACCTTGATTCTGTCCCTCCATATACCATTTTTTGATATATATCCAACAGCTCCCCCACCCCTTATCCACTTAACCAGTGTCATATCCATCCCCATTTGTTCTAATTTGCATAACAGAGTTACATGTGATATTCTGTCAAATGCCTTTGCAAAATCCAGCAAAATCATTGTGTAGCCATTTCCGTTATCCAACTCAGCTGTTGCTCTATTAAAAAAAGTTAGGAAATTACTAAGGCATGACCGACCCTTCACAAAGCCATGTTGACCCTCATAATAAAGTATCATATACATCTATCTACCCATTCTTGAATTTTCTTTTTGACCAATTTTTCTAGTACTTTTACCACCATGCCTGAGATACTGATTGGTCTCTAATTTGCTACTGTAGTCTTAGAACTTCCCTTATACAAAGGAATAATTTTGTCCTCTTTCCACTCTCTTGGAACTCTACCAGAGTGGAGATTTAAATTAAAGAGTCTAGTCAAAGTCATTGCATATTTTTGCAAAACCCGAGCTGATATCCCATCTAATCACACAGCTGTATTTACATTTAGATTCTGCAATATCCTAAGAACCTCCAATTCATCTGCCACTGTTCCCACATTAGTGTCTGTCACACAGGTTAAAGCAGTAACCTCACTAGGATGATATATCTTTGTAAAGTGGTCGCTCAGTAACTGAACTATTTTATCTACTTCTGTCTTCTCGTGACATCATCAGTCATTAAGGTTAATCTTCCTCTTACTTGCCACTATGATGCAAAGTCAGCAGACATTATATAGACTAGATATGAAGATACATTATATGTAAATTTTGGGTTAAAAGATTAATATAGGATAAATACAAGAATATAATTTTTTGTCAAGTATTTGTGGCCTGGTTAGCATATCCACTCTCCAGCCAACAGGCTGCAGGTTTGAATACCACTATGTAGATGTTTGTGAGAGTCTAATTAATTTACACAGTCACACATGGGAGAAGACCAACCTTTTTGCACATGGGAGATGCCTTTACCTAACAGTAGGGATTTTATAGGCTGAATATCATCATTACCAAGTACAGTCAGGCCTCGCATAACATGAGTTCAATTAGCATGTTTTTCAGTTATTATCATTTGAAAAATTTATACCATTTTTTTACTTTACACAATGCAATTTCCAGTTACTACTATCTTTTTTATGCAATATTTGAAAAATATTTGAACTGTGCACTAAGCTTACTTTGCAGCAGGTAGGAAATCAACAAACACTGCCCACCTGTGTTTCATCACCCGATTGAAGCAAATGTGTTACTTATTTGTCCCACTAAAAAGTCACATGAATCACTTGCTAAGCTTACCAAACATCTGTCAAGCAATAAACAAGTTTTCCTGCTGCATGAATCAGTGCGCTCAATCTGCCATTGGAAGCAGGCGTTACTTGTTTGTCTCCCACTAATAAAGTCATGTGCAGACTTACATTTGAAAATTCTAATTTTCTACCCTATAATTAAATTATGAATAATAGACAATATGAAAAACAAAGTAACTGAAAGGAAAAAAAAGTTATTACATAAGCAGAAAAATTTGAAGTTATTAAAAAACATGAAAGTGGGACAAGCCATGTGAAAATTTTAAGAGATCTAGGATATAGTTAGTCTACAGCAGGCATGGGCAACCTTTCCCAGTTCGAGGGCCAAATTATCATTCTGTCTCCGAGTCAAGGACCGGACCAAATTATTAAATAAAATAAATTAATATTAAATGAATTAAAACAAGTTGCTACTTCATATTTCATTTATTTATAATACAATGCTTTGGTATAAAACTCTACATAAATTTTATAATATAATGAACGACATAACAATTTAATGTGAAGATTGGCCTTGTACTTGAACTACGAGACTATCATCAGCCATAATTTCTATCCGTTGGACAAGTACGTCTCGACAAATGAATATTCTCGAAGTCTTTTTTCTTTTCAGGACATATTATACTTGCAACATCCAGCACATTCTTTGATAAATTCTCCGTCACCAAATGACTTAGAATGCTTAGCGATTTTTTCGCTTACCACAAAGCTGGCTTTGACAATGCTGTGGTGCTGCATTCTTTGCTTGTTGAACGTTTGCTGCTGGGTAAGTTCTTCTTCAACTTCTGTATTTCATCTTTTCGTAGTTGTCCATCAATTTTTGGGTGATCTGCATGTCTCGAAGTAAGGTGTCTCTTCAAGTTGTATTCTTTGTTGATGGATACGGATTCGTTGCACAGCAAACATACAGGCAAACCTTTATTCAGAATAAAATAATAATCCTCTGTCCAGTTGTCTTGAAATTGACGACTCTCTGCATCTACTTTTCTTATTTTTGCAATAACCCCTGACATTGTCCCAAATTTATAAGCGATATTCAGAACTGTCAAACAAAACTGTCTTCTACACCGCAGGCACTGAACAGAACACAACATCAATGCAGGCATTGAACAAAGCACAACACCAACACAAGTACCGAACTGACACATTTGTAACACATTCACACATGCCGCTAGTCAAAGTGAGAAAGAGACCTTGGTGGGAGAAAACATGGTGTGTTTTGCGCAAGTCATATGACATCAGCTTAATGTGAGTTAGTAGAACACACCATGTTTTCTCCCACCATGAATCAGACAAACTTCGCTGAAATAGATTAGGGCCAGATCAAAAGAAGTAGAGGGCCAGATACGGCCCACAGGCTGCCCATATGTGGTCTACAGTATGAACATTCTTGAGCTTTAAGGATGAATATTTCTATAACTGTTTCTTTATTATGTATTTTATGCAATACACTGTAATTAAAGAATTAAATGTTTATTTTCATTATTTTTTACATGGTATACAGTTAAAAGGTTATTAAAAAACCCAAAGGTTATTAAAAACTTGCTTAGAGTCAGGATGTGCTTAAAGTGAGGGTTTGTTGGGGAACTAGAAACAGAAGTTGTGAGCTGAATGTGTGTTATCCATATTCTTGGGATTTCAGATTAGGATGGTTGAAAATTCCACAGGTTTAAATTTGCATTCATACTAGGTTTTTGTTTGATGTAAGGAACTTTCCAATCAATTTGGTGTAGGATATTAAGAGAATGATCCAAAATTGTTAAATTTAATTTGTCTTTATGTGTTATTTTTTATGGATTGGAACTGTGCAGTCAGTTTCACCAATACAATACAGATGCAATGGATTCCCAAGGGCGGGCCAGAGGAAGAACCGGATCCTTGCAGGAGTTGGATGTTGTTTTTTTTTTGTTTTTTTTTAAGTGATAAGCTATATTACAATACACATAGCATGCTTAAGTCATATAGTCACATTAATTTCATCAGCTGTTAACACTGCTTGCAACTAGAATGGTTTAACTGCAACATTAAGGTTGTAATGGTGTAGCATTCTATTTATTTTATCTGATAACCCTTTAATGTATGGAATACTTATGGCTTTATTGTAATCTACATTATTTTGATTTTTTTTTATTATTATTATTATTTGACACCTCCAGGGAGTCCAAAGATTCATCGAGGGAGGGCACCTGTTCTACAACTCCGTCTCCACCATTCAATCACCAACTGACCACACCAACGCCATCTATGGCAAACTACCACAGGTATTTCCACATACAATCCCAAAAATCCATGCCCACAGCGGGATTCAAACCTGCTGCCTTTTGGCTGGAGAGCAGCTACGCTATCCACTCAGCCAACCAGGCCGACAAAGGTGCAGTTTTGTGAAGAATTTTATTCATGGCACTTTTGCTATAGCCATTGTTTACAAACATACTATTAATAATTTGTAATTCTTGCTTAAGGGCTTTACAACAAATTATTACAGTTCTGTTTTGTAGGGTGTTAATGACTCCAAGTTTTTATGAAGAGTGGTGGTAAGAGTAAGTATGTATGTATTGGCTAGTATGTGTAGGATTGTGGTAGACAGTGAAGGAATCGATGTGCAGAGGCTTAAGTGCTGTGAGAACATCATATTGGAGGCTTAATGAATTGTATACAGCACTCAGAAAGGATTAAAACAGAATTTAATACTTCCTATATATTTCATCTCAGAAAATGAGACATCTTCAGGGATTACAAAAAAACTAATGTAACATCACAAACAAATAACACACAATACTAAGCCCAACCACGTGGGTGACACTAAAGTCCTATCTAGGTGGAGCGCCCTCTAAGGGTGGTTGTAGGTGGCCTGGAATGTAAAGTGGGACCTCTGGTGATAAGCGTTTCCCAAATCTTAGGAAGCTTAATGCAACCATATTCGTTGAGATTTGGTTGGTTCCTGAGAGCTGCTACTGATTCTAAGAAAAGTCTCTCTTTTTTGGATACAACCCATAGCATGAGATCCTGTGGGTTGTATCCAAGACATGGTCAGCCAAGCCTGACTGACCATAGTTGTGTTTGCGGATCAGCCACTATCCACCTGTTCCTCCAGGTGGATAGTGACTGATCAGCCTGTCTGTCCAAAGTATGCCAGTTTACATGAACAGGGTACTTTATAGATTCCAGGCACTGAGAGAGGAGGGAGTTGATCTTTTGTAGAGCGGATAAGGGTAGCAAGTTTGCGGTGGGGCTTAAATGCTGTGTGTAGGTTGTACTTTTTTTAAAATCTTGGCTATTATTTCTGATGTGCCATGGATGTAGGGTATGGTGATGGCATTTCTAAACTCTTTCTGAAGAGAAGACCGAGGAGAGGGGAAGGACCTGATTATATTTTTAATACTATGATCACTGTAGCCATTGGAGAGGAAAGTGTTGTGTATGTGGTCAAGCTCAGTTGTAAGGGCAGTTCCATTGGAACATAGATTGTGAGCTCTCTTGGTAAGAGTTTTAATAATGCCATATTGTTGAGTGGGGTGGTGGTGGGAGAGTTTGTGAATGTATCTGCCTGTGTGTGTGTGGGTTTTCTATATTCAGTGAAGGAAAATGTACCGTTGGGAAGGCATGTAACTAAGGTGTCTAGGAAGGGTAAACAATTGTTCTTTTCCTTTTCCATTCTAAACTGGATTCTTGGATGTAGGCTGTTGAGGTGACTGAGGAAAGAGTCTAATGTGTCTGGGCCATGAGGCCAAATAGAGAACACATCGTCTACATATTTTAGACAGATAGGTTTGAGAGGGGCTGAGTCTATGGCTTGTTTTTCAAATTCTTTCATATAAAAATTGGCAAGAGGGGGTTGAGAGGGGGGAACCCATGGCAGTTCCCTCTATCTGCTTGTAGATTTTGTTCTTCCAAGAAAAATAACCAGAATTGATGGCAAAGGAAAAGAGATCTAGGATGGCAGAAGGAAAAACGTTTTTTAAGAGTGTTAATGTATCAATTAAGGGAATATTGGTAAACAATGAGTAGATGTCGAAGCTTACTAATATGTCTGTGTTATTTAAGGTTAGATTTTCTATGAGGGTTTTAAAATGGGTAGAGTTTTTTATATAGGATGTGGAAAGTCCAGTGAGGGAGATCAGAGAGCTGGCCAGCTGTTTTGACAGCTTGTTGCAAGGTGTGTTAATGGCATCTACTACAGGTCTTAGTGGGGAATTGGGTTTATGGATTTTTGGTAAACTGTATATTCGGGGGGACAGGAACGGAAAGGTTTGAGTTTTTTTGTGATTTCCGGGGTCCAGGAAGACACTTTTTTTTTTAAGTAAATTTTTAAATTTTTTAACTTGTGTTTTTGTGGGGTCGTGTTCTAGCGGGTGTAGGTAGAGCGAAGCCTCCAATATGATGAAGATAGTGAAGGAATGACCACCTGAGGGAAGATGTGTGACAAGCGTATCCAGGAAAGGAAGCGAGTTTTAGTTTTCAATTTCAATGATAAATTGTAAGTTGTTTGTTCAGATGGCTAAGGAAGATGTTTAAAAGTACAGTGGCAGTGTGGCCAGATTATTAAAACAGCTTAAACGTATCTAAGCTAAACTGTAGGTTTTAAAGTAAAGGAATCTAGAGCACACTGTGACTGTACCTTCTTTTCATAGGTAAAAATTATTTTGCCACACGAAGTAACCAGAACGTAGTAAGTAGGAAATTTATTCTGTAAGAGAAGAATTGTGTCACTGATTGGGACATTGGAAAAAAAAAAAGGGGCAGAAAGGACAGAAATGTCAAAACTAACTAATAAATCATCTTTGCCAGCCTTGTGTTTTTAATTTTGTTTATGAAGTGTGGCATGTTTTTTTTTATACAGAAAGGAACATAACCTACCAATTCCTTGAGTGCTGTTGCCAGTTTCTTGGCTAGGTGATAATTAGGGCTGTCTATACCTTCGACTATGTATGTATATATACACACACACACATCAGGGGCATATATTCAGGATGTGCTAGGTGTGTGGTGCACACTCATGGAATAGCAATATCACCAACATTATATTTTTGCATTTATTATTGTTAAGGACTCCCCTAATTATTTCCTGGCTTCGTGTGATTCCTAAAATTAAATATGATACCCTAATGCTTCATGAAGAGAACATTTTTCAATGCACAAACATTGCATCACATTCACACTAATAGCTCGGGTGTGCAGTCAAAAACATGGACACTTTTGAGCCCTGAAGAGACATGCAGATGGTGCAGTGGGTCAAATTCTTAGCGTTTTGGTGGTTTCAAATCACCCAGACGGTGAGGCAGGGTGTGCACTGAGACAACAGCATGCAGCAATCAGTGGCTACGATTGGTTATTATGTCAACTAACCCAACTGAAAGTTGTCATGAGTAACATGTTTATAACACCGATATAGACAAGTTTTTAATATATAATTTACTATAAATAATTTCTAACTTTTTGCCCATATTTACAATGGGAAACAGTGCTGACAATCTACTGAATGTCCCGTTTTCTGCCAGCTTTTGCGGATTGTATAGTTTTGTATGACTGTAGTCAAAGGAAGCCTTGTCCTCCTCTTCCAAATTTACTGAGCAAGCACAAGGACACAAAAACTGAGTACATGAGACACCTCTATTTCACAACATGTGTTTAACACATTGCTTCCCACTCTATGCAGATTTGGTAATTAACCCTTTAACTACTGATTTTATATTCTACTGGCACTGTTCCATGTGCTGAATTAATTCTGCAAAAAATTTATAAATAAAATAAATTAAAATTCTTACTAAAGTAAGAAGTCTGGACAGCATACATTCTTGATATACACTTGTTCACTCACAAAAATGGCAATAATAGTGTTTTATAAAATTTGCTTAATCAAGGGGTGTCCACTTGATTAAGCAAATTACACACATTGATTTATGTAGAATCACCAGGATCTTCTTCATCTGAAGTACACAATTCACGGCATCTACTGCCCTCCACCACAACTAGTATTTTTTGTCTGTAAATTGTGTGTGTGTGTTCTGAAGGGCTGATTTGTCTGTATGCGGGATGAAAAACCCTGCTACCTCAGTATGAGATCGGCTAACTCACCTTCGATTGAAAAAGTCCATATATAAAGATTCCTCCCGTCACAACGAGAATCAAACTTAGGACTTTTCCAATCGAAGGGCGCAATGTACCAATTGCACTATGGAGATGCTTAATATGATTAGTTGCACCAGTTCAAATTTTTCTCTTTAGATGTCATATAAGGAGAGAAACCCAAGTCAAATAAACTTCAATTGAGTTAACTCGATTGTAGCAAGGTCGCCATTTTTTCCATGCTCAAGTTAACTCGACGGCAGCAGTTTAAGGGTTAATTAATAAATTAAAGTATGCAAAGGTTATCCTACAATTAATTGCACTGGACTAATTAAGATGAGTGCTGAATGCACTATGCAATCTTAAAACTTTCATACATTAATAAAAATGCAATCTTATTATTATTCCTTCTCTCCTCTCTTAATTTGGGTGTCGAGGATTTTTCTACATTTAACTGCTACCATATCAAGGATAAGGTGATTAGCCCTGTGCCTCCCCCCCCCCAGTGTGTCCTACGTCTGTAGATGTGTGTTTACGGGCTGGTTTGCTTGTTCTGGGGGACGAAAAACCAGAGTTTCTGGGTGAAAAATCCCCTACCTCCATATGGGACCAGCTAACTCACCTTTAGTCAGAAGAGACCAGATAAAAGTTCCTCACATCACTGATGGGAATTGAACCCAGATCTTTCTGAACCAAATGACTTTGTCTATATTGACTGAGCTACCGAGGCTCTTAAAAATGCAATCATATGGTCAAACTGGCATGAATTTTGTACCACAGGTTGCATAAGTCACAAGACAGCACATTCAACTGAAATAGGCAAGTGATGCCACTGGTGTATATATATGTATATTCCCTTCCCCTCCCTCCCCACATCAGAGGTCATCACAGCAGTAGTGTTAAGTTGACCAAATAATAAAATACCAGTTGAGGTGAATAAAGGAAATAGCCACACCGTAATAGAATATATGAATAATACTTCTGTGCTCTGCAAAGACATTTGACATATGTGTATTGCATAAATTGGAGAAAATTAGTTATAGAAAAGAAACTGGTGATATGGATAGAGGTGGCTGATGAATAGACATCTAAGAGTAAAATACTGCAGAATAGAATATAAAAGTAGGCAGGTGTGGTGTGCTACTAAACTCTGTACTTGGGCTGCTTTTGTTTAACTTGTACATTTAATGATAAAGGAAATGATTAGAGGAGAAATATTAAGTTGTTTGCTGATGATGAAAAACTGTATAAGGCAATAGTTAATAATAAAAAGGTTGGGATCCTGCAGAATAACTTAAATAGATTAATAGTGTGGACAAAGGATAACATTGCTGGAAGTTTTTCCACTTGGTTATACTATAAATTAAAGATACCAAGAAATTATATACTTGGTTTAATCCTTTATCCAAATGTAAGCAAACAAATTATTATTTTTTTGGCTATATAGCCTACTTTCGTTTAGGAGTGTCCCTTTTTTTACAATGTCACTGGCTCTTCACTCAAATCTTAGAGCATTACTGATGTGTTATAAAAACCAATATATGAAGAATAATATAGTAGGAAAAATTCAGACATAGATTCAAACTTATCTCCTTATCCCGGCGAGATGCATTCATCTGCTGTTAAAGGAAGGGGGTTTGGGGAAAGTGGGGGTAAAGCAATGTGCGGGAATTATTTGAAAAACCCAGGTTTTTGATATGTATATTATTATTAAGGGTGGATAGAGAGTGCTTTGGGAGGGGGGGAGGTAAGAGAAGGATCTAAAATTAGAAACTATTTTTGAGGGAAGAGGAAGGATTGATGGGAAAAGGTCAGGGATGGGAGTAAAGGGATGTGAGCCATTCTCAACAGTGCATCATCTTTGGAACTCATGGGAGAAGTGGAGGATATGTCATGTCGGCTTGATGTTTCTGTCTTTGGTGTACTTGTGTTATCTCCAACTGCTCGGAGTCATGACCTAATTTTATGTTATGAAGCTTCCAACTCTCGGAGATTATGTAGGGTCATTCAGTCATTCAGTGTACAGTCATTCAAATCTAATGTGAATAAGTACCTTCTTTCCCAACCCATACATAGTACTAATGTATTATAGGTTGATCTACAACCTCTCTTGTATGGACCCAACATAAAAAAAAAAAAGATACGTTCTGTTTTTCTTTCAATGTGACAGTAGTTAATTCCAGTTAGGATTTTAAGACTGTGGAATAACAGACTTATACAGTGATCTTCACATGTTCGTACTCTGAAATTACTAGCACCATGCTTTGTTCAAAATCTTTTGGAATCTCCCCAATTGTGTACAGTAGATTGTTCGTTTTATTTAATTCACTTCCTGATTCTTTACCCAATGCTTGTTGAATTTCTCCTGTGATATTACATTCCTGGCATCTTACATTGTTTAAAGTCTTTTATGGTGTTATTAAATTTTGATTTAAAAGAAGTGAGCCTTTCCATGCTTTGATTCTTCTAGGAGCAATTTATGTACTTTCTCTCCTCTATAAACACTTCAGTGTACTGCATTTATCTTTTGTATTATTATTATTGCACCCTGAATGGAGTCAGCAGGCTCATCGTGGGAGGTTCACTCAACTGACAACATATTTATCATACCAAATCTTAAAATCCTTAACACTCCTTGCACCTGCATTCCATTCACTAACAATTCTCCATACAAAAAATCTACTTTTCACCACCCTCTTCCAGGGATAGCATCTGGTTTTTCCCCTCTCACTTCCTATTCTTTTTTATAATTCCACCTGGATTAATATGATAAAATCCTCTCACTACCTTAAATGTCTCTATCATATCACCTCTTTTCCTCCTATCCAACAAACTCTGCAATCCACATTTCTTCAACCTCTCTCCATAGCCAGCATTCCAAAGTCCTGATATTGTCTTAGTCACTCGTCTCCGGACCAGCTATAATGTCTCCATCTCACACTGAAAACCAGCTGACCAGATCTGAGCCCAATAGTCCAAGTGTGGTCTGACCAGTACTTTATACAGTGGCACAACTGCTTCCTTATCCCTACAAGTTAGAGTACTTCTTATCCTAACAGCAGTATGAAGTGCAGTCTTTGCAACACTAGCAATATGCACTCTAAACTCCAGTCTACTATCAACCATCACTCCCAAATCTCGAATCTTTTCTTACTTTCTGCAATATGGCACCATTGATATAGTACACAGCCTTATATTTCTGCACTCCAAAATGCAACGCCTCCCACTTATTGATATTAAAATTACAACCGCACTCCTCTGTCCAAGTAAAAAGTCCATTCAAATCTTCCTAAAGGGAATTACTTAACATCATCAGTACTGCTACTTATAATTCTTCCCAACTTTTGGGAAGACTTATAAGTATCCCCAGTCAGTTCACATAATATATTGTTTACAAACAGCAGGGGACAGTGCTCCATCATACACAACCTGCTTGTATCATTCGGAGAGCCAATCTCCAACTCATTTAACAAATATACTATTTCCATCCTCTGCAGTGTGTACGCCAACTTATATGTTGTAATCTTTCAAATGCTTTTGCAAAGTCAAGAACATCACTCTATATGATTCTCCCTTATCTAACATACTCGTCACCCTCTCATAAAATGCAAATAAATTGCTAAAACAGGACCTATCTTTTACAAATCCATACTGACCTTCATAAGGAATGCTATGTCCATCAACCTAATCCTGTACTTTATTTTTAGTCAATCTCTCCAACAACTGCAGTTATACAGACTGGTCTATAATTGGAAACTTGTGTCCTAGAACCATGTTTCTGTTGTGGTAATATTTTGCCTTCTTTCCACTCCTTAGGAACCCTACCAGCTGCAAGACTTTCATTAAATAACCAGGTCAAGGGCATATTCAATTGTGATGCACATTCCTTAAGAATAAATGATGATATATCATCCATTCCTAGCCTTATTAACATCTAACCCAACCAACACGTGATATATCTCTGATTCTTTTACTTCTAATTTTGATAGTACTTGCCTTCCTTCTATATACTGCACCACATTATTGACACTAGTATGATATACATTGATAAAGTGCTTGTTTAATAATTCCACTAAATCCTTTGTAACCATTAAGCACCTCTGTAGTGTAATTGGAAGGATGACGGTATATTGCGCCCTTCAATTGGAATAGGCCTAAGTTCGATTCTCGTCGCGACGGGAGGAATCTTTATCTGGACAATTTTCAATCAAAGGTGAGTTAGCCGATCTCATACTGAGGTAGCAGGGTTTTCTGCTGGAAACTGGGGTTTTTCATCCCACATGCAGACAAATCGGCCCTTCAGAACACACACAATTTACAGACATAAAATACTAGTGGAGGTGGGCGGTAGATGGCGTTGGTGGAGATGATTCGTAGTAGAGGTTCGGTGTAGTGGTTGAGACAGTTGTAGTGTCCTCCCACGATGAGTCTTCAGACTCCTTGGAGGTGTTGGGAATAATAATAATAACTGTTATTCTGCTGCCATTACTATCCATCAGTGTGAACCTGCCATATATTGGAAAAATTCCCTTGAGTTAACCTTGGCCTGACCAGTCAACCTCCTCTTATACTGCATCAACCTAATTATTTATTTATCTAATTATTAATTATTTTGCCATCTTCAAGGTACTATTCCATCATTACTCTCAATCATGCTCAGTGAATTTTTTTATTTCCTGAATTGTTTTGGTATATCTTTGTATGTACTTTTGGTATTAGCTCTATTCATGGAGCTATTTATTCAATCCATTCTTCTTGGCTTCTTTGTTCATCGTCTTTCTATATTTTCTATACTCCTCCTGGTTATTTACTTTTTTGTAAATAACCTGATTATGAGCATGATCTGAGGCCTCTCAGATTATGCTCGTAACTCTCTACACCAAATTGACTGGAAAAGTACATGTTCTTTACATCATACAAAACCTGGCGTGAATGCAAATTTAAAGAAGCCTGTGAAATTTTGATTAATCATCCTAATTTTAACAATAATGGTGGTATAAAAATCCCAAGAATTTGGATGGCACACATTCAGCACTTAATTCTTCAAGTTTTCCAGCAAACCCTGACTTTAGGACCCTAAGCAATTATTTCATTTTTATTAGCCCCCATCCACACTGTTTTGTTTTAATTTATATGCATATGTATATGAGTAACTTTGTGTGAACATATCTCTAGTTTAATTTTTTTTTGTAACCAAATAGATAATAATAACAGGCCTCTAGTGTTGATATACAGTGGTATCTCACTAATCCGAACCTCTTTAGTCTGAACCCTCCAGTAATCCGAACTGCTTTTAAATGTAATTTCCCAAAATTATGACTTTACCACATCAATAAAAAATATAAGTTTGAAGAATGTAGCATTCTCAGTTGCTACTGCTTGGGAAGTCGTCGAACCTGGAGCAATTCGAGCGTCAAGGAAAAAACTGTGGCCTTCTAGAATTTATGAAGATAACTACAGTGATGCACAAAAAGAGGAAATTCAAAACTTGCATAATTTGGTTAAAAATATAAATCCAGATGTTGAAATTTCACAAACAGATGTTTGATACGGAATGGATTACAGATAGAACCAAAAGTGAATTCGAAATCAAATCAGATGCTGAAATTATAAATATGATGCTACAGAATGAATTAGAAGACGATGATGACGATAAAGAACTCGAAGAAAAAAAAGTAAAACACGAAGAGGCAGTTGACAGTTTTAATACGTGTATAGAATGGGCTAAGTAGAATGACATGCCATTCCACAAAATTTTATTGCTAATGCAGCTCCGAGAAAAAAGCATTAAAAAAAAAAGCAAAAGAAAATCAGTGACTTTTTTACAAAGAAATTAAAAAAACTGTGTTATGTACAAGAAAGTGATATTTTTTACGCAAATTAAGTTATGTATGCAATTTTATTAAATCAGAATCCTCAACAACACAGGTACATACAAACTAAATATTTTACTAAAATAAACTTGTGTATTGTATTATTTTTTAAGTTTTACGTTACAACAGTAGCTTTTTTTTTCTATCAGTTACTTCATTTATTTACAGAATTAAATTGATGTAACATTAGAATCTGATTATTTTTGTCTAGTTATTGTGTCTCTTGGGGGAAAATTCGATAATCCGAACTTTTCGCTAATCCAAACAAGCACGGTTTTTATTAGTTCGGATTAGCGAGATACCACTGTAGTAAAGTTTTTTTCCCACCAGAGGTGAGGGCAACAGTTTTAACGGTTCACCAAATCAATGTAACTTTAGCATACCATGTAGATTGTAGTGTAGCTTATTTCACTGTATATATATATATATATATGCATATACTCCAGATGATGATCTCAATATGAAGATCGAAACATCAAGTGATTATTTTGGTTTATATTAAACTAAAGTTTTATTCTAACATGGTAGTTGTTTCCATAATATTTATAATGAAGAAGTGCACTACAAATATCTCTGGGTCAAAGAGAGCAAACTCTTCATGAGAAGAAGCGATACATCAAAAATATCATGGATCAGATGCACAGAAGATATCTGCAAACTCTGAGAAAACAGTGAGAGTAAAAACTGACTTATGAACAACAATAACAGATAAGAATAACAATAACTGTGATGTCACTTTTCATAATTGCATAGTATGTCATGATTCATTAGAATTATGGAACTTTTTATTCTCAGACACTGTAAATGTCCTCTAAATGTTTTGTATATAAATATAAAAAGTATTCGAGATAAAACAGAACACATAGAATACTTCTAGACAATTTAAACTATCAGCTAGATGATTTGATATTAAAAGAAATTTAGATTGAAGGTGAAGGTTGATTTGTACCATTTTCGTAGATTTAAAAAACATTATCAGTGTAGAAATTATAAAAAATCTGGAGATGTAATTATCTTTATTCGCAACTCACTGTCTATTAATAATATTAACAACACAAAAATGAAAACAGCTGAAAATGTCAATTTCTATTTAAAATGTCATAATGTATATATAATGGCTGTCTGTAGGTCAATGTTATACAGTCAAACTTTATACAAGAATATAATATGGAGTATAACTAGAGGTGATCCATGGAAAATGTGTAAGAGTGTGGTGAGTGTGTGTGTGTGTGTGTGTGTGTGTGTGCGCGCGCGCGTGTGAGAACCAGATTTTTTGCATGGAGAGTCATCAGTGAGTGGAATGGATTATCAGAATTGGTTATGAGTTCCCTGATAGTGAATGGATTTAAGGAGAGGTATGAGAGGATTTGTGTGTATAATGGCTAATTTGAGTCTCCCACAATGAGTCTCTGGACCCCATGGAGATGCTGTAAAATAATAACAATAATAATAATATTCTAGATCCTTGTTCTTCAACCTGTGGTCCGCAGACTGGCACCGGTCCGCTGAAATTTCCTGGCGGTCCACCAAAAATTTCTTTGTCTCTCAGAAACAACGTTCCAGCCACATATATCAAATTTTCTAACCTCTAAGCAGCAGCAGATGTCGCACTAGCTAAAAATTGTAATTTCATAACATTGGATTTAATAAATAAAATACTATCTACATTGGTTTATGTTTTTGTTTTAGCCATCAGCCGGTCCGTGAAATATTTCTCTTATTTTCCCCGGTCCGCAGGTGTAAAAAGGTTGAAGAACTCTGCTCTTCTAGATGAGATCAGAAGTGACAAAGTTCTCATAACTGGAGATATGAATATTGACTTGCTCCAGAATTGCAGCTCCTCTCAAGATTTATCTGGATTTACTTGCCATGCATGAACTCAAACAATACATTAGTGTCTTCATGAGAGAATTCAATCGTATATTGTGCCTAGACCATGTATTTGGAAAAGTTTAAGTAAAAATAAAAATCGAGCAGCAGTTTTGCATCAACCTTTTGCAGATTATGTTCCAATAAACATTAAAGTACAGTAGCAAGTACAGCACAAAGACAATACAACTGAAAGTATTCCTTATTCAACTGCTGACTACAGAGCATGGAAACATAATTGAGCATCGTCTCTTGGGAAGAGATAATGACAGAAACAAATAATGATAACTAATATCATAAGTTTGTTGATATATTAAAATACAAGACTCAATCAGTGTTAAAACTATGGACAAAATTAAAGAAACTACACCCTGGATTACACAGGAAATCAGAAACTACATAAAACTTAGACATAAAGTGTATAAAAAGTTTTAAAAATATCCACACAATGAATATTATGAACACTGTTTGAAGTATACTATGGAAATCTAATACACTATAAATTAAAAAAAGCAAAAACAAATACTACAGAAATGAATTCCTAAAATGCCAATGAAACTCCAGAAAACAGTGGAAGTTTGTGGATTGATTAATCAGCAAAGAATACATAAACAAACCCTTCCCACACTTAAAGATATCAATTAGAATGGAGAAAATGGAGATGGGGGATTATCTGAAGAATTCAATAATCACTTTGTCATGGTCAGTGAAAGCATTCTAAAGAATGTTAAACCCACCCCTTCTGAAAGGCACTTGCCTGAAAGAACTGATAGCTCTATATATCTTTTCTCAACTTGTGAAAACAAAATCAAAAGTGTCAGCTAGCCTAAAAAGAGCCAAAACTTCAGAATACAATGGCATTAACACTAGCATTGCAACAGAATGTAAAATGTATGGAATGCCTAATGTACATTTTTAACTTATCACTGATGACAGGCATGTTTCCATCAGATTATTTTAAAAAGGCCATAGTAGTACTGATTTACAAAAAGGGAAACAAAAATTACTTGAAAAATTACAGATCAATATCCCTACTACTGGTCTTTTTGAAAATATCAGAGAAATTGGAAAAAATTAACCTCATAAAATTCTTGGACAAAAATAACTTCTTTTCAAAGAATCAACTTGGATTCAAGCAAAAGTTTAGCACAGAACAAGCTTTCTGAACTTTACAAAGTTTATACAGATGACCATAAACTAACATTAGCAGTATTTTTAGATCTACACAAAGCTTCTGACACTGTATCACATGAATTTTAATGAAGAATATGAGGTACTGTGCTAAATTGGTTCAAAAATTCCTTAAGTGCTAGATCATAGATTGTAAAAATAAACAACGGTTAAAATAGTCTGAAAACGGTAGATTGTGTTGTACTACTAGGATCTGTCTTAGGACCAACTTTATGTAGTATTTATATCATTGACTTCTAAAATCTTAAATTAAACAGTAAAATAGACAATTTTGTAGAAGATATTGTCCTAATTTTCTCTTCAAACACAGCTGAACAAATACAAACCAATTGTGAATGATGACCTTTTAAAAGTAACAAATTGGTTGCAGTCAAATAAACTTTGACTGTCTCAAAAACTAAATATGTAAATTTTAACTTGAAACACAAGTAAAATGAACTTTGTGGCACAATTATTCTTACATGATTGGAATTGCAGAACTGTATGGAAATACAAATAGTCAATGTAATAGCTTATTTGGGATGAAAAATCAATAGTATTTAAGATGGAAATCATATATCACTGATGGTGTAAATAAAGTCAGGATTATGTTGAACAGACTTTAATATAAACTGTGGAAAAATATTATTATATTCTGCATGGATTCAAAGCACGCCACAATATGGTATTTTAAGTTCAGAAGTAATCTAATCATACTACACAGAAACCTCTAGTTTCACCTCAGAATAAAGCAATTCAAATCTTAACTAGAAACAAATACTAAATTGTGGACTGTTTGCATAAACGAGAAGAAGGAAAGCATTAACATATGTGAAAAGTGCCTTGATAGATTAGGGCGATTAGAAATGGGAGCAAAAGTTGGGACCATGGTAGAAGAGCTTAGGTAGGAATTAGTGAAAATTAAAAGCAAAATGAAACATCTGGAAGAGGATATTAAACATCCAAAGGAGAGAATGGCTGATGATAATGAGGAGGAGGAGGAAATTAACATTATGAAGAAAGAGTCAAAGGATGTATATCAGTGTATGGAGACTCAATCTTTAGAGGTGTGACTACTAACAAAGTGCACAAAACATGCTTTCCTGGTGAAACAATGAAGCAATGAGTCATGAGCACAAATGACTTAGTTGGAGAGAAAAAAATTGTTGACAGAAATTTGAAGTTGTTGCAGCAGGTAAACAAGAATAGTGTTGTTGGGAAAGTCAATGCCCAGATATGACAAAAGTGAATTGAGAAGGAGAGCAGAGATAATAAATAGTACAATGGCTGAGTTGTGTGAGGCAAAGGAGGTTCGATTTGTAAATATGTGGAGTGAATTTGAAGGAAAGTTGAAATGGTATAAAACTGATGGATTACATTTGAATGGGTTGGTGGTGGACATTTAGAGAGTCTATTGTTTTCTGAGAAGACAAATAGTCAAGAAGTTAATATAGCAAATGATCAGAGTCTACCTGTGAAGCAGGATAGCACAAATCCACAGATTGTATGGCAGTAGAAAGATGGATATGAGGTTGAAGATGTGGTTGCAGCAGCAGCAGCACAAGATGATGGAATGTATAAAGGTGAGGATGAGACAGGCAAGAATGGAAATCAGAGACAGGATCAGGGAAATGGGAGCGCTCGGACTGAAGAAAGAGAGGTGTGGTATAGCAGCTAGAATAGAGATTGTTGGTGCTAGCAGAATGGCCTCAAACACACAAGAATTGTTATGTTTATGAGCATTCGAAACAAGAGAGCTGAGTTTGTTGCATTGATTGAGATGGTACGCCCAAAGATAATTGCAATAAATGAAACTTGGTTATCTGAGGAAGATGTGATGTCAGGAATAGAATTAGAAGGATACATATAGTTTTCCGGAAGGACAGAAATGTGAAAAGAGGAAGGGGAATGCTGTTGATGATTACAGAGGAATTGTGTCTGCAAAGTGTGGCAGTTGATAGTGCATGAACAGATTTTGAATCAGTGTTGTGCAAAGTTGAAATAAACAGGTTAGTATATCTGATAGGATGCTGTTATAGGCCAGGGAATGCAGAGAATATTGATTGTGAAATGTTTAGGCAAATTAGTTGGGTATGTAAAAAGAAGGTGATTCTGATGGGAGACTAGAATTACTGGAATACAGAGTAGGGAGATGATGTATGGCAGTGGTGTTCAACCTTTTTTTACTACGTGAGCTACTTTTCTATAAAAAGGTATTTGGCGATCTACCTCTCTTATATAGATCACGTTCCCCCAACCTGATATTTGATTACGCACAAATAAACAACTAAAAAAAAATACACAACTAAAAACTTTGTGTATTTAAAAATTTATTTATTATTTTTAATTATTTTAATACAACAAAAAAAAAAAAACAAATATATTGGAATAAAATATTTATTTCCATAGTCAAGTTGATATGAAGGAGTGTCCAATCGCAGACAATCATCCAAATGATCATTTGTAATTTGGTTTCTTAATTGATTTTTTATGACAGTCATATTTGAAAAAGCGGATTCTGACGAGTATGTTGATCCAAAACACGACAGAATTTTTCGCGCAATATCAATTAATATTTTCATGTGCATACTTCCAAATGACTTCATTGTTTATTGATTTTAAATGTAAACTATTCTGAATGTTTATTATCTCAAGTTCTACTTCAGCTTGGTTTATATCAAGCAGCCCACTAATTTTATTTGAAATTCCTGTGATGTTTTAAGTTTTCTTGGAATGGATTATTGATAAAAGATACAATTATTTCAGTTTTATTAAAATCTTTAAATCTTGAATTTATTTCTTTCTCAACTAATTCTATTTCACGAATAAATTCTTTTAAATCATAGCGAAGCATTTCTTGATTTTGTTCAAAAAATTTTAATAAATATGGGAGATGTCTAAATTCGCAGTCATTTATATTTTCTTTAATAAAAGTAAGTATTGTTGGAAAGTTTTTATTGAACTTAACATGTAAATTAAATTTTTATCTCTACCTTGTAACTCTAAATTTAAACTGCTTAATTTCATACAGAAATCTACTAAAAATGATAGGTGTAACAACCATCTTTTATCACTCAATTGGGATAAATATCTCATTTTTCATCAAGAAAAATTTTTATATCGTTAATTAATACAAGAAATCTTTCTAAAAATTGACTTCTGCTGAGCCAGCGGACATTACTGTACAACAGAAGTTCCCTATCATCTACCTGTAATTTAAATAACCGCTGTTGCAGGGCTTTTCCTCGAACAGAATTTACAATTTTAAATGTAATATCCAAAACATCTTTTGTGTTTAATCTTTTACTACACAGTACTTGTTGGTGAATAATACAGTGGTACGTTAAAAAATCTGGATATTTGTCATCGTTTTTACATAATGAAATGAAGCCTGATTTATTACCTATCATTGCAGGAGCACCATCAGTAGTAATAGACACAAGTTTAAAAAGCGGAAGTTTGTGTTGTTTCACAAATTCATCAAATACCAAGCCAAACAAAGTTTTTTTTACAATATTCACATGGGACTTAACCTAAGTAAAAAATTGATGTAATGCGCTTTGGAATATTTAATATTTAAACCACAATCGAGTTTTTACACTTTGCTTATAATCGTATTCACTCAGCTCGCTGTTTGACTTCCACTGATCTAAATTAACTCATTTACCTGGACTTATAAGAAAATTATTGTTGACAATTTTAACGAAAATTAAATAAACAATAGCAATACACTTAAAGCGAATTAAAAATAATACAAAATAATGATAAATAAAATATTATGTTTTCAGTTTTAATTAAATTTGTAAGTAAGGAGAAATACACAAGCGATCAACCTAAAATCGCTCTGCAATCGACGAGTTGAACACCCCTGATGTATGGGAACAAGGAGAGTGGGTTTGTGGAGTTTCTGAGAGATAAGTATCTTAAGAAGCATGTGATTGAAGCAACTAGAGACCTTAATGTTTTGGATTTAGTGATAATTTCACAAGATGTACTTGTTAATGAAGTGCTGAAACTGCTGCCAGTTGGTGAGAGCGATCATGAGGTACTTGTGTGGAAAGTGATGAAACAAGAAAAGGTTACTGCCAAAAATGGATATATGCAGAAGTATAAAGCAGCTGATTATGGGAAGCTCTGTAGTCAGTCAGCATCAGTACATTGGGAAGATGAGATGAGTGGAAAAGATGTTGACAATGCATGGAAACTCACAAGGAGTATCTGACAAAAGCAATGTATAATTGCATACAAGGGTTAAGCAAGTAAATATTAAGTAAACAATGAAATCAAGCAAGCTGTGCTGGAAAAGAAAATGTTATGGAGGAGGTACAAGAACAGTTGAGATGACCACAGCCGAATGCCTTTAGGACTTCATAAAGGTACTTGTGCTCTACTCTGTCAAAAGCCTTCTCATGATCAAGGCTGACAAGTACTAGGTTTTCATTTTGGCTGTTTGCGATGTGGATGAGATCTCTTATTAAATGGAAGTTATCATGCACTGATCTTCCTGAAACAGAATAAGTTTGATGTTGGCTAATAACTTCAGGCAGTGTTGGCTTTAGTCAGTTTGCAATAACTTAAATGATTTTGCAATCTGTATTGATTAGTGAGATGGATGCCAGATCAATCATGCTACTGAGGTTTTGATGGATTGTGGGAGCTCATTGAGGTAGGTTTCTTGCAGTGTTTTAAGAAGAAGTGGTCCAAGTTGATTCTGGAAGACTTGGAAATACTCTGTTGTGAGACCACCTAGGCTGGGAGATTTGTTCTTTGGATGTGCATGCAGTTTTCAGTTCATGAGTGATTGGGTTTTGTAAGTGGTTCCAATCTGTTGCGGAGATTCTTTTTGTTTCTTTTAGTATTTTGTCAATGGCATGGAGGGATGTTCCTGTAGAGCTGTATGCATTCTTGTAGTACTGTAGGATTTTAGAAGTGATTTTACTTGGATCTTCTGTGATGATGCCATCTTGAAGTCTAATAGAGGAGTGCAGTTTGCTGTCTGGTATTTTTTTTACAAAGAGAAAAATATTATGGGTGCACCTGAAAGATTTATCTGTGTATGCCACTATCTAAGTAGGGCACCCTTTGCAGATAATACTAGGTGTCTTTGTATAGCTTGGAGGCCTGAATGATATTCAGCGTTTCTTCTGGGAGATACTGGAGCCATTCTCCGAGTAATTGGATGCTAATGTTTCTCTGTTGATTTTTCTGGTTACTGTAGATCTTCATAAAGGATTTTATTTGTGATTTTAGGTGGGCCACCGTGTTTTCATGGTTTTGTATTCCCTTTCAAGTGAGAGAGGTTAGTTATTAAAGCCAGAATGTTTATTATATAATCTGAATCTTTCAGGAGGGTACTGTTGAAGATCCAATAGGCACTTCCTGATTTTGATGTTTCCAAAGATAATGAAAGTTGTAGCTTGATGAAGCAGTGATCTGAAATGTAGGAAGGGATGTGCGAGATGTTTCTATCTATTAGGTTTAGAGGAACAGTGTGTTTGTAAATGTAATATCTGTCCAGTTGTGCTTGGTAGGCAGGCCTATTAATTGCTGTGATTGCTGACCTCCATGTACAGGAACTCCTATCTGGATGTTGATGAATTCATTATCATTTACCAGTGTTTGAAGTTTGTTTATTAATGAGCTGTGATGTTCAGCACATTGAAGTCTGTCTTTTTCTTGGTCAAGAGTGCAGTTAAAGTCTCCAACTATTATGATATGTTCTTGGTTATGAAAGATGGTTATGAATGAAGTCCAAGATTTGTGATGCCAGAGCATCCTGCTGTGGTATGTAGATATTAAACACATGCAGGGTATTGTGGTTGGGTCCTTTTATGTCAGCATACAAGGCATATTCTGGTATATCTGCAATCACTTTCAGTGTAAGGAGATCGATGATGTACACCTAAGCTTACCCCTGCTCCATGGGGGTTGTTGGGTTGCAGAGTGATGTAGGTCATAAGGCCACTCCACCCACTTTCCAGATAAATTGGATTATGAGTTGATATTTGTTTCTTGCAGAAGTATTAGGTCTACATGATATTTCTGTACCTGGTCAATGAATATTCTGTTGCGTAAAACAGAGGCACATCCTCTTGCATTGAGAGAAAAAAGACTCAACAACATTATGTTTAAGAAAGTTAGATTGTAAGATGTATTTAATATTGGTCCTGATATTGTTTATGTAGCCCATTAATTAGGTAGTAGATTTGCTTACTCCTGTTAAGCTCTGCTCTTTTTATTTCAGTTTCGAGTGTAGATCCTGAAATTGAGATATTAGTTCTGGGATTTTGTTATGCATTTAAGAGCTATAGTTAGTTTGTGAGGGGTATCTTTCAGTTTTTGTATGAAGGATGACAGCTGCTTCATGGTTAGGGGACTCTTAGTTTGGGGAAGTTCCTGCTCAGTTTCTTCCTCTGAGGATCTTCAGATGATGAAAGTAGTTTCATCATCTGCAGTAGTTTCATTCTGAATACAGTAGAATCTCTCTAATCCGAACTAATAAAAACCGTGCTCATTCGGATTAGAGAAAAGTCCGGATTAGCGAATTTTCCCAAGAGACAACAATAACTAGCGTTTAAGACAAAAATAATCAGATTATAATGGTACATCAATTTAATTCTGTAAATAAATTAACCGATAGGAAAAAGCTACTGTACTGTAATGTAATACAAAAAAATAATATAGTACACAAGTTTATTTCAGTAAAAAATTTAATTTGTATGTACTGCATTGTTGAGGATTCTTTCTGAAAGCCTTTCTGAAATGCAATTTAATAAAATTGCATTTCAGTAAGGCTTTACGCAAATTAAGTCCGCGCGGTTAGCCTAGTGGCTTTGCGCTTCGCAACCATATGCCTGGGGAAGGAGTGTCCTAGGTTCGATTCCCGTCGGTGACGTGAGGAGCTGAAGGATCTTCCTCAGCCACAGCCAAGTTAGCCGGTCTTGGGCGCGGGCAGTAGGGTTTTTTCCGCCAGTTTATCTGGTGTTTTTCATCCTGCAAGCAGGCAAACCGGCCCTGTGAACACACAGGGATACAGCCAAGAATACCTTGAGGCATAGGAGTGACCATTCTATCCTCGTATTTCGGTTACGAAATCCAAGCATGCTTGGAAGGTTGTGGGCCTTAAAGGCCTGTTAAAGCCATTGGGATAGATAGATTTACGCAAATTAAGTACGTAACTTAATTTGCGTAAAAAATATCACTCTCTCTTGTACACAACACAAAACAAAGTTTCACAAATTAACAGAAAAAAAAAGTTTTTTATTTCTTTGTAAAAAAGTCACTTCCAAGAAGCAAAAGTAAATCACGGATTTACTTTTGCTTCTTGGAAGCTAAACTTTTTTCGAATGCTTCTTCTCAGACCTGCATTAGCAACAAAATTTTGTGGAATGGCGTATCATTCTGCTTAGCCCAATTCTATACACATATTAAAACTGTCAGCTGCGTCTTCATGTTTTACTTTTTTTTCTTCGAGTTCTTTTGAATTCACTTTTGGTTCTACCTATAATCCATTCCATAACATCTGTTTATGAAATTTCAACATCTGGATTTATACAGTATTTTTAACCAAATTATGCACGTTTTGAATTTAATCTTTTTGTGTATATTTGTGATTCCTGCCGACAATACAGTACGTACTGTACTGCATAAAAAAGCAAACATGAACACACAATAAATCAAAATAGGCCACCATACTGTACAATCGACAGTATGAAAAAATTCTGTACTGTAATAATAATAAAATAAATAATAATAGTTAAAATAATAATTATTAAATAAAAAATAATAATACAGAAAATAATAATACGTAATAAATAAAAAATTTTTTCTTTCAAACTGCAGTTCAGATTACTGGAGGGTTCAGACTAAAGAGGTTCGGATTAACGAGATACCACTGTAGTTTTTTTCTATCGAACAAGGCTCTGAATTATTGGGAACCTGGGTTGGTGATTCTGGTTGTTGTGTCCATGTTTTCATGCTGTCTTTTAAGTGTTGCATGCTGTAAGAGTTCATTATCAGAGCTTTGGATGGGAACGGGAAGAGGATGGGAGTAGATAGAATATGGGTTAGATGGATCAGAGATTGGCTCTCTGAACAATACCAACAGGTTGTGTATGATGGAGCAGTGTCTCAAAAAAGGAGGGTAACCAGTGGCATGCCCCAGGGTTCTGTTCTTGGGCCCCTGCTGTTTAACTTGTTTGTAAACAATATATCTTCAGTTGTTTGTTGATGATACAAAGTAGGAAAGAATTATAAGTAGTACTGCTGATGTTAATTACCTTCAGGAAGATTTGAATAGCCTTTTTACTTGGACAAAAAGTGGGGTTGTAGTTTTAATATCAATAAGTACAAGGTGTTGCATTTTGAAGTGCAGAAATATAAAACTGTGTACTATATCAATGCTGCTGTACTGCAGGAAATGGATGAGATTAGAGATTTGGAAGTGATAGTTTACAGTAGACTGAAGTTTAAATGGCATATTGCTAGTGTTGCAAAATCTGCACATCATAGTGCTACTATGATAAAAAAGTACTCTAACATGTTAGGATAAGGAAGTGGTTGTGCTGTATAAGGCACTGTTCAGGCCATACTTGGGCTACTGTGCTCAGATCTAGTCACCTGGTTTTCAATGTGATGTGGATACATTGAAGAGGGTACAGAGGCAGTTGACTAAGATGATGTCAGGACGTTGGAATGCTGGCTATGGAGAGAGGTTGAAGAAATGTGGATTGCAGAGTTTGGTGGTTAGGGGAGGGAGGGAGAGAGAGAGAGAGAGAGAGAGAGATGATATATAAAGAGACATTTAAGTTAATGAGAGGATTTTATCAGATTAATCCAGATTAGAGTATAAAAAGAGTAGAAGAACCAGAGGTCATCCCTGGAAGTTATGTAAAAGTGCAGTGAAGAGGGGTGTGAGGCATAGATTTTTTCAGAATTGTCAGTGAATGGAATGCATTACCAGACTGTGTTGTTAATGCAAGGAGTATTAAGGATTATAAGATTCTATATGATAAACATGTTGTCAGTTGAAGTAACCTCCCACAATGAGTCTGCCGACTCCATGCAGGGTGTAATAATAATAATAATAAACATACTATCCCTTAGATATTTATACATTTATAGGTTACTGCTATTCATAATAAACAATAATGAATATGTAAATATCAATATGTTTTCTTTAGTAGACATAAGGATATAAAATATATAGTTCCTAAAACAAATAAAGAAGCAATACACAAACATTACTTATTTAGCAATACACTACCTTTAACAATGAGAATTTAACCCAACCCAAACAAATACAAAACTCTAATCAAAGAATATTTATTTTTCTACAGAAATGAGTTATCTCTCTTCAAAATAACTGTATAACTGTGTATAACTTATTGATTTTAGATAATGGTTTCTAGTATAATTGTATTCAAAGATTCAGTCTCACGTGTAAAATATAAATGCTATTTAACTACTGTTTTATTTTGTTCCAAAACCTAACTAATATTGTACACAACTTTCTATATGTATTACCATGTTACCCTTCTTCTCTGTATACAGAGAAGATATAGATGTATATAATATAACGATGTTGCATTACATATCTTTCTGCAACAACATGCATATCGTAACCTGGACGAGCAGTTACTCTTAGATTACACATATGATTATCCAAAATTCTTTACTATAATATGAAATTTAAAAGTTTTAATAATAATAAAAAAATTTCTAAAACAACAATAAGAATAACAGTCAATATATTTGTAATAATTAAATAGATACCACCACTATCACCACCAGTATTACAATAATGTATGAAAATTCATTAACATGAAAGGCTCACAACTTCAGTAACTTGAAGTTTCAAAACAACTACAGGCTGGCTTTTTTAAAAAAAAACATAACAAGAATAATAATATCATTCCCACCAATGTTAAATTGAAACAATGCTTTCACTCAATAAAGGCACTCTGCATTTATAACCACACTAGCTTCATCGTCATACAAGAACAAATCACAGTTTCATATTCTGCTTGCTGACAGCAATGAAACTATTCTACATTAGAAGAGGGGGGGAGGAGAGAATATTGAATACTGACTTATAGACAATCCTCTTGGTCTTTTCTAACCTATCAGTAGCCAGCAATGTCCAAAAAATGTTGGCATATCTGAAAGATTGCAAATCTTGTAAAAGATATTCTAAGTCCTAACAAATGCTTGAAATAACATAGTAAATCTGTCCTCTGCAATCCTCAAAACTGATGCCATCAGTTTCTTGAAACAGATCAAGTGAAGTATTCACAACCTTCCCACCGACGTGGCTAATGGTACTAGCAGGTGAAACCTTCCAAAAACATTTCTATCCTCTAATGAAGGATAGAAATGACAACGAAATAACGGTCATGAAAGCAGATAAGGGAAATCAATTGTACCTTAATTACTCTCATAAAATAGACACCTTCCTAAAAGTCCAATGCATCTGCTGCCTGTTAAACTAGAATTCCACCATTGCTGTTTCATTGCTGTATGGAACTCCTTCCCCTCCTTGTCCAATCTTCATGAATTTCTTGAAAATATTAATTCAATAAACCCAAGAATCAAATTTACCCTGGAAGTAGAAAACAATTGTCTTCCATTTCTGGATCTTCTCATTCTACTTCAACCAAATGGTAGTTTACAGTTCTCAATATATAGTAAACCAACTCATACTAGTAAATCCACTCATACATTGATTCTAACTCAAAAAAAAATCAATAATTATGGCAGTCATCCTAACCCTCCTCAAGAAGAAATTACCAGAATTTGTATTCCTTATGTTAAGGGAATTTCAGAAAAAATAGCAAGATTACTTTGACAGATTAACGTGCTCCATCCAGTAAACAAACTTAGTACGTTCCTTATCTCATCAAAATACAAATATCCTCCTCTATCTTATCCTGGAGTTTACAGAATCCCCTGCTCTTGTGGCTTGTGTTATTATGAACAAACTGGTTGATCTGCACAAATTCATCCTAAGAACATATTTCTCTTAAAGAACTGAACAAATCCAGTTTAGCAAAGCCATGCTTTATCTACAAAACACAGGATTCAGTGGAACAATACCAAAATTTTACACAAAACTTACCTGGAAAGACTCTACAAAGAAATCTGTGAAGCACGCATTCACAACCCAAACCTGAACAAAAGCAACTGCCTAAAACTTTCTCAATTTTGGGAAGTTATATTAACTAATACTCACCATTCATGTGTTCCTTAATTGTAAATTAAGGAACGCATAAGGAAAATAATTAATTAACTAAATTAATTTATTGTAATTTATTCTGAATATCTATTAATGCAGATAGAGCTATTCTCCTGAATCCTATAGTGCACATAATATCACATGCTTTCAAGTAAATTGTTGTTCTTTTTAGAGTTTTCCTATAACTGTAGTGACAATGGCTATAAAACTTAACCGAAAACTTTACAAATAAAAATATTAAATGTGATTCTGGTATTAATATTTTATTATGATCCTTTTACAGCTGAACTTCTGATTACCAAACCTGCTACTCCTAATACTTTATTCTATCTACCCCAGTTCTGTGAAACAACCTTCCACACAAGGTACTTCTCAAGGGCTACAAATTCTAACTCTTCAAGAAGAAAATCAAACAGATTACTTCGCTCTTGAATCCTGCTTTATTTGCTGAAGGCTGTGCAGCCTCTACTGCATAGAAGTGATATGGAAAAAAAATAATAATAATAAATAATTAAAAAATTATTCATGTGGTGCCTATGTGAATCTATTTATACCAGTGTACTGCTTCTCATGATGATGCTCACTTAACTGACAAAATGCTGGATATAATAATTAAACCTATTTAGTTATTACAATTTTTTGTCTTTTGTAATTTCACAAAACAAGATAAACAAACATCCAAGCAGGGTGATGGCTCACACAAGCTAACAAAAGTCTATTTCATATAAATATATTAATTATCATTTCACATTTTAATCTATTTGGTCTCAATCAACTGATATGATTTCAAAACATCACTTTCATATGTTCAAATGATTTTTTATTAAATTTTTCCCCTCCCTAATGATCAGTAAGTTTGATGAATTGTGTGTTTTCCTGAGAACATCTTCTTTTCATGATTTTTTTTCTTCTTTTTCATGTTGTTTTCAGTGAATTTCGATTAATTTTCCATCAATTAATTAGCTTTCCGTGAATCTGTAAACCAATGAAATGAATTTTGCTAAACTGCATGCTTTCATTAATGTTTTAAACAATTTTTTTCAGAATATATTTAACAAAAACTACCAGATAAATATTCACCACATGGGAATCTGTCAGTTGTCAAAACTACTTTTTTTTTTCAGATTATATGCCAGACTATAGGCCAGGGAGTACAGGGGGAGATATTGAATTCATGCATCAGCAACTTAGTGCAATGAGTGAAGGCTTAGTGATTATTATGGGGGATTTTAATTATGGTGATATCAATTGGAAGGAGGAAATATCACGTAGCAAAAAGGAAATGGAGTTCATACATCTGCTACGAGATAATTACTTGAAACAGCACGTAACTGAAGGGACACGTGGTGTGAGAGTGTTGGACCTGGTTATTGGTTCAGAGGTTATATGCTTAAGTAAGGTGACCTCGTTACCTCCAGTTGGTGAAAGCGATCATGTGGTATTGACTTGGGAGGTTGCAAAATCTGTGGATTTTTCTATTAAGAAGGGGTATGTACGAAACTACAGGTTAGGCAATTATAACAAGCTTCGGAGTGAGCTTGCAGCCATCCCATGGCAGAACATATTGCAAGGGAAAGATGTTAGCAGTGCTTGGGATAAAATCAGCGGGTATCTGAGGAAAGCAATATCAGATTGTGTCCCCATGGTCAGGAGGTCAAACAAGGCAGGCATTAGATGGATGAGCAGTAGTATCAAGCTTGAACTACAAAAAAAAGAAAATGTTATGGAGAATTTACAAGGAGAAGGGCGATCAGGACACCCATGAGCAGTACAAGGCTCAAGCTAGGAAGGTTACCAGCATAGTAAGAAAAGCTAAATCAGATTATGAGAAGACCTTAGCCAAAGAGATCAAGGGTAATCCCAAAGAGTTCTTCCGCTATGTGGCAAGTAAGAGGAAGAATGACTTCGGAAGGATAACCTTAGTGGGTGCTGATGGTATTGAGGTGACAAAATCAGATGTAATAGTCGAGTTACTGAGTGATCACTTCTCAAAAGTCTATCACCCAAGTGAGGATATCTCTATACCTATAGCAATACCTAATGTGAGAATTGAAGCTAAAGAATCAGAGGTATTAAATATATTGCGAAACTTAAATGCAAACACTGCGGTAGGCTTAGATGGAATATCAGCTCGGGTGTTGCGTGAATGTGCAAATGAATTGTCAACCCCTCTTACCTGGATATTTAATTTAAGTTTGAACTCTGGTATGGTCCCTAGGGAGTGGAAGTTAGGCAAAGTGGTTCCTTTGCATAAGGGTGGCTCTAAAACTGCAGTATTGAATTACAGACCAATCACCATCTCAGGAGTAGTGGTAAAAGTATTGGAAAAGTTGGTTAAAGACAAAATTCAAGAATGGGTGGATCAGGATATGATACTCTATAGAGGCCAACATGGTTTTGTTAAAGGTAGATCCTGCCTTAGCAATCTATTAACTATCCATAATAGAATAACATCAGAGTTGGACAAAGGAACTGGCTACACAGTGGTACTTCTGGATTTTGCTAAGGCTTTTGACAGGATACCCCATAGAACACTGTTACTCAAATTGGAGCAGATGGGAATGGATATTAAATTGGTGATATGGATAGGAGAATGGCTCAGGGAGAGATACCATAAGGTGGTGTATGGAGGAGCCGAGTCCAGAATGAGGCAGGTGACCAGTGGTGTGCCTCAGGGCTCTGTGCTTGGGCCAATGTTGTTTAATTTGTATATAAATGATATAGGAAACGGCTTAAAGGGAGATATTCAGTTGTTTGCTGATGATGCAAAGTTGTGTAGTGCAATAAAAAATCAAGCTGATGTTGAAAGTTTGCAGGAGGATTTAAATAAGCTGGTAAAATGGGCAAAAGAAAATGGATGTCAGTTCAATGTGGAAAAGTGTAAAGTCTTGCATTTTGGGATTAAAAGATTACCAGCTGTGTACTACATCGATGGAAAGGTACTCCAAGAGATTGATGAGGCTAGGGACTTAGGGGTATTGGTAGATAAGGAGATGAAGTTCAGAGGACACATTGCTAAGGTGTCCAAGATTGCACATAGGATTACTTGGTTGTTGAGGAACACACTGACATCCAGAGATAAAGAGGTTATTATTCCCCTTTATAAAGCATTGATACTTCCACATTTGGATTACTGTGCTCAGGTCTGGTCACCTGGATTCCTTGGAGATGAGGAGGCTGTGGAGAGGGTTCAGAGAAGAGTGACCAAGTTGGTGAGTGATATAAAAAATGCTCCCTACATTGATAGATTGAGAGCTTGTGGATTGCAGAGATTGGTTGATAGGCGAAGAAGAGGGGATATGATAGAAACATTCAAATTACTAAAAGGTTTTTATAGGATTGATGCAGGGGAAATGTTTCAGCTGTGTGATAGTGATGGAAGAACAAGAGGTCATCTCTGGAAATTAAAGAAGAGTGTGGTTAACAAAGGTGTCAGAACAAGGTTTTTTGCCTGGAGGGTGGTGAATGAGTGGAATTCATTGCCTGACTTTGTTGTGAGCTCTTCATCTGTAAATGAATTCAAGAAGAGATATGACAGATATTGTTTTGCTAGTTTGGGTCTCCCGCGATGAGTCTACTGACTCCATGGAGATACCCGTAATAATAATAATAATAATAATAATAATAATAATAATTATACAGTTCTTAAAAATAACCCATCCACATTATTTCATTAAACTTTCTCAATTGCATGTTAAGTTAAAAAAAACAGTTCATGAAAAATTTTTGGAAGTTTTTACTTTTTAAAATAATAAATATATTTATTTCAAACATGTTTACCTTTAATTATATAACAAATTTTATCAAGTTCTTTGCAGAAGCTACTAGTCATTGGTGGAAGTGGATTTATTACTGGCAACACACCTTCAGGACATTCCTAAAATTAAAAGGAAGAATGCATTATAAAAGAATAAATGTAGATCCACACAAGGGAATCACAACGACTGCACACTGAGCCCAGTTGTTGTGAGCAATTATAAGTATTCTATAATACTAAATTAAAACATCACTATAAAGAATGGCAAGCAAGACAATACTTGCTATGGAGTGGGCAGACTCATCGTGGGAGTTCATTCAACTGACAACATATTTATCATATCGAATCTTAAAATCCTTAGCACTCCTTGCATTAACAACACTTTCCGGTAATGCAATCCTTTCGCTGACAATTCTCCATGTAAAAAAATCAACTCCACACCCCTCTTCACCACACTCTTACATAACTTCCATGGATGACCTCTAGCTTTTTCCCCTCTCGCCTACTCTTTTTATACTCTAATCTGGATTAATCTGATAAAATCCTCTCACTAACCTAAATGTCTCTATCATCTCTTTTCCTCCTATTCACCAAACTCTCCAATCCATATTTTTGTAGCCTCTCTCCATAGTCAGCAGTCCAAAGTCCTGATATTGTCTTAGCTACTCACCTCTGGACCCTCTCCAATGTCTCCACATCGCACTGAAAAACCAGGTGACCAGATTTGAGCACAATAGTCCAAGTGTGGTCTGACCAGTGCTTTATACAGTGGAACAACTACTTCCTTATCCCTACATGTTAGAGTACTTTTTCATCATAGTAGCACTATGATGTGCAGATTTTGCACCACTAGCAATATGCCATTTAAACTTCAGTCTACTGTAAATCATCACTTCCAAATTTCTAATCTCATCCACTTCCAGAAATAGCCCCCCAATAATTCCCATATATTCCCAATAATTCAATAATTCCCCCACTCAGTACAAATATGATGGAACACGTGCAGCTGTTGCCCAATATTCCTTAGCAGTACACCTTGAAATCCACAGGACAAGTTTCTTCTTCTCCTCCTTCATCCCTTCCACTGCTGTACTGTGGAACAGTCTTTCCCCCTGATGTGTTTCCTAAGGAATACAATATACAGGCTTTTAAATCAAATGTAAAAAGTTTCTCCTTTCCCAACCTTACCCATATATGGTAGTAATGTACTATAGGCTGATCCACCAACCTCTCCTGTATAGGCCCAACATTAAATTTAAAAAAATAAAAATAAAACAAAAAAAGAACGCTTCCTGCAGTACGGCACCATTGATATAGTACATAGCCTTATATTTGTGCACTCCAAAATGTAACACCTTCCACTTATTGATATTAAAACTACAACCTCACTCCTCTGTAAAAGTAAAAAATCTATTCAAATATTCCTAAATGGAATTAACATCAGTAGTGCCACTTATAATTCTTCCCAACTTTGCAACATCAGTAAACAATCCCCTGAAGATTTCCAATCAGTATGCATGATAATTTACAAACAAATTAAACAACAGGGGCATAAGAACAAAACCCTGGGGCACACCACTGGTTACCCACCTTTTTATTGAGACACTGCTCCATCATACACAACCTGCTAGTATTGTTCAGCAAGCCAACCTCCAATCTATCAAACCAATACTATCTATTCCCATCCTCTGCAGCTTGTGCAATAACTTATCATGTGATAATCTATCAAACACTTTTACATTTGTTCCAATCTGATCCAAGAATATCACTATATATGATTTTCCCTTATCCAACACACCTGTTACCCTATCATAAAATGCAAGTAGATTGCTAAAACATGACCTACCCTTTACAAATCCATGCTGACCATCAACCCAATCCTGTATTCTATTCCCAGCAAACATGTCCAACACCTTGAAAAAAACTGCAGTTATATAGACTGGTCTATAATTGGAAACTTCTGTCCTAGAACCATGCTTGTGGAGTGGTACTATTTTTGCCTTCTTTCCCATCCTTAGGAACCCACTGCAACTCTCATTAAATAACCAGGTGAAGAGCATATCCAACTGTGATACACATTCCTTAAGAATATGTTGTGATATGTCATCTATTCCCCACAACCCTATTAACATCTAACCTAACCAACACCTGATACATCTGTGATTCTTTCACTTCCAATTCTCCTAATGCTTGCCTCCCTTCTACATATTGCATCGCATCATTTTTACACCAGTATGATATACGAGGGTGGCCTGAAAAGTTGTCGACCTCGACCACAGATGGCAACACCATCAACAAGATTTTTTTTTTCCTAAGTTGGTACATCTGTCATAAGCATACATGTGAAATTGCAAGTTATTCTATCAAGCAGTTTGTTTTATACAGCTGTCTGAAGCAAAAGTGTTGTGTGTATCCCTTGAAATGGATAAAACCGAGTATCGTGTGGTTATAAAATTCTTAGTAAAAGAAGGTTTAAAGCCAAAAGAAATTCATTTGAAGTTCATAAAAGTTTATGGGCCCTCTTCTCCTTCATTTTCAACAATTAAGAAATTGGCAGCTGAGTTTAAACTTGGCCATACAAGCCTTGAAGATGATCCATCAGCCGTGAAGGATGTCCAAAAAGTGTAACACCACCAGAAATCATTGATCAAGTGCACGATATGGTATATTGGATGACAGGCGAGTCAAAGTGAGTGAAATTTCTGACACTATAGGCAATTCAAAAGAACGTGTAGGATATATTTTGCATGAAGAATTGCAAATGAAAAAGCTTTGCACAAGATGGATGCAGCGCTTGCTCACAGCAGATCAAAAATGCAATTGCATGAAAATCTCTGAACAGTGCTTAGAGCATTTTAACAAGAATAAAACTGATTTTGTGCATCAATTTATTACTATGGATGAGACTTGGATTCACAGTTACATACCAGAATCCAAAAAGCAACAGTCAAAACAGTGGACAGAAGCCAGTTGTTCAGTGCCAAAGAGGACAAAGTAGGTTGCATCAGCAGGAAAGGTCATGGCATCGGTGTTTTGGGATGATAAATTCATTTTATTTATTAATTATCTTGAAAAGGGCAAAACAATAACCGGGGAATATTATTCCGCTCTTTTAACCAGACTAGACAAAAAAATTCGTGAGAAAAGACCCAGTTTTTCAGAAAAAAAAAAAAATCATCTTTTATCAGGACAATGCACCTGCCCACAAAGGTGTTTTGGCAATGGGAAAATTAAGGGATCTGTGCTATGAATTGTTGGAACAGCCACCCTATTCCACAGATTTGGCTCCATCTGATTTCTATCTCTTCCCACAATTAAAACTCTTCCTCGATGGTAAGTGTTTTTCTTCGAATCAAGCGGTGATTGCAGCTGTAGAGGAGTATTTTGCAGATCTTACTAAGAACCACTACATGCATGGGATAATGGTGCTGGAGCATCGCTGGAATAAATGTATTAGTCTTAAGGGAGATAATGTTGAAAAATAAAAATAATTTTGAAATTATAAATTCGTTTTTTCATTGTTAGGACAAGAACATTTCAGACCACTCTCATACACTGATAAAATGTTTGTTCAATAATTTCACTATATCCTTTGCAACTATTATTCTGGTGCCATGACAAACCATCTCTGTAAGCCTGCCACAATTAATGTTTCTCTTGCTTGCACTATAGCAGAAAAATTCCCTTGCATTAACCTTTGGTCTGACCAACTGGCAGCAGTGTCAACACCTCATTAACAACCATATCTTGTGAAGTTTTTACCAAATACAAAACATGAACACCTCTAATTTGTCAGTCACATGTTGCTTAAGATAGCTATCTCTCAGAAATTCAACAAACTCATCACCATGTTCCCATACACTATCTCATCCTTCCTTCTGTATTCCTGTAATTAAAGTTTCCCTTCAGGATTACATTCTTTTTTACATACCCAACCAATTTGCTTAAATATTTCAGTCAATATTCTCTGCATTCCCTGATCTATACCAGCATCCTATCAGATACACCAACCTGTTTCTTTCAACTTTACACAACACAGATTCAAAATCTATGCATGCACTATTAACTTCCACACTTTGTGCACAAAATTCATCTGCAATCATTAATAGTACTTTCCATCATCTTTTCCCATTTCTATACTTCCAGAAAATTATATATCCTTCTATTTCTAACATCACATTCTCTGATGAAAATGTGATGTCTATATATATATATATATATATATATTCAGTCAAAACATTGGACAGAAGCCAGTTGTCTCATAGATGGTCAGTTTCCACACTATCGTCTACAGATATTTCTATGGATGCAGTTCAGTAGAACAGCACCCATAGAAATGTATGTGTAGTTAACAGAACTTTATACTAATTAACAGTTTTCTCATCATCATAATTTTCAATTACAGTATATTGAAGATATATAAAATAAATTGGCAATTTAATGATCTGTTAACAGTAGAATATCATGCAAGTTAACAAACTTTCTTCCAAAATATATGCCAAGTATGAAAGAATCAATTAAGGCAAATTGTAACTTAACCTATTTTTTATTACTACTTACTTGCATCGTTATATGAAGCAATTATATCAAGGGCATTATATCAAGCAATACTTAGTCTTTATTTGAGTTGTAAGTCTGCAGTTAGAATTGAAGGAGGTACAGGAAGATGGTTTAATGTTAAATCTAGTGTCAGACAAGGATGTACATTATCCCCTCTGTTATTCATTATCTATATGGATCACATTATGAAGGAAAGTCACATGAAATCTGATATCAAAATTGGAGATGTTAATCTCAGCGCTTTGCTTTATGTGGATAATGTTATACTTCTAAATAAATCTGCTACAAGTCTGCAAGATTCCCTGACTAATAGATGTGGTATGAAGGTCAGCATTAAAAAGACAAACACAATGAAAATAGACAGAAACATTGAAATTATCAACTGCATTGTAAATGGAGAACCTATACAACAAGTAAAACATTTCAGCTACTTAGGCATGATTTAGCGAAGATGGTAAATTAAATATGGAAATAGACAACAGAATCAACAAAGCTGGTATGGTAGGAAGTCAACTGAATAAATTTATATAGAATAAGAGAGAAATTAGTCAAAACACTAAATTAGCTGTATACAAGACAGTGCTCAAACCAATTTTATCTTATGGATCTGAGAGCTGGGTTACAAGTAAAACACTTGACCAAAGACTAGAGACTGCAGATATGAGAGTCCTGAGAAAGATGGGGGGGGGGGGGGGGCATGAACAGATACAGATGGCATCAATGGCAATATCATATTAAAAACAAGGATATTAGGAAAGAACTTGACATTATCAGCATCCAGGAATGTGTTAGCAGAGCTAATCTCAGGTGGTATGGTCACTTAAACAGAATAGGAGAGGAAAGATTAGCAAAACGTGTTCTCTGCCAGGTTGGCAGGAAAAAGAACCAGAGGAAGACCAAGATATAGGTGGATTGATAGAATAAAAAATGCCTTAGAAGATAGAAATATAAGATCTGCTAATGTTGGAGGGTTGACAGGTAACAGACTGATCTGGAGGAAAATTGTGGACAGGAAGTTAGTAAAGATGTAAATTTTTCATGTAGTACTATGATATCCCGTACACCCCTTGAGGGTACAAGGCAGGAATTTGATGATGATGACTTACTTGCATCATAGTTTATTATGACCTGGATAATTTTTTTATAAGTTAGAAAGGTTTAAAATTCAGAATAAGTTCTTTACTCCAATGCCTAATGATCCATTTGAAGATATTTAAAAAAAAAACTAGTTCACCAAAGAGCTAAACTTATTAACATTTCTTACACTTTAAATATCCTATGGAATCTTCTATAGACAAATAAGGTAGGAAAAGTGAAATATTATTTCTCCTCCACTGCCTCATGCTCCTTCTTTAAATGATATAAAAAATATTTAACTATGGCTAGGGTTTCATTTTGCTCTTGCAGTTTAAATGTCTTAATTTTTTTTTTCTTGGGTACAAAATCTTAAAAACATGACCTCATCTCTTCCGCATCATGCCATTTGAAAAAAAAAAAAAAGCTAAATCCACTAAAAACTTTTGTTTCCCATAGACTGAAGGCAAGGTCACTCAAGCCCTAACTTTTTGAAGGCAAGTGGGTAGCGAGCCTTCATCCTTAGCCAATCGCAGAATAGCCGGCTGACGATGTGATATTCATTGGCATCCAAGTATTTGGTATAGCAGATATCTGCTGCAATCTCATGGTCTCTAACAATATGCTATTGTCTGAAATAGTGTAAATTCTATATGGGTGATTTTCTCAAGTTAATTGGATGAAAGATTATGTTAATAATTAAGTTTCTGAGAGAAAAATCTGCTTGCCCATGCCAGAGATAAACAAACTTGGGAATCAGTCAAAAAAAAAAGTTTCACTCGGTGACTAGAATCGAACTCTGAACAGTCTTTCTTCAGGTAACCTATTCTTATGGATGCAAATGCCATTTCTACACAACTACACAAGACTATTAAAAATAAATATATAAATAAAATAAAATAAAAAACAGTAGTAGGAACACTTCATTTTAATATTTGTCATATTCTTTAACCTGCACTTCAGATGACTTATTGTCTATAGCTAAAATCAAACTACTGTCATTTCACCAGAAGCCAAATATGCTTGAGATAGCTATTTAAGTAGATGACCAATTAAAAACAAACAAAAACAGCATTATTATTACTGTCAGACCTCCAGACTCAAAGATTCACCATGAAAGAGCCTACTATAATCACACATAACTCAAGCTGCATTAAATTTATCCATCATTGCTACATTCACCACGCCCTCAAGCAATACATTCAATTCACCACATTCTCAAGCAATGCATTCCATTCACTACGTTGCACTCTACATCCAAAAAATTCTTCTCCACACTCCTCTGCTCACACCTCCTTTCAGGGTCTTGGGAGTGCTTCATAGCTGATATGCATTCTCTTTAAGATTGACTACATCCTGTTGAATATACGGGAGTATATAAAGTTCCTAGTGCCTGCAAGTTAGTCTACTTTGGACAGACTGGTAGATCAGTTAATATATGCCTTGAAGAACATAAATATCACATCCAAGATCATCTGTATGGCAAGTTGGGACTGGCAGACCATGCTCTAGATCAGATGGAGAAAAATATCTTTATTACATAAAAGATATTTTTTCATTACAGATCTGAGAGGCTATTCTTAGAATCAGCATGAGCTATGAAGCACTCTCCCAATATCAACAAGTATGGTTGCATTTAAAGATCTGGGAGACTATCATTTTAACACCTAATAGATAAACATCTCTGAATTAACTTTGTAGTTAGTTGACCCGTAAGGGACTCAAAGTAAGGACATTAGGTGTTAGTTACAATTTAAACTTTCTACAATTACTTGGTTTAGTGCTGTGGGCCTGTCGCAGTTTCATTGTGCTCTGATGATGCTGGGTAGAAAACCAGCAAAATATTAGTGAGTGTAATAAATGTATTTTTTTCTCTTGGTGTTAGCTATACTATTAAGTTTATTATGGATAATGAATAACATCTAAGACTTTCTGTATGAACATAAAACATAATTATCTTAGTAAAACTACATGAGCAGTTATTTGTTTCTTACAGTCCTGTTACTTTAAATTTCTGCTTGCTACCTGAGTTACTGTGTTATTATCAAAATTTCTTTTCTTCAGATATTCTTCTCTTTTTTTTTTCATATGTTATGTGGGTTGTAGGTGAGCAAGCCAAATACTTCAGTCTTTCAGGCCATCATTTTTGTTGAGATTTGGTTGGTTGATAAACATTCCACAGGCTTGCTTGAATTTACATTTATATATGAGAGATCTGAGAAAAATTAGGAGTCTGCACAGACGGCATCAATGGTGGAATTATATTGAGGATATGTTATCAGGTGGCATATAGCGGTAGGACTGTGTTTGGAGAGCTCCGAAAGCTAAGTTGTTTAGTTTTAAAACAAATAGCAACATTAGCTAAAAACTGGGTTAGAATTAGATTGCATTGTGGCATCAATTCAATTTAAGTTAAAAGTTTTGTTTTATTCTCAATATAGTCTTTTTGCATGGTAAGTTACATGGCATAACACATGGCAAGGATGCAAAGCAGTACAATGGTGTCCAAGGCATCATGAGTTCAACCAAAGGGACTTTGTAAAGTGCAATGTCTAAGAGATGTATGCATTACCAAAAGAAAATGGAACTGGATTTCGTGGTGGGAGAGTGTGCAGAAAATATTATGAAAGCGAGGGTCAAAAGTGTGGATCAGGTAGCGAGATTGAAGTGGTGGACAGAACAAAGATTACGCATGAAAATGTGTGATGTAATGGCAAATAGGATTGAAAGAAGTTAAAAATGACACAACTGAGAGAGAGAGAGAGTAAAAGTGTTGATCAAAAGAATAATCGTATGACTGATGTAAAGAAGAGGGAGATAACTGTAATGAGGGAGATAGCTCAGTTACGTGGAGTGATACATAGGATGAAGCAGGAGCTGTAAAATGCAGAAATGTCTGGCGAGTGGGTCAAGTGATATCAGAAAGAAAGAAGTGTGAGATAATAGAAATTAATGCTTGACTAAGAGAGAAGGAAAAATCAAGGAGCAACTCTGGTATGGCGATTGTATCATAAGAGGTGTTGGCAAGATATTAACAAAATCACTTCCCAGGTGCAAAAATTAGTGATGTTAGTGAGGTTATTAGAACGCAAAATGTAAAATGAAAGACTGATTATTTTGGCTGGAACAAATGATTTGAAAGGAGAAAAGTATGGCATGAAGAAGGACATGAAAGAATTACTGAAAGTAATTCTTTCATAGCAAAAGAAAAGAGTGAGAGATTTAAGATAGTGAGTCTGTTGCCACGGTATGACAGATTAGAGAAGAGAAGGAGGGCAACAATAGCAATTCATTCGATGCACAGGTTATGCAGGATGAATATGTGGAGTTTGTGGATGTGTGGAGTGAGTTGGACAGATGAAAGGACTTATACAAAAAGGATGGCTTGCATCTGAATGAATTTGGTGTTTCGAGTTTAGAAAAGTGTTTTGATGAATGAAGTGAAAGTGGATCTGCAAAATCAGGGAAACTAAAGCTTTTAGGGGGGGAAGGTGTTGAGTGGATATGCAGACATCAGTGAGGTAGATGAGTGTAAGAATGTGTATAAAATGCCTATGTTAGTACCACTGGTAACAAACCAAAATAGGATAGTTAGTATAAAGTGTCAGGATAGTGGTGGGCCTAAGGGGTTTTTGCACTTTATGTACATTAATGTAAGGAGCATTCAAAATGAGGGGGGAAGGGAAGAGTTTTTGGCATTAGTTAGTTCATCCTAGCCAAAGGTTATTGGCATTAGTGAGACATGGCTGACAGAAGATAATATAGTTAGTGGGATAGAATGTGAAGGGTATAGCGTGTTCAGGGAAGATAGAGGGAAGAGAATGGAGGAAAAGTGTTATTCATGATAGCCAATGAACTGCAACCAAAGAGAGTAGAAGTTAAACCGAAGGCCAGTGAAAATAGCACATTTGAGGCTATCTGGTGTGAGATAGAGGTCAGCAGAACAAAATATACAGTTAGATGCTTCTATAATACCAGAGGATGGAAAAGATGGTGGGGATAGTATGCATTGGCAAAGAGGCTCAATGAGTGGAGGATAGGTAATTATTATGGAGAATTTCAACTATGGGACATAGATTGGAAGGAGGAGAGGACACATGGAAGGAATGAAATGGAATTTATGCAGTTACTAAGGAATAATTACCTGAGACAGCATGTGATGGAATATACGAGGAGTTTGGGAGTGCTCAATCTAGTAACTGCATCTGAAAATTTGTCTATAACTGATATGACCACATTACCATCAGTTGGTGAGAGTGATCATATGGTCTTAACTTGGGAGGTGGCTAAATATGTGGAATTTTTAGTTAAGAAGCGATATATGTGAAATTACAGGACCGGTAAGTATGATAGGGCATTGGAAATGATAAAGGAGTGTTTGAAGGAAGTAATTTCAGACTGCATATGTAGGGTTAGGAGAGTAAATCAAGTGGGAGTTAAATGGATGAATATCATCATTAAGCTGGAGATGAAAAAAAAGAAAAAATTGTGGAGGGAATTCAAGGAGAAAGATGACCAGCAGGTGCATGAGCAGTACAAAGCCAGGCCAGAAAGGTAACCAATGTAGTAAGAAAGGCAAAATCAAAGTATGAAAGGAAATTAGCAGTGCAGGCCGAAGATGACCTCCTTCGATGTGTCACAAAATAATAATAATAATCCCAAACAGTTTTTTCAATATGCTGCAAGTAAAAGGAAGAATGTTTATGGCAGAATGATCTTAATGACTGCCGATGGTAGGGAGGTAACTGAATCAGTCGAAATAGTAAAAGTACTGAGTGAACACTTTGCAAGAGTATATCATCCACAGGAGATATTGCAGTAACGACAGAGGCAAAGACTTATATGGTAACTAAAGTAAATGAAATAGAGGTGCATAGCATATTACAGAATCTTAATGTGAACACAGATATGGGGTTAGATGGTATACTAGCTCGAGGTTTATGTGAAGATGCTAGAAAATTGTCAGTGTCTTTGACCACATTCTTTAATCTAAGTCTTAGCTCTGGGTTAGTCTTAAGTGGGTAGAGGGGAAAATAGTTCCTTAGAATAAAGGAGGCTCCAAAACTGATGTAGCAAATTACTGACCAAACAACATATCAGGAGTTGTTGTCAAGGTACTGGAAAAGTTGGTGAAGAGCAAAATACAGGCACAGATAGACAGAAATGGGATACTGTATGGGGGGGGAACAACATGGTTTTGTGAAGGGTAGGTCATGCTTCAGTAACTTACTCGCATTTTATAATACAGTGACAGCTGAGTCAGATAAAAGTAATGGGTTTGCAGTGATACTGTTGAACTTTGCAAAAGCCTTTAACAGGATACCACATAGAATTCTAATCAATAAACTACAGCAAACGGGGATGGATACAAGGTTTGTAAGGTGGATAAGAGGGTGGTTGATGGAGAGATATCAGAGCAGTCTATTCAGAAGTAGAGTCCAGAAGAAGGCCTATGACTATTGGCATACCACAGGACTCTGTTCGTGGGCTGCTGCTTTTAATTTTTACATTAACGATATAGGAAAAGAAGCCTCTGTAGCTCAGTCAGTATAGACGAAGCCCTTTGGTCAGAAAAACCTGGATTCGATTCCCATCCATGACCTGAGGAACATTTATCTGGTCTCTTTTGACTAAAGATGAGTTAACCTTTCTCATATGGACGTGGAGGGGGTTTTTCTCCGGATAGCTGAGGTTTTTCATTCCTCAAAAAAGGAAAACTGGTCCAATGAACACACACACACATAGTTACAGTCAAATACTTACAGCAAGGAAGGCAACAGGAAATCACTTTGCATCATATCTCCTTGGTAATCAGTTGCAACCGTCTCAAAGAGAGGAGGCAACAATATTAGGATAGGATATAGGAAAAGATCTGAAAGGAATTGTTTAGTTGTTTGCTGAAGATGCAAAGTTGGTGGTAGCACAATAGTTAATACAAATTATGTTAAAATTTTGCCGGATGATTTGGATGGACTGGAAGTCTGAGCAAAGGAGAATGGGTATGAGTTTAATGTGGCAAAGTGTAAGGTAATGCATTTTAGGCTGAAAAGATTACTAGCTGTATATCCCATCAATGGAACTATCATCCTCATCATCATACTTTTCATGGATTTAGACCTACAATGGCCATTCTGGCCTGAGAAGCCATTTTTGAACCTCTCTGGAGGATGTCCTGGTTTTCTTTTTCCTAATGGTTTGTAATTTAATACTTGTTTTGGTAATTTTCCTGTTTTCATTCTTTCTATGTGTTAAATCCATTTATGTTTATATTTCTTTATTTTTTTCTATTACTGATTCCTGGATTAATTCTTTCATAATTTCTACAATTCTTTTGTGATTGAATAGAGCAGGGGTCAGCAACCGGTGGCCTGCATGCAGCCCATAAATGGTTGACCATACTTACATGGCATGTGGCTGGTATGTTGAATTATTTAAATAATACATTTTATAATATGAATAATAAATTAAAAATAATTTTATACCTATACTTCTTGATATCGCCGTGCAACTTGGTACGAGTCAACCTTGTGGTCATCATGAGTGGGAATGACAAAGGCGACTTCATCCGACGACAACCGAGATTTTGGCGCACATTAAAGAATGCATTTTCGTTAGAAAATATCAAAACATTTTATCGATGCTTGCCAAAAAAGCAGGGAGACACACACATATTGTGATGAATAATCTATATTACTTTGATTTTAAGTGATAATCATTTTTCATTGAGTTTCATTTTCATACTTGTTTCATATCTTGTACTTTAAATATTTCTGTGTTTTTTAAGACTGATTTAATAAAAATTGATAACTCAAATATTTTTTTCACTTACTAATTTTGCTTAATTAAACGCTTGCGGTCCAATTATTAAAAATAAAAGTTGAATGTGGCCCACGAGTCTGAAAAGGTCACCATTGCAAGGAGTGCCCTGGTGTTGTACCACCTTACCCCAGTCCTGAAGATACTTTCAGGCACAAACTTTGTTTGCTCACACTTGGATAAAGGATTAAACTAAATTTATTAGAGTCTGAAAAGGGGTTGCCAACCGCTGGAATAGAGTATACTTGGCAGTTTTTCTCATAAACTTCATTTTAGCTGTTATTAATCTATGTCTTTTTGTTTCACTGTCCAGGTTTTACTTCCATACAATAGGAGTGGTAGGGATAATGTATTCTATACTTTTAATCTAGTTAGTTTTTGAACTAGATTAGGTTTAAATACAGAGTTAATCACACCTGTTATTTTTAAATATTTTGCAATTTTTAGATTTAGATCTTTTTAATTTTCACATGTAATCATACATCCTAGGTAGTTAAATTAATTCACCTGTTCTAAAATGTTGTTATCTATTTATTTTTCTGTTGATATTATCATTTCATAATCTTTGGCTATTTCATCTACATTTAAAATATCTTTCTGTAAGTTATCTTCAGTATTTGTAATTATTATTTGATCACCAGCAAAAAGGAAATTGTTTAAGTTTATAGTAGAAGAGAGTTTAATCCCTTGATGGGAATTTTTATTCCATTATTAGAGATCTGATAGTGATGACTGATAGAAAACTGAAATTCAGGGAGCATAATTGCAAAGGTTGTGAAGGTAACCCAGAGGATTCCTGCAATATTGAGAAGAATGCTAACCTACAAAGATAAAAGAGTTGTCATTCTGTTGTATAAGACTCTGATCAGACCACACTTAGACTATTGTTCTCAGATTTGGTCCCCAAGATTTGAAGGGGATAAATGTGGTAAAGGTACAGAGGTGGATAACAAAGATGGTTTCAGGACTATACAATGTTAGTTATGAGGATCAGCTGAGGGAATGTGGGCTGCAGAGTTTGGTAGATAGAAGGGGGAAGTGATATGATTGAGACTTTTAAACTGTTGAGAGGCAGTTACAGGGTTCACAATGGGGAGTTCTTTCACTTGGTTGAATAGTGAAAAGGAGCAAGGACAAGGGGAGGGCATCCCTGAAAGTTATGAAAGGAAGCTGTGAGCAAAAGGGTGAGGAGTGGTTTCTTTGTATGGAAGGTGGTTGAACCGTGGAATGCATTGCCTGATAGGTGAGAGCAAGAACGGTCAATGAGTTCAAGGAGTGGTATGATAGACCTTGTGTTTCCTAGGAAGGACCTCCCACGATAAGTCTCTTGACTCCATGGAGGCCTGAATAATAATAATAATAATAATAAAAATTGAAAGAGTTGCTGAAAGTGGATATCCTTTTTATCATACTCCTTGATTTAAGTCTTTCAGATATGATAGATCACAATTTAATCTTATTTGTATTTGATTATTTTCATATATTCTTATGATAGTTTTTAAATTATTATTTGGTATTTGTCTTTCTTATAATATGTTAAACAAAGTACAGTACACCCTCAATTTAATGGACTTTGGATTTAACTGACAAAATTTCTGGTCTGCATGTCACATGTGAAAATTAACACCCTGTTAATTTTAAAATGCTTTTAACCATGATTTGCTTATAATTAAATTAACAGGTTATTTTTGTTATTAATTTCCTGTAATTTTTAACAAATTTTGGTGAATAGGCCATCATATGTTGGAAAAACACTGTAGTAATTTAGCCGACATAAACGAGTCACTGCAGAAAGTCACGCATGGCGTGACTTTCTGCAGCAGTTTTATTACACACATTTTCGTAATTTTAGGGAGTTAATTATAAAAAAACAGCAGAATTCAAAAGTTCAAAAAAACTTGATAGTTTTCTAAAGCAGGATTACTTAAACCAAGTGCCTCAACATCGAACATTAACTTCACATTAACTTATCTAAAAGTGTGAAAATTGTGTTAAAAATTGTGTGTAAAACAATTTTTTTGTTATTACATTACTAATATTGATAAAACTGTAGTATAATGTTACAGATATTTTTATTTTAAAAAATTCGTGATTTAACAGACACCCCTCAGCCCCTATTAGTCTGTTAAATCGAGGGTTTACTGTACTTCTTTTAACTTTATAATTGATAATATGTGTTTATTATCAATTTTAGGCAAAAGGTTGGGTGATTGTCTATTTATAAATCCATTTTGTACTTCTAAAATAAAGCCTTTTGAAAATTTTATTAGTTTGTTATTTAAAATTCTGCTATATATTTTATAACAAAAATTTAGAATACTTATACCTCATAGTTTTTAGGATTATCTCTATTACCTTTTTCAAAAATAGGGATCACTATTGCTTTTTTCCATTCGATTGGTTGGTTACTTGTTGAATAAATTTTATTTAAAAATAATAAGATTCTTTCTTTAAACCTTATTCCTGCATATTTATATATGCAGGAATAAGGTTTCCAGGAAATTGATATGAAGACAGAGGTTTGGAAGTGTTAGTGAATAGAGAGTTGTATGGTAATGTATCTCAGAAAAGGTAGTGAAGATTTTGGAAAAGTTGGTTAGGGCTTGCCTTCAGAAATGGGCTGACAGTGAATCTCTAATTTGCAATGAACAGCATGGGTTGACTAAGGGAAGGCCATGTTTTAGCAACTTGCTCACATTCTATAATAATGTTACCACTGAGTTAGACAAGGGAAATGTTACACCATGATACTTTTGGATTTTGCTAAGGCTTTTGACAGAATACAGCATAGAATACTGTTTTAAAAGGATTATAAACTACTGGCATGGATAAGAGGATGGCTGACTGACAGATATCAAAGAATCTCACTTGGGCTATTGTGATAAGACCACACCTGGATTATTGTGTGCAGATTTGGTATCTAGTTTCTGTGGTGATTCTGATACAATGAAGAGAAAGAGAGAGTGAAAAAGAGAGTGTTAAAAATGACATCAGGGTTGTGGAATAGAGATTATGAAGACAGATTGAAAATTTGCAGGCTGCAGATACTGTCAAACAGGAGAAAGGGTGATATAACAAGATACACAGATACACACAGGATGAAGAGTTAGAGGTTCTTGAATGATGAGGTTGAAGACTTAGAGGTTCATGAGGTTGAAGAGCTGTTGCATAACCTGGATAAGAATTTGTCAACAGGAACAGATGGAACCTCAACATGTTTGATAAAGGAATGCAACTAAGGCTTGGCCTTTCACATGTTTGTTTAACTTGGGTCTCAACTCAGGAATGGAAGGAATGTGTGATAGTTCAATTGTATAAGGGTGGTGCAAAAACTGATGTGTCTAACTACAAACTTATCAGTATCTCTGGTGTGGTAGTGAATATTTTCGCAAAACTGGGAAGAATTCACATACAGAAATGGGTAGACAAACTATACTCTGCAAGGAGCAGCATGGGTTTACTAAAGGAAGGTCATGTTTTAGCAATTTGCTCATATTATAACAATGTTATGGCTGAGTTGAATAAAGGGAATGGATACACTATGACAATGTTGGATTTTTCTAAGGCATGTGATAGGATACCACACGAAAGGCTGTTGCATAAACTGAAGAATATGGGATTGGAATATAAACTCTTGACTTGAATCAGGGGATGGCTGACAGACAGATATCAAAAACTTGTGTAGAGTAGGTGTGAATCAGCCAGATTTAAGGTGACTAGTGGTGGTGGTGTACCTTAGGGTTCAGACTTTGGACCATTATTGTTTAATCAATACATTAATGATATTAAGCAGGGTCTAACATCAGCTGTGCAATTGTTTGCCAATGATGCAAACACAGGCAAGGCAATCAGGGATGCTAGTGATATTCAGCAGTTGAAAAAGTATTTGAATAGGCTGGAAATTTGGGCAAACAAAAATGGCTATCCATTTCATGTAAGTGAGCATAAAGTTATGCACTTTGGCGTGATGAGATTTCCAGTGGCTTACATTAATGGAGTTATGCTACAAGAAATTGAGGAGGCAAGGAATCTTGGTGGATAGGAATTTGAAGTTCAAAGTTGCAAAAGTTGCAAATACAACTCAGAGGGATTGCGATTGTGAAGCAAACCTTCTTGACATGTAAGGATAAGGAAGTCATTTTGCCTCTTTATAAGTCTTTGATAAGACCACACCTGGATTATCGTGTGCAGATTTGATCTTCTGGATTCCAAGGGAATAAAGAAGCTATGGAAAGGGTGCAAAGAAGAGTTACAAAGATTATATCCAGATTATGGGATTTAGATTATGAGGACAGATTGCAAGTATGTGGATTATACTCTGGTTAACACAGTGTTTCTCAACGTTTTTTGGATCATGCTCATAGGTGTTATAGTATATTGTCTGATGAAATTTTTCATTATATGGAAGGTGGGGAGAAAACAACATGGGGCATCCATGGAGGTTAAGTTTGTTCACAGTCAAGAAAGGGGGTAAAAGCTAGGTTTTTCTCTCACAGAGCAGTAAGTGGGTGGAACAGTTTGCCTTTAGGGGTAGTGAGTGCATCTAGCATGAATGAATTTAAGGGATGGTATGACAGCTGGTTTGGGTGATTTATAGCCTCCCTCAATGAGTCCTCGACTCCCTGGAGGTCTCAGATAATAATAATATGACTGAGTGTCAGAAACTTCTGAAAGGGTTAACACAATTTCAGTAAATATAAATTTTCATTTTATGGAAGTTGGGGAAAGGACGCAAGGGTATCCTTCGAAGTTGAGAATAAATGCTGTCAAGAAGGGCTAGATTTTTATCTCATATGGGTGAATGATTAGAATGATTGTCGTTGGATGCTGTATTCAAGTAGCATGAATGAATTCAAAAACAGGTAGGACAGCTGGTGTGAATAGTATGGCCTCCCTTTCTTTTCCTGATTTTCAGTTCCTGACTCTCTGGAGGTCTCTCTTAATAATAATAATAATGATAATATTTCTTTTACAGACTAATACAGTATTTATATTAAATTAATTATTGCTTAATTTATAATAATCAGTTTCAGTTTTATTATTGAAAAATTATCAACTTTGATAAGTTTTCTTGGAAACAAAGAATTTAATTAAACATTAATTAAAATTTAATTGTGGATTAAACATAAGAACTTCATCAACTGATTAACGTTTCTGATATGATGCAGAGACAATCTTATTGTACCTAAGTTTGATAGAATTAAACATGCATTCCATTCAGCTGAAGCAAATAGAATCTACAAAAAAACAGAGAACAGAATGCAGCCACAAGATCAGAGCTTCGAGAGACAGATCAAAATATGTTTGCTGTATATAGTGAATTGGCTTAATTGCTACTGTCCGACCTATGGAATAACATTGATTGGAGAGGATGCTGAAGCACACGACGGGTGATTTGAGCTGTGTTAGGGAAAAGTGTTTTTTAAGCGGTGTATAGTGTGAACTGTTTTGTGAATTGTGTTGCATTTTTTATCAATAATACAAGTGTTCTTTAGTGGTTCTGCTTTTGGAGTTTCATTGTTATATATTGTGTTATTTTTGAATTACTGAGAAGGCGAGGTCACAGTTGGCAGTATTTACGGTGGAAGAGAAGATAAGTTTTTGCTATCTAGTATAGTTGAATATAGCGTTATACAGTAAAACCATGAAGTTAAGCGGTAGGTGGGACTAGCAAAAAGCGCGTAAGTCGAATTCGCATAACTCGGGGTATAATTTTGCATGTAATTTATATATACAAACATACAATTGGGACCAAAGGTTTACAAAAACACCTATTTTTTTAAGAAATATAATCACAATTGTGGTTTTTCGTACATAAAAAAGAGAAAGTTATTTCAATGTCGATGGTTTCATAAAATCTAATAGATTCGTCTGACGGCATAATGTCTTTTTCTTGTCATGCAAAATTTCTTCATAGCAAGCTAATGATTTTTTTATTCCTTGCCTTGTGGCTACAATTCGTTCCTCGTTAGAATCTATGTCCTCCAAAATCTGTAAACCTTTCTTTTTGATTGTTCTTACTGTGGATTCCTGTAGATTGAACTTCTTTGCTAGCTCACAAATTTTCAAAAGCCTTCAAAATCCTTAATAATGTAAAGTTTTGTTTCCAAAGTCAATGTTTTTTTTCTCTTGCTAGCTGTAGAAGAATCGGACTTGCTTCTTTTGGATGACATTATTATTTTTTATGTGATAAAATTTTTATGAAGAACATAACATTAAACAATAGCAAGGTTTGTAGACTATAAAAATCGTGTATGAATGGAGACCACACGAAACACGTCAGTGCTTGTTCACAGCATGTGTAACACTGGCGAACGCAGCCGGTGCCTGAAAGATACGACTAGTGGTGAGGCGTGAAGCGGGACAGGAATATGTACATATAAGAAACCGCGTAACTCCGGATTCGTGTAAGTCGGGGTATGACTGTATTTATATATATGTGTGTGTTTATATTTACCGTTTATTTATATACATATCTGTAACACAGTGTTCATATATACTTTTAGTGATTAGTTTAATAGTTACTTGGCAGTAAGGAATGATGGCAGATGCAGCTGCAATCACAAATGGCATGTCACCAAGTACTCCATCATTTAAGAACTCTATTATATAACATAATAAAGGACTTTGCGGCATGTATGCTTCCCGGGAGTTGGATATGTGGCAGGTGAGAAAAGGGGGAGTGCGTATATGTGCAAAATGCAGACAGTGGGAGGAAATCAATGAATTAGATATTTTGATAACTGACCTAGTTGCTTCAGGGATGGGAAATGAATGTCGAGAGACAAGTAGTGTGATAGGAGAGAATGACGAGCGAAGCATGAATGAGAAAATAAGAGTCAGGAGTGTGGAAGGCTTGAATGACTGTGAAGTTTATGGAGATGGTTTTGATTGGGTAAATAAACAGCGAGTAAGAGTGACTAACTTGCAGAGAGGGATAGATGAGCTGAAAGAGGAGGTGCAATGTCTTATGAACGAGATGAGATGTTTGAAAGAGGAGATTAGGATAATGGAAGAGATGTATGCAAGGCGAATTAGAGTAGGAGGTGAGAGAAAGTTTTGGGAATGATAGAAGAGGAGAGAACAGAAGCATTAGGAGAGAGAGAGAGAGGGAATGACAGAAGAGGAGAGTATAGAAACAGTAGAAGAGGAGAGAATGAGAACAGTAGAAGAGGGGGAATGAGAAAGAGTTATGGGAATGATAGAAGATGGGAGAATAGAATAAGTGGAAGAGAGGGAATGAGAAAGAGATATGGGAATGATTGAAGAGGGGATAATAGGAACAGTGGAAGAGAGGGAATGAGAGAGAGAGAGAGTTATGGGAATGATAGAAGAGGAGAGAATAGGATAAGTGGAAGAGAGAGGGAATGAGAGAGAGATATGGGAATGATAGAAGAGAAGAGAATGGAAACAGTAGGAGAGAAGGAATGAGAAGAATGCAAGGGAACACTGGAACCAGGGATAGAGTGATGTCAGGTAGGCAGGTAAGTAGGGGAACACAGAGAGAAAGTGTTAGAGGGGAGAAAGTGAGGGATGCATGAGAGCAATTGAGCGGTAAGAGGTGTTATGTATGGGGACTCAATGATCCGTGGTGTGCAAGATAGGATGCATGAGGAGGGTTTGCCTGGAGGAACAATAGAAAGTGTGGCTATGGCAATTAAGAGGGGTGAAAGGGTGGATGAGATGATTGTGAATGGTAGGAACAAATGACTTGAGAGGTAATGTAAACTGGGCAGTGAGAGATATGAGATTCTTTGTTGAGGTAATATGTGGATGCTTGGAGAGCATTTGAGGACACAGAAGAATTGTATGCGAGAGACCACTTGCATTTGAATGAGGAAGGACGCAGGCATCTGGAGAGATTGCTGTTCTGAACGAGTCAGTGTGTCAATGCAGGGAAACTAGAATGCCCAAGGTAGCAGGGGGGTGGCATCTTGTGGGAAAGGGTACTTGGGAAAAGGGGTACAACATCAGGTAATGCTGAGCCCAGTGGAGTCGAAAGGGGGATAATGCTGGGTATAGAAATAGTCGCATTTATATGCTTTATACCAATGCTGGGAGTATCCGGAATAAAGGAGAGGAATTGGTGGTGCTGATAGCATCAACCTGGCCAAAGATTATTGGGATCACTGAGACGTGGTTGACAGAAGAGGATATAATAACAGGAATAGAAGTAGCAGGGGTACAGCATTTTTCGGCAGGATAGGAAGGGAAAGCATGGTGGTGGAATACTGCTTATGATAAGTGACGACTTATGTCCTCTAAGAGTGGAGGCTTTGGAAGGCAATGATACTAATGATTTTGAAAGCATATGGTGTGAGGTAGAAATAGGTAAGACGGGATATTTAGTGGGGTGTTGCTACAAACCGAGGAGCACAGAGGGTGGAGACTAGAGATGTTTAGACAGTTGAGTTTGGCAAGTGCAAGAAGAATGATTGTTATGGGAGATTTTAACTAACGCAGTATAAATTGGGGTGAGGAAGATGCATGTAGCAATAAGGGAATGGAATTTCTAGAATTCTTAAGGGACAAATGTCTTAGGACAAGAGGTTCAAGAGTATTGGATTTGGTCATAGCATCAGAAGAGTTGATAATAACTGAGATGACATCTCTCCCACCAGTTGGAGAGAGTAACCATGTGGTTTTGACTTGGAAGATGAATAGACATGAAGGAGTATCAAAGAGATGGGAACGTATGTGGAATTATAAGGCAGGTGATTACAGTAGTCTTAGACATCAACTTTGGGAAGTTTCATGAAGGGAGGAATTGGAAGGCTGGGATATCATTAGTGCTTGGGAAATTGTGAAGGAACATTTGTTAGTAACAATAGTAAACTATATTCCACAAGTGAAGAAGAGGACATAATTTGGAGTAAAGTGGATGACAAACAATATTAAACAGGAACTGCATGTGAAGAAGCAGCTATGGAAGAGATATAAGGAGACAGGTGGAGCAGATGCACAGAGAACATAAGACGCAGGCCAGGAGAGTGACTAGTATGGTAAGGAAGGTGAAACTGGAATATGAGAAGAGATTGGCCCTAAGATCCAAAGAAAATCCTAGGGAATTTTTTAGCTATGTGGCCAGTAGGAGGATAAATGATTGTGGAAGAATGACATTGGGGGATAAAAATGGGAATAGAATGATTGATGCAGAGAAGATAGTGGAATTGTTCAATGAACACTTCATTGGTGTGTTTCATCCTGAAGGGGTAAATTTCAATACTAAAGGGACAGGGCAGGTTCCAGGTTTAGAGGTGCAGGAGGAGAGTGTGTTTCAAATACTAAGTACTCTGGATGTCAGTAAAGCTGTGGGACTGGATGGTATTTCACCATAAGCTTTGAGAGAATGTGCTAAAGAACTGACAGCTCCTTTGACCTGGCTTTTCAATGAAAGTCTGGCTACAGGAAAGGTGCCCAGGAAATGGAAGGAAAGTAAGATAGTGCCATTGCATAAGGGCAGTAGCAGACTGGAGGTGTCTAATTGTAGGCCAGTTTGTATGTCATCAGTAGTTGTTAAGATCTTGGAGAAATTAGTTAGGGACCATATACAACATTGGACAGATGAGGGTATGTTATCTGTGAGAGTCAACATGGATTTATGAAGGAGTGGCCTTGTTTTAATAATATGCTAGCCTTTTATAATAAAGTTACAAGAGAAGTAAGCTGATATTTAAGTTGCAGCGCATGGGTTTGGATGTCAAGTTGGTCAACTGGATTCAGGATTGGCTGTCTGATAGGAATCAGAGAGTTCTGTATGGTGGGGCAGTTTGAAGAAGGCAGAGGGTTAAAAGTGGGGTTCCACAGAGCTCAGTACTGGGACCTATATTGTTTAACCTTTATATCAATGACATTGTCAGTGGATTGCAGGGGGATATTCAGTTGTTTGCAGATGATGAGAAACTGGGAAGGGTTATAAGTAATAGTGCAGATGGTGTAGTCCTGCAGGAGTATTTGAATAAGCTAGACAGATGAGCAAATGAATGAGGATTGTCAGTTTAATGCAGCAAAGTGTAAGGTCTTGAGGTTTGGGACACATCGATGAGATGCTGTATATTCTATTGGAAGAGCTATACTGGAGGAAGTAGAGGAGACAAGAGATCTAGGGTTGATGATTGATAGAAACCTGAAATTCAGGAGACATATTGCAAAGGTGGTGAAGGTAATACAGAGGATTGCTGCAATAATGAGAAGGATGCTGCCCTGCAGAAATAAAAGAGTTATCATTCTGTTGTATAAGACCCTGATCAGACCACACTTAGACTATTGTTCTGAGATTTGGTCCCCAGGATTTGAAGGGGATAAATTAACTGTGGAAAGGGTTCAAAGGCAGATAACAAAGTAACAAAGACAGTTTCAGGACTGTACAATGTTAGTTATGAGGATCGGCTGAGGGAATGTGGACTGCAGAGTTTGGTGGATAGAAGGAGGAGAGGTGACATGATTGAGACTTTTAAACTGTTGAGAGGTGGTTACAGGGTTGACACTGGGGAGTTCTTTTGCTTGGTTGAACAGCGGGAAGGAGTGATGACAAGGGGCCATCCCTGGAAGTTACGAAAGGAAACTGTGAGCAAGACGGTGAGGAATGGTTTCTTTGTGTGGAGGATGGTTTAACCATGGAATGCATTGCCTGATAGTGGTGAGAGTGAGAATGGTCAATAAGTTTAAAGAGTGGTATGATGGACGATAGACTATGTTTCCTAGGAAGGACCTCCTGCGATGAGTCTTTTGACTCCTTGGAGACCTAAATAATAATAATAATAATAATTGATAGATTCACATCCAACAAAGCTACAGTGATTGTGAATCATAAGAAATATAATTTAATAAAAAAAAGTTTAACTTGCTTCAACAAAAAAAAAGAAAAACAAAATAAACATCTAGATCAGTCTAAAGTGGTGATTACTCTTTCTTCCAAAGTCCTGTCAAAAACAGAAACAAATCTCCTAATGAAAGATTTTAATTTTGCCTTATCTCCACATAATATTCCAAAAGTAGACATCATAGTGCAAATTGAGAAAGGAATCTGCAATCTTCCTAGAGGTTTAGCAGATCTCATCTGGATACAAAGTTCAGCCTTATTATTAAAATGTAAAGTTTCACATAGAAACTTACCTAAATCAGAATTCGTAGCACTTAAAGAATTAAGATGAGATAAAAACATAGTAATAATCAAGGCAAATAAAGGAAATGCATCAGTATTTATGAATTCAGAAGAATAAGCAAGAAAAATGAACATCCTATTCGAGGATTCCAATACCTATTCATCATTAGACAGGGATCATACATGGTGTGCATGTAGAAAAACCAATGAATTGATCAAAAAGTTATTGGCCTATAAGAATTAAAATCATCTTTATCATCAACACATCCATTGGTCCCAAGAATTTATGAAGCACCAAAAATTCATAAAAAAGAAGAGATTCTGGGAGAGATTCTCTGACCTCAAAGTTAGCGAAATATCTGACAAACATTATAACACCACAAAGGAAAAACAGAATCATTTGTAAAGAATAGTGTGCATTTCATTGAAAAGATAAAGGGTATAAAATTATAGAACCTTCAGACATGTCTCTTCAACCAATGTACTCAGAAATGACACAGTGGATCTGCTTGGAAACCTTTTCCCACTGGACACTGTAGGACTATTCAAACACTACATGGAAAGCACTTTTTTTATTTTTCAAGTATTGGGAACAAAAAAGAAGGACTTGTCAGGGGTTCCCGCCCTTCTCCAGTTCTAGCCAACCTGTTTATGGAAAATTTCCAAAAAATGTATTAAAAACCTATCAAAAAAGACCAAACGTTTGGCTAAATTACATCGATGATATTTTCATCATTTGGGTGGGAACGGTAGATGAGCTGATTGCTTTCAAAGATTATCTAAACAACTTGCATCCCAATATAAAATTCACTATTGAACTAGAACAGCACAAAAAATTATCTTTCCTTGATATCCTTGTTGAAGTAAACGAAGTGGAAAATAGGTTATCTTTCTCCATATACAGAAAACCCACCACAACATGAAGATTTTTAAATGCCGCTTCACACCACCACCATCCATTGCAAAAAATAGGCATAATTAAAACTTTGTGAGACGGGGCATACAATATATCTAGCACACTGATTAAAAGAGATGAAGAATTACACTACCTGGCACACAGAACCTTGGACTTAACGGTTTTGAACTCAAGACGATCAAAAAAAAAAAAAAAAATTCTTAATAGCATCTGCATCTCCCTTACTTAAATCCTGTTTTAAGATTTCAACCATGATTTCAATGCAATCACACTGCCATACATCAAAAATGTCACGGACAAGGTGGCTATGCTACTCCATGAGTACAACATATAAGTGGCTTTTCTACCTTTACAAAAAATATCAAGATACCTACATTCATCAAAACCACTACATCACCCAATGAAAAAAACAGGCATCTATAAGATTCATTGCTCTTGTGGCATTTGCTATGTAGGCCAGACGAGAAGGTAAGGAGAGATCCCCATGTCTGAACATGTAAAAAGTTGAAAAAAGAAGTGAGCACAAATCAGGTTTAGCATTCCACACAGCCACTGCTGGCCATCAAGTACTCTGGCAACAAACAAAAATGTCATTTATTGATAATAACTGTGTCACAAGAAAATTTAAGGAAGCTCCACAAATGGTTAGGATCCCTACATAGTGCAATAAAAATCAAGGCTTGATTTTACATTGAGTGTGGTCTGCCTTCATCAAAAATTTAACTGCCACAGACCTAGGATACAGCACGTGTGAACCACAGAACCTGACAACAAATAGTAATGTTCCAACACGTATACAATAACAAATGTTTAATTTGTATTCTAGTTTATCAATTTATCAAAATTGATAAACTCAATAAGCTTTTGTTGTGTAAAACTTATGTACTATTAACCCTGATGATGTAAGTCTTATGACACACGAAACTTGTCTTGTTTTTTTAATTGTTTATTTTTAAATAAACTCTTTATATTTGTTTTTAAAGAAAAAGGTGCACATATTTTATATGAGGGGGGAAGGGTTACCTGCCTATTCAACCTGCAACTGTTTCAGATAATTTATTTTCTAAACCATTCACTAGACAAGTATTACAAGTGTAAAGCACTTGGGGACCATACTCATACATTTCAGTGTAAAATAGTTGTAAAAGTATAGCTAAATAATAAGAAGAATAAGAAAATATGTCATATTCTCTTTTTCATCAAGGTTTAGGACAAAATGTTATTTATAATGTTATTGGTTGTTTTTTTTTGAAAAGAGAGTGCACATGACTATTTTTATCAACTGAACATTGGAAATTATAAGAATGACTTAACTTCAGGGGAGGTGCAACCTTTATTACCTTTTCACTTGAAGAGTCAACTGTTTTTACCTGGAATTTCCTCTATTACGGAATTCCAAGGAAAATTTTCCATGAGCTATATCCATGTTGGAAGATGTGTTACTAAAAATATTGTGGAAATTAGTTTCACACCAATTTCCAAAGCCAGTGTTAAAAAATTATGTTAAAAAATTCTGAAAAAAAGATGTTTAAGCAACACTTATTGAAATAAATACAGTTTGAAGATCACTTTGTTTTGTTTTTTCCTGCACTTTTCCAATATACTGGAATATGCATTTCATGTCATTATGCTCACATATTTCAATACTTCACAAAATTAGCCTCAAAATAAGAACGTGATGCAGTTTATTGGAATCACAAATTTATATTCAGTAGTATTTCAAATGAACTCACAGTTGAAAAATGAAATAGATTATTATTATTGCTATTGTTATTTGCAGAGTGCTCATTTCACTAATAATAATTCTGTTTCTTTACCGTTGTAGAATAAATGGCGAAATTATCTTAGACATGTTTTATTCAGAATTGCTTTAAATTTTCTGTTTGTTTTGAAGTATTCCAATCACAAGCCCCCCCCCTCCACAAACTTGCGTACATACACTTACTAAGACCATTCACAGTGACTAAATTATAAATATCCACTTTTTTTTAATCTTTTTTGTATTTCATACTTTCACACAGTATATTTCACGTTTCAGTAAACGAAATATATAATATCAATTTACCTGTCAAGGCATGAAATAAAATAATTATTCTTTATCTATATCCATACTATTTCTTTGCTATTTGATTATTCCAACCACTGCTTTCTTTTCTTTCTGGGTCCAAGTATTCAATTGTTTAAGGAATAGTGATCAGCTAAAATTATTGTATTTTTTTACAAATAGATTACCTGCTATCATCTGTACTTAAAAAGTCTTATCTTTATGCTGAATTTAGATATGAAGTTTAATGTTATTTTCTGCCCTTAGCTAAACAGCATGAAATAATTCTTTCTTTTAAAGTTACACGGTAGTTAGCATTCATAGTGAAGAATTTATGGAGACAAAAACACATGTGATGGAATAATTATTTTACTTATAATTAAGAAAATAATATTCAATGTTTTGACCTCTGCATTGAGGTCACCATCAGGAAACATGAATGTAGGTCTGGTATAAAAACTTTTTTTTCATCAACGTATATTATCATACTGATCATGTATGAAAAGTTTATTTTATTTTTTGAATTAATTTTTAATTTTGTATATATTTTGATCAGCGGTTTTTTTTTTAAAGTTTTTTTTTTCTTTTTCCATCAGAGATCTAGGCAAATTATTAACAAAGCATTCATCTTATTTTTGTGCAGTGTCATGTAGCTTGTGTCCTGTACATATACATGTTTTCCTGATGAATGACCTCAATACAGACGTCAAAACATCAAATATTATTTTCTTAATTATTAAGTAAACTAATTATTCCAACACGTGTTTTTTTTTTTTTCTCCATAAATTCTTCACTATGAAAGCATGAAATAATTTTTTTGCACTTCTCTTTATAGAATATTTTCTCCCCTTTGAATATTAAGCACAGATTTGCCCATTTGGTTTTGAAATGGATGAAGAGATGCTGGAGAAGGTTCAGAGGTGATTGATTAAGGTGGTTTCTGATCTCTGGAATGTTGAAATGATTTCGGGATTGCATTAGGCAGGATTTAGTTACACAGAATGTTTCAAATAATAAAAATATTCTAATAAAAAATGGTATTTTGTGCAAACGAAATTTGGATATTATGAAATAACATAAGCATTTTCTTTTAAGGTTTGCTCTGCAGTTTTTTTCTAAAAAGTGTATGTTCCAAAAATAAATGGGTCTTTTTTTCTTTTCCATTAGAAATGAAATTTGATAATAACAGTAATAGCTAATCTAACTTCGAAAAACTGCTAAATGAAACAAGCAGTGATGACAGCACAGTAGTAAAAAACACTGACCAGGCATGCAGTCAGGAATACATATCCACACTTGAATTAGAAAAAGCCATCAAAGGCTTAAAATGTGGAAGGGCAGCAGGAGTAGATGATATTCGACCAGAAATGCTGAAGTATGGTGGTATAAAAGTCTTACAGTGATTGCACTGCATAGTTCAGAATGCCTGGACAGAGTGACGAATTCCCAATGATTGGAGTAGAGCTCTCATAGTACCCATATATAAAAAGGGAAATAAAACTGAATGTGAGAATTATAGAGGTATTTCCCTACTGAATGTTCCTGGCAAGATCTATGCAAGTATACTTGAGAAACGGTTGAGAAGAATTGTGGAAGAAAAGCTTGGTGAAAAACAAGCTGGATTCAGGCCAAACAGAGGCTGTCAGGATCAGATCTTCACTTTATGACAAATAGTCGAGAAAGCATGGGAATATAACAAAGATCTGTATTGATTTGTCGATTTGGAAAAGGCATATGACAAGGTGCCAAGAGAGAAGCTATTCAATACACTACAGTTATATGGTATCAATGGGGCATTATATTAAGCAATACTTAGTCTTTATTTGAGTTGTAAGTCAGCAGTTAGAATTGAAGGAAGTACAGGAAGATGGTTTAATGTTAAATCTGGTGTGAGATAAGGATGTACATTATCCCCTCTGTTATTCATTATCTATATGGATCACATTATGAAGGAAAGTAGTATTAAACATGATATAAAAATTTCATGTTTCAGCTCTTTGCGTTATGCGGAAGATGTTATACTTTTAAATAAATCCGCTAGAAGTCTGCAAGATTCTCTGACTAAATTGAATACCTGTTGTAATAGATATGGTATGAAGGTCAGCAATAAAAAGACAAAGACAATGAAAATAGGCAGAATCATTGAAAATTTCAACTGTGCTGTGAATGGAGAACCTGTGGAACAAGTAAAACATTTCAGCTACTCAGGCACGATTTTTAGTGAAGATGGTAAATTCAATATAGAAATAGACAACAGAATCAGTAAAGCTGGTATGGTGGGAAGTCAAATGAATAAATTCATATGGAATAAGAGAGAAATTAGTCAGAACACTAAATTAGCTGTATACAAGACAGTGTTCAAACCAGTTTTAACTTATGGATCTGAGAGCTGGGTCAGAAGTAAAACACTTGACCAAAGACTAGAGATCGCAGATATGAGAGTCCTGAGAAAGATTAGAGGCGTGAGCAGATGGCATCAATGGCAATATCATATTAAAAATGAGGATATTAGGAAAGAACTTGACATTGTCAGCATCCAGGAATGCGTTAGCAGAGCTAATCTCAGGTGGTATGTTCACTTAAACAGAATGGGTGAAGAAAGATTAGCAAAACAAGTGTTCTCTGCCAGGTTTGCAGCAAAACGACCCAGAGGAAGACAAGATATAGGTGGATTGATATGGTACAAAGTGCCTTAGATGATAGAAATATAAGATCTGATAATGTTGGAGTCTTGACAAGTAACAGACTAATTTGGAGGAAAATTGTAGATAGGAAGTTAGTAATGATGTTATTTTTTTCATGTAGTACTATCATATCCTGTACACTCCTTGAGGGTACATGACAGGAATTTGATGATGATGATGATGATGCTAATCTTACTTTCATTCACTCATCATCATCAAATTCCTGATATATACCCTCAAGAGGTGTACAGGATATGACAGTACTACATGAAAAATTTACACCATTACTAACCTCCTATCTACAATTTTCCTCCAAATCAGTCTGTTACCTGTAAAGACTCCAATATTATCAGGTCTTATATTTCTTTCTTCTTCTAAGGCACTTTTTACTGTATTAATCCACCTATATCTTGGTCTCTAGGTCTTTATCCTCCCAACCTGGCAGAAAACACTTGTTTTGCTAATCTTTCCTCTCCCATTCTGCTTAAGTGACCATACCACCTGAGATTAGCTCAGCTAATGCATTCCTGGATGCTGACAATATTAAGTTCTTTCCTAATATCCTCATTTTTAATATGATATTGCCATTGATGCCCATCTGTTTATTCCCCTAATCTTTCTCAGGACTCTCATATCTGTGGTCTCTAGTCTTTGGTCAAGTGTTTTACTTCTAACCCAGCTCTCAGATCCATAAGTTAAAATTGGTTTGAACACAGCTAATTTAGTGTTCCGACTAATTTCTCTCTTATTCCATATGAATTTATTCAATTGACTTCCCACCATACCAGCTTTGCTGATTCTGTTGTCTATTTCTATATTGAATTTACCATCTTCGCTGAAATCGTGCCTAAGTAGCTGAAATGTTTTATTTGTTCTATAGGTTCTCCATTCACAATGCAGTAGATAATTTCAATGTTTCTGTCTATTTTCATTGTGTTTGTCTTTTTAATGGTGACCTTCATACCACATCTATTACAACAGTTATTCAATTTAGTCAGGGAATCTTCTAGACTTGTAGCAGATTTATATAGAATTATAACATCGTCCGCATAAAGCAAAGAACTGAGATTGACACTTCCAATTTTGATATCAGGTTTCATACCACTTTCCTTCATAATGTGATCCATATAGATAACGAATAACAGAGGGGATAATGTACGTTCTTGTCTCACACCAGATTTAACATTAAACCATCTTCCTGTACTTCCTTCAATTCTAACGGCTGACTTACAAATCAAATAAACACTGAGTATTGCTTGATATAATGTCCCATTAACATATATCTTACCAAGAACACTCTGTATTGAAATACCTCTGTAATTCTCACATTCAGAATTACAGAGAATTCTGTAATTCTCTAGAATTCTCGAATTCGTCCCTCTGTCCAAGCCTTCTGAACTATGCAGGGTAGCCACTGTAAGACTTTTTTATACCTCCGACTTGAGCATTTCTGGTCGAATATCATCTACTCCTGCTGCCTTTCCACATTTCAGGCTTTTGATGGCTTTTTCTACTTCAAATATGGATATCTATTCCTGACTGCATGCCTGGTCAGTGTTTTTTACCATTGTGCTGTTATCACTGCTTGTTTCATTTATCAATTTTTCGAAGTAATTACTCTATACTTCAAGGATATCTTTTTCTCCTGTTTTCATGTCACCTTTATCATCTCTAATTTCTTTTACAGCACTCTTTCCTTTCTGAGCTTCTTCAACAACCTCCAGAATATATGAGGTTGTTCTATGTTTTTGTCAAAGTCCTCCCATGACTACTGTTTAGCCAGTTTTACACAGTATTTAGCTTTCTTACATTTGTCTCTGTATTCTCTAAGAGAACAAGCTGACTTATTTGCCAGGAGCTTTTGATATGCTTTCTTCCTTTTCTTCACTGCCTCTTTAACTTTCTGTGTCCACCATGGAGTTCTGATTTTTCTATCCTTGCAGACAACCTCAACACATGCCTCTCTGGCTGAATCAATCAGTGTTTTCTTCAGGGCTTGCCACTGAATCTGTAAGGTTTGGTTCCTGTTTTTAAACTCTTTCATTTTTTCTTGAATAATACACCCTCTGTCCAAAAACAAAGCAAACTTTTGATAGAAAATAAACACAGGCCAATTATAATTATTCAAATAATTTATTTCAATCAATATACTCTCCCTCAGCTTCGATACAGTGTTTGGCATGGTCAATTAATTCGTTAAATGAGTTTTTCTATATCAGTTTTTGGGATACTGTTGAGGGTCATGGTTACTGCTACTTGAACATTTTCAATAGTGTTGTATCGCTTTCCTTTCATTGGCAAATGAAGTCAGGGGTAGAGAAGGAAGTCACAGGGTGCTAAATCAGGCGAATATGGCAAGCGATCCAACACACAAACTTGGTTTTTGCTCAAAAACTGTCTCACAATGTTCGAACGATGAGATGGTGTATTATCATGCAAAAGTGAACAGCTGACTGCATCATGATATTCATGCCGTATTCGACGAATTCTCGCTATCAATCGCTTCAAAATTTCGAGATAAAATTTAGTCACTGACTGTTTGGCCAGGAGGAACGAATTCTTTGTGGATAATGGCCTTGGAATCGTAAAAACAAATCAGCATTGTCTTTATTTTTAACTTCTCCAAGCAACATTTTTTCGGATGCCCCTCTTCTGGTGGTCTTTGCTCAGCACTCTGGCACTTTATTTCAAGTTCAAAAACTTGACTGAGCGAAGCTAACACCCAAAAAGTGTGTGATTTCATCAAAGAAAACCTGAAATTGTCTGTGAGATTGATTGAAGATGAATGGGGGATTCCAAAATCAACTGTGCACAACATTTTGACCAAGAGTTTGGGCCTTCGTAAATTGAATTTGCAATTTTTTCCCCACAAGTTGACCGACAGCCAAAAAATTACTTTTTTTTGGATGCTCCTCTTTTGGTGGTCTCCACTCAGCACTCTGGCGCTTTATTTCAAGCTCATACACAAAACACCACATTTCTTCACCAGTAAAGATCGTTTCAAGGAAGTTGGAGTCCTTACGAGCAGTTTTAATGAGGTTCTTGTAGTGTTCAATTCATTCCTTTTTTTTTTTTTTTTCAGTTGTCGGTCAACTTGTGGGGAACAAATCGCGAATTCAATTTACAAAGGCCCAAACTCTAGGTCAAAATGTTGTGCACAGTTGATTTTGGAATCCCCAATTCATCTTCAATCAATCTCAAAGACGATTTCGGGTTTTCTTTGATGAAATCACGCACTTTTTGGAAGTTAACTTTGCTCGGTCCAGTTTTTGGATGGCCTGGCTTTTCATCATCCTCAAGCGTCTCACAACCACTTTGAAATCACTTAAACCACTCGTAATCTTGAGTAAGGGATAAGCATTCATCACCGTATGCTTTTTGAAGCATCTGATGCATTTTGGTAAAACTTTTATCATGTTTAACACAAAAGTGTTCAATCTCAGCTCTCTGTTTGAAACTCATTTTCCGACCATTTGTCAAAACACACTGTCACTCTTGGCACTATAACTCGGCTTCTAATGAAACAAATGTCATAAGCAGTTAGCACAACACTAATGAAGGCTGCCGCTTTTTACAACAAAAAAGATACAACAGGTGGCGCCACTATTTTCTTCTATTTTCGAAAAGTTTGGTTTCTTTTTTGGACAGAGGGTGTATTTGTGTATTTTAGTCTACAGTTCACATCTGAGAGCTATTCAACTTTTATTTGCTTTAAAACTTTCTTACATGTTATTCTTTTCAATATGAAATTCAATTTTATCGTGCTCAAGAATAAATAGTGATCACTTCCAATTTCAAATCCTCTGTACACTCTGGTGTCCTGCACCAGTGGGAAAACATCACTGTTCAACAATAACATAGTCAATGAGACTTTTCTTATTCCTTGTTTCTTCTCTCCATGTGAATTTGTGCACATTTTTATGTTGGAATATTCTGTTAGTAATAACCATTCCATGTCCTGAGCAGAAATCCAACAGGTATTTGCCATTATTATTAGCTTTGCTCTTTTCTCCAAATTTTCCCAAAATATTTTTGTATGTCTGACAATCATTTCCTACTATGTTATTTAGATACCCAACAAGGACCAACTTTTCCTTTTTCATTGTGCCAGTTGCTTTCTCTAAAGCAGGGGTCAGCAACCAGCAGCATGCATGCAGCCCAAACGTGCATTTTTGGCGGCCCATAAAAGGTTGACCATACTTACATGGCATGTAGCTCGTATGTTAAACTATTTAAATAATATATTTTATAACATAAATAATAAATTAAAAATAATTTTATATCTATACTTCGTGATATCACTGTGCAACTTGGCATGAGTCAATCGTGTTTTCTGTGTTTTTTTAAGATTGATATAATAAAAATTGATAATTAAGTATTTTTTTCACTCACTATTTTTGCTTAATTAAACACTTGCAGCCTGATTATTAAAAATATAAGTTGAATGTGCCCCATGAGTTTGAAAACGTTGCCAACCCCTGCTCTAAAGCCTCAAAAAATTCCTCCACTTCTACCTTAGTAGAACCTTTTGTAGGATGATAGGCACACATAAGTCTCATTGTCCAGTTCCCCCTATTCTCATATTTGCCCACATCACTCTACTTGAGACCACCTGCCATTCAAGAAGATTAGCCTCATATTTAGTGTTGAATACTATGGCTACTCCTTTTTTTCCTTGATTGTCATTGCCTGAAGATAACATTTTGTATTTAATGCTCAGAAAGATCTCACCAGTGTTTGCCTTTTTTTGTTTCAGTCAACCCTATCATGTCGATCTGGTACTTCAATTCCTCAAATAGCTTCATTTCTTTGCCAATCAGGCTTCTTATGTTGATAGTACCAATCTTGAACTTTGGTGATGTTGTGTTGGGGTGGGGTTTTAGGATTTTTCATTCACTCTTCATGAAAAAATGAGAACAAAATATTATATAACTACTCTGTAACTGTTATTATTGAATACATTTTACATCACGATAACACGTTTTTCGATATAAATTGATATGCACATGAAAAGTCCCTTTGTCCCATGTTTATTAAAATACTACTACTACTAATAATAATAATATTTCTGTTGTGCAGAAATTTGGAATTCACTTTTATTGAATGCACCTATACATATTTTGAATGATAAGCTGTTGCAAACAGAATCTAATGCTGTTGCAAAAGTGCAACTACTTCAAAATTGTTTCATAATATATAAATTAGCAGAAAATATATACATAAAAATTTACTTCATAATCATTTATTTCAATTTGTAGTGAGCAATTCTGGGAAACCAAGAAAGTTGAAGTGCAAAGAACTGCAGATTACATTACACAGATTATTCATTTTGTGATATGATTAAATATTTTTGTATAATTCCCTAAAAGCAAATTCATAAAAGTGAGGACCTCCCAGCAATCTGTGAAGTATTCTTCAAACTGTGATTATGAATAAAAAAAAATATATAAAATAAAACAATGCTTAATTTTGGAACATATGTCCTTCTCCCTCCCTTTTTTGTTAAGAGTCAGATTTTCATTAAATTATAAAATAATTGTCAGACAAAAATTATATTGAATCAAGTCGTTCTATGTGTAAAATAGAAAAAATAAATAAATAAAAATAATTTGTAAGTATTTAGTCTATCTAATATAATTAAGATTCCAGTTACTTGCTATAGGCATAGAGACATGGCAATGGATGCAAGTTAATCTGGTTAAGTATTTTCCTCAGCATGAAAGATTACTGCACCTTGCAGTTCTTATCCATGTCCATGCAACAGATTGTATGCATCATATTCAGGTTTTGCTGGACGTATATATACGTCCTGGCAAGTAAGGAGGTTAATGAAAAATTAGATGTCTGAGGTTAATAAAGTTAATTTAGTTTAGTTAATAGGGAAAACAAACACAGAATGATTGTAATAGGCAGGCTACTAACTAGCACATATAGTCTCAAAATGAGGGCCTTCCAGATTTTTGGTAATGTGATGCAGCTGAATTTGTTCAAGTTTGAGGAATGTTGTAGTGCTGCTGTTACAGATTCCAGAAATAGTCTCTCTCTCTCTCTCTACTTTAAATCCGTTTCTGTATAGGAGGGAGACTTTCTTCCATTGGATTCAGTGATCCATATACATTGCATGGTCTGCTGCCACAGAACAACTGTAGCTGAAATGAAAAATGTATTTTTTATGTAGACCGATATTGGCACTCCTGTTTATCCAAAATATTTCAGTTTTGCAAGAGCAAAGGACACTGTAGACCCAAGGATAGTTCAGATGGTTGAGAGGATCTTTAGGTGAGCAGATATGGGTACCTAATTTTGGTATGGCCTGAAGGATGTTTCTATGTTGTACTTTTTAAGAATGTGCAATTTTTTTTCTAAGGTGCCCCAGATGTAGAGAATGGCAAGGAATTTTTTGTGTCCTGTATTATTATTATTTTTTTTGTTGGGGGGGGAAAGAGTCACTGGTTGGGTAGATGAGCAGAGAGGCTGTTGTTTAAGTAATTGCCTAAAAATGTGTCCCAAATATGACTGATTTTGGTGGAAAGGTTAATGTGGTCTGAGCAGATGTTCTAGCTATGTTTGTTAAGATGAATCTACCAGTGTTGGTGAGTTTTCTGTAGACTGAAAGGATAGAGATCTGTTTGGTACCCAGATAACTAGGATGTCAACGAAAGGCAGAGAGTTTTTGTTTTCAATTTCAATGCTAAAATAGATCCTCAGGTGTTGGCTTTTGAGTCATGTTAAAAATGTTTCTAATGTATCTCAGTTATATGGACAAATGGAGAATATTTTGTCAATGTAGTGTAGCCATATTGTCAGTTTGAGAGTGGCAGAGTTTAGAGCCATGTTTTCAAAATGATACATGCAAAGATAGGTAGGTGTGTGTGGGGGGGGGTCTGCTTGTAGGTTTTCCCCCTTGCAGGTAAAATATCCAGAGAGCATGGTGACGGTGAAGAATGCTGATACATCTGGAGGATAGAGAGTCTGAATGAGTTCTGAGGTTTCTTTAAGGGGTATATTAGTGAACAGAAAAGCTATATCAAAACTGATCATGATGTCAGTGTCTCTGAGGATCATATCTGACAAGCAAGATTTGAACTGCACAAAGTTTTTTACAAGGAAAGAAGTGTGGCAAGTAATGAACGAGCTCTCTGGCTAAGTAAGTGCATGGCTACTTTATAAGTAGAGGAACTAATACTGTTTACTATGGGTGTATTTAAGTAATTTTCGTTACATATATCATAATTTAATGGAGCAATTAATAGAGAACAGAGCAATATATAATATACATTAATTAAATGGTGTTTCGACATTATGTCATTCGAGGGCGCTGAGATCGAATAAATGTTGAAATTTTTTATTTATCACCTGAGTAACTTCTTTTTTGCACTATTTGATTGTTAGCACTGCCATATAGCTACAGAAAAATCAACATAGCACTAAAAGCAATTCTGTTTGTGTATTTTTTTGGTAACCCATAAATCCAGGAAGCCACGGATTATGTGTTTTAAGTTATTGAACAGTTTCAGGAGGCTAGGATATACCTTTGTTTAATCATTTTTCAAGAGCTTTTTTTCTGAGTTTGGGTAGAGTCAATTAGGAGGTATATTGATTGATCCCTGAGTAAGATCGACATGTTTTGGTCATATTCAGAGTGATCAAGTATTACAGTAGCATTACTTTTATCCACTTTGGCAATGATAATATTCTGGTTATAGTGAAGTTAGGAAGAACTGTAAATATCTGTTTAGAACAGAAAATATGTCTTCATTTATGCTACGGTCATTCTGGGGGTTCGTGGATATGGATTACTAGATCCAATAGAAGAAACTTCCCTCTATAAATAAAGAGATTTAAACTAGACTATTTCTTAAATCTGCCACAGCACTACAACAATGATATGAAAATTGTACTATCTGCTAAGTCATGTGCTTTGTCTTATGTAGCAAGTATCAGAGAGCAGGCTATTGTTGTAAAGTACTTCTTAAACACCTGTTTTAATAATAATAATAATCAACATCCAAGCATCCATACAAGATTAACCACTATTTACTGTCTACATTAGTAAATTTAGAACGTATATGAGCATGAATCTGAATCCAAATCCTAACCATCTGCCCACAACAGCATCTGAAAATCACACATATCAATTGCCATCTTGTAATCTGCTTCATGTAGTTCAAACTAGACTAAATTAAAAAATAAATAGCAAGTAAAAACAGTCAATTACAATCAAGCAGTAATCTGTTAAATGAAGTCCAAACTATACTAAATTAAACAGCAAATAAGTAAAAACAGTCAATTAGTATGAAGTATCGTTTTACCAGTATACTGCAAGTGGATTAAAAATATATATATATATATAAAAACTAAACAATAATGTTTGTTTTGTTTTTTTTCACAGAGCTAACCACACCAACAAAGTATAATAATCATAATAAACTTACAGTTGCTGAGTGCCCTGAATTTTCACAAATAGTACAGTAATTAGGTGCAGCCTGGAAAAAAAAAAAAAGAGAGATGTATTATTTTGTAATGATACACATGATAGGAGATTAAAATCTGATCATCCAAATAAATATTTAGTCTACATTATTGAGAAAAAGAGAATCTAAACAGCTTCATTTTGGCAAAGTAAATTAATAGAAATAGGGGACATTGTAAATCGATCCTTATTTCCTAACTGAATGCGCAGAAACTTAAAAAGTTTTGAAAAACAGACCAGAGAACTTATGAGATGACAAGCTTAATTAAGCATCACAGTTTTCTTAGACTTGCACCACTTGTCTGCATGAGGGGAAGAACTTCGTGATTTAGAAATTAGCATAATAGACTTCAGCAGCATTATATCAGAAATGGGTGCATACTGACCAGGAGAAACAAGTAGCATGAATGAGGGTAAGGAAAACAAGCAGCGTGTGGATGAAAATATAAAAGTAGGGAGTGTAGTAGATTTGAAAGATGATGTTTTGGAAGATGGTGTTGATTGGAGGGGGGGGGGCTGTCGAACAAGAGTAGATTGTATGCAGAAAAATAGATGCACTGAAAGTGTATCTTTTAAAGAGATTAGGATATGGAGACATTTAATGTAAAGCAAATCAGAGTAGGAGTGAGAGAGGGAGTTATGGGAATGATAAAAGGGAGAAAATAGGTGAACCAGTGGAAGAGAGGAATGAGAGAAAGTGAGACAGTGCAGGATCCAAGGATGGAGAGATGACAAGATGGTTGATAAGTGGGAGAATAAAGAGAGAATGAGGGATGCAGATGAGCAAGGAAGGAACAGAGTGCTAAGAGGTAAGATGATGGAAATTTGCTGATCCATGGTGTGCAAGATAGAATGCCAGAGGAGTGTTGCCTGGAGGAACAGTGTGACTATGGCAATTAAGCAAGATGAAAGAGGGGATGAGATGACTGTGATGATGGTGGGCACAAATGACTTGAGAGGCAGTGTGAATTGGGTGAGCAAGAGATCTGAAGTTCATGCTTGAGTTGCATGGAAGAAGACTAAGAGAGGGAAGATAGTGAGTGTGTTACCCAGGTAAGATAATGCAGAGCTCAGGAGAAGAGTATCAGTAATGAATAGTATGATAGCCACACCTGTGGAAAGAGAAGCTTGGAAGGCATTTCAAAACAAAAAAGGAACTATATGCCAGGGACGACTTCCATTTGAATGACGAAGAACATAGGCATCTGGAGAGAATGTTGTTCTCTAAAGAAGTCAGACAGTCAATGCAGGGAAACTACAATTATCAGGGTGGATGGTAGCTGCAGTGACCTCTTGTGAGAATAGTTGCTTGGGAGGAGGAGGAATGCATGGTGTAATGCAGAATCCAGTGGAGTCTGAAGGGAATAATTATAGGCATAGAAACACTGAAAAGGTGTTGATGATTCTTTATACTAAAGCCAGTAGTATCCAGAATAAAGGAAATTAATTGTTGACAATGATAGCCCTCAATTCATTTGGGGCTACCCAAATGAATTGAGGTAGTCATTGCTTGTCCAAAGATCATTGGGATCAGTGAGACATGGTTGATGGAGGATGATATACTGACAGAAGCAGAAGTAGCAGGGTATAGCATTTTTTGGAAGGATAAAAAAGGCAAACACGGTAGTGGAGTATTGCTTATGATAAGTGAAGAGTTCTGTGCTCTCAGAGTGGAGGATTTGGGAGGGAAACGGGACTAATGATTTTAATTGCATATGGTGTGAGGTGGAGATTATTATTATTATTATTATTATTATTACATGACATCTCCAAGGAGTCCAAGGCCTCATCATGGGAAGGCACTCTGCTACATACATCTCCCCATGTTCCCTACTACACATAACTACCATCAATGCCATCTACTGCCTATCACCTCCACCAAGAGTATTTTTGTCAATAAACTATGTACGTTCTGATGGCAGATTTGCCTGTATATGGAGAGATGGAAAAACTTGAGTTTAAGGGAGGAAAAACCCTTGCTATCCCTGTATGAGATTGGCGAACTCACCTTCAATTGAAAAAGCCCATATAAAAATTCATCTTCATCAAAAAGAGAATCAAATTCAGGCCTTTTCCAACTGAAGGACGAAATATAGATGGGTAGGACAGAATATTTAGTGGGGTGTTGCTATAAAGCATAGAGGGTAAAGAGCTGGAGATATAGCAACTAAGCTTGGTGAGTGCTAATAGAATAATTGTTATGGGAGATTTTAACTACAGCAGTATAAATTGGGAAGAGGAAACTGCATGTAGTAGTAAGGGAATGGAATTTCTGGTATTCTTGAGGGACAAATGGCTTAGGCAACATGTAGTAGAAGGAACATGAAGTTCAAAAATTTTGATTTGGTTATAGCATCAGCAGATATGATTGTAACTGAGATGGCATCCCCGCCACCTGTGGGAGAGAGTGACCATGTGGTTTTGACTTGGAAGATGAATAGATATGCTGAAGTATCAAAGAGAAAGGAATGTATGTAGAATTATAAAGCAGATGATTATAATAATCTTAGAAATAATCTTAGGGCAATTCCACGGATGGAGGAATTGGAAGGGCAAGATATCATCTGTGTTTGGGAACTGGTGGAGAATTATTCATTAGCAGCAATGGCAATATCATGAGTGAAAATGAGAACATAATTTGGTTTAAAGTGGATGATGACAAAAAAGAAGTTATGGAAGAGATATAAGGAGAAGGGTGGAGGGAGGATGCATGAAGAATATAAGAATCAGGCGAGGAGGATGACTAGTATGGAAGGTAAAACTGAAATATGAGAAGATATTGGTCTAGAGATACAAAAAAACCCTAAGGAATTTTTTCGTTAAGTGGACAGTAGGAGGAGAAATGGTTGTGGAAGAATAACATTGGATAAAAACAGAAGTAGACTGACTGATTCAAAAGACACAGTGGAGTTGTTTAAGGGTGCCGATCAATCTGAAAGGCAAAATTTATAGGACAGTAGTGAGGCCAGCTATGACATATGCTATAGAAACTGTGGCCTTGAGGAAAAATAACATCAGCAGGATGGAAGTAGCAGAGATGAGAATGCTTAGGTGGATGTGCGGTGTGACCAGAAAGGATCATCTAAGAAATGATTATGTCAGGGGAACAGTGAAAGTTACGAACTTAGGAGCGAAAATACAGGAGGCAAGGTTGAGATGGTTTGGTCATGTGATGAGGAGGGAGGACGAATATGTGGGAAGAAAGGTCATGCAGATGGATGTGCAAGGAAGGCGGAAGCGTGGGCGGCCAAAGAAGAGATAGAGGGAGCTGGTAGAAGAGGATTTGAAGATGAAGAACTTGGATGTGGTGACAGCCCAAGACAGGAAGGTGTGGAGGAGACTCATAGCAAACAGTGACCCCACTTAAGTGGAAGAAGCTGTAGAAGAAGAAGAAGTGGAGTTGTTTAATGAACACTTTGTTCTTCTTTTCTTCAAGGATGGTTCCCTCCTGTTCTGGTGTCAATGGTCTTTCCAACTTGAAGCTGGGCTTCCTCTCCCCTTTTCTTTTCCTTTGGTCTATATTTATCTACCTCTTTTTGATAACCAATATCTTTCCATCCTAAAAATTGCTCTTCCCATTTCTTCCCATATTCCTTGATCTTTTCATTTATATGGTGTATATCTAGCTCTCTTCTGATGTCCTCATTTCTTATATGGGCCAATTTTGTTCATCTTATAGATGAAGACTTTACTGGGATATTTTATCCTGGAGAAGTAGGTTTTAATACTAGAGGAATGAGGTAGGTCCGAGCCTTAGAAGTGGAAGAAGAGAATATGTTTAAAATACGGAATACTCTTTCTTTAGTGCCACAATAATGCACTAAAGAAGTATACTTATAAGCTCTGTATTACTAAAATCTTGGTATTTCTAGACTGGCTCCCACTGATGAGACTTCAATAAAGGTCGAAACCAGTCTGGGTAGTGGCCCCTTGCCTTTAATACAAAGCATCATACATCTCCTCCAGGAGCTCTGATCACTAATCTTAATATTTACCCTTAATGCAAAGCATTAAGGGTAAATATTAAGATTAGTGATCAAAGCTAATTCTACTTTTACCATGAGTAAAAGTAGAATAAGCCTTGGTCTTGGTCTTGCACTACTTACAGGGTCAAACTTGACTTGTTTGTCTGTTTGCTTACTTGGGAAATGGAGTAAAACCAGGTTTAAAATAGCTTGGTATCTTTAACATTTATTATACCCAAGGTAAAATACTTTCTACTGTTAACTCATGTCTAATTAGTAAGTCTAATTCTAAGAATAGTGAAGAATTATAAGAATTGCCATATATGGCAATTTCAAAGATGAATGAAGAATGACGTCATCATATGGAAGTTTTGAGAGATGCATACATGCATCTACAATGGACATCTGGGCCTATATAAGGCGAGCCATTGAGAAGGACTTTGTCTTAGGATTTTCACTTTTTTCTACCTGGGTCCGTTGCCACATGAGGTCTGCTGTTGGTAATTGAAAGAGAAGCAACGTAATCCTTAGGGTTTTTGCCTTCTCTTACCTGGGTCCGCCACCACATGAGGTCCGATGTTAGTAATCAAAAGAGAAGTGTCATAAGTCTTAGGGTTTTCACCTTTTTCTACCTGGGTCTGCCACCACATGAGGTCCACTGTGGATAATCGAGAGAGAAGCGTCATAAGTTTTTCTCAATCTCTTGCCTGGGTCCACTGCCGTGAGAAGTACTGTGTCAATCATCAGAAAGAGCTGCACATTGTCACCATGTTAAGGATCTAAAAGGGCATAAAATAATCAACAACTAAGACAAAGAGGAAATTTGGCAGCAAATCAAGAATGACCAGCAGAAGGAAAGAAGGACAAAAGGGAGCATTTACGTGTGAACAAAAGATTTGTAAAAGGCAGGAGTGAACGAGAATTGTAAGTACTTATGTACATGATAATACTGAACAAAATTTGTACATCATGAGTGTCTGTTTATGGGTACAATAAGATAATATAAATTGATACTGAAATAAGCTTACTCTAGGTATGCTCAGTGTTCTCCCCAGAAATTTTTATCAGCCAGGTGGAATGAAACATTAGTCAGGCATACTAAAATCATTTTTCCATTCTTGCTCATTATTCAGCCATATCAATTCACAACATTAGCTGGGTGGTCAGTAAAACCAGTTGGGCAGTTTGCCCATTCAAAAGGTCCTGGGGAGAACATAGATGCTTTATTGTCAGTTTGTGAATATATGACTGGCAGGATAATTTAGATTGTGATTTAGCTTTAAGGAAGTAAATTAGTTTGAATTAGGAAGTAAATAGAACTAAGTTTGAATTAGGAGGAATAATTGAAAATAACAAAGAATTGTAATAAACTGTATATAACATACAAGTTAGCCCAGTCGTGAATTGACTTCGCATGCAAATTTTGTTTGCTTCCTTGGATAAAGAATGAAATCAAGACTATAATTTCTTGGGTTCTTTAATTTATAGTATTACCATCATCATCATCAAATTCCTGTCATGTACCCTCAAGGAGTGTACAGGATATGATAGTACTACATGAAAAATTTACATCATTACTAATTTCCATTCTACAATTTTCCTCCAGATCAGTCTGTTACTTGTCAAGACTCCAATATTATCAGATCTCATATTTCTGTTGTCTAAGGCGCTTTTTTACCGCATCAATCCACCTATATCTTGGTCTTCCTCTGGGTCATTTTCCAGACAACCTGGCAGAGAATACTTGTATTGCCAATCTTTCCTTGCCCATTCTTTGTTAAATGACCATACCACCTGAGATTAGCTCTGCTAACGCATTCCTGGATGCTGACAATGTCAAGTTCTTTCTTAATATCCTTGTTTTTGCCATTGATGCCATCTGTTCATGCCACTAATCTTTCTCAGGATTCTCATATCTGTGGTCTCTAGTCTTTGGTCAAGTGTTTTACTTCTGACCCAGCTCTCAGATCTATAAGTTAAAACTGGTTTGAACAATGTCTTGTATACAGCTAATTTAGTGTTCCGACTAATTTCTCCTTTATTCCATATGAATTTATTCAATTGACTTCCTACTATACCAGCTTTATTGATTCTGTTGTCTATTTCCATGTTTAATTTACCATATTCACTAAAAATCGTGCCTAAGTAGGTGAAATGTTTTACTTGTTCCATAGGTTTTCCGTTCACAACACAGTTGACATTTTCAACGATTCTACCTATTTTCATTGTCTTTGTCTTTTTATTGCTGACCTTCATACCATATCCATTACAACAGTTATTCAATTTAATCAAGGAATCTTGCAGACTTGTAGCGGATTTATTCATAAGTATAACATTGTCCGCATAAATCAAAGAGCTGACATTAACATCTCCAATTTTGATATCATGTTTAATACCACTTTCCTTCATAATGTGATCCATATAGATAATGAATAACAGAGGGGATAATGTACATCCTTGTCTCACACCAGATTTAACATCAAACCATCTTCCTGTACATCCTTCAATCTGCCGACTTCCAACTCAAATAAGACTAAGTATTGCCTTGAAATAATGCCCCATTGACACCATACAATTGTAGCGTATTGAATAGCTTCTCTCTTGGCACCTTATCATATGCCTTTTCCAGATCTACAAAACTTAAATAGAGAACTTTGTTATATTCCCATGATTTCTCCACTGTTTGTAGTAAAGTGAAGATCTGATACCGACAGCCTCTATTTGGCCTGAATCCAGCTTGTTCTTCACCAAGCTTTTCTTCTACAATTCTTCTCAACCGTTTCTCAAGTATACTTGCATATATCTTACCAGGAACACTCAGTAGGGAAATACCTCTGTAATTCTCACATTCAGTTTTATTTCCCTTTTTATATATGGGTACTATGAGAGCTCTACTCCAATCATCGGGAATTCGTCCCTCTGTCCAGGCCTTCTGAACTATGCAGTGCAGCCACTGCAAGACTTTTATATCACCATACTTCAGCATTTCTGGTTGAATATCATCTACTCCTGCTGCCTTTCCACATTTTAAGTCTTCGATGGTTTTTTCTACTTCAAGTATGGATATGAATTCCTGACTGTATGCCTGTTGACTGTTTTTTACCACTGTGCTATCACTGCTTGTTTCATTTAGCAATTTCTCCATACGTCAAGGATATCTTTTTCTCCTGTTTTCATGTCACCTTTATCATCTCTAACTCCCTTTACAGTACTCTTTCTTCCATTTCTAAGCTTCTTCAACAAACTCCAAAATATTTTGCCACCTTTCTGATATTTATTATCTATGTTCTTGCCAAAGTCCTCCCATGACTTTTGTTTAGCTAGTTTTACACAGTGTTTAGCATTCTTGCATTTGTCTCTGTATTCTCTAAGAGCACAAGCTGACTTATTTGCCAGGAACTTTTGATATGCTTTCTTCTTTTCCTTCACTGCCTCTTTAACTTCCTGTGTCCACAATGGAGTTCTGATTTTTCTATCTTTGCAGACAACCTCGCCACATGCCTCTCTGGCTGAATCAATCTGGGTTTTCTTCAAGGCTTGCCACTAAATACCTAAAGTTTGGTTCCTGTTCTCAAACTCTTTCATTTTTTCTTTAATAATCTTTGTGTATTTTAGTCTACAGTTCACATCAGAGAGTTGCTCAACTTTTATTCACTTTAAAACTTTCTTACATGTCATTCTTTTCAATATGAAATTCAATTTTATCTTGCTCAAGACTAAATAGTGATCACTTGCAATTTCAAATCCTCTGTACACTCGGGTGTCCTGCACAAGGGAGAAAACATCCCTATCAACAATAACATAGTCAATGAAACAGCGGGAGCTACATCTGGCATTTATTGATCTGGAGAAAGCATACAATAGAGTGCCAAGGCAAGAAGTCTGGAGGTGTCTGAGGGAGAAGAAGGTTCCAGAGAAATATGTCAGGTTGGTGCGGGAGATGTACAGAAATGTGAAGACAAGTGTTCGGACCTGTCTAGGACAGACAGAAAGTTTTCAAGTAACAGTTGGCTTGCATCAAGGGTCAGCGTTAAGTCCGTTTCTGTTTAATATTGTGATAGAGGTGGTGACGGAGGAGGTGAGAGAAGATGTGCCTTGGACAATGTTGTATGCCGATGACATCTTGCTGTGTGCAGATTCAAGAGAAGAAGTGGGAACTAAACTGGAAAGATGGAGAAAAGTACTGGAAGAGAGGTATGAGACTGATCAGAAGTAAGACAGAGTATATGTGTTGCACAGTGGGCGGCGGCCAGCAGACAGATCTGGAGCTGGAAGGAAATGTCATCAGGAAGGTGAGGGACTTTAGATACTTAGGTTCAACAGTGAAAGAAGATGGAGCAGCTGAGAAAGAAGTGGGATGTAGGATACAGCGAGTTGTAGGAAAACTGGAAGGAGATGGCTGGAGTGTTATGCGATAAGAGGGTGCCGATCAATCTGAAAGGCAAAATCTATAGGACAGTAGTGAGGCCAGCTATGACGTATGCGATAGAAACTGTGGCTCTGAGGAAAAATAACATCAGCAGGATGGAAGTAGCAGAGATGAGAATGCTTAGGTGGATGCGCGGTGTGACCAGAAAGGATCGTCTGAGAAATGACTATGTGAGGGGAACAGTGAAAGTTACGAACTTAGGAGCGAAGATACAGGAGGCAAGGTTGAGATGGTTTGGTCATGTGATGAGGAGGGAGGATGAATATGTGGGAAGAAGGGTCATGCAGATGGATGTGCAAGGAAGGAGGAAGCGTGGGCGGCCAAAGAAGAGATGGAGGGAGCTGGGAGAATAGGACTTGAGGATGAAGAACTTGGATGTGGTGACAGCCCAAGACAGGAGAATGTGGAGGAGACTCATCATCAACAGTGATGCCATTTAAGTGGGAGAAGCTGCAGAAGAAGAAGAAGAAGAAGAAGAATCATTTCCCACTCTGCTATTTAGATCCCTAACAAGGACTAACTTTTCCTTTTTCATTGTGTCAGATGCTTTCTCTAAATCCTCAAAAAATTCCTCCACTTCTACCTTAGTAGAACCTTCTGTGGGACCATAAGCACAAATAAGTATCATTGTCCAGTTCCCCATTCTGATATTTGCCCACATCACTCTACTTGAGACTGCCTGCCATTCAAGAAGAATAGCCTCGTATTTAGTGTTGAATACAATGCCTACACCTTCTTTTCCTTGATAGTCATTGCCTGAATATAACATTTTGTATTTATTGCTCAGAAAGATCTCACCAGTTTTGTCTTTTTTGTTTCAGTCACCCCTATTATGTTGATCTGGTACTTATCTAATTCCTCAGCTAGCTCCATTTCTTTGCCATTCAGGTTTCTTATGTTGATAGTACCGATCTTTAACTCTAGTGATGTTGAGTTGGGGTGTGCTTTCATATTTGTTCCAGTAGCTGACTTTTCGCTGTTTGCCCTGGTTCCCTGGCAAAAACAACAGGGGCCTTGTTTAACAGGGTGGCGCCTCAGCCGGCATGAAATTTTGCCATGTTGTACCATCATTTTGTAATTTGGTATAAGCCAATAAGAATTACAATTTGGTCGGCTAAATCCCAAACTGCCAGCCCATCCTCGTTCGTTCAATATCCAGGTAGATACCTAACAGGGTGCACCACGAGAAGGTGAGGATTGGACATTAGGTCAGAAGCCTTGGTCGGTTCTCCACATTCCTTTAAAGGCTATGAGGAGATCTCCTCTCAGTTATACAGCTTTGACTCTTAAGCACCCCTATAGTATAACTGAGTGAAAAAAACTTTCAACATAATAGTATAATGGTCTGAAGCATGTCATCATGGAACATGACTGTCTGATATTGTATTGCAGCATTCCATGAAAATATTGGCATATATCATATTTCTTTGTGCTGACTCTTTAAACTGCATGTGATGATTATTTTTAGGAAGATAACATGCCAATCCATATAGTCCACATTGTACAGGAGTTGTTCAAAGAATATGGGAGTGATTCCACTGTCATTTACTGTGCCTGTTCACATTTCCATAACCTCATATTTACATGATGTAGAACATCATAACCAGAATTTAGAAATATGTTCAATGTGATTCATAAATGGCCAGCATCCTAGGAATGTAGCTCCTCTCTTAGTTTTCAAACCTTTGGAGTTAACTCTTTCACACTTTATAGATGCACCATGACCACAAAAGGTTGTAAATATACAGTACATTATTAAAACACTTAAGGAATTGAACAACGTAGTTAAGGATATAAATTAAATTATACTTTAATAAATATTTTCCGATATTTCGGCAATGTCACATTGCCATCTTCTAAAGGAACTTACAAAAAAAGCACGTGCACGTAGGCACTACAAATACAGTAACTGGGAATGAAGAGATGAAGCTATTGTTCTCCTAACAGTCCTGATAGTGCCCTCTAGCGGGCTAAGTAGGTGTTCTTGGCCGTTGGGCTGAAGGTCTGCTGATGTAAGCCTCCCAAATTTGGGGCAGTCGCATACAACCAAATTTGTTGAGGTTTGGAGAATTTCTTAGGACTGAGGCTGATTCCATAAATAGTCTTTCGTATTTGTATTTGCTACGGTGTATTACTGTAGCTTTCTTCCACCGTATTCTGTGGCGTGTATCCAGAGCATGGTCCGCAAGACCAGAATGGCTGTACTTGTGAAACCGGATGTAGTCCTTGTGTTCAGAAATTCTGATATTCGCTGTCCTGCATGTTTGGCCAAAGTAAGACAGATTACAACTGCAAGGGACCTGGTATACACCAGGTAGGTCTAGGGGAAGTGGTTGGTCTTTAGTGGAGCGGATAAGGGATGCCAATTTTCTGTAAGGTTTGTAACAGGAGATCAGGTCATGCTTTTTTAAGATTTTGGTAATCTTTTCCGAGGTGCCTCGGATGTAGGGAATGATGATGGATTTAGAGTAATCCTTGTTGTGGAGGCGGGAGGGGATCTGTGGTTTGTAGGTTCTAATATCTTTTGGACTTTTTTTGGGGGGGTAGCCATTGGCTGAGAAAGTGTTGAGGATGTGATTTAGTTGTGTTTAGGGCCAAGTCGTTTGAACAGATTAGTTTAGCCCTGTTGTATAGTGTTTTCACTACTCCATATTGTTGTGAGGGGGGGGGGATTGTTGGTGAATGTATCTGCCTGTATGGGTGGGTTTTCTGTAAACTGAGAAAACCAAGGTTCCATTAGGCTGGCGGGTGACTAGTGTGTCTAGGAAAGGGAGGCTGTTTTTTTCCTCTTTTTCCAGGGTGAATTTGATTCTGGGGTGTTGGTTGTTTAAGTGTGTTAAGAAGAAGAGAAGTGTTTCAGAGCCATGTGGCCAAATAGCGAACACATCATCGACGTAGCGAAGCCATATGGTTGGTTTTTGTGGGGCAGAGGCTAAGGCTTTTTCTTCCAAGGTCTCCATAAAGAAATTGGCCAAGGGTGGGGAGAGTGGTGAACCCATGGCTGTCCCCTCTATTTGTTTGTAGAATTTTCCTTGCCAAACGAAATAGCCTGAGTTCATTGTGAACTGAAATAAGGCTGAGATATCGGGAGAAAATTTAGCTTGGATTAGCTCTAGAGGTTCCTTGAGTGGGCCATTTGTGAATAAAGAGGAGACGTCAAAACTGACCATTATGTCAGTATGTTGGAGTGTAAGGTTTTCTATGCTGGCTTTGAAATGGGCTGAGTTTTTTATGTGTGATGGTGTGTTGCCAGTATAGTATGTGAGCTCTTTGGCCAAATGTTTAGCTAATTTGTATATGGGGGAATCAATGCCATCCACTATGGGACGTAATGGCACATTTTCTTTATGTAATTTTGGGGGTCCGTAAATACGGGGGGGGGGGGGGGGTAGAGTTAAATGGCTTTAATCTGTTGGTAACTTCCACAGGCCAAGAAATGACTCTCTTAAGGAGCCTGTGAGAAGTTTTCTAATTTGAGAGTTGGTGGGATTGTAATTGATGGGGAGGTAAGTAGAAGAGCATTCAGCTTACCTGTGTAGTCCTTTTGGTTTAGGACTACAGTTGCGTTTCCCTTATCCGCTTTGGTGATAACTATTTCTTTATTATTCTTCATTTCCTGTAGAGCTTTATATTCCTTGTTGGATATGTTGGATTTTGGTGGGACTGCTTTGGAAAGGACACAAGCTACATCCAGTCTCACACTGTTGGCGACTTGATGTGGAAGGTGGCGGATTCCGCGTTCGATCTGGATCATAATATCCTCACTGGGTATTTTTTTTGGGAGCAATCACGAAGTTGTGGCCACGTGACAGCGCATTGATTGCTTCAGGCTGACTGAAGAAAGGTTGATTACGGTATTGGTAGCAAGTTTTGGAAGGACGGTAGAGTTCTTTTTTAATTTTTCGAATTTTTTCATCTGTCGGCCTCGTATTTTTTTAAATTCTTTGTCGGCAGCGGTACATGAGACGTCACATAAAATCGACCAAAGTTCGTGGTTTAAAGTGCATGAAAGCTCATCTTCGACAGCACGAATAGCTTCGTTAATGTCCCCTAAGAGAAAACGCGTGGCGGTGATTTGTTTGCGTAGTAACGCGTAGCTGGCGCAGTTATATATTCGAAGAGCTTTTTTTGAAACAAAACGGTCCTTGAATTTTACAAAGTTCGGGATTACTTTATTATCCCGGCAGCGTTTCATGAAAGTTAGACGATTTAATTGTCTAGACAGCTTCAACTTCAATTTACCGTATTGGCGGGCCTTCCGTGCGATTGTATCTCCGTGGATGATGTTGATTCTCGTAGACAGGCTTATACGTTTGTTAGGCATTATTAAAACACTTAAGGAATTGAACAACGTAGTTAAGGATATAAATTAAATTATACTTTAATAAATATTTTCCGATATTTCGGCAATGTCACATTGCCATCTTCTAAAGGAACTTACAAAAAAAGCACGTGCACGTAGGCACTACAAACACAGTAACTGAGAATGAAGAGATGAAGCTATTGTGCTCCTAAAAGTCCTGATGGTGCCCTCTAGCGGGCTAAGTAGGTGTTCTTGGCCATTGGGCCGAAGGTCTGCTGATGTAGGCCTCCCAAATTTGGGGCAGTCGCATACAACCAAATTTGTTGAGGTTTGGAGAATTTCTTAGGGCTGAGGCTGATTCCATAAATAGTCTTTCGTATTTGTATTTGTTACGGTGTATTACTGTAGCTTTCTTCCACCGTATTCTGTGGCGTGTATCCAGAGCATGGTCCGCAAGACCAGAATGGCTGTACTTGTGAAACCGGATGTAGTCCTTGCGTTCAGAAATTCTGATATTCGCTGTCCTGCCTGTTTGGCCAAAGTAAGACAGATCGCGTAGTAAAGTTTTACATTAGTATTAGTATTAGATACAGTACATTAGTATTAGTATTGTGAGTAGACCAAAGGTTATATAATCTGGAAACTACTCTAGAGACCAAACATGGATCTTCTTCGGGACATTTCAGGCCTCTAATAAAAAGGGTGGTGGTTTTACACCAGGATATATGACATTCATCTACTTCCTGAAGACATTCACAACCATCCATGGCAACAGGTTCTGGGATTCACACCCAGAGCCTGTTGATTGAAAAGTATGTATACTATCGACTTAGCCAAACTGCACAAAGTTGCAACTGAAGAATTCTACAGGAATATATACAAGCACACAAAGACCATGCATAATCAATTTGTTAAAGGCAAAAAATGCAGGAATTTTGAAACCAGTGAAAACTAAAGGAAGTTCTATATATGAAAATGGTGTTCCTAATAAAGAAGCCATCATTTAATGTTCTATGTGCCAAAGCAAACAAAAAATTACTTTCACAACAACTGATTTCACATAATTTATATTTTTATATCATGATTCATATTATAAAATATCAAAAGAATGAAGAAATAAAAATAGTTTATCCCCAAGGAATAAAAAAAAAAATATTCTTCAAGAATTGCTGAACATTTTCATTTATCAGAAAGCACTGAGAAAGATTATTTATACAATCCTTTTCCCTTACCTTTCCTTGTGTAAATAAGTAACCACGAAACTGATATTTCAATTTATCTTCAGATTTTTTTCCAGCGATATCTGAAAATGATGATCACAGAATAAATGAAATCAAAACAGATTAACAGATTATCTTAATACCTCAGTTACATATTTGAGACACCGATTGTAAAACTTGAGATTTTGAGTCATGTACTTCACATTTTTCAATGCTTCAGTGTCAGTTTTATTTCAGTTAAATTCCTAGTATGTTCATATGGTCTCTATGAAAAAGAATAAATTACATTATACCTTCCCCTAATTACTTGCAAGTACTTTTGTTTTTTTTTTAAACCTCAAGGTTATCAAATTAAGAAGTGATATTACTATCATGGTATGTGTGTGATTCAAATTTATCTCTCTTTTTTTTTATCTTTATATGATAACAAAATCAGAAACATCAGAATGTCCTATTAGTGATGATTTGTGCTTTGCAAGCCGGTAAATATATTATTATTCAATACAAAAGAAACAATATCCCAATTCAAATAATCTAGCATGATAAAACAATCATCTTATGTTGCTGATGTTTCATCAACATAAATAAATAAAACCAAGTATACCATCACAGCATACGTGTGCTTCAGATTTATTTATCTTTATTAAAAAAAAATCATAACATTGCCCTATTAGTGTTATTTATGCTTTGCAAGCTGATAAAACACATTATTATTTAACTGAATGATGACATATAGCATAAAGTCATCATCCTATGTTAGTAGAACCCAAATCAAGCAAAAATCATAGTGTGTGCTTTTTTGTGAGTCAGGAAAGAAAATGAAACACTCTCTTAATCTCAACAAGGATGACTAGATTAATTTGCATAATATTTTGAAGACAGTCATTTTAACTTAACAACTTATGCTAACCCATGCAAAGGTATTTGTTACATGGGAATAGTTATTTGAGAGTGAGATAATTGAGAGATTACATTACTTATTAACAATTTACATTTATAAACATGAACTAATAATAATAATTATTATTATTAGATATCCATGAAGTCAATGACTCATTGCAGGAGGTCCTCAATCACATATGATGAGCCAAACAGCTCATCACACAGTGACTTGAATGTATCCGCTGTCTCCATACTCACCATAATTTCAAGCAATGCATTCCAACCAACCACAAATTTCCACACAAAAAACTCCTCACATCCTTGTTCATACATTCCTTATACAACTTCCAGGGATAGCCTCTTGTTATCCATCCATTCTACAAAAACATGACCCACATTATTAGATATATGAAGAGCCAAAGGACCCACATTAATCTGGTAATAACCTCTCACCAACTTATAGGTCTTGATCAGGTCCACCCCACACACACATCCTTCTATCCACTAGACTCTGCAATTTATGTTCCCTCTATCTGTCTTCATATTCTACATTCCAGAAATCACCTTAGTCAATTGTCTCTGAATCCATTCCAACATCTCTTAATCATCAAATTTCTGATATTTACCCTCGGGGGTTTACAGGATAATTATGTTAGTACTATGATACATGAAAAAGTTATACCATTACTAACTTCCAATCATTAGTTATTAGTTAATCTGTTATCTGTCAAAATTCCATTATAAATGTTATATTTCTGTCTTTTAAGGTATATAAAGTAAAGTATAAGGTATACTCGATACTCTATTATATCAATCCATCTACACCTTGATCTTCCTCAGAGTCTTTTTCTTGCCAACCTGGCAAAGAATGCTTGCTTTGCTAATCTTTCCTCTATTAAGTGACCATATCACCTGAGATTAGCTCTACTAACACATTTCCAAATGCTAATAATGGCAAGTTCTTTCCTAATATCCTCATTTTTAATGTGATACTACCATTGAGGGCATCTGTTCACTCCTAATCTTTCTCAAAACTATAATATCAGAAGTATCCAGTCTTTGAGCAAGTGTTTTATTTCTAACCTAGCTCTCAGATCCATAAGTTATAAATTGACTTGAATACAATCTTGTATACAGTTAGTGTTTTCACCAATTTCTTTCTTATTCCATATAAATTTATTCAGCTGACTTCCTACGATACCAGCTTTATTAATTCTGCTAATCTAGTTCCATATTTAAATTACCATCTTCACTAAAAACTGTGCCTAAATAGCTGAAATGTTTTACTTGTTCTATAGGTTCATGAAACTTATTACAACAGTTATTCAATTTAGTAAGGAAATTTTGCAGACTTGTACTGGATGTATTCAGAAGTATATCAGCTGCATAAAGCAAAGAGCTAACATCACCAATTTTGATATCAGATTTAATACTACTTTCCTTCATAATGTGATCCATATAAATAATAAATGACAGTGGAGATGACGTGCACTCTTGTCACACACCTAATTTTATCTCAAACCACCTTGCTGTACCTCCTTCAAGTCTAATTGATGATATACAGCTTAACTAGAGACTATTTAAGCTATAAGTATTCTGTAATGCTTCATATAATGTTCCATTTACACCATATAATAACTAGAGCATTTTGAAGAACCTTCCTTGTGGCACCTTGTCATATGCCTTTTCCAGATCAACGAAACTTAAATACAGATCCTTGTTATATTCCCAAGATTTCTCAACTATCTGTCTTAAAGTGAAAATCTAATCTTGACAACCTCCAGTTGATTTGAATTTGGCTTGTTCTTCAACAAGCTTCCTTTCCACAATTGTTCTTTCAAGTTTTTTTTATACGTTTCTCAAGTATAGCTGCATAAATCTTACCAGGAACACTCAGTAAAGAAATTCTGCTATAATTCTCACATTCAACTTATTTCCCTTTTTATAGATAGATATTATGAGAGAGCCCTGCTCCAGTCATCCAGAATTCAACCCTCTTACCATGCCTTCTAAATTATGCAATGCAGCCACTGCAAAACTTTTATACCTCCACATTTGAGCATTTCTGGTCAAATTTCATTTACTCTTGCTGCCTTTCCACATTTCAGGTTTTGGATGATCTTTTTCCTTCAAGTATGGATATGTATTCATGATTGCATTTCTGTTAAGAGTATTATCATTAATATTACGTAACACCTCCAGGGAGTCCAAAGACTCATCGAGGAAGGGCACCTACTCTGTCTCCACCAATCCATCCATCGCAACTACCTTCATCATCTACACCAATGCCATCTACCACCGACTACGACCACTATTTTCACAGACAAACATCCATGCCCACAGTGGGATGCGAACCTGCAGCCTTTTGGCTGGGAAGTGGATACACTAACCACTGTTGGGAGTATTTTTACCACAGAGCCGACAATGTTTGTTTTATGTAACAGTCTTTCAAAATAATTATGCCCAACATCTACAATATCTTTATCTTCAGGTTTTGTGTCACATTTATCATCTCTGATTCCTTTTACAGTACTTTTTCCTGAATAATGATTTTTCTATCCTTACAGACCTCACCACATTCCTCTCTGGCTGAATCAATCAAAACATTCTCTTCAGGATTTGCCATTTAATCTCCAAGGTTTGGTTCTTTTTTTCAAACTCTTTCATTTCTTCTTCAATGATGTTTGTGTATTTCAGTCTACAGTTAACCTCTGTAAGATGCTCAACCTTGATTTGTTTTAAAACTTTCTTACACACTCTTCTTTTCAATAAGAAATTTAATTTTATCCTATGAAAAACTAAATAGTGATCATTTTTCATTTCAAATCATCTGTATACTCTTATGTCCTGAACCAGCAGGAAAACATCACTATCAATTATAACATGGTCAATGAGACTTTTCTTATTTCTTGCATCTTTTCTCCATTCGAATTGTGCACATTTTTATGTTGGAACATGGTGTTAGTAATAACTAATTCATGTCCTGAACAGAAATCCAGCAAGCATTTACCATTATTATTAGCTTTGCACTTTTCTCCCAATTTTCAAAAAACTTTTCTATATGTCTGGTAATTATATCCTACTCAGCTGTTTAGATTTCCTATAAGGACAACTTTTCCTTTTCATTGAGCCAGCTGCCTTCTCTAATGCCTCAAAAAATTCCTCCATTTCTTCTTTGGTAGAACCTTCTGTGGGACCATGACACAAATGTCTTTGTTCAGTTCCCTATTCTAATATTTGTCCACATCACTCTACTTGATATTGCCTGCCACTCAAGAAGATTATCCTCATATGTAGTGCTGAATACTATGGCTACTCCCTCTTTTCCCCAATTGTTATTAACAGAATATAGCATTTTTTTTTTTTTTGCTGCTTAAAAAGAACTCACCTGTTTTTGTCTTCTTTGTTTCAGTGACACCTATTATGTTAATCTGGTACTTATCCAATTCTTTTTCTAGTTCGATTTATGATTCTTATGTTGATGGTATAAACTTAAACTCTGTTAACGTTGAGTTGAGACAAGTTCTGTGATTTGTTTGCGTAGCTTAATTTTTGATGTTCGCCCTGGTTCCTTGATGAAAGCATTGGGAACCTTGTTTAACTAACTGATGTCCCAGCTAGCATGAAGTTCTGTATACACTGAGGTATAAGCCAATAAGAATACAATTTGTTCAGCTAAATCCCAAATTTTCAGCCCATCCTCATTCGTTCTGTATCCGGGTAGATACCTAACAGGGTGTATCACAAGAAGGCGAGGATTGGACATTAGGTCAGAAGTCCCAGTGAGTTCTCTAATGTTTAAGCACCCTTAAACATCTCTTCATTATTTTGAAAACTCTGTGACCAAATCTGCACACAGTAATCCATGTGGTTTGATCAAAGACTAATATAATGGAATCATAATATCCATACTCCTACATGTCAGTGTTCTCCACATCATTCTCATTATGTGCTGTGCTGTCTGCACAGTTTTAGTGAAATGTCCCCAAAATTTCAGATCTTTATCCACCACCACCTCTAGATCTGATTCACCTCAACCTCCTCTAAGATATCTTTTTATCTCTTGTGGTCAGTGTCACTCAAGAGGTGGCATACTAGAGAGGTTATTAGATATCTGGAAGGATAACTAACGTTTTCATATTTAGTTGATAATATTAGGTTAATTTATTGTAGTTTTTGTTTTAAACGGATTTGTGATTGACTGAGTTAATTAGTTTGTAAGTAAGCATTGTATTTTTTTTTAAAATATGATATTGTTGACAAGGCACCAATGTGTGATAGAACAACGGCGACAAAGACCACATTGTTGGACAATTTGATTTTGCGGGATTTTTTGCAGTGCAGCGTGTGTATGAGACGTATGCATTGCAAAAATTAAAGGACATGTGGAAGAAAATTGAAACAGGAAAAAGAGTGTGTGTATTAAATGTTTAAAAAGTGAGTACCAATTAGGTGATAAGAATGGAGCAAATGTTAGTAGAGTGGACAGTATCAACAGTAGGATGGAAAACGTCAGAATTAATGTCAATCATGTAACAGCAGAAATACAGAAAATGAAATGGACATAAATAAAAACATAGCATGCTTGAATGTTATTTTTCACAAGACAAAGTATAAAATTGAAAAATTGCAGAAGTCACAAGAGATTAGCAGGGCCGAGAAGAGAAAGAAGCAGGTGGTCCGAAATAATAATAAAGATAAGTGAACAAAACAGAAAAACAAGTAAAGGAGAAAATTATGCATGGAGATCAAAGATCAGGAGAGAACTTAATGATAGCGTGACAAAATCATGTTTCCCTGGTTCAAAAATTCATAACGAGAAAAATGCATAAAAGTAATGCGAAGAAACTTATTGTCTTCATTGGCACAAATGATTTGAGAGGCAAGAAATATTCTATGAAGGAGGATATAAAGAAATTATTAGAAGAGGCAAAAATAAAGAAAAAGAAGGTGATGACTATGTCTCCTGCAATGCTATGACAGAGTCAAACTGAGGATGAGGGCATAGGTAGCTACTGAATCAATACTGAGCTTGTGCAGATGAAATGATGTAGGATTTGTGGATATGTGCTCTGTTTTTGATGGAAAGATGGATTTATATAATGATGATGCATCAAAATAGTTTTGGTGTTAGGTGTCTAGAGAGAGAGCTTTGTTCACCAAACATGCTGCTATGCAAATTCAGGAAAACTTAAGCAATTAGGAAGGAAGTAGATGAGTTTGTGGGAAGGCAATCATGAGGCGAGTTAGTGAGAATGACCAAATGCCAAATCTAGTCTCTCAAGCAAAAATAATGAACGAAGTAGTCACAATTGAGGAAGTGAAGGTGGGGGGGGCTAAAGTAATGCTGCAGTTTCTATATACTAATGCCAAAATTATCTGGAACAAGAGGGAGAAGTTTTTTGCACTGATTAGTGCAACCTTGCCAAAAGCTATAGACATTAGTGAGACTTGGCTAACAACAGATGATATAGTTATAGGGAGAGAATGTGAAGGGTTTAGTATTTTCAGGGAAGATATGATTGGGGGAGGTACTGCTGATGATAGCAGAAGAATTGAAGCCAAAAAGAATTGGAGATAGGCAGGAATGTGGCTGTTCATTTGAAGCAGTCTTTGGTTATTGCTATAGCCCAGGGAGTTTCACAGATGATCTGGAAGACATGCATCAGCAAATTAGTACAATGAGTACAGGTCAAGTGATTATTATGAGGCGACTTCAATCACAAATAAAATCTTTGATAAGTCTTGATATTGCCTGCCACTCAAGAAGATTATACTCATATGTAGTGCTGAATACTATGGCTACTCCCTCTTTACCCTGATTGTTATTGCCAGAATATAGCATTTTCTGGAAAGGAAGAAAGATCACATGGTAGGAAAGAAATGGAATTTCTACACCTACTGAGAAATAATTACTTGAGGCAGTATGTGATTGAGTGGACAAGGGGAGTGAGAGTATTGGACCCTGTCATAGCATCAGAAGAGCTACTCATAACCAAGGTGACACACTGCCTCCGAGTGGCGAAAGTGACCATGCAGTCTTCATGAGAGAGAGAGAGAGAGATTGTAACAAGCTTAGGAGAAAGCTTAAATCTGTGCCATGCCATAAAACTGTGCAGGATAAGGATGTTAGAAGTGCATTGGGGATAGTCAAGGATCATTTAGGGGAAGCAATATTAAATCGTATACCTAAGATAAGGAGAGTTTATCATATAGCAGTTACATGAATAAATAATATCATTAAGCATGAGCTACAGAAGAAGAATATGCTGTGGAGGGTATATAAAGAGAAAGGTGACCAGCAAATTAATGAACCGTACAAGACTCAGGCAAGAAAGATGACCAGCATGGCAAGGAAGACAAAATCATATTCAGCCGAGCATGCCTAAGCAAATCCCAAAGAGTTCTTTCGTTATGTGGCAAGTAAGAGGAAGAATGACTATGGAAGATTAACCTTAATGAGTGATGATGGTCATGAGGAAACAGAAGCGGATAAAATAGTTGAGTTACTGAGTGACCCCTTTGGAAGGATATATCATCCTAGTGAGGTTACTCCGTGACAGACACTACTGTGGGAGCAGAGGTGGGTGAATTGGAAGTTCTTATGATAATGCAGAATCTCAATGTAAATACAGTTGTGGGATTAAATGAGGTATCAGCTAGGGTTTTTCAAGAATGAGCAAGGGAACTGACATTGCATTTGACTAGGAGGTTTAATTTAAGTCTCAGCTCTGGTAGAGTTCCAAGGAAGTGGAAAGAGGGCAAAATAATTCCCTTGCATAAAGGAGGTTGTAAAGACTGTAGTAGCAAATTATAGACAATCAGTATCTCAGGTGTGGTAGTAAAAGTACTGGAAAAATTGGCCAATAAAAAGAATTCAACAATGGGTGGATAAGAATAGGATACTGTATGAGGGACAGCATGGCATTGTGAAGTGTCAGTCATGCCTTAGTAATTTACTAACTTTTTTTTATAATAGAGTAACAGCTGAGATGGATAAAGGAAATGGTCACGCAATGATTCTGCTGTATTTCACAAAGGCACCTGACTGAATACCACATGGAACTCTGTTATGCAAATTATAACAAATAGGGATGCAGAGTCAAGGTGAAAACAGATGACTAGTGGTGTGTTGCAAGGCTCAGTGATGAGACAGTAGTGTTTAATTTGTACATAAATGATATAGGAAATAACCTGGAAGGAAATATTCATTTGTGAATATTTCCTTTCAGTATGAGTTAAATAGACTGTCAATATGGGCAAAAGATAATAATTATCAGTTTAATGTGGAGAAATGTAAAGTTATGCATTTTGGAATAAACAGATTACAAGCTGTGCACCACGTTGATGGGACTGTACTCCAGGAAATAGATGAAGCTGAAGATTTAGGGGTGGTGGTGGTAGACAGAGAGTTAAAGTTTATATATAAGGTGCCTCCATGGAGTCAAAAGACTCTTCGCAGACATATTGCTTAGTTTAGAAGTTTAGAGGACATATTGCTAAGGTTGCTAAATTAGCTCATTAGATTACTTGGCTATTGAAGAACACACAAGTAGAGATAAGGAAATTGTTATTCCTCTTTATAAGGCTTTGTTATATCCACAATTATATTACTGTGCTCAAGTCTGGTCTCCTAGGTTTCTTAGGGATACGGAAGTGGGGGGGAGAAGATTCAGAGGTAAGTGACCAAGATGGTAAGTGGTGTGTGGAATTTCCCTATGAAGATAGATTAAGGGTGTGTGTTGATTGCAGAAGTTGGTTGATTGGAGAAAAAGAGGAGATATGATAAAAACATTAAAGTTGTTTGAAGGGTTTTACAGGATTGATGTAGGGGAATTGTTTCAGCACTTGGCTAGAAGGGCCAGAAGTGTCATCCCCAGAAGTTGAATAAAGTTGTGGCTAGTAGGGGTGTGAGGACTAGATTTTTTTTTTGCATGGAGTTGTGAATGAGCGGAATGGGTTGCCAGAGTCAGTTGTGAGTGCTTTGTCTGTTACTGGGTTTGAGGAGAGGTAATGATAGATTGTGTGAATAGTTTAGGTCTCCCACAATGGGTGTTTGGACTCCATGGAAGGTGACTGTATAGGTTGCTCACCAGCATTATTCTCTGCATCCAACCTTGCTTCCCAAACTTTAAAACCTTACACTTGGCAACGATGAAGCAGCAGCCCATTTATTTTCCCATTCACAAAGTCTGTTCAAGTTCTCTACGGAGGATCGCTTATCACATGCATGGCTACAACATCCATTCTACTCCTTATAGTTCTTCCCAACTTTGCATCACTGCAAATAACTGTATATCACCATTAAAGTCCTTCCCAATATCATTTACATACAAATTAATCAGCAACAAACCCAATACAGATCCTTGGGGCACATCACTGGTGACTTTCCTCCTCCTCCTCTGGGATATTGCTTCCCCCCATATACAACTTGCTGATACCTATCAGACAGCCATTTTCCAATTCAGTACACAACTCTACTATCCAACCCATCTGCTTGTCATATCCTAATTCTGTAGTCCTCTCTTTGAGAGGGCTACAATTGAATACTAGAGAGATATGATGCAAGATATTTCCTGTTGCCTTCCTTGCCCTAAGTATTTATGACTGTAGCCAAGTATGTTCATGGGACTTGTTTGCTTGTTTTGAGGGATGAAAAAACCTGAGTTACCAGGAGAAAAAATCCACTACTCTGTGACTTTCCTCCTCCTAAAGCCCTTCCCAATATCATTTACATACAAATTAATCAGCAACAAACCCAATACAGATCCTTGGGGCACATCACTGGTGACTTTCCTCCTCCTCCTCTGGGATATCGCTCCCCCATATACAACTTGCTGATACCTATCAGACAGCCATTTTCCAATTCAGTACACAACTCTACTATCCAACCCATCTGCTTGTCATATCCTAATTCTGTAGTCCTCTCTTTGAGAGGGCTGCAATTGATTACTAGAGAGATATGATGCAAGATATTTCCTGTTGCCTTCCTGCCTTCCTTGCCATAAGTATTTATGACTGTAGCCAAGTATGTTCACGGGACTTGTTTGCTTGTTTTGAGGGATGAAAAAACCTGAGTTACCAGGAGAAAAAATCCACTACTCTGTATGAGACTGGTTAATTCACCTTTAGTCGAAAAAAACCAGATAAAGGTTCCTCACATCATGGACAGGAATTGAACCCAGGTCTTTCCGACCAAAGGTCTTCATCTATACTGACTGAGCTACGGAGGCTCGCTTGTCATATGGCTATTTATTAAAGGCCTCAGCAAAACCTAAAAATATCACCACGTATGCTTCCTCTTTGTCCAATGCACTTTGTTATATAACTTAATTTATAACTTAGCTAAAAGAAAACTTTCCTTGAGCAAGCCCATGCTGTCCATCAAAGAGAATGCCATCATCAATCCATGAATTCTGATCCTCAGTAGCCTCTCTAACACCTTTACAATATAATGTGTATAGAAATGGAGAATATTGCAATGTGGGTGGGGAAGTTGAGAAAAATGAACTGTTTCAAATGCCAGAAATATCAGAAATAAGGGGGATGGCTTAAGTAATTGAGTTTATTTGCCCCCAAATCATTGGAATAAGTGAAATATGGTTGAATTGAGATGCTATTGTAACGGGAATAGAAATGGGAGGATACAGTATTTTTCGTGAGGATAGAAAGGACAAGAAGGAAGGGGGAGTGCTGCTGATGATAGCAGGGGAATGAAGTTCACATAAGGTAGACATGAAAGAGGGAAATAGTGGCACTGGTGATGAGGCAGTGTGGTGTGAAGTGGAGGCTGACAGGAAGACATATTTAGTTGGATGTTTTTACAAGCCAGAGAATATGGAGAGTGGTGACGAAGAAACATATAAACAACTTGGAGATTAGTAAAAAAAGGAAGGTAATTATTATGGGCAAATTTAATTATGGCAGTATAGACTGGATTGAAGAAATATCATTTGGAAATAAGGAAAATGAATTTCATGAGTTCTTGAGAGATCACTATCTCAAGCAACATGTAAAGAAGGGCACATGAGGATCGAGAGTTCTAGATCTGATCATTTCATCAGAGGATATAATTGAGAATGGGCTTCACATTTTCCTCCAGTTGGTTAAAGTGATCATGAAGTGATCACCTCAGTTGTGGCTAGCTATATGCAGACTTCCATGGGGAAAGGATATATGTAGAATTATAAGTTTAGGAGCTTAGGAAACGGCTTGAAGCTATAGCATGGAATGAAGAAGTGGGCAGTATGGAAATAATGCTGCTTGGGAACTGACAAAGAAATACATAACAGCATCAATGTGTGAATGTATTCCGAAGGCCAAAAGGCTGAATAAGGTAGGTGTATTATGGATCAAGGAGAGATTTAAGCATGAAATCTGGAAGAAGAAGGTACTATGGAGGTAGTAGAAGATGAATAATAGTAATAATCAGTTTCATGAAGAGTATAAAGAACAAGCAAGGAGAGTGACTCAGTTAGTAAGGAAAACAAAAGTACAACATGCACAGAAATTGCCAAGTGAAGCAAATAAAAACCAGAGATTTTTTTAGATATGTGGCAAAGATCAATTTATAATGTGTTTCATTCTGATCAGGGATCATGAGGAACTTAAGTGTAGAGGACATAGAAGAGAATGGCTTAATTGTGAGTGAGCAGGAGGTATTTGAGGAAATAGATAACCTCGATATCAATAAGGCGATAGGATTTGATGACATATCATCACGCATCTTAAGGGAATGTTCCCGGGAATTGGAAGTAGCACTGGATTGGTTTAATAAGAGTTTTACAACAGCACAGGTTCCAAGGGAGTGGAAAGAAAGCAAAATTGTTCCACTGCATAGAGAATAAGGCTGTGGCTTCAAATCTATATTCTGGAGTTGTGGTGAAGATACTAGAGAAATTGGTGAGAAGTCAGATGCAGACAGGAGTTGAAAACAGCAGTATTATTTTTGGTTATCAGCATGGGTTTGTTAAGGGGGAGATCATGTTTTACTAACTTACTTATGTACTATAACAAGGTGACAAATACCTTGCTCAGGGGATATGCATATACAGTGTGTGCTTGGATTTTGTAAAAGCTTTTGATAGGCTCACACACAACAAACTATTTAATAAATAGTTTGTTGTGTGTGAGCTTATTCTGAAGTCTACTTCCAAATTTAATTTGACATTTAAAAACTGTGTCTAAATAGCTGAAATGTTTTATTTATTCTATAGGTGTTCACAATTGAGAATGCAGATGAAGTTCACTATATTTCTGTTTATTTTCATAGTTTTTATCCTTTTATTGCTGATTTTCATGCCAATTTTTTACACCATAATTCAATTTAGTTAAAAAATACTGGACAATTGCGCTGGATGGGTTGAGAAGTACAACAACAGCATCTGCATATAGCAAAGAGCTAAGTTGGATATCTCCAATTCTAACATCAGATTTAATGCCACTTTCTTTCATAATGTCAATCATATAGATGATGAATAAAAGTGGAGATAATGTGAAACCTTGTCATACCACTGATTTTAAATGAAACCATCTACCCATATTTTCTTAAATTCTAACTGCTGACTTAGAACAAATATAGACTAAACTGCTCTGTATAATGTTCTATTTGCCCCATATAATTATAGTGTTTTGAAAAGCTTTTCTCTGGGCACCTTGTCGTATGTCCATGATTCCTTAACTGTTTGTCATAAAGTGAAAATCTGATCTTGACAACCTTTAATTGGCCTTTGAATGAATCCAACTTGTTCTCCAGGTCTTTTTTACAGATCAGAACTATCAGAGTTCGACTCCAATCTTCTGAAATTTGACCTTCCAAGCAGGCCCTCTAAATTATGCAATGCAGCACAATAAAACTTCTTTGTGTGAGAAGTTTTCAGTATTGAGACCACATAATGATGTAAATAAAGAGTTTAATAAAAATAAACAATTAAAACATCCCATGAAAAAACACGGTGGTGAGATTCATCACTCTTTTGGCATTTGTTATGTAGACCAGACAGGAAGGTTAGGAGAGATCCACATCTGAAATGAAAAAGACATTGAAAAAAGAAGCATAAATCAGTCCTGGCATTCCACACACTACTACAGGCCATCAAGTACTAATAAAATGTCATATATTGATCATAACTGTTTTGCAAGAAAGTTTAAAGAAGCCTTGCAAATGCTTAGGATCCCTACACAATGCAATAAAAATCAAGGCTTAATTTTACATTGAGTATGGTCTGCTTTCATCAAAAATGTAGCTGCCACAAACCTAGAATATAACATGCGTGATACAGAATGTGAGCAACAATTAGCAATGTTCCAACATGCATACAGTAATGAATTTACCATTTGCATTCTGGTTTATCAATTATATGTAACATATGTGAAGTTATCAAAACTTCTAATATATGCAATTATTTGTTATTAGGCTTTTGTTATGTAAAACTTTCATGTATCACTACTCCTGATGATGTAAGTCTTACAACATACAAAACTTGTTAGATTTTAATTGCTTATTAAACTCCTTATTTATAATAGAATGAGGTCTCAATATCGAAACCTCCCACAGATCTGCTAACTCCAGAAATTTACATTTGCAAAACTTCTCAGTCTCTATATTTGAGCATTTGTGGTTAAATATCTGTAATCCATTCCAGCTGCCTTTGTGTATTTCAGGCTTTTGATAGATTTTTCTATCTCAAGTATTGATATGTACTCCTGCTTACATTCCTCTTCAATATTTTCTACCACTGTTCTCTTACTGCTTAACAATCTTTCAAAGTAATTAATGAAGATATCCAGAATAGCTTTAGTTTCAGTTTCCATTTCACTTTTATCTTTCATTCCTTTTACTATACTCTCATTAATAAGCTTTTTCAAGTAAAGTCCAGAGCATTTTGTCAGCTTCCTGATACATATTTTCTATATTCTAACCAAAATCTTCTTGTGACTTTTGTTTAGCTATTATTATTAAGAGAGACCTCCAAGGAGTCAGGGACTCATCAAGAGAGGCAACATGCTACATGCACCAGCTATCCAGTGGTGTAGCTAGAGCTTTTGGCACCTGGGGCAGTCCCTGAGTTTGCTGCCCCTCTCAATACACACCAAAAATATTACAAAAAGTCAAAACAACGTATAGGGAAATGCATTAAAACACTATGTTTATTTTTGAAGTAAAACTTGAATTTCAACATTCTAAAATGTTATTTTTCTTGCTTTTCTATTAGAAAAATCGTCGATGACATTGGCTTTCATAGTAATGTAGGTAATTCTTAATCAATTTTATTTAGAAAAACTCCTCTCACAACTAGCAACACTTACAACAATTGTGAGGAAAATTCACAGTAGTATTACAATATTTGGAAATGAGTTCTTGTGACTGTATTTCAGAATTAACTACAAAAGTTCAAAATGCTTCAAAGTTCCAGCCAAGGCAGACTGCCCCCCCCCCTCCACCCTCCCCTAGCTATCATACTTATTCTTGAATTCATTCACACTGCTTGTACACACACACACACACACACAACATCCAATAGCAATCCATTCCAATCAAGCACCACCCCATGAGAGAAAAATCTAGCCCTCATCTCCTTCTTAGCAGCATTCATTCTTAGCTTCCAAAGATGTCTCCTAGTCCTTTCCCCACTCTCCATAAAATGAAACATTTCATCAATCGAAATCCTGTATGACCCTTTCAGAAGCTTGTAATCTCGATCATATCACCTCTCTTTCTCCTGTTTGCTAGTGTCTGCAATCTACAAATTCTCAATCTGGCTTCATAATCAATATTAATACAATTGAGATATCATTTTTAATACTCTCCTTTGCACTCTCTCCACTGTATCAGAATCACAACAAAAACCAGATCTGCACACTATAGTCCAAATGAGGTCTTATCAAGGCCTTGTAAATAGGCAAAATAACATCCTTATCTTTACATGTCAACCTTTGTTTCAGCAATGCAATTATCATTTGAGTTGTATTTGCAATCTTTACTATATGGCCCTTGAACTCACTACCTACTAACAATTGAAGATCCCTAGCCTAATCTATAAATATAGTATATCTACTAAAATAATATTTCTTCTAGCATAATTCCGCCATCGTTGGATATCTAATCACGCCAAAGTGCATGGCTTTGCATTTAATGACATTGAACTGACATCCATTTTTCCATGCCCACAAGTCCAGTTTATTCAAATTATTCTGCAAGTACTGCATATCAGCAGCATTCCTGGTTACCTTACCTATCTTTGCATCATCAGCAAATAGATGTATGTCACCAGCCAAATCCCTCCCAATATCATTAATGTAGAGATTGAATAACAGTGGACCTAAAGGACTGATCATTATGGTACACCACTAGTTACCTTAAATCTTGCAGACTCACATCCCCATATACCACTCTTTGATATCTGTCAGTCAGCCATCCTCTTATCCACACTAATATCCAAACCATATTCTTCAATTTATGCAACAGTCTTCCATGCTGTATTCTGTCAAAAGCCTTAGCAAAATCCAAATGTATCATGGTGTATTCATTCGCTTTGTCTATTCAATGGAAACATTATTACAGAATGTGAGCCCTGACCAACATTTCCAAAATCTTCACCACCACTCCTGAGATACTGATTGTTTGATAGTTGGATACCTCAGTCTTTGCACCGCCCCTTCTGCAATGGGATTACCATGCATTCTTTCCACTCCTGCAGAATCTTCCTTGTTCTCAGACTCAAATTATATATCTTGCTTTAAGGAATAGCATGGGCTGTAAAGCAGTGTCCAGCTCAGCTGAACATTGCTTTACAGCCCATGCCAATATCCCATCAGTGCCTATTGATGAATTCTTATTCAGTTTGTGCAACAGTTCTAATATCTCCTCCTCATACACCTGAGTTTCTTCATCCAGTGAAGAGGTAGCAGTGGAGTTATTCTTTCATATTCATTCTTTCTTTACTTGTAGCAATCGACAGAATTCTTTCTCATCTGGCCTGCTGTTTATAATTTTCATAACGGACATCATCCTTATGCACATGGTATTCCTTCCACATCATCCTTTCTTATGATTCTCTTGCTTGATAAGATTACACATCCATTTGACTCCTACTCTATTTATTCTTCAAACTCTCAGGATATATTCTAATACTGCATCATTTAAGTATTTTTTAAATGCTTCCCATACACTGTCATTATTCTTCCCATCTAACAACCAATACCATTGTGCTGAACTCAGTATACTCCTCAGTTGGTCATAATTTCCGGCTTTGTAGTTCGCATGTAATCTTTTCTAAATAGAACATTCATAAACTTAGCCACTTTCCAAATGAGTACCGAATTATCACTGTCACCAACCAGAAGAAGAATAGTTATGCCTTTAACTGAAACATCCTCTGACACAATAATTAAATCTACCACTCTTTGACCTCGAGTTCCTTCTGTCACATGCTGCTTGAAAAAGTTATGTCTCAACAGCTCAATAAATTCAGTTTCATTCTTCTCACGAGATTTTTCTGCTACCCAATCAATGTTTGGATAATTTAAGTTCCCCATTATTACTCTTTTTGTGGCCATCGCCTTTATTTGGTGATGTATTTCTTCATTACTAACAACCAATCCAACAGGTCTGTAACAACAAAACACCCCACTATGCATTTGATCTTGTTAGATTCCACCTCACACCAGATGGCTTCAAACTCACTACCACATGAAAAACTGTTACTAGTATTACAATCATAGGTCTCAAACACAAACTGAATTCTAGTCATCTGATATCATTAGCAGCATGCCCCCTTCTTTCCCATCCTGTCTATCGTTCCTAAAAATACTGTACCCTTTACATATATGTTTACATTTTTCTCTGTATTCTTTAAGGGCACTTAAAGAATACAGAGAAAACTGCCAGATTATCTCCTAGGAACTTTCAGTATGTTTTTCTTCTTATCCATGAATGCTTCTATAACTTCTTGTGTCACCATGGTGTTCTTATCTATCTATCCATCCCTGAAGATAACTTCAACACATGCCTCTCTAACTGAATGAATCACCGTTTTCTTCAGAGCTTTTCAATTAGACTTCAAGGTTTAGTTTTTATTTTTGAAATGTTTCATTTTTTTTCTTGAATAATATTTTTACAACTGAGTTTACAGCTTACCTATAAAAGCTGCTCAACTTTAATTATTTTTAAAACTTTCTTACATACAGTTATTTTCAATGTGATATTCATATTTATCCTACAATTAAGTGTTGGGCACTTCAATTTTAAATTCTTTGTATACTCTCATATCCTGAACCAGCATAAAGATATCTCTATCAGCAATGACATAGTCAGTGAGGCTTTTATTTGTTGTGTCTTCTTTCCACATGAACTAGTGCACATTTTTATGTTGAAACCTGACATTAGTAATGAATAGTCCATATCCTGAACAGAAATCCAGCAGATACCATTATTATTATCCTTGCCCTTTTCTCCAAATTTTCCCAAAACATTTCAATATGATAGTGGGATTTATTTCCTATTCTGCTGTTTAGATCTCCAACCAAGGACTACTCTTTCCATTTCCTTTATGTCAGCTGCCTGCTCCAATGACTCAAAAAAAAATTCCTCCACTTATTTCTTAGAACATTCTGTGGAATCATAGAATGAAGTGAGTTTCATTTTTCATTTTGAGTTTGCTCACATAATTCTACTTGAAGCTGACTTCCAATCAAGAAGTTTATATTGATGTTAAGTGTTGAATGTTATACCTTCCTTTCCATGACTGTTATTGCCCTCGATTGTTACTGTTATTGAATATAACATCCAATACTTATTATTTAGCAAGAGCTCACCTATTTTTTGACTTCTTTGTCTCAGTAATGCCAATTATGTCCATATTATTGAATAAAAAATTGAATAGTTCAAAAACAAGAACCAAACCTTGGAATTTCGGTGGCTTGCTTTGAAAAAAAAAAAAAAAAGATTCATATATGTTAAAGATACCAAGTAATTTTATAAGCTAGGTTTATTTAATCCTTTTTCCCATGTAAGAAAACAGACAAGTAAGTCAAGTTTGTAGCTGCACGTAGTGCAACACTAGGCAACTCGTGGTAAAAGTGGAGCAAGCTCTAATCACTTTCCTTAAAATTTTCCCCTAATGTAAAGTACATTTCCGCAAAGAAATGTATGATGCTATGCATTAAGATAATTTTAAGTCTGGCTCCCACTGACAAGACCTCAATAAAGGTCGAAACCGGTATGGGTAGTGACCATTATCTTAATGGTCACTACCCATACCGGTTTCGACCTTTATTGAGGTCTTGTCAGTGGGAGCCAGACTTAAAAAATGCCAAGGGTGGGAAAAAGGATTAAAAAAACTTAGCTTATAAAATAGCTTGGTATCTTTAACATAATATATACCCAAGGCAAAAACTTTCTACAAAGATTCATTCAGTTAGGGAGGCATGTGGTGAAGGTATCTTGCTTACAGAATTCGTTAGGAGAACTGACATCACATTCACTTATCAAAATTAAAATATCAATACCAGTGATTCTGATGTCAAAAAACTATCAGAATCACTGGTGTTGCCATTTTAAAGTTGATAAGAACAAGTTTTTGCACTTCACAGTGAAAAAGTGTAAGGTTGTGCTACTGGTGGAATTGATCCATGACCTGGAACTACTTATTCCGGGTCATGAATGAGATTTGGGATATGGGGAGGTTTAAACAGAGAGGTACCTTAGAAAAGTTGAACTATGCAATGCAATGCATTGCATTGCTACTATGATAAGAAGAATAAAAGGTTGGTATAAAATCTTGACCTGTACAAATTCTTGATCAGATCACACCTGAACTATTGTGGGCAAAATTGGTCATCTAGTTTCCAATGAGATGACTCTGAGAGAGAAGTTAAGGAAATGTAAATTGCAGAATTAACTGGAAAGGCAGAAGAAGTGATATGATTGCAAGTTTCAGTTGCTAGAGCAAGGGTAACTATCCTTGGAGTATGGTGAGCAAGAGAATGAGAACTAGATTTTTCATGTAGAGAGTGGTGTGTTGTGAAAATGGTGAGTAAAGAATTAATTTTATTTTATTTTATTGTATTATGTTGGGCCCATATACAGGAAGTTGGCTGGTCAACCTATAGTACATTAGTACCGTATATGGGTGATGGCTGTGAAAGGAGAAACTTGTTTACATTTGATTTCAACGCCTATATATTGTATTCCTTGGGAAATACATCGGGGAAAGACTGTTCCACAGTACTGCAGTAGCAGAGATGAATGAGGAGGAGAAGAAACTTGTTCTGTGGTTTCGAGGTGTACTGTAAAAGGATGATGGGCGGCAGCTGTACGTGTTCCAATGGGCTTAGTACAGGGTAGGGGAATTATTGATGCTGTTTCAGATGAACCTTTCCCATGAAAATATTTATAGAATATACAGATTGCAGAGACCAAGCGTCTATGTGAAAGTGAAGGGAGCGGGTTGGTGAGGGATGGGTCATTTATTAGTCTAATTGCTCTCCTCTGTATTAAGTTGAGCAGCTGAAACTGGCCTATATTCAACCCATTCCTAAAAAGGGTGACAAATCACTGCCATCTAACTACCGCCCTATCTCACTCACTTCAGTCCTATCTAAAGTAATGGAGAAAATCATTAACTCTCAAATCCTAATCTACCTTGAAGGTACCTGGCTATTAAGCGACCACCAGTACGGATTCCACCAAAGCCGTTCAACACGAGTTCTACTCTCATACATCAATTTTATGATGTATGAGAGGACAAACGCTATGGAGAAATTCGGCGAATCCCAAGTAGTTGCACTTGACATCTCCAAAGCCTTCTGACCGAGCCTTTGTGCCAAACTGCCATCATTTGGACTGCCTCAGGACTTCTGTAGATGGATTGCCAGCTTCCTGTCTGGACGCACACTATGTGCGATGGTAGATGGCTCCCTATCCTCTCACCATCCAACTAATGCCGGGGTCTCTCAAGGCTCAGTTCTCTCACCAACTCTCTTCCTTCTATATATCAATGACCTACTTCAGTTGACCTCTAACCCAATACACAGTTTTGCAGATGACAGCACACTACATTCCTCCCTTTCATTTGACAAACCCTACCCTATACAACCCACAGAACATCAACCACCACTGCCCTTAATTCCAACCTCCAAGCCATCCTCCGATGGGGCTCAGACAACCTTGTCAACTTCAACACCAGTAAAACCCAGTTCTGTCTTATTTCTCACAAAAAAGAACCATTTTCCCCCAGCATTGTTTTCGATAACACTCAAATTCACAGACAAGACGAAATTTCTCTTCTCGGAATTACCTTGACATCAAGCCTCTCCTGACATAAACCCATCACAACCATTGCATCCTCAGCTTCCAAAAAACTAGGTTTTCTCTTTTGCTCAAGATGCTACTTCACCTCTAAACAGCTGTTAACACTATACCAGTCACAAATCCGCCCAGCTCTCAAATACTGCTCTCATATCTGGAGTAGGGCTCCAAAAAGCTCCCTCAAAATATAAAATATATGGAATTTGAAATTTATACCTTTTATACATATTAAATATACTCTAGGTTGAAGTTCTTATTTGTACAATTACTTCATTACTTTTTTGCAATATAGCCATATTGTTTGATGCAAAAAAAAATTTTTTTTAAATTATCATACCTGCTTCACATGAAGCATCATCATCAACATCAGAATCAGATGCACTTGGAGGATTTACAAAATAAAAGTAAGTATTTTTTATGCAATCTTGAATGAATGTCAATACTTGGGAACTTCGTATAATTCTAGCAACATTCAATTTCTTACAGTAAGGATCTGAAAGACATAAAGGGAAATATAAAGTTAATAAAGATATAATTAAATTATGCAATTACGAGGGTTGTTTGAAAAGTTTGGTAAATTTCCAATACACAGTGACACAATTCGTTCATTCATACCAGTGTTGTCATGTATCATCTTTTCATGACCCCTGGCAAAATTTTAGCCAAGTGCAATGTGTAATTCTCATTTGTCAAACATTTAAAATGACTGTGTTCGCATTTTTCATAAAAATGGAAAAAAAAACAAATTTCATGCAGTGAAATTCTTTTCACTTTTCACTTTCGTGGGGACTCTGCACCAGCATTAAAGACTATTTATTTTAGATAAATGAGTTTAAACGTGGTCATAAGTCCATCGAAGATGAAGCATGCTCCGAACGCCCAACTGAAGTCACTGCAAAAAAAAAAATGATTGACAAAATCCATGGTATTGTTATGGAAGATCGCAGAGTGAAAGTGCGTGAGATTGCTGAGATTGTAGACATCTCAACTGAATGGGTGTATAATATCCTGAATGAAAAATTGCACATGAAAAAGTTGTGTGCACAATGGGAGCAGTGATTGTTAACTGTCAATCAAAACACATGTGAAAAGACATTTCAATGCAGTGTTCGGTGGTGTTTAATTGCAATTCGCAGGATTTTTTGCATCGGTTCGTGACTGTAGACGAAAACTGGATCCAACACTACACACCTGATCCAAGCAGCAGCCAAAACAGTGGATAATGCCTGGTGAAAGAGCACTGAAAAAAACGAACACCGTTTTGTCAGCTGGGAAGGTGATGGCCACTGTTTTTTTGAGATTCCCAAGGAATTATTATGATAGACTATTTGGAAAAGGGTAAGACAATAACAGAAGTCTATTATGCATCATTGTTGGACCATTTAAAAGAAGAATTGAAGAAAAAACAATCAAGATTGGCGCATAAAAAAGTGCTCTTTCATCAAGACAATGCACCATCCCACACATCGGCCATTGCAATGGCAAAATTGCACGAATTGAGTTTCAAATTGGTTCCACATCCACAGTATTAACTGGACTTGGCCCTGTGTTTCCAAACTTAAAAATTTGGCTCAGCGGAAAAAAAAAAAGTTGCTTCAAACAAGGATGTCATCAAGGCTGTCAATGACTATTTTGCACAATTTGAGAAATACTACTTTTTAGATGGGATGGAAAATTGGAAACTCACTGGACCAAATGTGTAGACCTCGATGGAGACTATATTGAGAAATAAAAGTGATTTTTTCCAAAAAAAATGTGTTTAACTTATTTTTTTTTACCAAACTTTTCAAACAACCCTCGTATATAAATCATGTTATCATATACTTGTGAACTTTATATAGTTCTAGCAATATGCAATTTCTTTCAGATGTGTATTTTGCATTATGAGATACTAAGGAAAACGATGTGAAGTCAACAGTCTTTATATGTAAGTAGACTAGTTGTAGAGATACTTCATGTGCAAACTTTATGCATGAAGTATCTTTGCTTACATCTGGATAAGGATTAAAACAATAATTTCTTGTCAACTATAATATAGAATACTGTAATTCTGTAGTACTATAATGCTATTATTAGATTAAGAATTAGATTACAGCATTATTAAGGTATTGAAAACAGTAAATTAAGGGAAGAATTCAGGAATTGGTGGAGAGAAATATGATATTCTAAAAGAGACAGTAGGGCAATGTTAAGAGGAAAGCTCTTTTTCACTTTACTACAATAAAGTGAACAAGAGACCAGGTGGATAAGAGAAATGCTAAATCATGATGCTCCTGAACTTTGAAAAAGCATTTGACAGGATATCACAATGATCCTTATTATAAGCTGGAGTTGGAGCAAATGGGACTGGACAGGAATAGCAGGTGAAATGAATAAGAGGATAGGTAATGAACAGACATCAGACAAAATAGTATACGGAGGAACTGACTTTGTACTGAGTCAACTACTGTTAAATTTGTATATCAATGATATTGAGAATGATGTGGGAAGAATATCCAGTTGTTTGCTAATTTTCGGGAAGAAGGTGAGCAACAGTTAATAATGCAGATAGATGCAGAAATTTTGCAGGATGATCTAACTAGACTTCTAGTTGAGAAAAGGATAATGGCTACTAAGTTAAAGTGTAGGCTCTGTATTGTATAAATTGAAATGCATTGCAAAATAGTGATGAACCTATGGATTTTAAAGTCATGGAGGATAAAGAGTTGAAATTTAGAGGACTTATTGCAAAAGTGGGCAAAAATATCCCAAACATCACTTGATAAGCAGGGATAAGGTAGTTATCATCTTTCTCTCTTTTCAAAACTTTGATATAACCATATTTGGTCACCTGGTTACTTCAGGATGTCAAAGTGATAGAGGAGATTCAAAGGAAAGAAACTAAAATGGTGACTAGTTTGTGAGAGTGTTTCCTATGAGGACAGACTGAAGGTTTAAGGTTTACAAAGTTTAGATACATAGAAAAGAGGGGATATGATAAAAACATATATTTTAGTAAAGAAGTTTTACAGAGCAGATGGTAAAGAAATTTTCTAATGCATGACTGCACAGGAATGAATAAGGCGTCACCGTTAGGAGATATAGAAATGTGTGCTTGCTAAGCATTTACACATTTAGACTATAAGACTCAGGCACAGGGGTGTTTAAGGATCAAAGCTGTATAACTGAGAGGACACCTCCACATAGTCTTTAAAGGAATGTGGAGAACCGACCAGGGCTTCTGACCTAATGTCCAATCCTCACCTTCTTGTGGTGCACCCTGTTGGATATCTACTGGATACTGAACGAACTACGATGGGCTGGCAATTTGGGATTTAGCCCACCAAATTGTATTCTTATTGGCTTAAACCAATATACAAAATGATGGTACAACATAACAAAATTTCATGCTGGCTGGGGCGTCGTCCGGTTAAACAAGGCCCCTGTTGTTTTTGCCAGGGAACTAGGGCAAAGAGTGAAAAGTCAGCTACTGGAACAAATATGAAAGCACACCCCAACTCAACATCACCAGAGTTAAAGATCGGTACTATCAACATAAGAAGCCTGAATGGCAAAGAAATGGAGCTAGCTGAGGAATTAGATAAATACCAGATCGACATAATAGGAGTGACTGAAACAAAAAAGACAAAAACTGGTGAGATCTTTCTGAGCAATAAATACAAAATGTTATTAAAATTTAAATTTTAATAACATTAAAAACCATCAAAGGCTTAAAATGTGGAAAAGTAGGAGTAGATGATATTCAACCAGAAATGCTGAAGTATGGTGGTATAAAAGTCTTGCAGTGACTGCACTGCATAGTTCAGAAGGCCTGGACAGAGGGACGAATTCCCGATGATTGGAGTAGAGTTCTCATAGTACCCATATATAAAAAGGGAAATAAAACTGAATGTGAGAATTACAGAGGTATTTCCCTACTGAGTGTTCCTGGCAAGATTTATGCAAATATACTTGAGAAACGGTTGAGAAGAATTGTGGAAAAAAAGCTTGGTGAAAAACAAGATGGATTCAGGCCAAATAGAGGCTGTCAGTATCAGACCATCACTTTACAACAAATAGTTGAGAAAGCATGGGAATATAACAAAGATCTGTATTTAAGTTTTGTCGATCTGGAAAAGGCATATATGACAAAGTGCCAAGAGAGAAGCTATTCAATACGCTACAGTTATATGGTGTCAATGGGGCATTATATCAAGCAATACTTAGTCTTTATGTGAGTTGTAAGTCAGAAATTAGAATTGAAGGAAGTACAGGAAGTGGTTTAATGTTAAATCTGGTGTGAGACAAGGATGTACATTATCCCCTCTGTTATTCATTATCTATGTGGATCACATTATGAAGGAAAGTGGAATTAAAAATGATATCAGAATTGGAGATGTTAATATCAGCACTTTGCTTTATGCGGACGATGTTATACTTCTAAATAAATCCGCTACAAGTCTGCAAGATTCCTTGACTAAATTGAATAACTGTTGTAATGGATATCATATGAAGGTCAGCAATAAAAAGACGAAGACAATGAAAATAGGTAAATCGTTGAAAATGTCAACTGCATTGTGAACGGAGAACCTCTGGAACAAGTAAAACATTTCACCTACTTAGGCACAATTTTTAGTGAAGATGATAAATTAAATATGGAAATAGACAACAGAATCAACAAAGCTGGTATGGTAGGAAGTCAAATGAATAAATTCATATGGAATAAGAGAGAAATTAGTCTGAACACTAAATTAGCTATATACAAGACAGTGTTCAAACCAGTTTTAACTTATGGATCTGAGAGCTGGGTCAGAAGTAAAACACTTGACCAAAGACTAGAGACCGCAGATATGAGAGTCCTGAGGCAATATCATATTAAAAATGAGGATGTTAAGAAAAAACTTGACGTTGTCAGCATCCAGAAATGCATTAGCTGAGCTAATCTCAGGTGATATAGTTCACTTAAATAGAATGGGCGAGGAAAGATTAGCAAAACAAGTGTTCTCCTCCAGGTTGGCAGGAAAATGACCCAGAGGAAGACCAAGATATAGATGGATTGATATGGTACAAAGTGCCTTAGACAATAGAAATATAAAATCTGATAATGTTGGAGTCTTGACAAGTAACAGACTGATTTGGAGGAAAATAGTAGATAGGAAGTTAGTAATGATGTAAATTTTTCATGTAGTGCTATCATATCCTGTATACCCCTTGAGGGTACATGTCAGGAATTTGATGATGATGACTCAGGCACAAAGTTTATTATTACTACTCAAAATAATCATATTTCAATCTGAAACTTGCAGATTATCTTCAGTTTAAATGACAATTCAAATAGATAGAATAACAACAATGGCTTTCATAAGTGAGAAACAAGTAGAGTGCTAGCTTCATCACAGTACAGTAGATATGAAATCTATACATATACAATGGTACCTTGATTTGCGAGCATAATTCGTTCCGAAAATGTGCTTGTAATCCAAAGCACTCGTATATCAAAGCGAATTTCCCCATAAGAAATAATGGAAACTCAGATAATTCATTCCAAAACTCAAAAATATTCATATAAAAATGATTAATACAAAATACATCTACCTTATATAAGGTATACGTATACCTTTTTATATTTTTATTATTTAAATGTAATATACATAAAGTAATATAATTTTTTAATTACATTACAATTACATATTACAGTAATTGTATTGGGTAGAACGACTTTCATAGTCACTAATGGAATCACCGCTATCTGTTAACTCTTTTTCTTTTTGTGTGAGGAACCTATCCAATGATACTTGCTTTTGCCTCCTTTTGAGGATTTCACGGAAATATAACATTGCATTGTCATTAAACAGATTCATCGCTCGCACTGCCACAGCCTTACTTGGGTGGTGCTTTTCTACAAAATTTTGCGCTGTTTCCCACATTTTACACCATTTGAAGAGAGGGATGTCTCCATCTTTTTCTTCTCCTCCTCCGTAACCTCTTACTGTTGCTCGTGATGCAGATCCATCAGTTCGTCGGTGGTAAACTCCTGGCCATGTTCCTCCACCAGCTCTTGAATGTCGTCTCATCGCCTCCAGTCCCATGGTCTTCCCCAAGGACACAATTTCATCGACAACTGGCAGCTCCTGTTAATGAACAAACCCCTCGACGCAATTAGACTATAGTTTTCTCCAAGCAGGATTAAGGGTTCTCTTCGTGACCCCATCCCAGGCTTTATCGATGATCTTGATGCAGTTTACGATGTGAAAATGATTTTTCCAAAACTCTCGGAGGGTACGGTTAGTTCCTTCAGTCACCTCAAAGCATCGCTGAAATAGTGCCTCGGTGTAAAGCTTTTTAAAGTTCGAAATGACCTGCTGATCCATGGGCTGGAGTAATGTAATAGTGAAGGAACTTAACCTTAATGAACTCGAATTCTTCCAGTAAGTCGTCCTCAAGGCCTGGAGGATGAGCAGGATCATTATCCATAAAAAGAAAGACTTTGAGTGGCAATTTTTTTTCTAAAAGGCATTTCTTCACTGCAGGACCGAAGACCTCATTAATCCACTCAATGAACAAGATACGAGTGACCCAAGCCTTGCTATTATTCCCAGAATGATACACGAGCAGGCGCTTGACTTTGAAATCACCGCTTGCATTAGCACACAGCAAGAGGGTGAGACGGTCTTTCATGGGCTTGTGACCGAGCATTGCATTCTCTTCTGCTGTAATGTAGGTCCTCTTTGGCATCTTTTTCCAAAAAAGCCCCATCTCATCGCAATTAAAAACTTGCTGCGGCAGGTAACACTCGGAAACCATGAGCTTCTGGAACTCGGCAATGAACGCCTCAGCTGCCTTTGCAACCAAACTCACAGCCTCTTTGTGCCTCACAACACTATGGATGCCACTTCTCCTCTTAAAGTTATGAAACCATCCTCTGCTTGCCCTGAAGCCTTCTTCGTTTTCTGTAGACATACCTGGCAGTTTACTTACGAGGTCAGCGTACAAGGCCTTTGCCTTTTCACAGATCAAGTTCTCAGGTTAGTTAGTTGCTTCTCATTTATCCACACCAAAAACAACTTTTCTACATCTTCCAGAATACGTGGCCATTGCATTGATACTCTCGTGACTCATTTTGCTACATCTAGCCCCCTTAGTTATTCTTTAATACTGTGCAAATCGTTGACGTAGACTTCTTATAACATCCTGCGATGGCGGCCACTTGCATACCTTGTCAGTGCCTCCCGATGATTTCCTTCTTAATTTCCACCATAATCATCTCCTTCTTACCAGCTTCCTTTTCAACCCTTTTCTTCATTGGGGCCATTGCTGTAGTACAGTTAATAAAGAACAGTCACTACATTTGGACACAAAATAAAAAAATGCTTTACGCACACATGGTCACAACGCTAGCACAAATGTTGACTATACGAATGAGGTATGCCGACTGAGATCGAGCATGCGAGACGATTACCCACAATCCCGAGCGGCTTGTGATCAAGTGATGCTCGGCAGACAAAGCGTATAGATGATACTCGTATTGCAAGACCTCGCTCGTTTATCAAGTTAAAATTTATTAAACATTTTTGCTCCTCTTGCAAAAACACTCGCAATCCAAGGTACCACTGTACATACAATTTTTTTGTTTATAAGTAACACGGATAGAATTTATCAACATTTTTAGTAGAGAAATAGTTATTAGGGTTCAATTAGGTATCGGGACTCCCTAGGAATAAGCAATGAAATTTGAAATAACATCTATGTTAAAGGTATCGTCCTGAAGATTCTGGTTCACAGAGCTCTGACCACTGAATCTTCTGGTTTAGGATCCATCTTTGACATCCATGTTGTTTCAAATTTCAGCATTTATTCAAAGAGAGTACTGAAGCACTTCTACATCACCAAAACTTCAACTAAAATGATTGCATTTCCCTACCAAAAATTTGGGAAACTCTTATCCTTATTATTTGTAAATGATACATAAATATATTATTTTTTTCTATATGTGTATTGATTTCATATACAGAAATGAACTGTGATGACATCAGCATACAGCATGTTGCTCACTTACAGAAGTATTATTCTAATGTTCTAAATTGTTAGTGAAGATGATCATTAAATTCAAATAAATTTTCTCCTGTCTAAATGTTATTACAGTGTACAGTCAGACTGTATATTTTGCTTGGAGAGATGGTAAATGAGTGGAACAGGTTGCAGAGGCAGTCATGAGTACTACGTGAAATATGCTATTCTTTGTGTCAATAATTGTTGCTGTGAGCCTCAAAAAAAATGCATCTTCAAAATTTCACAAGCTTCCTTAAATTTGCATTCATCACAACTTTTAATATGATGTAAAGAACAGGTTCCTTTCATTGTACTAAAACTTGTTATGAATGCAAATTTAAGGAAGACAATGAAATTTTGATCAACTATCATAATGTAAACAACAACAATGGTGGCCTAAAAATTCCAAAAATATGGATGGCACACATATATCCCAAAAACGTCTGTTTCAATTTCTCCAGCTAACTCTCACTTCAGGACACAGAAATAATTTCAGCTCTTATTTCATATACTGGCTGCCACTAATACTGTTTTTGTTTTTATTTGTTAGTAACATCTATCCAAATGAATAACAGGACTCTGGCTTTGATGTAGTATTTTTTATTTATTTATTTTTTTTTTACCAGAGGACAGGCCAGTAGTTTTAACAGTTGATCAAATTAATATTACTTTAGTGTACTACATGTACAGGTATTCCTTGCTTAATGCGGTTTTGCTTAACACGGGATTTGATTAACGCTGCAAAACTAATTGCAGCAATCCCTTGATATACGCGGCAAGAGTTTTGATTAACACGCCTTTAACCCTGCGGAGCTCGCAGCTGATCTGACAGATACATGCAAAATGTTTAATTTAAATATTCTTACACAATTCAGTGTATAGCTTGGAGGTGCTGTGCATTCATATATGTTACGAGTGATATTCCACACTGTTTTTTGCTGTCAGTTTGGTTTAACACGTTATGCAAAGGTTTGTGATATTTGACAGTAAATTGTATCTGAGAGATACTGCAACCTCTGATATCAGTATAGTATGGTTTAGTGCAGTGATGGCAAACCTTTTTACCCAGGTGTGTCAAACATCTTTTTTGTTTTTAAAAAATATTGACGTTGTTGATGTGCCACTTGCATACATGCATTATAAATTTAACTACATAATCATAGATGGTGACTTATACATGTCATATTAGGCTATTTATTTAATAGGACATTGATATAAAATCTATGAATTCATATTATACAATTAATTTAATAAACTGAAGTTACAAACTTACATTACATTTAATGACTTTTCTGTTGCTGAGTGCTAGTAGAAAATTGCTTTATAAAAGGGCTATGGTGTGTACATTTTAATGCTACACAGGCAGCGCTCAAATCATTGCTCAATCTATTTCTCCCTTTCAATTTGATATTACTTAAGGCAGAAAATAGAGTTTCACAAGAGTATGTAGAAGAGAAAATTGTTAGAAGAGCTTTAGCAAAGATTTTAAGAGCATGAAAGTTTTTGGGAAGCTTTCGGAGCTTTTCGGGTAAAGGTGAGGTATTCGTTGTTATACAGAATTTGTAGGGTTCCCCCTTACCAGAAACTCGACTTTTTCGTCCGAAACAAGCAAACTTGAAGTCAAGAATACTTATAGAAAAAGAGCTGAGCACCTCATCCTGGAGTTGTTTCGAAATCTATTGCTTAGAATTTCACAATCTGAATTTTTACATGTGGGTATCATGCAGACGTTCCCGCTCAAGTTCTTCTAATTCATTTCTAAGAGCAATAAACTTTCTTTTCCAGATAGGATTACACTGGAAGTCGGCTAGTTGCATTTCAAGATCTTTTAAATCCAACTACTCAAAGCCATCTAATTTAAGATCCATGAATTCTGTTTCATCAGGATACTTTATGAATTGGATTGTTTGTTCCAACATTCAAAATTGCTCAAATCTAGAAGAAAACTGCTCAGTTACTGACTTTAGAACTTCCATAGATTGGTTGATATGTTATTCACGATTTTTGGGACTGGTTTCGTTAAAAAAATTTTCACTCTTGGGAAATACTTAAAATTGTTACTTTCCAAATCACGTTGAAATATTTTGAGTTTATTCTCAAAGCCGAAACCTACCTTTGCCTTAACTGAGAGCGATCTTACACGATTTATTGCAGTTTTTTCATCAGAATACCAATATTTTTCAACATCCAAGGTGTGTAACCTGAAACCCTCAAGTGCATCAGTGCTGACATGTGTGTCATAGGTTTGCCATCACTGGTTTAGTGGGGTTTTTTTTATTCTTTTTTCAATAATTTCTAGATTGTAAATGAAAATAAATAAACCATCATGTATTACTGAAAAAGAGAGCCAAAGCTTATTTATCATACATGTCCTCTAGGATATGCACTTTTCATTACAGAAATTACTAAGGAAAGTGATCTGCAGCTTATTCGACCTTTACTACGAGTTGCCAATAAGGTTCCTTATACTTGAATCCACCGAAACTTTTAGTTTCTATATATTCGGCATGAAACTCTTGTAGTTTCTATATATGGCTATGAAATAATGTTGGATTCAATATTTATCATACATGTGCTCTAGGACCTTGTTCTTCAATCTGTGGTCTGCAGAAATTTCACAATGCTCCAGCCACATATATCAAATTTTCTAACCTCTAAGCAGCAGCAGATGGCACACTAGCTAAAAATTGTAATTTCATAACATTGGATTTAATAAATAAAATACTATGTACATTGGTTTATGTTTTTGTCTTGCAGTCAGCTGATCCGCAAAATATTTCTCCTATTTTCCCCAGTCCGCAGGTGTAAAAAGGTTGAAGAACACTGCTCTAGGAGATGTGCTTTACATTATGGAAAATACTCAGGAAGGTGATCTGGAACTTACTCCACCTTTACTATGAGTTGCCCATAAGGTTGCTTATGCTTGAATCCACAGAAATTTTTAGTTTCTATATTCAGCTATGAAATAATGTTGGATTCAATATCTACTTAATTTATACCATCATGTATTATCGTAGAATTTATGCCAATAAGAAAAAAACTAAAACTGTTCAAACGACTCTTGATAACTTCTTTTGATAAAAAAATTGCAGTAAATAATGTAGGTACAAGTATTTATTAAACATTTACTTTGCATTCATTTCATTCTTTTTTCAATTTTTCATTCATTTTATATCTTTCCTAAACGAGTACTATATAAAACGAATTATTAATACAGTAATCGATCATGGACGAATTGTAATTTTTACCATTGATTATTAGATTTGATTAACGCGATTTTGATATACGTGGTAACATTGAAGGATTAATTAACCGCGTTAACCAAGGGATACCTGTATTGTAATATACAGTGTCTCTTTTGTATACAGATATACAGGGTGTTCCATAAGTGCCAAAATATTTCAATGATTCATGAAAATCAGAAAAATTGGTATATTACAGTGTGGTTTGCACAAAGGTGAATCGCAAGGAGGAGGATTTTTTTTGGCATGGAGAAAAGATTTAGTTCAAATTTTCACTGATAGCGAAAACGTCAGTATTCCACATCCTTCATGGTGTGTTAAACTTGTATCCATAAAAGCTGCAATCTCTTCACCAGCTCTTACCAAGTGATACCACTAAGAGGGAGGAATTTACAACGTGGGCTTTGACAAAAGTCGCAGAAGATCCACAATGGCTGTACAACATCTTCTGGACAGATGAAATGCATTATTCATTGCATGGGACAGTTAATACGCATACGCAATGAAAATTGCACTTCATATGTCCAGAAGATGTTGTATAGCCATTGTGGATCTTCTGTGACTTTTGTCAAAGCACACATTGCGAAAGCCTCCTTCTTAGTGGTATCACTTGGTAACAGCTGGTGAAAAGATTGCAGCTTGTATGGATACAAGTTTAACACACCATGAAGGATGCGGAATATGGAGGTTTTAAATATGCATGTGATTCTTGCAGCTTCCCGTGCACTGCATGTTGAATGTGCCAAAAGGGCATTCATTTACAATAACACAATGCTGGTGCAGGCTTTGGATAACACTGGTCTGCCGGTGTAAAGGCAATTTGACAAATTTCCAGTTTTCCTCGAAACATCGTATTAGAGACTGTAGTCTGGCAGAAGTGATAGGATCTCAACCTTTCTTCATTATTTTCTGCATTCAAAGCTTTTATAAAGCTTCCATAACCGATTCCCCACTTACAAAAAATAACTTCACTAACAATGCCTTATCCATTGTTAGTGAAGGAATTGTTGAAGGAAAAGAAAAATTTGTTGCTATAATGTAAGCATCATAGCAACAAATTTTTCTTTTCACAAAAATAATTCTGTTTGCCCTAATGACTGGGAATTCGCACAAATTCATTACGAGATGCCAGCAGTACACCCTGCATTTTAGAGATTTCTCATTTGCACGTGTTTGAAAATGAGCCATGTGGTATACAGCACCCTTTATCGGTGAAAATTTGAACTAAATTTGTTTTCCTTGCCAAAAAAATCCCCCTCCTTCTGATTCACTTTCATGCAAACTGCACTCTAATATATCAATTTTTCTGTTTTTTTATTAATTATTGAATTTCAGCACTTATGGGACACCCCCTGTATACCGGGTGATTATAAAATAACATCAAGTGTTCAGAGCCCTCTAGCGAGTAATGTATTGGACGAAACACACCAATATTTGGTAGATGTACACAGGGGATTCGATTTAACGAAAAAAAAAATAGTACCAAAAGTTGCCAACAGGGGAAATTTTGGCGCTGTTTACTGAGTAAAATGCATTAATTTGCATTATTGCGTTTCTTGTGAGCAATTATGCAATAAAAGGAAAGCCTGTGATTTCTTATCATTCGTAGATGAACTGCTTTTCGATGCCTCTTACCTTACGTGAGCGTGCTTTGTTAGTCAAACTCTATTATCAGCGAAACAATAATGCCAGTGCTTGTCTTCGTGATTTTCAGCGTATGAAAAATTTACGAAAAGGACCAATTAGCATAACAAACTTACGAAAACTGATTTGGCGATTTGAAACTACTGGAACTTTAGCAGTGCAGGTAGGCAGGGGATGCAAACCAATCAACCACCAACAAGTTGAACAAGTTGCAACTGCTATTGTGGAACAGGAGATGACGAATGTGCAGAGTTCCAGCAGTGCACGAGCAATATCCCGGCAAACAGATATCGCATACATAACGGTGTGGAAAATCCTACATCAGATGTTGAAGTTTTACCCCTATAAAATCAGTCATGTTCAAAAATTGCGCCCTGGTGAAACGACCACACAAATCAACTTATCTTTGAGATTCTTAGCACGCATGGAAGTGGATGATGCATGGCCGTGGCAGATTTTATGGAGTGACGAAGCGCACTTTTATTTGAATGGCAATATTAACACATGCAACTGTCACATTTGGGCTGCAACTAATCTGCACGTGTGTCTGCAGATGCCTATCCACTCGCCCAAAGTCACAGTGTGGTGCGGATTTACAGCATTTTTTATCGTCGGTCCATACTTTTACGAGGAAAATCGCCAAAATGGACAAGTGACCTATTCCGCCAATGCTAACAGTATGCCAATATGCTACAGAACTTTGTGGTTCCACAACCGCAGCAAAGAGGATGTCTCGATTCAACCATCTTCATGCAGGATGGTGCACCACCCCACATCGGACATCAGGTACAGCATATTTTGCGACAACATTTCTCTGACAGAAGAATCAGTAGTCATGCATTTCCCGTGCCATCGCCACCAAGATCGCTTGATCTCAATCCTTGTGACTTTTGGCTGTGGGGATATCTTAAAAGCATTGTGTATCAAGGACATGTACCCGATATTCCAACTCTGAAAGATCGAATAACGTTACATGTGAGACAAATCAATTCCAATATGTTGCGAGCCACTGTGGAAAAGGTCAAGCACCATATGCAGTTCCTGGAACATCAGAATGGTGGTTATATTGAACCTCATTTGTAATTAACAATAAACGTCATGAAATTGCTGTGTGCTGTCTCTCATTTGCCATTTAGTCATTCACTAGTCACACCTACTAAAATTAATTTGGCAGCACCAAAATTTCCCCTGTTGGCGACTTTTGGTACTTTTTTTTTCATTAAATCGAATCCCCATGTCCCACTGTGTATGTCTACCAAATATTGGTGTGTTTCGTCCAATACATTACTCGCTAGAGGGCTCTGAACACTTGACGTTATTTTATAATCACCCGGTATATACCCAGATGATGACCTTGATATGAAGGTTGAAACATTGGGTAATTGTCTATATGAAAATGGAGGTATTATTCTAACACGGTAACTGTCTCCATAATTTTATTATTAATAAATCCAACAATGTATGGAAATGGGACCCATATATAGTACATGAGTTCTTAGGAATACGCTTGTGAGTGAGTATTAATGATGCTAACAATTTTTTTTTTTTTTTAAATAGCATATATTGCAGCTTTTTATCATATAATTGTACTTAATTTTTTTTCATACAAGTGTTCTTCAGCAGTGTTCATGGTTGGAATTTTGTTGATTATTTGTGTTTTTGCTACTGATTTGAGCCTACTGCTTCTGCTTACTAAAACTGAGGTCTGTAAAGAACAGCAACATGCAAAAGATTGAGTTCTGCCTGGAATTTTCCCAGTGAATGCACTGTGAGAATGCACATTGCTTCAAGTATGCACCGAAAAATGTGAAAGATTTGTGGCCTGTTAGAGTGAACAAAAAAAAGGAATGCTTAATGTATACGAAAAGTGTATTGGTAGGTTAGAGCATTCTGAAATGGGAGCTAGCATCATATTAAACAAAAATTGCATGAAAGTGTTAGTACTGATAACAAATGAACTACAGTAGAAGGGCATAGGCAAGAGTTGATGAAAATGAAAAGTGAAATGAACAATCTGGAAGAGCAAACTTGATGTTATTAAGACTATGGGACTTGATAATATATCACCATGTATTCTGAAGGAATGTACCAGTGAGTTGGCATCTGCCTTGATATATTTTTTTAATATGAGTCTTACACTGAGTTGAGTTCCAAAAGGAGTGGAAGGAAGGCAAGATTGTGGCACTTCATAAAGGCAGGTGTTGTGGTTAAGGTGTAGGAGAAGCTGGTGAGAACTAGAATCCAGAATTGGGTTGACAACAATGGTTTTATCTTTGATGGACAGCATGGATTTGCTAAAAGGAGGTCATATTTTAGTAATCAACTTACTTATTACAATTAGGTGCTTCATTGGACAAATTGGACAAAGGAGATGGATACATAGTAGTATACTTAGATTTTGCAAAGGCTTTTGATAGATTACCACATGATAAGTTGATAGTCAAACTAGAGCAGATGGGGGTTGGATATTAGATTAGTGCATTGGATCAGAGACTGACTATCTGATAGGTATCAGCAAGTTGTGTATGGGGGAGCAATATCCCAGAAGAGGAAAGTCACCAGTGATGTTCCTCAGGGGTCTATTTTAGGGCCATTTCTGTTTAACCTGTATGTTAATGATATCTTAGAAGATTTGGATGGGGATATTCAGTCGTTTGCAGATGATGCAAAATTTGGGATGAACTTTGAAGAGTAAAGAAGATGTGGCCGTTCAAGAAGACTTGAATAGATCAAGTAAATGGACATGAAAATGACGATGCAAATTCAATGTTGCAAAATGTAAGGTTTTAAAATTTGGGAAACAAAGATGGGACGTAGAAATTATACTTGTTGGGGATATATTGTTGGAGATGGAAAAAATAAGAGATCTTGTAGTGATAGTGGATAAGGATCTAAAATTAAGAGGACATATTGCCAAAATTGTGAGGAAAACACAATGAATTCTGGGAATGATGCAGAGGACACTGACTTTTAGAAGTAAGGAGATTCTTGTTCCACTGTATAAGGCTCTGATTAGGCCACACATGGAATATTTTGCAGAGATTTGGTCATCAGGTTTTTGAAAAACAAGAGATGTTGTAAATGGCCAAGAGGCAGCTGACTAAGATAGTTTCTGATCTCTGGAATATAGAATATGAGGAAAGGTTGAGAAGATGCAAGCTACAGAGTCTAGTTGATAGTAGGAAGAGGAGTGACATAATAGAGACCTACAAGTTAGTAATGGTTGTTATAGATTCAATGTTGAACAGGTTTTACAGAAAACGTTGTGAGATCAGGGGAGAACCAGAGAATCATCCCTGGAAGCTGTATAAGGAGGGTATGAACAGGAAAGTGAGAAGTAGGTTTTATGCACACAGAGTTGTGAATGAGTGGAATGGCTTGGCTGAGAGGGTGGTATCTGCAGAGAATTTGAGTCTTTTTAAAGTGTAGTATGATGAGCTGTATGTATAACAAAAGGACTTACTAGATGAGTCTTTGACTCCATGGGGGTTGTAGGATGATGATGATAATAATTTAAATGCTGTTACCAATTCTTCTACCTTTTCCCTGAATGATGCTCATGACATATTAAATGAATATAATATAATATATATAAATTATTTAGTTTTCTCTTACCTGTGTGAAGCTGTTATTTAAAACATTATACTAATGAACAAAGTTTGAGTTCAGAACATGCTAGGACTATGGTGCACAAATCTGGTTACATGATCTCTCAGAAAATTTAGAATGTTAGTTATGAAAGGTAAGCAGTTGAGGAAAACATTAAAGTTTAAGCTTTAGAGGACAAGTGGGCTCTTCCTAGAATCTGCTTAAGTTTTAGAACTTCTTACAAAGATTAACAAAAATGATTACCTCAGGTCTTAAATATTTAGTTATATTGTAATAGTTATAGCGTTAGAAATAATGTAATTTTAATATCTTCTATTTACCTTTGCTTAATTTAATGAATTAGAAGTAAAGGTCTTGAATTACTATCATTTTTAAATTTTGGATACTGGTTATGACTGTACAAGACATGAACCCATTGACTGTTTGTTTCTCTCTCTCACATACATACACACTATACTCTTAGAACATTCCCTAAAACACACTCCATGCAAAATAATCACTTTTTATGAGCCTTTGTAGCTTGGTCAGCATCGATGATACCCTTTGGCTGAAAAGATCTACGTCCAAATTTTCTGAGGTGCAAAGAATCTCTATAAGGACTTTGCCACTGAAAGTTAGTTAGCTGGTCTCATACAGAGATCGTAGGGTTTGCCATTCCATAAAACTTTGGTTTTTTCATTCCATAAAACAGGCAAACTGGTCAATAAAACACTTGTGACTAACTGACATAAGACACTAGCTTAATGGCCTTGGCTGCTTCAGTAATTTATAAATAATCCAATCCCCTGTATCTTTACAGAACACTTGGAAATAGCCTCCTGTTCTACCTCAATTTTCTTCTAGGTCATGAAAAAAACCTCTTCTGTGTTAATCTCATAAAAATGCTTCATCAACTTATATGTCTCAATCATATCATCCTTCCTCCTCCTATTCAAGCTCTACAAAAAAAAGTATTCCCTCAATCTAATATTCTACAGCTGATATCACTTTAATTACTCTTCTCTGGATATACTTTCCAAAATATCTTTGTCCATTTAAAAACGAGGCAGCAAAATTTGTGTACAGTGACATTTCATATATATGGCTTAATCAAGGTCTTATACAGTGGAACTGCAGCTTCATCGCATGTCAATGTCCTCCTTTTCATTGCTATAATCCATCGTGTGTCATCATAGCAAGTCTAGTAATGCAGATTCTAAATTTCATGGCACTGTTCACCAATATCTCTAGAGTCTTTATTTCCTTCTCCTTTCAATGTATTCCCACTAATTGAATACACTGCATCAAACTCTTACCTTCCTAAACTCCAGCACTGAATTAGTTGATATTCATATTTTTTCACCTAGAGTCTATTCGAATTCTGCAGAACCAGCTTCATCCTTATAGCCCTGCTCAAATTTGCAATATCCATTTAAATCCTCCCCAATTGTTAAGCTACTTCTTATTATCCATATAATTTATAATTGATTTTAAAAGCAATGTTACAAACATTTTTATCATACCTTCTATTGCAACTGGATAATTTCTCCAATTTTTTTCATTTTTGTGCAATGGTTCTTTCTGACAGATTGATATCACATGTTCATGCCAGTTAAATTTAAAGGTATAATATTTGAAAAAACCAATCCACAGTTCTCCTAATGTTTCATCGTTTTCACTTTTCCATTCCTGTGGAAAAGAAAGAAAGTAAGATAAAAAATAATGTGAAAGAATGAAAAATGCATATCAAAAATTGATGCACTCTGTGTATAAAAATATTCTCTAACAATAATTAATTTTATAATTAAAAAATTATTGATTCATCATCAACATTAGTCTGTTATCTGCAAACATTCCAATATTGTCAAAGCTTATATTTCAGTCATCTAATGCACTTCTGACAGCATCAATGCACCAGGATCTTAGTCCTCCTTTGGGTCTTCTTCCCAACATCCTCAGATCAAACACTTGTTTTGCTAACCTTTCCTTGGCTAAAAGTTAGAGACATTAGTGAGACTAGTTGATGGAGAATAATATAATTATATGGATAAAATGCAAGGGGCATGGTATTTCCAGAGAGGGCAGAGGAAACAGAATGAGAGATGTTTTACTAATGATAACAGAACTGAAGCCAAAATGAGTAAAAGTACATTGAAAAGACAGGAGTTCAGAGAGCAGTTCATCTGAGGCTACCTGGTTTGAAACAGGTAGCCTCAGATGAGAGGCTACCTATAAAATGTGTAAATTAGTCGATTCTATTGGCTGGACAGGAGGGGGGGGTATAAGGCAGGGAGAGAGTGTAGATGGCATGCACTGGCAAATTTATTTACATGATGACTGCAGGTCAGATAATTATTATAAAGTTTTTCAACTGTGCGGACATATATTGAGAGGAAGAATGGTCACGGGGAGAGAAGGAAACAGAACTTAAACAAGTGCTAAGACAACATTTAATATCAGAGACCAGAGGTTTGAGTGCTGGATTTGGTCATAACATCAGAGAATTTATCAGTAACCAATGTAATCATGCTCCCTCTTTTTGGAGAAAGTAATTATGGAATCTTGGCATGGGAGATTGCCAGACAAACAGAATTTTCTATTAAGAAGGGATATATGTGGAATTACAAAGCAGGTGATTATGACAAAACTGAGAAGTCAGCTTGGAGCAGTGTCACAACATAAGAATTTGGAGGGGGCAGAGATATTAGCAGTCCATGGGAGATGGGCAAGGGGTATTTGAAAAAAGTAGTATCAGACCGTATAATATAACTAGAATCAGGAGGATAAATCAGGTAGAAGTTGGATGGATCAAAAGCATCATTAAGCAGGAGTTGCAGAAAACATTGTGGATAAAATATAAAGAAAAGGGTGATCAGCAAGCCCATAAACAGTACAATACACAAACATGAAGGGTGCCTTAAAAGGGAGGAAAGCCAAAGCTATTTATGAGGAGCTAGGTGATGAGACCAAAAGAAATGTTATGTAGCTAACAAGTTCTACTGTTTCCAATCTGTAACAGATATCAAAGATGAGATCTTTAATGTTCAAGTACCTCCAATTGGTGGCGTTAACTGGAAGATCATCTTATGCAATTCATCAAGCAAGATTCATCCTGTTAGAGATACCCTTTGGAACATCAGTAAATTAATAAACAGAGTGTCATTATTCGTACCAAACTGTGGAAGTTCATGACAGAAGAGATCAGAGATTTCCTTATACTAGATCCTGTTGTTATTAATGAAAAGAATGTCTGTGGGAGAATGATATACAGTAACCTCAGCATTAAGCAGAGAAAACTACAGTATTCAGAATAATCTCAGCTCTTGGGCCATTTAATCATTTATTCCCAAATAGTGGGAAATGAAAACCTAGGTAGTATTGGAGAAGGTTTGCACATGTGTGACTGGTCTGGAATATTTCATCAGAATTTTAATACTTGAAGCCCAAAGCCTCCATGCTTAATATTTGAAGAAATTCTTTTTTAACTTCATGGTATCAGCTGGACCAAAAAAAAAAGTTTACTATATACAACTATGTATAGCTGAGCAGGGAAGATTTAAGTATTATGGCATTAGAAGAAAAGGGAAGTGGTCCAATTATCCAGTCTTCAGAGGTTTCAATGTTTTTGTGCATAAGTTCTGGAAATGGTAGTGCTGGACAGATGGAGAAGGGAATTTCAAAGAGAATGCCTCCAAGATCCCATTTTTCAAAAACCTTTTAATTTCACCTTGTCAGCATTAACAGTTAGTCCACTGACTTTGCTGAATTATTCAAAAACATCAAAAAAAAAAAAAATGATATATAATGAATCATTATTCCTCAAAGTGCCTACTACATCATCCATAATATACTTTATTTTCTTTCATATTTGAACGATCTGCTATCCCCTTACATAGCATATGAATTGTCAACTTCCTGCAAAAAAGTTTCTGGAACCAATGCAAAGAACAAAAGACTAAGAGGACAGCCTTGTTGCCTCCTTTTAAATTCTGATCAGATCTGATAGGAACCCACTGAGTAGACAGTAGTTGTATTGGTATTAGGCTTTCAATGATAACAGCCTTTTGTTCATCCAAATTTGCAGAAGAATGTAGAACAGAAAAGAATGCTGGACATTATCAAATGCTTGAATAACATCCAACAAAAATACCAGCATCAGTTTCTTTTTTCATATTAACTAGGTGAAATAGATCATATAGCAGGAAAATATTCAATTCTTTGCTCAGCCTGGAACTCTATACATGTGTCTGCTTTTAGTTGTGTATTGTATCCCATTTCTAATTTGAACCTGTTGTTGATAATGTGAAAAAACTTGTAGTCAGTATTACGTATAGAAATAGGTACCCAGCTATTGACCTCCATTAGGTTTCAATATGAGAAAGTTGTGGCTGGCTACAAATTCACATGGTATATGACTTGTAGAGAGAAAGGAAGTAAAGAGTATAACTAGACTGTGAAGAATAAAATCTCAGGCCTCACAGTAAAGTTCTATCACCAGACATCTGGTCTTGGGGATTTCGCTGTCTGGCATTCTTGATAGACTATAGTAACTTCAGCTGCTGTTAATGGGTTTGCTGACCCCATCTTGGTTGTGAACAAAAACATTAATATCCCAAGAGTCATAAGTTCCCCACAGTGTTACTGCCTTCAAACAGATATTCACAGCATTCCTGGAAAAAGTCAAGATTTCATGTGATGGACATGTCTTCAGCATCCACAAAGATTTAGGTGAGCATTCTTTCTCTGCAGAATTGAGTGAAACGTCTATCTTCCAGGGTCTGGCTCACAGTGATGTATTGGGAGCTATACCTAGAAGATAGCAACTAGCCATTTGAAGCCCTACTTTAATTAATCCTGCAGTGAGCAGCATCTCTTCATTATCATCATCATCATCACTTTTTTCTTTTTCATCAAGATTCTCAAGGAATGCTTCTATTAATTTGTCATCACTAACAGTCTTGTCAACCATCAAGTCTTCAATATCTGCAGACAAAAAATCATCAAATCCTTCTCAGCCAACTTCATGTGCTAATCTGATGATATTGGGATATTCAGTTGTAGTCTTGACAGGTAACAGATTGATTTGGAAGAAAATTGTAGATAGGAAGTTAGAAATGATGTAAATTTTTCATGTAGTACTATCATATTGTTAAATTGTGAATGAAGATATTTGAGAATTATAATACTTCATTCATATTTAACATAAATTGCCATGACTCAAGCAACACTTGTAAATATTATTTGATGTTAATCACTTGCTTATAAATTATTATTCATATAGTTACTTTGAGTTTATTATTGTTTAATTATATAATTTTGGGATTTATACAGGGTGTCCCAAAATTCACGCAAGAAGTAATTTTGATAGAAAACACAGGTTTTTAATTAAAAATTGTAATTCCCTATACTGTATACTTTATGAATTAATAAGAAATTAATTCATAATGTCAGGTAAATGGCCTCCATGGCTTTGCTGGCACATACGCACTCTTTTGTCGAAATTTTCCATCACTGTTTTGTATAAATGTGGCTGCATTTCATTGATACAGCGCTCAATTTCCTCCTTCAAGGCGTGGGTGGTCGTGGACTTGTTGGCATAAACCTTAGACTTCAAAAAATCCCAAAGAAAAAAGTCCAATGGCGTTAAGTCACATGATCTGGGCAGCCAATTCTGATCACCAAAACAGGAAATTACATGACCAGGAAATGACTCGTGCAGTAATTGAATTGTTTCTCGGGCTGTATGGCATGCGGCACCATCTTGTTGAAACCATTCTTCCACATCCATATCTTGCAATTTAGGCACAAAAAACTGGATTATAATGTCGCGATAGTGAGCACCATTAACTGTTATTGCCTTACCAGCCGCATTTTCGAAGAAGAATGGACCGATGATGCTTCCAGCCCAAAATCCGCACCAAACAGTGACACGTTGTGGATGCATTTGTTTCTTAACAATCACTCGTGGATTTTCTGAACCCCAAATGCGAAAATTTTGTCGATTAACGAAGCCATCAAGATGAAAATGAGCCTGAGCGCTGAAGATGATTTTGTTTGAAAAATAAGCATCCACTTGTTGTTGTTCCATAATCCATTCAACAAACTCTCTTCGCTGTGTGTGGTCAGTAGGCTTCAGTTCTTGAGTCAATTGAACTTTGTAAGCATAAAGATGCAAATCTTTCGTGAGAATACGCTGTAGAGAGCTTCTCGAAATGCCCAATTCAAGACCACAGTGCTGAATTGATGTTCCTGGACTCTCGGCAACACTCTCACGAACTGCTTCGATGTTTTCTGTTGAACGACTTGTTGAAGGACGGCCAGAGTGTATAAGATCACTAATTGATCCAGTTTCCTTGAATTTTTTAATTAATCTGTTCACAGTTGATGAAGTTAAATCACTATTCCGACCATATTTTGTATGAAAATTGTGAACTGTAACTGCCAAACCTTCATTATTTTTAAAATATTGCTCAACAATGAAAATGCGTTGTTCTTTCGTGTAGCGCTCCATTTTTAATAACCCTGAACTGTCAGCTGTCGTGCTGTCTTTTTTTTCTCGTTGCAACACTTTACCGCACAAATGGCGCTAAATTTAAATCTTGCGTGAATTTTGGGACACCCTTTATTAGCACTGAAAAGACTCAATATTAAAGTGTCATTCAATTTATTTTATTCGTTCCTGTATAAATATTATAAGAAGCTGTGCATATGTATTATAAGAATTTGTATTTATCATATTTAAATGTATTTTATGTGAACTACGGATTATTACCTTATTTGTTATTTCTTAAAGAAAATGTATATATGTAGAATTCTGCTGATATGATTTTAAGTAATTCTTCTGATTAAATTTAATTGACTAGTAAAGGAGAAACAGAGTTGTTTTGAGTTAGCTCGTGCTTAGAACGTGAACGGCTATGATATGGAGAGAAACCTGTAGATGTAAGCTGGACTGGCTAGAACCGGATTTTGGCGGGAAAAATAAATGCAGTTAATTGAAAAAAGAAAAAAAACAAGGAAATAACTGGGGGACAACGAAGAGGCTGGTTGTGTGGAAAAAGGTGGGAGGAGATATGCAAAAAAGTCGACAAGGAGAGGACCGGGAATAAAAAGGCATTAAAAACTACCTCTATAGAATTCTAATATCACGATAGATTCCTAACGATTAGAGGAAGAATACTGCAGAGCTGAAGTCAATACATAGTGGGAAATGAGGAATTAGTACATGACGTAAATCCAATGTGTCAAGACTTATGTATCTCTGTGTTTAATATTTCAGTTAACATAGTGAAGATTTCTTTGAATTGTGTTTCCTCACGATAACCAAGTTAACAGGAATTTTGAAAATGTGCTGAAGTTAAAACCCGGTAAGACTTATCCTTTTTACATCCAGTGTGAAGCAAATGAAAGTTAGTTCCGCCTAAATTATCTTAACCCTAGCTGTGGCTATAAATAGTCAAGGAATAAAGCAGTAAAGTGTTCCCCCCTTGAATTAGATAACAGCCTTGTAATTCAATTAAGTGTTTATAGACTAGAAGTGAATTAGAGAAGCCAACTATAAGAATATTTATTGCGAATTCTGGAACTTTGAACTGTGAGATCAATTTTTTTATAAATCGACAGAATATAATAGAGAACTGAGAGTTGAATGTTTGATACCTAGTGTATTATATCTATTCTGAGCACTAGAACTAAATCGATGTGTAGATGATATGAATTGTCTCATAGAATAGAGATAAGTTGTGATAGAAATACTTATCTGTTGAATAATAAGATCTAAGACTTTTGGCTTTAATCTTAAAACCTAACTAAATAGCTACCTGTATCTCAGAGATATTTTGGATTTGTTCAATTGCATTATCTTGTTTAGAAAGTTATACTTAGATGTACATGTTATATAACCCTGCATTAAATGTTTTGTTTTATTGAATTCAATTTGAAGTTTGTCTGATTTTCTTTCATTGCACCACTCACAAAAAAAAATTTATCGGACCTTGCGGAAGCCTTAAAAGATAATATTAACCTCGGCCTGTAGAAAAGTGAGATTGCAAACGTTAGTTGATGATTGATGCCTCTATATTATATAGACTAATCTGAATATAAGGTGCCGCAGGATAATATAAATTTTTTCTTTATATTCGGATCAGTATCAATCAACATCTGACAAATAAAAAACGGAATTTAAAGAAGTAAGGATAAGTTCAACTTCTTCTTCTTCTTCTACAACTTCTCCCACTTAAGTGAGAGTCACTGTTGATGATGAGTCTCTTCCACATCCTCCTGTCTTGGGCTGTAAGGATAAGTTCAACTAACCATCATAATTAGATCAGTAAGCAAGATAACAAAATAATATGATAAATACAAATTCTTATAATACATATGCACAGCTTCTTATAATATTTATACAGGAACAAATAAAATAAATTGAATGGCACTTTAATCCTGAGTCTTTTCAGTACTAATATAAATCCCAAAATTATATAATTATACAATAATAAACAAACTCAAAGTAACTATATGAATAATAATTTATAAGCAAGTGATTAACATCAAATAATATTTACAATTTTATTGTAAATATTAATATTTACTTATAATATATTGCCATGACAAGTGTTTCTTGAGTCATGGCAATTTATGTTAAATGTGAATGAAGTATTATAATTCTCAAATATCTTCATTCACAATTTAACAATATTCTATGTCCACGTGGTTAGCTTAGTGGCTATGAGCTTCGCACACATGTGCCTGGGGAAGGAGTGTCCTAGGTTTGATTTCCATCGATGACGTGAGGAGCTTAATGATCTTTCTCAGCCATAGTCAAGTTAGCCGGTCTTGGGAGTGGACAACAGGGTTTTTCCCCCAGTTTATCTGGGGTTTTTCATTGAACACAGGCTACAGTCAAAGATACAGTATTTTATCCCTCATTAGGCGGGCTCAACCAGTCCTAAGGAGCGGTCGAGGAATGGGGGGGGGGAAGCCACACACAAATAAATAAAAATCATATCCTGTGCACCCCTTGAGGGTATATGTTAGGAATTTGATGATGATGAGTTGTATGCATTAAAAGTTGATGGTTTCAATTCTGATAATGCCAACTTAGTAAGTTTGATGCAATCCAAAATAGAAAATTTCTTCCACACATCAATAACTGTCAGTAAATTATCCTTATTTCGTTTATCCATAATGTATTAGAATGTTCTTCTTATGTAGTAAGTTTTGAAGGTAGCGATCATGCTCTGATCTAGTGGTTGTATTAAAGATGTTGAATTAAATGGTAGAAAACAAAATTACATTTGGGTGTTCTAAAACAGGATGACCAGGTGCATTGTCTATAATCAATAAAACTTTAAAAGTGTAGATTTTTTCCATCAAATAGCATTTAACTTCTGGAACAAAACACTGATGGAACCATTCATTAAAAACATCTTTTGTAACCCAATCTTTTGTTTGCTTTTGTGGTGTTAAAATCCACACCTTTCATTGCCCGTGGTCTTAGGGATCGATTAATGAGTAATGGTTGTAATATATGATATCCTGATGCATTGCTGCAAAAGAATACAGTCACAGAATCCTTAGCTGCTTTAAAGCCACCAACACTTTTTTGCGATTTTGCTATATAAGTTCAACTTGGCATTTTTTCCCGAAAAAAAAGCCCGGTTTCATCCGCATTCCAACCTTGATCAGGAGTGTAGCCACCATTTTTAATAATTTTGGACAGTTTTGAAAGAAATTCCCTAGCTGCTGGCTCATCTGCAGATGCAGCTTCTCTTTTTTATTTTTACATTATGAAGCATGTATCTTTTGAGAAATTTTTAAGCCAACCTGTGCTTGCAGAAAAATCACAATTGTTGTTTAATGTTGTCGGCTCCTTTTCTTGAATCTGTTTGTACAACCGTAATGCTTTCTGTTTGATGACATTTCCATCTAAAGCCATTCCTTTTTGTGAGCATTCTATCATCACTAGGGCCTGTTCCATCTTCACTTTTATAATGTCTCTTGTATACGATAATGACTTGGCCCTAGTATTAGGTTCTATTATTAGATCTCTATTAGGTTTTGGAATGAGGATTGAATGGCTTGCTACAAATTCACTGATATGTGTCCTGACAAGAGAAAAGAATTAAATAGTATAACTAAAATGGGAAGAATAAAATTCCAGGCCTTGCAGTGAAGTTCTATCCCTACACCATCAGGTCCTGGGGATTTTCTTCTCTGGCATTCTTTATACTGTGGTAACTTCAGATGCTATTGAGATCTCATCAGTGGGAGCCAGACCTGGGAGATATATATATATATATATATATATATATATATATCATATACAAGTAGCCAAAAGTTGCTCAACCTTATTAATAAAAATCTCTGGATGAGAGAAAGATGTTGAAAGCTTTTTACCTTTTACCCAAAGACTATTTTTAGAATCTGCTACTGCTCTTAAAAATCAGCCTAATTTAAATAAATATAATTGCATAAAACTTCTGAAATATGGGAAACACTAATACTTTGAAATCCCAGTTTACATCCTAGGGTGCCAACAGGTGTCCATAGAGGGCACCTCACTTAGTTAGCACTCTAGGCTTTTGTTCATGTGTTTAATTAGTTTTGGGTTGCCTTTGTGTGTGTTTTATGGCTCATTTTGTATTCTCAGACGATGTGTTGGTAATCGAGATGAAATATTGGAAGTATTAAATACTACTTTTAATCATTTCCTAGTGCTATTTCACTCCATTAAACTTTTATCATGAGTTATTTATTAAGTGGATTTTCTTCTTTTAGATAGTAACAAGCATTTTTACAATGGTTTTTGATACAGTATCCCAAATGTGTTATTCTAGAATTTTTTACCTTGGGTGTCGTGTCGACTTTCTCTTAAAATTTCCTATTCTTAATTCTCAATTCCCAATATGGCCGTACCTCTGACAAGAATGAAGCTGAGGTCTTGTGAGACAAAGAAATGCAAATGGCGGATGCCAACTTCTTTGTCTCAGCTCTGGTTCTATCTCCCTATTTAAACTCAAAGAAATTTAATTTGTTTAAGCTGCGCCACTTTGAGTCATAGTATATATTGAAATTAAAACCAGGGAGTTAGAAGCCAGTCAGCATTCACTCTTCTCAATAAATTTTAGTAACTTGCAATCGTGACCTGATCCTTAACTATTTCCCGCCTTTAAGAGGTTCGTTTAACTTTTATGAACAAGTGCAGTAGCTCTAGACATAAGGAAAACTAACTTCATTGTAATAACAGAGCAATTTAATTTCACTAAAATAAAACATACAAGTCATTTATATAAACTTAGTCAGTCTTTCAATCTGAATACACATACATATTATCTCATTCTTGTACACATATTTAAATAAAACACTTGAAGAATCATGTTTAAGAATACCAATACTAAATTATATATCACAGAATTACATTACTTTAAAGCTCATACCTCAGAATACCAAAGTTAAAGATTAGTTACTTAGTTTTCTTTCTCTCTCTTAAACACTCTAGAAATCAATCAAAACTTTCCTTAATTGTCCTATCCAATTTAACATTTCTTTCTCTTTTCCAAGATCTGAGTAACATTAATAGTTCCTTTACAAATACATAATACTAAACAATGACATCATTTCTTGCATTTTTATTCGGTCACAGTTTTAGGATTGTCTTTTTCCACACACTTCAGATCCTCACAATTAAATTCACAGATTAGAAAATATAAAGTTCGTCTTACCGATTCGCTGCACTAAATCTCTAGGCTACTTCAGATTTATTTCATCACAATAATACCTAGGCTTTCCTTCTGTAATTTCGAATGGACATGCGCATTCTTGTTTTCTACGATTAAGTCTGCTGGGCTTTCTTTATCTCCGACTGGTAGTTTCCTTTGTCTTATGATTATACTTTCCACTAACTAGGGGAACCACGTGGAAACTTCCCTCCTACCAGTCGGACAATCCATCTCACAGGTGAACAGCAGCAGGAAAAACGTCTCCGAGAAAAAAGCCGTGAACATCCCAATGCATTCGCTTTTAAACAACCTCTCTTTCCCACTGTCGTCGAACACGTATGCGTCCTACTCTCCTTGCATCTCTCCCAGCACATAGCGCCACTCATGGCAACCTAACTAAACTCTCATAACTTTCCATTAACATGGGGGGGGGGGGGGGGAAAGCACAGTTCTTCACAACAGATTTACTGAAGTTGGCCGCACACATTTGGTATAGTATTTGATTTCTCTTTTCTAACAAAATGATTGGTTGTTCATACAAAATTTCCAACTAAGTAACTATTATATACTTTGTACACTGAAATTTCACAATACTAATTTAAGATTATACAATACTATGTTACAAAATTATACACAAACGTTCACTTCTGGTATATTATTAATTTCTTATTTTAAATGTATAATAATATATAGGTATAGGTATATAATAAATAAAGATACCTATATAAATATATATAGGTATCTTTAATGTATAATAAACCCATGTTATGTCATCCGACATAACATGGGTTTATTATAAATTAAAGATACCTATATAATTACTATCCATATAATTAAAACCAATTATATAGAATTATATAATTGGTTTTAATCCTTTAACCAAGGAATGCACATGCAAAACATTGTTTTGCTTCCTGGATAAAGGATTAAAACCAAGTATATAATTTCTTGGTATCGTCTGCTTGGTGTCGCACTGATTAGATCGTCGGCTTGTCGAGAGCTCCTGAAAAGATTAGTATTATTTTGTGTTAACATTAGATATTCTACTAGAATTTTAAGTAGTATTGTTGGCTTTTTGTTTCTTGGTGTGTCTGTGCAATTTTTGCGTGTTTTCTGTTATTTTAATTATTATTTTTAAGAAAAGATAGCGTACACATGGCACCGATAAAGAAAAAAATGGCAGCCAGATCGCCATGTTTGTTTAAGAGTTTTGATGTAAACGAATTTATGCAATGTACTATCTGTGAGATGTATGCCTTGCGAAGAGCGGTGGGAGTCTGGTTAGAAAGTGATAGTGAAGTTAATATGTGTAAAAAGTGTAAAGAGAATGAGGACTTCAAGCGTGTTTCGTGTGTCGAGAGCGATATCGTGAACGATAGTCAGAATGTAGAAAATGGCGGTGTGCTAGAGAATTGCGTGGTAGTGCCAGATAGGTGTGAGAGCGTCGCCGAAAATGTAAATGAAGGTAGAAACACAGAAAGAACGGATGATTTGATCGATAATGAAAATGGTGAGATAAATGCGAGTAGCGAAATTGCCCGTTTGAATGGTGCCATACACAGAGCTAAAAGACAACTGGAGCGTATGGAAAAATGTGTGTTGAACATACCGACAAATAACCGGCGGAAGTCTGTGACGGCAAATAATAGAATGTTTGCAAACGTCAATAAAATGAAGGAGCGAGTGTTGTATGGGGATTCGCTATTAAGAGGCGTAATAATTGAGAGTTTAACGAAGTCGTACCAGCCGGGTGCGAACATAAAGGACGTCAGCGAATCTATTCGACTGCAAAAACAGAGGGTGAAAGAGATGATAATCGTGGCAGGAACGAATGATTTGAAAGAGGACAAAATGGAAATGATAGAGGATGTGAGGAAGTTGTTTGAGGTAGCAAAAGAGAAGAGTGAGAGAGTTAGGATGGTGAGTATCTTACCGCGGTATGACAGTGAAGTGTTTAGAAGGAGGGCCATAATTGCCAATGACTTTATGTGTGGGTTATGCATGGAGAGTGGTGTGGAATTTGTGGATGTGTGGAATGAGTTCGATGGGCGAAAGGACTTATATAAGATGGATGGATTGCATTTGAATGGAGTTGGGGTACGGAGACTTGAAAGAGTGTTGATGAATGATGTGGATGTACAGACTCAGGGAAACTAGATTTATTAAGGGGGGGGGGAGTAGATATGCAGACTTTAGGGGAGCAGTTAAGTGTATGAATGAGTATATTATGCCCGAGCGAGTACGACGGACAACAAATCAGAATGGGATAGTTAGTATAAGCCATCAAAGTAAGGATGGGACAAATGGGCTTCTGCGATTCATGTACACTAATGCCAGGAGTATTAGGAACAAGAAGGAAGAGTTTTTGGCCATGGTTGGCACTTCCAGGCCACAGGTTGTCGGTATTAGTGAAACATGGCTGACAGAAGATGATAAAGCTAGTGGGATTGAATGCGACGGGTATAGCGTGTTCAGGAGTGACAGGGTGAATAAAAAGGGGGGAGGAGTGTTATTGATGATAGCTGATGATCTTCAGCCAAGGAGTATAGAAGTTGAACTGCATGATGGGGAAAAAAGCACATTTGAGGCTGTTTGGTGTGAGATAGAATCCAGCAGAACAAAATATACAATTGGGTGCTGCTATAGACCGGGTGATGGAGTGGATGGTGGGGATAGTATGCATAAGCAAATAGAAGAAATGAGTGGAAGGAGGGTAATTATTATGGGTGATTTCAATTATGGTAACATTGACTGGAAAGAGGAGAGGGCACATGGGAGGAAGGAATTGGATTTTATGCGGTTATTAAGGGACAACTATCTACGGCAACATGTATTGGAAAATACCAGGGGGCAGAGAGTGCTGGACCTAGTAATTGCAACCGAGAATGTGGCTGTAACGAACATGACCATGTTGCCACCAATTGGTGAGAGTGACCATAAGCTCATGACTTGGGAGGTGGCTAAAGGAGTCGAATTTACAATTAAAACAAGGTTCATGTGGAATTACCGGGCTGATAAGTATGACAAGCTTAGGTGTGTGCTTGGCTCAATGCCATGGCATGTAAAACTGCAAGGGCTGGATGTTCATAGTGCATGTGAGGTGGTTAAGAACTGTTTGCAGGAGGCAATGGTTGACTGTATACCAAGAGTCCGAATAATAAATCAAGTAGGGGTTAAATGGATGAATAACACTATTAAGCTTGAGCTGCAAAAAAAGAAACAATTGTGGAGGGAATTTAAGGAGAAGGGTGACCATCAGGCGCAGGAACAGTATAAAGCTCAGGCCAGGATGGTAACAAGGGTGGTAAGAAAAGCAAAAGCAGATTACGAAAGGAAATTGGCCACGCAGGCTAAAGAGAATCCCAAACAGTTTTTTCAATATGTTGCAAGTAAAAGGAAAAATGCTCATGGTAGAATGATCTTAAAAACTGCTGAGGGTAGGGAGGTAACCGAATCAGTCGATATTGTGGAATTACTGAGCGAGCACTTTGCAAGAGTATATCATCCAGGTGGTGACTTTGCAGGAATGGAAGAACCAACAGCTTATACTGGAATTGTGATGAATGAAGTAGAGGTAACTAGTCTATTACAGAACCTCAATGTCGATACATCTGTGGGATTGGATGGTATACCAGCTCGTGTCGTAAGTGAAGCGGCCAAAGAATTGTCAGTGCCCTTGACTATTTTGTTTAATTTGAGCCTCAGGACTGGGTCAGTCCCAAGGGGGTGGAAAGAGGGGAAAATAGTTCCACTGCACAAAGGTGGTTCCAAGGCTGCTGTTGAAAATTACCGGCCAATCAGCATAACAGGAATCATTATCAATGTCTTAGAGAAAATAGTCAAGAGGAAAATACAAGATTGGATAGAAGAAAATGGGATACTGTATCGGGGACAGCATGGTTTTGTGAAGGGTAGGTCATGCCTCAGTAACTTGCTCACGTATTATAACACAGTGACGGCTGAACTGGATAAGGGTAATGGGTTTACGGTGATTCTACTGGACCTTGCCAAGGCCTTTGACAGGATACCACATGGAATTCTAATCAGTAAATTGCAGCATATGGGAATGATCATAGGGTTGGTGAGATGGATAGGAGGGTGGTTGATGGAGAGATATCAGAGAGTGGTTTACTCAGGAGTAGAGTCCACAAGACGGCCTGTGACTAGTGGTGTGCCACAAGGATCTGTTCTTGGACCACTGCTGTTTAATTTGTTCATAAATGATATAGGAAAGTATCTGAGAGGAACAGTTCATTTGTTTGCAGATGATGCGAAGTTGGGTAGGGCAATAGTGAATGCAGATGACGTCAAAATTTTGCAGGATGATTTGGATAGATTGGAGGTCTGGGCTAAGGAGAATGGATGTCAGATTAATGTGGCAAAATGTAAGGTTATGCATTTTGGGGTGAAAAGATTGGCGGCAGTTTACTGCATTGTTGGAACCGTGCTCCAGGAAATTGATGAGGCACGAGATTTAGGAGTGTTGGTAGATAAGGAATTGAAATTTAGGGGACACATTGCAAAAGTGGCCAAATGAGCTCATCAAATCACTTGGTTGCTGAAGAATACGTTGACAAGCAGAGACAAGCAGGTTATTGTTCCGCTGTATCGAGCCTTGATAAGACCCCATCTAGACTACTGTGCTCAGATTTGGTCACCTAGGTTTCTTCTTGATGGGAGGAGGTGGAGAGGATCCAGAGGCGAGTGACCAAGATGATAGCAGGTCTGTGGAATGAACCGTATGAGAACAGGTTGAGGATTTGTGGGTTGCAAAAATTGGTTGATAGGCGGAGGAGGGGAGATATGATTGAGACATTCAAATTACTGAAGGGTTTCTATAAAATTAATTCAGAAGACATTTTTGAGAACAGGGCTGGTTGTGGGAGGACTAGGGGACATTGGGCAAAAGTGTGGTTAGTAAAGGTGTTAGAGCTGGGTTCTTTACTTTTAGAGTAGTGAATGAGTGGAATGCGCTCCCTGAGTCTGTGGTGGATGCTGTGACAGTGAATGAGTTTAAGGCGAGGTATGATAGATACCGTATGAATGTCAAATAGTTGTGATGAATATGATTTGGGGCCTCCATCGATGAGTCTAATGACTCCCTGGAGTTGCCCGTAATAATAGTAATAGTAATAATAAACCCAAAGTAAAAAACTCTAGAATAACATTTCTCGCATTTGGGATAGTGTATCAAAAACTATTGTAAAAAAATGCTTCTTACTATCTAAGAGAAGGAAATCCACTTAATAAATAACTCATGATAAAAGTTTAATGGAGTGAAATAGCACTAGGAAATGATTAAAAGTATTTAATATGTTGTAATAGATTTCACGGTATGATATGAACACAGATGGATAAGAAAATAACTATTTATTAACTTAGAAGCTAATATTTCAGAGCACACAACACAAAGTTTGTTACAAAAGCAAGACAACCACAATCCGGTGTAACAGCGGGGCTAGTATAAGTAATTGCAGCGTGCAACACAAGACTAAAGTCCTAATATGGCACCATCTAGGTTAAAAAAAAAAGTTCGAAGTCTTGAAATAGTAGTCCAAATGATAGTCTTAGAAAGTTTGAAAAATAAAATAAAATAAAATAAAAAAATAAATAAAATAATATAAAAGTAATAAATATTAATTTGGTCTTAGGATGACTGTCTCCCAAATCTTTGGTAGATTTATACAGCCATACTTGTTAAGGTTTTTAGTATGTTTTAAGGCTTCTGTTGATTCCAGGAACAACCTCTCTGACTTGTAGAAGCTTCTGTGCATTACTTTTGTTTCTATCCAATTGATCCTGTGTGCAGGGGTATCCAAAGCATGGTCTGCCAGGTCCGACTTGCCATAGTGAAAGTGTCAGATATATTTTTTGTGTTCACTGAGGCGGATGTCCACAGCTCTTCTTGTCTGTCCGTAGTAGGCTTGATGGCAAGAACAGGGCACTTCATAGACTCCTGGATGTGATAAAGGAGTGCATATAATACCAGCGAAATATTAGCTTCTAAGTTAATAAATAGTTATTTTCTTATCCATCTGTGTTCATATCATACCGTGAAATCTATTACAACATGTCTGACGAACACATAAGCCTATCCAAGCATATAAGTATTTAATACTTCCAATATTTCATCTCAGTTACAGACACACAGTCTGGGAATACAAAATGAGACGTAAAACACACACACACACACACACACACACACACACACACAAAGGCAACCCAAAACTAATTAAACACATGGACAAAAGACTAGAGTGCTAACTAGGTGAGGTGCCCTCTATGGACACCTGTTGGCACCCTAGGATATAAACTGGGATTTCAAAGTATTAGTGTTTCCCATATTTTCAGAAGTTTTATGCACCTATATTTATTTAAATTAGGTTGATTTTTAAGAGCAGTAGCAGATTCTAAAAATAGTCTTTCTCTTCTAAATTTACTATGATGAAGCAGGATGGTTGGTCTTCTTCTGAATGATTTTGTGAGCTGTATCTAAAGCATAGTCTGCAAGGCCAAATTGACCATAGTCATGACTGCAGATGTATTTTTTATGTTCTTCCATTCAGATGGTAGCTGATCTTCCTGTCTGTCCATAGTAGGCCAACTTGCAGGAACAAGGAATTCTACATACACCTGGAACTGAAAGGAAAGGGAATTTGTCTTCAGTGGAGCAGATAAGGGTAGCTAATTTTAAGTGGAGTTTGAAAGTGGTGCAAAGATTGTATTTCTTTAAGATTCTGGATTTTTTTTCTGATGTGTTTCAGACATAAGAGATGGTGACAACAATACTAAAATCTTTCTGAAGAGAAGGTCGTGGATTGGGGGAGTCATCAATAATTATTATTATTTTTTTTTTTTTTTGATAATGTGGGAAACTGTAACCATTATATAGAAAACTGTTGGGTATATGATTGAATTCTGTTGCCAGAGAAGTCGCAATGGAACAAAGTTTATAAGCTCTATGGGTTATTGCTTTTATGACACCATATTGTAGGGAGAGGAATGATGGTAAAGTTTGTGAATGTATTTGCCTATATGAGTGGGTTTCCTATATACTGAAAAGAACAGATTACCATAAGGTAGGCAGCTGAACAAGGTGCCTAGAAAGGTCAGACTATTATTATTAGTTTCCTTTTATATAGTAAATTGGATTCTAGGGTTAAGGCTACTGAGGTGACAGAAAAGTATCTAATGAGACCAAACAGAAAAGACATCATCTACATATCTCAGCAAGATAGAAGGTTTGAGATGGGCTGAGTCAAAAGCTTGTTTTTCAAAATCTACTATAAAAAAATTGGCAGGGGGATGAGAGGTAAGACCCCATAGAGATACCTTCTATCTGTTTATAAATTTTATTCTTCCAAGAGAAATAGCCAGAATGGATAGCAAAGGGAAAAAGGTCAACGATATCATCAAGGGGGAAAAACTTTTTTTTTTTGAAAGCAATAAGGTGTCATTTAAGGGAATGTTAGTGAACAATGAGATAATGTCAAAACTCACTAGGATTTCAGTATTATTAACAATTATATTTTCAGCGGAGCTTTTAAAATGGAAAAAAGTTTTATATACGATGTGGTATGACCAGTAATGGGAGGAAAGAGATTTTACTAACTATTTCGATAATTTATAGCAGGTAGAATCAGTGATATCTACTATGGCAGTGGTGTTCAACCTTTTTTACTACGCGAGCTACTTTTCTATAAAAAGTAATTCGGCGATCTACTCTCTTATAGATCACGCTCCCCCAACCTGATGTCTGATTACACACAACTAAACAACTAAAAAAAAATACACAACTAAAAATTTTATTTGTGTATTTAAAAATTTATTTATCACTTTTAATTATTTTAATACAACAAAAAAAAAACAAATATATTGGAATAAAATATTTATTTCTCTATTTTGGAAAACCAAAGTTAGAAAAAACAACAGATTGATAACAAACTCACAAGTTACATGAAATGCTGGTTGATTAAAAAAAAAAAAAAAAGTTAATGTGAAATTTGGCATTGTTTGGAACTCACAATATTTTCATAGTCAAGTTGATATGAAGAAGTGGCCAATCGCAGACAATCATCCAAATGATCATTTGTAATTTGGTTTCTTAATTGATTTTTTATGACGGTCATATTTGAAAAAGCAGATTCTGACAAGTATGTCGATCCGAAACACGACAGAATTTTTCGTGTAATATCAGTTAACATTGGGAATTTTTTATGTGCATACTTCCAAATGACTTCATTGTTTATTGATTTTAAATGTAAACTATTCTGAATGTTTATTATCTCAAGTTCTACTTCAGCTTGGTTTATATCAAACAGCCCAGTAATTTTATTTGAAATTTCTGTGATGCTCAAGTTTTCTTGAAATGGATTATTGATAAAAGATACAATCATTTCAGTTTCGTTAAAATCTTTAAATCTTGAATTTATTTCTTTCTCAACTAATTCTATTTCACGAATAAATTCTTTTAAATCATAGCGAAGCATTTCTTGATTTTGTTCAAAAAATTTTAATAAATATGAGAGATGTCTAAATTCGCAGTCATTTATATTTTCTTTAATAAAAGTAAGTATTGTTGGAAAGTTTTTATTGAACTTAACATGTCAATTAAATTTTTATCTCTACCTTGTAACTCTAAATTTAAATTGCTTAATTTCATACAGAAATCCACTAAAAATGATAAGTGCAACAACCATCTTTTATCACTCAATTAGATAAATATCTCCTTTTTCATCAAGAAAAATTTTTATATCGTTAATTAATACAAGAAATCTTTCTAAAAATTGACTTCTGCTGATCCAGCGAACTTCTGTTGTTTGAACACAACAGAAGTTCCCTATTATCATCTGCCTGTAATTTAAATAACTGCCGTTGAAGGGCTTTTCCTCGAACAGAATTTACAATTTTAAATGTAATATCCAAAACATCTTTTGTGTTTAATCTTTTACTACACAGTACTTGTTGGTGAATGATACAGTGGTACGTTAAAAAATCTGGATATTTATCATCGGTTTTACATAATGAAATGAAGCCCGATTTATTACCTATCATTGCAGGAGCACCATCAGTAGTAATAGACACAAGTTTAAAAAGTGGAAGTTTGTGTTGTTTCACAAATTCATCAAATGCCGAAAACATGTCTTCTCCCCTACTCCTTCCCAATAATGGTATAATTTTCAAAAGTTCTTCTTTACTTGAATAATCTTGAAATACCATTAACTGAGCAATATCAGTGAAGTCGTTTGATTCATCAAATTGTAATGAAAACACAACACACTGCTGAATGTCTGTCATTCACCTGGCCTGGAAACTTTTCTCAAGCAATTGGAACTTCGAGCAATTTGAAACCTTGTCTGCGGCCTAGAAGTAGTCTCTCTTTAGCAATGTCTCGAACCGAGAAGCTCCTTTCCGGAAGTGGGGAAACTCCTCTCTCTCAAGCAACGTGGATCCGGGCAGTCTCTCTGATGTCGACTCTGGACTGGGTGGCCTCCTCGCTGACAGCAATTCTGGAACTGGGACCCCTTCTGCTTGCTTCAGTCCCTTTTTATTAGGCCTCCTCTGAGACCTCGCATGAAGTTTGGCAACCCTCAAAGAACCCTCAACTTAAGAAGAGTGTTTCATCTTAAGTTTCAAGTTCGGCACACCTTTTGTTCTCCTCCGCTTTCTTTTGATTGTAAGTTGTCGGCAATCGGAAAGTTGTTTGAACTCTTTCTGACTGACTTCAGATGTGTTTACACTTAGAGCCTGAAAGCCTTTCTCATACATAAAAGTTTCAATAACAATCTTTCTAATGCTGCCATGTACAGCTTCAGCGACAAAAACATTGCCTTTGTTTTTAACACTCTAACATATTCTTATTAAAGCAGTATATACAGTTAGCTTCAAAAGAGTTATTTACAAAAACATCTAATACAAACTATATCGAGACAAACAAAGTTTATTTTTTTACAATATTTACATGGGACTTAACCTAAGTAAAAAATCGCTGTAATGTGATTTGGAATATTTAATATTTAAGCTACAATCGAGTTTTTACACTTTGCTTATAATCGTATTCACTCAGCTCGCTGTTTGACTTCCACCGATCCAAATTAATTCATTTACCCGAACTTATAAAAAAATTACTGATTTGACAATTTTAACGAAAAATAAATAAACAATAGCAATACACTTAAAGCGAATTAAAAATAATACAAAATAATGATAAATAAAATATTATGTTTTCAGTTTTAATTAAATTTGTAAGTAAGGAAGGATCGCAAAGCGGCCAAAAATCGCTCCGCGATCGATGGGTTGAACACCCCTGTACTATGGTATTAGATACTTTTCTGTCACCTCAATAGCCTTCACCCTAGAATCCAATTTACTATAGAAAAGGAAACTAAAGACACATTAGTCGGCCACCTACCTAATGGTAACCTGTCCTTTTCAGTATATAGGAAGCCCATTCACATAGGCAGATACGTTCACATACTTTACCATCATACCACTTCCTCTCTACAATATGGTGACCCCATAGAGCTTATAATCTTTGTTCCATTGAGGCCTCTCTTGCAACAGAACTCAATCATATACCCAACACTTTTCTATCTAATGGTTATATCTGAGGCACTTCAGAAAAAATATCCAGAATCTTAAAGAAATACAATCTTTGCACACCACTTTCAAACTCTACTTAAAGCTACCTACCCTTATCTGCTCTACTAAAGACAAATTCCCTTCCCTCTCAACTCCAGGTATATATATATAGAGTTCCTTGTTCCTGCAAGTTAGCCAACTATGAACAGATAGGAAGATCAGCTACCACTCGAATGTAAGAACATAAAAAATACATCTACAGTCATGACTATGGTCAATCTGGTCTTGCAGACCATGCTTTGGATACAGCTCACAAAATCAATTGGAAAAAGACCATTATGCTCCATCACAGTAAATTTAGAATAGAAACACTATTTTTACAATCTGCTGCTGCGCTTAAAAATCAGTCTGATTTAAATAAATATAGTTGAATAAAACTTCCAAAATTATGGAAAATAAATAAACAATAGCAATACACTTAAATCTAATGGTTATGTCTGAAACACTAATACCTCGAGATCCCAGTTGACATCCTATGCTGCCGACAGGGGTCCATAGAGGGCACCTCACCTAGTTAGGACTTGAGTCTCTCATCCATGTGTTTTAATTTTGTGCAGCCGTTGTGTGTGTGTGTTACAATTCTCATTTTGTACTCCTTGATTATATTCCTGCATCTGAGAAATATTGGAAGCATCATATACTACTTTTAATTGTTTCCTAGTGCTGTTTCACTCCATTAAACTTATATCATGATGTTTTCCCAGCACTTAAGCCCTATCACATGGATAATAAATAATCTCTCTCTCTCTCTCTCTCTCTCTCTCTCTCATTCCCCCCTCCTTCAACACTCATTTCATTTACTTTCTCAAAAGCATTCTGAGATAAATGCATATAAAGCATTCTTGCTTTATGCCTTCTTAATAGGCATTTTCACGTTGCTGTTCTGCTCAACCGACTAAACTACGTAAACTAATTTTGTAAAAAAACAAGCAGTTCTCCTTGTCAGCATCCATACACAGCTCAACCTTAAACTTATCAAATCAAGTTCTCATCCCCCTATTTCATTCCATCTATCTGTTCTTTGAAATAGCTTTCATCACAATGCTTCCCAAAAGAATTATGACACCAACTGTTAAAGAAACTGTCTTACTCATTAACCATTTGCACACACATCTGGCACTGATATCGGTTTTTTTAACTGCTCATGTGTGGGGCTGATAATTAAAAACAGAGAACAGCCAAAGTGCTACATAAATATAATGTTCCCACACTTTCAAATTACAGATAACCTAGCAAACCTTATCTGTTCTCTTAAGAAGAAACTCCATCCTTTAGTACATCCCAGATCACATTTCATGTGATAAAGGATGTGCCTGCAACTTGGCCAATTATGAACAAACAGGAAAATTATTAACATCTGCTACTATCATTATTGAAAGTCAGAACTGGAAGAATTAAAAATGAACACCCCCCTTTTACACAAGCAATTACTTTCATCTTTCTCTGAAGAACAAGCTCCATCCTTGAGCACATTCTAGACCATATGAAATTTTGCGCCTACAACTTGGCAAATTATAGGCAAACAGGAAAAGTGTTAACATCTACTGCTATCTTCAGTGTAAGTCAGAATTGGCAGACTACAATTCTGAATACCTTTTTACACAAGCAGTTATCTTCACTTTATTAAGCCTGACACATTTAAGACTTATGGCTTGTATAACCTAATTAATGCCTGATAAGGCAGCTAACTCTATTAGCATATTCTGCATATAGGATTAAAGGCCAGTCTATCTCAATCTATTTCAAAATTGCCCAATCTATTTCGAAGAACAGATTGGGCAATCTATCTATTTTGAAAGATTAAAAAAACCAAGTATATGGAAGGGAAAAAGCCATAATATCTTTGTATAAAGCAGACTAGCTCATCTGCAGTTAAAAGGAATTTATATAATCTTTATAATATTTATACATTCTTTATATCCTAGACAAGATTTGACAGGTCATTCTAATCAAAAGGCATGATTATTAGTCAGTGAGTCATGAAGGCTCACAAGATTTAAATGGGAGTTGGGAGGGGGACACTAGTACACAGAAGTCATTATAAATATGAGAGAAACTTGTGTTTTCAAATGCATCAGGATTATTAGAGAGATTTAAAGTATGCATACTCACAATATTCTGATGAAAACCTTGTTCACTCCAGGATGGCAACTGAAAATGAGAGTTCAGAGTTAAGCTCCTGAAACAGTATTAACCATAATTTTACTTATTATTTTCTAAAATAAAAGATTTATATAGCTACTGACCAGGACATAATTTAGTCTTATACAAAATTAGGCAAATGGTATGCAGTAATATGGCTAACCAGCATTTAGAATCATTTATAAACCTACTTGGGGGGGGGGGGAGGAAATACAACACAACACTTAGAATCATCAATAAAAAATCTTTAGTGCACAGAGTGCTTATATTATAATTTTTTTTTCTAATCTATTTTGAAAGAGCAAGTGTAAATATTTGCAGCATATATATAAATCAAAGGCTAAAAGTTGCCAACTTTTTAATGCCAGCATTTTGTAGCTCGGTGGATGTGGTGTTTGCACACCATGGCGCTTGGCCGCACGAAGGAAGACTTGATTTTGAGTGTAGTCGGCGACTAGAGGAAATTTTTCTAAACCTTTTTTTGACCGGTTCCCGAGTTAGTTGATCTCTGGCACGGGTAAGTGGGATTTTTCTCCTGGAAACTCAGATTTTTTGTCCCGTAAACTCAAGAAAATCGACCGTAGAACCCACATTATTTCCGACATTAAATACGAGTGTTAGGGACCACGAGATGGTGGCACTTATTGAGCGTCACTCTTCACTGTGTGCTGCTTAATCAGTAATAGCCTTGGGACAGCTATCTCTGATTGGGTACTAGTGGAGATTGAACTGCCCACTCAGTCTCCAAAAGTTAGACAGGGCTAAAAACACCTCGCCTGCTCCCGATATATATATGGGAATAAAAAGGTGTTAGCTGATTTTTATTTTTATTTTTTTTTAATTTTTCTAAAGTTAAAAAGGGACTAAAAACACATCTGAACTGACTAAATCAATTTAACTTAAATTCAGTCAATAGTAATCTTGCATCATAATTTTGCAAAGAATGCATATTGAAGAATTAAGCATTGGGGAAAGTAAGATATACTATGTTGCAAAAATTAATCTTTTTTGAATATCATTTGGTTGGCTGGTTTGGTTATTTATTGGTACAAGGACTGCAAAGGTCATATTATGCCATTCCAAAAGTTACTGCAGTACACAAGGTAATGATAATATATATAATAAATAATTATATATAGATAATATTAGTAAATTATATATTATATACACAAAACAGATTTTTTTTAAAAAATTAAGCATTGTTCTTAATTTTTCTATACCTAAATAGTATTTATGATCAAATGAGTTTATTTGTATAAATTAAATCTGTAAAAAGTTAAAAATATGCAATATGTTCAACTGTGACAAGATCTTCCGGAGTGTATGTGGCTCAGCCCAGATTTGTAAAAATTTTTATTTATTTCTTAAGGGAATGCTAGTGCGCCAACAGAATATGGCAAATGATAAGACAGATGTCATAGTGTTCATACAAAAGTAGGTCAGCAGTCATCAGTAGTGTCTGCACAGTTAGCCTAGTGGTTATGTGCTTCGCAACCATATGCCTGGGAAAGGAGTGTCCTAGGTTTGATTCTCGTCGCCGACGTGAGGAGCTTAAGGATCTTTCTCAGACATAGCCAAGTTAGCCGGTCTTGGACGTGGACAGCAGGGTTTTTCTCCCCAGTTTATCTGGGGTTGTTCCTCCCGCAAGCAGGCAAAGCCAGCCCCATGAACACATGGATTAGAGTCAGGAATACTTAAGACCCAGCCATATGCCTGATTCATCAGCTATGCCAGTCCCGAGCCCGGATAAAATATTGGGGGATTCAGATGGTGCCGTACTTCCCCGTAAAAGGGGCCTCACAGCCATTATATCATCATACGAATAAATAAATAAAGTAGATAAGAATTTGTAAGATGACTGTGACATATACAGAACATAGCAAGACCAACCTCCTCTTTTCTGTTTCTACAGACTAGACTACCAATGCTTAATTTCAGGCTTACTCTCATGCAATTCATTCATCAGTGCTTCCTGCCATAATGAATGTTACTGATTAATTAGTTTTAATCTTAAAACCTGTCTGTTGTCTGTATATGGGATTGACAAAAAAAAAATATGTGGAATAAGTATGAGCTTACTTAGCAGCTGCAGTCTCATTTCCTTTAATACCAATGTGGTTGGGAATTCAACATAACCAAACATCAACATTAAGGATTTTCACATGCATCCCGGCAGTTGGATATGTGGCAGGTGAAGATGATATATATATGTGGAAAATGAAGGAAATGGGAAGAACTTTGTGAGTTAGAGATTACCATAACTGACCTCAGCAGCATCGCATCAGAGGCAGTATAATATTGACCTAGAGAGACAAGTAGTATGAAAGAGGGTGAGAATAATGAGCAAAATATAAATGAAAAAATAAGAGTGAGGAGTATGGAAAGTTTGAATAATTGTGAAGTTTTTGGAGATGGTCTCAACTGGGAGGATGAATGGCAAGCATGAGGTGGGGGATGAGCTGAAAGAGGAGGTGAAATGTCTGGAATGAGTTGAGAAGTCTGAAAGATGAAATTAAGCAAATGGAAGAGTTAAATGCAAGGTGAATCAGAGTAGGAGTGAGAGAGAGAGAGAGTTATGGAAATGATAGAAGAAGAGAGAATAGAAACAGTAGGAGAGAGGGAATGAGAAGAATACGAGGGAGTGTTGGAACCTGGGATAGAGAGATGCCAGGCAAGTAGGGGAACACAGACAGAAAGTGTTAGAGAAGAGAGAGAGAGAGAGTGAGGGATGCAGGAGAGCAATCAAGGAACAGAGTGGTAAGAGGTGTGCTGTAGGGAGACTCAATGATCCATAGTGTGCAAGATAGGATGCCAAAGGAGTGTTTGCCTGGAGGAACGATAGAAAGTGTGGCTATGGCAATTAAGCGAGGTGAAAGGGTGGATGAGACAATTGTAATGGTCTGCACGAATGAATTGAGAGACAGTGTAAATCAGGTGCCAATCGGGGGGGGGGGGGGGGGGGGGGAGGAATACATCAGGTAACACTGAGTCCAGTGGAGTCTGTAAGGGATAATGACCGGTATAGTTACAGTGACATTTTTATGCTTTAGACTAATGCCAGGCGTATCCGAAATAAAGGAGATGAATTGATGGTGCTGATAGCATCAGCCTGTCTGAAGATTAGCGGGGTCTTTGAGACATGGTTGACATAGGATGATATAATAACAGGAATAGGAGTAGCAGGGTACAGAATTTTTCAACAGGATAGGAACGGAAAATGTAGTGGTGGAGTACTGCTTATGATACGTGATGACCTGTGTCCTCTTGGAGTGGAGGCTTTGGAGGGCACTGACACTAATGGTTTTGAAAGTGTGAGATAGAGGTGGGAAAGACAGGATATTAAGTGAAGTGTTGCTACAAGCCAAGAAGCACAGAGAGTGAGGAGCAGGAGATGTTTGGGCAGTTGAGCTTGGCAAGTGCAAGAAGAATGATTGTTATAGGAGAGTTTAACTACAGCAATATAAATTTGGAAGAGGAAAATGCATGCAGAAATAAGGGAATGGAATTTTTAGAATTCTTGTGGGACAAATATCTTAGGCAACATGTAATAGAAGGAACACGAGGTTCAAGAGTTTTGGATTTGGTTATAGCATCAGAAGAGCTGATTATAACTGAGAGACATCTCTTTCCCCAGTTGGAGAGAGAGTGACCATGTGGTTTTAACTTGGAAGATGAATAGACATGCAGGTATATTATAATAGTCTTAGATATCAACTTGGGGCAGTTCCATGGAAGGAGGAATTGGAAGGCCACAATATCATTAGTGTTTGGGAAATTGTGAAGGAATATTTGTTAGTAGCAGTAGTAAGCTGTATTCCACGAGCGAAGAAGAGAAAAAAATTTGGTGTAAAGTGGATGACAAACAATATCAAACAGGAACTGAGGTGAAAAAGAGGTTATAGAAGATATATAACGAGAGGGATGGAGAGCAGAGAGCAGATGCACGAAGAATATAAGACTCAGGCCCGGAGAGTGACTAGTAAGGAAATCAAAACTGGAATATGAGGAGAGATTGGCCTTAAGATCCAAAGAAAATCTTAGGGAATGTGGCCAGTAGGAGGAGAAGTGATTGTGGAAGAATGACATTGTGAGATAAAAATGGGAATAGAGTGATTGATGCAAGGACATAGTGGAGTTGTTCAATGAACACTTTGAGTATTTCATCCTAGAGAAGCAGGTTTTAATACTAGAGGGATAGGGCAGGTTTGAGGTTTAGAGGTGCAAGAAGAGAGTGTGTCTTTCAAATACTGAGTACTCTGGATGTCAATAAAGCTGTGGGATTGGATGGAATTTCACCACAGATTTTGAGAGAATGTGCTAAAGAACTGACAGCTCCCTTGACCTGGCTTTTCAATGAAAGTCTTGCTATGGGAAAGGTATCCAAGGAATGGAAGGAAGGTAAGATAGTGCCTTTTGCATAAGGGCAGTATTAGACTAGAAGTTTCAAATTATAGACCAGTTTGTGTTTCATCACTAGTTGATAAGATCTTGGAGAAATTAGTGAGGGACCATATACATTGGGCAGATGAGAGTGATGTTATCTGTGAGAGTCAACATGGATTTGTTAATGGGCACTCTTGCTTTAGTAATATGATTGCCTTTTATAATAATGTGCCAAGAGCAGTTGATGAGGGAAAGGCATATTCTGCCATTTTTTTTGGATTTTGCTAAGGCATTTGACAGGGTGCTACATGATAGCTGATATTTAAGTTGCAGCACATGGGTTTAGATGTCAGGATAGTCAACTGGATTCAGGATTGGCTATCTGATAGGTATCAGGGAGTTGTGTATGGTAGGGAAAGGAGGCAGAAGGTTAGAAGTGGGGTCCCACATTGCTCATTAATGGGACCTATATTGTAACCTTTATATCAATGACATTGTCAATGGATTGTAGGGGATATTCAGTTGTTTGCAGATGATGTGAAGCTAGGAAGGAGTAGCAGCAATAGTAAGCTGTATTCCATGAGTGAAGAACTTGCAGGGCTGCCACATCTGCACTATTAGTAATAGTGCAGATGTGGCAGCCCTGCAAGTGGATTTGAATAAACTGGACAGATGGGCAAATGAATGGATGTGCCAGTTTAATTCAGCAAAATGTAAAGTTTGTAATACATCGATGAGAGGCACCATACTCTGTTGGAGGAGCTGTACTGGAGGAAGTAGGGGAGACAAGAGATCTGGGGGTGATGATTGATAGAAACCTGAAATTCAGGGAACATATTGCAAAGGTTGTGAAGGTAACTCAGAGGATTGCTGCAATACTGAAAAGGACGCTGACCTGCAGAAATAAAAGAGTTGTCATTCCATTGTATAAAGCCCTGATCTGACCACACTTGAACTATTGTTCTCAAATTGATCCCCAAGATTTGAAGGGGATAAATTAACTGTGGAAAAGGTACAGAGGTGGATAACAAAGATGGTTTCAGGACTATAAAATGTTGGTTATGAGGATCAGCTGAGGGAACATGAGCTGCAGAGTTTGGTACATAGAAGGGGAGGTAATATGATCGAGACTTTTAAACTATTGAGAGGCAATTACAGGGTTGACACTGGGGAGTTCTTTCGCTTGGTGGAACAGCAGAAAGGAGAGAGGGCAATGGGGCCATCCCTGGAAGTTATGAAAGAAAGCTGTGAGCAAGAGGGTGAGGAGTGGTTTCTTTGCATGGAGAGTGGTTGAACCGAGCACTGCCTGATAGAGCGGTGAGAGCAAGAACAGTCAGTGAGTTCAAGGAGTGGTATGACAGACTTTGTGTTTCCTAGGAAGGACCTCCCACAATGAGTCTTTTGACTCCATGGAGGCCTGAATAATAATAACAGTTGGAAAACATCATCACATGCTTGATGTGAATAGTACAAAGGGGGGGGGGGGGGGGAGATGGCCTAACTCAATGAGTCTGGATAAATTATATATTTTTGACAGCAGTTTTCTTTTATGTGTACAAGTGTGAAATGAAAGGCATGCAGCTCATTAGTACAATTATTGCATTCAAGAGAGATCTGATTGGACATAATATGGTCAAGAAACACAGTAGCACAAAGAACAGAGGTCTCAGATCTCCAGCATTAGTAAAGTTGGGAAAGATATCAGAGTGCTCTGTCTATTAAACAACTAAAGTTAGATAAATGATGAAGTATGGGACTTCCTTAGCTGATACAGTGAGAGGTTAGCATGATATAGTGCACATCTGCTATGAAAGAATACCATTATGTTCAGTGCAGATAATAATGTCAACATTCATGACAAAGCATGCATAATCTCTTTTGCATGCACACCAAATGGACAAATGGCAATCTGATGCATACAAAAAAATACAAGTCTGTGGAGGATATTGGAAAGAGACTATTTTTAGAGCACAGTTAAGTTCCCTAGTTAAGAGACAACTGTTTTTGTCACAGTGAAAGAGCAGGTTTGTTTTATTCAACATAATGATTGCATGATGTTCAAAATGCAATAGCAGTTATTTGTATATACTAAAGTTGGATAGGATCCAACATTGGAGAGTTCTTTCCCTTGCAGAACAGCACACTTGGGATTCATAATTAAGCATGAAGCATTGAACAAGTGTATAATAATGGTGAAGCAAGGAAAATTAATCCACACACCATTCTGTAGAGTCTACAGTGCAAAGGATATCCAATGTCTCTGGCCTTTTCACTTAGTTGACAAGCCTATGCAAGAATATAACTTTCTGTCAAAAATAAGTCCTAAGAACTTAGTTTCTGTTGTTACTAGAATAATAATTTGTCCCATCCTTAACTGTGGATCTGATGAAGAATGCACTTTCAACAGAAGCACATAGGTATTTTTTTGTGTGTTCTGAAAATTTGAAGGCATTACTAAGAGCCTATGAACAGATACAATCAATGATTTGTTGAAGATGCCTTTTAATAACTCTCATGTTACAAAAATGACAACAGATCATGAAGTTATCAATATAGAGAGCGCCACCTAGCATGAAAGAAAGCTGTTCAGTGATTGTTCGTGTCAAAGTGTTAAATGTGACACAATCTTGAGGATTGCTTACTTTGACAGCTAAGAGATTCACACTTAATGTGACAATCTTTGCTGCCGCCCAGAATAAATGATCCAATCATCATCATTAGTGTTCTGTCTCTTGACAGGTCCAATGGTATAACTCAGTAAATGATCCAATGTCAAACATTATCTTAAAAAAAAAAAGCCACATTGTGTGTTGGAGAGAGAGAGCTGATTGTTCCTTTCTAAATATCTGAGTAGTCAACCATTTACCATTTTCTCCAACATGTTACAAATACACTCGCAGTCCAAAAAGAAACCAAACTTTTTGAAAATAGAAGAAACTAGTGGTGCCACCTGTTGTATCTTTTTGTTGTCAAAAGCAGCAACCTACATTAGTGTTTTGTCAACTGTTTATGACATTTGTTTCATTAGAAGCCGAGTTGTAGTGCCAAGAGTGACAGTGTATTTTGACGAGCAGTTGGTTATCACGATATTCATGCCGTATGCGAAGAATTCTCGCTATTAATCACTTCAAAACTTCGAGATAAAACTCACCATTGACAGTGAGTGAGGACAAATTCTTCGTGGATAATGCCCTTGGAATTGTAGAAATAAATCAGCATTGTCTTACTTTTGACTTCTCCAAGCGACTTTTTTTTCAGATGTCCCTCTTCTGGTGGTCTCCACACAACACTCTGGCGCTTTGTTTCAGACTCACACTCAAACGTTTCGTCACCAGTAACGATCGTTTCAAGGAAGTTTGAGTACGTTTCAAGGAAGTTTGAGTACTCAGGAGCAGTTTTAATGAGGTCCTTGCAGTGTTCAATTCGATACATTTTTTGGTAGTCGGTCAACTTGTGGGGAAAAAATCGCAAATTCAATTTACGAAGCCCCAAACTCTGGGTCAAAATGTTGTGCACAGTTGATTTTGGAATACCCAATTCATCTTCAATCAATCTCACGGACGATCTTGGGTTTTCTTTGATGAAATCACGCACTTTTTTGGATGTTTACTTTGCTCAGTCCAGTTTATGGACAGGCCGGCTTTTTGTCGTCCTCAAGCATCTCACGACCACTTTGAAATCACTTAAACCACTCGTTAACTTGAGTACGGGATAAGCATTCATCACGGTATGCTTTTTGAAGCATTTCATGCATTTCGGTAAAACTTTTACCAAGTTTAACACAAAAGTCAATTGCAGCTCTCTGTTTGAAATTCATTTTTTGACCGTTCATCAAAACACACTGTCACTCTTATCACCATAACTTGGCTTCTAATGAAACAAATGTCATAAACAGTTGACACATCACTAATGAAGGTTGCCGCTTTCAACAACAAAAAGATACAACAGGTGGTGCCACTAGTTTCTTCCATTTTTGAAAAGTTCAGTTTCTTTTTGGACAGGGGGTGTAAAGCTGGTTAGAGCAAGGTTGGTAATTGGTTGCTTGTGTTGGATCTTTTCCTATTTTTAGGATGGAAATGACAACTTACTTATACCATGATTCTGAAAACTCCTAAGTAACTATGCTGTTGTTCAGTAAGAGCAAGAGATATACTGAAGATGGTGGAAGATGTCTTATCATCTCATAATTGATGTTATCAAGTCCTACTGCACTGACATGAGAAAGAGAGACAGAGTAAAAGAGTTATTGTTAATTCCTCCTTAATGAAGCTGATTGTATGGTTCTTGACCATTTACAGAAATGGTTAAGACACTGTTTCTCTTTATATTCTTTCAATATCAAAAATTCGGGAGAGGACATGCTTTGGCCTGAGCACATTTAAAAGCTATGAAATTTTGTTCATTTTATTTATCCTTTATTGTTATCAGCTCAGCTGTTCCTATTATTTTAAAATTCTGTCTGCTGTGCTATATATATATTATAGCTCTGTAAAGAGATTATTTTACACCGAGTGTTAGGTAATTACACAAGATATTATTCCGATTGGTCCAATGACTTTTAACTATATTTCTTTTAGAATCCGAAAAATTATCGACTTGAGTACCAAACAAGAAATATTATTATTATTATTATTATTCAGGTCTCCATGGAGTCAAAAGACTCATCGTGGGCGGTCCTTCCTAAGAAACACAAAGTCTATCAAGAGGAGGTCCCACCTCTGAGAAACACAAAGTCTACCATACCACTGCTTAAACTCATTGACCCTTCGCGCTCTCACCACTCCATCAGGCAATGCATTCCATGGTTCAACCACCCTCTATGCAAAGAAACCACTCCTCACCCTCTTGCTCACAGTTTCCTTTCGTAACTTCCAGGGATGGCTTCTTGTCATCACTCCTTTCTGCTGTTCAACCAAGCGAAAGAACTCCCCAGTGTCAACCCTGTAACCACCTCTCAACAGTTTAAAAGTCTCAATCATATCACCTCTCCTTATTCTATCCACCAAACTATGCAGTCCACATTCCCTCAGCCGATCCTCATAACTAACATGGTACAGTCCTGAAACCATCTTTGTTATCTGCCTTTGTACCCTTTCCACAATTAATTTATCCCCTTCGAATCCTGGGGACCAAATCTGAGAACAATAGTTTAAGTGTGGTCTGATCAGATACTTACACAACGGAATGATAACCCTTTTATCTCTGCAGGTCAGTGTTCTTCTCATTATTGCAGCAATCCTCTGTGTTATCTTCACCACATTTGCAATATGCCCCCTAAATTTCAGGTTTCTATCAATCATCAACCGCAGATCTCGTCTCCCCTATTTCCTCCAGTTTAACTCCTCCCATAGAGTATGCAGCGTCCCATCGATGTTTCCCAAACCTCAAGACCTTACATTTTGCTGCATTAAACCAACCCCCCCCATTCATTTGCCCATCTCTCTAGCTTATTTAAATCCTCTTGAAGGGCTACCACATCTGCACTATTACTAATAATCCTTCCCAGCTTCGCATCATCTGCAAACAACTGAATATCCCCTTGCAATCCACTGATAATGTCATTGATATAAAGGTTAAACAATATAGGTCCCAGTAGTGAGCCCTGTGGGACCCCACTTGTAACCATCTGCCTCCTTGAAACTGTCCCACCATACACAACTCTCTGATACCTATCGGACAGCCAATCCTGAATCCAGTTGACCAATCTGACCTCCAGACCCATGTGCTGCAACTTAAATATCAGCTTATCATGTGGCACCTCTCAAATGCTTTCACTAAGTCTAAGAAAATAGCAGTATATGCCTTTTCCTCATCTAATGCTCATGTGTTAAATTGAATAAGCGAATTCATGAATTAATTGCTTATCATTCTCGATTTAACAAGTTTGCCATTCCCCAAAGACAAAGTGTTAATCAGGAAAGATACTGTTAAATTAAATAATGTGTTATACTCTAAATCTATAAATTTCACTTACATATTAAAAGTTAAGAATGTGTATTATTTGACAAATTTTGTACCTTAAGCAAATGCCAATGGATCTAGATACTTTGTTTGGAACTTATTCCTATTAACAGTAAAGCTGCCTATGGCAATATACGTGTATTGAATATTGCAAGTCATGCTCGTGGTGTGTAGATTGTCTGCCAGACGTATTGACAGCACTGCACTTCGCACAAAATTTATATCTCGACCACCAGAGTACTATTTGGCACTTGTGAGTGATGGTACGATAGCTGATTTGATATGTGAGCATATCCAATGAATGAGAATAGTGGAAGATATAAAAGATTATTACCTGACCTGGGAGCTTTCTCTTGTTCCTGACTTTTGTTTGAGATGTGTTGTCCCAGATGAATCGCTGATGTTCGTAGCTCGGAGTCCTAGGCTCAAGTCATCGTGCTCTAAGACACAAAGTTGATACTTCTGAAATTGTACTTGACCGAAAACTAAGTCCGAGTAGGTGATGCCCGAGAAGCGTTCCGAGAAATCCAAGGACATGCAGCTTAATAATCCAGAAATCTGTAGTGATGAAAGGCCATGCTGACAACAAGAAAGCACTCATGCAATGTATCCCGAAATTTCTGTATATGCCAGAACTAGAGAGACTGTTGAGGGACACTCGTTTCTCTTCTGAGGAATCACCCTAGAAGATTGAAGTAATCCACAACCAAGATGTTCCGTAAGTCGTCTGAATGCGGTAAGAGAATTTTGATTCCATTTTGTGACTATATTAACTGTGGGAATGAATAGTGATTATTGTATAGACTCTATTATGAAAGGAAGTCAAGGCATCAATTTGTTCCTCAAGAACGTGTCTAGAACCAGAGGCCATTAGATGTAAAATAAATTATCTTGTGGAAATGAGAGATTATGTATTCTATAAGGGATGTTGTGTCTAATCTTGAGATATAATACGTTCCTAGAAAATTCGTTTTAAAAGGGTAATTAAGAAAGGACTGATCCTTGTGAACGTGTTATGCCAGTGGGATATTAGTTCTGAATTAAATCTATTATATTAAGAAGTTTATGTATGTGAATATCCTGAGAAATATTTAGTGCCCTTAAGAGTTTTGTAATACAGAGTATAGATGTTCGGATTAACATGCTGAGTTTAAATTGAACAATAGATATATGAAGTATGCAGTGTATACAATAAGTTTTGTCTTATGATAAGGCTTCTTACTTAAAGCCATAAGAACATTATAGTTTCTGAGTAAAGTAGAAGATTATATCCTAATCATATAATTGTGCTGGGAGATTGAATTGGAGTTTCATATTGTTTTTATACGTGCAACTTAGAATTGAGAGGAGAGATAGAATTGATTCTAATAATATTGTTAAGGTATAACTTAATCTAAGGAGAGAGTAAATTGAATGAGTTATTTTATTCTCATTATAGATAATATTTTGTATTGTGTTAATTTAGAATAATAATTTTTTTTTATATTGTGTAAATTCACGTGCTTGCCTGATTTCACCTCACTGTACCATTCATTAAACTAATTGGATATTTGTGGGAAAACCAAAAGTAAAGAGAGTGATTAATTATCCACAGCCACTTCTGTGTAAGAGAAATGTATGGAGAAATTTAGGGGATTCTTTGCTTAAGTTGAGTGTTATTGTGCTTATTAATTAATTATTCCTTGAAGTTATATTTAATATCATTTAGACAGAGTGGTGCAGGGTAAAAATAAATATTCTCTATGTTGATAAGGGAATGAACTGATTAATGAGAACCTGTAGAATAATACAGATAATATGATGTACTTTCTACTAATGTCTGTTAGGCGCAATTCCACTTGAATAAGTAGTCACTGCAACTTATCTTAACGCTAGCTATAAGGATAGAGTAAAAATACTAGTTGAGATGCAACAAGACTTCCCAAGAAATTAATGTTGGTTATCTTTAGAAAATAACAATTTGACAGATAAGAGACCTATCAGACCAAGCTAGGGGGCACAACACTTGTAACTTTATTATAAAAGACTAGCATATTGCTAAAACAAGAGTGCCCCTTCACAAATCCATGTTGACTCTCACAGATAACACCACCCTCATCTGCCCAATGCTGTATACGGTCCCTCACTACTTTCCCCAAGATCTTAACAACTACTGATGACATGCAAACTGGCCTATAATTAGACACTTCCAGTCTGTTACCACCCTTATGCAATGGCACTATCTTACCTTCCTTCCATTCCATGGGCACCTTTCCTGCAGCCAGACTTTCATTGAAAAGCCAGGTCAAAGGCACTGTCAGTTCCTTAGCACATTCTCTCAAAACTCATGGTGAGATACCATCCAGTCCCACAGCTTTACTGACATCCAGAGTACTCAGTATTTGAAACACACTCTCCTCCTGTACCTCTAAACCTCGAACCTGCCCTATCCCTCTAGTATTAAAACTGACTCCTCCAGGATGAAATACTCCAATAAAGTGTTCAATGAACAATTTCACTATGTCCTCTGCATCAGTCACTCTATTCCCATTTTTATCCCCCAATATCATTCTTCCACAGTCATTTCTCCTCCTACTGGCCACATAGCTAAAATATTCCCTAGGATTTTCTTTGGATCTTAGGGCCAATCTCCTCTCATATTCCAGTTTTGCCTTCCTTACCATACTAGTCACTCTTGTGGCCTGTGTCTTATATTCTTCATGCATCTTCTCTTCACCTGTTTCCTTATATCTCTTCAACTCCAATACCTTCTATTATTTACTAAATACTTGTTGACAGTCTCAACTCTTCCAGTTTAAAGATTCACAGATCCTGACTGTCACATTTTCTTAAAAACTTCCTAAGAACAAAATTCTCTGCTTGCTGCTCTCAATTTTCCATTCTCTCTCTCTCTCTCTCTCTCTTTAGGCTGTCGATTCAATCATCCATCAATCTCCTCGGTAAGCATGCACACTTCATGTAAATAGCAAGCAAGAAGTTAAGTAGTAATGGCTGACACATTGTCTTCGTTAGCATAAGGAGAATGTCTTTACAAAACAACAAATATCTCAACACTTCCTAAGAACAAAATTTTTAATTAATTAAATTAATTAAATTTAAAAAATTAATTTAATTAAATTAAATTAAATTAATTAAATAAAAAAATTAAATTAATTTAAATAAATTAAATCAATTTTGAATGCTTTACATTTCATTTTAACAATAATAATATCAATAACAGGATTGCAAGTGCTGATCATGTGTGTTACGAAATCAAAACTAATAATATATATTAGAATAGAAAAACAATTGTTAGATTCATAATTTTAAATTATTAAGATTAGTTTTAAAATCTGATATGGTAGAGTATCTGAAAAATGTAATCCATGCTCTGTCTTCATCTTTCTTTCTTTCTTTTTTTTTTTTTTTTTTTTTTTTTTTGGGGGGGGGGGTGCTTGGCACTAGAGTTCCTCTATGGCTTTGGATATTGTGGAAATTAAGATGATATTTTTGGAACTGCAGTATCAGCTAACTGCTTCAACATTAAATTTTGCAAGATTAGAAAAAAAATGCAGAAAGACTGGTCAATTTTCCATGTAGAGATCCACATAAAAAAAACATGGTTCCTGTGAAGATATATTGCAAATCGCAAGAAAATAATCATTTGACATGAATAGCTGATGGCCAGGAGTAGATTACTGCAAAATATGAACATGTATGCATATAGAAGATGGTACTACATCCATTATTAAGAAGGAAAAAGTCACTATTGTCAAGCATATGCTCAAAGATATGGCCTCATTCATTTGTGTTGACATTACCCCATAGTGCAGTGTTCATTAAAGTTATCCATAAGAAGTGTGTGGATAAGGCAGTTGCAACATAACATTATCAAGGGTGATCTGATATAACTCAAAACCTGATGGAAAATAACTGAACATATAAGAAATCCCACTGATAGGAGAATGGCTATCACTTCCAGAGCAGTATTAAGCTGGACATGCTGAATAGGAGTATTGTTGCCAACTAAGATAGCAACTCCAGTTCTTATCTTATGAATAACAGTGAAATGCCTTAAGTTAGGGTCCTCACTGGGTTTTATATGTTTCCTGTGGAGAGAAATAGATTGGTATGTGTTTCTGCAGAAGAACCAGGATATTATCAATATTTTGTTGAGATCCAAGCACTGCAAAAATTTGCCTATTCTTCTGGCTTTATAGACTTGTCCAGTTTTATTCAGCTTGTATTTGTCAAATGACTTTGAGTAGTATGGATGGCCACTGTCCATCACTTCCTCTGGAAAAATATTTAATACATCATCTGATATGTCAAGATTAGTTGTGTTTAATTTACTTTCAGTGGATACAGATAATAATAATCATATGATGATACACGGCCGTGAGTCCCCTTTTACGGGGAGGTACGGCACCATCTAGTCCCCACCAAATTTTATCCGGGCTCCGGAACCGGCATAGCCGACGAATCAGACCTATGGCTGGGTAAGTATGCTTGACTGTAATCCGTGTGTGTTCACTAGACTGGTTTGCCTGCTTGCGGGATGAAAAACTCCAGATAAACTGGTGGGAAAAACCCTGCTGTCCATGCCCAAGACTGGCTAACTTGGCTATAACTGAGGAAGATCCTTAAGCTCTTCGCATCATTAACAGGAATCGAACCTAGGACACTCCTTCCCCAGGCATATGGTTGCGAAGTGCATAGCCACTAGGCTAACCACGCGGACTAGTGGATACAGATGTATCCATTTCTTCTGTAGGGAATGTCTAGTGGCTTTTTCTCTCAGTGATACCCATTTTAGGAGTTGAGTGAGATAGTAACAAGTTGGAGAGATGTGCTCCACAGAGAAGCAACTGTGATCATATCACCTTCTCCTAAGAGGATTTCAGGACAGGTGTTGTAGTGCAGCGCTTCCCAAACTGTGGGCCGCGGCCCCCTTGGGGGCCGTAGGTTTTGTTGAGGGGGGGGCCGTGAAATAATGAAAACATTTAAAATGTTTTAAGACTAAGTAGATTTTTTTTATTTTAAAAGAAACGTATTTAACTTTTATTAATTATTATTTCTTTTTTGTTATTTTTTATATTTTAATAGAAAAATTCACACATTGATGTTGGTTCACAAACTTTGCTTCCTGCATATTTCAGCGCTTAATGAATATTAGTAAATATTACTTATTCATATGTTTCATTTCAAAGCAGTGGTTAATTGTATTTACTTCGAATGCTCTCCAGGGAAGCTCCAAATCTTCCTGTCCCTTTCATCACGCATTCGTAATCAGGGACTGTTGATATTGACTTTATATACATATCAAAACTCGTTTTATATTATCACTGTCATCCGAGCTAGTTTTCTGTTACCAATAAAAGTTTCGCATATACTTCACACATGAAGAAAAGCTTAAACAATTCATGTGGGGAGATAGTAAATCGCTGTGCACAGGCAATAAAAACAAGTACTTTTATTTGCCAGTGAATAAGGTATGAGCAGTCTGTGTAATATATTTCTCAACAACTAGTGCAATTAGAGACAACTGGGATAAAAACACACTAATTAATGAATCATCACATGTCCCCTCATACAGAAACTATGCTGTATAGACTGAATCAAAACCATACGTTGCATGGGAAAACACAGTATTTAACTAAAAACTATTGTTATTAATTAGATGTGTGTGAGTTTGATTTCCCAAGGCAGCAATAAAATTCAACCGAACGTGTTAAAATTCGTAAAAGTGTTAAAACTAAGTAATATATATATATATAATGAATGTTATGGCAGTTTCACATATGGAATTCGGTTGAAGAGAGTTAGTATTTCAACTCAATTGTCAGCTATTCTGTTATCTTTCGGTTGCGCAATCTTTTGTTAATACCGCACCAATCATATGCACGTTTTAATAACTTGCCTTTGCTGTCTGTTTCGCGTTAGGCTTAATTACCGTAAAAGGAGAAAAGTCACAAAAGAGAAAAATGTTCCTGGTCCGGGGATTCCCTTATTCAGGTAATATTCACTAATTTCATGTTATCAGTCTGTGGTGTGCCAGTATCGGTAAGTGGTGATATTATTTGATCTATTCTACGTTAAAAACTTTAACCCTGAGATGGATAAGTGGCTGATAAAAAATAAAAAATCCCGCGAACAATCAGAAGAAGCAGAAACAGACTAAAAAAAAAGAACAGTATTTCATATTTTACCAGAACAGCCCGCATCGTCTTCAGAACCAAACGGTAAGAGGCAAAAAATGTAATATATGCATTTGATTTTTGCAATATTCGCTGTGTATGTTTTGTATTGAATATAAATACAATAAATATTATAATAATATATCTCTCTATTACGATTTTTTTTCGAGGGGGGCCGTGAAATATTTTAATTTTTGCAAAGGGGGCCCTGACATACAGAAGTTTGGGAAGCACTGTTGTAGTGGACAGCTTTCTTTTTCCATCCTGATATATTCCGTTCTGATTTTATATTTTGTATTTTTTTCCTATCTTCCAACTCTGATCTCCAGAGATCTTCAGCCTACATCCATGATCCATGGGAGTAGGCTGGAAATCTCCCTGACAGCTGACACATTTAGCTTTATTTAGATTTATTATCCTGCTCTTTTCTACCATATCAGGCACAGGTAGTAGAGTCAAGAAAAGCAGTTTCAGCATGTATGGATATTTGAAATAACTATCAAACATAATAAGTAATAAGTATAATAAACGTAAAAAAATAAGTATCAAACATAAGGATGATGTTCCTAGTTGGAACTAGGTGACCAGCTCTCTATATATCAGGATGCACCTCATATCTGAGACTCTTGATCTTTAAGCTCTGAACACAGGTGAAGATATGGTTCGTATATTGTGAATGATCGTGTAATTTACTGCTTGTGTAACATTAGCGATTTTTATCTGTTTAATTATGTTTTTTCCTCAGAAAATTAGAGTATTATAATTTATTAGTGTAGATTTTCGTGTTTTTAAAGTATTTACTATATTTATAATATTTTTATTGTGATATTGTCAGCATGGCACCAACGTGACAAATTATTGTCTTGGTTGGTTGGTACAAATGATTTGAGAGGAGAGAAGTATTCCTTGAGGGAGAATGTAAAGGAGTTGTTAGAAGAGGCAAAACTGAAGAGCGAGAAGGTGAAGATTGTAAAGTCTCCTACCATGCTATGATAGAGGTGAACTGAAAGGAAGGAGGGCATTAATAACTAATGAGTCTATACATAGATTGTGCAAGAATGATGTAGACTTTGTGGATCTGTAGTCTATCTGTCTGATGGAAAGAAGGACTTGTACAATGCAGGCAGACTGCATCTGAATGGTTTTGGTGTTAGGTGTCTGGAGAGAGAGAGAGAGAGAGAGAGAGAGCTTTGTTCACCGAGCATGCTGAAGTGCAAATTCAGGGAAACGAAACTTAAGCAATTAGAGTGGAAGCAAGTGAGTTTGCATGAAAGCCCATGAAGCGAGTGAGTGTGAGAATGACAGTGAGAAATCTAGTCTCTCAAGCAAAATTATTGAATAGGGTAGTAAATTCAGAAAGTAAAGGTGGATTTTATTCGTCATCTTACATACACCTATTCGCTGTATGCAAATAATCTTTTTAATAATAATGCCTCTATATGTAATTTAATATGCAAATATCATAATTTAATTTTCACTTTATTTCTAATTAAATAATTTTTGTTTTTAAACCTTCTCTGTAAGATATTCACTTTTACATCTTTATAGCAAGTTTTGTGCTCCTGTGTCCTTTGGCTATGTTTGTTTATAAATGTGTTAATGACTATGTTCTCCATTTTCCAGTGGTTACTAATAGTATCATGTGATCAGCTGGAAAGCAGTAGAACCGAAGCACTCTAATGACTTTGCAACGCCTTTCTAGTTTCATGTAATGATCTGTTCTGTCTGTGCATTCACTCTGATGATGTGATGAGATATTCATCACACAATATAAGATTTATATTAAATTCCTTATTGTCCTTATGTAATTTACATGTATAGAGAGTTAATCATGCCTACGACTATGTTACTATTAACAATTACCTTCAGTCATCTGATGCGATGACTTAACTACCTTACAAATGTAGGCCTTTTAACATGAACTTTCTGTCTGCCATTATCTTCTCCCCCCCCACACACACACACCATGTCTCTAGCTTCACTATTTGTAGCCAATTATTAATAATATAATACTCTGTATTATACTATTAATAATTAATAAAGGTATAATACAATATACCCTTTATTAATATACCTATTAATAAAGGGTATATTGTATTATACCCTTACACTTAGCAATACCAAACTGACATTCATTATCATTTGACCACTGAACAAGGTTTGTTGTTGTTTTTTTCCAGATCAACTCGAAACCATTTTATAGTGGGAATGTCCCTTACAGCCCTTCCTAACTTTGCCTTCCTGTGGTTCCTCTGTTTTAAGTTTTTCAACAATACTGGTGGTTTATATAACTCATCTGAAGTGTCTCAAATATTGCTTCAATTGTAAAAATGGCATACAATTTTACTAAAATATACATTCTATTATTTATTTTTCCAAATATGCAATAAAGTAAAGATTTCTATCCATACCTCTTGAAGCACAGGAAGAACAGGTGGACTATGTTGCTGAAGAAAGTAAATCATCATTAAGGGATAACACATAGAGTGCAAAGCACCATCATCATCTGAAAATTCACATTCCTAAACAAAATTAGAAGGAAAAACAAATGTGTACTTGCATATCGTGTAAAATTTAATACTAACAGTAAAGACTTTCCACTAAAAGACAATTTTTTCAAAGGTAGCTATAAACATAAAATATAAAATGGATTATGGAATTATACTTAATGATTCTGGAATTATTGATAAAAACGAATATTTCCAGAATCAACGTTCTTTCATGCATAGTGAAGGCTAATGTAATTCATATGAAAATTTTCTGTTTATCACTTCATACTATTCCTTGGAGTATTTTTTTCATACTATTTTTTTTTAAAGCTGTATTTTCAAGTAATGACAAAGGGTCATTAGAGGTGCTATTAGTTTTCCCAACTTTTCCCAGTTTTCCTAGCTTTTTAACCAACAAGAAACTCTAACAAATAATTTCCAATTCAATGCCAACAAAGAGAATTATTATTATCATTATTATTATTATTATTATTATTACATGACACCTCCATGGAGTCCATCTACTCTATAACTCTCTGTCTTCACCACTCAAATCAATGTCATCTACCATCCATCATCACCACCACTATATTTCCACAGACAATCACAAACATCCATGTCCACAGGTGGGATTCAAAACCCGTGGAGAGCAGATACACTAACCACTCAGCCAACTAGGCAGGCTTGGTTCCTTGACTTGTCCTTTTTTTTTTTTTTTTTTTTTAATTCTGTGTTATACATAAGTGCTGACATTTGCCTCCCATTACTCTGTAAAGCTGCAATCACTATCTGCAGACCAAGTATGAGTAGGTGCTTGCTAAGAGCTTGCCTTAAAGAGATGAGCACCCAATCCAAAAATTGAAATTGTCATTAAATTAACATTTCTCTGTTTACAGAGATGCATGGGCATGAGGGATATACAAATTCCAAAGCACTTCATCAAAATTAATAAAAATAGTAATAAAAATGACCCATTGCATTTCATTAGGTGTTACTGTTTCATAATTATTGTATTCTTCAAAATTCATAGTGTTCCTCAAGGGATATAGAGGATACTATGAGAGTAGTATACAATTAAGTTTACATTATAACAAGCTTCCATTCACCAATTTTCTTTGGTCAACAAGACATCTTCATGGGCACAAAGAAATATGCTAAGTACATGTATGCAAACATACTAGCAGGAAGGCAAACACAAACTAACTGTAAGTGGTGGGTTCTTAGTCCTAAATGGCACTCTCTAGGGCTGTGGCAATGGAATCTTATTAAGGTCTCAAAATGATGGCCTCCCAGATTTTTGGTAATGTGAAGCAGCCAAATTTGTTTAGGTTTCGAGAATGCTGTAGTGCAGTAGTGGAACCCAAAAATAGTCTGTCATTTATATCTGCTTCTGTATAAGAGGGAATGATTCCGCTTCCCATTGGATTTGGTGATCTGTATCCAGCATTGTCAACCATTTCATGAATAGCTGTAATGCAGAAAATAGACACAGTTTCAATGTTCTTCTAGACTGATGTTAACTGTTCTTCCAACCTGTCCTTTGAACAGATTGGAAGGAAAGAAGGAAGGAGTGAGGGAAGGAGGGGGATATAAATGATGTATGTATGTATGTGGATAAAGTTTCTTTAGACCGAAAAGGATAAGCATCCTTTGGGTAGCCAGGTGACTAGTCTCAAAGAAGAAGAACAGACAGTTACTGTTTTCCTTTATAACAGAAATAGATACTCGGGTGTTGGCTGTTTAGGTGAGATAAAAACATTTACACATCCTTACCATGTGACCAAATGGAGAACACATCAGCAGTGTGTAGCCATATTGTGGGTTTGAGAAAGACAGAATTTAAAGCTGTATTTTAAAAATTTTCCATGAAAAGATTGGTGTGTGTGTGGGGGGGGAGGGGGGGGGTGCTCATAGCTGTGCCTCTTTCTCTGACAAGTAAAGTAGCCAGGGTAAATGGTAAAAGTGAATAAGGCTGATATGTCAGAGGGATAGAGAATATGAATGGGATCTGAAGTTTCTTTTAGGAGTACATTAGTGAACAGGAAAGTTATATCAAAATTAACTACAATACCAGTATCTTTGAGGATCATATCTGACAAGCAAGATATGAAATGTACAGAATTTTTAACATGAGAAGATGTGTGGCCAGTAATGAGGGAGCTATAAAGCTAAGTGTTTTGGCCACTTTATAAGAAGGGAAACCAATACTGTTTCACTATGGTTCTCAAGGGTGTGTTCTGTTTGTGTAATTAGCAAAAATACTACCTGCTGCAGACTGTGGGACAGATCATGAATTATTGATAGCTGAAGTTAAACTGAAATTAGGGCTAAGAAGAAACAAAAGGACAGTAGTATCAGATTTTATTTAAATGATATAAATGAACATTTGAAGTATAAGTTGGAAAAAAATTAAAACGTTTGGAGAAAACAAGAAGAGAATTAGAAGAACTATGGGAAGAAACAAAATATACTCATAGAAGCAGCAAAGAAGACTCTAAATAAAGCAACAAGAAAGAAAGATTGTAAATGGTTGTCAGAAGAAGCTGTTCAAATAGCACATGAAAGAAGAAAAATGAAACTTCAGAGAAACAAAGAAAGAGTTAGACAACTGAGTACAAATTTCCAAAGACAGCCTAGAAAAGATAAGGAAAAACATTTAAACAAAAGGTGCAAGGAAATTGAAGAAAGCAATATTATGAATAGAACAAATGATCTTTTTAGAAAAATAAATGTTACAGGGAAGTTTATCCCTAGTTGTAAAAAGTAATTCAGGTCTGATTGAAGAAGCAGTGAAAAAAAGATGGAAAGAGTATGCAGAGGATTTGTACAAGAAAAATAATATTGAAGGAGAATTTGAAAGGAGAGATTTGTTGAGGAATCCTTGATAATGAAAAGTGAAGTGATATCAGCAATGCAACAGCTGCCAAAAGGAAAAGCTCCTGGAGCTGATGTGTGTTAATGGAATTATTGAGAGCAGTGGGGATAAAGTAGTGAATATGTTTACTAAAATTTGTCAACAGGTTTGGAAGAAAATATACTGGCCTAGATTCATCCCAATTCCAAAAAAATCAAATCCCAGAAATTGTGAGAATTATAAAACCATCGCTTTAATTTCACATGCAAGAAGTTATGCTGAAAGTGATCCAACAAAGGTTGGAGCCATATGTGAATAGAGAAATGCCACAAGAACAGGCAGGCATTATGAGAGGTAAAGGAACTAGAGACCAAATAACAAATATGAGATGGATTATAGAAAGAACAAGAGAATTTCAGAAGTAAGTATTCATCTATTTTATTGATTACAAGAAAGCTTTTGATTGCATGGATCACAACAGACTGTGGATTGTAATGAGATCAAATACTTGAACATCTAATTCTCTTGATAAGAGAGCCTGCATGACAACCAGGAAGCTTCAGTAAAGTAAAAACAGTTCTGGGGGAAATAAATAGTGTTTGAGTCAAAAAAAGGGTGTGGCAGGGTTGTATACTGTCACCTTTTTAATGAATATATTATGAAAATGGCTGATTTAGACAAAGATCTAGATAGAATTAAAATTGGTGGCAGAAAAATAAATAATTTAAGATATGCAGATAATACAACCCTATTGGTTAAGACAGAAAGTAACAAAGCCAGGCTTAATTTAAACATCAGCAAACAAAAGTGATGGCTTCTGGCAATTTAAATGAATTTATAATAGAGGGAGATAAAATAGAAATCATTAAAAGTTATGATTTACTTGGATCCAGAATCAGAAAGGATTGTAAATGTGAAGACGAAATTAAAAGAAGTATAGTCATGGGGGAAAAAAAAAGTGATGTTAAACCTGAAAAAAATTATGAACGTAAGGCCACGAAAGTTAGAATAATTGTTAAAGCAATGGTATTTCCAGTAGTGATGTATGGGTGTGAAAGCTGGATTATTAAGAAGACAGAAAGTGAATTGATTTTGAATTATGGGTATGGAGGAGATTATTAAGAATCCCATAGACTACAAGAATGACCAATAAGAAGGTTTTAGAGAATATTAAAACAGAATGCTCCTTGGAAGTAATGATTGCTAAACAGAAGTTGATGTTGCTTGCCACCTTCCTAGCCTGCACTTTATACTCCTCATGCATTTGATTGCCACTGACTGTCTTGTACCTCCTCCATAACATTTTCTTTTCCAACACAACTTGCTCAATTTCACTATTCATCCATTTTACTCCTACTCCATTTACTCAATTATCTCTCTTTATATGCATTCATGACTTGCTTGTGTCAGATACTGCCTTATGAATTCCCATGGACCATCAACATCTTTTCTGCACAGCATCAATACATCAATCGGACGTATTGATACTCGATGACTACGGAGCTTCCCAAAATCACCTACCTTATAAGTCCACATATATCTGTTTCTGGTAATAATCTTTTCTGGTTTCACCACTTCCTAAACAATTATTTCCTAAATACCTCACTAACTGGCAGAAGTGTTAATACTTCATTAACAACTGTATGTTTTGAGGCTATCACCAAATCCAACACTAAATATAATAATACTCAAAATAACAAGGAAATCGTTTAAAAAATAAATCAATAAAATTCTGAAAAAAACAAAAACACTTTATTTTGGTATTTCTTGACTTGCATCATGGACTTGCAGTAAGACAGCCAGCCAGTTTATTCAACTCAAAAGCAAACATAATGATAGAAATTAAACTCTATCATAGTTAACAATACAGTATAAAATAGCAGTTTCAATTTTGATTTAATAACTGTCTGAGAAATAAGTTTTATACTTGTGACCAGTAAGTGGAATTTACCAAAACATAAAATACCAAAATGTTAACAAAACTAATAAAAAGTAATAGTGGGGGGGGGAATAAACTAATAATCTCTGTAGGCATCATTTTCTTAATAATGGAAGTTATAAATTCCCATTTGAGCATAAAGGATCCTCCCTATCATGAAGGAAAGACCAGAAAATAAAAAGCAAACGGTTGCCTAGCAATGCAATCTATTATGGGATTGTTGTGAGAGATGGTACATTCCAACAGTTGATGGGCTTGAATCTCACTGTGGGCAGAGATGTTTGTGATTGTCTTCAGATAGAAGATGAACTGCATCATCCAATAAGACTACTGTAATGCTTATTAGAAGCATAAAGCAGCTTGAAGAGATTCCATGTTTGGTCTCTAGAGCAGACTTCCCAGGTCATGTAAAAATAAATAAATTTAAAAACCCACTTACACCACAGTGCCTAAATGTAACCTTTGCAGCTTTTCATAGGTGGGAAAAATATCAAAAATAAATAAATAAGTAAATGCACAAATAAACTTCTAGGTAGTAGGTGAGTTTCATTGCCTAGTGAAACACCACAGCCCAGCTTATTAGAAGAATAAAGTGTCTGTTGTTGTCTTAATGGCAACTCCAGTTTTTGCCTTCTCCCCTTTTTCTTACATGCAATGTGGGTGATGCCTTTATCAGGCATGGTCTCCATACCTTAATTATAACTGGGAAGCCAGCACTTCCTCCATTTGAGGATACAGAAACAAAGCAATTTCCACAAGCTGGCCCACAAGATAGTACACAGGACCTATTGGAAATATATTGGGATGTTTCCTAATCAGCTGGCAAATAACTCTACTACCTGCTTACCCTGCCAGGTTGTGCCTAGAGAGAGCCTGCATACAGCAACTTGCAAGAGATACTGTCCAGGCCATACCTGGATTGGGATCTGAGCACTCCCTGTGTGAGGGTCATGTCTACAAGTTCTTTACCCCTACTGTATAAATTTTTCCTAACATTCTATCATGAATGACAGCATAAAAATTTTTTTTAAGGTTTAAAAAAATTCCTCATAGACTTTACCAGCATCAATGATGTGAACTACCACCACTTAGACATCTAAACCCAATCTGTTATTCATCACTGAACCTCAGCTACATCTTCTATGACTACAGCTCACCTAAAGTTGAAACAATACATTATGCATGATGTCTTCAATAAGAAGAATAGAACACACACTTTGGTCAAGTCTGATATACCATAGCAAAAATTATCAGACCTAGAATCCTCTTTATATGATCCATTTGCTGCCCTTCTAATTCTGATAATTATACTGGGATCTTCAGCATAATTATCATTATTTACTGTAATGTAAATAATGATAATTATACTGTAAATAATAATATAATTATTTACTGAATTCTTCTGAATGCTGTTCACATACAGACTAGTCATCTAAGAAGTGAAATGACCTTGCCTGAAAATTTCAACATCCAAAATTCTGATTCATCCTTCTCTAACTTTACAGACTAAGCTGGAAAAGAAGCTAAATTGCTTGCTTTTCAGTAATGATCTAATGCAGATTGTTAGTGTACCAACCATAATTACAGATAATCCACATCATTTTCCCTACACTGGACCTTTTCTTAACCTGGCTATCTTTCTAAATACACCAACAACATTAGCTCTCTTCTTGGCAACTGACACAACCTTGTCCATGTTTCTTTTTCTACATACTGGGATCTTCAATTATTTACTGAATTCTTCTGAATGCTGTTCACATACAGTCTAGTCATCTAAGAAGTGAAATGACCTTGCCTGAAAATTTCAACATCCAAAATACAGATGCCCACAGACAATTTCAGTTCTGTTTCATATCCTATAGCACTACAATGGTGCCAACTGAGATTATCAACAGAATTTCTATAATACTTTTTCATGGTCTGCTCTCCTGATACAAGCACAAGCTATCTAATAACTGAAATTATTCTTGCTGGAAAGAATACCTTTATTATACATTGTACTAAAAATTCTCAACCCTTACTGAAGCCTTGTTTTCCATCATATATGTCAAAGCAGTCTAAGCTAAAAATTCAACATACACTCAAGCTAAAAACTCAGTCATAGCTTACACCACATCCTAAAAACTGCAAAAAAAAAAGAAAATCAACAAATTAAATCTTTAAATCAGACTTGTAAAGGCCAAATGTACTAAGCTTATCTTCCTACTCAAATGGCAGTTGAGCTCCTGGTCCTTTACCAAGCCTGTTGAACAAAACTTCTGTCCTATGTTTCCATCTCTCTCTCATTCTGATGGAATGAGAACATCAAATATAAAGCAGCCTGCTTGGCATCAGTCTTCTTCTCCAACTCCTGTTTTAAAAAGACAAATCCCATCCATTTTATTCCATAAACCATCACAGTATGCCTCTTCTGATCTTTCATGAGAAGAACAACAGAAAAATACTCAATAGCCTTGATTTTAATAAGTCCTCTGGCCCAGATGGTATCTCTCCATTTGTATTAAGAGCTTGCACTACAGAACTTACATCCATCAGTCTCACCTCTGCAAGCTAGCTGGCCTAGTTGACCAAGTGGTTAGCATATTCAGCAAAGAGGCTGTGGGTTCAAAAACCAAGGGCATAATCGTTTGTGATTGTCCTACAAACCAATTACCATATGTATACTGATGTGACTTGTGTCCTGGCACAGTATGACCTTTAATGTCTTTGCATCAAAAAAATCAAATCAAATCAAATCTGCAAGCTGTCCAATTCATCTGGTATCTATCCAAAGGCATGGAAGCAAGCTTTTATCCAGCCTGTGCCTAAAAGGTGATAAAAGTCAGCCATCAAACTATTACCCTGTTGCCCTCATCTCTATACTATTCTCAAAAGTGATGGAGAAGACCATCGACAACAGCTTCTTCGCTACCTGGAGATTCATCAATTAATCAGTGATAACCAATATGGATTCTGCCATTCTTGTTTTACAGCACACCTCCTTGATAACTTTACCCACCTTTGGACACATGATACAGAAATACTTGGAGAATTTCATATGGTCACTCTTAATATTTCCAAGACATTTGATCAAGTTTGGCATCATTTCTTTCAAAGAAAGAAAGCCATGGTTTTCATCCTACACTTTATGAGTGATTTGCAAGCTCTGGACATTCATTGCTTGATATGGTGGATATTGCTGTTCTTTGGCCTCGTGTTTCAGGATTAATAAATAATAATTATTTCATTAAAGCATACATGTTTTGTATAAATATGGAATATTTAAAAGTATAAAGACCAGCATAAAGTAAATAGCTGAGTTGAAAATTTCTGATTTTTGCATAAAATATATGAAACAATATAATATAAATAAAATAAAAAATAATGACACTATCATTCATAATATAATCTAAATAGATCATGAAAGTAAAATGATAATATAATTATGCCTAGTCATACATCAAACCATTTTTCTGTAACCATTAATTCTAACAGCTTAGTCAACTAAATACAGGCTATACACATATCACTGTATAATGTCTAATTTGCATCATATTTCATATTTATAGGGTTTCCAATGGATTTTGCTTGATATTTTATCATATGTACCATTCAGATCTACAAAATTAAATACACATCCATGTTATATTCCCATAACTTCCAGACTGTTTTTCTTAAATTACAAATTTGGTGCTGAGAATGACCGTTTGGTCTGAAACCAGACTGTTTTTCCCCAAAGTTTCTATTCCATAATTTTTCTTAGCTAATTTTCAAGTATCCCTGCATAAATCATACTTGGAACACTTGAATTATAAATTAAAGATGCCAAGAAATTTGAGCCTGTGGCTCAGTGGAAGCAGTGCTTGCATCCTATGCACTAGGCTGCCCGATGATAGACTTACAGTTCATCTAGTCACCGAATGGAGGAACTTTTTCTAAGCCTTTCTTCAACCAGTTCCTGAGTTAGTCGATTTCTGGCACAGGCAAGTGAGTTTTGTCTCCCAGAAACTCAGGTTTCTGGGAGAAAAAAACTGAAAAAAAAAAAACTTTTTTCGTCTCCTGTAAACTCAAGAAAATCGATCATAGACCCCACATTATTTCAGACAGTAACATATCCTGTTAGGGTTAGGTACCAAAAGATGGCAGCACTTGTTTGCCAGTCTCTTCATCGGTTGCTGCCCATAATTAGTGATAGATATAGGCCAGCTATCTCTGATTCACTACCAGTGGAGATTGAACTGCCTACTCAGTATCCAAATGCTAGATAGGGTAAAAAGACCTCGCCTACTCCCTATAAGGGAATAAAAAGGCATTAACTTATTAAAAAATAAATTATATTCTTAGTTTCATCCTTTATCAAAGTGCAAGCTAACAAAGTTTGCAGGTGAAGTGACTTCTTGCACAAACTTTGTTGGCCTACACTTGGATAAGGGATGAAATCAAGAATATAATTTCTTGGCATCTTTAATTTATAGTAAATAACCAAGTGGAAAAATTTTCAACAACTGGAACACTTGGTAGAGAAATTCCTCTGTAAATCTCACATTCAGTGTTATTTTCCATTTTTATAGATGAATACTATGATAATTCTACTCCAATCATCTGAAATTCAGTTTTCAGAATTATGAAGATAAGGTAAAAACTTTTTTTGCCTTCATAACTGAACATTCCTGTCAAACATTTTCTACTCCCACTGCCTTTTCTCATTTCAGGTTTTTGATGCATACTGACATATTCTCCTAACTTCATTCCTGAATATTTTCTGCAACTGTTCCATTACACCTTGTTTCATTTAATGTAATTGCAGTAATCTACCATTTATCCAATTCTTCAAGTGTGAGAACTTGCCATTCTGATAATGTATACCTGGTACTGATTTCTTAGATTGCTCTTTAGATCTTTCACAAGGATCTGCTTTTCTTTTTTCTTTATATCAGCAGCCCTCTCTAATAACTCAAAACATTTTTTACTCTTCTTTAGTAGAATCTTCTGTGGGAATTGTATGAGCAATAATGCTCATTATATATATCTAATTTTAAAATCTTATATCAGCAGCCCTCTCTAATAACTCAAAACATTTTTTACTCTTCTTTAGTAGAATCTTCTGTGGGAATTGTATGAGCAATAATGCTCATTATATAATTCTAATTTTAAAATCTGCCCTAATATCAATCCACTTGGAAAATCACTCTACTTGGAATTGCTGCCATTCAAGGAATTTACTTTCCTGTCTTGTGTTGAATATTATACCTATTCCTTCCTTTTCTTGGTGGCTGCTGCTAGAATATAACATCTTAGTTAATTAGTAGTATCTCAGTAATACCAATTATGCTGACATGATACTTCTCTAATTCTCCTGTGGGTTCCACTTCTTTTCCAGTGATACTTCTCACAATGATAACACCTATCTTCAATGATAACCTTGTTTAATGAGACAAGGCTTCAGCAAGAATAAGTGAAACTTCAGCAATCATATTGTTTGTGGTTCTAAGCCAATACAGAATACAATGTCGGTGCTAAATTCCAAACTGCTAATCCCTCTATCCCTCTTTGTTTTTTTCAGTAACACAAATATAGACCTTATATTTTTAATTTGGTGCTGCTGCTTAATTTGATGTTTAGCATGAATATTACTGAACACTCCACATTTTCTAAAATGCATTTTAAGGATTATTATTATGGATTATTACTTTATTGGGGGAAAGTACATATGATTGCTTTATTACAGAGACTTGTGCTGTTTTAATGACATATTAAATAAGATGAACTGGATGCATCTGTCTGTAAATTTTCTTAAATAATCAATTTCCTTCTGTCAAAATCCGACTGTGGGCATCAATGTTTGTGATTGTCTTACCTTGGGTACTGCTATAATCTTTGATATAGCATAGTATGATCTCTGCTGCCCTGGCACCATTAAAACCATAAATCATCATCACCTTCTGTCAATCAATATTTCTGAATATATGAAGGAATGCTAACTTTATTATAAAGGGATGATAAACACATATTAGCAGAATTACTATTTCTCTTTCTAAGGGGGGGGGGAGTAAGTTGTTATTGTAAGCATTAAAACTGGTTATCAATTCTTGTATTTTATCAGTGTTCATGATGCACCAAACATCATCCACATACCTTCTGCAAAAGGAGGGGGAGGGAGAAAAAAAGAGAGAGAGAGGATTCTATCTGGGCCAATAATAATTGAAATGAATAATATAGCAATCTGGATTAATATTCTATCCAATCAGGTGGCTATAATTTTGTATATAAATGTTTAAGTAACATGTTGACATACTTGGTATTACCAAAACAAAGATGTTATTAATCATCACACAAAAATAATTCAGCACATAATGATGGGGAAGAGGAAGGAGTAGTAATTAACACTAAACATAAATATATTATTGAATGCTTTGCACTTTCAAGTGGTGATATGGGTGAAAATCAAAATGGAGAATTTATTTGTCATTAAGGAAATCTTCAGTCAAAAAAAAAAAAAGTAAAAGCTGGCTCTTACTGGGGATCTAAACAGTAGAGTAAGAAAAGAATAACACACACACACACACACACACATATATAAATGTTTGCATAAAATTTGGAGAAAAGAGCAAAAGTAGCAATAATGGTAAGTACATGATGGATTTCTATTCAGGATATGGAACAAAAATTACAAACGCCATATTACAGTATAAAGATGTGCATAAATTCACACAGTGAAAAAGACGCAGACGCACACAAAAAAAAAGGGGAAAAAAATAGAAAACTCTTACTCACTATGTTATTGTTCACAGCAATACTTTTATGCTGGTTCAGGAGAAAAGAGTATATGGGAGATCTGAAATAAAGAGAGATCACCATTTAGGTTTCAGCTGGATAAAAATGAATATCATAAAAATCAAAACTAAGAAAGTTTCAAAATAATTAAAGTTATCTGTATAAATAGAAAAATCCAAACTTCATGGTGAACTCGAGATGTTCAACTGGCAGACCTTGAAAATAAGAAATATTGAAAGTTCCTAGCAATTAGGTCTGCATGTGCTCTGAGAGAGTATGGAGAAAATGTAAGAAAACAAAGCATGCAAAAGTAGTGGAACAAAACACATGGGAATACTTTGGCAAAATATAGAATTAACAGGAAGGCGGCAAAATGTTCTTGAGGCCTGTGAAAAAAGCTTCAAACCAGAGGAAAGAATACTATAAAAAGGATCTAAAATGATAAAGGTGACACAAAAAAAAAAGTGATAAAGATATTCTAGAAGTCAATAGTAATTACTTTGAAAGACTGCTTAAATGATCGAAAAAGTGACAGAACAGTGGTAAAAAATATTCAAGAGGAGTGCAGTCAGGAGTACAAATCTATACTTAGGGTAAAGAATAAGCCATAGCATGAAATAAATTTGACAAGAAATGCTCAAACATGGAGGTATAAAAAGTGTTACAGTGGCTGTACTGCATTCAGAATGCTAGGTCAGTACATCAAATTCCAGATAATTGGAGATGAGCTCCCATTGCACCTAGCTATAAAAAAGGAAATAACCTGAATGTCATAATTATGGAGGACTTTTCCTGCAAAGTAGTCAAGGTAAAATTCTAGATAATTATACTTAAGAAGCAGCTAAAAAAAACTGTGGAAGAGAAGCTTTGAGATGAGCAGAGTTCAAGCCAAATAGATCAGGAACAGATTTTCACTTTAACAGGCTCAAATTGGGAAGTGCTTCGCACATTTATCCCACCAATAGGACTTCTCATTACCATTTGGGTGCCTCTTCCCCATCATGCAGGCAGGCTAATATGACACAAATTTTCATACTGTGTTAGTTGCAACCCCTTGGGTAGAATTTTATTGTCACTTTCTTGTGTGCTGCTCTCGCATTGGGCTGGCAGGCAGCCTCACTGACACAAAGTTTATGCACTATGTTTGTCGCAACTCTTTCAGTAGAATTTTATTTAAAGTTGGCATTTGTGATTTGTCTTAATGATATCGAAAATTTCAAATTTTCAAATGCTGTGTTTGGCAGTACAACAAACAGTTTTGCTACAGTCTATGCAGCATAGTTTCTGTGGGAGGAGACATTTCATTAGGTAGTGTCTTTTTTATCCTAGTTGTCTCTAATTCCACTATTTGTTGACGAGTATATTACACAGACTGAAAATGTCTCTGTACCTTATTCAATACAATAAAACTACTTATTTTTCTTGCTTCTGCAGTATAGTACTTGTAAGTGATTTATATTTTACAAAAATCTCCCTTTCCATCTATTCATAAGTTAGTTCTTTTTTTAAATTATGCCCATCATAAATACAAATATGAAAGTCTAGAGTTTATAGGATCACATATTCTTCACCCCCATTCCCAGATACTTATAACACAAGCACACATATAATATCATAGATGTAAATTATTCATACTACATTTTACAGTACTGAAAGTATTTTAATTCACGCCTATTCTTTCTCTTTCTTATATTGGCTATTCTTTACATCATCATGCATATCAAGGATTTAGGCCTAGCATGGCCTTAGAAGTCATTGTTGAATCTTTTAAGAGGACGTTCTGGTTTTCTTTTTCCTAATGGCTCGTACTTTAAGGCTTGTTTTGGTAATCTTTCTATTTTCATTCTTTGAAAGTGTTCCATCCATTTATGTTTATATTTTTTAATTTTTTCTATTACTGATTCTTGGTTTAATTCTTTCATAATTGACAAGAAATGCAGTCTTTTGACTCCTTGGAGGCCTGAATAATAATAATAATAATAATAATAATTTCTTTGTTTCTTTTGTGATCAAATACAGTATACTTTGCAGTTTTTCTCATAAACTTCATTTCTGCTGTTATTAATCTTCGTTTGTCTTTTTGTTTTATTGTCCAGATTTCACTTCCATACAATAAGACTGGTAGGGCTAATGTATTGTATACTTTTAGTCTGGTTTGTTTTTGAACTAGGTTTGGTTTAAAAATAACAGATGTAATTAGAGTTAATTACATCTGTTATTTTGAAATATTTTGCAATTTTTAGGTTTATATTTTTTTGATTTTCATATGTGATCATACATCCTAGATAGTTAAATGAATTCACCTGTTCTAAGATCTTGTTATCTATTACTATTTTAGTTCTTACTGGATCTTGTCCTTTAAAGGCCATAGTTTTTGATTTTTCTGTTGATATTATCATACCATAATCTTTGGCTATCTCATTTAGATCTAAAATAGCTTTATGCAAGTTATCTTCAGAATTTTTAATTATTATTTGGTCATCAGCAAACAGGAGACTGTTTAAGTTCGCAGTAGGAGAAAGTCCATAGATTCATTCCGATTACCTTCTTCTGTCAGCTTAAAAGTAGAATTATGTTCTCCATATCAGGTGACTGGCCTGACGATGGATAGTTCAGTGGTAGGGCTGCTACCTTAAGACTACTGAACTAGCCTTCTTCCAAATTTAAACCCATAGGAGGAATAAGGTATATTGAAGGAGAAAGAGTAGATTATAGAAGAATAGAGTAGAATTATAGTAAAGGTTTATAGAGGGGATAAGGTTATAAGGCCAGAAATGGAAAGACCCATTGGCCCTCGGGTACTCTAATAGCATGAGGGTCATAAAATAAGAAGAGTTGGCTGATAAGCCTTATAGGAAAGATTAAAGTGAGTGGATCTTTCTCAAAGTAGAAGAAGAAGTGGATAGATCCAGCTAGGGGACCACAGGAGTGCCACTTCCCTTACAATCAAGATGACTGCCCCTATTCTTTACATGTTTCAGTAAATCAAGTATAGTAACTAATAATCAAATATATCATTCTCTTTAATTTTTGTTTTTTAATATATTCTGAAAAGAACATTCCTTATCACCTTTTCCCGTCTCCTCAATACGAAATTAGTTACAATCGACGAAACTGTTACAAAAAGTCAAAAACAACTTGCAAGAAAGAAATTGCTGGTAAATTTGCTCGCTTCAACAGGTAGTTGGGTTTGCAGCGAGTGAGCTACAATCACCCTGACCTGAATGTTAAGACAAACAGTAGAGACATCAAGAGAATATAACATACATTTCAGTTTATACATCAGGAACAGGCACATGACATGGTGTCAAAACACTACCAATAGTCTATAATTAAGTTATAAGCAACAGTCAGAATAAATTGCACATATACAAGATGAGGGTTTGAGGTAAAATGTATAATACACTGGCACACTTTATCTCCACTATTATTCATCATCTATATAGATCACATAATGAAGGAGACATAAACTTGATATCAAAATTGAAGATGTCAAGCTCAGTTCTTTACTTTATACAGAGGACATTATACAGTTAAACAATCTAGTACCGGTCTCTGGGATTACTTAACTAAACTAAATAACTGTTATAACAAATTTGGCATGAAAATCAGCAATAAAAAGACAAAAACCATGAAAAAAACAGAAACAATGGAAATCAGCTAGCCATTCTGAATGGATACCTTATAGAACAAATAAAACACTTCAGTTATTTATGCATAATAATTAGCAAAAATGATAAATTATAAATGAAAACAGACAAGAGAATAAGCAAAGCTGGAATTGTGGGGAGTCAATTCAATAAATGTATGCACAATAAGAGAAAAATTAGTCAAATCACTAAACCAGCTGCATGCAAGGCATTTTGCAAACCAATTTTAACTTATGCATCTGAGAGCTGGGTTAGAAATAGAACAGTTAATCAAACTAGTGAACAGAAATATGAGAGTTCTGAAAAAAATTAGATGAGTAAATGGATGATATAAGTGTAGAATCATACTAAAAATGAAGATACTAAGAAAGAACCTGATGATGTTAATATTCAGGAATATATAGCAGAGCTAATCAAAGAGGGTGCAGTAACTTAAACAGGGAGAAAAAATACAGGGGTCGAAATGTCAAGTTATTATTTTATTATTAATCAGTAAAATAATCTTTTCAACACGTGTGTTTTGTGTCCCTAAATTCATAAATATGAATGCTGATCACCGTGTAACCTTAAAAGAAAGAGTCATCATAATCCATGGAGATGTGACCCACAAGCAGTGCTGCCTCTACAGTAAGCTAAAGATACGTAGTTCCATGTTAATTTATCGACTAGCCTTTTTGAAACGATGTAGAGACAGCAACTTAATACCCAACTGCATTAAACTAAAGAAGAAATTGCATCAGCTAAAGTGCTCCGTATCTATGCCAGGCGAGAAAAAGCATTGTTAAGAGAACAGATCCACAAGGCACGAAAGAACTTAGCATTTGCCAAGCCAAAGTGTTACAACTAAAATTTGAGCTATCTATCCAGTTACGTTAATCCAGAAATTTGGGATATTCTGGACAAGATCACAGACGACTCGGCCAAGCATCTATTACTCAAAAACAAAGAACAATTAAGAACAAAGTTTCAAGCATTAAAACTACAGGAAAGCACAAGATAATTATGATGCCGTAACGAAAGGAGCAGCCAATCATCCACAAATGCAGTTAGGAGCAACCAACCACCATCGGACAACTGTCTGGTTATCAACCAATCGGATTACAACCTTATCCAAGGTGAACTCTCGCTACTAGAGAAAGGTTTAAATTACACCACTGCTCCAAGGTCAGTAAATAAACTAGATATAATCTATCATATTGAGAGAGGTTTAAGATCCCTCCCCGGCAATTTAGCTGACAAAATACGGATGGTAACTGCCTGTTTATTAAATTCAACCAAAAAAATTAAGCAGCAACCTAAACAAAGCTGAAAAACTGGCCCTCAAATCCCTAAAAAATAACCGAGACATTATTATCACAAAAGCAGATAAAGGGAATGCCACTGTTGTTTTAAATCGGACAACCTACATAGAAAAAATGAACCATTTGGTATCGGACACAACACCTACCAAATGGTAAATTACAACCCCATGCAACGCAACAAAAAGAAAACTACTGAACTACTTAAATCAGTTAACACATGGCTGGAAGAAACAATTAAAAAATTAATACCGCAGTATGCCCGCGCGCCCAGAATTTATGGCCTGCCAAAAGTACACAAAACAGACAAACCATTACGTCTAATTGTGGAAGGAATCGACAGCCCGAATTACCACTTAGCCAAAAAATTAGCGGCCACACTCAAGGAATTGGTGTGGCCGCTATGTCAGCTTTGACATAACTTCCCTTTTCACCGATGTCCCAATCGATGATACTATCTTGCTCTTACAGAACATATTTCCACACGACATCACAGCCCTCTTTGCCCATGTACTCCGCTCCGGATATTTCGTGTGGCAAAACAATTTTTACCTTCAAAAAGAGGGTACAGCCATGGGCTGACCACTTTCCTCCCCAATAACGAACTTTTATATGGAAGACTTTGAGCAACAAGCTCTAGAGTCGGCTTGCCTAAAGCCCAAAATTCGGCTCAGATACGTTGCTGATTTTCCCATTTGGCCCCCATGGCCGCGAAGCACTAAATACATTCCTCAGCCACCTGAAAAAACAACACAAATGCATCCAATTCACCATTGAAATAAAAAAAAAAAAAAAACTCTCTTCCATTCCTAGACACACTTGTCACATGTCTTCCTGTCTGGCTGTCTCTCCTTCTCAGTTTACCGCAAACCTACACACACAGGCCAGTACATACACAAAACTTCTTACCACCCAATACAAAAACTAGGGGTCATAAGCAACCTTAAACACAGAGCTCAAACTATTTGTTCAAATGAACAAGTTCTTAACCATGAATATGAGACCATCAAACATACCTTTATAAAAAATGGATACAGTATAAAAACCATTCACAAGATCCTCCACAAAGATACCACTAATAACAAAAAAGATTTCAAGAATGCTATTGCTATACCATATGTTAGAGGCATTTCTGAAAAAATAGACAGAACACTACACAAATACAACATCAAAACCACTTTTAAACCCCTGACAAAATTAAGACACCTGCTCAGTTCTTCCAAGGATCCTCTGCCACACCTAGCCCACCCAGGGGTTTACAAAATACAATGCACATGTAACATACCATACATAAGGGAAACAGGGAGAACCATCCCAATCAGGAAGGATGAACACAAACGACACATAAAATACCTCCATTTTGGAAAAACCGGCCTTTCTGACCACGCACTCCAAACATACCACAGAATTTATTGGAAAGGTACCAAGTCTCTACACCACACCAAAACCTGGTTCAAGCATAAATTCAAGGAAGCATGGGAAATGCTCAAACATGATCCGAATCGGAATAAAAATGATGGTCTAGCCATTCCAAGAATGTGGAGGACCCATCTGCAACCTTCATAGCAACCGCAAAGAAAAATCTCAATACAAGAAGACTTGGTGAAGCGGTTTTTTTTTTTTTTCCCTCCTGAACATTCAATAGCAACCTTACTGTACAAATCCAGAAGATAATCGTAATATAACAATATGAACTGTATAATTCCAGAAGAATCCTAGTACGTGAGGATTTTAGCAAAGTTTATTGTAGTTTTTTTTTTTAAATCACTAGAGGGCAGGCTAAGAAAAAAGATTAGTTAACAACGTAGATGTAATTTATCTGTATAGAGTGCAACAGCATGTAGCTTGGTTCTTATACATATGTATCCTTCTGATGATGACCTCAATACAGGGGTCAAAACGTCATTATTATTTTATTATTAATCAGTAAAATAATCTTTTCGACACGTGTGTTTTGTGTCCCTAAATTCATAAATATGAAGGGAGAAAAAAGATAGCAAAACAGGAATTTGATTCCGGAATGGGGGTCACTTAAGGGTCAAAGCTAAATAACTGGGAGGAGACCTCCACATCACCTTTCAGGAATGTGGAGAACTGACTGGGTCATCCAACCTAATGTCCAATCCTCACCATCACATGGTACATCCTGTTAGTAGGTATCTACTGGGCAATGAACAAACAAGGGTGGGCTGGCAATCTGGGACTTGCCTGACCAAATTGTATCATTGGCTTAAGCTACAAATGCATATGATGGTACAACATGATGAGATTTCATACCAGCTGGGGACGTCATCCGGTTAAACAAGACTCCACTGTTTTTGTCAGGGAACCAGGGTGAACAGTGAAAAGTCAGTTACTAAAACAAGCTCCAACTCAACATCTAGAAGAAGAAGAATAAACCCAACATCAGAAGAATTGAAGATAGGAACCATCAATATAAGGAATATTAATGGAAAGGAAATCGAATTTGGAGAAGAATTGGAAAAGTACCATGTGGACATAACTGGCATTGCTGAGACAAAGAAGACAGAAACAGGTGAGATCTTAATAAATAATAAATATAGGATGCTATGAAAACAGACAAGAGAATAAGCAAAGCTGGAATGCTATTGCTACCCCTGGAATAAGGAGTAGTGATAGCATTCAACACCAAACATGAAGATAAACTTCTTGATTGGAAGGCAGTTTCAAGTAGAGTTACGGGGCAAACTTCAAAATGGGGAAATGGACAATAAAACTTATTTGTGCCTATGGTCTCACAGAAGGTTCTTCTAAGGAAGAAATGAAGAAATATAGCACGTGTTTTACAAAAAAACAAATTTTCTTGTAAAACAGTTACTATCGATATATCACATTTTTGTTTGTTGCCAGAGTACTTGATGGTCAGTAGTGGTTGTGTAGAATGCCAGGCCTGATTTCTGCTCTCTTCTTTTTTTGATGTCTTTTACGTGTTCAGACATGCGGATCTCTCCTGACCTTTCTGTCTGGCATACATAACAAATGCCACAAAAATCAATGTATCTCATAGATGCCTGGTTTTTTCATGGGGGTGATGTGGAGGTTTAGGTGGATGTAGGAATCTTATTTTTTGTAAAGGTAAAAGAGTCACTTTTATGTTTTATATGCAGAACAATGCAGCCACTTTGTCTGTGACATTCTTGATATAAGGCAGCATGATTGCATTCTTTAAATCTTGTTCAAGTAAGGGAGTTGCAGGATATGTATTATGACAAGGATCTGTACTTTAGTTTTGTAGATCTGGAAATGGCATATGACAAAGTGCCCAAAGAAAAGCTTTTCAAAACATTATAATTATATGGATGAATGGAACATTATAAAGAGCAATACATAGTCCATATTTAAGTTGTAAGACAGTAGTCAGCATTGAGGGAAATACAGGAAGATGGTTTGATGTAAAATCAGGGATAAGATAAGGATGAACATTATCTCCACTCTTATTCATCATCTTTATGGATTGCATTATGAAAGAAAGTGGCATTAAGCTCAATATTAGAATTGGAAATCTCAAACTTAGTTCTTTGCTTTATGCAGATGATGTTGTACTCCTAAACACATCTAGTGCAAGCGTCCAGGATTCTCTAACTAAATTGAATAACAGCTGTAATAAATTTGGCATGAAAACCAGCAATAAAAAAGGCCAAAACTATGAAAATAGGCAGAAACATAGAAAACTTCAGGTGATCTATGAATGGATCACCATTCAGCCTGAATGGTGATCCTAAAAAACAAGTAAATATTTCAGTTATTTATGCACAGTTTCTGGTGCAGATGACAGGTTTAATCTGGAAATAGACAACAGAATATGCAAAGCTGGTATGGTCGTTAATCAGCTAAATAAATTCATATGAAATAAAAGAGATATTAGCCAAAACACCAAACTAGTAGTATGTAAAACAGTGTTCCAATCAGTTTGAAGTTATGGATCTGAGAGTTGGGTTAAAAATAAAGCACTTAATCAAAGACTATGAGGGTTCTGAGACAAATTAGGGGAGTGAACCGATGGCATCAATGGCAGAATCATATTAAAACTGAACATATTAGAAAGGAATTTGACACTATTAGCATTCAAGAATGTGTAAGCAGAGCTAATCTTAGGTGGTATGGCAGCTTAAATAGAATAGGTGAGGAAGGGTTAGCAAAACAGGTGTTTGATGGCAGGAAAGAGACATAGAGTTAGACCAATATCTAGGAGGATTCATTCAGTCCTATGTGCTTTAGCAGCACGAAATATTAGATATGACAATATTGGAGTGCTCACAAGTAATAGACTAACTGTGAGGAAAATTGTGGATAGCCGATTAATAATAATGTAAACTTAATCATGTAGTGCTGTTATAGTAACCTGATCACCCCTTGGGCATACATATCAGGAAATTGATGATGATTCCAGAATGACATTAAAAACACCAGGAGGAAGGCCTAGATCTAGATAGACTGATGTGGTTAGAAGTTTTAGAAGACCAAAATATAAGATTTGACAATATTAGAGTGTTGGCAGATAACAGATTGATTTGGATAAAAATTGTTACTGGAAGAGTAATAATCATGTGGTAGCAGGGTACATATTAAGAATTTGATGATGATAAATTTGAAAAATTGTTCTGTGATTGGTATGTTTATTTAGTTTATCATCTCAATTCTATGTACATATTAACATCACAATCACCATATCTATATATATATATGTACGCACATGCGCGTGCGCGCGCACACACACGTGCACACAGCTATGCTGCATCTAAAAACAAGAATATTGCCTGCATATTCTTTATCCTAAATTTAGAGATTACAATAAAGATTTAAAAAACTGTAGCTTTTTTTCCCCATTTCATTTTTATTACCTGCTATTAATTTCTTTTTGTTTTTTAAGCTGGGATATTCAACTTACTGAACTCCTAAATTAATCTTAAACATTCTATTAATTCCTTCGGTAAACAGATCATGTCTACAATGTGGCTTAAATGGAGTTCTAAAATTTCTCTTTAAGCTGAACAAACTGGCTACCTAACTTACTGCAAAAGACTAAGAGCCAAATCAAAATTAAGTTTTTCTTTATATTTCTTTCTCTGAATTTCTGCTTAGTTTCTTCTTAATTCCAAAATTATACACTTCAATAATTACAAAGCAAAGAGCCTCCGTAGCTCAGTCGATATAGACGAAGCCCTTTGGTCAGAAAGACCTGGTTTGATTCCCGTCAGTGACGAGAGGAACTTTTTTATCTGGTCTCTTTTGATGAAAGGTGAGTTATCCAGTCTCATATGGAGGTAGGGAGGTTTCACCCAGAAATTCAGGTTTTTCATCCTCCAGAACAGGCAAACTGGCCCAGTGAACACACGCATCTACAGATATAGAATCATCAGCAGGTATGGGGGCTAACCACCTTATCCTCAAGTTACGGTTGCAGTTGTGAGGTCAAAGTTGGAAGGTGATGGGCGCTGAAGTGCCTGTTAAGACCACTGAATAAAAAAAAATTACAAAGTAAAAATTTATTACTCTATCAAAGATAAAAAAGATGTTACTAGAAAAAAAAAATAGCGTACTTAATTGTTTTTCATTTAGTTGAAAAAAAAAGTTGACATAATCAATTTTGTACTTACCACTCCCCAGCATCTGAATGCAAGTTCCAGTAGTTCCACTCGTTCATCCAACTTGGCATACAATTGAAGTAATTTGGCAGAGTTTAACTCTTTTAATTTATTATGAGTAATTTGAACAAATATTCTGTGTCCATTATGTCTGGACATCAAGCTTATATTAGCAGGATTTTCATTAAAATTTCTTGTGACATCTTCATAATACATTTTAGCTAAAAAGAAGAAATGAGAGAGAGAGAAAAATGATGGAAATATACAAACAACAGATTTTATTAAGTCAAAGAACATTGTAATTTGAACATTGTAATAATAATATAGCTAATTTTCTTTTTACGCAGCCTTTTTTTTAGATGATTTTGAAACGACACAATTTAGAAAACAAAAGCAATTCTATTTTTACACTTTTTTACATTTTTACAAATGGTACTTATTTTTTTTAAATTTCAGTTTGAATTCAATTCTGCTAAAAAGTGTATTTCCATTATAATTATCATTTTTTAGAACAGTACATATATACTTAAACATGAATTTTGGGGAACCCCCTCAATGTTTTAAATATCTGGGATTATTCTACACTACAGAATGTAGACAATTGTGGCAACAACAAAAAAATCAATTTTTGTAATTACGATTCTCTGAAGTTAAGCCGATAGATGATCCATTATATTCACTTGTCATTGGTTCCTGGAAGCAGAAGGGTGCTATGAAATAGAGTTACACAGGTATGTATTAAATTTTGAAGTTTTGTATGTGCAATATCAAATTACTAAAATTAATTACTGACTATTTTCAGATATTTTCGTAACATTACCCCATTAATCATGATGTCAGATAATTCAGTTAGGCAGAAGAAGAAAAGATAAGCTATTTCTTTAGAAACTAAGATCCAAATTTTAAATAAATTAGCAGCTGGAGAAGGTTCAACATCCTTAGGGAAATATTTTCAGTTGAATGAAGTTACTATGACGACGATTAAGAAAAATGAAGAGGCCATTAGAAAATCTATTCTTTATGGAACAAAATTAGGTATTAAGTTGTCATCGTATACGAAAGACATTATAAAAGTGAAGATGGAAAAATCCTTAGTGATGTGGATAGAAGATTGCTCACAAAAAGAAATACCTTTAGACAGAAATGTCATCAAACAGAAAGTAAAATAATAGAGTCATGTGACTATTATTTTGCAGCAATGCTTCAGGAGATCGTACATTAAAAACATTACTCATTAATCGATCCCTAAGACCGTGGGCAATGAAAGGTGTGGATTTTAACCAGTGCACTGTAAAGCAAACAAAAAAAGGTTGGGTTACAAAATATATTTTTAATGAATGGTTTCATCAATGTTTTGTTCCAGAAGTTAAACACTATTTGATGGGAAAAAAATTTGGACCTTAAAGTTTTATTGCTCGAGTGTTCTAAACCAGCAAATAAACATTCTTCGATTAAAATCTGGATCCATATCTATTACTTGCTGCTTAAGCGATTCTAAACTGCGAAATATTCCATCCAGTTTTTGACTGTTATCTCCTTTGGAACTTCATCTTCACATTCCATTTGTTCGTTGTCTTCATATATATGTTGTTCAATTTCAAGATTGTTGTCGCTGAAATCTTTTGAATTTGAATCCAATAATTCTTTAACATCTTCTGCATCAACACCATCAAAACCAAGATCTTCACCAATTGCAATGATTTCTTCAATCATGTTGTTCACAGGATTTTTAAAACAACCTAAGTTATCAGTCTTGCCTTTTCTCTCACAGCTCACCTACCTTACCCTCAGTAACACACAAATTACCAAGCAACGTCAAATCTCTCTGCTTGGACTAACATTTACCACCAATCTTCCCTAGAAGAAATACATCATATCAATAGTTTCCTCAGCATCCAAGAAACTAGGCATTCTCTTTTGTTCAAAAGAACATTTTACACCATTGAACTGACACCCATTTTCCGCTGCCCATAATTCCAGCCTATTCAAATCATTCAGCAAGTATTGCGTATCAGTGGCATTCCTGATCCTACCTATCTTGGCATCATCGGCAAATAGCTGTATGCCGCTTGTCAAATCCTTCCCAATATCGTTAATGTACAGATTGAATAACAGTGGACCATGCACTGATCCTTGTTGTGCACCACTAGTTATCTTAAATCACATCCCCCGTATACCACTTTTTGATATCCGTCAGTCAGTCAGCCAGCCATCCTCTTATCCATGCTAATATTCTATAATCTAGACCCATTTTCTCCAATTTATGCATCAGTCTGCCATGTTATATTCTGTCAAAATCCTTAGCAAAATCCAAAAGTATCAGAGATCCAAAAGTAAGAGATAATGAAATATCTCTTACTTAATAAATATCTTATTTAATTTGTTCTTGCGATTTTGTTTAATACTCAAACATAAGAAGAATAAAATTATTTAAATTATGGTAGATAAGTTAATAATGTCACTTTTCAAGCAGCAGTACTATCATAATATATATGGTATCTATATTATAAGTAGCAGTATCATAGTACTATCATGTATATAATCTTGAGAGCACATATCAGAGATTTGATGATGAAATTAAGAGTCAAAATAGGAAGTTTTACAGTATTACACATACCAGTCACTGAATTAGAAACTTTTATTTAATACCATACCTCCTTTAGCGACTGCAAATATTGATCCTCTTGAATTCCCTGCATAGTTGGATGTAATCTGGGTCAGGAACAGCCTTCATTAAATACTTCTTGGTCAACTGCTGCACAAAGGAAGTCCTGTTTGTATGTACAAGCCTACTCAGTTACGCGTAACCACAGTTACGCCTCTTAGACAAGCAATGTGGGTGATTTTTCCGCTGATTAAACATCCAGGATATCTTAACTTTGGAGAAACTAGTCAGGTTTGCTGTTTTCAAAATCATGGCTCCAGCCAGATCGGCATCCACAATAAACCCTTTATCGCTTGTTAATAAGATCCTTCGTTTTTCCCACTATATCAACACTTCTGACGTGACCAGCAGCATTCTGAAATAGTTGCCTAGAAGTATTTTGCATACATAATATGCATGTATAAGCTGCATAAGTGACAATTACGTACACATCTGCATAAAGGTTCCTAATTCAGTGGCCGGTAGGTATCGTAGTATTCTGGTATCCTGCATATTTCTGGAGGGCAAATATTAGGAATTTGATGAAAGTTAGCAGTCAAAATATTTATTACAGTACAAAATAAAAATGAATAAAGACATAATAATAAAACATCAAAATAAAAATGTTAATAGTCAAAATAATTACACAAAAATTTAATCAATGATATTTCGAAACTATTTTTAATACCAAAGAATTTATACTGACACATTTAAATTAACATGTTTTCTGTATTTTACAAATTCCAAAAAACTTAAAGAAGTCTGCATTATTTTCTAATACACTGTTTTCACTTTCTTTCCATCAATGTAACTTACGATATTAAAAATAGATGGATTACTACAAGAAGATGATAGATGTAATTTAATGGTCAATGTTAACAAAATTTTGACTCTTAAGCAAACCTTAACAAACAAATGAAAAAGTAGATCATATTTTAAAAAATGTGTTAATTTAGTATTGTTTTTGCATATTAGTGAGGTATCTATGACAATTCCTGATATCATTATTGTCAGGGTTTGCTTAAAGGGTCAAAGCTTAGATAACCTAAAGAAAACCTGCAAGTAATTCAGAAAGCAGATCTGGACTTTGAAACAATCTCCAATCCTCACCTTTTCATGGTGCACCACATTATTAGTTATTATCCACCTGAATAATGAACAAATGAGGATAGACTAATAACTGGGATTCAACCAAATAATTTTCTGTAGTGCCTTAAACCACCAACATAAATGACAGTACAACATTATTGAAATGCCATACCACCTAGTTAAACAACACTGCATTGATTAATGAACTAGGGTTAATAATGAAAACTCAGCTAATGGAACAAACTCATCCCCAGAAAAATGAAAATTAGGCACCATCGAATAAAAGAAATATGAGCAAAAGAGAAGTAGAACTCACAGAAGAATTGTAGAAGTATCATGTGTCAACATAATCTGTGACGGAAATGAAGAAAACTAAAACAGGTGAGATTCTGATAAATAATACCTCTATTTTATTTATATTTATTATACACACAGCAAAAACGACAGCAAATTGGACAGCAAAAACGTCCAATCAGGAAGTACTGGAACAAATGAGGAAATCACGTGAACTTTTAGATACCATAAAAAGAAGGAAAACTGCATATCTTGGTCACCAACTTCAGCAATGATCATAAAAGAGAAGATAAATGGAAGAAGAGGACAAGGAAGACAAAGAAAATCTTGGCTGCCAGACATCAGACTGGCATGAACTCTGAGAGACTGCTCAGAGTGGCTGAGAATTGCTCAAGATTTCCCAAGGTGGTTGCTGACCTCCGATAAGAGATGGCACTCAAAGAAGAAGATACACATAGATTCGTATAAATGTAGTAATTTTATTACTGCAAATATTTCAATCAGACACTAACTGGTCATCATCATCAGTGCATCAGCATAATCATAATGTGATGCTACAATGAAGAATGTTAATCCTATTTACAGAGCTGAGCCACATGATGGATGCCACCTAGTAGGTGGTTATTACAATAAAATAAGATTACAATTAAGCGAAATTTAAAATTAAATGATTTGAAATAAAATTAAATGATTTAAATAAAATTAAATTTAATCACATAATGAAATGACATAATGAAATAACATTATCTAGCTAACAGGCTATGTTTTGAATGTGCAAAAATTCTTTTTAATGCCAAGCCTCCTCATCCTAATCTATCTTACTCAGAATTAAAAGCACTGAAATCACTGAAAAATAATAATGATTTAATTATTACGAAAGCTGACAAAGGGAAGGCTGTAGTTATTCAAGATAGAAGAGAACATAAGAAAAAAATGTCTCTACTGCTCCAAGACTATTCAACTTACAGGCCCCTCACATCATATCCTACTGGTAGTCAATTAAAAATACTTAATTCTCCTATAGATAATATATCTATATGGAATGAAGATCAAAAAAAAAACTTGAAACTTCTTTCGGTCATCCACCATGCAGGTCCAGTTTTACATGCAATAACAGCAGAAATATTTTCTTGACACGAAGAAACTATTCTTGATAAAAATATATTTTTATTAAAGCTCTCTCTTTTTGTGTAAAATCTCTCTCTTTTTTTATTTTTTTTTATTTTTGAGAAAGTTATATTTTCTGGATATAATATTTCGTCTCTGCCTGTTCCATCAGCACAAACAAGCAGCAATAATAATAATAAAGAAAGATCTGAGCACAGGTGAACTCTAACGCAGTTTGTGTTATATTCTTTTGTGTAAGAAAAGTTCAAGACATGTTTAAACATGTTTAAATCATGCAGCCATTCCTATTCAAACTCCTTGCCCTGAGATAACATGGATATATGCATACTCAAAAAATTAATAAGCATCACAATTTCATTGCCTTACTTTTTGTTAATTTAATAATAACTGATACTTTCTTTTAATTTGATCCCATTCTCAAATAAACAAAAAATTGCATAAAAATAATAAATGAAAAAATGAGTTCTAAGAATAGTTTGTAAAAACTAATATGGAAGAAAAATAGGAATATAATTTCTTGCATAATAATATAAAATAATAAAAACTGTTATTACCTTCTTTAAAAATCTCATAAACAGTAGGCAGCATATCTGAATTCATCAATTTACCTATTACAGTAATATTAATATCTGATCCTTTAAGTGCCACACCACTTTCCATAGAACCATAAATGTGTGCTTTACATCCTGAACAGTAATGAACAAAATTTTATTATTACATAAAAAAATTCTCACAAATATAAGAACAACAGAAAAAGATATGAAAATTATGAAAAGTAATTACCTAACAAAAACATATTAGAAAACTTCATTAGTCTTTTAAACAAAAGGATGAATGACATAAATACAGGGGCTTGAAAAATTTTTGTGCTGGCTCCCCGGTCAGCAAATATCTCACTCATCACTCAGATGTCAGCCTGTATGATTATCTATCATATCATGGTCATGTGTTTAATCCCAGATCTGGTCAATTTATGAGCTTTTGTTAATGCTACGGCTAATTTTTATCTTGTGTGACTAACTACCAGTGTTCAAGCAAATATTTTAGCAACTTATATATTGGAGTGCTTATCAGTCTGTGAAGAAAAAATTTATGCATTTTATAAGTGATACAAGACCATTTATTATTATTATTATTATTATTATTACATGACACCTCTAAGGAGTCCAAAGACTCATCAAGGGAGGGCACCTAATCTACAACTCTCCATCTCCACCACTCAATCCAACAACTACAAACCGCAACTATCATCGTCACCAATGCTGCCCACCACTTTCACAGACAATCACAAACATCCATGCCCACAGCAGGATTTGAAGCTGGAGCCTTTTGGCTGGAGAGCGGATACGCTAACACTTGGCCAACCAAGCCAGCATATTATTTTAATGATACTATTTTTCAGTATGTTTTTGGTTCTAAAAATTATGTCTTGAATCACTTTTATTATGGAAAAAAATCAAACAATTTCTTTTCTGCCATTACACATCGAAACCATTCACTATCTATCATGAACACTTTCAATTAAAAAAAAAAACACCTTTAGGTGTACATAACTACATTAGTGTATTTCTGAACTGTGATTGGCTCCGAGACATTACCGGAAGAACAGTCATGTGATGACATGGTGCTAATTCAAAAACAACCGAAAGACATTTAGAATCAATGGAAAGAAATATTTTGGGAAAACAAATATTTCCTTCTCAACTTTTCAAGTTTTAATATCCACTTGTCAAATTCTGTATGTTCCATCACTGGATAAGAAATTAGCTAATTACTGCTGTCACCTGTGTATTTTAGTTTGCATGCCACAATTACCTTGTAGTACAACTTGAGTGGTTACTAAAGATAAAATTATAAAAGCATATCGTATCCTCTCACTGGTCATATTTCATTATGACAAAATCAGTGATAATCAACAAAACAAGCATTTGTAATGACCAGCAATCTCAAATAGATGCAACAAATGTGATATAAAACAGAATCAGCACTACATAAATAAAACTGATGATTAAATTATTGAAAACATCTCTTCTGATTTTTTTTGTACTTGTCAACAAAAATTCTTGCTTATCATGGATTAAAAGATAAGCTCATTTTTCAATCCCTGCACATATATTATAATTATTACACAGACATCTCCATGTAGTCCAAAGATGAATCACAGAAGAAAATAAACTCATATTACTCCTTGATATCATTCACTGAGAAAGTACTCATTCGTGACCAATGGCAATCCATTCCACTCATTTGCCACCCATAAGCAAAATATTCAGCCTTCATACTCTTTACTCCATGCTCTTACACATTTTCTACAAGTAACCACTTGTTCTTTCCTGTAGTGTATTGAAAATTTTTCTGTACCAATCCAATAAAAGCTACTTCATCATTTTTATAAAACCTATTTAGTAATTTATGTTTCTAATATATAATCTCTTTCTTATCATTCAATTTTTGTAACCCACAAATTTTCAATCTCTCAAAATAGGGAGAATCCCATCAACTTGTCACCACTTGATGAACTGACCTCTGGATCCTCTCCATTTCCTTATCATAAAGAAATGCGTCTAACCAAAGTTCAATCAATGTAGTACACAGTCTATTCATCTTTCTTTCCAAAGTTGATGGGATTCTCCCTATTTTGAAAGATTGAAAATTTGTGGGTTACAAAAATTGAATGATAAGAAAGAGATTATATATTAGAAACATATAAATTCACTCTTATAAAGTGAATCCCACACTTTGCTGCATTAAAGTGACAATCATAATCCCTGCACATGATGTTAGTCTATTAATATCACTCTGAAGAATCTCTATAATCTTCATTAACTATTATCCTATCTATTTTTGCATCATTAGCAAATAACCAAATATTTCCCATGAAATCTTTTCCTGTATCATTAACATGAAAATTAAACAGAAGTAGCTGTTTACAGAGCACTGCAGAACAGTGCTACTACCACACTTTCTCCTGGATTATATTTCTCTACATACTACTGCTTGAAGTATCCATTAGTTGTGTCCCATTATCTATAACTAGCTTTGTAATTATTCCATTTGCTACAATTATGAAACAGAGATTCAGAGCAGCATCCTGTCAAATGACTGTGCACAGTCCAACAGTATCATCAAGTAGCTATTTCCTTCATCCAACTCAACTATCATTTTATAATAGAAAGTGTATATTACCAAGGCAACACCTGCTCTTCATAAAACTGTGCAACCCTGTAAAGTGATCTTCCTCTTCCAGAAGAAGAAGAGGAAAATTACTTTAGGAAGAATTTAATAATATTGGGGAGAATCTGAATGGGGATATTCAGCTATTTGTAGATGACACAAAGTTGAGAAGAACTATAAGTAGAGCTGATGTAGTTTTAAAATTTGGAAAACAAAGATGGAATGTAGAATTTACTCTAGGTGGAGATATATTGTTGGAGGATCTTAAGGTGATGATGGATAGGGATCTAAAATTTAGAGGACACATGGACACAAATTGTGAGGACAACACAATGATGCAGAGGACACTGACATACAAGCAAGAAGATTCTGATTCCATTATATAAGGCCTTGATTAAGCCACCTATGGACTACTGTGCACAAAGATGGTCACCTGCTTATCAAAAGGATGAAGAGATATTGGAAAGGGTCCAGAGGCAATTGATTAAGGTAATTTCTAGTGTCTGGAATGTTGAGTATGAAGAAAGGTTGAGGAGATGCAAACTACATAGTTTGGTGGATAGGAGGAAAAGGGATTATATAATAGAGATGTACTAATTGGTAGGATGTTGTTATAGGATTAATATTGAAGAGGTTTTTCATAAAATGATAAGAGATGGGGATGGGGGGGAAGAGAGAGAGGTCATCCCTAGAAGCTATATAAGGAGGAAGTGAGAAGGAGCTTTTTTTTGCATGGAGACTTGTGAATAATTGGAATGCACTGCCTGAGAGTCTGCAGAAAATTTGAATATATTTAAGGCATAGTACGATGAGCTGTGCATATGATAAAGGGACCTCCCATGATGGGTCTTCTTTGATTCAATGAGAGTTCTTGGGATAATATTGGGTTGGCAAATAAGTTCGTTCAGTTTTTCAGAGTGGAATGAAACACATTTTATTTAATATATATAATACATACTAGTCAGTTATATATTGACCCTCTTTATCAATGACCTCTTGCCATCTGTCCACCAACTTCATTATGCCATGTTCATAAAACTCCTGAGGTTTACTGGCGAAAAACCGATCCAAGTGTCTTTTGACATCCTCCTCATCAGCGAAGATTTTCCCATTCAGAGAATTCTGCAACAATCGGGAAAAGTGGTAATCGGAAAGTGCCAGGTCCGGTGAATACAGAGGATGCGGCAAAACATCCCAGCCAAGACGTAACAATTTACTCCGGGTTGTTAACGATGTGTGGGGTCTGGTGTTGTCGTGGTGAAAGACAACTCCTTTCTGATTTGCCAATTCAGGACGTTTTGTGCTAATTGCACAGCCCAATCGCGTTAACTGTGAGCAATAGACAGATGAATCAATCGTTCTGCCTGACGGTAACACCTCGTAGTGGACAACACCTTTATAATCCCACCACACAGAGAATATGATCTTCTTTGGGTGCAATCCTGCTTTCGAGGTTGTTTGCGGCGGTTCGCTCCTGTGCCCCCATGATCTTATTATTATTATTATTATTATTCCTGATACCTCCAAGGAGTCCGAAGACTCATCGTGGGAGGACATCTACAATTCTCTCTACACCTAACCTCTACTACGAATCATCTCCATCAACGCCATCTACCGCCCACTTCCAACACCACCACAACTAGTAATTTTTGTCTGTAAATTGCGTGTGTTCTGAAGGGCCGATTTGTATGAATGATATGAAATATAATTATACGTACCACGTTTTCATACACGACCCATTTTTCATCTCCCATAATCATCCGCTTCAAAAATGGGTTCTTTTCTTGGCAATGTCGCAGCGAATCACAGATGGATATGCGAGCAGTAATATTAGCCTCAGTCAATTCATGCGGCACCACCCAAACATTGAGTTTTGAAACATATCCCAGCTTGTGCAAATAGTTTTCAATGCTTGTATGGGATATGTTCAATACTGCAGCAATCTCTTCCACTGTTTAAGATGGATTTTTGTCGACGATATCCTTCACAACACTCGATTCAACCTCGGTCGGGCGACCAGCGCAAGGCACATCACTGACGTCGAAATCTCCAGAGAACAGAATTTGGCAAAACACTTTTGGCATGCGCGGTCTGTTAAGGAACCATCCCCATATACACTGCATATTTTTTTATGGGCCTCCACAGCTCGTTTGCCTTTTTTGAAATAAAAAAGCAAAATATGCCGGTAATGTGCGTTATTTCCTTCCATTTCTAAAAAATATGTTACACACACACACACACAACTGAAGTAGGCTGAACGAAAATTCACTGAAAGGTTACGTGAAATGTCACCTTTCAATTGCACAATAGCGTTGCACAGTAGAGCAACAATAGCAACAGGCGAAGCGGCATAAACTTGCACTAATGCATAAACCAAACGAATTTATTTGCCAACCATAATAATAATGTCTCATATATATATTTCACCTATTCTTAAATTTCTGTCTCTAATCAAGTTCTTCAATTCCTTAGCCACAACTCTCTGGCTAAGGTACTAGAGATACTGATTGGTTTATAATTTGCTGCCTTAGTCTTACTGATGCAACTTAGTGAAATGAACTATTCCCCCCCCCCCCATTCATATTCCCATGGACCCTAGCCAGAGCTGAGAATCAAGTTGAACAGCAGGGTTGACACAATGCCAATTTCGTTGCATATTCTTGTGATACACAGTCTGATATTCCATCTAAACCCATATTTGAATTAAGATTCTGCAATATCCTAACACCCAGTCCATCTATCTCTATTCTCATATTAATCCCTGTGATATCTTCAATAGCTCCAACTGGATGAATACACCTTACAAAGTGTTGGCTCAGTAGTTCAATTATTTCTTCTGCTTCTGTCATTTCCAACAACTCCTAGACAGTAGGATGAACATGAAAAACAAGACTTCAGAGGAACAGTAATTCACCCTTATATAGTCAGTCACATACAAAATATCAAGAATACTACATCATCAAAATTTGAAGGTGGCATTCTACCCCAATCAACAAGATTTCTAATCTCCTGAAACCTCCCCACCTACCTTTCAAGAAACCTGGTGTCTGCGAGATCAACTGTGATTCATACTACATAAGACAGAGAGGTAGGTCAGGAGAAACATGCCATTCCGAACACATCAAGGACCTAGAAAACACAAATCAGGACTTCCAGCATATAAAATTGAAACCAAACATCAAGTATTATGGCAGCAAAACCAAACTGCTCCAATTAGATTGCTATTTTTTCTCAAGAATTTAAGGAACCAGATGAAATGATCAAACATTCTCAACAGTGCTTTAAAACAAGGGATGATTCTACATCAAGTCTGGTCTTCTCTAATTCAATATGACACACACATGATTACTAGTGCTTTGCAACAGGCCATGAACCAGCAAACATCACAGAAAATGTGTGCTTTCCATTGTTATTCCTGTTTTTTTAAATATTTCAGTATGCACAGTACCTGTTATAACCTGTTTTTTTTTTTTTTTAGTTTATTCACACATTTCTCCTGATGATGTGAAAAACAAGAATTGTCACAAAACTAGTATAAAAAATTATTCTATTACATATGTTTCTTTCATGTGGAATAATACTGGAAAAAACACAATTCTGCCTTATCTGCCATAAAAAAAAAAGAACATTTTCTTACAGTCTTATGGTTGACCACACCCAGATCTCTATAAAAGATGAGATCTCTCTTCTTGGGATTACTCTTCAAACTTCTTTTGTCATAAGTACATTACAACTATTGCATCTTTGGCATCAAAAAATTAGGATTTCTCTTTTACTCAAAAATAATTCAGCTATTTACTATATACAAATCCCAAATCAATCCAACCATTGAATACTGTTCTCACATTTGGGACAGTGCCCCTAACATCTTCCCAAAAATACTTGACTTAATAAATACGCTGATCCATGAATGACTCATCTCTCACTAATTCACCTCACCCACTTTCATAGAGGTATTTGGTTTCTGTTACTTTTCTATAAACACTACCACAGCCATGTTCATCTGAAGCAGCAATAATTTCTCTACCTGCTGTTAAATCCATTGAAACATGTGCAGTAACTACTCAACATACCTTAACAGTTTGACTCCAAACTCAGAGAACAAATTTCTTCTCATCCTTGTCCTATGTGTGTTTTCCATGGAATACAATCTAGAGTTATTCAAACTAAATGTAAACAAGTTCCTTCTCATCCATTCATGATACTAACATACTAAAAGTTACTCAACCTCTCAAAAATAAAAGTGCTAGAGTAACATATATTTATAATTACCTTTAAACCTGCTTAGTTTGTGATTTAGCCATTTTGTTATTTCCTGACTATATTTTAAATCCTCCTTTGAAACTCTTTTTCTTTGAACTTGTGATTTTAACAACAATTCAATTTTCTTTATTTGTTCATTATATAATGATGGCAAAGCATAGGACATACATTCAAATGACTTTACACTGGTATCACCATTTTCTTCATTGTTGTCCTCACCTTCCTAAAAATATTAAGAACAGCATATAATGTCACATAAACAAGTCGACAAGCTTTACAAAACAGTCAAATACAGTAATTATAAAAAAAAAATTTTTTCATGTATGGAACAGAAATACCGTATTTGCCAGTGTATAAGACGCACTTTTTTCTTTGAAAATAGGTCTGAAAAACAGAGTGCATCTTATAAGCTGATACTCTGTTTTTTACTACTTTCATTTCCGGACATTTTCTCTGTTCCCAATCACAAGATTTCTTTCTTGCTTCCTTGCAGTGTGTGAGAGCATTCCAGTTACGTAGATTTCAGTGGATCAAAAGGTTGGATGGATGGAAGAGGAATGAAGTTATGGATAGATAAAATTGGATTTAGGCGACCTGGCGGACTGCTTTAGAAGCCTGCCCTGCTACTATGGGATCAGTTTCGTTCTCACAGAACAGAAGATGTTAAAAATAAACTCAAGGAATTGAAAACTCAGTTAGCTGTAATTCCAGGAGGTCTACTAGTCAGCTTCAACCTTTAGATGTCTGTATTAATAAACCATTTAAGGGATTTATGAAGGAGAAGTGGAACAGCTGGATGCAGTCTTCAGATTTTGAGGTTACGCCATCAGGAAGAAGCCTAGCATTTCGTACATTTGTGAGTGGGTCAAAGCTTCATGGGATGATGTGAAAACTAAGACAGTGGTTAAATGATTTAAGAAGTGTGGCATTAGTAATGCATTGGATGGCACAGAGGACGATTTGTTGCATGAGGATTCAGATTCTGATTTAGAAGGTTTTAAGTGTCTCTTCATTTAGGTCTGGAGATGAATTTTTAGGTTATGATGAAGAAGATTAAAAGGTGGGTACTCTTTCCTAGTTAGATTGGGTATTTGTTGAAAGTAGACCTACTAATTACTTTATATTTGAAATACTGTAAATTTATTCTAATATTCAGTAATAAAGTTTTTTTCCTAAAAATTGGGTACAAAAAAGGGGGTGCGTCTTATATGCCGGCAAATACAATAATTATACTTCCATCAGTTTGGAACTAGATTAACATTGTCGATCTGGTTAAATGATGATCTCTCTCTCTCTCTCTCTCTCACTCACACACACACACACACACACACACACACACACACTGATTCACTCCAATCACTTTCTCCTAGATGTCTCTTATGCCTTTTCTATGGGTGTATTTATTATGGATTTTTGGCAAAATAGCTGTCATTTTTCTATGCCATTAACAATAACACAAGAAGCTGCTGGTTAGTGTCCACATACAGTTCAGCTTTTTTTAATTTGCTGACCTAACTTCACTTTCTTCTTTTCCATTTCATCTGATTTTGTTCTTTGAAACAGCCTTCCTTTTAATGTTTTCTCCAAGGACTAAAACCTCCAAATGTTCAAGGAAAACATCAACAAGTTCTTTCTTTTTCCTTAACAGTTTTTTTTACTTCTTTGTACATGGAAGTGCTATGCTACTGCTCTAGGTTTTACAACTTCTTAAATGAGGGAGCGATTATTTTAAAAAGTAGCAATTCAACAGCTGATTTCTTTTGACCAAATCAAAACTCAAAAATGTATGTTATTTGCCAATTCAGTTTGATTCAGTTATAGATCTGATGGAAACAGAGGAGGGGTGTGTGTGTGTGTGTGTGTGTGTAAATAATTTGTTTAAATAAAAAAAACTTTGTGCAAAACTTAAAAAGAAACAATGATTAATGGACTAAACAATGGATTTTACGATGTTATTCTCCTAGCGCATGATATTGTGTGCAAAAATAACTGGCCATGGAAAATCCAGAATCTTTTGAAAACTATTTGAGAATGACTTCTGTTCAGTCTGAGCATGTCTAGAAAAGGAATAATCAATAATTTGAAGAAAAGATACTCATATGCAAAAAAACACTGTCAGACATTGCGTTCCTAGCTAAAGTAATAGCTTTTCATTTTTAGCAGCACTGTATAGTGTGTTTGAGATTTGTTAAGAAAGCTTATTTCGAAGAAAATCCATTCTAATTCATTAATCATTATTCTTAAATCATCAAGTCTTAAATAGTGTAATATATATATATATACACACACACACACACATATCAGTGGCATATATTATGGGCGTGCGGTACCACAGAAATAACAATATCACCAATATTATATTTTTGTATTTATTCCTGTTAGAGACCACCCCTCTAACTGTTTCCTAGCTTTGCATGATTCCTAAAATGAAACACAATATACTAATGCTTTGTGAAGAGGAGATTTTTCAACACATAAACATTGCATCACATTCTCATTAATAGCCTGGGTCTGTGATAACAAATACAGACACCTTTGAGACCTTTGAACAGACGTATAGATGGTTCACCGGATCAAATTCTTAATGTTCCAGTGGTTTTAAACCACCCAGAAGGAAAGGCAGGGTGTGAGCTGAGAAAACAGCACCCAGAAATCAGTGGCTGTGATTGTTTATTGTGTCAACCAATCCACTTAAATGTTGTCATTTGTCATGAGTTGCTATTTTTGTTTTCTGAGTTTCATCTATTTTGCAGTGTGAGCTGACATGTCTAGAACATCAATATAGAGAAGTTTCTAATATATAATTTTCTATAAATAATTTATAACTTTTTGTCCATGTTTACAATGGGAAATAGTGTTCATGATCTACTGATGTTCTGTTTTCTGCTAGAGCTTTCATGGATTGTATGATTATAGTCTAAGGAGGTTGGAACTTGTGTATAAATAAGTAAAACAAGTTATTTCAGTCTTCCTTTGGTTCAATCTGGAAAAATAATAATTTCCCAAGTGATTACTTTTTCTTATTTCTGTGCATATTACATGGCTGTATTTAAAAATCATTTCAAAATTCAAATTATCCATGTCTCGCGCTAGCATTTGTCAATAATAATCTAATCTCACCACGAAAAGTAAACCCTTTGTGCTTACATAAACAGGGCATGTGAAACATAGCTATTGTTCATTTAACCTTTATGCTTTCCATATTTAAAATTATATTAACTGATAAATTAAAGTATTCAAAGTTATCCTACAATGAACTGCATTTGGATCAATTAAGATGAGTGCTGATGTGTTATACACTCTTAAAACTTTCATACATCATTAAAAATGCAATCATATGATCAAACTGACATGAATTTTGTAGTGTGGATTGCATAATCCACATGACAGCACATCCGACCTAAATGAAAAGGGGACGCTACTGATACATATTCATGAGGGTGGTCTGAAAAGTTCTCGGCCTTGACCATAGATGGCAACACTATCAGCAAGATTTTTTTTTCTAAGTTGGCACATAAGCATCCATGTGAAACTGCAAGTGGTTCTCTCAGGTAGTTTATTTTATACAGCTGTCTGAAGCAAAAGTGTTGTCTGTAACCCTTGAAATAGATAAAATTGAGTATCGTGTGGTTATAAAATTCTTTGTAAAAGAAGGCTTAACACCAAAAGAAATTCATTCGAAGTTCATAAAAATGTATGGACACTCTTCTCTTTCGTTTTTGACAATTAAGAAATGGGTTGCCGAGTTTAAACTTGGCTGTACCAGCCTTGAAGATGATCCACATGAAGGATGTCCAAAAAGTGTAACACCACTAGAAATCATTGATCAAGTGCACGATATGGTGTTGGATGATCGGCGAGTCAAAGTGCGTGAAATTGCTGAGACTATAGGCATTTCAAAAGAAAGTGTAGGATATATTTTGCATGAAGAATTGCAAATGAAAAAGCTTTGCGTAAGATGGGTACTCAGTAGATCAAAATGCACACTCGGAACAGTGCTTAGAGCATTTTAACAAAAATAAAACTGATTTTGTGCATCGATTTATTACTATGGATGAGAGCTGGATTCACCATTACACACCAGAATCCAAACAGCAGTCAAAACAGTAGAGAGAAGCCGGATGTTCAGTGCCAAAGAGGACAAAGTAGGTTCCATCAGCAGGAAAGGTCATGGCATTGGTGTTTTGGGATGCTAAAGGCATTTTTTATTATTATTATTATTATTATTCAGGCCTCCAAGGAGTCAAAAGACTCATCGAGGGAGGTCCTTCCTAAGACATAAAGTCTGTCAAGACTCATTGAGGGGAGGTCCCCCCCTGAGAAACACAAAGTTTATCATACCACTCTTTAAAGTCACTGACCGTTCTCGCTCCCACCACTCCATCAGGCAATGCATTCCACGGCTCAACCGCCCTCCACACAAAGAAACCACTCCTTACCCTCTTGCTCACAGTTTCCTTTCGTAACTTCCAGGGATGGCCTCTTGTCATCACTCCTTCCCGCTGATCAACCAAGCGAAAGAACTCCCCAGTGTCAACCCTGTAACCACCTCTCAACAGTTTAAAAGTCTCAATCATATCACCTCTCCTTCTTCTATCCGCCAAACTCTGCAGTCCACATTCTCTCAGCCGATCCTCATAACTATCCTTGTACAGTCCTGAAACCATCTTTGTCATCCGTCTTTGTATCCTTTCCACAGTTAATTTATCCCCTTCAAATCCTGGGGACCAAATCTGAGAACAATAGTCCAAGTGTGGTCTGATCAGAGACTTATACAACGGAATGATAACCCTCTTATCTCTGCAGGTCAGTGTCCTTCTCATAATAGCAGCAATCCTCTGTGTTACCTTCACCACCTTTGCAATATGTCCCCTAAACTTCAGGTTTCTATCAATCATCAACCCCAGATCTCTTGTCTCCCCTACTTCCTCCAGTATAACTCCTCCCATAGAGTATGCAGCATCCCATCGATGTTTCCCAAACCTCAAGACCTTACATTTTGCTGCATTAAACTGACACCCCCATTCATTTGCCCATCTATCTAGCTTATTTAAATCCTCTTGCAGGGCTACCACATCTGCGCTATTACTAATAATCCTTCCCAGCTTCGCATCATCCGCAAACAACTGAATATCCCCCTGCAATCCACTGGCTATGTCATTGATATAAAGGTTAAACAATATAGGTCCTAGTACTGAGCCCTGTGGGACCCCACTTGTAACCGTCTGCCTCCTGGAAACTGCTCCACCATACACAACTCTCTGATACCTATCAGACAGCCAATCCTGAATCCAGTTGACCAATCTGACATCCAGACCCATGTGCTGCAACTTAAATATCAGCTTATCATGTGGCACCCTGTCAAATGCCTTCGCCAAGTCTAAGAAAATTGCAGTATATGCCTTTCCCTAATCTAATGCTCTTGTAACTTTATTATAAAAGGCTAGCATATTGCTAAAACAAGAGCGTCCTTTCACAAATCCATGTTGATTCTCACAGATAACATTACCCTCATCTGCCCAATGCTGTACACGGTCCCTCACTACTTTCTCCAAGATCTTAACAACTACTGATGACACACAGACTGGCCTATAATTAGACACTTCTAGTCTGTTACCACCCTTATGCAATGGCACTATCTTACCTTCCTTCCATTCCCTGGGCACCTTTGCCAATCTTGAAAAGGGTAAAACAATAACAGAGGAATATTATTCTGATCTTTTAATCAAACTAGATGAAAAAATTCGTGAGAAAAGACCCGGTTTGCAGAAGAAAAATTATCTTTCATCAGAACAATGCACCTACCCACAAAGGTGTTTGAGCAATGGGAAAATTAAGGGTCTGTGCTATGAATTGTTGGAACATCCACCCTATTCCCCATATTTGGCTCCCACTGACTTCTACCTCTTCCCAAAACTAAAACTTTTCCTCACTGGTCAGCATTTTTCTTCGAATCTAGAAGTGATTGCAGCTGTAGAGGAATATTTTGCAGATCTTACTGAGAACCACTACAGGGACGGGATAATGGCGATTGAGTATCACTGGAATAAATGTATTAGTCTTAAGGGAGATTATGTTGAAAAATAAAAATAATTTGGAAATTATAAATTCGTTTTTTTTTTCATTGTTAGGACAAGAACATTTCAGACCAGCTATCAGTAAATTCGAACTTGATGAAAGAATGGAGAAACTACTTTCAAGAATTACTGAATGTTGATAATCCCCAACATTCAAGTCAGCTAGCGGACCTGAATCTAACCACCACTCTACCAATAAATTGTGAAGACCTCACTGAAAAGGATCCAAAAATAGCAATAGATCAAACCAAAGCAGGAAAGTCCCCAGGGAGTGAAGGAATTAGAGCAGAAGCTTTCAAAAATGCTGGGTATAACACATATTCCAATCTCCTTGCCATAATGAATCAAGCTTTAAACACTGGAATAATACCTCAACAATGGAAACAAAGCCTTATTGCCTCTATACCAAAAAGGGCAGTCTTAATTGAACGGATAACTATAGAGGTATTACTTTGCTATCAACCATAGTCAAAATCTACAACAGGATGATACTCAATAGAATAGAACCTTACTTAACACCACTTTTAAGAAAAAATCAAGCTGGATTTTTAAAAAAACGATGTACAATAGAACAGATACATTGCATCAGTAGAAATGTAGCAATAGAAGGTTCACGTGATAAAAACTTACTACTCATTTTAACCTTTATAGACTTCAAAAAAGCCTTTGACTCCATTAATAGAGAAGCAATGTTTAAAATACTCAGCTATGGTCTACCCTCAAAACTCATACAAGCAATCTCAGTGCCTTATAAAGATTACAATGCTACAGTAATCTTTAAAACAGAAACATTTGAATCATTTCCAGTGAAAACAGGAGTCCTGCAAGGTGACGTACTAGCACCTTATTTGTTTTTAATATGCTTGGACTACATCTTCCAGACCATCAACACAGAAGATCTTGGTTTTAACATTAAAACATCCACCCACACCATGCAAGTAACTGATCTTAGCTTTGCTGATGATGCTGTACTCATTGATACAGAACCAACAAATGCACAAAAACATCTCAGTCTACTAGAGGCACAGGCTAAACTTATTGGTCTGCAGATCAACATCCAAAAGTCCAAATTATTCTCAATAGGTTGTGAAAACTTTATACTTCATATCAACAATAAACCCTTAGAAAGAGTAAAGGATTTTCAATACCTTGGATCGTACATTAGCAATACAGAAAATGATATCAGAAAATATAAACAGCTGGCTCTAGTCTTCCATAACAAACTCCGCCCCATCTGGAAATCATCATTAGTATCATTAAAGACAAAATTAAGACTATACCATGCAACTAATAGATCCATCTTCTTGTATGGTTCTCAAACCTGGACAATAAGCACCAAAAAAACTACAGATTTAATTAACTCCTTTGGAACTACATGTCTCAGACTGATCCTTGGATACACTTGGATGGATAGCATCACTAACTCTGCTGTGCTAAATCTGGCTAAGTAAGAACCACTTGTCAGTATAGTCAAAAAACTACAACTCAGGTGGCTTGGGCATCAACTCAGACATCCTGAAGTCTCGTCCTTTTTGGAATCCCTCATCCTGCAAACCAGAAGATGGCAAACGCAGTAGAGGAAGACCATGCAAACAATTTTGGCAATATATATGTGAAACCATCAGTAGGCTGAACGGCAAAACTCCATCTGACATCTACCAGTTAGCTCAAGATAGACAGACTTGGAAGACCATAATTTGCAATATTTAATTTTTAATATAAATCTCTTTTCCCTTTTCACGTTGTATCTTATTGTGAATAAAGTATGTATGTACTCACATATGCAAAAATTTAAATAGAGTTTTAACAGAACTGTTTTTAGTTTTTAAGTTTGATTTCACTGTATTTTTCAGCTAAACTAGATATCACATTATATTTAAAAATCCTGTGGTACAAGCTTGTTAGATGAGATATAATGTAATATAGCTATGATCCAGTCAATCCATAAACTGAACGTGTGCAACAAATACATATTGAAGTTCTGAGATATTAGAGTCTATTTGTAACCTAGACTATTTATGTCTAGGTTACAAATAACAAGAGCAGAAATGCTACATGTCATAAAGAAAATACTGGAGACCAGTTATCAGACAATGTTAGTTAACAAACAATATCCAACAATGTGTATTATTAGCTTATTTAAGAGTGCGGTATGTAAATACAGTTTAATGTGCATTTCATAAAATGTTAAAAAGCAGAAATATTTATTTCTATTATTATTACATCCTGGAGTTAGCAGACTCATCGTTGGAGATTTGTTCAACTGACAATATGTTTGTCATAGGGAATCTTAAAATCCTTAATACTCCCTGAATTACATTAATAACATATTCCAGTAATGTGTTCTATTCACCCACAATTCTCTATGTAAAAAAATCTATTCCACAAATTCTTTTTCACAACACTTTTACGCAGATGGCATCTGGTTCTTTCCTTCTCACCTCCTACTCATTCTATAATCCATCTGTATTAATATGATAAAATTCCCTCACTACTTAAATGCCTCTATCATATCACCTCTTTCCCTCCTATCCACCAAACTCTGCAATCCACATTCCTTCAGCCTCTTCCCATAGCCAACATTTCAGAGTCCTGATATTGTATTAGTCAGTCATCGCTGGACCTTCTCCAATATTTCCACATCGCAATGAAAACCACGTTGGAAGTTTTTTTCCACTTGGTTAGACTATAAATTATATATTTAGTTTAATCCTTTATCCAAGTGTAAGCAAACAAAGTTTGCACCTGAAGTATCTTCAAGACTGGGGCAACTTGTGATAAACGTGGACAAACTTCACATCGCTTGCCTTAGTATCCCATAATGCAAAGCACATCTCCTTGCAGACCTTGGTATTACCTCTGGGTCTGGCTCCCACTGAAGAGACCTCAATAAAGGTCAAAACTGGTCTGGATAGTGACCCTTCCCATAATGCATAGCATTATACTTTGTCAAGAGTTGTCACCAGTCCTGAAGATGCTTCAGGTGCAAACTTTATTTGCTTACACTTGGATAAAGGATTAAACTAAATATATAACTGCCACCTTTGTCACGAGTTGCCCCAGTCCTGAAGATACTTCAGATGCAAACTTTATTTGCTTACACTTGGATAAAAGATTAAACTAAATATATAATTTATAGTCTAACCAACTGGAAGAATTAAACTAATCCTTTGATTTGTTGTGAGTGTAAGCAGTGTAAATGAATTCAAAAAATAAGTATGATAGCTGGTGCATGTAGCATATCGCCTCATTTTCTCTTAATAATAATAACAATAATAATAAATAACATAAATTCACCTCGGCACCTACCTATAGTTTTGTTGATTGTATTACCCTCAATTCCTCCTACCTATTCAAGAAAAACCTTGCAGTGCTTGAACATTGCATGCCTCAAGACCTTCAACACCCAGTATATTAACACTGATCTTACCATTTATCAATGGCATGAAGCAACCTTGTCATCTTTTGTGCTATTGAAATACTCTTCAAGTTTGTACATGAAGTCACTTCATGACTGAGCTACGTGTATAGAGGCTTCACATCAATTGCCTTAGTATACCATATTGCAATGCACATATCATTGCATTTAAACCACGAATATAATTTCTTGGCATCTTTAATTTATAGTATAACCAAGTGGGAAAACTTCAACATCTATCTCTAATCCAGATTATTTTAGTAATAAGGTGTGATACCTTTTGACTACTTGTATACGGAAATATGGCTTCAGCATTACTTTAACTTTGTTATCACTTCTGGGTCTGGCTCCCATTAATGAGACCTATATAAAGGTTGAAACTGGTCTGGGTAGTGGCCCTTTCCATATATGTCCGTAAGGATATGTGCATTGCATTATGGGATACTAAGGCAATTGATGTGAAATCATTAGCCTCTATATACAAGTAGCCCAGTCCTGAAGATACTTCAGGTGCAAACTTTGTTTGCTTACACTTGGATCAAGGATTAAACTAAATATATAATTTACAATGAAAACCAGGTGACCAAATCTGAGCAACAGTCCACGTGTAGTCTTCTTAATGATGCTTAATACACGGCACAGTCACCTCCTTATCCTGACAGATTAGTGTACTTCTTATCATGGAAGCACTACGATGTGCAGTCTTTGCAACACTTGCAATATACCTCTAAACTTCAGTCTACTGTCAACCATCACTCTCAGATCTCAAATCTCATCCACTTCCTGCAGTGCAGCATCACTAATATAGTTTACGACCTTATGTTTCTTCACCCCAAATGCAACATCTTGCACTTATTAATATATTTAAATTATAGAAACACTAATTTGTCCAAGTCAAAAGTCTATTCAAATCTTCCTGAAGGGAATTAACATCAGCAGTGCTACTTATAATTCTCTCCAACTTTTCATCATCAGCAAACAACTGAAGATCTCCAGTCAGTCCACATGATAAATCATTTACAAACAAACAAAACAGCAAGAGTCCAAGAACAAAACCTCAAGGCACACCACTAGTTACCCTCCTTTTTTGAGACACTGCTCTATTATACACAACTTGCTGGTATGTTCAGAGTGCGAATCACCAATCTATCCATTCTCATCCTCTGCAATTTGCACACCAACTTACTATTTGATAATATAAATTAAAGATGCCAAGAAATTATATTCTTGGTTTAAATGCAATGATATGAGCATTGCATTATGGGATACTAAGGCAATTGATGTGAAGCCTCGATACGAGTAGCTCAGTCATGAAGTGATTTCATGTACAAACTTGTAGAACATTTCAATAGCACTAAAGATGACATGGTTGCTTCATGCCATTGATAAATGGTAAGATCAGTGTTAAAATACTGGGTGTTGAAGGTTTTGAAGCTTGCAATGTTCGAGCACTGCAAGGTTTCTTGAATAGGTAGGAGGAATTGAGGGTAATACAATCAACAAAACTATAGGTAAGTAGGTGCTGAGGTGAATTTATTATTATTATTATTATTATTAAGAGAAAGGGAGGCCACATACTACACACACCAACTATTGTTATACCCTGATAAGTTAAGAATGTTAAATTTCCACTTATCATGGTATAATGAGCAAAGAAGTAAAAATCCTGGAAAAATAATTAAGTAAACATGCTTGTTTCTAAGTAGGTATCACTGTGAAATTTAGAAAATACTGAATACATTAATTTAAGAAGAAAGAGATAATTAATCAGCTCAAGGAGGATTTTATAATAGAAAAAAAAAGGGAATTTAGATAAATATGTATAAAGCATAGTTGCCAGAGATAAAGTGTAAATTAAGAGAGTTATGGTTTTGTGCTGATATTAAATTCAATGTAAGAATAACTTATAAAAGAAAAATAAAAATGAGCTCGAAGTTCGGGGGGAGGGAGCAGTCTGTTGCCCCAAGCGGTCGGGTGCTTGGCACATGGGGTAAATAAACAAGCAGGAGAGAACGGACGTTGTGAGGTCATGTGACAAGAAATCGAGGTGCCGGATGAACAGCGAAGTTTTGTTTTTTTTCCGATAGGGTGAACATATAAAAGGGTTAGGAACCTGTCAACGCACTCTCTTGGTTTGTTTCGTCATGTGGAGTTCTCGGATTTCCTCGAGTAGTGAAGGTTTAGCCTGGTGCTGGTTCGGGGATAGCCAAACGATACATGTTAAAGAATTATTAACTTGCATGAATTATCTGAAGAAAACTATGTTTTATGGGAAGTCATGAGTGAATAGTAATTAAGTGAATCTGAATATTTGTATATTGAAGAATGCTTAAAGTTACCAGTTGTTAGTATAGAAATTAATTAATGGAATTTAGTAGTGATCTAGATGTTAAAGAATTATTAACTTGTGCGTGAATTACTTGAGGAAAATTAATTTTAGAGATCATACCTGATGAAGTTTAGCTATTTAATTGATTTAGATTAGAATGTGTCTATTTAGAGTGATGATTGCTCATGTATGTAAACTGTAATTTTAGAAGCTAATAAACCTTGCTTGAAATTAACTAAATATGAGTCTGTGTACCGAATTCAATGCACCGCTTGTGAAACTTATTACGGATCTGAGCAGGAATTTAATTGAGTAAGGTTAAGGCTCTGATTGCAACCCTAGGTCACATGAGTATATCTTCTAACTTACTTCTTGATTGAGTTATTATCTTTAATCTAATAATTCCAAGTGGCGCAATCTAAAAATACAAATTTCTTGGGATTTTAAGAGAGGTAATGTTTTGAGGACTCTGTCACATTGAATTTTGGCTCTACCCTGAGGCTATTTCTTTGTGTGATAGAGATACCACGTGAACCACGTAGAAGAGACATCACTTTTAAGGGCTTGATATAGAGATATAAGAATTTATAAGAAAGGGGGCACAACACTATCATACTTATTCTTGAATTCATTCAACACTGCTTACACTCACAACATCTAATGGCAATCCATTCCAATCATGCACAACCCTATGAGAGAAAAATCTAGCCCTCATCCCTTTCTTAGCAGCATTCATTCTCAGCTTCCAAGAATGCCCTCTTGTCCTTTCCCCACCTCCCTAAATTGAAAAATTCCATCAACTGAAATTCTGTATGACCCTTTCAGAAGTTTGTAAGTTTGAATCATATCACACCTCTTTCTCCTGTTTGCTAGTGTCTGCAGTCTACAAATTCTCAATCAGTCTTCGGTATTCCACAATCCTGATATCATTTTTAACACTCTCCTTTGCACTCTCTCCAATATATCAGAATCACAACAGAAACCAGACCTGCCACAATAGTCCAAGTGAGTTCTTATCAAGGCCTTGTAAAGAGGCCAAATGACATCCTTATTTTTACATGTGAATGTTTGTTTCAGCATTGCAATTATCTTTTGAGATGTATTTGCAATTTTTGCTACATGTCCCCTGAACTTCAACTTGCTATCTACTAACACTCCAAGATCCCTAGCCTCATCAGTTTCTTCTAATTTTCATAACGGACATCATCCATCATGGTATTCCTTCAGCATCATCCTTTTCTTACAAATTTCTTGCTTAATAAGATTAGACATCATTTGACACCATTCTTTGAATTCTTGGAACACATTCTGATATCACATTGTTTAAATATTGTTTGAATGCTTCTGATGCACTGTTGATATTCTTCCCATCCAGCCACTGATCCTCCGCTGAACTTAGTATACTCCTCAGTTAATCATAATTTCCTGCTTTGTAGTTCAGCATGTAACCTTTTCTGAATGGAATATTCATAAACTCAGTCAATTCCCAAGTGAGTATCGCATGATTACTGTCACCAACTGGAGGCAGAACAGTTACGTCTTTAACTGAAACACCCTCTGATACTATAATCAAATCTTACACTATCTGACCTCGAGTTCCTTCTGTCAAATGCAGCTTGAGGAACTTGTCCTGCAACAGCTCAATAAATTCATTTTCATTCTTCTCATGAGATTCTACTGGTATCCAATCAAAATTTGGATAATTAAAGTCTCCCATTATGATTACTCTTTTCCTGCTCATCTTTTCTATTTGGTGATGCATTTCTTCATCACTAGCAACCGATCCACCAGGTCTGCAACAACACCCCACTATGTAATTGATCTTGTTAGATTCCACCTCACACCAGATGGCTTCAAACTCACTGCCACATGAAATATTGTTTTAGTATCATTAGCAGCATGCTCCCTCCTCTCCTATCCTCTCTATCCTTCCTAAAAATACTATACCGTTTACACTCAATGCCAGTCAGTATGTCTGATTCTGGTAGCCAGGTCTCACTAATGCCTACAATCTGAAGTCTCAACATATTGACCAAGGCAACAAACTCAACCCCTCTGTTTCTGATACTCCTAGCATTCGTGTACAGACATAATAATCTACCTGCATGTTCTTTTGTATACTCTTGACTGCAATCTGCATGGCACAGTTGGACAACTTGCAGATCTCTATTCTTCTCTGGTGCCTAATACATGTAGACATCTTTGCACGCATTTGATGGGTCCGAACTGGATGAACACAAAGTCGAAATCGTTTTCTCCTTGTCAACATTTCCATGATAAAGCCCATCCCATAATTAACACAGTTATATAACATTGTCACTCTTACACTCACGTTCTCACCATTTCTCCCTTTATAATTTAGTTTCCCTGACTTTCTGTGTTAGGTCTCATACCTTATTAGTTTTTCAAGACTCCTAATACTAAACGCATTCAGGAATGGCCAATCATTTATATATAAAAAAAGATGGGTGATAGAACAAAACACTGGTGCACTCTTACATTAGAATAATGTCAAAAAAAAAAAAGCTATCCCACATGATAAACAGAAATGACTGAGGAGAAAACTGGCTCTAACTGCATTAGATGAAAAGGAGAGCAAAAGATGGCTATTTGCTGAGCAGACCTCCATGACAGACCCAATGACTTGGAAATATTGAAAGCAACAGCTCATATGTCTCCAAACCTTCTGATGTTACCTGTCCAGAGATAGGTCATGTAGATTAGAAGAGTAACCATGAATCTAAAGTGGCAAAAAGCAATAATGACAGTTACTGATTAGGGCAGGCCTCTATGCAACAAAGAAGGTGACTATTAGTGACTTCCATTATTAGAGAAAAGACCGAGGTAAGGGAAATGAGCAGATAGTTATTTTAGTTATTTACTTATTTTTATTATTTATTTATTTATTTTAATGCTGAACATAGGTTTGTCTCCATGGAAGATACTTGCTTAGTAAAAAGGAGTGAACAGATAACATACGCTGAATGTTAGCCCTGGAGAAATTCATTTATGCAGGATTTGGAAGGGAAGAATAATGCCAAAATATCACCTATATCTTTAGGTGTTTATAGAGGCATTAACTCTCTCTCTCTCTGTGTGTAAGAGAGAGAGAGAGAGAGAGAGAGATGGAAACACAAATGGACAGAAGATGCACCTAATAACCTTAACTAGGGTTGAGAATAAAAATGGCTACAAGATATAAGAAGAAAGATTTCTACATTTGGACCTTTTAAAATCAGATTTGGATTTGCTGTTGTTTTGCAAAAGTGGAAAAAAAGGAAGCCAGATGGAGTAGTAGACATTAACATATCCATGATGGGCATGACACAAACTGTGTCATTCACTACTCATCCATGTGCAGAAGAGCTACAGCCGGATGTGCAACACACTGCTCAGTGCTAATGTGTTCAAGCCACCAAAGCAAGGTTGTTTGGGAGTAGAATACAGAAAAATCAAGCTTTGTGAATAAGTCATCAAAAGAAGTTAGGGTGATTTTTAGAATATCAAGATGAAAGTTATGAGAATTTTGAATGGAGGACTCAATAAAGTTCTTGGTTCCAGCTAGAATAATTTGCACAACTTGATCAGAAATGGATTCAAGTTGCATGAGCAAAAAGGAACAAGGAAACATTAAGCCAGATAAGGTCAGAGAGGGATGGATTATATATGAATTTGACATATCTGGACTCTCTCTTAATCCTGTTATCTCAACATGGTGTGAGAGTGAACAGGTGAGGTGTGTGATGCATTGCCAGTAGTGTGAACTACCAGAAGGGCCACATCAACATGCCCAGTTCAAGCAGGGGCACCAACAAAGGAAGTGCACAAAATGTGACTGTCGAGATTGATTTGACCAAGATCTAGTTAAAATGAAAATGTCATTGAAAACAGAACACAATGAGGACTGGAAGTTGAAATATTCATTTCTTAAATCAAAAACAAGAATTAAACAACTGGATAAGCAAAATATAAAAGCGGCATGCATATCAGACACAAAGCAAGGTAAAAGAAAGATGCATATATATTAAATATCTTATATTTTTTAGCTGAGTAGAGACACAAGAGAGAGCTAAAGAAAGTGTAAAAATAATAATGAATGAGGATTTTCAAAACAAAATAAAAGAATGAGAGTATATATCTAAAGAACACTGAGAATAAAAATAAAAGTACAAATCCTTAAATATAATTAGTACTTATATCTCCAAAAAAGACAAATAAAAACAAAAACTGAAGAATTTTATGCAACTCTACAGAAGGGAAAAAAAAATTTTATCAGCTGAATAAACAATCTTCATCATCTTCCTCAGCTTGCTGAACCTCTAAAGTTCTTTGCTGCAAGTACCAACTTTTTTCATTCCTTTTAGTCTTCAACTCTTTCAGTCCAAGGCAGGATTCCCATCTTAGCTAAGTCTTTATGGATGTTATCCTCCCAGTGCTGTTGCAGCATTCCCCTGGGTTGCTTTCCATCTGGTCTCATGAGGAGTAGGTTTCTTGTGTGGAAAGTGGTAGGTGATTGGAATGCATTACCTGGAAGTGTGGAGACAGTGAATACATTCAAGTCATGGTATGATGAGCAGTGTGTGTGATGGAGGACCTCCACGATAAGTCACTGACTCCATGAAGGTCTAATACTAATAATTTCACAGGCCATTTATTATCTTGGTTACCTGCCATCTGGATCTTTCCAATTGTCTTCATCTCATTTGAATCCAGGTGACCATATCTAAGCACAGCAGTCAATATGTGGTGTTATCAAAGACGTAAGAGTGGGAGAATAAATTCCTTAGTTCCTAAAGTTGGTGCTCTATTCAATATCGCACTTATCTGAGGTGGTGACTTAACAACCTTAGCAATGTAAAACTAAATTAACTCTCTGTCAACCATCAGCCCCAAGATCTGTAGCTTCAATGATACTTATTGCAAATGATATAATATTTTAACTGAAATATCACCAATCCTAAATGCAGACCAATGCATCTAGCAACTGACAACTGACAAAAATTACAACTGACATTGTAATTTTCCAATAAAAACCAGTTTATTCAGTTCAATGTCAAAAATGTCCCTTATTGTGCTTCCTAATTTTGCATCACAGGATAATAATTATAAATAAAAATAATTATAATAGTAGATAATATTATCTAAACCAACCTCCATATCATTAAATTTTCTTCCTTAGCTTGCTGAACCTCTAAGGTTCTTTGCTGCTAGTACCAACTTTTTCCATTCCTTTCTGTCTTTAGCTTTTTCAATCCACAATTCCCATCAAGTCTCATCTTTAATACTTGTTTAGCCATTCTCTCCTCACCTATTCTTTCCACATGTCCAAGTCATATCAATCTCCAAGCTCTGATTTCATCAGATAGAAGTATAGATTCTATTGATTTCATATAATTCTTGAATATGTCTTCTTCTTCATTCGCCAGTTGTGTTATCTCTTAAGAGGTTCATTAGACATTTCTGAGGATTTTATTTTCAAGGATCTGCAAAGTTATGGCATCTTGGTCTGTTAGCTCCAGGTTTCTGCTCCACATAAAACAATAGGGCTAATGATTGTGTTGTACATATCCTGTTTTAACTCTGCTTGACAGAATTTTGGAAGATCATGTAGTGAATGATCATGTCGTGATTGTAAATCATGTAGTGAATGATAAGATCTACTGTGGGCATGTATTCTAGCTTGTATTTCTATACTAATTTTATTATCTCGAGTAATCAATGTTCCAAGATATTTGAAGGAGGTGGCACTTTTAAATTTCAGGTTATCAATGGTAAACTGATAATTTTCCCCTTGATTGTGATTTCTACATACTTTTAAATATTCAGTTTTCACCTGGTTGATTTGTAATCCTAGTTTTTCTCCAGAAATTTTGAGTTTTCTGAATGCTATTCTCATGTCTTTCTTCAGCATATCTGAAGACATGAGAATAGCATTCATGTCTGTGTCATCTTTTACAATTTCTCTGATGCATTTTTCTAGAGCTAAATTAAACAGGATGGCCAAAAGAGTGCTTCAATCCTACCTTAATATCAAAAGGTTCAGATTTAATTCCATTAATCAATGCCATGTTTTGGCAGTCAGTGGTACAAATTTTAAACATATTATCTTAGAAGGTATTCACAGTTCATCTAATACTCCCCAAAGGCCTTCTCTATGAATGATATCATATGCTTTTCTAAAATCTATAAATAAAATGTGGACTTGCTGATTATATTCAATTTTTTTTTTTTCTAGTATCTGTCAGCATAAAATTCTGGTCAAGTTTAGGCCTGCTGGACATTCACTTATATTTTCTTCAGTATACGGTATGATTCTTTTTAGTATAAGATTAGATAAAATTTTGTAACCTGCTAACAGGAGCTATACCCCTCTGCAATTTTCACATTCATTTTTGTTTCCCTTTTTATAGAATGATTAGTGATTCTTTCCATTCTGAGGATACCTCTTCTTTTTCCCATATTAAATTTACACACATACATAAGTGTGTAGTTAATTCATTTCCAGCATATTTGATGAGTCAGCCACTATGTCAACAGTACCTGGTACTTTGTTGTTTTTAAGATGCTTTATACTATCTTCTACTTTGGTTAGTGAAGGTTTAAATATTTCTAGGTGACAAGTATGATAAGTATTCTGCTTTAAAGTCTCAGTAGATTTATCACAGTTTAGGAGTTTTATTTGTTTTGTTGTTTTTTTAAGTATCTCTATCTGTTTGCTATTTAATCTCTATGAAGAAAAAAAAAATTTCTTGCCCAAAGTATTAGTCTACTTTATATAAATATTGTTATGGGTGGTTTTTAAAAACTAAATTTTAGAATAATGAAACAAGCAATACATTCTTATGTCTCACTATTATGCATAATTACACATAATGATATAGAAAATTTAATGTGGGTTTAAAATGTACACTACAACACAGTTAGTCATAATTCAGTTTTGTGTTTTCTTGAATGAATGGGGTGAATTGAAAAGTTATACAAATTATCTATAAAAATAATTTAATATGAAAGACAAATAAGAAAATTCATGAAAACAAAGTAGGTAGCACTCGATGTGGAGCCAGCCTCACTTTTCATCTTTGACTTGCTTTTTTTTTTTTTTTCAAATAACAGTATTAAAAAGCCTTTTCATCATGTAAAATTTTTAAGTAATTAATTATAGTAAGCTAATTCATTCATCTCATAATGATAAACAACAGGCACAATACATCCATACCTACAGAGGAGCTAATACAGATACCAATCATTACTTGATAATAGCCCATTTCAGGCTAAGCTCTCTACCATATGGAGAAATGTTAACCGAAACAGAAATACTAATCGATACAATACTGAAAAATGTGAGGATGCAAATATATATGAAGACAATATGCAGAAAAGATAAAGCATTTTTACATGATGAGGAAATACAGTATTAATTTGTATTTATAATTACCTATCCACCTGATTGTGTCTCCACCTTGTCGTGGTAGGGACCAGACTAAGAGAGACACTCTGGTCCTCCGGGATGGGGGTTGTTACAACATGCCAACTACTAGTCTAATATAAAAAATCTACAAGTCACTAAATTAGGCACTAGGTTTACAAACCGAACTGTTCAAAATGGCAACAGACTGAAAATGACTAATGTATTTCGAGTTGGAACATGGAATATAAAAACTTTGTTTAAACCAGATTTCTTCGATCTATTATTGATGCAATAGAAAATTGTGACATCCAGATTTTAGCTATATAAGAAACCAAATGACCAGGCTATGGAAACCTACAGTCAAATAACAGAGTAATATTTTACAGTGGACAATCTAACAAGAAACATGAAAATGATGTAGATTTTATGGTGCACAATATAAAAACTTTCATACCAGTAGATGATCGACTCTGTTATATCTGAGTTTCTGGTTTGATGTTGCAATCATCAACATTTATGCACCAACAGAAGATAAGAATGATTATGTCAAAGACAAATTTTATGAGAAACTAGAGAAGATATACGATTCTTTACCTGGTCATTGTATAAAATTAATCATGGGTAATTTTAACACTAAAACAGGAAAAGAAATAAGATGCAGAACAACAGTTAGCCCAGACAGTACGCACAACATTAGTAATAACAAAGGCATTTTGCATCATTCACAGGGCTTACAATTAATAGTACAAACTTTACCAGAAGCAATATTATTATCATCAATATCCTTCGTGGAGTCGGCAGACTCATCATGGGAGGTTCAATCAACTCTAACAACATATTTATCATACAGAATCTTAAAATCCTTAACACTCCTTGCATTAACAACACATTCTGGTAATGTGTTCCATTCAGTGACAATCCTTCATGTAAAAATTCTACTCCTCACACCTCTATTCACTAAACTTTTACATAACTTCCAGGGGATAACCTCTGGTTCTTCCCCCTCCCACCTTCTACTCTTTTCATAATCCCCTCTGGATTAATCTGATAAAATCCTCTTACTAACTTAAATGTCTCTATCATATCACCTCTTTTCCTGCTATCCACCAAATTCTGCAATCCACATTTTTTCAACCTCTGTCCATAGCCAGCATTCCAATGTCCCAAAATTGTCTTTGTCACTCGCCCCTGGTCTCACATCACATTGAAAACCAGACAACCAGATCTGAGCACAATACTCTAAGTGCGATCTGACCAGTGCTTTATACAGTGGCACAACCACTTCCTTATCCCTACATGTTAGAGTACTTCTTATTATAGCAGCACTACGATGCGCAGTCTTTGCAACACTGGCAGTATACCCTCTAAACTTCAGTCTACTGCCAACCATCACACCCAAATCTCTAATCTCCTCCACTTCCTGCAGTACAGCACCATCAATGTAATACACAGCCGTATATTTCTGCACTCCAAAATGCAACACCTTGCACTTATTGATATTAAAACTATAACTCCACTCCTTTGTCCAAGTGTTAAATTGTGTTTAAGTTAAGGGATATTACATCCCATATAGTTTCTTAGCCGAATAAGAAACTCAAAGAGTTTCATGCCGAATATAGTAGAAACTATATATATATATAAAGTTCGACGATTCCAAGCGTAAGCAAATACCTGGATGCTGCAGCAACTGACCCTAAAGGTAGTGCAAGCTGAGGCAACTCGTGTCAAAGGTGGAGCAAGCTCCGATCACTATTCTTGATATTTACCCATAATGTGAACTTAGCTCCTAGGAGCTGTATTATTGTTCGACATTATGAGAGAAGGTCACTACCCAGACCGGTTTCAGCCTTTATTGAGGCCTCATCAGTGAGTAGGCAGACCTAGTTAATATCAAGTTTGTAGCGAACAGAACTTACAACCCTTCTACGAGTTTTGCCATGAGGTGTCCTAATAAATTATTAGATATATGAAGAGTCAAAGGCTTCAATTCGGCGACATATAACCTTGTTTAAGTTAAGGGATATTACATCCCATATAGTTTCTTAGCCGAATAAGAAACTCAAAGAGTTTCATGCCGCTCAAAGAGTTTCATGTTAAATTGTGAATGAAGATATTTGAGAATTATAATACTTCATTCACATTTAACATAATCTACCATAACTTAAGCAACACTTGTATATATTATTTAATGTTAATCTCTTGATTGTAAATTATTATTCATATAATTACTTTGAGTCTGTTTATTATTTTTTAATTATATAATTTTGAGATTTGTATTGGTAATGAAAGGACTCTGTATTAAAATGTCATTCAATTTATTTTATTTATTCCTATGTTAGTATTATAAAAAGCTGTGTTTATATATTATAAGAATTTGTATTTATCATATTTAAATGTATATTATATGAATTGCAATATATCTTTTTTATTTTGTTTCTGTATGTAAGAGTGATTTTATGTAATTCTTCTGATTGAATTTGATTGGCTGCTGAAGGAGAAATGGAGTTAATTTTAGTCAGCGCGTGTTTAGAACGTGAACGGCTGTGATATGGAGTGAAGCCAGTAGATGTAAGCTAAACTGGCTAGAACCGGATTTTGGCGGGAAGAATGAACGTATTTAATTGGAAAACGAAAGTAAAGAGTGGGATAAGCATTCAGGACAGCGAGGAGTGAAGTAACGGGTGGCAGTAAGGGGATTTGGAAATGCCGTAAAGAGATTAAGAAAGGACCGGGAAATTAATAGGCAATTCGGAATATTTCTACGGAATAAAAAAATTACAACGAATTCCAATTATTTTGAGGAAAAATAGTGCAAAGCTGAATTTAATGCATAGAAGAAAATAAGGAATAAGTAGATTACCTAAAATGAGTGCGTCAAGACTTGTGAAGTTCTATGTTTAATATTTCAGTTATTATAGTGAAGATTTCTTTTGAATAGTGTTACTTCAAAGTAATAGTTAACTACAGTTTTAAGTGTGCCTATAGTGAATCCAATGTGTAAAGGGTGTAATCCAGTAAGAGCAGTCTAATTTTTTTGTATTTCAGCATGACGAAATAAGAGTTAGCTCCGCCTGATATATCTTAACATTAACTGTGCCGTTCTACTAAAAATAGCCGAAATATGGAGCTTTAAAGTGTTTCCCCCTTGAAATGATAACTGCCTCATAATAAAATTAAGTGTTTGTTGACTAAGAGAGAATTAGAGAATTCTACTTTAAGAATAATTACTGTAAAATTCTGGAACATTGAACTGTGTGAACCATTTTCAATTATTCGGAAGAATATAGAATTGACAGCTGAATGTTTGATGCCTAATGTATTATGTTTGTTATGAGTATTTGAACTAAGTTGATGTATAAAAGAATTGAGTTATCTCATTGAATAGAGACAAGTTGTGACAATAGTATTAAGGCATTGAAGAATAAGATCTGTAAATTTAACTTTAATCCAAACCGAGTGGCTACTAGTGTCTCAGAGATATTTTGCATATTGTTCAATTAGATTATCTTGTTTAGAAAATTATGCTTAAATGTACATGTTCTACAACTCTGTATTAAATGTTTATTTTATTGAATTCAATTTGTTGTTTGCCTGATTTTTCTTCATTGCACTGCTCATAAAACTTATTCGAACCTTGTGGAAGCCTTAAATGATAATGTTAACCTTGGCCTGTAGAAAAGTGAGATTGCAAACGTTAGTTGATGATTGATTCCTTTATATTATATAGACTAATCTGAATATAGGGTGGCGCAGAATAATATAAATTTCTTTATATTCGGAACAGTATCAATCAACATCTAACAAATAAAAACGGAATTTTAAGAAGTAAGGATAAGTCCATCAAACCAACATAAATGGATCAATTAGCAAGATAGGACGACACAACACAAGTAAAAAATCTATTCAAATCTTTCTGAAGGGAATTAACGTCAGCAGTGCTACTTATAATTCTTCCCAACTTTGCATCATCAGCGAACAACTGAAGATGACTAGTCAATCCAGTCAATCCAGTTATATCATTTACAAACAAGTTAAACATCAGGGGCCCAAGAACAGAACCTGGGGTACACCACTGGTTACCCTCATTTTTTGAGATACTGCTCCATCATACACAACCTGCTGGTATCATTCAAGAGCCAATCTGTGATCCATCTAACCAATATACTATTTATTCCCATCCTCTGCAGCTTGTACACCAATTTATTATGTGGTAATCTATTAAACACTTTTGCAAAGTCCAAGAATATCACTGTATATGATTCTCCCTTATCTAGCACACTTGTTACCTTATTGTAAAATGCAAGTAAATTACTGAAACAGGACCTACCCTTTACAAATCCATGCTGGTCATCATAACGAATGCTATGCTCATCAACCCAATCCTGTATTCTATTCCTTACCAGTCTCTCCAACACCTTGACGACAACTGCAGGTATACAGACTGGTCTATAGTTGCAGACTTGCGTCCTAGAATGATGCTTGTGAAGTGGCATATTTTGCCTTCTTTCCACTCCTTAGGAACCTACCCAATGCAAGATTTTCATTAAATAACCAGGTCAGAGGCACAGCCAACTGTGGTGCACATTCCTTAAGAATATGTGGTGATATGTCATCCATTCCCACAGCCTTCTTTACATCTAACCCCAACAATATCTGATACACATCTGTTTCTTTCACTTTTAATTCTCCTAATACTTGCCTCTCTTCAATATATTGCACGGCATCATTTACAGCAGTATGATATATGCTGATTAAGTGCTTGTTCAATAATTCCACTCTTTTCTTTGCAACTATTATTCTGCTGTCATAACTATCCATCAGTGTTAACAGGTCATAATTATTGTTTCTCTTGACCTTGACTTGGCCAGCTAATCTCCTCTCATACTGCAACTTTTCTTTCTTTACCATGATCGTCACCTTCTTAGACTGCACTTTATACTCTTCATGGATCTGATCACCACCAACTGTCTTGTATCTCCTCCATAACATTTTCTTTTCCAGTAGAGCTTGCTGGATTTCACTGTTCATCCATTTCACTCCTACTCTATTTACTCGCTTAACCTTTGGTATGCAATTATACATTGTTTTTGTCAGATACTGCCTTGTGAGTTTCCATGCATTGCCAACATATTTTCCGCTCAGCTCATCTACCCGATGTACTGATGTTAACTGAACTACAAAGCTTTTTATAATCATCTGCTTTATACTTCCACATATATCGATTTTTGGCAGTAACCTTTTCTTGTTTCATCATGTCCCAAACAAGTACCTCATGATCACTCTTGCCAATTGGCAGCAGTGTCAACACCTCAGGATGAACAACTACATCTTGTGAAGTTATCACCAACAAAACATTAAAGCCTCTAGCTGCTTCAATCACATGCTGCTTAAGATACTAAGCTCTCAGAAATTCCGCAAACTCGCTCTCCTCATTCCCATACACCCCTCCTCCTTCCATTCTATATTCCTATAATTAAAGTCTCCCATCAGGATCATCTTCTTTTTACATACCCAACTAATTTGCCTAAACATTTCACAATCAATATTCTCTGCATTCCCTGGCCTATAACATCATCCTATCAAATATACTAATCTGTTTATTTCAATTTCACACCACACAGATTCAAAATCTGTGCATGCACTATCAACTTCCACACTTTGCAGACACAATTCCCTGCAATCATCAACAGAACTCCCCTTCCTCTTTTTACATTTCTATCCTTCCAAAAAATTATATATCCTTCTCTTTCTATTCCCAACATCACATCCTCCTCAGATAACCAATTTTCACTTATTCCAATTTTCTTTGGGCATACTGACTCAATCAATGTAACAAACTCAGCTCTCTTGTTTTCAAATACACCTTACAATTGTGTACAAACATAACAATCCCTGTGTGTTTGAGGACATTCTACCAGCACCAACATTCTCTATTCTAGCTGTTATACCATACCATTCTCTTTGGTCTGACCACTCCCGTTTCCCTGATCCTGACTCTGATTTCCATTCCTACTTGTCTCATCCTCACCTTTATGCATTCCATCATCTTGTGCTGCTGCTGCTACAACCACATCTTCAACCTCAATATACATCTTCTTCCTGTCATACAATCCATTTAGTTGTACTATCCTGCTTCACAAGCAGGATAGTATAACTAAACAGATTGTTCTGATCATTTACTACATTAACTTCTTGACTGTGCCTTTTCAGAAAACAACAGCCCTTCTAAATGTCCAACACCAAACTCATTCAAGTAGAATCCATCAGCTTTAAACCATTCCAACTTCCTTTCAAATTCACTCTACAGATTTACAAATTGAACCCCCCCCTTTGTCTCACACAACCCAGCCATCTTACTAATCATTATCTCTGCTCTCCATCTCAATTCACTGTTGTCATATCTGGACAACATACCTATGACTTTCCCAACAACTATTCTTCTTTACCTGCTGCAACAACTACCTCAAGTCCCTATCAACACATTCTTTTTCTCCCTAACTAAGTCACTTGTACCCACAACTACCACTAATTTTGACTGTGGGTCTGTTCTTTTCTGCAATGCATCAGCTATTTGCTTCATTGTTCCACCAGGAAAGCATGTTTTGTGCACTTTATTAGCCATCACAAATCTAATGATTGAGTCCTCCATACAATGATATACGACTATCCTTGGACTCTTTTTGTAATGCTAACTTCCTCCTTCTCATTATCTTCAGCCAACCTCTTCTTTGGATGTTTAATATCCTCTTCCAGATGTTTCATTTTGCTTTTCATTTTCACTAACTCTTTCCCACATTCTTTTACTATAGTCTCAATGCTTGCTCCCATTTCTAATTGCTCTAATCTATCAAGGCACTTTTCACATACACATTTTTAATGTTTTCTTTCTTCTCGTTAACCAAAACGGTCCACAAATCTTTCAGATTTTTCAGTACATGCATATAGCAATTTTCGCAATGCATGCACTGAGAAAAATCCAAAGCAGAGCCAGACTTTCGTACAGAAGCCTTCCGTGCCACTGACATATGTTTCTTTATGGATGCCATTTTCAGAAGTAGAAGCAGTATGAACAAACAAGTAGAAAAACACAATATAAACAACAAAAAATTTCAACAACAACATCACTGAAGGACACTTGTATCCAAACTGAAAAAATGCATCACAATTTGCAATAACAAGCCACAGTAATTAAAAGCACTGTTTTTTAGTACAGCTATAATCTACTGCTATGTACACACTCATGACACTTAGGTCTCCCAAAATGGAACAGTAAGCAATCGAATAGACCATGTAATGATAAACAAAAAAGCACAAGATATTCATAAAAATGTCTGTATCCACAGAGGAACTGATGTAGATACCAATCATTACATAGTAATAGCACATTTTGGACTAAAGCTCGGCTAATTCTTCTCATAATCTGATTTTGCCTTCCTTGCTAAGCTGGTCACCTTTCTTGCCTCAGCTTTGTATTGTTATATAATTTAACCCACAAGAGCAGGGAATGTTGTAAACACTACAATGTTTGTAGAAAGCATTTTTGTCCTTAGGTGATCTTAACAAGTTGCGGATTGTCTTTATTGGTTTGAAAGCCACTCGGATCTCATAAGGTTTGAGCATTTTAGCAATTTTTTGTGAAACAGACCCAGCAAAATTAATGGAAATTGAGGATCTGTATTGGGTATCTCGAGTTTGTTGTTGGGAGGAGTTGGAGAAAAGAATCTTATTTATGAAATTTTTTGGATAGCCATTGTTTATTAGAGTTTCGAAATTGAGGGCTAATTCATCTTTAAAAGTTTTGTCATCTCCTGTGATGTAAGATGCTCTCTTTTTTCAACATATGTAAAATACTCAACTTTTGTGAAATGTGATGAAGAAAAATGCAGGTAACTACCAGTATTTGTTGGTTTGCGGTAAGCCTTTAGGTCAATATTGCCATCCATTAGTTTTGTGATAAAGACATCTGGAAACAGTAATTTTCTTTCTCTTTCGAGTTCTAAGGTGAATAATATTTTGATGAGATTAGTTTATTTTTAGTTAGGAATTCCAATAGCTCTGCTTCTGTATGTTTCCATATGACAAAAAAAACATCCACATATCTTCACCATACTGATGGTTTTGGATCTAATTGTGACATGATGTCTTTTTTAAACTTCTCCATAAACAAATCAGCACATGGGGGAGATAGAGGGCTACCCATCACAAGACTGACAGTTGTTTGTAGATCTTTCCATTCTATTTGAAGTAGTTTGAAGTGAGACAATGTCTATAAAGATGAGTAATATCTTGAGGAAATAGACTGTCTATGATGGTTATGACTTCATCTGCTGGAACATTGGTAAACAAGGACACTGTTTTCGAAATGTTTCTCAGCTTTTCAATGAAATGTTGTGTATTTTTAATATATGTGTCCGTATTACGAATATGTGCTTTCAAAAGATAAGTTAGGTGTTTTGATAGTAGGTAGGTAGGAGAGGTAATCCCATCTACTATTGGATGAAGAGGTATTCCGTTTTTGTGAACTTTTGGTGCACCATATAATCGTGGTGTCAGCGGATGTAATGACTTCAATTTCTTTTTGAGATCCATATTGTGTAGTAGGCTGTTTGTTTCTGTGTGGTTCGTCCTTCCAACAACAAACTCAAGAAACCCACTACAGATCTTCAATTTCCATTCCTTTTGTTAGGTCTGTGTCACAGAAAATTGATAAAATGCTCAAACCTTATGAGATCCAAGTGGCATTCAAACCAATAAAGACAATCCGCAACTTGTTAAAATCATCTAAGGACAAAAAACGCTTTCAACAAACATCCTGGTGTTTAAAACATTCCCTGCTCTTGTGGTTTAAATTATATACGACAAACGTCTAGAAGTCTAAAGATAAGAAAAAAATAACATATTGGGGATGTTAATAACAACAGAGAAGACAATTCTAGCTTGGTGCTCCATTTTTCTAATACCAATCATAACATCGAATGGGATAAAAGTACTATGCCGTACTTGGAAGAAGATTTTCGTACGTGAAAATCTTCTCGTATGTCGAAGATTTTGATGTTCTTGGAAGAAGAACATCAAAGAAGCTGCAATAGTTATCCATTCAAGAGGTAGCCTGAGCAGAAACCAAGGGATGATCCTCGGTGACATATGGAAAAGTTTCATAAGATTGCTCAACACGTCGGTGTTCAATTTTGCTGCCAATTATAGATCATACATGTATAACAATGACTGATAACATACATGCTCCATGCATTTGATGTAGCATTTTATTTGAATTTAGATAATATTTAACATGCGTTTATGTTTTAATCTGATATCCATAGCTTGTTTTTGATCTTTTTTAAGCTGTTTTGTCAACAGTCAACTCGGCAAAACTAGTAAGCTATTACTTTACAATAAAAAAAAACCTCTGACCAGTTAAACCCAGTTTATTATGTGTTTTTATATATAATCAGTGGTCAAGAAGAACATTACTATGATATGGTCTGTTTGATTAAATGCATATCAATCAGGAGATTTCTATGTTTGTTTATGTAGATTCTTCCTCTTAAACATAGTGCTACTTATTAACTTTTTAGATCCAGCCAAATTAATCAATCTTTCTCTATTAATATTCGTCTCTTCATGACAGTTTTGGCTTCATTAATTGGCTGAATTAATGATACTGGCTCTAACTGCAGAAGATGAAAGATAGAGCAAAATATGGCCATTTGCTGAGCACACCTCCATGACAGACCCAATAACTTGAAAATGTCAAAAGCAACAGCTCATATATCTCCAGACCTTTTGATGCCATCTGTGCAGAGATAGGTGATGTAGATTAGAAGACCAAGCATGAATAGGTAGGCCTATTCGTAGATGGTATAGAGGCATAAGGTAGGCCTCTAGGCAACAAAGAAGTTGAATGGCTAAGTGGGTAGCATATTCACTCTCCAACCAACAGGCTGCAGGTTCAAATACTGGGCATGGATGTTTATGACTGTGTTGAGGCGTGAAGTTAATTTTATCAATGAGTGTGAGATCAGAGGCCTGCTTATCAGAGGCCTGAAGTGGTTTGAAAATGTTCTTCCATGTTTGGTCTCTAGAGCAAGGTTTCCAGACTAAATAAAAAATAAATTTAAAAAATACCAAAAATATATATAAAATTAATAAAAACAGGGGAAAAAATCCATAGTCCACCAGCAGTGTTAATATACTATACGCTTACAATCTTTCATGGATGAGGAGGGGGTCACTTAAAAGAAAAAAAATTAAATAACTAAAAACTCAAATGGAATAACATTGATTTAGTTTTGCACATATCAAAAATTTAGAATAAATAATACTTTATTTAATCACAAGAGTCAACACAAAAAACATGGATAAATAATAAAGAACAAATTTCTACCATAGATTATATAATAAAAACAGAACTGTAAACTCAAATAAAACACTGGATATTAGTTCTAACATCTGAGGACACTGGGAATGATCACAGATTATAGATGGGAAAATTTTGACCCCAACAAAGTATAAGTAAAGCAAAAAAGCAAAATAAATATAAGGAATTAAGTTAAGGGGGGATAATAAATCCCTCATTATTTTAAAGCCTGATACGAAACTCAGAGATCAAAATCTAAGAGTTTCATGCCGAAGAATTTTCGGCGAGTCCAAGAGTAAGTCAACACTTGGTAGTACAATACTAGGGCAACTCGGAGCAAAGGTGGAGCAAGATCCATCACTGCCCTTAATATTTTCTCATAATGTAAAACGCAGCTCCTATGAGATGTATTACTGTTTTACATTATGAGAAGAGGTCACTACCCAGACCGATTTCGACCTTTATTGAGGTCTCATCAGTGAGTAGGTAGACCTGGATAATACCAAGGTTTAAGTGAACCGAACTTACATACCTTTACTATACGAATTGCCAGAAAGGAAAAAGAAAAAAAAGGAGAGAAAAAAAATAGCCTCTTGGCTCTTTATCATAGTAATAATATATATGGGTATACCTTTCTGGCAATTCGTCTGGGTAGTGACCTCTCCTCATAATGTAAAACAGTAATACATCTCCTAGGAGCTGTGTTTTACATTATGAGAAAATATTAACGATAGTGATGGATCTTGCTCCACCTTTGCTCCGAGCTGCCCTAGTGTTGTACTACCAGGTGTGAACTTACGCTTGGACTTGCCGAAAGTTCTTCGGCATGAAACTCTTAGATTTTGATCTCCAAGTTTCGTATCCGGCTTTAAAATAATGAGGGATTTATTATCCCCTTAATTTACACCGACGGGAAAAAAAAAATAGCCTCTTGGCTCTTTATCATAATAAATATAAGGAAATAAATTTAGGGTGGAACTATTACAAGAAAAGTATAAGAATACTTTAACAAAATAGATTCTATATTTATTCAATTTCTTTGTGTTTCATTGTGTGCAATTTTTGAAGTGAGTAAATGGCAGTGAAATGCAAGATGGTGCAAAAGACGAATGCAAGTGGTATTTTTTGAAAATGGCAAGAGGCTGTGAATGCAGCATGTATGCTTTGGAAAAGATTGAAGATATTTATGTGGAGAGAGTAAACAGGAGAGATGAGAGAGTTTGGGTGTGTAAGTAGTGCAGCATATTTATGGGTTATGAAATATCACTGAATATCACTAAGCATTAGCGAGCAAAAGATCATGGATGTAGATACAGGAGTAAGCGGAGTTGACAGTATGGCTGAGTGCTTGAGCAGTAACGGTAAGATAATCTGCGTAGATGGCAGCAAGTTGGTGGCGGTAAGCAGCAACAGAGTGGAAGTGCAAGATAGTGAAAATGCAATTTGCATAAATGGCACTGAAAAACTAACTGAAGATATGAAACTGCAGTTGGTAAAGTTGAAGCAAGAGATTAAACATATGAGTAATGAACTGAGGAGAATTATGAATTTGCAGAAATGTGAGAAAGAATAAGATGAATGATTTGAAAGAAATATCAAATGATTTGAGAGTGGCAGTGTATGGAAATTCAATGATAAGGAGGTGTGGTGAGTGAAAAGGTGCACAAGGTCTGTTTTTCAGGAGGTAGAACGAACAGGATGGTTGAAGCATTGGATAAGAGGAGTACACAAGCAAAAGAGTTGGCAGTGGTAGTTGGCATAAATGATTTGACTGGTAACAAGAAGAATGTAAAGAGGGAGATCATAAGGCTGTTAAGAAGAGTGAAGGATAATAGTGTGGTAGGTAAGGTAGTCAAGCATGTTGCCCAGGTATGATAATGATGTGTTGAGAAGGCAAGTGAAGATTATGAATGGTATACTAGCAAGTTGTGTGAGGAGAAAGAAGTTCATTTTGTGAATGTGGGATGAGTTTGAGGGGACAAATAGAGCTGTATAAAAGAAATGGGATACATTTGAATGGGCTTGGTGTGAGTCAGTTGGAGAAACTGTTGCTGCAAGAGAAGATGACTGAAGTGAATGGAAGACCTGAGGAAACAAGAAGTGTTGTGGAAGAGCAGGAAAGTAAGGTAGGCAAGTTGGTGAATGGAGAGGTAAGTGCCATGAGTGAAGAGAATAAGAGAAAAGGAACACAGAGCGGACAGGGAAACAAAGGAGGTCAGGGTAGATAGGGGGACACTGTGTGAAAAGTGTAGATGATGGTTTCAGGAATAGATGTGTGAGTGTGCTAGAAAGGATTAAGGCAGTCAAGGCTGTGAGGGTGACACTTAGATCTGGGGAGGGGTGTAATATCAGTGATGATAGGCAGCAATGGACAGGGAAGAGCATAGAGAAGTCATTTCAGAGAAGTGAGGTTAGTGGAATTTATTATAAAAACAGAAATGTGCTAGTGTGTATGTTTACACATGCTAGAGGTATTCAAAACAAGGGGAATGAAACTGTAGCATTGATAGAATTAATTCGCCCAAAAATTGTTGGTATAAGTAAGATATGGTTGAATGAGGATGAGCATTCTGATAGGAATAGAGATGGAGGAATATGTAGTCTTTTGTGAAGACAAAGCAAAAAGGGAGGGTGAGTATTAATGATGGCAGAGTTGTGCCCATCTAGGGTGGAGATGCAAGAAGCAAATACTGACAGTGGTTTTGAAACAGTATATTGTGAAGGAGGTGGACAGGATGAAATGTTTTACTAGGGTGTTGCTATAGACGTGGTAATGTGGAAGGCAGTGAGAAGGAAATATTTAGACAAATTGGTCTGGCTAATAAGAAAAGGGTGATCATTATGGGAAATTTCAATTATGGTAATATAGACTGGAATGAAGAGACAGCATCAGAAACCAAAGAGAATGAATTTCTTAAGTTTTCAATGGATAACTACTTTAAGCAGTACCTAACAGAGGTCACATGTAGATCAAGGGTCTTGGATTTCATTATCTCATCAGAAGTGTCACGTCTTCCTCCAGCTGGTGAACGTTACCATGAAGTGATCACTTCATTGGTGGCCAGCTATATCAGGACTGTTGTGGGAAAGAATGATATGAAAACTATAAGGCAGGTGATTATGGCAAACTCAGGAGGCAGCTTGCAGTGATATCATGGAATGAGGAATTGCATGTATGGGAAGGAAATCAATGCTGTTTGGTCTCTACTCAGGAATTATCTGGCGGAGGCAATGACTGAGTGTATTCCAAAGGTCAGGAGATTAAATAAGGTAGGTGTAAAATGGATGACTGAAGAGGTGAGTTGTGCAATCTGGAAGAAAAATGCATTGTGGAGAAGGCACAAGATGAGTGCTGTGTTGAAACATTGAAAGCTTTGAAACATTAATCAATTACATGAGGAGTACAAAGAACAAGCAATGAAGATTACTCAGTAAGAGTAGCAAAAATGTGGCATGAGCAGCAGTTAGCAGATGACGCTAAAAGTAATCCTAGGGAGTTTTTTTAATATGAGGCCAGTAGAAGGAAGAATGATTATGAAAGGATCATGATAGTTAGTGATAACAGGAGAATGATAAACACTGAAGAGGATATAGTAGATATCCTCTTCAATTAGATATCCTATTAAATGAGCAGTTCATTAAAGTATGCCATCCTTGTGATTGTAGCATAATGCAGAACTTGAGAGCAGTGGGAATGGGGTAGGAAACACTCATGGTGAGTGAGCAGGAGGTATATGAGTAAGTGAGTAAACTTGATGTTAACAAGGTCATGGGACTTGATGGTATATCACCACGTCTTGAGGGAATGTTCCAGGGAGTTAATAATGGCTTTAATATACATTTTTAACATGAATCTTAGATTAGATGGCAAAATTGTTCTGCTTCATACAGGAAGTCATAAGGCTAAGGCTTGGAATTATAGGCTAATCTGCCTGGAGTTGTAATCAAGGTGTTGCAGAAGCCAGTGAGGACAAGGATTCATAACTGGATGGACAGCAGTAGGCTTGTGACTAGTGGAGTGCCACAGGGCTCTGTTCTTGGACCACTGCTTTTCAATTTGTTCATCAATGATATAGGAAAGGATTTGAGAGGAAGTGTTCACTTGTTTGCTGATGATGCAAAGTTGGGTAGAGCAATTATGAGTGCACAGGATGTCAAAATTTTACAGGATGATCTGGATAGTTTGGAGGACTGGGCTAGGAAAAATGGATGTCAATTTAATGTGCCAAAGTGTAAGGTTATGCACTTTGGGGGTGAAAAGAATAGCAGCAGTATATCGCATTGTTGGAACCGTACTCCAGGAGATTGATGAGGCCAGGGATTTGGGAGTGTTGGTGGATAGGGAATTGAAGTTTAGGGGACACATTGCAAAAGTGACTAAAACAGCTCACCAAATCACTTGGCTTCTGAAAAATACTTTAACATGCAGAGACAAACAAGTTGTTGTTCCTCTGTATCGAGCCTTGATAAGACCCCATCTGGACTACTGTGCCCAGTTATGGGCACCAGGGTTTCTTCGTGATGGGGAGCAGGTGGAGAGGATCCAGAGACGAGTGACCAAGATGATAGCAGGTCTGTGGAATGAACCTTATGAGAATAGGTTGAAGATTTGTGGGTTGCAGAAATTGGTCGATAGGCGAAGGAGGGGTGATATGATTGAGACATTCAAATTACTGAAGGGTTTCTATAAGATTGATCCAGAAGATATTTTTGAAAATATGACTGGTGGTGGGAGGACTAGGGGCCATGAATAGAAGCTGAGCAAGAGCGTGGTTGACAAGGGTGTTAGAGCTAGGTTTTTTACTTGAAGAGTAGTGAATGAGTGGAATAAGCTTCCAGAGTCTGTTGTGGGTGCTACGACCATGAATGAGTTCAAGGCAAGGTATGATAAATACTGTGTCAATGTCGAATAGTTGTTCTTGACATGATGTTAGGGCCTCCCTCAATGAGTCTGTCGACTCCTTGGAGTTGCCCGGAACAATAATAATAATAATAATAATAATAATAATAATAATAATAATAATTCTCTTTAATGGACACCATGGGTTTGCTAAAGGAAGATCGTGTTTTAGCAATCTGCTTATTTATTATCACAAGGTGATGAATGCATTGGATAAAGGGGATGCATATACAGTAGTATATTTAGATTTTCCAAAGGCTCTCAATAGATTGCCACATGACAAACTAGTAGTTAAACTGGAACAGATGGAGTTGGATAGTAGATTAGTACATGAAATGTATGCTGGATTAGAGATTGGCTGTTGGCTGTCTTATAGGTATTAGCCGGTTTTGTTTAGAGGGAGTGATATCTCAGAAGAGGAAAGTTACTAGTGGCATGATCCAGGAGTATATATTTTGTGGCCATTATTGTAATTTGTGTGTAAATCCCTTAGAAAGGGCTTAAATGGTGATATACAGTTGTTTGCAGATGATGTAAAGTTGGGAAGAGTAATGAGAAGTAGACTAGATGTTTAGCTTTGCAAGAGAACTTAAATAGACTGAATTGGCAAGTGTATGGGATGTCAGTTTAATGTTACAAAGTGTAAGGTCTTAAAATTTGGGAAGCAAAGATGGGATGCAGAGTATAGAATTGGTGGGGATAATGTAGAAGAGGGTGAGGAAATGAGAGATTTGGGAGTTATGGTGAATAGGGACTTGAAATTTCAAGGATATTTTGCTAAAATTGTGAGGACAACACAGGGAATGATGCAGAGAATGCTGATGTGTAGAAGTAGGGATGTTCTGATTCCGTTATACAAGACTTTGATCAGGCTGAATATGGATTACTGTGCACAGATGTTTTGTCAGGTTTTCAAAACGATGATGAGATGTTGGAGAGGGCTCAGAGACAATTAACTAAGTTGGTTTCTGAAATGTGGAATATGAGGACAGATTGAGAATCTGTCCTCATATTGGTAAGGGGGTAATTACCAGATTAGCATGGATGAGAATTTTCATAGAATATCTGGAGACAGAGGGATGATGAGAGGCCATTCCTGGAAGTTGTATAAGATAGGTGTGAGCAAGGGGATTGAAGAGTAGATTTTTTGCATGTAGAGTGGTAAGTGATTGAAATGCAATGCCTGAGACTGTGATGAGTGCAGGAACAGTGAATGCTTTTAAGTTGAGGTACGATGAGCTGTGCATGTGAGCGTGGGACTTCCATGATGAGTCTCTTGACTCCATGGAGGTTCTGTTGATAATAATAATAATGATGATAATTTAATAGAATCAGTCATCTCAAAATTGAAAAACAGGAAATGGAATTGTTAATAACGTTAATAAGGAAATGCTAAAATATGAGAACTTTAATTAAACATATCTTTAAGAAAAAACAGATTATTAATGAATGGAGGAAGAACATTACAATACCAATATTTAAAAGAAAAATAAAATCTGAACCCAAAAACTATCAAGAAATGAACTTATTATGCACTGCTCTAAAAATAAAAAAAATCAGCTAACACCTTTTTGTTTCCATATAGGGAGTAGGCAAGGCCGTTTTAGCCCTATCTAACTTTTTGGAGACTAAGTGGGCAGTTCAATCTCCACTGGTAGCCAATCAAGATAGCTGGCCCAAGGCTATCACTAATTAAGAAGCACGCAGTGAAGAGGCAGCTCAACAAGTGCCACCATCTGGTCCCTAACACAATATTTTTAATGTCTGAAATAGTGTGGGTTCTAAGGTCAATTTTCTTGAGTTTACAGGATGGAAAAACCCAAGTTTCCAGGAGAAAAAACCCACTTGCCCGAGCCAGAGACCGATTAACTTGGGAACTAGTCAAAAAAAAAGGCTTAGAAAAATTTCCTCTAGTCGCTGACTAGATTCAAAAGCAAGTCTTCCTTCATGCGGTCAAGTGCCGTGGTGTGCAAATGCCACAACCACTGAGCTGCACAGACTCCACTGCTCTAAATAAATGTACAAAAATTATCGAAGAAATAGAATCAAGAATAAATTATAATGAGAAATGAAGGATTCTGTAATGGAAGAGAATGTACTGATGCTAGATGTGTGGTAAAGAGCAAATAATAGAAAAAACAACAGAATATAACAAACCAATATTTATGTGTTTCTTTGACCTGAAAAAGGCTTTTGATAAAATCAGATTACAGGGTGTCCTGAAAGTATTAGAAAATTCCATTGTAAATTATCAAAATAATCAAACATACACAAAAAATTAATAAGATGACAAGAAATACACAAAATCCTTATAATGAAAGGGATCTGACAAGGCAATTTTTCCAATGTTTAACTAATATAATTATGTATGAAATAATAACAGAATTTAAGAAAGAGAAATTAAATAGAATAAAAATTAATAACAAAAATTTAAATTTGAAAATGATGGTATTACTTGAAGAAAATGAACATATCTTCAAAAGCAATTATTTAAATTACAACAAATATGCAGCAGTTTTAACATGAAAATATCAACAGAGATATCCAAAGCAATGGTAACTGCAAAAGAACCAATAAGATATAAACTGAAACTAAGAGAAAAAATACTGGAACAAGTAATGAAATTTAAATACACAGAAAACTGAAAATATTACACAAAATAAAGGCTAATAAAAAACAAAGAAACAAAAGTGAAAACATTCAAATCAATAGTAGTACAAACATTAACTGGTCAGGCTACTGAATTTTCTTAGCATTTTCATTTTACAGTACATATGAAATGAAATGCTAAAAAAAAATAGTTAATAAAATTTTAGAATAAAAGATGAAAAGATCTATGAAGATTGCCAATTACAACTCATAAATGATGAATAAATGAGAAGCTTAGAATGGAATAAACACATTAATAGAATGGATCCAAAAAAATAGTTAAATTAGAAGACTGGAAACCAAATATGAAAGATCACAATTGGTACACAAAAACAATGGACATATTGCATGCATTGAAGTATTGTATATGCAACAAACTGAAGCTTAAAAGAAGAAGAGAAATATTTTATTTTTATTATTATTATTTGACACCTCCAGGGAGTCCAAAGACTCATCGAAGGAGGGCACCTACTCTACAACTATTTCTACACCACTCAATCCACCAACTGACTGCAACTACACCAACGGCATCTACTGTCAACCACCACCAATAATATATCTCTGGTTACGTATATCAGATCACACAAATTTACAAGCATGACCATGACAGAATCAAATATACTGGAGGCAGTTGGGCAGAAGTGGTGATACTAAGGCAGAGGCAATGGAGAAGTCATATTTACTTATGCGAGTTGCCAAAAGGTGTACCACCTTATTATTAAATTACTCTGGATTTAGAGAAAGATGTTGTAAGTTTATTTTCCACTTGGTTAGACTATAATAAATTTAGTTTAATTCTTTATCCAAGCAAACAAAGTTTGCGCCTGAAGTATCTTCAGGACTGAGGCAACTCGTAGTAGAAGGGTCTGGCTCCCATCGACAAGACCTCAATAAAGGTCGAAACCGGTCTGGGCAGTGGCCCTTCCCTTAATGCACAGCATTATACATGCCTGCAAGGAGTTGTTCTTTGCATTGGAGATACTGAGACAAGGAGTGATGAACGCTTGGTCCACCTTTACCATGAGTTGCCTCAGTCCTGAAGATATTTCAGGCACAAACTTTGTTTGCTTAAACTTGGATAAAGGATTAAACTAAATTTATTATAGTCTAACCAAGTGGGAAAAAAATTTCCAACATGTATCGGCAGATTAGCACAATGAGTGTAGGCCGAACAATTATTATAGAAGACTAACTATGGTGAGAATGACTGAAAGGATGAAAGGGGCATGGCAAAATGAAAGTGAAATTTATACAGTTGCTAAGGGAAAATTACATGAAACATGTTATACAGGGAACAAAAGATTTGAGGGTGTCAGATTTAATAATTGCCAGAGCATCAGATGTATCCATTACCAAGGTAATGGATACATCTTCTAATCTAATTGGGGAGAGTGACCATGCAGTCTTGTTCTGGAAAGTTGCCAAACATAGAATTCTCTGTCAAGAAGGGTTTATGTTCAGCTATAAGGCTGATGATTATGAGAGACTGAGGAGTCATCTTGGAACAGTGCCATGGCTTGAGAAGTTACAAGGAAAGAATGTCAGTAGTGCATGGCAAGTTGTCAGAGATTGCTTGAGAGTAGTGGCATCTGACTACATACGCAAGGTCAGAAGGCTAAACCAAGTTGGAATTAAGTGAATGAGTAGGAATATAAAGCAAAAGCTACAAAAAAGAAAACATTGTAGAGGAAACATAAAGAAAAAAGTGATCAGCATACTCATGAGCAGTACAAAGTGCAAGTAAGAAGGGTAACTAGTATGATAAGGAAGACCAAATCAGACTATGACAGAGAGAATTAGCCAAAACATGCCAAAGTAAACCTAAAAGAGTTTTTTTTTGTTATGTAGCAAGTAAGAGGAAAAATGATTATGGTAAGATGACTTTAATCAATGCTGATAACAGCAAGGTGACAGAGGCAAAAGAAATGGTTGAGTTGCCGAGTGGTCATTTTACAAAGGTGTATCATCCAGGAGGAGATTTTTCATTTACTGGTATGAGAGAGATGCATATCAACATTGAGGTAGATGAACAGGTGGTGCTCAGCAAATTAAAAAATATTAATGTGAACACAGCATCAGCCCGTGTACTATGTGAATGTGAGAAAGAATTGGCATTGCCTCTGACAAAGTTCAATCTAAGTCTCAGCTCTGGCAGGGTTTCAAGGGAGCGGAAAGAGTGTAAGATAGTACCATTGCATATAAAAGTGGCTCCAAATCAGAGGCAGCAAACTACAGACCAATTCATATATCAGGAGTGATAGTCAAATCGTTGGAAAAGTTGTTTAAAAGTAATTTAAAAGTGTGCTAATCCAACAGTGGACAGAGATGTGATACTCTATAGTGCACAACACTGCTTTGCAAAGGTAGGTCCTATCTTAGTAATTGATTCACATTTTATAATGAAGTGCCAGTGAAACTGGATAAAGGAAATGGCTAGAATACTACATGGGAAAACTATTACACACTGGAACATATGGGAATGGATATGAGGCTAGTAGCATGGATAGGGGTGGCTCACAGACAGACCCCAGAGAGTAGTATATGGCGGAATAAAATCTGGCAGAATAACGGTGATTAGTTGAGTACCTCAGGGTTCAGTACTAGGGTCACTACTCTTTAATTTGTATATCAATGACATAGGGAAAGATTTAAGAGAGGATATTCAGTTGTTTGCTGTTGATACAAAGCTAGGGAGAGCAACAGTTGATAAAGATGATGTAGATATCCTGCAGGATGATTTAAATAAATTGGCATTGTGGGCAAATGATAATGATTGTCAATTTAATGTTGCAAAATGTAAGGTTATGCATTTCGGGTTGAAAGGGTTGTAGATGGTGTATCATATTGGTGGTATTGGATTGCAGGAAATAGATGAGACTAGGGACTTGGGAATAATGGTTGACAGAGAGTTGATGTTCCAAGGGTATATTACAAAAGTTGGTAAAATAGCTCAAAGGATTACCGGGATGTTGAAAAATACACTAACAAGTAAAGATGAGGAAGTTATTATCCCTCTTAATAAGACTATGATTTGGGCACATCTTGATTAATGCACACAGATTTGGTCATCTGGGTTTCTTGGGGACCATTCAGAGAGGATTCAGAGATGAATGATCAAGATGGTGGGAGTTGTGCAGAATACTCCCTACAAGGATAGATTGAAGGTTTGTAGATAACAAAGTTTAGTTGATATGTTGAAAAGAAGGGACAAGATAGAACTTTTAAGATATTAAAGGGGTTTTAAAAAATTGATGCAAGTGAAATTTTTCAACTAGGGACCATCTGTGGTAGTTGTGTAAGAATATAGTTAGTAGGGGTGTGCAGACCAGATTGTCTACATAGAGAATTTTGAGTGAGTGGAATCAATTGCCGGAATTGGTATTGAGTTCCCTGCAGTGAATGGATTCAAGGAGAGGTTATGATAGGATTTGTGTGTATGTTGGTTAATTTGGGTATCCCATGATGAGTCTCTGCACTCCATGGAGATGCATATAATAATAATAATAATAATAATAATAATACGTCCATAGGAATTACAGACTCATATCTCTAAATTCCAAATTGCTAGTAAAACAGCAGGCTTAAAGATAAACCTGAAGACAAAGACAACCCAAGTTATGTGGGTAGTCTGAAAAGTTCTTGGCCTCGACCATAAATGGCAACACTATCAGAAAGATTTTTTTTTCTAAGTTGGTATATCTGTCATAAGCATCCATTTGAAATTGCAAGTCATTCTATCAAGTAGTTTGTTTTTATACAGCTGTCTGAGGCAAACTTGTTGTCTGTATCACTTGGAATGGATAAAATTGATATCGTACAGGATATTGTGTAGGATATATTTTGCATGAAGAACTGCAAATGAAAAAGCTTTGTGCAAGAGGTGCTGCACTAATCAAAAGCGAACTGGCATGAAAATCTCTCAACAGTGCTTGCAGTGTTTTAACAAGAATAAAGCTGACTGTGTGTCGATTTATTACTATGGGTAAGAGTTGGATTCACCAGTACACACTAGAATCCAAACAGCAGTCAAAACAGTGGACAGAAGCAGGTTGTTCAGTGCCAAAGAAGACAAAGTCGGTTCCATCAGCAGGAAAGATCATGGCATCAGTGTTTTGGGATGCTAAAGGCATTTTGTTTATTAATTATCTTGAAAAGAGTAAAACCATAATCAGGGAATATTATTCCGATCTTTTAACCAGACTACATGAAAAAATTTCTGAGAAAAGACCCGGTTTGCAGAAGAAAATAAAATTCATCAGGATAATGCATCCTGCCCACAAAGGTGTTTTGGCAATGGGAAAATTAAGGAATCTGCACTATGAATTGTTGGAACATCCACCCTATTCCCAAAATTTGGCTCTTTCTATCTCTTCCCAAAACTAAAACTCTTCCTCGCTGGTCAGCGTTTTTCTTCGAATCAAGAGGTGATTGCAGCTCTTACTGAGAACCACTACAGGAATGGGATAATGCGCTGGAGAATTGCTGGAATAAATGTATTAGTCTTAAGGGAGATTATGTTGAAAAATAAAAATTTTGAAATTATAAATTCGTTTTTTCATTGTTAGGCTGAGAACGTTTCAGACCATCCTCACATATGAGCCAATTACCACTATGCCTGAAAAGAAAAATTTATAACCAGTGTATTCTCCCTATATCGACATATGTTTGTGAAACATGGACATTAAATACGAAGAAAACTCAAAAACTAAGAACATAATTTAGTTTTGAGTTTTCTTCGTATTTAATGTCCATGTTTCACAAACATGGACATTAAATATAAGTATAATTGGACTTATCAAAAAGGAATAATTGGATAAGAACTAACCAAAGTCTCTAACATTATACAATGAGTGAACATCTGAAGGAATAATTGGATAAGAACTAACCAAAGTCTCTAACATTATACAATGAGTGAAACATCTGAAGTGGCAATGAGAGGGGTATGTTGCTTGAAGACAAGACAAATGATGAAGAAAGGAAGTACTTCAAACCAGATTCCACAGGATGACTACAATGCCAGATAAAATTACAAGGGATTGATGAAATCATCAGATTTGCACGAGTGACACATGGGGAAAGCCACTGACAGACAATCTTGGAGTCATCTTCAAAAGACCTTCATCCAGCAGAGGATCGAAAATGAATAATGATGATGGGCAAGAGAAGGTTTTTGTAAACTTATAGTATAATCAATCATACTGTGGGTCGACTAAGGATTTTTTCTACATTTTTTATTAATTTTATATATTTTTGTTTTCTTTAAAATTATATTTACATGGTCTGGTAACTTTACTCTATAGACAAAACATGGAACTTCAAACCTCCAATAAGTGGGACAGCAGTCTCACACCAGCTGATAAAATTTATCTCCCACCTAAAAACTTTCACAAACATCAATGATCACAGATCTCAGGACTGAACTTCAGCCTGCTGGCTGGAGAGTGGATATGCTAACCACTCAGCCAACCAGCCTGGCAATTTCTTCATTTATGGAATACAGTTTCCATATCCACTTCACAATATACTATATAACATGCAAAATTTTACTCATTTGATGAAGTATATGCATAATTATTAAATATGACAGAACAAAGAACACTTAGTTAAAATGACAAATGAGACAGGGAATGACGTGAGATTAGATGAAGGCTAGAGTAAATATCAGATGAAATGGAGACAATTAAGCTACAAAATCTCAATGTGAATACAGCTACGTGACTGAATTGGAGCGCAAGAAACTGATGAATCAACAGATTTGGGAGTGAGTAGTAATGAGATTAACATGGAGCATTACAAAAGCAAGCAAAATAGCTAAAAGAATCACTCAGATGTGAAGAACTTCACTGATAAGTAAAGTTAAGAGAAAGTTATCAGTTCCTCTCTATAAGGTTTTGATATGGCTACATCTAGACTACAGTGCACAGATTTGCTTGGGTTTTTTGGAAATGTGGAATTGTTGGAAAGAATTCAGAGGCTAGTGGCCAAAATGATTACTTATCTGGAAAGTACTCCTTATGAAAATAGAACACAAAAATTTTGGTTGATAGGCAAAAAAAAAAAAAAAAAAAGGGAGGATGGGGGGGGGGGTATAGATGCTGATGAAATTTTCCAAATACTCACAGGAAAGGAAAGAGACACTATTAACAAGTAATGGCTAAGAGCATAAGAACAAGAATTTTTGCTTTAAGAGTGGTGAATGAGTGGATTTCCAGCGGTAGTTACGAGCACTCTGTCAGTGAAACAGATTTAAGAGAGAGAGAGAGAATGATAGGTAATGCATGAATAATGGATAGTGCCTCTCACAATGTCTTTGATCTCCATAGAGGTTTCCATGTAACAATAATAATAAAATAACAGAATCTATCAATTTCAACAGGCTTACAATAGTGAATAGTAAAAATAGCAAATTACGAAAAACAGCCACTTACTTTTAAAGCATGTCAAAAACCTAAGAAAACTAATGGGGTGAGCTGCTAAAAAAATTCTAATAAAATATTAATTGGATTAATTTTAAACATTTTTTATGGAATTTACAACCGTGCTAAAAAACTTTTTTATTATCCCGACGTTTCGATCTCCACATCAAGATCATCATCTGGAGCGTACATAAGTATACAGAACAAGCTGAGTTACATTGTTAACTGTAAGCTAGAGAAACAATGATTTGATCACATTATTCTACTGGCGTGACCTCTGGTGAAAAAATAAATAAATAAATAAATAAAAAATAAATAAATAAAATAAAATAAAATAAAAAATAAAAATAAATAAATAAAAATAAAAATAAAATAATTTTTTTATTTTTTTATTTTATTTTATTTTTTACATCAAGCTAAATTCTATTTTTACAATGACAGGAATAAACATTCTTTCAGATGGTTTTCTTTCAGGAAACAATTGGTGTCCTATTTTTAGTATTACAATTCCTATTTTTGATTTACAATACTGGATTTTCTACAGTCCTGTTTATAGTTGTTCTTGGTGAGGAAGGTCGAATATATACCGTCCATATGTTTGGGATTTTTAAACCATCATTGCTGTTCAGATTGGGGTGGTTGCTGATAATCTCGCAGGCTTCCTTGAATTTCCATTCTTACCATGTTCTAGTGTGATGTAGACAACTGGTGATTTTCCAGTCAATTCTGTGTAAGGTATTCAGAGCATGATCAGAAAGGCCAGCTTCACCATAATTATTATATTTAATGTGTCGTTTATGTTCTTTTTGTCTAATAGGAATAGTACGTCCTGTTTCTCCTATATATGGTATGTTGCAAGTACAATAAATCCGGTATACTCCAGGGTGAGCTAGTGGAGGGAGTTGGTCTTTGGATGAGTTGAGTAAGTTTTTTAATTTTGCAGGAGGTTTAAAGGTGGCTTTGAGGTTGTACTTTTGTAGTACTCTGTTTATTTTGTCTGATATTCCTTTAATGTAGGGAATGGTTATAGTTTTACTGTAGTCTGGTTTGTCTTTGTTTTTTATTGTGGTTTTGTAGAGAATTTTGTTTATAGTATTTTGGCTGTATCCTTTTTTTTGTAGGTTATTACTGATAATTTTAAACTCGTCTTTCAGTGCCTGTTCACTGGAACAAATTGTCTGAGCTCTGTTTTTTTAGCGTGTTGATGACACCTAGTTTTTGTGTTGGGTGGTGGTAGGAGTTTATGTGTATATATTGTCCCGTATGTGTCGGTTTTCAGTAAACAATGAAGGAAAGATTGCCCGAGGGAAGACGTGTGACAAGTGTGTCTAGAAATGGAAGTGTGTTGTGTTTTTCAATTGTGAACTGTATGCGTTTGTGTTGTTTGTTTAGGTGGCTAAGGAATGTGTCTAATGTCTGGCAGTCATGGGACCAGATCGCGAAAACATCGTCAATGTATCTAAGCCAGACTTTGGGTTTTAGAGGGTAGGATAATAAAAAAGTTTTTTAACACGGTTGTAAATTCCATAAAAAAATGTTTAAAATGAATGCTGATCACCGTGTAACCCTAAAAGAAAGGATTATTAATTGGATTACTTTCTTATTTTAGCCCTTAGTCAGCTTGAGGGCACAGAAAAATTAAAAAAATCTAAAAGTAACCTATAATGCAAAAGATATTGCTTTATAACTTAATTTTCCCTGTCCAGCTAAAAATATCAAGGAATCAAATAGTTATTTGATGTGTTTATATTTTTCAGAGTATTTGGTGTGTATCATAAACAATAAACTTTTGTAAAAAATATCTGCATTATAATTGTTTTTTTACATAAAGTATACTTGAAAATAAATCCAAATCCCATAACTGATTTTTTTTCAGAGTTTTATAAAAAATCAAGTTATAATATAGATTAAGATGCAATTATCAGTCACTTAATGAAAATGTGTGGTAAACAATATTATTTTTTAACTAACTTCTCACATCTAGAGGAAACAAGAATTTATTAAATACAGGTATCCCTCGATTAACAGTTAATTAATCCCTCGATGTCACCGCATATATCTAAATCGCGTTAATTAAATCTAATAATCAATGGTAAAAAGTACAATTCGTCCCTGATCGATTACCGTACTAATAGTTTGTTTTATATGGTACTCTTTTAGGAAAGATAAAAAATGAATGCAAAGTAAATGTTTAATAAATACTTGTACCTACATTAGTTACTGCAATTTTTTTTAATCAAAAGAAGTTATAAAGAGTCGTTTTAACAGTTTTAGTTTTTTTCTTATCAGCATAAATTCTACGATAACAAGCAAAATGACTCTCCAGATCTCGGCAAACAAGCATTCTTCGATTAACATATGGACATATCCATTACTTGCTGCTTAAGCGATTCTAAATTGCGAAACATTCCATCCAGTTCTTTGACTGTTATTTCCTTTAGAACCTCATCTTCACATTCCATTTGTTCGTTGTCTTCATATGTGCATTGTTCAATTTCAAGAAGGTCTTTGACACTGAAATCTTTTGAATTTCAATCCAATAATTCTTTAACATCTTCTGCATCAACACCATCAAAACCTAGGTCTTCACCAATTGCAACAATTTCTTTGATCACGTTGTTCACAGGATTTTGAAAACAACCCAAGTCATTAGCACATTCTGGCAGAAGGTATTTCTGAACAGCTTTCATGCAACTAGAAGACACTTGCTCCCACGAGTCACGAATGTTCTCAAATGCATGTTTAATGTTAAATTTTTCCAAAATTCGTGGAGCATAATCGCATTTTCTCCCATTGTTGTTTCAACTGCCTTTGAAAATGTCTTTTTAAGAAAATAGGCTTTAAAAGTTGCAATGATGCCCATGTCCATGGGTTGTAGCAATGATGTCGTATTTGGTGGGAAAAATAAAACTTTCACATTCTCACACAGATCATTAAGAGAATTTGGATGACCAGGTGAGTTGTCTAAAAGCAAAAGAGCTTTGAAAGCTAAGTTATTTCTCTTGCAATAAGTTTCAATTGCCGGGCAAAAATAAGACTTAAACCAATCTTCGAATAGACTTTGGTTAACCCAGGCCTTCTGATTCACCCACCAAATTACAGGTAAAGAGTTCTTGTTACATCCTTTTAAAGTCCTTGGGTTCTGAGTTCGACAGACAAGCAGCGGCTTCAATTTAAAATCTCCATTAGCATTCCCTCCAAGCATAACAGCTAAGCGATCTTTTGATACTTTATAGCCAGGCTGCACTGCTTCTTTTTTTGATATAAAAGTTCTAGATGGCATTTTTTTCCAATAGAGTCCAGTTTCATCTACACTCAAAATTTGGCAGTAATCGTAATCATTTTCTTCGATAATTTTCTGCAACTCAGCAGGAAATGTGGATGCAGCATCTTCATCGACACTTGCAGCTTCACCTGTTATTTTCGCATTCTTTAGTCCAGCTCTAAATTTAAAATTTTCAAGCCAGCCTTTGCTAGCTGCGAATTTTGAATTGTCTTCTTTATATTTAGTCTCTTTAAGTCTTGAAAACAGGCTTAGAGCTTTGGCCATGATATTATAAGCACTAATTGGAATTCTTTTTTGATTGCAGTCTTCCAGCCAAATAATCAACAGATCTTCCATTTCAACCATTATAGCAATCCGGTTACATGTGCATTGCATACTTGCAGATGTAGATGCCACTTTACCTTACTCGCAATGCTCATCAGCTTTAGATAAAATAGTCAATATTGTACACTTGTTAAAACCAAATTCGCATCTGATCTTACTTTTACTTTCATCACGTTTTCACTTAATGACCTGGTTGTGGGATTGCTCTTATTCTTTGACATGATCAATGGGCTGTAAAATTTACGAAGAACGTAATTTGTAAATACATACAACAGAACAACTGGAGCTTGTAATGCACCCACTCTTAATGCTAGCAGCAAAGTAACTGGCTGGCACTCAGCCTCGTGGCGTGATTTTCATGATTTTCACCCGTTGTTTCAACTGCCTTTGAGAATGTCTTTTTAAGAAAATAGGCTTTGAAAGTTGCAATGACCCCCATGTCCACAGGTTGTAACAATGATGTTGTATTTGGTGGGAAAAATATAACTTTTACATTCTCACACAGATCATTAAGAGAATTTGGATGACCACAAGGCTAGCAGCCTCGTGGGGTGAGCATGATCTTGCGTGGTAAATTTAAAGGCGTGTTAATCAAAACTCCTGCCGCGTATATCAAGGGATTGCCGCAATTAATTTTGCCGCGATAATCAAATGCACATTAAGCAAAACCGCATTAAATTTCTTGAATTTACAGGAGTATTTATTCATATATATTCCTATAAATTATAGGAATATATATGAGTATTTAATAAATTCTAGTTTCCTTTACATTTGTTCAACCATTATTTAAAAAGTAATATTATAAATAAAGATGCAATATACTATCTAAAAAATGGGAGGGAAACATTAATTACCTGGACACTTGCAATTCTGGTACCTTCACTGAATGGTGATGAACTAGTGATATCAGATTCATCATTATTGTCCACTTCACTATCTGTGAATTGAACTTTCATACTGGGTACTTCACTTAAGGTGCTAACAGTGATGTCAATATTTGAATGCTGTGTACTACTAACTAATTTTGTTTCCATAGTGTTACATGATTGAGCACTATGTTTCTTAGGTGAAGATATCAGTTCATCTGTAATGAAGTTTTTACAATAACGTACTTCGAATCTATTATGGTGATCACTAACTGTGCTTTCTGGAAGACTGTGTGAATAAAAATCATTTTGATTGCAAGAGTCTTTCAAGATAGTGTCCTGTAAAGAAATGGTAGCACTAATGTCACCATCTATCCTAGGATGAAGTATTCTTTTCACATGATTATTATGTGAAAGGTTATGATGAGTGCTGACTTCTTGCCATCTACTACCACCTCTTCTCATGCCTGATGTAATTCCATTTCCTACATGATTTTTCTGTCTTCTATATGACAGGTTACTTTCAAAGGCATTCTTATGACCTCCACTACTTGGATATAGGCTTCGATTATGAGACTGCTTTGAAACATTATTCTCATTTTCTAGACTGCATGATACATCGAATTTATTATCTAAAAAATTAAAAACAGGAATTAAGAAGTTAATAAGTAAATATTTATATTGAGAGCCTTATAATCTGAAAGATTTAGCAAGGTAACAAGTTGCATACTTTTTTTTTCATATACATTAAATACTAAATGTAGTAATGAGTAAGACTATTGAGACTCAAGACTATTGAGAATCCTTTTTTTTTTTTTTTTTTTTTCCAGGAGAGTGTAAAAAGCCCTTCTATACTGCACTAAACATAAATTGGAATGACTACCTCTCTGTTGCCAAGATTTGGGAGTCAAATTCACATCAACAGCAAGCAACTGTGTTCCCTTCCCTCCTTTTTTTTTTTTAATATAATTCTGTGTCATTCAATGATTTATCTAAAGTTAATTTTTACTTCATATCACTTTAATTTTGGCTTTAATTGTAATCTCATTTTATTTTGTAACCACCAATAAGGTGGCATTCCAGCTCAACTCTGCAAATAGGATTAACATTCTTTGTTCCAACTTCACCTTATGATCGTGCCAATAGCCTGATGATGGCCAGTTATACTTTCTGGTCAAAATATCTGCAATAATAAAATTTATTTATTCTTGTGAATACATGTGTGTAATAAACCATATTCATGATTTATGTTCAAACCTAGAATTATAGTTTTGGCAATGGATGAGAAGGGAATTATATGGCAAGTTAAGAACCTGACAGAAAAAGGATGTGTTTTAGGAACTAAGTTGTTTTGGAATATTCTGTTTAAGTGAAGTATATTCTGTTGAAAAAATTACAGTATCCTTTTGGCATACCTTGGTGAGTCTAGCTATTATACTGGCTAGACTCTAGTGATATGTGGAGTATTGGCATAGGATGAAGTTGAAGTGGCTGATGTAATTATTGAAATGATGAAATCATTGTTTATTTAGGTTGGGAAAATTGATAACGGTTTCACATGCTTCCTTAAACTTTGTTGTATCAGAACCTAGTAGTGTTACATTTTTTTATCAGTGAGGCCTGTTAGTATCAACAACAACAACATGATCTAAATTATGTTCCTGCTGCCCCCCCCCCCGTTTCTCTGCATGAAATAAAATGGATGCAACAGATCTTGTATACTCCTTGGCAGGCTAATAATAGTGGGAGGGAACTTTCAAAAAATTGAATTAGTTCTTAAGTTTCCAAAAGTTCCCTCTCACTCTTATTAGCCCACCAAGGAATATACAAGATGTTGCATCCATTTTATTTCATGCAGAGAAACAGCGGGGGGAGACATAATTTAGATCATGTTGGTGTTGTTGTTGATACGCTAACCACTCAGCCTGGTTGGCCGAGTGGTTAGCATATCCGCTCTGCAGCCATGGCATGGATGTTTGTGATTGTCTTCCACCTACATACATTCATTCATCCAAGTATAGATACACTCTCCCAATATGGACTGGGTCACCATGGGAGTAGTAGACCCAAACCTCCCTCAATGGGAGAGGCCTTCACCCTCCAGTGGGTAGAAAAATAGGTTGTTCATCATCATGTAGGATTTTCTGACAGTTATTTTTACTGATTATTGATGGTCTTTCTGATGACTTCACTTTTAAAGGTTTGCTCATTGCACAAAGTTTCTTTCTTTTTTTTTTTAAGGTGCTAATTATACCAAATGTGTGTGGGTGTGTATGTTTCCTAGTGTCAAGAAAAGGAAATCATACTTTCAAGTTTGAACACAAAATTTATTCATTTATGATATTTACTACTGTGTCTGATGTATTGATAATTTGAGCATCATAAAAAAGTTGTCTATTTTCTTAAATAGTATTTACTGTATTTAGTGAACAGAAGATTCATCAAAAATTATTATTATTATTATTACATAACACCACCTAGGAGTCCAAAGACTCATCAAGGGAGGAAACCTACTCTACAACTCTCTGTCTCCACCAACTACAGCAAACCACCATTCACCACCATCACTAGTATTTTTTTGTCTGTAAATTACGTGTGTTCCGAAGGAAAATTTGTCTGTAAGCAGGGTGAAAAACTCAAGTTTCCAGGAGGGAAAAAACCCTGAAATACATATTCCTCAAGATGATTTTGATACAGAATCTGAAACACTGAGTGTTTCAGAACCCTGAACCTGTATGGCAAGTCCTTCATCAAAGGCATCTCAGAAACAACTGCAAAGATCCTGAAAAGATACAATTTCGTACATACTGTAAAATAGTGTATTCAAGGAACTTTATTCAAAAACCTCTTGTATACCGATTTTACTGGTAAGCAAAATTCACCAAAAACACTTGTGAGTAAATAGAGAAATTTTCACATTTTAATTTAGAAATAATATTTTTTATATATTACTGAATATTGTCACCTCAAAGGGTTTTGTAACAGATCAGAAAAATAAGTGCATCATAAAATTTCTTTAGACACAATTAATCTTATTAATTGTGTCTAAAGAAATCTCTTAGTCATCTCTTTAATCCGTCTGGTAATTCCAGATGGATTAAAGTATTAACAAATGACCTGGGGCAACTGCAACCTCGAGGATCAACAGGGAGCGGGGGTTTCCCATCTGAACGCAACAACCGAGAAGGGAGGCGGGTGCAGACCACCGAAGTACCAAGGGGTGTTGACGTAAGCAAACCACAAGGTCATCGGAGCCAGATAAATAGCTTGTTGCGATGGTGAGAAAGGGAGTTCAGCGTGGCAATTCAGTTTGGTTCCTGGCAGGGCAGTTCATGGAGCTTGAGTTCGTCCAGTCCTGCTCCCGGGTCAGCAAGAAGTTTCGAGGTTATGTTGGGTTCTGACCTGAAGTTACGATGTACGCTACGGCAGCGGAGTTTTGCTAACATCGTAGTAGATAATTTGTAATCGCCATCGGAGACCTGCATTCCAGATAGAAAATTGCCAAGGGACCGATGCAACTAAGATAAGCTTTATTAGAAGAAATTAGATGCATGCCGATTTTCCGTGCCGGCACGTTCCTGATGTTCACTGATATTAAAGAAGGATTTCACAAGCCAGAAGAATTACCCGAGTTCAATGCTAAAGTCGAACGATAACAGAACGAGATGATTTCATGGATCATTCAGAGAAGTACAGACTTCTATTCAAGTAAGATCTTTCCATTGCTTAACTAGAGAATAAGATTGTGATGGTGATTTAATTAAGGGACTTGTTTTAAAGTGATACATTGGGACTTTAGGCCTTATGCTGATAGTTGAGATATTTTGTTTTATGTGAAAGAAGGTCTGGTTAAAAATTTAAGGTGAAACATCGTGTATTCAATGTTATAGCAATTGCCTAAGCCTGCAGAATGTTATGTAAGATTAATCTGAGTATAACCAAGTTTAACGAGAGAAAATTACAGACACATGGTCTTACTAGAATTGAATATGATGAGAAACTAAATTGTAGACGTATTCATTAGTTGTAATTTAAAGCATAGAAGCTAATTTACTCAGAACCTAAAATTGACCCATTGCACATTTCATTAATGTTAAATAAATTGTTTTCTTGTTTAAATAACTTGCCTGATTTTTGAGTCCAATGCACTACTCATTAAACTCGAATCTGCATGAGCCTTAAAGTAGATATTGTAACGACTGCATAACAGAAAATTTAAGGTTTAGATTTAGTTAGAATTAAGAGAGAGAGAGGTTTTGTGTGTTTTACTGTGTGTTATTCTTTTGGAGGGAGATTCAACTCCAACCCACGAATTTGGTGGCGCAGCTAGAAACTAAATAAATTTTCTAAATTCAGTTGAGAATAAACACCAGTAGATCAGACAAAGAGATTGGCTCCAGCCTGAGGCGATTTCTTTGTTCTGTAAGTTTTGCACACGTGAGCTTTATTATTTGCAACCATAAGTCAGAAGTATAATAAGGGTCAAGAAGATAAGCTTTAAACGAGATAACTAATTTTTTACAAAGGCGCAGAAGACAAGATATAATTGAAGATTTGATAACATATCTTAATAAGATAAGAATAATAAAATTAACAGACCACCAAGGAGTCCAAAGACTCATCAAGGGAGGAAACCTACTCTACAACTGTCTGTCTCCACCAACTACAGCAAACCACCATTCACCACCATCACTAGTATTATTTGTCTGTAAATTATGTGTGTTCTGAAGGCCAATTTGTCTGTAAGCAGGATGAAAAACTCAAGTTTCCAAGAGAGAAAAAACCCTGAAATACATATTCCTCAAGATGATTTTGATACAGAACCTGTATGATGAGTCCTTCATCAAAGGCATCTCAGAAACAATTGCAAAGATCCTGAAAAGATACAATTTAGTACATACATTCTTCCCTATCAACAAAATCTCCTCTTGTTTACCACCTACAAAAGATAAACGGTCACCTCTCTCTCTCTCTCCATCCTTGGTGTCTACCAGTTTTAGTGAGTGCCTCTGCTCGTACTTTGGACAAACAAGATGTTCTGTCAAAAAAATAACTACAAGAACATCAGTCTTATATCAACAACTTGAAAAATCTAGAATTGCTCAGCATGGAGTTGACACTGACCACAAATCTCTGGTCCAATACTCGACTTTTACATCAAGTAAGGAAACATACTCTTAAACCTACTCTTTAGGTTTAAGCAGTTATTTAAAGAGAATGTGGAAACACTTCTACAGTGACCAATCTTCAATCGGAATGACTGACTCTCTACTGCCAAGATTTGGGAGAGTTACACCATAATAAATGGCAAGAAATACCATGTTTCCCCTTTTTTTTTTAATATAGTGCTGTGTCATTCAATTATTTATCTAAATTTAATTTTGATTTCAAATCACTTTCATTTTAACTTTGGCTTTAATCTCATTTTATTTTGCAACCACCAATAAAGTGACATTAAAGCACATGGTTCAACTTAAATAGTATTAATGTTTTACCTTTACCTTGTGATTATGCTGAAGTACTGATGATTACCAGTTAGCTTCTGGTTGAAATATTTGTAATAATAAAAGTTATTATTTATTTTTTTGAATATGTGTCTAATAAACTTTATTATGTCACAAGTGCCATTAAAAAATTGTCGAATCATGAATATGTTAGATTGCTTGTTCTCCCCTTCTCCCCAACACACACACACACACACACACCTCACTGAAAGGAAGGCCCATCTTATGATTAGTAAACAGAATCATCACAGTTTACTAGTTATTCTGTTATATGCTTGTCATCTGTATATAATGTGTGTGTGTGTGTGTGTGTGTGTGCGCGCGTATGCATATATTATATATATTTTTTAAATCATAATGTTACTGACTGGGAACACAGAGATAAGGTAAGATAAAAACTTTTAAAACACAACTAGTTTCATCGGAATGACGACTTTTTCAGGTGTACAAGTTATCACAAACTGGAAACTGGAAAAATAGCAAGATAAAACATGGACTTCTCATATAAACAAGTTAGGAATAACAGCAGTCAAATTTGAACTGCCGTCTGCGTGGCAGGTCTAGCGTGAGGAGTTAGTGAATGTGAACTATCTTGAGGTGCCAGAACTGAATTACTGTGCTGTGTGAGTCAGGTAAGCTATAACTTAAATTGCTGTTCATGTGTGAGGGAGTCCAGGACTATTTCTTTTGATTCTAAGATGAGTCTTTCTAGTTCGTCAGCACATTTATGGATATTAGTAGTAAGATTCCAGTCTATCTGGTGTTGACGATCTTCTAAATTAGAGTTGGCAGAAAAAAGGACATGACTGGAGAGGGCGCTTGCACGGGTTCTGTTGTAAGAGATATCACGTTGATTCTCTTCGAGACGAAGTGAGACCGACTTATCGATTTGCCCATAATATGGTTTTCCTCAACTGCAGATGATTTTATAAACTCCTGGAAACTGAAGTTGGTTATGTTTTGGCTTGGGTTGACTCAGGAAAGAACGAAATTTTGGTAGGGTAGTGAAGTACGTTCTAATGTTAAATTTCTTCATAATTTTCGCCAATTTGGTGATAGAGAACTTATGTATGGTAATTGAATGTGTGCAATAGGATTGGAGTTTTCTTCTTGCCAAGTTGGCATATGTGGGTCTAGACTGTTTGCAATGCTTTGAGGTGGGTATCCGTTCTTTATGAAGGTGCTATTGAGATGGTTAAGTTCTATTTGAAAAACATCATCTTCTGAAATTAGAGATCTCCTGGGTCTTATATACCGAGTTTCTGCAGAGGGAAGTGATGAGAGGAGGCATGTACGTATCTAACTGTGTGAGTTGTTTTTCGAGAAATCAGGCATCCTAGTGATCTTTAAATCTAAAAAGGTGAGGATGCCGTTCACCTCGAGTTCCAGTGTGAATTTGATGTTTTGGTGGCGATTGTTCAAATGATCTAAGAAGGTTTGTAAATTCTCTTGACTATATTCCCAGATGAGGAAGATATCATCCACGTATCGCAGCCACAGTCTGGGTTTTAATGTAGCACTTGAAATAGCTCTTTTTTCCAAGTCTTCGAGAAATATGTTGGCTAACACTGGAGATAATGGGCTGCCCATAGCTAAGCCACTGGTTTGTTTATAGATTTTTCCTTCAAATGAGAAATATCGGAGTTTATGCAATGCATTAATAGGTTGAAAACTTTTCACCATTTCTTCAGCAGAAATAAGCGTACTGTCTAAAGGGCTCAACTTTTTCCCGTCTCCTACCTCTATTCCAAAGGAACTCTTTCTAAGCAAAGTATAAAAGGCTACCTTACTTCTCCCAAAACAAGTAGCAATTGAACTCAGAATTGAAGCTATTTTTACAATAAACAACAGTCGTCTGCCTGCAGATAATTTATCTCATGCTGAAAGAAAGGCTATCCACCATCTTCATAATAACAACGACATGATTATCCTGCCAGCAGACAAAGGTAATGCAACAGTCATCCTAGACAGATCTGATTATTGTTCCAAGATCAACGATTTATTAATATCTGGTACTTACTCTCTCTTTTACAAAGTGACCCTATGAGGGAACTTCATAACCAAACCAATAACCTTCTCAAATCAACTTCGGAACTTCCAAGACACACCAGGCTATCATCACTCCGTTCTCTTCATCCCCTAATTCCCTGTTTGTATGGCCATCCGAAGATTCACAAAGCAGACACACCTTTAAGACTGATGGTTGAAGGCACTGACTCACCTACTTACAACTTGTCCAAATACCTTGCCTCTTCCTTAAAACATCTCACTGGCAATTCCTCCCAAACCAGTGCAAGCGCCCTCTCCAGTCATGTCCTTTTCTCTGCAAACTCTAATTTAGAAGAGCATCAACACCAGATAGACTGGAATCTTACTACTAATATCCATAAATGTGCTGACAAACTAGAAAGACGCATCTTAGAATCAAAAGAAATAGTCGTGGACCACTCACACATGAACAGCAATTTAAGTTATAGCTTACCTGACTCACACAGCGCAGTAATTCAGTTCTGGAGCCTCGAGATAGTTCCCACTCACTAACACCTCACACTAGACCTGCCATGCAGACGCCAGTTCAAATTTGACTGTTGTTATATGAGAAGTCCATGTTTCATCTTGCTATTTTTCCAGTTTCCAGTTTGTACACCTAAAGAAGTCGGTATTCCAACAAAACTAGTTGTGTGTTAATTAAAGTGTTTATCTTACCTTATCTCAGTGTTCCTAGTCAGTAACATGATTTAAAATGTCTACAATCTGAGTAAATACCAGTTACAATACTATATATATATACGAGGTGGTATCAAAAAGTTTCAAGACTAGCTCTGTTTACGAGAAATTACTTTAGTTATCTACGTTTACACACTATCACCTTCAAAATAGTCCCCTTGCATATCAATACAGCGCTCCCAGCATTCTTGCCACTTCTGGAATGTATCCTGGAAGTCTTCTTTTCGAAACATGTCAAGCATTTTCTGCGATTCGCACTGGATCTCCGCAATGGTATCAAAACGGTGACCTTTAGCTGGATCTTCATCTTCGGGAAGAGGACGAAGTCTGCAGGAGCCAAATCTGGCGAGTAATGTGGGTGCGGAAGTGAGATCATGTTGTTTCTGGCGAGAATCTCATGTGTGAGGAGAGCTCGGTGACAGGGTGCATTATTGTCGTGGAGCATCCAGTTTTTTGCATGCCACAGATCTGGTCGCTTTCTCAGAATGTCCTCCCTCAGACACTTTAAAACCTGGCAGTAGAACTCGCTATTGACTGTCTGGCCCCTGAGGACGAATTCTCGATGCACAATGCAGCGAATGTTGAAAAAGACGATGAGCATGCACTTGGTCGAGCTACGGACCTGCCTCACCTTTTTCAGTTGTGAAGATGATGGGCTCTTCCACTGTGAAGACTGTTGCTTCGTCTCAGGGTCGTACCCATACACCCAAGTTTCGTCACTGGTAATGATCCTCGAATTTCACGTTTACTCTTTGTTCTAACTTGCTGTCCATTATGAAATCGCAGATGTGGTAACGCAGGTGGTCAGAATAGCATCAGTTGCACAGCTCCTGATGTACACAGGACGATGTCTTTTGGCACACTGACTTATGAAGGTAGGTGCTCCCTGAGATTGTGCGTGCAGCCTTGTGCTGCCATCTGTTGGCATGTTACAAACCTAGTCTTGAAACTTTTTGATACCACCTTGAATATATATAACAATAAATATAAAAATAAATAAATAAAAATATGAATAAAATAAATTATTAAATATTATATATATATATATATATATTCCTGAAGGTCTCAACACAGAGGGTGAAGCATCAAGCATGATAATTTATTTTTTTAATAAAATTTTATTCCTGATTACTAAATAACTTAAGGAATTCACAATGTACACTAGAATATAAATTAAATTAAACTTTAATATATATTTCCAATATTTCGGCAACGTCACGTTGCCATCTTCAAAGGAACTTAAGATAAAGACACATGCATGGAGGCACTAAACACAGTAAATGAGGACGAAGCAAGGAAGCTATTGTTTCTCCTAAAAGTCCTGATGGTACCCCCTAGTGGGCTATGTAGGTATTCTTGGCAGTTGGGCTGAAGGTCTCCTGATGTAAGTCTCCCAAATTTGGGGCAGACTCATGCAACCAAATTTGTTGAGGTTTGGCATGTTTCTTAGGGCTGAGGCTGATTCCGTGAATAGTCTTTCGAATTTCAACTTGCTACGGTGTATTACTGTGGCTTTCTTCCACCGTATTCTGTGGCGTGTATCAAGAGCATGGTCTGCAAGACCAGAGTGGCTATACTGGTGAAACAGGATGTAGTTCTTGTGTACTGAAATTCTGATATCACTGTCCTACCTGATTGGCCAAAATAGGACAGCTTACAGCTGCAAGGGACCTGGTATACACCAGGTCGGTCTTTAGTGGAGCTGATAAGGAATGCCAATTCTCTATATGTGGTGAACCCATGGCTGTCCCCTCTATTTGTTTGTAGAATTTTCCCTGCCAAACGAAAAAGCCTGAGTTCATTGTGAACTGAAATAGGGCTGAGATATCAGGATGAAATTTAGCTTAGATTAGCTCTAAGGTTTTCTTGTGTGGGACATTTGTGAATAAGGAGGAGATGTCAAAACTGACCATCATGTCAGTATGTTGGAATGTCAGGTTTTCTATGCTGGCTTTGAAGTGAGAAGAGTTTTTTTTATGTGTGATGGTGTGTTGCCCCACAAAAACCAACCATATGGCTTTGCTACGTTGATGATGTGTTCGCTATTTGGCCACATGGCTCTGATACACTCCTCTCCAACACTCCAGAATCAAGTTCACCCTAGAAAAAGAGGAAAACAACAGCCTCCCTTTCCTAGACACACTAGTCACCCTCCCCCTTCATGACAAGGATTACTCTAAATCTATCACCATTCCCTACATCCGAGGCACCTCGGAAAAAATTAACCAAAATCTTAAAAAAACATGACTTGACCTCTTATTACAGACCATATAGAAAATTGGCATCCCTTATCCGCTCCACTAAAGACCAACCACTACTCCTAGACCGACCTGGTGTATACTAGGTCCCTTGCAGCTGTAAGCTGTCCTACTTGGGTCAAACAGGCAGGACAGCAAATATCAGAATTTCAGAACACAAGGACTATATCCTGTTTCACCAGTTCAGCCATTCTGGTCTTGCAGACCATGCTCTGGATACACGCCACACAATACGGTGGAAGAAAGCCACAGTAATACACCATAGCAAGTTGAAATTTGAAAGACTATTCATGGAATCAGCCTCAGCCCTAAGAAACTCACCAAACTTCAACAAATTTGGTTGCATGAGACTCCCTCAAATTTGGGAGACGTACATCAGGAGAACTTCAGCCCAACAGCCTAGAATATCATAGCCCACTAGGGGGCACCATCAGGGCTTTTAGGAGAAACAATAGCATCCTCATTTACTGTGTTTAGTGCCTGCATGCACGTGTCTTTATCTTAAGTTCCTTTGAAGATGGCAACGTGACGTTGCCGAAATATTGGAAATATATATTAAAGTTTAATTTAATTTATATTCTAGTGTACATTGTGAATTCCTTAAGTTATTTAGTAATCATGTATAAGCCTTTCTATGAGAAAAATTTTTATTCCAGATGACAGCTTAATCAATATGTCTTTTACAATGAATCATTACTAATAGCAATATATGTTTTCATTCATGTGCCTGATATCACTGAGTAGTACCATATACGCAAAGTAAATCCAAATATTTATGTAAATACATAATGATTAGCCATACAGAAATGGAATGGGCAATTTCTCAACCTGTTGTGTTGTTTGATGTAATCTGCAAAACAAATTTATAATGATAAAGAGTCAAGAGACTATTTTTCTGCCGGCGTAAATTAAGTTAAGGGGATAAATTTACGCTGCCGTAATAATAATATATGGGCACACTGCTCTGGCAATTCGGTAGTAGGGGTATATGTAAGTTCGGTTCACTTAAGCCTTGGTATTCCAGGTCTACCTACTCACTGATGAGACGGTCAATAAAGGTCGAAACCGGTCTGGGTAGTGACCTCTCCTCATAATGTAAAACAGTAATACATCTCCTAGGAGCTGCGCTTTACATTATGAGAAAATATTAAGAATGGTGATGGAGCTTGCTCCACCTTTGCTCCGAGTTGCACTACCCAGGTGATGACGTACGCTTGGACTCGCCGATAGTTCTTCAGCAGGAAACTCTTAGATTTCGATCTCCGAGTTTGGTATCCGGCTTTAAAATAATGAAGGATTTATTATCCCCTTAACTTAAAAATTTACAATTTTTGTAAATATTTTGAAAATAAGCAAAATAGTCATAAGTATTAATAATTATAATTTTTGTTTTGCTTGAATCAAAAGCACGAGTCATTAATTTTGATGCTCAATAAGAATATGATCTTAAAAGTGCTCTGTCCTCATCCAGTTTTTAAGGAATCGAAATGACCATTGGTATACTAACTTTCAAATTTGTTCAACAGCCCATTTAACATCCAACCAACTCTTAACTGTATACAAATCCCAAATACGCCTATGTTTAGATTAATGCTCACATGTTTGAAGTGGTGCATCTATCCCTCTTTAACAGATTAACTTCAACCTCTATCTCACAGGCATAGTATTTCAGTGCTGCATCTATTATTATTATTATTATTAAGGGCAACTCCAAGGAGTCCTTAGACTCCTTGGAGTTGCCCTTAATAATAATATTAATTAAGAAAATTTAAAAAAAAAAAAAAAACTTTATGAAGGTTCCTCCCATCACTGATGGGATCTGAACCGACACCAACTAAGTCTTTTCTTTCCAACACATTCTCATGACCGTACTAGAGAAGAAAAAGTTATCGAACCTTTTCTTTTTTCCTTGATAATAATAAGACATCACCATCATTAAGTGTACTTTAAGAAATGGCAATAAAAGCTTTGAAAGCTTTCCATGCTGCTTTTTTTTCAGTATTTATTTAAGATGTCATAGAAAGACTTCTTCTTCTTAACTTCTGAACCACTTATTCTTGAGAACTTGTCCTTTAAATACCAGAACCTATCACCATTATTACTGAAAGCCTAAATGAAATTTTTCAGCAAACTAAATTTACTGTGGAGAGATTTGGAGAGAAAACATTTTCAAAGTCACAAGTGAAATATGAAATGAATTTTTCACCTTAGCACTAAATTCTGTTGTAATGATCTTTTTTTTTTAATCTTATAATGGCAGTATGTAGCTCAACTAATCTATTTGCATAAAAAATCAACAATATTTCATGATATTATAATATGCAATTGGAAATGCAGATGGGCCACACATCCATTAAAAGTATTATCACTGAAGTCATTGCAAACAGCTATGCTGTACTATTCAATGTACTTAAAAATATTTAAACAAAGCCATATTTTCTTTGGATTCCTTCAGATAGATAATATACACTACTAAAAAGAAAAATATCTATATGGGAAGTTTTTGGTATTGAGACCACATTATGAGACCTCTGTGTTACCTTCACCACCTTTACAATATGTTCCTTGAATTTCGGGTTTCAATCAATCATCAACCCAGATCTCTTGTCTCCCCTACTTCCTCCAGTATATCTCCTCCAATAGAATATGTAACATCCCATCAATATGTCCCAAACCTCAAGGCAATAACTTGTTAGATGTTACAATAACTTCACAATTGTTACATACAAATGAGAAACCAGAATAAAAATGATAAATTCATTACTATATGCATGTTGGAACACTGCTACTTGTTGCTATCACATTCTGTGGCATCACGTGTGTCATATCCTAGGTCCTGGCAGTTGAATTTTTGATGAAAGCAGACCATACTTGGTGTAAGATTAAGCCTTTATTTATATTGCGTCGTGTAGAGATCTTAAGCATTTGCAAGGCTTCTTTAAACTTTCTTGTAAAAAAAAAAATTACTGACTTTTTTTTTTTTTCCCCAAAAACTACTTGATGGCCTGTAGTAGTTATGTGGATGCCAAGCTTAATATTTTCTTGTTGTAAAAAAAAATTACTAATTTTTTTTTTTTTTTTCAAAACTACTTGACGGCCTGTAGTAGTTATGTGGATGCCAAGCTTGATATTTTCTTGTAAAAATCTCCTTTACAAGAAAATTGAAAGAAGCCTCGGAAAATGTTTTGGATCCCTACACAATGCAATAAAAATCAAAGCTTAATCTTACACTAAGTATGGTCTGCTTTCATCAAAAATTTAACTGCCATGGACCTAGGATACAGCAGGAATGATATCATGTTCTGTGGTATGAATGTTGATAGCAACAACTAGCAACGTTCTAACATGCATACAGTAATGAATTGACTGTTTTTATTCTGGTTTCTCCTTTGTATTTAACAGTTGTGAAGTTATCTAAACATCTAATATGTGTAATTAACTACTTATAGTCTTATTGTTGTGTAAAGGTGGAGCAGTTTCCAGGAGGCAGAGGGTTACAAGTGGGGTCCACACAGGGCTCAGTACTAGGACCTATATTGTTTAACCTTTATATCAATGACATAGCCAGTGGATTGCAGGGGGATATTCAGTTGTTTGCGTATGATGCGAAGCTGGGAAGGATTATTAGTAATAGTGCAGATGTGGTAGCCCTGCAAGAGGATTTAAATAAGCTAGATAGATGAGCAAATGAATGGGGGTGTCAGTTTAATGCAGCAAAATGTAAGGTCTTGAGGTTTGGGAAACATCGATGGGATGCTGCATACTCTATGGGAGGAGTTATACTGGAGGAAGTAGGGGAGACAAGAGATCTGGGGTTGATGATTGATAGAAACCTGAAGTTTAGGGGACATATTGCAAAGGTGGTGAAGGTAACACAGAGGATTGCTGCTATTATGAGAAGGGCACTGACCTGCAGAGATAAGGGGGTTATCATTCCGTTGTATAAGTCTCTGATCAGACCACACTTGGACTATTGTTCTCAGATTTGGTCCCCAGGATTTGAAGGGGATAAATTAACTGTGGAAAGGATACAAAGACGGATGACAAAGATGGTTTCAGGACTGTACAAGGATAGTTATGAGGATCGGCTGAGAGAATGTGGACTGCAGAGTTTGGTGGATAGAAGAAGGAGAGGTGATATGATTGAGACTTTTAAACTGTTGAGAGGTGGTTACAGGGTTGACACTGGGGAGTTCTTTCGCTTGGTTGATCAGCGGGAAGGAGTGATGACAAGAGGCCATCCCTGGAAGTTACGAAAGGAAACTGTGAGCAAGAGGGTAAGGAGTGGTTTCTTTGTGTGGAGGGTGGTTGAGCCGTGGAATGCATTGCCTGATGGAGTGGTGGGAGCGAGAACGGTCAGTGGGTTTAAGGAGTGGTATGATAAACTTTGTGTTTCTCAGGGGGGGACCTCCCCTCGATGAGTCTTGACAGACTTTATGTCTTAGAAAAGACCTCCCTCGATGAGTCTTTTGACTCCTTGGAGGCCTGAATAATAATAATAAAACTTTGGTACCAGTATCTTCGATGATGTAAGTCTTGCAACTTACAAAACTTGTCGGGTTTTAATTGTTTATTTTTATTAAACTCTTTATTTACATCATAATGCGGTCTCAGTACCAAAAACTTCCCACAAAACTGCTAAACCATAGAAACTTACATTTTCATCAAGAATATTTATTGCCAATGTGTAAAGATATAGCCTGGCCATCATTTCCATTAACATCTTCAGGTCACCACTCATTGTTTTCAGAAGGATGGTGAGATGTTGGAGAGAGAGTTCAGAGATGATAGACTAAACTGTTTTCTAGTTTCTGGAATGTGGAAGAGGACAGATTGAGAGAGTGAATTACAGAGTGTAGCGGATAGAAGGAAGAGGGGAAACATGATTGAGACATATAAGTTGGTAAGCGGTAATTATCAGATTAGTGTGGATGACATTTTTCATAGAATATCTGGAGACAGGAGGAGAACAAGACAACAAAAACTTGCTCACACCTACCTTATACAGCTTCCATCCCTGGAAGCTGTATAAGGTAGGTGTGAGCAAGGAGATGAGGAGTAGATTTGCATGGAGAGTGGTGGGTGATTGGAATGTGTTGCCTGAGAGTGTGGTGAGTGCAGGGACTATGAGTGCATTTAAGTCGAGGTACAATGAGCTGTGCATGTGAGAGTGGGACCTCCCATGATGAGTCTCTGGCTTCTATGGCATCAGTTGATAAAAATAATAATAAACTTCAAAATTTTACTGAAGCTTTCATGAAGAACATGACAATCTTCCTGCATGTATTGAAGCACAATCTAAATCCTAAGATCCACAACATAGCTTATATGTTGATAGATTCTACAATTCTGTCTGTCTCTCTCACCAGATCATTCAACTCCACTTGGGTTATCAAATGAGATGTTCATATAATAAGGACTAAAAATCGGAATCCAGTTTACAAGAACATGACATTTTGCTTCCAGTTCCATTGGTAAGGGTGTTTTCATCTGCAGTTCTTGTCTTATGTAGTTTAGTAACTGACTGCATGAGGATTAAAATTTCATGGCTGAAGGGAAGTTTGAATATTTTATTACATGTTCAACTTTGCAGATAAGTGTTGGAGATGTCTATTAAAAAAAACTAGTAACTTGCATGGTTTCCGATACCTTCATACCACTGGGATAACAAATTACGCTTATGAATGTGTATCCAATTAACCATTCTCTTGAATTTCATGGACAATTGCTACAACAAATGTGAGCAGCCTTTGTGTAGTCCTGATCTTCCACTTTACTTCTGAAGTGCAACACATATGCTTCTATCATCAGAGGACCATTTCTTTGGAATCAGTGCTGGATTCACAGATTTTAATATAATCTTGCCACATACATAGTTAAATCTGTCTGCTGATCACATGCTCACTAGACATCGTGAATTGCAATTCCAAACAGTAACCAAAAACCTGCCATCTGCCCTTGGTACAGGAGCAAATGGAAAACAACTACACCAAGATGCTTACAACAAAGTCACTTTAAATAAACTGAACTTAAAGTGAACTTAATTTTACAATAACCTTACACTTTGTCATTAAATTGTCATCTGTTCTTTTTGTCCATACTACCAAGCTTATACGCGTGGATAGGCTTATGTGTTTGTCAGACATGTTGTAATAGATTTCACGGTATGATATGAACACAGATGGATAAGAAAATAACTATTTATTAACATAGAAGTTAATATTTCGCTGGTATTATATCCAGCATCTTCAGAGCACACAACACAAAGTTTGTTACAAAAGCAAGACAACCACAATCCGGTGTAACAGTGGGGCTAGTATAAGTAATTGCAGCGTGCAACACAAGACTAAAATCCTAATATGGCGCCATCTAGGTTAAAAAATAAAAATATAAAAAAATTCAAAGTTTTGAAATAGTAGTCAAAATGATAGTCTTAGAAAGTTTTAAAAAATAAAATAAAATAAAAGTAATAAATATTAATTTGGTCTTAGGATGACTGTCTCCCAAATCTTTGGTAGATTTATACAGCCATACTTATTAAGGTTTGGAGTATGTTTTAAGGCTTCTGTTGTGTGTGCTGAAGATGCTGGATATAATCCCAGCGAAATATTAGCTTCTAAGTTAATAAATAATTATTTTCTTATCCATCTGTGTTCATATTATACCGTAAAATCTATTACAACATACTGCCAAGATATTTAAATCATCCTGCAAAATATCAACATCATTCTTAATGACTATTGCTCTATCTAATTTTGCACCATATGCAGGCAACTGAATCATTTCCTATATCATTAATCAGCAAAGTAATAACTTAAGTACAGAGCCCTGTAGCTTGCCTCTAGTCACAAGTCTTAAACACGACTGTGTGCATTGTATAGACTACTATCTGATATCACTCCATCATTCAATCTCTTTCCACATTACGAGCTTCATGTCTACGCCCAATTGATGTAATTAATGTATCAGAATGTATAAAATGTATACAAATATATACTATACTTTTTAATAAAATTTTAAAACATTTTATATGTAGTCCTGTGTAATTCAGTGGAAGTGACGTTTGCATTCTCTGTTAGGATTCCCGAAGACAGACTTAAGTTCAGGTCTAGTCGACGATTGGGGAAACTTTTTCGAAGCCTTTCTTCGAAGTGCCCGAGTTAGTCTATCTCTGGCACGGGAAAGCGGGTTTTTCATCCCACATAACTCTAGAAAATCGACCATTGAACCCACACTGTATCAGACAACATTAACATATCATGTTATGGTTAGGTACCAAGAGATGGCAGCATATCATGAATTGAATGGAGTTGGTGTACGGGGGCTTGAAAAAGTGTTGATGAATGATGTGGAAGTGGATGTACAGATTCAGGGAAACTAGATTTATTAAGGGGAGAGAGTAGATATGCAGACTTTAGGGAGGCAGTTGAGTGTATAAATGAGTATAATATGCCAGAGCGAGTACGAAGGACAACAAATCAGAATGGGATAGTTAGTATAAGGCATCAAAGTAGGGATGGGACTAATGGGCTTCTGCAATTCACTAATGCCAGGAGTATTAGGAACAAGAAGGAAGAGTTTTTGGCCTTGGTTGGCACTTCCAGGCAACAGGTTGTTGGTATTAATGAAACATGGCTGACAGAAGATGATAAAGCTAGTGGGATTGAATGCAACAGGTATGGCGTGTTCAGGAGTGACAGGGAGAATAAAAAGGAGGGAGGAGTGTTATTGATGATAGCTGATGAGTTGCAGCCAAGGAGTATAGAAGTTGAACTGCAGGATAGAGAAAAGAGCACATTTGAGGCTGTTTGGTGTGAGATAGAATCTAGCAGAACAAAATATACAATTGGGTGCTGCTATAGACCAGGTGATGGAATAGATGGTGGGGATAGTATGCATAGGCAAATAGAAGAAATGAGTGGAAGGAGGGTAATTATTATGGGTGATTTCAATTATGGTAACATTGACTGGAAAGAGAAGAGGGCACATGGGAGGAAGAAATTGGATTTTATGCAGTTATTAAGGGACAACTACCTGCGACAGCATGTAGTTGAAAATACCAGGGGGCAGAGAGTGCTTGACCTAGTAATTGCAACTGAGAATGTGGCTGTAACGAACATGACCATGTTGCCACCAATTGGTGAGAGTAACCATAAGCTCATGACTTGGGAGGTGGCTATAGGAGTGGAATTTACAATTAAGACAGGGTACATGTGGAATTACTGGGCTGGTAAATATGACAAGCTTAGGTGTGTGCTTGGCTCAGTGCCATGGCATGTAAAACTGCAAGGGCTGGATGTTGAAAGTGCATGGGAGGTGGTTAAGAAGTGTTTGCAGGAGGCAATGGTTGACTGTATACCAAGAGTCCGAATAATAAATCAAGTAGGGGTTAAATGGATGAATAACACTATTAAGCTTGAGCTGCAAAAAAAGAAACAATTGTGGAGGGAATTTAAGGAGAAAGGTGACCAGCAGGTGCAAGAACAGTATAAATCTCAGGCCAGGATGGTAACAAGGGTGGTAAGAAAAGCAAAAGCTGATTACGAAAGAAAATTGGCCATGCAGGCTAAAGAGAATCCCAAAAAGTTTTTTCAATAGGTTGCAAGTAAAAGGAAAAATGTTCATGGCAGAATGATCTTAAAAAATGCTGAGGGTAGGGAGGTAATCAAATCAGTCGATATAGTGGAATTACTGAGCGAGCACTTTGCAAGAGTATATCATCCAGGTGGTGACATTGCAGGAATGGAAGAACCAACAGCTTATACTGGAATTGTGACGAATGAAGTAGAGGTAACTAGTCTATTAAAGAACCTCAATGTCAATACATCTGTGGGATTGGATGGTATACCAGCTCGTGTCGTACGTGAAGTGGCTAAAGAATTGTCAGTGCCCTTGACCATTTTGTTTAATTTGAGCATCGGGTCTGGGTCGGTCCCAAGGAGGTGGAAAGAGGGGAAAATAGTTCCACTGCATAAAGGTGGTTCCAAGGCTGCTGTTGAAAATTACCGGCCAATCAGCATAACAGGAATCATTATCAAGGTCTTGGAGAAAATAGTCAAGAGGAAAATACAAGATTGGATAGATGAAAATGGAATACTGTATCGGGGACAGCATGGTTATGTGAAGGGTAGGTCATGCCTCAGTAACTTGCTCACGTATTATAACACAGTGATGGCTGAACTGGATAAGGGTAATGGGTTTACAGTGATTCTACTGGACCTTGTAAGGCCTTTGACAGGATACCACATGGAATTCTAATCAGTAAATTGCAGCATATGGGGATGGATATAGGGTTAGTGAGATGGATAGGAGGGTGGTTGATGGAGAGATATCAGAGAGTGGTTTATTCAGGAGTAGAGTCCACAAGACGGCCTGTGACTAGTGGTGTGCCACAAGGATCTGTTCTTGGACCACTGCTGTTTAATTTGTTCATTAATGATATAGGAAAGGATCTGAGAGGAACAGTTCATTTGTTTGCAGATGATGCAAAGTTGGGTAGGGCAATAGTGAATGCAGATGATGCCAAAATTTTGCAAGATGATTTGGATAGATTGGAGGTCTGAGTTAAGGAGAATGGATGTCAATTTCATGTGGCAAAATGTAAGGTTATACATTTTGGGGTGAAAAGATTAGCAGCAGTTTACTACATTGGTGGAACTGTACAGGAAATTGATGAGGCATGAGATTTAGGAGTGTTGGTGGATAAAGAGTTGAAGTTTAGGGGGCACATTGCAAAAGTGGCCAAATCAGCTCATCAAATCACTTGGTTGCTGAAGAATACGTTGACAAGCAGAGACAAGCAGGTTATTGTTCCTCTGTATCGAGCCATGATAAGACCCCATCTTGACTACTGTGCCCAGATTTGGTCACCTAGGTTTCTTCTTGATGGGAAGGAGGTTGAGAGGATCCAGAGGCGAGTGACCAAGATGATAGCAGGTCTGTGGAATGAACCTTATGAGAGCAGGTTGAGGATTTGTGGGTTGCAAAAATTGGTTGATAGGCAGAGGAGGGGAGATATGATTGAGACATTCAAATTACTGAAGGGTTTCTATAAAATTAATTCAGAAGATATTTTTTGAGAACAGGGCTGGTTGTGGGAGGACTAGGGGACATCCATGGAAACTGGGCAAAAGTGTGGTTAGTAAAGGTGTTAGAGCTGGGTTTTTTACTTTTAGAGTGGTGAATGAGTGGAATGGGCTGCCAGAGTCTGTGGTGGATGCTGTGACAGTGAATGAGTTTATGACAAGGTATGATAGATACTGTATGAATGTCGAATAGTTGTGATGAATATGATTTGGGGCCTCCCTCGATGAGTCTAATGACTCCTGGAGTTGCCTGTAATAATAATAATAATATGACTGTGAGTCTCTTCATCAGTGGCCACTTATAATTAGCCTTGGGACAGCTATCGCTGATTGGTTACTGTTGGCGCTTTAACTGCCCACTCAGTCTCCAAAAGCTAGTTTGGGTTAAAAGGCCTCGCCTACTCCCTGTAAGGGAATAAAAGGCGTTAGCTGATTTTTTTTTCTTTGAAGTTTTATATGGCAAACAAGAAGAATGGCGAGAAATGAAAATTTCATTGAATAACTAATTTTGACATGCACAAAATTACAGAACATTACAAATTTCTAAGAAATGTACAGCATCCATTGTCACCCCATCCCTGTTAGTGAAGTAAGCAGTACCATCAAAAAAAAAAAGAAAGAAAAAGAAAAGAAACCTGCATCAGTGATATGAACCAGAAGAGGAGAAAGAGGATAACTGTAATCAAAATAGATACAAACTGGGTGACTTGACCTTTATATTATTATGAGAATAATAAACTAAAAATAAATTCCCAAACGTTGTATGTTGGATTCTAGTCACCGAATAGAGGAACCTTTTCGCTCTTTCTTCGGCAGGTTTGCGAATTAGTCGATTTTTGGCAGGGAGGACAAGCAGGTTTTTCTCCCTCAAACTCGGTTCTTTTTTCTTCCCATAAACTAAAGGAAAATTACCTTAGAACCCACACTGTTTCATACATTAAAAAGAATGTGTTTGCACTAGGAACCATGAGCTGTCTCTTCACTGGATGCCGCTTAAAATTATTCTTTGGCCATCTATCTCTGATCGGCCACCAGTGGAACTGAAACTGCCCGCTCAATCTCCAAAAGTCAGATAGCACTAAAACAGCCTTGACTATTTCCTATAAGGCAGTGTTTCCCAACGTTTTTTTGGATCATGCCCCATCTCAATGCCTCAAAGATTTTGATGCCCCTCCCCCCTAGCATAATAGTCAGCCAAGTTCTGAATAAGTATAATATAAATATGTACTTTAAAGAAAAAAGGAACATAGGTAAAACTGTTTTTAATTTGACTTTCTTCAATGAATATAAATTTTATATTACACTTTGTATATTATAAAACATAAAGCGAACTGAACTCGGGAAAATAAAATCCAAGTTAATGCGATCCTTGAGCTTGATGTCTGCTGCAAAGAGTTTTTTTTGAGGTACTAATTTAGTCATTTTCAATCTCAAATCTCCATGGTTTGTGATATCCAGATGATTTCTTTTTTTCAGTAGCAAGTCATTTACAGCACTGAAGCCACATTTAACTAAATATGACAATGGGAAGGGCAACAGTTTTTTTTTTTCTGCAAAACTAGTTGAATTTTGGTATTTCATTTCTGTCTCGTCAGAAAGCCATGCCATTGTTCCTTTTATGTTAAATAAATTTCTAATAGACTCATCATTTTGCTTTTCTGAGAGTTCTTGATACTGTATTTGCATTCGTTGACTGCTGTACTAGTGATGTCAGCTTTTTTTCTCGGAAAATCAGGGTTGCAACATCGACAATTTATCGCCGACAATGGCGAGTTTTTTTAGTATATCAGTGATGAGGTGACGATTGCAACATCATTTTCTAATTGCCCCCCCCCCAAAAAAAAAAAAATTCAAAGGGCCCCACGTTGGGAAACACTGCTGTACACCCTTTGAGGATATATACTAGGAATTTAATGATGATGATTCTAGTTATATGCAATACCAAGTAAATACTCTGTTATATTTTCCCTATCGTAATTTATAACTTTTTTCAAAATATATTTCTTATCATAAGGTCAGCTTCATCGTAACGTCTACGTTTATGCTGATGTTGAAAACCTGCTACTGCTCTTTCATTATCAGCATCATATGTTTTCTTTTTAATTTTTTGTAGTCCATTTATAAAAATCCATAAATTTGGATGACTTGTGCTGCTGTCAAAGCTCAATTGCAATTTTCGATGACAGACTTCCATAAAATTGTGGAACCCTGGTTCTATTATTCCTCAGACAACCTATGTATGTGTTCATAAACCATTCTAAAATTGGTTTAAATTCATTGGATAAATGATTCTCAAGTTCAGAAACAGCGTAAATTATATCTTGTTCTGGAACAAAAGCAAGTGAAGTGATCATTTTTGAATTTAAAGGGAATTCGCACATCAGAATTGTATCTAGTAAAAAGTTTGCATGAAACTAAATGTTTTTGAAGATTTTGTACGAGATGAAAAAAGTAACTATTTATCTTAGCCTGTAGAAATACTATATGTAAAACTTGATGAATGGCAATTTCATAATCAACATTTATATTTTCGGGATCTAGTAATGGCCACATTTCATGTATCATATAAATAATTTTGTGTATGTTTCAAGAGTCTTATTAGGTAGTAAACAATACAAAACACAGAAAACCAGACCTCCATCCTTTCTAGCCAAAATAACAAAAATTTGAGCAAAAGAGGGAGAGAAAGTAAAAATGTGCCATCCACAAATAATTCATTCATTTTTTACATTGCATGACTTTCACAACCGAAAATTAATACTGTCATTATGATATAAACAAAAATATTTATTAACTAGCTGACTCATTTTTTGCATGGAAAATTCAATATAACTTCTATACAATTTCATAATTTTACACAATAAAAATAAACTAAATTATATGCAAGTTTTTTCAAATTTCATGTTTATAACATTCTTTTAACTCGTTTTTTCTCAAAAAAAAAAATAATAATAATTATTTAAATTTACCAGGTAGTAGATCAATAGAATAGCATTGCATATTTGATCTGTTATTTTATCACCCAGATGTCTGGTGCCCACTTGGTCATCGCCCAGTTGACCATGTCCCATCTTTTCTGCCTATCAACTCAACTTTATAACCCACACACCTTCAGCCTATACTCATAAGGATCATTCCACAAACCTGTCGCTCCTTTGTTGCTGGTCTCTGAATCCTCTCTACCACCTCCTGATCCCCCAAGAAACTTGGGTGACCAAATCTGTGTACAGTAGTCAAGATGCAGCCTTATAAAGAGAGGGATAATAACTTCACTATCTTTACTTGTTAGCTTGTTTTTCAACATCCTATTTTACCAACTTTTGTAATATACCCTTGTGACTTCAACTTTCTGTCAACCATTATCCCCAAGTCCCTAGCCTCAGCAATTTCCTGCAATCCAGTACATCAATGTGATACACAGTATTCAATCTTTTCAATCCAAAGTGCATAACTTTACATTTTCAGCAGCACAAGCAAACAATTGAATATCCTCCCTTAAATCTTTCTTCATTTCAATCTACAAATTAAATAGTTGCCCTAGTACAGAACCCTCAGGTACTCCACTAGTCACCTTCATTGTCCTAGATGCCACTCCACCATATACTACTCTCTGGTGTCTGTCAGACATTCCCTATCCATGCTAATGCTAAAAGCATCATATCCATTCCCATTTGCTCCAACTTTTATAATAGTTTTCCATGCAGTATTCTATCAAATGCCTTTTCCAAAGTCCAGCATAGACTATAATAAGTTTAGTTTAATCCTTTATCCAAGTGTGAGCAAGCAAAGTTTGCACCTGAAGGTATCTTCAAAACTTGGGTAAGGTAGTACAACAACAGGCAACTCGTTGCAAAGGTGGAGAAAGCTCTCATCACTCCTATCTCAGTATCTCCCATAATGCAAAACACATCTCCTTGCGGATATGTGTAATGCTATGCATTAAGGCTACTACCGTTGTACTACCTTACCCCAGTCCTAAAGATACTTTCAGGTGCAAACTTCATTTGCTCACACTTGGATAAAGGATTAAACTAAACTTATAGTCTAACCAAATGAAAAATAAACTCTCAACATCTTTCTCTGAATCCGGAGTAATTTAATAATAAGGTTGTACACCCTTTGGCAACTCCTATAGGTTGGGATGACCTCTCATTGCTTCTGCCTTGGTGTCTCCACTACTGGGCCTAGCTCCCACTGACGAGACCTCAATAAAGGTCGAAACCGGTATGGGTAGTGGCCCTTGCCTTAATGCATAGTATTATACATATCTGCAAGGAGATGTGCTTTGCATTATGGGAGATACTGAGATAGGAGTGATGAGAGCGCTTTCTCCACCTTTGCAACGAGTTGCCCGGTGTTGTACTACCTTACCCCAGTCCTGAAGATACTTTCAGGCGCAAACTTTGTTTGCTCAGGCTTGGATAAAGGATTAAACTAAACTTATCTAGCAGTATCATTGTGAAGTCATTTCCTTTATCCAATTCCACTGGCACTTTATTGTAAAATGTGAATATTCACTAAGAAAGGACCCACCTTTTACAAAGCCCACTATAGAGTATTGTATCCCTAATCACTCGCTGTTGGATTTTTGACCTTTAACCAACTTTTTCAATGATTTAACTACCACTCCTGATATATTAATTGGTCTGTAATTTGCTGTTTCTCTCTTGGAGCCACCTTTATATAATGGAACTATCTTACCCTCTTTCCACTCCCTTGGAACCTAGTCAGAGCAGACATAGATTGAACAACTTCATCAGAGACAATGCCAATTCTCTTGCACATTGATGTACATCCTCTGTAAAAAAAAGAAATCGAACTTTTGATAGAAAATAAAACACAGGCCAATTATAATTATCATTTATTTCAATCAATATACTCTCCCTCAGCTTCGATACCGAGCATTTGGCATGGTCAATTAATTCGTTTATAATAAATTTAGTTTAATCCTTTATCCAAGTGTGAGCAAACAAAGTTTGCGCCTGAAAGTATCTTCAGGACTAGGGTAAGGTGGTACAACACCAGGTAAACTCGTTGCAAAGGTGGAGCAAGCTACCAACACTCCTGTCTCAGTATCTCCTATAATGCAAAACACATCTCCTTGCGGATATGTCTAATGTTATGCATTAAGGGAAGGGCCACTACCCAGACTAGTTTTGACCTTTATTGAGGTCTCTTCAGTGGGAGCCAGGCCCAAGCTGAGATACCAGGCAGAAGCATTTGCAGGTCATCTCCACCTATAGGAGTTGCCAAATGGTTTACAGAAAGATGTTGAAAGTTTATTTTTCACTTGGTTAGAGTATAATAAATTTAGTTTAATCCTTTATCCAAGTGTGAGCAAACAAAGTTTGCACCTGAAAGTATCTTCAAGACTGGGGTAAGGTGGTACAACACCAGGGAAACTCGTTGCAAAGGTGGAGCAAGCTACCAACAGTCCTGTTTCAGTATCTCCTATAATGCAAAACACATCTCCTTGGGGATACAGAGTAATTTATTAAAAAAGGTGCCACCATTTGGGAGTTGCCAAATGGTGGCACACTCAATCTCACAGATGATTTCGGGCTTCCTTTGATGAAATCGCACACTTTTTGATTTTAACTTTGCTTGGTCCAGTTTTTTGATGGCCTGGCTTTTCATCATCCTCAAGCGTCTCACGACCACTTTGAAATCACTTAAACCACTCGTAAATTTGAGTATGGGATAAGCATTCATCACCGTATACTTTTTGAAGTGTTTGATGTGTTTCAGTAAAACTTTTACCAAGTTTAACACAAAAGTCAATCACAGCGCACTGTTTGAAACTCATTTTTCGACCGTTCAGCAAAACATACTGTCTCTCTTGGCGCTATAACTCGACTTTTAATGAAATAAATGTCATAAACAGTTGACACAACACTAATGAAGGTTGCCGCTTTTTACAACAAAAAAAAAGATACAACAGGTGGCGCCACTAGTTTCTTCTATTTTCGAAAAGTTCGGTTCTTTTTTTGGACAGAGGGTGTAGTTCACGGGTGGACATGCCATCCAGTCCCACCACTGTATTCACATTGATGCTTTTCAATATACTGAACACCTCCTGTTCATCTACCTCAATTTTAATATGCATCTCTATCTCACCAAAAGTGCAAAGTCTCCACCTGAACTGGACACCTTTGGAAAATGACACTCAGCAACTCAACAACTGCTTTTGCCTCTGTCACCTTCCTACCATCAGCAGTGACTAATTTTCTCTCATAATCTGATTTGATTCTTTCTTACTAAACTAGTCACTCTTCTTGTCTGCACTTTGTACTGCTCATAAGTATGCTGATCACTTTTTTCTTTATATTCCCTCAAGTGTGTTTTCTGGCGTTTTTTTTTCCCCTTTTTGCAGCTCTTGTTTAATAATATTTCTACTTATCCAGTTAATTCCCACTTGGTTTATTCTCCTGACCTTGGGTATGCAGTCTGATACTGCTTCTCTCAAACAATCTCTGACTACTTCCCATGCACTACTGACATTCTTTCCTTGTAGCCCATGGTGCAGCTGGAGGGGTCCACTCTGGGCAGTACTTTTCGCGTGAGACACAATTTTATTTTTTGATGATGCTTTTATTTATGTTAACTTAGTAATTTTTATTAATTAATAATTAGTTTTTAACAACTATACTTACAACTAAAATAAACATAAATATAGTGTTTTAATTTATTTCCCTATATGTCATTTTGACTTTTTGTAGTATTTTTGGTGTGTATTGAGAGGGCAGCAAAAGCTCTAGCTATGCCACTGCTTGTAGCTTCTCAAACCATGGCACTTCTCCAAGATGCCTCCAAGTGTCATAATTATCAGCTTTGTAGTTCAAGATAAACCCTTTCTTGACAGAGAATTCTGCATGTTTAGCAACTTCCCAGAAGACTGCATAGTCATTCTTCCCAGCTAGAGGCCAAGTGTCTACCATGGTTATGAATATATCTTCTGATGCTATTACCAGATCCACCACTCTCATACCCTGGTCAAGCATTGCTCATTTAAATAAGAGTTTTTCATAGTTCGTGATGGTGAATAGAGCATTAGAAAAAGTTATAGAACAGGGGTGGACTCATGATGATCACTCTCTCTCTCTCTCTCTCTGATGAAGTGTCCAGACTCCAATCCAAGCAAAGCCTCCGACAGTGTCCCCTGCAGCTGCTATAATTGGATTCCCTGCAGGCACAACCTGGTAGAATAAGCAACAGCAAGACTATTTTCCAATTGATTGTGAAGCCTCCCAAAGTATTACCAACGGGTGCAGCCCTATGTACTATATGACAGCAGGCCTAAAGAAACTACTTTAATGCTGTATCCTCAAAGGGCAAAGATACTGGCTGTCTAGTTAAATAATTACAGTGTGAAGAGCCGGAACAGGAGGCCACCATTGCATATAAGAAGAAAAAGAGAAGATAGAAACTAAACCCTAATCTAGAGACAAAAAAAAAAAAAAATGCAATAGCCACTTCATTCCTCCAATAAACAGAATGGTGATGTGTTTCAATGGGCAATGAAAGTCATCTAGAGGTGGGAAAAACAGCATACCACAGGAAAGTGAGACTGACTTGAGCATGTTACATGATCACTAGTTCATAAATTGCCCAAAATACTGCCAAATAAAAGAGTTACTTCCCAGATATAAATTAAACTTGCCAAGAAATTATATTCTTGTTTTGTCCTTTATCCAAGTATAAGCATGAAGTATCTTCACAATTTAGGCTACTTGTATACAGAGGCTGATGACTTCACATCAATTTCTTTAGTATCCCATAATGCAAAGCACACATCCTTCTTGGTGTGTATAATATTATGCATTATGGGAATTGTCACTACCCAGACTGGTTTTGACCTTTATTGAGGTCTCATCAGTGGGAATCAGACCCAGAAGAGATACCATGGTTGAATTAATGCAGATGTCATATGTTTCCCATATACAAGTAGTAAAAAGGTGTATCACTTTATTATTAAAATTTTCTGGATTAGCAGTAGATAGGGTGACCAACTTTTCCGTATTTTCCGGGAACTACTGTATTTTAGTTAATTTTTTGGATCATCCCAGCTCCTGTATTGATCTTCAAATACTCTCGTATTTTTCATAATCAATCATTGTCGTTAATTTTTCAATGTATATTATAACCGCCAAATACAATTTGACACTAATATTGGTAATCTGGATAATTCTAATCAACACAATTCTGTTCCGGCCAAAGAATATACATAGGTGTTCTGGCAAAGATGTTATATCATTGCATTGATCTTGTAACCTTTGGCAGCATTTTAATAATCGATACCCATTCGGAATAATCAACAAATACATGTCCAAGAATTTTGATTTATCTGATGCAAATCCCATCCATTGTCTTGTGCCTCTAAATTTGGACAGTGAACTTTCTTCAGGCATTTGCAAGCCATTGTTCAACAATTTCATATTGATATTGTAAAGGAAGACAATCTGTATGAAGAGTTTTGTAATGCAGTGAGTATTGTGAATATGGTGAAATCATATTCACAATACTCACTGAATTTACTTAGAATTAATTAAATTAAAACTAATGGTAGTGATCAATTTCGATTATGATTGTAACGAGTTTTTGGAGTTTACACAAGGAGAAAAGAAAATCAAAGCTGCTGCAGCATCTGTTGATAAATATAAATAAGTTTAATCTAAGAAGTATGGATATTTTAATTGTATGTAAGTATAAATGTTTAAAATTATATTAAATACTTGGATGTGCTATAATTTAAATTGCTATTTGTATATTTTAAATATAAACCATCCTATCAATTAATGTAGGATTCACGTCCCAAAAATTTCGCTAAAATTTGTTGTGACCCAATCTCCCTTATTTTCATGTTCAAAAGTTGGTCACCCTAGTGGTAGATGTAGAATTTTTTTTTCACTTGGTGTAAAACTTTTTATATATTTCCCAGGCATGTGTTTCAGGAAGAAGAATCACAAGACTTTTGAAGATAATGTGAATTAATTCATCAGTTACATAACTTACAGGCATACAAAAATGCCAAGTACACCATATTTTAACATTCCGGATTTCAGACAATTACAGAAAGTTTATTAGTACATAATTTCTGGGACTGAATGAGCTTATGCCTTATTACATTAACCTAACTGTATCTTTTCCAAACAGAGACCAAGATGTTATAAATAAACAGATAAATAGAAGAAACTTATACTGGCAGTTCTGATTCATTCCAGAATTCCATAGTGGAATGAATCAGATTTAGTTGATTATTTTTATTAAAAAATGATTTGCATAAGTAGGATGGCCTGCACTTGAATGGATTTGGCATCAGCAGCCTGGAAAAATTACTTAATGGGATGATAGGGGAGAAATGATGAAAACATGTGTATAAGTTCAAATATGATGATGATATAAATAGCATTGAGCATGGCTATGAATCTGGCAAAGGGATGGAAATGTATGCTTTGGATTCAGACCTTTTGAGTGTATCCAGGGAGAGAGAAGAGAAAGTTGTTCAAGTGGGCCAAGCAAACATTACATTTCAGTATAAGAAAAGCAAGGTGGTAATTTATTATGTCTATACACAAATACCAGGAGCATCAGGAACAAAGAAGTTGAGTTCATTGATTTATTGAATACACTGTGGCCTAAGATTATTGGCATTAGCGAAACCTAGTTAAGAGACTCAAATGTTGTAACTGGTATTGAATGTAAAGGGTATAGTAATTTTAATAATGACAGAAAAGGAGAGGGAAGTACTACTAATGATATCAAATGACTTGAGTCCAGTTATGGTAGAAACCCATGAAAGCAATAATGTACAATGTAGCAGTGGGTTTGAGGTTATCTGTTATGGAGGCTAACAGGATGAAATATATGATAGGGTGTTTCTATAGACCTGGCAGTTCATTTGCTGGAGAATGAAGAATCCATTAAAGTAATTCATTAATGAATCATTCTGATTGATACTAAATAAGTAAATATTATGGGAGATTTAAATTATCCAAATATTGATTAGATAGCAGAGAAAACTCACGATAAGAATGAAGGAGAATTTATTGAGATGTTGCGAGACAACTTTCTCAAGCTGCATGTGAAAGAAACAGGGACAACGAGTGTTAGATATGATTATAGTGTGAAGTGTCTATAAGGATAAGACTGTTTTGCCACCAGTTGGTGATACTGATCATACTGTACTAACCTGGGAAACAGCTAACTATATGGATGTTCCAATTAGGACAGGTTGTATGTTGAACTACAAATCTAGAAATTATGACAAATTCAGGAGAATACTATCTCTGGTTCCATAGTATCTGTTACTGAATGGGAAAAATATCAGCAGTGCATGGGAAGCTTTGAAAATATGCTTAAATGATGTGGTACCTGAATGTGTCCTGACAGTTCAAAGAACAATCAGGATATGGAGTAAAATGGATATGCAATCTTATTAAGCAAGAGAGAGAGATCCATAAGAAGCTATTCAAATCATTCTGCATTTGCTGCATATCAGCAGTACACCTGATTACCCTAGCTATCTTTTCATCATCAGCAAATAGCTGCATGTCACATGTCATTAATGTACAGATTGAGTAACAATGACCAAGGACTGATCCTTCAGGCACACCATTGGTTACCTTGAATTGTGCAGATTCACATCTGCACAATTCAAGAGGATTGGATTATAAAGTATCCATGCCAATACTTTATAATCCAATCCTATATTCAATTTCTGCAACAGTATTCCATGCTGTATTCTGTCAAAAGCCTTAGCAAAATCCAAAAGTATTATGGCGTATCTATTCCCCTTTTCTAACTCAGTGGTAACATTATTATAGAATGTGAGCAAGTTGCTAAAGCATGATCTTCCCTTAATAAACCCATGCTGTTCATTGCAAAGTACAGATTCTCTGTCAACCCATTTCTGAATGCAAGCCCTAACCAACTTTTCCAAAATCTTCACTATCACTCCTGATATACTGATTGGTCGATAATTGAATACATCTGTCTTTGCACCACCCTTGTGCATTAGGGTGGGATTAGCATACATTCTTTCCATTTCTGTGGAATCTTCCCTGTTCTGAGACTCAAATTATATAGCCTGGTCAAGGGAATAGCCAGTTCAGCTGACACTCTTTTAGCATCTGTGCCGATATCCCATCAGTTCCTACTGAAGAATTCTTACTCAGTTTGTGCAACAGCTCTAGTACTTCCTCCTCATCCACAAAAGTTTCTTCATACTGTGAAGAGGTAGCAGTGAGTTCAATGTTGCATATACCAGGTTGATAGCCTTTAGCAAAATGGCTGCTCATTAGTTGAACAATCACTTCTATATCAGTCACTCGGATACCATCTGAATTCAGTAGAGTTATTCTTTCAAACATTCTTTCTTTTACTTGTTGCATAAAGATAGAATTCTTTTGGGTTGTCTTTAACTTGCAGATCCAGTTCTTTTCATACTCGGACTTAGTTTTCCATACAACATTTGAGACTCTTCTGCCCTGCTGCTTATAACTATCGTAACTGATTTCATCCTTATGCACATGATATTCCTTCCACGTCATATTTTTCTTACAAATCTCTTGCTTAATTAGATTACACATATCCATTTCACTCCTACTCTATTTATTCTTCTAACTTTAGGGACACATTCTGATTTCGCATCATTTAAGTATTTTGTAAACACTTCCCATGCACTGTCGATATCCTTCCCATCCAATAAGTGATACCATGGCACAGAACCCAGCATATCCCTCAAGTGATCATGATTTCCTGCTTTGTAGTTCAGCATGTAACCTTTTCTGAATAGAAGATTCATAAACTTAACCACTTCCAAAGTGAGTACTGCATGATCACTGTCACCAACCGGAGGCAGAATACTTAAGTCTTTAACTGAACTTGAGGAAGTTGTCTCCCAACAGCTCAATAAATTCAATTTCATTCTTCTCATGCGATTTCATACCTACTCAACCATTCGGATAATTAAAGTCCCCCAGTCAGCCAGCCTGGTTGGCTGAGTGGTTAGCGTATCCGCTCTCCAGCCAAAAGGCTGCAGGTTCAAATCCCACCATGGGCATGGATATTTGTCATTGTCTGTGAAAAATACTAGTGGTGGTGGTCGGTGGTAGATGCCGTTGGTGTAGATGATGAATGTGGTGGAGAGGGAGAGTTGTGAAGTAGGTGCTCTCCCTCGATGAGTCCTTAGACGCCCTGGAGGTGCTATGTAATAATAATAATAATAATAACTATGATTAATCTTTTCAACCCCATCGTATTTATATGTTGATGCATTTCTTCATCACTAGCAACCAATCCACCAGGGCTGTAACAACACCCCACTGTGCATTTAATCTTGTTGCACTCCACTTCATACTAGATGGCTTCAAACTCACTGCCACATGAAAAACTGTTACTAGTATTGCAGTCATGAGACCATCCAGTTAAGTCTTAACTCTAACTAGATTCAAGACATTTGATATCATTTACAGCACCCCCCCTTCCTACACTGTCTATCCTTCATAAAAAATACTGTACTCTTTGCACTTGATACTAGTTAGTACCTCTGCTTCCGATAGCCAAGTTTCACTAATGCCTACAACATACAATCCCAATATATTAACAAGACAACAAACTCTACTCCTTTGTTTCTGATACACCTAGCATTCATGTACAGGCATAATAAATTACAGGTAACCCTCATATAACACGGATGTTAGGTTCCACAAAAATGCCGTGTTATATAAATCGCGTTATGCAAGACTCAGATCACAGAGGAAAAGTAAGGTTAGGTTCTGAAATCGTTTTTTTTTTAAAGATTATATAAACAATAATATATCCAACAAAAATATATTTTTATTTAATTCAGGCAATTTGTGTAAGTTAAGAAAACATAAACTATGAAACAAATACATAGTATAAAATAAAAATGACAAATTGTACGTAAACTTCATTGCACATAATGCATAGATATTTTAGGGAAAATAAAATTAATTGTATATTTTAATCGACATCACTCTCTTCAAAACTAACATTTCATAAATGTTCTTTATTAACGAATGGCTGGACGTCGTCATCACTTGAAATCTCTTGGATGTCATTTGTATAATTCTCATTGCATACTTCGGCTGTTATCAAGAAGTCAGTAATAAGACCTTGCTTACCACGATGCTGCAATTTTTTATTAAGTTCATAATACGGAGCTAAACAAATATCTAATTGTTTCGTGAATTTTCCGGAGCGCTCCATTGAGGGATCATTATCCATAAAATAACTTTCTTGCCAAGTCCAATCCTTATGCTAATTTCTTTAAACTGAATTCTTTAACGGATTCATCACAATCAGAATCTTCGGCAGCTTTCCCCGCCATTTGGTCGATGTCATCTATTAATTGTACCAGTTCCTCCTCATTTAAATCTATTTCCCCATCAATTAATTCACTATTGAAGAGATTGGAGCACTTATGAAGAAGTTCGCGAAGGTTGAATCTCATGTGCTGATCGAAACCAAATGTATCTTCAGTGTTGTTCAATTGTTACCTTGGCAGTTTACATTGGGTGGGTTCATCCCTATTAACAAATGCGTATATCGTAAAAGTGCTCTAAGTGGCCATTACTATAAAAATAATTTTTTTTACATAAAAAGAAGCATTACATATTGTATGTAAACTCATCAAAAAATAAAGTACTCAGCTTGAGATTAACACACTTATGATTTTTAATGCGCTTTCCTGGCAGAAAACGAAGACAATTTTCAACAATAAATTCTTTATACGGTAAACAATGGACGTACATGTGTGCTAAATTTATAAGTAGCAAATTTATATTTCCCCTAATATAAATTCGCTAATTATAACTACATGCGCAATACGGGCAGACCCATATTTAACGAAGATAAAATTTGATTTTTAAGTCATGCGTTGAAAAATATATGAAAAGATAAAGGGTTACTACAGTTTGTAAACCGTCTTATATCGAAACTGCATTGTAAAAGTACAGTATTCAACAAGGGTTACTACAATTTGTAGACTGCGTTGTATAAGTACCGCGTTATATGAGGGCTACCTGTACCTGTATGCTCTTTTGTATACACTTGTCTGTGATCTGCATGACACAGTTTGACAACTTGTAGATCTCTGTTCTTATCTAGTTCCTTACTTATTCAAACATCGTTACACATGCTTGATATCCAAATCAGACATTCAAGTGTATGCTGTCCCTCTTATACAAATCCAATCTTCCCTCAAACTGACTCCACACATCCAAAAACTAAATCATCAGAGAATATGGAGCTCTTTAAATAGCTAAAAGTAAGAAAAATAAAATATATTAATTTTTAAAGTAATTCTCCAGAATTAGAACTCTCAACTTCAGAAAACAAAATATAAAACCATACTCTTTCATATAGTGAAGCATATATTGCACATGCACAGACACAAATGCAAAAGAGACAAAAAAATGGCAGCAAAATGAAACTGCTCTGGCATTTGTAAATGGATTTTATTAATATTTTGTTCAGTTAGGATTAAGAACAGTGATCACAGTCAATTTCTACACTTCTCTCTCTCTCTCTCTTGCTGACCTGGTATAAGGTAGTTTTACAGCAATGCTTACATTTCAAGATTAGTGGCAGTATATCCATTTGAAAGGTATTCTACTTTAGCATCGCATCTCAACGAGTAACCATCTCAATGGAAAATTAATCTTGTTAGACTCCACCTCACACCAGATGGCTTCACTCATGGCCACATGAAAAATTGTTACTAGTATTGCAGACATAGGTCTCAACTCTAACTGGATTCAAGACACTTTCCTCCAGTTGGTGAGAATGATCATGAAATGATCACCTGGCCATATGTGGACTTCTGATAGGAAAGGATATATGTAGAATTATAAAGCTGATGATTATGATAAGCTTAGGAGACAGCTTGTGGCTATAAACATGGAATGAGGAGTTGAACAGTAAAGAAATAAACTGCATGAGAAATGACAAAGAAATACATAACAGCATTGATGCGTGAATGTATTCCAAAGGCCAAAAGACAAAATAAGGTATGTGTAAAATGGATGAATGAAGGACTAAAGCATGAAATCTAAAAGAAGAAGGTATTTTGGTGGTAGTACAAGATGAATAATGGTAATATTCAGTTTTATGATGAGTATAAAGAACAAGCCAGAAGAGTGACTCAGTTAATAAGGAAAACAAAAGTGCAATACGAGCAGAAATTGGCAAATCAGGAGAAGAAAACCCTAGAGTTTTCTAGATATGTGGCAAGCAGAAGGAAGTATGTTCATGGCAAAATGATGTTAATGGATGAAAATGGTAGAATAGTAACTGCTGCAGAAGACATTGTTGAGGGTGTTTCATCCTGATTAGATTTATAAGGGTGTTTCATCCTGATTAGAGTGAAATCATAAGGAATTTAAGTGTAGAGGACATAGGAGAAGATGGCTTAATTGTGAGTAAGCAGGAGGTATTTGAGGAAATAAATAACCTTGATGTCAATAAGGTGAGAGGATCTGATGACATCACCACACGTCTTAAGGAAATGTTCCAGGGAATTGGCAGTAGCATTGGCATGCTTGTTTAATAAGCATCTTACAACAGCACAGGTACCAAGGGAGTAGAAAGAATGTAAAATTGTTCCACTGCATAAAGGTGCAGTGTTGAAGTTTGAAGCCATCATAAGGTGATGGCTTCAAATTATAAGCCAAACTGTATATATGGAGGTGTAGTGAAGGTACTAGAGAGAGATTGGTGAGAAGTAGGATATAGAATCGGGTTGAAAACAGCAGTATTCTTTGTGGTTATCAGCATGGGTTTCTTAAGGGGAGATCATGTTTTACGAACTTACTGATGTATTATAACAAGATGACAAATACCTTAGACTGGGGAGATGCATATACAATGGTATAATTGGATTTTGCAAAAGCTTTTGATGGGCTCCCACACAACAAACTAAAATTTAAACAGATAAACTGATTAAATAAATAAATTGAAACAGATGGGAGTGGATAACAGACTTCTGAGTTACATCAGTGACTGGCTGTCAGATAGGTATCAGAAAGTAGTATATGGGGGCTGCAGTATCCCGTAAGAGGAAGGTCAGCAGGGGTGTATTGCAAGGGGTTAGTTTTGGGACCATTGTTGTTCAATTTGTATATTAATGATATTGGGATCGGTTTAACTAGTGATATGCAGCTGTTTGTAGATGATGCAAAATTGGGGATAGCAATGCAGTCAAGCAGATGTTATGGTCTTGCAGGAGGACTTGAGTAGATTGCATGGATGGGAAGATAAGTGGAACTTATCTGCCATTCATTATCTGTCAGTTCAATGTTGCAAAGCGTAAGGTTATGAAGTTTGGTAAGTGTGTAGAGTCTTAAGTGCTGTGAGGACATCATGTTGGAGGCTTAATGGAATGTATACAGCACTCAGAACGGATTAACATAGGTTTAATACTTCCTATATTTCATCCTAGTCACTAGGACATCTTTGGGGATTACAAAAACAACTAATGTAACATGAACACAAATAGTCACCAACGTGGTTGGGCTTAGTATTGTATAATATTTGTGTTCATGTCACATTAGTTGTTTTTGTAATCCCCGAAGATGTCCTAGTGACTAGGACGAAATATAGGAAGTATTAAACCTATGTTAATCTTTTCTGAGTGCTGTATACATTCCATTAAGCCTCCAACATGAAGTTTGGTAAGCAATGATGGGATGCAAAGTATACACTTGATAGGGAAATTTTAATGGAGGTAGAAGAAATGAGAGATCTGGGAGTAGTGGAGATGGTGGTGGTGGTGGTTGTGGACAAGGACCTGAAGTTCAGGCACATTGCACAAGTTGTGAAGACATCACATCGGATAATGGCAATGATGCAAAGGATCCTGACAGAGGTTATGATGCCATTATATAAGGCCTTGATCAGGCTTCATATGGATTATTGTGCACAGATGTGGTCGCCGGGTATTCAAGATGACCAGGATATGTTGGAAAGGGTCCAGAGAATATTCACAAAGGTTGTCAGTGGTCTTTGGAATGTGGAGTACGATGACAGATTGAGAGAATATAAATTGCAAAGCCTAGTGAATAGGAGGAAGGGGAGGGATATGATTGAGACATATAAGCTAATCATGGGTTGTTATCAGGTTTACATGGAAAAGATTTTTCACAGAATGAGAGAGTGGGGTAGAACAAGAGGCCATCACTGGAAACTGTATAAAGAGGGTGTGAGCAGAGAAGTAAAGAACAGGTTCTTTGCTTGAAGAGTGGTTGGTGAGTGGAATGCACTGCCTGAGTGTGTTGTGAATGTAGACACACTAAATCATTTTAAGGCAGAGTTGGATGAGCATTGTGTGCAATAGTTTGTATCTCCCACATCGAGTCTCTGACTCCATGGAGGTCAGATGTTAATAATAATAAACTTGCATTAGTCCCCTTATTTCTATAAATCAAAAAATGCTAAAGAATAGGGAGGAGATTGGCAGGCAAGAGACAGAGAGATGATGTGAGTGAGACATACATCAATTAGAGTAGCCTGTCAGACAAATGTATAAGAAAATATTGCACAGGGTGGCAGATGGCAAGAAAACAATAGGTCATCCTCCGAAACAGTGCAATGCTCTTGTGAAACAGTGAAAAACAGATTTTTTGCTTGAAAAGTAAAGAATAAATGGGGAGGTGAACCAATAAGGAATGCAAAATCTTATATTGTTTAACATATAAATTAAAATGCAGCAGTCAAACTACAGAACCCCAATTCTGCGCAAGTATTTGTATTAGATTTGTATTGTATTGTTGGTATTAAATTTGTATTGTATTGTTGGTATTTGATTTGTAATCAAGGAACATTGATTTATATAAGTTATTGATTTTATCAGCCACCTTCTCATGCCAGAGAATCATATCTATCCTTTCTTTTAGGCTTACACGGTGATCAGAATACATTTTGGAAAATTATGGAGACAACTACTGTGTTTGAGTAAAACTTTAGTTTAATATAAACCAAAATCAACACTTGACGTTTCGACCTTGATATCAAGGTCATCTTCTGGAGCATATACATGAATGAAGTTAAGAGTGGTAAGATATATGGTGATTCTATGATTAAGGGTATGGAGAGCGGTATGCCTGAGGAGTGCTTGGCTGGTGGGACAATAGAAAGAGTGGCTTTAGCAATAAAGAGAGGGTATGATGCAGACAAGACGATAGTTATGGTGGGTACAAGTGACCTGAGTGGTGGTATAAATCGGGTAGCAAGAGATTTAAGAACATTGTTAGATATTGTGAAAAGGAAAAGTGTCAATGGGAGGATAGTGTATGTGCTGCCTCGTTTTGACAATTACAAGTAGGCGAGCGATGATAACGAATGATATGATTGCAAGAATGTGCAAAAAAAAGAGGTCTGGAATTTGTTGATGTCTGGAGTGCGTTTGAAGGAAAAAGACAGTTGTATGCTAGAGATGGGCTGCATCTGAACTTGGAAGGACATAAGCGATTGAAGAAGTTACTGTTTTCTGAACAAGTTGAAGTAATTGGGCAGGGAAACTAATATTGAAAAGGTTGAGTGTGAGAGAGAGAAACTTTAGCAGTGGGTGTATATTTATTGATCCTTATTCGCAGAATAAAGTGCAGAAGAGAGGGGATAAAAATCGACATGGGACTACTGAAATTAGTGACTTGTATATCAGTTCTAAAGCTGGTACAAGAACTAGAGAGAATCTGCAATTTTTGTATACCAATGCAAGAAGCATTCGAAATAAGAGAGAAGAATTTTTGGCATTAGTCAGTGCAATCTCACCAAAAGTTGTAGGCATTAGTGAAACTTGGCTGTCAGCAGAAGATGTGGTCATTGGATTGAATGTGATGGGTACAGTATTTTCAGGGAGGATAGAGAAGATAGAACAGGGGGAGGAGTACTGTTGATGATAGCTGATGTGTTGCAGCCAAAGAAAGTAGTATATCAAGATGATACACATGTGAATGAGAGTTCATTTGAGGTGGTCTGGTGTGAAATAGTGATCAACGCAACCAAATATACAGTTGGATGCTGCTATAGGCCAGGGGGTACAGGGGGAGATATTGAATTCATGCATCAGCAAATTAGTGCAATGAGTGCAGGTTTGGTGATTATTATGGGGGATTTTAATTATGGTGATATCAATTGGAAGGAGGAAATATCATGTAGCAAAAAGGAAATGGAGTTCATACATCTTCTACAAGATAATTACTTGAAACAGCACATAACTGAAGGGACACGTGGTGTGAGAGTGTTGGACCTGGTTATTGGTTCAGAGGATATATGCATAAGTAAGGTGTCCTCGTTATCTCCAACTTGTGAAAGCAATCATGGGAGGTTGACTTGGGAGGTTGCAAAATCTGTGGATTTTTTTTGTTAAGAAGGGGTATATATGGAACTACAGGTTAGGCAATTATAACAAGTTTCAGAGTGAGCTTGCAACCATCCTATGGCAGAACATATTGCAGGGGAAAGATGTTAGCAGTGCATGGGATAAAATCAGTGGGATCTGAGGAAAACAATATCAGATTGTGTCCCCATGGTCAGGAAGACAAACAAGATAGGCATTAGATGGATGAGCAGTAGTATCAAGCTTGACCTGCAAAAAAAGAAAATGTTATGGAGAATGTACAAGGAGAAATGCAATCAGTACACCCATGTTCAGTACTAGTCTCAAGCTAGGAAGGTTACCAGCATAGTAAGAAATGCTAAATCAGATTATGAGAAGACCTTAGCCAATGAGATCAAGGGTAATCCCACAGAGTTCTTCCGCTATGTGGCAAGTAAAAGGAAGAATGACTTCCAAAGGATAACTTTAGTGGGTGCTGATGGTATTGAGGTGGCAAAATTAGATGTAATAGTCAAGTTACTGAGTGATCACTTTTCAAAAGTCTATCACCCAAGTGAGGATATCGCTGTACCTGTAGCAATAACTAATGTGAGAATTGAAGTCAAGAAATCAGATGTATTTAATATATTGCAAAATTTAAATGCAGGTTTAAATGTAGGTTTAGATGGAATATCAGCTCGGGTGTTGCGTGAATGTGCAAAGGAATTGTCAACCCCTCTTACTTGGATATTTAATTTAAGTTTGAACTCTGGTGTGGTCCCTAGGAAGTGGAAGTTAGGAAAAGTGGTTCCTTTGCATAAAGGTGGCTCTAAAACTGCAGTAGTTAATTACAGACCAATCATCATCTCAGGAGTAGTGGTAAAAGTATTGGAAAAGTTGGTTAAAGACAAAATTCAAGAATGGGTGGATCAGGATATGATACTCTATAGAGGCCAACATGGTTTTGTTAAAGGTACATCCTGCCTTAGCAATCTATTAACTTTTTATAATAGAATGACATCTGAGTTGGACAAAGGAATTGGCTACACAGTGGTACTTCTGGATTTTGCTAAGGCCTTTGACAGAATACCCCATGGAACACTGTTATGCAAATTGGAGCAGATGGGAATAGATACTAAATTGGTGATATGGATAGGAGAATGGCTTAGGGAGAGATACCAGAAGGTGGTGTATGGAGGAGCAGAGTCCAGGATGAGGCATGTGACCAGTGGTGTGCCTCAGGGCTCTGTGCTTGGGCCATTGATGTTTAATTTGTATATAAATGATATAGGAAATCGCTTACAGGGAGATATTCAGTTGTTTGCTGATGATGCAAAGTTGGGCAGCGCAATAAAAAATCAAGCTGATGTTGAAAGTTTGCAGGATGATTTAAATAAGCTGGTAGAATGGGAAAAAGGTAATGGATGTCAGTTCAATGTGGAAAAATGTAAAGTTATGCATTTTGGGATTAAAAGATTACCAGCTGTTTACTACATTGATGGAACAGTACTTCAAGAGATTGATGAGGCTAGGAACTTAGGGGTGTTGGTAGATAGGGAGATGAAGTTCAGGAGACACATTGCTAAGGTGTCCAAGATTGCACATAGGATTACTTGGTTGTTGAGGAACACACTGACATCCAGAGATAAAGAGGTTATTATTCCCCTTTATAAAGCGTTGATACTTCCACATTTGGATTACTGTGCTCAGGTCTGGTCACCTGGATTCCTTGGAGATGAGGAGGCTGTGGAGAGGTTTCAGAGAAGAGTGACTAAGTTGGTGAGTGATGTAAAAAATGCTCCCTACATTGATAGATTGCGAGCTTGTGGATTGCAGAGGTTGGTTGATAGGCAGAGAAGAGGGGATATGATAGAAACATTTAAATTACTGAAAGGTTTTTATAGGATTGATGCAGAGGAAATGTTTCAGCTGTGTGATAGTGATGGAAGAACAAGAGGTCATCCCTGTAAATTAAAGAAGAGTGTGGTTAACAAGGGTGTGAGAACAAGGTTTTTTGCCTGGAGGATGGTGAATGAGTGGAATTCATTGCCTGACTTAGCTGTGAGTTCTTTGTCTGTAAATGAATTCAAGAAGAGATATGACAGATATTGTTTTGCTAGTTTGGGTCTCCTGCGATGAGTCTACTGACTCCATGGAGATACCCGTAATAATAATAATACAGAGAAACAAGCTGCACTACAATCTACATGGCTTGCTAAAGTTACTGACCAACCGTTACAACAATTATTGACCTGACCTCTCGTGGAAAAAAAAAAAAAACGTTACTAGATCAACGCTAGAGTCCTATTATTATTATTATTATTATTATTATTTATTGGTTACAAAATTACATTGGGCTGGAGAGCAACATGTTTATATATGTATATATATATATTAAAAACATGATTATACATACAAATTTCAACCAGTTGGTATGGAATAGCTTCCAATACTAGCTGATGGTTGCTTAAAGTATGGGATGGCTATGGTTTTACAGAACTCGCTCCCATTCCTGGATACACTGGTCACCCGTCTTCCTTCAAGTAGTCTATCCTTCACGGTCTATTGCAAACCGACACATACTGGCCAATACATACATGCTAAATCATACCACCACCCATCACAAAAATATGGAGTCATTAACACCCTTAAAAACAGAGCTATAACAATTTGCTCTAATCAACAAGCTCTTAAACAAAAATTAAAAATTATTAGCAACACATTTATAAATATTGGATATAACAAAAATACTATTAATAAAGTTCTTCATAAAGGGTTATCAGAAAAAAAAAAAACAGAATCCTACACCATTATAATCTCAATGCCACCTTTAAACCACCTACAAAACTAAAAAACATATTCAGCTCCTCTAAGGATCCTCTCCTCCAACTGGCACATCCTGGAGTTTATTGCATCTACTGCACCTGTAACTTACCTTATATTGGTGAAACTGGAAGTACAATCCCTATATGTAAAAAAGAACACAAAAGACACATTAAATATAACAATTTTGATGAAGCAGGCCTCTCAGATCACGCTCTCAACACCTTACACCAAATTGATTGGAAAAGTACCTGCTCTTTACACCACACAAAAACCTGGTATGAAAGAAAATTTAAAGAAGCCTGCGAAATTCTGATTAACCACCCAAATATCAACAATAATGGTGGCATGAAAATTCCAAGAATCTGGATGGTACATATTCAGTCTACTTAATATTTAGTATCTAGCATACTTTAGGACTTTAAGCAACCTTCAGCTAGTATTGGAAACTATTCCATACCAACTGGTTGAAATTTATATGTATACTCATGTTTTTAATATATATATAAACATGTTGCTCTCCAGCCCAACGTAATTTTCTAACCAATAGATAATAATAGGACACTAGCGTTGATGTAGTAAAGGCTTCTTTTTTTCCCTTTCACCAGAGGTCAGGTCAATAATTGTTGTAACGGTTGGTCAGTAACTTTAGCAAACCATGTAGATTGTAGTGCAGCTTGTTTCTCTGTATATAGGGTATATGCTCCAGAAGATGACCTTGATATGAAGGTCTAAACGTCGAGTGTTGATTTTAGTTTATATTAAACTAAAGTTTTACTCAAACATGGTAGTTGGCTTCATAATTTTCCAAAATGTAATCATATCTATCATTACTGCTTACATAAAAGTTCCATATAGTATCTAGTCAAATGCCTTTACAAGGTCCAATAATATTATGACACAGTCATTTCCTTTATTCATCTCAACTGTCACTATAATTATAAAAAAGTAAATAAATTACTAAGACCCACAAGGATGTGTTACCACCACTCTGAGTACCATTCCTACCCATTCCTGAATTCTGGTCTTAACTAGTATTCCTATTTCTGTGTTACTAACTGCTAATGAGAAGTCTTCCAAGAAAAGCTAATTTTGATGGTATGCCCTCACTTTCCATCAAACAGAGATAATTTCTGTACTCTTTCCATAGCTGTTCCCATGGATAGTTGCTACAGTCTGCTTCCCCCTGCCATTACTATGTCACCAAAGGCAGAGGTGAACATTCATTTGAACTTACCTATATTTGGTTGATCAGCTTGTTTCTTTATACCCTCAATTGCATGTTTAAATACTTGCATTCTTCTCTTTTAAATTACATGCACACCTTTTTTTTTCAAATACAGGAGCAAAGCTAAAAAGCAAACAAACAAACAACATTTAGACTTTTAAGAACCAGACAAAAAACACATCTAGTGTGTGTGTGTGTGTGTGTGTGTTTGTCATTATCATAGGTTGCAAAGATAAATGGTTGTAATTTTTAAACTGCCATTTTGTAAATAATATGTTTCAAAATTACCTTCTAGTAATTTGATGTTTTTACACCAACCAGCAGCAGTCTACTTTTTTTGGGGGGGGGGGGGGGACAAATAGTGAATTTGGAATAAGAAAGGGGAGGGGTAATTAAAAAATACTTGATTGGTCTACTTTATCATTTCTTTTCTTTTTTTTTTATTAAAACTAACTTCAAATATTTGCTAACTGTATTATCTTTCACTTTTTAATTTGTATTAAAATTCAAAAACAGCATCAATATTTATTTATTCAAATGAAAATTAACAATTCTGTTTTGCACAGGTTTTTTTTTTTTTTTTTTAGGGAAAGTTTCTTTCTTCTGGATCTGCTGGTTTAAATAATTTAAGTTTTAGAAGTAGTCCTGTACTAGGTTAATAACAATAATGCAGTTGTTAGGAAGATCACATCTGTTTAACTCGGCAGTTGAAAAACCGATTTATTGAACTGTTGTGAGACAACTTCCTCAAAAAGCAAGTGACAGGGCTAACTTGAAGTTAAAAAAGGATTAAATCTGATTACAGTGTCAAGTGGGTAAGGGAATTTAGTTAAAGAAGTGACTGTTCTGCCTCCAGTTGCTGACAGTGATCACACTGTACTGACCTGGAAAGTGGCTAATTACATGGATGTCTATTCAGAAAAGTTACATGCTATTGGAAGAATATCAGCATTGCATGGAAAGCATTTAAAAAATACTTAAATAATGCAATATAGAATGTGTCACTAAAGTTCAGAGAATAAATAGGATAGAAGTGAAATGAATATGCAGTCTTATTAAGCAGGAGATTCTTAAGAAAAATATTATGTGGAAGGAATACTATGTACATGAGGATGATATCAGTTATGAAAATGAATTATAAAGTGCAGGTTAGAATAGTTACAAGTATTGCACAGAAATCTGAGTATGAAAATAAACTGGTTCTGCAAGCTAAAGATAATCCAAAAGAATTCCATCCTTATAAAAGTAAAAAGGAAAAATATTGAATGTGAAAGAATAACTCTACTGAATGTGGATGATATGCAAGTGGCAAATGCAGAAGAAACTGTTCAACTAATGAGTGCCCAGTATTTGCTAAGAACTATCAACTAGGTGTATACGACATGAAGCTCAATGCTACTTCTACAAAAGGATGAAGAAACTCAGGTCTACACCTGAGTTTCTTCATCTGAGCTGTAGTACCCCCCTCCCCGGATGGAGAGTTACTACAGCTGTTGCATAAATTAAATAAGAATTTTGTAATAGGATCAGATGGGATATGGATAATAAGAATGTTCTGCTGAATTGGCAACACCTGACCTGGTTGTATAATTTAAGTTTCAGCACATGACAGATTTCACAGGAATGGAAAAAATGTAGGATAATCCCATTGCCCAAGGGTGGTGCAAAGTGTCTAATAATGGGTATATCAACCTATCAGTATCTTGAGAGTGGTGGTGGTGGTGAAGATACTGGAAAAGTTGGTAAGAGCTTACATATATACATACATTGAAGGTATGTGGATTACAGAAGCTAGTAGATAGGCAAAAAAAAAGAGAGAAATATAAACAGAATGGAATGGTTGCATTCTTGTGAGCACTTTGTCTGTTAATGGATTCAAGGAGAGGTATGAGAGATTGTGTGGATAGTTTGGGTCTCCCAAAATGAGTCTTCAGACTCCATGAAGGTGCCCATACAATCATAATAATAACAATTTAGTTGACAGAGAATCTATACTTTGCAATGAACAGCACTGGTTTACAAAGGGAAGGTCATGTTTGAGTGACTTGTTCACATTTTACAATAATGTTGAGTTAGATGGCAGAGGGGGAAAGATACTTTGAACTTTGCTAAGGCTTTTGACAGGATACAACATGGAAGGCTGTTGCATAAATTGGAGGATATATGATTTGATTATAAACTATTAACTTGAATGAGAGGAAGTGGCGTATGGAGGATGTAATGATGCAAGACTTAAGGTGACTAGTGGTGGTGATGTACCTCATGGATCAGTTCTTGGCACACCGTTATTCAATCTTTACAAAAATAACATACGGAACGATTTGACAGCTGTTCGATGACACAGAAATAGGCACAGTAATAGGAATGTGTACACTGATTGCAAAATGAAATGCACTGGTGATATTATATTGGTGAGATTATGCTAGATGAAACTAATCAGGAGATCTTGGAGTCTTAGTAGATAAGAAATTGAAATAAAAAATCATAACATAGATTGCAAATGCCGTGCTGAAACGAATACTGACATATGAGGATAAGGAAGTCATTTTATCTCTTACAAGACCTTGTTATGACATTGCCTGGACTACTGTCTTCAAGATCTGTCTCCTGTTTCTGTGACGAAGCAGATATAGTGAAGAGGGTGCAAAGAATAGTATTAAAAATGATACCGAGACTGTGGAATATAGATTATGAAAACAGACTGAGAATGTGCAAACATTAGCAAAGAGAAGAAAGTGCGGTAATATAATAGAAATATTCAAATTTCTGCAAGGATCGTATATAATAATACCAACACACTAAATTTTTAATTTTATGTAACTGAGACTGAATATAGTCAAGAATGGGTGAGAGCTAGATTTTTCAGACAAAGAGCAGTGGGTGATTGAAATGCATGCCTTTGGAGGTGATGGATGTGTTTGGAGATAAGTGGTGTGAATGAATTTAAGAAATATTATGACAGCTGGTGTAGCATGTGGCCTTCCTTGATCAGTTTTTGACTCCCTAGAGGTCTCTGGTAATAATAATAATCAGCCTGATTGGTGCCATAAGATGAAAAGACATTCAAAAAAAAAATTGTGAGAAACTACTCTTTAGAAAAGGGAACTATTTACTTCTACCAATAAAACATACTGAAGCAGGCAGCAAAACAAAATGTTGCATTTCTTGGCATGTATAGAAACTACAGTGAGTTACATAACATCAAATCAAAGCAAGGAGCTGTTATTTCATAAGAGAGTAATTGCACATAATAACTATCAATTCATTAATTTTACCTCATACAGGTATCCCTCGATTAACGGATTAATTAATCCCTCAATGTTACCGCATATATCAAAATCATGATAATCAAATATAATAATCAATGGTAAAAAGTACAATTCGTCCATGATCGAATACTGTATTAATAGTTCGTTTTATATGGTACTTTTTTAGGAAAGATAAAAAATTAATGAAATAAATGTTTAATAAATACTTGTACCTACATTAGTTACTGCAATTTTTTTTATCAAAAGAAGTTATCAAGAATCGTTTGAACAGTTTTAGTTTTTTTCTTATCAGCATAAATTCTACGATAACAAGTAAAATGACTCTCCAGACCTTGGCAAACAAGTATTCTTCGATTAACATCTGGATCCATATCCATTACTTGCGGCTTAAGTGATTCTAAACTGCGAAGTATTCCATTCAGTTCTTTGATTGTTATCTCCTTTGGAACCTCATCTTCACATTTCTTTTGTTCGTTGTCTTCATATGCGAGTTGTTCAACTTCAAGAAGATTGTTGTCACTGAAATTGTTTGAATTCGAATCCAATGATTCTTTAACATCTCCTGCATCAACACTATCAAAACCAAGATCTTCACCAATTGCAACGATTTCTGCAATCACGTTGTTCACAGGATTTTGAAAACCTAAATCATTAGCCCATTCTGTACAGCTAGAAGACACTTGCTCCCACAACTCATGAATGTTTTCAATTGCGTATTTAATGTAAATTTTTTCCAAAATTCTTGGAGCATAATCGCATTTTCACCCATTGTTGTTTCTACTGCCTTTGAGAATGCCTTTTTAAGGAAATAGGCTTTGAAAGTTGCAAAGATGTCCATAGGTTGTAGCAATGATATCGTATTTGGTGGGAAAAATAAAACTTTCACATTCTCACACAGATCATTAAGAGAATTTGGATGACCAGGTGTGTTATCTAAGAGCAAAATCGCTTTGAAAGCTAAGTTATTTCTCTTGCCATAATGTTCAACTGCCAGGCAAAAATAAGACTTAAACCAATCTTCGAATAGACTCTGGCTCCTGATTCGCCTGCCAAATTACAGGTAAAGAGTTCTTGTTACATCCTTTTAAAGTCCTTGGGTTCTGCCTTCGACAGACAAGCAGCAACTTCAATTTAAAATCTCCATTAGCATTTCCTCTAAGCATAATAGTTAAGCAATCTTTTGATACTTTATAGCCAGGCTGCTGCTTCTTTTTTTGATATATAAAAGATTCTAGATGGCATTTTTTTCCAATAGAGTCCAGTTTCATCTACACTGAAAATTTTGTGGTAATCGTAATCATTTTCTTCAATAATTTTCTGCAGCTCAGCAGGAAATGTGGATGCAGCATCTTCATCGACACTTGCAGCTTCACCTGTTATTTTCACATTCTTTAGTCCAGCTCTAGATTTAAAATTTTCAAGCCAGCCTTTGCTAGCTGCGAATTTTGAATTGTCTTCTTTATATGTAGTCTCTTTAAGTCTTGAAAACAGGCTTAGAGCTTTGGTCGTGATATTATAGGCACTAATTGGAATTCTCTTTTGATTGCCATCTTTCTTCCTGCCAAATAATCAACAGATCTTCTATTTCAACCATTATAGCAATTATGTTATTTAATTAAATGATTAAGTTATTTTCTGATAGTGAAAGCACTATAGTTCTGTTGCTTAGATAGCAAGTAATTTTGTGTGTTAAAGTGCTCTTGATTAAGTTAATCTTTAATCAACTATTATATACTCTGTATCATATCTTTTAGTTTGATAATAAACATGTTTTTGTTTTGTAATTCCTGGTTCTCATTCCTTAGCCAATGCACTATCCCGAAAATATTAACCAGCCTGCAGGAATAGAATATAGAAATGAGCCACGACTTGCATATAAAAAATTTGTATAGAAGTGTTAAATTAATTTTGTCATCTTTTCACCCTGACTTTCAAACATAAAAAGGTCAATTAAGTGGTGCAGTCATTAAGATCAAATAAACTTCTTAATTGATATTGTGCGATCGCTCAGGGGCTGTTACATTAGATAGACTTATTACATGAGGTCTTACATGATAGACTTATTACATAGCTACAGAAAAAGGGGGGGCAATATCAATTAAATTTCTTAATTGATACTGTGCGATTGCTCAGGGGCTGTTACGTTAGATAGACTTATTACACGAGGTCTATCAAGCTACAGAAAAAGATGGGACAAGAATAAATTTAAGTGAGGAAGTAGACAGACAGACAGATAGAACAGATAAAGAGAAAAATAAAAGAAGATAAATATTTTACAAAGGTGCAGCAGACCAAGATTATAAAGGGTTTAAATAAAACTAATATAATAGAAAGATAATAAAGAAGAAGAGATATAAAAATAACAACGTCACCTCTAGGGAGTCCAAGAACTCATAATGGGAGAGCATGCTACTGTACTTTGCTAAATACATCTCATCCTCTCCACTACTACTTAATTCTCCAACTACGACACTACTATCAACACCATTCATTGCCCATCATCACCAACAACGGTATTTTTTGCCTGTAAATTGTGTGTGTTCTGAAGGCCGATTTGTCTGTACGCAGAATGAAAACCCCGACAAAAGAAAATTTTCTCTTTTACTACAAGATTGCTCAGCATACCAAGAACTAGATCATGACCCCACTAACAGGCAACTGAAGAAATTAAATTCCCTTCTAGATTAAGTTCTAAGTTTAGATGCAGACACCATAAAAAGGTTAAAAACTCATTTTGCAAGACCTCCTAGATTTGATGGTCTACCAAAAATCCACAAGATAGACAACCCTCTCCGTCCTATTGTAGACTTTATTAATTCACCTACTTACCATATAGCCAAATATTTAGCGAACTTATTGAAATCACATATAGGCAAATCTCGCTCATTTTTAAAAAACTCTTTGGATTTCTTAAACAAATTAAAAAATGTCTCCTTACAACCTACTGATCTTATGGTGAGCTTCAATGTAGAATCTCTATTTACAAATGTACCTCTCAAAGAGACTACAACTATTTAGTAACATCTTTCCACAAGATATCGTAAAATTATTCAGATTTGTAATGCATTCCGGATATTTCGTGTGTCAAAACAAATTCTACAACCAAGTAGAAGGAACTGCCATGGGAAGTCCACTTTCTTGCTCTAGCTAACTTTTATTTGGAGCATTTAGAAGACATCCTTTTCTCATCTATATACCCTCAACCTTCATTTTGGGTAAAATATACAGACGACATTTTTGCAGTGTGGCCTCAGAACAGAGATTCCATACCTTCCTTTTTAGCCAGAATCAATACTTTACACCCTCGTATCAAATTCACCATGGAAATCGAAAAAGACAACAAATTATCCTTTTTAGATATCCTTCTCATCCGCTTCACCATCAGGTAATTTAACATCAGTCTACAGAAACCCCAGTCTTACTGAACGTTACATTCTCAAGCAATCTGCTCATCATCCTTCTCAAAAGACAGGAATCATTAAATGTTTAAGTCGATGAGCTAGAACTAACTGTTCAACTCCCCATCATTTACAGAAAAAACTTTCTACTATCAAACAATCCATGAAATTAAATGGCTTCTCCGAAAGGACTACACAACACTGTTCAACTACTACAAGCCAAATCAAAACAACAAAGAATCAATACAAATTATATATTTAGTTAATCCTTTATCCAAGTGTAAGCGAACAAAGTTTACGCCTGAAGTATCTTCAGGACCGAGACAACGCATGGCAAAGGCAAACTGAGTCACTTTCCTTAGTATCCCATAATGCAAAGCACATCTCCTTGCTGACATGTATAATGCTATGCATTATGGAAGGGTCACTACCCAGGACGGTTTCAACCTTTATCGAGATCTTTTTAGTGGGAGCCAGACCCAGAGGTGATACCAAGGTTGAAGCAATGCAGAAGTCATATTTCCATATGCCAGTTGCCAAAAGGTGTCACACCTTATTATTAAATTACTCTGGATTAGAGAAAGATGTTGGAAGTTTTTTTTTACTTGGTTAGACTATAAATTATATATTTAGTTTAATCCTTTATCCAAGGGCAAGCAAACGAAGTTTATGCCTGAAGTATCTTCAGGACTGGGACAACTCGTGGCAAAGGTGGACTGAATTCTCATCACTTTCCTTAGTATTCCATAATGCAAAGCATATCTCCTTGCAGACATGTATAATGCTGTTAATAATTGGTGGATTTTTATATAGATGATATTCATAGATATTATCTTAATATTAATCCTACCAAAGAGATAATCTCTGTTTCTAACAATTATTTTTTTAATTCCGAGTGCACCTATATGTTATTATATGCACAAGGGTTCACTCCAATTGGTGCAATGATCTTAACTCTTTCTTTCAAAATCCAAATAATCACTGACTCAAGACCAAAATACAAAATAAACATTTAATAAAACAAAAACAATATATATACACTTCAAACAAATATTACATAACTAACTACAAATTAATTGGATCCAAGGCCTTTTTAAATAAACTTACACTTAAGACTAGACTAAACACTTTGTTTGCACAATCACAAAATGTTCATAGCCAGTTTCTTTCTCTGTCAAGGCCCTTTTCAATAGATATATGACTCTATTCTTCATTTTTCCAGGATCCTTTCTCATCACTTATGTAGCACATATTAATTCTTCCAAACTTAATTCCATCTCTTTTCTTCAGTAGAAATAATAGTCAGATCCGGCATCCATAATACAGATGAAACTTCCTAATCAGAGTTTTCTCGAACATTCCTTTAGAACGTAAATAGCAAATTCTTCTTTTATTCACTAAATACTTATTGACAGTCTTAACTCTTCCGTTACAGTTCTACGATTCCCTTTTTCGGAATCGCCTATAAATCTTCCAATTAGCGTTTCCTCCAATATTCCTTTTAAAATGCCTATAGCAATATTTCCCTTTTCAAATAGTTCCACGATTCCTTTTTCGGAATATACTATTAATTGTGCTCCAATTGTCACATAAAAAAACTCAAGTTCCTCTGAATCTAAATATCTGCTGGCCTGTGTTCTAAATTCCTTCCGAACGCTCTCTTGTTTACTCTCTCGTTGCTTCAATACCGAACTTGTCAGCTGTCAATCACACATCAAACCTCTCGGCAAGCAGGTGCACTCCCGAAACTGGTAAGCAAGAAGTTGGGTATAATTAATGGCTGACACGTTGTCTCCGTTAGCGACAAGAGAATGTCTTCATAAAACACGACCTTTGATAATTTTAAATTACAATAAAATTCTTTTAAGTAATACAAATATCAAATCTGGTAAGTACATCAATTTTTTGACTTCTTTACATATTACTTTTGACAAAACAATTTCCATAACGGGCACATCGCAAATGCCGACAATGCATGTTATGAAAACAAAACTAATAAACATTTTAACATAAACAATTCGTAAAAATATTTAGAATTTTAATTATGATTATTTTTACAATGCTATACATTATGGGAAGGGTCACTACCCAGGCCAGTTTCGACCTTTATTGAAGAACTCCGTCCACCTTTGTCACGAGTTGCCCCAGTCCTGAAGATACTTCAGGCGCAAACTTTATTTGTTTACACTTGGTTAAAGGATTAAACTAAATATATAATTTATAGTCTAACCAAGCGAAAAAAAAACTTCCAACACTTTTCTCTAATCCAGAGTAATTATAAACAGGTGTAACACCTTTTGGAAACTGGCATATGGAAATATGACTTTTGCGTTGCTTCAACCTTGGTATCACCTCTGGGTCGGGCTCCCACTGAAGAGACCTCAATAAAGGTCAAAACCAGTCTGGGTAGTGACCCTTCCCATAATGCACAGCATTATACATGTCTGCAAGAAGATGCGCTTTGTATTATGGGATACTAAGGAAAGTGATGAGAACTCAGTCCACGTTTGCCATGAGTTGCTCCAGTCCTGAAGATACTTCAGGCGCAAACTTTGTATGCTTACACTTGGATACAGGATTAAACTAAATATATAATTTATAGTCTAACCAAGTGAAAAAAAAAAATTTCCAACAAAGAATCAATACGTCGAGTTCCAATCCCATATATCTCCAGAATTTCAGAACTAATTTCAAAAATTTCAAAGAAATATGATCTAACAGCTACTTATATTCCTATTAATAAAATATCCACCTATTTCCCCTCATCTAAAGATAAACACTCAATTATGTCTCTTCCTGGTGTATACCAAGTTCCATGTGACTGTCATTTTTCTTATTGATGTTGAGAGTTTATTTTTCGCTTGGTTAGACTATAATAAGTTCAGTTTAATCCTTTATCCAAGTGTGAGCAAACAAAGTTTGCACCTGAAAGTATCTTCAGGGCTAGGGTAAGGTAGTACAACACCGGGCAACTCGTTGCAAAGGTGGAGAAAGCTCGCTTATCACTCCTATCTCAGTATCTCCCATAATGCAAAGCACATCTCCTTGCGGATATGTGTAATACTATGCATTAAGGCAAGGGCCACTACCCATACCGGTTTTCGACCTTTATTGAGGTCTCGTCAGTGGGAGCCAGGCCCAGTAGTGGAGACACAAAGGCAGAAGCATTGAGAAGTCATCCTAACCTATAGGAGTTGCCAAAGGGTGTACAACCTTATTATTAAATTACTCCGGATTCAGAGAAAGATGTTGAGAGTTTATTTTTCACTTGGTTAGACTATAATAAGTTTAGTTTAATCCTTTTTGCAACGAGTTGCCCGGTGTTGTACTACCTTACCTCAGTCCTGAATATACTTTCAGGTGCAAACTTTGTTTGCTCACACTTGGATAAAGGATTAAACTAAACTTATTATAGTCTAACCAAGTGAAAAATAAACTCTCAACATCTTTCTCTGAATCCGGAGTAATTTAATAATAAGGTTGTACACCCCTTTGGCAACTCCAATAGGTTAGGATGACCTCTCATTGCTTCTGCTTTTGTGTCTCCACTACTGTGCCTGGCTCCCACTGACGAGACCTCAATAAAGGTCGAAACCGATATGGGTAGTGGCCCTTGCCTTAATGCATAGCATTACACATATCCGCAAGGAGATGTGCTTTGCATTATGGGAGATACTGAGATAGGAGTGATGAGAGAGTTCTCCACCTTTGCAACGAGTTGCCTGGTGTTGTACTACCTTACCCCAGTCCTGAAGATACTTTCAAACGCAAATTTTGTTTGCTCACACTTTTATAAAGAATTAAACTAAACTTATTATAGTCATTTTTCTTACTTTAAATGAACCAGATGCTCTATAGAAAAAATAATAGAAGAAGATCAATTTTATATTCTTCACAACAAATCTGATAATTCTGGATTGGCAGAACATGGAATAGAGACAAACCATAACATTCTCTGGTCCAAAACTCCCAGATGAGTCTTTCACTCCATGAGGTCTTGGGGTAATAATAATAATAATAATAATAATAATAATAATAAAACTCACCTTCTACACAAATGTCGGCATAAATTTGAATGCCTATTGAAAGAGAATGCTGAGGCCTTACTTTACTGCCCTAACCTGAATTGTAATGGCTGCCTATCTATGTCAAAAATATGGGAAAGTTTGATCCGAATAACACATTGATTTTTTTTTATTTTATTTATTTACTATCTTTTAATGAAGACCTTCCAGATGCTTCTTCTTATTATTGTGCTATCTTCTATCGAAGGTCAGCGACCATCTTGGCAAACAAACTGCGCTCTTGTGCTAATCTGAGCAGTTGTGCACTGCTCTTTCCTGTCCAGATACTACATCTGTCTAATGATATCTTTAGTATGATTTTATAAATTTTTTGTATGACATTGTAAATATATACATGTAAATATTCTGTACTGTTATATTTGCCTTTCTTCAGTAAAATGATATCGCGATTAACGATATAACATCACGCAGCTCGTTCTAATTTTAAATGATCAATTGTTTGTATTCTACCTTGTAAAAATCTGTTTTCTGTCTAGCCACTGATGATAGTTTGTTATTTTCAAACTGAAATATCTGGCAGTACATTAAATATACTTTTCTTGTGCTAATATGTAGATAATTCTTGTACCTGAAATTCATTCTCTGTTTTCTCAATCACCACATTCTCAAACAATGCAATTCACTCTCTATTCAAACCTGTTCCTCATTACCCTGCTCATATTCTTCTTATACATCATGCAGAGATGGCTTCCTATTCTACTCCTATCTCCCACCATTCTCTGAAACATATCTTCCACGTTAATATGGTAACAACTGCTTACCAACGTCTTGAACATGCCACACCAGCTCCTGCTCCTCCTTATTCACCAAGCTCTGAAAACAGCATTCCCTCAACCTGTTCTCATACCCAACAATTCAAATACTTCTCTGGGCCTATTTCCAACATATCCTTATTCCCTTGAAAACCAGGGGACCGAATCTACTCAACATTAATCTAAATCACCTTTTGCAAAATAAAATCCCTGCTATCTCATACAAGACCAACAGATATTCAAATTTTAAAAAAAATTATATTATTTTGCATCCTAGATATGATTTAAATCCAAGTCTTTCCAACAAAAGCAGTGTTGTCAATGACCAAGCTATGAAGGCTGTTGCAATGCCACAATTACATTTATATCTGCACTTATTAGTAATTGTAACTTTGATACTTGTTGCTATATATCTTTTAAATTCAGTCCTTTACCCACTATTATTCCCAGGTGCCTCAACAGAATTATCCCTCTCCTGAAGTAGAGCTCCACCAATATAGTATGAGATACTGTCACTAGGTATTGTTAATCAAGGGTTGTCCTCATGTTGTCATAAGGTATTGTCACTAGATGGTGATCACAAATTGTCAAAAGTTGTCCTTGCTGGAGATCTAAACAGCAGGATATGAAACGATGACCAGACATATAGAAATATTTTGGGAAAATTTGGAGAAAAGAGCAAAGCTAATAATAATGGCAAGTACCTGCTAGATTTCTGTTCAGGACATGGGCTAATTATTATTAATGCAATGTTCCAAGCACAAATTCACATGGAGAGAAGATACAAGAAATAAGAAAAGTCTTATTCACTATGTTAATGTTGAAAACAATGTTTCCCACTGGTTCAAGACACAACAGTATACAGAGGATTTGAAATTGGAAGTAATCACCATTTAATGCTGAACAAGATAAAATTGATTTTAATATTGAAAAGAAAAGTGTGTAAGAAAATTTTTAAAACGAATCAAAGTTTTTAAACTTAATCAAAGTTGAGCAGCTTTCAGAGATGAATTGTAGACTCATATACATAAACATTATTCAAAAAAAAAAAAAAAAGAATTTGAAAACAACCAAACCTTGGAGATTCAGACAGTGATTCAGCTAGAGAGCCATGTGATGAAGTTGTCTGCAAGGACAGAAAAATCATAACTCCATGGTAGACTCAGGAAGTTAAAGAGGTAATCATGGAAAAGAAGAAAGCATATCGAAGGTTCCTGACAAGTAAGTTAGCTTCTGCTACTATTGAAGAATATAAAGAAAAATATAAGAAAGCAAAGCACTGTGAAAAACTAGCTAAATAAAAATCATGGAAAGAACACAAAAAATGAATATCAGGAAGGTGGCAAAATATTCTGGTGAATAATGAAACACAGTAGAAATGAAGAAAAGAGTACTGTAAAAGGAATTCAAGGTAACAAAAACTGAAGATAATGATATTCTAAATGTCTAGAGTAATTACTTGGAAAGATTGCTAAATGAAATGAGTAGTGACAGAATGGTGGTAGAAAACAGTCAGCAGGAATGCAATGAGGAATATACACATCAATACTTGAAGCAGACAAAGCCAATAGAAATGTGAGAAGGCAGATGAAGTAAATAATATCATTCAAGAAAACTTTGAACCTGGTCTTTCCAAATTAAATTTGAGGGTTGTAGAGTTTTAACTCAACTTCTGATTATTAGAGGTGTGGTAGGCGAGAAAATGCACAAGGTTTGTTTATCTGGAGATAAAATGAATAGAGTGATTGAGGTGTTTATCTGGAGATAAATGAATAGAGTGATTGAGGTGTTGGATATTAGGAGTAAACGAACAAAAGAGTTAATAATTTTGATTGGGAACAAGGAACACATAAGAATGGATATCAGGAGGTTGTTGAAAAGGATAAAAGCTAACAGTATGATAGGAAAGGTAGTCAGTGTGTTGCCCAGATATGACATTGATCAAGTGAGGGAAAGCAAAGATTGTGAATGTATGTTAGCATATCAGAAACAGAATTTTTTGTCAAATGTGAGAAACAGAATTACATACAAGAAATATAATTTTTTTGTCAAAATATGAATCCCAAGAACTTAGCTTCTGGTGCAACTGGGATTAAAGTCTGAAAATGAATGAAAATGAAGTGAAGACAATGTCTTTAGCAAAAATGCACACAACTGTCTTCTGCTGTGAAAATCTGAACCCATTTGCAAGTATCCATTGAAAGATGTTCAATGACTTGCTGGCTGTGTTTCTATGACCGTCATATTACATGAATGACAGAAGGTAGTAAAGTCATTCATACAGCAGGCATTACAAAAAAGCATGACACTTAAAATTTAACCTTGTGGGACTCCCTCTGCTTGGGTATACAGTCAGGGAAGGGAGAGAGAGAGAGCAGTTCCCGCTCAGACTTGGAAGATTTGTTGGCTGGATAAAAAGTTCTTGTGAAGGGAGGAAGATTCTATCTGAGACAAAGTTGTGCTGGTCTTTCAAAATTCCAAATCTACAAAGTGTCATAAGCTTTTCCCCATATCAAAGGAATCTAATACCAAGTGCTAGCATTTTTTTTGGGAGGCATCTTGAATGGATGCTTCCTGTTGGACTAGACGATCAGTTGTCTAGAAAAAACGTTGCTTCTCTCCAGAAACTAAAAAAAAGAACTAACCATTTTTTCCAGAATCTTGCACAAGAAGCTGGTCAGAGCAATTGTTTATGAGCATCCACGATGTTCAAGGATAGAGATCTGGTAAGTGGATGGTTATCTGTCTTTCATTTTCCAGATTTCTTCCCAGACTTCTTTATTATTTGGATCATTCCAGTCTTAAGAAAGTTAATAATAATAATTGCCTTTTATCAGGTATCTGGGAAAATGTTCTCACAGTATTTTGTTGAATAGGGTAGTTGATCTTTGAAAACTGGATTCAGATGTTTAATCATTTCATAATGGATGTTATCTGATCCAACAGCAGTTAGACAGCATTAAAGCAGTTTTCATTTCTTCTTTCGTGAACAGCCTGTCATATTCCTCAGTACTACTTGAAGTTGTTGTTTTTTTGCTTTCCACTTTGGGGAAAGGAATTTGGGGGGGGGGGGATAAGAAGATACTGCTAAGTACTGAAATTTTAGCAAAAATCTGCATGAGAGTGTCTGCAACTGCTGTTGGATTAGCAAATGAGCATCCATGGTGTTCAGGGATGGAGATCTGGTGAGTGGATAGCGTATCTGTCTTTCATTTTCCAGATTTCTTCCCAGACTTTTTCATTATTGGTTGCTCTTGTTATGGAAGATGTATAATGGAACCAGAATTCTTTTCAGCGCTGATGACAGATGCACCTTGTGTGGCATGTTTGAAAGCAATGAGGTTTGTTGTTGTTATGAGTCTCTGTGAAAAATATTCCATGCTTTCTTCTGAACTTCCTTAGCTGCTGCACAATTAGCATTCCACCATGGTTTTGAAAAACATGGAAACTAAATGGATGTTTTGAGAATTGTAGTTATGGAATTATTAGACATATGAAGAGCCAAAGGCTTCAATTATGGAAGTTATGGAAGTTTGTGAAATACATTGTCATATGATTCAGTGTATAGCCGATAGGAAACGAGTGACTGTAGCAAAATCAAATTCTGCTGGGATGAGAAAGTGAGCCAATCAGATTTCTCAGTTTTCCATCATGATATCTATGATGCGATATATGGTTGCCCATGCAGAAAAGTGGATATCATAGGGAAACGATTGCTCCCAAATAAGTTCTTTTCAGTTTCCAAAGAGTGGGAAAAGGGAGAGTGAACAGACAGTTAAGTCAATGTCAGTGAATAATCAGGTAGGCATGTGGAAGAAAGTGTTGCTTCCTGTGTTGTCAAGCATGTGCTCAACAACTCTTCCTCTGATGTCAATTTGGTCAATACCCTGCAGAGCACTGTGTCTGCTGAAATCTCCCACTAAAATTAAGGGAATGGTAACTGCAAAATGATGTCATCAAGGTCATTCTGAGAGATATCTGCAACAGAAAGTAAGTAGATATCAACATAAGGCAGGATCAACATACGTGTTAATGTCGCTACTGACACTTAGCATAAGTGTCAGCAGGGACATTAACTTCTCAGCGTAAGAAGACTTAATACTAGATGTTGCAACTTTTGTGTTATACTGCCTCTTTGCCTGCTGGTAAGGAATGGTCTGCTCCTGTTTAATTTTTTGGATCTCCTTTTCATCCTTCCACCTTTGGGCTTGGGAATATGCTGGGTGATCTCCCTCACAATTAGAGCATTTTGCTCTTACAGTCTTTATTCTCATGATCTTTACTGCCACATCAGGCACAGATGGCAGAACCACAATAGCAATTTGGAATGACCATACTTTTGACATTTAAAGCAGTGCAAAGGGTGCAAAGGGTTCAGGACATAGAGCCTAACTGGGCAGTTTACATATCCTGCTTTCACAGGTAGTTTAGATGTGTTGAAAGTAAGGATATGCGTATTCTGATGTTCTCAAATATGTGTGCTAGATCTTCCAGCTGTGATATAGAAGTTCATTTTAATCCTCTTCTTATACCTATAACTTTTTTACAATCAATCTTCTTCTTCTTCTTCGTGTTATTCCCGCTTCCTATGCAGGGTCCGCGTGTTACTTAGATGCGACTACTTGTTAGTACTACTCCCAACCGACCCGTCGCCTGGTCTGCCACTGGGGGGGGGGGGGGGGGATATATTTTTGACTGTAGAGGTGTATGTTCACGGGGCCGGTTTGCCTGTTTGCGGGATGAAAAACGCCAGATAAACTGGCGGAAAAAAAACCCTACTGCCCGTGCCCAAGACCGGCTAACTTGGCTATGCCTGAGGAAGATCCTCAAATTCCTCAGGTCTACAACGGGAATCGAACCTGGGACACTCCTTCCCCAGGCATATGGTTGCAAAGCGCAAAGCCACTAGGCTAACCATGCGGTCAACTTTTTTACAATCAATGACTATGTTAAAAAACATAGTAATTGATTGGAAAAAAGTTACAAGTATAAGGAGCTTGAACATTATGCAATCCTGTCTCACACTAGTCCCTACTTATCTCTAACCATTTTGATGCTTTTGCTGCGCAATAACACAACTTTTACATTCTTTATAATTTTATTATCACTCACATATTTGTCAGGAAATCCATTAATATCAATGCTCCTGCAATAATTTATCCATAATATGTCTCTATCAAAAGTGTTAAATGCTTTGGCAAAATCTATAAAATTTAAGTATAAGAAGTGGTCCAATTTTCGCATTTAGATATTAGATATCTTCTTTCTTTGGAATTATGGTTATCATTGCTTCTTTATATGTGAGTACCTTTTCAGTCTCTAACCCATTATTAAAGCTCACTTACAATTTATCAGCAGCAATTTCTTTAGTTGTCTTAAGCATTTTTATTCCTTTCTATGTTTCATCTTCTATATTAAGTCCATTATTTCATTCTTAGATATTGGTTCTAATATAATATTTGAAGTTATGCTTGTAGGAGGTTTTTTCATTATAAAATTTCTTATTATATTACTATTGTTTTCCATCTTTTAATCTTATTCTCTTAAGTTAGCAGCATGTCATTTTTATCCTTTATAACATTACTTGCTTCCTTCTTTCAAAGCATATTTTCTGTCACCTCATATAATTTTCCAATGTGGCCATGCCTTAATCAAATTCACTGTCTGCCCTTCCACTCCCCCTTTCTATATTGGGTTGCCTAAAATTAAGAGCTAAAATGCTATGAAATAAGTGTGCCATGTCTAGTAACTATCTGTTTTAAGATGAAAAGCCAATGTTCTTGCAACTTAAAAAATTTTTAAAAATATAAAAAAACCTCTATATGAGACCAGCTAACTTATCTTTGGGTCAGAAGCCCTTAGGTTCTACACTCTTTATTTCGGACCGTCTCAGGCAATGTTGGATGAGCAATGTGTGCAATAGTGTACACCTCCCACGATGAGTCTCTGACTCCATGTCAAATGTTCATAATAATAATAATTCCCTATACCTTCCCTTGCACTATGTCTACAGATGAGCTCTTCCTTGTAACACTTGAAAAAACCTCTCTCGTGTTCATCCAGCATCTCAATAGCTGAAATGTATTAATAATACCATCTCTATGTCTATCTACCAATCTCTGATGATTATATGCTCTATCCTCAGAGTCAACATTCCACATTGCACGGTTACAATCTTTGTACCTCTCAAGTTTCATCATCCCCCCCCAATGCTGGTGATCAAATTGAAACAGAATAATCCAGATATGGTTTGATCATGACCTTATATAATGGTGAAATCTCTGCTGGTGAAATCTGTAATCCTATGTAGGTGTAAAATCTTATACCTAGCTATGTTAAAGCTCCATTCATTTCTTTTACCCTTCCAGCTCATGAAGAAACATGATACCAGAACTATTACTAATAACGATCATTACCTTTGCATCATCTGCAAACACTGAATATTTTCCTACAATCCAATGGCAATGACATAAAGGCTGAACCTGGTAGAACCCCACTTATAACCTTCGTGCTATCCAATTCTGCCTACCACCATGAACAACTCTTTGATATCTATCAGAGAATGAATTTCCAATCCAATCCATTAACCTGATATCTAAATCCTAAATATTAAAACTTATATATCAGGTTGTCATGTAGCAATCTATGAACTACACTTGTAAGATCCAAAAAAATTACAGTACATTTAAATTTCTCAATCATACCACCTCTCCTTCTATCTACCAAACTCTGCAGTCCACATTCCCTCAGCCTATCCACAAAAGTCACATTGTACAGTCGTTTGTTATCCACCTCTGCACTCTTTCCACGGTTAATTCATTTCCTTCAAATCCTGGGGAACAAATATGAGCACTAGTGTGGTCTGATCAGGGTTTAACACAATGGAATTACAACTCTTTTATCTCTGCAAGTCAATGTCCTTCTCGGTATTGCAGCAATAATCTGGGTTAACTTCACCACCTTTGCAATATGTTCCCTGAATTTCAGGTTTCTATCAATTATCACCCCCAAATGCCATGCCTCCCCCACTTCCTTCAACAGAGTATGCCGTCTCCTATTGACGTATCCCAAACTTCAAGACTTTACATTTAGCTGAATTAAACTGGCACATCCATTCATTTGCCCATCTGTCCAGTTTATTCAAATCCTCTTGCAGGGCTACCACATCTGCACTGTTACTAATAACCCTTCCCAGCTTCACATCATCTGCAAACCATCAACAATGTCATTGATATAAAGTTTAAACAACACAGGTCTCAGTATTGAGGCATGTAGAACCCCATTTGTAACCTTCTACCCTCTCTGATACTTCTTCCACCCATACACAACTCTCTGATGCCTATCCCGCCCATCCTAAATCCAGTTCACTAACTGACATCTAAACCAATGTGCTGCAACTTAAATATCAGCTTATCACATAGTACCCTGTCAAATGCCTTTGTAAAATCAAAAAAAAAATAGCATAATATGCCTTTCCCTCATCAACCGCTCATCACATTATACAGTCTTTATTAACTTTATCACACTGTCTTCTTGCACTTCTAAACCTTGAACCTGCCCCATCCCTCTAGTATTAAAATCTAGTTCTCCAGGATAAAATATCCCAATAAAATGTTCATTGAACAACTCCACTATGTCTTTTGCATCAGTCACTCTACTCCCATTTTTATCCAGCAATATCATTCTTCCGTCTTTATTAAACTTCCTACTAAACAGCTCCTATTAACAAATCTATGCTAACTCTCACACACAACATCACCCTCATTTGCCCAATGCTGTATATGATCCCTTACTAATTTCTCCAAAATCTTAACAACTGCTGATGAAATACAAACTGGTCTATAGTTTGACAATTCCAGTTTGCTACCATCCATATGCAATGGCACTATCTAACCCTTCTTCCACTCATTAGGCACCTTTCATGGCCAGACTTTCATTGAAAATCAAGGTCAAAGGAGCTGTCAGTTCTTTTACAAATTCTCTCCAAACAGTGGTAAAATTCCATCCGGTCCCACTGCTTTATTGACACCCAGAGTACTCAGTATTTGAAACACGCTGTATTCTCATCCTCTTGCACTTCTAACCTTAACCTGCCCCATCCCTCTAGTATTAAAACCTAGTTCTCCAGGATAAAATATCCCAATAAAGTGTTCATTGAACAACTCCACTATGTCTTTTGCATCAGTCACTCTACTCCCATTTTTATCCAGCAATATCATTCTTCCACAATCACTGTAGAAGAATGACATTGGCCTCCTACTGGCAAATAACAAAAGAATTCCTTAGGATTTTCTTTGGATCTCAGGGTCAATCTCTTCTCATATTCCAGTTTTGCCTTCCTTACTATACTAGTCATCACTATCTTGGTCTGAATTATGCATTCTTCATGCATCTGCTCATCCCTGTCCTTATATCTCTTCTATAACCTCCTTTTACCTGCAGCTCCAGTCTGATATTGTTTGTCATCTACTTTACACCAAATTCTGTTCTCTTTTCACTCGCGATATAGAACTTGCCATTACTGCTAATAAATATTCCTTCACCAGCTCCCAAGCACAGATGATATCTTTCCCTTCCAATTTTCCCATCCACGAAACTGTCTCAAGCTAATTCTAAGATCATTATAATCTCCTGCCTTATAATTCGACATAAATTCCTTTCTCTTTGATACTCTTGCATGTCTTCAAGAGTATCAAAGAGGAAGGAATGCATATACTGCATGTCTATGCATCTTCCAAGTCAAAACCATATGGTCACTCTCTCCAACTGGGGACAGAGATATCTCAGTTATCAGATGCTTTGATGCTATGACCAAATCTAAAATTAGTGAACCTCGTGTTTCTTCAACTACATGTTGGCTAAGACATTTGTCCCTCAAGAATTCCAGAAATTCTATTCCCTTACTGCAACAGTTTCTTTATTATTATTATTATTTGACACCTCCAGGGAGTCCAAAGACATAGTGGGAGGGCACCTACTTTACAACTCTGTCTCCACCACTCAATCCACCAACTGACTGCAACTACACCAATGCCATCTGCCACCGACAACCACCGCCACTTCCACAGACAATCACAAACATCCATGCTCACGGTGGGATTCGAGCCCACAGTCTGTTGGCTAGAGAGCGAGTATGCTAACCACTCGGCCAACCAGGCCAAGTGGTTAGTGCTGCTTCTTCCCAATTTATACCGCTATATTTAAAATCTCCCATAACAATAATTCATTTTTAACTTGCCAAGCTCAACTGCCTAAACATCTCTTACTCTTCACTCCATAAGGATATGTGCTTTGGATTATGGGATACCAAGGCAAGTGATGTGAAGTTGTTATCTTCTATATCCAAGTTGCCCAGGCACAAACTATGTTTGCCTACATTTGGATAAAGGATTAAACCAAGTATATAATTTCTTGGTATCTTTAATTTACAGTATAACAATGTGGAAAAATCATTCTCTCCTTCTATGTTTCCACCTCTCTCAAATTATGGTACAATTGAAACATCTGCCAATGATAAGGCACACCTCTTAATATCATAAATTAATGTGATAACATGAGTTTTGAAAGATCTGAATAATATTTATTCGAAAGCCATATGTATTAAAACTTTAATACATCATGCTAACATCATATGCTCTACACCAGGGGTTCTCAACCTTTTCCAGTGGCGTACTACCACTATATTTAATTCAAGATATTAGATGTACCAGTAAGGCAGTGGCTCACGTACCATAGGTTGAGAATCCCTGCTCTACACCATAAAAATCACAGCAAGAATGTTATACGACTCTCAATGGCTTCTCAGAGTAGACTGCACAATATATTTTTGATTCCTATATTCCTAGGCTCAAATAACAAGAAAACAGTATGTAGAGTCCCTATCAGATACACTTCTGGCAGCTTGCAATCAATCTCTAGAATTCTTCATGCCATTCACCATGCATCTTAAGGGAATGTTCCAGGGAATTGGGAGTAGATTGGAATGCTTGTTTAATAAGCATCTTGCAACAGCACACATTCCAAGGGAGTGGAAGGAGGGTAAATTCGCTCCACTGCATAAAGGTGGTGATAAGGCTGTAGCTTCAAATCATAGGCCAATCTGTATATTTGGAGTTGTAATGAAGATGCTGCAGAGATTGGTGAGAAGTAGGATACAGAGATGGGTTGATAACAGCAGTATTCTCTGTGGTTATCAACATGGGTTTGATAAAGGGAGATCATGTTTCACTAACTTACTTTAGTACTATAACAAGGTGACAAATAACTTGGACAGGGGAGATGCATATACAGTAGTGTATTTGGATTTTGCAAAAGCTTTTGATAGACTGCCACACAGCAAGCTGATAAATAAATTGAAACAGATGGGAATGGATAACAGACTTCTGAGTTAGTGACTGGCTGTCAGATAGGTAACAGAAAGTTGCATATGGGGGGGGGGTGCAGTATTCTGAAAGAGGAAAGTCACTACTGGTGTACCACAGGGGTCAGTTTTGGGACCAATGTTGTTCAATTTGATTGTTAATGATATTGGGATGGGTTTAATCAGTAATATGCAGCTATTTGCAGATTATGCAAAACTGGGGAGAGCACTACAGAGTCAAGCTGATGTTATGGCCTTACAAGACGACTTGAACAGATTGCATGAATGGTCAGGTAAGTGGAACTATCAGTTCAATGTTGCAAAGTGTAAGGTTCTGAGATTTGGTAAGCAATGATGGGATGTGAAGTATACACTTGGCAGAGAAACTTTACAGGAAGTTGAGAAGATGAGAGGTCTAGGAGTGATGGTGGACAAGAACCTGAAATTCCACAATGCACAAGTTATGAAGAAGTCGCATCAGATAATGACGATGCGGAGGACTCTGGCATGCCGAAATAGAGAGCTTATGATGCCACTGTACAAGGTCTTGATCAAGCCTCATATGGATTACTGTGCACAGATCTGGTTGCAGAATCTTCATGGTGAGGAGGATATGTTGGAAAGGATTAAGAGAAGATTCGCAAAGGTGGTCAGTGGTCTTTGGAATGTGGAGTACAATGACAGATTTAGAGACTGTAAGTTGCAAAGCCTTGTGAATAGGAGGAAGGGGGGGGAGGTAGAACAAGAGGCCATGGCTGGAAACAGTATAAGGAGAGCATAAGCAGAGGAGTGAGGAGAAGATTCTTTGCATGGAGAGTGATTGGTGAGTGGAATGCATTGCCTGAGTGTGTTGTGAATGTAGACACATTGAATCAATTTAAAGCATAGTTGGATAAGCATTGTGTGCAATAGTGTGTTCCTCCCACAATAAGTCTCTGACTCCATGGAAGTCAGATGTTAATAATAATAATTCAACGAACTATTAGCATGGTTCCCATTTTCAAAAGATAAACTCTCTCCTCTCACTTTTCCAGGCATCTATCAAGTTCCTTTTGACTGTCACCTGTCCTCTATGGACAAACTGAACATTCAGTGGAGAAAAGAATTCAAGAACATCAGTCTTATATCATCAACAGGAAATCAGAGAAATCTGGCCTTGAACAACATGGAACAGATACTGACCACAATATCCTATGGTCTGAAATGTGCTTACTCCATCATTGTTGTCATAAGTCTGAACATTTATTTAAAGAAAATGTCCAAGTCATACTCCATCATCCAAACCTGAAGCAGAATGACTGCCACTCACTATCGTAGATATGGAAGAGTCTTATTCTAATCATCACAATTAATTAACTTTTTGAAAATTAATTAAGCATACAATTAATTAATGCAATGTTTTCTCAGTTATTCCTTTGTGTTGTTTACATATAACATCACACAGCTTTCAATATTTTTTAAATTCATCCATTGTTACAGTTCTACCTCGTATTCAACTGCCTGATGTCGCTGATGATGATGATGAGCTATAGTTTTCAGGTCGAAATATTATTATTATTACATGACACCTCCAAGGAATCCAAAGACTCATCAAGGGAGGGCACTTACTCTACAACTATCTGTCTCCACCACTTAATCCACCAACTACACCAATGCCATCTACTGGCCACCACCACCATTAGTATTTTTTGTCTGTAAATTGCATGTGTTCTCAAGGCCAATGTCTGTATGCAGGATGAAAAATCTGAGTTTCCAGGAGAAAAAAACCTGCTGGCTTTTGAATAAATATTATTCACTCCTTTCCTTGTGTTATCATGTTAATTTATGAATTAACTCTTGTATGGGCAACCAATGCAGATCTCCTCCCACCATATCATAAACTATCCACAATATGCATCCTCAGAAATTTTGCTAGAAGGACAGCAGAAAAACACTCAGTAGCCTTAAACACTAATAAATCTTACCCTGAAATAAATCTTTCAGAACTCATATCCGTCCTGTTTCATCTCTTCAAGCTGTCATACTCATTTTGCATTTATCCAATTACTTGGAAGCAAGCTTTTTATCCAGCCTGTTGTTCCTTCCCAAAAAGAGAGAGAAAAGTCAACCATTAAACTATTGCTCTGACCTCAATACTCTCAAAAATATGGAAAAGATCAACAACAGGCAATTGCTCCACTCATTACACAACAGATTTCCTTGTCAACCTCACCCAGGTTAGGATGTAGGCCATGGAAAAGTTTGGAGAAACTCAAATAGTCACCCTTGATATTTCTAAGGCATCTGATCAAGTCTGGCACTGTGGTCTTCTCCTCTTTGTGAATGGACTGCCATCTTTCTTTCTTGTAGTTCATTGCAGGCTATGGTGGATGGTTTCTTTCATTTTTTTTTTTTTTCAGTTAATGCTAGTATATCTCAGGGCTAAGTGCTGTTACCTATAATCTTCCTCCTGTACATCAATCTTATTCATAGTCTTGCAGATGAAAGAACCCTCCACTACTCTTTTTCATTTTCAAAACTTTGTAGTGCTCAGGTAAATCCTGTTTCAAGATCTGCTTTAACCAATGTCTTAAAGACTGATCTCACTGCCATTCTCAAGTAGGACAAGGACAACCTAGTAAATTTTAATGCCACCAAAAAATAATCCTGTCTCTTTCTCCCTAACATTTGAAAATATTCCTTTCACCAACCAGCACCAGTTTTCTCTTCCTGAAATTACTCTCAAATCTGAACTATACTGGCATGTGCACTTCAGGTCCATAGCCTCTTCAGTCTCCAAACAAACAGTATACTGCTCTCCTGCTCAACTCCTGACAACTTATAAAGTTCAAATCCACTCAACCTCAGAATACTGTTTCCACATTTGGGGTGGTGGTGCACCTAAGACTTGCCTCAGAATACTTGATTGTTACTAAATAGCACAATTCACTTAATTAATAACTTCTTCCTCAAGTCACTTTCCCATAGACACTCTGACCTCAATTGTTGCATAATGTCTCTTCTATAATATTTCCATGCTCCATTGAACTGGCCACTGCCATTCCACTACTTCCCTCCTTGCATATGAACAAAAGCAGTCATTGGACAACACTCATATATGGTTCAACACCAAACTCATCAAATCAACTTTTAATCCTCTTCTTTAATTTCCTGCACCTCTGCTATTCAGAAAAGTTTCCTCATGATGTTTGCCCCCCAATAACTACAACCATCAGGTCTCAAAAAAATCATCAACATCCTCCTTTTTTCTTCTTTCTAACCACTTACCCAAACAGAGTATTGTCACATCATAGGTCTTGGGACCGCTCATGTATGGGGCTTATAAATAATAATAATAATGAAATCTCTAGTGGACAGTAAAAAAAAAAGGGCAGTTTTTATAGAAAATCTGGAAAGTGAACTCTTTGGTACCCCTTAACCTTGTATCTGGCTTTGCTTCACAGGTAATACCATCACAGGTATACCAGAGATTGAATTGAATGTCCACAATTTCTGGATAAAATGAACTCCATGTACTCCTTTATAAAGTTCAGTATTGAATGCAAATTGAATACCATCCTTTCCTTTTTGGATATGCCTCTACAGGCAATGTTCACTTTTCTTTTTATCAAAACTCTTCTTTCCATCCTCATACCATCATCAATCACAGAAGACAAGCAATATCATTATTGATTTGCTTGTCTTCTGTTTTTTATATATGAATTCTCATATATGAAGATCACTCTATCTGTTCTACTGATTCCCTTCTGTTAGAAAAATTAAACAAAAAAAAAAAATGGCATGAAACATATGTCATCAGTTTCTATATACAAATTGTGCTGTCCTGAAGTTACTTCAGGCACAAACTTGGTTTGCTTATACTCGGATAAAGAATTAAACCAGTGTATCCCAACGTTTTTTGGATCATGCCCCACCTCAATGCCTCAAAGATTTTGATGTCCCCCCCCCTAGCATAATAGTCAGCTAAGTTCTGAATAAGTATAATATAAATATTTAATTTATATATAGAAAAAGGATCATAGGTAAAACTGTTTTTAATTTAACTTTCTTCAATGAATATAAATTTTATATTACACTTTGTATATTATAAAACATAAATCGAACTGAACTCGGGAAAATTTTCTAAAATCCAAGTTGATGCGATCCTTGCGCTTGATGTCTACTGAAAAGAGTTTTTATTTGAGGTACTAATTTAGTCATTTTCAATCTCAAATCTCCAAGGTTTGTGATATCCAGATGATATCTTTTTTTTCAGTAGCAAGTCATTTACAGCACTAAAGCCACATTCAACGAAATATGACGAAGGGAAGGGCAACAGTATTTTTTTTTTTTTGCAAAACTAGTTGAATTTCGGTATTTTGTTTCTGTCCTGTCAGAAAGCCATGCCATTTTGTGTCTTTATGTTAAAAAGTTCTAATAGACTCATCATTTTGCTTTTCTGAGAGTTCTTGATACTGTATTTATGTTGACTGCTATACTAGTGATGTCAGCTTTTTTTCTCGGAAAGTCAGGATTGCAACATCGACAATTTATCGCCAACGATGGTGAGTTTTTTTAGTATATCGGTGATGAGGTGACGATTGCATCATTTTCTAATTGCCCCCCCCCCCCCAAAAAAAAAAAAAAAAATATTCAAATTGTCTCTCTGTGGGATGTATGCCCCACATTGAGAAACACTGGATTAAACCAAGAATATAATTTTTTGGCAAGTTTAATTTATACTATAAACAAGTGGAAAAACTTCCAACATCTAAATCTAATCCAGAGTACTTTAGTAATAAGGTGTGACACCTTTTGGCTACTCGTATATGGAAATATGGCTTCTGCATTACTTCAACTTCATTATCACTTCTGGGTCTGGTGCCCACTGATGAGACCTCAATAAAAGTTGAAACTTGTCTGGGTAGTGATCCTTCCCATAATGCATAGCATTATACAAGTCTGAAAGGATATGTGCTTTGCATTATGGGATTATGGGATACTAAGGGAAGTGATGTGAAGTCATCAGCTTCTATATATGAGTTGCCCTGTCCTGAAGTTACTTCAGATGCAAACTTTGTTTGCTTACACTTGGATAAAGGATTAAACCAAGAATATAATTTCTTGGCATCTTTAATTTATATGTAACAACAGTCCCTAGAATTTTAAGGGAATGAAGTAATCTTACAGAGACACAGACAGATATAAATTATATTAGGACTATACAATGTTGATTATGATAATTAAGTGAGGGCATGCAGACTGCAGAGTTTGGTGGATAAAAGACAAAGGGAGAGATATGATTGAGACAGTTAAGCAGTTGAAGGGTTATCATCACAATTCTACACACTGGGGAGATTTTTCAGTAGAATGAGGGGAATGAACAAGGACCATCCCTAGAAGTTGCAAAAGGAAGTAGTGAGTAAAAGGGTAAGAAGTTAAACTTTTTGTATGGAGAGTGAGTTCAAACAGTAGATGGGTTTAAAGAGTGGTATGACGGACTTTGTACTGATTAGCGTTGACCTCCCACAACGACTCTTTTAACTTCTGAGGGTCAAGAAAATAATACTAACCATGCCATCATCCAAAAAATTACTGATTAATATCACCCTCAACCAGACTATAATCTGTTATTTAAAAAAACTGCCCTAACCTACCTAAAAGGAGCATCAGAACAAATAACACAGTTCTTCACAATGCACCGCTATCAAACTATTTCAGAAAATATCCTCATTTCTACCATTCACCAAGGATAAATTACCAATTTTCTCTTTGCCTGATATTTCTAAAGTAGAGAGTTCCTGTTGACTTTGTTATTTCAAACAGACAGGCCGTCCTGAAATTAGAATCCCAGAACATCAAGACTAAATCAAATCCCAGAATGAGAACTCTAGCTCTGCTTATTATGAGACTGACACTGCACACACACACAGTTCTTTGGAATCAAACCATGATTCTACACTAAAATATATTCAAATTTGATCTCCTATTCCTTGAAGCTTGTGAACCACTACAACACCATCCAAACTTTAGTCATTCTGTTTGCATGTCTATCTCCAAGTTCTGGGAACTAATCACAATTAACCATTCATATTTTTTTAAATGCATAGTAATGAAGCCCGGTATTTGAATTATTATAACATCTGACCTCAATGAGTTCAGAGACTCATTGTGGGAGGTACACACTACTGCACACAATGCTCATCCAACCATGCCTTAAAATGATTCAATGTGTCTACATTCACAACACACTCAGACAATGCATTCTACTCACCAACCACTCTCCATACAAAGAACCTACTCCTCACTCATCTGCTCACACCCTCCTTATACGATGGCCTCTTTTTCTACTCCCCTTCCATTCTATGAAGAATCTGCTAGCCTGAGTGGTTAGCGTATCCGCTCTCCAGCCAGAAGGCTGTGGGTTCGAATCCAGGCGTGGCCATGAATGTTTGTGATTGTCTGTGAAAATACTAGTGGTGGTGGTCAGCAGTAGATGGAGAGTTATTTCCTTACTGTTCAACTCCTCATTCCATACTATAGCTCCAAGCTGTCTCCTAAGCTTGTCATAATCACCAACCTTATAATTCCACATATATCCTTTCCTCACAGAAGTTTGCATAGCTAACAGCCAGGTGATAACTTCATGATCACTCTCACCAACTGGATGAAAGTGTGAAACCCTACTCACAATTACATCCTCTGATGATATGATCAAATCTAAAACTCTCGATCCTCACGTGCCCTCCTTTACATACTGCCTGAGATAGTTATCTCTCAAGAAATTCATTTCCTTTATTCACAAATCCATTTCTTCATTCCAATCTATTAATTCCATAATTAAAGCCCATAATAATTACCCTTCCTTTGTTCACTAACCTAAGTTATTTATACATTTCTTCATCACCACCCTCCACATTCCCTGGCTTATAGCAACATCTAACTAAATATGTCGACTTGTCAACTTTCATGTTACACCACACTTCCTCATAACCAAAGCCACTATTTCCCTCTTTCATGTCTACCTTAAGAGAACCCTGCTATCATCAACAGCACTCCCCCTCCCTTCTATCCACATGAAAAATACTGTATCCTTCAATTTCTATTCCCAGTACGATATCATCTTCATTCAACCATGTTTCACTTATTCCAATGATTTTGGAGCGAATAAACTCAATCACTGAAATCAATTCATCCCCCTTATTTCTGATACTTCTGACATTTGTAAACAAACACTGCAGTTCATTTTTAGGTCTGTCACCAATCCTATCCAAGCCATTGGTTGGTCGTGATTTCCCAACCACACCTGCCCTTGCCCAATCACCTTTCTCACCACTTACCACATATATCCACTCAACTTCTCCACTCACATCGCAATATACCACATCTCCACACAGACATTCACTGCTACTTTCAGCATCCACCTTCTTCTGTCACACTACCATCGATTCCACTGCCACACACTTCTGTCTCTTCAATACCACTATCCTGATCTTTCACTTCATTTCTTAATTTTGATCTCTTGCATGCAACACACGCTGTACTTCCATCTAGCAAAACTTTCTCCAGTACATTCACTCCAAAGTCATGTAAATGCAACCCATCACATCTATATAATTCCATTCTTCTCTCAAACACATGCCATACATCCACAAACTGTACTCCCTTCTCACACAGCTCCACTAGCATACCATTCATAATTCCAGCTCTCCATCTCAATTCATCATTATCATACCTTGGTAACACACTGACAACCTTTCCCACTACACTGTTTCCTTTCACTCTTCATTTTTCAAAATTACACTCTTAAAAATTGCAAAATACTACCCATCATTTCCTTTGAACTCTAATAGTGTATTCTCCTGCTTACCAAGCTATGAATAAGGAAAAAAAAAGTTTTCGACAGAAAAAACAGCCATGCTATCTGTTATGTGAGACTAGCTAACTTTTTCAGATGAAAAAAAAAAAAAAAAAAACCTTATGAAGGTTCCTCCCATCACTGATGGGATTTGAACCGACACCGACTAAGTCTTTTCTTTCCAACACATTCTTATGACCGCACTAGAGAAGAAAAAGTTATCATCAAATCTTTTATTTTTTCCATGATAATAATAATAACAATAATAATATTATTATTACTGGCAACTCCAAGGAGTCAGAATCATCGTGGGAAGCCCTAACATGTCAAAAATTATCCAACATTTTCACATTATATATCATACTTTGCTTTGAATTGATTCATAGTCATGGCACCCAACAACAGACTGGCAAACCTATTCCACTCATTCGCTACTCTCCAAGTATAAAAACCTAGTTCTAACATCCTTGCTAACTACACTCTTACTTAGTTTCCATGGATGGCCTCTAGTTCTCCCACCAACAGAAGACCTGTTCTGAAGAATTTCCTCTGAATTAATCTTGTAAAATCCCTTCAGTAATTTGTATGTCTCAATCATATCACCCCTTTTATGCTTATCAACTAGTTTCTAACCCACAAATCTTCAACCTGTTCTCATAAGGTTCATTCCAAAGATCTGCTAACATCTTGGTCACTTGCCTCTGGATCCTCTCCTCCACCTCCTCATCACCAAGAAACCCTGGCACCCAGATCTGCACAAAGCAGTGAAGACAGGATCTTATCAAAACTCAATAAAGAGGAACAATAACTTCCCTATCTCTGCTCATCAAAGTATTCTTCGGTAACTAAGTGATCTGATGAGCTGATTTAGCCGCTTTTGCTATGTGTCCCCTAAACTTCAACTCCCAAGTCTTTGGCTTTGTCAATTTCCTGAAGTACAGTTCCATCAATGTGGTATACAGCTGGTAATCTTTTCACCCCAAAATGCATAACATTACACTTTGGCACGTTAAACCAACATCCCTTCTCCTTTGTCCAGTCTGCCAATCTATCCAAATCATCTTGCAAAACTTTGACATCGTCTGTGTTTACTATTGCTCTACCCAACTTTGCATCATCAGTTCCTCTCAGATCCTTGCCTATATAGTTAGTGAACAAATTAAACAGTAGTGGTACAAGAACAGTGCAGCATGCCATTAGTCACGGCCATCTTTTGGACTCTACTCTTGAATAAACTACTCTCTGATATCTCTCCATCAACAACCCTCCTGTTCATCTCACCAACCCTATATCCATCCCCATGTGCTGCAGTTTACTGATTAGAATTCCATGTAGTATCCTGTCAAAGGCCTTTGCAAAGTTTGGCAGCATCACTGTAAATCCATTTCCTTTATCCAACTAAGCTGTCACTATCATAAAATGTGAGCAAGTTAGTTAAGGCATGATCTACCCTTCACAAAACCATGCTGTCCCCCCATACAGTATCCCATTTCCATCTATCCATTCCTGTATTTTGTTCTTGACCAACTTTTCCAATACTCTAACAACAACTCCTGATATGCTGATCAGCTGGTAATTTTCTACATCAGTCTTGGAGCCTCCTTTATGCAATGGAATTATTTTCCCCTCTTTCCATTCCCTTGGGACTAACCCAGAGCTGAGATTTAGATTAAACAATATGATCAAGGGCACTGACAATTCTCTCATTGCTTCACGTAAAACTCAAGCTGTATTTACATTAAGGCACCTCCATTTCATTTACCTCAGTTCCTGTATAAGCCTTTGGTTCTCTTGTTCTTGAATATATCACCACCTGGATGATATACTTTTGCAAAGTATTCACTTAGTAATTCTACTATTTTGACTGATTCAGATACCTTCCTACCATCAGCATTCATTAAAATCATTTTGCCATACACATTCTTTCTTTTACTTGTAGCATATCAAAAGAATTGTTTCGGATCCTCTTTAACCTGCACTGCTAACTTCCTGCCAGTGCAAAAAGCATAAAGTGGTATTAGTGATACATGGTTAACAGAAGATAATATAGAATGTGAAGGATACAGTGTGTTCAGGGAGGATAGAGAGGAAAAAATGGAGGGGAGGAGTGTTATTGATGGTAGCCTGAATGGCAATCAAAGAGAGTAGAAGTTCAACTGGAGACTAGTGATAATAGCACATTTAAGGCTATCTAGTGTGAGATTGAGGCCAGCAGAAGAAAATATACAGTGGATGCTGCTATAGATCAGGGGTTGGAAAAGATGATGGAGATAGTATGCATCAGCAAATAGACTCAATGAGTGGAGAGCACCCATTATTATGGATGATTTCGACTGTGGGAACATTGATTGGAAGAAGGAGATGACACATGGGAGGAAGGAAATGGAATTTATGCAGTTACTAAGGGATAATTACCTGAGACAGCATGTGACAGAATATACTAGGGGTTTGAGAATGCTTGATCTGGTGATTGCATCTGAGTATTTCTCTATAATGAATATGATCATGTTGCCACCAATTGGTGAGAGTGATCATATGGTCTTGACCTAGAAAGTGGCTAAATGTGTGTAATTTTCAGTTAAGACTGGGTATATGTGGAATCACAGGACTGGTAAGTATGATAAGCTTAGGGGGAAGCTGTAGCTGCAAAAAAAGAAACAATTGTGGAGGGAATATAAGGAGAAATGTGACCTGCAGGCACATGAACAGTGCAAGGCACCAGAAGGGTAACTAGTTTGGTAAGAAAGGCAAAAGGATTATGGCAGGAAGTTAGCAGTGCAGGTTAAAGAGGATCCAAAACAATTCTTTTGATATGCTACAAGTAAAAGAAAGAATGTATATGGCAAAATGATTTTATTGAATGCTGATGGTCCACCATTATATGATGGTGCATTATATGATCCTGATGCTTTATACTAACTATCCCATTCTGGTTTGTTACCAGTGGTACTAACTTAGGTATATTATACGCATTTATACGCATTCTTACACTCAACTGCCTCACTGATGTCTGCTTATCCACTGAACTGCTCCCTCCCCCCAAAAAAAAGTTCTAGTTTCCCTGATTCTGTACATCCATTTCACTTCATTTAACAACACTTTTCTAGTCTCCGAACACGAAATCCATTCAGATGCAAACCATCCTTCTTGTATAAGTCCTTTTACCTGTCAAACTCACTTCACACCACTCTTCCTGCATAATCTATGCATTGAGTCATTCACTATTATGGACCTCTTTCTCAGCTCTACTCTGTTATACTGTGACAATAGACTCATAATCTTCATTCTCTCACTCTTTTCTTTTGTTCCTTTCAGTAATTCTTTCATGTACTCTCTCATGCCATACTTTTTTTCTTTTAAATCATTCGTTCCAGCCACTATGTTAATTTCTTTTACCCCAGCCTTTGGTGCTTTAATAGCCTCACTAACATCATTAATTTTTGCACCTGGAAAGCATGATTTTGTCAAACTCTCATCGATCACACCTTTTATGATCAAATCGCCATATAAGACTTGCTCCTTGATTTTTCTTCCACTCTAGGTCAAGCTCTCATGTTCTCTTATCACACTCTTCTTTCATTTTGTAATCAGCTGACCCACTTGCCAGACATTTCTGCATTTGTTCCAGCTTCTGCTTCACCTTGTGTATCACTCTGCAACCAAGCTATCTCCCTCATTGCAGCCAACTCTTCATTCTTTACATCAGTCATACTTCTTTTGTTCAACACTATTACTCTCTCAATCATGTCACATTTAATCTCACTCTCAGTCCTATCTGGCTTTACATCTCACACATTTTATGATACACATTTCCCTGTAACAAGGAACAAACATATGTGTTAATAAATAAAACATATGTGTTGCCATTTGTAATTTTTTTACAAATGCCAACTATTATTTAATTCATAAAGATTAATAGTATAAATGGTCCCTTAAAATGTCTAATTAATTACCACTGCTTTCTGCAAGTCATTCATCCATTATAACACAAAATGCATCTTGCAGAAATCTTGGTTACAAAGTATAAATCATATTCATGATTTAATCCTTTACTCAAGCATAAGCAAAGTTTGTACATCTTCACAACTAGTCCTACTTATTATTATTATTATTAAGTAACACCTCCAGGGAGTCCAAAGGCTCATTGAGGGAGAGCATCTACTCTACGAGTTTCCGTGTCCACCAACTGCAACTACCTTCATCATCTACACCAACGCCATCTACCCCAGACCACCATCACTAGTATTTTCACAGACAATCACAAACATCCATGCCCATGGAGGGATTCGAACCCATGGCCTTTTGGCTAGAGAGCGGATACATTAACCACTCAGCCAGCCAAGCCGGCATAGTTATATACTTGATGTGAAGGCTATAATGCATAGCATTATCATCTAGTATTACAACAGACCATGATGCATAGCAATATAATAATAAGAAGAAGAAGAAAGGCAGCGTGCTTTGCAATGAGATACCGAGGTAACTGATATAAAGTGAATAGCCCATATACACAAGTAGAATAGTAGTAAAGATTCTATTATGCATGCAAACTTTGTTTGTTTGCACTTGAGTAAAAGATTAAAACAAGAATATTTCATATTAAGTATAATATAAATATAAGAAAAATAATAAATATAAAATTTCCCCTTATGAAGAGACATCAGGGTAAAAAATAATGCAGAAATAAATAAGGATATGTTGGGAAAGAATATGATACCAAGATGTACAGGAACACTGCTATCCTGGCAAAGTGATCAGTGTAGCCACTTCTGCATCAGATTTTCCTCAGTGTTCCTCCATATAAAGTGTTTGCTATACCAAAATATAGTAATATATAATGGTGTTTATGTATCGGTTTCAAAAGGTCAAAAACAGGCAATGATCACTCTTCCTATCAACAAACATGAATATCTGGCAAGTAAAAGAAAATATGACTATGAAAGAATGATGCTAGTTGATGACACTAGTAATCAATTGGTAATCGATCCAGAGGATGTAGCCGAAGTATTCAATGAGCAGTTAATCGGATATTTCATCCTTGTGAAGACTATATCATAAGATATTGGCTTCATGCAATATCTTATGATATTGGAGTTAGAGGGTATGGTGGAGGAGGGAATGAGCAGGAGATATATGAGAAATTAAATAAACTTGATGTTAATAAGGCAATAGGACTTGAGAAAAGATTACCATATATGTCTTGAAAGAATGCACTAGGGAATTAGAATTAATGGCATCTTTGGCACACCTGTTTAACCGAGTCTTGCAACAGGGGAGTCTCAAAGAAATAGAAGGTATAAAAAATTGTTACATTTGAAGAGTGGGGGGGGGGGGAGAGAATGAGACTAAGAGTTCAAATTATAGGGCAATCTCTGTTTCTGGAATTGTTGTTAAGATGTTAGATAAGTTGCAAAAGGCTAGGATTCAGAAATGGGTTAATAATAACAGTATTCTTTATGATGGTCAGCATGGGTTTGTTATGGGAAGGGTCATCCTTAACAATCAGTTCCATGTATTAAAACAACATGACAAATTAACTTCATAAAGGAGATGCATATACAGTGATATATTTAGATTTTTCAAAGGCCTTTGTATAGACTTGCACATGACAAGCTAGAACTAAATTGAAACATACTAGAAAGTTGGATAATAGGCCCTTCAGATAGATATCAGCAGGTTGTAAATGAAGAAATGGTAACCCAAATCATTAGTGGAGTGTCACAGGGAACTGTTATTGTTTAACTTGTTAATGACATTGGGACTGGCTTATCTGGAGATATGCGGCTCTTTGCTGATGATGCAAAGTTGGGAAGAACTATGAGAAGCAAAGTAGATATTGGGGGCCATGCAAGAAGATTGTAATAGGCTATGTGAGTGTGCAAATGAGCAGAGATATCAGTTTAATGATGCAAAGTGCAAAAGTCTTGAAATCTGGTAGGTATGGTTGGGATGCAGAGTATACAATTAATGGAGAAATTCTGAAAAAGGTCGAAGACATGAGAGATTCGAGAGTGATTTTTAGAGAGACTTAAAATTTAGACTCAAATAAAATTGTAAGAACTCGCAACAGATTATGCCAATAACAAAAAGGACACTGACATGCAGAAGCAAAGAGACTGTGGTTACCTTGTATAAGGCTTTAATCAAGCCACATATGAACTATCATGTACAGATTTCGTTACATGGTTTTCAAAGAAAGGAGGAAAGGAGGTTTTCAAAGAAAGGATATTAGAGATGGTTCAGAGAATTTTTACTAAGTCAATGTCAGGTACACGGAATGTCAAATATAAGGAGTAGCTGAAGGAATGCAAGTTGTAGAGTCTTGTAAATAGGAGAGGAGATGATATGATAAAGACATATAAGTTGGTGAGGGATTGTTATCAGATAAATCAGATTTTTCAGAGTGTAGGAAGACAAGAGGCCATTCCTGAAAGCTGTATAAGGAGGGTATAAGCAGGTTCTCTGCATGGCGTGTGAATGGATTGGATTGAGTATAATGCACTGCCTGAAAGTATGGTAAGCATGGAAATTTTGAGCGGGTTTAAGGCACGGTTCGCCTGATATTTTTTTCATGAAAGAATATGGACCTCTCGCGATGAGTCCTTTGACTCCATGGAGCCAAAGGACTTATCATGGAGACAATAATAGCCGGCTCTTAATGTTGTTTTTACTGCAAAAGATGCAATACAGAAGTGTGATGATGACATACAGAAAGAGCTGTTACTTGATTAAAATGATAACTCTTTCTTTAATCGTATACATTTCTACGATATAAAATATCATTTCTACGATAAAAAATGCAGAAGCCAAAATAAAGGATTTTTCTCTCCGGTATTTCGATAACAGATCAACAAGAATACATTTCATCTTTATTTAACGTTACTAACGAAAGCGGAATACACAAACCTGTTTTCTGAGCATAAATAATAGGAAAAAAAATTTCATTGTGTTATTATTTAAGTAAAACACAATGTGAACATTTTTATTAATTTCTAATAAATTAATCGAAATCCGACTAACGATACATCTTTTTATTTTCGATTTTAGAACTATTCCCATTCATAAATTTAAAGTTCAGAGGAGCGCCCTCTACTGGCAACTTAGAAAGAGTCATGCTTAATCCTTAATCCCTTTAAATAAATAAATCCTCTTAAGCGGCATGAATTATCAACGTAAATTATTGAGTCCCTAACCTGAATATTGATAATTCATTAAAAAAAAAAAGTTTTTCACTTATTTACAGAGTAAATTATACTTGACAAGAGATTATATTGTTGATTAATCTTCTATCCAATCCTGTTCACGACTAAACTACACTTTACCCTTGAACAACGCGGGGGGGGCGCCATCCCCCGAACTCCGCGTATAACTTTTGACTCCCAATAGCCTACTGTTGACCGGAAGCCTTCCGATAACATAAACAGTCGATTAACACATATGATATGTATGTATTATATACTATATGCTTACAATAAAGTAAGCTAGAGAAATAGCTTTTATAGATTACACCAAAGCATTTGATAAAATTATCAGAGAAAAACTATTGGAAATCCTGGAAGAATATGAAATACCAAACCAAATTTTTAAAGTAATCCTTTCTTTTAGGGTTACACGGTGATCAGCATTCATTTTAAAAATTTTATGGAATTTACAACCGTGTTAAAAAACTTTTTTTATTATCCCGACGTTTCGATCTTCACATGAAGATCATCATCTGGAGCGTACATAAATATACAGGACAAGCTGAGTTTCATCATTAACTGTAAGCTAGAGAAACAATGATTGGATCACATGTTATTTTACTGGCGTGACCTCTGGTGGAAAAAAATAAAATAAAATAAATAAAAAATAAATTTTTACATCAAGCTAAATTCTGTTTTTACAATGACAGGACTAAACATTCTTTTAGATGGTTTTCTTTCAGAAACAATTGGTGTCCAATTTTTAGTATTACAATTCTTATTTTTGATTTACAATACTGGATTTTCTACAGTCCTGTTTATAGTTGTTCTTAGTGAGGAAGGTCGAATATATACCTTCCATATGTTTGGGATTTTTAAACCATCATTGTTGTTCAGATTGGGGTGGTTGCTGATAATCTCACAGGCTTCCTTGAATTTCCGTGCTTACCATGTTCTAGTGTGATGTAGACAACTGGTGGTTTTCCAGTCAATTCTGTGTAAGGTATTCAGGGCATGATCAGAAAGGCCAGCTTCACCATAATTATTATATCTAATGTGTCGTTTATGTTCTTTTTGACTAATAGGAATAGTGCGTCCTGTTTCTCCTATATATGGTATGTTGCAAGTACAATAAATCCGGTATACTCCAGGGTGAGCTAGTGGAGGGTGTGGGTCTTTGGATGAGTTGAGTAAGCTTTTTAATTTTGCAGGAGGTTTAAAGGTGGCTTTGAGTTTGTACTTTTGTAGTACTCTGTTTATTTTGTCTGATATTCCTTTAATGTAGGGAATAGTTATAGATTTACTGTAGTCTGGTTTGTCTTTGTTTTTTATTGTGGTTTTGTAGAGAATTTTGTTTATAGTGTTTTGGCTGTATCCGTTTTTTTGTAAGTTATTACTGATAATTTTAAATTCGTCTTTTAGTGCTTGTTCATTGGAATAAATTGTCTGAGCTCTGTTTTTTTAGATATAATAATTATGGTGAAGCTGGCCTTTCTGATCATGCCCTGAATACCTTACACAGAATTGACTGGAAAACCACCAGCTGTCTAAATCACACTAGAACATGGTATGAACGGAAATTCAAGGAAGCCTGTGAGATTATCAGCAACCACCCCAATCTGAACAACAATGATGGTTTAAAAATCCTAAACATATGGAAGGTATATATTCGACCTTCCTCACTAAGAACAACTATAAACAGGACTGTAGAAAATCCAGTATTGTAAATCAAAAATAAGAATTGTAATACTAAAAATAGGACACCAATTGTTTCTGAAAGAAAACCATCTAAAAGAATGTTTAGTCCTGTCATTGTAAAAACAGAATTTAGCTTGATGTAAAAATTTATTTTTTATTTTATTTTATTTTATTTTTTATTTATTTTTTTCCCACCAGAGGTCACGCCAGTAGAATAACATGTGATCAAATCATTGTTTCTCTAGCTTACAGTTAATGATGTAACTCAGCTTGTCCTGTATATTTATGTACGCTCCAGATGATGATCTTCATGTGAAGATCGAAATGTCGGGATAATAAAAAAAGTTTTTTTAACACGGTTGTAAATTCCATAAAATTTTTAAAATAAAAACAACTCTTTAGAGTCTTATTTAATATATATCAAGATAATAAAATATCTGTGAAGTACAATAATTTAACATCAAGCTGGAAACCAATAAATAGAGGAGGGTCAGGGTTGCCCTCTCTCACCGGTTTTATTTAATATATGCATAGATAAAATCATAAAAGAATGGAAGATAACTAATAAAGGAGGATTCAAGATAAACCGTAACAACAGATTAACTATTCTACATTTTGCTGATGACCAAATAACCCTTGGAAATAATGAAGATGAACTACAAAAATCATTATGCAATGTAAATAATCTGATAAGAACATATGGTATGGAAATATCAACTGACAAAACAAAAGTCATAGCCTTCAAAGGTGATAATTCAATAAGAAGCAAAATAGTAATAAACAACAAAATAATAGAGCAAGCAAATATATTCAAATATTTAGGTTGCACAGTCTCATATGAAAATGAAGCTGATATGGAACCGATGCTGTCAAACTTTTTAAAAGTAACAGGCATTATAAATAAAATTTTCAAATCCAATTATGTACAAAAACACACACGAATAAGAATCTATAATACAGTAGCTAAACCTGATTTACTTTATGGCAGCGAGATATGAACAATAAAAAAAACAAATGAAAGAAGAATTTAATCATCCGAAATGAAATTTCCATGCAGAACTGAAGAAAATAAATAAAATGAAAAGCAGCAAAATCAGAAATAAACTTGGAATTACAAACTTCCTAAATGAAACAGTTATTTGCTAGAGAGAAAAATGGAAAGAACACTTACTGAGAATGAATAGAAACAGAATACCAAAACAAATTCTAAATGACCACCCAAAAGGTACCAGATGCAGATGAAGATCAGTAAAAAGATGAAATTGAGTCCGAAACTGGCCACTTAGAGCCTGTGTAGCTCAGTGGATGTGGCGTTTGCACACCATCGCGCTAGGCCGCACGAAGGAAGTCTTGGTTTCGAGTCTAGTCGGCGACTAGAGGAAATTTTTCTAAGCCTTTTTTCGACCGGTTCCCGAGTTAGTCGATCTCTGGCACGGGCAAGCAGGTTTTTCCTCCCGGAAACTCGGGTTTTTCGTCCTGTAAACTCAAGAAAATCGACCGTAGAACCCACATTATTTCAGACATTAAATATATTGTGTTAGGGTTAGTCACCACGAGATGGCGGCACATTTGAGCCGTCTCTCTTCACTGCGTACCGCTTAATTAGTGATAGGCTTGGGCCATCTGTCTCTGATTGGGTACCAGTGGAGATTGAACTGCCCACTCAGTCTCCAAAAGTTAGATAGGGCTAAATGGCCTCGCCTACTCCCGTATATACGGGAATAAAAAGGCGTTAGCTGATTTTTTAATTTTTTAAACTGGCCACTTGGTCTATAAGCCTGGAAATGAAGAAGAAAGTAAGCTAGAGAAAAGAAAATGTTATTAAAGAAAAATCATAAGCTAAGTGACAGCTAAGAGGAAGGCAAAGTAGAAGTGGGATGAGTCAAGAGTGGAAGAGGAGAGAGGTGTACAGAGAGAGAAAGCAAGAAGCCAAGAGAGTTGTGGCACAGGCGAAGGCCATGGCATATCAAGATCTGTATGATCAATTAGAAACAAAGGTAGGACAGAGAAAAATTTACCAACTAGCGAAATGTAGAAATAAAGCAGTAAAGGACATCTTACATGTGAGGCAGATCAAAGACGCTGAAGGAAGAGTATTATGGAGGGATGTGGACATAAGAAACAGATGGAGAATATACTTTGAGGGACTTTTGAATGAGGAAAATGCAAGGACTCACAGAGAAGATGGACAGCCTTCTGAGGGGATGGTGCAGAACATCAGAAGAGTGGAAGTGACAGAGGCCATAAAGAAGATGAGGAATGGAAAATCGGTGGGCCACGACAGGATTCCAGCGGAGGCATAGAAGGCACTGGGGAAAGAGGGAATTGACGTGCTGTCGGACCTGTTCATGAAAGTTTGCCAACAGGAAAATATACCCGAGGAATGGAGGGAGAGTATTCTTGTCCCCATCTACAAGGGTAAACGGGATGCACAAGACTGTAAAAATTACAGAGGAATAAAGTTGATGTCCCACACAATGAAATTCCTAGAAATGGTTCTTGATGGAAGATTGAGGAAGGAGGTGGAGATTGCAAAGGAACAATTTGGCTTCACGCCTGGTAGATCAACAACAGATGCTATCTTTGTTACGGCAGATGATGGAAAAGTTTCGAGAGAAACAACGGGAGCTACATCTGGCATTTATTGATCTGGAGAAAGCATACGATAGAGTGCCACGGCAAGAAGTCTGGAGGTGCCTGAAGGAGAAGAAGGTACCAGAGAAATATGTCAGGTTGGTGCGAAAGATGTACAGAAATATGAAGACAAGTGTTCGGACCTGTCTGGGACAGACAGAAAGTTTTCAAGTAACAGTTGGCTTGCATCAAGGGTCAGTATTAAGTCCGTTTCGGTTTAATATTGTGACGGATGATGTGAGAGAAGATGCGCCTTGGACAATGTTGTATTCAGATGACATCTTGCCGTGTGCAGATTCAAGAGAAGAAGCGGGAACTAAACTGGAATGATGAAGAAAAGTACTGGAGGAGAGAGGTATGAGACTGAGCAGAAGTAAGACAGAGTATATGTGTTGCATAGTGGGCGGCGGCCAGGAGACACATCTGGAGCTGGAAGGAAATGTCATCAGGAAGGTGAGGGACTTTAGATACTTATGTTCAACAGTGGAAGAAGATGGAGGAGCTGAGAAGGAATTGGAGGAACTGGAGGGAGATGGCTGGAGTATTATGCAATAAGAGGATGCCGATCAATCTGAAAGGCAAAATCTATAGGACAGTAGTGAGGCCAGCTATGACGTATGCTATAGAAACTGTGGCTCTGAGGAAAAATAACATCAGCAGGATGGAAGTAGCAGAGATGAGAATGCTTAGGTGGATGTGCGGTGTGACCAGAAAGGATCGTCTGAGAAATGACTATGTAAGGGGAACAGTGAAAGTTATGAACTTAGGAGCGAAGATACAGGAGGCAAGGTTTAGATGGTTTGGTCATGTGATGAGGAGGGAGGACGAATATATGGGAAGAAGGGTCATGCAGATGGATGTGCAAGGAAGGAGGAAGCGTGGGCGGCCAAAGAAGTGATGGAGGGAGCTGGTAGAAGAGGACTTGAGGATGAAGAACTTAGATGTGATGACAGCCCAAGACAGTAGGATGTGGAGGGGACTCATAATCAACAGTGACCCCACTTAAGTGGGAGAAGCTGCAGAAGAAGAAGAAGATTAAAGAAAAATCATAAGGAATTGAAAATACATTTACAATACTGTACTGTACTGTACTGTAATTATCGATAATATAAGTTTACGTCTGTCTGTTTACAAGATATTAATCGTATGTCTGTCAGTACCTACATTAATATTATCTTATATGATATAAAATACTGTGGATGTTATACGTATTACTAACACTAGAAATCAAAAATGAAAAAAGATAATGTGAAAAAGAAATTATTGATATTTATTTACAGGCTAATGATTCATGCATTGATAACGAAGAAGCAGCAATATGATTGCTTTACACTAATGAATGAATTGTTATAAAAATTTTAATATTAATGAGCATAAAATAAAAATTTTAATTTTTTGAATTTTTTTTAAATATTTATTTTTTAATTTTAGGATAATTAATTAATTTAACAAATCAATAACAGTTAATTTTATGCAGTTATGATTAAATACTGCATATTTAAGTTTGTTTATATTTCTCTCGACGGCAAATGGTCATGTAAATGTTTGTGTGCATAAGTTATGATAAAATTTAACTTTTTATAATAGATTTGTGTATAGTTCATGGTAGTAAATGATAAAATAGACTTGTATCTAGATACATTTTATGCATTAATGACATATCTAAGTTTTTCTTAATTTTTTCGATATTTCTAAGCAGGGCGGCGCCGTGCGGTTGTGCAGATTGTGCCTGCACAAGGACGCTTGAAGATGAGGGGTACCATTTCATCGAGGGAAATAATAAATATATATATATATAAATTTTCTTATTCTCGAATTATATCATACTATATAAATTAAACAATTACAAATTATAGTTAATCCAATAAAAATGAAATTTAAAATCAGTCAAATTATTATGAATTCTTAATAATCTAACAATATTTTTAACTTAGTACATCACCAATTTTATTAGAATTTGTTTGAAGTGAAACGTTATGAATATTACCACAGATTTTATTTCACGGAGTAAACATCGACTCAGCGAAAATTGTATAAATATTCTCGATTGTTTATTATATTTTTAGTGGAAATTATTAGTTTAAGACAGACCGTGAATCCATTCTTATGCTGTGCTTTGCCCTTTGTGGATGTGCGGTTGTGGCTGAAACAGTGACATTGCTCTGCAAATTTTAGGGCTTTTTTCAAGGGCATTTTTTTTAATTCCGTCTTCTGCTCGTTCATTAAATTTGGAAGTTAATGATGCAGCTAAGAAATCCTGTGAAACTGTAATTTTTGGGGAGTAATACAGGAATTATATAATTATTTTTCAATATCTGTGAAGCGGGGATACGGGAATAAGCGGGGAAGCGGGGAATACGGGAATAAAAAGGCGTTAGCTGATTTTTTTTTTTTATCTGTGAAGCGTTGGGATATATTAAAACAGCATATTCATGTTTTAAATTTAAAACCACTTTTTGCTACTAAGTGGGAAAGTAGAGTAGAAGCAATAAAGCCACTTAAAAATAATATCAAGCAAATTTACCAGGCTCTTTTTGACATTACGGAAGATGAAACTAAAGATATTATTATCATTATTATTATTATTATTATTCAAGGCAACTCCAAGGAGTCTACAGACTCATCGAGGAAGGCCCTAACATCATGTAAAGAACAACTATTCGACATTCACACAGTATCTATCATACCTCGCCTTGAACTCATTCACGGTCGTAGCACCCACAACAGACTCTGGTAGCTTATTCCACTCATTCACCACTCTCCAAGTAAAAAACCTAGCTCTAACACCCTTGCTAACCACACTCTTACCAAGCTTCCATGGATGGTCCCTAGTCCTCCCACCACCAGTCATATTCTGAAACATATCTTCTGGATTAATCTTATAGAAACCCTTCAGTAATTTGAATGTCTCAATCATATCACCCCTTTTCCGCCTATCAACCAATTTTTTCAACCTACAAATCTTCAACCTGTTCTCATAAGGTTCATTCCACAGACCTTCTATCATCTTGGTCACTCGTCTCTGGATCCTCTCCACCTCCTCCCTATCAAGAAAAACCCTGGCGCCTAAATTTGGGCACAGTAGTTTAGTGGGGTCTTATCAAGGCTCGATACAGAGGAACAATAACCTGTTTGTCAAAAATTATCATATCTGCTCATCTCTATTCCTGTCAGCATTATCTGACAGGAATAGAGATGAACAGATATGATTCGATAATAGAGAACAGGAACAGGAATATGAACAGGAATAGAGATGAACAGATATGATATTGAAAATTAAATTGTTCGTATGATTTTGTCTGTGATATGTGTAACTGTGTCGATTGTCACCTAATATTCAACAAAATAATCTTTTTATTTCTGTATTTAACAGATCCCAAGAACCAAGATGAAACGTGTTCAGTTAAGTGGCGCACAAAAGCGAAAACTATCAAAAAAGGAAGAACAGGAGACTTTGGAATTAGATTCCAAGATTGCAAAGCTGACTGATTTCTTCACACAAGTTCCACAACATTATATACCAATTCCTGATCAGAGCCAATCTCCGTCATCAGAAGTGGACACAAATACCACTTTGATCACTTCAAAATCAAAATATGATGATGTTGGAATCATCAAGATGTCACAAGCAGGTTCATCTAGCACATTCTCACTACTGACCTCATTTTGTCTGTAAATTCTCTTGATATCTCTACTGCAAATGTTGATGCAAGTTGCTTTACAAAACATTCTGAGGTTGAAATAATTGCTGCAAATGAAAGTTTAGTGGGCCATGGTGATGTTGGCGAAATGATTCAGTCTGCAAAAGATGAAGTAAATATAGCAAAAGATCCAGGGTTGTGGCTTGATTTCTCTGCTGATGACGTGGCTTATTGGACTGCTTGTGGACCCAGTGACTGTTAACACCACAATGGGCCATTTGACAAGTCTTACCGACATTTCAGTAGTGGCAAACCAGTAAGATACTGTTCGCAGAAACTTTTTGTTGGGACAAAAGCCGCCAATGGTGAGAAATACAAGAGAGAGTGGTTATTGTATTCACCATCAACGGGATCAGTTTATTGTTTTGTTTGTAAACTGTTTGCTCCTAAAAATTTCTCACATTTTGTTACAAGAGAAGGGTTCAGTGACTGGTGAAATACTATTGTAATTGATCAACATGAAAAAAACACTACTCGCTGAGACTCTATGCTAACATACTTAACTCGCAGACAAGGTGTAGGGTTGGGACAACAGTTGGAAAAACAAATTCAGGAAGAGTGTGATTACTGGGAACATGTCCTAGGGCGTGTCATAGCTGTTATTCGTACGTTATCTGAACAGGTTGGCTTTTCGAGGAACAGAAGAAAGATTTGGATCATTGCAAAATGGGAACTTTTTAGGACTGCTTGAGCTCATAAGTCAGTTTGATCCATTTTTAGCAGGTCACATTACGAAATATGGACATCCTTCTTATCTGTCGAAAGCCACCTGTGAAGAACTCATTCAACTGATGGCTCAAAAGGTCCACGTGCTTATTGTTGATGAAGTAAAATCTTCTGGTTATTTTAGTTTGTCAGTTGATTCAACACCAGATCTGTTACATATCGACCAGTTTAGTGTTGTACTTAGATACTTAAAACATGGACAGCCTATTGAACGCTTTTTAACCTTTCTGGAAATGAAAAGCCATACCGGTGAGGAAATGGCAAATCAGGTTGCAGTACTTACGTAAAGTTTGTCAGCTAAACTTTTCAAAATGTAGGGGTCAGTCTTATGACAACGCTGCTAACATGTCTGGGCGTTATAAGGGGATGCAGCAAAAAATTTTAGAAACAAACAAGTTTGCTATATATGTGCCCTGTGCAGCTCATTCACTAAATTCGGTAGGCCGAAGTGCTGTTGACTGCTGTCAAGAGGCGGTTAATTTCTTCTTTACAGTGTGGTTGCTCTATACCTTTTTTTCAGCCTCAACCAGCCGGCGGACAATTCTTAAAGGTTGTATTGGAAATGAAAATGTCTTAAAATCCCTCTCTGATACTAGGTGGGAGGCACATGTTATGGCAACAGCAGCAATTTTGAAATCTTTCCTTCACATTTTAGAAGCGTTAGACTGTATAGCCGAAGACCAGTCACAAAAGGGAGACACTAGAAGAGAAGCAGATAATATTGCAAACAGGATGCAAGAGCTAGAATTCGTTTTTATGTTGAATTTTTGGGATGAGATTTTGTAAAATTTTCGTAGTAAGCCAAGTTCTACAGAATGAGGACGTCAACTTAAAAACATGTTCAGATCTATATGGATTATTAACTGACCAATTGTGCACTTCACGAAATGAAATTTGAAAGATATGAAGCAGCTACAAAGAAAGTGCTACCATATGTTGATTACAAGGCAGCTCAAATTCGCAAACGTATCACAAAGAAGGTACCCAATGACGGAGATGCTCCAGAAGTATATCTGAATGCCAGAGATAAATTTCGTATCACCACCTTTTACACAATTGTTGACAAACTTGAAACTGAGATGAGAAGAAGAGGAGAGATATATAAAGAAATATCAGAGAGATTTTCTTTTCTAAGTGATGTGCCACATAATGCTACTTCAGTGATTTCATCATTTACTGAAGTTGAAAGTATTCTCAGTGTTGTCAAAAGCTGATTGATGCTTACCCAGAGGATTTGAACACCCAATTTCTCAGCTGAGCTTCAGCAGTTTCACTCATATGTGCGCCATAAGTTCAGAGCAATAAAAAATGTAAAAACAAGATTCAGTCATGCTGAACTTTATAAAATAATTGTAGAAGACAATATTGAGCGTGCCTTTCCAAATACAGACATTGCCTTTCGTATATTTTTAACATTAATGGTCACAAATTGCTCAACAGAGCGTTCATTTTCTCAGTTGAAGTATATTAAAATTCCCATCAGAACAATTATGCAACAAGGCAGGTTGAATGCCTTATCTCTACTAAGTATAGAAGCAGATGTGTTACGTAAGATTAATTTTGAGGATCTGATCAAAGACTTTGCAATTAAAAAAAGTAGGAGAAAACTTTTCAAATCTAAATAAAGTTGAAGTACACAAAAATAAACATTATTTTCCATCTTACTATAAGTTTTGTTTCATTTTGAAGAATAAAAATTTATTTTATGGTTTATTATTGTTTATATTTTGAATTACATATATATGGGGCACCAAAATCTTTTAAGTGCTTAGGGCCTCTATGGGTCTTAATCCGGCCCTGACGACAAATGAAAGATACTTTTTTCTATTTCTTTCTACAGATAAGTTTTCAAGAAATATTTTTTGCTTAACTAATACGTCTTCTTTTGATTCGAGAAAATGAAATAAATGCAACTTCTTCCATCCCTTAAAATCTATTGTACAACGTTTATTTAGATATTACTAAACTATAGCCATTAACTGCTCAATTTATTTGCGTACGCAAGAAATGTCATTTCTTGACTAACAATCAACAAATAAATAAATAAAAATAAAAACATTTATTATAGTTATTTTAGACAACAACAGAAACATGAAGTAAATCTCTGCTAGCATGGAAACAGAGGAAAGTCTATATTTTCATTATACAAAGATATTACAAACTTCAATAGCCTAGAGATCGTATCATGACTTTTAATTGTTTTTAACTGATAGAAGAACAACAGTTAACAAAAATAATTTTTGTTAATGAAATACGTATTGTCGGTTGTTATTTTCACCGAATGCTAAAATGTTTTTATAGCTACAACTAAATTTCAGTGAAGGATATTAGAGCCCATAATTCTTCTATGATAAAGATATATTTTGTTTATAAATCAGGTGCAAAGCACGTGGCTAATTTTATGGATCAGTACACCTCCTAATGATAATAAATAAAATAACAATACTTTTTTTTTTTTTTGAATCAATAAATTTGCCGTTTTTCTGCGTATTTGATGTAACCTAGAACTATAGGAAAAACTAAGAATTATCTGGGTAAAGACGTAAATTGAGAAGAAAAAGAAAGAAAATGTTTAGTTCAACAACATATCGTTACTTCTAAGTACTGTACTTGTAAAAATATTTTTAACCACTTCGCAAATGTCCCAAAACTGAGAAGTGTTTATTTACCCTGTACCAATTATGCATTTTTAAGATGAGTAAGAAAAACTCGAGTGCTTGAATGGGATAGGTTTATTCCTCTTAGTTTCGAAACTATTTTCATACTAATATAACAGGTCATATATTAGTATGAAACGCCTGTCATATTGGATTCATCCATTATTTTGACTCAAGATCAGAACAATTTGACTCACTCTACTGCTCAATAACATCCTCGTTTCAGCTTGTTCAACAGAATGGAAACCAAATAAATGGAAAGCGTCTTTTTTTTTTTTTTTTGAGAATTCTGTTTATGCAAAGATTTTGTGTAAAGAAGTGAATCAAAAATGCAGCTAAGCTAAATGAAAAATAGAGATACAGTGGATAAACTGTCAATTCTTAGAAATTTCCGCTGGAACATAGTATAATCTTTAGAGATTTGATAACTTATATTATAGAAAACTATTATAGAGTTCCTAGTTCATATAAAAGTATGAGGAAGAAAGAACTCAGTAATAATAACTTCCATGTGGAAGTTATTATTACTGAGAACTCAGTAATAATAACTTTTGTTCGACAGAACAAAAAAAGACTATTCTAGGTTTCACTGTAAGTCGACTACTACAAGAACTTTTTCTTTGGCATTTTGTTAACTATTTCCCAAATCAAGCGATCGTTGGCGTAGGCAAGTTTTTGAGTTTAAAAATCTGGAAACTCGGATTTTTAAACTTGAAACTCGGAAAAACAGACCAGAGAATTCGCTATTTCATAAATAATGCTAGTTAGGGTAAGCCGAATGGCGGCTTGCCGATTTCCAAAGGTAAGGACTAAAAGAGTTCCTAGTCAATTTGGAAAATGAAAAGGAGCACGATTATTGACTTTTTTGTTCATTTAGAAGAGAGGGCCTGAATGACATTAGCTTTAATAAAAATATATACAAATTCTAATAAAAAAAAAACTCGGGACTCTTCATTCCCTCAACAAAAAAATCGAAGTCTACCAAAAAATAGTTAACATTTGTGATTTTTTTAAAACCTTTTTTAAAGTATTCTTCAACAAAATACATGCTTATATATTGCATAATAAAATCTTTTCACTCTCTCTTCAATAGGATTATTTCGTCTTTCAATAATTCCAATTATTTTGTCTTCTTTCATGTTTTTATACATGTAGTATTGCACCTGAATTAGTTTAACTACATGAATTATAAACAATTTCAGTTCAATAAAATCCTATGTTTCAACTCTTTAGCAAACCAGGGCCAAAAGACTTCAAAATTACTCGAAAATCACTGAATTTCTGAATATGAATGAAAGAACAGCTATTTTGAGAATTGGGCATCAGAGACAAGTGAAAATAAAACTGAGCTAACCATTTAAGGTGAAATTACTAATCTTGCCGGCTATTGACACCGAGTAGTTAATGCACTGTACCTGCACTTCAACCAATAGATTGCAGGTTAAAATTCCATTATGGGCATGGATGCTTGTGATTGTCTTTAGGTGAGAAATGGATTTCATCACCTGTTGTAAAATTACCGCCTCGTTTATTGTTTGCCTAAAAATGGTTTGAAAAAGTTCCTTATTTTGTATAGCAGAGTTTCCACATGATAAAAAAATTACAAAAAAAAACCCTTAGCCCACATACGATATAAAACTTGTTTCAACTAAAACTGTTTTAAAAATTATCGTTTAATGACATCACGCTATTTTAAAAACAAAACGTGTGATAACAGCTTTCTCATAGTGTATGACAGAGATTCTGATTCCCCCAGTTCGCTTTCTTCCACCATCCAACATGAAAAATTTAAAACAAAAATCGATTAATATAAATTAATGAAAACAGCTCGCCTTTAAATTGCTTAAATTGTTCAGATAATTTATTTCTGTTTTTTTTTTAACTTCAACAACTATCATATATTTTATATAAATATATTTTTATATTTTACTAACATATATTTTATACTCGCGCGACCATATCTTAAAATCATAAGCTAAATGATGAGATTAAAATAAATTATAATTTATTCTAATAATTTATTTCTCTATTTACTCAGAGAACCATGCTGTAAGCCTTGATTGGCTGAGCGGATAGCGTCTCCACTTTCCGACCAACTGACTGTAGGTTCGAATTTCATTGTGGAAATGAATAACTGTTAACGTCTGTAGATAGCAGACAATTGCACAGCCAAACATGCAATTTTCAGTGGTCTGAAAGTTGTATTTTGGTTTCTACTAATAGATTTCTGAATTTAAAAAAAAAAAAAAATATAGCAAACAAAAGTCGAAAGGCCTCGAAAACTTTTTTTTTTTTTTTGAAAGAATTCCAAATACTGAAATTCAACACAGATCTAACCAATCAAAGATGAGGAACAACTTGAGTATAGACAAATCAATTCTAACAGGTGTGTTCATCGTATATGTATTAAATGACGCCATACGAACGACATAAATAAGATATTCATTACGTCACTGATATTTTGCTGCACTTTAAAACAGCTTCTTCAGTGGAAAAATAATTTTGTGGTAATCCATTCTTCTTCTTTTAACCGTTTCTATAGCCACTTCTGGCTATAGGTGTCGCCCAATTCTCTCCATTTGTTTCTATCCTGAGCTCGTTGGTGCCAGAGTTCCAACTGTTTTTCTTATATCACCCGACCATCTTCTTTCAGTTCTTCCAGCTGATCTTTTACCTTCATATGGCCGCCACTGCAGTATATATTTTGTCCATCTATTTTCCTTGAGTCTTGTAATGTGTTCCATCGAAATATTTTTTCTGTCTTCACTTTTATACAGATTCATGTAGAAATTTTTTGCCTCTTCTGTGATTTCTTGTTTGCTAAATAATTTTCTTCCATTTTGATCTTCAAGAGCTAATGGGATTATTGAGATTAAAGGAGTGCTTTATTGCTGCGACGGCTTTCAACCTCTCCGCCTTCCAAGGAATTCTTCGGTAGCGTTACAGGTGTTTTTTTTTTTTTTTTTTTTTTGTAGTTTTATCAAATCCTTTGTGGATAGGTGTCTGAAGTGTGGTCTGTAATGATGGAAAAGAATGCATTTCTTGTATTCTCCGTGAAAGATGTTAACAAAATTTACTATCTGCCCATAGAACACAATAACGCCTAAGCAACTATTATATTCATTTTGTTCTTCTATCTGTATTTTATTGAAATTCAGTGGTTGATATCCTTGCAGAAATGCGTGAAGTCATCTTAATTTTTCATTTTAATCGGTCTATTTGCATGTACAATATTTGACAAATTTCAAGATTCCACAAAACAATAATTCCAATTCGGGTTTTGATAAAATTACATGAAATTTTATATTTACGATGTATGCATCAGCTCCTATTTCAATTGCAATCAGAGACCATTTTTATTGATAAAATTTAGCGAACTTGAAATTCTCTCTTGATGGATGAAATTTAAAGAGAATCGGATTTTACAAATTAAAGTGCACTAAAAATTGACGAGCAGCTTTAATTTGGATATCAATCAGACCCTTCGTGATACAAAATTATGCAAAATCAAAACGAGATATCTATACTTAAGACAAGAAGTAAGGAGATGTTTGTAGAAAACCATAAAAAAAGAGATGTTTCGCAACAGAATTCTTGTATAGTGACACTATTTCAGTGATTCCCCAATCTTATTTAATCCGTACACCACGGAACTCGATTACTTTTAAAACATTTTTTGCCGCTCCCTTCCATTTTCTGTTATGAATTAATATATGTTAAAAGAAGAAAAGTAACAAAAAAATTGTTATAACTTTTATTTATCAAAATTAATGTATAAAATAATATGCATATATTAATTAATTAAATGTTTAGATAAAAATTAAAACTTTTGTTATATTGTAAATAACAAAAAAAGCGTATACATATTTTAATAACTGTCAAAATTTTAATAGGGTACTTCTGGTGCCTTCATCAAGTTATTAATCAGTGAGTGAACTGTGGATAAGCATTTTGTCTTGCTTTTAATACTTGTTAGTTCTGAGCATACATCCCCGCTTCCACCCCATACACACTCACCGGTAGAAAATTGCAGCAATAATATCATAGCGCTCTTCCCAATATTGTAAAATTGTATGGCAACATACACCCAAAAACGGTGCAATGACGTTGTATTTTTGTGTAAACTTCGATCATTTCTTAAATCAATAAATAGAAATCGATGAAATACATATCTATACGAATAAATATGTTCAGGTATATCTATATTCGATATTCAAAAAAATCTCGTGACATTCGAATATGAGCATGGCAGTACACTGGTTGGGAACCATTGCACTATTTATTATTACAACAAGTGAATTTAGAAGACTGCCATTAAACTGCTCCTTTTATTTTTAAGGAATTCTAAATACCAACCTTCATTATATTCGTTCAAGGCCAGAGATTATCATCATTTCGAATTATCATCTTTTTTAATCGTGTTATCAAAAAAATAAATAAATAAGTCGTTTATTAAAGGAGAAAACAGCAATATAAATTTTATCAGGTAGTATTAAACTTAAAACTAAAAAATGAGAGGGAAATACTCTTCTGTCAATTGCATGGTTCAATCCAGGAATGATAATATTATTATTCATAGGACCAAATATACACACACTGAGTTTGCATTTTTATAACTATTTACATAAAAAACTATGTCTAAAAAATATTTAGAATTCTGATTATTTTTTGCTCCTAAACGTTTCGGTTGTAATAAAATAAAATAAAAAAATTTTTTAAATATGTACCAGGTATACATGTGTCCTGTGATGTATTTGGTTGTTATCATGTCGTGGCAGCGTTAAAAACGACTTTACCGTAATTTTTCCTTGATATTTCTGCATGTAACTGTAGAAAGTGAAGTTTCCGTAAGTAACGTAAAGCTTTTCATGACAAAAATTTCTGAATAAATCCAGTAAAGATGTTTTTAATGTCAAAAGTGAGATGCTTTGTCAATTTTTGTAAAGATTCCGAATTTCAATTTAAAAAAAAAAAAAAAAGACGTCCAACAAAAATCCACGAATAAGCTGTACTCTAGTACGGACCGAACCGACAGAAATGAATCTAATAGTTGCTTATACATGTTGTAAAACCTGCCTGATTTAAAATTAGTGCATACTGGTGATTTAAAAAGCATGAAATTAGCTTTTGAAATCATATAAAATCGACGATATCTATTCAGGATCAAGAAATGCTCGTAATGCGCAATACAAATACATTACATCATTTAGAAGGGCAGGGAAAGTACTAAACTCTAATTACAATCCATGATTTCATACTTCAGTAAGAACATTGCTCAACACCTGATAAAGAGCATCCGTCCGACATGTGGATAGCTATACTACTCACGAGAAAACACGCGATCCAATACTATGATCACGTGTTTGCACTTATAAAATGCCCTGAAGACTAGTAATCTCGAAGCTGGAATGATAAGCTATTTTTCTTCTTCTTCCTGTACCAATGAACCGAATATCGATGATGGAACGAAACAAGCCATACTGTTTTTAAAATATCGCCCAAACAAATGTTAGCGTTGCAAATGTGGCTTGTCTACCAATGGGGGCATGTTATTAAAGTGATAAGTCAACTACTTCTGTAAATGAGGAAAGACTGGTAAACGTATACTGACATTTTGCTATTCAACGAGATAAACAACCAGGTTATATTCCCTATTATGTTATGTTATTATGAATCTACAGACATAGGATACACCGGGGCATAAGATAAACATAGGGCTAACCATCTTGCGGTTAAATGTAGAAAAATCCTCGACACCGCAAAGCAAAAGAGGAGTGAGGGAATAAGAAGACTAGAAAGGATGGAAATTGGAAACCAATTAGTAGGCCTTTACTACCTATGAAACAGAGGAATCTTTATAATCCAAACAACAGAATTAACTTCACTCTTATATCAGGTCGAATGAGGTTGCAAACTGAGTATTTTATAACAATGTACAAGCGGAAAATATCAGACATACAGAAGTTTTTATATGGTTAATTACCTAGATACGATCGTTCCATTATAATTCTTTTGTAATAAATAAATAAATAAAAAACTTTACACTTACGAAGCATATTGAAGAAGAAGTGCTAGTTGTTATCAACCTACGATAGCTGCTTAGAATAGCAAGAGCCTTTTTTTTCCCCTTTTTTTTTTTTTATAAGTGTCTTGAGAGCTAATAAGTTTCTGAAGTATCGTAACCTTACCTGACTGAAAAATGCGTAGCGAGCAATATTATGTGATTCATTGTAAATTCCTTAAAAGCTGTCCGCTGAGGAAACGCAAATTAATCCGGCACTACCATAAGAACAATACTGCCACCCTAAATGATATCATTCCCTCTGTTGTTTGAAGAGGCGATATCCTTTACCCGGTTTGCGATAGTGGTCGCACCTTCTTGGCGTAATATAAAAGAAACAGCCAATAAAAGGTTGTTTGCAAAGTGGGATCAAAGTATTACAAGCAAAATATAATACTCCGTGAGAATATCTAATGAAGAAAAAGGGGTAAGTAAAAGTGTTTACAAAATTTGCAGACAAGCTAACTTTTTTGTTTTGTTTTGTTTTGCATGCAAATACTCATTATAACATTACTAGCCAACGCTCTTGTTCAATATACAAAAGCTGAACAAACGTTTTATCCTGTATAAGTTGTTATACGGTTTTCCAACGTTTTCAGTGCTATACTGTACTTTGTTGTTAGGTATCAAAAACTAAGTATTATTAGTTTCTGATACCCAACATCTGAAATTGGGTATCACTTTCTAATACTGAGCTGATGGGACGAGCTACGGTTTGATGTTAATTCAAAATTTTACTGCAGTAATATATTAAATTCACTGAAAATTAATTCATAGGGCTCCTTGGCGAGTATATTTTGTACATACGTGCACGCTTTCACCTGCCAGTCTACTTTGTAGAAAGAAATGCTCTGACTTCAGCTAGAAAGGCAGTCATCATGACAGGAAACATTGACAAACAAATCACATGACATTAAGCCTGAAATTAAACATTGCATTCTAGTTAACGTAGAAAGAGAAGAGCAGTTGTTCTTGCTAGGCTCCGCTTAGATCACAGTCGTCTTATGTATTCTCATTTACTGAGGGCTGATGACCCACCTGTGTGTGAAAAATAGTAAGACGCAACACGTTGTCTCACTGTTTGTCATATTCTGATGAAGTCAGCACTTTACAAGAGGGGGAATGAAATTTTTACCTGTCTAGCCAAGCCATATACACTCAGGCAGATGTTATCAGACCCACACAAACTGCATGATGCTTTAACCTTTTACAAAGAATTAATTTGTACAAACCCATTTGACTATCATTTTATTTATAGGCAGATACTGCACCGCTTAACTTAATTTTTGTACATACATATTATTTACTAATTTATCTTTGACTATTTACGTAGTGCTGTAACCTTTGACCTTGTGTACTGCTGTAATATAGGACAGTGTGACCTCTGCTATTCTCGTGAATAAACCATAAATCAACCAACCAGCAGTTCCGCTGTAAAAGAATGTTGGACAGCCGTTGCTCGTGTTCCTGCAAGTTTAGTAGAAATGGAGAAGGGCATAATGGACGCTACTTATGCTGAACAACGCCCATGAAAATATATGTCGAAGAGACACGATGTGGAAACTGATCGTCTGTGAGACAAGTAGCTGAAGAGAGTCTTGAGAAAGAAGATATTCAGCTTCTGGACTGAACTGCAACGCCGATCGCGAGTCAGGCCAAATCGCTCGACATCAGTGCACTACCTTACTAACGCTCTTCTGGAAGAATGGAAGATCTTCTAGGACGACTATGCTAGATTTTGGGCTGTAAAAATAAGCCAAAATCTAGTATAGTCGTCCTAGAAGATTGAAAGCTGTTATAGGCAAAAGATGGACAACTCAATATTAATACATTTCAATATTAAAGTGAGAGTTGGGAAGAGCAGACGTCTTGATATTTTTAATCAAATAGTGTATTTAAAACACGACAGTTATATGGTAAAAGGGACATTGTACCGAGCGATGTGTAGTCTATATTTAAGTTGCAAGTCGGCAGCTAGAATTGAAGGAGGTACATGAAGACTGTTTGATATAAAATTCAAGTGTAACGGTGAATGCTCTCTCCACTCTTATTCATCATCGGAATCCCATTATGAAGGGGGGGGGGGAAGTAACATTAAACCTAATATCAAAAATGGAGAAATTAATCTCGGCTCTTTATACGGTTAATGTTATACTCCAGTACGAGTCTGCAAGACTTCTTAACGAAATTGAATAACACTACCGTAACCAACTGGGCATGAAAATCAGCAAGGAAAAGACAAAGACTGGAAAACAGTGAAGCACATAAGCTGCATTCTGAATGCAAAACCTGTAGAACAAGAAAACATTTCAGCTATTTGTGCATAAATGTTTAGTGAAGATAGTTAATTAAATATTGGAAGTATACACAACAGAAGAAGCAACTCTGGTATGGTGGGGGAGTCTAATGAGCAAAATGATATGGAATAAGAAAGAAAGCAGTCAAAATACTAAACTAACTAAAGAAGACAATGCAATTTTAAAAATTGATCAGAGAGTTGGCTATATTTAAGTTGCTCTGACCTGAGTATCTCTGACCTCTCATATCTCTAAGGTCTCCAGTCATTTGATCAATGACTGGAGACCTAGACCATCAGTGGCCTAGTCATAATAAAAATGAAGAGATTAGGATGAAGCTTGGTAATGTTAGCAACCATGAATGTGTGAACAAAGCTAAACTCAGGTGATATTGTTACTTAAACAGAACGAGAGAAGAAAGGTTAGCTAAACAGGTATTTGATGCTAGCTTGGATGGAAAAAGACGCAGAAGATCAAGATCTAGGTGGATTAATGCATTTAAGAGTGCCTTAGAAGACCAGATCAGACAATATTGGAGTCCTGGCAAGACTAATTTGGAGGAAAATTCTTGAAAGTTCGTAATAATGTAAATGTTTGTAGCACTATCATAGTATCCTATACACATCTTGACGGTAATATCAGGAATTTTGTGATGCCGATGACTTGACATAAAAATAACTTTCACCCCTGTTATATTTCAATTTAAATACTCCTAAAAACCTTTTTCAAATCTATCTATAATAAAAAGGATAATTCCGAGAGATCTGCATCAGAACATATTAAAGATGTGTAAAAGAAAAGAAGACACAAATTCGGATTAGCCTATGATATTACCAGCGAAGGTCATCCTGGACTAGAGCAGAAAAGAGAAATGCTGTACACGGATTACAACTGTTTTGTTAGAAAATTTAAGGAAACTTCAGAAATACTATAAACAACTACTCAGTAGTCAGCGCGGTTAGCCTAGTGGGTATGCGTTTCGCAACCATATGCCCTTAAGAGATGCAGAAGCGGAGTGGCGAACCGGCTGCATTAAAGCAAATGAACGAAATTTTTTTAAAAAATTTAAATTTTATTTTAAAATAATTTTTTTTCAATATGATCTTATTATTTTTGTTTTTCATAAAATTGCCTGCAATATTATCCAAATTGAATTTTGCTTAAATAATATTAGTAAAAAAAAAAAAAAAAAGCTTTTATGAAGAGAGCGGGATTTATAGATAATATTTAGGATGTTTAGTGCCTTTTATTGATGGATTGTAGGCGTTCAATATTTCGTTTTCTGTGATTTATGGGTAATAATAATCATATTATTGTTAAACGTTTGAACCATAAATATTACTGTGTGATTTCTAACAGCTATTCCTAACAGATTCAAATGCTAGTTTAACAATCAACCAAAAGAGAACGTCAGCCCTAGACGTGTTTGTTGGTGTTAGAGCAATAATATCTGGTTTCGTTGTTTCACAGCCATCAATAGTTAAAACGTCATTTGACAGTTGGAGGCCTTACAGTGCAAGACAACATATTTATCTACACAAGGAAACGGAAAGCATCTACAGTACCACACTTTCCAGCTAACCTCTCAGGTATGTTGAACATTATAGCTTTTATTTCTAAAGCATGGTCTCTGTAATGAACCTTATTTGATTTAGTAATTTCAGTTAAAAGAATCTGAAGGCAGCGAAAGTATTTTAAAATATTAAGAAGAATATATAAACGAACATAAATGAATGATTATGTTAAATATTAAAGTAAACAGTAAATGCGAAAAAAAGTTGTAAAACTAGCATTGTAGATTACTTGTAGGTTATTTAAAGATAACATAGAAATTTACTGATTTTGATTTAAATCCCGGATATTCTGTCTCTTGAGAGAAATTATATGTTATAATTATGTAGTTGAACATATTCATTGTAATATATATGCAGTATTTGTTCGCATAATGATTAAAACACATTGTAGGTGTTTTAACAATTGTATGCACAGTATAGAGTTTCTATATCTATGAAGAACAAAAAGATCACGATGATTCTGGTTTTCTCATTGCTAGAATGTGGATCTAAAGTCATTAAAGCTAGTTTTTTTTTTTTTTTTTTTTTTCCCCATAGGTACGAAAATTAATTTTTAGCATCACTGGTGTTAGCATTAAAATTATATATATAAAGCTATCGTTTGCTTTAGTACTTTTTTCTAAATGTATAAATTAAGTTCTATTTCACTTTAATTTTATTTATATTTATAATTTTAATAATCAACGAGTCTTCCTTAAAAACAGACTGTTTCTTAAAATCAAACAATGACTAAATTCTTCGTTTAAATTAGTAACTCTCTTCAATTTTAAAGTAGGTGTATCCTGTTAATTACAAAATTTTAATATGTATTTTTTAAATTGTTCAAATAAATTTAAAAATTTCCAGTGTAGATACCAATTACAATATAATTATTTATTTATACTTGGCAATTTCCCATATAACTTATTGAAAATGTTTATCCATTAAAATTGTATATCCATTAAAAGAAATTCGGGTTTTCCTATTCCTGTATATTTCCTCCGGGTGTTTACATAACGATCACGTATATTTATTGCTTAAAAAGATTGCCGCATTGATTTGTGATACCTAACCATTACTATACTTTATAATTCTATTCAATCGCTTTTCTAGGCGCTGTGTGTGTGCTCCTTTTTTAAGATTTGATTCTTTGGCAGGTAACTGATGTTTCTCATTCCTGAAAGATTGCTATCATCTTAAAGAGATATTCAACCATCACAAACACCCTTACTAGGGAACGCCAGACGGATGAACATCAGCATCACGAATCTCTGGAATTCGGGGAAGTATCTTAGATAAACATAATAATTATTATTTTTTAAATGATTATAGTATTTTATATGAATTTGAATGATGCACTTAAATGGATTTGGTATAAGGGATCTGGAAAAATTACTTATAGGATGAAATCTAATGCAAAAGAGTCGAGGACTATAGATCATAAAGATGAGGAGTATACGTATGTAAAGCTATAGTGTACATAATGATATGAATGACTTTGAACATGGTTATGTATATGGCAAAGGGATGGAAATGTACGCTTTGGGTTCGCACCTTTTCAATGTCTCTGCGGAGGGAAAAGAGGAAGTTGTCCGGCAAGACTGTGCTGATTGTAGATCTGACTATATGAAAAGCCAGATGGTAATTTATTATATCTATACACAAAGGCTAGGAACAAAGGAAATGAGTTCGTCGTTTTATTGGACACGTTGCGGCCTAAGAGTGTTGGGAAACCTTATGGTTACATGCTGAACTAGCTAGAAATTATGAACTCAGAAGAATACTACCTTTGGTCCTATGGTATCAGTTACTGAATGGGAAAGACATCCGCAATGCACGCGAATTTTTGAAATAGTGCTTAGATGAGGCGGAATCTGAATGTATCCCTAGAGTTCGAAGAACAAATAAAGTGGGAATTAAATAGATGTAGAACCATATTAAGCAAGCGATCCATAAGAAGTAGATGATGTGGAAAGAATATCGCGAGAATAGTGAGAGACGATATGAAATGCATCGAGCGCAAACCAGAAAAGTAACGAGTATTGTGAGGAAAGATAAATGAATTATGAAAAGAAATTGGATGATGTTGACTAAAGGAAAGTCAAAACAGAATTTTATACCGCAAATTAAAGAAACAATAAATGTGGAAGAATAACTTTATTCAATGTAGATACTGTTATGTCAGAAGCAGATGGGATTGTTCAATGAGTGCCCATTTTTCTGAAATATATCAACCAATTGTATGTAACCTGGTGCACAGTACTACTACATTGAATGAGGAGACAGAAGGGCATGAGAAGGAGGTTCTAGTGATGTTATATAACCTGGATAAGAATTAGACAATAGAAACAGAAGGGATATCAGCACGTGTGCTAACGGATGCTACTGATATTCAGCACTTGCTGAATGATCTCGATATGCATCAAGCCAAAGTATTGTACTTTGGCTTGATGAGATTTCCAACGGTTTATTAGCGGAGGTATGCTAGAAGAAACTGAAGAGATTAGAGATCTTGATGTGATGCTGGATAAGAATTTGAACTTCAAAGTTCATATGGCAAAATTTGCAAATACAACTCAGAAGATAATTGCGATGCTGAAACGAACCTTGGCATATAAAGATAAGGAAATCATTTTGCCTCCTCACAAGGTCTTGATAAGACCGCACCTGGACTACTGTGTGTTGGTTTGGTCTCCTGGATTCAGAGGAGATAAAGAAGCTGTGGAAAAGGTGCAAAGAACAGTACAAAGATTACATTGGGAGTATGGTATGTAGATTATGAGGAGAGATTGAGAGTATGTGCACTACAGACTGTGGTTAACAGGAGAACGAGGAATGATGTGATAAAGTTCGATAAATTTTTGAATGAGTTTTATATCTCATGAAATTCTTCATTATATGGATATGGGAAGGAACACGGGATTCATCCATGGAAATTGAGTTCATTCACAGTTAAGAAAGTGGAAAGAGCTAGATTTTTTTCTCACAGAAAACTGAGTGAGTGGGACAGTATGCTCTTTGAAGACTCCTAATTAGATGAAAAAGAAGATCTCAACATAACAAAATACGAATGTGAACGATCAGACAGATGTCATAATACCATAATATACCAGCAATTGTACTTTTGACTCGCTCGATGCATGGAAACAATACGCAGATCAAACGAGAGGACTCTCCATCCTGCATACATCAGAAGTATTCGAAAACATTGGTTAATGTTACAGGCTTATCTGAAGAATTCACCGGTGTTATTGATATATTGATCCTAACGGGTATATCCGTTACTAATGATGAAGCAACTTCCAAATCCAAAGCTTTCAACAACATAGATCCTGCCAACAAACAAAAAGAGGCAGTGGAATATTAATATTCACAATATAAATTAATATCAAAAGAAACTGTTATAAGTTTGCGCATGCTAAAATCATCAATATAACCAATCGACAGCACCCCTCAATACTAAATGCTATATAGAGGCCGCCACACTTAAACATGATAAAATTCTTGCAAGAACTCAATTGTTGGTTTTTCGCCAAGAATTATGCTCAACTGAATAGCTAATAATAATCGGTGATATAAACATAAATATTGCAAGTGAAAACCATAACAACACTATACAATTCTTAGATATGCTATCTATGTATAACCTAATAACAACTATAACATCATGTACTAGAAAAGAAATAGTAGGAAATGCTATCACTTCTTCTTGCTTAGATCATATAAACATTCGGTTACTACCAAATAGTTACACTCCAGCAGTCATAAACTGCAAAGCAGCAGACCATTATATCACGGCCCTTGTTTTGCACTAAGACAATATCTTTGCAATGTGCTCCACACATGAAACACAATACAAAACAATAATAGATTAAGAAAATTCTACCACGAAATAAGAAAAATCGATTGGGAACACATGGCGTCACCAGATTCAATAGATACATACCTTACACAACAACATTACACTCGCACTGGAGGAAATATATAAGAAAGCTACAAAGAAAGTCAGAATTCGTTCAAAAACAAGCCAAAATCCTTGGATAACGCAAAACATAATCCTAGATATACACAGAAATTATATCCTATGGAAATAATTCAAACGATATCCAATTAACGCAGCTTGGAAAACCGAATATAAGATAACAAATAATTGCCTTACAACGCAAATAAGAAACGCAAAAAGAAATTACTACACAGACAAATTACCCTCCGCACAAAATAACATGAAACAAACCTAGCATCTGATGAATGAGATGATAGATTGTGCTCCCAACACTACCGCCTCTGAAACCATATTTCACGGCTTCATGAAAGACACTAAATCTATCCAACAACTGATGACTTTAAAGTTAAAGCAAATGACTTTAATCAATACTTTGAAGACTCTATCCAAGAACTACAGAGAAGGATCTCTCCAATCACAAAACGTGATCCACCACTCGGGCAGCAAACAAAACATACATTATGGTTCCCAACCATAAAAGAAGCAGAACTTCTCTCTGTAATAGATCAAATCAAGCCAAACAAAGGCCCAGGAATAGACGGCACCAGACAAGGCTATCAAACAACACTCAACTGGCCTAGGCCCGATCTTATTGAAATTAATAAATAAAATATTTTAAACTCGGACAAATAACAAGTATGTTAAAGACTGACATAATCACACCCATATATCAACATGGAAAAAGAAATTGAATCAATAATTACAGACCTATAGCAAGGCTACCAATTATCAATAAAATTGTGGAGCGAATCGTGCTAAGGAAACTCGAAACAATATACTGAGAACTTTCATATTATCCTCAAAACATAGTACAGCTTTCAGAAAAATAAGGAAACAACATCTCTCTTGGAAGATTTTGCAGACGTAATTAATACCGCCTTAGATAAAAATAAAATTGTCATGGTAGTCTTTATCGATTTGACTAAGGCATTTGACACATTCACACATCACACTTTATTAGAAAAACTAAGACATGTTGGAATAGATGGGCTTCTGCACACGTGGTTTAGAAACTACTTTCAAAATAGAAAACATATAACACGCATCGGGTCAAACCACAGTAGAGAGCTACCAGTAACCTGTGGAGTGCCACAGGGAGCTGTTCTCTCCCCCCACTCTATTCAACATTTACACGCACGATATTAACCAGCTACCTCTCAAAGGCAAGATCTTCCAATACGCACGATACAGCTATAACATCCATCAGTAATAATACAAGCATAGCTCAAATAAATATACAGCATGACATAAATCTGCTCATTTAATAGCTCCCCAAAAACTACATACACCTAAACTGTGATAAGACAAAATTAATTATATTCAGAAATCCACTGAGTCAACCAGTTGGTAATATGTATATAACCATCCAACATCCACTCTCCAACATAAAAAACACACAGAGCAATAAAACCCGAAATAATATGAAATAACAATAATATTTGTTTTTCAGTTTACAGTTTTCAACTGTAAACTGAAAAACAAATATTATTATTATTATTATTATTATTATTATACGGGCACCTCCATGAAGTCTGAAGACTCATCGCAGGAGATCCACTCTATCTAGACAATCTATCGTACCTCTCCTTGGACCCATTAATAGACAAAACACTCACAACTGACTCTGGCAACCCATTCCACTCATTCACCACTCTCCAACAAAAAATCTAGTCCTCACACCCCTACCAACCACACCTTCATTCAACTTCCAGGGTTACCCTTGTTCTGGTCCTTCTAGCCAAGTGCTGAAACATTTCCCTGCATCAATCCTATAAAACCCTTTAAGCAACTTAAATGTTTCTCTCAGATCCCCTCTTATTCTCCTATCAACCAATCTCTCAATCTATCCTCATAGGGAACATTCCACAGGCCACTCACCATCTTGGTCACTCACATCGAAATCCTCTCCACGGCTTCCTCATCCCTAAGAAACCCAGAGGACCAGAGTTGAGCACAGTAATCTAGATGTGGACTTATCAAGGCTTTATAAAGAGGAATAACAACTTCCTTATCTCTACATGTTAATCTATTCTTCAATAGCCAAGCAATCTTATGGATTACATTAGCAATATGTCCTCTAAACCTTAATTCTCTTTCTACTACTATCCTCAAATCTCTAGCTTCATCTATTTCGTGGAGTACAGCTCCATCAATATCATACACAGCTTGTAATCTGTTTATCCAAAAATGCATAACTTTATATTTCTCCACATTGAACTGATATCCAGTAAACCATCCTACAAGCCCTCCACATCATCTTGATTATTTATTACTCCACCTAATTTCACATCATCAGCAAACAACTGAATATTTCCTTTTAAGGTATTGCTGTTTAATTTCCTATATCATTTATGTATAAATGATTTGCGGTATTCTGTCAAACGCCTTCGCAAAATCGTGTAGCCATTTCCTTTAACTCAGGTGTTATACTATTATAAAACGTTAGTAAAATACTAAGGCATGACCGACCCTTCACAAAGCCATGTTGACCCTCTTACAGTATCATATTCTTATCTACCCATTCTTGAATTCTCTTTATGACCAACTTTTCTAGTCCTTTTACCGCCATGCCTGGGATACTGATTGGTCTATAATTTGCTACTGTACCAGAACCTCCCTTATGCAAGGGAATTATTTTGTCCACTTTTCACTCCCTTGGAACTCTACCAGAGCTGACACTTAAATTAAAGAGCCTAGTCAAAGGCATTGCCAGTTCTCTTGCGAATTGTCGCAAAACCCTAGCTTATATCCCATGTCATCTCACAGCTTTACATTGAGATTCTGCAATATCCTAAGAACTTCCAATTCATCCACCTCTGTTCCCACATCAGTGTCTCTCACATAACCTCACTAGGATGATATACTTTTGCAAAGTGGTCACTCGACTATTTTATCTGCTTCTCTCTCCTCATCACCACTCATCAAGGTTAATCTTCTATAGTCATTCTTCCTGTTATTTGCCACATAACGAAAGAACTCTTCGGGATTTCCTTTGGCCTGCTTGGCTAGATTCTTCTCATAATCTGATTTTGCCTTCCTTACCATGCTGGTCACCTTTCCTGCCTGAGACTTGTACTGTTCATGAATTTGCTGGTCGCCTTTCTCTTTATATACCCTCCACAGCATTTTCTTCTTCTGCAGCTCGTGCTTAATGATATTACTCATCCATCTAACACCTACTCGAATAACCCTCCTTACCCTAGATACACAATTTAATAGTGCTTCCTCTAGATGATCCTTAACTATATCCCATTCACTACTAACATTCTTATCCTGCAATGTTTTATGCCATAGCACACATATAAGTTTTTTCCTAAGCTTATCATAATCACTTGCCTTGTAGTTCACACATTTATCCCTTCTTCAGAGAATATTCCTCGTGTTCTACAATCTCCCAAGTCAAGACCGCATGGTCACTTTCCCAAATGGAGGCAATGTGGTCACCTCAGTTATGGATAGAGCCTCTGATTCCGATGACCAGATCCAATACTCTCCCACCCCTAGTCCCCTCTCCAGCACATACTGCCTTAATTTCATGTATTTCATCCACATTTCTTTCTCAATCACTTTTGGCATCCGTCTGTCAGTTTCATGTGAACCTAAATGCTAATGAATTTCCGAAATGGAATTAATCCACTTGAGATACCCAAATGAAAACAGATACGCTTTTCGCAAACAATAGCCATATAAAACCACTTATGAGTTAAATCTGATGTCATGTTTTTTGTAAGAAATGCTTCATAGAAATACATTTAAAATATATTTCTTTTCTGGGATGGACTCTTGTTTTTCAAACAAAATGTTATTCTTTCTTGATATATCTGATATATCATTAATTATTCAAACTAGGAGTCTCGAACTTCAACATAGAAGTCTGGAAAAGTTTTTAGTTTTCTATTCCATTCATTTCACAGATATTTCTACTCGTTTTTCACTTATGATTTCTGTCAGAAGTTTGAAGAATTCTCAGTACGAGAAAATCGGAATATAGCTAATCCCCGAGGATCAAATTTGTGCAGTTTTTCTCTCATTCATACTTATTTGCTCTCCGTAAATGCAATAACTATGTACACTTGCCTTTTATTATTTTTTTTTCATTAGTTATATTCGAAATATCAGCTGGCTTACTAAACATATGCGTATTCAGAACGATGTACGAAACATTTGTGTTCTTCAAAGGAATCTAGCCAGCACATCAACCTACCTGTGAAATTAAAAAACATTTACTGCTTAAATGAGTACGTACACACACACACACACACACACGCGCGCGCGCGCGCGAACGTTATTCGTCTTCCATGATGCCCGTTAGTTGGAAAGACCTGAGTTACAATCCAGTCTAGAATGCGAAGAACCTTTCCAGAATTTTTGAACTAATGGAAATTTAGCCGATCTCATACGAAGACTTCCGAACCTTTCGGGAAATTGGGTTCTTTCATCCCGAATAGCAGGATATCAATCGCTACAGTAATCATATGATGCTGAGGCTCTATAATGGAAGTAATTAAGTAAAACCAGGATCGTCATAGCCAACATCACGAATAAGAAGATGAGAAGAAACCAAAGTTTAAAATGAAGCATCCACAGGAGTAATTTTCCTAAATTTTTCGTTAAGTTTGTCTTATAATTTACAAGCAAGAAATAAATTATTTCTTGGATACAAAGGAATTAGAAGGTAACAACGAGGTTCTGGTGAAATTTACTACTAAACAATAAAATTTTGTAGAAATTGCTTGGTGTTTTAACATTTTTGCAATCATCATATATAAACTACTTTTGTTTTTTCTACAATGACAATAACACGTTTTTTTTTCATGTAATTATCAAAACACTGCAAAAATTGACATTTTTATGTGTTATGTATAGTGATAATACTAGTGAATAATTATTCAAAAAAATTCCTCTTTATATAAGGGGACAATTAACTGCAATTAAAAATACACCAAACACGTTCTCGCTCCGCTAACGTATTGTAGGCATCATGACTAAGAACAGCGGTGTTTAAGAAAAAGGAAAAAATAATGAGCACCCTCGAAATATAGTATTGCTAAATGATATATATTAGGTAAGTTAGTGCGTAATAACAAAAATCTGGTAAGTAAAGTTGAATGTAAAAAAAAAAATTTATTTGGTATGGTGACTCTATCATAAAACATGTCATTGAAAATCGTCAGTATTTTACCTCGCTATGATGAAAAATGAATTACGAAGAAGGCTATTATGGCAAAAAAATAAATGTCACAATTATCTCTAAAGACTTTAGTCTTTAGAGATAATTGTGACATTATGATTAAGAATTATAGACACGTAAACACAAGATTAATTTAATATTTGCCAAATATTTCAGTCTGAAACTAACAGACTATCTTCAGTGGCTACATTAGGAACAGTTTTTAACAAGGTGGAATACCAACAATTGATCATTCAAAAGTAGAACGAGCCGCGTGATGTTACATTGCTAAGTATTAAAGAGAGGAAAAATTTCATCAGAGTGATGATTAAACTATAGGTATTAATTTACAATTTCATGTAATAATCTTAATTTATAAGTAACATTAGACTAATGTAGGAATTAAAAGTCTCAATTTAAAAAAAAAAATTAATGTGTTATCTGATTAAACTTTCCCATATTTTTGATAAGGAAATACAGTCATTTAGATTCAAGTTAGGGCGTTGAAGTAAGGCCTCAGCACTTTCTTTGAATAGGCGTTCAAATTTATAGCGACATCTGTGTAGAAGGCGAGTCTTGGACCAGAGGATGTTGTGGCTTGTTTCTATTCCGTGCTGAGCCAATCCAGACTTATCGGATTTGTTGTGCTGAATATATGATTGATGTTCTTGTATTCTTTCTTTCTACAGAGCATCCACAGTTTGTCCAAAGTACGAAAGATTACAGTTACAAGGAACTTGATGCACACCAGGCAGAAACGTAGTTGACGTTTATCTTTAGAAGAGGGGGAAATAGGTGGATATTTTGTATTTTGTTAATAGGTATATAAGTAGCTGTTAAATCATATTTCTTCAGAATTCTGGAAATTGGTTCTGAAATCTCGAAAACATATGGAATTGGAACTCGACGTATTGAATCTTTGTTGTTCTGGATTGGATTGTAGGAATCGAACAGACGTTGTGTACTTTTTTCGGAGAAGCCATTTAGTTTCATTTGATGTTTGATAGTTGAAAGTTCTTTCAGTAATTCATGAGAAATTGAACAATTAGTTCTAGCTCGTTGGATTTAATATTTGACAAACATTAAATTAATCTTGTGTTTACGTGTCCATAATTCTTATGATGGCATGGGCGGCTGTTGCATAAATTAGAGAATATTGGATTTTATTATAAACTATGGGCATGGATAAGAAGATGGCTGACTGATAGATACCAAAAAGTCATAAGGGGTGGGAGTCTGCAAGATTCAAGGTTCAACTGGTGTGCCTGAAGGATCAGTACTTGGTCCATTGTTATTCACTCTATACATTAATGAGAATGGGAAGGATTTGACTGGAAACATAAAGCTATTTTTGATGATGCAAGAAGGGGTGGTAATCAGGAATGCTGCCGATATGCAGTACTTGCTGAATGATTTGAAGAGGCTGGAACTTCGAGAATAAGAAAATTGCAATCAGTTCAATGTTTATAAATGTACGGTCATGCACTTTAGTGTGATCAAATGTATTACATCAAATGTATTATATTAGTGGGATTATGTTAGAAGAAACTTCAAGCTTGGAAACCAGGAGATTTAGTAGACAGAACGTTGAAGTTCAAGGTTCCATGTAAACACATAGAAATCATTTTGCAGGTTTACAAGGCCTTCATAAGACCTCACTTGGACGACTGACCGCAGGTCTTGTCTGCTGGTTTCAGTAGTAATTGTGATACAGTCGCAGGAGTGCAAAGAAAAGTCAAATATGGATTGTGGAACAGTGATTATGAAGGCAGATTGAAAATTGTGGACGGCAAACTCTAACAAAAAGGAGAAATAGGGTGATATGATTGAGATCTGACACTTCCTAAAAGGTTATTAAGAATTTAATTAAATCGATTTTCCTTTTTCGGGAACACAAGAGCATCCTTATAAGTTGGGAATGTCAAGTAGAAGATGAAGGCTAGATTTTCTCTCATGGGGATTAGAATAGTGTTTAAGATTAAGGAGTGCTCCGCTATTCAAGTGATGCAGAGGTTCTATAATGGACGCAAGTGGATAAAACCAGCCTCGTTATAACCAACATCGCAAATTCGAATAGCGGAGTGGGAAAATGTGAAAAGGAGCATGCTAGAGGTGCCTTTTTCAGAAATATTTCTTAGTGTTTAAGATTAAGGAATGCTCCGCTATTCAAGTGATGCAGAGGTTCTATAATGGACGCAAGTGGATAAAACCAGCCTCGTTATAACCAACATCGCAAATTCGAATAGCGGAGTGGGAAAATGTGAAAAGGAGCATGCTAGAGGTGCCTTGATGAGAAATTTTTCTTAGTGTTTAAGATTAAGGAGTGCTCCGCTATTCAAGTGATGCAGAGGTTCTATAATGGACGCAAGTGGATAAAACCAGCCTCGTTATAACCAACATCGCAAATTCGAATAGCGGAGTGGGAAAATGTGAAAAGGAGCATGCTAGAGGTGCCTTTTTGAGAAATATTTCTTAGTGTTTAAGATTAAGGAGTGCTCCGCTATTCAAGTGATGCAGAGGTTCTATAATGGACGCAAGTGGATAAAACCAGCCTCGTTATAACCAACATCGCAAATTCGAATAGCGGAGTGGGAAAATGTGAAAAGGAGCATGCTAGAGGTGCCTTGTTGAGAAATATGTCTTAGTGTTTAAGATTCAGGAGTGCTCCGCTATTCAAGTGATGCAGAGGTTCTATAATGGACGCAAGTGGATAAAACCAGCCTCGTTATAACCAACATCGCAAATTCGAATAGCGGAGTGGGAAAATGTGAAAAGGAGCATGCTAGAGGTGCCTTGATGAGAAATTTTTCCTAGTGTTTAAGATTAAGGAGTGCTCCGCTATTCAAGTGATGCAGAGGTTCTATAATGGACGCAAGTGGATAAAACCAGCCTCGTTATAACCAACATCGCAAATTCGAATAGCGGAGTGGGAAAATGTGAAAAGGAGCATGCTAGAGGTGCCTTGATGAGAAATTTTTCTTAGTGTTTAAGATTAAGGAGTGCTCCGCTATTCAAGTGATGCAGAGGTTCTATAATGGACGCAAGTGGATAAAACCAGCCTCGTTATAACCAACATCGCAAATTCGAATAGCGGAGTGGGAAAATGTGAAAAGGAGCATGCTAGAGGTGCCTTGTTGAGAAATATGTCTTAGTGTTTAAGATTAAGGAGTGCTCCGCTATTCAAGTGATGCAGAGGTTCTATAATGGACGCAAGTGGATAAAACCAGCCTCGTTATAACCAACATCGCAAATTCGAATAGCGGAGTGGGAAAATGTGAAAAGGAGCATGCTAGAGGTGCCTTGTTGAGAAATATGTCTTAGTGTTTAAGATTAAGGAGTGCTCCGCTATTCAAGTGATGCAGAGGTTCTATAATGGACGCAAGTGGATAAAACCAGCCTCGTTATAACCAACATCGCAAATTCGAATAGCGGAGTGGGAAAATGTGAAAAGGAGCATGCTAGAGGTGCCTTGATGAGAAATATTTCTTAGTGTTTAAGATTAAGGAGTGCTCCGCTATTCAAGTGATGCAGAGGTTCTATAATGGACGCAAGTGGATAAAACCAGCCTCGTTATAACCAACATCGCAAATTCGAATAGCGGAGTGGGAAAATGTGAAAAGGAGCATGCTAGAGGTGCCTTGATGAGAAATTTTTCTTAGTGTTTAAGATTCAGGAGTGCTCCGCTATTCAAGTGATGCAGAGGTTCTATAATGGACGCAAGTGGATAAAACCAGCCTCGTTATAACCAACATCGCAAATTCGAATAGCGGAGTGGGAAAATGTGAAAAGGAGCATGCTAGAGGTGCCTTGATGAGAAATTTTTCTTAGTGTTTAAGATTAAGGAGTGCTCCGCTATTCAAGTGATGCAGAGGTTCTATAATGGACGCAAGTGGATAAAACCAGCCTCGTTATAACCAACATCGCAAATCGAATAGCGGAGTGGGAAAATGTGAAAAGGAGCATGCTAGAGGTGCCTTTTTCAGAAATATTTCTTAGTGTTTAAGATTAAGGAGTGCTCCGCTATTCAAGTGATGCAGAGGTTCTATAATGGACGCAAGTGGATAAAACCAGCCTCGTTATAACCAACATCGCAAATTCGAATAGCGGAGTGGGAAAATGTGAAATGGAGCATGCTAGAGGTGCCTTTTTGAGAAATTTTTCTTAGTGTTTAAGATTAAGGAGTGCTCCGCTATTCAAGTGATGCAGAGGTTCTATAATGGACGCAAGTGGATAAAACCAGCCTCGTTATAACCAACATCGCAAATTCGAATAGCGGAGTGGGAAAATGTGAAAAGGAGCATGCTAGAGGTGCCTTGATGAGAAATTTTTCTTAGTGTTTAAGATTAAGGAGTGCTCCGCTATTCAAGTGATGCAGAGGTTCTATAATGGACGCAAGTGGATAAAACCAGCCTCGTTATAACCAACATCGCAAATTCGAATAGCGGAGTGGGAAAATGTGAAAAGGAGCATGCTAGAGGTGCGTTTTTGAGAAATATTTCTTAGTGTTTAAGATTAAGGAGTGCTCCGCTATTCAAGTGATGCAGAGGTTCTATAATGGACGCAAGTGGATAAAACCAGCCTCGTTATAACCAACATCGCAAATTCGAATAGCGGAGTGGGAAAATGTGAAAAGGAGCATGCTAGAGGTGCCTTTTTGAGAAATATTTCTTAGTGTTTAAGATTAAGGAGTGCTCCGCTATTCAAGTGATGCAGAGGTTCTATAATGGACGCAAGTGGATAAAACCAGCCTCGTTATAACCAACATCGCAAATTCGAATAGCGGAGTGGGAAAATGTGAAAAGGAGCATGCTAGAGGTGCCTTTTTCAGAAATATTTCTTAGTGTTTAAGATTAAGGAATGCTCCGCTATTCAAGTGATGCAGAGGTTCTATAATGGACGCAAGTGGATAAAACCAGCCTCGTTATAACCAACATCGCAAATTCGAATAGCGGAGTGGGAAAATGTGAAAAGGAGCATGCTAGAGGTGCCTTTTTCAGAAATATTTCTTAGTGTTTAAGATTAAGGAGTGCTCCGCTATTCAAGTGATGCAGAGGTTCTATAATGGACGCAAGTGGATAAAACCAGCCTCGTTATAACCAACATCGCAAATTCGAATAGCGGAGTGGGAAAATGTGAAAAGGAGCATGCTAGAGGTGCCTTGATGAGAAATTTTTCTTAGTGTTTAAGATTAAGGAGTGCTCCGCTATTCAAGTGATGCAGAGGTTCTATAATGGACGCAAGTGGATAAAACCAGCCTCGTTATAACCAACATCGCAAATTCGAATAGCGGAGTGGGAAAATGTGAAATGGAGCATGCTAGAGGTGCCTTTTTGAGAAATATTTCTTAGTGTTTAAGATTAAGGAGTGCTCCGCTATTCAAGTGATGCAGAGGTTCTATAATGGACGCAAGTGGATAAAACCAGCCTCGTTATAACCAACATCGCAAATTCGAATAGCGGAGTGGGAAAATGTGAAAAGGAGCATGCTAGAGGTGCCTTGATGAGAAATTTTTCTTAGTGTTTAAGATTAAGGAGTGCTCCGCTATTCAAGTGATGCAGAGGTTCTATAATGGACGCAAGTGGATAAAACCAGCCTCGTTATAACCAACATCGCAAATTCGAATAGCGGAGTGGGAAAATGTGAAAAGGAGCATGCTAGAGGTGCCTTTTTCAGAAATATTTCTTAGTGTTTAAGATTAAGGAGTGCTCCGCTATTCAAGTGATGCAGAGGTTCTATAATGGACGCAAGTGGATAAAACCAGCCTCGTTATAACCAACATCGCAAATTCGAATAGCGGAGTGGGAAAATGTGAAATGGAGCATGCTAGAGGTGCCTTTTTGAGAAATATTTCTTAGTGTTTAAGATTAAGGAGTGCTCCGCTATTCAAGTGATGCAGAGGTTCTATAATGGACGCAAGTGGATAAAACCAGCCTCGTTATAACCAACATCGCAAATTCGAATAGCGGAGTGGGAAAATGTGAAAAGGAGCATGCTAGAGGTGCCTTTTTGAGAAATATTTCTTAGTGTTTAAGATTAAGGAGTGCTCCGCTATTCAAGTGATGCAGAGGTTCTATAATGGACGCAAGTGGATAAAACCAGCCTCGTTATAACCAACATCGCAAATTCGAATAGCGGAGTGGGAAAATGTGAAAAGGAGCATGCTAGAGGTGCCTTGATGAGAAATTTTTCTTAGTGTTTAAGATTAAGGAGTGCTCCGCTATTCAAGTGATGCAGAGGTTCTATAATGGACGCAAGTGGATAAAACCAGCCTCGTTATAACCAACATCGCAAATTCGAATAGCGGAGTGGGAAAATGTGAAAAGGAGCATGCTAGAGGTGCCTTGATGAGAAATTTTTCTTAGTGTTTAAGATTAAGGAGTGCTCCGCTATTCAAGTGATGCAGAGGTTCTATAATGGACGCAAGTGGATAAAACCAGCCTCGTTATAACCAACATCGCAAATTCGAATAGCGGAGTGGGAAAATGTGAAAAGGAGCATGCTAGAGGTGCCTTGATGAGAAATTTTTCTTAGTGTTTAAGATTAAGGAGTGCTCCGCTATTCAAGTGATGCAGAGGTTCTATAATGGACGCAAGTGGATAAAACCAGCCTCGTTATAACCAACATCGCAAATTCGAATAGCGGAGTGGGAAAATGTGAAAAGGAGCATGCTAGAGGTGCCTTTTTCAGAAATATTTCTTAGTGTTTAAGATTAAGGAGTGCTCCGCTATTCAAGTGATGCAGAGGTTCTATAATGGACGCAAGTGGATAAAACCAGCCTCGTTATAACCAACATCGCAAATTCGAATAGCGGAGTGGGAAAATGTGAAAAGGAGCATGCTAGAGGTGCCTTGATGAGAAATTTTTCTTAGTGTTTAAGATTAAGGAGTGCTCCGCTATTCAAGTGATGCAGAGGTTCTATAATGGACGCAAGTGGATAAAACCAGCCTCGTTATAACCAACATCGCAAATTCGAATAGCGGAGTGGGAAAATGTTAAATGGAGCATGCTAGAGGTGCCTTGATGAGAAATTTTTCTTAGTGTTTAAGATTAAGGAGTGCTCCGCTATTCAAGTGATGCAGAGGTTCTATAATGGACGCAAGTGGATAAAACCAGCCTCGTTATAACCAACATCGCAAATTCGAATAGCGGAGTGGGAAAATGTGAAAAGGAGCATGCTAGAGGTGCCTTTTTCAGAAATATTTCTTAGTGTTTAAGATTAAGGAGTGCTCCGCTATTCAAGTGATGCAGAGGTTCTATAATGGACGCAAGTGGATAAAACCAGCCTCGTTATAACCAACATCGCAAATTCGAATAGCGGAGTGGGAAAATGTGAAAAGGAGCATGCTAGAGGTGCCTTTTTCAGAAATATTTCTTAGTGTTTAAGATTAAGGAGTGCTCCGCTATTCAAGTGATGCAGAGGTTCTATAATGGACGCAAGTGGATAAAACCAGCCTCGTTATAACCAACATCGCAAATTCGAATAGCGGAGTGGGAAAATGTGAAAAGGAGCATGCTAGAGGTGCCTTGATGAGAAATATTTCTTAGTGTTTAAGATTAAGGAGTGCTCCGCTATTCAAGTGATGCAGAGGTTCTATAATGGACGCAAGTGGATAAAACCAGCCTCGTTATAACCAACATCGCAAATTCGAATAGCGGAGTGGGAAAATGTGAAAAGGAGCATGCTAGAGGTGCCTTTTTGAGAAATATTTCTTAGTGTTTAAGATTAAGGAGTGCTCCGCTATTCAAGTGATGCAGAGGTTCTATAATGGACGCAAGTGGATAAAACCAGCCTCGTTATAACCAACATCGCAAATTCGAATAGCGGAGTGGGAAAATGTGAAAAGGAGCATGCTAGAGGTGCCTTTTTCAGAAATATTTCTTAGTGTTTAAGATTAAGGAGTGCTCCGCTATTCAAGTGATGCAGAGGTTCTATAATGGACGCAAGTGGATAAAACCAGCCTCGTTATAACCAACATCGCAAATTCGAATAGCGGAGTGGGAAAATGTGAAAAGGAGCATGCTAGAGGTGCCTTGATGAGAAATTTTTCTTAGTGTTTAAGATTAAGGAGTGCTCCGCTATTCAAGTGATGCAGAGGTTCTATAATGGACGCAAGTGGATAAAACCAGCCTCGTTATAACCAACATCGCAAATTCGAATAGCGGAGTGGGAAAATGTGAAAAGGAGCATGCTAGAGGTGCCTTTTTCAGAAATATTTCTTAGTGTTTAAGATTAAGGAGTGCTCCGCTATTCAAGTGATGCAGAGGTTCTATAATGGACGCAAGTGGATAAAACCAGCCTCGTTATAACCAACATCGCAAATTCGAATAGCGGAGTGGGAAAATGTGAAAAGGAGCATGCTAGAGGTGCCTTTTTCAGAAATATTTCTTAGTGTTTAAGATTAAGGAGTGCTCCGCTATTCAAGTGATGCAGAGGTTCTATAATGGACGCAAGTGGATAAAACCAGCCTCGTTATAACCAACATCGCAAATTCGAATAGCGGAGTGGGAAAATGTGAAAAGGAGCATGCTAGAGGTGCCTTGATGAGAAATTTTTCTTAGTGTTTAAGATTAAGGAGTGCTCCGCTATTCAAGTGATGCAGAGGTTCTATAATGGACGCAAGTGGATAAAACCAGCCTCGTTATAACCAACATCGCAAATTCGAATAGCGGAGTGGGAAAATGTGAAAAGGAGCATGCTAGAGGTGCCTTGATGAGAAATTTTTCTTAGTGTTTAAGATTAAGGAGTGCTCCGCTATTCAAGTGATGCAGAGGTTCTATAATGGACGCAAGTGGATAAAACCAGCCTCGTTATAACCAACATCGCAAATTCGAATAGCGGAGTGGGAAAATGTGAAAAGGAGCATGCTAGAGGTGCCTTGATGAGAAATTTTTCTTAGTGTTTAAGATTAAGGAGTGCTCCGCTATTCAAGTGATGCAGAGGTTCTATAATGGACGCAAGTGGATAAAACCAGCCTCGTTATAACCAACATCGCAAATTCGAATAGCGGAGTGGGAAAATGTGAAATGGAGCATGCTAGAGGTGCCTTGTTGAGAAATATTTCTTAGTAGTTAAGAATCATTCCGCTACTCATGTGATGCAGAATTTCCAGAATGGAAGGAATGTGTTAATAAAAGTAAAGGATGATTCTCGTGGTGTGTTATTACTAAATACACTTTTATGTAAAAATCTGAGAATGAACACTATTTCTGAGATTACAACGTCTGATTTCAACGAATCAACATTTGTATAATTGACTCTTTCTAGTAGAAAGTGGATAAGTATTCAAATTTTCGATTCCCGGTCAAACGTGTTACGTGTGGTTAGCCCCGTTTCGCTTATATCTCATAAGAGATAGTTATGACATTTACGAAAGTGAATGCTACAATTATCGGTTATTTATTTGATGATTTTCTATTATATCCTTTGCAGGTGAATGTGGTTCTGATAAAGAATATTCGAGACCAAGGCGAACCAGAGTTTTAATCACTCTATGCTTCTGACATGGGCGATGGTCTGACGTCGCGTTGTTGTGTTTGCTAGTATGGGTATTTTTGTTGTACACAGAGAACTGTAGATTGCTGTCAAGCTGTTATTAATTGAGGGCATTCAGAAATGGGAAACACTTGTTTTCTTCTCTTTCAAAGGTAAATTTAATTCTAGGATGTAAATTAATTGGCTCTAGAAATTCATGACAAGGAAGTGGTCGGACATCAAGTACATCCCCAACACATCTAAACCAAGTGTAAGGCGTGGTAGAAAAGAGTTTAAGAATATTTTATTTAAAATGTTCCATGCAATAGATGGATAATTCGGATAAATTGAAGAAACCATAACAGTTCCTTATATCTATTTCAAAGAAAATTTAATGGATATTAGATCAAAAATTTGGATATCTGTAGCTTCGTGATTTCTTCCCTTTTTTGACGAACTGTCAAAAAGCGAATACTTCCTGAATACTTTGAAGGCCGTGATTGGTTATTACTTGCATTAACCCCCTCCCGCTTTGGTGTAACGTCATTCGAACTGAAAGGTTGAACTCCAGACCCGTAGTTAATATCATTCCAATTAAACATCCTGTTACCGTAAATTTATTTTAAAAATATTGTGGAGTGTGGATTAGATTGCCTAGAAATATTTAATTTAAAAGAGCAATCACACTATGAAATATCCTTACAGCACTATCAGCAACATGAACGATACTTGGATGCATGAACAGTGATATTTTTGTGTTCTTTGTTCGTGGAATAAAATAACTTCGTATAAGATGCGCCCTCTAATGGAATAAAAATGCGGGAAAAAAAAGATTAATATCCTGATGCACCCACATCATGTCACTTAGTATGGAGGATAAATAAAGTACCTTATGCATTGTAGTTAGTTCAGAGAGATTGGTTTCAAGGTAATAGTGGACGATTTACGAGAAACAAGACTATCACGCAAGAGTTGGGGTCTTATTTTCCGCCCGAATTTCAAATACGGTAAAAAAAATGAAGGAGACTTTCAAATACCAATGGATATTCATCAGAACTCCTTTCCTCTTTTTTCGTTGGTTGCTAAAGGACATGTACCACGCAACAGTGAAGTCAAATTCTGTGAGTTTTGGCATAAAGAAAGTGGAATTAAGCTCGACTGGTTCTGTAAATGCCGATTGTTGGGAACTATCCGGGTTTCAATCCAATCCAAGAGGAGAAGAATCTTCATAACGGATTTCCAACTGATAGTGAGTTACCTGATCTTATACGGAAGGGGGGGGGGGATTTTCGTCCTGGAAACTCGGGGTTTTCTCTCAAAATTCTATCAACAGAAATGATTGCCAACGAATACAAGATTGTCAGTATTAACCAAGAGATATTTTTACCCAACAAGAAAAAATGAAAAAGAGGCTTATAATAGAGTACAAAGGACCACTTGAAAAAGAAAAATTCGTTGGAAGGCTTGAAGATGCAAATTTTCTCATCTTAGACACTGCGAATAATAATACTACACAGGAGTCCAAAACCTAAGGAAGAATTATATTTTTATCTGTATATGAAAAGATTTTCATTACTACAGTTAAATATGGACATACATTATTCCCAGTATACTAATAAATTACATTAACTATAAATATACATTTCGTACAAGTTAAAATGCGATACGATTTTTGCAAAAGTTACACATTTCCTAAGGTCGTAGTTAAGGAAATAATATACAGTGCTTACAGAAAACTATGCGGAGAGACATTACAGCATCGAATATATATCCACCCCCCGAACTGCGATGCAGCTCTCACAACGTCGTACCATGCTTGAGACCAAGTGAATCAGGAGTTATCGAGGCAAATTGATCCACTCCTCCTTCAGAGCAAGGAAAAACGCCTCGACTGTATTCTGAAGGGAACTATCGAACAGCAATGCGTCTCCCTATTGTGTCCCAAACGTGTTCTATGGGTTCTGTTGCGGAACGTGCTGGCCACTCGATTCGATTAATATCTTCGGTCTCCAGAAGTATCTCCACTGAACGATATGGTATGGCACTGTTATCCATAAAAATGAATTCTTCGCTTACAGCACCACGGAACAATCGAACATGATGTTGAAGGACTTCATTGCAATATCGTTCACTAGTTATAGTCCATTTTTTCAGCACTCGTAGCTCGGTACATCCATTAAGCATAATGCCTCCCCACACCATGACCCCAGCACTATTCCAATCAAGGACATTCACGCGATGGTAAGAAGTACCAGTTTACCAGATCAAGTGTCGTCTAGAATCGGAGGAAAGAAAATACCACAGTAAAAGTGCTCTGCGAGGAGCTACGGATAAAGGGACGCAGACTACAGGCCTTAGAGCGCATAGGACTACTTCTTGCCACAGTTTGTCGAGATATCTGCGTACCTGTGCTTGAATGGAGCAGACTTGCAAGCTGACCTGCCGTGGTGCATGAACACATTCCATGTATTCAATGCGGTCTGACAGTTGACAATGATTACGACGAATCTACTAAAAAATTAGTCATAATATGCCTCTTACTAACCTACAAAGTAGATGGAAATTAGTGTCTTACAAGAAGGTATAAATAAGTAGAAACAATATCAAGATGTGTATATACTCTTCCTTAAGTTTCAAACGTCATGAAGGACTACAAGATGATGTTATTCATGCGCACCTGCAGTGGCTTTGACAACCCATTCACCTTATTCACAAAAGGAAAAATCAAACCATGGATGTATTAAAGAAAAGCTAAGAGTACAACCTTTTAGCAGTTTTGAAGATCATAACGCTTGTTATGTATGACTTCAGATAGTAAGTGAACTTGTAATCGTGGAATAGGCCTACTGGGGATACCACGTTAAAAAAAAAACGCGCCTAATACTCTACCTCAGAGGTGGTGTGGAAAAGAGTACACTTGCGAGGTCGCTGTTCATGACTCCCCTTCGAAATAGCAATGTCAACAGAAAGGAGTTTCTGGCTAATTTTTAACATTCATTGTCATTCCAATGTTTGAATCATGTTCCATTTTTATAGATAAGTATGAATGTATACAAGAGGATAAACATTACGTTCCCGAAAATTTTGTACTGTCTTGAAATGATCATAACAACGAAGTTAAGAAGCATTAAGTACATAAATTAACGGCCGTTATCATTTCTGCCATTATACCAGGAAAACTTCGATCTTCATGAATAGTTCTTTCATTTTTAAAATTTAGACTTCGGCTACAGAGTGAGTGATTGGCTTTCGTTTCTATCTAATAACTGTGTAATATCTAATAAATGTTATAATTTCTATAATATAGGAAGTACTATATCCAAGACAGAAACTTCTAGAAATTATTCTACGCTAGCGTTATCCGGATTGCCAACTTTGGCTTTAATGGAAGTTTCTTACAAAGCGATAGCTTTAGTTATAGAGCGGGTGCTCTCCTTACTATTTCTGCATTATAATTTTAAGAATTTTATTTTATATTTTAGCAGCCCTTATGGTAAAAAGAATTATCATTGGAAATCTTGCAGATTTTCAATCATCTAATTAATTACCTAACACTCCCTCATGGGCAAGGCATCGTGCCATGTAACGAGTTCTATATTTCGCTAAAAATACAGCTGGATACATAATATACTTCATTTTAATATCTTATGCCAAATCAAAGCTTGCAGGCCTACACGTTCGCTATTTTTATATTGGCGCTGCACGCAGTGTTTTAGAATTCTATCTACAGCATTACCGTACACATATTATATTGAACCATAAAGCGAGGATTAAAAATATTCATAAAAATTAGCTGTTTTAAAACAACTTTAAGCTATTTTTATTAAAACCGCAATGATGCAAGACCAGAAAATCACACAAATAATAAAATATGAAAACTCGCAATAAACTTTCGTTTAAATAAAAATTTTGATAAAATGATATGTGTTTATGGTTTTTAAAGTTAGCGAGCCGATCGGTTTATTTCTATATGCTACTCCAAATCAACTAAAGTTATGAGGCGAGTGTATTTATTTATAAATTGTACATTCATCTAATAAATGATCCTTTGAAATTGCTAAACAAGTTTAGCGAGGAATTTTAAGACATGGAATTAGAATTATCACGGATGGCTTAAATGATTTTCATATAAATTTAATACAATTCCATAAATAAAATTATATATGAAAATACTTTCTCCAAATTTTGGAAAACAAATATGTGGAAAGTATATTAATTTTAATACACCTTTTATTGTTTTTAATTTAAAAAAAAAAAAAACAGAGAGAGAGGCGATTTATTTCAACACAGAGCATGGAAGTTGTTTAATGACTTCTTAACCCGTAAAAAACTGTAGAAAAAATTTAATTAATTTTGAACAAGTTAATTTGCATTAGCATTATATATTTCTTGAAGTTGTTGCGCTTAAATATAGTTATAATCTGATTATGAATAAATTAATTCAACCATCAAAACAATATTTGTTCTCAATTTATCTAATAGACTGGCACGTTTGGATACTCAGGGCCGTCGCCAAATTAGATCGCCCCCTGAGGCAAACAATTAAAATCACGCCCCGGTGGATTATAAGACAAAAAATATCGCACAATAAATCTGTTTATAAGCTCTTCTAAATTTAAATTATAAGCCATGTCCGCCTCTATCGATATAGTTGCTAGAAAAACCAATCTTTCTTGGGTCATTGCTGTTCGCAAATAATTTTTAATCATTTTAAGTTTGGAAAAACTTCTTTCCGTACTTGCTACGCTAACAGGAAGAGTTAGCGTAGCGACAGCGCCTACCGCAATATGGCTGAACGAACGCCCTTATTAATACGCTAGTAATCCCCTCATTAGGAGGGCACTCAACCCGTCCTACGACGGACGAGAAGGGCAGATAGGGTAGAACTACTCAGTGTAGTAAAACCCAAGGCATCATCCTGCAAATCTGGTCATCATTCATCAAAATCTCACACAGACTATGGATGTGATGCACAGTATGTTATGAAACGAAATTCCAGCTACATGCATATGCTACTGATACAAGTACAGCTCTCTTGTCATTTAAATATCTACCAAATTCTCCTAACAAAAAAAAGTATATATACTCGTACATCATAGTCAAGTATTCAATTTCGAACCTGGATAATTTATAAACTTTTGAGTAAAATTTACATTAAGCCGCTTCTAGTAAAATGTACTTTTGAACCAGAGACCAGAACTTTTATAAAATGTTATCTAGCATGCAGAATTCAGTTCTAAAAATGAGCAATTAGAAAAAACAACAACAGGGATAGGCATAACAAATCATCAGTAAGGCTACAGTACACATCTGCATGTCAAGTGTAAGTGCATAATAACTTGCATTATATTCAATTCGATTTTATGTTACTTTATGCAATAATGATGCTGTTTATAGGGGGGGGGGCGAGATCCTCACATCGTATTTAACTGAAATCAACAAAAAAAAAAAACCAAAATTTCTTATCACTATTAGTCAGAATGCGCTAAAATTAATTGTAGTCAGCTTATGTTAAATGCTATGATGACTCAGCTGTTATAACAAATAACTACTTACTTGTATATATTAGTAAGTTTATCAGTCTATCGTGAGACATGAAGGGAAAAAACACATTAAAGTCCTGATATATGAGTATAAGCAATAAACAGGTAACTGAGAAAACCTGAAATATGTTTTCTTCGCTAAAACTTTATGATAACTGAGATATATATCTGAAAATTGATAAATGATGATAACTGCGAAAACAATATCGTTTTTTTTTTTACTCTCACGTTGCGTGGCAACTAAAAAAAAAAAACAATACATCGAAACGCATTTAAGTTACCTTTTTAAAGCAATTTAATTTCTTATAATTTCTTTATATAAAGAAATTATAAGAAATTATATAATCTAGGAAGATATCAAAAAAAAAAAATCTTTAATACTTCTTTCTCAACTTGCCAAGAGTTCATATCCCCCCTATTAATGGTTCAAATTCTGCATATGTAATCAATGAATAAGAAATAAGCCAATTACATGTCCCCTGCGTATGTATTTTAGGTTACCGTGTGTCGCGATTGGCTCGTTACTTTGCGATACGGGTGACCGCTTTCTAAATTGGAATGATGTATTAATATCTTTATCTTGTTGGTTCGTATGGGGGAAAAAAAAAAAAAGATAATCGACAAAAACAGACGACTGTAATGACTGGCATGCCCCAACAGAAGCGATAAGAAGGTAAAAATCCAAAGACTATTTACAACACTAAAAAAAATTTAAAAAAGCAACAGAATCATCATCAGGTAAATAAAATTGACGATTAAACTTAAAGCTGCTTTTCAGATTATTTCACACAACAACTAAAAATTCTCACTGGTCACAGACGGCAAACGAGCGCTTCTTTTTTTTTTGGGGGGGGGGGGAGGGGTTCCTGTCTAATACATTAACAAAAAGGTATGGAAAACCAGTAGAGAACTGTAGAACTAATATATTTTTTTTAAATATCTTAGAATTCGTTATGTTTGCTCCAATACTGGAACTCTCAAATATTTGAACCCAGAGCCATTTTTGGCTCACGACAGTAGATGTAGATGTGTTTATTTATAACCTACTTTTGTGTTTCGAATAATTTTAGCCAGAATTTCCATTAAAAACGGCCCGATTTAAACCAATATTAAAATGAACTAAGCAATTTTAGTACAGAAACAGTCCTCCTAAATACCAAATTTCATTAAGTTTCATTCAGCTATTGAAGGAATTTAACGGTCGGCTACAGTTATCTTCATTAATGGAAGTTGTCCATTATATTTCAGGAAAATATGTTCTAAGTTGACCAAGTTGGAACACAAGAAAAACTAACAGCAACTTCATGAGCAGATTAAAAAAGGATTCTAATATCCCTCCTCTGCAATGGATCGGAAAATTAATGTTGACCTTTGATTGGAAAGATTTAAGAATATTTCCAATCCAGGAATTCAGTAGGATTTGGAAATTTTTCAATTCCGACTGAAGTACGAGAGAAACATTTATCACAAATATGGAATATCCTCAAAGACAGACTTAATACACTCGTTGCATCCTTAGCTGCATATGCGTAATTCCAAACAACAATTTCCCACACATTATTACTGTGGTTGTTGTTGTTACTGTTGTGTGAACACCTCCAAGGAGTCCAAGGGCTCATCACAGGAGGGCACCCCACTCTACTCCGCTACACATATAGCGTATTTACTCGAATATAGTCTGCACGTTTTTCCTCAAAATTAAAGTTAATGATGCAAGATATATGCGTGGATTTTCGGAAACTAAAGTTTTTCAGTAAAAAACTAAACTGACGTTTATAATTCAGTCCTCGGTATTCATTATAATTTTAATTGCTCATATATAGAGCCTTCGCAGCTCAGTCGGTATAGACGAAGCTGTCGGGTCGGAAAGACCTGAGTTCGATTCCCGTCCAAGACGTGAGGAACCTTTATCTCGTCTCTTTCAATTAATGGTGAGTTGACCGGTCTCATACGAAGGTAGAGGGTTTTCTCACCCGCAAACTCGGGTGCTTCGTGCCTCAGAACAGGCAAACCAGCCCCGTGAACACACACGAATTTACAGTCATAAATACATATACTTAATCCCTCATTAAGTGGACTCAACCCGTCCTAACGGACGGGGGGGAGAAAGGAGTAGGGGGAATCCCCATACGAATGAATAAATAAATTGCTCACATTATTTATAAAATTTATGCATTTGAATTTTAATTATCAACGTTATTTACGCGATCGGCCGCTCACCTTCATTACGCGACATATTTGAATATGTAGCGACAATGCTTTTGTAATTAAATTAAAACAGTTTCTTTATTACTTGTCCTTTTATCATTTCGGAATCATAAGATCATCATGATTTAAAAAAAAAAACTGGAAATGGGTATGACTTACCAGGAATCGCCTTATTCGCTATCGCTACTTCCTGTCTCAAGACCCAAATAGCGTCATCTTCGTTCCCATCCAGGAAATTAGAGATGTCGGTTTAAAAAAAAAAAAAAAAAAAACTCTTAATAATTATTTCTGGCGAATTCATGTCCCAAGCTCTCAAAATCCAGTTCCATAACAGTTCTAATGATGGTCTCTTAATCTTCCCTGTCGGAGTCAGGTCGTAGCCGCCGGTTACCATCCACTCCGTGTAGAATTTTTGTACGTAGTCCTTGAATTGTTTGTTGACCGATACATCCAAGGGATGTAGACAAGGTGTAAGACCACCAGGAATAATGTCAACATCGGTCTTCACATCCGAAAATTTTTACTATTTCTGCCATAACAACATTCACTATCTATTTCTTAAAGTTTTAAATTTTTTTCGTGTGGGAGGTATATGCGAAACCTTTTAATTTCTTTTTTCGTAAAGTAAATCAGGGGTGCGAGATATACGCGAGGGCAGTTATATTCAAGTAAATACGGTATTTTCGTCTCCCTTAATACTTAATTCTCCACCTACACACAACGACACTATTACTCTATCAAACGCCATCTACTGTCCATCACCATCAACAGTATTTTTTTTCTGTTAATTGCGTGTGTTCATACATGGAATTATCATTTGGGATTCTTCCGAATAAAATTTTTATCGCACTCTGGTTAGATTCCCATCCACTCCGTTCTCTCTCTCTTCCCGATTTCCGCAGTCACAGTAAGTAACCGATCACTTTGAATTTAGCCGACCTGTCGCAAAAGGCCTTTCAACAATATATCCTCTTCCACCCCCGCCACACACACTCACAATCCCCTGTTATCTCCGCGTGTTTCCGTCGGCTTGGCTATTTTTCCGAAAGGAAAAACACGAGTTCCCAGGGGCCAAAAAATTATAAATAATATTATTGTGTTAAGAATCGAACACAGACAGGTATTTGTCAACAATAATTGCACTTCATCTCATCCTTTCAATTATGCTACCGTAACTAACTTCTAACTTACATGACATAATTGTTTTTTGTTGGCAGCCAGAGAAAGCAGTAAGTGGATATATTATTGCTCATTTATTTATTTTATTTAGTTCATTCAATGCTGAAATGACCGTAGCACAGTCGTTATACCTTTTTGCTCTCCTTTCATCAACACACATTTCAATTAAGGAAAGTTGAGTAATGGCTTTGCACTGTCCGAATTCAGCAATTTTGAGTAAAGACCACATCTTTATATCTGACAGTAAATTCCAATGTATGCAATTCATCAAACTTAATAAGCAGCCATTTAAAAAGTTGCGAAACTGATAGTCACAAGTTAAAGCAATTATAAATTTCTTAAATAAATAAACAGTTGGTGAAACATGAATACGTATCTATAAATAAATACAACAGGTGCGTTCACATAAACAAGTCATACTGAATTTTGATCAATTAACAATTATATAATGAATAATGCATTCTGATTTTTTTTTTTTTTTTTTTTTACTGTTTCCGCTAATTTTGTTTTATTTAGCGCCTTACGATATTCTAACTAATATCACTTGTTTATAGGAATTAGTAGCAACTAATTCCTATAAACCACAGCTATATCTTAAATAAATGTTTTGAAATATCACAAGGTCTGGATGAAGTTCGTGCTAATTCCCAACAACGTGTTAGTAGTATTCTAGAATCGTTTCTAATACTGTATTCAAATAGCAAACAATAAGAAGAACGCAAAAGTCAAAAAAGGAACTTACCTGCTAAACGGTGGCTAGTTAAGTAATCTATATGCTCCAAGTACCAGATGTGATCTTTCAGTTTTTGTTTTCGTTTATAATTGCGGTTTATTATCGTGTATATCGTATCCTTTGACAATTATACATTGGTTCTTTTTTAAGCTCAACCTGTACACTTAAGAACAATAAATGTATTCACACTAGTGTGAATACATTTATTGTTCTTAAATGCTTATTTGTATGATTCAAAAGGTTGAGTACTTTTCAAGCATTTCAACTTTTTGCAAAATGCAAATACAAGATTCTGTACAGAAGACTTTTGGTAATTCCCATGACCCTCTACATAGGCGGAAGAAAGACTTGGTTGCGATTCTAGTCACCAACTTGGGAAACTTTTTAAAAGTAGCGTAGTAAGTAGCGTTGTCCCAATATTCACACAAAATCCTAATGAGGATTATTGTTGTGAATATTGTATTATTCAGAATTATTGCGTGAATTAGAAAGATATTGCACTACGGCAGTGTTTGTCGTATTCTGTACCCTCTCGTGTAACACGCCAGTTGAAAGGGATCTAACTACAATTGCTGTTAACGAAGTACGGAGAACGACTGCCTACCGATTTTCGAAAGGACTAAAAAAGTTTTGCTTAACGCCTTCTGAGGAATAAAATGCGTTAGCAGATTGGTCTGCAACTAGCAAAATCACTCAGCACTACTCGGAATTTAAACTCCTTTTTTTTTTAATAAATAATCATTGAGGCTTAAACACACATAGCCCACAGGCGTAAAAGCAACACTACATTTTCAAAGTCCAACGATGCAAATTCGTATATCAAAGAATCCAATCTACAGTGGTGATTCTCGATCCTTTTTCACCTGACATCCTGCTTCTCTCACCTCAACCTCCTCATCCAAAATACACAAATTTTAACTTTATTGGATTTATTATAACAAAAAGTTATTATTTTAAAAAAAATTTTAAAAATAATATTCTGAAATGGTACTTAAATATTATAAACAAAAACTACGTATACAATTTTTAAAAGAACGTCTTTTGTAATCATTATACAGAAGTTGTATAGATTTATTGGCATGTATAGTCCACGCCAATAAATCTATCTGCATTATCATCATCAGCGATTCTAACTGGCACTTAAGGGCCAACGGCCCCCCAGGTAAGCTTGTTTCGTAACCATAATTCTTTGTATGTAAATTGCGCGTGCTCTCCTGTCGGTTTGCATGATTGCGGAATAAAAACCCGAAGTTTCTGGAAGGAAAAACCCAGCCGCGTTCGTATGAGACCAGCTTAAATTCAGCTGAAAAGCCCTGATAAAGGTTCATCGCGTCCTAGATGAGATTAGAACCCAGCCCTCCAACCAAAGGGCTTCGTCTATACCGAATGCGCTACGGAAGTTCTAAATTTATTTACAGCAGCAACAACAACAAAAATGCTATCAGGCGTCTTAGAAGTCTTATAAAACAAGTGGTAATTTTTATGACTTCCACCCACGAAAGGATAGAAACAGCATACAAAAATCGTTTGTCTCCACTTTATGACTCCCATTGCATTGCATTGCGGCAGTGTCTGTCGCGAAACGTCTTTTGGTTCTAAAGAACGGGAAAATTTCTCTAATCAGGTCCAATTATAAATCAATTCTGAAAACCTTAGCCCTTTCTATAATAGAAGGGGCTAAGTGTTTTTTTTTGTATTTTTATTATATATATATATATATATAATAAAAATACAAAAAAAACTTATATAAATATAAATAAATTATATATGTAATTTATTTTTTACATAATCCAGAAATCTAGAGACGAAACAGGATTTTTTTTTCCAAGCCTCTCTCATAAGCGAGCGATTCATCTCCCACCTTAAGACAAACACAAATATCCATGACGGCTTCGAACCAGCAGCCTGTTGGGTAAAGAATGGATATGCTAACCACTTGGCCAATAAAAACTCGTACAAAAATCGGTGAAAACGTCTTTTAGGTTCTAAAAATGGGAAAATTTCTCTAATCAGATCCAATTATTAATCAGTTGTAAGTCTGCTATAATAGAAGAGCGTCATGCCAATCACATCCAATCCCCTCCCACGCGCGCACGCACACACACGCACACACACATTCCCTTCTCCCGCTCCAGTGACAACATAGTGTATGTAGTTCTTTCATAAATCTTAAATCTTTCAAAACATATACTTCGAGCTAAAAAAAAAAAAAAAAGGAAAAAAAAAAGTGTTTGCCTTTTAGCTCGAATGGTGAAATTTAAGCCTTTACTAATGAAACTGATCTTAAGTAAAAGCTTAAATTACCACACCAAAGATAGTTTTCAATATGATAACAATATCATTAGTAGCGAAATAATTTCAAATCTCAACCATTTCCCCTGCTTCTTAAAAACCATAATTTTAAAAAAAATGATATTATTATTATTAGTAGTAGATTAGTAGTAGTAGTATGGGCAATTCCAAGGAGTCCTTAGACTCATCGAGGGAGGCCCTAACATCATGTCAAGAACAACTATTCAACATTCACACAGTATCTATCATACTTCGCCTTGAACTCATTTACAGTCATGGCACCCACAACAGACTCTGGCAGCTTATTCCACTCATTTACCACTCTCCAAGTAAAAAACCTAGCTCTAACACCCTTGCTAACCACACTCTTACCAAGCTTCCATGGATGGCCTTTAGTCCTCCCACCACCAGTCCTATTCTCAAAAATATCTTCTGAATTAATCTTATTCAGTAATTTGAATGTCTCAATCATATCAGCCCCTTTTCCGCCTATCAACCAATTTCTGCAACCCACAAATCTTCAGCCTGTTCTCATATGGTTCATTCCATAGACCTGCTATCATCTTGGTCACTCGTCTCTGGATCCTCTCCACCTCCTCCCCATCAAGAAAAAACCCTGGCGCCTAAATTTGGGCACAGTAGTCTAGGTGAGGTCTTATCAAGGCTCGATACAGAGGAACAATAACCTGTTTGTCTCTGCTAGTCAAAGTATTTTTCAGCAACCAAGTGATTTGATGAGCTGATTTAGCCACTTTTGCAATGTGCCCCCTAAACTTCAACTCCCTATCCCTCAACACTCCCAAATTCCTGGCCTCGTCAATCTCCTGGAGTACAGTTCCACCAATGTGGTATACTACTGCTAATCTTTTCACCCCAAAATGTATAACCTTACATTTTGTCACATTAAATTGACATCCATTCTCCTTAGCACAGCCCTCCAAACTATCCAAATCATTTTGCAAAATTTCGACATCCTGTGCATTCACTATTGCTCTAGCCAACTATTGCGCCAGCAAACAAATGAACAGTTCTCAGCTCCTTTCCTATATCGTTAATGAATAAATTAAACAGCAGTGGTCCAAGAACAGAACCCTGCGGCACACCACTAGTCATAGGCCGTCTTTTGGATTCTACTCCTGAATAAACCACTCTCTGATACCTCTCCATCAACGATTAATGATTGTTTCGTAGGCATTAACGATTAATGCCTACGAAATAATTACAGAATATTCCACTTACTATTATGAAACAAATCAATAAACTATTCTATTAAATGTGTTTTAAATAATCACAACAGAACATACCAAATAATCCCTTTCAGATATCCTCGCACTAATTAATATAATAATATAGGCTATTTTTTTTTTATATAATGATAATATTTTTGAACAGGTTTTGCCTTCCGATGGGCAAAAACATTAGGGATCAGCACACCGAATTTTTCTCGCTCACACGGAATCTCCGTTTCTATATCTCTCCCCACTGGTATCTCCTAGTACGGCAAATACGTTGACAATGTCCTATGTATTGGCAACGAAGATGAAATGCAGAAACTATGACTTTGCTAAATAGTTTTAGCCACAGATTACAGTTCCCTATCGAATACAAAGTAGAAAACTCTGCAAACTTATAAAAATTGACGGGATGTGCTCATTATATTAGTACTAAAGTTTATCATAAACCTATAAATACTGGCAATTACCTACATTTTTTTTCTTATCATCATAACTGCATAAAAAAAAAAATCTCTCATGTTAACGCAATTTTATTAATGCCTACAAATTCTCCTCGTCAACCACTGTCTTAAACTAAGAAATCCCATGCCCAAAAGAGGCGTCTTCGGCAATATTTCCAACAACTAATAGATTATGCTATCCATTCTGCTCAAAATCCTATTTCCCCCTTCCCACAAAACAAAACAAAACAAATACATCTTCAAGTAATTACAAAATTATCTTAACCACCAATCAGAAAAAAAAACTTTTTAGCACATAAAAGCACAACTTCATCATGTTATTGTGACATAATGTCGTAGATAAATTTCAGTGTCACTCCCGTTGTCGCCACCTACATCCACTATTCATTTTTTTTTTTTAATCACACTTAACTGAACATTACCGAGATCATCTTTACCAGACTATTCACATTCGACGGTCAACAAAATACAAACAAAAGAACGAAAAAAAGATATTAACAAAAAACCTCCACATGCTCTGCTTTGAATTCTATCTATCCCAATAGCTTTAACAGGCCTTTAAGGCCCACAACCTTCCAAGCATGCTTGGATTTCGTAACCGAAATACGAGGATAGAAAGGTCACTCCTATGCCTCAAGGTATTCTTGACTGTATCCCTGTGTGTTCAATGGTCCGGTTTGCCTGCTTGCGGGATGAAAAACACCAGATAAACTGGCGGAAAAAACCCTACTGCCCGCGCCTAAGACCGGATAACTTGGCTATGGCTGAGGAAGATCCTTCAGCTCCTCACGTCTCCGACGGGAATCGAACCTAGGACACTCCTTCCCCAGGCATATGGTTGCGAAGCGCAAAGCCACTAGGCTAACCGCGCGGACTCTGCTTTGAATTACACCCCTGAAATCGAGGTCACCATCATTATTGATTTCCATGAAAACAAAAGCAAATTATGCTGTTGTGAATGTATTGCAACAAGAACCAACCTATAAGTAAACACAAAAAGAGTGCAATCTCTGCCTCAAGGAAACTAAATAAGGCAAATTAATCTCCGTTACTCTCAAACCAACCCAATTCATCTTAACAACTTTAAGTAATGACCACGTCGGAAGCTTGTGGGAATTGTCATCAGACATCTACTGTCTGATGACGATTTCTCCGAAAGGATCAGCACACCCGTCATACCACTGGCTTCTCATGTAATCACTAGACTTGGAGCGCTTTCCTTATAAATTCATAATGTTTGGTTATTGTTTTTAGTCCTCTTATTCCTTTCATGTATTCATGTTGCACTCTCCCCATTTATATCTACTGATTCCATATCTTCTACGAGTTCTTTTCTTTTGTTCATTGTGATATTTATAATCGGTTACTACATTGCTGGAAAAATCAGCAAAATTAACCTTATTTGCAGGTTTAAAATATCTTACCTTCGCTTGTTTAGACAGATTCCAGTAAAATTTGATACTAGAGAGCATTTGGTAATTATCTTTTAAAAAATTTTGTACCAAGTACATAATGTGACCTGCAGCATATTTAGAAGTTTACGAAGTTGATTTTTGTGTGCCCCGGCAGGCGTTGGAAACCTTTTTACTATTAAGTTCCCTTGTTATGCACGCACACACACAAAATATTTCGAAAAGACATAAAGCAATACAATACATCGTTCTAGCTGCATAAAATTTAATGAAATCCCTGAATTTAAAATCTTTACTAAAATTTGAATACATTTTATTTGAACCGTTTTATGGCAAAGCGATTCGAAATTATATATGAGAAACGACAATAAACTATTTATAGTATATAAGCATGATACCCCTACATGCGATGTTTATACACTAGTTGTGTGTAAATATCGCATGATTTTGTAAGTCTGAATTTTCTAATAAGCGGAATTTAAAAATTAGTTTCTTCCGTAATGATAACAATAATAATAATAATAATAATAATAATAATAATAATAATAATAATAATAATAATCTCTGGTTGTCGGCATCAAAAAGGTTAAAAAGGCCAAAAAGGTTGCTGAAACTTACTCGGAAAAGTATGACAAAAAAAAATCCTCCCATTGCGTTATTATTTTCATACTTGATTGAGATTATAACTTTGCCAAGATATTCAGAATTTTTCGCCATGAAAAGAACTGCGTTTCGGAATCATGCTACGGAAGTGTCATGTTCTTTGTATGTGTGTGTGTGTGTGTGTGTGTGTGTGTGTGTGTGTGTGTGTGTAACAAAGGGGAACTTAATAGTAAACAGGTTTCTAACGCCTGCCGGGGCACACAAAAATCAACTTCGTAAACTTCTAAATATGCTGCGGGTCACATTATGTACTTGGTACAGAATTTTTTAAAAGATAATTACCAGATGATATTCATCTCTAGATCACTTTTCGTGCGCTGCCACATGGATTCACTTTGTCCACTTCTGTTTCTTTTTTTTCTAGTCATGACTGCACTCTATCCTAGCGCACACAAACACTAAACATTAGGAAAGTGTATGAATACACAACTTGTTGTTGTGTATTCTTGTGTAAACTTGTTGTTATTGCCTTGATGTTAGACAGCATTATGCTAAATAGTAAGGAAAGCCCATCCATGCACCGCGTAGACTGTCTGGAATATGTCTACCTGTTAGGCGGCATATGTGAGTAGCGTACGAACGGTAAGTAAAATTCTTATAACTGAATTTTTTACATATGTAAGGTCGGACGGACCTGCAAATTATCCTTGCAGGATATTTCAGGATAATTTGTGAGTCTGACCTTACATAAGTCTCGCACTACCTGTACACACACACACATCATTACTGAGAGATAACTGTGCGTTATTCATCAGTCGAGACCTTACATAAGTCTCGCACTACCTGTACACACACACACACACACACACACACATCATTACTGAGAGATAACTGTGCGTTATTCATCAGTCGAGACCTTACATAAGTCTCGTACTACCTGTACACACACACACACACACACATCATTACTGAGAGATAACCTTGCGTTATTCATCTGTATAAATTTACACATAGACACAGTTGAAGCATTATTTAGTTGAGATATATTAACTACTCATATTTCGATTCGCGTATCCTGGATCACAGTAAGTGTAATACAGTTGGGAAACAAAAAATTAAACAATAATGAAGTATTTATAAAATGGAATCTCTCCTTATATACAGTTGAGATACAGCCAAGTAAAACCGACACTATTAGGATCAATACAGATTGATAGCTATACATATCCCAATCGTAACCATTACGTGACTGAATGTCTAAAAGGGTCCAATTCAATGCACGTGTTTCATTGTTCTGTATTCTAATTTGCATTATTGTTCTTCAGAAACCCACAATGATTATGTTTTATGAGACGAAAAGCGAAATATTGGTTAATCTGATGAATAAATTAGTCTAAAATTAAAATGTAAGGTCTCGACATATAAGTCGTGACCATATATTTAAATATAAGCTTAATAGATTATTTATTTATTTTTAGTGGTCCTTGTCATCGGTGTGTAATTTCAAAAGCTAGATTTAATAACAGATAAAGCTCATATTTCTTCACTGTACAATAGGATCTTCAGAGTAACACAATGAGCAGTGTACAAATGAACAGAATATTTGAAGCAACCTCTTAAAACATTACATTAATTTAAATAATTGATTGTATAATTTCAGGGAAAGAGAGATGATGTTTCACATTTTTAGCATTATTATTATATTATATGATTTGATTTAAATGCTCCTTAATGGTTTCAATAGTCACTATGTTAGTTCTGAAAACCGCTAATGTTACAATAAGAAAATATTAGCTTAAAAAAATTAAATTTTACAGAACCCGCGTTTAAATCCGCAAAGCTAATTACCAACTTTGTTTTTAGAGGACACAGCCATTATGATTAGGCTGGCATTATGGGAGTAACCTGGGGACTATCCGCTAACTCCAAAATAGCTGTTTCAGCTTTACACCTAAATAACCACGAAGTTCACAGAAAACTAATAATAAACTTCTGTAACAGGATTCTAATCCACGAAAGTAACCCTTGATACCGTGGTGTCACATTTGATAGCAGCATCACATAATGACAACATTTGGGAAAGAAAAAAAAAGAAAAAAACTAAGTTAAAGATATCTGCCAGGAACAAATCATAAACTTACATGCACAGGGGATTGTAATGCTTCTATCTTTAGAAAAGCAACTCTGGCTCTAGTCTTCCTTGTGACAGAGTATTACTCGCCAGTTTGGAGCCGAAGTCACCACACGATCCCGCGGAAAAACAGCTCAACATAACAATGAGAATCATCTCGGATATCTTAAGATCTGCCCTTCTCCCAAGCTTGCCTGTCCCTTCCCGCATTACTCCACCATGCGGAAGCGAAGAAACGACCAATAGAAAATTAAAATTAGAAATAATATCAATTTGGCATTTCCAGGTAGGAGAACTAGAGCCTTGGCTCTAGTTCTCCTATGTGGAAATGCCAAATGATGGTCCTCAGGTCTAGTGGAGAAGCCTCTCGAATGAACCACAAACAAGTACCCGATCACAGAATACAACTATTAAATCCCCAGGATTCAATCTGCCTCGACAGCTCTGGAGCCAGCTAAACCAGATTTAGGAGCTGTGCCACTCACTACACCTGCGGAGAATTGCAGAGTCACCCTTTTGGACGTATGGCTATGCAGACTATGCATCGTTTCACTGATAACTTCCCCCACACACTTCTTTCCTGAAGACCTCGGGAACTTACACTTACTCTCAAATATTGCTTACGATTTTTTAACTGCTGTCAATCTGTATAGAGTTTTGTCCGTTAATTTATTGTATTTTTACCCATAAGCTAAATAAAAATGAGTGACCGGAAAATATTCATGTTAATATTTATTATTAAGTTTGCTTTATAATATATCAAAGAGTAGACGAAACGTATAGAATGTAAACAATGGCATTTTGCAAAATGCATAAACGCCTAATAAGAGTAATTTTGCGTTAATTTTTGTTTCAGTCGGATCATTTGGGAAGGCACAAAGGGACAAAATGTGTCAAATGAATGGAATTTGATAAAGATTTGCGATTTTCGATATACATGTAATAATATGTGATTGTTATTGTGTCTATGTGATTCAATTTGAACCGATTCATTTTCATTAGAAGAAATTGGCAAATGAGTTCAAAATGATATAATTTTAATGATTTTTATAAATCACCACTCGATATTCTTTGAATAACACACTCTCTCGCAACATTGAGAGAGTTCTCACGAAACACAACGGAAATATCGACAATAAAAATTGCAATCTGAATACTTTAAACTTGTATATAAGCAGCTATATAAGAGATGGCTAAGGCTAATATTCATCTCAAATTAAAAAAAAAAAAAAAGTGTAGCACAATAGTTTTCATTGCTAAATTAAATTATTCACGACTGATTAATAAAAGATTCTTTTTTTTTCTTTTTATAATTTCATTTTATTGGCAAAACAGTCGAGTCATTTCATTTGGGCTATTTCAATTACAAATTTAGTGAAAAGAAATTCATCTCTCCAACGCATATACTAATAGGGTGATCAAAATTAAAGTAACCCTGTTTAAGGCCCTGTGGAGCGCAACCGGTGAACCAAATGCTGCGAAACTTTGCAGGAAATTGTGTGTCATGCGGAAGCGATATTTGAGAGATAAAGGGAAGTAGTTCCAAACTACACCAATAGGGGCGCTGTATGATATAACGAATGTAGATGTAGTAATTTTTTATTTTCATATTTAAAATATATATTTTATGTTTATTCATTAATTAATCAATCTAAATTAGTGAATAATTTAAAGTGAAGTCACTTTAAACTTCCAGAAGATTTGCCTTTAACATTTTCAAGTTTAAATGAATGTAACTTTTGAAGCTACATGAACTCTGGTCAGTTCTGTTAAAAATATATTTTATTCCAGATTGTTGACTATGTTGTCGGTAATTTTTTGATAAGCTTACGAAGTCTGAGTTCGCCTTTTCCGTGAATTGCACTACTTTAAATAATATAATATGCAGTAGATAGAGGCGCTTTGCGTGTCTACCTGCCGTTCTGGATACAACGGAAGTGATTATTTAAATAAAGGCTGGTTAAGCAATATTAGTCCGGACTGAAACAGAGGAAGGCGAAAATTCTGGATAGCAGAAAACTGGATCAATAAGAACACATCAAGTTAACTTCCTTCCTCCTCTCATCTTTCTTGCTACGCTTGAGTCTACCTAAATTTCTATGGGGGGGGGGGATATCAGAATAATGTAAAGTTACCTTTACATTATTATAATAATGTAGAGGTAAGTTTACATTATTATAATATCCCCATTATTATCCCCATTTTACAAATGAATATGTGTGCAAGGCTTGAACTGCTCGAAACACACTCCGACTTAACTAAAAGCTAATATCAGATTATTTTTATTCTTCCCCAAACAAAGTCTGTATATGAGCATTTTATAGGTCTGTTCAGATTATGAAACTATTGAGTATATCCGATTGTTTATTTTTACAACTTTCTACTTTTATGATACAGTTTATTGTTCAACTGTATTCAGAAAAGACTGTATTAGTCTTTAGATGATTATGAGGCCAAATGTGACCGAAATGAATTACAAATCCATTTAATAGTAAGTATGGTAGTCTTATTTTCCCTCGCTTCTTTATTTATTACAAAGTTTCTTTATGAATAACTGAATTATTAATTTTATGCTACATTTATCTCTGAATTAATTTACGCTGTTAGGTATACCGTAGCTTAATTAATATCGACTTTCCGTGTTGTTTGGAAAGACAGGGTTCGAATCTTATCTAGGACGCGAATAATATTTCTATGGGCTTTCAACTAACAATAAGTAAGCAGGTTTCATAGGAAGATGGCAGTTTTTCGTTCCAGAAATTGGAGTTTTTCATCCTACAAGACAAGGAAACTAGCTAGAGAATACACGCAGCTAGCAGATATAAATCAGATAATATTAATCCCTGCTATACCAGAGCATTAAGGGTCTAAGAAGACCTTGCATTGTCGTGACAAGTCATTGAGGCTAACACGGAAGAGGGAGAAGATAAGTTAATTTGCATTAATAGTTGAAAATAATTATACCTTCTACTGGAAAAATAACATTTTTTTTTTTAGTAAGATGCTGTCGTGAATTCTTAAAATAAGCACACAATGGAATAATTATGAATTATACTTTTAGTAATGTTTGTATTTAATGCTCTTGAAGCACTTATTATAAACACGAAACAATGGATAGAAATCCATTGTTTTGTGACTTATCTATGGAGACAATGCTATACCCATTGCCTGCAGATAAGATAAAAAAGTACTCAAAACTTAAAAGGTCATACACCAAAAAATAACACATGTATTTCATAAGTCAACCACAGTTTTCGTTTCACAGTTTCATTCTAATTTCAAGTTTTTTTTTTTTTGTTGTTGTTTTGTTTTAAAAATTTTAATATACTATGCAACCTAGAAATGGCGTTTTCTTCCTTAGCACTAGCCAACCAGATGAGAGACCATAAGTTACGTTTCAGTCGTCGACTAGAAGAGCCTTTTTCTTATGCTTTTTTTAACATGTTTCAGAGGACAGGCAAATAGAGTTCTCCAGGAAACTTGAATTTTTAAACCCGAAGCTTAAAAAAAATTGACCTTGGAATTGACACTATTTCACATACTATTATATACTGCTAAGCCCCACGAAATGGTAGCAGTTGTCTGCTGTACTCTTCTCCACAGATGGCTATGAAATCAGTGATAGCCTTGGGCTAGCTCTCAATGATAGCTAAGAATGGAGACTGTTGTCTCCAATTTTCAAAAAGTTAGGACTAAAACAGCCTCGCCTACTCCATATGGGAAATAAAAAGCATTAGTTGATTTATTTCATTTATTTATTTTTATAAATTAAACTTATCAATACCGGTTGAGCGAAATGCAACAAACTTATACAAACCCTGAATTAACTTATATACTTCAATTAAACCTCCTCTCTAAAGCCTACCCATTCATCCATCTAATATTATCTTCTTAATGAATCATATATGCTCACATTTGTTCAGATTACATTTTAAATTCCAGCTTTCCTGCTGACTTCCAATATTTTTAGATCATCCGAACAACTCGCTACTCTTGTTCACCTTTATATCACTAATAGAGAGAGAAAGAGAGTTTTACCCTTATTACTTGAACCGTTTATGAATCTGTTAAATAATAAGGGCCCTAGCACAAAACCCTCTGAAACCTTAAAATGATTAATTATTCTTATTAGCTGAGAGGCATATTCGGCGGATAATACAAAAAAAAAAGTTAATTAAAATAAACACATTACACCCAGCTTAGATTCGTTAAAAGAAGAAGAAAACGAAATTAATTAAAAATATTCGAACCTCCTTAGGAAATTTAAAGCCTATGGACTCCTCATCCTTAAGAAAATCCGAGTCCTCCATTTCATTCAAAAGGAATTCGCAATTATGTACTAAATAGTGATACTAGCGAATTATCTGGCGTTGCTATATTTTCAACTTAAACTCTTTTATTTTTAATAAAGCGTTTTTCAAATCTTATACTTTTGAATATTTTTTCTCATTTTATTTCTCAAAAATGTGGGTCCAAAAATAGTCCCTACGATGTGCTCGAACAGGAGCTGCATAAAATTTCGGGCGCTATATCGAAATTTTATAAATTTCGGCGATAGATCCGAATAACAGATATATAACAAAAAACTGAATAAAGAGACATTTGTTATAGATAAGCAGGAGATGACTATGAAGAATAATGACCCTAGTCGAGTTATTGGTAAAGTAGAAAATTGCAGATTCTACCTTCCTTCCGTTAATTTCGATTATATTTATTCTAACATTCGATTATATATTCTATAATTCTTTCTGATTATATATTCTAATATATGTGCTTATTGAACTCCAGACTGTCAAGAAAAAACAAGATGTAAAAATGATTAAGCACATGTAATCTGTGTACCGAGATTATTTGAAACGCCACGTTTCGAGAATGGACCATTGTGAGCTTTGTGAGAACAGCTACGAGGCAACACGATAAGGTGAATCAGGTGAGTATCTGATATCGGTTCAGCTTAGTTTATTGTTTCTTCCTTTACCATTTTTATCGCTTCTTTCTATTATTCAATTTTTACAGTTTCGTATCGTGCTAAATTACGATATACATTTACTTTTTTATTTCTATTATGTTTACGACTTGAATAAAATTTCCCTTTGTGAAACCAATTATGTATTTGCTTTCTTTATCGGTTTCCATTCCCAATCGTCTCGAATATAATCTCTCGAGTTATTACGTGAGTTTCGAGTTGCGCGATTCAGCGAGGAACGTATTACTCGTATGTCTTGTATGTATATGTATTTCATACAAATGATATCATTCAATTAAAGTAGTAATTATTTACTAAAAGCATGTTAGCAAAAGGAAGCTATAACACTTAGTTGCATATATATTTTAAAAATATATATGCAACTAAGTGTTATATATTATACATTTTAAAAATAGGTATTTAATAACTTTAAACCGAGATAAAATATTAAGTTTTAATGAAAATGATACAACTTGTTTCAGCCTTTTACAGCCTTCATCAGGTATCCACTAAAGGTAGAACACAATAATAAAAATTGAAGTTACAAAAAAAACTGAGAATTACAAGCATAAAATGCAATATATAACTGACATAAAAAAACGTTTTTTTAAGTTGTTCTATCCAACGCGCCATTGTTTATTGCGTGCGTGCTTGTAAGTTCTTCGTGAACGCCAGTATTAAACAACTGCAGCATGGCTATCAGGGATGTTGTAACTTAAATTGTGTTCAAATGTTCAGGATTAAGGAAGATTTCTCTGGATTCCACAATTTTCCTTTCAAACTCATCACTGCAGCGAAAAATGTTTTCGGATTTATCCCAGCAAACCGAGTGACTTTGGAGGTCATCATGAGGATTGAGAAAAGAACATGACTGGATAGCGCAGATGCATTTGATCTTTTATAGGAGATGTCTCTCTTATGTTCTTCTATGCGTAGTTCAATAGATTTGTTAGTCTGTCCAAAATAAGGAATATTACAATCGCACATACACCTGGATATTTTAGGTTGTGATGAATAGACTTCGGATGGCTTATAAGAGAACGGATTTTAGGAAGTGTAGTGAAAAACGTCCCGATGTTGTATTTTTTAAGGACTTTAGCCAATTTATTGGAGACTGAACTAATGTATGGGATGGAGATGCTACCTTTAAAATTAGTAGTTTCCGTAGTACACTGCCTAGGAGTGTCCAGAAGAAATTTCTTAATCGTTTTTTCAGAATATCCATTTTGTTTAAAAATAAGATAAAGGTGATTAATTTCTTTTTGAAGCTATCTGGTTCATTTAAAAGAGAGCGCGTGCTCTGTGTCCTAAGGTAGAAATAGTTCCGAGCTACTTAAGTATAAAGAGCTAATAAGCTTCATTTCGGCAATGAAAGCATTATTTAAATTAAGAGGATATTAACAGTGCATATATCTATTAGTATGAATGGGTTTTCTGTATATAGAGATTTTAAATCTATCAGAGCATCGTGTAAGAATTACATCCAGGAACGGAAGGCAGTTATTTCGTTCTAGTTCGGCAGTGAATTTTATATTAGAATGCTGGTTGTTAAGATGAAGAAAATCCATGAGAGATGTGTGTCGTGATGACTCCATATAATAAAAATGTCGTCAACATAACGCCTCCAAAGTTTCGGCTTAAGTGAGAAGGATGATATGGCTTTCGTTTCAATATCTTCTAGGAAAATGTTTGCTAGAACCGGGGATAAAGGGTTACCCATTGCTAGGCCTTGGTTCTGTTTGTAAATGGAGTCCCTATATCTGAAGTAGCCACCTTTCTCTTATTTTTAAACAAAATGGATATTCTGAAAACGATTAAAAATTTCTTCTGGATCCTCCTAGGCAGTGTACTACGGAAACTACTAATTTTAAAGGTAGCATCTCCATCCCATACATTGGTTCAGTCTCCAATAAATTGGCTAAAGTCCTTAAAAAATACAACATCAGGACGTTTTTCACTATAAGCCATCCGAAGCCTATTCATCACAACCTAAAATATCCAGGTGTATACAAATTCTGGTGCGATTGTAATATTCCTTATTTTGGACAGACTAACAAATATATTGAACTACGCATAGAAGAACATAAGAGAGACATCTCCTATAAAAGATCAAATGCATCTGCGCTATCCAGTCATGTTCTTTTCTCAAACAATCCTCATGATGACCTCCAAAGTCACTCAGTTTGCTGGGATAAATCCGAAAACATTTTTCGCTGCAGTGAATGAGTTTGAAAGGAAAATTGTGGAATCCAGAGAAATCTTCCTTAATCCTGAACATTTGAACACAATTTAAGTTACAACATCCCTGATAGCCATGCTGCAGTTGTTTAATACTGGCGTTCACGAGAACTTACAAGCACGCACGCAATAAACAATGGCACGTTGGATAGAACAACTTAAAAAATACAACGTTTTTTATGTCAATTATGTATTGCATTTTATGCCTGTAATTCTCAGTTTTTTTTGTAACTTCAATTTTTATTATTGTGTTCTACCTTTAGTGGATACCTGATGAAGGCTGTAAAAGGCTGAAACTAGTTGTATCATTTTCATTAAAACTTATTTAAAAAAAAAAAAAAAAATATATATATATATATATATATATATATATATATATATATAGCGAATTAATAAAGGAGGGAGGGGAGAATCATTCCTGTAAGAATCACTTCTTATTCAGCCTAATCAGGTGTTTGGATCAGAACGAAAACCTAAAATCCAACCAAAGAAAAATAGGAGTAGAAGCTACGGTGGTAACCCATTTTGCATCTTCGTATTGCAAAAGTTGGAAGGAGTTGAATAAAGAGTAGGAGAAATAAAGAGTAAAAGCGAAAGATTCGTGAACATACCGAGGGAACCCAGTCTCCTGTCCATGCACAGCCTCGATAGTCCCACTGCATACCACTATACCAGGACTTTCTCTAGGCACGGGACTGAGATCGACTGGGTGAAGGATGTTCTTCAGTAAAGGTAACAGAAATTTATGGTCTGAGTTACTAAGTGGAGAAGCCACACGTACCGCGCACATGGAAGGAAATTTGGAGGTAGATGGACCGAATTTTCAGAGTTAGAAACAGGAGATGAATGCAGCGAAATTCAGTAAGGAGATTTTGAGCCAGAACTAATCAAAAGAGTGGAATTTAAGTTTAGCATTCTCCAACATGAGATGGTAGTTCTGATAAATGATAAATTGCGAACCCTCACGGGGTTAGCAATTGTGCATTATGTAATTTAGGCGGATGAGGTTGACGATAGTTACTGAGATAGCTGACGTTCCACCAGTAATGGTGGAACGTCACACATCCGCTTCACCAGCATTGCTGGTGAAGCGGATGTGAAACCTTCGTTGTTGTTGCAAATATCAATAATGTTTATAGTTTTTTAGGTTGGAGTTGTATTACTTTTTTATTTTTTGTTGGATTTTGTTACTTTTTACTTTTTTTTCTTTTTCGTACCTTTTTATTTTTTATTGTGATTTTCTGAGCTTTTTAGATTCTTAGATTTTTTAAATTGCATTTAAGGATCTTCAGATAAAAAAAAAAAACAAGAAAAATATAGATGAAAGAAACATGACTACTAAGGGGGAAAATATATAAAAAAGCAGAAATAAAGCAATAATCATAGTTTTGCAAAATGCTAAATTATTTATTCCTATCCTATCCTATTGCCTCAGCCATACGGCTGGTGGGGGTAGCTACCATACTAGGGATGTGATTTTTATTTATATGCTACCATACTAGGGAGGTGATTATGAGCAAGGTGGTTTCCCGTTGCCTTCCTTGCCATAGTATATTTTATGACTATAGCCGTGTGTGTCACGGAACCGGTTTGCCTGTTTTGAGGGATGAAAAACCCGAGTTACAGGGAGAAAAAAACCTCCACATCAGGCCAGTTCACTCACCTTTAGTCGAAAGAGACCTGATAAAGGTTCATCACGTCACTGACGGGAATCGAACCCAAGTCTTTCCCAAAGAGCTTCGTCTAAACTTACTGAGCTACGGAGGCGCCTTATTTGTTCTAACAAATTTTAGTTTTTTTCGCCTATGGCGAAATACTATTCGTTTCTTCAAGAATAATGAATTCATATATATTAACATGTAAAACAGTAAAAATAATATTACTTTTACTGCATTTATTTTATTTTATTTTTTCTTTGTTGCCCCAGGGGAGAATGATCTCGCTTGTTCCACCCTACTTAACGACTTTCGGCAAAATAGGATTAACGGCGATAATCATTAACCTTATTAAATTATTATTATTATTAAGAGAGACCTCCAGGGATTCATCGAGGGGGAGGCCGCATGCTTCACGCACCAGCTATCATACTTAATTTTGAATTTAATCACACTGCTTGCACACACAACATCCAATGGCAATCCATTCCAATCACGCACCACCCTATGAGAGGAAAATCTAGCCTTCATACCATTCTCAGCGGCATTTCCAAGGCTTCTTGTTCTTTCCCCACCTTCCATAAAATTAAAGATTCCATCAAATGAAATCCTGTATGATCCTTATATATATATATATATATGTATATACACACACACACACACACACACACACACACACACACGAGGGTAACCTTTACAAAAGTAGACAAGCTCCTTACAAGTTCATTAATAATACTTTTTTCAGAAATATTATTTTTCTTATGTTAATCCATGCATTAGAAGTATAGTCTTCTACTTCTCTCCTTAACCTATGAAAATGTTAAGGAGAGAAGCAGAAGAGGAATAATACTAGAACTAGTATTATTTTACAGTACTATTCACTAGTCTGATACTAGGGAATTTTACCAGATAATAATAGAACAAAGTGATCCCGTTTGCTTTCCTTGCCGAACAATAAGTATTTGTGTGTGTGTGTGTGTGTGTGTGTGTGTGTGTGTGTGTGTGTGTGTGTGTGTGTGTGTGTGTGTGTGTGTGTGTATTCACGGAGGAGGAGCCGGTTTGCCTGTTTGTGAGATGAAAAACCAGATTTTCGGATGAAAAATATCATTCTACCACCGTACGAAACTCGGGATTCAAACCCAACTCTTTCCGACCAAAAGCTCTAAAATTATAACACAAAACATATAAACTCTAGTAAAATCGTCGCGCACAGACACACAAGCGCATTAAGTAGGACCTTAGCTTCTTATCTAGCAGGCAATGGATATGCACCAACATCAGCACTGATTAAAAAAAAAAAAAAAAAAAAAAAATCAGGATTAAAAGCGTATCGCCTGATACATATTAAAAATGAAGAAAAAAGGCTACATGATTTGTTTTTTTATTTTATAAAATAACACCATACAACCTTAAAGATAAGTGCTAAATATGGCTATTTCAGTTTCATATGAAATTTAAATCACCTGATACGATAACTAGTTTTGTTTCTTTATTTGTCATATTTTAAGAACTGGAAACAAAAATTATTTTTTCTAATCTATTGAAAAAAAATATTATTTATTGTTTTAGAAATATCTTATTTAAATAAATCTGTTTTTTTTTTAATTAAACTTTACGATTACAAGCTTTATAAGAAAATAGGTTCGGTTTATAAGCCGTTATTATGCACAAGAAGGTATGTGCCGACTGCTGTCGTGCACTAAGGAACCAGTGACCTCTTCAGAGTAATAGATTAAGAAACTACTAAAAAAATGAAACAAAATTTAGATTAACACTCAGAAGAGAAACAGTCAAAACAAGACACTAGTGATGGGTTTCCCTAATGCCATGTTTTGATTGTTTCTCTTCTAACATAGCTATCTTTAAGGAGAGTCTCGAGATGATTGTTTGTTGGAGATATTGAATGCTAATATGTTTGGGAGACTTGATGAAGTGATTTTCAAATGTCATTTAATAAGAGCCCTTAGTTTCTGTTGAGGAAGCCATATAAATAAATGAGCTCAGGACACTGCTTTATTCGACGTAAAGGGAATTTGTCGTCTACACAGGGCACAGTGGCTGTACCCTTCTCGATGGTGTTATTTGTGGTAGGGGAAAAGACTGGAAATAATTAATCACATCTCTCAACATACGAATTCAACTTCTCCAATAATCTCTTCCAGACGATGCAAAGGGAGACAGCTAATTCGTGAAACTCATCATTGGAACCTTGTTTTGATTATGTATTTCTATTCTAACAGCTTATCTGAGTTTTGTTTAACTTTATTAATCGTTTCTTAATCTACCACCCTGATGAAGCCATTGGCCCTCAGGATACACAAATTTAGCCAGTGCATAATGTACTCATACATAATAATAATAGCACAAACTAAAAAATTTCTAATTTCTCTCTCTACCACACGCGCACGCACACACACACACACACACACACACAGATAATATACTCACAAGGCAACTGTAAATTCAAGTTAAATCTTTGAATACATTTTCATTAAATAAACAGCTGTTAATTGATTAAATCAGTTAAACCACATTTAACTGATTTCAATCACATTCCACCTAATTAACTGAAAAGTCGATGAATTGTGATCAATTCATCTACTTGTAATATTTTATTGTTGGGGGGGGGGGGAGTAAGCATGCTATTTATTTTTATTGAGTGACTTAGTATTTGTTCACCAAGTTAGTTATTCACACGTGACGTCCCTGAACGGCGTATGGTCTTTCCAGAACCTAACAGGATTTTGGGAGTAAACCTGCTAGAAGTGGTAGGGTTACAGATGCCATTTCCAGACATTAGTAGGATAATCCAGGCCCGCTTCTTCACTAAAATTGAAGCCCTATGTAAGCGCCTCTGTTGTGCAATTGGAAGAACGGTGCTATATTGCACCTTTCGGTTGGAAAAGGCCGAAGTTCGATTCTCGTTCGTGACAAGAGGTGTTTTTCTCCTGGAAATTCGGGTTTTTAATCTCGCGTACAAGTAAATATCAGTTATGGGCAGTAGATGGCGCTGTGTGTAGATGATGACGTTAGTAACGGTTCTGTATAGTGGATTAAATGGTGGAGAGGGAGAGTAGTTGTAGAGTAGAATTGAGTGCCATCCCTCGATGTTTCCTTGGACTTCTTAGAGGTGTCACGTAATAATAATAAATATTTAAGAGCTGGTCGACATTTTTTTTATTATTATAGTTTTACCAGAAGCAAATATACAGCTATTGCAGTAGTGCAGTAAATATAGCATATTGAAAATATAACCCTTAACACGTTTATTGGATATTATTATTTCTAAAACTGTACACAGCTTGGAAAGAAGTCAACGGGCTCCCCCATGAGTAATGTGCATCGTGCCATGTAACGAGTCACGTGTTTGTAGCCGGTATAAACTGGAGGAATATGATGCTCCGGAGTCACTGTAACTGTGTCTGAGTGAACTGTAGAAGTCTCAAAGAATTGAGCCATCCCAGGTCAAATCAGTAATATCATACTGACATGGAAGCGCAGGGGTCAACTGCAAATACTACCCGCAGTGACGTCCAATCCCACTCACAGAACGTAACCGTAGGGCGCTGCGAATTTAATATGCAAAAACCGTCATTTGTCGGCCGATACGTTGAATGCGGAGTTGCGGGCATCGACTGTAACGATAATCTGTACAAAAACATTCAGAACCGAGGCGCGCAACATGGATTTCCATGATAGAACCGCAATATGCAAGCCCCACATCCGAACCAACATGAAGCGCCCTCTTCGTTGGTGCAAAGAGCGTGTACAGTGGGACGTGGAAGCTTGAAAAGCTGTGTTATGGAGCGATGAATCACGCTACACCCTCTACCGAACAGATGGACGGATGTGGGTGGGTGTGGATGCCCGATGAACATCTCTTACCAGAGTGCGTAATCCCAGGTATGAAATTCGGAGGTAGCAGTGTGATGGTAGGGTCCTGCTTTTCCTGGTTTGGCCTCGGATCTATGTATGTGCTGCCACGAACTCCAAGGGGTATCTGAACATTCTGAACAATGTAATGCTTCCTACTTTATGGCGTTTCTACGGAACTAACCATTGTTTCTTTTAGCAAGAGACAATGCACCTTGTCAAAAGGCTGCTGCTGTAACTGAGTGGTTTGTGGACATGAACATTACCACACTTCACTGGCATCCACAAGCCCTGATCTCAATCCTAAAAATCTGTGGGATGAACTGGAGCATCGGGTGAGGTCAAGGGACGCCCCCCCCCCATGACAGTCTAGGACCCATTACACGCCTATAGGAAGATTGGTTCAAAAATTCCCATTGATCGCTATCATATGCTTGTGGAAAGTATACCCCGAGACTGTAGTCATCGCAACGAAAGGAGGTTCTACATCTTATTAAGGTGGGCGTCATGGCTGTTTGTTCCTCACATTATGGTGTCCACTAACTTCTTTCCAAGCAGTGCAGTTCCAAACTCATTAAGAAAGCAATGCATAAACACTGTGGTTTTTAGAGCCAAAATATTCAAAACCTACATTCAACAATAAGAGGATGAAATCAATCGAAACAATTACAAGAATCTGATCAATGAATGTTTATCCCTCAACCGAAATGAGGAAATTTTGTTTAAAATTAATTTCATAAAATAATCCATTCTAATAATGGTTCCAATGGATTGCGTAATTAATAATAATGACGATAATAGTAATAATAACAGTTGTTCATAGTTTTAAAAAAATCCATAAGATCTTTAAACTACAAAGAAAAGGAAGTGCCCATAATTTCAGATTGCTAAATTAGAAATTTCTTAGAGCAGTGTTGTCCACCTATTTGCAAGCGAATAATTAAATTATAACAAATTTCTGTTATACTATCACAGAGTGTTCATCCGTTTGATATTGACGTGTTGTTGTTGAGTTCCACGAAAATGTGATTAGATATCTTCTTTCTCTGTAAATATTAGATAACACCAATAGTACATTGTACTGTTGGCGTTTTTCGTTCGTCGACTAATAATCCTTAACGGATTAGATTTAAATAACAACACCTGAGGACAATGGTAGTGGTGTTTCGCATAACAAGTTTTAAACCTAATAAAAACTAAATAATTTCGAAACCAAGTATCTCTAAGAAATCAAAAGAAATGAACTATTCCCACACAAAAGTCAATAGTATTTACAGATATATACATTAGAGATCCGACATGTAGAGAGAGAGAGAGAGAGAAAAACGGATGTATTAAATATGCATAATGCATCCAGCAGTCGAGTTATCAAGAACATCTAGACCTGCAATTGATATGTCGGTCACGATCTTTCCGAAATATTAAAATTCTTCTGGCGAAGGCAAGTTTCAATATCAGTTAATTATTATCTTCTTTTTTATTATTTCTCGTCATTGAAATCGCGATTTCAACAATCAGATAAAGGTTTTCCATATTCATTCATACAAAACAAAACCGAAGCATGTTAAACTTGTATCGTCTTTGACCATGATTGGCTCTGTAGACTTTAGTTTTTTTTTTGTTTCGTTTTGTTTTATTTTAGTGGTGGTCCCGCACTGCCGTGACTTTCTGACATAATTGTAAAACTTTTCAATTTTGAAGGACCATCTGTGAATTTCAGGAAATGACAGAGAGTTTGGCTCTCGGGTGGTAAAATAAACAGCAGTAATGGAGTTTTTCAATATAAAAAGCTTTAAACCAGTTATTTTCCAATTTTCTCTTAGGGAAAAGTGTAAAATTTGGGGGAAATCTGCTTTGTCCTATTGAATAATAGGAGCTCTGCAGCTGTCTGCTGGGCGTATCCGAAAATATTTATATTAAAAGTCCAAGCTGTATAATTCAACCCAAACTTTTATATGCTTTTATATTTCTCACGAATTTCACCAAAGGAAACTAAAACTATGTTATTATATTTTATGAGATTAAAATATCCCTTACGAACTAAAATAGTAATTGAAAACCAAACTCTAGAACAAGTCATAATACATTTTCAATATTTAGGATGTGATATAATTATTATTATTACGTAACACCTCCAAAGAGTCCAAGGACACTCATCGCGGGAGGAAACTCTACTTCGCTCCGCTACACACATCTAACCGTCTCCACTACTACACACACAACTGCCATCAACGCCCTCTACCGCCAAGTGCCCACCACAACAACAATATTTTTTGTCTGTAAATTGCGTATGTTCTGAAGGCCGATTTGCATGTACGCGAAATGAAAAACCCTGCTACCGCCATGAGATCGGCTAACTCGCATTCAAATGATAAAGCCCATATAAAGATTTCTCTCGTAACAACGAGAATCGAACTTAGGTCTTTTCCAATCGAATGCTGATTAAATGTTAATCTTTTGAATTTTTCATTCGTTTCATTTCCTCTCAAAGTGGAGACATTAAAGTACATTTCGAACAGGTATTATAAGCATTTTTTTCCCACAGAAATATTCACGAATGCACTTACAAGTTACTCGTTCCGTTTCTGTAGGTAAATCGTCTTCAACCACTTGATTTCCGTGGAAGATTTCTTATAAAAGAATATCGGGGGAGGGGAGCTTGCTGAGCTCAAAAAATATTAAAAATAATCGGTGATCTAATCCTAGCAGCCGAAGTTAGGGAATTCCAACAGCATTCTTTATCGGATCTTTGTTGTTATTTATCGTTATTGAGATTCTAGTCAAATTTTCTGGTTGAAAATTGGGAATGAGGATGAGAACCTCTAATGATTAAATTAGAATTACGGCCGAAGTAATTAAGGCTACAAGATTTGTTAATTGGATATGTTCGTCTGGCCATTTCATTTGTTTTTTTAAGATGAAATAAATCCAACTCTCCGGGAGGAAAAACAAAATGCAAATGAGAGAAGCAAGTAAAAGATGAGACTTTTTTTTTTTTTGTATTTTGGCGGTCATGAAAAATTTTAAAAGACTGTAAGACAACAGTAAAACACTTAAGAAATTTTTATAAAATGGTCAGGCTTGTTTTTGCCTTAAGAAAGAGCAACCGAGATCACGAGGAAACTAACTTAGCTGGAACAGGAAACGTCACTATGACCAAAAAATGACAATAACCATACCGCTCTTACAGAAGAGAGATGCTTTGTACAAATCGAAGCATTTCAAAGATAATATATGTAAACTGCTGAGTCATCGGGGGGGGGGTTTACCTAATATAGTCACATGTTATTAGAAATGGGAAATGCATTTCATATTACTACTGAAATAGCGTGGTGTGCTGCCTAAAACAAGGAGGGGAGGTATAAAATCACTACTCCTTAAAGACTAGCATCATAGACGTAATTGTAAATTCTCGATTTCTTTTGGAAGTATTATGGCAGAAACAGAATACTGCAGAAGAGTGAAAATAGCGCTTTGAACCTGAAAAGCTGTTCTACTGCCTACATCAGCTTAAGATCGTCGCTTGTTGACTCAAACTATGAACACGAAATATAAAATAGTTTTGGTAGTCATTAATCAATTTGTAAACCACACATTTCAGATTAAAATGGGAAAGAGCTTTCTAGTCACGCGTCTACTCTAAAGAATCAGAGGGAGAGGGGAAGAGTAGAAAGAGAATCATTCACAGAGTTCCGTTTGTTCTACACCTAAATTACATGAAAGCGATCCTAAAAAAAAAAAAACGATCGGCGAGACATGCAATCTCTGAGTCCACTCCATTTCATTGCTGCTATAAATATGCGCTAATTATTTCCTAACATGAGTTAATTATTTTCGATAGATTTTAATGTTTTTTGAACGGACAGAAAAATTAATCCGTTCGACGTTGGTTGATAAACTTTAATCCTATATTTTTGAATATTAAAAACAAGTTAAAGAAATAAAATGACATAAAATGATATAAAAGAAGAAGTTAAAAGACAAAAAATATTAATGCGATTTAAAAAAAATCAGAGAAATAAATTAATCCTGTGTGTTGTGTGTGTGTGTGTGCGCGTGCATGCGTGCGCGTGCGTAAAATAATAGCATGCCTTAATCTACTGTAGAAATGATTCGTTTGTTCTGGACCTATCTACAAATTCCATGAACCTATAAAAATGGTGGCATAGTGTATAAGAATTCATTCACTGTCTTCTTGTTTGAAGAAAATCTCCTGCGAATTCTAGTGCTGACTGAATCAAGGCATCGAATAAACGAAAAACTAGTGATGAATACAGGATTTTTAAATTCAACTGGAGTAACAAATACTTGTTTTGAATCGAGAATAAAGTTAAGCCGATTTGTCTTACCTTTATAAAAGTGTATTTGTTATGAAACAATATAATATATGGCTTCCATTACCAGAGTGAACATAAAGGAAAATTTGATTCTCTGACTGATGAACTTAAAAATAAAATCAACACTTTGAAGGCCTCTTTGATCTAGCTTTACTAACAAAATATCATTAAGAAACAATGTATTTATAATGAGTCAAAGGGGCTAGTTATGCAGCGACAGAAATAACTGCAAAAACTGAAAAGCCCTTGACCGATTTAGCATTTGCGTACTATGCTTATTAGCAATTTTCAAGACTATGTCTGAAGGCCATGATATCACAGACACAGTTGTTGATATTCAGTCGTGGAAATGATAGTTAAAGCAGTCTGAAAAAACCCTAATGCTGTTTCAATGAAATTTTCATTTATAAAATTCACTAAAACTAAATCCCTCAAATTTTGACAGGTGAATGCAGACAGAAAATTATGGCACAGAGGGACTAGCATTTTCCCAAACATCAGAATATAGTGCAAAATGAACTCGCAGATAATCTTACTCCAAACATCCGCGAAATATTATTATCAGTAGTAGTAGTAGTATTTAGTTTTAGTGAATTTTATAAATTAATCGCCAAAGACCAGCTAACTTGGCTATGTCTGAGAAAGATCCTTAAGCTCCTCACGTCGGCAACGGGAATCGAACCCAGGACACTCCTTTCCCAGGCAATGGCTGCGAAGCGCATAGCTACTCGGCGAACGGCCGCGCGGAAGAAATGGTATCTCCAACTAATAATTCCATGCGGTAATTGAAACAACGGTATAATATAATATTTAGATACATTTGTATGAAACGTTGGACAATGCCAAATTTTTTAAGTACTAGACTAGCGCCATAAATACTCTTCAGTCTCTAAAGAACTAAACGTAGAACTTTATCAAGTCATTAAATGCCTCAATAAGCAGGGTGGATTAATTTCATCTACCACCTAAAGACTTTCACAAACATCTATATCAGCAGTGAAATTGGAATACGCGATCTACTGGATGGAGATGGAAGCACTATCCAATTGACCAAACAGGCCAGCGTTCAATCAAATCCAAGAACTACATTGTAAATCAACTCATTGTTTCATTGCAGATATATGATTATAGTGGATTTATTACGAAAGGCAGTAGATTCATCTATTAAAACATCTGTTTTTCCATTTATGTTGATAATATGTTTACAAATTCTAGACTTCATTTCTTTTGCCACATGAACGATTATATTCCCAGTAAGCTATGTGAAATGGGCGTACCAGCAGTGGACTGATTCAGGTTGAATAAGAAACAGAAGTACTGAAAATCATACGAATGTGTACGATTATTTGCAATTTAATATGCGGTCTGAAATTTTTAATGATTAGTATGATCCATATGCATTTCAATGTTCTATTACTAATACATAAACATTTTTTTCAGCATTCATTATGGAATTATAACTTCAAGCGAAGTATACTTTGGTGAAGATACTAATTCTACTGAGAGAGATAATTCTGACATTAAAAGAAAGATACCAATGAGATAATTCTTTGGAAGCAAAAACATGTTTAATTTTAATTTACTTTACATAAGAATTCCCGATTTTACTAGAGCCATGTACAAACCAAGATCATTGATTAACAAATCAATTTGTTAATTGCCTGGACATTTCAATCGATGTCGATGCAGATGTAGCAATGGAGTATCAGAAGTAAGAATATGTTGATTAAAGTTTTCAAATATATTTTAGTTGCTATAATTCTAAGTTCTTTAATGCAAAATATTTCCAGGAAAAGGTCAACAACAACTAGATTCTTCGCTGCTTAGAAACCCATCAGTTAATTAGTGATCAAGAATATGTATTTTCGCTATTCTCATTCTACAGAGGTCCTCCATGCTAACCTTACCCACCTTTGGACACAGGCTAAGGAAATTTGGAGAATCGCATGTCGTCGCTCTTTTCCATGACATTTGATCGAGTCTCGCATCGCGGTTTTCTTTCTAAGCTGCCATTCACCCTTTGTGAGTGAATTGCCAGCTTCTTCTCTGGTCGTCCACTGTGTCTCATGGTGTATTGTCATCTATCAATGTCGGAGTGTCCCAAGTCGGAGCGCTCCAAGACATCACTGAATCTCCTCTCACTAATGTTCAATCCTATTTATAGCTTTGCCAATGGCAGTACACTCCAATCCTCTTCGTCATTCACAAATCCTTGTAGTACCCAGATGACTCAAGCTTTAAGGTCTTGTATGGCGAATGTCTTAAACACTAATCTTCTAGCACTGCTTAAGTAGGCTGAAGATAATTTAGTAAATTTTCATGCTGTCAAAACACAATACTGTCTAGAAGAAAGACCATGTCATATTCTTCCTCAATTTTCATAAAACACTTCGCTCGCCAATCAAGATCAGTTTTTGTTTCTTTCACATCTAGTCTATTCTGGCATAAACAGATCACGACTCTTCTGTATAAGTTACACACAGTTGAAAAATATTTAATTAAGAAAGATTAATTACAGATATTTCGATTAAGAAATATCAGAAACAGAACAAATCGAGTGCAGTAGAACACGGGATTACTTATACTAGCCACATCCTTTGAAATGAAAGTCAAATTACTACGTAGATGTTCCCATAAATATGACTATCTCTTTAAAGAAAGATTAGAAGTACTTCCGCATCGCCCAAATCTCAACCTTAACACTCCAATGCAAAAATCTGGGAATTAAACAGCATAATTCTTAATTATTATTAAGAATTATGCTGTTTAATTATATAAGTTTTTATTACATGTACGCATACGCTTCGATCGTTTTTAAATCACACGCACATCCACTTCAACTGTGCTACTACAGGGTGTCCCAAAATTCACGCAAGATTTAAATAGCGCCATTTGTGCGGTAAAGTGTTGCCAACGAGAAAAAAAAGACAGCATGACAGCTGACAGTTCAGGGTTATTAAAAATGACCACACACAGCGAAGAGAGTTCGTTGAATGGATTATGGAACAACAACAAGTGGATGCTTATTTTTCGAACAAAATCATCTTCAGCGGTGAGACTCATTTTCATCTTGCGGCTTCGTTAATCGACAAAATTGTCGCATTTGGGGTTCAGAAAATCCACGAGTGATTGTTGAGAAACAAATGCATCCACAACGTGTCACTGTTTGGTACGGATTTTGGACTGGAGGCATCATCGGTCCATTCTGCTTCAAAAATACGGCTGGTAAGGCAATAACAGTTAATGGTGCTCGCTATCGCGACATGATAATCCAGTTTTTTGTGCCTAAATTGCAAGATATGGATGTGGACGACATGTGGTTTCAACAAGACGGTGCCACATTCCATACACCCCGAGAAACAATTCAATTACTGCATGAGTCATTTCCTGGTCGTGTAATTTCCCGTTTTGGTGATCAGAATTGGCCGCCCAGATCATGTGACTTAACGCCGTTGGACTTTTTTCTTTGGGGTTTTTTGAAGTCTAAGGTTTATGCCAAGCCCACGACCACCCACGCCTTGAAGGAGGAAATTGAGCGCTGTATCAACGAAATTCAGCCACATTTATGAAAAACTGTCATGGAAAATTTCGACAAAAGAGTGCGTATGTGCCAGCAAAGCCGTGGAGGCCATTTACCCGATATGCTATTCCATGCATAAGCCTATACTGTATACTTTATGAATCAATAAGAAATTACAATTTTTAATTATGTTTTCTATCAAAATTACTTCTTGCGTGAATTTTGGGACACCCTGTAGTATCAGTTTTTTTTACTTGGCTGTCTTGCGACTGCATATAAAGGAGAGATCCCACTCTCCATTTACCTTCATTTTTGTTTAATTATTTGATGTTTAACTGTATTACACTGACGATGATCCACGATACATGTATTGAAATATCTGTAATTAATCTATCTTAATTAAATATTTTTCAATTATACAGAATGAATAACGCACATCACGACTATGGTCTGCCTTCATCCTCCAAAAAACTTCGTTTTTTTTTTTTTTTTTTTTTGTTGTTGTTGTTCTAAACATTACGTCTCTCCTACTGAACTCCTAACACTTTATAAATCTTAGAATTTATCTAAAATTCTAACTTAGAAAAAAAAAAATCAAAGTTTTGAAATAGTAGTCAAATATTAGATTTAAAAAAAAAATAAAAAAATAAAAAAAAAATTTCAAATTGAAAAAATATAAATTTCAAAATATTAATTTGGTCATCCTAAGACCAAATTAATATTTTTTAATTTATATTTTTTCAATTTGAAATTTTTTTTTTTAAATCTAATATTTGACTACTATTTCAAAACTTTGATTTTTTTTTTCCCTAGATGGCGCCATATTAGGACTTTAGTCTTGTGTTGCACGCTGCAATCACTTATACTAGCCCCCACTGTTACACCGGATTGTGGTCGTCTTACATTTGTAACAAACTTTGTGTTGTGTGCTCTGAAGATGCTGGATATAATACCAGCGATTTAAGTTAATAAATAGTTATTTTCTTAACCATCTGTGTTCTTATTATACCGTGAAACCTATTACAACTTGTTCACTCCACTTCCGATGATCCGTTCCTTAATTAGCCACCCAAAACCTTGTCATCATCAACTCAAATACCCTGGTGTATATAAAATATTGTGTGATTGCGATATTCCTTATTTTGGGCAGACAGACAAATCTGTCGAATTGCGTATGGAAGAACACATGAGGGACATTACTTACAAGAGACAGCGAGCGAGTGCATTATCAAGTCATATCCTTTTTTCGGCTAATCCTAATGATGAAAGCCAAAGTCACAAAGTCCGCTGGGAAAAATCTACAAACATCTTCCGTTGCAGTGACGAACTAGAGAGAAAAATCGTGGAATTTAGAGAAATCATCGTCAATCCTGTTCATCTAAATAACAACTTGAGCTACAACCTCCCAGATAGTCATTCAGCTGTAATCATGTACTGACGTTCACGTGTTGCCGCAAGCACGCACTCTCCCAACAATGCAACAAACGAAAGAACAGCTTCAAATACAACTACAACGTTTTCATGCTAATTATGTATAGAGACTGTCTATGTTGTTCATAGCCTTTTAACCCTCAATAGTAGTGTTTTTATATTAAAACCTTTTTTACTTAAATCTCGGTTCTAGTCATTCAATTCTTTATAAAACTATATATATACACACACACATACAGAGAGAAAGAGAGAGAGAGAGAAACAGAATTATAATTTTTTATTTATTTATTTATTTTTTGCCTCAACCGCTTATGAACTCAGGACTGGTTCAATAATCAAAATTAATATAAATGATAGATGCCAAGAAATAATATTCTTGGTTTAATCCTTTACTGCCTTACAGTACACATAATCGGATCGATATACCTTAAGGCTACTAGTCAGTAATGAAGATTATAAATTTAAAGTTTAATTTTCGATTATTATTATTATTGTTACGCGAAACCTTCATAGAATCCAAGTACTCATCGCAGAAGGGTACTCAATTAGTATTTTTTTTTTAATTGTAACTGTTATTATATATTATTATAATATATACAATATTTTTTTTTTTTAATCGAGAGGCGAATTGCCCAGTCGCACTTCCAACCGCTTTAGAAGCGTTTAATGTCAACATCTCCCTTCTTTTCGCGAGCACTATCATAACATTTGTTAGAAAGTTTGGTTATTTAAAGAACTCGATCAAGTAGCAGTACTCTTGCAAAACTACGATGAAAGTTATAATATGTTTTATTAAACTTTGACCCATTTTGGTTTTTTGGTACCCTAGACATCATTTTGTTCTACCTAATTTTCCCAATACGAATGATCTGAATGAAACCAAAACACTGATACCGTCGAATTTTAATTTTAAGGTAAATCTTAATACTGAATTCAATTTTCCAGCCTGGTTGACCAAGTGGATAGCATATCCTCTCCCCCCCCCTCCTACCTACCAACAGGTGATGGGTTCGAATCCCACTGCAAGCATTTGTGTTTGTAAATTTCACTGCCCGGGGTTTGATGTTCATGTCTAGTCTACAACAGGGGCTATGGAGTATCTAATCCTTTGCCTACCCATAGTGCTAATTTACAATAAGCGTAGAGCCATAATTGAGTGGGATTCACATAGCACTATTTAAAAAAAAAAAAAAGTTAATGCAAAATTATTAATATCAGTTTGATCTTTTGAAAAACACCTTTGCTTCTTTCTTTTTCTTCTTCTACCTTGGATCTTAGATCCAATATTACAACGTTCAATGCAATCTCCATTTCTACCATTTCTGCGGTCTTGCAACTAGTCTTTTACTACTTTGTATCTCTCTTTCTATCCTTCTAATTTATTTGCTTTTTCATTCTGTTAATATGCTTTTACCATTCTTTATTTTTTATTAACCAAACCAACAGGAAAAAGGAAGCGCTCTTTACGTAAGCGCTCTCTTTTACTTCATATTTCTGTTATTCCTTCTGATTAATGTGAATTTGCTAAATATATAACACTCACCACTTGTTCTATTATTTTTTTCTATTTGATTGTCCTGATTGCTTTGCCAGTATTTTATACGATCGCTTGCTTTAGAGCAGTGTTTCTCAAATTATGGTAAGTATCCCCCGGGGTACGCGAAAGGTCGTTAGGGGATAGGTGGCAATTTTCGGCCATACATAATTAAAGGGGTCACTATTTCTCAACAAACAGTGCAATTAGAGACAACCAGGATAAAACAGCACTAACTAATGAATCACATCCCCCTCTCCAACAGAAACTGCTGTATAGACCAAGCAAAACCATATGTTGCCAGTGGAAAATATGGTTTTGCTTGACACCACCCCCTTCGTTAACGTGTTAAAACTAAGAAATTTTTAGTGAATGTGTTTCAGATATTATGGAATTCGGTTGAAGGGAATTAGCATTTCAACTCAACTGTTGAAATGCTAATTTGTCTTCGGTTCGCGCGATCTTTTGTTAATACCGCACCAATCATATGCAGTTCTTCGCTGCTCTACGTATCTAAAGTCTTGTAATTACTGGTAATTTTTGCTTGAAATAATGGGAAAGAAGATGACGCTATTTGGGTGGATGATTTTGACGATGCACACAAAGAAACTGTTCTCGATGCCAAAAGTAGCGATGCGAGTAAGAGCTTCTTGGTAAGTCGCACCATTTTCAGTTTTTGTTTTTTTTTTTGAAAACTTTAGTTTCTGAAAATTCCCGCACGTATCTCGCAACACGATTTTTTAGCTTTAATTTTTGGGAAAAAAGTTAGAGTTATATTCGAGTAAATACAGTATTTTTTTTAGCTTTCAAATTCTTACGTATGGATCATTAGTTAAAGATTGAATTTATAAAACCCCCGAAAAAAAGAGAGCAATATAGCAAATACAAGTAGCTGTAAGCAACAACAAAACGTTGATATTGCATCTGGATCAAATGAAATTGATAAGAGTGTGTCGTCTGACATCTCTAGAGAACCAAAATTTAAAAAATAAATCATATCTTTTGTTTACATGAACATATAAACAAATATTTTAAATTAATTTATCAGTTTTAATTAATTTTTAATCAATTTATTTATTTCTTTTTAATTAACTAATTAATTTATTTTTAATAATTGATGAATTTATTTTTAATTAATTGATGCATTTATTTTTAATTAATTTTTTTAATTACTTAATTAGGGGTACTTGATAATAATGAAAATTTAAGAAGGGGTACGCGGATATCTGAAGTTTGAGAAACACTGTTTAGAGCAGTGGTCGATATCGACCAACAGGGGTCGATATACCATTGTTAGGGGTCGATAGAAAAATATAAGACATCATTGTACGGGTAATATTTAATTAGGTTAACTTGAATTAGCCCCATCCTGAATGACAATGCAATTAAGAGTGAATCGTGGGAACAGTGACATGAATAGGACCTGTAAGATGGAGCAAGGTCATGAAAACAGTTACTGAAGCCAATGAAGTAGGCCAAAATGACATATTTACCAATAAACGGATGTTGGTGGTTACCGCCTGCCGGCGCGCGGGGGGGGGGACGAGATTGCAACACGTGCGCAGTTGCTTATTTACTTATACTTACACGTATTCGATCCCAGTCTCATTTTTGCGCATCGACATACAAGTGAGCGTTGATGTTCTAAAATTCATCAACATACATATCATAATTCAATCGTTATTCATTCACGAACTAATCTCTGTGTTGAAGAGTTGAGCAGGGCTGGTACTAATACCAGTGATAGTAATAGTAGTAGTAATATAATAATATATACTATATTATACATACAATAAACACAGTAACTATAAAATAAACAATCTAAAAACTCATATAAGCGTCTTTTTTGCTTGTCTATTATAATTACGTAATAGTAAAATAGAGGGGGTCGATAAAAAGTCACGAAACTCTTGAAGGGGTCGACGATCAAAGAAGTTCGGCGATCCCTGCTTTAGAGTGTTATATTCTTTGATTTTTCACTTAGTTATTGTACTGCAAATAATGTAGCTGTGTGTGATTTCCAGATTTTGAGGAAGTTTTGAGGGAGGGGAAGCGAACAATAATAATTGTGTGTTTGATCATAACTGAAAAAAAAATCGTGTAAAAAATTTGTTTTCTATCTTATATATATATATACACACACATAATATTCTCGATTTTACCCCTTGGCCAGCGATGTCTAAAATATTGTCTCTTCTGTCCATCTCCAAAAAAAGTTTGCCAATCCCTGGTATACTATCATACTACATTCGAACGGCCTTAACTCTTTTCCTCCACTTATCCTCATAAAAATAAAAAATTTAAAAAAAAAGAATGCCTACACTGCTAGATTATTATTATTATTACGGGCAACTCCAAGGAGTCCTTAGACTCATCGAGGGAGGCCCACATCATGTCAAGAACAACCATTCAACATTCACACAGTATCTATCATACTTCTCATTGAACTCGTTTACAGTCATGGCACCCACAACAGAATCTGGCAGCTTATTCCACTCATTTACCACTCTCCAAGTAAAAAAACCTAGCTATAACACCCTTGCTAACCACACTCTTACCAAACTTCCATGGATGGTCCCTAGTCCTCCCACTACCAGTCCTATTATCAAAAATATCTTCTGAATTAATCTTATAGAAACCCTTCAGTAATTTTAATGTCTCAATCATATCACCCCTTTTCCGCCTATCAACCAATTTCTGCAGCCCAACAAATCTTCAAGCTGTTCTCATAAGGTTCATTCCATAGTCCTGCTATTATCTTGGTCACTCGTCTCTGGATCCTCTTCACCTCCTCCCCATCAAGAAGAAACCCTGGCACCCATATCTGGGCACAGTAGTCTAGATGGGGTCTTATCAAGGCTCGATACAGAGGAACAATAACCTGTGTGTCTCTGCTCGTTAAAGTGTTTTTCAGCAACCAAGTGATATGATGAGCTGATTTTGCCACTTTTGCGATGTGTCCCCTAAACTTCAACTCCCTATCCACCAACACTCCCAAATCCCTGGCCTCGTCAATCTCCTGTAGTACAGTTCCACCAATGTGATATACTGCTGCTAATCTTTTCACCCCAAAATGCAAAACCTTACATTTTTCCACATTAAATTGACATCCATTCTCCTTAGCCCAGTCCTCCAAACTATCCAAATCATCCTGCAAAATTTGACATCCTGAGCATTCACTATTGCTCTACCTAACTTTGCATCATCCACAAACAGATGCACAGTTCCTCTCAGATCCTTTCCTATATCGTTAATGAACAAATTAAACAGTAGCGGTGCAAGAACAGAACCCTGCGGCACACCGCTAGTGATAGGCCGTCTTTTGGACTCTACTCCTGAATAAACCACTCACTGATATCTCTCCATCATATCCATCTCATTAACCCTATGTCCATTCTCATATGCTGATTAGAATTCATGTGGTATTCTATCAAAGACTTTAGCAAGGTCCAGTAGAATCACTGTAAACCCGTTACCCTTATCCAGTTCAGCAGTCACTGTGTTATAGAACGTGAGCAAGTTACTGAGGCATGATCTACCCTTTACAAAACCATGCTGTCCCCCATAAATTATCCCTTTTCATGTATCCAATCTTGTATTTTCCTCTTGACTATTTTCTCCAAAACCTTGACAATAATTCCTGATATGCTGATCGGCTGGTAATTTTCAACAGCAGTCTTGGAAGTTCTTTATGCAGTGGAACTATTTTCCCCTTTCCACTCCCTTGGAACTAACCCAGACCCGAGACTCAAATTAAACAAAATGGTCAAAGGCACTGACAATTCTTTAGCCGCTTCTCGTGCGATACGAGCTGGTATACCATCCAATCCCGCAGATGAGTTGACATTGAGGTTTTGTAATAGACTATTCACCTCCACTTCATTCACCACAATTCCCATATAAGCTATTTGTTCTTCCATTTCTGCAATGTCACCACATGGATGATATACTCTTGCAACGTGCTCACTCAGTAACTCAACTATATCAACTGATTCGGTTATCTCCCTACCATCGGCATTCTTTAAAATGAATCTGCCGTATACATTTTTTCTTTTACTTGCAACATATCGAAAAAACTGTTTGGGATTCTCTTTAGCCTGCATGGCTAATGTTCTTTCATAATCCGCTTTTTCTTTTCTTACCACACTTGATACCCTTCTGGCCTGCACTTTATACCGTTCGTGTGCCTGCAGGTCACCTTTCTCTTTAAATTTCCTCCACAGTTGTTTCTTTTTTTGCAGCTCAAGCTTAATGGTGTTATTCATCCATTTAACCCCTATTTGTTTTACTACTCGGACCCTAGGTATACAATCAGCCATAACCTCCTGTAAATGCTCCTTGACCACTTCCCATGCTCTATCAACATCCAGCCCTTGCAGTTTTACATGCCATGGCACTGAACCAAGCAATCTCCTAAGCTTGTCATACTTGCCAGCACGGTAATTCCACATATACCCTGTCTTAATCGAAAATTCCACACCTTTAGCCACCTCCCAGGTCAAGACCTTATGATCATTCTCACCAATAGGTGGCAACATGGTCATATTCATTACAGTCAAATTCTCAGATGCTATTACCAGGTCAAGCACTCTCAAACATCTAGTATTTTCAATTACATGCTATCTCAGATAGTTATCCCTTAATAATTGAATAAAATCCAGTTCCTTTCTCACTGTGTCCTCTCCTCCTTCCTATCAATGTTACTATAGTTGAAATCCCCCATAATAATTATCCTCCTTCCACTCATTTCATCAATTTGTTTATGTATACTATCTCCACCATCTATTCCATCACCTGGTCTATAGCAGCACCCAACTGTAAATTCGACAAAGCTTGATAAAGAATGTCTCGTCTCGAAATTCCAAAATTAGCATGTCATGCAATTTCTTACCTTTTAGTGTGAATAGCGCAACTTACTAAAATTCTGGCTCGTTTCGCGTTTGAGAATTAATCTATTTCGAAAATCGGACTCCTTCCCTTCAAACGGCTGGTTCTTTAACATGGGAGCCTATGGGAGACCGCAGCGGACGCACTAATTCGTGCATCCGCTGCGCCCAGCTTCATGCCCAGCTCTTGGTCAAAAAAGCTTGCCGCTCTTGTGATTTTCGTTTCAGAAAATGGCATATAGGAAAATAAATAAAACTGCCATATCAATTTCAATTTAGAAAAACTCCGCTCACAACTAACAACAATTACAGCAATTGTGAGGAAAATTCGCAGTAGTATTACAATATTTCGAAATGAGTTCTCGAGGCTGTATTTTAGAAATAACTGCAAAAAAAAAAGTTCAAAGTGCCGCCCCTCCCTAGCTACGCTTCTGCAATGACCTGAGTCTATGTTCGGTTTCGAAGTTTCAAAACCAAAGAAAACTGACAGTATTGCATCCCCACCCAATTCTACATCGGAGTGGTCATTTGTCATCCCTACACCCTTAACAAGTTCAATGGACCTGATGAGTAAAAACGTGTAGTGGCTCTGAAATTCTCCTCGTTGTATTTTGTTATATGGTGTTGGAAAAAGTATTTTAAGAAGAAAAGTGTAATAGTGCATCAATGATATGAAAAGAAAACCATTCAAAACAAATTAAACAATTACTTCTCAAAACTTAAAAAGAATGAAAATTCTACTACGAGTTCGGAATACGATGCCAAATTTCTGCCGCACTTCTTGCTCTGGATTTTGTTTCGAAGCCCTGGCACTATTTCTTTTAGGACTACCCCCCCCCCCCCTGAGCGAGGTACAAACAAATTGCTTGTATCGATTGGATAATCCAGCAAATATTGATGAGATTCAGTGAATATTATTCGAGTCCGATGATGAGAATAAGAGTCGAATGTGAAGATGAAAGTGATTTAGAAGATGATGATTATGTGAAAGTTCGTTCAGAAGATTCGGATACCGAAGAAGATACGAATTAGACACAAATGAAGAGTATTTTCATAGAAAGGATGAAAAATCCTATAAGAAGACAGAATATTTTGTGTCAACTTCCGTTAGTTCAGCCAAACGCAAAAAATGCCAAGACAGGAACGAATTGCTTTTTCACAGATGATATTTTTGATCTAATCTTATTATATACAAATACATACATTGAGTCTATTTCGAAACGGTACTCAAGAGAAAGAGATGTTAAACGAATAGATAACACAAATTTGAAAGCATTTTCGGCCTCTTATATCTAGCTGGTTTACCTCGCAACAATTGGCTAAATTTTTATTCTTATATTGTAAATGAAAATACTTCTTCTTCTGCAACTTGTTCCACTTAAGTGGGGTTGCTGTTAATGATGAGTCTCCTCCACATCCTCCTGTCTTGGGCTGTCACCATATCCAAGTTCTTCATCTTCAAGTCATCTTCTACCAGCTCCCTCCATCTCTTCTTCAGCCGCCCATGCTTCCTCCTTCCTTGCACATCCATCTGCATGACCTCTCTTCCCTCATATTCGTCCTCCTTCTCATCACAGGACCAAACCATCTCAACCTTGCTTCCTGTATCTTCGCTCCTAAGTTCGTAATGAATGACTATGTGCTATTCCTCTCACATAGTCATTTCTGAGACGAACCTTTCTGGTCACACAGCACATCCACCTAAGCATTCTCATCTCTGCTACCTCCATCCTGCTGTTATTTTTCCTCAGGGCCACAGTTTTCATAGCTGGCCTCACTACTGTCCTATAGATTTTGCCTTTCAGATTGATCGGCACCCTCTTATCGCATAGCACTCCAGCTCTCTCTCTCTCTCTCTCTCTCTCTCTCTCTCCAGTTCTTCCAACCCGCTTGTATCCTGCATCCCACTTCCTTCTCAGCCCCTCCATCTTCTTCCACTGTTGAACCTAAGTATCTAAAGTTCCCTAACCTTCCTGATGACTTTTCCTTCCAGCTCCAGATCTGTCTCCTGGCTACCGTCCACTTTGCAACACATACTGTATACTCTGTCTTACTTCTGCTTAGTCTCATACCTCTCTCTTCCAGTACTTTCCTCCATCTTTCCAGTTTAGCTGCCACTTCTTCTCTTGAATCTGCACACAGCAAGATGTGATCTGCATACAACATTGTCCAAGGCGTGTCTTCTCTCACCTCCTCCGTAACCACCTCCATCACAATATTAAACAGAAACGGACTTAATGCTGACCCCTGATGTAAGCCAACTGTTACTTGAAAACTTTCTTCAAGTAACTCTTGTTTTCACATTTCTGTACATCTCCTGCACCAACCTGGCATATTTCTCCGGTACCTTCTTCTCTCCAGACTTCCAGACTTCTTGCCTTGGTACTCTATCGTATGCTTTCTCCAGATCAATAAGCACCAGATGTAACTCTCATTGTTTCTCTCGAAACTTTTCCATCATCTGCCGTAACCCAAAGATAGCATCTGTCGTTGATCTATCAGGCATGAAGTCAAATTGTTCCTTTGCAATTTCCACCTCCTTCCTCAATTTTCCATCAAGAATCCTTTCTAGGATTTTCATTGTGTGGGACATCAACTTTATTCCTCTGTAATTCTTACAGTCTTGTGAATCCCCTTTACCCTTGTAGATGGGGACAAGAGTACTTTCCTTCCATTCCTCAGGTATATTTTCCTGTTGGCAAATTTTCATAAAAAGGTCGCACAGCAGGTCAATTTTCTTGCTTTCTCTCTCTCTATCCTCTTCCACTATTGACTCATCCCACTTCATCTTTGCCTTCCTCTTAGCTGTCACTGCTTCTTGTACATTATTATTCCACCACCAACCCCCCTGCTCTTTAATCTTTCCAGATGTCTCACCAAGCACCTCGATTGCACAGCTCAGGATTGCTTTTGAGCTGTACAATTCTTTTAAGCAAAACCACGTAATTGTCTTCATCCCATGGCTTCCAGAGGTTCTTTTCTTCGATCTTATTTTAAAGTCTGCACACAGCAGTCGGTGTTGTTATGCCACTTGAACTATTGGAATTACCTTACAATTTGTCACAACCTTAAGATGTTTTCTTCTAATCAAAATGTAGTTAATTTGTGAACTGTTGTTACGTTACCACTTCTAAATGTTATTAAATGTTCTTTCCTCTTGTAGAAAAACGAGTTCATAATTGCCAGATCAAACGCTACTGCAAAGTCCACAATCCTCTCTCCTTCCTGGTTCACCATTCCCACTCCATAGCCACCATGCACCCTTTCACAGTTCTCTATTCTGTCTCCTTATGTGTCTGTTCAAGTCTCCTCCAACAATCACCATCTCGTTTTCTTCCAGTTCCCTCATTTCTTCATCTAACACGTTCAGAACTCATCTTTCTCCTCTGCTGTACAGCCAACTTGTGGGGTATATACACATAAGACAACCACTTGCTCTCTCTCTCTCTCTCTCTCTCTCTATATATATATATATATATACAGTATATATATATATATATATATATACAGTATATATATATATATATATATATATATATATATATATATATATATATATATATATATATATACAGTATATATATATAGAACGATCACAGACATATTTAATGCACGAATTCACAATTTCAAATGCAACTGTTAATTTAGTTATGATAGCCGATTACTGACTATCATAACTAAAGATGCACACAGTGACTAGAAAAATTGCACAATAACAAGAAACGTTTATTTTGTAATGGAAAAAGAAATGTATGAAAAATTAAATCATTAACACTTTTTTTTCTTGATTTTTGCCGATTCAAGTATAACATTAAAGATTTTCAAATTTAGGATCTCCATTGTTTAGTAGAGTGGATTACATTGTTTAACGCGTTTTGTGGTTCAGTTAAATTTTTGTTTGGATTCTGAAGCATTTCACTCGCTACATTGATCCTGCATAAAAGATTATAAGTGAACATAAACATCCACAATCTTTAATTTTCAAAGCTAATGCTTTTGCTTCGTTTTATTATTGTCAATTTGAATATTATCATAAATTTAAACAAAAGAATCTAAAACTTCTCCATTTTAATTACAGACAGACATCTTTAACACTTTCATTCCCAAGCTGAAAATTGGAATTTCGTGTGGTAGCCAAATTTTTTTTATATTTTTATTTAGTTAGCGACGTCCATGCGATAACGCGTGATCGGCCGTTTGGTGAGAACTCGCATCGCGTGATCGCGCGATATCGTTCATTACCAAGCTGAAAATTGGAATTTCGTGTGGTGGCCAACTTTTTTATATTTTTTTATTTAGTTAACGACCTCCACGCGATAACACGTGATCGGCCGTTCGGTGAGAACTCGCAAACACGCGATATCGCGTGTTTGGCAATGAACGTGTTAAGTGCGCGAATGCAACTGTTAATCACTTTGTAGTTAGATAAATGGGGATATCAGTGGGACAGAGCTAACACACTCATTCATCTACCTGCTCATGGCACTGAAATCCCCATTCATCTGCTTATAAAGTAACAATGTTCTAATGTTCCTGAGAACTAATATTTTGCATTTTTTTTCTTAAGAACTAACATGTAAAATGCTGTTGTTGACTGGTAATAATACCACAGTCACCTGCTATTGCTGTACCTCTTTTCGCATGAGAGAGAGGGAAATAACCTGATCTGCTCCCCTCCGATTTTGATACCTTAAGTCATAGGTGGCCAACAACAGGACCGCGGGCCGCATGCGGCCCGTAACGTGATTTTGTGCGACCCGAGGCATGATAAAAATCATATTAAATTATATGTATTATTAATTTAGCTATTGGTTTCGACCGCAGATTTTCTGATAGATATACTAGTTATATTCATTATTTCTGATGACGGAAAAAATTTATATCCTCAAGACGGAATCAAATAGCTTTAAAAGATTACTCAATTTATAAAATCTACTGCTTCTCTGTACGAGTTGTAGTAGCGGGGGTGGTAGATTGCTATGCGCTCCAGAGTACGCATCATTGAGAGTCACTTGCTCTGCTCTGGTTACAGAAATATGTAATTAAATTTAATTTAACTTCTTTTAAATCAAGTATTTTATATTGTTCTCCCAGTAGTAAAATGATTTAACAAATATAGTAATTCAATACACATAACTATTGCCTTAAAAAAATGCAGAGTTTATTTTTTATTTAAGTTCTGTCTAAAAGTGTGCGGCCCGTTACGCTACCACTCATCATATATTGGCCCTCGTATAGAATGAAGTTGGCCACGTAAATGCTGCTCTACAATCGCCCGCGAAAACGTTGACCCAAAATGCCATCTTGCCACAGCTGTTGTATTTACTGGCCATCTTCATCCACGTGGTTGCCAGCTGTAGGGAGTTAGTTGCTGTTCGTGCGCATTCGTTTTGTAAAAAAAAAATCTAACTTTGTCCTCTCTTACTTAGTATGTGCTTCTTGTATTGGTTACGTTTGGATCTGTATGTTTTTTTGGAATTGTCCATTGTATGGAAACCGACGCTACCATACAACCCACGACATCCAGCAATCGTACCGACGTTGTCTGCGTATGGCGGATACGATGTTCGGCTGCATTTTCCCTCCAGCGACGGTACCGTAACAGTAGCAAAAAATATGGACGTGTAGCGTTTGTGTGGTGATAGCAAACACGAAACGAATACCCAAATGATTTTTACTTCATTTCTGATATGGTGGTTTTATTTATATCCTCCCGAGTGCTGTTTGTGTTTGTTAAGTGTTTTATTGATGGTATCAACTACTATACAACCGACAGCATTGCATCGTGCATGGGATATATTTAGTTCCGCCGCATATGCCCTTCTAGCGCCCGTAATATTACGAAAGGTACGTGAGCTTCACTAACAGGTTTCATATGTGATGACATCCAGCAAAAATGCTTCTTATTTGTGTTATTAGCTGTTTTCTTTATATCCTAAGCTCAGTTACTCTGGTAAAGGAATGTCCATTTCAAAATCGGCGGGCGCAATTATTCCACTAGTGAGACGCTATCCTCCTCTAATAAAGAATGGATTAATTCAAAAACTAAGGATTATCCGTATTTCGGGTTGGTTGCGCTGTGACATTCCACAGGTAAGGGATTGTATCTCATGCAAGTTTGAAATTTTCTAAACGAGACATTTCTCGTCAAGTCATTTTCTCTCTCTGTATAGTTGCTTTCACTCTCTCTTTGATCACCGCTCTCATTGCCATCTTGTACAACATCGCAATTCCTTATCAAGCCAATATTTTCACTCACATTCTGGCTTTCTTCAACCATAACTATCTCAGGACCTGACACATACTTCAATTCCTCACTCTCCTTACACTTTCTGCACATTCTCACTATCACTTTCCATCCAAACTCCAGCCTCCTTCGGGAATGCATACATCCCACACATCACATTGGACAAACTCCCTCACATTACAGTTTTTGAACGCCATTATTTTACGTCGCACTGGCGCCATGTGCAATTCTATGAAACGTATCGTTAAAATACTAAGTTAAATAAATCGGAATTCACACCAAAATCACACAGACACAACAAGCTACCAAAAATAAACAATACTACGTTAAGATTTAAACCAATATTCCAATTTTCGCTCAAAATTATACTTAACTTCCGGGAACTCTGAAAATACTACACACCATGTAACCCTCTATCGGCAACATGACAAGACTTCCGTTGATAAATAATTATGACAACAATTTTAGCCGCATGTTTATGTATATAAATGTTTTGCCTTGAAGATTAAAATACCGAAAAACTTACGTATGGAAAAATGTTTATTAATGTTTCACATTTTAATCTTTACATTATGTCTACTGCTTACGTGTCAATATCTCATAATAACCGAATATTTCTAATGCATGCAACTAAATACATATTCACATCATGACAACATTGTTTTAAAATACTGTATAAAAAATCGTTTAATTTTAAATACCTTTCAATATTCAAAACTGGGCATAAAGTTACTTACCACACTACTTGAGTTCTTTGCTTAAATAGTCAAATTATTCGTATCTTTTTACAGAACCTCCCTGCCTACCAGGAAAATCACTCACTTTTATCAAAAACGCGCAAGGTTGACATAGAAGAACATGCGCCACCACAGTGACTACGTATATATACTGGGCTTTGCATAAAATATTATTTTCTTTATATACAAGCTGAAAGCACAAAGCATATACAATGGTACCTTGGATTGCGAGTGTTTTGCAAGATGAGCAAAAATTTTTAATAAATTTTAACTTGATAAACGAACGAGATCTTGCAATACGAGTATTACCTATACGCTTTGTCTGCCGAGCGTCACGTGATCACAAGCCTCTCGGGATTGCGGGTAATCGTCTCGTATGATCGGTCTCAGTCGGCATGCCTCATTTGTATACAGTATTCAACATTCGTGCTAGCGTTGTGACCACGTGTGTGTGCGTAAAGCATTTTTTTTTTATTTTGTGTCCAAATGTAGTAACTGTTCTTTATTAACTGTACTACGACAATGGCCCCAATGAAGAAAAGGGTTGAAAAGGAAGGCGGTAAGAAGAAGGAGATGATTATGGTGGAAGTTACGAAGGAAATCTCGTCTGAGGAGAGGGAGAAAAAGACGGAGACATCTGTCTCTTCAAATGAGATTAGGAAGGTGTGTAAAATGTGGGAAACAGTGCAAAATTTTATGGAAAAGCACCACCCGAGTAAGGTTGTGGCAGTGTGAGCGATGAATCTGTTTTAACGACAATGCAATGTGATATTTCTGTGATATCCTCAAAAGGAGGCAAAAGCAAGTGTCACTGGATAGGTTCCAAAAAGAAAAAGAGTCAACAGATAGCAGCGCTTCCGTTAGTGAAAATGAAAGTCGTCCTACCCAATACAATTACTGTAATATGTAATTGTAATATAATTAATAAATTCAATTACTTTATGTATATTACATTTAAATAATAAAAATATAAAAAGGTATACATATATAAGGTATACGAAGGTATATGTATTAATCATTTTTATATGAATATTTTTGAGTTTTGGAACGAATCATCTGAGTTTCCATTATTTCTTATGGGGAAATTCGCTTTGTACGAGTGCTTTGGATTACAAGCACGTTTCCGGAACGAATTATGCTTGCAAACCAAGGTAGCATTGTATATGATATTGCTTAAATCATAGGGATAAAAATGTCACTGTCGCCCGGTGGTACTAAAATTTATTATTATTATTATAATAAAAACCTCATAATTTATCTCGAAATTTATTCCTAACAGGAAAAATCACACCCTTTTATCAAAAATGGCCATGTTAACACAGGTCATGCGCCGCCACAAAGATATATATATCGTCCTCATCATCAACAACCATGGGTCCAATGCCCGTAGGTGTCTGCTGCCATCTTGATGATTCTTCCATTGCATTCTGTTTTGTGCAAGAAGACTCGATTTGTGTATAGAGTTTCCACATCATTTCACGATGTCATCGCCCAATTCTCTATTTGGTCTTCCTCTTTTGTTCTTTCCTTCAATCATTCCAAACAGCAACGGTTTTAATTTTCTCTAATCGTTCATTCTATATATATGGCCAAATAGACGTAGTTTCCGTTTGATTATTTTCTGGATCAGGTTTTCTTTTGGTTGTATTCGTCTGTAGATTTCCTCATTGTTCACTTTCTGTATCCAGCTTATTCTCAAGATCTTTATATAGCACTTCCTCTCAAATGCCAATATCCTCCTTTCAGATTCTCTCAAGAGTACCCATGCCCCCATCCATAGAGCATGCTGCTGAAGATACAGGTTTCTACAATGCGCAGTTTAGTTTGCAACTTTATAGTCGGCTCTGGTTTTTCTAATTTTTATCTCTTTTTTTGGGGTCCAAGTCGTCCGTCATATGGCATCCAAGATATGTGAAGTGCTTCACATTTTCCAGTTGAAATCTGTCTATCGTAACTCTGTTCAGTAACTCCTGTTGTCCGAATATTATTGTTTTAGTTTTTTCAAAGTTGACATTTAGTCCATATCTTTTTCCTTCTGTGCATAGTGTTTGCAATGTCTGTTCCAGCCTTGCTGCCTCTTCTTCAATCAGGACGATGTCATCTGCAAAGCAGAGGTAGTTTATTCTCATGCCCTTTATTGAAACCTCCACCTTCTTCTTTAAACTTATCTAGTGTTCTTCCCAGATGTGTGTTGACGATGATTGGTATTGGGTCCCCTTGTCTTGTGCCTTGACTAGTGGCAAACCAATTTCCAGTCTCACCTGTTATTCTAATTTTTGCCTGTGCTTGGCTGTTTATATCTTTCAGCAGCCAGATTAATTTATTGTCCACACCATAGGATTCCAAGACAGCCCATATTATATTTTGGTCAATATTATCAAATGCTTTTTGGAAGTCCACGAAACTATATATATATATATATATATATATATATGTGTGTGTGTGTGTATATATGTATGCAAATTTTAAACATACATTATTAGCTTAAACCAGCATATGAGCCTTAATACTTGCTGAGCACATGTAGTCAAAACTATTGAAGGTTCAGATTGCATGCCTCCAGGAGGTGGATGCAATGCCAGTCAGCTGTGTGTGATAAGATGTAGGGATGATAAAGGAGAACTGTTATTTCAGGAACACATTACATACGTACAACTGGGGATTGGGTACCATTAGGATCCGAAGGCTTTTTGGTGTACACTTTCAAAAGCCTTCTACTATCATTTTTTTTTTCTTTTTCTGGTAGATTTCTTGGAAAACTGTTGCTTGGATATTGAGCGGGGATTTTGAATGGAGCAAAGAATGAAGACGTTTACAAATTGGTAATTTGTGTCATTCAATATAAGTATTTTTATCTGGATAGTGGAAACGATAACCTGACCATAGAAAACAGCTCCTGAAGGGCAGTTATTCTATTTGGCATTACGGTATTCGATATAACATCCAAGTACAAAGAATCCAAGATTAAAAATAAAGGAAGGACATTCAACTTGAAATTAAATTTTTGCAAGATTATGGTCTCAGTTACCAAAAAAACAGATGATCTTAACAGTGTACTTGAAAGGCGAGCTAGTTAAGAAAAGATACCTAAATTATTGGGTGAGTGGAGTGCACTGCCTCTAGCAAATGATTCAGCTTCTTGGTAAGTACATTTGAAAGAAAGAAAAAAAGAGAAACGGAAGTACAATCATTAGTCAAAGAAGATCAACTCACTATTTTGGTAGTTGGACTGCTGAAAATCTAGCTTAAAGGTGCATAGGAAGACAAAGAGATTAGAATGATTTTCAAAAATACTAGATAGTAGAGGCAGTAGAGATGAATGATGCACAATGGATTAAGCAAACCTTGAGTCAAAGAAAGACTGACGTTGAAGATTGAATACTTTGCATATTCAGGACAGGAATATCAGACCTCGTGACATGTGTCACCCTTGTAGAAGAAGGAATCATACGGAATGTAGAGAAGGATATGATTGAGACATTCAAGCTGGTGAAGGGTTATTATTGTACTAACACTGAGGAGATTTTTCATGTGGTAGAACAAGAAGAAACAAGGGTAAGGGCCATCCCTGGAAGTTATAGGGATCGCCCTTATCCGGTAAAACCGAGTAAAATTCTCTGCTTCATTCGCTATGATACTCTTGGGCTTTGCTAAGGCATTTGATAGGACATCACGTGAAAGGCTGTTGCATAAACTAGAAAATAAAAGATTGGAATATAAACTATTTGCTTGGATAAGAGATAGCTGACTGACAGGTATCAGAAATTGGTGTATGGGGAATGTGAATCTGCCAAATTAAGGTGACAATTAGTGTGCCCCAGAGATCAGTCCTTAGACCATTGTTGTTTAATCTATACATTAATGATATTGGAAATTATCTGACCTGACCGGAGATCTTCAGTTGTTTGCTGATGATGCAAACGTAGGCAGGGCACTTAGAAATGTTACTAATATACTGCATTTACAAGGTGATTTGAATAGGCTGGAAGCGTTGGCAAAGGATAATGGCTCACAATTCAATGTTGGTAATTGTTAAATGATGCACTTTGGTATGATGCGATATTCAACAGCATATTATATAGATAAAATGTTGGAGTCAAAGGTCGCATAACAAAAACATCAAATACAACACAGAGGATAACTACGACGTGTAAACACCAATTAATATATCCTTACGTGTTAATTGGTGTTTAAAACCACGCTACCGGCCAAGTCTATAGACGTTCACGTTATCATGGATGTGAAGTGCTTATTAAAATTTTAATACCATTGTTATAACAATGAAATATATGATGGATACGAAGCGTATGCGAATGCGTATTTGATCCATAACGGCCGGTAAGGTGGTTAAACGTCATTTTTCATTTTGCTTCTTTATAAGGCCTTGATAAGAGGAGACCAAATCTGTGTATAGTTGTTCAGGTGGACTACTATGCAGCGATTTGGTCTTCTGGGTTCCAAAGGAATAAAGAAGCTGTGGAATGGCTGCAAAGAAGAGTTACAAAGATGATATCGGGATTATGTAATATATATTACGAGAATAGATTGAGAGTATGTGGACTGCAGACACTGGTTAGACAGAAGAAAGAGGATTGATATGATAGAGGTCTATAAGCTTTTGAGATGTTTTCATATATTGATTGATAAAATTTTAGAAGTTAAATTTTGGTATGATTAAGAAAGGAGCGAGAGCTAGATTTTCCTCTTAGATTTTTCTCGAGTTGCACTCTTTGTGAATGCAACTCGTTCCATTCACAGAGAGCTGTGAGTGGAACGAGTTGCCTATCGAAGTAGTGCATATAGTGTAAGTGATTTAAGAAACGTATGACTAATGGTGGTCATGATATACGGCCTCTCTCGATGAGTTCCTTGACTCCTTAGAGGTCTAATAATTATTATTACTCTTTTAGTAACTTTACTCTCGATGGCGTATAGAACCCAGCCACTGGGGAGGGCAAATTAGTCTTCTCAGTGCCGGTCCCAAGCCCGGATAAATGAGGAGGTTGGCGTCAGGAAAGGCATCCGGCCATAAAAAAACCAATGATGAAATGCTGGATAACAGAGAAAGGATCATGGCTAGGGCGTCCCCCGTAAGCGACGCGCAGTTCTGCCGCCCGAGGACTGTGAGAAGTGGGCTAGGGCTACTGAACCAAGGACGGGTTCGGCTAAAGAAGCGAGTCCTACAGAAAGAGAGTGTGTGTAAAGTAAGAATCGGGTCGCTGAATGAGTACAATGAATGAGAAGAGTAGGGAGATAGTGGGACATGATGAGAAGAAGGAAGCTGAAGATCTTGTGTGTGTGCAGGAGACAAGGTGGAAGGGCAATAAAGCAAAGGAGCTGGTGGAGGGATATAAACTGTTTTACAGAAGTGTGAATGAGAAGGGAAGAAACAGAGTTGGAATTATCATCGATAAGGAGCTGAAGGGTGGAGTCTGCGAGGTGTGCCGGACGAATGATCGGATTATGAGCGTTAAGCTTGAGATGGGAGGAAGTGTGGCTACGCTCCACAAGTAGGCTGTGATGAGGAGGAGAAAGAGACATTCTGGAGAGAACTTGACCAAGTAGTAATGGGAATCCCTGATGGTGAGAGAGAGTGATCATCAGAGCAGATCTGAATGGGCATGTAGGAAGGCGACGAAGAGGTGAAGAAAGGGTACATGGGGGTTGGAGAAGTGGTGAAAGAAATGAAGAAGGTAAAAGATTCATAGAATATGCTGTGGCCTTCGATCTGGCTATAGCTAACATGTGGTTCGAGAAAGAGTTGGGCATCTGATAACCTATAAGAGCAGGGATAGAATGAGTCAGATTGACTGTCTTTTGTGCCATAGGAAACATCTGAAGGAGGTGAAAAACTATAAAGTGATTAATGGAGAAAGTGTAGCGGCACAGCACAGGTTGGTTGTGGTAGACGGAAGTGGCGGATACAGAGGAGAATAAAGTGGTGGAAATTGGAAGAGGAAGGCCCAAGGAATAAGTTTAAAGAAAAGGTATTGAAAGAAATGAAGTTACCAGAGGATGTGGAAGAATGGTGGGACGTTAATAGTCGGAATATTAGAAAAATTGGAGAAGAGGTGCTTGGTATAACATCAGGAAAGGGACCGCCTGGGGATAAAAAGGCATGGAGGTGGAATGAGGAGGTGCAGTTGGAGATCAAGGAAAAGAAAGAGGCAAAGAAAAAATGGGACATTACTGGAACTAGAGCCGACAAGGAGGCATATAGATTAGCGAAGAAAAATGCAAAGAGAGCTGTGGCAATGGCGAAGGCGAGGGCAGTTGATGAGGTTTATGAAGAACTGGAGAGAAACGGTGGTGAAGCTCAGTTGTTGAGAATAGCGAAAGCCAGAGATAAGGCCTCGAAAGACATAACATCAGTCAAGCAGATAAAGGATGCCTCAGGAGTAGTATTACAAGAGGAGGACAAAATCAGAGGAAGATGGAAAGAATATTTCCATAAACTATCAAATGAGGAGAATCCGAGAGAGAGGTGTGAGGATGGAGAGGCAAACGAGAGACCGGTGCAAGACATAAGTAGAGAGGAAGTGGATTGCGTTCTAAGAAAAATTAAGAATGGAAACGCTGTGGGGGCAGACCAGATACCTGGGGAAGTGTGGAAAAGTTTGGGCAGTGAGGGCGTGGATATGTTATGGGATCTGAAAATAGCCCAACAGGAAAAGATGCCAGAGGAATGGAGGAAAAGTATTCTCGTCCCAATCTACAAAGAAAGAGGAGATGTTCAAGACTGTGGCAACTATAGAGGGATCAAGCTGATGTCACACACATTGAAGATATGGGAAAGAGTAATTGAGGGAAGGATACGGCAGGAAACGAAAATTGGTGAGGAGCAGTTTGGATTTATGCCAGGAAGAGGGACAACGGATGCGATATTTACGCTAAGGCGATTGATGAAGAAATATAGAGAAATGCAAGTGGATCTGCACATGGTGTTTATAGACCCGGAAAAGGCATACGACAGAGTGGCCAGGCAGGAGGTATGAAGATGTATGAGGAAGAAGGGGGGGGGGGTGTCGGAGAAGTACGTGAGGTTGGTGAAGGAGATGTATGAGGGAACAGAAACTCAGGTCAGGTCTAGTGTTAGCATCATAGAAGGGTTCCCCATTGTCGTAGAGCAACACTAAGGTCAGCTCTGAGCCCCTACCTCTTTGATCTGATCATGGATGTACTAGTGGAGGATGTCAAGAAGGAGCCACCATGGAGCATGCTGTTTGCCGACGACATTGTTCTATGTGAATCATCCTGAGAGAAGCTTGAAAATACCCTGGAAGAGTGGAGAAAGGCATTGGAGAAGAGAGGCATGAGAATTAACTGGGTGAAGACTGAATATATGTCAACGGGGAGTGAAGAGGATATGGCCATACGACTCCAGGGTGAAAGGCTAATTTCAGGGAAGAAATTCAAGTACCTTGGGTCGGTTGTTGAGAGGAATGGTGACTTGGATGAGGATATACAGCACCGAATAACATGCGGTTGGATGAATTGGAGGAAGATGAGCGGGGTCCTGTGCGACAAGAGAGTGAGTTGTAAGAGGAAAGGAAAGCTGTATAAGATGGTGGTGAGGCTGGTGATGCTGCATGGTGCGGAGACGTGGCCTATAACCAAGGCACAGGAGAGGAAGATGGAGGTAGCGGAGATGCGGATGTTGAGATGGATGAGTGGTGTGACAAAGAAGGACACGATAAGGAATGACTACATCAGAGGGACGGTTAAGGTGGAACCAATCGGCAAGAAGATACAAGAAAGTAGGCTGAGGTGATTTGGACATGTAGAGAGGAAGGGTGAGGAGTATGTTGGTAAACGAGTGGAGTATATGGAGTTGGAGGGAAGGAGGAAAAAATACAGGCCCAAGCTCAGGTGGAAGGATAAGGTGACAGAGGATCTTAGGGAGAAAGGATGGAGTCCGAAGGACGACCTGGACCGGAGAACTTGGAAGAGGAAAGTTAAAGATCGGTGCGCTGACCCCGTTTAACATGGGATAAGGAATAGTGAAAGAAGACTCTCGATGGCGTATATTCATTCAGGAATATTTTATTTCATCGTCTGATCAGGCGCCTGTGCAGGTTGTGCAAAGGTACCTGATTCGGAGGAGCATCATTTCAAGACGTTAAATAATAGTAAATTTTTATACAATGCTCTTATTCATGAAGTAAAACTTTACTACGCATATTGCACCACTTAAAATAAACAGTAAGGCGATGAAAAAACTCAACAACCGATTAGCTGCTTTGATTTGACGTACTGCTTCATGAGTAGTGCGTCAAAGCAGGTTTGAATTGTGTTGTAATTTATTTGCTATAAAAAAAAAAAAAAAAAAAAAAAAAACATTTTTTGAGATGTTCTATTTTTATGTACACATACCTGTGTCTTGTATTTTATTTTTGATTTGCAAATTCTATTTTATGGGGACGCTGAAATATACGCTAAGACATTAAACGTAATCAAGGCTACGAAGCGGGCCTGATTTTACATTTAAGGAGAGTGACGTGATCCCACAATGAATTTGACCACACTTAAACGCTTCCAGAGATTCAATAGAAATGTTAAGTAAGAAGAAGAAGATTTATCATTATTATTATTTGTGATATGTTTTTTTATGTCTATCACCCACTAAAGGTTTACAAACGTATAGTACCTCACTACTGTTGGTGGACTAAGGATTTTTTTCTTATTTCTTATTTATATTTCATTTTATGTTTTTTACATATGGAACTTTTTCAGGCTGCTTAAAGTCTCTCCATTATCTCCAACCTAAATGTTGCACCCGCTTAAAGAACAGTAAGGCTTGAAAACTAAGGAGGAAAAGGTCTCAGGATATGCACGTGAAGATGACGTCGCTACTCGATTCCTGTAGTGTATCATATTGTAGTTATTCTTTTTTCAATTTTTTTTCAAAAAAAATTAAAAAAGTGTTGAAAAACCAGTCTATCCACACACTGCCTATAAGATGTAAACGATGACGACTGATGCAAATAACATCGCTTATAAGCTAACTGAACAAGTGAAAAAAAAGGGGGGGGGAGTAGAAGTCCGACCACACCTCCTGGACCCTTGAAGCTTTCTTAAGGTCTGATTTCAAGGTGACTAACGTGGCAACGACATCCAATTTTCCAATGAAGAGTCATAGAAAGAAATCAACCAATGTCGGTTGCCCCGCGTCCGGGGCAACCGACGCGTCTAGGGCTGCAGTCCGTACTGATGATAAATATGCTACGAGGACTCATATTAACATTTTGCAACTCAATATCAATGGTACTAAGAGAAAAATGGATGAACTTAAATACATGCTTTACAAAAACAATATCCATATTGCTTGTCTACAAGAAACAAAACTGAACAAAATTCTGAACTTCAGCATCCAAGGATACACAGTTCTTAGGAAGGATAGAGAGGAAAGAGCAGGTTGCGATCTTGCTGTTCTTTTGAAGACCCCAGAAATCAAATTCAAAGAAATCGCTCTAAATCAATTTTTAAATAATAACAGTTCGATGGAAGCTCAAGCTGATGAAATACACCTACCAAACCATTCTATTTCAATCATAAACGTCTAACACCCTGATAATATAAATATTGATACAGACATCATTGAAAAGCTAAACAAAGCTCCAACTGATACAACCATCATACTTGGCGACCTAAATGCAAACAGTCCAACGTGGGGCTCCCCTGACTTAGACCATACAGGTCAACAATTGGAAGATCTCTTTACAGATTTGGAACTCACAACAATTAACAATGGACAGAGCACCTATTTCTCTAAAGTTACGGGAACTGAATCTGGTATTAATTATAGCATTGCATCAAATGCACAATGGAAAATTTTGGGAAATGCCATCAGTGACCACAGACCCATAATAACAACACTAAGCTTCAAGATTGATCAAGAACAGCAAATTAAAACGATGTAGAGCTTCAGAAAAGCCGACTGGACAAGGTTTACTCAAATCTTGGAGCGCCTCTGTCAAGATGAACCTGTCTCTGGAAACCTTGACAGAAAATTACAAATCCTTACTTCACACAACAGTAAAGCTGCCAAAACAACAATATCAAGAGGCAAGCGGGAAAATACCTGGAAACCATACTGGAAAGATCAAAATATTGATTCAATGATTACAGAAAGAGACAATATCAACGAAAATTCAGAATTAATAAAACTGATGAATCCAGAAAGAAATTAATGGACATAACACACAAAATAAAGTAGGAAATTTGGTTTCCTATACACATGTATCTTTCTGATGATGACCTCAATACAGGGGTAGAAATGTCAAGTGTTATTTTATTAATAATAAGTAAAATAATCATTTCAACACTTATGTTTTGTCTCCCTAAATTCGTAAATATGAATGCTGATCACCGTGTAACCTGAAAAGAAAGAGTTCTGAAACTGTTGATTTTTTTTTTTGGTACTGACAGTCACCCCCCCCCTCCCCCCAATTCCGTTGTCAGAAATTAGGAAACAAAATTTTATATTTCAAGTGTCCCGTAATAATGATAATCTTAATAGTAATATCAGGTAATCTAAAAAATGACATATTACAGTAATAGTGTGCATGTTAGCTTTACGCACTAGATGGCACTAATAGTTTTGAGCAGAATTATATAAAACTATTTTTAGAAAACATGGAACCTTGGCCATATGTTAAAAAGATAAAACATAAAATATCAGTTTCACTCAACAACACTTGTCCGATTTCCCATCTAGAGAGATTAGACTACGGACAGAAGATTTATGAAGTAAAAAATCTGATCCACTAATATCATAGCATTAAAAAAGCCGTTAGTTCACATCAATAATGTGAACTAACTAACGACGTAAAATGCATACATTTAATTCTCTTTCACCAGCTAATAGAAGCAGTTAGCTAAAGATAAAAATCAATACAAATATACGAAGCAAGTAAACATACACGGAGCATGGCCATTACGAACCAGGCCCTTCTGACTTCGTGTCTTTAAAGGCCACAGGTATGTAATGGTTATTGGTATAAGAGAATATATATCCTGTAATGTCCTGGAGAGAAGAACTGTCACCAGGAGAAGGAGTGAACTCTTTCCATATTCTAGATCAATTGACTGATATGGGAGGATTCTTCTTCCTATAGTCCATAATAGGACCGTTGAGCATAATATCAGGAAATGTTTCTCACAGAAATCTTCCAGTCAGTCTTTGATCGGCACTTAGCTTTCAGCTCTGTAAATGAAGTCCTTCAAGGACTTGCATCTACTGATATGGTCAAGAGACATAAGTTGTTTCCTTCAAATCTTAGTTATGATGTTATCTCTTGGACCGAAGAAAGAACTGATTCTTTGCCTTACTTCAGAATTTGTAATATGATTAGTGTATGAAATCTTTAGGAGTCGTCTATAGCACCTAATTTCAAATTTCAACAAATTCTTTTCATCTTCTTTTATGTGACATGTGAGGATACGAGATAATAAATCTGAATACAAAAAAGTACAAGAAGAAACGGATAATAAACATGTATGGAGAGGGAAAGAGATCAATCTCATAGTTTTAATTTAAAAACTCATCATCATCATCAAATTTCTAATATGTACCAGGAAGGGAAGATATACAGAACATTATGATGGTACTATATCAACCATTATTAACTTCCCATCAGCAATTTTCCTCCAGATTGGTCTGTTAGTATCGGGTGGGCTGTTTGAACAAGATCAAGATCAAAATAAGATAAGGAATCGTGACGTCATTGGTTGATAAGTGATGACGTCAAGGTGTGCGTGACGTCATGCGTTTGGAATTTCCCTGGGGGTCTGTGTGTCAGTGACGTCAGTTCTTGTGTTTTGGTTCACGTATGGAATTATGGGTGATGGTAGAGATAAGGATTTGTGTTGTGATTAGTGGGGCACTCTGAACAAGATCAAGATCAAGATCAAGATAAGATAAGGAATCCGGTCTTGGGTGTGTGTGTGTGTGTGTGCGTTGTTTTCAGATGTTGATAAGTGACGTCATTTGTTGTTGTAAATAAGTGACGTAATTGTTATTTGTAAATAAGTGACGTTGTTGTTTTGAATGGAAAAGGAATATATTAGTGGATGAGGATTCGTGTAGTGATTGGTGGGATACTAGGAACAAAATAGGAGTAGGGTGAATTGGGGGGAAGCGATGTCAGTGTCTTGGATGTGTATTCTTGAGTTGTAGATAAGTAAATGGTTTGCGTATGGGATTATGGGTGACGGATATTGATAAGCTAAAGTTTGGAATGTTTTGAATTTCGCTGAGCCCCCTTCTATCAGGGACATCACGCGGTGTGTTGGGTTCGCATAGAATATTGTAGGTGAAATTTAAAAATAAGGAATCGTGATTATGTGTTTGGAAATTTCTGGGGAACATATGTCTCTCTGTGATATCACATGGTGTTTTGGTTTGCCTATGGAATTGTGGGCGATGCTTTTGAGATAAGATATCTTGGAATTTTTCCAGGGTGACACACATCCGTCATTGTCATCATGTTTTGTCTTTGGTTGTCTATAGATGGGTGTACTAATTTTCCAATACAGTTTCAGTTATTTCTTTCCTGTTAAAGAGTGGGAATTCTTAGAGTAGAGCGTGATGGCGGCTGTGATTAGGCTTTTTTTTCATAGCTCTTACATATTTTATTCTTTATTCATATTCGAATTCATATTTTATTCATAATTCATCCGAATATTTTGATTTGTCTAAATTTAAGATCTTAAAGTTCAATAAATAAATAAATTGTGTGTGAATTCACTGTGATTTCAAAAGTGATCTTACTTAAATATGCATAACACATCAACGAAACCGTTTGTTCATTCATTTAAGTTTACACATTTTATTTCACAGATATTATTTATAGTGTAATATGCAGAAATAGGAATTTACAGATATTACCAATGCATGTGGTGTTTTTCTTGTCGTAACATTTCTTTGATGAGACATGTGCGATTGGGTGATTTTGATACTGCTTCCCATACATTCCCAGATACAGTTCAATATACATAAGTATAAATAGTACCGCTATCATAACAAACATCTGCCACCTTTGTGATGGTTCTTCATTTTCACCTGCAAAGAAAAAAAAAACTTATTGTTAGTGATGGAAAAGGTAGCAGATTATTATAATCCTAATACAGTAGTTAATTTTGGAAGTATCAAAGCTTTACAGAAACATACAAATTTGACACATGAAACAGTGAAAAGTTGGTTAGTAACACAACCTACTTATGTGAGACATAAACCCATTAGAAGAAAGTTTAAACGCAATTAAACCAAAGTCCCGACACTTTTACACACTTTTCAATGTGATTTGGCAGATATGTCCTCCCATGCAAAAGAGAATGTGGTTGTGCGTTTTCCTTCTTGTATGCATTGATTGTTTTTCCAGATTTGCGTGGGTTCGAACACTAAAGAAGAAATCAGCAGACGCTGTTGTTAATGCTTTCGAATATATTTTTAAAGAAGAAGTGCCACGTTACATAAACACTGATCAAGGAAAAGAGTTTTGACAAGAAAGTTCCTGCATTCTTTAATAACCATAATATTCATTTCTACACGACCAGGAGCGAAATGAAAGCACCCATTGCAGAAAGATTTATTAGACCATTGAAAACAAAGATATACAAATGGATGACGTACACTAAAAGTAAAAGTTATACAAAAGTTTAGCCGACCCTTGTACATATTATAACCTCACACCACACCGCACTATCGGTATAGCTCCTTCGGAAGTTAACCTTCACAACGAGGATCGTGTTTGGAAATATTTGTACGGAACCCAAGAGGAGACTATCAAACCAAAATGTCAAGTAGGTGATAGTGTGGTTTTAAGTGACGATACCCACAAATTTAGAAAAGGGTTTTGGGGTAACTGGACACGAGAATTGTTCACTATTGCTCAGGTTTTAATAGAAACCCTGTAGTATATGGAGTTCGCAGTCGGGACGGAGAGATAGTGAAGGGAACTTTCTATGAACCTCAACTGCAAAAGGCTGATATACCCAATGAACTTCCGGAAGACGTGTATCTAATCGAACACCGCAAACAGAAAGGAAAGCTTCAGTATTTTGTTAAGTGGCTCGGTTATCCCTCATCGTATAATTCTTGGGTTCGTAGCGAAGATGTTTTACTTAACCCTTCCCAGTAACGCCAGTATGAAAATGTTTCCTACTAATACGCAAACGAAATTTCAAGTGGAATTACCACACGAGATCAGACTTAAAGGAAAATGGGAAGTTGCCGAAATTCATCTTCCGAGAGAATTTAATAACATCGATTCCTGTTACGATGAGTTTCATATGATACGTGGAGTTGGAGGAAGAGGAGTCAACACTATCGACAACAACAACATCTCAGGAAATAAAGTTTTCGAAAAGTCTAAAGAAGGATTTTACAAAGTGTACAAGATTCCCCATGGCAGTTACAATTCACCCTCTGAACTTCTTCAAGCAGCGTTTGATGTGAGTTCTCTGATTACTGGAAAAAAGAACCCAAACAACACCATTTCTCTGACAGTCCCAAAAGATTACAACCTGTTGTTTTCCAAGGAGGCCTCGGATTTGGGCCTTCTACTTGGTTTTAATCAGATTGGTGTTAAACTGAAAGCTACAATCACTGGGAAATATCCAGTTGATATAAATAGGGGTGTAGCCGCATATTTTGTTTATTCTGATTTAATCCAAGAAAGGATAGTTGGTGATACATGTGCACCATTGTTACAAGTTGTTCACTGCAGCACCAAGTGTTCTTTCGTTTTTGCCCACCCTGATTATTATCCGTTACGAAAGCAAACATTTCAGTCAATTAGCATTGAAATTCGTTCTGATAGCGGCGAGTTGTTCCACTTTCCTGGCGGCAAGATAATAGTTAAATTACTCTTCCGACAAGTGAAGGATGACTGGTTATCTCAGATATTACACACTGCAGTCAGGTGGGGCTCAAATGTTTACGGGGCCCCCAATACAGCGTGGGTACGGATCAGGTAGCATATTCAGAAGTACCTTTTCCTTTCTAAGTCCACTTTTAAAACCTGCAGCTCAATTTGCCAGTCGTCAAGCCTTAAAAGCCGGTCAGCATATGATAGGAGATGTATTGGAAAGGGTATCTGTACGTCGAGCCTTTATAAGCAGAGCACCAGAAGCTGGGAAAACCATTGCTGAAAAGGCTCAGAGCCGATTACTTCAAGAGGTCAAGGAAGTAAGAAGAAAAAAAAAACGAATACTAAAAAGCGCAAGCGAGATGACATCTTTTGCTGAGGATATGATTTCAGATTACATCTTTTTTCCCAGACTCGTGTCAACATGTGTATGAAAAGAAGTTCTTATGTCACCTACCAACCAATATCCGGATTTTGAATTATGCAGCATTCTATAAACTCAAAAGGTAGCAGCTTTCCACTTCTTCAATGTACCACTCTCTATTTCTTGGATGTATGCTCTCTATGAACTGTAGATACTAACTCTTTAATTCGCACAACACAAGTATTAATCCCAATAGTACATGATTTTCATCACCAGGCATTAGACCACTTTAATGTTAGAAGTCTAACACATTGTTTAGCCTCGAAAACAATATGATAGAGTATTTAATCCGATTCCACCCGCATTAATAAAATGCTATAAGTTAATAATCTTTTCGGGCCAAAAGTTATAAAATATTTATCTTTTAAAAAATCGAATTAATGCTAAATATATCAATCAACGTTGGAAACTTACTGCCCATGGCAGCAAGAGTTTGGTTCATGGTTGAGTCATTGGAGTAATCATTGAGTCATAGTACAAAAGAACGCCTTTTTTTGTTGTTTTTTTTCCCCATATCCATCATGAGATGACATTGATTCTCTACCACTTCTCAGTGTTACAAATATACTTGTAGGAATATTTGAGAACCGAACAAACTCGAATTCATAAGCCACCATAACTTCTGTAAAACTTCTGAAACTATAAACTGCAAACAGAATTTTTATATCATTAATTTCATGTAAATTTTCTAAATATTGGACAGGCTAAAAGTTTAACTCTTATTCATTTTAAAAAATCTATCTGAAATCATTATTTTAGTGTCTTTTGAAAAGGTGAAAACAAGTTCCTTGTGTCTGATGCTGATTCTTTCGTCTAATAAACAAGCACATCGTATTCCCGATTGAGTCGTGGAGGAACCGTTTATAAATATAGTTTACGTCAATTACTTATAACAGAAATAATTGCCATTTATTATGCACTGTCATCAAATAAAACGTATGCATTGAAGGTTCCATTGACTTTTTTTTTTTCATTCTAACACGTCTTATAAATATGTTCGTATCATTTTTTGCTATTAATATTTTAATTAGAAACTAACCTTTAAATCAGGGACATCAAATTAGCGGACCGCATGTTGTCCGCTAATTTCATGTTTAATTTTTTTTCAATTTTTATCATAATTTTGATATTTTATCCAAACACGTATACACTGTACTTACAGTGTGTATGTATATTTCGAAAGTTGCAGCACCTCGACGATTTCAAGCCACGAACCGTCACTGCTGATAGGCATCAGCAGGTTGTTTATGAGAGATTGATATCCCAAAGAGGAAAGTCACCAGTGGTGGTTCCCAAGAGTCTGTTTGGAGCCGTTGATGTTTAATTTGTATGTAAATGACATTGTGAAGGGCTTGAATAGTGATATGCAGTTGTTTGCAGATAAGGCAACGTTGGGGAGAGTTATGAGAAGTAGAGGAGATGTTGTAGCTTTTGCGCGAAGACCTAAATAGACTTTATGAATGGGTGCGTGTGTGTGGGATGTCAGATCCCTGGATGCTGAACAAAGAGGGTGTGAGCAAGGGAGTGAAGAGTAGGTTTTTTGTACAACAAAGAGTGCTGCGTGATTGAAATGCATCGACTGAGAGTGTGGTGAGTTCAGAGACAGTGAATGCATTTAATTCAAGGTATCATGAGCTGATTGTGTGTGTGTGTGTGTGTGTGTGTGTGTGTGTGTGTGTGTGTGTGTGTGTGTGTGTGTGTGTGTGTGTGTGTGTGTGTGTGTGTGTGTGTGTGTGTGTGTGTGTGTGTGTGTGTGTGTGTGTGTGTGTGTGTGTGAGAGAGAGAGAGAGAGAGAGAGAGAGAGAGAGGAGCCCCATGATGAGTCTCTTGACTCCATGGAGGTCTGATAATAATAGTAATAATAAATTCCTTCGTGCATGTTTCTATCACCGGCCTCGTTGGCCAAACAGATAGTGCTTCTACAATTAAACCACAAGTGGTTAAAATCCCACTGCAAACATGGATGTCTCTAATGTTTGTTTTGAGATATTCTTTAAAATCTCATTGCAAACACGGATATTTTCAATGTTTGTTTGGGGGGTGGTAGGTGAATTTTATCGCCGGCCTGAGACCACCATTGTGCTTATTGGAACGTATAAAGTGGCTTGAAAAGTTCCATGCCTACATCCAAAACTTCTTAGACCACCACGGTATTAATTTACTGTACGTTAAGTTTATAACGTTTCTTGTGTGGGATTCACAGAAAAAAAAAAAAAAAAACATATTTTCCATATATCAACCAAATTTTTTAAAACAATCTCTCTCTCTCTCTCTCTCTCTCTCCTCATCTCATAATAAGCATTCTGCATTCCTTTATCTTCTTCTATATCCTCTCCGTCACTTCTTCACCTCCTGGAATCAAATATGATATTTCAGAAATGGAAAAAAAAATATACAGGACACACATATTACATATTCCTTAATACTGTACAGTCATTACCGTGTCTGTGGGTGGGGAGGGGGAGGACCTGGAGAGAAAAAATGATTTATTTTTCTACAGAAATTCTACTAATTAAATAAAACTGAAACACTTTATTAATTAAATAACTAATTTTCCTAATAAACTACAGTGGATGAGCTAAGGATTTCTATTTTTTTTATTTATTAATTTTGTATATTTTGGGATTTGTATTTATTTTCTAAAATTATTTCCGAAATGTGTGTATTTTAGCAACGACTCTCTTTCTTGTTTGAAAAAAAAAAAAAAAAAAAAAAAAAAGTGTCTAAAAAATGCCAAAACAAGAATAGATTCATCTCTATAATCAAAATAACAACGACGGACTCTTTTTATCTGCTGTTGCTCCAGGAAGTATGGGTAAAATATTTCACTGTCAACGTATATAAGAAAAAATATTTCACTGTCAAAGTAAAGTGCAATCCAGTTAATAGCCGGCACCTGTATTACTGGTCATTATTCATTTGTTAAACCTGCTTTCCACTAACTGGAAATTCTTATATATTAGGTGACAGCGAACAATGCCCGGTATGTCTGAAATTTAAACGTGAACAAAAGTGACCGAACTCCAGGTTATTGTATTGTGCTCTTCAAAAAGGATAGTTCAATGCGTGCTATATTACCGGTTAGATTTTAATGATCACAGGAACGTGTTCATCCTCGCTTCTGGATCCTACAAGATAGATCCTATCTGATGACACTCACCTTCTCTTACCTTGCTGGTCATTAACCTCTCCTGTTCCAGCTCACTATTTTTCTGTTTTTTTTTTTCTTCTTCTTCTTTTTTTTTAAGTTTTTACTTCCTTCAGAGAAGCAGCTGGTGATTATCCGCCCAAATACTGAGCTGGAGGAAGAGAGATACAATGATTTTGTAGTCAGACAACGCCAGAGGGAGTAAAGTAAATATGAAGCTCTTTCAAAACAATCGCTTGGAAATCTTGCCATTGTACGTGGTACGTTTTTAATAACACCCGGTCTTGAAAAGCTCAAGCAACACAGCATTTTGGTTTGTTTGTTTGTTTGTTCTTAATACAAGAAATGTCAAAAAATGCTTTGTTGATTAGCGTTTAGGAAATACAGTATCTACATTTGAATTTGATCAATGAGAAATTAAAAACGTACCAAACTGAATTCGAACCCACACTTTTACCTCCTGGAAGTTTTACAAAACCTGTTAGTGTTGTAATTATTCAATTATGAGAGACTCTGACTATTTTTATTTATTTACTTTTTATTTTACATACCACAATATAGCTAAAGAACCTTAGCAAACGTCTGAAATTCTCGGGAATTGACAAATCATTTTTTCAAACACTGACTTTTTATAAACAAAGCATTCTTGACTCTGCTCTTTTAGCAAACATTGAGAATATAATGCATATGTTTTACCTATCCTCGTTCATACCTGAAGTCCTTCTACTCCAGTATCATGCTTCTTCAAGTCCCTCCATTACGAACAAATGCTTCTATTTCTACCTGACACGCTGATATACATTTGTAACGATAACTGAACATGTACTCCTCAGTACATATTCAGTCTTTCGTTTGTTTTAATTTGAAATATGACGAGACCAAAACGATTCTGTAATTCTTGTTAGAAAATTTGCTTGAACCGTATAAGTTTTAGTGCATCTTAACGTTATTCATTCTTGCTCCCAAAGCAATTTTAACTTCGGTCTTCTAAAAGCACTCCTGACTTAAAGGAAGGCCATCTTTTAATCACCATTTTTACTGAAGTTTACTCCCAAATAATAAATGTGTACATTAATATATTCTTATCTTCAGTATTTTGTATATTTAGTATTCTTTTATCGCTTTATTTTATAAATATTCATCCTTAAACCAAAATTTTTAGAAAATCTTCAGTTATTAATCTATACAGCTCTGACAAAAATGGATGCAATACATAAACGTTGTGTATCTTAAATGGTTATACAACACTCAAATTGTGTATCCAAAAGTCAATATTGGTTACATAACTCATGTATTACATCTTATATATTTACTCTTATGTACTGCATCCATAATAAAAAAATGTCTGCAGTGATTTGTGACCATTCATCCAGTTAAATTGGACCAAAGCCAGAATATCATCATGACAAAGATTAATGTCTCGTAGAATGAAAAAAAGCCAATTAAATATTTATAATGGTATCTGCTTTGTCTTGAGAAAACACCTATTAAATCTCTACAGGTTTCATTCTAAGCACGAGGAAGTTTTTCTAGGATTTTGTTCCAACCGATTCATCGAACTAGTTGATCTTTTCCATAAGTAAGTGATGATTTTTTCACGAAAGAAACTCGGGCCGCTTAAGGGTCAAAACTAGATAACTGCAAGGAGATTTTCACATAGCTTTTAAGAAATGCGAATAACCGACTGGGGATCCTCACTTAATCCAATCCTTACCTTTAAATAGTGCATCCCTTTGAAGATAATGATCTTATCATAAGAGTTAGCAACAAAAAAATAAGTTGAACTGGAAGAAACTAGAGTACTACGTGGATATAATTGGTTGTTGCAGAGAGGAAGACACGTGACATCCTACTAACCAAGAAATAATGTTATATTCAAGCAATAGTGATCAAAAAAGGAAGAAGTAGCGATATCATTCAACACTAAACACGAAGATAAACTTCTTGAGTGGATCAAGTAGATATGTGAACAAATTTCAAGATGGAGAATTGAACAAAGCTTATATATGTCTATAGTCATACAGCAAGTTCGATTAAACAGCAGGTGGAGGCATTTTTGAATTCAAATATTTAGAGAATATAATTATTATTATTACGTGACACCTCCAAGGACTTATCGAGGGCGAACACCCTAGCTCTATAACTATCCGTCACCCCTCTCGGCCTCCACCATTTAATCCAACTACTACACAGAACCGCTATTACCATCATCATCTACTGGCCGCCACCACCAATAGTACTTTTTGTCTGTAAATTGCTTGTGTTCTCAAGGCCGATTTGCATGTACGCAGAATTAAAAATCCCAGTTTCCGAAAAAAAAAGTCACCACAAGATTTTTGTTTAGCTAAAACGTTTGCTTTTGTTTATACTAATGTGAATTATTAAAATATTAGAAAATTATTGAATGCAATAATACTTCCCTTACAGATTTATTTCACGATTTTTCATACGATAGATAGTGCAGATATTATCTGTATTTATTGAGATTACAAAATTATAAAACTTTATCTATAAATTAGGAAAACTTCGTGGTATTTACATGAAGTTTTTCTTTTAAAAAAATGACACTTGAAACATCGGAGAGGAGGGGATGAGCTAAATGTCTAGAAAATATCATTTACATTTAGATTTTTATATATACATATATTAACACTATACAGTATAATTCACATAATAACAGTATTTATGTTAGATCACAGGGACTGGAAGTTGATTTTATTAGCAAATTTAATTAATTCTATGTAATACTTTTCGATAAGTCTCTGTCTTGACACTGGCCACTTGTCTCCGGAAGTGATGATCTGTTGCATTAGGAGCATCCGGATGGAGTCCAATAGCTCAGCGCTTCCCAAACTATGGCCCGCGGCCCCCTTGGGGGCCGTAGGTTTTGTTGAAGGGGGCCGTGAAATAATTAAAACAAATTTAAAATGTTTTAAGACTAAGTAGATTTTTTTTATCTTCAAAGAAGCGTATTTAATTTTCATTATTTATCATTTCTTTTTTGTTATTTTTTATATTTTAACGGGAAAAAAATCACACATTGGTGCGGGTTCACAAATTTTGCTTCTTGCGTATTTCGGCGCTTAATGACTATTAGTAAATATATGCTTATTCATATAAGTTTCATTTCTAAGCAGAAATCTAAGAATTGCAGTTTCGAATATTTCACCTGATATTGACTTTTTGTGTAGCAGTATTGAAACACATCCCTCACATTAAATTGTTATTAAACTTCTTTTATGCTTTTAATTATTATCTTGTTTATTACTAATCGTTTTACAATGTTATAATAATATGTCTACATTACGAATTTTTTTCTAGGGGGGGGGGCGTGAAATATTTTAATTTTTCCAAAGGGGGGGAGCCTGACATCCAGAAGTTTGGGAAGCACTGCAATAGCTGACAGTCGTAAAGTATGTGGTCAACAGTCTGTTGAAGGTGTGGACTGCAAATGCACGATGGTGATTCCAGGATATGGAATCTGTGTAGGTAGTGTCTTAGTTTTCCGTGTCCTGTTAGTAGCGTGGTTAAACGTGGAAGGTGTTAGCCCTTGCTGTAGCAGCTAATCCTATTATGGCCGGTTTGAGATAGCTGAACAATAGATAGTCTGACCACAGCAGTATTCAATTCAAAAAGATGGAATAAAATTTCATACATCCAGTTTTTCTGTTCGATTCCGCACAAAATCAAGGTAAAAGCAGGAGCGATTTCAGGCACGTCGTTCGCATCCGAGCTTACATAGAATATATATATATATATATATAAGCTCCAGAAAAAGACAATTTTTGGAAAGTTAATATTTTTCTAACTCACTTATACTAAGGTTAAAGTATATTAGTAATTAGGTGGGCAAGAGATTTTTTTTAAATATTTTACTTTGTTTATTTTATTATTTTTGTATTTATGCTTCACATAAATACCTTGTTCTGTGGATCAAACAGAACTTTTTCAAGCCACTTGAAGCCTCCAGCAATCGGATGTGATCCCATACCGGGAGATGAAATTTCTCTCTCTCCTAAAGACATTCACAAATGTCCATGCCTATAGAGGAATTCGAATCAGTAGCCGAGTTGTTGGAGAGTGAGTATGCTAACCACTCGGCTAACCAAAACAGTGAATGATTGATTTGTTTCTATTTTAATAACATGCACTCCTAATTTGAACGCCATTTTTCATATTAACCACAAACATGAGAGGGCGCTGTGCAAAAACCATTGCAGAATCAGTTTCATGTCTGTGCTGATTAAGAAGTAACAGAGCTCAGTCGGTATAGACGAAGCCCTTTGGTCTGAAAGACCTGGGTTCGATTCCCGTCTATCACTCGATGAATCTTTATCTGGTCTCTTTGGACTAAAGGTGAGTTAGCCGGTCTCTCATACGAAGGTTAAGGGTTTGTTTCACCAGGAAACTCGGGTTTTTCTTCCTTCAGGACAGGCAAACCGGCCGGTGAACACACACACACGGATTTACAGTCATAATACATACTTAATTCCTCATTAAGAGGGCTGCTCAACCAGTCCTAAGGGACGAATGAGGAACGGGGAAATCTCATACGAAAAAATAAAATAAAAACTTAAGTAACAAGGAATCTGTTGATGCATTTCTTGAGAAGATGGAAATGGTAGTCCGAAAATAATGGAATTCTTTTGTGAATCCTACACATGAAATATTGCAAGCTTAGCGTATGTTTAATTAAGGTGAATGGACTGAAGGTTATATAATCCGGTTTCCCTAATCTGTAGAATAAACATGGAATTTTTTTTTTCACTATGTCAAGCATCCCATAAACATAGTAGTGGCTTCATACCAAACGAAGAAAGCGTTAACAGCTAAACGACTTTCATCAATATTCATTCCACAGTGGGATTTGGGTACATTATCTGTTGACTGGAAAACAAAGACGTCACCTTCTTTACCATCCAGAGAGAAAAGATGGAATGAGTCTGGATGATTGCTCTCTTTGATTGCATTAAGCACTTTTATGGATGTTGTAGGTGCACCACCAAATGGTAAAAACAAAACATTATTTTAAAGTTGAGCAGATTTGTAATTAGCCGCTGCACTGTAATTTCATAGTACATTTGGTTACGTTGGAATTACGACAGAAGAAATTAAGATTATGAGACCAGTACATATCTGCCTTAATCACTGTATGTCCTCTAAATGGCTTGCCTCTTTTGCGGAATAAAAAAAACCTGTGTTTCCTTGAGAAAAACCCCTTCCATCTTCTTATGAAACCAGCTGGCTTACCTTCAACTGAAAAGTCCTCAAATTATTCACCGTGTTCTAGATGGGGGTTGTGAACTCATGCCTTTCCAATTGAAGGGCAATTTATGAAATCATCTTCGAGTTTACACGATGAAGTTTATCGGGAAAAGATGCAAAGCAGTATATTTGAACTCTGAGAAAGATATAGAAGTAGAGTTTGTGTCAGGAAAGACTGAAGGTAAAAGACAGCTCAGGAAAAGAAACTAATCTTGTTTGGAGATCAGGGTATTATTAAAGGTAAGGTAAGGTATGACTTCCACTCACCTTACGTTACCTTTAATATTTTTCCCTTTGGGGGATATAAGACAGGAGTTTTTTTATTTTTTTTTTTTTTTGGTAGCAATGATGTTTTCAAACTTGTTTTCACCTCATCGGAAAATAGCAAGGTGATTTAAGGCATTGGTAGATCTTGCAGCTTGAAATATTAGAACACTACAAGGATTATCGAATGAGGAATAGAGTGCACTGCCATCGGCAAAGCTATAGGTAGATTTAAGGAAGAGGAAGATTGTGAATGAATGCCTTAGTGACTCTAATTAAGAACTGTTGGATATATAAATAATGCAAGGTATTATTATCATTAACTTCTATCGAACTGAATATTTTAAGATTAAAATAGAGCAATTAAAAATATTAATATTAACCTAAAGATTGACGTCGTACTGGACTATAGAACAGAAAACCTACAAGACACAAGACAAATAAATGACGAATTAGAAAAACAGAAACTGAAGATATCGAAGTAGTCTACTACAGATTAATAAAAACGAAACTCAAGGAATTCAACAACAACAACAAAAAAAAAAAAAAAAAAAAAAAACATCCTTTGCTAGTTATAATCAAGTTTACCAACAAGCAAGCTAAGGATAAAATGCAAGGAGCTAGTCAGAACAACCAATATTCATACCAGAATATTTGAGTAAGTAAAAGAAAAATATTATTATTATTATTATTATTATTATTATTATTATTACTATTATTATTATTGATATTCGAACAGTCTTTTCATAGACGAGACTGTTCGAATACTAATATTTATAATTTCATGTGATTTTTGACAAATTTTTATTTTATTGACTTTTTTGCTTCATGTGTATTCAATAATATGATTCAATCATTAATTCTTAAACGGAAGAAAAGCTCAAAAGTGGCTGGATTTATATTTTAATGTTAAACATAACATAATTAACAACTTTTATCAACAGAGTTACAAAATCTTATGACAAAAAATCCTAAGAGAAACAGAGAAATTTTGCCTCTCTTTAAATCTGAAACATTTCGTGGATAGGTTTTCCTTTCTTCCTAAATGTATCATGAGACTATTTTTTTTTCTTAATTTTTCATCTTTTTATGCTTTCCGTATTAATACATATACAATAGTAACCTTTACCCTCAAGATCTAGACACGTCTCTTTTTGATTGCCCTTCAGGCATAGCAACTATCAACATTTCTATATAACTAAAGCTGTTATCAGTACAGTAACCTTGAAGAAATGACAAATGAAGAACTTTTTACGTGACTAACCTTGATCTAAAATGTGTATCACGAACTCTGCCTGTATATCTGTTATATCAGTACAAAGGTTTTATTATTGCATGAAAACAAGATTTAAAACCCATAACCAAAATAGAATGCACAACGAGGCTTAAAAAAAAGCATGCTGTAAATATTAGATGTTATTAATACATATACTTTAAACAAGTATCAAAGTAAATGATAAGAATTAGTTTTATAATCATAAATATTATAATTTATATTTTATAATTATATTCCCTGTCTTCGATTAGGTTAGTCAATTTGGTATTCATATTAGAAATGCAAATTATGCTTCTAAACACGTTAAAAGGTTAGGCCTGGTCATAGATGCGAAGGTTCAGGTTTCGCCATCAGTATCGTGGGGTCAATGACATCTACACACCTGTGTTTAAGTTGCTCTTTGCTATTTTTAGTGATGAAATTGACCAGTCATACTTATCACGCCACCTAACAGCTGTAGGAGACAGTTTGGAATCAAACTTGTAAAGTATTGAAATTGGGAATAATTTTTAACTAATTCGTTATATCAATTCTACTCACGGAGGTTTGAAAGTTTCAAGCTTTCATAAGTGGCTTTAAGGCTTACCTAACTTAGATGGGTCTAGGGATAAGGTGAACCGGAAACCTCTGTTTAGAAGACCACACACACACACCACACACACACACACACACACACACACAGCGCTACGACAACTGCTTGCAACAGCTACTTTTTTTGAGGGCAGGGGATAAAAATTACTTTATTCCAGTCTTCTTATGAGCAACAATGTTTGCAAACCCACTCTATGATCATGATGCAGTACTTCGTATCATTATTTGAAGTCACTAAAATCGATTCATCAAATGTGTCTTTAAATTAGTTTGTATTAAATGTCTCCGAAATGCTAATAAACAAACACCTGTACATATAGAGTCTTACCCCTCTGTAACAAGTTATGTTGATCATCTGAACCTGCTTTTGAAATAAAGTTTGCTTGATGCTGCCATCTGCCTCGTGTCTAAACGGTCTCTTTCTACCACAGATAATTTTTCTCTTAGGGCTAAATGTCTCAGATGCTTCCCATCTTGTTGATAACCTTGACATAGTGTACTTGCGTTCTCAAGTTTTACGAGCGACTGTACACATCTTAAAATGTGTACAGTCGCCTCTCCAGTTCTTTCCTGGAGCTGTATTCATTTTTACCATTTTAACAAAGTAACAGCAAAGCAACTAACAAAGCGCACAAGAATAATTCCTTTAAGTCAGTGCTTCCCAAACTGTGGGCCGCAGACCCCTTGGGGGGCCGTAAGTTTTGTTGAGGGGGCCGTGAAACAATGAAAACAAATTTAAAATGTTTGATGACTAAGTAGATTTTTTTTAATCTTAAAAGAAAGGTATTTAATTAATTTATTTATTTATTTATATATTTATTATTTATTTTCGGTTCTTATATTTTAAATGGAAAAAATCACACATTCGTGTTGGTTCACAAATTTTGCTTCTTGCGTATTTTGGCGATTAACGAATATTAGTATATATATATATATATATATATATATATATATATATATATATATATATATATATATATATATATATATATATATATATATATATATATATATATATTTTTTTTTTTTTTTTTTTTTTTTTTTTTTTTCGATGGAGGCCATTAAATATTTTAATTTTTCCAAAGGGGGCCTTGGCATCCATAAGTTTGGGAAGCACGGTTTAAGTAATTCAAATGTTCCCTCACATAATTTTCACTAGAGGAAGGCGAAGAAATGGCAGCACACATCCAGTATCACTTATTAAAAACTAGTCTGGTACTTATACATTTATGACCTTGAATAGAACGATGAGATAAAAATTACAGAAAAGAGCATGTGTAGCAAAAAGAATGCGACATTTATACTTTTTTTAAACACACAATTGTTGCAGTTATTGTGACTTGCAAAAAAAAAGCATATATAGTTCATGAAAATAAGGAGATATTTACGGTTTTTAAAAAAAAAAAAAAAACTGTATATCACAAACATTGGTACAATACGCACATGGTGGGCCTGGAAAGCTCTGATAAACACTTGGAATAAAAATGATATTAAAGCAAATAAGTTATGTGTGTGTTTGTGGACTGGGGATCTGTTTTAAGATAATTATAGTTTTCAAGGTCCATAGTTATATTTTTATCTTTCGTCTCGCATGCTTTGATCATTTAATATATACTTCTAAGTATACAATATACCTATACACTGCTGTACCACTTTCAAAACAGCAACATTTAATTGCAGATGTTTCGATGCATGTACTGCCATTTTTTAGTTCGTTAAATTTTGTAGCGAAGAGGCGTGGTTGTTGTCTGCTTTATATCCAGTTCAAAACAGCTTTCCGACACATCGACCAGATATTTCCGGTCACATAATAGACATTAACTTCATATTTATCTGTTTATCCAAGTGTTTTCTAATATACCCAGAGACACAACTGCAGTGATCATCTTAGTAGGACAACAATTTCTCAGATACTTTTAGCAGCTGGTCTGGTACTCACTATCATTCCCCTTTTGAAATCCCCATCTCCGTTATCACATATACAGTACTTAAACAATTGATACCGCTGCGGAAGAGAACTAATGCTTATTTTATGATCGGTACCTATTACCATCAGTCATGTGTTACCGGCAAATTCCATTTTTATATGCATTCACCTACGTATGTTTCGAAACTTGTAGTACATTTAGTACTATAAGTTGGCAAACCTATAGTAATAAATGTATTATAGGTATTATTATTTATTTTCTCATATTACATATTTTCTCATTTTCTCATATTATTATTTATTTTCTCATATCAAACGAGTTCGCTACTCGTCATCCATTGTCCGATGTCTCACTTCTCAATAACTTATAATTATAATAACTTATTATAATTAATGTTTCTAGCAAATAAATACATGCGAGGGTTTGTGGGCGTGGTAATTTCGCAAGGAATGAATAATACTCCATTCTTTGATATATTAATGAGAAACCAACTTTGGTTTCGTTCTCTGTCGGTGAATATAAACAGAAACCCCAAAAATAAAAACAATGTTCAATGCTATTTCGTTCATTCTCTAATCTCAGGTTATAATTGTACCCTTGGTTATTTCGGATACGTTTTAATTGTATCGTTTTCATTTCTTAATTTAAATCTTATTGATTACTACCTTTGTTCTATATGATCTCATCAAAATTTCACTTTTAAGTTTGGCTTTGATTATTCGGCAATGAATTTTGTTTTTAAGTTCAAATGCTTGCTTGATGTCATGAGTATTAATAGCATGTAAGAAATCCACAGCTTCTATTTGAGGGTATAAAAAAAAAAAAAAAAAAAAAAAAAAAAACTAGAAACACACTTTAAAAAAAAAAAAAAAAAAAAAAACGACAACATGACTTGTAGCATTAATTTATAAAGTAAAGATCACACTCGAAATTCAGCTGCAGAAATAATAATAAAAAAAAAAAACATAATTCAGAAAATACTTGGCATTTCTTCTAATCCGAAGACGAACGTTTTGGTAAATAACTCAATGCCTAGAGAACGAACAGGTGTTTAGGGTCACCTTACTGTCTGTACTCTGAACCTAAAAATTGCGAAATGGAAGTAGACAATGGAATGTGTCCAATTCTCTTGAATGACAGAGAGAGAGAGAGACATTTCAGGATTTAATTTACATTTATACTGTTTCAACATATGCAGTAACTATATGTGGAATAAACCTGAGATGTAAATATAGCAGGAAATCTAAAGATAACAACGAGGAGGAGCTAAGTCCAAACGTAGATGTACCATACCATCGCCTAAGGAAATCCATTTTTTGCGCCTTGGTATCGCAGTCAAAGATGGTAAAGCAACGGGTGCTCTTTAATTGAAATTTTTATTATCTTCGTCCTGTTCAGTTATATGTGAGTTAACCGATTTAATTCAGTAACAGATTTTTTTCTTTCGAAACTTTGTAAGAGTTAAAAAAAGTTTCTTCTCAAAAAAAAAACAAGAAAACCAGTTTGGAAACACAATTAATAGACAAAATATATTTAATAGATTAGCATTAGGCCCCTTTGTAAATGATACGCAAAGATCTTTACAAATATTCAGCAAGAGTTTGTATTCGAGACCCATAAATTGTCAAATCAGTTTTAGAATTTTGTCAGGATGTTTTGCCATCATGACATATTGTACAAGAAATTATGTTCTCGTTTAATCCATTACTAAAGTGTAAGCAAACACTTGGGTGATGGATTACCCATGTGTTTGCTTAAATCTCAGTGACCCATAACGATCCCTACTAAACGCAAAACTCCTAATCTGAGTTTTGAGAAAGCCCAGAGACTGTTAAAGTACAGGCCTGCTCCAAAAACTCAAGCGATCCATCAGATCACCCAGCCTCAATGAGTGACCCGAAAGATCAAATCTCACTGAGTGACCCTACTAAACATATCACTCCAAGACAGGAAACTTAAACTCAGCTGTGGCTCCGACAAGCAAAAAAGGTTCTATAGAGCAGAACCTTCTCTACTTCCCAGGAGGCAAGCAAACCAAAGATGGGCATTATTAAATGTCATCCATGAGAGCCAGACCCAGAAAGATACTAAGGTGGAATTAATGCAGAAATGATATATTTTCCATATACAAATCGTCCTATTATTAAAATACTCTAGCTCAAAGATAGTTATAGACTTTTTTTTTTTTCAGTTGATTACAAACTAAATTATGCTTGCCAAGAAATTTATATTTTTGTTTAATTCTTTATCCAATTGTAAGCAAAGTTAGCGCGTGACTATATAAAATACTTCACCAGGTAACTTTAAGGAAATATGACACACTGGGTAAAGGATTAAACAAGAACAAAAAAAAAAAAGAAGAAAGAAACACTGTCTACGTCATGATATAATTAACGTCTAAAGACGTGTGCATGAGGAAACACATTTTAAAATCACGAATTTTAAGAGCAATAATCGTAAATGCTAATCTCCTCTTATCAGGAAAGATCCCTGAATGATAAGAGGAGATTAGCATTTGATTTCGCTCTTGATTTTAAAACAGGTTTCGTCATGCAGACATCTTTAGATGTTAATTATATGATTTATGATTTCAGTATTTTTATTTGCCTTGAAGGGAAGTTTTATTTGCCTTGAATTGTCGTGACATGCAACAGTGTAGAGAGGGAACAAAGAAGAGGAAGAATCTTACAAAAAGAATGTGAAATCAGAATGTGTAGAATGTGTAGCTGGTTGGTTCTGTAGCTTCTTTTTTTTTGTAAGACTGGCTACGCGCTATTAGCTTTTAAAACTGAGTATACCATTTTTGCATGCATGAATACAAATATGCAAACATCTTAAAGAACAGACTAATTAAATATGCAGAAAATTATTTACAAGAAGAAACAGTGTGGTTTTAGAAGAGGGAGAGGATGTACAGATGCCTCTTTCACAATACAATAGATCGTAGAAAAAAAAAGAATTTAACCTGCCCACTTTTCTTTTATTTATTGACTACGAAAAGGCTAACTTGAACAGAAATCTACTCTGGAAAATATTACAAGATGATAAAATACTTCTTAAATTAATTAAAGCAATAAAAAGTCTATACAAAGGAACAAAAATTTGCATCAGATTTGCAGATGGAACATTATCAGATGAAACTATAACTATAAATAAAGACAAGGTTGTGGCTTATCCCCGTTCAACATTTATATAAACAGAATCCTAAAAGAATGGAAAACAACTGTCAAAGATGGAGTTAAACTAACAAATAATATACAGCTAAATACAATACTTTATGCAGATGATCAAGTACTAATTTCAAATTCAGAAGATAAAAACTCCAAATTGCAACTAACCATCTAAACGAAATAGCAAAAAAATTTAAAATGAAAATCTCTAAAACAAAAGCTATGGCAATGTGTGGAAACACCATTCAAATGTCAAAATTATGCTTAACAATAAAATAATAGAACAAGTTACAGAATTCAAATACTTAGGAAATATAATCTCGCAATACAATACTGATTCAAAATTGGAAGCAAGAATATAAATTTATAATGAATGGCATAATTGAAAGAAATTTTGGAAAACAAATGACGAAAGAAACTCAATTAAGATTACATAATATGACCTCTAAAACATCTCGCAAATTTAGAAGTGAAATTTGGATTCTAAAACAACGAAACAGACAAAGATTGGAAGCAGCACAGATGAAGTTTCTAAGACCTCTCTCAGAACTGATTAGGTTAGATAAAAAGAAAAACAAAAAACAAGAGAACGATTAGATACAAAAAACATCGTACAAGAAATAGAAGAATATCATCAAAATTGGCAGCACCACATACAAAGGATGAATAACAATAGGATTCCCAAACTGGCATATAAATATAAACCTGCAGGAAGAAGAGACCGTGGACGTCCAAGACTCAGATGGAAAGACCAATTTCATCTGTAGAGCAGGAGCAGGACATAAAAATCCTATACCTGAATTGCTGAGACGACGAATACAAATATCTTACTTTGGTACTTTCCCCCCTTAAGAATAACCTGTTGTAGTTATTATTAGCTCAGTAGATGTGGCGTTTGCACTTCACGGCGCTTGACTGCACGCAGGGCCGCATTTACCATTAGGCGCAAGATGGGGCCTCACTCTCTAGAGGGGCCTCATTTTAAAACCTCACTCCTCACAAAGAACAATAAAAAAAACAGCGTAGTTATAGTTGCAAAATAAAATACTTATTTTTAAATATTAAATTCATAATATAAAAACTAGAAGCTGCTGAAATATTTGTGAGACTTCCCGCTCCATTTGAAATACATTGCTCTTTCCTTAGAATAGAAAACTAACAGGAACTCCTGTATTCCATAAAATTCATGTATGTAAGCGTACCATTTCTTTGCTGGACGCGTATATACGTCCAGCAAACCTGAATAATATTCTGTCCACCTGCTGAAAGAACATGGATAAGAAGTGTAGTTTGACCGTCATGTCCATTAGAAAGTGCGATAATCCTTCACGCTGAAAAGAACACTTAACTACATTACCTGACGTACGTAGTAGCTATGTTCTGTGGCCTACAGCAAGAAACGCTTGTCGTTTGCTCGGTAACCGGAATCTTAAGTTATCAGACTAAATACCTATGAGTTATATTCATTTTGCTGCTTGTTTTTATCGTATAATTATAGGTTTTAATGCCAGCGTAAAATAAGAAATCCTTTCATACTTTCTTCATTTCATATTGTATTCACTCTGGAAGATCAATGTCACTATGAATTTTGTTGCTAATTATTTTAATCGCCAATACATTTAAAAATTTTCCAAGAACTCGATTGAAGATAATTATGTTTGACAAACAATTATTTTATAAATTCATGAAAATCCGAATCTAAAAATGAATACAACCTCCATCTGTTCCAAATTAAGTTTTCTATTTTATTCATAATCTTAGTTCGAAGGTTAGTTTACAGATTGAGCGAAGGTTCGCACTTTTAATTTTTACTTTATAGAGAATCATACGTGAATCATGTCGTGTAATGCATAATTTTTATAACGTAATCTGTAGGTTTTTGCATTTCAACTTTCTTGGTCCCCACCCATCACTCACTACAAATCAAAATAAACGGCAGTTATGAAGTCAACTGTTATGTACATATTTTCGGCTAATTTCGATATTATGCAGCAGTTTTGAAGTAGCGATATTTTCCCTACAGTTTATCTTTTGAAACATGTGTAGGTGCATGCATCAAAATGAAATTTTATTTCCAAAATTTTCATAACAAAATTAATTCGTCTTTAATGGCTAACCCCCCCCCCTCCCAAAAGTATCACCACACAAACACTGCTAGATAACATGTGCGCACTTTCTTTTTGTTTGAAATCGTTATTTTTCCTAAGTATACTGTTGCAGTTTTAAGCAAAAGACAAAGGCGTAGAATCTCTGATAAAATACCACTGGATATAAATTAAAGACGCAATCAGAAACCCAGCGTAATGCAGTTTAACACCATTTGTTGTTCATAAAAAAAATTAAAAAAATCGTTCCTAAAATTGAAATGTGCGACTCATATAATCTTATTTTGCAAGGAAAGGAAGCAAATGTCATATTTATTTCAATAAATGTTATTTAAAAAATATAAATGTTTTCATAATATTTCCAATGCAAACAAACATTTCGATCGTTTAGTTTCGCACATGTGAAATTCATTTTTATTTCGGAAGAGACGCAATAAGTAAATTGTGCAGCAAAAAAAAAGGGTCAATCCAAGAAATACAGTGCAGATAACTACAATAATCCGTTAATTGCGGGCAGGGGAGGGTAATTGCATTTTAACAGATAGAATGCTGATGAAGTTTCATTAGCATTCTTCCTTTTTATAAGGTCAAAGGGATTTTGAGTATATTTGCGAACAGATATATTCAACATAACTTAGCCAGTTTTATTGTAAAAAGTGCTGCATTTGAAGAAATATTAGCGGCATAATAATAAAATAGCAAAATTCATAATGCTTCAGAATAACTTGATAATTTTGATAATACCAAAACAAGATGAGACACATCTGCAGAAATCTATTATTGTTATTATTAGAGTCGTTTTAATTATGAACTCTATAAAGATATACTTAATAAATTTGTATTTTTGTGGTTTTAAATAAATAAACTAGTTTCATTTTGTCACACATGGTTTCCGCTGGACTACCTGGATTTTTAGACTATTATTCTTATCAATATTGTAAAAACTCGATTGTAGCTTAAATATTCCAAAGCACATTACATCGATTTTTTTACTTAGGTCAAATCCCATAAGAATGTTGTAAAAAATAGCCTTGTTTGTCTCTGTATATTTTGTATTAGATATTTTTGTAAACAGCCCTTTGGAAATTAACTGTTTATACTTCTTTAATGTTTATCGAAAACATTATGTCAAATATTTATATTTTTAAATAATATTTATTGAAATAAATATTGTTTAAAAATATATTCCTTTAATTTAAAAAATATAGTCTTTAATTTAAAAAATTTTAATTTAAAAATATAGTCCTTTTGCTTTCGTTTCTAGCCAAATAGTATTATATGGATCACCATATTTCAGTTTTAGAAACGATTTTTTGTCATTCATAAAGACAAAATAATAAAAAAAATGTTAAAATGCTAAATTGCATTACTCGGTTTCCGATTGTGTGTCTTTTTGGTATCAAAAATTTATATTCAATGATATTTTAGCAGTGATTCTTCATCTTCTGTTTCTTTGTATTATGCATATTACGATAATATCTAGTGCATATCCTCGTAGATATGTTGAAAATATAATATGAAAAATATCATATACGGAATGATTAAAATTTTTTGCTTATTTTGAAGACTTTCTAATGCTCCCCCCCCCTTTATCCTCTCCTGGAACTCATTTGCATAACTACTGTAAATTTCTACAGGTTTGTAAGCTTTTCTAGACAGTATTCAAAATCTACGGCAATCAGATTGTACCGTGAAGCTTCTAATTCTGTACTATTTATTTGCAATCTAAAACCAGCTGTTCTATTGTCTGCTGAAATTATGTGAAATTTTAGAAATAATATGCTATATTTTCACTATGCAAAATTGTTTATATGCATACCACACAAAAAAGTTCAGTAGTATTATTTTTGTTTGTTTTTCTTTAAAAAAAATCTAAATATTACTTCTTCTGCTGCTGGAAGCTATTTCTGAAATAATCTACGTCTTATAAATACTTGGTAATATCCTCTTAGCTGGAGGAAAAGCTGAAGGATTATTACTCTCAGCTATTGAGAAAGAAAGGGGAGAACACTAAAGTCGCACTAAATTGCCTCAAGCTGTAGTGCAGAATACATCAAGAATGTCTTGTTTTCTTTTCGATTATTGATTACAGAAATACTGACATTTCGTGTACATGCTTATACATTATTTATGCCAAAATAATTTCTTAATTTATAATAATCAATTTCACTTTTCAATTTTTCAATTTTTCAAATAATCAATTTCAATTTTCATAAAAAAAAAAAATCAGCTAACGCCTTTTTATTCCCGTATACAGGGAGTAGGCGAGGCCATTTAGCCCTATCTAACTTTTGGAGACTGAGTGGGCAGTTCAATCTCCACTGGTACCAGTCAGAGAGATGGCCCAAGGCTATCACTAATTAAGCGGTACGCAGTGAAGAGAGACGGCTCAAATGTGTCGCCATCTCGTGGTCCCTAACTCTAACACAATATATTTATTGTCTGAAAATAATGTGGGTTCTACGGTCGATTTTCTTGAGTTTACAGGACGAAAAACCCGAGTTTCCGGGAAGAAAAACCCGCTTGCCCGTGCCAGAGATCGACTAACTCGGGAACAGGTCGAAAAAATGCTTAGAAAAGTTTCCTCCAGTCGCCAACTAGACTCGAAACCAAGTCTTCCTTCATGCGGCCAAGCGCCGTGGTGTACAAACGCCACATCCACTGAGCTACACAGACATTTTTTTCATACAATTATCCTGAAAAAGAAGATTTAAATTATTTTCAAAGAAAAGGTGCATATGCGTTTCATAATCTTCTTTTTTTGGGGGGGGGGGGTATAGACCTAATTAATCTGCGGATATTACAGAGAATATATTTCATAAATTGTTCGCAAGACAACTGTTACAAATGTAAATACTTGGGGAACATACCCATTCATTTTAGTGTAAAATAGAAGCAAAGGTTCAGTTACTTTGCATATCTAATCTAGAAGAAAATGTTATGTCTGCTGATATTAGAATCTTGGTGAATAATTTTTCTGACATGATTTCTCTATTCGTTATAATGTGCATTTCTTGTTTATTTCTTGTTATATGACATGATGGTCAAATTGCACTTCTTATCCCGGTTCTTTCAACAGGTGGGCTGAATCATATCCAGATTTAGCTGGACGTCTATAGACGTCCTGGCCGTTTGGAAGGCATTTTGAAACACATTCAAGTGACAATAGAGGTTTTTTTTGTCTGCTGCTGATATTTGTATTAATTATTTAGGTAAGAGCAGTTTCTATATCACATAAATAGAGGATTTTAATTTCAAGTTTATTATTATTTATAAATTATATTGATTTATCAGTTCATTTTTAAGAATATATTAATATCAAGGTAAGAATATATTATTCAATTAATTATTAATCTTATTTTACTGATACTCGTTTATTTTAACAAAACCAAGATACTAGTGTTTCTATTTTTGTATTTTTTAAGCTCTTAACGTAATTATTTATTTTATTTATAGTTTATTTTGGATTTAATAAATATTTATTTCGCTTTTAATAGATTAATTCGCATAATGATGCCAAGAAAATTTGAATCCGGAGCTAGTAAAAGAAAACGACTTAAAGAAAATGAAAAACAGCTAAATAATCAAAAGAGGACAATTTTGTCTTTCTTTCATTCTGAAAATGAAGAATTTCGTAGAACTGAAGTTGTACTTCACAGTTCTCGGAATAAAAACGAAACATTGGTATCATTATCAGGAGGAGATGAAAGTGAAAATGAAGAGCATCAAAATGATGTAGAAAACATAGGAGAGAAAGAAGTAAATGAAACAAATCAAGAGGAATCTAAAGAAAATTTTCAATCGGAGTTTGTACTTACCAGCAAGCCAGCTATCTCTTATCGTACCGATATAGCAGTGTGGCCACTTACTATTAATGAACAGTTTATCGAGTATATTTTAATAAATATGCCCCAGAATGTTGGTAAAATCGAAAATTTAAAAAAAGAATACACAGAACGCAATAGAATATATATCAGAAATGTAAATATATCACATTTTTACTGTAAAAAGGCGAATGGAACAAAGGAGAAACGAGAGAGGCTAATTTTTTCAGAAACCAGCAAAGCAATTTACTGTTTTGTTTGTAAACTGTTTTCTAAGTCAAATAATAGCTTAATGAAGGGTTTTAATGACTGGGGAAATATAACACGAACCTTATGTGAACACGAGCATTCTATTGAGCATATACGAGCGATGTGCAAATATCGCAAAAGAAAATCAAGTTCTGTAAATAGTCGAATTGATTCTGAATTGATCAAACAAATACAATCTGAAGAAAATTATTCGAGAGAGAATTTAAAAATAATAATAGCTACCATTAAGTTACTGAGTAAACTAGGGCTAGCATTTACAGGAAATACAAATGATATTTTTTCTGATTCTTGCGGAAACTATTTATCGTGTTTACATTATTTAAGTGAATTTGATGATTTTTTAAAACATCACATGAAAATGTACGCCAACTGTGGTTCTGGCAGATCAAATTATCTTTCTTACCATACTTGTGATGAATTCATAGCGTTAATAGCTAAAAAAACAAGAGAAATATTAATATTAAGGAAGCTGCTTATTTTGCACTAATACTCGATTCAACGCCAGACATTGCCCATAATGACCAACTAGCTATGATATTTAGGTATGTTGCCGCAAATTCTGACATTAGAGAAACATTTATCGGGTTCATCAGAATTACACAACGTAATTCCTTATATTTAGAATAGGTAGTATTAAAAAATTAGAAGAATTATCTTTGGATATAAAGATGTGCAGAGGGCAAAGCTATGATAACGCTGCCAATATGAAAGGTATCTATATAGGTTTACAAGCCAGGCTGAAAAAACGTAGTCCCTCAGCACATTATATACCGTGCTCTAGTCATTCCTTAAATTTAATTGGCAACTATGCCGCGGAATCTTGTCCGGAAGCAGTGCAATATTTTTGTTTTATTCAACATGTATATAATTACTTTTCATCTTCAACAAGAAGATGGAGTATATTCCTTAAACATTTAGTAAAACATCTTTAACAGTTAAAAGGCTAAGTGAAACGAGTTGGTCCGCAAGAGCTGACGCTATATTAGCTTTGAAACGTGGATATAAACAAATTAAAGACGCATTACTCGAACTATCCATTTCTCCTCATGAAAAACCTATTTCAAAATTAGAGAGCTCATCATTGGCTGAACATTTTGACAAACCAGAAACAGCAATTTTAACAGTTATGTGGGACAAATTTTTACAATGAATAAATACTACTAGTAAATCTCCACAAGATCCCGATATGGATTTGTTTTGAGCTAATAATTTGTTACACTCTTTAGTTGGTTTTATTTTAGATATAAGAAATAGTTTTGCTGCTGTAAATGAAGAAGCGAATTTATTAACAGATGAGACAAAATTTAAAGATGAAAAGGAAAGAGTTAAAAAAAAAACGAAAAAAAAATGAGTGACGAAGTTTCACAGTCTAACAATGAGATTATATTACATGGAAACAAAATTTCGTTGTGAACACTTTTAATGTCAATTGCGATAAACTAATTTTGGAAATTAATGAAAGAACAAAAAGCTATTTCGATATATTAGATATGTTTGTCATTTTTTTGAAGGAAGTTATAGATCAAGACAAGTACAAGACTAGTATTGATAAAATTTTACAAACTTATGGGACTGATATTGATCCAGAAAAATTTACTAATGAAGTTAAGCAATTTTTAATAATGATAAAGAAAATTCTTCAATTAAAAATATGTACAAATTTATAAACGATGGGTTAAGGTCTACTTTTCTGAACGTAGAAACAATTATAAATATATTTTTGACGATGCCTATTTCAAATGCAACTGCTGAACGCTCATTTTTAGTGTTGAAACGAATAAAAAATTATTTAAGAAGCAACTTGCACCAAAATAAAACAAGTGACCTGTCGTTATTACGCATTGAATCAGATGTAATGGACTCGATCAATTATGATGACATTATAGATATATTTGCTAAAACAAAATCCAGAAAAAAAAACTTTTAGTTATTAATTTTTTTTTATTTAAATTTGAACTCATTTATTTTTATACTTTTTTTAAAATGCAAATATATGTATACCAATTGTTTGTGTTATTTAAATGAGTTATTATGGAAATGTTGACTTTTATTTTCAATAAACTAAAAAAATGCTAATTTTTGAGGGCCTCATAATGATGTTGCAACTCGGGCCTCCAAAAGTATAAATGCGATCCTGACCGCATGAAGGAAGACTTCTTGGTTTCGAATCTAGTCGGCGACTAGAAGAAATTTTTCTAAGCCTTTTTTCGACAGGTTCCCGAGTTAGTCGATCACTGGCACGGGCAAGCGGGTTTGTTATTTCCGGAAACTCGGGTTTTTCGTCCCATAAACTCAAGAAAATCGACCTTAGAACCCACATTATTTCAGACATTAAATACGAGTGTTAGAGTTAGGGACCACGAGATGGCGGCACTTGTTGAGTCGTCTCTCTTCACTTAGTGATTAGTGGTAGTTAATTAGTGATTAAGTAATTCGCTTAATTAGTGATAGCCTTGGGCCAGCTATCTCTGATTGGCTACCAGTGGAGATTGAACTGCTCACTCATTCTCCAAAAGTTAGGTAGGGCTAAAACGGCCTACTCCCTATATACGGAAATAAAAAGGCGTTAGCTAATTTTAATTTATTATTATTTATTGTCTTTATTACTTCATTATATGTTGATGAATTGAATGTTTCAATTCTGTTTACTAATCAAATTATTTTCTTGGCATTAGTGTATCTCGAACAGAGTTTAGGTACTTTTATTGTAATAGTATTACAATAAAAGTAATATTATTACAATAATATTATTACAAAAGTAATATCATTACAATTATTAGTAATAGTATTACAATACAATATCGTGGATATCAGAATTTTAAAAACGGAAAATCAGTATCAGATTTTTATTGAAAGTTGGGGGGAGAGGAAAGAACTGTTCCGAAATGACTAGACTGCTAAGTTTGTGATTATAAAGATCACGCATGGTGCAGACAGGTGGAACTCTTTCCTCAAGACAGATGTGAATCAATAATGACAAGCAATTTGAACATCTGAAGGCATCAATTAGCGAAGAAAAAGTTCAAGAGTAAAAATTAGATGCAACGATAGATCGTTTACCCTTAGAATACAGTAGAAAAAATAATATTAATGTGAGGGAGGAGGAAAATGACTTGTGACTAGAAATTTGAACTTAAAGTTTTGTGCAGAGATGGGTCCACAAAATCCTCACTGAAAAGCAAGCGTTCAAAGCAGAGGTTTGTGCAGTTTTTCGTAAGAAATTCAGAAAATGATTGGTTCTGTGGAATGAAAGGTAAATATTTCCGTAGGACGATCCAAGGAAGAGATTAAACATGCAATGGAAAAATGTCGGTCAAGGGTAGAGATAATGCTGATCATTTTCTTCTTCGAGAGACAAGTACTGTCCGCGAAGATTCGTTTCGTTTGGTTAGGCCGATTAAAGAAATTAAACCAAAGTATTAATGACGAGGTATTTCAGCACTATGACAGTGCACGTTTTGAATAGGGAAATTTTAGCAAAAAAAAAAAAAACAGTAGAAAACCAAGAGATCCCTCATTATATCAAGTAAATTATATATATATATATATATATATATATTTGCAATTTATTTGCAAATGTAGAACTTTTAGATTGGAATTCCAAAAAGAAAGAAAAAAAAATCTGAATAGTAATACCAGTGTACTGCACTAATTTCAACACTTGTTTTCCACACTCAGTGATGGGGGGGGGAAGAAAAAAAAAAGATAAACGATAACCCCTGCATATTGGGATCAGTTGTAATCACCTAGTCTTTGACCGACCATTGCAAAAATGAAACAACTGTATATTTGGGAATGTCTCACTTAATTTCTGTACTATTATGCTTTTGGCATTGATTAAAATAAATGCGTGTGATCGCTAACGAATGATTTTGTAAAGAATGAATTCAAAATGTTTTTCATAACTAAGATCATAAACAAATCATCGCATATATCGAACTATATTACTATAGAGTGCCCTTGAATTCCAGCAGTTGGATTAATAAGAGCAGAGGTGGCTCGTGCATAGGCACTGCGGAACTGCAGCACCCCCAATTTTTCTCGATATATAAATATATTTATTAGTTTATTTATATTTACTTGTAATATTTAATTTTATCATCAACAATCCTATACAATTCTCTTATTTTGTATACAAAATAATAAAAATTCATCTTGTAGCACTTAGGAGGGCGAAGGACGCTAGCAGCACTGTGTTTACCATAATGTCATATTGATACGCGCGCAAGCAAATGCACGTCATAGTGAGATGCGAGCTATTAGCGTAATGCGACACTGTCCGTCGCGCAGTTCCACTGTTGTTTATATGCAGTTTGCGCCAGTAGTAGAGTGTTCGTAGTGCTTATCGTGTTTATTCCGTCTCTTTAAATATTTGGACATTACAATTAAAGACATAACATTCGTTATAGTTTTTATTTTAGAACATTATTGGGGTTACGATATTGGATTTTATTTTTAAGTAATTTTGAATTATACCAAACTGTATAATTTTATCGATAATAAACAATATTTTTTCATGAAACAAAACAAGAAGAATATATTTTATTTTTAAGTAATTTTGAATTGTAACAAACTGAATAATTTTATCGATCATAAACAATATTGTTTCATGTTTAATTTTTTATTTTTTATTTTTACCATAATTTTGATATTTTATCCAAACACGTATACACTGTACTTACAGTGTGTATGTATATTTCGAAAGTTGCATCATCCCCACGATTTCAAGCCACGAGCCGTCACTAAGTAAGAAGATTAGTAATCAACATATACAGCATACAGTCATGAGGTGACCGTGTGTTTCTGGTCTGTATATTCTTAGAATAGTGTCTGTTGAAAAACAAATCCAGCTACCCCGGTATTCCGCTGATTATACTCGTGTCTGAAATTTCGCAAGGACTTTCAAGGGGTATGTTGACACTGAAATGAAGTTTTATTGATAAAATACAATTTTTAGTATATTTTAAGTGCGCAGTTATAAGCGTTTTTATTTTGATTAGTAAGATTCAGTGCAATATAAAGCTTTTTTTTTTAGTTTTTTTTGCACACTTACGAGTGAAATATTAAATTTCATAGTTAGTTCAAATACAGAATTTCACGTGTATTGTCCTGCATTGAAAATGGGAAAGAGTGAGAAGATGTAACCATAATCACTTAACAAGTATCTGCAGGCAAACAAACAAAAAAAAAAGGTTACAATTACGTCATTAAAAAAATGTTAAATCCACTGCACCTGCTTTTCAAATTACGTTAAACTAAAATCAAGGTTAAGGTGGAAACTATCAAAATACAGTATCATCGTTCGGTTGTATCTAATCCCAGCGTACTTACAAAAAAGAAAGAAAAAAAAAAAGAAAAAAACACTTCATATACTTCTACAACTGATCCATGGCTGGAAAACAGTATGCTTTCTGAAAACCAAAAATAACGATATCAAGGTCAAATGGGATCACTTAATATCACTCTGCACGTCATCTGACTTTACTCGCCACATACTATCAGAAATGTCAAGTGTTCATTTTCCTTTGAATATTGCTGAATATTTCAGTACTATATAAAACGCGAAAAGTAGAACCTCTGTCGATAATGACGTATTTCATTCGATAACGAAGACTTTTATGGGAACTGACAAGAAAACGAATTCGTGTAGGTCTAGAATCTTTATAAAGTACTATCAACTATCAACTATCAAAAAAAAAAAATAATAATAAATAAAATTAGCTGCCCTATCCCAATATTTGCCAAGTTTTTATGAAGCCAAGTTATTTGGCTGCTAGAGGACATTGCGCCTAACATGTGAGAAGAAGAATACACGCACACAAACACAGAAACACAATGAGTAGATTTTAAAAAATTATATAAAAAAATAAAAAGAAACAATGGATGGAGATACTGGATATGTGAAAGTCCACCACTTGCGCCTGACAAAGAGACATACTCCAACTGTCATCCTATGATCTACTCTCCACTATTTGTAACTGTGCAGCCAGTTTCAAATTTGTTTACCGTGCATCGTGGTAGATGACTTTCTTTAGATTTCCCGAACAGTTCCAGAAATGGCCCAGTGAACCTGAAATTTCGTTCCTACTCTTTCCTCAGAACATTTTAACCTTTTCCTTGGACATTAAATCCTATCCATAGCTATTGATGATAGTGCTTTCCATTTTGCTAAATCATTTGGCAAACACTGCAGTCTGCTCTAACATAACAACAGTGGTGGCTCGTGGCTTGAAATCGTGGGAGTGCTGCAACTTTCGAAATATACATACACACTGTAAGTACAGTGTATACGTGTTTGGATAAAATATCAAAATTATGGTAAAAATTAAAAAATAAATAAATAAACATGAAAAAATATTGTTTATTATCGATAAAATTATACAGTTTGGTATAATTCAAAATTACTTAAAAATAAAATCCTTTATCTTAACCCGAATATTCTAACCTAAACCCAATGTTCTAAAATTAAAACTAACAAATGTTATGTCTTTAATTGTAATGTTCAAATATTTAAAGAGACGAAGTAAACACGATAAGCACTACGAACACTCTACTACTGGTGCAAACTGCATATAAACAAGAGTGGAACTGCGCGACGGACAGTGGGTTAGTAGTGTTGGATTATGATTAGAGTTTCGTGTATTATTGATGGTGATTTGCGAATTTGATTGAATTGGATGAAGGTTGCAACAACGAAAATCCAAGAGGAATTACGCGAAGGAGTAAGCCATTATATATATATATATATATATATATATATATATATATATATATATATATATCAGGTAAGCGTATTTAAATATTTTAAGCATGAACAGCTTAAGTCCTGACGACTTTATCCAATCCCTATATAGGAAGCTAGCGCTCGACCTCCTGAAAAAACTGTTGAAGAAATTTGAGGTAGAGTGGCCAGGGTACCTAAACCTATATTCGGCGACAGAGGACTCCACAGAAGGGGACGACTCAACACCAGGGAAAGATGAACCTAATAATCTCTGCTCCCACACCAACAGATCATACAGAAACATACGCTCGAAAAAAGTGTAAAACAGAGGAAATTCAGGCAAATGAGGGGATGGAAGAAGACAGTCCTAACACTGATCCCCCCCCACCCCAACAACGAAAAAGTCCCGCCAATTGTACTATGGGGGAAAAAAAAGATGGTCAGCTCTCAGGCCCATTATGCAAAACCAACAAATTGCCTATTCATGGGCACAAAACGTGGACGACGGAATCAAAATTCAGCCTGCTACAATGGGTGACTACAGACACCTCCCAAAAACCTTGGACGAGTTTTTCGCTGAAGTCAGAGAAAAACCTAAAAGTTGTACTAAGGGGAGCAACAGAAAACATCTGCACAGATAAAATAACCGAAGACCTCCGCCTCCACGATCTCCCACCTGTCAAGGTCAGCAGAATGTTGCGGGCCGACAAGAGTCCAATGCCCCTAGTACTCGTAGAGATACAAAACACCCACAAGAATATATACAACATAACAACGATCTGCCGTCTAAAAATTACAACTGAACCTTTAAGAAAAAGATGTCCTCATAATCTAAATCCCATAATCCAGATATAATCTTTATAACTCTTCTTTCCACAGCTTCTTTATCCCCTTGGAACCAGGGATACTGAATCTACACACAATAATCCAGGTGTGGTCTGACTTCCTTATCCTTATATATCATCCTTATATATCAAGGTTTGTTTCAACATTACAATTATCCTCTGTCCTCTGAGTCGTATTTGAAACTTTGCTATATGACCTTTGAACTTCCTATCTTCCATTACATCAAGATCCCTTACGTTTTCCGTTTCTTGTAGCATAACACCGCTAATATAATATAATATGCTCTAGAACTCTAATCATAACTTTACATTTAGTAACATTGAACTGACAGCCATTTTCGTTTGCCCAAATTTCCAGCCTATTCAAATCATTTTGTAGGTGCTGAATGTCAGTAGCATCAGATTGTCCTGCCTATCTCTGCATCATTGGCAAATAGTTGCACATCTGATATTAGTCCCTGCCTGATGCCATTAATGACACATCATTAAATTATAGTATAGTAACTTAAACTTTTCATATACTATATTATCCTATATATCTCATGAAAGTACTTATCAGGAATTTTATGATGATTAATATGGTGTTATAAAGAGCGAACCTAGCGATGTGTTTACTACCTATTTTTATCACTAGAATTTATTGTTGTTGTTGTGGTTTTTAGCGGGAAATTCCGTAAATAGATGTGATTCCAGTCGCCTAAAGAAAGACCATTGTAAGTTCGATTCTAGTGGCTGACTACAGGAACTGGAATTTTTTCTAAGCCTTTCTTTGATCGGTTCCCGATTAGTCGATCTCTGGCACGAACAAGTAGGGTTTTCTACCCGTTGGTTTCTAACTCTGCATCTCAAGAAACTCGAATGAACTCGTGCTATTAGACCATAATACAAGTGCTAGGAGCATGAGATGGCGGTAGTCGTCTACCATATACTCCTGAAAAGTTTTGATTTATTGATAGCTTGGGATCAGCAAGTTTTTGAATGATTGAGACTGGCTGCCCATTAGTCTTCAAAAAGGTTACGACTAAAGCAGCTGTGCCTACTCCTTTTGGGAAATAAAAAATATATATATATATATCGAAATATAATAAAGCAGCTGTGCCTACTCCTTTTGGGAAATAAAATATATATATATATATATATATCGAAATATAATATATATATATTCCCAAAAGGGAAAGGTGGAGCTACTTTAACCGAACTTTTTGAAGATTAATAGGTAGCCAGCCTCTATCATTCTAGGTTATTTCCATTTTAATCTCCAAATTAAAAGAATTGTGTGGAATAACCTGAAAGAATCAAAGAAATGTTAAATTCTCATCTGATACTCCAAGGTTTGGTTCTTGTTTTCAATTTGTTTCGTTTTTTTCTTCAATAATGTTTGTTCGAGTCTATAATTTACCTGTAAAAGCTACTCAACTTTAATTATTTTTAATTTAAAACTTTTGTTATTGCTGGCCTGGCTGGCCGAGTGGTTAGCGTATCCGCTCCCCAGCCAAGACTGTGAGTTCAAATCCTGCCGTGGGCATGGATGTTTGTGGAAATACTAGTGGTGTGGTCGGCGGTAGATGGCGTTGGTGGATTGAGTAGTGGAGACAGAGTTGTAGAGCAGGTGCCCTCCCTCGATGAGTCCTTGGACTCCCTGGAGGTGTCAAATAATAATAATAATATCCATTTTTATCCTGCTTAGCTAAATAATGGTCATTTCCAATTTTAAATCCTCTGTACACTCTTATATCCTGACCCTGCATGATGATATCACTATCAACAATGATGTAGTCAATGAGGCTTTTCCTATTTCTTGTGTCTACTCTCCATGTGAACATCTTTATGTTGAAACATGGTGTTAGTAGTGAATAGTCCATGTCCTGAGAGAAGTCCAGTAAATACTTACCATCATTATTTGCTTTGCCCTTTTCTCCAAACTTTCCCCACATATGTCAGCTGCCTGTTCTAATGACTCAAAAAATTCCTCCACTTCTTCTTTAGAAGAACATTCTGTGGGACCATAAGCACAATGTTTCATTGTCCATTTCCCCATTTTTCCCCATTTTGAAATTTGTATGTCAATTAAAATCATTGAGTCTCAGGCTATCTATATTTTGTGAATGGAAAGCAGAGTTGGATCAAGCAGGTGTCAGACCCTGGGGATCCACCAGGGCTTGAAGGATACTTGTTTTCTCCAGAGGAAAAAATTGTTTTTACTCCAACTTAAATATATTCTTTCTTTTTTTCTTAAAATATTTTATTTTGTTGTAATTTTCATTTGTATATGTATATATATTTTTATTTTATATATTTTGTGTGATGTTATTATAAAGAAATCGATTACATTTTGAAATAAAAATATTAAATCGCATATTATGTATTTAATTTTTGTTATAGTGAAGCCCTAGTTCTGTTTGTATCATATACATATATAAATAAACACTTTTTAGGGCCCTGTAAATTTTACCATAAGGGGCCCCAAGCTGGCTTAATCAATTCCCAATGGAAGGGGCGAAGACTGGTTGCCCATGGGTATTCAAATGTAAAGGCTAAATGGTCTTGCCTTCTCCCTTTGGGGAATAAATGGCATTAGCAGATTTAATTTATTTTATAAAATTATAAAATTACAGCTGAAAAGCATTCAACAGAATAAGAATTCATATTCTATAACCTTCATCCATCTTTATGCACGCAGATAGTATTAAGCATGATCGTGGAGACAAAACTCAACATGAAGTCATCCTCAACAGTGGCATAGTTCTTCCTGTACAAGAAGCAACCCTTCATTCAGAACAAGTGTTATTAATTATATGGTGCCAGGTTCAGACTGGATGCTGTGTGCAAATTCATGGTTTTTCTGAGAGAGCACTCAGTTTCAATTAAGTAGTGTATGGCAATTCCCATTTTTGAAAATAGCATCGATGGTGCAACCTTTTGGAACCAGTTCAGTGGAGTATGCTTTGGAAATGTCACCAAATTGGCTAAGAACTGGTTTGCAAGCAAGTGTTGCCTAACTTCCAGGTTGTGAATTTTAATCCTACCTTTAGATGATGAATTTTATCACCAGTGTGAGCTACTCTACTTAATGGAATTTGCTTAAAGTTGCTTGAACAGCTCTAGGACAGGGTGGTTATTGGATATGTTTAGTTCACTTTTCTTTCTTTATTAATTCCTCCCCTCCTCCTCTTCTACCTTTCACAGTATTGAGGTTTTTTATTTCTTGCAACTGCAATTGTAACTTGAGGATGTGGTGGTTAGCCCTATGTCTCCTAGTGTGTCCTATGTTTGTAGATGGTTGTTCATGGAGCTGGTTTGTCTATTCTGGGAAACGAAAAACCTCCTACCACCATATGATACTGGCTAACTCACCTTTCATTAAAAGAGCCCAGATAAAGGTTCCTCACGTCACTGACGGGAATTAAACCCAGGTCTTTCCAACCAAAGGCTTCATCTAAAATCTAAAACGACTGAGCTATGGAGGATCATGTTTAGTTCACTCATGCACTAAATATATAGTATATAGTAGGTTGGCAACCTATCATGCACTTAGTGTGAGAATATTAAATTCAGTATTTTATGTGATTCACTCCAACAGAAAAGTGAATAATGTCCAAAAAAATTCTACAAACAAATGCTTTATGCTTGATTCAACTTATTGGGATGACATGCTTCTTCACATGGGATGATCCACAGATTGTGTGTGTTCTAACTGTTGAATTATATCTACTTCATTCTCAGTTAACTAGCTTGAAATGCTTGTCCTAGGACTGGTGAGCAATTGTCTATCAACACTGGAGATACTATTCTTGTTCTGGAATCAACTAGTAGGAACATTTTGACAACTTCTGTTGATAGTGCTATGCTAGTGGTGCTGTTATAATTTCTTAGAATACCGAGTTGAACAATCTACAAGCAACACATGGTTAGAAGTAGCCAGAATGAATTGTAAAATTAAAAAGATCAATTATATCTGGGGGAGGAGAACATTTTTTAGTAAATTTAAAATTTCCGAAAGAGGGAGAATGGTAAAAAGGGAGGTAAAAAATGAGTGGAATTTTTAATATAAAAAGAATGACCTGTAAGTGGGATTAAGGATTTAATTAAGGTAAAAGAGGGAGAATTAACAACATCTACATATAGGACAGAGGGGGGGGGGGAATAAACATCTGATGCGTTTTTTTTTCAACTATTTCATCAGGCCAAGACGTGACATTTTTAAGAAGCCTTTTTAATGTTTTCTTTTGAGAATTAGTGGGATCATAATTAGTGTGGTCTCTCAGCAAGACATTCATCTTCCAATTATATTCATTGGCATTGATGACCACAGTAGAAGTACCCCTGTTGGCTCTAGCAATTATTATGCTACTGTCTTTTATAATTTATGGATAGAGAGGAGTTGCCGTTAGATTTCTTCTAGGTGGCAAAGCTTGAGAAAGGATGGGCTCATATCTCTCTAGCTAATTATTATATTATATGGAATATTGTGAAAAACTTGCTCTTGATACTACTATTCCCAAGCCTTCTATTTGGTTAAGATACACTGATGATGTGTTCTCTATTTGGCTGCATGGCTCAGACACATTAGACTTCCTCCTCCTCCATCTCAAAAGACAGCACCCTCAGAATCCAGTTCCCTATAGAAAAATAGCCTAACTTTTCTAGATACTCTACATGTCTTCCCAATAGCACCCTTTCTTTCTGGGTTTATTAGACAACTCACCCACACAGGTAGATACATATATATATAAACTTTCCCATCATCCCTCCCCCTCAACAATATGGCATTATCGAAACCCTTGTTAATAGCGCCTCCAATCACTGTTCTACCGAGGCTGATCTTACTGCTGAACTCTTTATTTTTGCCAGATTTTCCTCTCCAGTGCCAAAAAGGTCAACAAATTAATTGTTCCTCCCATCATGTTGACTATAATGATGCTTTTATTATTCCTTATATCCAGGGCACCTCAGAAAAAATATAACCAGAACTCTAGAAAAGTAGAATCTCTGCATGGCTTTCAAACCTTATCTATCTAAAGCTGACTACCCTCATCCACTCTCCCAAGGATCCCCTATCTCCTCTATCAGTTCCAGATGCTTAACAAGTTCCTTGTTCCTGCAACTTATATTATTATGGTCAGACTAGGAGATCTGCTAACATCTGCCTAGGACATAAAAAATACATCTGTCACCATAAGTATCATCAGTCAGAGCCTACTTATCATGCTTGGATACTTTGCACAGAATCAAATGGGAAAAAACTACTATGCTTCACCACAAAAAAGACAAATTTGAAAGACTTTTTTTTTTTAGAATCAGCAGAATTAAAAGCCAACCTAATCTTAATATGATTATATTAAATTTCTAAAAATTTGGGAAACTAATTCTTATACCTCCTGCCTGACACAGCTAAGGCTAGCCAACAGTACCCATAGAAGATGCCCTCACAGGACTTTAGGCTTTCAGTCGAATCTTTTTTCACTCAGTGTTTGTGCAAATTTGTGTGTGTCTTTGCAATTTTAATATTGTTTCTCTGACAATGTCTCAGGAGAATAATATGAAATATAGTAGTCATTAAACATGTTTAATTATTTATTCCATTAAATCCCATGAGTTCAAACCAGCACATAAATCTAATTAGACAAGTCTTTATATTCTTGGATTCTAATCAAAGCAGAGTGGCAAGTCTGTCCAAAATAGCAAAGATGACATGAGCAAGGTAAGTGATAGACACCTGGAAATAAGAAAGCTGGTAACATATCCTTTGTAGATGATGAGAAAGAAGAGAGTTTTCATGCTAATTTGAAGTGTATAAACTGAACAAATAGCATGGAGACATGAGCTAGTACACACATGCTTCATGACTTATGATTCATATTTTGAATGTAGCCTGTGTTCCTGATGATATTCATGTTATGCTGGATGAAATATATCGAAGTTTCTGAATAAATTCTATATTTTTTTTACATGTGTAAGCCATGTAGCAATCCAGAAATTAAATGTTTTATGGCAGTGTCTCAGAAACAGCTAGTCATCCACTACAAAGTTAATCTTTGAGCACTTTTTGAAGGCAGCTGTTTAAGGGCATAATAAAATATTGTCCCATAAGATTAAGTCCATAATTGCACTGGACTGAGTTATTTTGTGGTTATTCCTTTTCCTTGAGGAAAAGAAAAAAACCATTGAGAAGTAAAGTTGTTAGACAAAGAATAAAATGATAGATGTCTATATTTCTTTTAGACAGTAACAAAAAAAAAACAAAAAAAACTTCAGTTCAGTTGTTCTGCCATATTTTTTTTTTTATTAAGGTCTGATATATCAAAAGATATCAGAAGTTTATTTTTCACTTGGTTAGACTATAATAAATTTAGTTTAATCCTTTATCCAAGTGTAAGCAAACAAAGTTTGCGCCTGAAAATATCTTCAGGACTGGGGTAAGGCAGTGCAACACCAGGCAACTCCAAGCAAAGGTGGACCAAGCTCTCATCACTCCTTATCTCAGTATCTCCCATAGCGCAAAGCACATCTCCTTGCAGACATGTATACTGCTATGCATTAAGGGAAGGGCCACTACCCAAACCGGTTTCAACCTTTATTGAGGTCTCGTCAGTGGGAGGCAGAACCAAACGTGGAGATACTAAGGCAGAAGCAATAGGAGAGGTCATATTTACCTATAGGATTGGAAGTTTATTTTTCACGTTAGATTATATTCCAACATCTTTCTCTAAATCCAGAGTAATTCAATAATAAGGTGGTACACCTGTTGGCAATTCCTATAGGTAAATATGACCTCTCCTATTGCTTCTGCCTTAGTATCTCCACGTTTGGGTCTGCCTCCCATGCTGGATATATGAGAGGTTCTGTTTGGGGTAAGTTTTTGCCATCTCTGAGTAGAGCCACCGCTGAGATTTTGGTTCTAGCTAGTGGTGGGGTGAGCCTGCCATTGGGTAGAGCCAACGTTGAGAAATTCTTGGTGACGGGGTAAGCCTGTCACTGAGTGGAACAAAGTTGAGTTGGGCAATCTTTCGGGATCGCCTAATTTTTAGAGAGGTCTTTACTTAAATACACCTCAATAAAGGTTGAAACTGGTCTGAGTAGTGGCCCTTCCCTTAATGCATAACAGTATACATGTCTGCAAGAAGATGTGCTTTGCATTATGAGAGATACTGAGACAAGGAGTGATGAGAGCTTGGTCCACCTTTGCTCGGAGTTGCCTGGTGTTGCACTACCTTACCCCAGTCCTGAAGATATTTTCAGGCGCAAACTTTGCTTGCTTACACTTGGATAAAGGATTAAGCTGCACTGAGGAAAAGAAAACTTCAACTGCTAAAAAAATTGTGTGTGTGTGTGTGTGTGTGTGTGTGTGTAAATAAAGGTCCTGTGAGAATTACTAGAGCTTTCTATTCATTCATTTTTTTTTATACTTGGTTTTAAAATACATATTTTACTAAAATAATGTTCCTTTCAACATTTCTTGAAAAATTCAGTAATTGGATTCACATTTATGTATTAATGAAAAGGACAAAAAAAATCCATATTTCTCATGAATACTTGTGCAAAGAAATATTTTCAAGAAGAAATGTTTTCTGGATAGTTCACACATAATCTTGATATTGGTACTGCATTGCAGATTTTAAACAGATGTGTATTTATGCATGAATATGCACATGTGACTGTGCATTGGTTTGTTTGGAACAGTCAGCTAGTGCATGATGCCAGTGTATTATATCTCTGCTGCATATCTCTACTGGGCAGTCTACCTGTTTTACAGGATGAATAACCCAAATTTCTGAGAGGTGAACCCTCCCACTTTCATATCAGACCAGATATGAAAGTGGGAGGGTTCAACATAATTTCAACATAATTTACATTCAGTTGAAAAGTGCTTATAAAGGTTCTTCACATCCTAATAGGATTTGAACCCAGATCTTTCCAAACTGAACTATAGAGGTGATGCATTGTGTATATGTGAAAGGCCTGATGTTAGCTGAATTCTTAATAGATTCAAAGTGTTTTATGTAAAGTGTTTTATAAGGACATACAAATAACATTCTTAACAATGCGTACTTTGATTTTTTTATTTTATTTATATATACTATAAACCAGACAGTAGCACAAAAATTTAATGATAAAATGTATTCATACTTTTAATGTTACAATTTCACTCATTCTACAAAGGTAAATTTTGATGAAATTTCACATTCATTTTCTGAGGCATTAAATGGACAGAACATGTGATAAATACAGATGTCCTACAGAGAATGAGAACATAAAGATCTTTATTACAGGAAATGATCCAGAGAAAGATGAGATTGGCAGGACATGTACTGAGAGGTTCAGCAGGACAGAAAATATTAACAGTTTTAGAAGGAAAAATTATGGGAAAAGAGGCAAAAAACGAAAGGCATGACTTGAGGATATAAGATCATGGACAGGATCACATGGCTATGCAGAAACAAAAAGGAAAGCCACCAACAGAGAGAACTGGAAGGACATGGTGCTGACCCTCTCACTGAGGAAGCTACATGAAGAAGAAGAGGCATTAAATATCTCTAAGCATGATAATAACATTTAAAACAACTGAAATTACCTCAAGCACAGAGGAACACTTCATTAAAATTTTATTCTGAAATAAGGTAACATTTTCAGACATCTTCAATGTTTAAAAAAAAAAAAAAAAAAGATATTTTATTAAAAAATCCCATCTCTTGTTACATGAAGCTGCAGGCCTACCAAAAGTACAGCAATAAAAATATATCATAAAGATAAAGAAGCTGATATACAAAAATTACCATAAAAATAAAAAACACCTCTGGCATCCCACTGCCATCTTCTTAGCATCAACTCCATGATCATCAGGGCCTGCACATCTTATAGAATGCCTCACCCAATATGTACTTTCATGAAACTATATGAACCGTTATTTCCGCAGTCTTTTTATCATATCCATTCATCCAGTCTTACGATATCCTAATATTAAAAAAAAAAATTACTTAGAGGGAAATAAGAGGAAAAAAATTGTTTACATTTTTGACACAGTCATGGTCACAAGAATGTATTATGTATATAAAGATGGGAATAAAATACAAATGAAATTTAAGTGCTAAATTTTAACTTTTACTTTAGTCATGGTGGGCAGCTGGAATGAAAAGAAAGGAAACAGCTCTTACTTATATAGTAAGAGCTGTTTCCTTTCTAAGTAGGTTGTATTCTGTACTATAGTTAATTGAGTAATACACATATACAAATATACCAGATACAACTATTTCATATATAAAGTGCCTCCATAGCACAAATGGAAGAATGATGGTACATTGCACCCTTTGATTAGAAAAGGCCTAAGTTCAATTCTCACTGTGATGAGAAGAATCTTGATATGGTTTTTTTTCAAAAGTGAGTTAGCCAATCTCTTACAGAGGCAGCAGGGATTTTTCTCCTGGAAACTCGGGTTTTACATCCTGCATATAGACAAATCGGCCTTGAGTACATAAGCAACTTACAGATAAAATATACTAGTGGTGATGGGCAATAGATGGCATTGGTGTAGATGATGGTAGTGGTGGTGGTTCACTGTATTTGGTAGATTAAGTGGTGGAGACAGAGTTGTAGTGCCGTCTCTCAATGAGTCTTTGGACTCCTTGGACACAATAATAATATCAGATATCTGAATGCGTCATCAATGCAAACTAAGACTTCAGGTTTGCAAGAAATAGAACTAATTTGCAAACTGATTAGTTATCAAATCCAGGCCATTTTTTTTTAAATGTGTGTGAGAGAGAGAGAGAGAGAACAGGGATTATTAGAAACTGAAAAGAATGGATGAAAGAAAAAAAAATGCAATTTAACATGCTGACATAATGACCTTCAGAAAAGTTTAGACATGTGAAGATAATTATTCCTATTCAGATCTGAATAAAGGCAGTATGGCTTCACAAATGTCCTAAATCAAACATCTGAATCTGAAGCAGATCCTATGCAAAAAAGTATGACAAATCTTCACAGATTAATTTTGGAGTTAGAGAGAAATAGCTTTTCAGTTAGTTGTTTCAGACACGATTCAATATTGGAAGGTGTTAGAAGTGTAACATTTATCTGTATCAGAAATAAGTTGATGCTTTCAGTATATGGAAGAAACAGGAATGAGCTGTAGAATAAGGAGGCAAAAGTGAAATGTATTTTTTTTTCATGTTTTTTTTTAAATTTTTTATATGAATCCCACTGTAGAGATGAAACACGGACATTTTTCAAGCAACTCCAGGTCTCTAAATGAAAAGGGAAGTGATCTTGGCCTTCACTGGTGAAAGTCATTAAAGATGTTCTTAAAAACAAATCATTAAAGGCATTCATAAATAACTATTATATTTAAGTAAGCATCTCTTACTTACTTAAACATGTAAGAGATGTTTAAGTTTATTCATTTGTTCAAGTACGAAATGAATCAAGAGTATTTTTCTTTCATATAACTGACTGCAATTTTTGATTTTAATACAGTCATTTTTAGCCATGCATTTTAACTTTGCAATCCCTTGCAATTCAAATAATGGATTGCAAGAGAACAGGTGGATTATGAGATTTAAAAAAAATAAATAAATAAAGCCATGTATAAATTTAAGTAGTTTCTCATTTCTTATGGTTCTATTTTTTTTAAAGTTCTATTTGCATTTTCTTAAAATGGGCAGAAAATAATAGGTTTGTCTTTTGATGCATAAAACTAAAAAATCCTTTTACATCAGATTATGTCAACTGCTTGTGTGAGATGTGCATTTTCAATTTCAATATTGATCAACATGGTTTCAAGCATTCAGCTGTAACACTAACATGTTTAGTGTGTGATGATCCCTGCTGCTGTGACTGCAGAATGCACTGTTATAAATCAGCAACCTGGTTATTGAGTGGACATTGCTTCCACTTTTCAACCAATAAGTTACAAGTTCAAATTCCACTGTAGACTTGAACATATGTGAACGTCTTTAAGATGGTAGATGAATTTTAATGCTTTGTGCGAGACAGCCATGCTGTTTACTGGAGGCTGAAGTGGCTTGATAAAAGCATGTTTGATCACCAGAGAAATGAATGAATGAACCAGAGACAAATGAATAAACTGAAACATCTACTAACTAACTTTTAGTCCACCAACAATACTTCTGTGCAATAGATTTGTAAAAAAGGTAGAATACTACCTTTTGTAGGTAGTATTCACAATACAAGAAAATAATATAGGGTTGCATCGATTTGTAATAAATTTCTTAAACATATAAACTGCAAACATATTTCTCATTTTATAAGCTTTGTTTCCTGAAAAAAAGGGGGAAAGGAAGGGTATTCATAAGAAAGAATGCCAAAAATAATACAATTTTACTGAAAAATAGCAAAGTAATAGATTATTCTCTCTGCTAATGCTGCATATCATACCACTAGATTTTCATCACATTTCCCATATTTCTCCTGTGCATCTCATTTTTGAGATTTGAAATTTCTTTATCATAACTATTGACCACTCTGATTCTTTGCACAAATCAGTGAATAAAAGATATGAAACGTTTGGAATATTTCTAAAGTAGAAAAATGTGCAACCATAGACCCAGTTTCGCCCTCCATCCACAATTACATTTCATTTATCTGACACTGCATTTTCATCAGCTCTATTTATATCGGTATATATTCTAATCATTATTTACAGATTCAGTATATTCTCCATACGGGAGCACAGCTACAAGGAGGACAATGCAGCTGTTATTTTTCAATTGGAAAGAACTGGATTAAAATTCCATGTAGGATGTAAGAAACTTTATAAGTTTTTAGACTGAAGGTAAATTAACTAGTCTTATGTGGAGGTGACAGGATTTTCTGTCCTGGAAACTGATTTTTCATCATGCAAAACAGGCAAGTCAAACAGGACACATGCAGTAATGCACTAGTCCTGTTATTTCAGCTACAAATCAAATCAAACTCAACATACATACAATATTATGGCAGAATTCTTTTTGTATGCATGTGTGTGTGTAATTTTCTCATGTTCATCTTTAGCATGAAGAATCTTCTATAATGATCTTTAAGCCTTGTACTTTGCACTGAAACGAGTAAATTTTTAAAGTGAAGGTAATTGAAATATAGTAAACTGTATTGTATCATTATTGTATTAGCAGATGCAGCTGCACACTCAGAATAGTGAATGTAAAGAGTTCACTGTAATAAAGATGTACAATATTTCATGCCAAACTAAATATATGTGTGTGTGTGTGTATACACACACACACACACACACACACACATGCATCATATTCCTTGTGCATCTAGACTACTAATTAATATTGTTTATCAGCATTTTTTAAACTATTCTGTGTTCTGCATGTGACCTGCACTTCAGCAAAATATATGAATACAAATGTATATGTAGTATACCATAAGAAATCCAAATGAGTTTTTATAATGAGGTGACAGGGTTTTTACTTCCCAAAAACTTGAGTTTATCATCTTGCAAAACAGACAAACCAACAAATAACAGAAATAATATATATATATATATATATATATATATATATATATATATATATATATATATATATATATATATATATACACAAACTGGTTTCATAGCCTTAGCTACTTTGGTCACAATTCCAAACAAGTGAAATTATTATGCCCTTTTTAGTTCTCCCAACCCCAACAGAATGATTTTTCTTTTTTTTTTGTGGTAAGAGGGAGTGTGTATTATATAGTGTCTAGAAACATGTACAACATTAAAAAAATGTAGATCTACAAAATATTATAGATAGAAACAATGATATACTGAAGCAAACTCAGCCAATTTTAATTCTGTTTAACTCCTGGCTTGTTAAGCAAGTCAACTCATTAACAAAGTTTGAGGTATATAACACATCTGGATGAACAGATATGGCTTCTGCAAAACAGCAGACATTGCACCATATAGTAAGTCTAACTGCATTTAGAAAGCCCAATATGAATTTCCTGCATACTTATTTCATTGAACTATTAGTTGTTTTTTTCTTGCTTCAATGGACATCCGTATGTGCACAGTTACTCAAAGAATATGAGGGGGACTTTTCTCTGACCAGGTGTTATTCAACATCTCAGAAATGACATATCTTAACAGCATTGATTAGCTGAGGGAAAGATCTTTGATATCATACAGAGATGTTAAATATAGTTCCAATTTTACAAATCCCCAAGAGAAAAAAATTTACAGCAAGGGAATATGGGAAAACTATACTGATCCATCTGGGCACTTATGTGCTATAGGTTTTGCAATCTCATGGCAACCTCTGCCACTGGCTTGTCATCCCACAAATGCTGCTTTGTTGTCTTTTAAAAATCGTTAAGTTTAAGTTATTGATGAGTTACTGTTCAAGTTTCCAAAGATAGTACTTCTCCATTCTAAGTCTTATCTTTCACAGTAGCTTAATCACAAACAACTATACTGTGATTGGGTCCATTGTTTATTTTCTGTCTGAAATTCTCCCCTTTTCCCCCTCCACATTTGATTTCGCAATAATGTGGTTGTGCCAGTGTTTTCTTATAGATAGGAAATATGCTAGGCAATGATCGTCAGACTTGGGTGTGACTGGAGCGTCATCATGTGGAAAAATAACACAAAAAATATTTCGACTTCTTTAACAATTGTACAAGAAAATAGTATAAAGTATCTTGTTTTTATGTGCTTTTTTGAACCTATTAATATTTAAAATGATAAGATATGAACTCGTGAGGATATGCGTGGTATTACGCAAACACTGAAACGAAAGACAGCAAGGCGTATGTTATTACAGGTAAAAGTAACTTGTTTGTACACATCCAGTCACGCGTGCATGCATTCCCATAGATACCAATTATGGCAAGACTGACGTATTAGCCTTGGCCCAGTAAAAGGCTAATATGCACAACTACTTAAGTGTTTGACACAAACTTACACAGAGTTACATATATGAATAATAGGCAAGGACTTTCGCAAAACAAAGTTATTAGTCTGAATAACTTATGTGGGAGCTCTGTTCCTTAGTCTTTTCTCTCACCAAAAAACACCAGCATGACAGTTATATAAACAAAACTTTTTTTTTTCTTTTGCTGATTCTCCTGGATATCTTTAATTTAATCACAAGAAGCATACCACCATTTAAAATTCGATAAGGTTATTATATAGAAACAGCGTATGATACCATATGGAATGAAAATTCGCACACGGAGCACTGATTTCTCAAATATTCAGTTATATATGTCATATAATTCGAATAAAATTTACTTACCAGTTTTCAAATTTGGTACAAAACTTCCAAAATTCTTAGGACTGATCAGAATCCGTTTGCTTATTGCTGCCATTTTTTACAGGTTCCTTACCCTTCTTATTTGTTTCCGTATTTTGCATTTTAGTAACAAGTTTTCTAGCATGACCACTGGGATCATGATGGTTTGTATGTTCGCTAGCTTCCTTCTTCGTTCTCTGTTTCCCGCTGTGTCCGGAATACATATATTTGTCTTGATCGTAGTTGTAATGTTCGTATTCGTCAAAGTGACTTTCCATTATGACTATCTAAACGTTATGTTATAATACAACACGATGCAATTTTCACTCCACTGAAATATAAGTTCTGCAAACTTGTTCTAGCTTTTATAGCCATCAAGGCATGAACATACGTCACGAACTTGTCAACTTTCAAATGAAATCAAAACCAGAACTGCAGACGTAATCGCATCTTAAAACCAATGCAATGGCGACATCTAGTTGTCATATTTTTAACCAAAATGAACTACAAATCCTTGAACAGAAACAAAAAGTAAAAGAAACGCGAAGCATAAAAGATTTCGGTAATTATCCAAGAAAAGAATCGTATTGTTACTACTACTTTTCGGGGATAGCTAATTAAATACCAATCAAAAATGAATAGCTAAGACGTTTTTGATTTACTTTAATGATTAATGATAACGTTGGAAAAAGTGTTAAGTACTTTTTATTTTAATTTCAACTTGACAGGTGTCACTGCTACGAAACCTATTAATGCAGAAGCCACTATTCCAACAAAGGATATCTATCATTTCTGTGCTTTCTGTTGAGCCTGTTAAAATACCAGATTCTGCTACCCGACATTTCATTTTCAGTCCAAATGAAAACACACGAACCTGCTTCTTCGCTTCTTTTATTCCATTTGGACTGAAAAGAAATGTCGGGTAGCAGAATCTGGTATTTTAACAGGCTCAGCTGAAAGCACAGAAATAATATTATTTTTATTATTTGACACTTCCAGAAAGTCCAAGGACTCATGATATCCGTTCGTTCGTTGGAAGAGTGGCCACGGAGGTGCTTATAAAAAACACAAAGAGTTGAAACGAACTGTCTGTAAGGTAATGGTTGAAGTGAGTCAGTATATATATATATATATATGATAATGTTTAGTGTTTTGTGTATGAAGGTATTTGCTGATGCTTATGGCAAACACCACTGCATCTTCACCAGCTTGGTCAGTGAAACTGGATAAAGAAAAGTTAGTTGCATTGTGGAAAGCAGAGTTCATGGTGGTTTTCAGAATTAGAAAGCAGTATTTTTTAATATTTTTTTTTTTAGAAATTTGTAGCAGCCTTTAGCTACGATAATTACATCAATTCATTATATATTGCAAGACTTTCCACTCATTTCTGGTAGAAAATTCATCGTATTGTTTTCTTCTTCTTCTTCTTTGGAGAAAACTATTAAAGTTCTGCTAATGAAGATCATCATCTCGCAGAGTTCTGTGCTGTGGCCACTGTAATGTGCTGATGTTTTTCTATTAAAACCACGTGTTTACAATCACTGCTTTTTAACAACGAGAGTTATCATGGCGGAAGGCGTACTTGGCAGTAAAATAAAATTGCACAATGTAGGATACAATTATCCAGAACCACCCTATAGACTACCCATCATCCATGATTGTATACACCATGACGAATGGATATAATCCATACCATGAGAAGTAATTCCACATCACTCTACTGCTAACTTCGAACTTAATCGCTGAAGTTCGAACCTTGGAAAGCAGATTCGTGTAATCCTCTGGACGTCGTCTATATCCACACACGATTGTCAGGTTGGAAGACCATAAAGCGTGATTCGTTGCCCTGCATGAGCGATTTCTATTGTTTTGCGGTCAAGATTCTGTGTGTTGACCTATGTCAATCAAAAATGCGTATTCACTGCTTTAGCAAAGACGTGCACTGCATGAAAATTAATGTCACGAAGCTCTCTCTCCATGTCATGGAATTACTCACAGGATTGCTTTTGACTTCGTGTACCTACAAATAGGTTTTTTTAGGTTTGAAGGAGAGCTGTGGTGACCAGCCTTCTAAATTTTGATTCCTTAGTATTTTAGACTTGCCTGGTCCTTCGGCACATTGCCAACAATAGCCTTGAAAATGATATAGTGTTGAGTACATACACAGCTATTTTCCCCAATCTACATCCAATTGTCATTCCTCCCTATTCCCTCTGAAATGCTCTTAATTTTTTCCTATGCACTGATCATTCAGCATTCAAGAACCAAATACGTTCGGAATAAATTGCTGACTTCCTTTTTAAGTCACAAAAATTGTAAATTGTGTATAACACGTCAATTTTCTTGCAACAGCAAGGTGCTCTGTACTTTTAGTACGATTGCATACTTTTACTTAATGTTGAATCCTAATCAAAGACAGTCCACAGACTCCTGCTGTTGAATTATTGGAGTAAATAGTTAATGTAGGAGATCGTCATCGGTTCAAACAGAGAACACACATTGAACATTATAGCACTTTTATAAATATTAAATAATCATGGACTCAAGATTAATTTCCAACTAACCCAGATCCACACCTCCAGAAAATTTATGATGTTGAGGTTCTTTCCCTAAACATACAAACAAATAAGCAATACATCAAGCAATATAGCATTGGGGTATGCACAAAACACACTACTGAAATGTCTGGTAGCTTCATCAAGGTTACAAAAACTTTAAGAAGAGTTAAGGCAATTCTCTTGCTAATCTTATGTTTGCTATCAGCTTTTTCTCGCTGTGTATCTGTAACTTTGAATAACTGAGGTCACAGGCATTACTTGATATGATAGCGACTTCCAGGTATCATGCAAAATCATCCCTAACTGGTGTAAAGTGTTCTACAACCGAATACTTTCACTAGATTCTGAAGAAAGAAATCTCTCTCCCATTCCTTCCAAATATAGCACAGTTCTCATATTCCAGTATTAAAATACCTACTAGGTCTTGGAACTTGATCCTCGTCTACAGGATCGCTTTTAGAGCTTGTTGACAATTCTAATACTCAGAAATATAAAGTCATTTACGCAAACAGATATGACTTAAAATAATCGGAATTCCGAATTAATAATTGTGAAAGTTGAATCTTAGGATATATGGGTCTCACTTTTCAGTCCATTCAACTAAAATGGTGTTCATGACGTTTTACATTAACACTCCCAGCTGAGCTACAGAAATTCCTAAACCGAGAAAATAGTTTTCAATTCCTCCCCCCCCCCAAAAAAGGAACGATACATTACAAACCATTACTATACCCAGAAAAGTGAGAATGAGAGAAATGCAAATTAAAACGTTGTTTATCAGAATAATTTGACAGGAAATATCCATGTATTTGCTGATGTTGCACAATTGGGAAGAACAGTAGTCAATGAAAGTGATGTACGAGTAGATATCTTGCTGATGACTCACATATGCTGGTGGTATGGGCAAAGGTAAATGGCTGTCAGTTTAATGCGGCTACGTGTATAACATGACTTAATACTCATATTAATGGAATTGAACTGCAAGAAGTTGACAAGGCAAGAGACTTGGATGTTATTGTGGACAGAGAACTTAAGTTTAGAGGGCATATTGCAAAGGTTGCCAAAACATCGCATGAAATTAAATGGTTGTTGAAGAACACACTGACAAGCAGGGATGGGGAAGTTATTGTTCCACTTTATAAGGCATTAATAAGGCCACGTCTGGTCACCTTGATTATTTAGTGATGAAGAAATGGTGGCGAGGATCCAGAGGCGAGTTACATAGATTGTTGCATGTCTATGGAATGTTTCCTATGAGGAAAGATTGAAGGAGATCTGTGGGCTCCCAAAACTAGTTGATAGCGTAAGAAAAGAGATAGGATATAAGCATAGTTATTAAAGGGGTTTTACAGGACTGACACAGAAGGTTTTTTTTTCTGTACAGCGCAGGAAGGGAGAGAACGTGGATCATCCCTGGAAATTGTGTGAGTGAGGTTAACAAGGGTGTAAAGACTAGAAATGGCTGTGAGTGCTTCGTTTGTGAATGAATTTAAGGAGACGTATGTTAGGTATTGTGTGAATAATGTTAGTGTGTCAATGTAGGGTCTCCCGCGATGAGTCTGCTGACTCCATGGAGACACCGTAATAATAAAATTAATAATAATGTTAATTATTATTATTTCCCTGACATTTTTTAAAAATAAAATAAATCATCTAACACCTTTTATTCCCATAAAGAGTAGATGGAGCTCTAATAGCCCTAACATTTTGAAAACGGATGTGCAACCTCTCTGCATTCGTTCAGAACAGAGTACAAGATAATTACTGCTTCTCACTGGTCTAAAGCTTACCATTCGTATAAAAAACCCGAGTTTTGTATGTGTCAAACATCGACTAACTCGGAAAATAACCGAAGAAAGGCATATAGTCGGCAACACACGCAATTTTAAGAAATATATATTGTTGGTGATGATGGTGATGGGTGGTAGATGGCGTTGATGGTAGTTGTAGATTAAGTTCAGTAGCGGTATGGAGTAGAGTGTCCTCCCGCGATCGGTCTTTGGTCTCTTTGGAAGTGTGACGTATAATAATAATAATAATATTCTGTATACAGGCCTAGAGCTATATTATAGAAGTCAACTGCATTTTCTCAAGATTTTCACAGGATAAACAGTGATACGACATTCGTTTTAGATTTTCACACATTTCTTTCCATAATATACTATTTAATACTATTTATGAGTTGGGGGATTAAAAATATATGTTTTTTTCTTCTTTGCTTGTCTCATTGATATAATTTATTTCAACTTATCATCATCATCATCATCGTTTAGTGTATGAAGAGGGATACACACAGATATATTCATAAACCAACAACTCACGCACTCACGTTAAGTCACGCACTCGATATTTAATGGACTATATTAACTCCACAAGTCCATTAAATGAAAGTGAACCAAGTTGCTCTGCCATATGCCAAAATGGTAAATGCCAAATGGCTCATGAGCCTCACCTTCAAAAAGAAGTTTGCTCATGTATTACGAAATCTGTTTTCTAAGTCTTCTTCTTCTTATGTTTATTAGTTGGCCTATAGAGACCAAGAGCACCGAACGTAGATGTCGTGGTGTCCTAACCATCTCGGTTGACTTTTCTGTATTGTTTCCATTAATGGTCTTTGCCGGCTTTCTTCAAAGATGACAGTGTTAGGAATGTAATCTTACCATGTTCTCCCAAAGCTTTTGATATTAACTGCTCGTTGAGTATAATGTTCCATGTTTGGGTACCTTAGTGTTTAGTGACTAGCATTTTTTGGTGACAGATTGGATTAATAGATATTAGGGTTTTATAGAATTCAACAGCTTTTCTTTCTTATCATTGTATCAGTTAGAGTATCGATGCAGGAACCAAGGTGCTGAAAATCATTAACTTGAAGAGTGTAGTCATTTAAATAGTCTAATAGTTTCTTATATTCTGTTCTTTAGGACTTTTGTTTTACTGCTACTGTTGATTGCCAACACAATGATAGCAGTATTATAATTACGCTTAAAAATGTAGATACCCATAATTGATCAAGCTGGTGTCAGACTTAGGAAATTATGAGGATAGACAGAAGATTTATGAGTTACAATAACTAGTCGATCGTCAGAACACAGGGGAAACTTATCATAACTAAAAAGGGTTTGACAAGACAGAAGAGAACAACGGATAAATCTCGAAAATGAGGTTAAGGTGTATGATGCGAGGACTATGTTTTATAAATGGAAGGTGGAAAATGAGTGAAATGAATTGCGAAGATAGTTGTGAGTGGATTATCAGTGAATGAATTTAGAAGAGGTATATTGACATTGTGTGAATAATGGTTAGTCTGAATCTCACATGATGAGTGTTTGGGCTCCACAGAGATGCTACGTTAATAGTTATATTGCTATTACCATTACTATTACTAGCACTACTTCTACTACTACTTTTTTTATCCAAGTCATTAACTTTATTATTCATAATTACTTATTTACATAAACATACATGTGTACATATCAGCATACAAGAACTTTCACATAAGTTAGATGTATCTAAATCATAATCTTATGAACAATGAAACTTTACAATTTTACAACTTTACTATTCTACACTAAACATCGGTACAATTCGATACAACTATTTTGTATCGAATTGTACCGTTATTTATTACTTCTCAGAGAAATATATATATATATATATATATGTTTCCCTTTTTTTTCTTTAAAGTTTGACAAAGTATTATCATCATTATACAAGCTATCACATTTAGACTGTTGACATATTATATTTTCGGTTTAGTACAGAATGTAATAATAAAATAATAAATCAGATAATGCCTTTTATTCCCTTATAGGGTGTAGACGAGGCTTTTAAACCCTATCTAGATTTTGGAGACTGAGCTGGCAGTTCAGTCTCCACTGGTAGTCAATCAGAGATAGCTGACACATGATTATCACTAATTATAGGTGGCACCGATGAATAATAATAACAATTTCTTTCTTTTTGTGTTGGTATCGGTTGAGATAATGTCTCATCTTGCATCCTCGAAGCTTTTTAGTAAGCTTATCTGAGGATGACACCGGGTTATTATTGTTTATTGGTTTGATTGCTGTGTTGGAGGTAAGCTGATATTTAGGAGGTCTGATCAAAGTGAAATTGCCGATCTATTCTGCTGGTATTACATCTGTCTGGTGGTTCATTTTTTTTAACATTTTTATTATTTCTCAGATAAATTACATACATTATAGGAACACAATTATGCATAACAAATACTTTCTCATACATAAAGTTTTTTTAAATAATAATAATAGTAATAACTGTTTACAACGTATATTATTATAATATGACAAGGTCTTCTTTATGTTGTTGTTGTTGGTTTAAAACTTCGTATTGTAGTTTCAGGGAATTAAATTCTTGACGGAGTTCCGATGTGTCTTTTATCAATTTGTGCTGCCTGTCAGTTAGTGCGTTAATGCTGGTTTTAATGTATTTTACCGTTTGTAAGACTTCTTCGACTTTTGAATTATTAAATTTAACAAACTCTTCATATTCGCTAATTTTTTGGTTATTTGTTTATTCTGTTTATCAAATAGTTCTTGGACAAGATCTACCAACCTGGCTTTTATATTTTCTAAATCTTTTTCTAGTAATAAATTTACGGAACTCAAATTATAAGACTCACCAGTATTTTTTTGTCTGTTCAGTTCATCGTCCGATTCTGCCTCCGGCGCAATCAGTTGCATCATGAATGGCGGCGTTTCTTTGTTCTCTCTGCAGTATAGACATTTCCATATAATAATAATAATATATTTTTTTAAACATTTTATTGTCTCAGATAAATTATATACATAGATACAACAATAGTTTTATATACACGTATATATATATATACATAATATTTATAATACATTGCAATTGTGAATAACAAATACTGGCAAGTTATTAATATTTTTAAATTATAATAAATTTTTTTTTAAAATAAATAATATTTTTGTTCACTGCTAAAATATTTGCACATACATATATACAATAGTTATCTTGAGTATAATAGTAATAATTTTTTTTTATTTATTTATTAAAAATAAATAAAAAATTTATTATGTCTCAGTATAAGTTACATACAATAATAATATTTACAGTAATTACTATAAGGATTATACAGAATTTTTGATTTTAGAATAAACATAATAATAATAATAATAATAATAATAATAATTTATTTATTTTATTCATTTATTTATTATTATCATTTTTTTTATGTCTCAGATGAATTGCATACATAGTTGCTGTAGTAATTATATGTATATAATATTTATAACGCATTACAAGTGTGTATAACAGATTCTTGCAAGTTAGTAATTTTCTTCCTCCAAGCTTAGCAGAGCTTATCTGAGGAAGATAATAGATGACAGAGGGTGGTGGTTTCATGGTTGTGTTCCTATACTGGTCACAAGCCAGGTGTTGATTTTACTGTTTGTTGGTATGTGCTTGAAAGACTTCGACTGCTATTACAGATTAACTCTTTTTTTTATTTTTTATTTTTATTTTTGTGCAAATAGGGTTGGATTTAGACGAGGGGTGTTTGTTTCTTTGTGTTCTTGTAGTGATAGTTTTTGAGAGGGGGGGGTTGTCATAGGTTTGTGTGTGTGTGTGTGTGTGTGTGCATGTGTGGTGGGGGAGAGAGAGACAGGAATTGCTCTAATTTTCATTCTCGCTATAATATTTATATAGTGCCTGTTTCAGCTCTCTGTATGTTCCTAGGTTTCTGATGTCGAACGGCAGTTTGTTTATCATGTCAGGTACGTAGAAGTTTCGGGTGGCTTTGCCGGAGTGATTGTTGTACTTATATGTTATGTAGTTTGTTGACTGTGGTCTTGTTATTTGATATTTTGTTCTGGTTACTCTATATGTTGGGCTGTAGTAGTGTTTTAACATGACTGTGTAGTGGCGTAAGTGTTTCACCTTAAATATTTTGTGTTTTGTCCGTGCTTCCTGCATAAGAGTGGGTTGTTCCCAGAATATCAGTTTTATCATTTTATCTTGCAACCATTGTAGCCTTATGTAGCCATGTTAAGTCTGTAGTCTGCGCAGAATGCGTATGATGTGATTGCATATCTTAAAATATTTTCACATAATGCTTTATAGATTAGTATTTTTATGTGGGTTGGGGCAATGTCTTTTAATCTGTATAGTTTGCTTGCTATTATCCTAAGCTTGGTATGTAGGTAGTTTGTATTGCTATTCCAACTTTGATCAGCATCGAAGTGAAGTCCAAGATAGCGTGTTGTTTTCACCTGTGTGATGGTTGTGATTTTAGGTTCTGCACTTTGTGTATAGGAGGATGAATGTTGGATAGTGAGATATTTAGTTTCTATGGGCAGGGTTTGGGGGTTTTTGAATATCATTAGCTTTGTTTTTCCAGGGTTTATATATTTGCCATTTTCGGTTAACCAGTTAGTGATTTGATTGACGTCGTGTTGCATATTTTTGTAAGCGATATTTGCATTGTTGTGAATGGATACTATGGCAGTGTCGTCTGCATACTGGAAGATTTTACTTTTTAGAGGGAGTTGGCTTATGTCGTGTGTGTATATGTTAAACAGAATGGGAGATAGGACAGCTCCTTGCGGTACTCCACAGGTTACATGTACCTCTTTGCTGTGTGCTGATCCTATACGTGTGATGTGCTTTCTGTGTTTCGTGTATGCTTTAAACCACTGGAGCAGACGACCTCCAATTCCGATATGGGTAAGTTTCGTTAACAAGGTTTTATGTGTTAGTGTGTCAAATGCTTTTGTTAGGTCAATGAAGACCACTAATGTTATTCTGTTTTTATCCAATGCAGCGTTTATTAGATCTGTGAAATCTTCCAGGAGTGTTGCTGTTCCTTTATTTTTTTGAAAGCCATATTGTGATTTGAAATTTTTCAACGTATGTGGAGAGTTTCTGATGTACAATGCGCTCCATGATTTGGTTGATTACAGGCAGCGTGGCGATAGGTCTGTAATTACTTATTATGTTTCTTTTTCCCTGTTTGTGTATGGGTGTGATTAATGCAATCTTCAGTGTTTCAGGTATGTGTCCCGTTTTGAAGATTTTATTTAACAGTTTTTGTATAACTGGAAGTAGGTCGGTTGAGTGTTTCTTGATGTCTTTTGGTCTGATTCCGTCTATCCCCGGTCCTTTGTTAGGATTAATTTGTTGAATTGCCAGTGATAGTTCTTCTTTTGTTACTGTGGGGAACCACATCGACTGGGTTGCTCGTGGACCGAGCTCGTAGACCTCACACAAACGGAGAATGTTCGTTTGTGTGAGGAAAGGTTGTTTCTTGTAGCTTTTGGACAGAGTTCACGAAGTGCTGATTAAAGTTGTTTGCCAACTGTTTGAAGGATTTGGGGTCGCAGGCAAAGCTGTGTTTTATTGTTTCTGAGGCAGTAGTTCTGTGTATATTGTCCAGCATTTCATTAATCAGGTGCCAGGTTTCCTTCATTCTGCGCTGTTGTTAATTTGTTGCTGTAATAGTTTCTTTTTGCCGTTCTAATCTGGGTTGTTAGGAGATTCCGTTTTCTTCTGTATTCAGCTTTTAAAGCGATATTGTTCGGTGACTTCTTAAGTTGTTTCCATAGGGCATCTTTTCTTTGTATGTCTGTTAGTATGTTGTCTGTTATCCATGGATTTTGTTTCGTTTGGGGGCGTATTTTTATTTTTGTTAATGCTTTGTTATATATTTTGTTAAATGCAAGTTTAAGATTATTATATACAGCTTCAGCAGAATCTAGAGATGCTATCTGCATCCAGTCTGTTTTTCTGATTTCATCGTTCACTATTGCTTCGTTTACAATGCTATGATACTGTTTTGTAGTCTCAGTGATTTTTATGGGTTCTGGTTCAGTGTGTAACTGCAATGCTGTGAAATAATGGTCTGCTAGTTTGCATGTTATGACGGCTGCTGTGTGGCTGTTTGGAGGGGCCCTTATATTTATATGATCAATGCAGGTTGAGGTTGTTGTGTTTCCGACTATCTCTTCTCGTGTATACGACTGTATGGATGGGGTTATGTTATATGCCGCTAATAGGTCTAGGTATTGTTATTTATGTTCCTAATGTTTATATTAATGTCTCCTATTATTATCAAGTATTTTGAGGTGCCTACTTTCGTGGCTGAAAGCCATCTGTATTATTATTATTATTATTATTAATATTTTTTTTATTGATTGCTAAAATATTTTCACATACAATAAACATCTTGAGTGACATTGCAACTTATAACTTTACAGAATTCAGCACTAAGTGCTGCATTTTCTACATTGGATTTCAATGTAGAAAATGTATTATTAAAATTTTTAATAATACTTTTTTGCCTCTATATTATGTATTTACAACACATTTTCTTCTAATATTAACAATAAAAATTATACAGAATTTTTGAATACAGCATATACAGAATAATAATAATAATAATAATAATAATAATAATAATAATAATAATAATAATAATAATAATAATAATAATAATAATAATAATAATAATAATTTTTAATAGTAATAGTAATTTATTGATTGCTAAAACATTTACACATACAATAGACATCTTGAGTGACATTGCAACTTATAATTTTACAGAATTCAGCTCGTGCTGCATTTTCTACTTTGATTTCAACTAAAATTTTTAATAGTATTTTTTGCCTCTATATTATGTATTTACAACACATGTTCTTCTAATATGTACAATAAAGATTATACAGAATTTTTTGTATCATAATTTTTTTGTTTATATAATTTTTTAATTATAAGAATAATTTATTATATTATTTTTTCATGTTACATAAGAGTATTATATTAATGATATTATCACATAATAATCAGTATCTTAAGTACCTTCTTTATTGTTGTATACTTTACTAACTGTTTTATTACATAATCTGCTTCTTTGGTTATAAGGATTACGTGTGGTTGAGTGAGGCGAGTTAATCCCACCTACTTAGAAGCTTGGGTTAGCTTTTGTGAAGAGAGAGGTATTTAGGTTTCACTATTTATGTTGTTGCTACTGTTTATGTATGGGATGTTGGCATTGGATGCTGGTGATTTGTGATGTGTACATTAGTGTTAATGGTATGCTAGCTTTCTTGGTATATATTTTCCAGAGTTCGTGTTTTAATGTTCTGTAGTTATCTATGTGTTTTAAATTTCTTGGTAGGTTGTTGAGTTGCGTGGGTATCTGATGGGATCTTACAAAAGAATCATATGAATTGTTGAAGGGTGTAGGGATGTAGAGGGTTGTTGCGGGTCGTGTTATACGATATGTGTCTCTATTATTTCGATAAGTGATGTTGAAGTAATTCCTTGTTAATGTCATGTAGTGTTTCAGGTTTTTAATGCTAAGAATTCTGTATATCGCCATGTGCTTGTCGGATATTGGTTGTTGCGTGTAAGGTGTCCAGATCTCTGTCGACACGATTTTCCTGTGTAATGTTTCTAATTTTGTTAGGTGGCTGTTTGATGTGCTTGCATAGACTGTTATTCCGTATCTGAGTAGGGATTCGCCGATACCGTGATATAGGAGTTTTTTTTATGTTGGATGGAATAATGTCTTTAACTTGGAAGAGTTTTGCTGCGATGATCCGGAGTTTGGTGTGTAGGTATTCTATATGTTTTGTCCATTTAAGGTGGGAATCTATATAGAGACCGAGGTATTTTGCATGTGTTACAGGTTTGATTTCGGAACATTGGCAGGTATTTTTGTTGTTAATGCAGCGGTATGTGTGACAGTGTATCGATAGTGATGCGGGCCGTATGATTCTTGGGTTGTGTATTATCAACATTGTGTTTTGGTGCCGTTGATTAGAACTGCGTTTTGGTGGAAGTATGTTATGATTTCATTTAGGTCTTGTTGTGCTTTGCAGAGAGCCGTGTTGATGTCTGTGTGGATTGCTAGTAGTGCAGTGTCATCTGCGTACTGAAATATTTGATTTCTTATGGATATGTTATGAACATCGTTAATGTATATGTTGAACAGAGTGGGTGATAATATGGCACCTTGAGGTACACCGTGTTTTATTTGTATACTTCGACTGTGACATGTACCTATTTTTGTTACTTGTGTTCTGTTTGAGAGGTAGTTCTTAAACCATGTATGCAGTGTTCCTCTTATACCTATTGAGTATAGTTTGGTGAGTAGTATGTCATGTTCAAGTGTATCAAATGCTTTGGTTAGGTCCAGCAGTATAAGGACGGCGTACTTGTTTTTGTCGAGAGCTTTGTTTATTGTGTCGGCAATGTCTTCTAATAAAGTGATAGTGCTTTTTGTTTTCTGAAAGCCGTATTGGTTATGTGAGATGATGTTGTACTACTGTAAATAGTTCTGTAGTCTGGTGTGTGTTTATTTTTAGGGTAACTATTGGTCTGTAGTTCTGAGTATCGTTTCTTTTGCCGTGTTTGTAAATTGGCATAATTATTGCTGTTTTTAGTTGTTGTGGAACAATGCCAGTGTCGAATATTATGATCAAGAGTTTTAAAAGTATTGGATTTATTTGTTCAAAGTGTGTTATAAGGTCTGTAAGTCTTATTTTGTCTATTCCTGGAATCTTCGGTTTTAGCTGTAAGAGTGCTTCTTTCAGTTCCTGTTTTGTTACGGGTGGAAAATATACGTTCGTTGTTGACTTTTTGTCGGTAGATTTTTGTTGATCGTTGAGAGTTTGTCTTTTTTGAGTTGTGTGATATTGTTTGTGAATTCATGGTTGAATGAGTCTGCTAGTTCCTCTTGGTTTGTGTCCTGACCGAAGCTTTTTGCAATAAAATCTTATGCTGAAGTTTTCTTTTTTCGAGTTACTAATTCGTTAAAGTGTAGCCCATGTTTGCTTAATGTTTTCGTTATATTTCATGAATTTTTGGAAGTAGTAGCGTCTTTTTGCCCTACGATTTTTTGTTGTTAGTTGATTTCTTGTGTTTTTGTATAAGGTTTGTAAATGTGTATTACTGGGTGACTTTTTAAGCTTTTTCCATAGATTTTATTTTACAGTAATACTATTTAGTATGTCGTCATTTATCCATGGATTGTTGTCTGTTTGTCGGCTCGTTTGTGTAGGCTTTGTTGCTTTTTTTGTATATTTCTGTGAACTTTAGTTGAAAATTCTCGTATAATGTTACAGGATCATTTATTTTAAGTAGGGAATTCCAGTCTGTATTTTTTACATGGTTATCGACAATGCTCTTTAGTATGATCGAGTTTTGTCGATTTTTGTGGGGGGGGGGGGTAGGTAACGTAATAAAACGAAGTTAAGACAAAGCGGTGATCGGCAATTTTGACGTTAATTACAGACGATGTATATGTATGGATGGGAGCCGGTATGTTGATATGATCAATGCTTGATTGTGTTAGTGAGTTATTGAGTATTTCTTCTCTTGGTAGGGTTTATGTTGTACTGACTTAGTATATCAAGATATGCGTTAGTGGTTGAAGAAGCGTGGTCAAGAGTATTTATGGTAATATCTCCTATTAGCATGAGCCTGTGTGTTGTGCGGGGTTCGATGCCGCTTAGCCATGTTTCTAACTCGTGAAGAAAGCTGAGTGGATTATTATCTGGGGATCTGTATATTGTGTTTATTGTGTATTTGATACTATTGTGGCTATTTGTGATTTCCAAAATTAGTGTTTCCGAATGTTCGAGATGAGTTTGTTTTTCAGTCACATTGTATTTTTCTTTGATAAATGCCACCTCCTCTTTTGTTTGGTCTACATAAGCTGTAGGTTTGGTAATTATTAATGTTGTATGCGTAAATTTCCGTGTCGTTTATTGCAACTTCGTCAGTATTAGCGCATCTATGTTTATCATGGTATAATTGAGCTGTGTTATCAATGTAAGCCAGTGTTTCCTTTATACTTCTTATGTTTGCGTGTACGATAGTGAAGTTGGCATTGGTGGAAAAGTTGTCTGATCATTTCTTCAAAGAGTCAAAGACCTTGAAGTTTATGTTGTTTGACTGGATATGTTCGCCTATATTTGAGATCTCCATTATATAGTTTTTAAGTGATTTCTAATCTTATTCTTAAGGATGTGAAAAGATAGTGTTTTATATTGGTAGGCTGTGTAAGTCGGATTCACTTGTAATTATGTATACTCGAGTGTTTTCATTCTGTCTCATAAATATCTGTGAATTCTCAGTCCACAGGAACTTGTAGCTTTTCTCTGTTTTTGTCTTCCTTGCTTGATATAAAAGATTTGTGAAGTATGGAGTCCAGTGTTCCATTATATAGATTGGTATTGGGAGTTTCTTATCAATAATAATAATAATAACTGTTGATTTTATTTATTTTTTATATATTTATGTTAATTTAATATAATATTATAAACAAAGTTTAGTGTTTTTATTTTATTTAACTGAAAATTCATAATAATTTTTCATTGGAGCACTTCAAGATGCCATTACTGGAATCAGTCCGATTTCAACATGTTTAGATCTTTAGCCCTAATTTAAACAAAACAAGTGTATGCAATTATAAAACTCGATTTGACGTAACCAGGATCATTGTTTTCATTAAAAAAACAAACTGCATTGGTTCTCTTTAATTTCGATAAAATTTTAGGACAAATATTGGCTTGTTAGCAGCAGTAATTTGAAATACACCAAACTGCGATTCGAACGACAAAATTATGCAGTTCACTGATTCTGTCATTTGGAGATTTCATTATGAAGGCTGATGTCAATTTTCTTAAGTCACGCACGCGGTATTTAATAACCAAGGCACGTCAGTATTGCTAATGTAACCATAGATACAAATAATCACAGAAATAAACCTTCGGAATGAGAATTAATATATATGTCCTCAGGAGCTGAAGGTCGTCTGATAATTTGAATGCAGATCACAATCATTGCTTTCCGAAGCAGTTTGTTCGTATGATAGGTAGGGGATTCACAGAGATGGGGGGGGTGGGTTAGAGTAGCGATATCCATGTCGAGCGGGGGAAAGGAAAACCTTTTTTTTTCCTAAAGATAAAAATACGATTTCTTAGATATCAAGTACGTGACGTTTTCTGTTGGTAATTGCATAACAAGACCTTCGTGATGTAATCATTACTTCATTTTTGAACTTTCAGTAAGTTGATTTTCACATAAACTCGATTCTTTCGTAATATTGCTGTTAAGAGAAGACTATATTATAAACAAAAATAAAAAAAAGGGGAAAAAAAAAAGATGTAAGTTAAAAAAAAAATAATTGGTGTTATTATTTGTACCACTGATTTCAATGGTTTCGTATCTTTCATTTCTTTTGGATTCTTTACCAGTTATTTTTTGTTATTACTGATTAATTTATTTCTACTATCTGTATCTATTTATTAATAGAAACAGTCTTAACCCTGCGGAGGTCGCGGCTGATCTGACAGATACAAAGAAATTGTTTTAATATAAATATTCTTACACATATCCAGTTATAGCCTTGGAGGTCATGCCTAGCAGTGCATACATATATTACGAGTGTTGTAATATATGTATGCGGCGCTGTTTATGCCATCAGTGTTACGTAAAGGTTTTTGATATTTGATAGTAAATTGTATCTGAGAGATACCGCGAACTCCAATAGTATTGGTTTAATTATTTTTTTTTTCTTTGTTCAATAATTTCGTCGCTACGCTAACAATTCCTGTTAGCTTCCTGTACTTCTTTCTGTACTTGCTACGCTAACAAGCGTAGCAAGTACAGAAAGAAGTTTTTCAAGCTTAAACTGATTAAAAATTATTTGCGAACAGCAATGACCCAAGAAAGATTGGTTGGTCTAGCCACTATATCAATAGAGGAAGACATAGCTTAATTTAGAAGAGCTTATAAACAGTTTTATTGTGCGATATGCCCGTAGAGCAAACATTTAAATAATATTATGTAATCGTTTTTTATGTTTCTCTTGTAATAAAAACAAAATAGCAATTGGAGATTTTCTTATATTTTTGTCTTATAATCCATCAGGGGCGATATTTAATTGTTTGCTTCCGAGCACGGTCTAATCTGGCGAAGCCCTGATCATGTATTATATTTGCAGCGGTTTTTTTTTTTTTTTTTTTTTAAGTCTTATCGCATTTCAGCACATACTAGTAATGAATGTATCTCTCAGATACACGCGACATAAGCTGCAATGATTTTGACCGCTACCTCCGCAGGGTTTTCACATAGTAGATAATAAGTTATTATCTATGATGTAATTAAATGTAATATGATGAAATCTGTGACTGTTCTACGAGTGCATGGCTTAAAATTAACACTAAGTCTTAAATACTATAGATCATTATCTGTTCGAGACGTTCCGCCAAAATGTGTGTGTGTGTGTGTCGCCATATTTCAATGTTGGTGCCAAACGGACAATTTGTAGCATCAAAATTAAAATGCAAAAACTAAACACTGATCGATCCACGCTCTATAGATGTGCTATAACTTTCGACACACTCATCAGAATTTTAGAAAAGGGCCACTAATCCATAAAATCTTTGGATAACGCAGATTTTATAGAACATCGTTATAATTCTCGCTAAAACAACAGAAACGTAATAATAATAATCAAATTTCTGACATGCATCCTCAAGGGGGGGGAGGGGAATCGCCGGCCTGATCAGCCGAGTGATTAGTGTATCCACTCTCCAGCTAAGAGGCCTGCAAGTCGAATCCCTCCAGAGGCATGCATGTTTGGAATTGTCCTACTAACTCGTTGTAGATCCCTACCACTTCTACAGAAAGTTTCACTCCCAAAACCTAGAGAGATACGGAAGTGAACATAGGCGTCAAAATGACGTTACATGTGAATAACTGAGGGGGGGGGGGATGTACAGAATACTATGATAGTATTATATTATTACGTTTACGTCACTACCAATTTTAATATCAGAATTAATGCCACTTTGTTTCATAAGTGATCCATATAGGTGATGAGTAACATTAGAGATAACCCTTGTCTTACACCCTGATTTTTCGTCAAACCATCTTCCTTTGCCTCCAATAATTCTAAATGTTGAATTAATTACAACTTAACTAGCGTCTTGCGAATATTTTCTCTTGACATTTACTGTAGTCTTTTACCAGATATACGCATGCCAACCACTGAATTATAAATCTTTCTGCACTTAAACGTCACTTACGCAGCGTATATGCAAAATACTTGGTCTCGTGCATCACCGCTTATTCTAGTCAGCAATTTGAGAATGTTGTTGACCGGTAATCGTCAATAGTGATTATAATGGGAAAACCAAAAGATCTTTTAGAGTTTGATAAAGGGCTTATTGTGGATACCCGTCTGGCTGGAGCCACGATTTTGAAAACAGCAGAGCTGACTGGTTTCTCAAAGAGTGAGATATCCCTGGTGTTTAATCAGCGGAAAAATAACCCGCAATTTTGTCTAAGAGGCGTAATTGAGGTCCTAAGACAGTCTGTCAGGAACGAGATCGCCGTCGCCTGATAAGGTTCGTATGGACAAACAGAACTTCATGTGTGCAGCAATTGACTCAAGTATTTACTGAAGGCTGTTCCCAACTCATATCTCACCGGATTATGTGCAGGAAATTGAAGAGGACCTTTATTGGTACTCGCATGCCTATACGGAAACCATCGATTTATGCGAAGAACCGGAAAGTTCGTCTAGTGGTGTCAGGAACACTGTGACTGGACACTGGAAGAATAGAGGGGGAAAGTCATGTGATCCGACGAGTCACGGTACATTTGGTTCTATAACGACGGTCTCAGGTTCAAGAATGGTTGACATGTATTTTATTTTTAATTTAATTTTCCCCTTCTTATAACTGAACCATTTTTATCGGTATTTAATGCAACCTGACATTTAGGACTTTATCAAAGTATGGAGTCAGTTTAATTGGTTTCAGTCGAATCATTTTAATGACCAAACATTAGGCATAAAAAAAATTCGATAGTACAAATGTGTTAATGAATGGTGTTACTAACACAAGACTACTGTTACTGTACACGCCATTTTATAATTGTTTACGATTATATATATCTTACTTTGAAGTACAATAACTCACTTGAGTGACATCATTTTTTATTATTTTATTAGTTTACCGCAATTGTTTTATGAGTGTAACTCTGAAACTAACATTCGAGAAGTTTACCATTGTGAAAAAATATATATATATAAATAAAATAAGATCTGATAAATTGAGAATCAGCTCATAATTAAAAAAAATAATAATAACGATGTGGTAACGATGATGCCCTTAATTGCAGCAACGTGAGTTCATTGCCCATTGCTACAAACTGAAGTAAGTTATTGTACGCCCACACTTCATGGAACCAAGCTTGGCAATGTGCCAAGAATAGTCAATCCATGCTGAAGAGGAGAAAGAAATAAAGGATGTACGAATTGGTCACCAACAAGCGAAATTATGTGCTTTATACGTACATTTTCCAACTATTGTACAAGCAAAATTTGAAGAACTAGAATTTTCATAAAAGAAAAGCTAATTTTCCCACGTATAATAATAAACACTCATCCCACCAAACGAATTGATTACCCTAATATCGGAATGGATTCGCCTTCTTCTGACATGCGCAGAAGTGTCGAAGGGTCTCGCAGGCGTACAGTAGTCGGTCTTGTATGGAGTCAGAAGAGTTTTTACCATCCTAATAATAATAATAATAATATTATTATTATTATTATTATAGAATAATAATAATAATATTATTATTATTATAGAATTATATTATAGAATATTACAGATTAATTATAATAATAATATTATTATTATTATGTTTTTTTCGTAAAAAAATCGTATCAACTGAAATCGGTACAAAATATTACAAAAAACAGGAAAGCACTAAAAATCAAAACAATACTCTGGTTAACTGGGAATGCTGACATTTAAATTTTATTACTCTGCTGATTAAGAAGTTTATGATTTGTGCTTTGTAGTTTTAGACAGGCCCACTAGGAGGCCTGTCTAAAACTTTTGATACTAAGTGCATCACGTGATACTAGTTTCATTTTGATAAACCATGTACAGTACTATGTTATTGTTAGTAAGCGAATGTTTGGCTTTATTTTTCCAAGTAAATTTATTCCAAGTATGGTTAGTTTTGGTTAGCGAAATATTCTATAAACTACTGATTAATACAAGGACAGTAGCATTTAATCAATGTGCACTAAATATGTCAGTGATATGATGCATTACAGCTTTGAATCCACGTGACCTAACCGTTTCTGTTGCATCAGTTGAGTATTGTTGATAACACGAGTATGATGCAATGTTGCTGAGGAAAGCAATCTGCGTTATTGTCAGATCCACGCTGCGTATGCTCCATAAAAATCAATGGCTATTCTTACATCTTAACTGCACTCTTCAGTATTGCAATTGCATTATTATTATTATTACTATTATTATTATTATGAACATTATTATTGGTAGCAGAGCCGCTACCAATCGACCAACCTTATTTCGAGTTTATACGTTATGAATAATGATTGGGCCAATAATCAAAATAAAAATACAGTATATATAAAACATATATGAAAATATATAAAAAATAAATAAATCATCTTATTGGGGTTGATCAATCGAGTGGTACAGCTACAGTTACTCAAGCCAGGATATTTTAAATGGTCGCTTCGTATCAGATAAAAGTCGCTACATATTAAGCTATCATTTATCTCAGATGAAAAAAAAAAGAAAGAGAAGAAATGCATTAATACGAACTACGGATAAGTAATGAGGAAAAGAAAAAATATTGATCCATTTTTAATTGCAAATAATAACAATAATTAATTATTATTTTTATCATTATTTTTACAAATTTTATTACGTAATAACTTTTTTTAAAAAAAATATATTGTTTGAAAAATATTACTTAACTTAATATGTTACAATAGTAAAGGTTATTAATAAAAATAAATATATTATTTATCTACCCTTAGTGTTTAATTTATAAAGGACAGTAACGTAATATCTTATTTGGGGTTCTGAGAGCTGGTGCAAAATGGAGGTATTCCTATTTATATTAATGAGTCTCATTTATGAATAAATTAAGTCAATAATATTTGCTTCATAAATATATGTGGTATTTCTTTAAAAAAATATAAAAATATATAAAATTCTATATTTCACACAGTTTATTTCGCACATTTTATCACAGGTGAATATTAATTACTAAAATACTAATATTGCAAATAAAAGGCATTTTCTGAACTCTTCCATTTCCCCCTTTTTTTCCTAGGTTGGTTTAAAAATAAAAATAAAAATAAAAACAATATAAACTGGCGCTTATGTAATACGCATGCGTGAGAATTAACAATCAACACATTGAGAAATACGAACAGAAAACTTTATTACAATATCTGAACTACAGCAGCAGTCAGAATGCAGACATTGCACATCACAAGCTAGCAGTTTGTTACATTTATCTGAGAAAGAACTTATTGCGGTCATGACAGAAAGTTTTGATTTCTTTATGAAAATGCAAATAATATTCCAGCATATTTATCATACTAAATATCTTATACTTTGCGTTCTGTTTCTATACACAGACACATATTATAAAGTACTGAATAATACATGGCCTAGTACTTACTAACTCATATCCACAGAATTCCATAATGAAATTAAACACTAGAAAACTGAGCGGTTATTATCATAATACAGTTGAAAAATATTTGTTTTTCCTAAAGAGATGGTTTTTGTACATATTTTATATGTTTTTTTTTATATATAAATTATTAGATATTATTTTTAAAACTTCATCTTCCTTCAAGATTATAGATCTATATTGCCGTATAAAAGTTAAGGCGGTTGCAGAAAGATGGCAGCACTTACTGAGTAATGTTCTTTGATTACGTTCACAGATGTTTTAAAAAACTGCTGGCGTAACAAGGTACATAAAATGAAATAGGAGAAGAATAAAAAAAAAAAATAAATAAATAAAACTCAAATTAGAAGTAAAAATAGAAAAAAATGATCGTATTATGAATCAAGACAGGTCAAAGACATGAACGTTAGTTCTACGTATTTCAGTGATGACGGAGTATTATGAAAGATACTTGTTGGTGCAAAGCTTAAAGCAACGTGATGAATTTTTAACAATTCACAGTTTGGAAAATTAAAAGAAAGATGAGGAGGGAAAGAGAACTCAAAAATGACAAGCGAACGATGTGAGCAAATAGAATATAAGATTATTGGATTTTTCGACTGCAAAACGAGTGGTGCCATGAAGCTGTCACGTCTTTGCATCATCTCTCATTGACCTAGAGTTTACGTTCTAATTCGAAGTTCGTTTAAAGCAGGGGTGGGGAACCTTTTTAGAAACATGGGCGAAAATTGCTAATTTAAAAACGTCCGCTGGCGACTGGCAAATTTTAACTCTTATATATAGTGTATGTAGTGTGCTAATGTACATACGAGTACATCAGCAAAAGGGCGAATTGAAATAGACTCGCGGGCGAGGGGTTCCCCACCCCTGGTTTAAAGCGTTCTTTTAATTTAGATCCCGCAAAATACACTCAGTAGCAGAAGAAAACAGGCAATTAGCAAACAGATATACTTGTCTCTCGGTCTTAGCTGTTGCTCAGTCATGAGACCAAGTTCCAACTAAATCAAACTCGATACTTCAGTTTGCGTGGTTGAGAATCTTCCAGGAAAATCTTGGGAACATTTGGATTGGACGTGAAGGATCAACCTTGTGGCCCTTGCGTTTGCCAGATATATTACTTCACCAGATTTCTTTTTATGAGGTACGTCAAGGTTACATGCTATTCATTTGCTTGGCCTTCAATGGCAAGCCTGCTTCTGATTAGTGAGTACAAGAAATTGAGTACGGTCTAGACATTGTTCCTGCCTTTCAATGAATCACTAAGTCGGCAATGGTTATACATAAATTCTTCGGGTATCTTTCTCATACCATAAATTGGATAATTTAACTTTTACAGTTTTTATCAAAGGAATCGATTGAAATATGAAGAGAATTGAAAGGTTATGTAAACCTTTAATAATATTTTACCGGCACGTGCTCATTAAAAATGAACAAAACTGATAACATGAAAATTAAAATTGAGTAAAAATAGTAGGAATATTTAAAATTAAAGTTGTATCGAAATGAGGAACATGTCCGCATAACCGAAGTTAAATAAGTCCGTTGACTACAAAGGATGAATTTATAGAAATAAATGTTTTCAACTTTTAAATATTGATCGCTTTAATTAGTATATAAATACCCAATATCGCTTTGACAGACGATTAGGTAAAATTTATTTGAAGCTACAAACGCAGCCGATAGTCTTATCAAATCATTTCGAACTTGTTCGCTATCAGCTCTGACATAAATAATGAAATGACAGAATATATATGTGTAAAAAAATAATAAAAATAAATAAATAAATAGCGTTTAATATTTAGAAAACAAAAAACGTTGGATATGTTTTTGTTTGCTCCTGTTATAGTTTTTCGTTACGTTTTCTGAACGATAGTGAAATACAGGAAAGCAAAAAATTTCCGAAGCTTAGTCAATTAAAATAATTGAAAAACAAACAAAAAAAAAACTTTCAGAAAAATTCTGTGTTTTAAATTGCATTAGCGTTTATACAGCGATAAGAATGGGCTCTCTTTTTTTTTTGCCGTTTTAGTAAATGAATAAAACAAAAAAAAATAATAAAATAAATTAAAATTTAGTTATTAATTTTTATGCTAAATAAAAAGTACTGGAATACTCCCAAAAAACAACGATTGATTATGCAAAAAAAAAAAAATCGCATTCGTAAAGAAAGGAAAAATTGTTAATAATTAGATTTTTCACTAACATTTATTTCGAATTTTAACAAGTACCAAAATAAGTTTCTTTTTTATTCTTTAAATGAAAATTTACAACATTGTTTCGTTTGCTCTGATTTCTTCAAGGGAATATCGATGATGTGATAACGAAATGGGATTTTATCTGCTGAGTCAGCCGGCAAACTTCCTATATTCTATTTGCTCACTTCCATATCGATTCTTTATTTTGGAGAAATGGTGACTCGGGAGACATTACAAGTTTTCCCAGTCATCCGTTTTCGTAGTTATTACATGATATCTTCGTAGATTATCGTGACACCGAATATCATTCAAATTCTGTTTTCATTTTACCAAGAGGATTGATGGTCATACTGCGCATGCTTCGGGAACGTTCGAATAGAGAAGGATCGGTATATATGGGTTCGCTTGGATCTTCAATCTTCGGACTATGAAACTGCGATACATAAAGATTGGCTAAAGCTGGAGGAGGCGCTGAAATGGCGGCTGTTTTGGCCTAGAAATAATAATAATAATCTTATGAGTATTTAGTATTATTAATAGTAATAAATTAATCGTATCTTGAAAATATGTAATACTTAATACGTATGTGTGTATAAGCTTATGTATGTGTGTGTGTACACTTCAATAAACTGTGCACCCACACAGCAATCTTTAACCATAAAATTGTTAATTTTATGATAACAAAATTGATATTATTATTTTGCAATTATTATTATACAATCATATATTGTATGAAATTCTCCACGCAAGATTCATACAATATATGATTTTTCTTCTTGACCTCCTTGTTAACTTAATTATTAACTCCCTTATTAATTAACAACTACGTCTCTCTTCTTTCACCAGGAAAAACAGCAACCCCCGAAGTTTAAAAAAAAAAAAAACTCCTGTTCTAGTAGACTACTCGAAATAAAATAGCCTTGTTACTAGTACAATGAATAATTAATCTATTCAAATAACACTAGGCGTGTGAACTTACCGCCAATTTGTACTTCCTGAAAAATATCAACGCCACGGCTGCTACGCCAAAAACAATACACACGAGAATGACCGCGATTACTACAAGCGAATAATATCCGGATTGGGCTACACATACTGTTGGCGACTTGGATACTGCAAAAATAAATAAATAAAATAAAGTTGATTACATTCAGATCAGATGCTGTATTTCAAATATGTATAACATTTCTAAACCAGCAGCTTAAGCTTATATCACATGTCACAAAGGATCCACACATTCCTTCTGCATGCCACGCGATATTTTGTTTACACGTTAATTATTATGTGACACCTGCATGGAGTCCAAGGACTCATAGCAAGAAGGCACTCTACACTACATTACAACCGCCATCTACGCCACGCTTCCCAAACTATGGGCCGCGTCCCCCTTGGGGGCCGTAGGTTTTGTTGAAGGGGGCCGTGAAATAATTAAAGCAAATTTAAAATGTTTTAAGACTAAGTAGATTTTTTTTTTTATCTTCAAAGAAGCATATTTAATTTTTTTTAATTTATTATTTCTTTTTTGTCATTTTTTATATTTTAACGGAAAAAAATCACACATTGGTGTTGGTTCACAAAGTTTGCTTCCTGCGTATTTCGGCGCTTAATGAATATTAGTAAATATATGCTTATTCATATAAGTTTCATTTCAAAGCAGAAATCTAAGAATTGCAGTTTCGAATATTTCACCTGATATCGGTGTAGCAGTATTGAAACACATCCCTCACATTAAGTTGTTATTAAATTTCTTTTATGCTTTTAATTATTATCTTGTTTATTACTAATCGTTTTACAATGTTATAATAATATGTCTACATTACGATTTTTTTCGAGGGGGAGGCCGTGAAATATTTTAATTTTTCCAGAGGGGGCCCTGACATCCAGAAGTTTGGGAAGCACTGATCTACGCTATATAACCCATCCTCCACAGCGTACACCAACTAGCCTCCTCCCCATACTTGCGTTATTCATCGCTCACAAATAGTATTTTGTCTGTTAATTGTGTGTATGTTCTCTGGCCAATTTGCCTGTACGCGGGGAGGGAAAAAACCCAAGTTTCCCGGAGAAAATTCTACTATGTATGAGAGCAGCTGATTCACCTTCAACTGAGAAAGGTTCATGTAATAGTTCCTCTTGTCACGACAAGAATGGAACTTGGCTTTTTTCCAGTCGAGGGGAGCATTGTCCTGTCATTCTTCCAACTACGAATCGGAGGCAAGAATACATAAAGTTTCTTGTGTTTGAAATATTTGCTGATGTTTTTATTTCTATTTCTTAATTCCAATAATTACTAAAGTTAATGAAAGTGGATTCACTTTATAGATAGCGCTATTTTTTAAAAAAATGTGACTTTTAATATTTTAAAAATATGTTAAATTGCCATGTTTCTAAATTGAAATTTCGTTTTTTATTTATTTTTTTATTTGACTTTGACAGCATTCTACATAGTCCTTTCCTCCTTCTCTCCCCTACATTCTCTAAGTTCTCACATATCTGAACCTATTTTTCCTCTGGGAAAAAAAAAAAAAAAAAAAAAACGTATTCATATGCGAAGTATTAAATTCAATAATAATAATAATAAATTTCGTATAAGCATAAACGCATATTTATTAGACGTAGTTGCTTTTATCAGTGAAAGTAATAATAGTATATAGCACATTTGGTAGAATTTCTATCAATAACAAAATGATATATGAAAAAAAAAAAAAACGCCTCCATAAGCGCAGTCAGAAGAACGAGGAGACAATACAGTCTCCTTGTTCGATTCTCGTCATGACGAGAGAATTCATTATTTCGACTTGTTCAGTCGAAAGAGTTAGCCGATTTCATATGGAGGTAGCGAGGTTTGTTCTTCCCCGAAACTCAGGTTTATCATCACTCATACAGGCAAATGGCCGGAGTACACGCAATTCACATACAAAAACACTATTTATTAGTCGGGGGGGGGGGGGGATAGATAGCGTGGTGTGTGACGGTGGATTGTGTGTATTACGTGTATTTGAAGCCAGTAGCTGATGTACGTATGTAAACAGTGGATTATGTAGCGTGTAGGTGATATGTGCACTCTCGCGATGAGTACTTGGACTCCTTGGAGGTGTCACATTAATAATAATAATAATATATTTCTTAAACTATCCGAGATATACTTTAGATCATACTTTTGCTGCCCAAGATAACCTTAAGTCTCTTAGTGGAAAGTTAGTGAAAATAATAAGGCCAAGGCAAAGATTACCTGCTAATGCGTCACTTTCGGGCATGTCTGATCTAGACATGTACACCGTCAGCAATTCATGGACCTTTTCAGCCTCCTCGTCTACACTGTTCTCAGAAGTCGAGTTTTTCTGTTTAGTTCTCCCCCACTGCTGGTGCTGTTCACAGAAACGCTTCTTTCTTCCCCAGGACGGAAAAGATCCTAGACGCCCTTTGTCATTGCACATTACCTACGAATAAGTAACACTGATCGAAACTTTGATATAAACATTCTAAGAGAACAATTCAAACTCGGAAAATTCAAGAATTAAAATAACACAGGAAAAAAATTGTCGAGATCACAATTGATCACGTGATAGGTAATGAGAAAAGACTTACTGGCTCACAGTGGCGAGGACAGGTCCGGACAGTAGCTTGAAAAACGAGGAGATTTGAATCTGGAATCTTAAAAGCATAAAATTCTCCCTCCAAGGCGCCATCAGGAGTTCGATGCAGCTCGGGAAAAACGTACATATCTACAGGACAGCTACAAAAATAAATAAATAAACAGCCATTTAAGATGCACTTTTTTTAAAGAACTTAATTTTACTTATTCTGACTGAAGTAATTAAAATGATATTCTGTGTAGTGAAAATATCTAAACTAACCGAAATTGTGGTTAGAATTTTTTTTTCAGAAGATATGAATGATGGGGATGGGGAAGTTGAGATCTGTATTGGAAGATAATGATAATTAACAAAACCAATTTAATATCAGAAAGATCATAATGATACATCAATGTGCCTTTCACAAATTCTGTGTTTAGTTTTCTTAGAATGCAGAAGGCCATTTTTCATTAGCCAAGTTAATTAGTTTAGAGACTTACAGTACAAAAGCTTAGTATACATTCATGATAAGGCTCATAGGCGCTTAAGTATAAGCTATTAGTCATGTATCGACCATATTGGTAAAGTGTAGCTCATGTCGAAATGTTGGAGTCTTATGAAGGACGTCCCATCTAGTGTTCATTCATTCATTTTTGTTACATGAATGGATAACAGACTGTTGCGCTGTGCAACGCGTAGGGAATGATCACCAACTTTGCCATTTGTTGTGAAAGCTCATTATGCCATGGAAGGCGAATCCCGATATATATAATTTTTGCGCGGAAAGATGCGGCAAGTCTGCATTTTATTTCAGCTACAAAAACGGACGAATTGTGGTTTTAGTTTGTAATACAAATTCGGAATTTATTCCTTGTTTTATTCCTTTATTATTGTTTTCAAGTGGATTCTGAGATCCTACAAAGCAATTCATGTAGATGTAATGATTTAAAAAAGAAAGAAAAACTCGAAGGAGGATATGATATCAAATATTTGCTGATATTACTTTCCAGTACACCTCGTGTACATGTTTTTTAATTCAGAAAATGAATAAAGTAATGCATCTTTTTTATTTTTTTTAATAATAATAATAATTTAATTTTCCGAAACGATGTACTGTTTTGTGATCTTAATCGCAATTTGGCCGTTCGATACTTGTAGAATAACTGAAATTTTCCATCATATAAGCTGCCGTTGGGACAGTGGAACTGCAATCAGCCAGTTTTTATTCAAAACTTTGATTGACGTACATAATTTCCACATCATGCCTATAGCCTTTGCTCGTCAGCGACATAACTACATCCAACATTTTACTGGCATCGCAGTTCTCTGACCCCCCCCCCCATGGTATTACAGGTTTCACATTACCATAGGCATTATTAAGAAAATGTTTATTATAAATTTGCCAGCGTGGTTGGCCGAGTGGTAAGCGTATCCGTTCGGCCAACCACGTGGATACGCTTACCACTAGAGTGGTGAAGGCAGAGAGTTGTAGAGTAGGTGCCCTCCCTCGATGAGTCTGTGGACTCCCTGGAGGTGTCGCGTAATAATAATAAATTTCCTGTAGCTGTCGTGTTGTCTTCCTGTGATTTCTTCTCTTACCTCTTACTGAATATATCGTCACGGACATACAACTTAATAAAACACGGCAGCTACAGGCAGTGTCAGCTCGAGGGTATGTGGCGCCCCCATTCCGGTTTTATCAGTGCATTGGAAGCAGGGGCGACTCGTGCATAGGCACTGCAGAACGGCAGCACCCCCAATTTTTCTCGATATATAAATATATTTATTATTTTATTTATATTTGCTCGTGATATTTAATTTTATCATCCACAATCCTATACAATTCTCATTTTGTATTTGTATAAAAAATAATAAAAATCCATCTTATAGCACTTAGGAGGGCGAAGGACGCTAGCAGCACTGTGTTTACCACAGTGTCATATTGCTACTCGCGCAAGCATATACACGTCATAGTGAGATGCGAGCTATTAACATAATGCTGCACTGTCCGTCGCGCAGTTCCACTGTTGTTTATACGCAGTTTGCGCCAGTAGTAGAGTGTTCGTAGTGCTTATCGTGTTTACGCCGTCTCTTTAAATATTTGGACATTACAATTAAAGACAAAACATTTGTTGTAGTTTTTATTTTAGAACATTATTGGGGTTATGATAATGGATTTTATTTTTAAGTAATTTTAAATTATACTAAACTGTATAATTTTATCGATAATAAACAATATTTTTTCATGAAACAAAACAAGAAGAATATATTTTATTTTTAAGTAATTTCGAATTATACCAAACTGTATAATTTTATCGATAATAAACAATATTTTTTCATGTTTAATTTTTTTTTAATTTTTACCATAATTTTGATATTTTATCCAAACACGTATACACTGTACTTACAGTGTGTATGTATATTTCGAAAGTTGCAGCACCCCCACGATTTCAAGTCATGAGCCGCCAAGACAGGCATCATAAAATTCTTTATTGTTAAAAGTAGTTTATAGTTATTGCCAAAAAAAAGCGGCAACTTTTTGTACTATTACTTCGCCAAATACTATTACTTTTTTTTTTTTTTTACAATGTTGGCGCGCCAAAGCCATTTCTCCCCTAAACCGGTGGAGAGTATGTGGTGGGCAGGTACTGGCTACGGGCAATCTAGCCACGGGGATACCATACCGTATTTGGCTCAGAATTTCGGGACATTCAGTCCGCTTGCCAATGTACACTGCCAGCTGTGTTGAAGGATGCTGCTCCTTCAACCCCATCCATTTCATAATGAAACGAAGAGAAACGCTTACTGAAACTTCAAATCAGCTTATTTGCGATAAAGCTCACACTTTTTCCGATCGATGGGATCAGTATCTGTGCCCCCCCCCCCCACACACACACACGAAAGGTTGCAGACCTGTAGTATATTAGCACCGTGAGAGGGTTACGGATTTCTTTTCATTATTTTTAATTTTGTTTATTTTTAAATATTTATGTTTTACATAATCAGGAAAATTCGTTCTATACTGTAGATCAAATGAAACTTTCTGAAGCCATTTCAGGCCGCCAATAAACGGGGGTGGGGAAGTGTCACACCGGGCGATGAAATTCATCTCTCACCTATAAAGTTACCTACAAAACATCATAAATAAATTTTATAGCATATAAAGCTTATAAAGATAAAACCAGCTTACCCTCTGTTATCAATAAGGTGAACTTGTCTACCAGAATATGGATCACGCGCAATAACATTTGTAGCGAAAATTTCATTGTAGTATTCGAAATGGTGATGAACTGAAAATAAATGATAGCAAAACATGATTATGTTATACTGTTTGAATTCTAAAAGCTGAAGCAAAAGAAAAAAAAAAAGTATTATTTTTGTTTTAAAAAAATTAGGGAATGCAAATCTACATCAGTTTGTTAGAATTTAAACATAGTTTCGAAGTTATACTTAAATTCTCATAAAAACTACGATCTGTTATTAAAAGAAGAAAATAAAAAAAAATTCAAATAATTTATTTAAAATTCAGTCCAGATCCGCTGCTTGCAAAGTTTCCAAGGTTAAATTAATGGAGGCCAAAAGAGAGAGAGAGAGAGAGAGAGAAGAGAAGAAAACAGAAATGAAATGTTATCAAACCATTGCACATTTTAGTACGTTTATCAGTCGAAAGAAGTATAAAATTTCGTGAAAACAAACTATGGTCATGCCAAAAAAAAAAAAAAAAAGATAGTGTAAGCATGGAGACAATATCACAATGTATTCTAAAGGTCAAGAAGATAAAGAGAGCAGAGCGTGAAATGGATGAATCGAGAAGTAAGGTGTGCAATCTGGAAGAAGGTATTATGGAAGCACAAGATGAGTGGCCATAACAACTAGTTGCTTGAGAAGTACAAAGAGCAGGCAAGGAAGGTGACTTGCTTGATAAGAATAGCAAAAGTTCAGTAGGAGTAGCTAGCTAATGTGGCTAAAAAAAATTTTTAGGGACCTTTTTCGATATGTGGCCAATAGAAGAAAGAATGATTATGGAAGGATGGCATTGATTGGTGAAAATGGAGGAATGATAAAGGCTGTAGAGGATATAGTTGAGGTATTTAATGAGCAATTTATAAAGGTATTTCAATCTTGTGAATGGGACATCATGCAGAATTTGAATGCAGTGGGAAATGAGGAGGAGGAGGAGGAATTGTTAGTAAGTGAGCAGGAGGTATATGAGGAATTGAACAGACTTGGTGCAAATAAGGTTATAGGACTTGATGCTATTTTACAATGTGTTATGAGGTATTGTTCCGGGGAGTTAACAACAGCTTTTACATATCTCTTTAACATGAGTTTTGCACAGAACTAAGATTCAAAAGAGGGTAAAATTGTTTCGATTCAGAAGGGAGGTGATAAAACCAGGGCTTTGAATTATAGTCCACCAGTCTGTGTGTGTGGAGTTGTGATCAAAGTGTTAGAGAGGTTAGTTAGGACCAAGATTCAGAATTGGGTTGACAACAGATAAATACTCTTTGGTGGCCAGCATGGGTTTGTTAAAGGAAGAGATCGTGTTCTAGCAATGTGCTTACTTATTATAATAAAGTGACAAACGCATTGGATAAGGGTGATGCATACACAGTGGTATATTTAGATTTTGCAAAGACCTTTGATAAATTTCCACATGACAAGTTGGTAATTAAACTGGAACAGATGGAGCTAAACAGTAGATTAGTTCGCTGGATTGAAAATTAGCTGTCTGATAGTATGCTGTTATCTAAAGATGAGCGATATCCCAGAAGAGGAAAGTTACTAATCGTGTACCACAAGGGTCTATTTTGGGTCGACTGCTGTTTAATTCGTATGTGAATGATATTGGAAGAGGTCTGAACGGTGACATGCAATTGTTTGCAGATGATGCAAAGTTGGGGAGAACTATCAAAAGTAGAACGATGCTGTGGCTTTGCAAGAGGACTTGAATACACTGGCTGAATGAGTAAATGAGTGGGGATGTCAATCAATGTTGCTAGATGTAAAGTTTGAAATTTGGGAAGCAAAGATGGGATGTAGAGTACACAATCGGTGGAAATATCTTGGAAGAGGTAGAGCAGATGAGAGATCTGGGAGGACAAGGACCTAAAATTTCGGGGACATATTGCTAAAATTGTGAGCGCAGCACAGCGGATAATAGGAATGATGCGGAGGGCACTGACTTGTAGAAGCAAGATATGGTTCCCTTGTATAAGGCTTTGGATTACTGTACACAGATTTGGTCACCTGTGTTTCAAAAAGATTAAAATGTATTGGAAAAGGTTCAGAGACTATTGACTGAGAGGGTTTCCTCTCTGGAATGTTGAGTATGAAGACAGATTGAGAAAATGGAATTTGCAGAAATTGGTGGATAGAAGGACAAGGGAGGATATGATCGAGACGTATAAGATGTTAAGGGGCTATTACCAGATTAATGTCCGGGAGGTTTTGCATAGAATGGATGAAGATAGGGAGAGAACAAGAGGTCATCCCTGGAAGCTGTATAAGGAGAGTGTGAGCAAGGGAGTGAGAAGCAAGTTTTTTTTGCATGGTGAGTGATTGGAATGCATTGCCCGAGAATGTGGTGAGCGCGGAAACAGTAAACATATTTAAGGCGCGTATGATAAACTGTGTGTGTGTGTGTGTGTGTGTAACAGCGGGATCCCCCACGATGAGTCTTTTGACTCTATGGAGGTTTTGATAATAATAATAATAATAATAATAATGCAATTTACAGTTCAATAAAAATATTATTCATTAATATTCTTTTCTTTTCATTTTTTTTTTTCCAAAATGACAAGAAATGTGCAAATGTGATTTCGGATCATTAAAATTAAGAAAAGTAGTTAATTTAAAGCTCGTTTAAAAATATTAAGAATTTAACATTGACAGAGTAATACTCTTCTAAATCACAACATGTACCAGTAACTTATTAAAACTAAACAGATATCTTTCTATCAGTTCATTAATTTCGGTAATAATTATTTACGAATGAATTGATCTAACATTGAAAAGAAGAAATAATTTTAAATTAATAAAAAACATCACTTGGTTTAGGTATAATGAAACAAAAGATGAAAATGTGTTAATGAATCAAAAAATACCATATTTCATGTCTTCTATATATAAAAGAGTAAGAAATAAGAGGCTATTCGTCTTGAGGTACAAGTGATCTCAGAAAGGTTTTATCGTTAACCTTAATTTGAGGAATGGAGATTCTCCCGATGATTTGAATATGCATGTGACAGGGAAAATAACATTCCTCTCGATTTCAATGCCGAGATCGAGTTTTGCAACTATGTTTTGGCGCGATGTTTAAAATTCCAACTGCTGATTTTTTCTGATTTTATATGTAAAATTGTTAATGACATCATGGCTGAGAAATTATGTCGAAAGCTTAGCTAAATCGCTCTTGGCTTTAGAATAGACAGTGATGCATAGCGATTTTCCGATCCCCCAACAAGACAAGAGACACTTAGAGTTATACATCGGTCCCTTTTTCATCTTTCATTGTTCCATTAAACGCAACCACCCCCTCCCTCCGCCGGAATCGATGATAATGCCGTGGCTTACTTCTAGTTCTCCTACCTCTGGATCACTGGAAGTTAACGTGATTACATGGAGACTCTACAGTGCTTTTTTTTTTCTTCTTTCTATCATGGATTTTAGGCCAAGGAGCCTGCTACTGTCTCATGCTATCGCTTTCTTGGTCTTCCAATTCTCTTTTTCCGTTTATTTTATATCCGTATAGTACTTTTGGCAGTCTGCTATTGTTCACTCGATTTAGATGTTCTAACCATTTTTGGTTAAAATTAACTTATATAGCAGTTAATTGGTTTTATATTCAGGGATTGTAAAATTTTCTTCATTTGTTTTATGGTCCCACTTAGCATATCCAGCTGTTTTTCTGAGAAATTTCATTTTTGCTTCTTGAATGAGTTTTTCATTCTTCTTTTTTGTGGTACATGTTTCACTTCCATATAATAAAGTTGGTTTAGACAGAAGGTTATATAGTCTGACCTCGTGTGTTTTTGTACTATTCTTCTAGTAGTTTGCCTTCTACAATACTGTTTAGTTTCTCTTTTAATATTCATGCATATATTTTGCACTCTGCATTGAGCAGACTAATTCCCGTATGGTTATTGCAGTCATCTTTATTTCCTTTTTTTTTAATATATATAAATTTGGAAAATCAGTACTTTTTTTCCAAGGATGGTTTGAATATATTGTTTATTATGCCAATTACTTTAACAAAATATTATATTTTAATGTCTACATCTTTTTCATCTTCAGATGAATAAGCCTCATCCCAGGTATTTGAAAGTATTCACTTGTTTTCTAATATTTTATTATCTGTCACTATTTTACTTTTTATTGGGTTTTCTCCTTTGAAAGCCATTATTTTTGTCTTTACTTTTGATTTTCTCATATTTTATTCTTCTGAAACTGCATTCAATGATTTTACTGATCTCTGTAGATCATTTTCTGATGTAGCTAATACAATTTGATCATCAGCAAATAATAATGTATCTATCTTTATTTGTGGGTTTATTTGTATTCCAAATGGGTTATGCTATTTTAATATATATATATATATTAAAATAGCTACGATAAAGCTATGGCATTATCCTCGATTCCGGAGGAGGGAGCGGGGGGGTTGCGTTTAATGGAACAATGAAAGATGAAAAAGGGACCGATGTATAACTCTAAGTGTCTCTTGTCTTGTTGGGGGAAGGGGATCGGAAAATCGCTATGCATCACTGTCTATTCTAAAGCCAAGAGCGATTTAGCTAAGCTTTCGACATAATTTCTCATATATATATATATTTGTTTTAATTTGACCTATTTTATTCCCTGTGTATATATCTCTTGAATAGACTGTAAGAATAAGAACTGGTTTTGTTATATTTAAATCGGTTAATAATTTAGATCGGTTAATATTTTAAATAATTTAGTCTATTAATTTTATCAAAGGGTTTTTTTTCCATAACCAATGAAGGCCACCTGTGTTTCTTTTTGAAATTCTCTTCGATTTTCAAATAATATTTTTATAGTGAAATTTGAGTCTATGCGAGATCAGCCTTTTCTGAGTCCATTCTATTCTTCTGGCAGTTTGTCCTCTGCAATACTGTTTAGTTTCTCTTTTAATATTCGTGCATATATTTTGCACTTTGTATTTAGCAGACTAATTCCCGTATAGTTATTGCAGTCATCTTTATTTGCTTTTTTTATATCAATTGGGAAACTCAGTACTTTCTTCCAAGAGTTTTGAGTTTTTCCCAGAAATCCAGACTAGGTGAAAGAATTTCAGAAGTGCTTTCATTAAAATTTTCACCTGCATTTTTGCACAGTTTCATATTTATATTGTCTTCTCTTGGTGTTTTCCTATTTTTCTCTTATTTATTCTATTTTTTTAGTTCTGATAGCGTAATATTTTCTGTTAGATCTTTCTTTGTTGCATAAAATTTTACTTCTTTATTTTGAAAATAAGCTATCCATTTTTTAAATATATTGTTTGCATTTTTACCTTTTTTATTTCTTTGTTCGTGTATTTTTTTATTTCATATAGAGATTTTCGGTTATGGCTTAGATATATCCTTTTCTAGTTCAGTTACAAAATTGTTCCATCTCTCTCTCTCTATGTTTTTTCTTACTTCTCGTTTTGCAATTGCGCTGTTTCTTTTGTACTCTTTTTTGGCTTCTATCTTGGAATGTAGCCATTTTTGGTAACTCCCTTTTTTTTATTAGATTTTCTATTTCTTTGACCAAAATTCATTGTCCTCTTTTTCTATTCCATCTATTCTTTATTCCTAAGAATTCTCTTGCTGCTGATTTTTCCATTACTATTCTATCTCATTTGATTCATGTATGGCTTCTGTTTTTAAATCAGTGCATTTTTGATATTTTGTCTACTATGGGGATCTTTATTTATTTTTTAGAGCCATTTTGGTTTAAGTCGAATGTTCGCCAATACCATAAGATGATCACAGTTTAATTCAAAACCTCGATACACTCTTACATCTATGATTAACTCGACTAATTTAAAATTTGCGATAATATAGTCAATAGATTTACACACCCTTCGGCTGGTATATTGATGCATTTCTTTATGTTTATATACCAAGTTCATTATTCTCATATTATTATAAATGACGAAATCTCGCAGTTTGTGTCCATTTTGATTATATGCATCTTCACCAAATCTCCCTATGTTCGTTTTGTATTTCCGATTCTGGCATTTAAATCCCTTGCCAGTGCTTTTCTTGTTTATGAATTGTTTGCTAATACTGTGAGAACCATGCACCAGTTCTTTCCGAAGGACACGGTAGTGCATTCTCGAAAACGTCGACGCGGCATTTGTCCATCAGTTAGAAAGTTTTGGGTTCGAATTGGGTTCTTAGGATGCAAGAAAGGTTTATGAGATCTTTTCAAGGATTCCTTGAGTTCGTGTTAATTTTTCAAGGTTTTGTCTCCCGGAAACCTGGCTCTTTGATTTTTTTCAAACTGTCAAACCAGCTGAAGAACAAACACATAACTGACAGACTAAGTGTACTTCGTCCATAATTCCAACCATTTTCCTCTACAGACTTATCTCTTAAAGATAAAAATACAATTTTGATAAAAACACCATTGAATAAGTTGCTTAACGATTTTTTAATTGAAACTATTTATTTTTACTTACAGTTGCTTCGTGTTTCCAATCTGAAAGTCAGAAGATCGCCGACAGCTATAGTGTTAGTTGGAGCACCTCTGTACAGGATACGGAGAATGACATTAGAGGTCAACATGTTCTGTGCCGGCAAATGCTCAATCTGAGTAGGATAGCGACTGAAATATATAAACAAAAAAAAAAATGAAGTCGAGATGATGATGATAATGTCGACAACACACACACACACACACACACACACACACACACACACACACACACACACACACACACACACACACACTACATCATATTATTTTCTCTTTATCTGTTTCTCCCTGTGTATATAAATTACATAAAATAATGAAATTTTAGAGCAGTTTTAACTTACAGAAATTAATAAATGTTCTCAGTTTTTTGGTATAATTTTAAATGTTCTCTATTAGATTTTCAGTTATGCACTTACCCGTCCGTTCTGGTGTCCAAATAACCCGAAGTAACCACTGCTTCTCCATGTCCGGACATATGACAGGTTAAATTGTATTTCTTGTCTTTGCTGGTCTGGACATCATCTTTAAATTGCACTACTACGATGTTGGTAATAACTTCGCCATACTGAAATAACAAATAATTGCTATTTAAACAAGATATACACTGCATTTCAATGTATATATGTATATATTATTTAATATATATATTTAATATATGTATATATTAAATATATAAAAATTAAATCACGCCAGAGATTTTTTTTTTTTTTAAACACTGTTTTTTCCAAATAAAATCTCTGCTGACCATTTGGCTCATGGCATTGGTGTACGATACTTTTATGAGTGGGATTCACATTAAAAAAAAAAAAAGATTCAAAAAGCAAGTGTCATTCAGATATGCCTTGCAATAATCCAGAATACAATAGTTCTGAGTACAATTTCTAGGCCGAACTTGCTCCTGATATAAAAAAAAAATATTGAATATCCATGCCATTAACTATAATGAGATGCTTCGTTCATAGTTAAAGCCGAAATTTGTTCTGCTGCGACCAAAACATTTTTTCAGAATGGGCACAAAATGAATCTGGCCGAAAACTATAAAAGATTCTAATACTTTTTAAATTTGTTTAGAACATCCAACTTTTTTTTTTTAAATTCTGTTTAGGTGAGTTTCACAAAATGAATAAGTATATATTAAGTTCATGGAAGACTTTTATTGATATTTAGTACATGTGATCATTGCGAAATTTAACACTAAACAAAAAATAAATATTTTATGCTTAATACATAAATGGAATGGGATCACTTGTTTTCGTAATAAAAATAAACATACGGACATATTTATTCCAAATTACTTGAGTAAGCGTCTTCTGCATTTTTTTTTTGTCTTATTTAACCTAGAATGGCCTAGAGTGTAGAGTTGTGTTTCTCGAAAATAATTAATAATATACATAATCAATTGTGTGCTCATAGTACAGAGTTGATGATTTTTAGTAAATATCTACGGTAGTATTAAACAGGGTAAGTTTTAATATGAACAATAACATTAAGAGTTGCTTCCGGAGAAGGATCCTTTTCAAAATTAAAATGAATAAAAAAAAATCACTTACGATCGAGTCACAAGAAAGATTAAGTATAGAAAATGAAATTTGTAGCAATTTAGATTTAGAAGATATCATAAAAGATTTTCTGTAATGAAAGCCAGGAACATCTCAGCAGGAAATGAATAAAAATAAGATTTTTTTTACTATTTGTGTTTTTCTTTATTTTAATATACATTCTTCTTAATGTGCAGTATAACAAAACGATTCGTAACGTGTTATTGTACTTCGGGATCTTTTAATTTTTAATGGAAGGGGGCACAAAAATTTTGCACCTAGGTGGCGCAAACCCACGGAACGGCCCTGCCTATCCTAACAAATATTTTTACTGGAATTAGTGTAAAAACGCTTTAATTTTAAGCAGAAATAGAATCCACGTTTTAAAAATGATGTTAAATTAAACTTGATGGAATATTTGTTTCATATATGTCAGGGGAAAAAAATGGATATTCCAGCGAACACGTCATAATTTGGCATTATGTCTAATCCTTAGTCAATATGAAATATAGTAAATAAATTATGACGTAATTACTGAGCGGAACTTCAGCCCTTTTGAGTCATATTCAGTAATTATCGATATTGATTTGTAAAGCAAACAGAAGCCGCATGAATTAACTTGAAACTCGGGTTAATTCTAAAATTATAAACTTAGTTACATTACATTACAAATGTAATGTAAGCTTCGCAGTTATGCAGGGTATATTAAACAAATTGTCCCATTTTACAATTACTGGTCTTTTATTTTATTATCATGAATACTTTGAAGTCACGAGACGCCTTTTGAAAGGCATCGTACAATCATGAAATGTACCGCGTGATATTAAGGGAAACAGATTAGCAGAAATGCGAACTGTCATATCTTTAAAAAGCTCTGCACGGGCAATCACCTGTACCTTGCTGTAATAGAATCATACAACCTACTCAACTGCGAACCTTTGTAACGTGAGCCGTTTTCTCTTTCATTTCAGTGTCGGGGCCGCTATAAAATTTAGATTTCCGTTTCCTAATTCCGGTTTCCGCCACAGGGTGGAGATAGCAGTTAATACTCGCAAACATTTCCTACTGTCGATAATTTGTAGCAAATGTTATTACTGAAAGATGGCGACATCCCAGTTGTTCGAATTTCTCACAATACGTTTAGACATCCGGGTTACATTTCACTATCACTGGCAAGAGCATGGCGTTTACAATGTTCTGCCTTTGCACTCCGTTTATTTGGCTGTGTCTGCTTTCTACTTATCGGGAATTACCCCTTCAGAGCATAAACGTTCCAATCAGCCATCAGTACAAGCGAAATCATCTACCAATATAAATTAATTACGTATCGACTTCATTAGGGTCGGTACAGAGTTAATAACAAATTATCAATAAATATAAGGGGATTTTAAATAATCTAGATCGGCTATTATCTCATTATAGGAGGCGTAGTATATTTACCACTACAACTGGTAACACAATCCATTCGCCCGCTACTTTCCATGCAAAAAAAAAAAAAAAAACCTACCATACTTCTTTATACAATATCCAGACGTTGACCTCTTTTTTTTTCTTTTCCCTCCTCCTCCTGCTTTTTTGTAGAATCTCTTCACTATTTATCTTATAAGCTTCTCTCAACCCTTTGGTTGGAAAGACATGGGTTCGATTCCCTCCAAAATGTGAGGAACCTTGATCTGGTCTCTTTCGACTAAAGGTGAGTTAGCCGGTCTCATACGGAGGTGGTGGTTGTAGGGGGGAGTTTCACCCGGAAACTCGGGTTTTTCGTTCCCCAGAACAGGCAAACCGGCCGCGTGAATACAAGCATCTGCAGACAAAGGACAAATCGGGAGGCACAGAGCTAGCCACCTTATCCTCGAGACGGTCGCGGTTGTGAACTCTACAGATAAAGAACCTCAATGGTTCGTGAAAGCTTAAGACAAGACAATTACATTCTTTCAATTTCATCGAACTATGAACAATTGCCAAAGCTCTTGCATTTGTTCGCCGTTAGAGATTAGAAGAGCTAATTAGCCTAATTATCAGGAATGACCCTTTCAGAGCAAAAACGTTCCAACCAGCGATCAGTACGAGCGAATGGATCTCATTGCTTTAAGACTATCAACTTTGATTTCCATTGCGCTATGAATGATGATGATGAAGGCTTTAGATAACTTCCATCGCCCGTTATGAGATATCATCCTGCTTACTGGAGGCTACTATAGTAGTTGAAAAAGTACCATGTTTGGTCCACAGATCAGGGTTTCTGGATTATCTAACCCTTAACTCATCAATGATACTAATGTGCTGTAGGTTAATAGCCTTTTGAGTGGAATAATAAAAAGGAATATATGTAATTCTAATTTTAAGTCTGATACCATGGAACCACTTGTTTGTTAGTCTTCGCCATTCCTTATTCCTTTGTGTGCTCACCAGTGCTGGAAATATGTATGTCATTCTATCTCCTTAACGACGAACATCTCAAGATCTTTCCACCAAAACTTTCTGCGGTATGGAAGTGGTAAAGAAGCAGGAGGAGAAGGTTTTTACGCCCTTACATTTCTGAATTACAGAATGCAAACCGTTACACATATTTTATGTTGAATTGGTGTTCGGGCTCTCATTTTCATATGACCAATAAGATCAAATGAAATTCTTCCCAACTTTGTGTCTCACATACAGAACGAATGACTTCCTCCTATATCATTATATTAAGGAAAAATAATGAAAATTAATGTGACATTATAATTCAAAAACAATAAGAACTTCACAGTATATAAGTTTTATTTAGTTTATTTAATATGACATCAGGTAATCAGGAAATAATTTGTCTAAATTATTCAAATAATAACAAGAATCAAAGAAAAGTAGTTGCAATGGACGTGTGTGTACAGAATGCCCACTGAAGGTCCTTCAGTGGGCATTCTGTACGAAAAAAGAAACAGTAGGAAACTCGACTTAGGCTGATGAATATCGCATGATTTATATATATAATTAGATTAAGATCTAATCTACTTTTAAACATCTCATGTGCGCACTATAGACGCAATTCCCTAAACACTTGAGATAACCAGAAGAGTAAAAAACTATATTTATTTTTATGGCTCTCGTTAGGACTAATCATATTAATGATTGGTTCATTAGAACTGTAATTGGTCGGTCCCGATTACCTTAAATAGAAATCATGTTAATGATTACACTAATATTGAAATTTTAGAGATCAGATATAAATTTTGGGAAATCTTAACATTCGAATATTGAGAAAAGTTATTACTTCAGAGATATACCTGTTGTGTTCCGCATCGGGGAAAACCATGCGGTGGACTCATTTTCAAGGAACTGATAGTTCCACCATTACCATCATAGAAACAGGAGTCATAAAAGCCATAAGTATAGATCCTTCCATTAAATGGCTCTTGGGTCTTTAACGTAAACTCTATTCCATCCGGAGAGCATGATTGACTCACTGAGGAAATAAAGAAAACAACATGTAATCTGTACTGAGAAAACACAAGAATTAAATAAGAACCTAAACACTAATATTATTTTGAGCTGAAAGACGTTTCTTTGTATTTTTTTACAAAGAGTTTTTTTTCGACAATATATAGACTGGGAATCTCTAATGGAAGGGTAACGTGCTATTTGTGGAATTCTGTTTTCAAAATAAATTACCTACATCAATATTTGAATCTACAAATATTTAATTACTTAATAAATCATCAAGGGCCATCAAAGTTTCATACCAATAAAAGTGAAGTTCTTATAATCCGTTATGGTTTGTTAATGGATTACATCCTACAACCCATAGTAACTTCAATTAGTTAGAGCTATATCCATAATTGGATTTCTCCCTACCAACCTATGCCAACTAATCCCTAAAACCGGATGAAAACACATGAACAATCAGATTGATTCTTCATGTGTTTTCATCAGTAGCTTTCAAAATGTTTCTGACAATTAACACAAACATTTATTGCATAAACAAAGTGGATATTAGACCGAGAGCTCGCTTACAAAAAATACATTTCTCGAACATTTCAAGTTCCATAGTACAGAACGACAGTTTTTGCTCTCTTAAGGTTTCTGCCTAGTCGCTGAAGAGAACCAACCAGTCCGAAACAGCAGTCAGGCTAGTGAAACCTTATCGGCGAATATATAGACGCTTGGACAGCGCCTATGTCTTTTAAGTAGTCCACACTAAGGCAAGCGGTGAATGCCGAGGAATGTATTCCCGCAAGCTCTCTGGTCAACTCACGAAACTTTCATAGTTTCTACATTCGGCTTTGAAATAACACCGGATCTAATATCCACTTTGCTTATGTAATTTTGCATCACTGAACTGAAGCCTTTTGGCTCTTTATTTTGGTAATTACAAACATTTATATTTTTTATCTAAATATAAATTTTGTCTACTATTGTAAAAGAGTCATTCAATCACTATACTTATGAAAAAGCCATTTGTTTGTAATATAAGAATAATTGCGTTGTTGATGTACTGTATGCTTGTTTATATTCTGTTCAGTTTTCTTTTGTCACGAATGTTTCTATTCTTTCAATATGCGCATTTTCTAGTTTCTCTTCCATAGTTTTTTTTTTTTTTTTTCATCCGTATGGTGGAAATCGCGCTAATGCAATATCCGTATCTTAATAATGTTAACGATATCCTAGTTACAGTGGTCATAACTGAATAATTTTCCCTTTAAGATAATTTCAACTTATGTGCAGCAGACATTCAACAATTCATAATAAGATAATTACACAGTGGAAAGCAAAGCCGGAAATACCAATACCTGCTCTACTTCCTCTACAGTTTCCCCTGTCGGGAACAATTAAAACAAGATCCTTTGCTACTCTCTGTCTGTTTGCAATAGACGAAATAAGAGGTGGGTAATGACCTCATATATTAAAAGCTTATTTAAATGTCATTTATCGAAAATAAAATAAGTCACTTGTGTTTTTAATCGTATTCAGAATTGAAATAAAACATTTAGAACTTAGAAATTAAAAAAAAAAATACTAAAAGACGTCTATTTTAGTTAAATAAATAGCCATGTAACTATAAGAAATTTTATATTCACAGTCGGTTCCAGTATTATCAAATTAAAGTTTATAATTTAAAAAAAAAATACTCACCATCAATACATCCTACTGAACCTCTTGCTGTACCATCACGTTCGAAATAGTCATATTGAGAGTTCTGTTCGAAATGGGCAGGGTTAGTGAGCTGCAGTTGCCTTGTATCTTGATCGCTGAGCTCACAGTTATCTGGAATTGCATTCCTACAAGCAGAAAATATGTTCTATGGGGTCATTACGTGTATATATATATATATTTAAAGAATTTAGAAATATTTAAAGAATTTAGAAATATTTAAAGAATTTAGAAATAACTATTTAAAGAATTTAGAAATAACTAATATTTACAAAGATAATTTATTTATTTTATTATTATTCTATTTTAATGTGAGCTGGACGAATCAGCTTGCTTTCAATGATACATTCATTCAAGAAAGCACATAATTACCGTCGTCAGTTAGTGGTCAGTTGAAATAACTTGTGTTTCAGCGGCTTATGGAAAAGGTGGATGTTCCGGTCCGTACGGACACAGCGAATATCTCAATTGACAGTTAAGCTTTTAACAACATGTAGATGATCTACTTCTGATAGTCTTTATTATTTTATCCACGTTTACCAAATCGATTACCAATACCATATACGATGTAAAATGTTTTGTACTAACAAGAGATCAGTGGTATTGGAGGCTTGAAAAAGCTCCATGTTTGGTCTCCAGAGCGGGGGTTTCTAAATTATCTCATTAGCCCACACAGGTGAATTCCGTACAAGAAAGGTTTGCAACTTTTCTTAAGTGAGATTCATATTTAAAACGAAAATGACACTGCTATAGAAAGTGAAAAACTTCTCCGTTAAGGTTCGACAATAGAATATACTCGAATGTTTAGATTAGGGTGAAATTGAGGTTGCACCCTAATCTAAAGGAATATAAAAGGCAAGAGAAAGAAATGTTGGTTGTAATCGCTGGTACAAACACTCACTTCAAGTGGTTACCAGGAAGATATGAAGGAATTGTTGAAAGTAGAGAATAACCAGGAGTGTCATATTCATTTGAATGGTATTAGAAAGGAGAAGTTTGAGAAATGATTACATAGAGAACAAGCAGGTTGCATGAAGAAACGAGACTATTAAGTAGATTGGAAATAGGAGATCAGATGTAAAGGATGTAAAAGTAAGTGTGTTTTGCGTAAATCTGAGGTTAAAATGTTTTCATGTTATCTAAAAGTTGATGGTGTGAGGAAGATGGCCAAAAAAAAATAAAAATAATAAATAAGTTAAAAAAAAAATCATGGACAGAAGCTGTTCGTGTCCTACTCCAACCGATGATCCGCGAATGTTAAAGCTGAATAATTGCAGATCATCGGTTGGATTGGGATCTTGTTTCCTTTTTCATATTAGAAAAAAGGAAACCAGGCATATGGGGAGGTGAATTGATGTGCATTATCAGAAGAATCGTAATACGAGCACTATTTCAGACATGCTCTGCTCTGAATATTAATTTTAAAAGGGTTGTAATAATAAGAACATAGGGTGACGCTCATTTATATAGAGTTCAGAATATATGACAGAAGAGGGAGAAAAATGACACTGAAGTTAGTTTGTTTGTAGCGCATGCTTTTTAAAAATTCATAATCTTTGAATTCGTTGCCCTCTTAATTTTGCTTCATTTATGTTTCACTTCTATTTATTGATATATCCCTGCTCATCTATTTGGTTTTCACCTCCCACATTGTTTTTAAATCGCGCTTAGCTTACTTTTAAATTCTGCATTAACATCGCCATCACCCTGATCTTCAAATTACACAGGTATGTCGAATTTGTTAATCTTTCAGAGTCAATATTTTGAATTAATAAAACAATCCCATAATGTTAAACCTACAGTTTGGAAAAATGGAGAAAGCTCCATTACTATAACCCCCCCCCCTTTCTTTTTTCCCCATGCGTGTTAAGCTCAATAGCCTGTCACTGCCAAGTAACTTGCTCCTTTGAAGCCTAATTAATGATTTGATAGGACGATTAATCCTATCATGGTATATTATAACTGTCAATTGCTTGCGTTCTTCTGGGGGGGGGGAGGTCTGTATTGGAAGATGAAAATCCGAGTTTCCGGGATTGAATCCTATCATCTTTGTAAGAGCCTGCTAAATCACCTCCAGCTGAAAAGTCCTGATAAAAGTAGTACTTCGCGTCCTAGATGAGATTCGAACTCAAGTTTTTCCAATCAAAAGATATCGTTGAAACTGACTGAACTATGCAGGCTCAGCGTTTTGTTTTATTTTTGTTTAAGGTTTTGTAAGTTGCACCTCAAAATAGGAATTTAAGTGCATATCAAATAACTTCCGATATTGAATACTGATGATTAAACGTATTATATGTCTTATACTTTATTTTTTTAGCAGATAGCAAAATTAATATACGTAGATTTTAACTATAACTCTATTAATGATTAAATATAACTAATTAATGATTTTCATCTTCATTTTTGCTAGAGGGAAACATATCATAAAGAAATCATTAAAAAAGCTAACGAAACATTTTGCACATTAACAATATCTAAATTTTTATATACCTCTAATTATTTCTAAGTGTATAAATGAATAGTTATGTGTTCTTTCATTCTAAATAGTTTCATAAGATTAAGGACATTAAATCATACTTACTTAAAATTGAATGAGGCACAGGTAAATTCCCTTTCTTCATTGCAAACTTTCTCGCATTCTTCAATTCTCTCGACTCTTAACACTCGACGGATATAAAAGCCTCTTAAGCGAAGTCCGAAACCAACTTTACGAAATGCACCTCCACCAAATCCAGGCTTACAAAGCTCGTACGTTCCCCCAGGATATGGTCCAGTCTGTTGAACTGGTGGATAAATTCCTTGTCCAGAAAATCCCACACCCTGAACTGGACCATAAGCTCCACCATAGCCACCTCCATACCCGGTGCCATGGCCACCGTAAGGTCCACCATATCCATGGCTAGGGTAAGGATCTACATGCCCAGAAGGATAACCACCTCCTACTCCTCCATGACTGACATAAGGATTACCATATGTTCCTCCAGTACCTGCACTTCCGTATCCACCTCCTCCTCCTCCTCCTCCTCCTCCTCCACCGCCACCTGCATAATTCCCTCCGTATCCTCCTTGCTGTTGTTGAGTCCATGCGAAGCTAGTGCCATGACCCCCATAGCCACTTTGTCCATGTATGCTAGGTCCATATCCTTGTCTGTTAGCAAAGGTACTTCCACGGTATCCAACGCTCCAACCTACAATAGGAAAATAACAAATTATAAATCACTATGACTTAATAATGTATATATACCTAGCTGTTTCTATCACAAGATGTGCATTCGTATATTTCTGCTATAGATATTGATGACAGAAGGTAAAGAAATGAGATAAGGAAAGACACAGAAAGAAGAAAAATCAAATATATCTGATACCGATTGAAAGAAAATGTGAATATGCAGATGAATAAGGATGGGGGGAGAGAAGGTGAAAATAAAATCCATACTTGGGTCCCAAACGGGCCACTATCCAAATAGAACTGTTTCTGCATTTCCTTTTCGACCTTAAAAATATGAGATTCAGCCTAGATAATTTTACGTCATCAAAATGTGTTGGTGTTAAGAAACTTCTGATTCACATAAGGTCATTCATATAATACGCATTCTCATTACTCCTTCTATGATTTGCTCACTTTCTCATTTGTATATACAGATTCTCTTAACTATTCTGCGTATTAACAGAAATGTATTCTAAATTCACTTGGTATATAACAAGAAGATTAAAAAAAGTAAATGATAGGCAAATAAATGTGCAATTTTTAAAAAGCTTTCCATTTCTTTGGATTAACCTGTTAAATATGTATGCATGTATGTACGGTAATCTCTTCTAAAGCAGGCAATGATTAATAAGCAAAGCAGTCAGGTTACTAGGTTGCAGTTTCTAAGCAAAGCACAACTAAATTCGGAGAATCTAATTTAAAAGCTTGGAGCATCTTCAAGCGAAATGTGGTCCATGCTTGCATGCACGTGCTCTACTACTTGCCCTAATGGCGATACTTACTCGGATGAAGGACATAGGTGTTGTAGTACTTGTCGTCAAGCATGTGGAGGGGTCCTGACTCACTGGGCGTCTGGCTACTGAAGCGACAGGATAGGTGTTGAGAACTGTATTCAACGGAGTAACAGTCCTGCTTGTAGCGACGCATACACTCATCCACGCACTGCTGGAAGGTGTATACCTTGATTTCTACTTGATGCGATATGTCCAGTCTCTTCCGACGATAGCACTCGAAGGTGGCATTGGTGATTAGAGTTTCTGCGGACAATAGTAGCAACTCATCATAATTTGATGTTCTACGGTTATGAAAGGTTCTACAATATCTAAATTCTTTTTTTTTTTTTTTTATGCCAATATCCACGCATGGAAAATCGTTCTGAAATCCCGTCTTTCCCTTGTAAAATGTATCTTCCCAATTCAAAAACCTAATCCACAAATGAGGTAATTTACTGTTTGTTATGTTTAAGGCTTTTGGATTCTGTTATGGATTTTTTTTTGTTAGTGCTTTTAGCAAAATTCTGGCATTGTCTAAATTGACATTAATGGCCTAATTAATTCGCCTCTGTATATAAAAAAGTCGAATCAATAGCCTCATATGAGATCGCCCAGGCTTCTCCAGTTCATTGTCCTTTGTGAGTCGCATTCTCTTAGACAATCTTCAATATATTTATGGTCAGTTTATTTATATATCCATACTGAAATTCTACCGGACATGGTCGATACATTTTGCAAAGGAAAGACAGGATTTTTTGAATAATTCTCTTATCCAACTGACATTCACAAACGGTTGAATACGAGATTATTCAAAGCGTGTCCTGTTGGGCCTTGCTAGACCTTTATAAATCTCTACAGACACATACCATTTTTGAAAATGTAGGCCCATTCATAATACAATATCCAATATTTAAATAATCTCTTGCTGTATTTTTAAATGATAATAATATGATATAATGTACTGTTTATACCGATCCAAAGCATTTTGAAAACAAAAAATTATCCATATGTTCTGCATTCTACTTCGTTATTGCATAATAACGAAGAACAGTTCGAATTTTAAGATATATCATATTCTGCAATACATATTGTCGCTTAATGTTTATGATCTTCTTCTGTCTTCTGAAGGCTTTATTATGTGAAACCCATTTCTATCTGACTGTCCTATATAATGTGTATTGTCAGGGAAAAAAAATCAGCTGGAAATAAGGGAGAAAAAAATGCCTTCGTCGCTTCTCAAGAAATGAGGGGGAGAAATGTGAATATTTTGTTATATAATTAAAAAAAAACCTATAAAATCTCAAAATTAGCAATGGCTAATACCACAGAGTGCTAGGCCTGAACATAAGGTAAATCATGCTTCCAAATAATAAAGGAAGGAAGAAAGAAAAGGAAATGTGTTAGTGCTTCATGCTTGCCGACAAGTTAATGATTAACGATTAACATTTCTTACATAAAGTGTGAAGCAAAAAGCTTTTCATACTCCCCGCTATCTGATAGGGAAAACAGTGAGTGGGAAAATTTATGAGCCAATAGCTCGCCCTGAGCGGGCTTGAAGATTAAACATCAGAATTGGAGTTTAAGATAGCTTTTGGTCTTTTATGTTTACAGTAATCTGTTACGTCGTAGTTTGCAGTTAGTTGAACCAATTTTTTGGTTCAACTAACTGCAAATATAATGAAATATAAAATATAATGCAAATATAATGCAAATATAAAATAGAATGAAAACAGAAAGATTACCAAAACAAGCCTTAAAGTACAAGCCATTAGGAAAAAGAAAACCAGGATGTCCTCTTAAACGATTCAACGATGACTTCTAAGGCCGGAACAGGCCATACTAGGCCAAAATCCTTGATACGTATGATGATGATGATGATGATGATGATGATGATTCCTCAATGTACAATTTCATAGCGCCGTCTTTCGATGGAATCAAGAAAATTTGCTATTGTCCTATCAACACACATGGAACAGGAAACTCATCGACATTATCTAAGCTTCTTTACAGCAAATTTGTGCTCTGGTAAAAAATAAGTAACAAGAATAGATTGAATGGAACCATTGAATTGAAATGCATCCACTGGTCGCAAATTTATATTTACAGTCAGTGTAGCATTAAACTGTTGCATTGTGTTAAAAGTGAGGAAAAAAATCTTTGATTTTTTATGGATCGTGTTATGATTTTAAGTATCATTTGTTACTCTAAAGGGGAGGGCAAATAAAAAAAAAAGAAAATATATATATATGAAAGGAGATGAAAAGTAGTGTTTTGCTATGCACGAGAATGGATGCAAATCACGGTATTACCCATCCATCTAAAAACGGCTTTGTTACGAAAATTTGTTCGCAGGTTGCTATTATAAGCAAACGACTTTATTATGCAAATTGAAATCACCAGTGTAGAACTTTCAGGAAATACGTGTCATCCGGAAGTAAACTACAAATTTCAGTGAAGCAATGAAGATTTTTTGTTCATCTAGGACGTCAATAGATGAAAGGAAGGAAACGCTCGTGGAAAATATGCATAATATTTGTCTTTTAGAAAGTGACAAAAGTGTAGAACTATTAAATTTTTATGTTTCGGCTAATGCGAAACATTAAATATACTGTGTAATATTTAATTTCTTCCGTATCTGTGTGAATTTTGCTTTAAAATAATTCTCCCAATCTTTTAATGATGGTGATATGATTTTATGATTTTCTGTTATTTGCTATTGTTCTAAAAATTGTTTTAAAATTGTTCTAAAATTCCTTGGTAAAAAAAAAAAAGTGAGAGAAATAGAAATAGTTCCAAAGAACAGAAATAGAAATAGATACTGAATGGATGATGACCAATAGTTGGTCATGTGTTTAGAGAGATTCATGATGCTCAACTATGATAGCCCATTCACTAGAACAACGCCCAAATATCTATGAAAGATAGATATTTGGGAGTTATATATTCCATATATATAACGGAATAGATATATATTCCATAAATATGAAAATATCTATGGAAGAGATAAGACAGACCCATGAAAAAGTAATCGAAGTGAAGCTCTGAGACAGAAAGGTATCAATTAGCTGGATTGCCTTATTATGAATAAATCGAGCATTTTAGGGAAGTTTAATGTGCACCGTCACCTCCAAATGTGAGAATAGTACTATAAAATAAGGCAGGTTTTGGATTTATACAGTGCTAAGCATGTCAGGTTAAAGCACTAAAGTTCACCTGGTTATCCTCGCTCCAGTGAAATATGACATGAGAGAGGGAGAGAGAGAGAGAGAGAGAGAGAGAGAGAGAGAGAGAGAGAGAGAGAGAGAGAGAGAGAGAGAGAGAGAGGAGTCATTTAAGTATGTGGAAGAGCATGGGTGAAAGTACAGAGCTTTTGGACACTCAAGCATTCTTGGGGAAATCTAAAGAAAGGCTCATCCACTACAGAACGTAGTGTACAACCAAAGAGGAAATTGGAAATCTAATTAAAAAGAGTGTAGATCACACTCTTTTTGTGTAGAACACATTATAGATCACAACATGCATCCCTCATTAATGTATCATAGGTTATGAAGAGCATATAAACCAAAAATCTTTTATTATGCTTCAATATGAATGCAATTTATATTTCATCTAAAACAGTAAATTACAGTAGCTAATTTTGCTTCAATTTCGCTGTTCAGTCTATCATATTCAGCGCAGTAAATATAAATGCACTCATTAACCTTATCTTCGCCTATACGTTCAGATACTTTATGCAAACCTTCATAGCAACACGTGTCGTTTGCCTTGTAAAAATATGCAGAAGTATCTTATCAACTGAATCTTAATGCCGATATTTTATGACGAATAAGAGAATTCTTGTTTTTCTCACTGCCTAGATATACGATAAAGTAAGATAATGAACATAAGACATTTTGCTCGAATAACACACACACACACACACACACACACACACACACACACACACACACACACACACACACACACACACACACACACACACACACACACACACACACACACACACACACACACAGTCATTTTTTTTTTGTATAAACTAAGTTATGTACCTACCTCTGTTTGAGCTATGACATAAGACCTTGTAAAAGTCTCCTTTGCTTGTTTTCAGTGTAGGCTGCAACTGGGGCCCATTTCCTGAATACAAGAGATCCTTTGGATACAGCGTGCATTGACCACTTTCCATATCGTAGTGGAACCAGCGGCACACATAGGAGAGCTGCTGTTGGTCATCTTTAGGGACACAACGTTGTGAACATTCTTCAGCATCTTGCGTGGAAACAACTTCCCAACCATCGATATTGTCTGGTTTTTTCTCTGCTTCCATTATAAACGTTAGATGGGAACAATCTTCGGAAGCTGGAGGGAGGGGGGGGAAGAAAGAAAAGAAAAGAAGGTGAATATGAGGCAGAAAGTAATTTAGGAAAAGACTGTGTAATTCCAGATAAATTTGCAATAATCTCGAGCTTATTGTGAAAATTCATTACACAAATTAATTACATAAGCACCATTTTCTTGTTTTTTTTAATTTATTTTAGTTATTTCTTGTCTTTCTTTCCTTTCATCTCTGTTTATAATAAAATAGATTTGCTTGTATACATTCAGGAAAATTCTTAGCGTTCAGAATAGACACAATCATTATACCCTGTCATTCAATTAACTCTGGAACTTAAATGTAAACTTTCCATTTTATAAATGTATTCGAAGTGCATATCTATTATTATTATAACAGTGTCTCCATGGAGTCAGAAGACTTATCGCGAGAGACCCTACATTGACATACTAACCATTATTCACACAATACCTATCATACCTCTCCTTAAATTCATTCGCAGACGAAGCACTCACAACCACCTCTGGCAACGCATTCCATATTCACAACCCTCCAAGCAAAAAATCTAGTCCTAACATCCTTGTTAACCACAGTCTTACACAATCTCCAGGGATGACCTCCCCCCGTAGTTCTCTCCTTTCCTGCATTGTTCAGAAAAAAGTCATCAGTATCAATCTTATAAAATCCTTTTAATAACTTATATATTTCTATCATATCTCCTCTCCTACGTCTGTCAGCTAGTTTTTGGAGCCCACAGACCTTCAATCTTTCCTCATAGGAAACATTCCACAGACCTGCAACAATCTCTGTAATTCGCCTCTGGATCCTCTCCCCCATTTCTTCATCACCAAGAAATCGAGGTGACCAAATCTGTGCTCAATAGTCCAGATGTGACCTTTATAATGCCTTATAAAGTGGAACAATCACTTTTTTTTATCCCTGTTTGTCAGTGTGTTCTTCAACAACCATGTAATTTGATATAATGTTTTGGCAACCTTTGCAATATGCCCTTTAAACTTAAGCTCTCTGTCCACAATAACTCCCAAGTCCCTTGCCTCACAACTTCTTGCACTTCAGTTCCATTAATATAGTAAACAGCATGTGATCTCATCCTCCCGAAGAGGCTTGGATTCATGGCTTGAATTTTTAACGATAAGTTTTAAGGATCATGCCAACCTAATAAAAAATAGCAAGATTTTGGAATTTCTGAAGGTTGTTTTTGTAACAGATCCCTCAAATTTATCTGGAGGCTGTTTCTACAACTGCAAAAATAAGATCATAGGATCAAACAGTATAAGGACAACGTCATCAAGGACATTAAAAATGAAAATGGAACCGATTTCTAGTGATGAATATTTTTTCATAATCAATTCATATGAGGTATTATGAAAGTATTAAGAAAATATAGTTTATTTTTTAATATATTTTATATCTGTATAACACATGTTTATATGTCACTTGCTTCCATAGCGCTAGACGTCTAGAAGAAACACAGTTATAAGTTAAGTTCTAGCTGTCGACTGGAAGAGCTTTTATTTTTTAAAGACTTTCTTCTGCCATTCCCGAGTTATCAGATTTTAGCACGGTTAAATAGGATTTTCCCTCTCTGAAACTCGGGGTTTTAATCCCATATCTCAAAAAATCTACCCAGAAGCACATTGCATATAATAATACGAGTATTAAGGTTTAGAGCCACGAGATGGTCACAGTTGTATGTCAAGAGAGTGTACTCTCTCTCTCTCTCTCTCTCTCTCTCTCTTGAAAAAATTCTTTTTTTATATATATAAAAATTCAAATCTGAAGCCGAGTAAATGGTTACACAACTATATAAAAACATAATCGAAGCATTTTGATTAATAATTTAAAAACTGTCTCATACTAGCTGAGGCTATGTTTATACGATAAAACAGACGACCAACATTCTCAGTGTATAGGGGAAAGTTTCACGCAATAATTTCATTAAGATCACGAATAGAGCAGAAAGAAATCAAATACAGGGTTGTTCACTATTTATTATAGTCAACAACCTTGTATTGAATTTCTTTCTGCTTTCTGCTGTACGCCATTTCAAAAGTTTGTTACTTAACAACGCTAGTGTAGTTTTCGCTGTTGTTGTAGAAAGGCTACTCAGATGGAGTAAGAAATTACGCAATCGTTCCTGTGTTAAATTTAAAAAAAAAAAAAAGTGAAATGTAATCCCCCCCCCCCCCCAAAAAAGTTATAAACTTATTGCACTTCAGTAGCAGGGGTGAGTTATCGGTTAGATAATTCAAAATCCCCATTCTAGAGACCAACCATAATACTTCATCAATCACAGACTTCCAATAAGCAAGATAGTACTAAGACAGATTTTAGAATTTATGTTTGAAATAAACCCATTTGGTAGATATACTAAACACGACTGACACTATCTCGTAGGCCTAAATTATTCGAAACCATAATGGTCAATTATTTTCTAAGATGCGGTATTAAAAACGAAAGTTTCTGTGAGGATAAACCCTGCTTTCCTATGCATATTGTAATATTACTAAAATGTTTACATAATTTATGAATTAAATCGGTATTTGTGGTAATGAGTTCAGGAGTTGTGATGTAAATTAACTTACCTGAACGACAATAATTTTCATAATAGTCACAATTTGCACACTCCTTAAAACTATTTGGATTCACGGCACGGGTCTCTTTGCTCATTCTGCAATTCTGTGCGCCTTGGTCGTAAGTCACAGAAAGACAATCCCGATCAGAAACACACTTTGCCAGACATTCTGTGTTGTTAGCTGCGTGATCTTCTTTACCGTGAGGATTTGGCTCCGTCAAATAACCAGGAATTCTAATCAAACAACTCCTTTGATTAATCACATGGGCAGGCGATACTGTGAAAACAAATGAAGTGAGAGTGAGAAATAAAAAGAAAAACATTAACTTAAAATTAAAAACATTAACTTTAAAGTTAAACAAACATAAATCAGTGCAATGTTTAATTTGCACCATATATAGAATGAATTGTTAGCTTCTTTATTAAGATATGTGATATTTGGTTAGCAAAGCTTCATTTAACATCCACGAGACTATAAATAAATCTACCACTAATAGTTAATTTGAAAGATATATTCATATGTTCTTGAAAGTGAGGATAATAAAATATTTTTAACTTTATAACTTTAATTTCTGGAAGGATTTTTTAAATATTGAACTTATTATGATTGGCCAGAAATCAGTATAAAACGAAAAATAATACAATGAGTTAAAGAAAGAAATCATATATGGTGGGATAAAATGTAAATTGGAAACATGGAATAATAATAATAATAAAATACCGAACGGAATATCCCTACCAAAACATTAAAATTATGGAATAAATGCGAAGAAAAAGTATTGAAACATTAGAAAATGGGGGGGGGGGGATTATATACATTAGAAGCCAATAGGATCAATAGTGCTCAACTATAGTTGGAATTTTTAGAAACATTAACAGAAGCACTCAACAGACACTACCATTTTCCAGCATAATCTTCCACCGAAAAAACTAGTGCCAAATCATTTCCAGTGTATTTTACAAGAACGATGCTATGTAACTCGAGCCTCATTTCATTGGTAAACTTTAATTTCACTTTTAAGATATTCAAGGTGCTATTTCATTTCCGGAAAAACTAGTTCACAATAAACAACAGCGACCTTGAAAATTTCTGCAGTATTTTAAATGTATAAACGACGATTTAGTATAAGTGCAAGCAACTAATTCTTATCAAAAATCATAGGCTTAAACTAGCTGTGAGTATTACGCCTATTTTAGTAAACTATATTAACATTATATTAGCATTGATCTCCTGTAGAAAGTACTTAAGTTTTTTTATTATTATTATTATTTGACTGTTAATATTACTGTTTTTATTAAGACAAACTTATTGAACTAGAATTTTATATTACATTATATTAGCATTGATCTCCTGTAGAGAGTACTTAAGTTTTATTATTATTATTATTATTTGACTGTTAATATTACTGTTTTTATTAGGACAAACTTATTGAACTAGAATTTTATATTACTTTATATTTACCAAATGCAAAAACAATACAAATATCTAACTAAATATCTAATTATTTGGTCATTTAGCAAACAACTTAATATGGAGGGCACATACATCGTTTGGTTTTCGCAGAACAATGACAGCGCCCTCTCACTTAGAGTGGACATTTGAGAGTGAACAAATTTTGAGAAAAGTTAACAAATTCAGGAAAAAAAATCCGCCATGACTGTGTCCCTCTACCTTATTATATAATAAAGATCTATTTTTATACATCAATTAAAAATATTGCATAAAATATTAAAAGAGATTATTAAATAACTTTCGTAAAAAATAAATAAAAAATAAAATTTCTCTGTTATTATTTTGACATTTATACTTAATGCGATTTTTTTTTTAAATAATAATTTATTTCCTAGCATGAATATTCAGTCATTACAGTGATACATACCTGGAAGACACACTTTGGAGAAATACCAACAGTTTTCTTGTTTGACGAGAATTCCACTCCCTTCGGGTGGAACAGTGTTAGAGTAAAAGTAACAGGTGGACTGTTCATACAAGTTCCCTCCGGAAGGCAAAGATGGGTCACCATGATCTATCGCACCATTCGAATTAGAAGGGTCTGATGACAAAATTCGCTTACCGGGCAAAAATGCAAATGATTTGCATTCTTTAATAACTGTAGTGCGGTGATCAGAGCAACGAGTCATACAATCTTTAAGAACGTCAGCAGGCATTCCCGGCCTTGTTACCTACGAGCGAAATAGAAAGCAATTGTTCAAAATGTGGATCAAATTATACAGTAAATGCTATTTTCTAATTTAGTTAAAAAGTATAAAATAACAGATGGTTGCAAAAAGCGTAAACAGCTTTTACTTATTTTATTAATAATTTTAAAAAGTAAGGCGAAAACATTTTGCAGGATAAATGAAATAAAATAACCTGATATATTCGATAAAGAGCCAAGAGGCTATTTTTTCCGGCGACGTAAATTAAGTTAAGGGGGATAATAAATCCCTCATTATTTTATTTCAAAATAATGAGGGATTTATTATTCCCTTAACTTAACCTTATATATTCTTGGAGCTTTCGTACCTCAGTCAGTATAGACGAAGCCCTTTGATTAGAAAGACCTGGGTTCGATACCCTTCCGTGACGTGAGGAACCTTTACCTGGTCTCTTTCGACTAAATGTGAATTAGCCGGTCTCATACGCAGGTAAGGGTTTTTTCACCCGGAAACTCTGGTTTTTCGTCCCCCAGAACTGTAAAAAAATTGGGGGGTTGGGGAAAGCAATGGTGAATTACCCTGTAAAAATCTCACCAGGAATACTTTGTGGACAATGCCTACAGAGTGACCTACGGTCGGAAACAATTGAAAGGGAAAAAAAATCAGAATCAGATATATTCTTCTTCTTCTTTTTTTTTTTTTTTCATTTTAATGCCATTAAAGAAGAAGTTGCTGTTCTGGCTTTAAGATTTCATTATCTCCATTGGTCATCACGGTTTATCTTTTCATGGATTATATAGTTCAGGACTTGTATTAGAATGCTTTGTTCTTGTATTATATAATACAAATGCCATACAAAGGCTCGATATACTCCATTTATGGGGTACTTTTCCTTCTTGTTGATATGTACTTTGAGTGAAAAAAAAAAAAAGTCATATTTCTAAAAGTAGAACATTTAACAAAGCGAGAGAGAGAGAGAGAGAGAGGGAGGGAGGGAGGGAGGGAGGGAGGGAGGGAGAGATCTGAGATGATGCGGAGTTTTTAGTGATGGCATGTCTCGATGCTTGATTTCATCAATCTCTGAAGATAATCGAGTTTATTGACTATCTTCCCTTGGTCTTCTGTAAAAGAAGGACAAAAAAAAAAAAAAAAAACTACTCGATGAACTTCATCTGTTGGTCGCGTGCACGCATTCGGAACCCTATTACTACAAACGCAATGAATGATCCACGACTGGTTTCTCTCTTATAAACTGGTTTATGATACTGTTTCATTTTGTATGAATGAAACAGATATATAATCATTGATCATTGTTAATAACTCTGCCAATGATAAGTCAGAATTTAGGGAACTGCTTTATGGATTTGGAAGGGGTATATCCTTGTTTCACTCCGTGTATACTTAATCCTGCCTGGATGTATGTTTTGCATTATTTTTGACTTGAGAACATAAACGGTATCCAATCTTTAAACTGTTGATCTTGAAGCCTGAACTTAAAAATTTACGACAGAGTAAGTGCTCAAAAATGTTTGCATCGATGGATAAACTTATAGCTTGTAAACATCATGGAGAACTTTATATTAGCTTTGAGCATATCGTACTCATTATGACTATTAAGGGAATGCAATAAAATGAAAAAAAAAAACTATTATGAATTATTAATGTCATTATAAATTGAATGGAACTTTATTCTTACCACTTCAATTTGTTGCGTGCTCAACCCCCCGCTGTTTCCTAGCCTGTAGTTCGGTACCATTACATAAGTCATCACTCCTTCTGGACAACTTTGAGCTGAAAAGAGTAAAATATTACAGCAACTAGATTTCTAATTTTTGTTGAAGGATTTCTTCAACAAAAACTTATTGTTGAATAATAATATTCTGTATTTGGACTTGTATAATACAGGAAATGAACGGTATTATTCTAAGTCTTCATGTTATTTCGATCCTGTCATGTTGTATGATCATACATGTGTGTGTGTGCGTCCTACTGCCAAATGTTACATTAATTTGGAAGAAAACTGTTATTAAGAAGCTAGTAATAATGTAAATTTAAATACATAGTACTCTCATAGCATTCTGTATACCCGTTGAGGGCCCATATCAGGAATTAATGATACCAGTGACCACGATGATGATATATTTCCTTGAAACAAAATTTCACTTTCTATTTAATGATCAAAAGTTTCCGTTATTCTCAGCCTTTCTCAATAATATGAAAACACATGAACACAATGAATCAACACACCTGTAGTGCTATTCTAAGCGTAATTTAAAATAGAATACAGTTTATTCTGAATACAAAAGGCAATGATATTAACTTTCCCTGAATTTTTAATATGGATTAATTCAAACTCTCAAATCTATCAAAAACTTTAGTGACTCATTTTTATAGAGTTTAAGTCATTTTTTTTTCTTTCCTCGTTAGTTAAATATTGGACAGTATTTAAGAAAAACTCACATGATGATCGAACGTCATTTTATGCTTTTTTTTTTTTTTTGAATATTTTTCATTTGACTTTTATCAGTTATTATAAGTTTATTACATTGGCACATGTTGAACTGTATCTGAATGCCAAATTCTATTACGAAACTCAGAGATCGCGAATGTGAATAAACAATGAGAGCTTATCCACCAACTGTCATCACTTTCATATGGAAGTTTCAGTGCATGATAACGAAATTTAAGCAAGAGTCCTGCATGCAAAGTGAAAATGTTGCTGAAAATGATATAAGTTTATAAATATAATCCATAAAAGAAAGAAACAGCCGAGTTTACTTCGGGGGGGGGGGTATCGGTTCTACAGTTCCTGTGGGGGTTTCTTGTTAACATTGTTTTTGATTTGGAAGGCACTGTCTATTATTTAATATATTAGCACGATAAAAGGAATTCCTCTGACGGAAAAGACTAGACATGATTTGTCAGAGTGATGACTGAGAATATAGATCATTATTTACACTCATAATCAGTGGCGGCTCGTGGCTTGAAATCGTGGGGGTGCTGCAACTTTCGAAATATACATACACACCGTAAGTACAGTGTATACGTGTTTGGATAAAATATCAAAATTATGGTAAAAATCTAAAAAAAATTAAACATGAAAAAATATTGTTTATTATCGATAAAATTATACAGTTTGGTATAATTCAAAATTACTTAAAAATAAAATATATTCTTGGAAATTGCTAATTCTTGACAATAAAGATTAATGAAAATTAACTATTATTTAGATATTGATCAAGTGTAGGTGAATAACTAATTTAAATACCTTTACACTTTAAAAGTTCAAGATGGCGTACCTTCCGTTTAGTAACTATTATCTAAATAATAGTTAATTTTCATTAAAATATATTCTTCTTGTTTTGTTTCGTGAAAAAAATTTATTTATTATTGATAAAATTATACAGTTTAGTTGTAATTCAAAATTAAAAATAAAATCCATTATCATAAAACCCCAATAATGTTCTAAAATAAAAACTATAACAAATGTTGTCTTTAATTGTAATGTCCAAATATTTAAAGAGACGGCATAAACACGATAAGCACTACAAACACTCTACCACTCGCGCAAACTGCATATAAACAACAGTGGAACTGCGCAACGGACAGTGCCGCATTCCGCTAATACCTCGCATCTCATTATGACGTGCATATGCTTGAACGCGTAGCAAATACTAGCAATATGACACTGTGGTAAACACGGTGCTGCTAGCGTCCTTCGCCCTCCTAAGTGCCAAGATGGATTTTTATTATTTTTTATATAAAATAAGAGTATTGTTGATGATAAAATTAAATATTACAAACAAATATAAATAAATTAATAAATATATTTATATAGCGAGAAAAATTGGGGGTGCTGCAGTTCCGTAGTGCCTATGCACGAGCCGCCCCCTGCTCATAATTAGCCAAACACAGTGTTTATATTTGCGCCACGATCCGTACTCGCTTGACGTCTCCTCCTTACCCGAAATCCAATCTGATATCAATAGATAAATGTAGCTGCATAGGATTTATTAAAGAAGTTTGAAAAATATGCCCCAAGTATTATTTCGAGTATGCTATTGCAATGCACAAAAATGAGTGGGTGCTGATGTGAAACCGTTTAAAGATGGCCTTTGAATAACTGCTTTTGCAGTATTCCGTCTATTAACTGTTCGATAGAGAATTTAACTGATTTACATCCCAAAGATAATGATAAATATACGAAAAATCTTATGAATAGTTGTACAGTTAGAAACGCAAGGTTACATTTCTCTTGTACTGTATTTTCATTAATTAAAGGTAACCAAAAATTAAACTACCATCTCTAGGACTGGGGAAGAGGACACCAGGAAACCAGCTCTAGACTTACCAGAAAGCTTAATCATCACTGTAATTAGTAAATGTAAATCACTGGTCTTTTAGCAAGCAATATTGCAATATAAGTTGAAAACGAAACATCACCAATGAAACAACGAGTGCACTTATTATGGTTAACGTTTAATAGAATTTAATATAATTCACGATTTAATCATCGTATTTCCAAATATATTTAAGATATGTCAACGAAATGTCCTTGTTAATATCCCTTTAGTAACGATTTTAGTTTCATAATGCTAGACCACTTGAAGAAAGATCTGTAACTATTTTTCTTCAAAGCTTCCAGTATCGAATTCCAATCACTGATTAAAATAACATTCACTACATATTTTTTTCTGCCTGATTCTGAGGTTCGTTGGTGTTTGGCGAAGGCAAGTAAAGGTTTTTCTCCTGATACTCAGGTTATTAATCCCACAACTTAGAAAAATCGACCGTATAATTCACTCTGTTTCAAACAATAATACTAGTTATGGTTTGGGATCATGAGATGGAGGAATTTGCTGCAGTCTTGCCTCCAAATTATTGGTAGAGACCAGCTGCACACCGATTTTCAAAAGAAGTTAAACAAGGAGTTTTAGTCTCTATGAAGAAGAAAAAGCAGTTAGAAGAGTTTTCGATGTTTATTGGATATTTAAATAACGTATGATTATCATGCTTGCAAATGAAAAAACATGTACATTAAAGAAAGTCTGCTTATTGAACAAAGATTTAACTCCTGTACTGTATGAATTAAGTAGGAAGACAGAGTAGTATTTTCATGTTTTTTTTCCCGTTGTTATTGTTGTTTGTTGTTGTTGTTGTTCGTATGTTATGCTTTATTTGAACATACCAGGGGAATTTTTGTGTAATGATTTGAACACGAACTTTTTTTAACTTCCTAATAACCTTGTTCGCTTCTATATGAGATTGCCTCATTCACCTTCAGATGAAAACATTGGAAAAACATGGCCGAATTTTTTGCCTTGTGGTAATCTACATAAGTGATATTTCTGCCATAGAGCGTTTATTTTTCTTAAAGTTCGCCATCGAATGTGCCATTAAAGTTTTTTTTTTTTTTTTTTTCAATATTGACCATAGGGTGGTTAGATTGCTTTCTTTCGTACACATCAATATATTTTACTTATATTGCTGATCCAAACCAAATGAATTTCTTGAGACTGGAAGATTAAAACTAGAAATTCGCGTGAGGCTGTCGAGCTCTTTAAGACTGAGAAATTTCAAAAACAAATGAAAAATACGGCCACAGTGATGCAAATTCTTTCTGATATGAATTTAGTGATCTTTGAAAATTATGATTCTGCAGATTTTTTAAAGTTACAATTTGATAGCAATTATTTCAATTTCATATAGTTAATATGAAATAAAAATAGTTCGTATTTTTGTGCAAGATTGCTATAAACGTGCTTAGTAAGGACTAGCGTGAGGAAAATTATTTTTAAACCCCTAGTTGTGAAAGAAGTAGTTGGTCCCAAGTGTAACTAACTAGTGCAAAGCTTCTTTAATTATTTTTTTTTTTTTAGTGGACCGAAAAGAACATAAAGTTTATTAGCTTGTTCGCTAAAAGAAAGAAGAAGAAAAAGAAGAAAGAAAAAAAATTAAAAGTATAGAATAAAAAAATTATCTCACAAAGTGTTCTTTTTATACTGTCCTTATGTCATTTTGTAGCCTTTTAATATTTTTATGCAACATCAGCGCTTTTTAAAAATTTTCCATTCCGAATAATTTTGTAACTCACATGTAATAGTAAATGCTTAAAAAAACGAGTAAAGTGTCCCGTATCACTTTTTTGGTTTAATCCTTTATCCAAATGTAAGCAAACAAAGTTTGCGTCTGAAGTATTTTCAGGACTGGGACAACTCGTGGTAAAGGTGGAATAAGTTCTGATCACTTGCGGAGATGTATAATGCTATGCATTATGGGAAGGATCTAGATGTGCTTTGCGTTATGGAATACTAAGGCAAGTGATGTGAAGTCATACCACCTTTACCATGAGTTGCCCCGCTCCTGAAAATACTTCAGGCGCAAACTTTGTTTGCTTACACTTGGATAAAAGATTACACCATGAAAAGGATTATTTTTATAGTATAACCAAGTGAAAAAAAAATTCAACAAACATCAGTACGATTTTCCGTATGGGATCAGAAGTCACTGCAGTAACTATAAAGTGTATCAAGTGATCTTCATTCTCGTGGCCTCTAAAGTAGGCCTGCTGGAACTCTTCAACCGGGCAGTTGACTTTTTTCATCTCAGAGACCTTAATCTTAATGTAGAGATGTCCTGCTCTTTAGCTTGTCTCTTCAGGGCGAGACAAGAAGCTTAAAGTTGAGAATATTGAGTTTTCCCTGCACGATAAGTCATTACATTTTTTAATGATCCTGGAAGAATGGAGATACTTGGGTATCTTCTTCACTCCAAAAGGAAGGTCTTTTGTCTCTTCAGCCTTGGTTGCTGGTTAACTCATTTTAGAAAAGCTCCTCTTAAGCCACAGCAGAGGCTCTTTATTCTGTCTAACTACTTACTTCCGAGGTATTACCAAAATTTGGTGCTCGGAAGAACGTATGTTTCGGTACTGTCCCGAATGGATAAGGCTGTTCGCTTTGCGGTGAGATCTTGGCTCCGCCTACCTCCTGACATCCTAGTGACGTATTTTCATGCTAGAATGAAGGATGGGGGGCTCAGTATTCCATCTCTCCGCTGATTGATTCCACGATTGCGTTTCATCCGGCTAGCAAAGCTTGAAGCTTCCTCCTCGTCCATCTGCAGGGAGGTTTTCCATAGTTCTATTATTCAAGATGATTACAGACGCACTAGGGGTTGGACCTAGTACCAGGACTCCCAGATAGTAACAGCATCGGCAGAGCATATGATATGGGCATCTCTACTTCATGGCTCTGTCGATGTCGATTGTGGTAATACCTCAGAAGTAATTAGACAGAACAAAGAGCTTCTGCTGTGGCTTAAGAGGAGCTTTTCTCAAATGAGTAAACCAGCAACCAAGGCTGAAGAGACAAAAGACCTTCCTTTTGGAGTGAAGAAGATACATAAGTATTTCCATTCTTCCAGGATGATCAACATCAGTAGATTAGGGATGGTACCAGATTATTACCGGGATATGCGTATGTAGACATTACAAGGACTAGAATTAATGCCCTGCCCACGAGGGCCCGTACAGCTCGCTGGGATAGAGATGACATTAACTGTAGGGGTGGCTGCCACTACAGTGAAACTCTATCTCAGTGTTGTTTTAGAACACATAAATCCGTGTACGGAGGCATGATGTCGTGGTCTCCATATTAAATAACAGTTTAAGAAATATAGGTTGGGAGACCATGGTAGAACCTCACTTCCATACAGAATAGGCATAAGGAAACCAGATTTGATAATAAAAAAAGAAAAAGAAGTTTGAGTTATTTATGCTCAGGTAGCCCACTACCTGAGCATAAATAACTCAAACTTCTTGGGTACTGGGTGGCCACTCACCTCTAGCCATCAAGAACTAAGACCTTGTAAGACTAATACAAGAGGAGTTTGTGGCAACTCCTCACTTTACCAGTGCTACTGTTTTTTTTGTTTTTTTTTTGCTGGGTTTGGTTCTCCGCTAGTTATAAAGATCTCTCTTTATTATGACTATCATATGGAGACTTTAAAGTTCTGTCTCTGCGTGCTCTGCATGACACACTGGTGACTTGGCACTGCAATCAGCATACGACTGTTAGGATGCCTCGTGCGGAATCGGGTGATCTCTTGTAGAAGGCTTTGACCTAGTAAGATTGTATGTGTAATACTGCACTCTCAGTATGAAGTTTAATAAATAAATGACTACTGCCGTGATAACGCCAAAATTCGACCTATTGGAACTCGTTTTAAGGTAAATATTATTGGTCTCCTTAATTTTATTCTAAAAAGATATTCAAAACAACCGTCAGTCAACTTTGCAGCATTAAATGTACATGAATTGCTGAAGAGCCTCCCACCCTTGGAAATTCATAATAATCGGACTAACACGAAAGGGAGTGGGGCTGTTTTTCCCCCATAGATTATCTACAAACAACCGATTACGACCAAATCTGGAATATAGTTATTTCCAACGTTCAGAATTTTAGCCAAATCGGACAGAAATGAATGGAGTTATAAGGACTCGGAACCATCGCAAGCATTTCTAGAGATCGAATAATTTAACTGATTTCGACTAAATTTGAAATGTGGCTATTTCTGGCATTACTTAAGGCTATTTAAAAAACTCAGTCCAATCGGCTTAAGGTTGTTTCTGCCTCCCTGAGAATTTCGGCTTGGGTTTATCGAAAACGAATTCGGGATTGTATGACGGTGAGGTCGTTCTATAGGCCGCATTGTTTAATCGTTTTTGACCGAATTGGAAATATAATTATTTCTTACAATAGTTAAGGCTTGATAACAGTTTATGCATTATTAGACCAAATCAGAGGATGTTGTAAAAGAAGAGAAAAAGTAATATGCTCTATTCATTGATGCGGGTTGCATCATACATATTTCAACGAGTTATTCGACTGTTTTATGTACTAAATTAAGAGGGTATTAAATCCCACATTGTTTTAAAACCGAATAAGAAACTCAAAGATCGGAATCAAAGAGTTTCATGCCGAATAGAGTGATTATAAAAGTATCGGTGACTACTAGCGTAAGCTAAATCACGTAGTCCAAGTACATAGTACAAACTAGGACAACTCGTAGCAAAGGTGGGGAAAGTTCTGATTGCTATTCTTAGTATTTTCCATAATGTAAAACTCGTCTTCTAGGAGATGTATAATGTTATACATTATGGTGGGAGGTCACTACCTGGGCCGGTTTCGATCTTTGTAAAAGTGAAACGGGCTCTAAAAATAAAACGATCCCGAAAGATCGTCCAACTCCGCGTTGTTCCACTCAATGACAGACTCACCCCGCCACCGAGAAGAACTTCTCAGCATTGGCTCTACCCAGTGGCAGGCTCATCCCACCACCAAGCAGAGCCATAATCTCAGCGGTGGCCCCACTCAGAGACAGGCAAAAACCTACCTCCAAGCGGAGCCTCTCAAAGCCAGATCCTCCCCGCACCGGTTTCCACCCTCATTGGCAATGTTTAAGTAAAGCCAACCTCTAAAAATTCGGAAGATCCCTAGACCACCGAAATAATGGCCGAAAGAACCGTCCAACTCAGCGTTGGTTCCACTCAATGACGGGCTCCCCCACCACCGAGCAGAACCGCTCATATTCCGAAGAAAAGCATTCACCGACTAAGCCCCTCACCGGAAAACACTTTCCCCGGAGACTCAAATTGCTCCCTTAAAGAAAATACCTTAAGAGAGCGAACTCAAACTCTCGAATCTCTGCGTCCCAGGGGGTAACAGCAACAGCTGAGCCTCAGTTAGAACTTCATTGGCTACAGCATTGCCATCCATTACCCTACCAGAGTTTCTACCTTATGTATAGGTGAAGCGGGCTCTAAAAATAAGACGATCCCGAAAGATCGCCCAAACTCACCGTTGTTCCACTCAATGACAGGCTTACCCCGTCACCGAGAAGAACTTCTCAGCATTGGCTTTACCCAGTGGCAGTCTCACCCCACCACCAAGCAGAGACATGATCTCAGCGGTGGCCCCACTCAGAGATAGGCAAAAACCTACCTCCAAGCGGAGCCTCTCAAAGCCAGATCCGCCTCGCTCCGGTTTCCACCCTCATTGGGGTCTCATCAGTGAATAGCTAGACCAAAATAATACTAAGGGTATAGCGAAAAGAACTTATATACTCTGCTATACGAGTTGTCAAAAAGGTGCACCCATAAATTATTTAAAATAAAGAGCCAATAGGCTTCATTCCGGCGATGTAAATATTATTTAAAATAAGGGGATATTAAATCCCACATTGTTTTAAAACCGAATAAGAAACTCAAAGATCGGAATCAAAGAGTTTCATGCCGAATATAGTAACTATAAAAGTATCGGCGACTACTAGCGTAAGCTAAAGCACGTAGTCCAAGTAAGTAGTACAAAGCAGGGCAACTCGTAGCAAAGGTGGAGAAAGTTCTGATCGCTATTCTTAGTATTTTCTATAATGTAAAACTCATCTCCTAGGAGATGTATAATGTTATACATTATGGTGGGAGGTCACTACCCAGACCGGTTTCGATCTTTATTGAGATCTCATCAGTGAGTAGCTAGACCAAAATAATACTACGAGTATAGCGAAAAGAACTTATATACTCTGCTATACGAGTTGTCAAAAAGGTGCACCCATAAATTGATGAGTGCACCTTTAATAAAACATCTTCTGAATATCTTCTTAACAAACATCTCATATGTAAAAGTAAGCCCAGTATACAAAAGAAGACACGAGGTCGGCTATAATTTCAAAGCTGCTACTTGGCTTTCTGACATTAGTTTTTAATTGCTCACAATGTAAATATCCCTCTGAAATTCGAGCAACACCATAACAGCAGGAGCAACAATATCGCTAATCATTAAAGATGGGATCAATATTGCGGAGTTCCAAGCGTATATTTTCAAGTGAACAAGCAGTAACTTTTTGCCAATATGGCCGGCGCAGTTTGGCTATTAAAATTCAGTTTAGTTTACAAATCCACACTGTGAAAACAATACAATAATAAATTTTACTTTTCATACTATATTAAAATATGCTAAAAGACGTTTTGCTAGTTAGTAACACAAACTGGAAGGACCTTGCTGCCTTCACATAAGACTAACTTGGAAAAGGATGAAAACATCTGAACAGAAACTTACTCTAATAAAAAAAAAATAACGTGTCCACCTAACAGATGCATAATCTGTATCTGTAGTGCTGTTCTAACATACCATTAATACTAACAAAATTGATAGAACGTTCGAAATTAAGATACTTTTTTTTTCGGACTGTATTTCTCAAAATTTTAACAAATGTAGTTCATTTTTAGATAGATTGGAAATAAATTCGGATTTTTAACCCTCCAACTGAGTAGAATCGATTGCACACAATTGTATCCAATAGTACTAGTAAGTATAAGGTAGGACACGCTTTTCCTCTAGCTGCAGAAATGCACTAAATAAATAAATTTCGTGTGATGATACTGCGTTCCCCCTTTTTACGGGAGTTCACAGTACCATCTAGTCCCCCCCCCCAAATTTTATCCCGGCTCCGGAACCGGCATAGGCTGACGAATCAGACCTATGGCTGGGTCAGTATTCCTGACTGTAATCCGTGTGTTCACTGGACCGGTTTGCCTGCTTGCGGGATGAAAAACACCAGATGAACTGGCGGAAAAAACCCTGCTGTCCACGCCCAAGACCGGATAACTTCGCTGTGGTAGATCCTTAAGCTCCTCACGTCGTTGACGGGAATCGAACCTAGGACACTCTTTCCCCAGGCATATGGTTGCGATGCGCGAAGCCACTAGGCTAACCGCACGGACAGAAATGCACTGAAATGTGGCGATGATGAAGAGGGCGGAGACCGATTGCCAATCGTTATCAAAAAAAAAAAAAAAGAAGAAAGGAGGAAATATAGTCTAGACTCTAGAGAGAAGACGTTATGAGTGTGAATATACTCAGTATATAGTTCATGTGCCTTTCTATTTTTACGTCACTAAGTTAGGCAGTCTTGGGATGTAGAGTTGGTTTAACTCCAGGTGCACCGGTTTTCTCCTCACAAAATATTATACCAACCTCTGTATGGTCTTCCATCTTCTTGTGTGTGTAAATCAATCAAAATTATGCCTATTTTTTTTGCCAGATCATCAAAAAAAATAAAAGAATATATTTTTAGTTGCCGCAGAATTTTAATAATTAGTCTAGATGTGCTGCATTATGGAAAAGGTTGAAAATCACTGCTCTAACATTTCGTAGTAACTCACGAAGTTCATGTCGTTGTAACCTGCATGGAATTAAGTCTCCTAAATGGCCAATAATAATATTAATAATAATTCTAACTTAAGACAATAGTAGCTTTGAAGACCTTAGAAGAGAAATAAAGATAACTGTAGTTTTAGATGGAAAAATATTGCAGAGTGAAGATAATGTAAGACATAAGAGTAGTTTATTATTATTGTACAGACTGCTACGGAAAATCAGGGACTCGTCGGGGGGGGGGGGCATTCCAGGTCGTACAATGCCTGAATACCTATCAGATATCATTCTTTGTATATATATGGAATGCCCCCTCTAATTCTTTCTTATGCAGGTCTATAGTCCATAGAATAATTTTGAGGTTAATAAGAACCAGTATGAGTAACAAGTAAATTGTACTGAAAATAAAATGTGCTTACTTTGTAAAATGACAAGGGAACTAAGACCAAGATGGCGCTTACATGTTATGCCAATGATACAGTTGATGGCGTTCCCAATGCGGTTGTATTTTAGGTGAATGGGATTCCTGCCTCACGTAAGCTGTGGTAACTAACAACTGAGAATCTATCGGCTGAGCCATGGAAATATACGAAACGTGTAAGAAAATAATTGGACCCTTATTTCTATAATGAACAAATGCAGACGGAAATAGAAGAAATTAGAGTGGTAATAAGTTAGAGGAACATCGTAAATGAAATACTATAAAACGGAAGATTTGAGAAAACGAATGGAAGATATATCATTGACATAATGAAAGAAATCAGAGAAAGAGTATAATGGCGATGCAAAACTGGTTTGACTAAATTTACTGGCGACGGCTATGAAGCATTGTGTTATCTCTGTTAATTGTGTGTGTTCGCTGGCCGGTTTGTCTATTTTGCGTTATGTAAAATCAGAGGAAATATCCTTATTTATAAGAAGTAATACATTTTTGGACCTAAAATTGTGCTACTCTTATCGAAACAATCTGCTATAAAATGATATATTTAGTAATGATGCTATTTTTATTTGTTCATAAACGCAAAGCAATTGCCAGCCATATTGTTAGGGTTTTGTATGTCCCAGTAATTTCAACTGGCCTGTTTTCTAAAGCAGTCGAAATAGTCCAGGAAACATCTCCTCAGAAAGTTGTACTTCTGGACGCTATGATACCGAGATCCTTGAATGGTAAGTTGTATTGGCTATTGGGGAGTCCTAAGTTGTGGTTCCCATCACCTGCCTTTATTCCATTGGGCTTTGCTTATGAGTTATGTCAAATTTTGAATTTACCTCTTCATTTCTGTTAGCAAATTTTAAGTTCAAAAAACGATTTCCACAACACTATAGCTGATGGTATTGTAGAGTGTTTGTTTCACCTTTAATCTTGCTGCGTCAGTATCTACTGACACAAAAACATTAAGTATGGCAGGTCTTCACAAAATCTGAATTTCTACATTCTTACATGCTCCTAGCTCTTACATTCTTACATGTCCTATATCAAGCACAGATTATAAGAAATATTTTTTAGATTGTCGTACATGCGTAATTTCTTGGGGAATATGTGCCTCTGTAGTCGGAATGATGTGTTATATGGTTAGAAAGACTTGGGTTTGAATCCGTTTAGGATGCAAAGAAAATTTATAAGGCTTTCAAATAATTCAAACTCATATCAAGGAAGAGAGAGATAACACATTTTTCCATTTTGGAAATTCGAGTTTTTTCATTCAACTTATTCGTAAATCTAAGATAATGATGGAGGTTACGAATAATGCTTTGAAACTGGGCACCCACTTAATTCCCCTTAAATAAACTGCAAAGTGTTATATATTAGATTATTGTATTTCTTCAGAGTGAAATGTTACACAAGACAGTAAACAACCAATTTAAGCAATGAATTTTTTAATGATGTAAATTCCACCCAAGAAAAGTTTTAAATCTTTGGTACATAAGTATTAATACTATGGATGAGCCAAGATCAGATAATCCGAAAACCTAGCCCTGGAGACTAAAGAGAGAACATTTCAAACTACTTCAAGCCTCAGTTAAAGAAGAAAATGGTCTCCCATTGGGCGATAAAATTCATCAACTATTTAATCATAACATTTAATTAGTAGGCATGAGATTAATCATCTCATGCCCATTGTGGATTAAAATCCGTTGTCTGCTGATCGGAGGCTAGACAAACTATCCACTCGGCCAACTAGTCATGCCAATTGAGAAGTATATCCAATTAGGAGTAGCAAAATTATTGTTAGAGGTAAGATAAAAAAGAAAGAAAATATTTCTTGTTATGGGTGTCAAAGGTGTCAGAATAAAAAATTGAAACATGAGAAATAGTGAAGGAAACATAAATATGAGAGATAGGCTTGAATCATTTTAATTTTTGAAAAGTAGTCCGAGATGCCTCGTTCAAAAAGTATACTAAAACTGTTTGACCAAAAAAAAAAAAAAAAGAGCGTTGTAAAAAAGGAGTCAAACAAGAAAATAAATATTGCAGAAAAAAAAAATCAACCTATCAATGCAAAATTTTGAGATGCATATTTTGCCAATTAGAGACAACATACTTTTCAGTGGAGAATTCTTCCAAAGAGAGGTTGTAAATCTGTCGGAATTAGTACTGTGAGATAAGAGTTATATATCCAGGAAACTACTTTAGAAATTAGATAAAATTTATCGAGTCTCCAATAAGCAGGGTGACAGTATTACACTGTGCGATGAAATTAATCTTTCTCCTAAAAATTTCGCACTTATCCAGATTCGAAACCCACGCTCTGTTTACTTTTGAGGCACAGACACTATCCACCTGGTTAACTCCGGGACAATAACTGCCCCGTAGTTTACCGAAACTTTCGATATTTGGAAAACTTCGTTTGGATACTGTGCAGTTACGGTTGTTTAGAATTACAACGAAGCATCTAAGGCTATGATGCCAATGCATTACTGTCTATTAATTGCGTGTATTCTTCTCGATGGTTTGACTGTTTTGTTGAATGATAAACCGGATTTATAGAGAGAGGAAAAAGGATACTATGCAATGTAATATGGAATCGATTATAGTTATTTGTAAACGGAATCACCTGGAAAATCACCTGAGATTTTTTCATAACATAAAAATAAATACAACAATGTCATTAAATCGGAGACAAATGCTACAAATAAATATAAAGAAACTAAAATGGTTTGGTTGAATTAATTTGGATGATGGTTCATATACTCGTTGAGTTAAGCGGTTAGGTTATAAACTCTCCAAGGTTCAATTTTGATATTTGTATTTAAAAACATCGAATAAACTAAAAGGAAAACAACTGGTAAGTTATTATTGAAATTCCAAATAGAACTTCAAATAGGGCGTCCGATTGGTTACTTGATTGGACTCATGTACTTGGTTCCAGAAACTTAAGTTAACATGCTGTCGTAGGAGTATGGAACTTTTCAGAAAAAAGTCCGTCGTTTCAACTACAGCTGAGTTATCAGGTCCTAGAGCGAGGTGACAGTTCTTCCCTGTGGGAAATTTCGAATTTCTCCATCTTTGAACAGATAAAAACCGACCAGGTCACGTGCATTTGAGAGATATAACTAGCAAATGTATTCGCATAAACTTTGCCATCGATATGAGTGATATTTCTTGGCAAAAAGTGTAGGACCTATTCTGAATACCTTTAATCACTAAAGGAAAAAACAAAAGAAAGGAATAAACATTTTATTCTCTCGGTTAAGGTTTTATAAAATAATTTAATTAATTAGTTTATATAAATATGTTGAAGGTCGAAAAGAGAACATTTTTGGAATTCAGAATATATAAAATGTAGTAGAAATAATGAATAATGGCGAAAATGACAAAAACCTGATGAAGAAAATCAAGGTAAATGTCATGAATTGAACGGGGGAGAGAGAGAGAGAGAGAGAGAGAGAGAAAAGGAGAGAATCATTCAAATGGTCTACTACGCTTTTCATGCTGAAGTTCTCAATGCAGCAACTGTTCAAGCATTGCTTTCTTCAACGCTAGTTCATTCTATGATAAGTTTTTCACCAAAATGCTAAATCATCAATGGAAGTTATAGAACTATGATTTTATTTACAAGAGATGGTGTTTACGTAATTACAATTTAATCGCTATACGATATTTCACTCTTCTGATTTATTTATATAGCATGTTAATATGAAAAATAATGAACTCTCTACTGCATTCATTACAGGGTTTTTTTCCTCACAGTCACAGGAATTAAATGCAGTCACAGGAAATAAGAAAGTTAGAATAACTGATGTCTATAGATGCAAAATTTCTGTTTAAATCCGTATTAATCTACAGCCAAGATATTTTTGATGCAGTTTAATGTGAAGTAACTTTTGTCAGCAGCCTACATATCATTAATGTATTTTTTCCAAAACATTTAACAGACTTGGGTTTAGCTTTGTCAAAAATCCTTTAAATGTTAATTCTTCCAAATTAGATAAATATCCGTAACTTTCAATAAATAAAAAACTTTGTTTCTTTAATTCTGTATCTAGTATTCAGTTCATTGAATTCATCGATTTTACTATATTGTCATAACTAATGAGTTGATTCATTTACTTTGCTTTGTGGTAAACGATTCATAAATCATTTAAACTTAGCAATTTTCTATCAACTATACTAAGAGAACAACATTATCCAATATATGAACTTATTTAAACAATTGTTGCCATCTCTACCTGTACTCTAAGGTTATCAATATGATCATCATTTACCTTCGGTAAGGATGCGAAGGGCAGCCAGGAATGACACAAGAGGAACCATTGTAGAGCGAAAGACCATCTTGTGATGAACTATTGACTAAAAACCATGCTGTGGTCACCCAGAAAATTTAAAAACCGTAATGTACTCGTTCAACTTCAGTTTACCAGACAATCCACCTGATGAGTTACTGATAGACTTATCTTACCTGATGACGTAAGAGAAACTCACCAATGGAGTGTCCTTATGCGAGCATATTACTCATGCTAACAAAAAAGTAATGAAGCTCGATCACATGGGGGGGAAGAACGGGGAGGGGGAAAGGAGGGGACCGCTGATTTTCAGCAGCATCACACCAGCACTTCCGTTTTTTCAGAATAGACTTCCGGGAAGGGCATAGTGGTTGGAAATGAGATGCGGACACAGTCTGGGTCCTGCCCTCCGCATTTGACCCTCTGTAGTGGAACGTCACTGTCACTGCCAACACGTGATGTTAAAAGCTGATCTCGTGTGTGTGTGTGTGTGTGTGTGTGTGTGTGTGTGTGTGTGGTCTTCCCTCCCTCTCGACGGAAGTTGTTATATAATTTCCCAGGTTTACTGTCGGACAGCGACTCATTCGTAATAAATGCGAAAGTGTGACCTTAAATGAAAGAAAGGATGCATGTGTTTAGTATTTCGGCGAACGGCGAATGTCATTCTCCAGTTAATCGGACTGAGTGAAGAGGTGAAATGTCCGATTTTCATTTAGAGGTCAAGGGCTGAGTTAACCGTAAGAAAATACTGAGGAATGAATATACTTTAAAAAATAATAATAAATGAAGATAGAAAATAAAATAAGTATTTAATACAGAAAATAGTTTTTTTCTTATGCATATAAACAGGAAAATATAAGATGAAAAGGGGATATGTATTATTGTTATTTTATTTTTTTTTATTATGTGGAACCCACCCTCGAATGGTTGCAAACCCAATGTTGAGTGTCGTGGGTGGGCAAGGGTTGGATAATCCAGTTCTCTTGCAATGGAGACCAAACACGGAACTTTTTAATTCCAATTCAGGTCTCCATTAAGCAGACGATTTTCTCAACGATCGTTCCTCCTCCCCTTATTTATGACTTTCGTTTATCCATCTCTTCAATGTAATTCGCACTACCACTTGTTGGTTAGACAGCACACTATCATCTCGGCAAACCTAGATGGCAGAAACTAATTAAAAGAAACAATTAATTTTAAAAATAAAAATAAAAAATAAAAAAAACACAAAAACGCGTTACAAAATCGCCACATGAAATACTAACTAATACTGATCAAAGATTACTTCTCTCTCTTGTATACGTATAGCATGTAGTATATATTTCGTTTGTATACACACACACGCACACACACCTAGAGTTGAGGACGCTCTGGTATTCGCTCTAGTCGGCTGATTAGAAATAAAATACAGTTCACTGCAGTCTATTTCGTATTCCTTTTGTTTACTTCCGCCTATTAATAAGTCAATAACATTAAATAATATTGGTTAAGTTTTTCTATAAATGGAACAAAGGCAAATAAATTTCATGTTTTGGCTCTGTATTTAGTTTGTAAATGACGTGACTTTTTGGGATTAAAAATATACTACTTGGAATGACACTGTTTTATAAACCATTAACAGATAATAGCAGTACTATTAAATTTGCCACGAGAGGGAGTCTTTCTGTTTTAATTACCCGGTAGCTTTTATTCGATCAAGGAAATATATTGGATCAAGAATCTGACAGGATATCGAAAGAGGTTGATGACTACATTTATGACAGAAAAAAAAAAAAAACACTTCCGTGTGTATCTTAGAACTTAAAAATCAATATATCAGTTTTCTTTTAAACACCGAATCGTTTTAAAATTTTCTATAATATACGAGTTGCCTTTCGCGATTGCGTCCAAGCACTCCATGGAAGCGTCAGTTATTAATAATAAGAACACAAATCAGTGACAGAATTCATATACCAAACTAATCAAAGAAATTCATGAAACTTGATAAAAATGAAGTTGTCAAAAAAAGGGGGGGAAGCTGTTTGAAGGGAAGCAATCAATTAAAATATTTCTTACTAGCGTTTGTCTTATTATAGAATGTTAATAATGAACATTCAAAATTTTGATTATTTAGTAGTTTAAAAATATCCATTCTTCTCAACCAAAACGGTTGAGAAGAATTGTGGAAGAAAAGCTTGGTGAAGAACAAGCTGGATTCAGGTCAAATAAAGGCTGTCAGGATCAGATCTTCACTTTACGACAAATAGTGGAGAAATCATGGGAATATAAGAAAGATCTGTATTTAAGTTTTGTCGATTTGTAAAAGACATATGACAAGGTGCCAAGAGAGAAGCTATTCAATACGCTACAATTATATGCTGTCAATGGGGCATTATATCAAACAATACTTAGTCTTTATTTGAGTTGTAAGTCAGCAGTTAGAATTGAAGGAAGTACAGGAAGATGGTTTAATTTAAATCTGGTGTGAGACAAGGATGTACATTATCCCCTTTGTTATTCATTATCTATATGGATCACATTATGAAGGAAAGTGGTATTAAACATGATATCAGAATTGGAGATGTTAATGTCAGCTCTTTACTTTATGCGGATCATGTTATACTTCTAAATAAATCTGCTATAAGTCTGCAAGATTCTCTGACTCAATTGAATAACTGTTATAATAGATATGGTATGACAGTCAGCAATAAAAAGACAAAGACAATGAAAATAGGTAGAATCATTGAAAATGTCAACTGTGTTGTGAATGGAGAATCTGTGGAACAAGTGAAACATTTCGGCTACTTAGGCACGATTTTTAGTGAAGATGGTAAATTAAATATGGAAATAGACAACAGAATCAACAAAGCTGGTATGATAGGAAGTCAATTGAATAAATTCATATGGAATTAGAGAGAAATTAGTCGGAGCACTAAATTAACTGTATACAAGACAGTGTTCAAACCAGTTTTAACTTATGGATCTGAGAGCTGAGTCAGAAGTAAAACACTTGACCAAAGACTAGAGACCGCAGATATGAGAGTCCTGAGAAAGATTAGAGGCGTCAACAGATGGCATCAATGTCAATATCATACTAAAAATGAGAATATTAGGAAAGAACTTGACATTGTCGGCATCCAGGAATGCGTTAGCAGAGCTAATCTCAGGTGGTATGGTCACTTAATCAGAATGGGCGAGGAAAGATTAGCAAAACAAGTATTCTCTGCCAAGTTGACAGGAAAACGACCCAGAGGAAGATATAGATATAGGTGGATTGATATGGTAAAAAGTGCTTTAAAAGATAGAAATATAAGATCTGATAATGTTGGATTCTTGACAGGTAACAGATTGGTTTGGAGGAAAATTGTAGATAGGAAGTTAGTAATGATGTAAATTTTTCATGTAGTACTATCATATCCTGTACACCCCTTGAGGGTACATCAGGAATTTGATGATGATGGTGATGATGAAAAATATCCATTTAAATGCATTTTTAAATTACTGAATAAATAAATAAAGTAAATTAATCATGTAATTTTTTTTCCTTTTTAATTTTATAACATTAACGTTCATGTGAACTGTAGACATTCACATTTGATTAATGATTAATTTATTGGAAGTGAACCGATTCTTTTACACGAATACAAACTATTCGCAATTAACAGTGGCTATGAATTTGCATACTATTTCTCCCTTATTTTATGATATGATATTATTTGCTTTAAAAAAAAATACGTTAAGAAAAGAATGTAATAAAAAGAAAATATTTTTCTAAAACTCTAGAAATATCTTCATAATGAAACACTCCTCAATCAAAGAGGAGAGATGGGACATCTAATTTTGGATTCTCTCTCTCTCTCTCTCACCTTCTCCTGCTTCCTTGAAAAGAACGTAGTAAGAAAATACTGCAATGATCAGAATGCTCGACAGATATTCAAAAAAAAAATTGACCTAAAATCCATCAGGCCAAATTTTATCACGTCCTCTATTCAACCAGGCTTCATTGTTGTGGACTATTCTCTTGATCGAAATGCCATCCTATTCCTAACTGTATGGGAGGGCATTTAGTTGAAGTATTATAGAATCCAAAACCTGCGTTCACACGCACAGGATATTATTTCATCCACACCTCTTTCGATGACCGTGACCTCAAGTACTGGTTGCCGTGGAAACATCAAACGTCGGCAAAATAAAACTTCCACAATAGTTCGACATGGATAAGCAAGCATCCGGAGTTCCATCCCTCCACCGTCGGTTGTAATTCTATAAAATTTACAGCTTCAATCGTTTAATGGGAGTGTTATGTATTTATGTGGTGTTCAGGAACTATCGTGGATAAATGAACTGTGCGATGAACGATGTCTGAAAACTGTTCGTTCTTTCTTTTCTGGATATTGCCTTTCCTGGAGAAACCGCTCTTACAAAAATAGGCAACTACTGCTGGGGGTGGGGAAATACACATTCCTTACAAAGAAAACGTTCCGTCATTACCCTCAAAAATTTAGTTGCTATTCTGAATATTTCACTTGCGAATATTACTGGTTATAATTAAATAGAGAAACAAATACTTCTTGTTAAAAATGCACCCATTGTTCGATGTTAACTTAAATTACGCTTATTCATTTTAATTTATTTATTCCCCCCCCCTCACATTTACGATTGGGACCTACTCTGCTTTGTTTGAATTTCCATTATCAAAAATATCTCGATTGCTCAATTTATTCTCGTTCATAACAACAAACCCATCATCACTGTCATTTACTCTATCCTTCCTCTCGATTCAAGCTACACTTCTGCAGCCAGATAAAAAATTTTTAAAAAAATAAAAATCCTACGTCTCAGATATTTCAATAATGACAAATGGAATTAAATTTAATATACGTTCAAACTCATGTGATTTGTTACATTTAAGCCATATCGATGAAAATAAACATCATATCACTATATCTTGTTTACATTTAACATGACGGGTTAATAACTTACAATACTTGCTATTCGTTTTAAATTACATGTTGTTATGTTGCTTTCTCCCTTTTACTGTTATTATTATTATTCTCCCATCTACATGTTAGGCCTACTGACCTGTTACAGAGCTATCTTAAGCCCTTATAAGTCGTATCCACCTCGAGGATAAGGTGACTAGCCCCATGCATCCCGGTATGTGAGCGTGTTCAGGGGAAGCCTATTTGCGGCAAGAAGAAAACCCAGATAAACTGAGGAGAAAAACCCTGCTGTCCAGCCCAATACATATTTCTCAGACATAGCAAACTTGGCTATGTCTGAGAAAGATCCTTAAGCTCCTCAATGTCAGGAATCGAACCCAGGACACTCCTTTCCCAGGGATATGGTTGCGAAGCGCATAGCCGTTAGGCTAACCGCGCGGATATTATTATTTGATGTTTACTGAATAAATAAAATAATGTATATAACGATGGATAATAACGCTTCCTGGATGATTTTTTTTTTTTTTTTTTGGTTAATACATTTTGGTGAATTATATTATTCGAATCATTATCTTGTTGTATTATATATAAATTCCCTGTCGTAGTCGGCTGAAAAGAGAGCGTCTTCGCTCTCTTTTCAGCGAAGACCAAGCGGACTGTGAGTTCGAATCAACCCACTTTGAGCAAAGGTTCTTTGCGAATCTTTAGGTGGAGTGTGGATTTCATCGTCTGGTGTACGACTACCATCCTGCTTACTGGAGACTTGAAAATTTTCATGTTAGAAATTCTGCGTAATCTTTATTCCATCCAAGATGCTAGTGCACTATGGACAGAACAACCTTTCGTATATGGTATCACAACAACAGCAATAATAATACGATTAATGATCTATATATTTACTACCTTTAGCGGGTGAGATTTACATGTATTTGTGATTTCAGGCCGTTTATACATGCGATCTTCACATCTCTATATCTGAATTATAAAAAGATAGTCCATATATCCAGTTTCAAATATTTTGCTAAAATATTTGGATAACTAAAATAAATAGACAAAAATAAAAAACTGCATATTTTTTCCCGATTTATTTTAAACACAACATGGATATTTTATAGATCAAACGAATTCAGGGATCTGCTCTTATATTTTCTAGATCAATATTTACACAAGTTACCTCTTGAAATGAAAACTTTATTTGGATTATATTAAACAAAGGCATACTTGGATAGAAAAGTTCTTGAATTAAAGAGAAAGTACATTAAAGTGTAATGTACGTTGCCCAGCTTCGAGTTTAGAGTAGCTTGTCTAAACACGATAAATACATTTCCACTAAAACGTCCTCCGGAAATTAACCCTAGATGTCAGAGCCTACTGCCGTCATAAAAAAACAAGCCATCTTTCTTTCTTTCTTTTTTTTTTTTTTTTACGATTTCATACGTGTTTAGACCGACTCCTCTGACTTCTAGCTTCCAGACATTATTATCTGAAATGAATCTGTAGCGCCATCTATTGAACATTCAAAAAAAAAATAAACAATGGCACCTTGCATTACTAATTTACTTTAATAATAATAATAATAATAATAATAATAATAATAATAATAATAATAATAATAATAATAATAATAATAATAATAATAATAATAAGTAAATGGTTTTTAAATTAATCAACAATACCATTTCTTGTTCAACTTTCTTTTGATGCATGAAATATTTATAAAATTTGTGATCCGAATGCTTATAATAAATTGTACTATATTTATTGAAATTCAAAAATAAAATACGTATAGCGACAACACCCTCTGATGGTTTCTACGAAATCAAGTTTTGGCACAGAGCGACAGCATTCAAGTACTGTACTTCTTAATTCAAGACATTTACGTGCTACTTCATAGTTTTATATATAAATAAAATGCTATGGCTTTGAATTGTGAGATGGATGTTTGTGAAAGTTTAGGTGACAGATTTTCAATATCCAGTGTGACACAACTACCACCATTCTTAATGGAAGCCTCAAGTAGTTTGAAAAGGAACAATGTTTGATCCCTAATGTGAGATACAGGATTATCTGGCCTATTGCCCACCTGCATAACAAAATGCACGTCAGGTTTAAAATTTTGGGGTGCGTTCATTTGAAAATAATAAAACCAATTAGAAATAAATAAAATATGCTTTCTTGTTTTTACTTTAAAATTTATATCTAGGAATTATCAACGTTTATTATTATTCGACATCCGTCCTCTATATACGAAGCACCAATATTATAAAACTACAACAATCACAAAAGTCGATATAATACTTCAAACTTCACTTCGATGTTCATCTTAACTGGAATAGCCATATAAACTATATGCAGAACAAACTCCGGATAATGGCAAGCAAAACTGTATAGATTAAATGACAATAGTTTCCACATACATAGAAACACTAAACTATAAAACATTATGCGAAACTTTCTTCAGATTCGCAATTACAACATACGCATTCTGCGCAGACTACAAACTAAACACATCACAGTCATTGCAATATAAAATACTAAAACTAATTCACTGGCAACAAAGAGAAGACATCACATTCATATTCACAAAGACAGAACACCAAACATTTAAGATAAAAGCAGGGCCATCGCAAACATACTAAGCAACATCAGCCTGTTTGGGCGGTGGATAGCATACCCGCTCCCCAAAATTGTATCTTAGCCATAAATACACCGCTTATTTTATTTTATTTTATTTTATTTTATTTTATTGTACATATTTTCTTAGATTTAGACGCGGCAAAATGGAGCTTGCCTGGAACAGTATATGCCCTAATAACGGTCCTGGGTATACACCATTTATGCTACTATACAGTCGTGAAACACTACTTTAATCCTAAGTATAGAATAACCAGACCAGCATATCAGATAGTAAGAATGCAATCAATAAATTCCATAACGCATGTATGTTATTATTTTATTTTATTTTTTTATACAGGTAACTCCACGCAGTCAGAAGACTTATTGCGGAAGACCCATTATTCAAAATACTTATCATACCTCTCCTTAAACTCATTCGCTAACGAAGCATTTACCATCACTTCTTTTAACCTATTCCACCCATTCACCACCCTCCAAGCAAAAAATCTAGTCCTAACATCCTTGCTGACCACATTCTTATACCTTTTCCACGGGTGAGCCCACGTTCACTCTCTTCCTACCATGAAAAGTTTCCAGTTTCAATCCTATAATACTTCTATAATAACTTATGTTTCTATGGTCACTTATTTTTCTCCCATCAGCTAGTTTTTGAAGCCCCCACAGACCTTCAATCTATTCACACAGGACGCATTCCATAGACCTGCCACAATCGTTGTCACTCTGGATCCTCTCCACCACCTCTTCATACCGGGGAATCCAGGTGAACATATCGGTGTGCAGTAGTCCAGATGTGGCCTTATTAAAGCCTTATAAAGTGTAACAGTAACCTCCCTATCCATGCTCATCAGTAGATTCTTCAACAACCACGTAATCTGATGTGCTACTTTGGATAGCTTTGCAATATGCCCTCTAAACTTCAACTTCATCCCCCCAGCCACCCCTCATCAGTTTCCTGCAGCTCAGTTCTATCAGTTTAATAAACATATGGTAATATTTTCTTCCCAAAGTGCTTCACCTCACACTCGACCATGTTAAACTGACAGCTTGCCTTTGCCCATAATGCCAGTCTATTTAAGTCATCTGGCAGGATCTCTACTTCAACTTTATTTACTGTCTCTCCTTCTAGTTTTGCATAATAATCAAGCAACATTATTTCTCGTCAAATTATTCCTGTATCACTGATATACACATTAAACAACAGAGGACCAAGTATTGAACCCTGTGGTACATTATTAGTCGCTGGCCTTAATTCCTAAACTACTCTTTGATATCTGCCCATCGCCATCTTGGAAACCAAATCACCAGATATCTGGAGCAGATTTCTATGTGGATCCTGTCAAATGCCTTTGCTAATCCAAACAGTATCATCGACTAGACATTTTCTTTATGCAACTCCATTTTCACTTTATTATAAAAAGTAAGCAGACTACCAAGGCAAGACCCCTTCACAAAACCATGTTGTCCCTTATTAAGTATCACATTCCTATCCATTCATTTCTGAATTCTGTCTTTCAGCAATTTTTCCAAGATCTTAACAACCACTCCTGAGGCAATGATTAGTTTATAATTTGCTACCTCTCTCTCTTGAGAACTCTTTTATGCAGTGGGGCTATTTTGTCCTTTTCCCCACTCCATCGGTACCTTCCCAGAACCAAGACTAAATTGAACACTTTGGCCTCGGGCATTACGCATTCTCGTAATACCCGAGCCGATACGCAGCTAATAGCATGGCTGTGTTCGCATTAAGATTCTGCAACATCCTAAGCACCTTCAATTCTTCAGTCTGTTCTCCCATCAGTCAGTGTCACATCTGACATTACAATATCATCACCTCGATGGTACACCCTTGCGATCACTCAGCAACTCAACTATTTAGTTTGCTTCTGTTACCTCCCTACCATCAGCATTTTTAAAGTCATTCTTCCACATTCATTCCTCCTCTTACTGCCACACCTTACGATTTCTTTTGGCCTCATCAGCTAGCTTTCTCTCAAAATTAGCTTGGGCCTTCGTTACCATAGAGGTCATGCTTTTTGCCTGTGCCTTGTACTGCTCATGGACATGCTGATCACCTTTTCCTTTACATTTTTTTCACAACTTTTTATTTTTCTGAAACTCCTGCTTAATGATGCTATGCATCCATTTAACTCCTACCCGATCTTTCCTTCTGACTCTGGATATACAGTCTAATACTGTTTTCGTCAAATGTATTTATTGACTTCGGACTTCTCCTTCTTGAAATGGTTCTGGCACAAAAGATTGTTTCTCCAAACGATACAGCGCCTCCACTAATATGGTGGTGTTGTACCGTTCATGGAATTTGGTGGAACTCCTTGGAACTTATTGAGACATATTATTAAAAAAAAATTGGGAGAAGGGAGGCCTTGGGCGACTGGAGGTTTTGAGTACATTTTTGTCGTGACGAGTAGGATTTTGCATGATTTGTCGAGCCCTGGTCACAATACACTAGCTTCCTAGACTCAGTTGCTTCGGTCATAATTCTGAAATTGCCCAACTTTAAATTTATTCTTAACGAAGGAATAATAAGCTTGACGTGTGCCATAGGTAGTTATTTACATTAACATCTTTATTTATATTCCTCATCAGGAATGTCGGGTAACAGACGATAAGGATGTTATCGTTGGTTTGTTTTTTCTCTCTGTAAATTTGGCTCATAGAGAAAAAAATAGTGGAAAACAGATTTCTAAATACAGGTTATATAAATTCTTTTATAGAAAAAATATATGAAAAGTTGAATCTTTCACACTTTCTGTCTTTAAACTGTATAGAAATATTTTCCATGCATAACTTTATCTCCAGGCGTATTTATTTATGAGTAGTTCATTTAATAGTGATAATAACAGAATTACGTTCAGAGCTACAATTATATAATAGTATCCCTTCCATATGACTTCGCATCTAATAAGTTATTATTCTCAACTGTGTTTTATAAAATGCCTAATACGTGATATACATTGCAAGATATGATATACTTATTTCTTGTATAAGGTCTGCAAAAAAGAGAGAGAGAAAAAAGAGCAAGAAAATTATCCAAATATGATCCTAATAAACGTTACTGAAATTATGATTTGTGTTGTTGAAAAATACCACGCACTGTAGTTTAATTGTGTATTTTTCTCTGAGTTCCAAATAAAATTGAAAATTTGAATCTCTGAAAATTCAATCTATGAAAATTGCATCTGAAATCATTAATTTAGGATCTTCACCTTTTAGCCAACTTGAGTAACCTAGTGGATGGTATTTCTACTTTGCAAACCAATTTACTGTGGGTTTGAAAACAACTTTGGTATGGATGTTCTTGACAGTTTTTAGGTAGTAGATGATTATCATTGCTCAGTGAAAGATTATCACACTACTAAAGGTCTAAGAGGCTTAGGGAAAAAAATAGCATCTGATGCTAATTTATGTGATCCTTAGCTCACCCCAAGACTTATAGAATAAAAAAATTGAAAACTAGAATTTTAAACACAAGTCGATCTAAATTCGTTTATATAGAAAATTATGTAAAAACTGAAGAAAATATTTCACAACTTTCTGTCTTAAAACTACACAAAAATATTTTCGTGTATGATTTTATATATCTCCAAAGAGACATCAGGAGGTTGATGACTTAATCGTAGTGAAATATATTGAAAGATCAATATATTTCCATGTTTTTCATGTGCTTTGTGGCGTCAGTGCTCGACTTCGTTTTCGATAAATTTATTAGTGAAACAGAAAGAATCTGATGAATATTTAATGCAACATTTCTATTGCATCATATCATAGTATTAATAAATGAAGGAGGCGGGGGGGGGAAATATTTAACCAAAAAAGGTGCATTAGTTGTTAAATATTAATGGATGCAGTTTTAAATTGTAGAATTGGAATCTACGCCAGCGAAGTTAACAGATTTTAACCGTTATACGAAAACAGTTATAATTGTGCCAAATCGTTTGTGTCAGAACAAATGAATCGGATGTACTGGGAGGAAAGAGAAATTACAATTTTATTATATTAATAAAAGGCGCTCTCAAAGGTTGAAATGTTTTGATAACTTAACGGAGGATTGAAGTGTTGTCTCCAATTTTGGATAAGGCTGAAATTAAAATAGCTTCGCCTGTTCCCTATAGGAAATAAAAGGCGTTAGCTGATTTATTATTTATAACAGAAAATTGGGGTTTGCTATAAGATGATACGATATTTTGTTCTACAACGAAGATACAGAGTATGGAAATTACGTTAAATGTCAAATCAAATAAGCAAACTGGGATTCTCTTGCATTTTCAACTGACCTTGATAATTTGAAGGTCTGTCACCTTCGAAAGATTCGTTGGCATCGTTTATTCACAGTGCACTTTTCTGTCATCATTTCATTCAAAAGATTTTGACAGTCCTATTGGCATTCACTCTGTGAAGGTCACTATTTCTATGAGTTTCCCCCGGATATTCCCAATGGGATACTTAGTAACTAGGGTAACTGCAGTGGTTTCAAAATGCCATGCATCACTTCCATTATAAACCTAATTAGGGCTAGCTTCAAAAGTGACTTACTCAGCAAAGCAAGCAAATTGAAACATTGGAAAGGATACGCAAAGTCGTTCAGGTTATTTACTCTGCGCGACACTGCCAACGCCGCATATTGTATTTTAGTATGATCATATGCGCTCACTGGCACATATATCCGCCCACTCTCGCTTTGAAGTTATTGCTCCAGTTACGACTGGAGAAATGCAGTCAGTTTTAACGGAAATCGTTTCTTCAGTAAGTGGAAATTTCTATTCGCAGACAGGCAGATAGTTACGTGCCTGAACTTAACTGATAAAAGAATTATATTCCCGAAATTGTTAGCTTTTTTTTTCTTTGTTTGGTACAACGAATATTCATAATAAAATCATCATAATATTACTGATTACGTAAAATAAATTAACAATCATTTTAATTAAAAGATTGAAATAATAATAATACAAAGGTAAATTCTTTGTCTTCGGGTTGGCATAAAAATTAAACATACATTTTTTAAAATTATTTATATGAACTCAAATTAGAAGAGAAAAGTTAATAAGACTAAGAATTTACACAGATGAAACTAATTACTTTTGCTCTACATTACTATTTGGAACAGAAGAATATTAAACAAACTAGATGGCGCGTAGAACAACAATCTGTCAGACGACATTACTTCCTTCGCTAGGTGAAAATGATGTAAATATGTTTTTTCTCTATGAAAAAAAGATATTTAAGTTGACAAATATCTTTATCCTTGATTTTCCAAACTAAAAATGTACAGATTAAAGCAACATAAACAAACATAATTATTTTGGGCAGATTTTATAAAACACAATTAATGGAAATTATTGTTTTATAAATTCATCCGCTTGCACTCAGGTAGATAATATTTAATGCTTTAGATATTTAATAAAACAACGGTAATACATTGCTCTTTTCAACATTATTAAAATGTATTAATTTATTAATACATTTGGATAAGAATTCCCAAAAATGTTTAGCAAAAAAAGAGAGCACAATGGAAAATGTTTCTAAGCCTATATATAACTACCTCATATCAGAAACGTACCGCCTTTCATGAATCTAACAGTATTTGTTTCATCGATATACGTCTGCTTGCATCGATTCCGTAGACCTCGATCTACGTGTTCACGTGAAAAATTCACTAGTTTTCCACTTTTAGGTCCGCCACGAAAGGTAAACGCCGAAAAATGGGCTAAACTGTTCCTGCTAGTTCTAATTCTCATCAACGAATCCAACATTTACCTGAATTTAATTTCTTTATAAAACAACTTAATTTAAATGAAAGAGCCCGAAAGGCATATTTGGCACTTATAATTAAGTGTTATTTTAGAAAAATAATTTTATGTCGTGAATTTATATTTGAAATACAAAAGCGCCACCTTGTTTTTAACTATATAACTACAAACAAACACCGAATGATAGGAAGAACTATTTAAATACGCTTCACATAATAAAAACTGTTCACATAACAAAAACTGTTTTTCAAAAGTTTTTCAAACTATACTTTATATAAGACATGAAATTATTTTCTTATTTTAATCATCATTTATCAAACAAATTTATCAAATAAATTTTTGTTTCCTCGTGAATTATCTTCAAGACTAGACTACTTATATGAAGAATCTGTTTACATCACATCCATTGCCTCAGTATCATATAATGCACAACACACGTCCTTTCGGATGTTCAATCTTGCTATAAATTATGGAAAAGGACCACTATTTGCAGTGACATTTATTATGATCTCATAAGTGGGAGCTAAACTTTAATCGTAACCAGTGGTGGCTCGTGGCTTGAAATTGTGGGGGTGCTGCAACTTTCGAAATATACAGTACATACACACTACAGTGTAGAGTGTATATGTGTTTGGATAAAATATTAAAATTATGGTAAAAATTAAACATGAAAAATATTGTTTATTATCGATAAAACGTTTTGAATTATACAGTTTGGTATAACTCAAGATTACTTAAAAATAAAATATATTCTTCTCGTTTTGTTTCATGAAAATATATTGTTTATTATCAATTTAGATAAGGCTGAAAAAAATGGCGCAAACTGCATATAAACAACAGTGGAACTGCGCGACGGACAGTGTCGCATTACACCAATAGCTCGTATCTCACTATGACGTGCATATGCTTGCGAACGTAGCAATATGACTCTGTGGTAAACACAGTGCTGCTAGCGTCCTTCGTCCTCTTAAGTGCTACAAGATGAATTTTTATTATTTTTTATACAAAATAAGAGAATTGTATAGGATTGTTCATGATAAAATTAAATATTACAAGCAAATATAAATAAATTAATAAATATATTTATATATCGAGAAAAATTGGAGGTGCTGCAGTTCCGCAATGCCTATGCACGAGCCGCCCCCGATCGTAACAGGTATGTATTATGTCTAAAGTATTGTGAAATACTGGCGACTAAAAGCGAACTTATTAGTCTTTCTTCGGGATGGCTAGCGATATAGAAACAAACGTCATTTCCACAGAGCTACTGTTGGCATTTCCAAGTTTAAATATAAATAATTTTCTTATAAGAATAAAGAAAATGAAATGGGAAAAAATGGAGAGAACACTTTGAATAGAATATCATTCTATCACGTCTGATATTCTATTCAGATGTGAATAGAATCATCCTTACCATTCTTTCAAAACTCTTGGTATTTGTTGAACCAGTTCTCCTTCCAAGGAAAACTGGTTAAACAAAGGTCAAGTATATCATAGATGGCAGATATCATAGTTTGAGATAACTCAAACCACGACATTGTCCACATTTCATTTCTACAGAACACCCTTCCATCAACTACTCCTGGTTCGCGTTTTCTGATATTACAATAGTGACAAACATGTTCACATCCATAATACCCTCGTCCTTTCATGGTCTGACTATTATTTTAATTCTCCTGATTTAAACACGTCCTTTGATTAACTGTAATAATTCTTGATGAAAACGAACACTATCTTTTTGTGTTCTACTAAAAATCCCTGTCCGGTGTTCAGTTGTTGGTTTTCCAACAAGTATGGTAACCGAAATCTAAACGAAAGGTTGAAGAGAGAAATTCCAGCTTCGCATTCTGCTTTCCCAACAGCGTTAAACTAAAAATAATCATTAACAAATCCACATCCGACTTTTAAGATGAAAAAATACAGAAAATTTTTCCGCCTGTTCAAATGGCATCCGTGCCTTTTAGTCACTAATCGAAAGTGTAATGGATGTAACTTCCACCCTTCTGTTTCTCACATCCACACGATATCATCGTAATATCACTCAAAGGCAAAACTGACTTCCTGTCATCATTGTCCAACTCCTGCATAAATCAATGAGTCTAATGACGTCCCACTGTTTCAGAAACAGTTAAATTTCTTGTGGTCTTTCTCTATACTTAAACTTACAATGTTTCAGACATTAACATGAATTAGGATCACGAGATAGCAGTGGTTATCTGTGGTACTCTCGTTACAACAAAAAAAAAAAAAAAAAAAAAAAAGTACAGATCGCCGTTAGCCATGAATTGCTAGAGACCTTCCTACATTTCTTTTTTCTACCCGACCTTCTAGAAAAAAAAAAAAAAATCTAGAAAAGGATTATTTTAGAATTCCATACACTCCTTTTCACATTTTATATTTTATTCTTTTGAAGATATATCAATATACAGTATAGACAATTATGCAAAATCCTACTCTCCACTAAATATATGTACTCTCCAAGATCATTCACCCCCCCCCCCCATTTCTTTAACGCTATGTCCAATGAGTCAATAAGAATTCCTGTTGAGAGAGTATTTGGATTATGTGAGAATCATTCCAACAAGAAGTCAATAAATAAATGCCACTTTATATTACGCATATTCTTCGGTATTTTCTTAAAGTTAAAAAAAATGTTTACATGTTATTATTTTTTTTTTATTAAATAAAGTGTATTCGGTTTTGTTTAATGTGCAGCTATTCGCCAGGTGGCAAAATCTAGTTGCCTCGGAGTGTAGGTGAACGTATTTGTCGACCTCTGTTAATGTAATTAGCAGCTATTGCAGTGATAGAGACCTCAAAGGAGCTCATCGAGGGGGCGCAACATTCTGCACTCGCAACCAGTGGCACACCCGGGGGGAGGGGAGGGAAAAGGCCCATCCTCCCCAAAAGAAAAAGGAAAAAACATAAAGACATATTCTGCGTAGATATATATACTTATTTTAATAAAATATACTTATTTTTCAACCTTTTAACTTTTTAATTGGATTCATAATTTCAGTGTACTTCTTGGATTAAGTCTTACAATGGGCTGGTTGGTCAGTTAGGTATTATATGTTATCTCTCATATCTTTTGCTACCCTTACGTATTCCATTACGGGTGATGAGACAGAATAACTCCGGTTAGAAACGCATCATCTAATGCAACATAATTTCATCATCATTATCAAACAATAAAAAATATTTCTTTATAATGCATTTCTCTGATGAAGTACTTTAACTTGCTATAATTTTAAAAGTGTTTTAAAAATAAATTAAACCATTTGGAAACACTTCTCCCAAACCGAAGAATGTTAGAAACTCTAAATTAAAAATCTTAAAACAAAAAATTACGAAAACATAAAACTAACATTCAAACTTAGTTTCATGCAGGACAAGCGCATTTGATTTAAATATACATAAAACTGTGCACTAGCTTTATTTTTGAAAATATCACAAGTATATTTTGTTGTTCGTTTGTTTGAAAATTGTTTTAAGCTTTTAACTTGATCCTGTACTTATTTTTTTATGTAGAAAGATGAAATTTGATGTCCACAGAAATTTTGTGAAGTCCGTGACTCAGACTCCCCACGCCCATACAATTATCGATTATTACTGTTGTACGCTGCATGCTATTCTGCGAATGAGTCATATGTGAATTACAAGAAATGCGTAATGGGGAAATCCCACTAAAAGTATTCATTTGTGTTCTAAGTAGATTCAACTGTACTTTTCAGTAGAGATTGCAATATCGGTAAACCGGTTTACTAATAAATGGAGCAAAAATTTACCGGTAATTCGGTATTTTCTACCAATATTTCAATAAATCTTAAACATTTTTATGAATGTTGTAATAGTTTCAATGATGACTAATTTTGTAAAGTATAATTTCTTGTTTGAATAAACTGCTCGGAACTTAATGAGTCCCATTACTGTATAGCTAGAAGCCTATGTTAGCAGTTGGATGCTTGAGTTATTATCTCATATATTTGGTGATTAATTTAACTTGAGTACTAGTAACTCGATAAGTTAACACGTTCACTTCAGACTGTCTTGCATGAGTTGCATGTCACGCTAGAACTCGCTTGACCGTACATCATATCCCTACGTCATCTGGCGGGTACATTTTTACCAATTATTAAATATATATGGATGCCAGTTTCAATTCAGTAGACTTATTTCTAAAAATAGTATTTGGGAACCATCTTAATAGTACAGAACATCCCAAGACGTAAATCTATTTTCTGTATTTAGTGAAATATATATTGAATGAAAAATTGCCGTTGTCAATTACTTTGAAATAGGTTGTTAGGACATTGTACTTAATTGAGTGCTACAATAAAACTGCTTTGTTTGGCTTGCGTCCGTGTAATATGGCGACTGTGAGGGAAGGATAATTTTCGACTATGCAGGGCCATAAATGTCTGTTACCTCTAATTACATTAAATATAGAAATAAACCAATTATAGAAAAAAGAATAGAGTTTAACCTGCCAACATATATGGCCCTCCTAGATTATGAGAAAGCATATGATCAAATCAACAGGACAAAATTAATCAATATACTGCATGAATTGAAAGATCCACCTCAAACCACAAAAGCAATAGCAAATATAATGGAAGAAAGCTATATTAAAATTAAAATTAATAATGAAACAACCGAAAAAAAAAATTAAAACCAATAGAGGTCTCATTCAGTGAAGTGGATTATCACCAGTACTCTTCAATATATGTATATGGCAAACATTTCAAGAGAATGAAGGAAAAACAAAATCATAGGAATTAAAATAGAAAATAAAGAATTAACCAGACTTTTGTATGCTGACGATCAAGTTATTTTTGCTGAAAATGAAGACCAATTACAGAAATAACTACACGTATTGAACAAAATAATAGAACAGTGTGACGTGAAAAACTCAATAAATAAAACGAAATCAACAGCATTTCAAGGTAAAGAAGTTAAAAGATGCAAAGTGGTCATCCACAGCAAAGTAATAGAACAAGTGAACAAATTTAAATATGTAGGAAATTACATAATCCCCAATGGAGAAATCGACATTGCATATAAAAAGCAAAAATTCCTAGCAGTCACTGGAACTTTGAATAGACACTTCAATAAACAGATGTCTAGAACAACCCAAATAAAACTAATATAAAATAATAGCTAAACCAATTCTGAAATATGGCAGTGAAACATGGACTTGGGGAGAACGAGAAAAAAGACAAGTGGAAGTTGCAGAAATGAAGATCCTAAGATCGCTCGGGCTATAAAAGAATAGACAAGATAAGAAATGAAGAAATAAGAAAACAGTTATCCATAATTAGCATAACAGAAGACATCACAAACTATAGAAAGAACTGGAAAAACCACCTAGAAAGAATGAATAAGGACAGATGGGCAAATATTGCTTGGACATATAAACTAAAGGGAGACCGATCAAGAGGAAGACCCAAGAGGAGATGGGCAGAAGACTTTTTAAACGTTAAAGGCAAACAATTGCCTAATATGGGAAGCCAAGGAGAAGAAGTATTAGCGACAAAACTATATAGCTTCTGAGAGTTTTTGCTCTCTTAGGTTTCTACCTAGTCTCTAACGAAAACCAATGCGTTTGAAACAGCTGTCAGACTAGTGAAACCTTATACAATGAACCAATAGGAGGCGAATATACGGGTGCTCTGAGCGTTCGTCACCTCTTATAAGGTTCGGCTAGGGCAACTCGTAGTATGGCGGCGGTATATTCCCGCAAGTTCTCTGGTCAATTTTCGCACGAAACTTTTATAGTTTCTTTATTCGGCTTTGAAATGATGTTGGATTTAATATCCACTTAATTTATATAATTTTGCATCGACGAAATGAAGCCTTTTGGCTCTTTATTTTAGTAAATGATATAGATTCTGTGTTCTGATTAACCGATGAGAGAGAGAGAGAGAGAGCAATGAGTAGTGTCGATTGTTTACATATTGTGTTTCAGTTCTCAAGAAGAAGGGAAAAAAAATAACAGAAAAATATTTTAAAATGGCTTTTGATTGCCTGATGCCAGTCGATCAACAACTGTAAAATATGAGAGAGTCCCTTTTCCACTGTTGGATTAATTTGTACAAAAAGAGGACCACATCCATGATAAGTTATATTTTTATCAGATCATCTTAATAAAAAGGAGAAATTTAAAAAAAAAAAAACTTGATGAAAAAACTGGTCTTAACTTGATGAAATGCCTGTTAGGAACTCACGTTTGACTAATAAATTTGCCTACCACAGTTTCAGTTACAAACATCTTATTGAATCACTTTCAGCTACCAAAACATCTCCGATGTTTGTGCAGTCTTGATTTATTATCAGGGCGTCAGTAAAATTTAAACAGTCCAGAGAGCTGTGTGAATAAACAATTAAATTTGTTTGTTTGCTCGCCTGCTTGCTTAATCCAGTTCAATTCCTTTTGGGAAAACCCAGAAATAGGAAGTCCGGATTAAGATACTTGCCTATTTTAATACATTTTGATATTTAAATTCTTAAGTATAATGTTCGATTTTTAGCATCCACTTCGTGACTAAAAAGCGGAATTGTGCAACAGGAAAAAGATCAAGAGATTATGTCGTTTCGTAACTGGATTACCAGTATGTATTGTAGATAACGATTTGAAATGTGAAAATTTTTTCTATGTTCAGATTAAAGTCTTTGTGAATGACAATAGCAGAGAACTTCCGCATTTTCAACCGGAAGCATTGACCTCTAAGTACACCAAATTCACTTTTGCTATCTTTTAGATATTCAATGATTCATTTGGAAATACAATGTTACATTTTATTTACCATTTATATATTTTTATTGATCTAATCCGCATGTGCTGTTTACATTAGAATTACTTTGTTGCATTCTTTTCAATATGCGTAAAAAAATAAAATAAAATATAAAAAGTTTGTACACAGAAGAGTATTCAAGTATTTTTTTTTTTTTTTAACAGAGGCTTAATTACTTAAGGCAATTCCTAAATAATGTTTACTAAACCCTTTGCAGAAATAACGAAATATAAAATATGTTACATTTTTATATTTGTTTTAAAATTGTTGTGCAACAATTTTTCATTCCCGATAATAAACAAAAAAAAGTGAAAATCCCTCCATGGAGAACGAGTACCGAAGATTTAATTCGGTATGAATAAAAGAAAAGAGTATTATTAAAATGGAGGATATTATGGATCCAGGCATATTTTATAACTAAATATAAAAATAAACTTAAGATAAGTTTCGAAAATTTATCCAAGAGCTTATGAGCAGATAATCTTCGACGTTGTTGAAGTTGCCTTTGTTTGCACTACTTCAAAAAGTCACAAGCTCCGCCTAGGATCTCGTATGTTCAACTTTTATTAGTGCTTAAAATTAGGTTTCATTGACCTGACAGCTGTTTCGAATTGTTGGTTCACACCAGAAACCAGGAAGAACTTAGATAGCAAACTCTTTCAATATACGAGGGACGTCCAGAAAGTAAGTTCCGTTTTTAAATATTTTCACTGCAGCGCTGCGACAGCAATGGTGTGCAGGCGTGCTGAATTTGTTGAATCGTTAGCAAGGCGTTGGTGCCATTTTAAGATATTCTCGCAATGCGTACGCTTCTTGGTGTGTGTTTATAATGTCTGAGAAAATTGAATCGAATGAAGAAAGGACAGGTATGCACGATGATGAATGGAGCGGTCGACCATCTTTAGTAAATGACGATTTGGTGCGTTCAGTTGAAGAGAAGATTCGACAGAACAGGGGATGACAACAACAACTTCTCGCCACCTTCGGCTGGGAACAATTCCATCCCCCCCGTATAGTCCTCACCTCGCACCAAGCGACTTTCACCTGTTCAAACATCTGAAATCTTGCCGAAATAATGCTCTCGTTTCGCTACAACAGAACTTAAAGTACCATAGAAAAGGAAACGTTAAAATTGACTTCCTTCTCGTTATAGACAGTCCTCGTTACATTCTTTTCGGCCATTGTTGGTCCCTTCCCTCCCTCCCCCTACTTTGTTAATACAGTATTTCTCGTAAGTTTTTTTTTTTTTTTTTTTTTTGTATGTGTGTGTGTGCCACATTTTCCCTCACTCCCTAGGATTGTGACATCATTTAACGTCAAAAATTTAGTAACTCCATCTCGTTCTGTATTTCTTAAGATTAAAAAAAAAATTAATAAATAAATAAAATAAAAAATCATTTGTTTAAAGGAGAACATGACATTTAATAATCCTATTTAATAATTAATAATCCTATCCCTTATATTTCGAAAAGTGGCATTACGTTTATAAATGTATTAAGTATAAAGGTATTAAAATTCTAATTTATTTCTTATATAATTATTATTTTCTAATTCACCTGAGATTATGTAATGTTCACAGAATTCTACGATAAATATATTACACGTAAACACGCGCGAGCGCGCGAAGGTGATTCTTCTGAACAAATATTTTACAGTTATTTTACTATTATGATATTGTACGTTTAAATACAGCTGCAAGTGGGAGGGGAAAAAATCAATCTTTATGATCAAATAAATATCAATGCAAATATTCTTTTGTGATGTTGGTCGGCTAATAAGATGACGTCACAAAATTTGTTTTGTTGTTGTCAAAGGTTTTTCTCTAGCATTACAATTTTAAAATATTAAAATTTTATCGCTTTAGTTTCCAGTTATGATCGATGTAGGATTTTTATTTATTGAATAAAAACAATATAAATCGAAATAAGTGAATTGACTTCCAATATGATTAATAATATTTTTCTCAAAAACATGCGAATTAACCTTTCGCCCTATCTTCTGCTTTAGTTAAATATAATTCTCATTTCACTGCAGAATGTTACAGCACAGAATTTTATGACTCCCCCCCCCTCTCTCTCTCTCTCTCTCTCTCTCTCTCTCACACACACACACACACACACACACACACAAAAAAAAACCTAGCCATTCATTGACAGTTATTGCATGAATATTTTCGTGTTCAAACGGTTTGTCATTTATCCTCAGGCTAACCGTAAACCAATTCAAAAAATAAATAAGTAAATAAATAATAAAAAAAAAAAAATCTTTGTAATGTCACTCTTTCCGTTGTAGCTACGAAGTTCAAACTTCCATTTGGTCTAAATACCAGAGTGTTTGATTATTGTAATACTCTGAGTCACCACACCATTTATCAAAACCTTGCTCTAGAACCGGTATTCACACACAGGAGAGATACGGTCTTCTCCGGTTTTGTCTGATTCAACAAAATTGCTTCCTCTTCGTCCGTGAGTGCCAACCTTGCTTGGAAAGCAACCATTTCCGGTCTTTACGATTTGTTTTTTACGGGGGCATCGCACTTCCTCTCTCTCAGGTTACTGAGTTTGCAGGTGTGATTTAGAAAAACAATAATTTTAGTAATAAATATAATAATGAATAGGAATATCTGTCATGCAGATTAGACATTAAAAATAGTCTTTCTATATTTCTGTGTTTTCATAATAGAATTTATGTTAAGGAACTTTATAAGGATATGTTGACTAGAACCTTTAGTATTGCTTTAATGAAGTGATAACAGCAATTTAGCTGATGAATGAAGCTATTGCACTTTAAAGAATGAATTTTATGAAAAGGATACGTGTAACATGCACAATTTCTTTGGATATCCGTCCGGGGTTGACTGCGTCATATATTACACATGAAAACAAAACGTCAAGCTAGTACTGGAGAGATTGCACTGAAAAATCGATGACATCTCTTTCAGGAACAAATATATATACTTGTTGGCACCTGTACTGTTGCTCGGCGTTGCGATGTATTTTGAATAGTGCTTGATACAAATTGATCGTTTGGTATTTCCACAGTCAAGTTCCTAGTCTGTTCCTTCTCTTTCAATTGCAATACTGTATATACCGAAGAACTACTTTCACGAAAATACTTTCTGTTTGAATAACAAACAATCTCTTAAAAAAACGTGTGTATATATATATATATATATATTTTATGAAAAAAATTGAATGACTAGAACCGAGATTTAATTAAAAAGGTTTTAATATAAACACACTACTAGCTTCGGCCTGTAACAGCCTTCTTCAAATGACATTATAAAAGAAAAAACACTAAACATTGACGGTTAAAAGACTATGAACAACATAGACAGTTCTTTATACATAATCAGCATTAAAACGTTGTAGTTGTATTTGAAGCTGTTCTTTCATTGTTGCATTGTTGGGAGAGTGCGTGCTTGCTGCATCACGTGAACGCCAGTACATGATTACAGCTGAATGACTATCCGGGAGGTTGTAGCTTAAGTTGTTATTTAGATGAACAGGATTGAAGATGATTTCTCTCGATTCCACAATTTTTCTCTCTATTTCGTCACTGCAACGGAAGATGTTTGTAGATTTTTCCCAGCAGACTTTGTGACTTTGGTTATCATCATTAGGATTAGCCGAGAAGAGGATATGACTTGATAATGCACTTGCTCGCTGTCTCTTGTAAGTAATGTCTCTCATGTGTTCTTCCATACGCATTTCGACAGATTTGTCTGTCTGCCCGAAATAAGGAATATCGCAGTCACATAATATTTTATATACGCCAGGGTATTTGAGTTGATGATGACAAGGTTTTGGGTGGCTAATTAAGGAACGGATCTTTGGAAGTGGAGTGAATAAGGTTCTGATATTGTATTTTTTTGAATTTAATTAAAAAGGTTTTAATATAAACACACTACTAGTTTCGGCCTGTAACAGCCTTCTTCAGGTGACATTATAAAAGAAAAAACACTAAACAGTGAATGACTAACCTTGTTCACTCCACTTCCAAAGATCTGTTCCTTAATTAGCCACCCAAAACCTTGTCATCATCAATTCAAATACCCTGGCGTATATAAAATATTATGTGACTGCGATATTCCTTATTTCGGGCAGACAGACAAATCTGTCGAATTGCGTATGGAAGAACACATGAGGGACATTACTTACAAGAGACAGCGAGCCAGTGCATTATCAAGTCATATCCTCTTCTCGGCTAATCCTAATGATGATAACCAAAGTCACAAAGTCTGCTGGGAAAAATCTACAAACATCTTCCGTTGCAGTGACGAAATAGAGAGAAAAATTGTGGAATCGAGAGAAATCATCTTCAATCCTGTTCATCTAAATAACTACTTAAGCTACAACCTCCTGGATAGTCATTCAGCTGTAATCACGTACTGGCGTTCACGTGATGCAGCAAGCACGCACTCTCCCAACAATGCAACAAATGAAAGAACAGCTTCAAATACAACTACAACGTTTTAATGCTAATTATGTATAAAGACTGTCTATGTTGTTCATAGTCTTTTAACCCTCAATGTTTAGTGTTTTTTCTTTTATAATGTCACCTGAAGAAGGCTGTTACAGGCCGAAACTAGTAGTGTGTTTATATTAAAACCTTTTTAATTAAATCTGGGTTCTAGTCATTCAATTTTTTTCATAAAACTATGTATGTTAACCGAGTCAATAATCATTCTGTCATATATATATATATATGTAGGCTAGGCTATATATGTATATGTATATGTATATGTATATATATATATATATATATATATGTATATATATGTATATATATATATATATGTGTATATATATATATATATATATATATATATATATATATATGTGTGTGTGTGTGTGTGTGTGTGTGTGTGTGTGTGTGTGCAAATTTTTTTATCTTTGCAGGTTGTCTGCAAAGATAAAAAAATCAGAACTCCCTGGTGGACATAGGAAGTTAAAAAGGCAGTGAAGGAAAAGAAGAAAGCATATCAAAAGTTCCTGGCAAATAAGTCAGCTTTTGCTCTTAGAAAATACAGGCACAAATATAAGAAAGCTAAACACTGTGTAAAACTAGCTAAACAAACGTTATGGCAGGACTTTGGCAAGAACATAGAAAATAAATATCAAGAAGGTGGAAAGATATTCTGGAGGTTGTTGAAGAAGCTTAGAAATGAAGGAAAGAGTGCTGTAAAAGGAATTAGAGATGATAAAGGTGACATGAAATCGGGAGAAAAAGATATCTTTGAAGTATGGAATAATTACTTCGAAAAATTGCTAAATGAAACAACCAGTGATAGCATAGTGGTAAAAAACACTCAACAAGCATACAGTCAGGAATACATATCCATACTTGAAGTAGAAAAAGCCATCAAAGATTTGAAATATGGAAAGGCAGCAGGAATAGATGATATTCGACCTGAAATGCTGAAGTATGGTGGTATAAAAGTCTTACAGTGGCTGCACTGCATAGTTCAGAGAGCCTGGACAGAGGGACAAATTTCCGATGATTGGAGTAGAACTCTAATAGTAACCATATATAAAAAGGGAAATAAAATTGAACGTGAGAATTACAGAGGTATTTCTCTACTGAGTGTTCCTGGCAAGATCTATGCATGTATACTTGAGAAATGGTTGAGAAGAATTTTGGAAGAAAAGCTTGGTGAAAAACAAGCTGGATTCAGGCCAATAGCGGCTGATCTTCACTTTATGACAAATAGTCCAGAAAGCATGGGAATATAACAGAGATTTGGATCTGGATCTGAATCTGGATAACAGGACCACGAGATGGCGGCACTTGTTGAGCCGTCTCTCTTTGCTGTGTGCTGCTTAATTAGTGATAGCCTTGGGCCAGCTATCTCTGATTGGTACCAGTGGAGATTGAACTGCCCACTCAGTCTCCAAAAGTTAGATAGGGCTAAACGGCCTCGCCTACTCCCTATATACGGGAATAAAAAGGCGTTAGCTGATTTTTATATATATATACACAAATAAAATACAAATAAAAATACATTTGGGATTACTGATGAAGGTGAACAAGTATGTTTTATTGTTTTATCGTTCTGTTGCCTGCATATCTATTTTTGTTTTATTGTGTAATACGTTTTGTCATTGTTTAGCCATATTTTAATTATTATTTATTTTACCTGTAAGAATGTTTAATAGAACCTCTGAATTTAAATTATCTGGAAGCCATTATTAGAGATGCAATTAAAAACATCAGCCAAGAAATCTTGCTGTGGTGTTAGCGTGCCTTTTAAAACAGGCATGCTAAAGCCAGATCCTATACTACAACGGATTATTTTCAGATTTCGTGCATTATCCGTAACATTCTTGTGATATGCAGGGGGAAAGAAGAAATTCAACCTTTAAACCATTTTGCTCACTTGCATAACCTCTCTCTCTCTCTCTCTCTCTCTCACACACACACAAATTATCAAAAAAAAAAAAATTAGCTAACGCCTTTTTGTTCCCTTCATAGGGAGTAGGCGAGGCCGTTTACTCTATCTAATTTTGGAGCCTGAGTGGACAGTTCAATCTCCACTGGCAGCTAATTAGAGATAGCTGGTCCAAGCTATCACTAATTAAGTGGCGCGCAGTGAAGAGAGACGGCACAAGTGCCGCCATCTCGTGGTCCCTAACCATAACACAATATATTTAATGTCTGAAATAATGTGGGTTCTACGGTCGATTTTCTTGAGTTTACGGGACGAAAAACCCGAGTTTCTGGGAGAAAAAACCCGCTTGCTCATGCCAGAGATCGGCTAACTCGGGAACCGGTCGAAAAAAGCTTAGAAAAATTTCCTCAATTGTCGACTAGACTCGAAACAGTCTTTCTTCGTGCGATTAAGCGCCGTGGTGTGCAAATGCCACATCCACTGAGCTACACAGGCTATTACACACAAATTATTTGAAATATAAAAGGAATTAATTTTATACGAGAGTATCTGAAAAGTTCTCAATCTCGACCATAGATGGCAACACTATCGACAAGATGTTTTGTTTCTAAGTTGGTACATCTGTCATAAACATCCATGTGAAACTGCAAGTCATGCTATCAAGTAGTTTGTATTATACAGCTGTCTGGATCAAAAGTGTTGTCTGTATCCCTTGAAATGGATAAAATTGAGTATCGTGTGGTTATAAAATGCTTTGTAAAAGAAGGTTTAACGCCAAAAGAAATTTATTCGAAGTTGATAAAAGTTTATGGCACTCTTCTCCTTCGTTTTCGACAATTAAGAAATGGGTTGCCGAGTTTAAACTTGGTCGTACCAGCCTTGATGATGATCCATGTGAAGGACTTCCAAAAAGTGTAACAACGTCAGATATCATTGGTCAAGTGCAATATATGGTATTGGATGACCGGCAAGTCAAAGTGCGTGAAATTGCTGGGACTGTGTAGTCATTTTGCATGAAGAATTGCAAATGAAAAAGCTTTGCACAAGATGGGTGTCGCGCTGATCAAAAACTCAGGTGCATGAAAATCTCTGAACAGTGCTTAGTGCGTTTTAACAAGAATAAAACTGATTTTGTGCATCGATTTATTACTATGGATGAGACTTGGATTCACCATTACACACCAGAATCCAAACAGCAGTCAAAACAGTGGGCGCAAGCCGGTTGTTCCACGTCAAAGAAGAAAAGGTCATGGCATCGGTGTTTTGGGATGCTAAAGGTATTTTGTTTATTAATTATCTTGAAAAGGGTAAAATAATACCTGAGGAATATTATTCCGATCTTTAACCAGACTCTTTTGTCACGAATTTTTTTGTCACAAAAAAATTAGTGACAAAAGACCCAGTTTGCAGAAGAAAAAAAATCATCTTCCATCAGAACTTTGTGCAACTATCCACAAAGGTGCTTTGCCAAAGGGAAATTAAGGGATCTGCACTATGAATTGTTGGAACATCCACCCTATTCTCCAGATTTGGCTCCCTCTGACTTCTATCTATTCACTAAAACTCTTTCTCGCTAGTCAGCGTTTTTCTTCGAATCAAGAGGTGATTGCAGCTGTAGAGGGGTATTTTGCTGATCTTACTGAGAACCACTATAGGTACGGGATAATGGCGCTGGAGCATCGCTGGAATAATCTCCCTTAAGATTTAGTCTTAAGGGAGATTATGTTGAAAAATAAAAATATTTTTGAAATTATAGATTTGTTTTTTCATTGTTAGGCCGAGAACTTTTCAGACCACATTCATACATTACTGTTATATTTTAAATTTTATGCATTAATCTCATATTTATATTTTTTTCATAAAACATTAGTCCTAAAACGTATTAATTTATTCAAAGAAAGGAGAAAGTGACCGAATTTTTACGAGAATACTGCTTTCGAAGTGATGATTTCGAAGTGACAATCTTGGTATTGTATTACTTAAAAGATAATGAATTGACTCTCCGAATTTGTATATCTTGACTTTGGATAAATTTTCCTTGCCTGACAATTATTCCCCCCTTTTCCCCACCCATGAAAGGTTATTTGCAAACCTTTTTTTTTTTTTTCATTTATATTCAGCTTTATATATTTTCTTGTATTTTAAATTTATTTTTACATGGTCTGGACACCCTGCTCTAGAGACCAAACATGGAACTTTTTCAAGCCACTTCTGGCCTCCAATAAGCTGGACGGTGGTCACATACCAGGTGATGAAATTCATCTCCACCTAAAGAAACATCAATACCTATGGCGTGATTCAAACAGCAGCCTGTTGGTTGGAGAATGGGAATGCTAACCCTCTGCCAACCAGTCAGAAAAACCAGACCATTGTTGATTTTCTGAACTGTTTTGAACATAAGACTAAGTTACAGGAATGTTTCTTGCTTAATAAACCAGACAAATAGAAATATGAGTTGTAACAACAATCAGTTGTCAAAAGCATCTAGTAAATCACTAAAATATTTTTTTGTACTGTATAAACTTTGAAAACGAAAAACTCTGTGACTGTACTTTCTCTGAGCAAATGGGATTGGAAGATCGGCTCCAGAACAGTTCAGATTTATTCTCAAGACATTCAAAAAAATAAAATAAAAATTCATCGTTGCATTAAATAAGGACTTTATCACGATTGGTATATTCTATTAGAATCATTCTGCAATTTTCTTACGAACGTACTATAAATGGTATTTTATCTCATTACTTAACAAAACATACGACCTATGTCTCTAGAACGAAATGGGATAAATTGTCGTATAAAACTTCATGTAAAGTTTAAAGAAGAAAGAAGAAATGTTCAACTGTTTCCATGCAGTTGCGTGCACACTGCACAATGGTAGATTATCCATTTGCACACAGAAAAATCCGTACAGGGCCCCTTAAGCTATGTTACTTAAAATTAAATCTTCTAACACCTTTTCATCCCCCAAAAGGAGTAGTCAGAACTCCTTTAGTCTGAATTTATGGAAATCGATTGTCATTAGGAATTATGGCCAAAGTACACAAGACTATGAGGCCATTTACTTATTGTATTTGTTCTCTGGCCTGATTATTTTTATTGTAATTTTATTTTAATATTTACCTGAATAATGAAACAGGAGTTTTTGATGGAGGAGAACCTATCACTCCACACGAGATCAGCCAACTCACCTTCAACTGAAATTCCGTTACAAAGGTTCTTCGTGTTCTGGAGAGGATAAAAATTCTGTCCTTTCCAACCAAAGTGCATTACCAATAATGACTTGTTAACTGAGGCTCATTGGAAATTTGTAGACACCGTGTGCGTTCATCGTCATCATTAATTGAGTTCATTTATAGGGTTGATTTGTACACTTATGAGTGATGAGAATAAGTGAAACACAGCTCCCACTCCCACTCCCACTCCCATGTTACTGCCATTAGTGTATATGAAGTGTGTTCATATACACTAATTCAGTTTTTTCTGAGTTGCAGGGATTAAAACCAGAGTCATTATTAGGAAAAACCCTTCTTACATGTGACAAAAATCAGCTAACCTGTTGAAAAAGACTAGGAAAAAAAGTTTCATTATTTGATGACCAAAATAGAACTCATAATAGTCTGTTTCTGCCCATCTACTGTCGTAGACGTTCCACAAGGCTACAATGGCGCTACTTTTGCTTTCATCTGAATTTGTAAAGAGTATCAATCTCTGTTCCTTCCTAATGCTGGAAATCTGTGGTTAAAAATCTTGTGGATAATATTCCTTCAATATCCTTTTAAGGGCGAACTAATGAAGAAAAGACTGACGTTCATGCCCCTTTTATCTTCCCTTCATCTTTTTAAAGAGAAATTGCTTGTTCTTTGGTTGTGAATTATGCCTGTTTTAGAAGGGAAGGTCAAGAGATGAAACACCAAGACTCTGGTATGGTGGGCTTAAAGGAAAATTTTGAGATTAGAACACCAAAAAAATGTAGATTGCCAGCACCTCTAAAATTCTAATGTAAATCGAATTTTTTATACGAATCAAGAGAATAAAGAATGTTGTTTGAACTTAAATATAACGTTTCCAAACTACAAAGATATCGTCAGCATATTTCTTGATACTTCCGAGTCCAAGGATTTATTGTGGGAGAACACACCACTCTACTATGAGCAACTTACCATCTTTGCTGCTTAATCGTCCAACCTACATAGACACTACTACCATGAACACACAACTCAATCTACTGCCTACCATCACAAATAGTATTTTGCCTGTAAATTGTATATTCTCTTGTCCGATTTACCTTTATGTGGGATGAAAACTAAGTTTGAAGGAGAAAAAACCCTGTTGCCGCCATTATGAATTCTATTCTGGTCATCGAATAATGAAATCTTTTCCTAGACTTTTGTAAAAGGTTAGCTGATTTTTATCACATGTAAGAAGGATTTTTCCTAATAATGACTAGGATTTTAATCCCCACAACTCAGAAAACAATTGACTTAGAATAGGCCATTTCAAGACATTTCAGACCATTTCAGGAAAAATGGCCCGAAAATAAATCCTACAAAAACTCGCTCTAGTGGGGGAATGACACAGACTAAACTTTTCTACAGGAATTAACATTCTATGTTGAATCATCAAAATTCTGCGTGTTTGCTTTCTAGTGGCACTTTCCAAAGAATATAAGAAGGTTAATGAGAATACAGTTGCCAGAAAAGAAACAAGAACAGCTGACGCTCAGAACAAAAAACATCACATCACAATTGATGTATATAATAACAGTAATTTCAAAGAGAGATGTGGAAAAAGTCTCTGTACCTCAGCCGGTAGAAGCCTTTGGTTGTAAAGACGAATGTTCGAATCCTGTCTAGGATGCAAAGTTAGCCGGTCTCATCCGAAGTGAGTTTTTCTTCCAGAAACTCGTGATTTTCGTTCCCAAAACAGGAATACCAGCTACAAGAACATATAATTTACAGCTATACTAAACTAAAATTATGATAGGGTAGTTAACAAATAAGTTAACTACCCTATCATAAGCAGTCTCAGGTTTTAAGAAGACAAATTACTTATCCATGATTGCCAGGCCATTGAGCAGGAAACTGGAACAGGAAACCTTGAACAGGAAACTGGGAAATGGGATGAGATGAAAATAAAATATATTACTTTCAATTGATATGGATATAGGATATGCATAAGGTAAAACAGCCTGGAGCCTGTGTAGCTCAGTGGATGTGGCGTTTCCACACCTTAGCACTTGATTGCACGAAGGAAGACTTTGTTTCGAATCTAGTCGACGACTAGAAGAAATTTTACTAAGCCTTTTTTCGACAGGTTCCTGAGTTAGTCGATCTCTGGCACGGGAAAGCGGATTTTTTCTCCCGGAAACTCGGGTTTTCCTTAAACTGAAGAAAATTGACCGTAGAACCCACACTAATTTCAGACATTAAATATATTGTGTTAGAGTTAGGGACCACGAGATGGCGGCACTCGTTGAGTCGTCTCTCTCACACTGCGTGCCACTAAATTAGTGATAACCTTGGACCAGCTTTCTGATTGGGTACCAGTGGCGATTGAACTGCCCACTCAGTCTCCAAAAGTTAGATATGACTAAACGGCCTGGGCTACTCCGTATACGGGAATAAAAGGCGTTAGCTGCTGATTTTTTAAGATAAAACAAAGAGATGTATCTTCTTAAGGAGGGGTCATGGCATCCTTAATTAATTAATTGATTAATGAATACTAGCAATAATAATTGTGTTATGATTATTGTTGTTATTTAGAGACGACATAATAAGGTGCCTGTGTAGCACCTTATTATGGTGCTGTTGATAGGGGAGAACTCCATTATTTCGTATGGAGTTCTCTATCCTTTAGGATGGGTTGAGCCCTCCTAATGAGGGATGACGTATGTATTTTATGACTGCAGATCCGTGTGTATTCAAGGGGAAGTTTTCCTGTTCTGAGGGACGAAAAACCCGAGTTTCCAGGTGAAAAAACCCTCAACCTCGATATGACACAGCTAACTAATCTTTAGTCTGAAGATACCCGATAAAGGTTCCTCACGTCATGGACGAGAATCGAACGCAGGTTTTTCTGACCAAAGGCTTTGTCTATACCGACTGAGCTATGGAGGCTCGTGTAGCTCAGTGTAAGTGGCTTATGCTGCCCAGAGCACAAGACCACATAAAGAAAGAGAGTCGTAAGTTCAAGTCGCTGACTAAAGGAACTTTTACTAAGTCTTTTATTCGACAGTTTCCCGAGTTAGTTGATCTCTGGCACAGAAAAGCAGAGTTTTATCCTGGAAACTTGGGATTTTCGTCCGGTAAACTCTAGAAAATCGACTGTAGAACCCACATTATTTTCACACTGTAAACATGGTGTTAGGATTAAGAACTACGAGATGGCGACACTTGTCAGCTGCCTCACTTCACCGGATGCCATGTATAATTAGTGAATAGTCTTGGGCCAGCTATCTCTGGAAACTGAATTGATCCCTTATTCTTCAAAAGTTAGATATGAGCAAAACGGCATCGCCTACTCCTATAAGGGAATAAAAGGCTGATTATCTGATTTTTTGATAATAATAATAATAATAATAATAATAATAATAATAATCCTCTAACTCCTTTTATTCCCGAAAGAGAGGTAGACTACTCTACTTTAGTCCGGACTAACATTTTAAAAAACTGGTTAACAGTTAATCTCCATCCTACCATTCATTGATAGCAATTCCGAACTATCAATAAATCAAATTATATATATATATATGTGGAAGATATTGGCAAGCAGGGTTCTATCATTAGTTATCATTGATAGATAACTCCAAGGCCACAGATGACTTTATAGGCATCACAGGAAAGAATACGGCAGACAACTGCCATCACATCCTGGTCTTAAATCCTAATAAGTATGCATTATTGTTCAATATAGGGTGTGCATTCTACGGGTGGAATTTTTTTTTTTATTTTGCAAGGTGAAAAACTAAAGTTTTTGGGAGAAAAAAAACCTTCCTTTACCATGCCAAAGATCGACTAACCCAGGAATAACTAAAAAACATCCGGATAATTTCTCTAGTTTGTGACTTCAATCCAGTGCGCACCCAAAGGGGGAGGGACAGGGGTACGGGCATCCCCAAAGAAAAAGAGGAAAAAAAGAAACACTAGAAAATTTTCCAAAAATCTTATCCAAATTAAAATTCATTTTTTTATTTATGTTGTATCGTGTCTTCTATTTCTATACTACTTATGAATTACCGGTCACATAAGGTGGGAATACTCTATAGTTCTCGGGAATCACGGCTGCTGTGAACAGAAGGCGAACGAAGTGCTCAGGCGGACCTAGCGCTACTCCGTTTGCTCGAGCCGGACCAGAGGTGATCACGGGTATCATGTATTGGGGATCATTGCAGATGCTCAGTCATAGGTCGTATGCGATGCGTAGTAGTATGTGTATTCTCAAATCGTCTACTCAACTCGTCCCCCCTTCCCCAAGATTAAATCCTGAGTGCACCACTGCTTCAATCAAACCTGTAACAGCTTTTTTTTTCTTGCGGTCTAGCACTATAATGGATTATCCTAGAAAATACAAAAACAGGCATTCAAATTCAAAAGAAGCTCAGTAAAAGAAATCGATTAATGCGCCTCCAATTAGTACGTTTTCGATTAGCGCATAATTTTTTTTCTATACCCAAATTCGATTAGTGCGTCTATATTCATCTTAAAAATAAATGTTACAGATTTTAAAATTTTTCTATCTGTACAATTTTATGGCTATTTTAAAAAATCACTCACCCAGGAATAAAATAATTTGGTTACCGATTTAAAACATTTTACAAAGTTAATTTTTAATGGCATACTACACTATATCCATGTACACTATGTTTCAAATTTACTGCCAAAATTTATGTCGTCTGCTGAAGAAGCATTCGAAAAAAGTTTAGCTTCCAAGAAGCAAAAGAAAATCAGTGACTTTTTCACAAAGAAATAAAAACACTTTTTTTGTGTGTTTTGTACAAGAAAGTGATATTTTTTACGCAAATTAAATTATGTACTGAAGTATGCAATTTTTTAAGTCAGAATCCTAAACAATACAGGTACATACAAACTAATTTTTTTACTAAAATAAACTCTGAACTATATTATTTTTTGAGTTTTACATTTATTTACAGAATTAAATTGATGTACCATCAGAATCAGATTAGTTTTATCTTAAAGGCTAGTTATTATTGTCTCTTGTGGGAAAATTCTCAAATCCGAACAAGCATGATTTTTATTAGTTCGGATTAGCGAGATACCACTGTATTATAATGATTGAATTAGAGAGACTTCTTTCTACGTGGATCGAAGATTGTAACCAAAAACGGATCCCGCTAAGTACTGACCTTATTAATTCAAAAGCATTAAGTCTCTTTGCAACCTTGAAAGAAAGAGCTATCAATGGTGAAAAAAAAAGAAAGAAAAGAAAAAGAAGTCCAAGTGCAGGATGGTTTGCGCATTTCAAAAAAGAGAAATAGCCTACATAATGTTGTAAGGCGAAGCTGCAAGTGCAGATAAGGAGGTGGCCGCAAATTATCCAGAGATTTTAAAGAAAATTGTGTAAGAAGGGCGCTATTGTGACCAACAAATTTTCAATGTCGATGAAACCGGTCTTTTTTGAAAGCGAACGCCTTCCAAGACTTTACTGGCCAAATCAGAGAAATCTCAGCCTGGTTATAAAGTCGCAAAGTCGAATGAAATTACTGCTAGCAATATGCAAGCCGTTTGGAAGCAGATTCTTCCACATTGTGCAAATGATTTTAAAGGCTTTTCAAATTAATCTAAGTTAATTAAATCTCATTCTGAGAAATTGAGTGATTCCGACCTGCTAAATTTAGATGCACAGTCGGAAGACCCTGAAGAATATGAAGAAAATTTAATCACTAACAAACCCAAAGAGAATTCACAGAAACAATTTTTCCAACAATCGAAGTTTTTAAGCAGCAATGCTTAGAGGCTGACCCTGATGAAGAGAGAAGCAGTAAAATATGCAGAAGTATTAGAAGAGGCAATAGGGCCATACCCTGCCAAACTACTTTAGCTCAATTGTTTGTTAAGAAGACATAGAATAATAAATTTATATTCTGAATATATTTTATTGTCTTTCAGCTTCATGGCTTTCCTTTAACTAGGCCATGAGATATACCCTAATTCTTTTATAAAATAATTAAGGGGCAAAAAAGAAAATTAAAGATACCAAGAAATTTTATAAACTTGGTTTTAATCCTTTTTCCCCCAAGTAAACAAACTAAGATTGCACCTGAAGGATTTTCGGGTCTGAGGCAACTCGTGGTAAAGGTGGCATAAGCTCTGATCGCTTGCCTAAGTCTCCCATAATACATAGCATATATCCTTACGGACATGTATCATGCTAAGTATTAAGGGAAGGGTAACTACCCAGAGCGGTTTCGACTTTTATTGAGGTTCGTCAGTGGGAGCCAGATCCAGAGGTGGTGATACCAAGGTTGAAGTAATGCAGAACTTATATTTACCTATACGAGTTGCCAGAAGGTGCCTTTACCTTATTAAATAAAAATCTTCGGATGAGAGAAAGATGTAGAAGGTCAAAGCACCTTGTGGCAACTTGTATAGGTAAATATAAGTCTACATTACTTCAACCTTGGTATCACCACCTCTGGGTCTGTCACCCATTGACGAGACCTCGATAAAGGTTGAAACCACTCTGGGTAATTACCCTTTCCATAATACATAGCATGATACATGTTTGTAAGGATATGTGCTTTGTATTATGTGAGACTTAGGCAAGCGATCACAGCTTAAGCCACCTTTACCACGAGTTCCCTCAGACCTGAAAATACTTCAGGAGCAAACTTAGTTTGCTTACTCAGGAGAAAAGGATTAAAACCAACTTTAAAAATTTTCTTGGTATCTTTAACGTATAGCACACTAGAGATAAAAAACTTTCTAGGTCAAAAAAGAAATTTGATGAACCAATTATCCTTTTTCCCATAGGTTATTATATTCGTTTAGTGCGTTTTCGATTAATTCGATTAAAGAATGCATTAGGCGCACTAATCGAGGGATTGCTGTACTATGAGTTTCTTTATGTAAATTTTACTCATAAATAGCTGGAACCCTACTATATTAACATCATGTTTGGATTAAAGGTCAGATCATCCAGGAATCCAGCAATTGTTTCACGTCCTCGACTGAATTCGAACTGAAGGCTTTCTGACCAAAGAGCCTCAGACTGAGCAACAGTGGCTTCTAAGGCTATTAGATGGAAATAAAGGTCACTGAAAATTTCCTCATCTGGAAAACATTTCTTTTGTGTAAAAAAAGTGTTTTCCAAATTTCTTGCCGCGTGATTCCTCTTCTTCAGGAACCTTTCCTGCATGCTCCTTTATTTCCATAATTAATAATTTTTACAAATGCCAGGTATTGGAATTATTTGAGCAGTAGGCTATATAGCCATAAAAATAATAATTAGTATTTGAGCAGTATTTTATCACATTCTCGACAACAAAATTCCAATAATTATTTTATTTATATTTTGTATACAATAACACTAGAGGGCAGTACTAGTTGAGTACTGTTGTCGAAAGTGTTAGAAAACATTAGTCTTGTTTTTGTTTTTTTTTCGCAATTCAGTGCAGAATGACAGTAATGGAATTTTTTGGTTGTAGTATGATTGCTTTTGGTCCACCAATAGCCATGTTTTTAATTACGGTTGCTAGGGACCCAATCAGAATAATTATACTCATTTCAGCGTAAGTGTAATGTTGTAATCATTATTACCACGTAGGTGTTATATTTCGATAAATGATACTTGAATAACCATTAAAGCCTAACAGTAAGTGTATGTGTCTGTTTACTTGATGTAATTATTCTTGTCCACAATGATGAGCAGTAGTTCGGGGGACTATTCGCGTTGTTTTATTGGTGTCAGTAATAAGCATGTGTTATGGTAGAACACTTATCTTAGTTGGTCTGTATAAACATGGTAGTTTGCTTTTTGGATATGTTATCTGAAGCTCACCATTTTCTTTTTAACTTTGGGTTACTTTAGTTGCTCAACTGGTAAGGGATGTAGTATAGTATTATTACACGACTCATTGTTTCAAGTTCACACTGTGCTCTATAGATTCATTCGTCGTCCATATGCTGAATGTCATCTTTGGGCAACATTACGCTTGCAAGTCGTTAAATCTCGATAAATGTAGGAGTATTTCCAAAAATGTAAAGAGAAGGTTCAACAAATATATGTGTTCGATAAATATGATTGTCTCCTGTATGATTGCCTGCCTCTTTATAAGTCTGCCCTCAAAACACTGTAAGACAAATTAATACATCATCATATGCTTATAAAGGGTCCGTTAACTTACCTTTCATAAACGTATTTTATTTTTCCATAAGTAGAGTGATTTAATGCTATTCCCCGCCCCGCCTGTGTTACGTTCGCTGGAAAGATCTTAGTTGAAATCAGGGCTCAACAAATACGCTCACCTATGTGGAGGAAATTTTGTCAGCTGATGAGTGAGTAGCTGCAGACGGGAGAGAATGTAATATTTTTTTATTTAATAAAAAATAATTTTCTAAACAATTTTTTTAACTTTAAGAAAACAGAAGGATATGTGTAACATAAAATTATATTTTCTAAAAGATCAATGTTGATTTTACTATTCGTCCTATTATTATTTATTAACATTCTCCTTCTTGGAATGTTTCTTACATAATGGAAATGTTCTCCAAACAACAATATAGCACCACTCTTGACTTGTGTGGGATATATCATTTAAAAAAAGGAGTGTGTGGGTGGGGTCTTGGATGAGTACATTTTTTTTCCTTGTGGTGAGTAAGATTTTGTATAATTTGTACAGCCCTAAGTTGTAATCCTGTCTATTGTTCAAAGAACTTATAAGAGCTTTTCAACTAAAAAGTTACCTGTTGCTGTAATGAGGTGGCAAGGTTTTTCATCCTACAAAAAAATTAGCTGGCCCACTGAAAAACACACGTTTAACAGATATAGTGCAGTTGGCTATGTGGCCTTAGTTTGTCCATAATCCACACCAAACAAGCAAGTTTTCTTTCATGTCATCTCAGCCTAAGGCCATTGAACTTAGTCTGTTCTTGCAGCACTTGTAGAAAGGTAAATGGTGCCTAATTTCTATAGAAATATACATAAATGTTTTTAAAAACAGTGAATAGAATTTTTTTTTTGCAAACAAATTAAAACATTTTTAAAATTTTAGATCTTGCAAAAATTAGCTGGCCTGGTTGGCTGAGTGGTAAATGTATCCACTCTCCAGCCAAAAGACTGCGAATCCCATGGATGTTTGTGAATGTCTGTGAAAACAGTGATGGTGTAGATGATGCAGTTTGCTGTAGTTGGTGGATTTGAGTGGTGGAGACAGAGTTGTAGAGTAGGTACCCTCCCTTGATGAGTCTTTGGACTCCTTGGAGGTGTCACATAATGATATGAAATGATTCAGGTATATTTAACTTTTCGTAGAGGTGATATGAATAATACTAGTGTACTGTATTACTGGATTTTAAACTTGGGCAGAGTTGCCATATGACAGCAAAATTTGTTGTAAGGCATTATATTCATTTGTCATCCATATGCTGAACGTCATTTTTGGGCTACATTATGCCCATTGGTGAAATAGCTGTTTTATATGTTGGCAGTTCCCCCTTATAAGTTAAATACCATATAATATTTATATTAGATATCTTATAAATTATTCTCGACTTAACTATATTTTATCTAAAAGTTCTGTGTCATTTTTGGTTTCTTTGGATTCTTTGGCCTACTAAACTAGAATTGCTTTTTTTATTATAGCTTGTAAGCAATAAAATAGATACAAAGTAAAAAATTTGATAAAATGTGGCTAATTTTTTAAAATATTTATCTCATACATAAGAGGCAGAAGACCCTTTAACATATCCCTACTTGTGTGTGGCATGCAGGTGAGGATTGAGAAAGAAGAAATCTGTTGACATTTTTCTTAAAGAGTGGAGTTGATAATTGTTGGGTAGCACCTCGTGAGGAAGGCTGCTCCAGTGGACAAAGGTAGATGGAATAAATGAGAGGCACGTTTGGTATTTTGCAGCTGCACTGAAAAGGATGCTAGGTAATAACTGCTGCCTTTGTTTTAAAAGTCCTAGCATAAAGTGAAGGAATAATAGTTGTTACTTCATGGGAACAGTGACCATAGAAAGTACCTTTTTTTATATTTATCCCATACACACAAGAGGTACACGAACCCATAGCACATCAGTGCCGTGTTTGAAGTGTAAATGGGGGTTGAGAAAGAAGAGACTTATTGGCATTCTTCTTAAAGAGCTGTAGGTTGAAATTGTTTGGAAACACATGAGGAAGGCTGTTCTAAAGGACAGAGATGGATGGAATAAATGAGGAAGAAGAAAAATAAGTTCAGTGAGTTTGCAGTTGTATTGTAAAGTGATGTTGAACAGCAGCCGCTCTTGTTTTAACAGGCCTAACAGCAAGTGGAGGAATGATGTTTGCCAATTCACTGGAGCAGTGACCAAGAAAGTGATCACTGCTCTAGTGGTCACTTTAGGACAGAGCTGAAACATTGCATCTGTGAGATAGAGGAAGTGAGCCTGTGAGGGAAGGGTCATCTATGAGCCAAATTACTCTCCTTTGGACAGTATGAAGAATTTTTAAGGAGGTTTTTAGGTGCATTACCCCAAATATGTGTACAGTATTCTAAGTATGGGTGGATTTGGGATTTATATAGGATTAGTAGCTGGGTAAAATAGCTTCTTGAGCAGAAAAGAATGGCTAGTTTTTTAGAAGCTCAGGAAGCTATTGATGTGATGTGGTGTGATGTATTTGTGCCAAGAGTTGAAGGTAAATGTCAGGCCAGAGAAAGTTCATCCTGTTTGATGATGATGAAAAGGGAAGGTGAGCTGAGATCCCTTTTGCGAGAGAAAAGTCAGGACTGCATTTTTGAGGCATTGAAGGTGATTAAGTTATCCATATCCCACTGAAGGATGGTATGGTGATCAGCGTTTAAGGCATTGGTTACAGATGATCTTGATGTATGGGATGCCTGAGAACTAAAGGTTTAACAGGAGGATAAGTGAAGAATGCTATTGTTAGCAAAGTTATAGATAGGATTTGTAGTGATTGAGAATAGATCATTTATGTATAAGAGAAAGAGAGGTGAGAGAACAAAGCCCTGTGGTACTCCTGCATTGGTGGCAAAGCTCGATGAGAGGGTGCTGTTCGCCATGACATGCAGTGAACAATCAGAGAGAAAGTTGGTTATCCAGTTACAGAGGATGCCAGTACTTATGGAAGACAGTTTGCAAAGCAGGCCTTGATGGCAAACACGTTTGAGAGCCCTAAAAATGTCAAGGGCAACAGCACATATTTATCTGAACCTTTCCATGGCATGCGTCCAGTGGTGAGTGATATAGGCCAGAATATCAGCCAAGAATCTTGATTGGCAGAATCCATACTGGTGGTTGCTTATTAACTGTTGAGCTTCTAGGTAGTGAGGTTGCCCATTTATAACTTTCTTCATTATTTTGGAGAGGATTGAGGTGATGGCAATTGGATGGTAGTTGGACAGTTGTTTTTGTCTCCCTTTTTTTGGAATGGTTTGGATATACAGGGTGTTCGGGATAAATTTGACAGTTTCGTAAGGAAAAAGAAAATCTTTGTATCTATTAAATTTAATGAATTGACAAAAAAACATTACAGGCAGAGTTAATTACAATACTATCAACAAGATTTACTCAAAATAACCACCATTAGCATCGATCACAGCTTCAATTCTGCTTCGGAACCTCGAACAAGCTGATGCTACAGTCTCCCTGGGAAGGGCCGCAAAAACTGTTTTAATTTTATCCATTAACTGGGCTTTTGTATTACTGGAAGTGCGATTGGTGTCTTTTTCAACTGCGCCCCATACAAAATAATCCATGGGGTTAAGGTCTGGGGAGTTTGGAGGCCAAACATTTGGACTGGTGAAGTCGTAGAAATTTTCAGACAACCATTTTTGACTTTTCCCAGAGGTGTGGCAAGGGGCCGAATCCTGCTGCCATACATACGGCCTACCATTGCCTACCCTTGTTATCCAGGGCTTGACTACAGTTAGCAACTCCACGAACAAAGCCCGAATTCCAATGCCAGGGTTCTTCAACACCTGTTCCTGCAGATTTGCGAGGAATTCTGCTGTACGAACGCAATCAGATCGTCTGCTAGGGATCTTTCTTCTTGCTACATCCTCGTAGTCACCATTGCAAGTCTCTAGTTCATGCCTGATTGTTTTTACTGTATTCAGGGAGCATTGGGCAGCAGTCGTAATATCCTTATTTTGATGGCGGGCACGAATCATCATGATACAAGTTATTCTCTTCCATGATTCAGGTGGGTTCCAGCTATCCATCCTTTCTGACATCTTGTATGTGAATGAAGAAGGGTCCAAACTTTTAAATGAAGAGAAGTGTGTGTTAATACATGTAACTTACGGAAAAATATAATTAATTATAAATATGTCAAATTTATCCCGAACACCCTGTATGTAAGTTTCCACTTCGTCTTTGGGATAGGTGCCAGCTGAGTATAGAAGATTGAAGAGACAGACAATAGGAATTAGCTCTGGAGTACAATGTTTGAGTATAGGAGAGATGCCATTGGGACTAGATGACTCTGTAGTGTTCAGGTTGTTTAATATTCTTCTTATGTTTTTCTGCCATTCAGGAGTAGAGTCCAAAAGAAGGCCTATGACTACTGGTGTGCCACATGGTTCTGTTTTTGGACCTAATTTGTTCATTAATGATATAGAAAAGGATCTGAGAGGAACTGCTTAGTTATTTGCCAATGATGCAAAGTTGGGTAGAGTAATAGTGAATACACATGATGTCAGAATTTTGCAGGATGATTTGGATAGATTGGCAGACTGGGCCAGGGAGAATGGATGTTAGTTCAATGTGGCAAAGTGTAAGGTTATGCATTTTGGGGTGAAAAGATTATCAGCAATATACCACATTGGTGGAACCATACTCCAGGAAATTGATGAAGCCAGAAACTTGGGAGTGTTAGTGGATAGTGAATTAAAGTTTAGACAGCACATAGCTAAAGTGGCTAAAGCAGCTCATCAGATCACTCAGTTACTGAAGAATACTTTGACGAGCTGAGACAAGCAGGTTAATTTTCCTCTTTATAGAGCCTTGATAAGACCCCATCTTGACTACTGTGTGCAAATCTTGGTGCCAGGGTTTCTTGGTGATTGGGAGGAGGTAGAGAAGATCCAGAGGCGAGTGACCAAGATGGTAGCTGATTTATGGAATGAACCTTATGAGAACAGGTTGAAGATTTGTGAATTACCGAAACTGGTTGTTAGGCGGAAAAGGGGTAATATGATTGAGACATTCAAATTACCAAAGGGTTTTTACAGGATTAATTCAGAGGAAATTTTTCAGAATAGGTGTGGTGGTGGGAGAATTAGGGATCATCCGTGGAAACTGAGCAAGGGTTTTAGAAATAGGTTTTTTTACTTGGAGAGTGGTGAATGAGTGGAATAAGCTGCCAAGTCTGTTGTGGGTGCCGTGACTGTGAATGAGTTCAAAGCAAAGTGTGATGGATACTGTGTGAATGCTGAATAGTTCTTGACATGATGTTTAGGACCTCCCTTGGTGAGTCCAAGGACTCCTTGGAGTTGCCCGTAATCATAATAATACAGGCAAATCAGCCACAGATTTCACAAAATTTACAAAGAAAAAATATCTTGGTTGGCAGTAGATGGTGTTCTGTGTATCAGGTCACTTGCTAATCAAGTATATATTCTCCATTTGAATCAATAATGCTCTTTCAATGTTGTGAAAGCTTCATAATGCCATTTCTATAGAATTCAGGTTTGGAGGCAAAGAAATCGCATAGGGTCGATTTCAGTGCCTGTAATGTATTATGTTGTGTTTGCAACATTTCATTAATGAAATGTTTCAAACTTCGAAATAAGTGGTAATCTGAAGGTTCAAGATCAGGAGAATATGGAGGATGTGGAAGCTTTTCCCAGCCGAGTTCCTCAATCTTTTTACAGGTGATTCTTGCACTATTAGAGCATGCGTTATGATGAGAAAAACACCCTTTCGATTGACCAGAGAACACCTCTTTTCTTTCAGTTTTTCATCCCGTCAATTGAGTTGTTCACAGTATACCTCAGCTGCGATTGTTTGGTTTTCGAGGGGGAAGAGTTCAAAAGTGTAATACCAGCCATATCCCACCAAATGCTTAACAAAACCTTTAGCGGGTGAAGATCTTGTTTTGGCTGAGGTTTAGCCTGTTCCCCTCAATGAACCCACTACCTTTTGGTGATTGACATTCTTGTGAAGTATCCACTTTTCATCACTGATGACTACACAACTTAAAAATGAAGATTGAACCTCTCGAGAATGAAGAGCAGTGCAGATGTTGATGCCCTCCCTTCAGTTTGTGATGAACCCACTTGTCGAGCTTAGGCACTATTCCAAGTTCTTGCAAATAGAGATGGACGGTCGATGACAATGAATTGGAATCTTTTGCTAAATCTTCAACAGTTGCATTGACATTTCTTGCAATAGCAGCTTCCAGCATATCATTATCGAGAGAGACTGGGCACCCAGAGTGAGGGGAGTCTTTCAAGCTTAAGTCCCCTTGTCGAAATTTTTGGAACATTGCTGGCACTCTCGCACATTCAAAACATTATCGCCATACACTTCTTGCACATTTTTTTACGGTGTTAGCAACATTTGCCTTTTTTGAACTCATAAAGCATGATGTGCCTAATTTGCTCTTCAGTGACCTCCATAGTAATAAGGATTATTTAAATAATATCTTATAAATGATGTTCTTGCAAAGTGGAATTCCTTAGAATGAGACTGCCTCAGCTTAGCAATAGTTATAAAGCTTTAAACATTCCTGTTTAGACAAGCTGAGACACATTTGAACAAGTACAGTATAAAAAATGACATTACTTTTGGGATTACCTGATGATTCAAGAATTAAGCAGCAGCGATGGTAGGTTGTTTAGGGTATCACATAATAATAATAATAAAAATCTAGGCTTCGTGCCTAGCCAACTGTTATGCAATATTCAGGGGTGATTCCTTGGTTTTTTTTCCTCTCTCTTTTCTCAATTCACCTATTGAAAAATTTCTATACTTCTTGGATTGGATTCTGCATCAGTTCTATAAAAACCTTTAATAGATATATTTCTATAATTTCTTCTCTTTTCTGTTTATCAGCCAAATTTTGTAACTCACAAATGTTTATTTCTTATGACTTCCTCATCTCTGAGATTACAATAGACTAGATCTGTCAGATAACTGTCCTATACTATCTGTATAGTAAACAGGTTCACAACAGTGATAAATTCTGCTATTTTGGCAGAGACCATCAGAAATAAGTATATCTGTTAACAGTTTATTTAAAAATATTCAAGTAGTAGTAGTAGTAGTTGTGTGTGTAAATAGGTAATCAGACATATGCAAACTTTAGGCTTCTTCAAACCCATGTGTGGTTTGTTAGCATGAATCAGATAATCCTATATTTCACAAGTATGAACTTTTTTGCTATAAGGTCACAGAAATGAGGTTTCTTTATATCATTTTCATATCCTTATAAAGATATAATGAGAGATGATATTCAGTTATTAACACACATCCTATAGATGTCATTAATGGAATGTCAGGATTTCAGACCGATAGGGTACATAGAATGGACCAATTTCTTTCCATTTCCTGCTCTCTTGATATAACTCTATACATTTCTTACTGTGAGGTTATGTGAATAACATGTTTAAGATTAGATCGTAAATTTTTCTTTTATAGTTCACCGACTTTAGGTTGGATAACATACTTCTGTAGGTATTATTATTATGTGACACCTCCAGGGAGTCCAAAGACTCATCGAGGGAGAATGTGCCAACACCATCGAACGATTGGATTCCTTCTAACTACTAACCGTGCTCAAACCTGCTTAACTTTTTGTGAGCCATTAGTAGCAGAGACTCTACCAATCGATCAACCTTTGCTGGCAATGAGATGACAATATTCATTGTAAAAAAAATGATTATGCTCACATGGAACAGGAGTGTGGGGAAAGGGAGAATAGTTGAGTTTGGAAGAAAATATGGAGCATCAGTTGATATTGGCATTGCCTTTTGGTTAGAAAGATCTGGTTTAATTCACATCTAGGCTGCAAAGAACCTTCATTGGGACTTTTCAACTGAGGGTGAGTTAACTGGTCTTATATGGAGGTTGCAGGTTTTCCCTCCCAGAAAGGCAAACCAGCCAAAGAAACATACAGTTGATAACCATAATAAACTATATGCAGAGAGGATGAACCACCCTATTATAATCAGTAAGTTTCAGAGAAGCCAAGTTACTTGATTGTGATAAGCCTTTGAGTCTTAAATTGGGGAGGGGAGGAGGAGAAGATGGGTGATAAAGGTGAGTAGCTCAAGTGGGTATGGACAGATCACAGCTGAGATGTAGCATGAGTAGGATGTATAGACCAAAAAAATGAATTCCTGTGTTTACAAGGAGTATCAGAAATAAAGGAAATAAAATTGTTGCAGTGATTAATTAATTTGTTCAAAAGTTGTGGGAATATGTAAAATGCCATTGAATGAGTATGGTATCCTGACAGGAATAGGAATAGAAAGATATCAATTTTTTTTTTGTGTGTGTGGATAAAAAGGTTAAGAAGGAAGTGCTGCCCCAGTCAAAGTGAATATATAGTGGTTGTAGTTTTAAGGCAGAATGGTGTGAGGTGAAAGAAGATAGAATGAGTTTTAGTCAGATGTTGTTATAGGTTAGCAAATGGATAAGAGATATCATTATAGGTGATTTCACTTAAGGTAATATAGGTTGGAATAAAGAGATTTGAGTTTTTGAGGGGCAACTATCTTAGGTAATATGTTACACACAAGGATTAAGAGTCTTGGATATGATCTTATCATCAGTGGATGTGATTGTGAATTGGGTGTTAAATCTCTCTAGTGTAAATGAAGTGACCATGAGGTTCTCATCTGGGTGGTGGTCATCCATGTGACTGCTGCTGTGAGGAATGGATATATATATATATATATGAAACTACAAGGCTGCTGATTATGAACATCTTAGAGCTTGACATTATAGCCTGGAATGAGAAGTTAGAAAAGTGATATTAATGCTGTTTCTAATGCTTGTCCACAGATCAAGAGGTGTTTTAACAGCAGCAGTGTCTGAATTTAATCCAAAGGTCTTGAAGTTAGTGATTCAGCATGCAATCTAGAAGAAGGCATTATCAAGACAGCATGAAGCAAATAGTAATAATCAGTTGCATGAGGACTATAAAGAACAGGCTAGGAAGGGAAGGTTATTTGGTTGGTAAGAATAGCCAAAGTTCAGTATGAGTGACAGTTGGTCTATTAGGTCATGAAACATCCTAAAGAGTTATTTTGATATGTGGAAACTAAAAGAATGAATGATTGTTGAGGGATAGTGTTGGTGGATGAAAATAGAAGATTATAATCGCTACAGGAAACATGATTGAGCTGTTCAATGAGCAATTCAGTGAAATATGTTTCATCTTCATAAGTTGGCATCATGAGGAGCATGTAAGATGGAATGATTGAAGAGGGACTAATGTTGAGTGAACAGAGGAGGTATTTGAGGAGTTAATTTTAATAACAGGTTTATTACTACTTTTTAGTGTGTTATTTATAGACTGAAAAACACTTTCACACATGGATAAGATATGACTTAATTAAACTACTGAATTACAGTATGTATTAGCATCTTTTTTTTCTATTTTTGTGTCAAGTAGTTTTTGACAAAAAAAAAATGTTGAAAGGTTCATAGAATATGATATAAAGCTTGTCATGGTTTTTATAACTTTAACAGGCATTAAATTTTGATTTTAAAATTTATATCAGTACTTTGAATCAAAATATTATTATTATTATTATTTTGACACCTCCAGGGAGTCCAAAGACTCATCGAGGGAGAGTGTGCCGACAGCATCGAACGATTGGCCCCTTCCAACTACTAACCGCGCTCAAACTTACTTAACTGAGCCATTAGTAGCAGAGGCTCTACCAATCGACCAACCTTTGCGGGCTCTAGAACACTAATAGATTATAAAAATTGTCGAGTCAAGTGACACATTTTTTAGTATGTTTGCCAGGTTTTTTTGTTGGCACTCCTGATATCTTCAAATCTGATCTGATAATCATGCAAAATATCGTTTATTTTTTATAGCCCTGCAAGTGTTTATTAAAACATTGCAACTTTCAAAAATATAACTAATTACCATCACAGTAGGTTTTATCTTTTATGCACTTCAGCTCTGTTAGTATTTCATGGTGCTTGAATTAGCAAACATATCCATATTCTTTCTGAATTGTTAACTGAAAATGGTATTCTGATGTGGAAGCCCTGGGTTAGCATGGTATTGTCACCATCCTATCCTGTTTGAGCAGAATAAAGTCAATGTGTCAGATATGAAAAATAAAATGAATTGTTAAGAATTTAGATTTATAAACATGAAAAGAATGTAGAATTTTGAACTAAATAACAAACACCTTTGCAGTAGTAATTTTTTGATTAGTTTTGTAATTAAATACATCTGTAAATGTCAACTGATTCTCTAAAAGAAAAATCTTTCACCAAAAAAAAAAAAAACTTGCATCAAGGGTAGCCATTCTATGCATGCTGAACATATGGGAGAAATTATCTATGGAGTGTGAAAAGAAAAAAAAAAAAAAAATAGAAATTCCTGTTTTTATACATTGTACTTCAAATGAAAATAATTCTGAATTTTGACCAAAAAAAAAAATCATTTTAACCTTTCAGGAATAACTTTGACAAGTGTTTACCCCCAATAGCATATGGTTGTAAGTTGTTTATATCTATATTTCTCAAATTTCATATATTAACTATGAATTTTTTATATATTACAGGGCTTTTTTTTGGCTTTTATCTTTATTATTGTCATCACTGCTTTGGTATGTAGTTGTTCCACTGAGAAAAGAGCTAGCATTTGGTGTAGTGTTTTCTGTTATATTTCAAGAAACATTTCGATATCTCTTCTATAAAGTGCTTAGGTAAGCATGTCCACTCTTGATATGAAAATTAAATTTATGTAGTCAAGTTTTTTCTTTCCTCCCTATGATGCTTGAAATTGTACTCTTATTCATGTGCTTAGAAATAACAAATACAAAAACTCAATCATAAATCTCAAATTAAAAAATTTGGTTTACTGTTTATTTTTTTTATTATACAGTAAAGAAAAATGTCAAAAGTTTACATAATTTTCAATATTGCTGTGATTTGTGGAGGGCCTCATAGCCTTAGTTGTCACAGTCATTTCAAACAAAGTTTTATGTGATGTACAAATGATCAAGAGTAATCAGTCTTTATTTTTTATTTTAAATTACTACATGTCTTTCAGGCACCAATTAGTCATAAATTGCAAAAATATGTCTATTTAGATATGTTTTGCAAGATACTTGTTTATCTGCTTATCTATATAAATTATTATGGAACTCTGGCTGGGTAGATTTTTATGAAAATTTGTTGAGTCATGTATTTTTTCTCCAATCATGCCATTTGTAGAACACAAAGAGACAGATGTATAATTTTATATATTAATAACTCTTTCTCTGGCTGAATGAAAATTTTTATTATCACCTCTAGGAATCCAAAGACTCATTGAAGGAGGTATAACTCTCCATCTCCGTCACTTAATGCATCAACTACAGCAAACCACTGCTACTCTCATCACCAACACCATCTACTGCCCACCATCGACAGTGTATATATATTTAAAAAAAAAATTTTTTTTGTCTGTAAATTGCATGTATTCTCAAGTCCAATTTTCTGTATGCAAGATGAAAAACCCCAGTTTCTGGGATTTAGGGTGAACATATGGTTCAGTTTTTGTTTTAATCAGATAATTTTCTATTGGCATATGCAAAATGATTCAAGCTGATATCAATAATTCTGAACTGGAAGTCAGGCCAAGGTCAGCAGTTATCCAAATTAGTAATACATACACATGAACTGTAGCTTATATCTGTTTGTATGTACAACTGTCAACAGATGATGACATATGGTAATACAGGCTATTCTGAAAGTTACTCCTTATATTTCTCCAAGAGGAAAACAGTTTCACAAATGGCATTTCTACCTGGTTCATTAAAATAGATGTAGGATAGGCACCTGTCACCATGTTGTTATTGACAGGGTGCCTTTTAACTGCATGAAGCACGAAGAAGAAGGGATTAATGGCACAGCTGTTTCTTGGTGTATTATGCTTTTCTTTATACATCTTTAAAATCAGCATTACTTTCTTTTGAACATTGTTAGTATCATCTTTGGATTTTTAAGAGCCTGCCAGTGATGATGAGAAATCATTCAGAGCTAAGTCTTAATAATAAACAGTAAGGTGCAATTTACCTATCTGCACCTTACTGTGTTTTCATCTAAATTTAGCTGTTATTAATCAAGTAATGGTATCTATCTTATTGAACCATATATCTTGTTTCATATTTTCATTGGTCATCTTGTTGAATGTTGGATGACTGCTTCTGTCATTATTATGAACATTCTTTAGCAGTCAGAAGTGCTTGTGATAGTACTTTATTTGCACAGGCCTTTAACATTTCAGGCATCTCACTTGAAATTTCTTGACCATCACACAAAATGTAATGTTAATTCATTGTTTTGAATAAAGATTACTCAACTTTATAACAATGCTGCAGATGACACCTAACTTTTTTTTGTTGTTGTTCTGGCTGCTAGTGGTAATAAATAATGAATTAATGCAAGTTGCAACATGCCTTGGCATGCCAGTTGACACCTAACCAGTTGACACCTGCAGATGACACCTAACTTTTTTTTGTTGTTGTTCTGGCTGCTAGTGGTAATAAATAATGAATTAATGCAAGTTGCAACATGCCTTGGCATGCCAGTTCCCTTGCATATCATATACTCAGTATAAAATTAGTTTGATTACACATGATGATAACATGATTTCTTCATATTAATCCCAATTACTAAAACTGAGAACATATAACCTGTTATTGTAGGTGATCCAAGGTTTGATATACTGGAGAAAAATTCAAAATTCTTTCAAATTAAAGAATGTAGTTGCTTGGAAACAGAATAGATGAATTAACAGGAGTGGCTAACAGATGTTCAAAGCTGGAGTGAATGGATAATGTTTTGATTCTTGAATTTTCACAAGTTCTGACAAGAATGGTAATACTTGTAGTATAGATGCAAGATGAGATAATCAGTGCCTCTGGGCTGTGGAGTCAAAAATAAGAGTTGGTAAGATTGAGTCAGTAATCAGCATGATTATTCTCAGTTAAAGAGGTTTTTTTTTTTTTTTTTTAAGGCTTTAGAAAAACCTGAGAACTGGGAGTATTATTCCGATGCTAGCTGGATCTGGGATTTGTGGAAGTAATCCTACTTTATAAATTCTCATTTTTAAATATTGGTATTATTCAGTAATGAAGCAAATTTCTAACAGTTTTTATAGCAGAACATTAATGCTGTATGTACAAAATATGTTATCAAATTGTGTATGAGAAATTGTGTACATAAGAAAAATTTATTTTACAAACTAAAAACATTTTTGGTTGCAGTCATTTTCATCGAATGTGTAAAACAAACAAGCTAACTTTGATTTCAAATGCTAAATTTTTTCAGCAGTCATCTATTTTAGAAAGAAATTTGTTACAAGACAGCAATAGCAATCAACTATTTCACTTACAATGGAAACATAGCTTCTGTATATATTGTTGATTTAAAAAGCTTCAATTTACTTTTAAAGCCATTCAAATGACCATATAAGTTGGCAATATTCTGTTGTTTGTCCTGCAAAAGTTCAGCTCATTCAAATGGTTGGTCATATCTGTTATAAATGCAAGATTTCATAAAAATATGGGATCTTGCATTTGATTTTCAAGTTCTGTTGCATCAGACTTCACATCATTTTTAAGAAATATGGGTATTTCTTTCCGAATATCAAAAAAGTGTTCCAGACATTTTCCAGCACTCAACCAGTGAATATCAGAATGAAGGAGCAAATCTCCATATGCAGCATTCATTTTGCTCAAGAAATCACGAAACTTACAATGAGTCAGAGATCTATTACTGCCTTGTATAATATTAGTTATTTTAATAGCTACTTTCTTGGCATTGACTTGACATAGAAATTTTCCACAGAGTGCTTCTTGGCGAATTATGCAATGCGTTGTAGGGCAGTTAAAATTATTTTTTTTCATAGTCCACAAAAGCTGCTTCCAGTCCCCATCATAGCTTTGGTCCCATCTGTTATGATGCAGGAACATTTATCGAATCCCCCATAGTTCATAACAGAGTTTTGAACTGCTTCGAAAATATCAGTACCTTTAGTAGTCCCATGTAAAAAGTCCTCTTGAATAGTTCAAACAAAAATTAAAAGTTGACTTACATCTGCTTGATCAGTGCTTTCATCCACACACAATGAAAAATACATTTTGCTATTAAATCAGACAGCTTTTGTGATACATGTTGATCCATGTGTTGTACGCATCTTGCAACAGTCTGTCAAGATGATGCCACTGTTCGAACTTCTCAGCTAATTTCGGCTCATTAAATTGTTTTGCCATTTCAGTTGCACATTTCTTCACAAACACACCATCACTAAAAAGCTTTTTTGCTTTCACTAACTCCAATGCTACTTTGCACAAAGCAGCAAGACTTGAACTTTGTTAGTGCTATGTTTTGCAAAATAACTCATTTAGTGCATCAATTTCTTATATTCTGTAATAATGGTGCTTCTTGATTCTTCAATATACATCTCAAATGTTTTACTGCGTAATGTAAAACATTTGAGGAGTAAAACATTTCAAGGCAAGGTATGATAGATACTGTGTCAATGTAGAATAGTTGTTCTTGACATGATGTTAGGGCCTCCCTCGATGAGTCTGTCGACTCCTTGGAGTTGCCCGGAACAACAACAATAATAATGTAGTGTAGTGTCATTTCACATTATACTCTTTAGGCACTGATAAAACTTGCATGCAAACAAGAAATTGAATTTTATTCTTGTTGTTTGTAATCAAATAGTCTGATTCCCGTCAGCTTTGATACACTCGCTTTTCATCTTCAATTTTCTTTTCTTATTAGGCATGGTTGATTGATAAGTTGTAATAAAATTTATTAAGTAGAAGTAGATTACTAAAGATAACATGGAAATAAATCACAATGTGTATCTAGTAATTTGGTGAGCAACAGTGACACAACCTCAGTAACTTGCTCATGTTCCCTGTGAGCACTGGAGCATGTGCTTTGGAACAAAACATTGTAAGAACGCTTCTTTGGCACATCTAATTTTTCAAAAACATGTGATTATATAATGATGTAAAAACACCAAATAAAATTACCAACATCGAGATTATCAATTAGTGAGAGAATAAAAGTATCTAATACTTATTCCATTAAAATTGGTATTTTATTTTTTCACTCATGAAAATCAAAACCCACAGGTGGGCTGCACAAAACCCACAGGTCATGTTTTGGACTGCCCTTCTCTAGTTCATCAGACAGACATTCGGTAGGATTGAGATCAGGGCTCTGTGGAGGCCAGTCAAGTGTAGTGACATCATGTCCACAAATCACACAGTTACAGCCTTATGATGCGGTGCATTGTCTTAAAGAGACAATGGTCAGTTTTGTAGAAACAACACAAAGCAGGAAGCTTTGCATTGCCCAGAATGTTCAGATACCTCTCGCAGTTCAGTATTCGTGGCACCACAAACAGAGGTCCGAGACGCCAGGAAATTATATTCTTCGTTTAATCCTTTATTTATTAGAATATAATTTCATGCATCTTTAATGTATAGTATAACCAATTGAAAAAACCTTCAACATCTAACTCTAATCCAGAGTATTTTGATAATAATGTTTGACACCTTTTGGCTACTTGTATATGGAAATATGACTTCTGCATTACTTCAACATTGGTATCACTTTAGAATCTGGTTTCAACTGATGAGAACTCAATAAAGGTCGAATTTTGTTTCATAACTTGATGAAATTCCAAGTGTACCCTAACAGGAGAGATCTTGCTTGGAGAATTGCATATGGCCACCTTCCAGTCACTACCATCAAATAGAGCTACTTTAACATCGGAGATCCAATCTGTGACATCTGTTACTGAATAGGAACATGCATTCAACAGTTGTCTTCTTGCCATGTGTAATGTGTTGGGCATTCCATTACTTACAACAGAACAGGTTATTTTTTTACAATACCTACCACCTCTCAGCAATGGGAAGAGAATTTTGATTTTTATAATTAATGAATTAAAATACCATTTATGGAAGGTTAGAAAGAAACATGGATTTGAAAACCAGCAATATGACATCCAGATGCTTTATAATATTGTATTGAGGAAATTTTATTGTTCAGTTAGACGATTTTGTATTCAGAAAGAAGCATTCTAGAAGATATCAAATTTATGACTAGATGGTGTAGACAACCCACATTATGCAATATTCACCAGGGGGAGATAAAATTCTGTTTATTCTTGCTATGAGAAGTTTTTTAAATAGTCCCATTCTGTTAATTCAATGTGGTCTTATAGTCAATTGCAGGGATCTGGAGAGTAATACCAGACAGAGAAAGCCAACTCAAGGCAGTTAACCCAGATGGGGCTAACCACCTGGGTATTAGTCATCTTTGCGCTTTAGTTTCAATTGGTCTTTTGGTTGTTCATCTATATGACATTGGTGATAAAAGAAAACTGATCGCTCTTGGCTATATGATGATATAAAAGAGCTGAGGCCTTTTCTCCATCTCTCATGCTATTTATCTGTCTTTCTTTCTCCTAATACTATCAGGCTCTCTTGCACCCCTATACTAACTACTCTAGGCCTATGATGAGCAACCCTTTACTTTTTCACCTCAATAAAGGTCGAAACTGGTCTGGGTACTGACCCTTTCCATAATACATATCATTATACATGTCTGAAAGGATATGTGCTCTGCATTATGGGATACTAAGGCAAGTGATGTGAAGTCCTTTTTCACCAATGCCTCTATATACGAGTTGCCTAGTCCTGAAGATGCTTCAGGTGCAAACTTTGTTTGCTTACACTTGGATAAAGGATTGAACGAATAATATAATTTCACATCACCAAATTCCTGCCATGTACCCTCAAGAAGTGTACAGAATGTGATAGTACTACATGAAAAATTGGCATCATTACTTCTTAATTTCCTATCTACAATTTTCCTCCAAATCAGTCTGTTACTTGTCAAGACTCCAACATTATCAGATCTTATATTTCTATCTTCTAAAGCACTTTTTACCATATCAATCCACCTATATCTTGGTCTTCCTCTGGGTCTTTTTCCTGCCAACCTGGCAGAGAACCCTTGTTTTGCTAATCTTTCTTCTCCCATTCTGTTTAGGTGACCATACCACCTGAGATTAGCTCTGCTAACACATTCCTGGATACTGACAATGTCAAGTTCTTTCCTAATATCCTCATTTTTAATATTATGTTGCCATTGATGCCATCTGTTCATGCCTCTAATCTTTCTCATGACTCTCATATCTGCAGTCTCTAGTCTTTGGTCAAGTGTTTTACTTCTGACCCAGCTCTTAGATCCCTCAGTTAAAATTGGTTTGAACACTGTCTTTTATAGAGATAATTTAGTGTTTTGACTAATTTCTCTTAATTCCATATAAAAATTCACTTGACTTCCTACCATACCAGCTTTGTTGATTCTGTTGTCTATTTCCATATTTAATTTACCATCTTCACTAAAAATCGTGCCTAAGTGGCTGAAATGTTTTACTTGTTCTGTGTAGTTCTCCATTCAAGATGAAGTTGATATTTTCAGTGCATCTGCCTATTTTCATTGTCTTTGTCTTGTTATTGCTGACCTTCATACCATATCTATTACAACAGTTATTCAATTTGTTGAAAGTTTATTTTTCACTTGGTCAGAGTATAATAAATTTAGTTTAATCCTTTATCCAAGTGTGGGCAAACTGGGTTTGCACCTGAAAGTATCTTCAGGACTGGGGTAAGGTGGTACAACACTAGGGAAACTCCTTGCAAAGGTGGAACAAGTTACCAACACTCCTGTCTCAGTATCTCCCATAATGCAAAACACATCTCCTTGCGGATATGCCTAATGTTATGCATTAAGGGAAGGCCCACAACCCAGACTAGTTTCGACCTTTATTGAGGTCTCTTTAGTGGGAGCCAGGCCCAAGTGGAGATACCAGGAAGAAGCATTAGCAGGTCATCTCTACCTATAGGATTTGCCAAATGGTGTGCCACCCTTTTTTTAATAAATTACTCTGGATTTAGAGAAAGATGTTGAAAGTTTATTTTTCACTTGGTTAGAGTATAAGTGTTGTACCACCTTACCCCAGTCCTGAAGATACTTTCAGGCGCAAACCCTGTTTGCTCACACTTGGATAAAGGATTAAACTAAATTTATTATACTCTAACCAAGTGAAAAATAAACTTTCAACATCTTTCTCTAAATCCAGAGTAATTTATTAAAAAAGGGTGGCACACCATTTGGCAAATCCTATAGGTTGAGATGACCTGCTAATGCTTCTGCCTGGTATTTCCACTTGGGCCTGGCTCCCACTGAAGAGACCTCAATAAAAGTCGAAACTAGTCTGGGTTGTGGCCCTTCCCTTAATGCATAATATTAGGCATATCCGCAAGGAGATGTGCTTTGCATTATGGGAGATACTGAGACAGGAGTGTTGGTAGCTTGCTCCATCTTTGAAAGGAGTTTCCCTAGTGTTGTACCACCTTACCCCAGTCCTGAAGATGCTTTCAGGCGCAAACCCTGTTTGCTCACACTTGGATAAAGGATTAAACTAAATTTATTATAGTTATTTAATTTATTCAGGGAATCTTACAGACTTCTAACAGATTTATTTAGAAGTATAACATCGTCTGCATAAAGCAAAGAGCTGACATTAACATCTCCAATTTTGATATCATGTTTAATACCACTTTCCTTCATAATGTGATCCATATAGATAATGAATAACAGAGAGGATAATGTACATCCTTGTCTCACACCAGATTTAACATTAAACCATCTTACTGTACTTCCTTCAATTCTAACTGCTGACTTACAACTCAAATAAAGACTAAGTATTGCTTGATATAATGTCTCACTGACACCATATAACTGCGTATTGAATAGCTTCTCTCTCTTGGTACCTTGTCATATGCCTTTTCCAGATCTACAAAACTTAAATACAGATCTTTGTTATATTCCCATGATTTCTCAACTATTTGTCGTAAAGTGAAAATGCTGACAGCCTCTATTTGGCATGAATCTAGCTTGTTCTTCACTAAGCTTCCTCTTTCACAATCCCTTCTCAACCGTTTCACAGGTATCTATCTATCCTTCTCATCCGTCCTAGGATGGGTTGAATCCCCTCCTAACGAGGGGGTTACTGTTGTATTAATGCAACTGGTTCGCCACTCCTGTGCTGCATACCCTTAGGGTGATATTCGTGACTCTAATCTGTGTGTGTTCACTGGACCGGTTTGCCTGCTTGTGGGACGAAAAACCTCAGATAAATGGGGGGAGGAGAACCCTGCTGTCCACGTCCAAGACTAGCTAAGTTGGTTATGGCTGAGGAAAATCCTTAATCTTCTCATGTCGTCGACAGGAATCGAACCTGGGACACTCCTTCCCCAGGCATACAGTTGCGAAGTGCATAGCCACTAGGCTAACTCCGTGGACTTCCCAAGTATATTTGCATAAATCTTACCAGGAACACCAGTAGAGAAATACCTCAGTAATTCTCACATTCAGTTTTATTCCCCTTTTTATATATGAGTTCTGTGAGAGCTCTACTCCAATCATCTGGAATTTGTCTCTCTGTCCAGGCCATCTGAACTATGCAGTGCAGCCACTGTAAGACTTTTATACCTCCATACTTGATTCTGTGAAATATCATCTACTTCAGCTGCCTTTCCATGTTTCAAGACTTTTGATGGCTTTTTTTACTTCAAGTGTGGATACGTATTCCTGATTGCATGCCTGGTCAGTGTTTTTTTACCACTGTGCTGCCACTGATTGTTTCATTTAGCAATTTTTCAAAGTAATTACTTCATACTTCAAGGATATCTTGACTACAATTTTTGTGTCACCTTTATCATCTCTAATTCCTTTTACAACACACTTTCCTCCATTTCTGAGCTTCAACAACATCAGAATATCTTTTCACCTTCTTGATATTTATTTTCTGTGTTCTTACCAAAGTCTTCCCATGACTTTGTTTTGCTAGTTTTACACAGTGTTTAGCTTTCTTACATTTGTCTCTGTATTTTCTAAGAGCACAAGCTGACTTATTTGCCAGGAAACTTTGATATGCTTTGCTCTTTCCTTCGCTGCCTCCTTAATTTCCTGTGTCCACCATGGAGTTCTGATTTTTCTATCCTTGCAGACAACCTCACCACATGCCTCTCTGGCTGAATCAATCAGTGTTTTCTTCAAGGCTTGCTGCTGAATCTCCAAGATTTGGTTCCTGTTCTCAAACTCTTTCATTTTTTCTTCAATAAACTTTGTGTATTTTAGTCTACAGTTCACATCTGAGAGCTGTTCAACTTTTATTTGCTTTAAAACTTTCTTATATGTTCTTCTTTTCAATATGAAATTCAGTTTTATTCTCTCAAGACTAAATGGTGATCACTTCCAATTTCAAATCCTCTGTACACTCTGGTGTTCTGCACCAGGGAGAAATTTCTTGGCATCTTTAATTTTTCCTATCACAATGCCTCTCTTAAACTCCATCAGTTCCATTCTTGCATCCATTTCGCTTGTTCACAGTTACACTGTCTTGTAAGGATCATATTCCTCCCATTTAAGCCGGCTACAAACACGACTCATTATATGGCATGATGCACTTTGCCTACAAGACTTATGAACAAGAGTGTCCGTTGACTTCTTACCAAGCATTGTATAATACCCTTGATATTCCAATGAAATACAATTGATATGAAGTTTAAGATGATTGATATATTTCATCCACATGCATGTTTAGAGGTTAAATGTGATCTATATTAATGCCATTTGTTCTGAAGTCTCTGAATGAAGTAGTCATTGGATGAAATAAAGGTATTAGCATTTCTGCTTAACACGTTCGCTGCCAACTACGAGTATACTCGTAGTTCGTTATGAGCTTCACAAGCCAACTACAAGTATACTCGTATGTCGATTTACCAATCTTCTATACCAAACACGAGTTAACCCTTAGTATAATTACCTTAATTTGGACCCTTGGATTCTGAATAAAACAGAGAGCACGTCTGGGGGCTTGGTAGAAGGGAAATAATTTCAACTAAAATATAGTATATTATATATGTGCCCAGAAGCCAACTACGAATATACTCGATTACCAACCTCCTATGCCAAGTGCGAGTTAATCCGTAGTATAACACGTAATTTGTAAATCAATTTAAAACTAATAAAATCAATAAAAATAAAAACCAATCAATAAAATAAAAAAAAATTTATTCAAATTAAGAATGGTACATTTTAAAACAATTTTCCACGCACAATGGTGGTTTTTCCTGGCAAACAGGACAATAATAACGTGTTTCGTGTACACACACACACACACGACATGGCTTTGTCGGGTGATTCTTTTTTTCTGTTGGTGGTAAAATTTCCAAATAATGAAAATCCCGATTCCTCCTGATATTCTCTGATGCTGTAAGCTCATCCATTCCAACAAAAACTGAGATAAATTGATCTCTAAATTTTAACGCAGTCATTGCATTTCCAGTAATCATGTTATAAAATTTATGCGCATTTTGAATGTATACCTCAGAAATGCGTATTGCCAATTTCTTTGGCCATCTAATTGTCTTTCGTAAGGTGGAATAGTAAGAAAGCATTTGATCAGAAAGATTGGTGCCTGACATACCCAAATTATAATCCCTAACGATATTTGGCTTTAATTGAAATTTACCATTCCGATTTCGCGCTTCAACCATTTCAAATTTGTGCATATTTGAAATGGAAAGAACTTCCTTCTTATCCTTCCATTTGCTGACTACAACAGGACCTCTTCTTTGCCAGACAAATTCCCCTTTCTTTAGTTTCTTCTGAATAACATCTGGTGGATTGTTTTTCCTATTATTTCTCAGCGTTCCACACACACGTACGTTTTTCTGTCGGTAAGCGATTCTGTCAGAGCTACAGAATTATAAAAATTGTCCATATGCAATACATAACCCCTGTCTAAATATTCTTCCATCAAGTGGAATACAATATCATATGCGTGACCCATTTTCGCTAAAGAGGATTCAAATTTATCTGTATAAATTTTTATTTTTATCACCAATCCATTCGATTCACGTAGTTCATAGAATTTCACGCCATATTTATGTTTTTTATTTTTTATGTATTGCCGGAACGCCAGTCTACCGTGCCACAACACCATTGACTCATCAATACATAAGTTTCTGTCTGGTGTGTAGCTATTTCGCATTACACTATTAAAATGATCTAGGACTGGTCTTAATTTGTGCAATCTATCATTAGCTGCTTGGGAATTATCTGCGAAATGCAAATGATGCAATAAATTTGAAATCGATTTCGGCTCATTTTAGAGCTCCAAATGGCAAATTGTAAAGCTGATTTGTACTCCAATAATGCTCAATAGACGATAAATTACAAGGACCCATATGAAGTAAAAGTCCAAGAAATAATTTCATTTCAGATGTGTCTGTTGCTTTCCAGTTTGAAATTCTCTGACTTTTTTTGATCTGCACTCGATTTTGCTCAATATTTTGTAAAGCATATAAATTGGTGTGTTCTATTAAAATTGTGAGAAAATCTTCAGAAAAGAAAAGTTCAACTAACCTTTTGATACTGAAATTTCCAGTGTCAGTCTTAAAACCTACAGTTTCAACAAAGTCAAATTGTGGGGGCTTTTGTTCTGAATTTTCCCAATAAGTAGATGTTGATGTATTTGGCTGGATGCTAACTTCATCTTCAAAAGTTTCTTCATCATCTGAGTTACTGCTAGACTTATTTGTAGGATCATCTTTGGAATCGGAACCAAATATTTCATGAAATTCATCATCGCTCACATTAGCATAAGCTTCTACATCAGTAAGTTTTCTTTTACTGGCCATGGCGAAATTGAAGGTTCTTAGAGACTAGAAACTAAAACTAGACTAGACGCAATAAACACCGTCATCAGCGCATGTAATATATAGGTGGAAGTGATATGAGATTACTCATAGTTGGCCTATGAAACAAAATTCTGTCTGATAAGCAGGCTATGAGATTACTCATAGTGACCTTGAAGATGAGGGTGATACGAGATTACTTGTAGTTGGCATATGAAACAAAATTCTGTCTGATAAGCCAGCTACGAGATTACTCGTAGTGACCTTGAAGACGCAAAAGCACTTGGCATGTAGGAACAAACTATGCTTGAGGAGCGTGGCAGAGAACGTGTTAAGGACCATGATGTGTTGGCAGTTTCCAAAGAGATTGCTTATAATTATAAAATTTATACTGTATTTCAAAGACTAGTGGGAGGTGCAGGTTTTGTGTGTACTGTTGTGAGGATGTCACAATGTGTTTCCTTTGGTTAGAAAGACTCATGTTTTTGAATCCTCATGGATGAGGAACTGTTATAAAGGACTTTTCAACTCCTCCGTACATTCTGGTGTCCTGCACCAGGGAGAAAACATCACTATCAACAATAACATAGTCAATGAGACTTTTCTTATTCCTTGCTTCTTCTCTCCATGTGAATTTATGCACATTTTTATGTTGGAACATGGTGTTAGTAATAACCAGTCCATGTCCTGAGCAGAAATCCAACAGGTATTTGCCATTATTATTAGCTTTGCTCTTTTCTCCATTGTCATGCAAATTGTCATACAAAATTGTGTAAAATAATCTTTATATGTGTTATTTTTATTATTTTTTAATTTTTTAAAAAGTTTTTTTTGTTCAGTTATATTTTAATTCACTTCTATAACACATTACACAAGCATATTGAGATTCCATTGTAATCATGCGCCCTAACTGTATGTTATTCCTAGCATTGTTTGAATTACTGTACTGATGATGTCCCAAGATACTTGGGATGAAATATTTACGTATTAAAATTTATCACTGTGGTTAGTACGTGTGTTTTTAGTGATGAATTCACCAAAAAGGTTTCTTTATATAAAAACTCCCTAGTAAATCTGAGCATTCCTTCTCTAGTATACGTGCATACATTTATACACACATTCTTATAGAGTAATGTTTTCCAATCTTTTTCGAGTGATTATTCCCTTTTATAATAGTCAAATAATCTGCAACCCCCACCATATTTGCATAAAAAGGCATTTTTAATAGGGTAAAGAAAACACATTAAAAATAGATTTTTCAGAATATAATTCTGGCCTAATATTTAATTAACCTAACATTTAATGTGATGATTCTGGTTGCAACCTTAAGTCAACGTTCAGTCTGTTTCTTGCCTTTGATATGAAGAAATGTTGAAAATCCACTCTTGTAGAGATATGTGGAGGCAAATCAAAGTAAAACTCATAAAGTCAAGCATGGTGACATTTGGATATGACTGATACATAGCACACCAGAACTGAGTCAGCAGTTTTTCATAAAATAAATTATGTGCTGAGGAATCATTCCACAGATCCAAGAATTCATCCTGTACTTCATCAGTAATGCTGGTTACATTCAAGAGAGCAGAGAACGGGTTTCGTACCAGTTTAGCAGCAGCTTCTGTGAGCTCAGGAAGTACCTCTGAAATTCCTTTTCAAGGGATTCAAGATGCCCAGTAATCTTCTCTTCCAGATTCCTCTACCACACTGCATAGTTTTTCACACATGGTCTTTCCAAGATTTACTTTCCGACACCAGTTTTGCTGCTTGGATTCAAATGCCTGAAGATTTTCTTGAAATTGGATAATGTGTGTTTCCTTTCCATGAAGTTTCAGGTTCAGCTTATTTAGTTGAACCTGAAATGCAAATATGACAGAATTCTTTGGAACCGTTAACACCTGTCTGTTTAGATTTGATGTAATTCACAATTTCGATCAGAGAATCAAGTACTTCTTGCAGAAGAGCTGGAAGATTCTTGCTGGCCAGAGCATATCAGCGAATCATGCAGTGAATGCACTTTTGCTTTGGGAGCAAGTTCTTTCACTTTTGTCTGAAAGCCCAACTTTCACCCTAGCATAGCTGATGCTCCATCTGCACAAACCCCACAGATGTTTTTCCACTGTAATCCTCCAGTTTCAGAAATAAAGTATTTATCTTCTCCATAATATCTTCACCTTTTGTAGTAGTTTCAAGTACACTACAAAACAGGAACTCTTCTTTGATATCATTTGAATGAGTATATTTCATGAAGACAAGCAACTGAGAACATGAACTTATGTCCGTTGATTCATCATGTAAAGAAAACAATGGAGAAACTAATTTCATTCAAAACCTGCTCTTTCATATCTACAGACATCTGAAATGTGCCTCTGAATAGTATTATTGGACAGAGATATTTGTCGCATCTTTATCTCACTGGCTTCCCCAAGAATTAACTTCACTATGCAGGATTTGATGAATGTTTCTCCAATCATGTAAGATTTTATTTATTTTTAATTATATTTCATTTTTTGGGAGTGAATCAAGGTCCACTGCAGCAGAAATTTGAAAAGATATTAAAGACCCATCATAGCATATAATTAAAATAATATGAAATGTTTAATATGTATGAACACGGCAAGCCGTTTTCATACATATTAAACATTTCATACATATTATATTATATTAAGAATTTCATAGAGACTAGAGGCATCCTTTATCAGACAGAATCTGGGCATGAGCTAAGGATGTACAACAGATCTTAGTATTGTTTATGAATAGCATGGAAAAATCTGTTTGCACTTGCAGTTCTGAATTACTGATACTACATTCAACAACATGCAAGTACTTGCTCTTAAGATTGTATGCATATGTGGTTCAAATTTTGTAGGTTCTCAGGCCCACTGATTATCCAGTACATTATAAATTTGTTACAGATATTTTGAAACAATTAGATTCCTAAAATGTGGTATTTACAGATGAAGTAAACTGCCATGTCTCAGTAGAGTTACTCACTACAACGTTAGGATCTGAAGCTCTGAAAAACTTGTGCAAAAAATGGAACATGATAGGTCAAAAATATCTTACATTTGCAGGTTCATGTTTAGCTTTTCTTCAACTTTCTTTAACTTTTCTTCAGTTTTCTTCAACAACAAATCATCAACAAAACTAATTAACCATAGAAGTTGTAAATTTTCCTAACCTCACTTGAGTGATTTTTCAGCAAGACAATATTTCACTACATTGGGAAAGGGCTTTGTGGTTACCTTAATGTAAATTTTACTGTTGCTAAATCTGTAGGGGATGGCCAATTCCACCTCCCTGTTCTCTTAACATAACCCACTAGACTTTGGTTTTTAGGGGTACCGCAGGACATTTATGTCAGAGGAAGATAAACAAAATAGAGAAACTTTACCAGAAGATTATGGATGCTGCTGCAACAGAAGATGCGAGCATGTTGAAGAGAATATGGATTTGATATCCTCAAAGTGACAAGGAGCTCATGACATGGAAGTTGGATAATTTCATCTAAAAATAAACTTTGAACATGTTTTATTCAATAATGTGAACTCTCATTCTATATTTTTGTTCTGTCCCACCCCTCTTTTGCTTGCATGTAGTGTTGGTGGTGGCCTTGCTCTCCACACTAAGTATTTAACCAGAGAGCTGATGCCTCCTCCATTTGAGGGTTAAATCAGTTTCTACAGGCTAGCTCTCAAGATAGTACATGGGACTGAACTTGCTGATAACAACTACTGTGTACTCTCTGGGTTGTGCAGGGGATGGTCTCAAGGCCATGCTTGGATTGGGGGTTATCAATATTATTGTATATAATATATAATAATATTGATTTTTCATGTTAAGTGAAATTTCATGTTAGTATAATATCAATATTATACTAACATGAAAGTCCAATGTATAGTGTTATGCATTAGAAAAAATGCCCACACACATGGTGCTGTCATGCTATAAGTTTTGAGACCTCTTGCAGTTTTGAAAAAATTTATTATGATTCAAAGATATAAATTTTGTGTGGATACTTTGTATTTTCTCATCTGCAGTTTTTTTTAAATGTTAATTTATTGCATACTGTTGTACGTTAAGAGGAGTTATTTCATAGCCAAATCATGTAAAGAAAAAATAATTGCTGCCTGATTAAAAAAAAAAAAAATTGAACATGAGCAAGAGGTGATATTCTGTATTTATAAAACTATATTAGTTTTATAAATACAGAATTTCACCTTTTTAAAAAAAAAATTGAATTCATACTCTGTATAATTTCTTTTGTTGTTGTTGTTATTAGAAAAGCAGAAGTGGGACTGAAAAAAGTTGAAGAAGTTGGAGCTGATGGCACTGCTGTCTCTAGTAATAGAAATACACTTGCATATGGTAGGTTGAAAACTTATTTTTGTATTATTTAATTTTAATTTATTTAGTTTTGATGTAATTTTTTCCATTCTAATATTGGCTATCAGTGTGCAAAAACAGTTCAAACATCTATTGATAAATATTATCTCATAGGCCAACTATGCATGGAAACTCACAAGGCAGTATTTGACAAAAGCAGTGTATGACTGCATACCAAGGGTTAAGAGAGTAAATAGAATAGGAGTGAAATGGATGAACAGTGAAATTAAGGAAGCTGTGCTGGAAAAGAAAATGTTATGGAGGAGGTACAAGGCAGTTGGTGGTGATTGGACCCATGAAAAGTATAAAGTGCAGGCTAGAAAGGTGACGAGCATGGTAAAGGAAGAAAAGGTGCAGTATGAGACGAGATTGGCTGGTCATGCCAAGGTTAACTCAAGGGAATTTTTCTGCTACGTGAAAAGCAAGAGGATGAATAATTATAGCAGATTAACATTGGTGGATTGTTGTGGCAGCAGACTAACAGCTGCAAAGGATAGTGGAATTACTGAATGAGCACTTTATCAGTGTATATCATACTGGTGTAAATGATGCAGTGGAATATATAGAAGAGAGGTAACTATTAGGAGAATTGGAAGTGAAAGAAACAGAGGTGTATCAGATGTTGGTTGGGTTAGATGTGAATAAGGCTTTGGGAATGGATGACATATCACCACGCATTCTTAAGGAATGTGCAGTGGTGATATGTCATCCATTCCCACAGCCTCATTCACATCTAACCCAACCAACATCTGATACACCTCTGTTTCTTTCACTTTCACTTCTTAAGGAGTGGAAAGAAGGCAAAATAGTGCCACTCCACAAGCATGGTTCTAAGACAGAAGTCAACTATAGACCATTCTGCGGTTGTGGTCAAGATGTTGGAGAGATTGGTAAGGAATAGAATACAGGATTGGGTTGATGGACATAGCATTCTTTATGATAGTCAGCATGGATTTGTAAAGGATAGGTCCTGTTTTAGTAATTTTCTTGCATTTTATGATAAGGTGACAAGTGTGTTAGATAAGGGAGAATCATATGCAGTGATATTCTTAGACTTTGCAAAAGCACTTGATAGATTGCCACATGATAAATTGGTGTATAAGCTGCAAAGGATGGGGATAGATAGTACAGTCATCCCTCGACTTACGTCAGGGTTCCATTCCATCAGGCAAGATGTAATTCGGTTCGGACGTAAGTTGATACATTAAATCAGCAGAGTTATAGGGATTAGGGACTTAACAGTAATAAGTATACTGTCATTTAAATTTTTAAACCTTATAGTAAAACTACTGTGCATTAGTACCACTATAAAACAGAAGAATAATCACCCAGATCTTCCTCCACAATCGTATCATTACCACAATCATTACCTTCCCTATGTGAAGGACCAGGCTGCGGCTTTTCTGGTGTAATCTTTTTTTTTTTTTTTTTTTTGATGAAAATGTCTGATGTGCTTTGCTTATTCCTCTTCTTCTTTTCATCATAAATTTGTTTATAGCAAGCAAATGCATGTATTTTCTTTTCTACTAATAAGTAGCGTTCAACATTGGGGTCTTCAACCATTTTGAGAACATTGCTAGCTGGAGAGAATGTTTCTGCAAGACCCTTCACTATGAATTGTTTACAATTCACAGTGACGTTTCTCCTTTTCCTCTTCCTTTTCTCATTCTTCCTCTTTTGCAACACGTTGTTCCTCCAGTTTGACAAATTCTTTGTTGGACAACTCATCAGCGGCACTTTCTGAGTTCAACTAGGTCGTCATCATTCACTTCGAGATTCAGGTTGTTTGCTAGGCCCACTATTTCTTCGCTCAATTTACAAAGTTCTTCATTTTTTTAGAAATTTCCAAAATCATGTGCAAACCTTTTTAATGTCTTTTTCCATATGCCACTCATACATTGAGAGGTCACTTCGTCCTAAGCCATAGCAATATTTTTAACAGCATGATAAATATTGAATGCTTTCCAGAATTGCATGAGAGTCTGGTCATTTCCTTCATTAGCAGAAATGGCTTGTGAAAAAGTTCTCCCTAAATAATAAACCTTAAACATTACTAGAACTCCCTGATCCATTGGTTGAATCAATGAAGTAATATTTAGAGGGAAAAACATGACCTTGAACTTGGTGAAGATCACCAATATAAGACGGATGACCTGGAGCATTATCTAGAATTAATAAAATTTTAACTTTTACACTTTCTTTCACACAATAGCTTTCCATTTCATTCGTGTAATAGTTGATCAATGCATCCGAAAATAATTTTTGAGTCATCCACGACTCTTACATCTCTGCTAATGAACTGGAAGAGTATGCTCCCTAATGTTTTTGAAGGTTCGAGGATTCTCACTGTGCCATATCACAAATGGTTTCAGTTTATATCCATCCACATTACCCCTAACAGAATCATAACACAGTCTTTAAGAGCTTTGAAACCAGGCATAGATTTTAGCTTTTTGTGGATGAATTGTCCACTTGGGCATTTTTTTCCGAAACAAGGAGGTCTCATCCATATTAAATATTTGCTGTGGCAAATAGTTTTCCTCCGTAATAATTATATCCAATTTCACCATGAACTCCTTGCCAGCCTTCTATCAGAAGTTGCAGATTCACCATATATTTTCACATTATGCATGCAAAAATGCTTGAATCTCATGAACCAACCAGAAGCAGTGTTGAATTTGTAGTTGTAATCAGACCCTGCTTTCTTCTTCCACATGTTGAAGAGACTTAAAGGTTATGGTCGTAGTGTTAAGAGGTATGCGCTTTTGGTTCAGGTCCTCTATGCATGATGGAAGTAGCTTTTCCAATCACTGATAGGACCTTGTCGTTGCTTCGTCGCTATTGTTGAACTTGCAACTTCATTTCAAGATCAATTGCTTGTCTCTTTTTCTGTGATTCTTCACTAGGTTTTTTGATTGGGCGTGTAGGGGCCATGATGCACAAAATATTGCAAAATATTTAACAATAAATACACAAATAACATATTTTTCAAGCACAAAATCAACAGAGGAACTGTTGAAGCCAAATGCTGACTGCCGGGGGAGGTTGCTGCTGAATGCACTGTTGCCACTACATGATTCATTGTTGCTAATTAAAAACCTTTTTACTTTATGCTCACTTGCTTCTTGTTCGAAAGTATATTCAAAAATGTTATTCATTCCATTATGGGATCACGGACGTAAGTCGAGGGATGACTGTATGTTAGTTAGATGGATCAGATATTGGCTCTCTGAATGATACCAGCAGGTGATGTATATCATGTGGACTGACTGAGGATCTTCAGTTATTTGCTGATGTTAATTCCCTTCAGGAAGATTTGAATAGACTTTTTACTTGGACAAAAGAGTTTGGGTTGTAGTTTTAATATCAGTAAGTGCAAGGTGTTGCATTTTGGAGTGCAGAAATATAAGGTTTTGTACTATATCGATGGTGCCGTATTGCAGGAATTGAATGAGATTAGAGATTTGGGAGTGGTCGTTGACAGTAAACTGAAGTTTAGAGGGTATACTGTTGCAAAGGCTGCACATCATAGTGCTGCTATGATAAGAAGTGCTCTAACATGTAAGGAACTGGTTATGCCACTGTATAAGGCATAGGGCAGACCACACTTGGACTATTGTGCTCAGATCTGGTCACCTGGTTTTCATTGTGATGTGGAGACATTGGCGAGGGTTCAGAGACAAGTGACTAAGACAATATCGGGACTTTGGAAAAATGCTGGCTTGGAGAGAGGTTGAAGAAATGTGGATTGCAGAGTTTGGTGGATAGGAGGAAGAAAGATGATATGGTAGAGACATTTATGTTAGTGAGAGGATTTTAACGGATTAATCCGGAGGGGATTATAACATGAGTACATGGTGAGAGAGGAAGAACCAGAGGTCTTTCCTGGAAGTTGTGTAAAAGTGTGGTGAGGAGCAGAATTTTTACATCGAGAATTGTCAGTGAATGGAATGCATTACCAGAATATGTTGTTAATTTAAGCAGTGTTAAGAATTTTAAGATTTTATACGATAAATATGTTGTCAGTTGAATGAGCCTCTCACAATGAATCTGCCAACTCCATGGAGGGTGTAACAATAATAATAATATATAGCATTGCAGTTTCTGTTTTATTGAGTAGCATTTTCATGTGAAACTACTATTTTTAAACTACTATACTTTTAGTGTGGTATAGCAAAAATCTTAAATGTTATTGATTTCAAGTCATTAAAAAAAAGAAAGAGAAAAATTACTTTTCAAAATGTTCTGCATTGTACTAAAATGGGTTGGTTTGTTTCTTGGTGATGTATATTTCATTGCCTAGCAAATTCTCATCATATTCCTCATGTGTACCCTCCAGTGAGAGCATACAGGATATTACAATAGTATACTACATGAAAAAGTTAATCATTAATTCCTTTCAACAGTTCCTCCAAATCAATCTTTATTTATCATGACACCTATATTATCTCTTATATTGCTGTCTTCTAAGACAGTTCTTAGTGTATCAATCCATCTAAACCTTGGTCTTCCTCTGGGTCTTTTCCCTATCATTCTGGTTAGCAAAACAAGCATTTTGCTAACCTTTCCTCTCACATTTTCTTTAAGTGATCATACCACCTGAAATTAGTTCTGCTAACACATTTTTGAATATTAATAACATCAAATTCTTTTCTAATATCCTCATTTTTAATATGATATTGGCATTGATATCATCATTCATTTTTCTAATTTTTCTGAACTCTCATATCCATAAGTTAAAATTGATTTGAACACTATACAGCTATTTTATATACAGCTAGTTTAGTTTAGGAGAAAAGAGTGCTGTAAAAGGAGTTAGAGATGATAAAGGTGACATGAAAATGGTAGAAAAAGATATCCTTGAAGTATGGAATAATTACTTTGAAAAACTGCTAAATGAAACAAGCAGTGATGACAGCACAGTGGTAAAAGACACTGACCAGGCATGCAGTCAGGAATACATATCCATACTTCAAGTAGAAAAAAACCATCAAAGGCTTGAAATGTGAAAAGGCAGCAGTAGTAGATGATATTCGACCAGAAATGCTGAAGTATGGTGGTATAAGAGTCTTACAGTGGCTGCACTGCATAGTTCAGAATGATTGGACAAAGGGATGAATTCCCGATGATTGGAGTAGAGCTCTCATAGTACCCATATATAAAAAGGGGAAAAAAAAACTGAATGTGAGAATTACAGAGGTATTTCCCTACTGAGTGTTCCTAGTAAGATATATGCAAGTATACTTGAGAAACAGTTCAGAAGAATTGTGGAAGAAAAGCTTGGTGAAGCACAAGCTGGATTCAGGTCAAATAGAGGCTGTCAGGATCAGATCTTCACTTTACGACAAATAGTGGAGAAATCATAGGAATATAACAAAGATCTGTATTTAAGTTTTGTCGATTTGGAAAAGGCATATTACAAGGTGCCAAGAGAGAAGCTATTCAATATACTACAGTTATATGCTGTCAATGGGGCGTTATATCAAGCAATACTTAGTCTTTATTTGAGTTGTAAGTCAGCAGTAGAATTGAAGGAAGTACAGGAAGATGGTTTAATGATAAATTTGGTGTGAGACAAGGATGTACATTATCCCCTCTGTTATTCATTATCTACATGGATCACATTATGAAGGAAAGTGGTATACATGATATCAAAATTGGAGATGTTAATGTCTGCTCTTTGCTTTATGCAGGTGATGTTATACATCTAAATAAATCCACTACAAGTCTGAAATATGCACTGACTTAATTGAATAACTGTTGTAATAGATATGGTATGAAGGTCAGCAATAAAAAGACAAAGACAATGAAAATAGGCAGAATCATTGAAAATGTCAAGTGCATTGTGAATGGAGAACCTGTGGAACAAGTAAAACATTTCAGCTACTTAGGCACGATTTTTAGCTAAGATGGTAATTTAAATATGGAAATAGACAACAGAATCAACAAAGCTGATATGGTAGGAAGTCAATTGAATAAATTCATATGGAATAAGAGAGAAATTAGTTGGAACACTAAATTAGCTGTATACAAGACAGTGTTCAAATCAGTTTTTACTTATGGATCTGAGACCTGGGTCAGAAGTAAAACACTTGACCAAAGACTAGAGGCCACAGATATGTGAGTCTTGAGAAAGATTAGAGGCGTGAACAGATGGTATCAATGGCAATATCATATTAAAAACGAGGATATTAGGAAAGGACTTGACATTGTCAGCATCCAGGAATGCGTTAGCAGAGCTAATCTCAGGTGGTATGGTCACTTAAACAGAATGGGCGAAGAAAGATTAGCAAAACAAGTGTTCTCTGCCAGGTTGGCAGGAAAACGACAGAGGAAGACCAAGATATAGGTGGATTGATACGGTACAAAGCGTCTTAGACGATAGAAATATAAGATCTGATAATGTTGGAGTCTTGACAAGTAACAGACTGATTTGGGGGAAAATTGTAGATAGGAAGTTAGTAATGATGTAATTTTTCATTTAGTACTATCATATCCTGTACACCCCCTTGAGGATACATGGCAGGAATTTGATGATTATGAGCTAGTTTAGTGTTTTGATCTATCTGTAATCTATAGTATTTTGGTAATAAGGTGTAAGTAATACCTTTGGCTGCTTGTATATGGAAATATGACTTCTGCATTACTTCAACCTTGGTATCACTTCAGGGTCTGGCTCCTACTGATGAGACCTCATTAAAGGTTGAAACCAGTCTGGGTAGTGACCCTTCCCATAATGAATAGCATTATACATGTCTGAAAGGATGTGCTTTGCGTTATGGAATACTAAGGCAAGTGAAGTCATTAGCCTCTATATACGAATTGCCCAGTCCTGAAGATAATTCAGGTGCAAACTTTGCTTACACTTGGATAGAGGATTAAACCAAGAATATAATTTCTTGGCATCTTTAATTTATAGTATAACCAAGGTTCACATAAATAAAGTGCATCTTGGTTAGAATTAAAGTTCCTTAGAATACTGAAATATTAGTGAGCATGGAGACTTTGACAATTTAGATTAATTTATTGATCAGATTAATTTATGAAAGTTGTTGGTAGGAAGCTGGTTATAACATATACTTAATCATGTAGTACTGTCACAGTATTCTGCATACCCCCCTCCCACCCCTTTCCATGAAAGTATGTATCAGATACATATCTATTCCTATCACAGCCAGTGCATTTAACTTTTCTTTATCATTTAATGATAATTTTGATTATGTATATATTATTTTTTTCACCTTTAAATATATTCGTCTGATGTCCTGTCCTATAATAATTTGCAAGATTAGTGTCATTTGTTGATTTTGAAGGTTTGATTAGAGAGTTAAATGTTGGTAATTTATCTTCTGAGTTTTTTAAGAAGTGAAGAACTACGTGAATTTTCCTCATCAGCTTTATTTACAATTTAGCTAAATTGCAAAACGATTGCTCATTTATTTGAAGTCAATTAAAAAAATTGTCTTGTTCTCTAGTGGCAGGCTTAGGTTTTGGAGTCATGAGTGGAGCATTTTCTCTTGTAAATGTGCTAGCTGATGCTGTAGGACCAGGAACAGTAGGGTTAAAAGGAGATTCACAATATTTCTTTCTTACTTCAGGTATGCATAATTTGAATTACTCACTCTTCAGTATATGAACTTCTCAATTTATAAACTTTTGCTGTAATGGTTTGTGTGTTATTGTCATTATAGTTGGCTCTTACTGTAGCATATACTGCTATAACAAACTCATCCACTATACCTGTTGAAAAATTGATCAAAGCCTCGTGGGGGGGATAAAAATTCCCATATATCAAACTATGCACTTTAACCTCACTACAGCAAACTTGTGGTTCCTACAAGTTTACTGTAGTGAGAGACGACTGTATTTCAATTTCCAGAAGAAATTGTTTTGCAGACAAAATTTTGATCGTCTAGACTATTCATAACTGAATGCAGTGAAATACATGTAAATGAAGAACAGCTTCATATTATCTATTCAGTTATCTATTAGAATGGTGCTTGAAATACTGTAATATCACTTAAAAAGAAAAATAGCTCATGAGTTCGTTTACTTTTATAAGATTATAGCCATGTCCTTTTATGAATAAATGCCATATTAATTAAAGAATGTGAGTATAACATTTTTTTATTTTCCTGTATTATGCAGACATGGAAGAAATTTCTTAAGAAATAATGAGAAATGAGGACTCATTTCTTTGATAATTTCAAAGATTTTTTTTTCTCCCTAATCAGTCCTTATAGTGTAGAGTAATCTTTGGAAAAACTGGAGGAAGGAAATTTTTCCCAAAGAATAGAGGGTATGAATGAAGAGAAAAAAATCTATTTAAAAACATTCAAGAATTCCTGTGTGATCTTTAATTAAATTATTTTAACTAATTATTAATGATCCTCTTTTTTGTAACTAGAACTGAGAGAGACATGCTCAGTTTATATATTAATCATTTGCATATTTAGATGAAGCAGCTACTACAAGTTGAAAATCTTATCCTTTGTTATATTATACAGGATGTTTCATAAAGACAGATTACAAATGCTTATGTGTAATGCTATTTCAGAAGTAATAACACATATCTAAGGATGAAGAGAGGTGTCAGGTTTCTTGCAAAATAAGCAGTTCTTTTTCCAATCAGAGAGTTTGGTACTGCATATACAAATTAAGCAACTATTTGAATAAAATTCAAAAACAACAATGAACACTTTTTCTCAAGAAAAAGTGTTCATTGTTGTTTTTGGTATGATGCTGCAGAATCTGTAATGCCATTGCAAAGGCAGTATCAAACCAAGTTGCATTTTATCACTACCAAGAAACTTAATGAACTGAAAGGATATAGTCATTATGTTAGTAAATGTGCATATGTTACATAGGCCATCAGGATTTTTGCAGCTTTATTAGAAGTGAAACATGTAGAATCCTTGTAATTGGTATAAAAACTTAATACTTATTTATCCCTGCCAAATAGGTTATTTAATAAGTGGTTATTTATTAGAGACCTCCAGGGAGTCAAGGACTCATTTAGGTAGGCCATTCATCACATACACCAGCTGTCATATCTTCTCTTAAACTGATTTGCATTAGATGCATTTGCTACTTTAACAGAAAAATTGTTTCACTCATTCATTGCTCTGTGAGAGAAAAATATAAATTTTCACCCCCTTCTTAACAGCACACAAACTGAACTTCCTTAGTCCATCACCCTGTCTTCATTCCATATACAAGCATGCTCTGGTCATACAACACATTAGGTTCCAGACCACCCTTGTATAATGAATTTTGTCGTTTAGCTGGTCACTAGCCCCCCCCCCCCCACTTGTATATGCATATAATGTTTTTTTTAAGCAGTCGTATATGTATGTAAATGATGTCTATAAAGCATTTATTTACATCAGATACCCAAACAATTTGGAATAATTTTTCAAACATTCTGAATAGTTTGGCTTAAGGGAACACAGTAACTACTCAAGGGAACACAGTCATCAATCTACACAATTAGAAGGATTTTTTTTCCCATTTTGGCAATGACATTGTCATATTTATGGATAATGGTAGTATTTACTGGTGTAGTACTTTTCACTAGGGTGCTTAAGGGTCAAAGCTGTATAACTGGGAGGGGAGACTTCCGTGTAGCCTTTTAAGGAATGCAGAGAACTGACTGGGCCTCCTGACTTAATGTCCAATCTTGTGGTTCACCCTGTTAGTTATCTACCTGGATGTTGAACAAACAGGGATGGGCATGCAATTTGGGATTTAACCAACCAAATTGTATTCTTAGTGGCTGATTAAACCACTATGTAAAATGATGGTACAACATGACAGAATTTCATGCCAGCTGGGAGCGTCACTCAGTTAAACAAGGCACCCTTTGTTTTCATCCCAGAACACGTTCCAACTCAACAGAGTTCAAGATTGGTACTATTAACATAAGAAGCATCAATGGAAAGAAAATGGAACTAGTAAAAGAATTGGATAAGTACCAAATTGTGACATAATAGGCATGACTGAAACAAAGAAGACAAAAACAGGTGAGATCTTTCTAAGCGAGAAATACAAAATGTCATATTCAGCAATGACAATCAGGAAAAAGAGGGAGTAGGTATAGTATTCTACACTAAATATGAGAATATTCTTGAATGGCAGGCAATATCAAGTAGAGTGATGTGGGCAAATATCAGAATGAGGAACTGGACAATGAGAATTATTTATGCTTATGGTCTCCATAGAAGGTTCTACCAAGGAATAAAGGGAGAAAGTTTTTGAGGCATTAGAGAGGGCAGCTGGCTCAATGGAAAAGGAAATGATTACCAGACATAGAAAGGTTTTGGGGAAAATTTGGAAAATAATGCAAAGCTAATAATAATGGTAAATGCCTACTGGATTTCTGTTCAAGACATGGATTAGTTATTACTAACACCATTTTCCAACATAAAATTATGCACAAATTCACATGGAGAGAAGATGCAAGAAATAAAAGTCCTTCATTCAGTGTTTCATAGATGATAGCAATGTTTTCACACTTGTTCAGGAGAATTTGAAAGAGAAGTGATGGGATCACTATTTAGTTTTGAGCATATAGGAAGTTCTTATCAAGTAAATCAGCTTGTGCTCTTGGGGAATACAGAGAAAAATGTAAGAAAGCAAATCAAAGCATTGTGTAAAACTAGCTAAAATCATGGGAAGGTAAGAACATAGAAAATAAATATCAGGAAGGCAGAAAATATTCTGAAGCTATTGAAAAAGCTTAAAAATGGAGGAAAAGTACTGTAAAAAGGAATCAGAGATGATAAATGTGATATTAAAACTTAAGATATTCTAGATGTCTGGAGTAATTACTTGAAAGACTGCTTAATGAAACAAGTATTCTCAGCATGATGGTAGAAAATTCCCAACAGGAATGAAGTCAGGAATACATATCCATACTTGAAGTAGAAAAAGTCATCAAAAACCTGAAATGTGGAAAGGCAGCTGGAGTAGATGAAATTTGGCCAGAAATGCTTAAATATGGAGCTTTAAAAGTTTTACAGTGGCTGCATTGCATAATTCAAAAGGCCTGGTCAGATAATCGACCTCAAAGTCTCTATTTAGCTATAAGTCAGCAGATAGAACTGAAGAAGATACAGGAAGATGATTTGATGTTAAATCAAGTGTACGACAAGGGTGCACATCTCCACTTTATCTATATGGATCACATTATGAAGGAAAGTGATATTAAATCTGACATCAAAATTGGCAAAATTAATCTTAGCTCTTTACTTTATTCAGATGATATACTTCTGAATAAATCCAGTAAAAGTCTGTAAGAATTCCTGAGTGAACTGAATAACTGTTGTAATAAATTTGGTATAAAAATCAGCAATAAAAAGACAAAGACAATGAAAATAGGCAGAAACATTGAAAACATCAACTTTCATTTTAAAATTTTTATGAAATTTACAACCGTGTTAAAAAAAACTTTTTTTATTTATTTATTTATTTAAAAAAAAAAGTTTTTTAACATGGTTGTAAATTCCATAAAATTTTTAAAATGAATGCTGATCACTGTGTAACCTAAAAGAAAGGAAAACATCAACTGTATCCTAAATGGTGAACCTATAGAAAAAGTAAAACATTTCAGCTATTTATAAAGCTGGTATGGTAGAGAGTCAGCTGAATAAATTTATATGGAATAAGAAAGAAATTAGTCAAAACACTAAATTAGCTATATAAAAGACAGTGTTTCAAACCAATTTAACTTGTCGATCCAAGAGCTGGTTTAGAAATAAAACACTTGATCAAAGACTAGAGAGTTCTGATAAAGATTTAGTGGAGTGAAGTATCACATCAAAAATGAGGATATTAGGAAAGAACTTGCAATTGTTAGCATTCAGGAATGGGTTAGTAGAGCTAATCTCAGGTGATATGGTCACTTAAAGAGAATGGGAGAGGAAAGATTAGCAAAACCAGTGTTCTTTGCCAGGCTGGTAGGAAAAAGACCCAGAGGAAGACAAATATGTAGATGGATTGATATGATAAAAAGCACCTTAAAAGACAAATGTAAGATCTGATAATATTGGAGTCTTAATAGATAACAGATTAATTTGGAGGAAAATTATTGATTGGAAGTTGGTTATGGTGTAACTTTTTCATAGTACTATCATAATTATCCTGTACACTCCCGAGGATACACATCAGGAATTTGATGACAGTGATGTACTTTTCACTTCACTAAGAACCTGATCCTCTGAGTTGTATTTGAAATTTTTGCTATGTGATCTCTTCAACTTTATATCCACTATAACTTTGAGATCTCTAGCCTCATCAGTTTCTCCAAGCATAATCCCACCAGCATATTCTGCTGTTGGAAATCTAATCACATCATAGTGTGTAATTTTACACTTCGCATTGAATTGATTATTATCATTTGCCCACAGTTCCAGCCTGTTCAAATCATTTTGTAAGTGCTGTATATCAGTAGCATCCTTGATTGCTCTGCATCTTTGCATTATCAGCAAGCATTTGAACATTTCATGTCAGGCAGGTTCTTTCTGTTATCATTAATGTATAGATTGAACAACAGTGGTCCAAAGACTGATCATGGGAATACACTCCTGGTTGCTGATCCCTCATATTCCACTTATTGATACATATCCATCAGTCACCTGTTTATCAAAGTCATTAGTTTATATTCTGATCTTGTATCCTCCAGTTTATGCAACAGCTTTACAGCTTTAGCATGTTAGATACCTTAGCTTCACAATCTATCCATTCCCTTATCCAGCTCAGTCATAACATTATTATAAAATAATAGCACTTTTCTCATGCACGACCTCTCTTTAAATCCATGCTGTTCCTTGCTGATCTTATGTTTTTATCTTCCTCTGTGTCTTTTTCCTGCTATCCTCACATCAAACATCTGCTTTGCTTATCTTATATTTTCCCATTCTATTTAAGTGACCATGTTTTGCGCACGTTTTCCTGAACTTGACTATAGTCTGCCCACAGTTGAGAGAACCATAGTTGGCAGAGTGACAAGAAGAGTCAGTTCATGTTGAAGGGAAGAAAAGAGTAAGGGATGTGCGAATTTGTCACCAACAGGTGAAATCGCATGCTTTATATATAATATTTTCCAACTGTTATAGAAGCAAAATAATTACCACTTTAAAAACTAGAATGTTCATAAAAGAAAAGCTAATTTTCCAATATGTAATAATGAACACTCATCCCTCGAAATGGATTGATTATCCTATTATTGGAATGGATTCACCTTCTGCCATGCACAGAAGTGTTGAAAGGTTGTCTCATCTGTGGTCAAACTATAACAATGTCAAGTTCCTTCCTGTATATTTTTATTTTTAATATGATTTTACTATTGTTGCTATCTTGTTAAACATTCTGTATTTCTACTATCTCTGCTTCATCTTTGTGTTCTTTACTTAAACTTCGTGAATTCTTGTGAATGGTTGACTCTGCCAATTCTTTATTTCTACTGTATCTTATGTTCTCACACTCTATAGCCTAACAAATTTATTTGTTTTTTGACTGCTACAGTTAAAGCAGGTATCGTTTGCATTCCCTGCTTATTTTAATCTTTACATTTAATTAGTCATGGCTTGATTATTGATCACTTAAATTTAATCTTATGTGGGTTCGAATTTTTTGGAATAGTGCATTGGCAGAATCAGTCCAATGTGTTGTTCACAAACCATTTAATTAAATCAAAAAAGCTTATTTACAAAGTCTGATCCATAATTAACATATCTGCATGCAATTGCATTACAATTCTTTCTTAATTGCAACATATATAAGCACATACAATTCTCTTTCAGTACTACCTTTTACATGAATCTTTTGTCCACATGAAAGTGCTCTTGTCCTACCGCTAAATTTCTTCTTTGTTCAAGTCGTTGATTATTCTATGCCCTCTAGCACCGTTGACATGGCAGCAATGTCTTTCTTAGCGAGACATTCCGACGATTGATACAATACTTCTCATGGCAGTGGATCCAAGAGAAGATTTGAGAGCCCTCAGACCTATGACACTTCTCTTTCGATTACTGACAACAGACCTCACATGGCAGTGGACCCATGTAAGAGAAGATTGAGAAACCCAAGAACTACGACGCTTCTCTTTCGATTACCAATAACAGACCTCACATGGCAGCAGACCCAGGTAAGAGAAGATTGAGAAACCCAAGACAAAATCCTTCTCGACAATTTGGCTTATAAAGGCCCAGACTTCGGTTGTATGAATGCGTGCATTTCTCGAAACTTCCATATATGGTCATGTGTTGACATCCAAACATGATAACATCATACCTCACACATCTTTTGAAATGTCCATATATGGACATGAGTTAACATTACATAATAATGTCATGTGCCACTTTATTTTAACAAGGCCTATGATTAAGTTATTACAAAATACAAAATTATTAGAGAAAATTGACATTTAAGTGCAATTCCCTTAGAAAAACATGTAAAACTGAACATGATAAATTACTTTTCATGAGAGATTTTACAATCTGCTTACGCTCCTAATTTTTCTCAGAACCTTCATCCAGTCTTTGATCAGTTGTTTTTCTTCTAACCTAGTTCTCATATCCATAAGTTAAAATTGGTGAACACTGTCTTGAATACTGCTAGCTTAGTGTTTTGACTGATTTCTCTCTTATTCCATTATAAATTTATTCAGTTGAATAAATCTATGATTTTTATAGCATATATAAAAATAATAGAACTTTAGAGCAGTTTTGATCATGCTGCTCTTCTTTATTCATGTGTGGTTGACACATTCTCATTGTTGAATCTTTGTTATGCTAGTTGTGCTTGTTTAATTTTGAATTCATGCTGAAGATGTCCTGTATACTTGGGCAAAATTTTCATGCTGTTTTTCTTCCTTTTTTTAATTTTGCATTATTTATTTTCTAACACTATGGTTTTAAGATACTTAAACCAAAATATCCCATGTAATTAATTGTAATTTATTAAACATTTTTACTGTGCATACATGTTTTTTCATTATACTTTTATTGATGCCACACAGTTATCTTGTTATCAGAGAACTGTTAAACTTTGCAATCAATATACCTTAGCTTGTCATCATGGGAACAAGTCACCAATTTGGTCAGTTGCCTCTGAATCTTCTCCAATTCCACATCCTAAAGTAATTATATTGTGTATATAAGTGAATGATTTAGCAAGGACAATGTAAAATTTATCACAATTATTGCTTTATAAAATAAAATTAATAATCTGTTAGGTTTGCTTTTAATTTTATCATGCCAGTATTAAGGACATGATTGACCAGAAGTGATTTCGAGCATAGAGTTAACTTATTGACATTCTGATATGGAAATACTTAATTTTGTCGGTTACTTCTGGATCTTTCATTCTTTTCAATTCAGGCATCCCAAGTTTGAAAGCTCATCTTTTAAAACTGAAAAAATAAAACAATCAAGAATTTGTATTCACATCTTTTAAATATATGTTTATATTTACATAAATTGAACAAGTTTTATCATTGTAGCTTTTACCACACTGGCTTTCATTCTTCTCCACACATTTTGGGGAGTAATCTTCTTTCATGCTTGGGACAGTCATAGCTATCATCAGGTAGCGTATGTTTGTGGATCTCACCTACTAGTATCTTGTCTGGTAAGTATTCAAGTATTATGCATCTTAAAATAGTTTGGAATTACAAAAAATTAATTATACTTTTTTAAGATTAATTATACTGAGTAAAGACCCCCCCCCCAACCAGCCATGATGTCTATAGACGTCCAGCTAAATCTGGATATGATTCTGTAATAACACCTATTGAATAACATGGATAAGAAGTGCAATTTGGTCTCACTATTTCATCCATCTCAGTCAGTAGGGAGGTTAATTCCAACATGCTGAATTTGAGTATTAGTCTAAAATTGCTCTTCACCTTCTGTTTTTCATCATCTTTGGTACTATATCCATCACTGAGTTATGGCCACTTCAAGAAGATTCTACTTGGTCTAGTCCAGTGCACCTATTCTCCTAGATTACTTGCTTTGCTTTTCACACTATTGACCCACCTAAGTCTTGTCTTTTCCACTCATTTGCATCTTTCTAGTTGTGCAAGGAATATATTACTATCTCCCATCTGAATAACATATCTTATCCACCTCAATCATATCAGTTTTGTACACCCCGGAATATCTGGATCCCTAAAAGCAAGTAAAACTCTTTATTTTCTCAGGACTTTTTTTCAAACAATTCAAATTCTTTCTCATCTATTTTAGCTGTAGTCCATATTTTGGCATTATACTAGTTGTATCAGCATCTTATCTTTAGCCCTTGACAGTACTTGTAAAATGTCTTTCTTGACAGTCCATAATCACCCTTATTGGCAAATGATATCTTCTCTCTTATTTCTGAACTGATATTATCTTTTACCTGAGACCCAAAATATAGGAAGTGCTCCACTTTCTCAATAATCTCCTTGGAAACTGGAATGTCACTGTGACAAGGTTGAGGGCAAGTAGCAAATTCATTATGAAATTGTTGAAAAGATGTTGATTTTACTAACCATAGAAATATGCATGTAGGGTAGGCAGTATTTGTAGTAGTCTCAAAGGATCCACTTATACAAAACAGTGGGTCTTTGTAATGAGATTATCCCAGAAAATGGTAAAATATATAAAGAATCCATAGTAGAAAAATTTCATAAGTTCTTGTTTTCTCAGAAAATGTTATCAGTTTCCTGATATATATACCCTCAAGTTACCTACAGGATATACTACAGTACTACAGGATTAAGTTTACAATCTCCTGTCAACAATTTTTATTCAAATTAGTCTATCACTTGTCAGTATGATTTTTAAATCATGTTTGACTGTTATTTTAGAAGAATACAACTTGCCAGACCATCTTCAAACCTCATGATTTGAAGTGTTTCATGAACTACTGAGTCATGCTTGGGTGCTTTTTTGCTAAATGCTTAAGCACTTCTTTGATTTAGTACCCAGTAAACTATCAGTATATGAATATGGATGTTCTGCAGTATTTTTATTTAATGTAAACTTATTCAACAAAATATTTTCTATTTTAAATAACCAGTTTCTGATGTTAGTGTTTATATTGTATAGAAATGCACAATCAATTGTTTTTGCTTATAGATATAATCGTGCATTGTTAATATATCGTGTTTACATGTAGCATTAATTTTGAACAAAGTGAATTTTCTGGTAAGTTAGTGTATCAAAAATAAGGGTTGCAATTTAATGTTTGTGTTTGTTTAAAATACATAAGCTAAAAAAGACTTACTTCACTGAAAGTGAGATTATACCACCTTCAAGCAGAATGCCATGAAGATAACACATAATGGTGACGACTTCCCTCACTTCATGAGCCAAGTGAGGAACGAGAAGTATAATGCATAAATGGAAAGAATACAGTAACTAGTGAACAGTCAAGGTGAGAGTTGTGGTAAGAGAGATACAGATATTTTAGAGATAGGGAAGAATTTTTGGAATAAGTTAAAGGAAAGTTCCACTTGTCTTTCATTTAAAAAAAAAAATATATATATATATGATTTAAAAGATTTTAGCAGTTATGTTGCAAAGATAACTGGAATAGTAGTTGTAAAAGAAATCAAAATAACTTTGGAACTTGATAAATGAAGTTTCTCGTATAAAAGAGAAATCATCATCATGCGTATCAAGGATTGAGGCCTAGCATGGCCTGTTCCAGCCTTAGAAGTCATCGTTTAAGAGGATGTCCTGGTTTTCTTTTTCCTAATGGCTTGTACTTTAAGACTTGTTTTGGTAATCTTTCTGTTTTCATTCTTTGAACGTGTTCCATCCATTTATGTTTATATTTTTTAATTTCTGTTACTGGTTCTTGGTTTAATTCTTTCATAATTTCTTCATTTCTTTTATGATCAAATAGAGTATACTTTGCAGTTTTTCTCATAAACTTCATTTCTGCTGTTATTAATCTTTGTTTGTCTTTCTGTTTTATTGTCCAGATTTTGTTTCCATGAATAAAAGAGAAATATTTATATTTATCAGATATTGAAATGTTCTATTTGGCCGTTTGCAAAATAGATACAGCAAGTAGATTTTTAAGTACTGCATCATTTTCCTTGGAAATCTTTGAAATAATAAGAAATAAGTTGCAATCCTTGAAGGAGAAAGAAGGATAGTAAGAGGTATGAAAAGTTCAGACTTTTCTTATCCTCATTTTGAACACTATCTAGCATTCCTTCTTTAATTAATTTGTTTAGAAGGCATTTAAAGAAGGAATGCTAGATAGTGTTCAAAATGAGGATAAGAAAAGACTGAACTTTTCATACCTCTTACTATGCATAGGAAATTATCATTATTATTACATGACACCTCCAAGGAATGTACAATTATTTTATTTTCAAGACTTATAAAAGAAAAGTAGTTTTCTTAAGGAACTGTTTCTTTCAAGAGAGGTCCAGATTCTTTTTAGCTGACATATTTTTGGCTCCAGATAAGATGGTTTTTTTTCTAGTTTCTGCTATAGTTAAAGTTTAGAATAGTGTATATTTCTTTTAATGTATCTTTGTAGTTTTTTATTTTTGCATATAGAAGTTTGAAGACTCAATTCACTTAATTATTTTTGAAGTTAAGATTGATAATTAAAAATAGGATAGAGTTTATCATAGCAATATGCATAAATCTAGAATCTTACTTTCGTGCTTAGATTTCAGTATAGAAATCTGATTGCAGCCTATTTTTAAAATTAGTACAAATGGTTGATGGGATTTAACAAACTAATTTCTGAATTGGAAACTAAAGTGTAAAATTTCTGAAAAAAATCACGATACTCCTAACATTGTTTAAAAGGAAAGAAAAAGCTAAGCTATTTTTGGATATATTCAAATTACATAATTGTCTTTGCCACAAGCAATAAATTACAAAATTTACTAAAACATAGAACCACAATAAATCAGGGGCTGACATGCTTCTATGCCATAAGGATGCAATGACTGTTATATTGGTTCTACCATTCATTCTTTATGTCTTGCTTAATTAAGCATTATTGAGATTGTAATATTCCTATACCTGATTATTTACTTTCTATCACAAAGAAAAAACACAAAAACATACCAGCAGCAACAAAAATCACACAACTGAGATATTGTTGCATGCAATACAATCTAAACATACCCCTGAAATCGAAAAGCTCATCATTATTGATTTCAAATTATGTCAGTGATAGAACCCAAATTATGGTGTTCTGAATCAGTAGCAATGCAACAAGAACTGTCCAATTGCCATAAACACAAAACACCTTATTTACTGTCTCCATAGAAATTAAGCAATATAAATTACTCCCCTGCACTCTCAAACCAACCTAACTCACCTCCTGAATACTCTTGAACCAACCAAACTCCTAACTCATTTCACAAACAATCATGCAGCTGACTCACAGTTTTCAGCTATCCACATCTGATGGCATTTTAATGAAAGGGTCACACCTATCATACCATCTTTATCTTCAAAATTTTTACATAGCTATGTAAATTAATATCCTTTAGTTAAAATGTCATTTAATTTTAACCTTTTTTCTAGCATACTTGTTAAAAACGGACTGCTCCTTTGCCAGAAATAGCTTAGTGTTTACTTTCCTATCTTAACTAAACTTTTATATACCACCCAAACGTTTGTTTGTTTAGGGATGTTCATTCTTCCCCTTTTATATTTTGGTTTGTGCTGACTGGTATGGAAAACAATATATTATTAGATCAATGACTTCGAGTTGACTTTTAATCCAATATTCAGTTTTACTGACAATAGTATGCTCTCAAGCTTTGAATCACCAATCTTCCAGAACATCTGCAGTCTTAAATTCTGATCTCCAAACTGTTCCTCAATGGGGCTCTGGGATAATCTTGTTAATTTTATTGTTATAAAATTCAGTTCTATTTTTTTTTTCCTCACAAAAAAGAACCCCTTTCAAAACATACATCATTAAATTCCTGACATGTACCCTCAAGGGGTGTACAGGATATGATTTCCTATCTACAATTTTCCTCCAAATCAGTCTGTTACTTGTCAAGACTCCAACATTATCAGATCTTATATTTCTATCGTCTAAGGCACTTTGTACCATATCAATCCACCTATATCTTTGTCTTACTCTGTGTCGTTTTCCTGCCAACCTGACAGAGAACACTTGTTTTGCTAATCTTTCCTCACCCATTCTGTTTAAGTGACCTTATACCACCTGAGATTAGCTCTGCTAACGCATTCCTGGATGCTGACAATGTCAAGTGCTTTCCTAATATCTTCGTTTATAATATGATATTGCCATTGATGCCATCTATTCACGCCTCTAATCTTTCTCAGGACTCTCATATCTGCGGTCTCTCGTCTTTGGTCAAGTGTTTTACTTCTGACCCAGGTCTCAGATCCATAAGTAAAAACTGGTTTGAACACTGTCTTGTATATAGCTAATTGAGTGTTCCGACTAATTTTTCTCTTATTCCATATGAATTTATTCAATTGACTTCCTACCATACCAGCTTTGTTGATTCTGTTGTCTATTTCCATATTTAATTTACCATCTTCAGTAAAAATCGTGTGCCTAAGTAGCTGAAATGTTTTACTTGTTCCACAGGTTCCCCATACTTGACATTTTCAACAATTCTGCCTATTTTCATTGTCTTTGTCTTTTTAATGCTGACCTTCATACCATATCTATTACAACAGTTATTCAATTTAGTCAAGGAATCTTGCAAACTTGTAGCGGATTTATTTAGAAGTATAACATCGTCCGCATAAAGCAAAGAGCTGACATTAACATCTCCAATTTCGATGTCATGTTTAATACCACTTTCCTTCATAATGTGATCCATATAGATAATGTACATCCTTGTCTCACACCAGATTTAACATTAAACCATCTTCCTGTACTTCCTTCAATTTTAACTGCTGACTTACAGCTCAAATAAAGACTAAGTATTGCTTGATATAATGCCCCATTGACACCATATAACTGTAGCGTATTGAATAGCTTCTCTCTTGGCACCTTTTCATATGCCTTTTCCAAATCGACAAAACTTAAATACAGATCTTTGTTATATTCCCATGCTTTCTCGACTATTTGTCATAAAGTGAAGATCTGATCCTGACAGCCTCTATTTGGCCTGAATCCAACTTGTTCTTCACCAAGCTTTTCTTCCACGATTCTTCTCAACCGTTTCTCAAGTATACTGGCATAAATCTTGCCAGGAACACTCAGTAGGGAAATACCTCTGTAATTCTCACATTCAGTTTTGTTTCCCTTTTTATATATAGGTACTATGTGAGCTCTACTCCAATCATTGGGAATTTGTCCCGCTCTCCACGCCTTCTGAACTATGCAGTGCAGCCCCTGTAAGACTTTTATACCACCATACTTCAGCATTTCTGGTCAAATATCATCTACTCCTGCTGTCTTTCCACGTTTCAAGCCTTTAATGGCTTTTTCTACTTCAAGTATGGATATGTATTCCTGACTGCATGCATGGTCAGTGTTTTTTACCACTGTGCTATCATCACTGCTTGTTTCTTTTAGCAGTTTTTCAAAGTAATTACTCCATACTTCAAGGATATCTTTTTTTCCTGTTTTCATGTCACCTTTATCATCTCTAACTCCTTTTACAGCACTCTTTCCTCCTTCTAAGCTTCTTCAACAACCTCCAGAATATCTTACCACCTTCTTGATATTTATTTTCTATGTTCTTGCCAAAGTCCTCCCATGACTTTTGTTTAGCTAGTTTTACACATGATATGCTTTCTTCTTTTCCTTCACGCCTCTTTAACTTCCTGTGTCCACCATGGAGTTCTGATTTTTCTATCCTTGCAGACAACCTCACCACATGCCTCTCTGGCTGAATCAATCAGGGTTTTTAACCAATATAGAAAATGTTGGTACAACGTGACAAATTCAAAACATACTTGGCATCCAAATCTGTAATTGAAATTTCTCTTCTTATTCACCAATCTTCGAGAACATCTGCAGTCTTAAATTCTGATCTCCAAACTGTTCCTCAATGGGGCTCTGGGATAATCTTGTTAATTTTAATGTTATAAAACTCAGTTCTATTTTTTTTTTCTCACAAAAAAGAACCCCTTTCAAAACATACTTGGCATCCAAATCTGTAGATAAAATTTCTCTTCTTGAGATTATTCTTACCACTTCAAATCTCACTTAGCATAAGGATATTATAACTACATCCTCAGCATACAAAAAATTAAGTTTTCTCTTTTGCTTCAAGCATTTACTTTACTTGTGAAAAGTTATTAACTCTATATAAATCGTAAATTTGTCCAAATATTGAATACTCTTCTCACATTTGTGATGGTTACCTGAAGAGCTCTCTTAAAATACTTGACTCAGTATAGAAAAGAGCAATTAATCATCCATTTCTGACTAAATCACTTCTTGCTCTTTCCCACAGACATTAGTTTCTGCTGTTTGCATTTTATACAAATATTTTTATGGATACTGCTTAATTGAAATGGCATCAATAATTTGCCAACTTTTCAAAAATCTATTAAAATGCATGTTCATTTGGAACAGTCTTCCTTGTTATGCATTTCCTAAAGAATGATCTACAGGTCTTCAAATCCAATGTTAACAAGTTTATTCTTCTTTCTTCTCACCATTCTGCCAATTCATGGTAGTACTAATGTACTCTCGTGAATGGAATTACCATAAGAAAAAGTGGTTTGCAAGGATAAATGTATGAAGAGCTTCAATGGTAGATTCTAGATGTACTCCTTGAATGCAGTCCTGAGTGGATTAAGATGAATGCACTCAAGAATACATATCACTTGCCAAAAACACATCCAAAACCTGAAATGTTGAATAGGAATTCAACATTTCAGAAGATTTTAACAATTAAGTTAATTTGTTTTCTCAGTATCAAAAGAAGAATTTCAACTCATTAAAATTTGTTTGCATTGAAAAATGAATTATATCATTAATTTGTTATCAGAGTGCATTATCAGCTGTTGAAATGGTTGGACAATGTTAAACCAATACTCTCAATAAGAACAGTTTTTAAAAATGTTATGCTTTGAATAACAGGTTATAAGTTATCATAAATGCAAACCAAATATGAACACAGTAAACAAAAACTAGAAATGACTCTTCCTCTTAAGTATTCTTACCATAATATGCTAGCATTTACAAGCTTTCACCACTCTCAGATGTGTTTACTTATGCTTAATTTTTTAAGTTTGCTCTTTGCTAGTTCTTTATTGGTTATATTATGTTCTGTGAGATATCAGGGATCAGCTACTCACTTCTGTTTATTAATGTTCACACCAAAATGTGTAAATTCTGATATATTAGTCATCATTGCTGTGTGACAAAAGATATAAAGCATGCTATTACAAACAGAAATAGTGAAAATTAAATAAAGGAATAAAAAAAATACTTTTGCAACTAGACATTTTGAAGAAATATGTAGTAGACATTAAATTGTCAATAATTGTTAACACATATAGAGAATAATAGAATTTATTATCTCTTATATATTTCTTCCTTGTTACATGGACATCATCATCAGGAAGAAAAGAGAAAATCTTGATAACATTTAAAACATTAATCATGTAGCATGTGTTTACTTGTGTCTCAGTCACAGCTGAGTAAGCAGAAGAGTACATGGTTAGCATTCAAGGGAAATAGTGGTTAGTTATTGTAATTCAAACAGTGTTACATAGCTCATTTATTATTTTAAAACAAATAATAATAAATAATATAAACAGTTAATATGATGACTTCCTAAAACTTTATAGGTAATGCAATCAGAACAGTTCAGATTTGGATGGTCATAAAGTTTCTCAAAGTTTCAAGAAACAAATTTAAATTGGCTGGAGTGCAGAATATTGATTTGATTCCAATTGTAATTACTTCCCAAAGTTTGGGAAATAATTACAATTAATTGTTCATATTTTTTTTTAACAATGAATGAATATAATATATGAAAAAAATACTTTCTCCCTCAATATATCTATAATATTGTATTTATTGAAAAATGCTTATTTTCTCAGATATTCATGAGTATTTATTAAAATTAAATTTCTGTTTCTTCAGACGCTTCTAAATCCTCAGCGACTCTATGTTGCATCCTTGGTTCCTGCATATATTATCACTACAGTTAGTGGTATTCTAGCATACCGGGCTGCGGGAGGTTCCCTGAATAATCTGCGTGCCTTCTCTTCTTCCAAGATTTCCAACTGATAATACTGAGGTCTTGTATAGTGTAGAAATAAAATGCTTACCACTCCTAGTTTGTCTGTTGAAGAGCAGCTAATAGCTGCAAACTATAGAAGTGACTTTCAAACATGTATAATTCACTTGCCTGATTCCAGCCTTGTGTGGAGAAGTGCTGCAAAGTGTATCAAATGAACTATACTAGACACCTCCTTGGTTACCAGCCATGTTTTAACAAATTTTTTTATGGGGCTGTGCCAAAATGCATTAATCATTATAACATTCAGGCATTTTGTTAACGTAAATGTTTTCATATATGAGTGCTTTAATTACTTTATTTTTTATTATTCTTTTATAATCGAAAATTTCTAAACAGTTTCTTCTACAGAATTCTGAGAGGTCAGTTTAATTTAATTGGCAACAGTAGCTATATTTCAGAACATGTCTAAGGCATTTTAACTCTTATTTTGATGAACAATTAGGAATTTGTGTATGTATACTTTTTTATTGGCTATTTTTATAGCCATCAATTCAGATTGTAAATAAAATGAGAAATAGGTTTGTAGAAATTTATAGAGATATTTAAAGTGATGTAATTCTTAAATTATTTAGTAAACTACTGCACTAATTGACAATATTTTGCCACAAATATCTTTCTCATACTACATACAAATCAGTTTACAGAAATGAATAGTTTGTAGTATGTATGGGATACTGAGGAGTCAGATGTGATGTCAATTACTGTAATTTACAGAGATCTAAATTGCGAAAATGGAAATACAGTGATCTCTCAATTATATAACCCTTAGATTTTCAATTAACTGATCCTTGAAATGGGTTTGTGTGTCACCCAACTTCTGAGACAGTGCATAGTAAATTTAATCAGCCTTTCAGTTATCCAACCAGCAAACTGATTTCCCCCTTGCTATTGGAAAACTGAGGGATTATTGGGTTTTAAAACTGCTCTTGAACATTACATTGCACTCCTTACGAAGGTGTGCTAAAAAAAAGTCGTGATCACCATGAAGGAATTGAGGTAGAACCATGTTCTAGGTGTTTATCAAAACTTTTCAGCCTCCCCTCCCCCTCATAGTATTATGAATGTTGTAAAATTTGATATTTTATGTACCCCCCCCTTCATAACTGCTTATATATTTTCAAAATCTTTAAGAATATTGCTTAATTCATTGGAATTTCTAAACCATTAACAAAAGAGAGGTTTATATTTTACATGTTAAACCCATTTGCTTAATGCAAATTCATTTCTTAAATGATTATACATGCCAGGCATATACATTAATGTACTTCAAAATATCTATTCATAATTATTTGATTTGCAATTTGTGATTGTGTTATTTCCAAATGAAAGTAGATAATTCTTTTGTAATATACACTATAATTATAATTGATTTACAGTTACTACTATTTAGTAGCAAGAAAATGAATTTTAAGTAGTAAAAATTTAAATATTTAATGGCATTCAGTACTATCTACCAGATTTAATTGCTTGATAAAAAGTTAAACCTTATATTATAATTATTCATAGTATCTTAATAATTTTACATTTCTCACTGAGAGCATAAAAGTTTTTTCCTTATTACATGCTGATGTGATGCACCTTTGTGTTTGTTCGTATGTTTTGTATGTATATACACATACAAAACCCTTCTGTTATCCTGCATCCTACCCTATAATTGTATAAGTTTATTGTATGCACAAATTTATAGTTGATTGCATGTAACTATAGTACATATTATAATGTGTTGCGGTTGAACTTCACCTTTCAGACTGCTTTATTGCAGAGCTGTTCTCTTACAGAGAAATCATGTTTGATGTTTGCTCTTGTTAATGATTTGAGCAACATAGAAGCAGATGTGAGAAACACTTTGTTTGTTCATTGTTACCAACAATATCAGTAAACAAACTGTCACAAAAGAGTAAACTTGCAGTTTTAGAGCTGCATTACTTTCAGAATTTGAACTTATGATGCCACTTAGATTATAATGTATAGTACAAATAAGACATTAAGAAATAGCATTAAAATTGTCATTCGTTTTTAAGATGAAAACTAATACACATTAATATCTACTGCAAACTTTTCCAAAATGTAGGAATTTGTGATGGAAAAATCTGTGGTAGGAAAAAAGTATTCTTTTTATAAGCAACCTCGATTCAGTGTGGCTGAATAAGTAATTTAATTTTAAAAGCTGAAGGTAAAATAGTTGTCTAACATCTCTGGCTTGCAAACTTCAGATTACAAAAATTTTTAAATCAGTGGAATATATAAAATTTTTGACATTGCAGGGGAAGGGGAAAAAACAGCAACATTCTTTTGTATTATCTGAATGTAGCCTTGGAATTTCATGTTTTTCTTAAGTTTCCCCCTCCCTACACACACACACACACACTATACTTTCCATATATATAATCAGGGCTTGAAAGATTTTGCACTGTCTTGCCAGTCAGACAAATATCTCGCTTGTTAGATGCTAACCTGGGTGTACTCTACCACAATTGTCTGTCATATCATGTCATATCATAGTCGCATGTTTATGCTGGATCTGATCAGTTTATAAGTTTTTGTTATTGCCGTGGCTAATTTTTACCATGTATAACTACCATTGTTGAAGCAAATATGTTAACTACTTATGTATTAGTGTTTTTATCAGCCTATAGAGAGGGGGGAGGGGATTTGTGCATCTTATAAATAATACATGACCATTTATTCACTATTATTTTATATTTATGCTTTAACACTTATGTCTTGAATTGCTTTTATGGAAAAATGCAAACAGTTTCTTCACTGCCATTATAAACCATAAACATTCAGTATCATAAAAAATCTCAATAAAATAAACCCCTAGGTACACTTAACTACAGTAGTACCTTTGCAAATTCTGATTAGCTCCAAACATTCAGATGAAAAGGTCCAGTAATGCCATATCATAAGGCAGCAACTGAGAAAAACAATAAAAAAACATTTAGGTTAGAATCAATATGATGAAATAGTTTCAGAAAATAAATACTTTCCGAGTTTTAATATCCACTAATTAATGGTTAGATTCTGAATATTCCATTGCTAGCTAAGAAAGAAGCTAGTTACTGCCATCCACTGTGTATCTATTATAGGATGCCATGCCACAGTTAACTGGCTACCTTGTGGTGTACTCTCTGAAGATTAAATGATGCATGCATATCCTATTCCTCTCATTGATCATGTTCCATTACAACAAAATCAGTGATAATCGACAAAACTGGTGTTTGTAATGACAAGCATTCCTCACTAGATGGGCTCCTTGGAGATATCATGTAATAATAATAATAGATGCAGTAAGTAAAGTAAACATACAGAAAACTATTTACAACATGAAACAGAATCACCATTACATAAATAAAACTGATGATTAAACTTGATACTTATGTTTATATATATATATATATATATATACACACATATTTTTTTTATATATACTCATCAACTAAAAATTCTCAACACTCATCACTGATGAGCAGACAAGTGCATTTTTCAAGCCCTGTATATGTTTATAAATATGTTTAAATTTATTGGATGCATCAACTAGAGTTTCTTCTATTATAACAATCAAGATTCTTATTTTTTGCTTGGATATGTGATATTGAAATCTAGTTAGTTGTATATATTACTCAAAGTCCTAAATTTAATATCTGTTTTATTCCACTAAACATCAACATGAGTAAGCTTTAAATAATTATTTTTGAACATTTGCCCTTTTTTTATTTTTGTTTATTGTTTTATATGCAAGTTGTTTATAAATACATCTGTGCTGTGATAAATACATGGACTGAAAATTAGATAATCTACAAACCTTGTTCTAGAGTGCAAACGTATACTTCAGACCTCTACTAAGCAGGGTGGTAATTTCACACTAGGTGATTAAAAGAAATCGCCTTCCACCTAAAGATGTACACAGATATTCATGCTAAGAATTTACACCCATACTCTGTTGGTTGAGAATCTATTTGGCCAGCTTTCCTTAAAGCTAAATGTTAAGGACTTAAATGAAATCATTAAGTACTTTTTTCCTTTAAATAGGATGTTGACATTTATGATGTTTCATCAAGTCCAAATTATAATCAAAAAATCTGTCTTTGAAATAAGGATTATTGCTTAGTTCCTCATCCTAACAGGCCTACCACTGTGTATTTGATGAAAATGCTAGATGTTGTTTTTCGCTGGATATTGATAGTACATTATACTTGATAAGAAATTATGCTCTTGTTTTCATCCATATTTTATCCTAATATAAGAAAGCACATACAGGTTTTATAGACAGTATCTCCCACGGCTAGCTATTCACATTAATTAGAGCACTTGAATTCATTACAAAATGAGTCTGTCTCTTCACAGACCACTTTTGAGCTTTACTGAGATCTCTCATAATTTGAAGCTAGTGGAGATTCTGGAGAATCACATTTCTCACAAGTAGCAAAATGGCATATTGCCATATTTTTTTCTATATAGGCTTGAGATTTCAGATACTTTCTTACTTGCATGGATAGCGTATTATAATTGACAAAAAATTATATTTAATCCATCTGGGCAAATGTGGAATGAAATCATGATTACAATTTGTCAGTTATACTATACAATTCTCAACCCAATAAGAAAGTATTTGAAATTCATGGTATAGTCAAAATATGGTAATACAGCATTTATTTGGCTATTTATATATGAGAAATATGACTTCTGCTGTTCAGGTAAGGATAAAGTGTTGTGTTTGGTGAATCAGTACAGAAGAAATTGTTCTTTTCTTCCCTATTATAATTTAACTAGTATTGAAACATTCAGCAGTTATTTTGCAACAGGGAATACATACACAACACTTTATCCTTACCTGGCAGCAATATTGTTAATTATAATTAAAACCGACTTATCTCAATTACTGTATATTTAACTCAAATGTGTAGAAAACTAATTTGGTTATATCTGATAAGAAATTATATTGTTACAGTTTCATAGTGTCCTAAGATATGCAAATATGCACATCCTAGGGCACATTGCCCTAGGATGTGCATATCTAAATATACATATAAACAGCTTCTTATAGTCTCTTTGTCACAAAAAAAACTTTATTATAATGTTGGGCTTTCATTTAATGGTGAATTAGTCAGACCCATACAGATGTGGCAAGGGTTTTCCTCTTGGAATTTCAGGTTTTTCAATTTGCATGCGTCAGTCAAAAACACATGCAATTTACTTGCCTTAGTCTTAGTTTTTCTTTGTTGTTTTACTGTTTTGTTTTAATTTGCTACAGTTGCAATGTTGTTGCCATTTTAATTTAAAATGGTAAATTTTAATAACGTATAAATTTTATTAATCAACATAAAAACAAATGATTAATTGCAAGTGATAGGATTTTTTTCTCATTCTATGACTCAAGAAAGACTATTCTAAAAAGACAATCATGTGCCTCAATAGAAATGTATTGTATGAGTGACTTCTCAGAATTTTTATCCAGGAGGAGAAATTAAGTAAAAAGAAAAGTAAAATTGTAAACATCCAGCATTGGTGGACTGATGTTTAGATCATTGTCCTTAGGGGATGTCAATTTGGAGGTGGAGATCTGTTGGGGGCAGAGGGGAACACAAAGTAAAGAGTTATTTTTAATTAATATTGTTTTTTTATTATTAACTGTTAATACTCATTACGGTGATATAATGTTGGTAATAATTAGCAACTTTTTTCAATTTAGCTAAATAAAATAAGTACTTAGGATGAAAAATTTTTTAAATGTGGATAACTGTTTATATAAATTTACAAACAATTCATTTAGACACAAGATGCATTGCTCTGACCTGACTTATTCATTCCACTTAAGGCAGAAAATAAATGGGGTGTTGGCATTACAGATTGTTTATCAATTATGTCCATATGATATAATGAATTTAAAATAAGAGTTGTTTCCCATTCCATTTATCATGATCAGATTCTTTGGTGTTTTTTTCCTTTTAGTTTTTCTTTATTAGTCTAAAATACTGTGCATTTCATGTAATGAAGATATTGAAAACATTTTAAATTTCATTTCAGTTCCTTAAATTTACTGTTGAAAAACAATAACTTTAGTAGTTACAGTGCAAGTTATAATTAGTTTTTATTGCAGTGTATTCAGCTTCTTTGTTTCATAAAATAAGTTTTTATCATATCTGTTCCAGTTGCTTTCTCTGACTCTCCTGTGTTTTGTTCTGCCTGTGTCAGCGTGTTTTGAAAAATAAATATAGCTCCTTGCTAAATTGATTTCTTTAAAGGAACTGTTACCACATAACCATCTGTTTCATCAAAATGGGATATTCCATACATCTTTCTTTTTTGAATTGTATATAACGTATATACCTAAAAATAAATAAATCTACAAAGAATTATTACTTTTATTTTATTCTAGTATGGGAATTGTCTTATTCTTGAATCCAATCATAATCCAGTGACATTCAGCTGTTTTATTACTGTAATGTTCTCATTTTATCAGACTTGAGTAAAATATCTGATGTATAAAAATAATTGTGGAACACTTCCCTATAACTGTTTGGTAATTTGACATTTTCTTGCAAATTGCACTGATATCCATTTGCATTGTTAAGGAAAACATGGCATATCCATTTTTTTTGCCATTTCCTCAACATTAGGATATATGTTTATATATATCATAGCTACTAGCAATAAAGATTAGTTACATTCTGTAATAATGAATCATGCTCTTAGTGTTTTTTCTCAACCTTTAATATTGTAGAACAGCTAAAAGGTATTATTTTAGATGGAACATTCGATGACAATTTTCTCAATAATAAAAAAATAAAAAATGTATACAGGCAGTCCCTGATTTATATAAAAGTTATGCTCTGCAAACTCTGTATAACTCAAATTTTACATGTCAGAGATAATCCCTTCACCCATTAATCACATTATTGCTTACCTATTTATAGTAGGTGTATGATAGTGCATTAACATGTTTTAAAGGTTATTTTTGTTAGTTTCAGTCACAGAATTCACACATGAATTGAATTTTAATATGCAATTATTAATTAAAGTAATATAATACAATCTAGATAATATGAGAAAATTAATTTTTTTATGCTTAATTAGTCCATTCAACCTTTCTCATGAAATTATCAAAAGGGACTGAACAGTGGCTTATTTCTTTTCATAAATCTCAATAACAGGATAATGGGACATCTGTTTCTCTTTGGACTTTTAAGAAACATGATCCATGCAAATACTAATATTATATAGCATATCTCTGAAAGAGACTGAGGAAAACCTTGCAGAAGACCACTGTTAGATGGCATGCGAATAACAAGCAGATTAAATAAAATTTTTATAATTCATAGTTTTTCTACTCTTGTACAATAATTTGCATTAGTCAGGAACTGCCTGTATGCTGTTTTGGCATTTTAGCAGTAAGGGTATCAGTTTTATTCTAAAACATGTAAGGTATGCTATAACTCATATTTAATGGGAATTGTAAGCATACATATTTGAACAGAGTTCATCTACTCAAGAGTGAGTTTTATTAGGTCTTACCAGTGAAGTTGTATGTTCATACAACTTCAGTGTTTCATGTTTGTTTCACTAGTCATTCAAAATCCTCTTTCACATAAGTATGTTGACAAAAAAGAAAATAACCTTAAAACCTTCCTGTTTCAACTGTGAGTGAATGGTTTTTTTTTTTTTTTCACTTTTAAATGTTTCAAGAGAGCAGTTTTTCTCTTTTTGGTAGTGAAAGGATTTTAGCAGTATTCATAAATGCCCTCTTGCTGATTTGCTTAAGTTTTCTGCAATGTAAATTAATTTTTTGATGTGTTTTGTTTCTGAATATTTTTTTAATATTCTAATCATAGCATTTCTAAGATTTCTGAGCAAACCACTACACTATAGACAGTTCTGTTGAATCATGGGACTGTATGTAACATAGTTTATAGAACATGTAGTGCTTTCTGCTTCTTTTCTTCAGAGTTGAGCCATGGTGTTGATTCCCCCCCCACACACACTTGACAATATTGCATCTTTCCCAACATTTATTTTTTCATTAAAAAGATTAATTTACTTTGTTTACTCATTTCACTCAGATGGTAACCAAGATGTTGCAAGTCACACACACAAATTCCAGTTTTGCATCAAAATTTACTGAAACTCAAAGCTGATTATATCTGAATTACAGATACTATACTACTTGAATGATAAATGATGTGCTGAAGTTGCAGAAGAACATTTCATGCTCTTCTACAATACACGCTACAGTATACAATTATTGTTTAATTTTTATTAGTAGTTTAATTTTTTAAAATTTAATCTGTTTAGTTTACTTATTACTATTAGTTTAATTTTTGATAAGTGATCATCAGACCATTGATCTGGATACCAGATAGCAGACAATGCCATGTAAATGACATTGTCCTTTCTGTTGGAATAAACTACTTGAAAGCTTATTGTTTCTTAGATTTAGGATAGTCAACAACAGTATTGTCAGAACAGCATACCAAAATAGGAGATAGTATTCAATAAACTTGAAGTCTAACAACTATGACAATCGTTTTTCACTCAGCACGTCAAAACAGTTATGTCAGAAATTCATCTTAATATATATTAAAATTATGTATCTTTAGCAATAAGCTTAGTTTATAAAAATAACTCATGACTTTAATTTATCTCTATATTTACTGTGCAAAGTGTACATATCCCAGGTAGTATTGTTACTGATAACACTAAATGTTTTTTTTCCTTCATTAAATAATTTTAAATAAATAATAGCATATCAAGAGAGCAGTCATGTTAGACACATTTAATAAAAAGAAATGATGCAATATAGAAATATCTGCTATTAATCAAGTATGTTAGCAGATACTTTCATGCATGCACACACATCAATGCAGCATAAGATTATTTCCTAACAGACCATGTTCAAGCATAGTTAGTTATTGTGAAATAATTTCTGTGTGGTATTTTTCACATCATAACATATAGGTTTTTTTTAATCAGACCAACAGTTCTTTACTAGGAAAGCAGAATTCTTCTCTACCATGGTCATATATATATATATTAAGTGAGCATTATTAATCTCTTTAAGAAATTGCATGTATAGAACCAAATAATAATAAAAAAAAAGTAATTATCTTAATGAATTTATATTTTTTCCTTATGCTTTTTATTATTATTGAAAGCTGAGCCACATTGTCTGGAAACAAGTGTGGCTCTTTGATAAGTTTTCTGTTAATATGCTTAGTTCATTTTGCATTGTCAAAATGCATGTGCTGTTCACTACATATGTTGCATACATTGTATTCATTTTTTGTCTCACTCCAGATAACATTATTTTTATTTTTATTTTTTTTTTGTATTACGGAACATTAATCCTGGCTTTGAGACCCACCCCCCAATTTCTGATGTCCTTATATAGCAATCCAGCCTATGTAGCAAATGCCATGTGTGATAAATTTCATACATACTTGGGTCTTTCATTGGTGTGTGGTGGATTTCATTGATCTAAGAATGAAAAAAAAAAAATTTTTTTTTAAGGATATGAAGATCATTTAAAATATGTGACTGACAAGTTAGCACAAGTTTTATATGTGGGAGAGTCACTACACCTTTGTCTTGCTTAACACCAGTTCACTATAAAAAGAACATCGTGTTTATGTTTTTTTTTTTTAATATTTGTAATTATTTATCACAGTTTGATGTGAAAAATGCTGTCAGATGTTATTTAAGCATAAATAACTACAGGAGTTGGAAAACAATAGTTAAAAATTGTGCCAGGAAATTATGAGATGACATGTTTCTATAGTAAATACGTTTATGTAGATAATGTATATTTCAGAATGTGTATTATTTCATTCATATCATAAACAAAGGGAACCAAGTTTGAATACCATGCAACAGTCATCTAGCATTTCCATGTCATGGATCCTGTGTTAAAACAACATTACATAACTATAAGAAACCTTTTAGAAGAATATCAGCATCCTATGGAGAAGGGGGGAATTATGTACTTCTTGATGGTAATTTCACATACCTTCAGAATGCTTAACCTATCATAATGATTGAGACTCGTATAGTGCATAAGCACTTCTGAACTCTCCTTGAATGTGTGCAGATTGAATTTGTATGGTAACTAAAGTTTTACTGTTATAATATTTGGTACCTCCCTCAAGGGTATATATACCAGATCATGAAGTTTGCCATCAAACTTTCAACTATTGTCCTTAACTTTTCAGTAGTCTGAGAGCTAACTGGATTGCAGATAATTCCATGTTCAACTAGCAAAACTGCATGTCACCATGATTCCCACTGATGAGGCTTTGAAGCTACATTGAATATTAACTTTCCACAACTCATGACATGAGAAAGAATATTGAAGTTATGGAAGTTGCTTAGTTGGGAAGATATTTCATATACAAACTTTTGTTTACTCACAATTGATACAAATAAATGCTAAGACAAGAATATAATTTCTTGTCAAGTATAATTTACTTCCCCGTGGGGAAAAATTTCGTCAGTTTGGTTCACAAAATTTGATATCAAACTTGCATAATTATATAACAGTAACTGAATATCATGCACTTTATTTGATAGTAAAGTGTACTGTATTGTTTAAAGGAAAATTATATACAAATTGAAGTCTTGTTCTGAATCTTAATTTAAATACATTTAAAAATATACATACAAGATTATGTTTGGGCAGATGCTGTTTTTTTTAAAAGGTGAAAAATGGTTTTGGTTGATATACTGAATTTTTTTTTTTTTATAAAAGTGCATATATTTTCTCTATGGCTCTATGATATATGTTATATAATTCACAACTTAAATTGAGAAATAATATAAAGTATTTCAGAAGTATTAAATTGAAGAAAATAACCATATTGTTATTTAAAATGTAAATTATATGTATTTTGTCTAGCTGTGTGTTTTATGTAGTAATTTTCTTTACATTGTATGAATTTGTGAAGAAGACATTTGTTGTACATATTTGTGATACTGAGATGTATTACTCATCTGGATTCACATTTCATACTGCCACAGGAAACTTGGCAAAAAGTGTGTTCTTGCATCTCAATTCAAGGACTAATTGATTACTACAAGATTTTTTAATTATCTGTGATTTACTGACATTAATGTACAGAATAACACTATCACAGTAATAATAAAAACTTGTTTATATAATCTGTGTTCATTTGGCTAATATATATTTTCCGACTGTGAGAATGAGATACAGATAACCTTCTTGTGAAATAAACAGTCTGCAGTCAATAAATGGCTTTTATGTACTGACCAAAATGATATCAGCCTTGACATTTGTTATGTGTTTTGGGCTTCTTCAGGATTAATAATTTTATGTACAGAACTCTTTATAAGAGTTCCCTTCTGATTGTATCACAGTGCAGTCAATCAAGATTGGATTTGAACCATTCCAGCCAAAAGTCATTTCTTGACTTGTTACTTTTTTTTTTCAGTTCTTGCATTGTGTCTAATATGCTCCTACAATTCTAAACATGCAATAAGTAATGTCTTTTTTGAAAGAGATCAGAATAATTTTGAACTGGATAACAAAAGTCATTGTTTTGGTGACATTCCTCTAATTGTTCTGAAGGTTTGAGATCCAAAGTTGATTTCAGCCGTGTTACTATTCTCCTATTTCATTGCTGTCTATACTGTAACTTGAAAATTAGCCCATATTCAATTCATTCCTAAGAAGCTCAACAAATCTTTCCCATCAAATTGCTGTCCAGCTTTTCTCATTTTGGTTCTTTCTAAAGTAATTTAGAAATAAGTTAGCTTGTACACTTCCTGGAACCTTTCACATGATAAATGATTGCCAGTATGAGTTTTGTCACTTTATTCGGACATAAAGGAATCTTTATGTATATCATCCACTTTTAGACAAATGCCATGGAAAAGTTTTGGGACTCAAAGTGGTTGCTCTTGATATCTCTAAGGCATTTGATCATGTTTGGCACAAAGGCATATGGATAAACCTTGCACTGCAAATCAACAGAACCTTCAAAATAATTCTACACCCCTAAAATTTGATCTTCAAACATTCTTTAATAAGGTTCTGATGACCTAATTAATTTCAAAATCCTGTCTTTATTAGTTGTTATGCTACTTTAAACAACTGTTAACTCTATATCACAAATCCGTGCAACCATTAATTACTATTTTTCATATTTGGAGTGCTACCTCTAAGAGCTTCCTAAATATATTTGACTCAGTACAGAAGAAAGGAGTTGAATTGATTAATGATCTATCTGTTGCTAATTCACTATTTCAGTTTATGTTCCTTCTACAAATATTTCCATGATCACCGTTCATAAGGATTGTCAATGGTAAATAACTTCCCTCCCCCAATTCTACTCTAAATCTATTACACATGCAACAGCTGTTCAGCATCACTTCACAGTTCAATTTCAAATTTGCAGAATAAATTTTTCTTCCCCTTCATCAATCACTCTCTACTGCATCTTGGAACAGTATACTTCTCTTGTGTATTTCCTAAAGAATGCAGTCTACAGATCTTCAAATGCAACGTTAACAAGATTCTTTATTGGTCAACTTTCTGCTTATCCACAGTACTGATGCACTATAGACCGAACATCATCTCATTTATGGGAGCACTATATTAATATAACACTTTCAATGTTGCTTGAACAGTAACGACAGCCGAGAGAGTGTAAGTGCATCCTTGAGGAGTGGAAAATGTTGCCATTACATAATGGGGAATCCAAAATCAACCAGTTTGTGTTTCATGGATAATAGTAGTGTTGGAGAGGTTGTTTAGGATTGGTAAAATAAAATAGGAATCTACAAAGGCACTATATTTTAATATGTATACTGTTACTCCCCAAAAGTGTTTGTAGGCATGACTATAAACAGAGGACACCTCCAGCGAATTTTCATGTAACTGTTCTATATGCTATTTCTGGACATTTATGATTGCTTTATCATTTTCTACAATGCAAAGAAAATGAACCATATGCCCTTTCAGACCTAAAAGTATCAAAATATAAAGTAATGAAAAAGAAAGTATCCAAGAGGAAATGGGAAAACATGAATCAGTTATTTTATGCGAATGGAAGTGTTTCATTTCATAATATGTGTGATACACATCAAAAATATTTATGCGCTAGTTGGCAACATCATTGAGTCCCCGGATGCACTGCATAGAAGCCACAGATGTATGATGTGTTTTTAATTTAATTAACAGTGTTCTCTAGCCAGGTTATCTGTTTCATGGGGGGTTAAAACCAAAGTTTCTAGGGGGGGGGAATATCCTGTTGCCTCTATTTGAAACTGGCTAACTTACTATTGAAAACATCTACAAAAAGCCTAACATCAGTGAACTCAAGTCCTTGCTAACCGAAGGTTTCATACATCATTTTATCAACTGCACTGTGAAGGAGCTGACAAAAAGCTGGATTATTTTTTTGTATGTTTACAAAATATTTTTTGTAATGAAATTTTGGAATTTAAATAGAAGTAAATAAGTGACATTTTATTTCATAATAATATGAAGTGCTGTAGTTAAAATTTTTAAAAACAAATAAAATATTTATATAAATACGAATTTAATATTATTTAATATATATGTGTGATTAATGCCTAATCATGACCACGCTGCACTGAATTTTTCGATGTGGCCATATTCAAAAATGAACTTATTTTTATGGAACTAAGAAAATTGAGATTTGAATATTCTAGTGCTGTGTTGGTAGATGAATGGGGATATCAGCTTAGGGTTGCAAAGTATGGAGTTTTGCACTTTCACCAGAAATGGAGTGCAGTGTACTACATTGTTGGAACTGTCTTCCTGGAGGCAGAGGAAGCCGGAAATCTAGAGTTAATTGTAAAGTTTAGATGCGTTTCAACAGTTGAAAGCTAGAGAGATGAGATGATTGCTATCATATTGAAAAGGATATTGCAACTCAGGATAAGAATGTAATTATGTTTATAAAGTATTGATCATATCTTAATGAAATTACTATGTGTGGCACTAGTTTCTTAATTATCCAGGAGATAGTAAATGAATGGGTTTTAGATGTGAGTATAAGATTGTATCTGGACTGTGGTATATTGAATATGAGGATGGATTGGGGTAATATGGTTTGCAGAGCTAGGCAAATATAATTGAAACTGAAGTTGATAAAGAGGAATTTATGAGATGGAAATAGGGAAGATAAAGCCAGAACAGGAGATGGGAGAACATGAGAATAATCATCTCTGAAAACTAAGGATACTGTGAACATGGGAGTGAGTAGATTCTTTGCACCTAGGGTAGTGGATGAGGTGAGTGCCACTATTGAAATAATTCATACTGAGGTATGATATTGACTTTCTGCAACAAAACTGGCCATTCCATGGAGGTCTAGAGATAATATACACTGATATAAGAATGTTTATTCAAATTAAGTGGATATTGAATCCAACATTATTTCTTAGCCGAATAAGAAACTCAAAAGATAGAAAATCTAAGAGTTTCATGCCGAATATAGAACATATATAAAAATGGATATAAGAATGAATTATGACTGTCCTTATCCACAATAGATACATCCAGTATACCATTCTTATACCATAGTATAAGAATTCACATAGCATAGCGTAGTTGGGTACATGGTTGTGCAAACCAGATTTTTCAAGTTGCATTCATAGGAAAAGATATGGAATTGGAGATTCAAGGAAAATCTTGTCCATAAAAGTCATTTCCTAATGGAAACTCCCCATAAAGTTGTGAAGTCTTACCTATATGAAGCAACTTGAGAATGGATGAGCCAATTTTGAAGCTTAATATTTGCAATTCAGAGAAAAAATTACTGAGCAAAATCAATCATCACTACCATTTTTATATTAACTGCTTTAGTGTGTAGTTCGCGAAGTTATTTTTGTTAATCATTTCTCATTTTGCTAGTAGTTAGCATGAAACCTACTGACAAGATTATGAATGTACCTAATTTATTTTTATAACTAAAAGTTGCTACATACAATGATCCCACATGCAGGACAATAAGAAGCATAAGTCCTCAACAATATCCTGTGCTAACTCCAGACCTTGGAAATCGAGAAATCATTCTCTGGTAAATATTCCATGCCTACAGTAAGGCATGCAAAAAGAGTATGTTGAAATCATACCAAGATAGTCCAAGCTTAAGAAGTCTATATAACTTTACTGACACCATACATTTAAAGGACACAGTTGAGGTAAATTTTGATATGATATGGTGTTCAAGTGGATGCCATGCTTTGATTTTCAGCATAGTAGGTAACCTTTTCATAATGGAGAGTAGTGAGTGGTCACCCAGTGCCAACAGCTTCTAAATCGAAAACGACAAATTCATTTCCTCTTTATTACAAGGTTAGGTTTCGATCCAATGTTAGTCCTATAATGGGGTTCTACTGTTGTAGTACAAGGGTAGTCTGAAAACTTCTCGACCATAGAAGGCAACATAATCGGCAAGTTTGTTTTTTTGTCAAGTTGGTACATCTGTCATAAGTATCCATGTGAAATTGCAAGTCATTCTATCAAACAGTTTGTTTTATACTGTCTGAAGCAAAAGTTGTCTGTATCCCTTGATACAGACAACTTTTGTTCATTATCCATGAACAACTGTATCCGTTGTTCATGGATAATGAACAACTTCCTCGCTGGTCAGCATTTTTCTTCGAATCAAGACGTGATTGCAGTTGTAGAGGGGGGTATTGTGCAGATCTTACTGAGAACCACTAAAGGGACGGGAAAGTGGCGCTGGAATAAATGTATTAGTCTGAAGGGAGAGTGTGTTGAAAAATAAATATAATTTTGTAATTATATAAATTCGTTTTTTCATTGTTAGGCCGAGAACTTTTCAGACCACCTTCGTACATTAGTCGAGCGAAGAGTTAGGTAATTAGTAAACCTGTTCTATAGATCAAATGTGGAACTTTCTTTTTCAAGCAACTTAGATTTCAATTAAGCAGAGAAGTTGTCTTGCACTTTAGTGATTAAATTCATCTAACACCTAAAGAAATGCCCAAACTCATTATACACCGGAATTATTAACAGATCATTGGATGAAGGATATGCTATTCAATTAGCTTGGCTAACAGACACATTTGTAACATATACAGTACATTAGTAGTAATAATGATTACTGAATTAATTCTACAGCAGTCTAGCAGCCTGCTTTTAATGATAAAGGAGTTGCTGTTCTTTTAATGTTATTCTACATCAATCATATCATTTTATTCTATTGAACATAATAGACACTTAAATTACAAAGAAGCATTTAATAGTATTGAGCCAACTGATGACGAGCTAAGGAAGGAGATGGCTGCCTTTCAGTTTACAAATGTTATGGCATGGCTAAATGTCCTCACTTACTCCTTTTGCATAATAAAAGGCATTAGGGGATTTATTTATATTTACATATAAAATATTTAGTAGGTGAGGCCATTTAGCCCTGTCTAACTTTTGGAGACTGAGTGGGCAGTTCAGTCTCCACTGGTACCAATCAGAGATAGATGGCCCAAGGCTATCACTAATTAAGCGGTTCGCAGTGAAGAGAGGCGGCTCAAATGTGCCGCCATCTCGTGGTCCCTAACAATATATTTCATGTCTGAAATAATGTGGGTTCTACGGTCGATTTTCTTGAGTTTACGGGACGAAAAACCCGAGTTTCCGGGAGGAAAAACCCTCTTGCCCGTGCCAGAGATCGACTAACTCGGGAACTGGTCGAAAAAAGGCTTAGAAAAATTTCCTCTAGTCGCCGACTAGACTCGAAACCAAGTCTTCCTTCGTGCGGCCAAGCGCGGTGGTGCGTGAACGCCACATCCACTGAGGTACACAGGCTCTGCTCGCCTACTCCCCGTATACGGGAATAAAAAGGCGTTAGATGATTTTTTTTTAAATAAAATATTTATATATATATATATATATATATATTTCGTAATGAGTATTTTATCGCATCACTAGAGCAAGTGCACAAAAGGAACAGAGAGGCAGAGACAACTTCCCCAATGACAAGGAACCCTGTCATTGGTAAAGTTGGTGAGGGAGCTAATGTCAGAAAGGTGCCAGTGATGGAATATTTTACGTTACGAAATTGTTACAGTAAAAAAAAAAGGTAGAAAGCTACTAATTTGCTAAGGGTGGCAAAAACCTGGCTGCTTGTCAGAACAGGTACATGAAGAATGGAATGACGGATGTTACAGTGTGCTCACTTTGTACTGCTCTTCAGTCTGTCATATGATACTCTCAGGGACCTGTGAAGTCGTTAACACAGTAATGAACAAATTTGAACAAGTGACAGCTCATTACGGGGTTGCAAAGCAAAGAGGCAGTAAATTCGAAAACGAATTTAGCATATTAAAATTAATCAAAATGAAAAATCAAATAAAATTATATCATCTGCCATTGGTTTTGCAAGAGCAGTGGCATAGTTTGGGAGAGGGGGGTCTACCCCGGTGGCACTTTGAACCTTACCCTATATACGTCGTTTTGACTTTTCGTGGTATTTTTGGTGTGTGTTGAGATGGGCGGCAAACTTAGGGACCATCTCAGGTGGCAAAAGCTATAGCAAAGCCGCTGTACAAGAGGACTGGAATTCACTGACTGAGTGGGCAAATGATTGGAGTTTCAATTCAATATTGTGAAGTATAAGATGGAAATATCTTTGAGGAGATAAGAGATTTGGGAGTGAATGTTGATGCTTGGTTCTCTGATTTTCCCCTTCCAGTCGTTTCCGACCGTAGGTAACTTTGTAGGCATTGCCCACAAAGTATTCCTGCTGAGATTTTTACAGGATAGTTCACCATTGCTTTCCCCAACCTCTCCCATCCAATTTTATCTGGGCTTGGGAGGACTAGCATATGGCTGGGACGTATTCATGACTGTAATCCATGTGTGTTAAGGATCTAAAATTTCAGGAACGTTGCTAAATGTGTGAGGATAGCGCAGCAGATTATGGGAATGATGCAGATGGCACTGAATTTTAGAAGTAAGGATTTATGGTATGGGTTCCTTGTATAAAGCTTTAATCAAATGAAAACCAAATGACCAAATCTGCACAATGTGCAGATTTGGTCACTTGGTTTTCAAAAAGATTAAGATATATTGCAAAGGTTCCAGAATCGATTAAGGTTTCTGGTCTGTGGAATGTTGAGTATGAAAACACTAAGAAAAAATGCAATTTGCAGAAACTGGTGGATAAGAGGAGGGGGGGTTATATAATGAGATATAAGTTCTTAAAGGATTATTACCAGATTAATGTGGTGGAAGTTTTGCATGGAATGGGTGAAGACAAGAAAGGAACACGAGGCCATTCCTGGAAGCTGTATAAGGCAAGTGGGTGAGGAGCAGGTTTTTTTTTTTTTGCATGGAGAATGGTAAGAGATTGGAATGCATTTCCCAAGAGTGGAGAGTGCAGAAATGATGAACATATTTAAGGCATGATATAATATAATAAACTGTGGGTGCAGTAGTTGAACTCCCACATGTTTTTTTCTAATGGAACCTGTAAAATTTTACAGGATTTTTTTTATCCTGTAAACTCAAGAAAATCGACCATAAGACATTATTTCAGATAATAACACATAATGTATTATTGCCTTAAGATGGTAGCAGTTGTCTCTTGTACTTTCCTTTTTGGGTGCCAATTAAAACCACTAATATTCTTAGACCAGTTCTTCCACGATTTGCTAAGAGTGAAAGCTGTAAGCCAAAGTTGGTTAATTAGGGCTAAATGACAGCAAATTATTTTCAGAGAATAAAAAGCATCACTGGATATATACACTGAGTGACAACTTTATTAGGAACAGCATTTAATAACGAGTGGGACTCCCCTTTTGCCTTAAGGATGGCCCATATTCTCTGTGGCATTGATTCAACTGTCAAAAACGTTCCTCTGATGTGTTTATCTATGCTCTCAAAATGGCATCATCCATTTTTTCAAACTGAACAGCAGCACATTGCTGCTGTGAACTACTCATTCCACTTTATCCCATAGATGAGCTATTGGGTTGAGGTCTGATCACTGAAGTAAAGAAAATGGGCAATCCTATTCCTTGAACCACTTCAACACACTACAAGCTTTTTGTGGCATGATGCATTGTCTTGCTGGAAGTATCTTCCATTTGACAATAGGTGAATATGATCAGCGACAATTTTAAGATAGGCTGTGGAATTCGGGCAGTGTTCAACTGGTATTAGGGGACTTATGTGCGCCAAGAAAACATTCCTCACACCATTATACCCTGGCAACCAGCCTGAGCTGTTACTACTTTGAAGAAAGTATCCATGGTTTGATGTTGCTTCCATTTTGTGATTTTCTGCCACCAGCATGATACAGCACAAATCGGGACTCGTCAAACCAGGTGACATTTTTCCAGCTGTTCAGTGTTCGTGATCATGGCCCACTGAAGCCACATCTTCCTGTTCTTAGCCGTGGAACCCGCGATGGTTGTCTACTTTTCTACCTCACCTCCTGGTAACGTACGACGAGCTGTGTGCTCCGAGATAATATTCTGACCAACAGAACATCATCTTGCATTCTTTGATTTCTTGCATCAATGAACTATTTCCATCTACAGAACTGCCATTAGAAGTTATTTGGTTACTACACCCATGCACAACAGTGTTTAGTTCCTAAATACTGTTGTGTGTAAAAATCCGATCATTATCTTGGCATCAATGATCAAACCACACTCGAATTCACTTTAGTCACGTCTTTTGCCTATTCTGATGCATCAAAAATAAAATAAAATAAATAAATAAAAATCGGATGCTTGTATGCCTGATTTATATAGCAAACTGCAGCCACTCATTCGGCTTCAAGAATGGTTTACTAAATGGGGGGGGGGGTGTTCCTATTAAAGTGGCCACTCAGAGTATACACACACATACACTGGTAAGTTAAGTGATTAAGAGTTACTGGCGTGAGCTCGTAAAGAGGGAATTTATTTCCAGTAGACTTAATGTTAAAAACAAGAGGTTATATTCCCAACAATGAAACTAGACCATAGTGATTACACAGTCCAACACAATTTTTGCTGACTTTTATATGAGACTTGTTTTTTACTAATTTGGGTGCGTTGATTTCAAATATCAAACCCATTTTTCTCTATCACGTCAGGTTTTTCCTCTATGGCATTTTCTTTTTGCAAATTTGTAAGTTTTTGATAGTTTTAAGGAGGCAGTACTATTTAGAGGATCAAAAAAATCGATTTTTTAATATTATTTCCTGAAAGTATGTACTTTTAAAAATCTGTTCCTAACTTTTTATCAAGAAATTCGAAAAATTCCCGAAGATATAGCCTATTATTCAAAGAAGTGCGCAGATCAGAATCGGAGCGCTCACCGCTCTTGCTTGTTAGTAAATGAATAAATGCGTAAGAACCTGCAACGGGACATACTGGCGCTTTGAATGCGAGAGAGGCCGATAATTAGATACATAACTACTTAACAATATTCATTAAAAATTACAAGAATATTTATAAAAAAAATAATTTTACTTACACGTGAGTTTCAGGGAATAAATTTTTGTTTGTAGCAATTTCTGCTGTGTGTTCTGTTTTGGCAATCCCTTTGAATACTCCAACAGTAGTCGGCCATCATGTGAGAATCCCATCTTCCTTGGTACCGATCTTCCATAGTTTTTAAGTGTTGATGAAATCTTTCGCCTTGTTCATCGCTTACAGCACCTAAATTCTCGGAAAATATATCAAGATGACTGTATAGGAAATGAAGCTTTATGCTCATGTTGCAACCTAGGCGCTGGAAATTTTCAAACATTGTTTCCACTAGATCTTTGTAATTGCACGCTTTTTTGTTTCCAAGAAAATTATTCGCAACCATCGTAAATGAAGTCCAGGCCTCTTTCTCAATTTCGTTCATAGAGTTGATGAAATTTGGGTCTCTCATTAAAGTTCTAATTTGCAGTCCATCAAATACACCGGCTTTAATTTTTTCATAACTAAGTCGTGGAAATTTTTCACATATGTATTGGAAACAATCACCTTGTAAATCTAAAGCTTTAATATACTGCTTCATAAGACCTAGTTTGATGTGTACAGGTGGAAAAATGATTTTTTCTCTGTCGATTAAAGGTTGATTTATAACATTCTGTTCTCCAACATTTAAGGATATTCTAAGAGGCCAATTTTCTGACTCCAGTGTTGGTTTCTAGCTCGACTGTCCCAGAAGCATAGAAAACACGGAAACTTTGTATATCCTCTTTTAAAGCCAAGTAAAAAGTTCACCATTTTAAGATCCACACAGATGATCCAGTTATGGTCTGTATGTTTTAATAACTTCAGAACCTTTTTAATGTCCTCATATGTTTCCTTTAAGTGGACTGAATAGCCAATAGGAATTGAGCCATATACATTCCCATTGTGTAGTAAGACACACTTGAGACTTCTGCTTGAACTGTCGATAAATAAATGCCACTCATTTGGATGATATTGTACAACACTCATTTCAATTAGTAAACCTGATACATTGTTACAGTAAACAAACCAACGCTCGTGTTTAAAATATTGTACAAGGTTACATTCCCTGCTACGATAAAAAGTTATCTTCGTATCTTGCACCAGTAAGTTTTTTTCATTTAATCTTGAAGCTAACAATTCCGAGGATTCCTTTGATAGGCCCAAATCTCTTACTAAGTTATTCAATTCCGCTTCAGTAAAATGTTGCGGTCGAGAACTAGAAATTAAATTTTCATTGTCTAAATCAACATCCGGGTCTTGCTCCTCAAGAACATCTGGCATATCCCGATCATGCTCGTTCTCAAGTAAAGGAAGTCCTTTATAAATTGGCACGGCTATTTCACTGGAATGCGCAACTGGCCGAATTGCTGAGTCGAGATTTGGATACACAATTTTTTCCTTATTCTTATTATAACCAGAAGTCTAAACTAAACAAAAACAGCAATCATTTACGTGATTTTTCGGTTCACGCCAAATCATTGGAATGCCAAAAGCTATTTGGCGTTTTCCATTGCTTCCCTGTCGTAAATTTTCTACACATGACTTAGTATTTATTTAAAATAGGGTAGAAAGGTTAGATTAGGACGTTATGGGTGAGTATAGAAGGCAATTATAGCAGAATAAAAGAGGTGGAAAATTTTCGTACATACCTTGTTTTGATTCCAGGATGTCTTCCAATTTCATGATCCTGCTGAAGGTTGTTTATAAAGGGGGCGTGGGGGTGTTTTAAAGCGGGAAAATAAAGTTGGAAACCCGGGTTATGTATTAATAATAATAAATATATATATATATATATATATATACAGTATATATATATATATTATTGTGTTTAGGGGAGAATTTTGTGGGGGGAGGAGAGAAGGGGGTTAACGGGGTGCGGACCGTTTCGGCCGACTGACCATCATCGAAACTTTTCCGGAATCATTTCGGATGGTCAGTCGACCGAAACGGTCCGCACCCCGTTAATCCCCCTCCCCTGCCCCAGTTTCCACATAAGTAAACCCTTCCCCTTCTCTCCTCCTCCTCCCCACAAAATGCACCCCTAAACACAATAATATATATATATATTTATACATATATTATTAATACATAACCCGGGTTTCCAAATTTATTTTCCCTGCATCAAAACATCCCCCATGCTCCCTTCCGTCCCCCCCCTCTTTATAAACAACCTTCAGCAGGATCATGAAATTGGAAGACATCCTGGAATCAAAACAAGGTATGTACGAAATTTTTCCACCTCTTTTATTCTGCTATAATTGCCTTCTATACTCACCCATAACGCCCTAATATAAATACCCCTTTTTTGAGTAATAATACCCAATGTATTTAAAATAAGGGACACTCCTAAACAAAAACAGACTATAATAGCCATAATTATAATAACAGTGTTTAAGAGGAGTAGCATGGGAATTTTCCCAGAAACTATACCTAACAGACTTTTTTTGGGTGGAGGGGGGCATTTATCCAGCAACATGTCTGTCGTATTAAACCTTAAAATAATTTACACTCCCTGCATTTGTAATGCACTCCTGCAATGCATTTCACTTGTCAACAGGTTTTAAGTCAAACACTAGGGAGAATTCCAGGGATAGTCTGTCGTTCTTACTGTCCACTCTTCTTATGAAATTCCTTCTGTATTAATCTGGTAAAATCCTTTAACCAACTTGGAGGTCTATCATACAATTTCTACATTCTACCAACTGCTTGTCATAACTAACTCCAAAGTCCTGATATCACTTTGGTCATTCATCTTTGGATTCTCCCTAGTGTTTCTAAATCACAATGAAAACTAGGTGACCAATGCCTTATACTATCAGCTCCTTATCTCCCACATGTCAGTATAATTATAGCAGCAATACAATGGGCAGTCTTCACAACACTTGTAGTGTGCCTTTTGAACTTTAGTCCATTGTCACTATCACCTCAAGATCTCTGATCTCATCCACTTCTTGAAACCCAGTAGCTTCACCAATATGGTACATAGTGTTATACCTCTGCATCCCAAAAGTGTAGCACTGTGCATTTATTAATATTAAAACTATTATTTTAATATTATACCAGCTCCACTCATCTGTCAAAGATAAAAGTCTATTCAAATCTTTCTGTAGAGAATTAACATCAGCAATACCTGATAATGCTACCTAACTTTGCATCACCAGCAGACATTTGAAGATGCTCAGTCAATAACATTAACAAATAAGTTAAACAGTAAGGCCCAAAAACAGAACCCTGAGGCATGGTTACTGGTCACTTTCCTTTTCTGAGATACTGCTTCTTTATACACAACTTGCTGGTATTGTTCGGAAAGCCAGTCTTCAGTTTCATCCCTTGCAGCTTATACACCAATCTGCCATGTAGTACTCTATCAAATGCCTTTGCAAAGTACAAGAATATCACTGTGTATAAATCTCAACCAATACATTTCTCACCTTATCATAAAATGTAAGCAGATTGCTAAAACAAGACCTGCCCTTCACAAACCAATGCTGATCATCATAGAGAATCCTGTGCCTGTCAACCTAATCCTTGTCCTGTTCCTAACCAGTTTTTCCAAAACTTTGACCACAACTGCAGGTTATAGAGGCTGATCTATAATTGGAAACATCTGTCTTAGAATAAGATATTAGTTTGCCTTCTTTCCACTTCCTATAAACTTTTCCCACTGCAAGACTTTCATTAAATAACCAGGTCACGGGCATAGCTAACTCTTTTGTACCTTCCTTAAAAATATATGGTAATATGGTAAAATACATTTCATTGTGTCATGGCCTGAGAGTGTGGTATCTGCATGGAGTCTGAATGTGTTCAAGGTATGGTATGATGAGCTGTGTGTGTGTGTGTGTGTGTGTGTGTGTGATAAAAGGACTTCCCAGATGAGTATTTGACTCCATGAGGTCTTGGGATAATAATAATGATAATAAATCTTTGGTGCCTTTACTATCCTGGCACCTGTGTGCATTGCACACATGGCCAGCGCACCCCTGCTGACTCCCCCAAATGCCATCTTTGCTTATTCTGTTATCAATTTCCATCTTTGGGATTGTTTAAGAATCAAAACTAGATATGCCTAATAAGAGACCTCCATGTAGCCTTTTAAGGAATATGGAGAATCAGGGCAATGCCAAATCCTCACCTTCTCATTATTATCATTCCGGGCAACTCCAAGGAGTCTACAGACTCATTGAGGAAGGCCCTAACATCATGTCAAGAACAACTATTCGACATTTACACAGTATCTATCATACCTCGCCTTGAACTCATTTACGGTCGTAGCACCCACAACAGACTCTGGCAGCTTATTCCACTCATTCACCACTCTCCAAGTAAAAAACCTAGCTCTAACACCCCTGCTAACCACATTCTTGCCCAGCTTCCATGTATGGCCCCTAGTCCTCCCACCACCAGTCCTATTCTCAAAAATATCTTCTGGATTAATCTTATAGAAACCCTTCAGTAATTTGAATGTCTCAATCATATCATCCGTTTTCCACCTATCAACCAATTTTTGCAACCTACAAATCTTCAACCTGTTCTCATAAGGTTCATTCCACAGACCTGCTATCATCTTGGTCACTCGTCTCTGGATCCTCTCCACCTCCTCCCCATCAAAACCCTGGCACCCATATCTGGGCGCAGTAGTCTAGATGGGGTCTTATCAAGGCTCGATACAGAGGAACAATAACTTGTTTGTCTCTGCTTGTTAAAGTATTTTTCAGAAGCCAAGTGATTTGATGAGCTGATTTAGCCACTTTTGCAATGTGCCCCCTAAACTTCAATTCCCTATCCACCAACACTCCCAAATCCCTGGCCTCATCATTCTCCTGGAGTACGGTTCCACCAATGTGATACACTGCTGCTATTCTTTTCACCCCAAAATGCATAACCTTACACTTTGCCACATTAAATTGACATCCATTTTCCCTAGCCCAGTCCTACAAACTATTCAAATCATCCTGTAAAATTTTGACATCCTGAGCATTCACTATTGCTCTACCTAACTTTGCATCATCAGCAAACAAGTGAACACTTCCTCTCAGATCCATTCCTATATCATTGATGAACAAATTGAAAAGTAGTGGTCCAAGAACAGAGCCCTGCAGCACACCACTAGTCACAAGCCATCTTTTGGACTCAACTCCTGAATAAACCATTCTCTGGTATCTCTCCATCAACCACCTCCTATCCATCTCACCAACCCTATATCCATACCCATCTGTTCCAGTTTACTGATTAGAGTTCCATGTGGTATCCTGTCAAAGGCCTTTGCAAGGTCCAGTAGAATCACTGTAAACCCATTACCCTTATCCAGTTCAGCCATCACTGTGTTATAAAACGTGAGCAAGTTACTGAGGCATGATCTACCCTTCACAAAACCATGTTGTCCACCATATACAATATCCCATTTTCATCTATCCAATCCTGTATTCTTTTCTTGACTAATTTCTCCAAGACCTTGACAATGATTCCTGATATGCTAATCAGTCGGTAATTTACAACAGCAGTCTTGGAACCTCCTTTATGCAGTGGAACTATTTTCCCCTCTTTCCACCCCCTTGGGACTAACTCAGACCCGAGACTCAAATTAAACAAAATGGTCAAGGGTACTGACAATTCTTTAGCCACTTCACGTACGACACAAGCTGGTATACCATCCAATCCCACAGATGTATTGACATTGAAGTTATGCAACAGACTACTCACCTCCATTTCATTCACCACAATTCCCATATAATCTATTGGTTCATTCACTTCTGCAATGTCACCACCTGGATGATATATTCTTGCAAAGTGCTCACTCAGTAACTCAACTATATCAACTGATTCAGTTACCACCCTGCCATCGGTATTCTTTAAAATCATTCTGCCATATACATTTTTTCTTTTACTTGCAACATATCGAAAAAACTGTTTAGGATTCTCTTTAGCCTGCATGGCCAATGTTCTTTCGTAATCCTTTTTTGCTTTCCTTACCACTCGTTACCCTTCTGGCCTGCGCTTTATACTGTTCATGTGTCTGCCGGTCACCTTTCTCCTTAAATTCTCCCCTGTTGTTGTTTTTTCTTTTGCAGCTAAAGCTTAATGGTGTTATTCATCCATTTAACCCCTACTTGATTTATTATTCGGACTCTAGGTATACAGTCAGCCATTGCTTCATGCAAACACTTCTTAACTGCCTCCCATGCACTATCAACTTCTAGCCCTTGCATGTACAACTGTACATGCCATGGCACTGAACTAACCAAACTCCTAAGCTTGTCATACTTAACAGCCCGATAACTCCACATGTACCCTGTCTTAATTGTAAATTCCACACCTTTAGCCACCTCCAAAGTCAAGACCCTTTGATCACTCTCGCCAATTGGTGGCAATGTGGTCATATTTGTTACAGCCAAATCCTCAGATGCAATTACTAGGTCAAGCACTCTCTGACCCCTAGTATTTTCCATTACATGCTGTCGCAGATAGTTATCCCTTAATAACCGCATAAAATCCAATTCCTTCCTCCCGTGTTTCCTCTCCTCACTCAACTTTATGTTGCAGAATGGGCCAACAATTTGGGATTTAGCTGATCAAATTTTATTTTAGTGGCTTAAATGAAAAGACAATGATGGTACAGTAGGATGAAATGTTATGTGCCAGGGCATTGCCTAGTTAAAGAAAGCCCAGCTATTTTGTCAGGGAATCAGAGCAAACATTGAAAAGTCAGCTACTGGAATAAACTACAACACAGCATCAGCAGAATTTGAGGTAGGTATCATCAATGAAAAAAAAAAGACACTGGCAGAAAAATTACAGAAGTACCACATCAAAGAGAAAAAGAATATTTTATATTCAGGAAATAATGATCAGGGAAAGAAAGGAAGAAGAAACTATAGTATTCAACATTAAACATGAGAATACTCTTCTTGAATGACAGGCAATATCAAATAGAGTGATGTAAACAAATAAGGATCTGGATTTGACAGAGACTTCTTTGTGCCTGTGGTTCCATATAAGTCTCTACAAAGGAAGAAGTGCAGAAATTTTTTTTTGTGATTAGAGAAAACAGCTGATATAAAGAAAAAGCCTGTCTTTGTTAGAGATCTAAAGAGCAGAGCAGGAATTGGGAAAATCTGAAGAAAACATCAAAACTAATAATGATGGTAATATTTGCTGGATATGAGTTCAGGATATGGAGTAGTCATTACTAATACCGTGTTCGAACATAAAGTTTGCACAAATTTACATGCAGAGAAAATGAAAGAAAAGTACTATATTATTCTTGATAGAAATATCTCATGATAGTTCAAGAACACAAGGTTATACAGAGAATTTGAAATAGGAAGTGATCACCATTTAGTTTTTAGTAGGATATAATTGAATACCATATTGAAAAGAAAAGTGCATAAGAAAGCTTTAAAGAGAATCAAAGTCAAGCAGTTTTCAGAAATAAATTATATACTTAAATGTAGAAATATTATTCAAGGATAAAATAAATGGAGTTTAAAAACAAGAAACAAACTTTGGGGACTCACTGGCAGACTATGAAGTAAACACTGATTGATTCATCCAGAGACACACATGTAGTGGTGTCTGCAAGAACAGAAAAAATTCCAAGGTGAATTCAGGGAGTTAAAGAGGAAGTCAGAGAAGAGAAGAAAGCATACTGCAAAATGTAAGAAAGAAGCAGTGTGTAAAACTAACTAAACAAAGATCATGGGAAGATTCTGGTAAGAATATAGGGATAAATATAGAAAGTGATAAAATCTTCTGCATTAATGAGACTTTCATTTTCAACCTTTATTGAAAAGGTTGAAACCGGTCTGGGTAGTGACCTTCTCTCATAATGTAGAACAATAATACAGCTCCTAGGAGCTAAGTTCACATTATGGGAAAAATACCAAGAATAGTGATCGGAGCTTGCTCCATCTTTACTATGAGTTGCCTCAGTGCTGAACTACCAAATGGGTCAGTTGCACTATCCAGGTATTTGCTTATGCTTGGAATCGCCGAACTTTATATAGTTTCTATATTCGGCATGAAACTCTTTGAGTTTCTTATTCAGCTAAGAAACAATATGGGATGTAATATCCCTTAACTGAAATAAGTTCATGTCGCCGAATAGAAGACTTTGGCTCTTCATATAATTAGTAATTTATTAGGACACCTTCTTGGCAATTCTCATAGTAGGGTATGTAAGTTCTGTTTGCTACAAACTTGGTATTAACTAGGTCTACCTACTCACTGATGAGACCTCAATAAAGGTTGAAACCAGTCTGGGTAGTGACCTTCTCTCATAATGTAGAACAGTAATACAACTCCTAGGAGATAAGTTCACATTATGGGAAAAATACCACGAATAGTGATCGGAACTTGCTCCACCCTTACTATGAGTTGCCTCAGTGCTGCACTACCAAATGGATCAGTTGCACTATCCAGGTATTTGCTTACGCTCAGAATTGCCAAACTTTATATAGTTTCTATATTTAGCATGAAAGTTAAGTTACATCCCATATTGTTTCTGAGCCGAATAAGAAACTTATAAATATCCCTTAACTGAAATAAGTTCATGTCACCGAATTGAAGCCATTGGCTCTTTATATAATTAGTAATTATCATCATCAAATTCCTGCCATGTACCCTCAAGGGGTGTACAGGATATGATAGTACTACATGAAAAAATTACATCATTACTAACTTCCTATCTGCATTCCTCCAAATCAGTCTGTTACTTGTCAAGACTCCATTATCATTTCTATCTCGTATTTCTATCGACTAAGGCACTTTGTACCATATCAATCCACCTATATCTTGGTCTTCCTCTGGGTCGTTTTCCTGCCAACCTGGCAGAGAACACTTGTTTTGCTAATCATTTCTCTCCCATTCTATTTAAGTGACCATATCACCTGATATTAGCTCTGCTAACGCATTCCTGGATGCTGACAATGTTAAGTTCTTTCTTAATATCCTCGTTTTTAATATGATATTGCCATTGATGCCATCTGTTCACGCCTCTAATCTTTCTCAGGACTCTCATATCTGCGGTCTCTAGTCTTTGGTCAAGTGTTTTACTTCTGACCCAGCTCTCAGATCCATAAGTTAAAACTGGTTTGAACACTGTCTTGTATACAGCTAATTTAGTGTTCCGACTAATTTCTCTCTTATTCCATATGAATTTATTCAACTGACTTCCCACCATACCAGATTTGCTGATTCTGTTGTCTATTTCTATATTGAATTTACCATTCACTAAAAATCGTGCCTAAGTAGCTGAAATGTTTTACTTGTTCCACAGGTTCTCATTCACAACACAGTTGACATTTTCAATGATTCTGCCTATTTTCATTGTCTTTGTCTTTTTATTGCTGACCTTCATACCATATCTATTACAACAGTTATTCGATTTTAATTACTAAATTAGTAATTAAAATAAAGATATTCTGGAGATGCTAGGAGTAATTTGAATGACTTAAACTAGAAGTGAAAGAACAGTTGCAAAAAATATTCAAAAGGAATACATTCAGAATATCAACATGAGCTAGAAAAGCTATCAAAAATTAGAACATGGTAATTTGAAAATATGGGTAGATTTCCAACCAGAAATGCTCAAAAATGGAAGTAAAAAAAAAAAAAAAAAAGTTTTACTGTGGCTGCACTGCATAATTCAGAAGTTCAAATTCTGGATTATTGGAAGACAGCTCTCAAATTAACAGTCTGTAAGAAATAAAATAAAAAGAAAATAAAATTGAAAAATGCTAAATGTGAGAATTTCAACTGAGAAATGACTAAGAAATATTGTGGAAGAGAAACCTAGAGAAGAACAAGCTAAGTCAGATTAAATATAGATTGTTAAGATTAAATTTTCTCTTTAAAGCAGATAGTTGAAAAAAAGATGGGAATATAATGAGGATCTAGATCTGGAAAAGGTAAATGACCAGGTGCCAAGAGAAAAGATGTTCAAAATGCTATAATTATATGGTGCAATTGGAACAATTTATCAAGCAGTGCATAGTTCATATTTGAGTTGTAAGTCAACAATTAGAAATGAAGAAGGAACAGGAAGATGATTTGATGAAGATCAGGTAACACAAGGGTGCACACTACTTCCACTGTTATTCATTACATATATCATTCATTATGAAGGATAGTGTTGAAAGTTTATTTTTCACTTGGTTAAACTATAATAAATTTAGTTTAATCCTTTATCCAAGTGTGAGCAAACACAGTTTGCGCTGAAAATATCTTCAGGACTGGGGTAAAGTAGTACAACACCGGGCAACTCGTAGCTAAGGTGGACCAAGCTAACATCACTCCTATCTCAGTATCTCCCATAATGCAAAACACACCTCCTTGCGGATATGTATAATGTTATGCATTAAGGGAAGGGCCATACCCAGACTAGTTTCGACCCTTTATTGAGGTCTCTTCAGTGGGAGCCAGGTCCAGAAGTGGAGATACCAGGCAGAAGCAATGGCGAGGTCATCTTTACCTATAGGAGTTGCCAAAAGGTGTGCCACCTTTTTATTAAATTACTCTGGATTTAGAGAAAGATGTTGAAAGTTTATTTTTCACTTGGTTAGACTATAATAAAGTTAGTTTAATCCTTTATCCAAGTGTGAGCAAACAACGTTTGCGCCTGAAAATATCTTCAGGACTGGGGTAAAGTAGTACAACACCGGGCAACTTGTACCTCAATAAAGGTTGAAACTAGTCTGTGTAGTGGCCCTTCCCTTAATGCATAACATTATACATATCCACAAGATGTGTTTTGCATTATGGGAGATACTGAGATAGGAGTGATGTTAGCTTAGTCCACCTTTGCTACGAATTGACCAGTGTTGTACTACCTTACCCCAGTCCTGAAGATATTTTCAGGTGCAAACTTTGTTTGCTCACACTTGGATAAAGGATTAAACTAAATTTATTATAGTCTAACCAAGTGAAAAATAAACTTTCAACATCTTTCTCTAAATCCAGAGTAATTTAATAAAAAGGTGGCACACCTTTTGGCAACTCCTATAGGTAAAGATGACCTCGCCATTGCTTCTGCCTGGTATCTCCACTTCTGGGCCTGGCTCCCACTGATGAGACCAAAGGTCGAAACCGGTGCAGCTCTGCTTGGGGATAGGTTTTTGCCTGTCTCTGAGTGTGGCAACCGGTGCAGCTCTGCTTGGGGATAGGTTTTTGCCTGTCTCTGAGTGTGGCAACCGCTGAGATTATGGCTCTACTTGGTGGTGGGGGCGAGCCTGCCACGGGGTAGAGCCTATGCTGGGAAGTTCTTCTCAGTGATGGGGTGAGCTTGTCACTGAGTGGAACAATGCTGAGTTGGACGATCTTCCGGGATCGTCTTATTTTTAGAGCTCGCTTCACCTATATAAAAGTCGAAACAAGTCTAGGTAGTGGCCCTTCCCTTAATGCATAACATTATACATATCTGCAAGGAGATGTGTTTTGCATTATGGGAGATGCTGAGATAGGAGTGATGTTAGCTTGGTCCACCTTTGCTACGAGTTGCCTGGTGTTGTACTACCTTACCCCAGTCCTGAAAATATTTTCAGGTGCAAACTTTGTTTGCTCACACTTGGATAAAGGATTAAACTAAATTTATTATAATGAAGGATAGTGACATTAAACCCAATATAAAAATCAGTGATATCCAACTCAGTTCTTTATGTAGATGATGCACTCTTAAATAACTCCATTATAAGTTTTCAGCTTCCCAAATTAAATTTAATCGGCTGCTGCAACAAATGTTTTTACAAAAATCATCAATAAAAAAAATACTAAGAAAATAGGCAGGGATATTGAAAACATTAGTTATATTCTGAATGTGAATCTTACTGAACACATAAAACATTTCAGTTATTTATTTTAGTGATGGCAGCAAATTAATTATGGAAACAGCAACAGAATAAGCAAAGTTGGTATGGATGGGAGTCTTATTTATCCTGGTGTGTCAGGCTCATCAGCTTGCCATGGTCAAGTAACTTTGCTTGTTTGAAAATAATTAATACTGTGTTAGGGCAGTTAATCCTATCTGCATGATCGCTTTTGATGTTGCTGATTGGAACTGTTCTTCTGACCAGTTTGACTATTTTGTGGGATGAAAAAACCTGGGTTTCTGTGAGAGAAAAGCCATCCATCTTTATATATGAGAGTAACTTATTCTCAGTTGAAAAGTATTGATAAAGATTCATGTCTTAAATGGAATTTGAACCCACTTTCCAGCCAAATTTTGTCAAAACTGATTGAACTACAGAGGCTCAGTCCTTTTGCATGGGGTCGAATGAATCAATTTATAGAGATAAAAGAGAAGCATTAATCCAAAACACTACAGTAGCTGCTATATAAGACTAGAAGACAGTGTTCAAACCAATTTTAATTTAAGGATTTGAGAGATGGGCTGGAAATAAACCAACTGATCAAAGATTGGAGAATCCAAATATAAGAGTTCTGAGAAAAATTAGGAGATTAGACATATCATATTAATGGCAGAACATATTAAAAATGAATGTATTAGGAAGGAACTTGACATTGCTAGCATGCAGGAATGTGTGAGCAGAACTAATCTCAGGTAGTATGATCATGTAAATAAACAGGAATGGAAAGGGTAGCAAAATAGTTATGTTTAATGACACAAAGGCAGGGGTGAAAAAGGCCGAGAGACAGACCAAGATGTAGGGTGAATGATGCAGATATAAGTACCCTAAAAGATCAAAATATAAGATCTCACAATATTGGAGTCTTTATAAATAACAAATGATTTGGAGAAAAATTGTCAATAGGAAGTTAATAATAATGTAAACTTTTTACCTAACACTACTACTATCACAGTATCCTGTGATACAACCTTTGAGGCAACATATCAGGAACTGGATGATGACTTGTATGATAATCGTTGGTTTAGTTACACCAAAGCCATAAGTTATGGTTAATTATGCATGTCAATTTTGTATGTTCTTTGGCCAGTTTATCAAATTTTCAGGATTAAAAACCTGCCTGTCCAAGAGAAAAGAACCTGCCTCCTCTATATCAGACTGACAGTGCACCTTCAATTTAAAAGCTGTTCTTTTATGGGAGCTTTCCAGCTAAAAAGTAGCTGTTCCTCCATGTTCTCTGTCTCTGTGTTACGGAGGCATTATTGAATCAGATGGAGTGCAATAATATCACTGTTAACTGAAGCCCATGCAAAATGACTTGCACAAAAAAAAATACCTGCAATTATGAATTGGGATAATGCTGACTCATCTGTTATTTGCATTAACACATTGGTTAATCTCTGACATTTATTCAAATGATTCAATGTAGGTGCAACTATCTTTTCCAGCTCCCTAATATTAGATTGAACGCGAGGTTTTCATCATAATTTTGGAAAAGAAATGCAGAACTTTTCTAGGCCTTTTATGCAGCAGGTTCCTGAGTTAACAGATAAACATGTGAGAATAATAAAAGAAATGTATAACAAAACTAAATACTAAGGCAAGCGATGTGAAGTCATACCACCTTTACCATGAGTTGGCCCAGTCCTGAAAATACTTCAGGTGCAAACTTTGTTTGCTTACACTTAGCTAAAGAATTAAACCAAGTGTATATATATATATATATATATATATAATTTCTTAGTGTCTTTAATTTATAGTATAACCAAGTGAAAAAACTTCCAACAACATTTCTCTAATCGAGAGTAATTTAATAATAAGGTGTGCCACCATTTTGACATCTGGTATAGAAAAATATGACTTCTGCATTACTTCTGACTTCTTTCTTCGACCGTAGCCAATGAAGTTTAACTGAGGCTCGGCTATTGCTGTTACCCTCCTTCCATGATCAGAGCTTTAATAGGCCAATAACATCTTATCCCTACACTGTCCTCTACAGATAACAGGGAAGATGAAAAGCATTCTTGCTTCACTCCTTTAAGCCAGTCCTTATAAGGACTTCTTCATATTACTTCTGCAGAGCACAGCATACAATACCATTCTGATATTGTTTGCTGTGCTCTGCTTGACATATAAGCATTTGTGTAAGACTATAAAAAAAATTACCATGAATAAAATTACCAGTTTATCTAACTGGTAATTAATTACTGTTTGAATTATGAAAAATGTTACAAGTGTAAGGAGCAGAATAAAATGAAATCTCACATCTCTATTGGATATACATCTAGATCTTCTATTGGAAGATCTAGATGTATATCTAGTGAGGATGAAAGATGAACAGTCCTTCAAATTTGGATTTCAAGAAAGAGAGCTAAAGATCCAGAGATAGACAGATGAGATCATATGAATAGTTAAAAAAAAAACAGCTGACTGAGGATAGCCTGCAAAAGAAATTTTGCCTGGCAGCGAGATACTGGTCTGATATCACCATATCATAGTTTTCATATTATCAAAACGCTGATGCATAAGATAAGAAAAATTAGAGCCTTAACTGACAAGGCGGATTTCAAGTAAATATGAATAAAAGAAAAGAACAATAAACTGAAAACAAGCTAGAAAGAAATAAAAATTAACAAACATATAGTAGAATACCTGGGAATTAATGTTGAAGATGGCACTGACAAGGATAGACAAACGCAAATACTGCATTTGGTATTTGATGTTCAAAAATATATGGAAATCATCCAAATATTATAACAAAATGAAAATAAAGATCTTTAATAGCAGGGTGAAAAAAGGTACTGTCATTATATTAATAAGACATGGCAACTGACCAAGAAACAGAAAGACAAATTACTGTAAACAGTTTTCAAACAAATGTAAAATATTTTGGCAACAGCACATAACAAATGATGAATTATATAAACAGAAAGAGCAAAAAAATTATTGCTAACAAAATAAAGTTGCAGAGAGCGAAGCAAACTGGCCATGTACTGAGAATGGACAGAGGAGAAATTCCAAAAATAGTTTGATGTGGATCTCAAGAAAGGAGGACACAAACTATCTTGGCAAAGAATGTCAGAAAATGAAAGATGGCTGGTTGAGAGGAGCTGGAAAGAGGCAGAATTAAGTTGCAAAAGATAAGAGTAATAGGAGAATATCTCTCGAGTTGTGCAAAAGGGCACAAGGACTGGTGAGTAGGTAGGTGGTATGTTTTCTAGAAATTTCTAACCAACAGAATGCAGTCACATCTGTCATAAATGTCAAAAACTATACTTTTTTTCCAGAGGTGGTCAGATTATTATTATTATCATCATCATCATCCTAAGACTCCATGAAGTCAAAGACTCATCTAGGAGGTTCCTTTCAAACACATTCAAATTCTCTGCAGACACCACTCTCTCAGACAGTGCATTCCAATCAATCACAACTCTCCATGCAAAAAACCTGCTTCTCACACCCTCCTTATACAGCTTCCATGGATGACCTCTTGTTCTTCCCTGATCTACCACCATTTTATAAAAACCTCTTCTACATTAATCCTATCCTATAGCAATCCATTACCAACTTGTACATCTCTACCATATCACCCTTCTTCCTCCTATCCACTAGACTCTGCAAATTGCATCTTCTTAACCTTTCTGTATATTTTAGAGATCAGAAACTATTTTGGTCAATTGCATATCCTTTTCAACATCTTCCCTTTGAAAATCAGGTGACCAAATCTGTGTGCAGTAGTCGTATGTGGCCTAATCAAGGCCTTATACAATGGAACTAGAATCTCCTAACTTCTACAAGTCAGCGTCCCCTGCATCATTCCCAGAATTTGTTGTGTTATCTTCACAATTTTGTCAATATGTCCTCTAATTTCAGATCCTCTTCCACTATCGCCCCAAGATCTCTTATTTCCTCCACCTCTACATCTCATGTATGTTTCCAAATTTTAAAACCTTACATTTTACAACATTGAACTGATATCTCCACTCCGATGCCCATTCTCTTAATCTATTCAAGTCTTCTTTTAAGGCCAGAACATCTGCTCTACTCCTCACAGTTCATGCCAACTTTGCACTATCTGCAAACAACTGAATCCCTATCCAAATCTTCCCCAATATCATTAACATATAGGTTGAACAGCAATGGTCCTAAAACAAGACCCTGAGGCACACACTAGTGACCTCCCTCTTCTGGGATATTGCTCCCCCATACACAACTTGCTGATACTTATCAGATAGCCAACTTCAATCCAACGCACCAGTCTAATATTCAACCCCACCTGCTCTAGTTTGACTATCAACTTATCATGGGGAAATCTATCAAAAGCCTTTGCAGAATCTAAGTATACTATTGTGTATTCATCTCCTTTGTCCAATGAAGTGGTCACCTTATTGTAATAAGTAAGTAGATTACTAAAACATGACCTCCCTCTAGCAAATCCATCAAAGATAATACCACTGTTATCAATCCAATTCTGGATACTGGTTCTCATCAGCTTCTCTAACACTTGAACCATAACATCTGACATACAGATAGGCCTATAATTTGATGCTTTAGTTCTGTCACCTCCCTTATGGAGATACAATCTTATCTTCCTTCCACTCCTTTGGAACTTGACCCAATGTAAGACTCATATTAAAAAAAATGTCAAGGGAGATGCCAACTTTCTGGCACATTTCTTCAAAATATATGTGGTAATATGGTCAAGTCCCACAGCCTCGTTAACATCAAGCTTGCTCACTTCCCCATATACTTCTTGCTCACTTACAGTCAGTTTCTCCTCCTCATCATCAACTGCTCTCAAACACTCTGTGATGTCACATTAAGAATGAAAGAACTTTATGAACTGCTCATTAAATATGTCATCTGTATTCTTTGCAGCAGTTGTTGTTCTATCGTTTTCTTCAATCAATGTCATCCTTCCATAATAATTTTTTTCTGGCTGGCTACATATCAAAAGAACTCTCTAAGATTTTTTTTTTGTCTTCATTAGCTAACTGCAGCACATATTTCACTTTCACCACCCTTAACAACTGAGTCACCCTCCTTGCCTGTTCATTATAATCCTCATGGAATTATTACCACTCATCTTATGTTGCATCCATAATGTCTTTCCTCTATATCAGATGCTTAATCTCTTTATTCATCCATTTCACACCTACCTGACTTAACCTTCTGGCCCTTGAAATACATTCAGACATTGTTTTTGCTAGATGGATTAAAAAAAAGTGCAACACATACTCCCTGAAATATAAGTTTTCTAATGATACCAATTTTTTTTTTTTTATATAAAAAGGAAATATAGGAAAATATTTTTGAGAAATGATATGTAGTATGTGTCAGAGAAACCCACTGATGTTTCTCAATGATGCAACACACTTGGCCTTGAAGAGCAGGGAAGCATCAGTTCATAAGGTTCCAGAAATACTTCATAGACATCTTATCCTTAGCAGACATGGTCTTGGAGTTCATTCAGATTAATTTAAAGTGAGTTCCTGTCATTTTTTATGTAGTGGTGGTGCTGGTGTAGGGTCATGTTATGGAATTGGTCCAGTGGATTTTTAACAATCACATCATAAGAGGTACAATGCCACATTCTGGATAATACTGCTTCCTGCACTTTATATCCATTCTTGAGAGAGAGAGAGAGAAACAGTGGCTTAGTTTAAGGATAACAATATCCTTCTAATTCCAATGGACAAGTCAGTTCAGAGCCTCAACTGAACACTTGCAGGTATGAAGTAGAAAATATAAATAATCATTAATGGAGGTCATTGTCACTAGCAGAACTCAAGACAATTCTGAAGAATGAAAATTAATTTTCCATGAAACTTTTAGAATTAAAGGCCATGATGCAGACCAAAGATGAGCCTAACTTTATTTAAAAAAGAAAAAAAGAAAAAAAAGAAGATAAACATTTGGATATATTTGTATTTCTTTTGGGTATTACAACATTTTAGGTATCATAATGTAAAGAGTGAATGTTAATTCCAGTTTTGCTGTAAATGTACATTCTACAGTATTAAAACAAAAAAGGTATAAAAAATAATTTATTTTCTTACAATTGACAATGTCTGAATGGGCTGTTCCTAAAAATGAAGGCCAGAATAATTTTTAAAGCAGTCCAAAGTAATATAGCAGTTTAAATTCAGCAAAAATTGAGACTTTTTTCATATATGGATTAACGTCAGTTTTCAGCAGTGAGTTATAAACAAGTAAAAATTAATGGCATTTCTTGAAATTGTATAAAAAAGTGTAAACTGATATACTAGCATTATTGTACAGAAACTTTTTTGTCTCATAAGAATAGAATTATTGAATCTTAAACCTACATACAGTACTTTGGAAAAATTATTAATGCTCTTGTTTATAGGAAAATATACAAGTCAGGTTATCAGTTTTGTATTACTTACAATTTCTTGAGTATTAGTAAACAGCTTCTGTTTCAAATACTCTACTCGGCTTTCAGAATTACTAAGAGCCATTGAATTCAACTCATAGTAGGGGATCAGTATAACTCTATATCCTAAAATTTCTAAATGCTTTAACTTAGTTCTTATCATTCCATAAATATGATGTATGTTAGTACAGTAGTGATTAGGCAAAAGAATAATTACTGCAATCTTGAAAATGTCACTTGATAGCTTTTGGTTACTAAATTCAACTGGCTGTCCATCTCTGGTAACCATACATTCTAAATCTATTGTATAAAAATATGGTGTAAGAGTTTTTTCTTTTACAAATCGTGATCCTCCTAATATATTTTCCAAATCCTTTTTAACTATAGATGTTTCTAAATTTTCATTTAAAGCATTTTGATTATGTATCACTTTTTTATATATATTTTCATGGAACCAAGGAATACCTAACTCAGGGTACTCCAAAGTAACACAGCGGTTTAAATTAAGCAAAATTCGGAACACTCTTTTTTTCATATATGGATTAACTTCACAGTTTTCATCAATAAGTTCTAAGAAATCAACAGAAAGCACAGTATTTATAATATCTTTTGGATACATTCCTAATTCAACCATACTGTTTGTAAAGGATATTATTTCAGTAGTAAATGTAGGAGATTTAATATCATCAAATGTTAGTTTTCCAACTGTAACTTTACAAAGCTCTTCTAAACCCACAAAATTCTTAGGCACAAAATTTATAGCTGTGCATATTTCTAAGAGACAGGAAAGAGTTTTTAGATCAATTTTTTCTGATTCTGAAATGAAACGGTCTACAAATATTTGCAATACATTGGGTACAAAAAGTCTCAACTGATTCATGAAAATTAATGCTGTTCTGAAAGATTTACTGCAGAATGCTTCTCTTGTCACTGTTCTCTCATACACATTTGCTAGTTCAGTTAAGGTCTCATCTGGTTGTTCCATTCGCTGAATAAACAGTGATCTGACAAGAATATTTAAAGTTTTTAAATTAGGAATTTCTTTATACCTGAGAAACACTGCTGTTTTCAGTGCCATTATTAAATGACTAGTATGTTCTTGCCTATGTGTCTTTGAAACAGAGTGCAAATGAAGATAGTTAGCAATATCAGAAATAGTTCTGAAGGAAAATTGATGTACTAAACGTAAGATTGTATCCCTTATTAGGTACTGATAAGAATGTTTCAGACCAACTCTTGACAAAACATAGCAACAAATAAGGGCAACTTCTTGTGGTTTATATGTAACTTGAGTAACATTAATTTCTGACAGCAGAATTCTGATAAATTCAGCATGAAAAGCAAAATTTTGATAATTACAGTTCTTAAGCATCTTTAAAACACATTTCAAACAAGAAAGAGTAGCAATAACATCTAATATCCTTTCTAATATGTTATCACAAAATTTGCCTATTATGTCACTTTTACAGCTGTTCACAAATTGCGATGTGCAGCTATGCTTGAGTAACATAACATCAAACACTGGTACATGAATTTCTAGCAAGGCTTCAAATTCTTTTTTTAGCTTGTAATCCCATCCAGCTATATCAAAAATACATATTAAATTAACAACATCTGCTGTTCGAAGAACTTTTGTCTGAAAATGATGAACTGCTCTAGTTTTTATAACTTCTTTCATACAGTTGTGACTTGCAGAATCCATCTTTCTGGAATAATCAAGTAATCGTCTTAGGTCTGTAAGGCTGAATTCAGAGACTCGATCTGTAACGAACTGCATAAGCAATTCATTATTTACATCACATGAATTTAAATGCTGAGTGTTTAAAACATACAATACAACTGATAGGTCAAAATCATTATACTCTTTAATGGCATCAATTACTTTTATTCTAAACCTCTCATTAAAATTTTCTGAACAAAAATACTGTATATTAGCCAAAGTGTTAACAACATCTGTAAGATTTTCAGGTGACAGCTGAAGAGATGTGAATTTATCTTGGAATACTTCCACAATTTTTGATTTTACAGCAAAGCCATTTCTGTATAGTAAGCCACTTAGCTCTGCCAACTTAGATATATCAGACAGGCTCAAAAGTGTACACCTTTGCAATATTACTTCTAAAACTTTCATTACGACTTCTTGGTTTAGGGAGACGCCTAGTACTGTTGTACTGCAAAGAACTGATATAAGATGACTATCTGTCAGTTCAGGAATGTTTTCAACAATCGATCTGCACAAGTTTTTATATTCTGGTTGGTTTAGTAATGACGTAAAATACTTTTCAGCTTCCGAATTAACCTGAGACTGAACTATAAGATTCTTATCATCATCATGGTAGGCCCACGTATAAGCACATACATGATTTATGGCTTGTCTTGATATTGCATGTAAACAAACAGTCAGTTCATCACATGAAAGTTTTTGCTTACTATTAGAAAGAGTAGTAAATATTTCTTCTACAGACTCCAAATTCAAAATTTTCTGTGCAAACGTTGAATTACATGCTATATTCTCAGTTTTCACCAAACAGTGTGTCTGAATGCTCCGACAATAGGTAAAACACCTATTAACAGACGGAATTGTGAAACATAAATACTTGTGAAACTTACATTTATTACATATGAACAGCGTTCTGGCTATCATTCTCCAGTACAGTGAAGTACATTTCACTGTCTTCGTCCTAAATATGAACATCTTCACTTCAAATGAATTTGTATTACATCATTCACATAAACCTCAGAAATATACTAATCCAAAATATTAAGGCGAGTGGATTTTCAAAAACAACTGATACATTTTCCTTGATAAACAATTATCTCTATTTCTCCTGAAAGTGTCTCAACCCCCCCTCCACCCTTTATTTTTTATTTTGAAAATTTGAATACAGTAATACACAAAATAAATGCATATTTTTCAAAATCCCGAAACATGAAAATGACATAGCCGCCACCTACTGAAAGAATTTATGCACGTAAAAGAAAAGAAAAGGATGTAACGATTTTACGAATACACCTTCCTCGGACACTAGAAGGAATAAATTTTTAGCGATATAAAGCAGTTAAACGAAATTTTGAAGTTTTGATTAATACGCAAACAAAATAAAAGCATATTTTCGAAGGAAATGAGAAATCCTGAAACACAAAAACGACGTAGCGCCACCTACTGAAAGAAATTAATCACGTAAAAAATGTATGTAACGATTTTGAAGAAACATACCCTAGAACAGGGTTTCTCAAATTTCTAACGGAACACTTCACAAATCCTGAAATTTTCACGGAACACCCTGGTTATTTTGTAATGTATTAATTAATAACTAATTGATAATTTAGCTGATTTTTATTATTAATTAATATTTGATAATTAATAATTAATTAAACATCTATTAAAGTTTAATTTGATTGGTGTTTTAATTGATTCAATTAAAGCGTCAATAAACCATCATTAAATTAATTTATGCTGATTTTCATTGACATATTTACAGACAAAAATTACTAGTTGTGGTGGTGTTGGAAGTGGGCGGTAGATGGCGTTGATGGAGATGATTCGTAGTAGAGGTTAGGTGTAGAGAGAATTGTAGATGTCCTCCCACGATGAGTCTTCGGACTCCTTGGAGGTATCAGGAATAATAATAATAATAATAATAATATCCTATTCTGATCACCAAATATATTTATAATATTATTATAAGTACTTACGAGTGAATGCAGACTTTTTCTCCGGTGTGATGATATTGGATTAGTTTTCTCCTCCTTTTGTACATCCTGGAGATCGCTTTGTAGGCTGGAGGTGGATGACTCACTATCTGTTCCGTCACAAACACCTTCAATAAGAGATTTCTTAATACCAAAATTAAACAAAGTGCCTTGTCTCATATTCATATTAGAAATTAAATCTGTATTCCTATTACTTTAAAAAAAAAATCAGGGCACTCCGGTTTCAGAAAAGCACTTAGACACTGCAATAAGACTTGCGAAAAAAGTATTCGGTATTACTAGATCTGAGAACCAGATACAGACTAACTTGATCTTCAATTTCAGTGGAAAAATTTTCTTTATGCATCCTTACTGATTGGTCATTGACATTTGCAACGCAGATGTTATTTCGTTCAGTTTTGAGAACACGCCGCCCATTGTTGTAATCGGCATGCAGGCAATTTTTATGATGTCATAAACAGCGGTATTCTCTTTCCCGATTGTTGAAATATTTCGATGTGTGTAAATTAACGATACACAAATGTTATTAGGCGTTCTAGGTCTGAGCTTTTCGACATATTCACGAATATTATTCTCCTCAGAATATTTCTACTATAAAATATTTATAGTAGATTTTTTTCCCGCCCTTCTAAGCATGAAAAATGCCTAGAAAACTAAAACGACAAATTCCAGAAGTTCTCGCGGAACATCTGTTCACCTTCCTCGGACACTAGTCTTCCGCTGAACACAGTTTGAGAAACTCTGCCCTAGAAAGAATAAATTTTTGGCGATGTAAAGCAATTAAAAGAAAATATATTAAATATACATTATTCCTTCGTTGCGAAATATTGTGAAACATGTTTAAACCATATGAGGATATAATCTTTGACATCAGAGTTATCTTGGTATCGAAACAACTTGAAACGCTTGAACTTGAGCTCGAACTACTAAATGGTATAATTCCCATAGAACGAGAATCCACTTATGTAAAATACAACCTTCTGAAATGGATAACTATCGTATTGAAAATAAAGTTTTTCCCTTCTAAAGTTTCTGCATAGTCTCTAATGAGAGATAATTGCTTGAAAACTATCAAGCTAGTGAATCCTTAATCAAATACGGTTATATGCCTCCTGAGCAGAGTTCCTGTAAGAAATGAAATACCCAGCTACTTCGATGCCAAAAACATGTATTATCATAATTTCCTTATCAATGTCATAACTTCTCAACAAGCAAGCAAACGAAGAAAACGATAACGTCTTTTATTCCACAAAGGAAGCAAACGAGGCGTTTTGTTCCTTATTTATTTATTTTATTTTATTTTATTTTATTTTTTTTTTTGAGGCAGGGGTAGTCAATCTCCGTTCATAGTCAGTCACAAATAACTGGCACAAACAAGGAGTTTAAATGGTATTCGGTGAAGAGAGGATGGCAGACAACTGCCACCACCTCGTTGTACCTAACGCAATGTATTATTGTATGAGTGCGGATTCTCCGATAAATTTTCATGAGTTGCTGAATTAAAATTCAGTGTTTTCAGGAGAAAAAAAAGTGCGAGCTGTGCCAGAGATCAACTAATTCGAGCGACTAGAATCGAACTTAAAACGCCGGTGCAAATCCTAACCCGCTGTTTGGACTATGGTGCCTTTTAAATTTCAAAATATTTGGCATGATAGAGTAGGTAAGGAGATTCATTTTCTATTACAGTGTACTTGACATTGCATTTAATAAAACAGAATATTTATTAATACTTTTGATTAAGAGTTTGCTCTCGCAGAGACCAGTGAAATCCATTCAGTACTAACTAAAGACGTATTTTTTCATAAGTTGAAAAATAAAGTACCTGCAACTCATGTTGAAGATTATATATCGGTAAGCTTTGATAACCGTTGACGCATTTAAATTTCAATAATAAGCACTGCTTTGGCGCTTCGATATAAAATACATTTACACCATATTGACAAAAGTAACTGAACACCTAGTTGTGGTCAAAAAAAGTGTTTGAATTACATTTTTAGTGCCGAGTGGACCACTTTCTACCAGAATGACAGCAACTAACTTTCGGGAAATGCTTTCAACAAATTTCTAATATATCGCAACAAGAATATCCTTCCATTCCATGCTCAAAGAAGTACCATTGCTGATGCTGATGACGGCCACTTTGGTCTGGAGCGAATTCGGCATTCTAATTCGTCCCAAAGATGTTCGATAGGGTAAAGGTCTGGACCCTGAGTAGGCCAGTCCAACACCTCAACGTTGTTTTATAGAAACCAGTCTCGGATACGCAGTACATAATTGCATGGTGCATTGTCGTTTCATGGACCTGAAACATTCAAAGGTCACTGGCAAACTACTTCCACACCATCAAAGGAATGAAGTTATCTAGGATGTCCACGTAGCTATCAGAGGTCATGGTTTGGAGCATTTCCATCCCCATCAAACTGAAACACTCTCATACCATTACCAAGCCTCCATCAAACTTGACAGTTGGTCCTACCAGAACTGTACCCTGGGAAATGTCCAGATCCAAAAACGACCATCAGAGTGAAACAATTAAAAACGTGATTCGGCGCTCCACAGAAACCTTTTTCATCATCTGTGGTCCAGGAATGGAGGACTGCAGATGACCTCAGCCCAAATGTTGTTTGGCATTGAGGAAGTTGATGTGTGGCTTGATCGCAGTAGTTCTACCATGGTAATCTAAGACAGCTCTGGTGCTAACAGATGTTCCTGCAACATTTTCCAGGTTGAAATGTAAGATCTGCCTCTGATGATTTGCGAGATTCTCGAACATTCCGAGAGAGATCTTAGTCAGTGAGTATCGGTGGCCTTCCAGGGCATTTTCCTGCTGTAGTAGCAATGTCACAGGCAGAAAGACCACTGATGTAACACCCAACTACCACCCACATTGGAAGTCCGTCAATTCAGCTGAACCTGACATCTTGATATGACATACAGCACATCCATTTTCAATACCAGATATATGCAGATATTCCCTGAATATGTGCATATGGTAGGATCTGAAATTTGCATGGTACGTACGGTGTCCTAATACTTTTTTTTTCAACATAATGTATTTCAATAGATTCAGAAGACTTTACCTTGGTAATGTCAAGGTAAATACTTCTTCCTTCTTACATATATCATTTGATATGATATATGCATACTAACCGACGTATCCCTAATGAAAAATTCAAATCTAAAACATGACGTCCGGAGAGCCCGTGTAGCTCAGTGGAAGTGGTGTTTACACTCCTCAGCACTAAACAGCCCGAAGGAAGAGCATCATGAGTTCAATTCTAGTCGCCGACTAGAGGAACTTTTTCTAAGCTTTTTTCGATCGGTTCCCGAGTTAGTCGATATCTGGCACGGGCAAGCAGGTTTTTTCTAATTCGGGTTTTTCGTTCCTTAAACTCAAGAAAATCGACCGTGGAATCCACACTATTTTCAGAGATTAAAATTCAAATTTAGGGAGTATCTGTATAAATATGGTAGAGAAATGGATGTGCTGCATCATATAAATGTACGACGATATGGCGGCACTTGTTAGCCATCTCTTCACTGCCTACCGCTTATTTAGTAATAGCCTTGGGCCAGCTATCTCTGATTGACTGCCAGTGAAGATTGAACTGCCCACTAAGTCTCCAAAAGTTAGATAGGACTAGAACGGCCTCACCTACTCCATATACGGGAATAAAAGGAGTTAGCTGATTTTTATTTTTTTAGCATGAGATCCTTGTATGGAGCATCGAAAATGTGAGTTAATACAAAAGTTGAAGGTTTTAACTTACTTAGAGTCATAACTCACTGACCTAATAGCTGCTGAGCAGTAATTATAAACATTCACATCACTCTTTCATAGATGTCCTATGAAAGAGCCTAGTCAAAGGCATTGACAGTTTCCTTGCGTATTTTCGCACACCCTAGCTAACAACCCATTTAATCCCACAACTGCATTTACATTGCAATATCCAAATAACTTCCAATTCATCCACCTCTGTTCTCACATTGTTGTCTATTATCGCAATAACTTCGTTAAATAGGTTAAAGCAATAACTTCACTAGGATAACATACCCATGCAAAGTAGTGACTCAACTTTATTATCCACTTCTCTCTTCTGCTGGCCATATCACTCATTAAGGTTAATCTTCCATAGTAATTCTTCCTCTTACTTGCCACAAAACGAAAGAACTCTTTGGGATTTACTTTGGCCTGCTCGGCTCGATTCTTCTCTTAATCTGATTTTGGCTTTCTTGCCATGCTGGTTACTTTTCTTGCCTGAGCCTGGTACTGTTCATGAGTTCGTTGACCACCTTTCTCTTTATATATACCCTCCACAGCATTTTATTCTTCTGCAGCTCGTGCTTAATGATATTCCTCATTCATCTAACTCCTACCCGATTAAACTCCAATTAGCCTATGTATGCAATTTAATAGTGTTTCTTGTAGATGACGTTAACTACATTCCAGGCATTACTAATATTCTTACCCTGTGCTGTTTTCTGCCATGGTACAGATTTTAGCTTCTTCTTCCTAAGCATGTTTTCCTTCAGCATGTTTCCTTCAGCAACCATGCAGTGAAGACTGCATGGTTGCTGAAGGCGACCATGCAGTCTTCAGTTGATAGAATACTCCTCATGTTTTACAATTCTCAAGTGAAGACTGCATGGTCGCCTTCAGCAACTGGAGGCAATGTGGTCACCTTGGTTATGGGTAGCACTTCTGATCCTATGATTGGGTCCAATACCCTCCTACCCCTAGTCCCCCTCCATTTATGCTGCCTTGAGTAATTTTCTCTTAGCAGGTGTATATATTCTGTTCCTTCCTGCCATGTGATCTATCTTCCTTTCAGTCTATTTCTCCATAGCGGAATTCCCCCATAATAATCACTCGTCCTGTACGCATTATACTAATTTGAATACGCCTTCCAGATCACTTGTGTAGCTCCTAGGCCTATAGCAACAACTAACTAACGAGGAAGCATCACCAATGCATTTACTAAGTTGTATGAATATTTCTAAATGTGAACTTTATAACAACCCAGAAAAGGTGCTGTATAAAATACATGAATTTGACCTCTATGATTTGGTGTAATAAATAAATAAATAAATAAATATATATATATATATATATATATATATATATATATATTCTGGAGCCTGTGTAGCTCAGTGGATGTGGCGTTTGCACACCACCGCGCTAGGCCGCACGAAGGAAGTCTTGGTTTCGAGTCTAGTCGGCGACTAGAGGAAATTTTTCTAAGCCTTTTTTCGACCGGTTCCCGAGTTAGTCGATCTCTGGCACGGGCAAGCAGGTTTTTCCTCCCGGAAACTCGGGTTTTTCGTCCTGTAAATTCAAGAAAATCGACCGTAGAACCCACATTATTTCAGACATTAAATATATTGTGTTAGGGTTAGAGACCACGAGATGGCGGCACATTTGAGCCGCCTCTCTTCACTGCGTACCGCTTAATTAGTGATAGCCTTGGGCCATCTGTCTCTGATTGGGTACCAGTGGAGATTGAACTGCCCACTCAGTCTCCAAAAGTTAGATAGGGCTAAATGGCCTCGCCTACTCCCGTATATACGGGAATTAAAAAAAAAAAAAAAAAAAAAAAAAAAAAAAAAAAAAGGCGTTAGCTGATTAGCTGATATATATACATGTATATATATAAACACCACAATAACGGTGTTTCTTTCATTTCGTCAAACATAAACTGGCATTGTTAGTGGAGTGGAAACCGACCAACTGCCTGCAGATTTCGGACATTTCTATAACTTTTTAATGAATAGATTCCTAGAATACCCATCCAGTTATTATGAATATGCAGACCGACAATTCGGTTTAAGAAATTTTGCACACTTGAGTCACAAAATACGATTAACTCTGGAATTCTGTCACGCCTTTTTTTTCCCTATAATTTATTGCTAACCTGCAACTGTGATCTTATTATTATTATATTATTATTATTATTTTAGCGGTGTCTCCAAGGAGTCAAAAGACTCGTCGCGGGAGACCCGACATTGACACACTGACCATTATTCACACAATACCTGTCATACCTCTCCTTAAATTCATTCACAACCACCTCTGGCAAAGCATTCCACCCATTCACAACCCTCCAAGTAAAAAATCTTGTCCTAACTTGTTAACCACACTCTTACACAATCTCCAGGGATGGCCCCTCGTTCTCTCACATCCTGCACGGGTCTTAAGAATATCATCAGTATCAATCCTGTAAAATCCCTTTAACAATTTAAATACCTCTATCATATCTGCTCTCCTACGTCTATCAGGTAGTTTTTGGAGCCCACAGATCATCAATCTATCCTCATAGGGAACATCCCACAGACCTGCAACAATCTTTGTAACCCGCCTCTGAATCCTCTCCACCATTTCCGCATCACCAAGAAATCCTGGCGACCAGATCTGTGCATAATAGTCCAAATGCGGCCTTATTAATGCCTTATTATGAGCATGGTGTTTTTAGATTGCCTATCCCAGTGTTATAAAAATTAAAAATTCTCCCTTATTTATTACAGAAAATGAAAAAAAAATCAACAAAGAATAATTAAAACTAATAAAAAAAAATCTTTTCAATCTGTGGTACAGAAAAATTCTTTTAACTAAATTCCGTTCCACGTTTTCCGTTTTTGTTCACTACTGGGGCAAGATTTTCATTAAAGTATGTAATTGAAGTATTAATGGTTTCGTGTTGTGGTATTCTAAAATATAGAAGTATATTTTTGCACTGTAGCTGACTTCATATAGCCTCGGGGAAACAACTGTTATGGACTGTTTCGTTATTAATGGAAAAGTCAATTTGGGGTGTTTGCGGCATGCTTAATTTCCGTGTTTAAATTAAGCCTGGTCCATATACAGTCTGCTTATCATGCTTATGAAACATTTGTGATGTGAAGTAATTTTCTTATACGCACGAAAATAGTATGCTTATAGAAACATGTCAGCAGAAAGTATCGTGCGTTATTCTCTTGTAGTCATCAAAAATTGAATTTTCAGAAAGAGAGAGAAAGAAAGAACTGCAGTGATTTTGACATTACGTTTGCGTTTGTGATTAATGAGACTAAACATTGTATAGTTATGAAATTCAGTAAAAGGTTTAGTGAAGGACGATACACACGTATATTTGCTTAAGGCAAAAGCGTCTTTTTTTAATTATTATTTTTAAATTTTGAACTAAAATTTCACCATGGCCGCCACTTTTGATCCATATGATAGAAACAGGTTTGTATTTTGAAATATGACTTAATAAATCTTTGATACAAGTTGAACCAGTAAACTTCATGTCGATTTGCAAACTAAATAAAAATAAAAATTAAAACGATAATAAAACATTGGACTTTTTTTTTTTTTAACAAAAGCAGTGCGCATAATTTCAAGGATAAATTGGAAATTTTTGAAAGACCTGTACTAAAATAAATTTTATTATTAGTGTAATCCAATAAAATTTATTATTAGATGTCATACCGGCAGATCAGCTAATTAAATCGATATATGTATATTTAGCTTAAGTTTTCCTTTAGTTTTAATGGAGACTAGGATAATAGGAAGGTGAATTAAAAAAATCCATTGGGACATTTCATAATTACCTTTCATTCCATTTTTTGTTTCTGAATCCTAATATCATCAAATTCCTGATATGTATCCTTTGAGGGCGGGATTACAGGATCAGGATAATTATGATAGTGCTATATGAAAAAGTTACAAATTTCTAGTCAGCAATTTTCCTCCAGATTAATCTGTTATCTGTCGAGTTAGTTAGTTATTCAAATGTGATGTCATTTGGATGCCATATGGTCATTCCCATACCCAATTGATTTTGGGAGTCAAGCCTTCTGCTAGAAGTGGTAGGGTTGCAGAAGCCCTTTGCCCACTGAGTTATCACAAACATCCATGTGCCAGGTGGGATTTGAACCCACAGCTGTTTGGCTGGAGAGTGGATATGCTAACCACTCAGCCAACTAGGCTGACGTTATCTGTCAAGATTCCAATATTATCAGATCTTATGTTTCTGTCATTTAAGGCATTTTTTACTGTATCAATTCATTTTGTTTTAAAACTTTCTTACAAACTCTTATTTTCAGTATTATGAAATTGGTTTTATCCTGCTCAAAACTAAATAGCAATCATTTCCTATTTCAAGTCCTCTGTTTATTGTTGTGTCTTGAACCAGTAGGATATCAACTATAATATAGTCATTGTGACTTTTCTTATTTCTTGCATTTCTCTCCATGTGAATTTGTGCACATTTTTATATTAGAACATGGTGTTAGTAATAACTAATCCATGTCTTGAACAGAAATCCAGCAGGCATTTGCTAGTTTTATTAGCTTTGCACTTTACTCCAAATTTTCCCCAAATCATTTCTATATGTCTGGTAATCATTTTCTATGCTTCTGCATAAATCTCCAACAAGGAAAAACTTTTCCTTTTTCATTGTGCTAGCTGCCTTAAGAATACACTTTGGTCAATTATATCCCAAATTGCTAGCCATCCTCATTCATTCGGTATCCTGGTAGATACCTAAGAGGGTACACCACGAAAAGGTGAGTTATATTTAGATATTTTTGATTTTTTATGGCGCAAAGACATCAATGGTCATATTGTACCATGGCACAGGTTATTATAGCAGTACATATGGTAAATAGTTAGTAGGACAATCACAAACATCCATGTCCCTTGCGGGATATGAACCCTCTGTATGATAGGTTGGCTGAGTGGTAAGCGTATCTGCTCTCCAGCCAAGAGGCTGGAGAGCAGATACGCTTACCACTCAGCCAACCAGGCCAGCATAAGAAGGTGAGGATTGGGCATTAGGTCAGAAACCCCAGTAGATTTTCTGCATTCCTTAAGTCTACATGGAAGTCTCCTCCCAGTTATATTGCTTTGACCCTTATGCACTCCTAATATGCAACCATTAAATAATAATAATTATTATTATTAACATCTGGCCTCCATGGAGTCAGATACTCATCGTGGGAAGTGCACATTATCGCATACCAAGCTCATCCAACTGTGCTTTAAACTTCGGTGTGTCTGCATTCACAACATACTCCAGCAATGCATTCCAGTAACCAACCACTCTACATGTAAAGAGCCTGCTCCTCACTCCTCTACTCATGTCCTCCTAGAGTTTCTGGGGATGGCCTCTTGTTCTTCTCCCATTCTATGAAACATCTCTTCCATGTCAACTTGATAAAAATCCCTGACTAGCTTATATGTCTCAATCATATCCCCCCCCCCTCCCGTTCACGAGTCTTCGCAATTTACATTCTCTCAATCTGTCCTCGTACTCTACATTCCAAACCACTGACCACCTTTCTGAATCTTCTCTGGACCCTTTCTAACATAACATATCATGAAAACCAAGTGACCAAATCTGTGCACAATAATCCATATGAGACCTGATCAAGGCCTTGTGTGGCATCATGACCTTTTTATTTCTGCATGTCAGAGTCTTCCACATCATTGCCATTATCCATTGTGATGTCTTTACAACTTGTTCAATGTGGTCCCTGACTTTCAGGTCCTTATCCACCATTGCTCCCAGATCTCTCATCTTCTCTACCTCCTTTAAAGTTTCACCACCAAGGGAAACTTTAAAGGAAGTAGAGAAGCAACAATGGGATGTACTTTGCATCTCATTGTTGCTTACAAAATTTCAAAACGTTATACTTTGCAACATTGAATTGCCCATTCCTCTTACTTGCCCATTCATGCAATCTATTCAAGTCCTCCTGTAAGGCCCTGCATTGCTCTCCCCAGTTTTGCATCATCTGCAACAGCTGCATATCACCAGTTAAACCCATCTTCATATCAATCATTGATATACAAACTGAATAACAATAGTCCCAAAACTGATCCCTGCAGCACACTACTAATGATCTTCCTCTTTTGGGATACTGCTCCCACACACACACACACAACTTTCTGATACCTATCTGACAGCCAGTCACTGATCCAAACTCAGAAGTCTGTTATCTAGTGTGGCAGTCTATCAAAAGCTTTTGCAAAATCTGAATATACCATTGTATATGCATCTTCCCCATCTAGGTTATTTGTCGCCTTGTTATAGTACTTAAGTAAGTTAGTGAAACATGATCTCTCTTTAACAAACCAATGCTGATAACCACAGAGAATACTGTTGTTATCAACCCATTTCTGAATCCTACTTCTCACCAATCTCTCTAGTACCTTCACAACTCCAGATATACAGATTGGCCTGTAATTTGTAACCACGGTCTTATCACCACCTTTATGCAGTGGAACAATTTTACCTTCTTTCCATTCCCTTGGAACCTGTGCTGTTGTAAGCTCATTAAACAAGCAGGCCAGTGCTACTGCCAATTCCGTGGAACATTCCCTTAAGAGATGGTGAGTGATGTGTCATCAAATCTTATTGACATCAAGGTTATTTATTTCCTCAAATACCTTCTGCTGACTCACAATTATGCCATCTTCTCCTATGTCATCTACACTTAAGTTTCTCATGATTTCACTCGGAGGAGGATGAAACATCCATAAATTGATTACTGAATGCCACAACGACATGCAGCAGTTACCATTCTGCTGTAATCATTTTTCCTTCTACTTGCCACATATCTAAAAAAAACTCTAGGGTTTTTCTTTGTCTGATTTGCTAATTTCTGCTCTTTCTGCACTCTTGTTGTCTTTACTGAGTCACTCTCCTGGCTTGTTTTCTTTATACTCTTTATGTGACTGATTATTATGATTATTCATCTTGTACTGCCTCCATAGTGCCTTCTTCTTCCAGATTTCATATTTAATTCCTCCATTCATCCATTTTACACCTACCTTATTGAACCTTTTCTCTTTCACAATATTCACACATTCATGCCGTTATGTATTTCTTTGTCATTTCCAAACAGTATTTAATTCCTTACTGCTCAATTCCTCATTCCATGCTATTGCTCCAGGCTATCTCCTATGCTCTATCATAATCACCAGCCTTGTACTTCCACATATATCCTTTCCTCACAGAAATCTTTATATGGCTAGCCACAGCTAGAGGAAAGTGCAAACCCCACTCACAAAACCCCTCTGATGAAATGATCAGATTTAAAATTCGATGCTTGTGTGTCCTCCTTTACTTTCTGCCTGAGATAGTCATCTCACAAGAAATTCATTTTCCTTATTTTCAAGTGCTGTCTCTCTCTCTCACTCTTTCAATTCCAATCTATACTGCCATAATTAAAATCACCCATAATATTTACCCTTCCTTTGTTCACTAACCAAAGTGATTTATACATTTCTTCATCACTGTCCTCTGCATTCCCTGGCTTATAGCAACATTCAACTAAATATGTCTTTCTGTCAACCTCCATCTCATACCACACTTCCTCATAACCATTGCTGTCATCAGGAGTTCCCTCCCTCCTTTCTTGTCCTTTCTATGTAAAACACTGTACCCTTCCATTTTCATAAATAAAGAATAGAGTTCTTTTTTTTGTGGGAAATAATGCAGAGCTGTCTTTGGCCAGCACTGAAATTGATAATATTATCCAATCCTCATTGATGAATATTTTGTAGATTAGATTTATGCTTTCACAGTGTTTGTGAAACAAAAAGGAAGAGTGTAATGTGTGTAATTTGCAAAACTGTGTACTGGATTGGCAGTCAGCTGGAGTAGATCATTTATTCATAGGAAGGAAGCGGATGGGTGAAGTAACAGAACCTTATAGGAACCCAGCATTAGTTGTATAGATATAAGGATGCACATCACTCGAAGTGTGCATCCAGCCAGAAAACTGGATATCCAATTGCAGAAGTCAGGAGAGAGACTGAATGATGTGAGTTTATTAATAGATGTTTGTGCCAAACTCAGGCAAAAGCCTTGGTGATATCAAGAGCAACAACTTGAGATTCGGACAAACCTTTCCATGGTGTTTGTCCAGAAATGGGTGATGTAGGTTAGTAGAATCCCCCTGTTGATTGACAGTGATGGAATCCCTATTGTCAGTCAAGCCTTCAAGGTAGTGCAGAAGTTGGCTGTAGATGGTTCTTTCCACTACTTTAAAAAGAATTGAGGTGAGATAAATTGGATGGTAGTTTGAAAGTAAAGATTTGTCATTCTTAGGAATAGGTTGTATATGGAATAGTTTCCAGATTGCAGGATAGATACCAGTAATATCTATCGTGCAGTCTGGATAGATACCAGAATGCAGTGAATAGGCAACATGAAGTGGGAGTCACTTTTGGGGTGCAAACCTTTAGAATGATTGGAGGAATGTTGTCAGGACCAGGAAACCTTTTGATATCCAATTTGAACAGAATTCTTCTGATCTCTTTCTTATAAAAGGGCAAACAGGTGTTGAGTGTTTGGAATGGTTGGGTGACATTTACTGTGATCAGATAAGCAAGAATTAGAGGAGAAGTAGGAAGCCAGGAGGTTGGCTTTTTCTGTGGGTGATGATGATGCAGTAGTATCAACTTGGTGTAATAGTGGTGTGAGTAAGTTTGGACAGAAGTTACATTCAATAGTTTTGGCTAGAGCCCAGAAGGCATGCCTGCTGTTTAGGCAGAATGTAAGTTTAATGCTTTTAGCTTGCTCAAAATCAATTTTTTATATGGTAATAATTTCCTTCTGCCCCTTTTTGTTTTATGTGCTCCCACCCATGAAAGGTTTATTTGAGAACCTATAGTGCACATTGTATCATGGGTGGATTAAGGGTTTTTTTTATATATATTTTTATTGATTTTGTATATATATTTTTATTTTTAATTTATGTTTTTACGTCGTCTGGAAACGCCCTGCTCTAGCTATCAAACAGAATTTTTTCAAGCCACTTCAGACCTCTAGTAAGCAGGGGGCTGTGTTTTTACAATGGGCAGTGAAACTCATCTCTCACCTCAAGACAATCCAAACATCCATGCCCACTGCAATCCACAGCCTGTTGGTTGGAGAGGTGATATGCTGAACACTCGATCAGATTTCTCCTGCTTGTCACTTTCCTACCATCAGCACTGAGTTAAAGTTATCTTTCCATAATCGTTCTTTCTCTTACTTGCTGCATAGTGAAAAAAACTCTTTTGGATTTACTTTGGTCTGCTTAGCTAATTTTTCTCGAAATCTGATTTAGCCCTCCTTACCATACTGGTTACCCTTCTTGTTTGTGTTTCATACAGCTCATGAGCATGCTGAACACCTTGTTGTTTATATTCCTTCCACAATGCTTTCTTTTTTACAGCTCCTGCTTTATATTGCTATATCGGGTTATCCTCCTGATCCTGGGTATGCACTCTGATATTGCCTTGCTCAAACAATCCTCGACCACTTCCCATGAACTAATGACATTTGTTCCATGTAGTTTCTTATGCCATGGTTGCAAGTTGCCTCTTAAGTTTAATTGTCATAATTGCCAGCTTTGTAGTTCTGCATAAATCCTTTCTTGACTGACTGAAATTTCTACATTTTGAACAACCTCCCAGGACAATACTGCATGGTCACTTTCCCTGATCAGAGGTAGAGTTGCTACTGCAGTTACAGATAGCTCTTCTGATGCTATTACCAGATCCAGCCATCTTAAACCCCTGGTTTCTTCTATCATGTGGTGTTCCAGGTAATTATTCCTTAGTAACTGTATAAATTTCAATTCCATTTTGCCATGTGCCCTTTCCTCCTTCCAATCTCTATCACCATAGTTGAAGTCTCCCATGATAATTGCTCAGACTGCACTCATTGTACTACTAATCTGCTGATGCATGGCATCCACAACTTCTGGACCCCCCCCCCCCCAGGTCTACAGCAGCAACTAACAATATATTTTGCCCTATTGACCTTTATCTCACACCAGACGGCTTCAAATGAACCATTTCCATCAGATCTACAATCTTCCTTAACATCTATTTTTGTTGGTTGAAGCTCATCTGCTATCATTAATAACACCCCTCCTGCCCTATTTCTTCTATCTTCTCAGAAAATACGATATACATTATATTCTATCCCTGTAATTAATCATTCTCTAACAATCAGGTCTTGCTGATGTCTATAATTTTTGGCCAAGTTGAGGTGACCATTGCTACTCTCTTTTATTTCTGATACTTTGGGCATTCGTATGCATGCATTTTCACATCCCCTTGGGCTCACAGTTACCCTTACATAATGTCATTGCCTGCCTATTCAGATTTGATACCTGGGAAACTGCACTCGACTCTTCACAATCATTCATGCACTCATGCTTATCTATTCCAGGAGTGGCTATTTCTGCACAGTCATTCCTGCACTCACATTCATTTGTCCCAGGGGGTGGCTACATACATTCTTGATTGCTTCTCCTCTAATATCTCCAGTTTCCCTATTTTTGCACTTCCAGCCTCTCACTGAACAACATTTTCTCCAAGCACATAACTCCAAAACTATTTAAGTGCAGTCCATCAGGCATATAGAGGTCCTTACATCCATCAAATTCACTTCACACATCTATAACATGCACACCATTTCTCCTATACAGTCTTCTCATTTACTCATTGCAATCAGAATGCAGAACAAAATATACAACATTCAATGCTATAGACAGGGAACGAAAAAGATGATGGAAATAGTATGCATCTGCAAATACTCAATGAGTGGAGGGTAGATAATTATTATGGGTGATTTCAACTATGGGAATATAGATTGGAAAGAGGAAAGGGCACATGGGAGGAAGGAAGTGGATTTTATGCAGTTACTAAGGGATGATTACCTGAGACAGCATGTAATGGAATATTGTAGGGGTTCAAGAGTGCTAGATCTAGTAATTGCATCTGGGAGTGAGCATATGGGCTTGACCTTGGAGATTACTAAATGTGTGGAATTTTCAGCTAAGACAGAGGGTATATGTGGAATTACAGGGCTGGTAAGTATGACAAACTTAGGAGATTGCTTGGATCAATGCCATGGCATGTAAAACTGCAAGGGCTGGCTGTTGATAGTGCATGGGAAGTGATAAAAGAGCATTTGAGGGAGATAATGGCTGACTGATAGTCAGGAGAATAAATCATGTGGGAGTTAATTGGATAAATAACACCATTAAGCTGGAGCTGCAAAAAAAGAACAATTGTGGAGGGAATTTAAGGAGAAAAGGTGACCTGCAGGCATATGAACAGTACGAGGTACAGGCCAGAAGTGTAACTAGTGTGATAAGAAAGTCAAAAGCAGATCATGAAAAGAAGTTAGCAATGTAGACTAAAGAGAATCCCAAACAGTTTTTTCGATATGCTGCAAGTAAAAGAAAGAATATATATGGCAGAATGATTTTAATGAATGCCAATGGTAAGGAGGTAACTGAATCAGTTGAAATAGTAGAATTACTTAGTGAACACTTTGAAAGAGTATATCATCCAGGTGGTTGATATAAGTGTGTGATCTCTTTCCACACTGGCATCTCATCTCATTATTCAATGAAAAATTACTTTCAACCAGTTCCTTCAAACTCTCATTCTTATTTCATGCACTACCATTCACTTCTCTGCTATATTCTCCACAACATTTTGACAATCCTGCCTTACATTGCACTTTTTTTTTTTTTACCTTATTTTTGCTTCTAACAACTCTTTCATATCTTCTCTTGCTTATTTCTTGTCTTTCAAATCATTTGTGCTTGCCAAAACAATTAACTCATTTGCTTCTTCTAACAACTCTTTCATATTTTCTCTTATTACATGTCAGTCATTGCATGGCAATATTGCATCAGTAATATCACTGACTTCATTCCTTTGCATCTGACATGACTTGTATTTTTTATACTTGTTTATGAAACATTTCTGACAAATATTCTCTCCATTCTTGCTCTCATACCATAAGCCATTTACTCTTGGTAGCAAATACATTAAACACATGCTACATCGCACTAAACCCTGCATGTTGATAACAGTCAACATCGATGTCTTGGTCCATTTTTCTTATTATGTTGGAGGTTTAATGGATTTTTTTACAACACTCAAAAAGAATTAAAATAGAATTTAATACTTCCTATATTTCGTCCTAGTCACTAGGACATCTACGGGGATTACAAAGACAATTAATGTAACATGCACACAAAAACTTACAATACTAAGCCCAACCACGTGGGTGACACTAAAGTCCTATCTAGGTGGAGCGCCCTCTAAGGGCAGTAGTAGGTGGCCTGGAATGTAAGGTGGGACCTCTGGTGATGACTGTTAAATTCTATTTTAATTCTTTTTGAGTGTTGTAAAAAATCCATTAAACCTCCAACATAATGTCCTCACAGCACTTAAGCCTCTACACAAGAAGCATTTTTCTTATACGCATTGGTTTTTGAAAGAATATTACATAATAATAGTTGACTAAACAATGCAGCCAAAAATAAACAAAATACCACCAGTTATATATAACAATATTGTTAATATCTACTAAAAAATATGAATTATCTGAGCAACACATGTATGGCAGTCACTAATAAGAACAATGCTAGCACCCTCCAATATGCCTGACTCTTCCTTTGTACATCCCTGGCGAGAAACTAGGCTTAAATAGGAGACAAGAATTTATGGTGGAGCAGAGAATAAATGTTTTCATGCCAATGAGAATTGTTTTGGTGATTCATTCTGCACAAAGGTTTATATGGTAATTCCATACAATGTGTGGATGTGAGTGGTTGTGTATATTTTGCTTCATGGGGGGGGATGAGATCTACATTACACCATGGTCTGAGCTGCCTAGAGGGCAGACAACATTCACAGCGTACTACCTGGATGGGTCACTGGTGAAGAAGAGATTTGGTGAGTGGTTGGGATTGTCTGGTATTCTGGTGGGCATGTGGATAATTTGTATGAGATCATTTGCGATTGCAAAAGCCTTAGTCTCTCTACCTGCTTGATGTGAGCAATTGGAAGTTGAGAGCCCCAGCTGATGTTGTTGACATTGAACTTTCCAAGGAAGATGATTTTGCTGCTTGGAGAGAGTCGGATTGAAGAAAATGCATTTAAGGACAGGTGATTGATGAGTTTAGAGTGGCTGTTGGCATTAGAAGAGTCGTAGAGACAGCATATGAATTTGGTAAAATGGGGTAGGATAAGAAGGTCCAGATTTGGAGATTCCAGGTTCGATATCTCTTGCATGGTATATTGGAGCAAATATATGCACAGATCCCACCTCAGAGGCAGAAGGAATCAAACAGTGTGTAGTTGGGAACAAAGAAATGAGTAGTATTTAATGAGGTTGAGATTTGAGTTTCTGTCAAGAAGAGTAGGTGAAGTTTTGCAGACTGGAGTTGGAAGTGAATATCATTAAGGTTAGCCACATGCTCTATAGTTGTGAAATGCATAAGGCTCTATGAAGTTTGCTGTTGGCCACATGGGCCCCCACATGTTTCCTGTGTAGTGTTTGGGATCAGATATCCACACACCAGTTATTTGCAGAGGTTGAATTTTTCATTAGTATCCCTTCTTTATAATTGATTGTCTGTGCTTTGTCTCTGCTTTGACATTTCACTTCCAGTTCTTTTCATAATTGCCGCCTTTTTTTGTGCTGTGCATAGGTCAAATCTGGCTGGACTCGTACACGTGAAGCGAGGCTTAAATAACCGTGCCAGCCTGATTGGCTGAGTGGTTTCTTTTCATAATTGCTGCCTTTTTTTGTGCTGTGCATAGGTCAGATCTGGCTGGACTCGTACACGTGAAGCAAGGCTTAAATAACCGAGCCAGCCTGATTGGCTGAGTGGTTAGTGTATCCGCTCTCCAGCCAAAAGGCTGCAGGTTTGAATCCTGCCATGGGCTTGGATGTTTGTGATTGTCTCTGAAAATACTAGTGGTGGTGGTGGGCAGTAAATGGCGTTGGTTTAGATGATGTTGTTCGCTGTGGTTGGTGGATTGAGTGGTAAAGACGGAGAGTTGTAGAGTAGGTGCCCTCCCTCGATGAGCCCTTGGAGGTCACATAATAATAATATGAAGGTGGTCAGGATAAAAGAGTATACAAGCAATTTGAAATTAGAAGTGATCATCATTAGTTTTAAGCAGGATAAAAATAAATAGCATATTAAAAAGAAAAATATGTAAGAAAGTTTTAAAAAGGATTAAAGTCAAGTAGCTTTTAAAGGTGAACTGTAGACTACTATACACTTATTATTCAATAAAAAATGAAAGAATTTGTAAACTAAACCCAAACTTTGGAGTCTCAGTGGCAGACTGAAGAAAACACTGATTGATTTAGCTAGGAAGGAATTTAGTGAAGTTATTTGCAAGGATAGAAATCAGAACACCATAGCATACTCTGGCAGTTAAATAGTCATGGAAAAGAAAAAGCCTGTCAAAAGTTACAAATAAGTCATCAGATGGTGCCCTGAGAGAGTACAGAGAAAAATGCAAGAGGACAAAGCAGGGTGTAAAAGTATCTAATTAAAAGTCATAAGGAAGACTTTGGTAAGAATATGAAAAACAAATATGAGGATAGCAAAATGTTCTGGAGGCTATTGAACATCTTCAATAGCCATCATCCAGAACATGGATGATGTTCAAACATGGATGAAAGAGTATAGCAAAAGGTATCACAGATGACAAAGTGATATAAAAATTGAAGAGAAGTACTTTGAAAGATTATTAAGTGAGATGAGCAGTGATAGAACTCTGGTAGGAAATACTCAAGAGGAATGCAGTCAGAAGTGCATATTAACCCCTGAGATAGAAAAAGTCATCAAAAATCTGAAATGTGGACACAACCGGAGCAGATGATATTTGACCAGAAATACTCAAATGTGGAGGTATAAAATTTTTACAGTAGCTTCTCTACATAATTCATAAGGCCTGGTCAGATGGGTGAATTCCAGATGATTGTAGTAGAGCCCTCATAATTCTGATCTATAAAATGGGAAATACAACTGAATGTGAGAATTTCAGAGGAATTTTCTTATTTAGTAGTCCCCACTAAGATATATACAAAACATACTTAAGAAGATGTTAAGAAAAAATGTACAAGTAAACTTGGAGAAGGATGACCTGAGTTTTCAGGCCAAATAGAGATTTTCAGTATCGTATTTTTACTTTAATAATTTAATAACAAGGTGCTAAGAGAAGATTTTTTTCAAAATGCTTCAATTATATGGGGTGAATGAAACATTTTACAAAGCAGTGCATGCATAGTCTGTATTTCAGTAGTAAATGAGTAGTTAGAATTGAGGGAAGCACAGGAAGATGGTTTAATGTGTAATCAAGTATATACTATTATTTATCATCTATATGAAAGGTTAGCAAAACAGATATTTGATACTGAGATGGCAGGAAAAAGACCCAGGGAAGATATGGATAGCTTTATGCATCTATATATTTTGACTGTGGATTATATCATGAAAGAAAGTGGCATTAATCGTGGTATCAGAACTGGAAGTATCCAACTTAGCTCCTTGCTTTATGCAAATGATGCGGTTCACATTTGACATGAAAATTACCAATAAAAAGATCAAAACTACGAAGATAGGTAGAACATTAAAAACTTCAGTTGTATTTTTAATGGAGAACCAATAGAATATGTAAAATGTTTTAGCTACTTAGGCACAATTTCTAGTGAAGATAAATTAAATATGGAAATAGACTATATGCAAAGCTGGTATGGTGTAGGTAGAGTCAGTTGAATAGATTTATATGGAATAACAGAGAAATTAGCCAAACCACTAAACTAGTAACATATAATAAGATGGTGTTAAACCAGTTTTAACTTATGGATTTGAGACTTTGGTTAGAAATAAAATACTTGATCAGTCTGGGAGATCACAGATATGAGAGACCTGAGAAAAATTAGAGGAGTGAACAGGTGGCATCAATGTCAGAATCATTAAAAATGAAGATATTAGGAAGGAATTCGACATTCAGGAATGTGCAGCTAATCTAAGATGATATAGTCACTTAAACAGAATGAGAGAGAGAGAGAAAAGGTTAGCAAAACAGATGTTTGATGTCAAAATGGCAGAAAAAAAGACCTAGGGGAAGACTAAGATGTGGATAGATCTGTGGTCAGAAGTGCTCTAGAACAGCGTTTCCCAAACTGTGGGCTGCAGTCCTCTTAGGGGGGGCATGAAATAATGAAAACAAATTTAAAATACTTTAAGATTAAGTGTGCCATGTCAAATGTGTATGTAAGATGCTAAAAATATAATATTTGCATTTGATTTTTGCAATATTCGCTGTGTATGTTTTGTATTGAATATAAATACAAAAAATATTATAATAATATATGTCTGTATTACGATTTTTTTTTTTTTTCGATGGGGGCGTGAAATATTTTAATTTTTCCAAGGGGGCCTTTAAATCCATAAGTTTGGGAAGCACTGCCCTAGAAGATAGAAATCCAGGAATACCTTGATTATCGCAGTTATTGTTGCCATGAAAAATACCGCAATAATCGAATCTGCGATAAACGGGATAAATGATGCGTGTAAAATGGGTGATCAATGCCAAGGATTTTTCAAATCTATTAATTAAATTTTATATATCAAGTAAAAAAGAAATGTATTCAACGTGTTAAGTAAAAAATGAAGGTTCATTAAGAAAAACAAGATTATTCTTTAATCTTTATTTATATACAAGAAGTACATACAATTATTCTTTCTTGGATAAAAATTGGTGTAGAGTTGTCTGGTGGAATTTTTTCTTTCTTTTTTCTTCGTATAAAACTCGGTAGCAACGGATGGAATTTTCAATTTTCTAACGAACTTTCAGTGATTGCTCGAGATTAGGATCGCCGTTCAAGATTTTTTCTTTAAAATTTTCAGCAATTCTAAACATTTCGTCCATTTCTTTGAGGGTAAATTCCTTCGGTGCCAAGTCAATTTGTTCGTCATTATCATCGATTTGAGCATCGTAAGCACGTTCTCTCTCGAGGTTAATTAGGTCTTCATCATCCAGCTCCTTATCATGTGACTAAAGCAGGCCCTAAACATCACCTTTTTCAATTTCTTTTAGTCCTAGATCGAAGTCAAGCTCAGTTATATCATTGATAACACGGGTTACTTCATTTTCAAATCCTTTAAAATCATTTGCACAATGAGGAATAATCTTTTGCCACGCTGCTCTCAGGTTGCTAGACATTACTTCACTCCATGCTTCCTTGACATTCTCAATGCAATTTTTGATATTGAATGCCTTCCAGAATTCTGTCAAAGTCATAGCTTCATCTCCTGTAGTCTTTTCTATTGCTTGTGAAAAAAGTTCTTCGTAAGTAATATGCCTTAAAGGATGCGATTACCCCTTGATCCATTGGCTGGATGATGGAAGTGGTATTAGGTTAAATAACTTTTACATTTTCGCACAAATCATTCAGTGCTGTTGGATGACTAGGTGCATTATCTAATATCAACAAGATTTTAAAATCAAGATTTAATGACTTGCAGTACCTTTCAGCTTCAGGACAAAAACAGTTTTTAAACTGTTTTTGTCCAATCCTCAAAAATAGTTTTTGTCATCCAAACTTTTCTATTGGATCTCCAATGAACAGGGAGAAAATTTTTATCTAAACTTCTAAGCAGGTGAATGATTTTGTGAATTTTGTGAATGATAAATAAAGAGAGGCTTCATCTTGTAATCTCCAGAAGCATTGCCACATAGTAAAAGTGTTACACGCTCCTTCGAAACCTTGTAGCTCAGGCTGTGATTTTTCATTTTTTGCTAAAAATGTTTTAGTGGGCATTTTTTTCCATAATAAGCCTGTTTCGTCAGCATTAAATATCTGATCATCAGTATAATTTCCTTCTTCAATGATCTGTTGCAATTCACCAGGAAAACTAGCTGCTGCTTTTTCATCGGCACTTGCAATTTCACCTTGTACACGAACACTATGAATGCTTGATCGCTTTTTGAACCGATCAAACCACCCTGAACTTGCAGAGAAATTTTTTTCCACTACTGACGCCGAATCATTTTTGCTTTCTAATTGTTTTCTTTTTAAAGTTTCAAACAAATTCATTGCTTTTGTTTTTATAGTCATTTGACTAAGAGGAATTCTCTTTTGGTTACAATCTTCTATCCACGGTGACAATAGCGTTTCCATTTCAATCATAAGATGGCTTCTGTTTCTCGTAGTTTGGGACACAGACGAGGTCGATGCACTTTGTCCTAGTTGCTTATAGTTTGCAGCGTGGTCTAAAATATGGCGAACAGTTGATTCATTTAGACCATACTCTCTTGCAGTTTCGGCTTTGGTTATGCCTGCTTCATACTTATTTATCATATGCAACTTATCTCCTATGCTAGTGGTGACGAACCTTTTTATGTGCACGTGCCAAAAGTTTACAAATTGAGTTGCTGGCGTGCCAAATTATACAAATCAAGTTGATGACATGCTGGGCAGTTTTTAGTCAGGGAAAAATTAATAGATAATCTATTTTTTAATTTATAATCATATATAATATTTTATAAATAATATTTATTTTATTTATAATATTTATTTATATATAAATTTATAATATTATTCAGTGTAAAATTGATTATTGTATTATTAAATTGATTTTAATGTTGGTTTGGGAAAAAAAAAAACAGTAGTGAGAAAAATATTTATACATTTTAACTCACCATAGAAGTCAGCTGAGCAGGGTAAGCAGTAGAAGGATGTCAACTTGTTGGCGAAATGCTTATCGTATTTACTCGAATATATTTTGCCCTCCCATATAGCTTGCACCCCTGATTTTACTTGACGAAAAACTGAATTTTCATTAGCGACTTACTATCGAGGCGATAGTAAGTCGTTCCTCCCCCCTCAGTTAAAAACATGCCTTCCCCAAAGATATTATACTGTAGATGCAAGAAAAACAAGTGTAGTTTTATTGTATCCCTGAATAAGGTACAGAGGCTTTTGGTCTGTGTAATATATTTCTCAACAAATTGTGCGATTCATTAGCGCCGTTTTTATTTCAGTTGTCTCTAATTGCACTATTATTGTCCCCTCCCACAGAAACTATGCTGTACAGACTCAAGTCAACAACTGTGTATCAGTGCAACCATATGCTGCACTGAAACACAGTATCTAACTAAAAACTATTGTCTAATTTTTCAATTACATGAAATAAGTGTTTGTTTTATTGCATTCAAAATTCTCGATGTCATTATGACTGATCACAAGCCTAACTTCAAATAAAATTCTACTATGAATTGAAACATGCCATATAATTACGGTGACCATACGCCTTTATTTAAGAGGACAGTCCTTTATTTCACTGCTCTGTCCTTTAGATTTTTTTTTCTAAAATGGCCAGTTTGTCCTTTATTTTGTGAATTGAAATAGCAAACTGAATATTAAGGCCAACATATTTAAAGATGCAATTAATAAATTTTACCAAACCTGCATTGATAAATTTAAATAGCTGGGACAGCTGTTTCATGGAAATGGAAGTATTTGAATGAGTCCTACTACGAGAAATCCCTCTGCGAGTGAAGATTGAGGAAAGTGTTTTGTTCATTTCCAGTCATGGAAACGTAAATAAAAATGACAACGAACTATTTGATGAAGTTTCGTGTATTAAAAGTTAAGTCACCAGTGAAAAGATCAAAGAATGGCGACAAAATGACGTAGTAGGGTTGAATATTTTAAATATTTCATGTATCTTTTAAAAACATTTTAAAAATTGCTGAATTTTGCTTAAGTCTCCCTGGATCTAATGCCCCCACTAAACAAGTATTTTCATTAGTGAAAAATATGTGGACCAGTGAAAAAAAAAAACAATTAAAAATCGAAACATTGAAAGCATGCATTTATACCAAATGGAACTTTGACATAAATTGAATACAGTTTTATGAATTTTTAAAACACAAACCTGATTTATTAAAAAAAGTTCATTTTTGGAAATACTTTTATTGGGATTATATTAATCAAGTGCATATAATAACAACTAAGTTATACCAACTAGTTTTACCAACTAAGTCTGTTGGCATCTTCAGGGTACATAACTGATGTACGGCACTAAAAAGTAGAAAACTGTTACAAACTATAATCAACCGATTCCAATTATATTAAACAAAGAACAGAGCGCGTACAACACATTCATAGAGCGTGGATGATATCACTTGTTGTTATTTAGGAACGTTCTATAGTTGGCACTATAATTCAGTTCTGGCGAGTTGAAGGATCTGATCCAGATCACGGGCAAGATTAGTCCTTAGTTCCTGTTAAGGTTTTGTATACAGCGGGCAACTGTTGTGGCCTCCTTAAAAATTCGGGAGCGGAAGTCCTCCTCCATGTAAGGAATTGTGCTTCTATCCCACTCTGTGGTATGGTTCGTTCTTGAGAAATGAAAAGCTAACCCCGATTTTTCTTCTCTGTTATTATTGACGTCACTTATGTGTTCTTTTTGCCTAATTTCAAGGCTCCTTGAAGTTTGGCCGATGTAATTCAAGCTGCATGAGCATGGTATGTTATAAACTCCAGCATATTTGGAGAAAGGATGGCTCTCTTTTGGAGATCTTAAGAATTGTCTAATCGTTTCTGTGGGTTTAAAGGCCACTCTTATTTTATGTAGTCTAAGGAGTCTAGCAATCTTATTGGAAACTGTCCCTAAGTATGGAATGACGATGGTAGAAATATAACGTACATCTTGTTGTCTTTGTCGGGGTTCAGAGAAAAGTATCTTGTGGACGAGTCTTCGAGGAAATCCATTCATGGTAAGGTTGGTGGATATCAGGGATAGTTCTTCCTGGAGGTCTTGTTGATCTGTTGTAAGGAGAGAGGCACGGTTCTTCAACATGTGTACAGTACTAGTTTCTGAGAAATGTGGTGTGAGGAAGTGAAATGTAAATAACGTCCTGTATTGGTAGGTTTGTGGTAAACTGAGAGGTTGATACCACCATTCGGAAGCTTCTTAATTAAAGTGTCCAGAAATGATAATTGGTTATCTTCTTCAAGTTCTAGAGTGAATTTGATTGTGTGGTGTAGAGAGTTGATTTTGTTAAGAAAGTTGAACAGGTCCTTTTTTGTGTGGTTCCAAACGATAAAGATATCGTCCACGTATCTCCACCATACTGTGGGTTTAGGGTCTGTTTGAGTTAAGATTTTACTTTCAAAATCCTCCATAAAGAGATCAGCACAAGATGGAGAGCGGGGGCTACCCATTGCAAGGCCAGTCAATTGTTGATATATGGTTTTATTCCATAAGAAAAAGTTTGATATTAAACAATGACAGAACAGAGAAGTAATGTCTTGTGGGAGCAAACTTCCTAAAATGTTGATGACTTCCTCCATAGGGATGTTAGTGAATAGAGATGTAACATCCAGGCTGGCGAGTAAATCTGTATTGGAGATAGAGATGTTGTTCAGTTTCTCAACGAAATGTTGCGAATTTCGTATATAAGTGTCCGAATTATTGATGTGAGGTTTGAGGAGGCCTGCCAGGTGTTTAGATAACAGATAAGTTGGCGAATTGATTCCATTCACAATCGGGCGTAGTGGTGTTCCATTTTTGTGTACCTTAGGAGCGCCATATGTTAGTGGATGCATGGATTTCAATCTTCGTTTTAAGTCTATAGACCAGTTCTCCTGACGTATTAAATCATTGGTATCATTGTGGTTCTTTAGTGTTGGGTCTGTGACTAGGACACGGTAGGTTGATGTATCCGACAATAAGCTGTTAATCTTATTTTCGTAATCACTGGTGTTTAAAATTCACTGTTGAATTTCCCTTATCTGCCTTCAATATGATAATGTCTTTCTTTTTCTTCAAACTATACAAAGTTCTTTTTTCCAGAGTAGTGATGTTTTTGTTAGGAGTTCTGGAAGATGAGAGGATGATACTACTTTTTAATCTAATATCATTAGCTATGGGTTTCGGTAACGATGAGACTGCTTTTTCTATATTACAAATGATATCCACTTTAGGGACATTATGAGGTGTTATCGCAAAATTGAACCCTTTTTTAAGTATATTGATCTCTGGTTTTGTTAATACATGATCCGATAAATTAAAAATAACTTTGCTGTCTGGTAGAGAAAGTTTTGACTTAAAACGTTTTGTATAAAAGTATTTCCAGAGCTTTTTGGTCAAGAAAATTAAACTTTTTTTTTAACATGAAAGTTCATTCTTGTGAAAAGTATCAAAATTAAATTTTTTACGTAATAATATAATTGTTTAAAATGCTGCGTATATGCTTATATTTTACAATAAACATTATAAAGCTTTTTAGTTTTAGTGAAACAAATAAACGCAGCCTGTTATTTTTTATTTATTTATTATGAAACAATTTCTGATTTGTCCTTTATTTTCTCCAAAAATAAATGGTCACTATACATCTAATGCGTGTATGAATTTGCATCCCAGCTCAACCCAAACAAGCAGGAATAAAATTCAAACAAGGGTTGAAACTTTGTGTGAGGTGAGCCCACTAGTAATGAGAAGTTCCGTCGGAACGATAAACAACATCCCGTCGTGAATGTGTTAAACTAGGAAATATATAGTGAATGTTGTTATGACAGTTTCAGATGTTATGGAATTCGGTTGAAGAGAATTAGCATTTCAACTTACGGTTATATTTGTCTTTGGGTCACGTGATCTTTTGTTAATACCGCACCAATCATATGCACGTCTTCATAGCTGCTCTCTCGGATAAAACAAAATTTAACTTGTACGTATTGTAATAATTAAAAAAAAAGTTGAATACTTTATAAGCATATAAAAGGATATTACCTGTAAATCGTTGACGCGCCAACAAAATTCTAGGATGTGCCGCCTCTGGCACGTGTGCCATAGGTTCGCCATCTATGTCCTAAGCTGATCACTCTACGTTTCTTCTTGATAACTGCAGACTTGAAATCATCCTTGTTTCTTTTAGCATTCATTGTAGGGGTAAATAACAAGAGAAATAAATATCCACATGTACTTCAGGCAAGGGCGGATAGTTACTGGTAAGTGGTGAGAAGGCGCTGTCGGATAAAAACGAAGCACTACAAGAGAGCGATACCTGGAGAGTGGCGACTCGAACTGGTTGCATATGTAGTGGGCTTCATCTCACGGCTGTGGTAATTCGAATTTGGAGCACAATAATTGGAATTTTGGTATCAAATTATAAACCACGATAAATCGAGAATCACGATAATCAAGGTATTCCTGTACAACATAGATACATTGTTGGAATGCTGACAAGTGATAGACTGATTTAGAGGAAAATTATTGATAGAAAGTAATAATGTAAACTTAATAATCTAGTACTGTTATAGTGTCTATATATTCCTTGAGGATACATACAAGGAAATTGATGATGGAATTATTTAAATAGTTTTATAGGCTTTATATAGAAGAAATTTTTGGTACATGACTAGGATGAGAAGAACTAGAGATCGTGTCAAGTAAGAATTTAGTTACTCCAACCAGGGGTTCTGCTTAGCCTTTGATGAGAATCAGTAGCTTGAAGCAGCTATCAGTCTAGTGAAACTTTAATCAAAATACTAATTAAAGGCAAATGTACTCCTTCCTGGGAAGAGTTTGTGTTCTTTTAACTAGGGAGTCCAAGACTCATTGAGGCAGGACATCCACTCTACAGCTATCTGTCTCCATCATTCAACCTCATCCACCCGTCATCCACCAAGTGCATTATCTACCCCAATGCCATCTACTGTCCACCACCAGCACTAGTATTTTATTAATTTTAAAAACTTTAATAACTACCTATATTTCGGCAATGCTGCATTGCCATCTTCAGGGATCACAAAACAATATAATCCCTGTTTACATTATTTTGCTTAGTGTGAGTGCCTGCATTCAGGCACTCACGCTAAGCAAATGAGGCTGACGAAAGGCAACTGAAGTCGGTCCTAGAGTCCTTAAAGGGGCCCTCTAGTGGGCTAAATTAGGTTGTCTTGGCTGCAGGGCTGATGATCTTAGAATGTATGCTTCCCAAATTTGGGGCAGTCTTATGCACCCAAATTTGTTTGAGGTGTGAAAGTTTTTCAGAGCTGATTCAAGGAATAATCTAAGGAATAATCTTTTGTACTTGCTTTTGTGAAATAAAGTGGCCTTCTTCCAGCGTAGTCTGTGGTGGGTGTCCAATGCATGGTCAGCAAGTTCTGAGTGGCTGTATTGATGGAATGGGATGTAGTCCTTGTGTTCGGATATCCTGATATTGGCTGTTTTGCCATAGAAGTCAGTTTGTAACTGCAAAGGACCTGGTATACTCCAGGTAGGTCTAGGGGAAGTGGCTGGTCTTTAGTGGAGCAGATAAGAGATGCTAATTTTTTATATGGTTTAAACTAGTTGTGAGGTTGTATTTTCTTAGTATTTTTTGTTAGTTTTTCAGATGTACCCCAGATATATGGAATGGTGATAAATTTAGAGTAATCTCTGCTACGAAGGGGGATTGTGGTTAACTGGTTTTAATATTTTTTGGATTTTTTGAGGGTTGTGGCCATTAGCTAAGAAGGTTAAAGATGTGGTTAAGTTCAGTGGTTAGGGCATTGTTATCTGAACTGATTAATTTTGCCCTGTTATATAGGATTTTTATAAGCCCATATTGTTGGGAGGGGGAGACTGCTAGTGAATGTATCTACCTGTGTTGGTTTTCTGTAAACAGAGAAAGCCAGGGATCCATCAGGCTGGCGTATCATCAGAGTGTCTAGGAAAGGGAGATTGTTGTTGTTTTCCTTTTCCAAGGTAAACTGGATCCTGAAGTGTTGATTGTTTAAGTGTGTTGAGAAATTGTGGAATGTATCCAGGCCAAATGGCATAACCAAACATTGGTTTTATGTGAGGTAGAGTTTAAGGCTTTTTCTTCAAAGGTCCCCTCTGTCTGTCTGTAGAATTTTCCTTGCCAAACGAAATAGCCTGAGTTTATGGCAAACTGAGATATCGGGAGGAAATTTGGCTTGGATTAGGTCTAAGGTAACTTTGAATGGGACATTGGTGAATAAGGAGACATCAAAATTGACCATTATGTCAGTGTGTTGGAGTGAGAAGTTTTCTATATTGGCTTTACAGTGGGTGTTTTTTATGTGTGAAGGCCAGTATATTGTGTGAGCACTTTGGCTAAATGTTTGGCTAATTTATATGTGAAGAAGTTAATGCCATCCACAATGGGACGTAATGGTACATTTTGCTTATGGATTTTTGGTAGTCCATATATCTTGGGTGGGGGGAAGAATCTACAGTTAAAAGGTTTTAGTCTGTTAGTCACTTCCACAGGCCAAGAGGTAACCTTCTTAAGGAGCTTATGGAGTGTTCTGATTTGTGTGTTGGTGGGATCATATTCTATAGGGAGGTAGGTAGAACGATCTAAAAGAGGCAAGCTTATCTGTGTAATCTGATTGGTTTAGAACCACAGTGGCATTTCTCTTATCTGCTTTCATAATTACTACTTTTTTTTTGTTGTTGCTTTTCATTTCTTGCAAAGCTTTGAATTCTTCTTTTGATAGGTTGCCTTTTGGTGGTTTGACTTGAGTAAGAACACTGGCTACATCCAGTCTGATATTGTTTGGCCCAATCATATTGCCAGCAATATCAGACTGGATGTTGACTGCATGAAAATATCATTGTTTTGTGATCCCTGGAGATGGCAATGTAACATTGCCAAAATATAGGTAGTTATTAGTTAAAGTTTTTATAATTAATCATTTAGTTTATGTTGCCATTTCCTAAAATGGCAACATAAACTGAATGAAATAAGCTATGATTGTAATATTAATAACAATTGTCCAGGTAGCAATGAATGTGAAGCTATCTGATGTGAAGCAGAGTCTAATAAGATCAAATGCATCACAGATGTTGTTACAGACCTAGTGGATCATTTGCCTGTAACATTGAAATGCATTGCCAAATCAACTAGATGCTCAATGAGTAATCATCATGGGTGACTTGAATTATCTGAACATTGATTGGATATCATTGAAATCTTATGAGAAAAATGAAGCTGAATTTATTGCTCTTTTGGGAGCTAACAATCTCAAGTAGCATGTGACAGAAGGAACTCAAAGTCAAAGAGTGTTGGACCTAATTATATATAAGGAGTGAAAAAATGCATGATAATTCTATTGCACAAGCGTGGTGTAAAGACTGATGTATCTAACTGTATACCTATCAGTATCTCTGAAGGAGTAGCGAAGATTTTGGAAAAGTTGGTATGAACTTGTATGAAGTAATGGGTTGACAGAATCTGTACTAAGCAGTAAAACAGCATGGGCTCACATAGAACTCACATTTTATAATAAAGTTATCAATGAATTAGATAAAAGGAATGAAGATATAAACCATGATGCTTTTGGCTAAAGCTTTTGACAGAATACAGCATGGAAAGATGTTAAATAAGTTAGAGGATATAAATTATATATTTAGTTTAATCCTTTATTATTATTACATGACACCTCCAGGGAGTCCAAAGACTCATTAAGGGAGGGCACCTACTCTACAACTCTCCATCTCTACCACTCAATCTACCAGCTACAGCAAACCGCAACTACACCAACGGCATCTACTGCCCATCACTACAACCACTAGCATTTCCACGGACAATCACAAACATCCATGCCCACAGCAGGATTCGAACCCACAGCCTTTTGGCTGGAGAGTGGATATGCTAACCACTTGGCCAGCAGGCCGAGTGGTTAGCGTATTTATCCAAGTGTAAGCAAACAAAGTTTACACCTGAAGTATCTTCTGGACTGGGGAAACTCATGGCAAAGGTGGACTAAGTTCACATCACTTTCCTTAGTATCCCATAATTCAAAGCACATCTTGCAGACATGTATAATGCTATGCATTATGGGAAGGGTCACCACCCAGACTGGTTTCGACCTTTATTCGGGTCTCTTCAGTGGGAGCCAGAAGCTTCAACAGCATTCTTCTTCCACATTGCTTCAACCTTGATACCAAGGTTGAAGCAATGCGGAACTCATATTTCCATATGCCAGTTGCCAAAAGGTGTCACACCTTATTGTTAAATTACTCAGGATTAGAGAAAGATGTTGGAAGTTTTTTCTACATAAATTATATAAATTATGTAGAAAGACTATAAATTATATACAGTCGATTCTGCTTAAATGGGACCCGTTGGGATTAATCCATTTTGGCCCAATTAAGCGACTGCCTCAATTAAACAAACTAATAATAAATTCTAAAATAAAATATGTAATATGCATGTAAATGAATAAGTAGGTAAAAAAATAATAATTAGGTACCTATTTTAATGGTTTATTAAACTAAAATACAGAAAATATTTGTACTATAAATTGTGCAGAACAAATAATGCATACATGATAACTTTTACTATTTCAAATTTTAATTCTGCAAAAATGCATCAAGTGTAGTCTGTCTTTTGCTTTGGAAATTTTGCAGTTCTACAAAATCAGCACAGATATTCAGTGCGGATGTAGGGCTTCCTGCATAAAATAACGCTGTAACCCGACTATAAATTTTTTGGCCTCACGATTAGTTACAAGCACAGGTGGGTCATCATTCTCATCATCGCATTTTTCGTCAAATTTTTGACGTTTGAATTTAACGACCTCAACAATTGCATCTTCAAAGTTTTCATTTTCATCGTAACATGGTAAATTGTCATCTATTGTTGAAAATTCTTCATTATTCATGATAGGAGCTTGTAGTATGTCTTCATTTTCATCACTACTCAAAATTTCAAGAACCTCCAAATGTTTTAAACCGCAAACAGCAAAGCAGTTTTGTATTGTGCTGCTTTTTATAGCTCGCCAACTGTCAGAGACAAACTGTATTGCTTGCAAAATGGAAATTTTTGCACTGATCTCTCTGGCTGTTGATGAACTTGTTAATAGGTTTTCATCAATGGATTCCAGTATGTAATTAACTAATTTTCCTCGATACAACATCTTTAAATTTTTTATTATCCCCATGTCCATTGGTTGCACTAAGGATATTGTATTAGGAGGCAGAAATTCCAGCCTTATATTTTTTAGATTATCTAAATGATGGTGTGCAGCACAATTATCGAGAAGCAACAAACTTTTCCTCTGCTTACGTTGTAATTCTACGTCCCAACTCGTAAGCCAATTCCGAAAAATTTCAGAAGTCATCCACGCATTATTATTGGCATGGTACTCTACTGGTAAACTCTCTATTCTTAACCCCTTAAGGCATCGAGGCTTAGCATTTTTTCCTATGATTAGTAGCTTTTGTTTGTCCTCTATTATCGTGCTGACGTAGCACGATAATAGAGGCCGGTTTCATCAGTTTTGTAAATATCATCTGAACAGAAATTCTCTAAAAAAGTAAGGATTTTAGTATTTTGCCATTGTCCAGCGCTTACATTGTCGCACTGCCCTTTTCGCCGTGCGCTTTTTTAAATTTGATATTGTGTCTCATTTTTTTTCTATCGAGACAACTAACCAGCAGTTGCTTTAAAATCGTTGTGGTCCAGATTTTTAGCGATCTCCTCTGACTTCGCCTTCAACACTGGGCCGCTGATATTTACGCACCTGCTAACTATAGAAAACCATTGATCTAATGCTTCTTCAACTTCTGGATCCTTTCCATCACGCTTTCTTTTGGATGTTCCTGGAATTTCTTTCTGTAATGTACACTCCTCACGCATTTGATTTTCTTGTTGTAGGAGACGCGCTATGGTAGACTTTGGTACACCAGTTATATCAGCAAGTCTACGATGGCTTGTATTTAATGGCTGGCTTTTAATTTTATCCAGCAAAGCAATTTTACTTGAAAGTGTAAAATCATTTCTTGGCATCTTGGCAAAGATTTAAAAATTTTAAATAAAACTGACACAATAAATCGATATTGCTAGGTACAGTATATAGTAAGGGTCGATTCTTAAGCAGACGCACGACGAAAGATAACTGATTCGCATCACGCTAGTGTTGCCAAATATTAGTGTACATAGTGTTGCCATATTTTTGAAAAATCCATAAAATATATCAAAAATTGCTAAATTTCTTTTCAGCTACTGTCTCCCAATTAAGCATTTAAATTATGTATTAATATGTTTCCATTCTTTGAGATTTGGCCCAAAAAAGTGGCTGCCTCAATTAAATGAATCGACTGTATTTAGTTTAATCCTTTATCCAAGTGTAAGCAAACAAAGTTTGCACCTGAAGTATCTTCAGGACTGGGGCAACTTGTGGCAAAGGTGGACTAAGTTCACATCACTTACTTAGTTTACTTTAAGGGTTTAAAAGTAGTAATTATTATTTCCTCGGATATATTTTAGGTACAATTATTTTATTGAATTGCATTCATACTATCTGTAATTTATCAAAATAACATTAAGTGATTTATTGCAGTTGGTATTTTGGCCCCATGTCTAGACAAGAGGCAACAGATCTCTTAATGGCTGAGAATGATGCAGGTGTATTTTTAGTTAGGAACAGCACTACCATACAGGGTGATCTGGTATTATGTGTTAGGTAAGAAGGTATAATTTACAGAAATAAAGTATATCAAAATTCTTAATATTGCATAATTGCATATTTTTAACTCAGAAATATGTTTTTCAAAATTAAAAAAATAAAATCATTTCACAATAAAAATCTGACTGAGTTACAAGAAGCATAATTTCATAAATCCCTATTTGTAAAAATTTGCTCTCTGTAACTCATTAATACTGGATTTTTAATGTCTGTGATTTTATCAGATGTATCAAATTTATAAATCTGACCTGGAACAGAATAAGGAAAACAAAACTAATAGAGGAAATATTAAGAATTTGCACCTGGAATATACGATCTCTGACAGGAAAAGAAAAATTGATTGAAGAACTTTAAAATCATAGCATTAAAATTTGTGCCTTGGAGCAGAGCTACTGCAACTAAGTGGGTCCCCAGGTGGCAGATAGGGGAATGGCCATCAGAAATGGTAGTTGGCTGTGAATACCCAATAAGCAGTTCCAGGCCAAAGCGGGCATGTCTGCAGACCCTAAGATGACAGCCCTATCACCAGACTAGGCTGCGGATGGTTGGTAACCAGCCCAGCTGACAAATTCTTATACTTGGAAATTTCAAGGGAACAAAAACTGGGCCGCCCAAATGGATGATGAAACAGAAGTGGAAAAAAGGACTATGAACTGGATATGGATCGGAACAGTAAAGGTAAGAGACATCAATCACAAGATCAAAGAAATACAAAAAGCTCTAACAGAAATGAAAATATAAATAGCAGTAATTTCAGAAACAAAGAAAAAATTAAAAAGCTCTTCAGGACTACAGTTTAATATAAAGTGGAGTACCCAATGAAAAATAAGCAGCTGCAGGTATAGCCATCATGATCAGTAATAAATGGAAAGACAAAATTGAATCATATAACTGGATCTCTGAAAGAATAATAACGGCTAGACTTAAATAAGAAATTTATTACAATCATAAGAATATATACACCCAAAGAAGGAAAAAAATCTGAAACAGAAGAACTCTATAAAAACCTCCAAAATGTAATTCAGAACACAAATAAACAAAATCATTTAATCATTACAGGCAATTTCAATGCTAGAATTGGATCAAATACATTTAAAGATTTAATAGGTAATCAAGGAGAAAATACCATAAATAATAATGGAAGAGAACTCAGGGAATTTGTGGCCTATAATAGTTTGAAAATCACCAACAGCTTCTTTAAACATGAAGGTATACATGAATATGCATGGGAAGTCAGAGGATATAAAAGCATCATTGACTATATAATAATGGGCAAAAAAACTGAAGAAGTTGGTAAGAAATTGCAGAGTATACAGAGGATGCAATATTGACTCAGACCATTATTTATTAATCAATACTATTAAGATCCCAAACCAGAGAAATAGAAGCAATACAAGAACACAAAAACAAAAGCAAGAACAATTTAAGATAGAACTGTTACAACAAGATAGTATCAGAGAACTATATCAAAGAAGACTTACAAATCGTACAAAGAAAATAAATGAAGATAGAGATATAGAAAATGAATGGCAAAACATTAAACAAATAGTAAAACAAGCAGCATATGAAGCCACAGGAACAAAACTGCAAAGAAAAAGGAAAGGACTCAGAACCTGGAACCCAGAAATAGAATCTTTAATAAGAAAGAAAAAAGAAATGTACCTTAAATGGTTAAACCACAGAATCATAGGAAATGAAATAGAATATAAAAGAATTAGAGTAACAAGAAGAGAAACCAAATGGAAAATCAAAAGACAAGACTGGGAAAAATTTGTATCCAAGACTAAAGCCGCAGTGAAACATGGACTTGGGGAGAACGAGATAAAAGACAAATGGAAGTTACAAAAATGAAGTTCTTAAGACCACTCGCAAGCTATAAAAGAATAGACAAGAAATGAAGAAATAAGAAAACATCTTCTGTTATGTTAATTAATCCATAATTAACATAACAGAAGACATCACAAACTATAGAAAGAACTGGAAACATCACGTAGAAAGAATGAATGAGGACAGATGGCCAAACATTGCTTGGAAATATAAACTAAAGGGACACTGATCAAGAGGAAGACCCAGGAGGAGATGGGCAGAAGACTTTTTAAACCCTTGAAAACGTTGCAGGCAAACAATTGCTTAATACGGCAAGCCAAGAAGAAGAAAATTCGTGCACTATCAGAGACAAAGAAAAAAAAAGGCAAGGTATCAAAGAAATTGGAAACTATATATTAATATATCTTCTTTTGCTTGGTCTCCTCATTGTCTGAGGACTTGTGACCCTAGCCACAATGTCTCTCTATTTCTTTCTGGCTTTTGTTGCAGCAATGGCCAACTCCAGAGTAAACCTGGTGATCTTTTTAATCTGGTCCAAGCATCTTGGTCTTGGGCATCCTTTTTTTTTTCTTTGTCTTTTCACTATTGGACAATAAGTTTTTCCAGGTTGTCATTTTTGCGTCTTAAAATATGATTGAAATATTTGAGAATTCTTTCATTTACAATGTTACATATCTGCCTCTTAATTTAGTTGATGTATTATACTTTCATTAGACCTTTTGTCCATCCAGGAGACTCAACATCCTTCTTCAGCACAACATGTTGAAGAAGGATGTTTTCAATTTCCATAAATGAAAATTGAAAACACCAAGCTATTGGCCAATCTTGATTTAGTGATAATAGAAATATTCATGTCTTTCCATATTTTCTGCTGCCTTGCCACGATAATTCTTTTAATTTCTGGTTGACATCTATTCTTGGTGCTTATTAGAGCTCCAAGGTAAATGAATTCATCTACCTTCTCGAAGTCAGTGTTGTGGGCAAAATTGTCATTTTCATCTATGACCATGTATTTTGTTTTATCATTATTAATTCCTTAACCATTTTTCAAGCTTTCCCATTTAACTCTTTTAATTATGAGGGATTCCAGTTCTTCTTTGCTGCTGGCAACATGAACAGTATCATCCACACACCTAAAGTTATTTATCTTTTTGCCGCCAACTGAGAAACCACTATTATATCTGTTAAGTATCTTTCTCATAATGTATTCTCTGTGAAGATTGTATAGATCTGGAGAGAGTATGCATGGTTGTCCTCGCACCTTTCTCGTTATTGAACCACCAAAATGTTTTTCCACCCATCTTCTCCATAGCTTGATTCCTCTGGTAGAGTTGTTTTAAAAGGTGTGTCAAATGTTCTGGGATGCCCATTTTACTTAGTATTTTCCACAGGTTTTCCCACTTGATTTGATGCAGTCAAATGCTTTGGCATAATCAATGAAGCACATCTACAAGGGAATAGTAAATTCTTCAGCCTTTTCAAGTAAGTACCTTAGATTAGAAATTTGATCTCTGGTTCCACATTCTTTTCTAAAACCTGCCTGTTCTGCAGGAAGTTGTTGCTTGACATATTGTTTAAGTCTTTCTTTAATAATATACAGCAGAATTTTGCTTGCATGCGAAATCAGGGGCTATAGTTCTATAATTATTGCTTCGTTCACATTTCCTTTTTTGTGTATTGGTATAAAAATGGATTTTACTCAGTCATCAAGCCAATATTCTGTCTCCCAGATTTTATTACAAATTTTTCTGATGATTTGATTCCTATGGGTCTTAGACATATGACAGGTTTTCTTGGTATTTGGTCATGGCCTGGGGTTTCCTTTTTCTGATTTTTTTTAGAGCTTCTTCAACCTCGTCTTTTAAAATGTAAAGTTCCTTATGGAAGCCTGGTGTTTTCTTTATTGAATGAGGCCGAATTATCTTTGTATAGATTTGAGCAATAGTCTTTCTGTCTATTAAAGATGTCCATTGGATCAGATAGAATATGATTGTTGACATTAGCTATTCTTAAATACTTTGGTTTAAATTTTCTATTCAACAACCTTGTTTTGCTAAATAGGTCTTTGGTTTGAGTGATTTTCTATTTCTCTGCATATGTTTGTTATAAAGTTTTTATCTTTAATGCAAAGTTTTTTGATGAGCTTAGATAACTCACTATAGGTCTGTTTATCATCTTTCATTGAAAGTCCTTTTGACTTTATTTCTAGTCTTTTCTTGACTTGTGTCAGAGTTTCATTTGATATCCAGGGTGTGTTTATTCTGGTTTTTTGGACAGTGTTGACTTTGTAGTTTCCAGTAATATTATTTTGGTTTTATCGAAAAGTTCTTCTGGATCATTTCATCAGTGTAATTCTCTAGTTCTAGAAATTTATTTTCCACTTTAATACTATATGTTTCAGTAATTCCTGTGATGTCTAATCTGGATGGATATGTTATGTTATTTGTTTTCAAACATATTTTCATATCAGAAAAACATGAAAAACATCGAATAAGGCATCTAATAAAAAGATATTAGAGAACAACTACAAGATATTAATTATGCATCAATCAAGCACAATACTACATATTTTTTTTTACTCTTCAGAGACACTTGTGACATTAAATTAGGAATTATAGACACGTTAACACAAGAATATTTTAACGCTTGCCAAATATTTCAGTTCTGAAACTAACAGACTATCCTCAGTGGCTACATAGGAACAGTTTTTTACAAGATGGAATGCCAACAATTGATCATTCAAAAGTAGAACAAGCCGCGTGATGTTACATTGCTAAGCATTAAAGAGAGGTAAATTTCATCAGAGTGATGAATAAACTATAGGTATTAATTCACAATTTCATATAACAATCTTAATTTATAAATTCAATTAAAGATAATATTAGACTAATGTAAGAATTAAAGGTATCAATTAAAAAAAAATTAATGTGTTATCCAGATTAAACTTTCCTATATTTTTGACAAGGATATACAGTCATTTTGATTCAAGTTAGGGCGTTGAAGTAAGGCCTCAGCACTCTCTTTGAATAGGCATTTGAATTTATAGCGACATCTGTGTAGAAGGCGAGTCTTGGATCAGAGGATGTTGTGGTTTGTCTCTATCCCGTGCTGTGCCAATCCAGACTTATCGGATTTGTTATGAAGAATATATGATTGATGTTCTTGTATTCTTTTTTCTATAGAGCGTCCTGTTTGTCCAAAGTACAACAGCAATTACAAGGAACTTGATATACACCAGGCAGAGACATAGTTGAACATTTATCTTTAGAAGAGGGAAATTAGGTGGATAATTTGTTAATAGGAATATAAGTGGCTGTTAAATCATATTTCTTCAGAATTCTTGAAATCGGTTCTGAAATCCTGGAAATATATGGAATTGGAACTCGACATATTGATTCTTTGTTGTTCTGGATTAGATTGTAGGAATCGAACAGATGTTGTGTAGTTTTTTCGGAGAAGCCATTTAATTTCATTTGATGTTGATAGTTGAAAGTTCTTTCTATAATTCATGGGGAGTTGAGCAATTAGTTCTAGCTCATTGAATTAAACATTTTATGATTCCTGTTTTTTGATAAGGATGATGGGCAGATTGTTTGAGAATGTAATGTCCAGTAAAAGTGGGTTTTCTGTAAACTATTGTTGTCAGAATACCTGAAGGTGAATGGATGAGGAGGATGTCTAAAAAGGATAACTTGTTGTCCTTTTCAATCTCCATGGTAAACTTAATACGAGGATATAAGGAATTGATTTTGGCTAAAAAGGAAGGTAAGGAATTTCTGTTGAGGCCACACTGAAAAGATGTCATCTATATATCTCACTCGAAAGGATGGTTGAGGGAATATAGATGAAAACAGGACATCTAGATGGTCCAAATAAAAGTAGACTAAAGCAGATGAAAGTGGACTTCCCATGGCCACTTGGTTGTAGAATTTAGCGAGATTATTGAAATCACATATTGGCAAGTCATATTCTTTTTTGAAAAACTCTTCGGATTTCTTAAATAAATTAAAAAATATCTCATTACAACCTACTGATCTTATGGTGAGCTTTGATGTAGAATCTTTATATACTAATACCTCTCAAAGAGACTTTACAATTACTTGCTGACATCTTCTCACAAGATATAAAATTATTCGATTTCGTGATGCGCTCTGGATATTTCTTATGTCAAAACATATTCTACAACCAAATGGAAGGAATGGCCATGGGAAGTCATAGAATTTCTAGAATAGGAAATTCTAGAAATTCTATGCTTATTACTGCTAACATGGTTCATACTCTAATAAACTGCAGTGTATGAAGTAGTTTGCACCATAAAGAACAGGATATCTCAGGACTACGAGCTACAGTTTCATTGAGATTTGGACAGAGTATACACAGTATACTATGTCCAAAATGATCACCCCACTCTCAAGCTGTCAGCTCTTGATGGTCACACTAACGATTCCAGTTTTCAAGTAATTCTTGAGTTTGATTTTTCAGTTGCTTATTAAACGAAAACCTCCTTCATAATCCGATATTGAGGTTAAAAATGTTCCTTCAATTAAGTTAGCAAGTATTACTAACTCTTGAAAATGGTCATTCTCAAGTGTAAATGTCACTATATCTGGATAGTCTGAAATCAACTTGCATTTAATCTTCTCCAGCACGACAAACTTGAAATCATGTTCACTGAGAAAGTTTGTGTATCATGAACACAAGTAGATGGTCACCTGTGCTCATGATACAGTGGAGATTGTAGATGACCATCTACAATCTCCACTCCAATTTTCAAAGATTGTAATTAACAAAAGTACAGCAAATGCAGATAACACCTATATATGATCATTTCATTAAATTTTTAATTTTAAAAAAGAGTTGTGGTCAGATGCATTCTAATTCAAGGGTGCTCCATAAAATAGAAGCTTTGCTTATCTCTTTATATCAAAGATTACAAAAGGGCAACATGAACCAATGTTACTATCAGTTCATGTTGTCTATAGTCAATCAGTGTTCTCTTGAAAGTTTGCTAAAGGTTTGGGCTCTTGTATTTGAACTCTTTCATTTTTCCTTGAATAATTATATTTAAATATTTATATATTTAAGTTTGCATTTTACATCTAAAAGCTTCTCAACTTTAATTCTTTTTGAAACTTTTTTATATATTTTTCTTTTCATTATGAAGTTCAATTTTTATCCTACTCAAAACTAAATGGCAATCATTTCCTATTTCAAATCTTCTGTACACTCTTATATCCTGAATTGGCTTGAGAATGTTGATGTAAACAAGAACACAGTCAATAAGGTTTTATTTTGTTTGCGTTCTCTCCATGTGCAGTTGTGAGTATCTTTATTTTGGAACGTTAGTAATAACTAGTCCATATCCTGAACAAAGAAGGTGCTCACCATTATTTGCTTTAATCTTTTCTCTCAAAAATTTTCTCAAAACATCTATATACAGTTGACCCTTGAACAACATGGGTTTGAACTGCGTGGTCCACTTATACGCTGATTTTTTCAATAAATATATTGGAAAATATTTTAGAGATTTGCGACAATTTGGAAAAATTTGCAGACAAACTGCAAAGTCTAGAAATATTGAAAAAAATTAAGGTAAAGTTAGGTATGTCATGAATGCAAAACATATATGTAGATACTAGCCTATTTTATCATTTGCTACCATAAAATATGCACATATCTATTACAAAAAAGTTAAAATTTATCAAAACTTACACACACACACACACACACACACACACACACACACACACACACACACACACACACACACACACACACACACACACACACACACACCGTACATTCACAGTTGAGAGAAATGTAAAGATGCAATATTAAATCATAACTGTATAAAATTAACTGTTATTAATTAATTATTGGCATAAAAATAAAAATTTTGTAACGATTCATTCATTAATGTATAGGCCAGGCTACTGTGAAGCAGTCATATCGATTACAGTAGGCTACCATAAAACAAATCACATTATTATTATTATACGATGCCTCCAGGGAAGGCACCTACTCCACATTTCTCCGTCTCTACCACTCAATCCACCAACTACGACGAACTGCAACTACTTTCATCATCTACACCAAGCACCACCACTAATATTTTTGTAAGACAATCACAAACATCTATGCCCACAGCGGGATTCAAACCCCTGCAGCCTTTTGGCTGGACAGCAGATACGCTAGCCACTCAGCCAACCAGGCCAGCTGGTTGGCCCAGTATAATGATTCAATGCATGAATCGTTATACCTATAAATAAATATGAATTTCTTTTGCATATTAATTTTTCATTTTTGATGTTTAGTGTTAGTAATATGTATAATATCTACAATGCTTTTTATCATATGAAACAATATTGATGTAGGTACTGACAGACTGATGATTAATATTGTAAACAGACAACGTAAATAAACTTACAATATCGATAAATACAGTATAGTACTGTAAATGTATTTTCTCTTCTTTATGATTTTCTTAATAACATTTTCTTTTCTCTAGCTTACTTTATTGTAAGAATACAGTATATGATACATATAACATATAAAATATGTATTAATTGACCGTTTATGTTATCGGTATCGCTTTCAGTCAACAGTAGGCTATTAATAGTTAAGTTTTTGGGGGAGTCAAAAGTTATACACAGATTTTAGACTGCGTGGGGGGGGTCTCCGCCCTTAACCCTTGTGTTGTTCAAGGGTCAGCTGTATTTCTCTTGTATTCATTTCCTACTCTACTGTTAGAATCTCTAACAAGGACTGACTAAAATTTTTTTTTGTCAGCTGCCTTCTCTAATTACTCAAGTAATTCTACCACTTCTTCCTTAGCTATGTTGCATGGTATAATTTCACATATTTGGATGTTTATCTTCAAGTTTAGTGTTGAATGTTATAGGTACTTGTTATCTCTGATTATCATTGCCAATATAATATCTCGTATTTGTTATTCAGAAGTATCTCGCTTGTTTCCATCATCTCTGTTTTAGTAATAATACCAGTTATATTATTATTATAATTATTATCTGAGACCTCCAGGAAGTCAAGGGCTCATCGAGGCAGGCTGTAAATTACCCACCCCAGCTATCATACCTTCCCTTAAATTCATTTACACTAGATGCACTCACTACCCCTAAGGGCAAATTATTCCACTCACTCACTGCTCTCTGGGAGAAAAACCTAGCTCTTACCCCTTTCTTGACAGAAAACAATTTTAACTTCCACGGATGCCCCCGTGTTCTCTCCCTGCCTTCCATATAACAAAAAATTTCATCATTTGAAGTGCTATAACACCCATTCAAAAGTTTATAGACCTCTATCATATCACCCCTCTTTCTCCTGTTAACCAGAGTCTGCAATCCATATACCCAGAATCTGTCCTCATAATCTAAATCCCATAATCTGGATATAATCTTTGTAACTCTTCTTTGCACCCTTTCCACAGCTTCTTTATCACTTGGAACCCGGGAGACCAAATATGTGCACGGTAATCCAGATGTGGTCTTATCAAAGCCTTATAAAGAGGCAAACTACCACACCAGAGATACTAATAGGTTGGTAGTTAGTCACATCAGTTTTTGCACCATCCTTGTACAATGGAGCTACCATACATTCCTTCCGTTCCTGTGGTATCATTCCTGAGCTGAGACTCAAGTTATACAAATGTGTGAAAAGCCTAGCCAATTCAGCTGAACATTCCTTTAGCAAACGGGCTGATATTCCATCTGTCCCTATTGACAAATTCTTATCCAGGTTATGCAGGAGCTCTTCAACCTCATTTTCATGAACTTCTAACTCTTCATCCAATGTAGCAGTAGCACTGTGCACCATGCTACATACGCCTGGTTGATATATCTTAGCAAAGCGAGCGCTCATTAACTGAACAATCTCCTTAGCTTCCAACACTCATGTGCATCTGCATTCAATAAAGTTATTCCACATTCATTCTTTCTTTTGCTTGCGGCATAGCGATAAAATTCTTTTGGATTGTCTTTGGCCTGCATGGCCAATTTCTTTTCATACTCCATTTTAGCTTTTCTCACAATACTCTTTACTTTTCTGGCCCATGCTTTATATATTTCATAACTCCTCTCACTCTTATTCTCACAATATTCTTTCCACGTCTTCTTCTTCTTGTGTATCTCTTGCTTAATAAGGCTGCACATCCATTTCACTCCCAACCTATTTATTCTTCTTCAAACACTAGGGATACATTGAGATACTACCTCATTCAAGCATTTTTTCCATTCAGTAACTGCTACTTAGGTATACATACTTGGTCATCTCATTGATCCAAAAGTGAACTCCAAAAGGAAATTAATAGAAGAGTTCAACTTGCCTGGAGTGCATTCAGAAAATTGAAAAGCATTTTTCAAAACAATGATGTCCCATTCTGTTTAAAAAGGAAGACATTTAACCAGTGTATACCTTCAGTCATCTCATACGGTTGTGAAACTTGGTCGCTAACAAAAGCACTGGTAAATAAATTAACAACTCAAAGAAAAATGGAAAAATGGTTGATGCTAGGCATCACATTAAAAGATAAGAAGCGAAACCTGGATGAGAAGCCAGGCTCGCATCACTGACATTTTTCTTCACCACAAACGACTAAAATGGAAATTGGTCGGACATCTATTCAGAAGAGATGAGCGATGGACCACCATAGTAACGAACTGGATTCCAAAAGAAGGGAAATGAGGCAGAGGACGTCCTGAAAGAAGGTGGAGTGATGAATTGTCAAATTTTGTTGGGGAAAATTGGTCAACCATTGCTAAGAACAAAGAAAGGTGGAAAGAACTGGAGGAGGCCTTCGTCCAGCAGTGGACAGAAAATGGCTGAAAAGAAGAACTGATACCATGGGACCAAAGATAGTAAGTTGATCATAATTTCCACTTCACACCAGATACTCAAACTCATTGCTACATGGGATATTGTTTTCTTGTATTTCTACCCTAATTGGACTTAAGTCATCTGATATCATTAGTATCAAATTCTTTTGTATATTTAATTTTTATAAAAATTAAATATACAGAATTACAATATATAATTTTATCAATATTTAGTGGCATGCAATAAAAAAAATTAGTAAATTAATTCTCAATAAAGTATATGTAAAAAAATTAGAGATCAAAAAGTTTTTATTTTTCATCTTTTATTATTTAAAAAAAACAACAAAAAAACTCATAAACCTGGTAACTACAAAGTGGGAACTTGCACTATTTGTTGAGAAATATATTACACAGACTGCAAATGTCTCTGTACCTCATTCAGTGATACAATAAAACGACCTGTTTTTACTTCTGTCTGCAGTCACTATTGGCTACTGGGGAGGGTGTGTGGTTTACCATGGGAAGCGAGTTACTATCGCCCTGAAACGTGTTTAAACTTTTTTTTTTTGTTTCCTGTTTGAGGTATGCTCGAAACTTTTCAATTTCTTTTTTTGTAAAGTAAAATCAGGGGTGCGAGTCATATGCGAGGGCGAGTTCTATTCGAGTAAATAGGTAAGGTATTTTTAAAGCTATGTGAAATGTATTATCAATATTCAGGATTATGAAGTGTTATCTGCATGTGATTAGATTGCATGCATATCCTTCTCTTTCATTTGCATGTGTGTAGATCGGCTTATAATTGTACTAATTTTTGGTTTGCTTAAACTTGGTGGTATATGCAGAGACTGATTATGATGAGATTTTCCCAAGTTCAAATTATAATTTTTGTCAGTGTCTATATGTCTCTGTCCACATTTTTACACCTCATAATCCAATTTTCATTAAAGTTAAAAGCTGTATGAAGAAAGCAATTATTTAATTGCTTTCTTATATATATATTTATTTATTTGCTTCCTGCTCTTTACAAATTGAGCAGAATGTCACAAAGAAACATAGACATTCAAATGAAAAGGATATTAGACAATTTAAAGAATACTGGAGTGAAAAATTTGGAATGATTAAGAAAGATAAAGCATTATGTATTTTATGTTCCGAATTAGTTCTTTGTATGACTTCTTCTGTAATGAGACATTTTGAAACTGTTCATAAGAAATTAAGTAATAAAAGTGAGCAGGAACAGAGAGAATTAATTTCTCGTCAACTGAGCAAGACAAAAAAACAGTCTGATATGTTGATGAAATTCCAACTTAGTTGCTGCTAGTTTTGAGGTTTCAAAAGTTATTGCCCAACATGGAAAACCACTCGGTCATAGGGAGTACATTAAAGAAGTATGGCTAGAATGTGCTCCTTTCCTTTTTGACAATCTTTCAGAAAAGGTAAAAATTATTCAGCGCATTAAAGAATTGTCTGTGAGTAGAAAAACAACTAAGGATAGGATATTTAAGTTGGAAAGGAATACAGCAGAACAATTAACAAAAGATTTGGCTTCATGTAAGTTCTTTTCTATTTGTGTTGATGAGCACACAGACATTACATTATCAGCTAGGCTGGCAATATTTGCTCGATTTTGTAGGAATGACGAAGTATGCAAAGAGAGGATTAACCTTGTAACACTTTATGACAAATAGGTTTTTCTTATTCAAAAAAAAAAAATAAGAGTTTCAGAACAGGGAGCAAACCTTGGAGTGGCAAGTGGCAATCCCTGAAGAAAACACTGATTGATTCAGCCAGAGAGGCATGTGGTGAGGTTGTCTGCAAGGATAGAAAAATCAGAACTCCATGGTGGACACAGGAAGTTAAATGGGCAGTGAAGGAAAAGAAGAAAGCATAACAAACATTCCTAGCAAATAAGTCAGCTTGTGCTCTTAGAGAATGCAGAAACAAATGTAAGAAAGCTAAACACTGTGTAAAACCAGCTAAACAAAAGTCATGGGAAGACTTTGGTAAGCACATAGAAAATGCATATCAAGAAGGTGTCAAGATATTCTTGAGGTTGTTGGAAAAGCTCAGAAATGGAGGAAAGAGTGCTGTAAAAGGAATTAGAGATGATAAAGGTGGCATGAAAACTGGAGAAAAAGATATCCTTGAAGTATGGAGTAATTACTTCGAAAAATTGCTAAATGAAACAGTGATAACACAATGGCAAAAAACACTCAACAGGCATACAATCAGGAATATATATAATCATACTTGAATTAGAAAACCATCAAAAACCTGAAATGTGGAAAAGCAGCAGGAGTAGATGATATTCAACCAGAAATGCTCAAGTATGGAGGTATAAAAGTCTTAGTGGCTGCACTGCATAGTTCAAAAGGCCTGGACAGAGGGACGAATTCCAGATGATTGGAGTAGAGTTCTCATACTACCCATATCACTGAATGTGAGAATTACAGAGGTATTTTCCTACTGAGTTTCCTGGTAAGATTCATGCAAGTATACTTGAGAAACGGTTGAGAAAGATTGTGGAAGGGAAGCTTGGTGAAGAACAAGCTAGATTCAGGCTAAATATAGGCTGTCAGGATCAGATTTTCACTATATGACAAATAGTTGAGAAATTGTGGGAATATAACAAAGATCTGTATTTAAGTATTGTAGATCTGGAAAAGGCATATGACAAGGTACCAAGAGAAAAGCTATTGAAAATGCTACAGTTATGTGGTGTCAATGGGACATTATATCAAGCAATGTTTAGTCTTTATTTGAGTTGTAAGTCAGCAGTTAGAATTGAAGGAAGTACAGAAGGATGGGTTAATGTTTAATCTGGTGTCAGACAAGGATGTACATTATTCCCTCTGTTATTCATTATCTATATGGATCACATGAAGCAAAGTGGTATTAAATCTAATATCAAAATTGGAGATGTTAATGTCAGCTCTTTGCTTTATTCGGACAATGTTATACTTCTAAATAAATCTGCTGCAAGTCTGCAAGATTCCCTGACTAAATTGAATAACTGTTGTAATAGATACGGTATGAAGGGCAGCAATAAAAAGACAATGAAAATAGGCAGAATATGAACTGCATTGTGAATGGAGAACCTATAGAACAAGTAGCTGAAGTAAAACATTTCAGCTACTTAGGCATGATTTTTAGTGAAGATGGTAAATTAAATATGGAAATAGACAACAGAATCAACAAAGCTGTATGGTAAGAAGTCAACTGAATAAATTTGTTTGGAATAAGAGAGAAAGTAATCAAAACACTAAATTAGCTGCATACAAGACAGTGTTCAAACCAGTTTTAACTTATGGATCTGAAAGCTGGGTCAGAAGTAAAACACTTGACGAAACACTAGAGACTGCAGTTATGAGAGTCCTGAGAAAGATTAGGGGGTATGAACAGATGGCATCAATGGCAACATCATATTAAAAACAAGGATATTAGGGAAAAACTTGACATTGTTAGCATCCAGGAATGCTTTAGCAGTGCTAATCTCAGATGGTCACTTAAATAGAATGGGAGAGGACATATTAGCAAAATAAGTGTTCTCTGCCAGGTTGGCAGGAAAAGAGGAAGACCAAGATATAGGTGGATTGATACGATAAAAAGAGCCTTAGAAGATAGAAATATAAGATCTGAAAATATTGGTGTCTTGACAGGTAACAGACTGATTTGGAGGAAGATTGTAGATAGGAAGTTAGTAATGATGTAAATTTCTCATGTAGTGCTATCATATCCTTTACACCCCTTGAGGGTACATGGCAAGAATTTGATGATGATAATTAAATGTAATTTTAATCATTCAATTCTAATTAACTTGTATTAATTAATCAAGAAATAACCAATTTTTATAATATATATTTATAATATATAGAAAATGTCATCATCCATCATGTTTATACCTTAAATTAAACTTGCGAAGAAATTATATTCTTATTATTTTCTAATCCTTTATCCAACAGTAAGCAAACAAATTTGCATGTGAAATATCTTCGCAACCGGATTTCTGCTCATGATATAGACTAATCATTACTAATACTATATTCCAACATAAAGATTTACACAAATTTATCTTGAGAGAAGACACAAGTAATAAAAAAACCTCATTGATGCTGGTTCAGATGTAAGACTATAGAAGATTTAGAAATTGGTATGATCATCACTTAATTTTAAGTAGAATAAAAATAAATATCACAATGAAGAGAACAATATGTAAGAAAGTGTAAATGATTAAAGTGTAAAAAATTAAAGAACCAAACCTTAAAGAATCAGTGACAAACTCAGAAGAAAACATTGACTAATTCAGATAGGGGAGGCATGTTGTGTGCAAGATTAGAAAAATATGACCATCATTGGTAGACACAAGAAGTTAAAGAAGCAGTCCTGGGAAAGAAGAATGCATACTAAAAGTTCATAGAAAATAAGTTGGCAGATGCCTTAAAAGAATATATATATAAAAAAAAAAAATAAGCTGAGCTCTGTGTAAAAGTAGTGAACAAAAAGAGTAATGGAAAAACTTTGGTAAGAATATAGAAGATAAATATCAAGAAGGTGGCGAAATGATCTGGAGACTTGAAAAAGCTTAGAAGTGGAAGAAAGAGAACATTAAAATGATTCAAAGATGATAATGGTGACATGAAAACTGAAGATGAAGATATTCTAGATGTCTGAAGTAATTACTTTGAAAGACTGCTAAATAAAACAAGAAGTGACAGAATAGTGGTAGAAAAGATATCAAAAATTTGAAATGTAGAAAGGGCTTGCATAGATGATATTCAACTAGAAATGCTCAATTATGGAGGTATAAAAGTTTTACCATGACTTCAATGCATAATTCAGAAGACCTGGTTCAGAGGTTAAATTCCAGATGATTAGAGTTCCCATCTATAATAAAAAAGGGGAATAAAACTGAATGGGAGAATTATAGAGGAATTTCTCTCCTAAGATGCTTAATAAGATTTATGTGAGCATACTTCAGAGGCTAAGAAACAGTGTAGAAGAGAAATGTCAATGAGACATTTTAAGTATTGCTTGATATAATGTCTTATTGACACCATATAACTGTAGCATTTTGAACAACTTATCTCTTGGCACCTTGTCATATGCCTTTTGCAGATCTACAAAACTTAAATACAGATTTTTGTTATATTCCCATGATTTCTCAATTATTTGTCATAAAGTGAAAATCTGATTGTGACATCCTATACCCGGCCTGAATCCAACTTGTTCTTCACCAAGCTTCCCTTCCACAATCCTCAACCATTTCTCAAGTATACTTGTATAAATCTTACCAGAAACACTCAGTAGAGAAATGCCTCTGTAATTCTCACATTCAGTTTTATTTCCCTTTTTATATATGGGTACTATGAGGACTCTACTCCAATCATCCGGAATTTGTCCCTCTGTCCAGGCCTTCTGAACTATGCAGTGCAGCCCCTGCAAGACTTTTATACCTCCATACTTGAGCATTTCTGGTCAAATATTTGAATTGAGTAATTGGGTTGATGGACATAGCATTCTTTATGATGGTCAGCATGGATTTGTAAACGGTAGGTCCTGCATTAGTAATTTACTTGCATTTTATGATAAGGTAATGTGTTAGATAAGGGAGAATCACATACAGTGATATTCTTGGACTTTACAAAGCATCTGATAGATTACCATATGATAAGTTGGTGTACAAGCTGCAGAAGATGAGAATAGATAGTAGTATATTGATTATATGGTTGAGTATGTTGATTATATGGTTGACATATATGGTTGAGTTCGAGGTTATATCGTAGTGTGTAGTGTTCGTGCAAGCTCCTGATAAGATAAGTATTATTTTCAGTTATCGTTGATAAAATTAGCTAATATTGTGTAGTTTTGTTTGCCTTGCGTATTTTAGTGCGTCTGTTTGTGTGTTTTTGGTGTGTATAACTTATTATTTGATAAAACACGTTGCAATAATTATGGCACCTGTACGAAGGAAAATGGTGGCCAGTAATGATGGTTCGCCATCGTTATCAAAGAACAGTAGCATAAAAGAAATGAGTCAGTATACTAGCTGTGAAATGTACGCTTTACGGAGTGCAGTCGCGGTGTGCATAGATGATAATAAAGGATTGAATGTGTGTAGAAAATGTAGGGAGAATAAGGAATTGAACTGTATTTCGGATCGTGAGTGTGATATTTTTGTCAACCTTCAGAATGAAGAAAATAGCGATATGACAAGAAATGGCAAGGTTGTACATGAGAATTATGAGAGTGTGAATGTAGAAAGTGTGAATGATAGTATTAATGGTTTCTCAGAGAATAAAAAAGATGAGATAGATGCATTGAATGAGATCGCGTTGTTGAATGGTGCGATAGACAGGGCAAAACAGCAGCTAGAGTGCATGAACAAAAGTCGACTGAATGAACCAACCAATAATAAAAGGTATGACAGGAAAAATAGGCGTATGAATGTGAACATGAACAAAATGAAGGATAGAGTGCTGTATGGAGACGCGTTAGTACGAGGTGTGTTAGTAGAGGATTTGACAAAATCGTACCAACCTGGTGCGACCATAAAGGATGTAACTGAGTCTATTAGAGAGTAAAAGGAAAGGGTGAAAGAAATGATTGTTGTGGCAGGTACGAATGATTTGAAAGGAGATAAAATAGAAATGATAGAAGACCTGAATGAATTGTTTGAGGTAGCAAAAGAAAAGAGTGAGAGAGTTAGAATGATTAGTCTTTTGCCACGGTATGACAGTGAAATGTTTAAAAGGAGGGCCATAATTGCGAATGACTTTATGCGTGGGTTATGTATGACGAGTGGTGTGGAATTTGTGGACGTGTGGAGTGAGTTTGATGGGCGAAAGGATCTATATAAGATGTATGGCTTGCATTTGAATGGTTATGGTGTAAGAAGACTTGAGAAAGTGTTGCTGAATGTAGTGGATGTGCAAATTCAGGGAAACTAGATTCGTTAAGGGGGGGGGTAGATATACAGTCCTTAGGGAGGCAGTTGAATGTAAGAATGAATATAATATGCTAGAGCAAATAAGGACAACAAACCAGAGTGGGATAGTTAATATAAGGCATCAAGGTAGGGTTGGGGCTAATGGGGGTCTTAAATTCATGTACACTAATACTAAGAGTATTAGGAACAAGAAGGAAGAGTTTTTGGCCATGGTTGGCACTTCCAGACCACAGGTTATTGGTATTAGTGAAACATGGCTGACTGTAAATGATATAGCTAGTGGGATTGAATGTGATGGATATAGTGTGTTCAGGAATGACAGAGAGAATAAAATGGGGGGGAGGAGTATTGTTGATGATAGCTGATGAGCTACAGCCAAGGAGAATAGAACTTGAATTGCAGGATAGAGAAAAGAGCACATTTGAGGCCATTTGGTGTGAGATTGTGGCTAGCAGAACTAAATATACAATTGGGTGCTGCTATAGACCAGGTGATGGAAAAGATGGTGCTGACAGTATGCACAAGCAAATCGAAGAAATGAGTGGAAGGAGGGTGATTATTATGGGAGATTTCAACTATGGTCGCATTGATTGGAGTGAGGAGAGGACACACGGGAGGAAGGAATTGGATTTTATGCAGTTATTAAGGGATAACTATCTGCGACAGCATGTAATGGAAAATACTAGGGGTCAGAGAGTGCTTGACCTAGTAATTACATCTGAGGATTTGGCTGTAACAAATATGACCACATTGCCACCAATCGGTGAGAGTGATCATAGGGTCTTGACTTGGGAGGTGGCTAAAGGTGTAGAATTTTCAATTAAGACAGGGTACATGTGGAATTATCGGGCTGGAAAGTATGACAAGCTTAGGAGTTTGATTGGCTCAGTGCCATGGCATATACAACTGCAAGGACTAGAAGTTGATAGTGCATGGGAGGTGGTTAAGAAGTGCTTGCCTGAAGCAATGGCTGACTGTATACCTAGAGTCCGAATAATAAATCAAGTAGGGGTTAAATGGATGAATAACACCATTAAGCTTGAGCTGCAAAAAAAGAAACAACTATGGAGGGAATTTAAGGAGAAAGGTGACCGGCAGGCACATGAACGGTATATAGCACAGGCCAGAAGGGTGACGAGTGTGGTAAGAAAAGCAAAAAAGGATTACGAAAGAACATTGGCCATGCGGGCTAAAGAGAATCCTAAACAGTTTTTTAGATATGTAGCAAGTAAAAGGAAAAATGTACATGGCAGAATGATTTTAAAGAATGCTGATGGTAGGGAGGTAACTGAATCAGTTGAGATAGCTGAGTTACTGAGTGAGCACTTTGCAAGAATATATCATCCAGGTGGTGACATTGCAGAAACGAATAAACCAGTAGATTATACGGGAATTGTGGTGAATGAAATGGAGGTGAGTAGTCTATTGCATAATCTCAATGTCAGTACATCTGTGGGGTTGGATGGTATACCAGCTCGTGTAGTACGAGAAGCAGCTAATGAATTGTCAGTACCCTTGACTATTTTGTTTAATTTGAGTCTTGGGTCTGGGTTAGTCCCGAGCAGGTGGAAGGAGGGGAAAATAGTTCCACTGCATAAAGGTGGTTCCAAGACCGCTGTTGTAAATTACTGACCGATTAGCATATCAGGAATCATTGTCATGGTCTTAGAGAAATTAGTCAAGAAAAGAATACAGGATTGGATGGATGAAAATGGGATATTGTATGGGGGACAACATGGTTTTGTGAAGGGTAGATCATGCCTCAGTAACTTGCTCACGTTTTATAACACAGTGACAGCTGAACTGGATAGGGGTAATGGGTTTACAGTGATACTACTGGACCTTGCCAAGGCCTTTGACAGGATACCACATGGAACCCTAATCAGTAAACTGGAGCAGATGGGGATAGATATAGGGTTGGTAAGATGGATAGGAGGGTGGTTGAAGGAGAGATACCAGAGAGTGGTTTATTCAGGAGTGGAGTCAAAAAGACGTCTTGTGACTAGTGGAGTGCCTCAGGGCTCTGTTCTTGGACCACTGCTTTTCAATTTGTTCATCAATGATATTGGAAAGGATTTGAGAGGAAGTGTTCACTTGTTTGCTGATGATGCAAAGTTGGGTAGAGCAATTGTGAGTGCACAGGATGTCAAAATTTTACAGGATGATTTGGATAGTTTGGAGGACTGGGCTAGGAAAAATGGATGTCAGTTTAATGTGGCAAAGTGTAAGGTTATGCACTTTGGGGTGAAAAGAATAGCAGCAGTATATCGCATAGGTGGAACCGTACTCCAGGAGATTGATGAGGCCAGGGATTTGGGAGTGCTGGTGGATAGAGAGTTGAAGTTTAGAGGGCACATTGCAAAAGTAACTAAAACAGCTCACCAAATCACTTGGCTTATGAAAAATACTTTAACATGCAGAGAGAAGCAAGTTGTTGTTCCTCTGTATCGAGCCTTGATAAGACCCCATCTGGACTTCTGTGCCCAGTTATGGGCACCAGGGTTTCTTCGTGATGGGGAGGAAGTGGAGAGGATCCAGAGACGAGTGACCAAGATGATAGCAGGTCTGTGGAATGAACCTTATGAGAATAGGTTGAGAATTTGTGGGTTGCAGAAATTGGACGATAGGCGAAGGAGGGGTGATATGATTGAGACATTCAAATTACTGAAGGGTTTTTATAAGATTGATCCAGAAGATATTTTTGAAAATATGACTGGTGGTGGGAGGACTAGGGGCCATGCATGGAAGCTGGGCAAGAGCGTGGTTGACAAGGGTGTTAGAGCTAGGTTTTTTACTTGGAGAGTGGTGAATGAGTGGAATAAGCTTCCAGAGTCTGTTGTGGGTGCTACGACCGTGAATGAGTTCAAGGCAAGATATGTTAGATACTGTGTGAATGTTGAATAGTTGTTCCAGACATGATGTTAGGGCCTCCCTCGATGAGTCTGTCGACTCCTTGGAGTTTCCCGGAACAATAATAATAATAATAATAATTAGGTGGATATATTTCTGCACTCCAAAATGCAAGGTGTTGCATTTTGGAGTGCAGAAATATAAGGCTGTGTGCTATATCAATGGTGTCTTACTGGGAGGTGGATGAGATTAAAGATTTTGAAGTGATGGTTAACAGTCGACTGAAGTTTAGAGGCCATGTTGCAAAGGCTGCACATCATAATGCTGCTATGATAAGAAGTACTCTAACTTGTAGGGATAAGGAAGTGGTTGTGCCACTGGTCAGACCACACTTGGACTGTTGTACTCAAATCTGGTCACGTGGTTTTCAGTGTGATGTGGAGACATTGGAGAGGGTCCAGAGATGAGTGACACCCAAATATTTCAGTCTGAAACCAACAAACTATCCTCAGTGGCTTGATAGGAACAGTTATTACAAGGCGGAATGCAAACAATTGATCATTCAAAAGTAGAATGAGCTGCATGATGTTACATTGCTAAGCATTAAAGAGAGGTAAATTTAATCGGAGTGATGTATAAATTATAGGTATTAATTCACAATTTCATATGACAATCTTAATTTATAAATTCAATTGAAGATAACATTAGACTTTCAAACAACATATTAAATGACTTCTCCGAAAAACATTACACAATATCTGTTCGATTCCTACAATCCAATCCAGAACAACAAAGAATCAATACATAAAGTTCCAATTCCATATATTTCCAGGCTTTCAGAACTAATTTCAAGAATTCTGAAGAAATATGATTTAACAGCCACTTATATCCCTATTAATAAAATATCCACCTATTTTCCCTCTTCTAAAGATAAACGTTCAACTATGTCTCTGCCTGGTGTATATATCAAGTTCCTTGTAACTGCAATCTTTCGTACTTTGGACAAACAGAACGCTCTATAGAAAAAAAAGAATACAAGAACATCAATCTTACATTCTTCACAACAAATCTGATAAGTCTGGATCAGTGCAGCAAGAGATAGAGACAAGCCATAACATTCTCTGGTCCAAGACTCGCCTTACACAGATGTTGCTATAAATTCAAACGCCTATTCAAAGAGAGTGATCAGGCCTTACTTCAATGCTCTAACTTTAATCGAAATGATTGTATCTCCTTGTCAAAAATATGGGAAAGTTTAATCCGGATAACACACTAAAAAAAAAATTTTTTTTTTTAATTGAGACCTTTAATTTTTACATTAGTCTAATATTATCTTTAATTGAATTTATAAATTAAGATTATTATATGAAATTGTGAATTAATACCTATAATTTATTCATCATGCTGATGAAATTTACCTCTCTTTAATGCTTAGCAATATAACATCAAGCAGCTCGTTCTACTTTTGAATGATCAGTTGTTCCTATTCCACCTTGTAAAAATTGTTCCTATCAAGCCACTCAGGATAGTCTGTTAGTTTCAGACTGAAATATTTGGCAACCATTAAAATATTCTTGTGTTAACATGTTTATAATTCTTAGCTTTCTTACATTTCTCTCCGTATTCTCTAAGTGCATAAGCTGCATTATTTGCAAAAACTTTCAATATGCTTTCTTATTTTCTTTTACTGCCTCTTTAACTTCCTGTGTCCACCACGGAGTTCTGATTATTCTATCCTTGCAGACAACCTTACCACATGCCTCTCTGGCAGAATCAATCAATGGTTTCTTCAGGGGTTGCCACTGAATCTCCAAGGTTTGGTTCCTGTTCTCAAACTCTTTCATTTTTTTTTCAATAATATTTGTGTATTTTAGTCTACAGTTCACATCTGAGAGCTGCTCAACTTTTATTTGCTTTAAAACTTTCTTACATGTTATTCTTTTCAATAGGAAAATCAATTTTATCCTTCCCAATGCTAAATGGTGATCACTTCCAATTTCAATTCCTCTGTAAACTCTAGGGTCCTGTACCAGTGAGAAAACATCACTATCAACAATAATATAGTCAGTGAGAGTTTTCTTATTCCTTTCCTCTTCTCTCCATATGAATTTCTGCACATTTTTATGTTGGAACATTGTGTTAGTATTAACCAGTCTATGCCCTGAGCAGAAATCCAAACAGGTACACACGTGGACAAAAAAATTAGCGCACCAAGAAGGAAGCATAGGATTCAACTGAAATTTTATTGGTGTTATGATACAGGTGAGTGATGCATACGATGGCAAAAACAGAGCTGAAGGACAATTACAAAGGGATCTGTGGTACGCAATCTGGTCATCATCAATAGAGTGTTGCACTGCCTCGTAGCGTTACATGCTGCAATACGGTCCAGCACGGTGACGAACAGATGCCTGATGTTGTCCTGCGGCAGACTGGCCTACACGTGTTGGACGCTGTGCTCCAAATCCTGGATATTGCGGCATGATGGGAACTGGCATTTTAGTTCCCAAACATGCTCGATAGGGGACAAGTCCGGGGAGCAAGCAGGCCATGGAAGTGTCTGTACACGACGTAGGCAGGCCTGGACAACCCGAGCCGTTTGCAGACGGGCATTATCCTGCTGGTATAGCACTCCTGGTTTCCTGGCCAGGAATGGGAGAATGTGGGGCTGTAGGATGTTGTCCACATACCACTGCCCCGTCACTGTGCCATGTACCACTACGAGGGGTGATTGGCTGTCATAGGCTATGGCTCCCCAGACCATAATGTCTGCAGTGTGGCAGGTGTGGTGGTCGATAGTGAGGTTGAGATTGTGTTCTTGACCAGGGGTCCTCCACACTCAGACACGATGATCATCTGTCCCCAAGACGAAGCGACAGTCATCTCTGAAGACCACACGTTGCCAGTCTGTGGCGTTCCACGTCGCTCTCGCCTGGCACCACTGCAAACGGATTTGACGATGTTGCGGTGTTAATGGTAGCACACGTAAGGGACGCTGGGATCGTAGATTCGCCTCCGCAAGGCATCGGGAAATGGTTCGTGGGCACACAGGATCCTCTACATCTGCCTTTATAGTGGACTGGATCACCGTGGGATCCCTCCGTTCCTGCTGCACGATCCATCGATCCTCTCTAGGGTTGGTCCTCCTGATCCGGTCGGTGCCGCTCTGCCGTGTGGCAGTGCCAGAACGTGTCCACAGCACCCAACATTGTCGGATGGTATGGTCAGAACGGTTCATGTGCACACCTATACAGCGTGCCGACCACCCTCCGGTTTTCAGGCCGATGATCATGACTCTGTCAAAGTCCGTAAGTTGCTTAAATCAATGTCTCTGGCGTCTACCCGGCATTATTGTCACTCTGTACTCTAGCTTGCATCGGATGGTGCTTTTCGCTTTAATCGGCTATCAACTACACGCCGGCTTTATAAGGCTGCTGGTTCGTGCTTGCAGTGCCATCGCAGGGTGTGTGGGCAATCGCACCAAACTTGGATCATTTGCATACCACCCCACACTCTAGCTATTTGCTTAGTTTTGCCGTTGTACCATGTTTTCTTTGAGGTGCGCTAATTTCTTTGTCCGTGTGTGTATTTGTCATTATTATTAGCTTTGCTCTTTTCTCCAAATTTTCCAAAAATTTTTACAAATATTTTGTATGTCTGACAATCATTTCCTACTCTGCTATTTAGATCCCCAACATGGACCAACTTTTTCTTTTTCATTGTGTCAGTTGTTTTTTCTAAAGCCTCAAAAAATTCCTCCACTTTTACCTTAGTAGAACCTTTTGTGGGACCATAGGCACAAATAAGTATCATTGTCCAGTTCCCCCATTGTGATATTTGCCACATCACTCTACTTGATATTGTCTGTTATTCAAGAAGATTAGCCTTGTATTTAGTGTTGAATACTATATCTTCTACTCCTTTTTCCTGATTGTTATTGCCTGAATATAACATATTGTATTTATTGCTTAGAAAGATCTCACCAGTTTTGTCTTTGTTTTCCACTCACCCCTATTATGTTGATCTAGTACTTATGTTATTCTTCTGCTAGTTCCATTTCTTTGTCATTCAGGCTTCTTATGCTGATAGTACCGATCTTGAACTCTGGTGATGTTGAGTTGGGATGTGTTTCGGGATTTGTTTCAGTAGCTGACTTTTTGCTGTTTGCCCTGGTTCCCTGGCAAATATAATAGAATTCTTGTTTAACCAGGCGACACCCCAACCGGCATGAAATTCTGTCATGTTGTACCATCATTTTACATTGTTTTTTAAGCCAGTAAGAACACAATTTGTTTGACTATATCCCAAATTGCCAGCCCATCCTTGTTCGTTCAGTATCCAGGTAGATACCTAACAGGGTGTACTATGAGAAGGTGAAGATTGTACAGTTTCATTTGCTTTTCCACATTCCTTAACACGTTCATTGCCAAGCTGAAAATTGGAATTTCGTGTGGTGGCCAAATTATCACGCGATATCACGTGATATGTAATTCGGTCAAATAAGTTATATATTTTACAAATAAAAAACATTTAAATATAATAATTATATCTTTAATTATCAGTCTTTTATAATCACATAGAATTTTTAAAAATAACGTACAAACAGAAAAAAATAATTATCAAAAATCAACATTTATAGGGAACTTACTAAAAAAAAAACAAAAACAATACTCAAAATAAATAAAAACCAAACTTCAAGCACGCTAAATCAACGAATAACTAAACAAAATCGTCTCGTCGTCGCCTTGTCCGAACGCTGCCACTGTGCGCACTGGCTAACATAAACAATAGACAATGGCTGGCGGCCATCCCCACTCCACAAAAGTCGATCCCTTCCCTAGTGGCCAATATAAATATTATGTGCCGTTTTGCTGTGGCCGCTATACTATCCCGCTTAGAAACTCGATAGCGACGTCCACGCGATAACACGTGATCGACCGACAGGTGAGAACTCGCATCACGCGATATTGCGTGGTTGGCAATGCCCATGTTAAAAGGCTATGTGGAGGTCTCCTCCTCTCAGTTATACAACTTTGACTCTTATGCACCCTTATGAAATTTGGATCTTACTACTCTATTCATGTATGGCTGACACACTCCCACTGCTGAGTAATGTTTAATTTTGAATTCATATAGAGGACAATACCCTTGATACTCAAGTGAAAATTTTATGCAATTAAAATTCTAACGTAAGTGTTTCATTATGTTAATTTTAATTTACATATATCTTCTACAATCTGCAAACTCTGCAGAGGCATAGTTTCTTAATCTATCCTGTACTCAATGTCAGAGTCCTGAGTGTCCCATGTCTATGCATTTTCTCTTATTTCCTTATCACACAACTATCAAGGTGGCCAGGATTTGTGCACAGATGTAGTGTGAATTAATACTGTATACATTAGAACTATTACTTATCTTGATGTATCAGTGTCCTTCTCATTATGGTGGTAGTTTTTTTAGTAACCTTTGCTATATGTCCCTTGAAGTTCAGCTTCCTAACAACTAACACTCTGAGGTCATATACCAATCTTAGAGGTACAGTCATTCAGTCTCATTCAGTCTTCTATCACCAAAGTGCATGATTTTATGATTGGCAACAATGAACTGAAATCCCATTATCTTCCCAAAGTACCAACCTAATCAAATCCTCTTGTAACACCACCATATAAGAGCTTCCTGGATATTGTGCTTCCCAACTTAGCATCATTGCAAACACTCCTCTCAATCCTTGAAGAGTCATCGATACTTGGATTAAACAATGGAAGTCCAAAAACAAAACCATGTTTTACACCACTTGATGCATTCTCTGTTTAAGACAATGCACACACCCCACCAATAATTAATTAGCTTTTACTGACTAACCAATCCAAATAAGTGCATTGGACAGGAAAGCTATCAATTCCAGCCTGCTCAAATTTTAACAGTGTTGTGCAGCAATCTTTGCAAAATTGAAAAAAATTACCATAGAATTATCTCCCTGTCCAGTGTACTTGTTTTACTATTGTGAAAAAGTGGCCAGGTTACAGAAACAACACCTTCCCTTAACAAACCATGATGATCTCTCTAGAAAAATGTTCTTTCGTATCATTCCAAGTTTGTATTCCATCTTTTTTTTAAATAGAAACAAGTGGACATAATACACAGAATAAAAGATGGATAACTTACATATCAGAATTTTTTTTATGTACCACATGTATCAACAGTAGAAAAAAAAAAAAAGGAACAACATATCATACGATTTAAGATCAAAAATTTAATAGAGCACTGCGACAACAAGCAGTCAAGTTTTTAGATGGAAAAAAACAACAACAACTTAGGAAAGAATAATTGACCAAAGAAGTACCATTTCCCATGGGTGAGATAAACACAGGCATCAGATCAGACCTGTTAAAGTTAGAAAAATGTAATAATGCTGCATAGTTTCTGTTCCATAAAGAATCTACTCTTATGCAGAATTTTTTTGTTTTTCCAGAGAAAGCCACGTGTTTAACACAGATGGCATAGTCTGCAAAATCAAATTGTTCAGGTTCATGATACTTGATGTACATTTTACGTTCCTCATGACAACAGAGGCAGATCTTCCAGGTTGTCCAAAATAAGGTAGGTCACAGTAGCAAGGAATCTGGTAGATGCCTGGAAAGTTTAATGGGAGAAATCATGTCTTTAAACGAAGAAAGAAAAATAGAGCTTTTCTGGAGAGGACAAAATGTTATTTGAATGTTGAGGAGATTGAGAAGTCTATAAACATATTCTGCTTTGACATATGGAAGATATGAGTAATTTCTTCTTGAGCTGAAGAAACAGGAATCCCATAACTATTGAATACTTCATTTAATTTATACTATTAAGACTATGTTTCTAAACATAAAACATTTATTAAAATAAACTACATAGCTTGACAAGTTTTCATAAGTCATCAGACTTACATCATTAGGGATACAAGACTTGTACAAAAAGACTAAAAAAATAAATTACACTCAGTAGATACTATTAGAGCTTCAAAACAATTAGTACGCATAAACAAAGCGACCAAAAAAGCCCATTGTATTAATTAATATGTATTAGAATAATGCTAGTTGTTGTGGTCATGTTCTGTCGCATAAGACGTTGTATCCGCTGCTTTTGTTGTTAGATTTTTGATGAATGCAGACCAGACTTGGCATAGAATTAAACCTTGGTTTTATTATATTGTGTGTGAGGATATAGACATTTCTAAGCCTTCTTTAAATTTAAAAAAGTTAAAGTTAGAAAAATGTAATTTAAATTTTCTTATAAAACAGGCATCAATATGGCATTTCTGTTTCTTGCAAAACTACTTGGTGGCCTGTATTTGTTGTATGGAAGGCTAATCTTGATCTGTGCTTTTTTTTATTCTCAATATCTTTTACATGTTCAGACATGCATATTTCTCCAGATCTTATCATCCCATCTGCCTACATAGCAAATACCACAACAGCAATGAATTTTGTATACTCCTGGATTTTTATGGGAGGATGTGGAGATTTTGATGGATGTAAGAACTTCAAAATCTTATACATTGCCAAAAAACCATATTAATGTTGTAATCATGAAGCAACGTTGCAACTTTTTCCATAACATTCTTGATGTAAGGTAATGTAACTGCATTTTTGAAATCCTGTTTATTTGAAGGAACTGTCAGAAGGGCTATCAATAATTTTGTTAACTATCTTTGGTTCATACTTTTATTCTATTCTTTGACCTTTCAATTCTACCAGTATTTCTTAAGGATTATAACAGTTATTCAAATGAAAAGTCAGTTGCTTTCTTCTTGTCCTAGACTTGAGGAGGAATGAAGAGTTATTGATAGAGAACGTTGCCAAAGATGCCATACGAAAAGTTAATTTCTCCTTGCACATTCTTACTCAAACCAAATACAGAATCCTTTCCAAAGGTTTCAAGTTTGCATTAGGTTCTGAAAACATCCCTAAAAGCAGACATTATAGAGGAAGAGTTTGAAGAGACTACTCAGTGATTCAGCAGATTCTGTGTGCATTCAGACACTGCCTCCCAGTAGTATTACGAAGGCTTTAGCACTTAGGAATACTAACAGTAACGAGGACATGGTAAAGGAAACTATACAGATGTTTTAGATATAAATACCCAGTTTTTTTTTTTTTTTTTTTGTATTAAAAAAAAAAGGTGCCAGTATACTCATTTTTTTCTAGCAGGAAAAATTGAAAATTAAAGGGATATGAAAAGAAAACTAAAAAAAAAAAAAGACTGATATTGCTATTTCATAGTGCGATGATGTTTTTGGAATAAGAACAACACATTAAGTATGTAACACAGTTATAAAACTTAAATTTATTGTATAGGTATATAAGAAAATAAGTAAAATATATGTAGTAATTTTTTATAAATTTTTTCTTGATATTTTATATCAAGATCTCATACAGTATTCTAGAATGGCAATAAATGCTCTGAACAGAAAGAATATCCATATTTATATGTAATCCTTCTAAAGATAGGCCTTAGACAGTTATCATATTAAAAAACAAACAAACAAAAAAAAAACAGAAATATGGCTCAATGTGTGGATAACATTTTCTTCATTTAAACAGGCCCTAAAGAATAGCTGATTGAATTCACCTCTCACTTCAGTTGTTTGGATTGTTGAATAGGTTTTGCACTTAAGTGGATAGGAGATATCCACTTAATTTGAATAATTTTGCATTGGCGAAGTGAAGCCTTTTGACTCTCTTTTTCAGTAATTTTTGGTGCCTTTTCTAATGTGACACCTTTTTTAGCAACTCGTATCGTAAAGTACAAGTTCTGCATCACTTCATCCTGAGTATTCTTGGTCTAGCTCCCACTGACGAGATCTCAAAAAAAGGTCGAAACCTGTCTGGGTAGTGACCTCCCCCCATAATGTATAACATCATACATCTCCTAGGAGATGTGTTTTACATTATGGGAAAATACTAAGGACAGTGATCGGAGCTTGTTCCAGCTTTACTACGAGTTGCCCTGTCATGAAAGGCTGGCATACACTTGTATCTGCCAAAACTTTTATAGTCTCTATATTCGGCATGAAACTCTTGTAGTTTCTATATTCGGCTATGAAACTCTTGTAGTTTCTATATTCGGCTATGAAATAATGTTGGATTCAATATCCACTTAATTTGAAAAAAAAAATCATACAAATCAGGTCTGGCTTTTCACAGTGGGTGAATGAATGATATTATTTGGCAACAAAACAAAATGTCATGCATCGCATATAACAGTAACATTTTTTAATTTAAGGAAGAAATGATTCATTTACCAAGACAATCCAACTAAAAAAAATTTTCTTATGCTTACTTGCAGTCCTCTTTTATAAGATGACATTACAGAGTTAAAATGTGATAAACACACATCAACCAGCTTAATGATGAATCTTTGCATGTGATGCGATATGTGAAGTCTGTTGTGTTATTTTACCATTAGTTTTACTTTTGATGTTTTTTTACAGTTTTTGTATGATATAGTTTTGTTCCATTATTTAACATCCTTTAAGTGTTTTTTTTTTTTTTTTTTTGTATTCCCATTTCCGATGAAGCACACCATAGAGCATAATGAAACTAGTAGAGTTAATAAAATGTACTGCATAGCTAAAGAAAGCATATTTCTTTAATTATGAATTTTATAACCACAGAAGCCTTACACTTTTCTAACTAGTATTCATTCTGAGAAAAGTAGTATCTTTTTTGTTGTAAACAAAATATTCTACTTGAACTCGTTTTTCAACTAGGAGTACACTGTAGTTTTTCAGAAAAAAAAAATCTCAAGTATATTTAAATTTTCCAGGGAAGATAACAAAGTGAGTCATTATATCGTCAACAGAATACAGCAAGGTGACCAGACAAGGTTCAGGATTGGTGATCAGATGTTTCCTGACATACCATCCCTTCTCAACTTTTATAAATTACATTATCTTGATACGACACCATTAATCAAGCCAGTAAGTATCTCAGGTCTATTTTTGTTACATTTGAATTTCAGTAAATGAAATTTACTGTTCTAGTTAGAATTTTTTTTTTTTTTTAAATTTCCCACGTGTTTGTTGATTTATCTCAGGTTTATATTAAAAAAAAAAAAGAGTTCAGCATGAAGTTTTTTACTGTTTTACATATAATTTTATATGTACAATAAAAATCAAGAAAGAAATGCTACATTTATAAGCCAAAATCTGATTATTAAACAAATCTTTAGGAAAATTTAATTCTAGAGCAGAATATTTATGCTATACATAAACATTCTGTTCTTTAAATCTGGAAACCATGAACACCAATATTGACAATGCAAATAAAGATAATTTGACATTTGAAATTTCCAGATTAAAACAAATTATTAGATAATTGACTGGAAGTTAGAAAAATTTGAGAAATATTTAAAAAATTCAGACAGGATTTAAAAAAAAAAGCAGAACAATTAAAGATAGCAAAGTGCAGAAGTTAATAACAGGTCAGTGAATAATAATAAGGTAAGTTATTTGGAATGTAAGAATAAAGACATAACATGGCATAGTAATTCATTCATTAACATTGGCGAATGCACTTGATGATGGAGTTATTACTTTGAGAATTTTGGGAGTGAAAATTAGGGATGTGATGAATACAATTAAGAAACAGAAAAAAAAAAAAGAAAGAAAAAGATATGGTATAGATAATGGAACAAATGATTTAAAAGAGGATAGATATGAAGGAATTATTGAAAGAAGTAAGAAAAATGAACAAGTGAGTGAAAATTGTTAGACCCTTACTGAGACATTTGATAGTACTGAGTTAAGAATTAGGGCTATGATAGCAAATGATTTGTTGGATAGGCTGTTTAGAAGAAATTAAAAGGGTATTAATTTTTTTTGCATGTGTGGAGTGACTCTGATGTTAGAAAAGACTTATATAGAGGAACATGGAGAAATTATTTATGAGGGTGGTCTGAAAAGTTCTCGGCTCAGCCATAGATGGCAATATTATCGGCAAGATTTTTTTTTTTTAAATTGGTATATCTGTCATAAGCATTCATGTGAAATTGCAAATCATTCTATCAAGTAGTTTGTGTTTGTTTCATACAGCTGTCTGAAGCAAAAGTGTTTTTATATCCCTTGAAATGGATAAAATTGAGTATCGTGTGGTTATAAAAAATCATTGTAAAAGAAGGTTTAACAGCAAAAGAAATTCATTCGAAGTTCATAAAAGTTTATGGGCACTCTTCTCCTTCGTTTTTGACAATTAAGAAATGGACTGCCGAGTTTAAACGTGGCTCTACCAGCCTTAAAGATGATCTACGTGAAGGATGTCCAAAAAAAAGTGTAACAACACCAGAAATCATTGATCAAGTGCACGATATGGTATTGGATGACCAGCGAGTCAAAGTGCATGAAATTGCTGAGACTATAGGCATTTCAAACGAATGTATAGGATATATTTTGCATGAAAAATTGCAAATGAAAAAGCTTTGTGCAAGATGGGTGCCATGCTTGCTCACAGCAGATTAAAAAATGCACTTGCATGAAAATCTCTGAACAGTGCTTGGTGCATTTTAACAAGAATAAAACTGATTTTGAGTATAGATTTATTACTATGGACGAGACTTGAATTTTCACCATTACACACCAGAATCCAAATAGCAGTCAAAACAGTGGACAGAAGCTGGTTGTTCAGTGCCAAAGAAGACAAAGTCAGTTCCATTAGCAGGAAAGGTCATGGCATCGGTGTTTTGGGATGCTAAAGGCATTTTGTTTATTAATTATCTTGAAAAGGGTAAAACAATAACCGGGGAATATTATTCTGATCTTTTAACCAGACTAGACGAAAAAATTCATGAGAAAAGACCTGGTTTGTAGAAGAAAAAAATAATTTTTCGTCAGGACAATGCACCTGCCCACAAAGATGTTTTGACAATGGGAAAATTAAGGGATCTGCACTATGAATTGTTGGAACATTCACCCTATTCCCCATATTTGGCTCCATCTGACTTCTATGTCTTTCCAAAACTAAAACTCTTCCTCACTGATCAGCATTTTACTTCGAATCAAGAGGTGATTTCAACTTTAGAGGGATATTTTGCAAATCTTACTGAGAACCACTACAGGTGGTTCTCAGTAAGATAATGGGTCTGGAGCATCACTGGAATAAATGTATTAGTCTTAAGGGAGATTATGTTGAAAAATAAAAATAATTTTGAAATTATAAATTTTTCATTGTTAGGCCGAGAACTTTGCAGACAACCCTCGTATTGGGGCAAGACTTAATTCAGAGAGTAAAGAAATCTAAATCATCATGGGAGGAATGGTGAGACTGTGTAAGTTGAGGTAACATATGCAGATGTGATAATGATATGAATGTCATTGAGCATGATTATGAATCTGCTGAAGGAGTGGATGAGTTTGTACATTTTGAGTGTGATGGAAAAAGAGAAAGTTGTCAAATTAGGCCAAGAAGACTGCAGATATAAGCATATGAAAAAGCCAGGAGCATCAAGAACAAAGGGGGCTGAGTTTTTTTGTTTGGTGAATATGTTGTGGCCTGAGGTTGTTGGCTTCAGTGAAACCTGGCTCTCAGAGTTCAGATGTAGTAACTGAAATCAAGTGTAAATAGTATAACATACTACTAATGATATCAGATAATTTGCATCTACTCAGGGTAGAAACTCTTGAAAGCAATAACAGTAAAAATGTTCCATGTAGAAGCAAGTCTGAGGTCATTTGTTGAGAAGTGAAGCTAACAGGATGAGATATATGATAGGGTGTTGCTACAGACCTGGCTGTACATTTACTGGGGACTATGAATTTATCACCAATTACCATGATTGATACTAAATGAGGAATCCTTATTGGTGACTTAAATTATTTGAACATTGATTGTGTAGTGGAGAAAACTCATAAGAATGAAAGAATTTACTGAACTGTTGTGAGACAACTTTCTTAAGCACAGTTGGTGACAGTTATTATTCCATATTGACCTGGGAAGTAGCTAAGTATAAGGATTACAACAAGCTCAAAAGAATACCATGTTTGGCCCTGTGGTATCAGTTACTGAATGGGAGGGATATCAGCGGTGCTTGTGAATCTTTGAAAAGATATGTAATGAGAATGTAGAATCCAAATGTGTCCCTAGAGTTCACAGAATAATTAGGGTGGGAATGAAATCGACATGAAAAGTTATGTAACAGTATTAATCAAGGGATCCATAAGAAGAAGAATAAGATGATGTGGAAGGAATATTGTGAAAATTAGGAGGAGAGGAGTTATGAAATATATAGAACTCTGGCCCGAAAAGCTAAGCGTGTTGAATGGAAATTCTCATAGACAGACTTATACGTTGGTTATGCATTACTAAATCACTTAAGGAATTGAACAACGTAGATACGAATATAAATTAAGTTACACTTTAATAAATATTTCCGATATTTCGGCAACGTCACGTTGCCAAATTTTGGAAATATTACCTGGTGTATACCCCTTGCAGCTGTAAACTGTCTTACTTTGACCAAACAGGCAGGACAGCAAATATCAGAATTTCTGAACACAAGGACTGCATCCGTTTTTCACAAGTACCGCCATTCTGGTCTTGCAGACCATGCTCTGGATACATGCCACAGAATACGGTGGAAGAAAGCTACAGTAATACATCGTAGCAAATACAAATTCAAAAGACTATTTATGGAATCAGCCTCAGCCCTAAGAAACTCTCCAAACCTCAACAAATTTGGTTGTATGCAACTGCCCCAAATTTGGGAGGCTTACATCAGCAGACCTTCAGCCCAATGGCCAAGAACACCTACTTAGCCCGCTAGAGGGCACCATCAGGACTTTTAGGAGAACAATAGCTTCATCTCTTCATTCTCAGTTACTGTGTTGTATTGCCTACGTGCACATGCCTTTTTTTTGTAAGTTCCTTTTGAAGATGGCAACGTGACACTGAAATATCGGAAATATTTATTAAAGTGTAATTTAATTTATATTCATATTAGTAATGTTGTATGGAAAGCTAAGTTGGAGTATGAAAAGAAATTAGCTATGCAGGCTAAAGGTAATCCAAAAGAATATTATTGTTATGCTGCAAGTAAAAGAATGAAAGAATGCATGCCTAATCTTTAAAGGTACCTGTGGCATAACTATAAACAACAAATCACACAATAACCACAGTAATTAACTTTAATGAAAGTATTTCATACTGAAAATAACTACGAAATAGCTGTACTGAAATATCTGTATATGAAAGTACAGATATTTTGTAGTTATTTTCAGTATGAAATACTTCCATTAAAATTAATTACTGTGGTTATTGTGTAATTTGTTGTTTAAAGAATTCATGTGGAAGAATAACCTTATTGAATGCAGAAGGTATCCTTGTGTAAGCAACAAATATGATTACCCATTGGATAAAAAGATTAACATGCATGAAAAGGAGGAGCACAGAGCTGTTGCATTACATCAATAAGAATTTTGTATTGATAGGTGGGATATCAGCACAGCATATGTGCTAAAAGAATGTTCTTCTGAACTGGTTAGGCTCTTGACATGTTTAGATAAAATTTCAGCTCAGGAAAGAACCCACAGAAATGGAAAAGAATGTATGATAGTTCCATTGTATAAGGACGTTACAAAAATTGTTTGTAAAACATTCCCCACCACTCCAGAGACTTGTCAGTATCTCTGGAGTGGTGGGGAATGTTTTAGCGAACTCACATACAGAAATGGGTTGTCAGACAAGCTATACTTGGCAGTAAACAGCATGGGTTTACTAAAGGGAGATCATGTCTGAGCAATTTGCTCATATTTTATAATTAGAAAATAGATAAAACAGTTGGATATTTATTTAACTAAGACTGGTTAAATTACAGATATTTTAGTACGCATATCATGAACCATCTTCAGGGTATTACAGCAGTGAAGGTACATGGAGAATAGAATCTTTCCTTTTAACCTAGCTGTCTCATGACAGCTAGGTTAAAAAAATGATACTATTAGGATCAAATGAATGTGGGTGTGTGAGTGATGAAAATTATTTGAGAATGATAAATAAGAAATATATACATGTATATCCTTATAAAGATAAGTTGAAGGTGTATGAGTTGCCAAGTTTGGTGGATTGGCAGAAAAGAGAGAACATGATAGAAGCTTTTATGATATTAAAGGAGTTTTATAAAATTGATGAAAGAAATTTTTTCAATATATGATAAATAGTCAGAGAACTAGGGATCATCCATGGAAGTTACGTAACAGTGTGGTTAGTAAGGGTGTGCAGACTAGATTTTTTGCATGGAGAGTGGTGAACAAGTGGAATGAATTGCCAGAATTAGTTGTAAGTGCCCTGACTGAATGAGTTTAAGGAGAATTATGATAGGTTTTGTGTGTATAAGTGTTAGTGTGGGGGGATCTGCCATGATGAGTCTTGGGACTGCATGAAGATATTATAAAATAATAATAATATATAATATTTAAGCCATATAGTTCTTGGTAACAATTTCACAGATTTTTGTCATGGGAAGTTAAGGTTGGTATTAGGTTGATGTAAAAGGATCTTGGCACTTTTTTTAAAGAGATGCTTGTATTTATGGGAACATTTATGCTAATTTTGTTACCATTCCAAAGCATCCTGTGGCTCATATGAGTAATCCCATGTTCTGTCACACTAAATTTCTCGTGTTTCTTGGAGACAGTGTAGGATTGATGTTCATAAATGCATATAGAAACATATTAACCCATTTGTCCAGAATAGAATAGCTGGCAGTTGCAAGGGACTGAATACACTCTAGTAGTAGTAAGGATGGACTTTTATTCACTTGGATATGGTATCATACAGCTGATTGAATTAAGGCTTCAGTGTGGTTGAGATATTGATTTATTGAATCATATCATCATCATCATCTTCTCCCTCATTGGCATAAGGGGGATTTAAGCTACCATGAACAATACCTTTTCAATCAATCTATTGGCAGCCAAGTTATTTAAATTTCTGTAAGAGTTCAGACCACTTATATGCTTTATGTTTTTTATTCATTTCTTTCTAGGTTTTCTTGGTAGTTTCTTTCATTTTACTCTTCCATTTTTGGGGAATTTGAGGAAACCTGTTAGTATGCATTTCGTGCCCATGTCCAGGGCTCCAGAAATTCAGGCTCAAATCTACTAGCCAAAAAAAAAAAAAAAAAACTTGCCCGAGGTATCGGTTTGCATTATTAAGGGTCAAAGCTGTATAATTGAGAGGGCACCTCCACATAATTCTTTAAAGGAATAAGGAGATCCGATCAGGGCTTTTGATCTAATGTCAGTATTTTAATTTCAGCTACTTCAAGTTTAATGTCAATAAATGACATTGTCAGTTAAACTAAGTACTAAGATTTTAACCATGCATCTAATAAATTTCTAAAAGCTAGGTGTAGTATACTGGTAACATTCCTTCCAGAACTTATTAGTTGCAAGTATTTATTTCTAGTATGTTAATAAATACAAGGGAATTTAATATTCTGGTTTACATAATTAAAAAAAAAATTTTTTTTAAGATAATCTTGTTTTAAAAGGAATAACATGAGGACTAAATATGAATAAATGAAATACTAGGAATACACCTATTTATATAGATAGTATCAGACACAAAGACAGCAAAAGTGGTAGATTTGACCTCTTTGTTCTTATTAAGGATTATATCTTTAATAAGATGAAGAGATCATAATCAAGTTCATAATGAAGATGTCACATCTGCCTGTTTTGCCACTCAGTGTATGATGGCATCTTTAGACAACTTTTGATAGAGAGAAAAAAAAAAAGAAAGCAACAGAGAGAGAGAGACAGAGTGAAAGTGCTGAGACTCAAAAACAGTTATTTTTGAAAACAATCTGATATATCCTCACTAATATAGGCCTGTTCGTTCGAGTGTTCACACTTATTTTGTTTGGAATACAAATACCTGAATTTACTAACACACTTTTATAAATTTCTTTCTTTTGTTGATTATCAAGATAAATACTATTCAATTTAATTAAAATTGTTGAGATATAAATGGTGTTTATTATTATTATGCAGCAACATTTCCATGTAGTCAAAATTCTTTTGATAGAAGACCTACATTTATATGGTACCTACAGGTAATGAACAAAAAAAATGGAAGCAGTAATGCCTTTCGATTAATATGATGTTGGTTTGCCGTGGGTGTCTAGTACAGCTTGTATTCTTTGAGGGGGAGAGACTCTATCAGTGCTAGGAACTCAACAGGAGGAATTTTACACTATTTGTCTGACAGAAACTGGATCAATTTGCCTTTGTTCTTTGGAGGTGGGAAACATTGCCTGAGAGTTCACTCCAAAATTTCCAATAAATGTTCTATAGGATTTAAGTCTGGCGATTGGGATGGCAATGGCAGACAGGACACCTCACCATCATGTTCTGCAAATCACTGGGTGATTACATTTGCTCGAAGAATAGGAGCATTATTCATGGCTAGCTGTGTAGGAGAAAAGTGTGTCAGATGAAGATGATCACTTATTATGATTGAAAGATAACATGCAGCATCCACTTTGCCTTCCAATACAGCATGTGGACCCAAATCATGCAATGAGAATGCACCCCAGACCATTACAGATCCACTAAAACTTTTCACATTCGGGAACAATCACTCTGGCTGGTAAGCTTCCTTTGGCTGATCCCACACATGTATTCATCTGTTTGCAGCAAAAAGTGTGAATGTGGATTCATCAGGCCATATCACATCCCTCTGCTTTTGTGTAGTCCACTGCCTTTGAATTTTTGGACGCAATGACGTACATTGACAAGAGTGATCAAAGGTTTGTGTAACCTGACTGTGATATTCAACTCTGTGTAGTTCCCGGCACAGAGTTTTTGTTGAAATGGGTTTCTCACAACACAGCGTTGAATTTTTCACACAATTACTCAGCAGTAGCTCCCTATTTTTTGTGGTACAGCACACTAATGTCCAAATGTTCCTCTCTTGCAGTAAAAGCTTTCATCTACTATTGCATTTTGCTGGTGATGTTTGTCCTGTCGACTGCCATGCCGATATAACCTTAGAGACTGTTCTGCATCTAATATGTGCAATTTCAGCTGTTCTGGTCAGTGATGCATCTGCCAGCCTGGCTCCAACAATCATATACCTCCTTTCAAAGTCACTGAGGTCCTCTCTCTGGATTCCATTCTAACATGCAGTGAATGGCAGCAAGTCTCCATTTGCCTTTATACACACCTACCTAGGAATGTTGAGACTGTATTTAGATATCAATTGCATCTGTGTTTGGTACATTGTAGATGCTGCATTGCATCTACTGATAATGCAATCTGATAGCTCAGTGTTTCCATTTTTTTGTCTTACCTATATATCTTGTACTCATTCACTGACAATGCACTCATGATTATCCATTCCAACATTCATCACTCTCTCCAAGTAGAGAAGTTCTGAGGTGATCCCTTGTTCTCTCTCTCTCCTCTCATCATGTTAAAAAATTTGCATCAGTCCTATACAATTCCTTTAGTAATATATGTTGTTGTTGTCGTCAAGTTCATTGAAGAGCCTCTAGATATGACTGTGAAACTTAGAACTACTTTGGCAATCTGTTGAACTTTGATGGAGTAGAGTGTTTTTCTCTAGAGTTATTGTCAAGCAGCAGCAATTGCTGGACAAGAATAGATATGGGCAGGTGATAGTTCAACTCCTGGACAGTTCTTGCATGCTTCATAGCTCCTACTACCGTCTGGCTGAATTTTCATGCCTTTAAAATGTTCCATCCTTAGTCTGGGGATGATTGTGGTTTTTTCTCTATTTTCATTAATTTCACTGATTTCATTCTTCTTGAGTGTTTGTTTTACCAATCTTATTTTGGTGACAGAGTTAGCATCAGTTAGTGATAGTGGGTGTAATTTTTGAGGTAAATGACTTGCTTCTTTGGTTAGACAGTCTGCTCTTTCATTGTCTTCAACATTTACATGGGCTGGTATCCATTGCAGTATACAGTTCTTATTTTTCAAATTTAATGTTAGTTGTTCATTAATTTCCTGTGCGAGTTTAGTTTTTCCATTTTTTAATACTTCAAGTGCAGATTTAGAGTCGCTGTAGATGGTTATTCCTTCTGTAATGTTTATTACTGGATTAGAGAGAGAACTTGAGAGCTGTTTGTAAGCCATTTAATTCACAAGTTAGTAACATTTGTTTCTATCATATCCCCTGTTTTCTGCCTATCACCTAAATTTTGCATCCCACAATCCTTTAGCCTGTCTTCACAAGGACCATTTTGTAGACCAATCACCATTTTGATTACTCAGCTCTTCAAGAAACCCAGGCAACCAGATCTGTTCACAGTAGTCCAGATGTGGCTATGACCATATCAAAGCTTTGTAGAGAAGAATAATAATTAGCTCTACTTGATAAGTTTTTATTATAGCAAAATTTTTCTGACTGTTTTTGAACTCCTTATAATAGACCCTTTAAAGGCCTTTTATGAGTAGAAGTCTTTATAGCATCTTAAATTTCCCCCCTAACAACGCATCAGAATGAAAAGGATTTTAAAATAGGGTCAAATATTAGTTCATCCCCACTTTCAAATCTCTTTATCAGCATTAACCTAGGTAAGCATTCAGGAGATGATTAACATATGCTATATTTAATGTACATTTTTTTTTGTCAAAAAATCAGAAATGGGGCTTTTTTTTTATTTTTATATTTTTTATGTTGTTCCCACCCAAAGGTTATTTGCAAACCTATAGTACATTTTGTACTGTGGGTGGGCTAAGGATTTTTTTTTTTTCTGTTTTTATCACTTTTATATATTTTTTGTATTTTTAACTTTTTAGTCTGGAACCCTTGCTCTAGAGACTAAACATGGAACGTTTTCAAGACACTTCAGGCCTTCAATAAGTGGGGCAGTGGTCTCACTAGGCTATGGAATGTGCTTGTTGATTAGAGAACAGGTACGCTAACCACTTGGTCAACCAGGCTATCAAATATTTACTTCTTTATTAATTATAGAATTTCCATGTAAATTATTTAAAAATGTTATAAATTGATTTGTCAATATTAATGTTAATGTTTTATTTTTTTATTTCTGACAAGGCTCCAAAGAAGGTGGAAAAAGTGAGAGCAAAATATGACTTTGAAGGCAGTGTAAGTATATTCCATTTTTTATCATCATCATCATTATAATTTCCTGGATTGTACATTCCACAAATCTGTGTAATAAGATAGGGATCCATATGTTATATTTTAAAATCGATTGTGCCAGTTATACTGTCAGTTGACTGTACCATTTATGTAATTTCACACCTTATCTATATAATTAACCTTTTAGTTATAGTCAGTTGTGGAGATAAAGATAACAATATTATAATTTTATTTTAATAACTATTGCACTAATGAGTCATCTTGGCAAAGTGCTGATGTGAAAATACTTAGAGAACTCCTGAAGGGTCATTTTCCTGATGAGCAAGTCGGATTTCGAAAAGATTGAAGTACAGTGCAACAAATACTCGCACTAAGACTAATAGCAGAGAAAGCTCGAAGAAAGAACAAAAAGATGTTTACTGTTTTGTGGACTTCCAAAAAGCCTTTGATAATAATGACCAAAATATACCATGGGCAGTCTTGGAATCCTATGGTGTGGACAATAAATTGATCCACCTGTTGTGAAAGATATAAACAGCCAAGCATAAGCAACAGTCAGGATAGCAGGTGTGACTGGAGATTGGTTTGCCACAAGACAATGGGACCTAATATCACCGGTCATCTTCATCACATACCTGGAAAGAACACTAGATAAGATTAAAGAAGAAGGCAGAGGCATTTCAATAAATGACATTAGAATAAACTATCTCTGCTTTGCAGATGACATCACCCTGATCAAAGAAGATGCAGCAGGGCTGGAATGGACACTGCAAACACTATATACAGAAGGAAAAAGATATGAGCTATCAATTTTGAAAAAACTAAAGCAATGATATGCAGACTGGAGTTACTGAACAAAGTTGCTATAGAAGGATTTCAACTGGAAAATGTGGAACACTTCACATATCTTGGATGACACATGACTTGGATCCAAAAAAAAAGAGGTAAAAATTTGAATAGCCAGAGCAACAGCTATCTTAAAAGCCATGGACAAAATATAGAAGAGCTGAGCTATAAAGATACACACTAAACTGCATATTATGGAAATCTGTATCTTCATCAGTATGCTCTCTGGATGTGAGGATCTGGGTACTCCTGAGAGAATCTGAAAGAAGGATAATAGCATTCGAGAGGAAGTGCTGTAGAAAGAACTTGAGAATAAGCTAGATCCAGAAAGTGATCTAGCTTATCAATGAGGAAATATATAGACAAATACAACCAAAAGAAAACCTGACCCAGAAAATAATCAAAAGGAAACTATGTTTATTTGGCCATATATGTAGAATGAATGATGAGAGGAAATTAAAAACGCTGCTGTTTGGGATGATTGAAGGAAAAGAACGAAAGAGGAAGACCAAAAAAGAGAATGGGGACATCGTCAAATGGCACAGAAACTCTGTACATAAACTGAGTCATCTTGCACAAAATAGAATGCAATGGAAGAATCATATCAAGATGGCATTAGACACCTACAGAAATTGAACCCATGGTTGTTGATTGTTGAATTTATTTTAGTTGGTTAGAATGTTTCAGATTCATATTTGTGATGGTACATGACTTCAAAATCTGCATGTTGTGCTTTCTAAGGAATGAAGCTCAAGTTTATAAAAAATTAATTACTGTAAACATATAAATATATGCAATAGATACAAATTCTATATGTTAAGTAATCCTCTTTCTCTCTATGGAGATTTGACTTAAGTAATATTCTTTACAGAATTTCAATTAGAAAAAATTAAATTTCAACTAACCTATATATCTAACTGTTAAATTCTTCACTTGTTTTTTTTTTATTACAAGGCTTGATGCATTATACTGTCCTCAATTATTAACTTAATAGTTCCTCATTGGAGAGTAGCTAAAATTGCACCTTTCTGGCTTTCTTTCCTAGCTAACATTTGAGTTACCCCTCAACTACTGTTCTAAAAACTCACTACTAAAGCACATGTCTATTACCAAGATTCAAACTGAAACTCAAGGGACAACATTGTTAATACAGCAACTGCATGCTACAAGTATTTGGCATAGTAATGCTACTGCAAACAGCATAAATTAATATATAATATACACAACATTCTCTATGTTATTTCCTAAGGATTACATCATTACAGTAAGGAGGTTAACTATTTACATATAAGTTTCCTTTCATTATGCTATCGGCTAACTATAGAGCAGTTGTGATAATACTGATGAGTACAATTGTATTACTAATTATGAATAAATATATGTGTATATATATATATATTTAGATTATCGTATCTATCACAAAATGTAAATGTTATTTATGAAAATTTTCGCTCAGTATATATATATATATATATATATAATACTATAAAAAACAAACATAAGTAAATTATGATCATGTGAGATTGTTACATGTTACTTACACATGCAAGTAACAAGAATTCGTAATTCGTTTTGTATTTGGTTTTCTTCTATATTGTTATATTATTTGCTAGGTTTCTATTTTTTTTTTTATCTCCTTTTTTACATTTTCTTTTGGTCATATCTAACCATGTATCAAGGAGGCCTTCAAAACTATCCTTAGGCATTTATGTTGGTAGCAAATGAAAAAAATCATGTTTTAAATTATTAAAATTCATTTAAATTTCAGTGCTGACATATACTTTGAAATCAGGATTTGATAAGGAATTGCTTATAGCTACATTATACCCAGTAGTATATATCTTTTATTAATTTTAATATTTTTTGTAACTGTGTGTATGTGTGTGTGTGGTAGGGAAAGAGTAATTTACTCTTAGATGTTAACTTATTTATACTATTTTAATATCAAACAACAACAATGGGGGGGGGGGATAAGGTTTATAAACATGAGATGATATTTCACTTGACTCATCCCAGTATTTTCAGAGTGTGATGAATGTATACAGACACCATAACTAGGTTTATAATGGCAAAATTAAAATTTAATGGAATTGTGAACTAAATTTCTAGCTTGTGATATCTGGGATTGGAGATTCAAGTTGTCAGAGCTGTTGCGGCAAAGGTCTTCATATTTTTATTGTCGTTGCATCTTGAACAGAAAAGAATGCCTAGTTTTGTAGAGACTGAGAAAGCTATTGATGCAATGCGTTTGTGTCAGGACGTAAATGTCAGCTGTTTATTCTGAGGTAAATGTCATTTCAAGGAGTGAGCTCTGATCCTGTTTGGTGATTTGTATGTTACTGAAGGTAGGTAAGCTGAGATCCCTTTGAGAGATAAAAAAGGAAATGCTGCATTTTAGTAGCTAACTAGAAAGGTAACCAGGTTATCCTTCCCCATTGAAGGAGGGTATCGAGATCAGTGTTTAAGACTGTTTTAGATGATCTTAAAACTTTGGATATCTGAGCACTACATGGTTTGTTGAATTGAGTAGGACAAACGAGATCTGCTGTCATCAGCAAAGCTGTGGATGGGATTAGTGGTAATTGGGAATAGGCCATTTATATTTAGGAGAAAGAGATAGGTTATAGAACAGAGTCTTGAGGCACTCCTCAAGATTCAAACTACACTGTTGGAGAAATTTGAAGAGGGGGGGAGGGCATCTACCATAACATGCACTGAATGACCTAAGAGAAATCTTTCTACCCAATTGCAGGTAGACCAAAGAGTGGCAATTTACTAAGCAGGCTTTGATGCCAGACAGGATTAAATGCTCTGGAAATGTCAAGAGCAACAGCATTTTGCTCCCAACCTTTCCATGGCATTTGTCCAGTGATGTAGGCTAGGAGCTTCTGGAGTACAAGATTCCATACTTGTGGTCACTGATTAACTGGTAGGCTTCTAGATGGTGGGGAATGGTTGGTAAATAGGTGGCAGATTTTCATCTTACTTGTTTTCATGCATTGAGATAATTGCCAACTATGCATAAATGATTGTAGATACAGTATAGGATAGTATTTGTTCTGGAGCATGCTTGAGTATTATTGGAGAGATGGAAGGACTGGAAGGATTTTTAGCATCTAAGTTATTAAGTGTTCTTATGTGTCTTTATCAAAAAACTACAAGATGTTTATGGTGCATTGTTTCTGATACAGTAGGCGATGATTTGCTTTATTTATCTATGTTGGTGTTGGAGAAGAGTGATGCTAGGAGGTCAGCTTTAGGTGCTGTAACAGTGTTGACATCTGATTGAGTGAGAGAAGTTGAAGTGTAGGTGAGCAGAAATTCATTCCAGTGACCTTTGCAAGAGACTAAATGGCACAACTTCCATTTGGACAGAAGAAAGATAAGTTTCTTCTGTCCAAATGGAAGTTGTGCCATTTGGACAGAATTGTGTACAGATTTTGATTTGCTGACTGTTTTGCATTTATTGTGTGGTTTGCATATGTGGTAGGTTGAATTTTTTTTTCTTAGGAGGGTAGAGAAAGTAAGTGGGGAACTTTGAATTGGATGGGGAATGAAGGCCTTCGTGTCAGTGAGGATGCTGTCTGTGACTCACTCAGAGCAAGTGTTTGGATCAGAATAGTGGATGAGGTGGAAAGGAAGAGTCAAAGTTCTGGAGTTGTTCCACTTGGTACCACCTTTATTGCACCAAAGGACACAAGGTTGAAATTAGCTGGAGTGGGGGGGAAGCATTTTATGAGAAAGGAAACTTGCACAGGATTGCAATCCAAGTTACTGAGAGGTGAAATGACTTGAAGGGTACTGGGAGAGCAGAGAGGGTTATCAGGTATTTTGGTTGGTAGATATATCATTTGTATTAGGTCATTGCTTATTGCAGATACTGCTGCATCTCGTTCAGCTTAGTCATTGGTGCTGGAAAAGGGAAGCCAGTTGTAGATATAAAGGCTACATAAGAAATTGACTTCACTATTTAGATAACTGATTACAGAAAGTTGCACTTCAGGGATAAAGGTCAGAGAGGTTTCTGGAATTTGGCAGAAAATAAATATATTCATCTGCTATAAATATAGCAGATGAATGTAACTGAATGGGGCAAAGAAACTTGAGATCAAAAGCAGTGAATCCTAAGTTTGGCATTCTCTGACAAGCAGTGTCTAGTTTCACAAAGACACGTGCCACCTTATAGCAAAAGGAATCGTGTGCCGTGTAATTTGGACATACTTATGGTGTTTGTAGCTACAATTTGAGTTTCTGTTGAGAATGTGAGATCTGGTCTATTCGTCTGTAAGTGATGGTGTATGTCATTGGTGTTCAACCTTTTTTACTACGCGAGCTACTTTTCTATAAAAAGTTATTCGGTGATCTACTCTCTTATATAGATCATGTTCCCCCAACCTGATATCTGATTACGCACAAATAAACAACTAAAAAAAATTACACAACTAAAAACTTTATTTGTGTATTTAAAAATTTATTTATCACTTAATTATTTTAATCATCGTCGTCCTGTAGCATCCTCTAGCAAGAGGGTTGCAGCAGATGAGCAGCTCTTCTCCATTTCTCTCTGTCTGTCGCTTCCATCATTCTTAAACCAGTCCATTCCACGATGTCATTAAACCACTCTCTAGTTGGTCTTCCACGTCTTCTCTTCCCCTCAACTTTCCCTTGTAATATAGTTCTTGTCAGGTGTCCCAAAGAACCTCTCAGAAGATGTCCTGCAAATCTAGTCTTTCTTTGACTTTCTTACTGCTCATCCAAACTAGGGAAAAAGTAGAAGCATAGTGGTTTCCTGTTGCCTTCTATGCATGAAGAGATGAAAAAAGTAGAAACATTGAAAGAATCACCCCTAGCCCTCGATTACTCTAATAGCATTGGGGGGGAAGGAACAAGAAAGAAGAAAAGGATAGAAAGAAATAAGAGTAGGGACCATCCTATAGATAATATAACAGATGTATATTACATGAAATAAGGTATGGTCCAGCATCAGGTACCTCGGGTTCGCCACTCGCGTACTCACTAAAGTGAGCCCTTTTGTTGTATTTTAATACAACAAAAAAAAAACAAATATATTGGAATAAAATATTTATTTCTCTATTTTGGAAAACCAAAGTTAGAAAAAACAACAGATTGATTACAAACTCATAAGTTACAGCAAATGCTGGTTGATTAAAAAAAAAAAAAAAAAAAAAGTTAATGTGAAATTAGGCATTGTTTGGATCTCGCAACATTTTCATAGTCAAGTTGATATGAAGAAGTGGCCAATCGCAGACAATCATCCAAATGATTATTTGTAATTTGGTTGCTTAATTGATTTTTTATGACTATCATATTTGAAAAAGCAGATTCTGACAAGTATGTCGATCTGAAACACAGCAGAATTTTTTGCACAATATCAGTTAATATTGGAAATTTTTCGTGTGCATACTTCCAAATGACTTCATTGTTTATTGATTTTAAATGTAAACTATTCTGAATGTTTATTATCTCAAATTCTACTTCAGCTTGGTTTATTCTATTTGAAATTTCTGTGATGTTCAAGTTTTCTTGAAATGATACTATTATGCATTGATAAAAGATACAATCATTTCACTTTTATTAAAATCTTAAAATCTTGAATTTATTTCTTCCTCAACTAATTCTATTTCACGAATAAATTCTTTTAAATCATAGCGAAGCATTTCTTGATTTTGTTCAAAAAATTTTAATAAATATGGGAGATGTCTAAATTTGCGATCATTTATATTTTTCTTTAATAAAAGTAAGTATTGTTGGAAAATTTTTATTGAACTTAACATGTCAATTAATTTTATCTCTACCTTGTAACTCTAAATTTAAATTGCTTAATTTCGTACAGAAATCTACTAAAAATGATAAGTGTAACAACCATCTTTTATCACTCAATTGTGGATAAATATCTCCTTTTTCATCAAGAAAATTTTTTATATCGTTAATTAATACAAGAAATCTTTCTAAAAATTGACTTCTGCTGAGCCAGCGAACATTATAGTAAACAGAAGTTCCCTATCATCATCTGCCTGTAATTTAAATAATTGCCATTGCAGGGCTTTTTCCTTGAACAGAATTTACAATTTTAAATGTAATATCCAAAACATCTTTTGTGTTTAATCTTTTACTACACAGTACTTTTGGTGAATAATGCAGTGGTACGTTAAAAAATCTGGATATTTTTCATCGTTTTTACATAATGAAATGAAACCTGATTTATTACCTATCATTGCAGGAGCACCATCAGTAGTAATAGACACAAGTTTAAAAAGCAGAAGTTTGTGTTGTTTCACAAATTCATCAAATGCTGAAAAAATGTCTTCTCCCCTAGTCCTTCCCAATAATAGTATAATTTTCAAAAGTTCTTTACTTGAATAATCTTGAAATACCATTAACTGAGCAATATCAGTGAAGTCGTTTGATTCATCAAATTGTAATGAAAATGCAACACATTGGTGAATGTCTGACATTAACCTGGCCTGGAAACTTTTCTCCGGCAATTGGAACTCTTCCTTTCAGCAATTTGAAACCTTGTCTCAGGCCTAGAAGTAGTCTCTCTCTAGCGACTTCTCGAACCGAGAAGCTCCTTTCTGGAAGTGGGAAATTCCTCTCTCAAGCAACGTGGATCCGTGCAGTCTCTCTCTGACGGCGACTCTGAACCTGGCAGCCTCCTCGCTGACAGCAATTCTGGAACCTGGACCCCTTCTGCTTGCTTTAGTCCCTTTTTATTAGGCCTCCTCTGAGACCTCGCATGAAGTTTGGCAACCCCCCAGAGAATCGGTATGAGTCTTTCATATTATGTTTCGAGTTTGACACGCCTTTTGTTCTCCTCTGCTTTCTTTTGATTGTAAGTTGCTGGCCATCAGAAAGTTGTTTGAACTCTTTCTGACTGACTTCGGAGATGTTTACACTTAGAGCCTGCAAGCCGAGAAAATACATACGAGTTTCAAGAACAATTTTTCTAATACCGTCATGTTATTAGAAACGGCAAAAATATTCACCGACAAAAACATTGCCTTTGTTTTTAACACTCTAACATATTCTTATTAAAGCAGTATATACAGTTAGCTTCAAAAGAGTTATTTACAAAAACATCTAATACAAACTATACCGAGACAAACAAAGTTTATTTTTTTACAATATTCACATGAAACTTAACCTAAGTAAAAAATCGATGTAATGTGCTTTGGAATATTTAATATTTAAGCTACAATCAAGTTTTTACACTTTGCTTATAATCGTATTCACTTGGCTCGCTGTTTGACTTCCACTGATCCAAATTAATTCATTTACCCGGACTTATAAGAAAATTAAATTTTAATTAAATTTGTAAGTAAGGAGGAATACACGAGATCGACCAAAAATCACTCCACGATCGACGGGTTGAACACCCCTTGTGTATGTCATTTATGTTGGTAAAATGGAATGCAAACATCTGTTTTACTGATCTTTTCTGTCCTAGTCTATTTAAATGACCATGTCACATGAGATTAGCTATGTTCATGGATTTCTGAATGCTAACAATGTCATATTCTTTCCTGATATTTTCATTTTTAATGTGATTCATAATTAATGGCATCAGTTTACTCCTAATTTTTCTCCAAGCTTTCATAACTGAGGTAAGTCTTTGATCATCTATTTTATTTCTAAATTCTCATATTGATAAGTAAAATTAGTTTGATTACTATCTTGTATTTAGCTAGTTTAGTATTTTGACTAATTTCTCTCTTATTTCTTATTATGTTACTCATTTGACTATGCACATTTCCCAATTTGCTTATTCTTTTTCTCTTGTCTATTTCTAGTTTTTGCTGTCTTTACTAAAATTGTGCATAAATAGCAGAAACATTTTATTTGTTCTCTAGGTTCCACATTCAGGCAGCTAATGTTTTCATTGGTCTTGCCTATTTTCATAGTCTGTTTTTATATCTGATTTTCATACCAAATTTGTTGCAGTAATTTAGCAAAGGAATCCTGATGGCCTCCACTGGATTTATTTAAGAGTATGAGATCATCTGCATACAGTAAAGAGCTGAGATTAACATTTCCAATTTTGATGTCAGGTTTGATGCCACTTTTCTTTATGATGAGATCCATACAGATGATTAAGAATGGTGGAGATTTTGTGAGTGTGTGTCTCCTTGTCTTATACCTGATTTTATGTCAAACCATATTCCTGTACTGTCCCATTTACATAATATAGCTTTTTAAATTGTTTTCCTGTTGGCATACTGTTGTATGCCTTTTCCAGATCCAAAAAAACTTAAATACAGATCTTTGTTATATTACCATGATTTCTCAACTGTTCATCTTAAAGTGAAAATCTAATTCTTACTTTTATTTGATTTAAACCAGTTTGCTCTTCTTGAAGTTTCTCCTCTACAGTTTTTCTTTAGCCTCGTCTTAAGTATGTTTGCATAAATCCTACCTGGATTTATGCAAACATAGTGAGATGTTTTCATAAATCATAGTGAGATGCAAGCTATTAGCATAATGCGGCACTGTCCGTCGTGCAGTTCCACTGTTGTTTATGTGCAGTTTGCACCAGTAGTAGAGTGTTCGTAGTGCTTATTGTGTTTACTCCGTCTCTGTAAATATTGGGAAATTTCACTGTAATTCTCACATTCAGTTTTATATCCCGTTTTTATATGTGGGCTATGAGAGCTCTACCTCAATCATTCAATTCTCTGACCAGGTCTTTTAAATTATGCAGTGCAGCCATGGTAAAACTTTTATACCTCCCTAATTTAGCATTTCTGGTTGAATATTATCTACTCCAGCTGCCTTTCTACATTTCAGATTTTTGATGGCTTTTTCTACCCTACATTTCAGATTTTTGATGGCTTTTTCTACCTTAAGTACTGATGGTATGCATTCTGTATTGATATAATCTAGAATGCATACCTCTTGAACATTTTCTATCACTGTTCTCTCACTTTATCAATTGGAATCCATGTGAGGCACCTGTTTGTGGTAAAGGGGAACCATCCAATGATGATAATGACTCTTTTTCTTATTCTTAACCTTATTCTTTTTCTTCTAGACCACTGTCATTGGGATCCAGTACCTTGTCATTGTGTTTGCCATGCAACGTGACCTGTGAACATTTGGAAAGGGGGATCCTGGCAGTCTCACACTACTGTAGCCTTTGTTTCAGCAAGATGAACAATCCTGGTTAGCCTAGTTAAGATCATTTTGGCTAGTGGGTGAATTCCTTACAAGGGTCAAAGGTGTTGCAGTAAGGTTACTTCCCCATGGTCTGGGAACAGGGTCCAAGGCTTGCTGTGGTGCATGTATAGTGTCCATTCCACTTCTGAGTGCAGTCACTGCTTGTCAGAGAGTTAGCATCCATGTATGGCTCCATGGTGGGTGCAAAGCTCTGGCACTGAATCAAATTCCTCTTGAGAATGAATACTTTTTCACCTTCTTGTTTATCAGGGGCTCTCAGCAAGCCCCATCCAGATTCAGAAACCATAGAATCATCAACAGAAAACCAAAGTAAGAACACAAAAAACATGAGAAACTGCAACAAATACATACTGTTCTTAATCTTATACTCAACATTATCTCTCATAAAACTTTAAACTTTTCTAGAGTCGTAATATTAAAATAAAATTAAAGCACATGGAACAAATTGTTTCACTTTACCTCCTCTGCACGCACACACACATAGTCAGAATCACTGCACTCTGTACAATTTCATTCACTGCATACTATCATCTCCATCAACACGTTCATTTGGAAGTGTTTCACATGTTTATCGAAACGGTGGGACTTCTCATTACCATTTGTGTGCCACTTCCGCATTGTGCAGGTGGGCTAAACTGATGCAAAGTTTATGCAGCATGTTAGTTTCAACTCCTTCGGTAGAATTTTATTTGATGTTAGCATTTGTGATCTCTCTCTCTCTTAATGATATTGTAATTTTCAAATGCAATGGAACAAACACTTATTTCATATAATTGAAAATTTGGACAAATGTTAAGACAATTGCTTTTAGTTAAATGCTGTGTTTGGCAGTACAACAAATGGTTTTGCTCGAGTCTGTGCTGCATAGTTTTTGTGGTAGGGGACGTGTTTCGTTAAGTAGTGCCGTTTTTCAGTTGTCTCTAATTGCACTATTTGTTGACAAATTACACAGACTGCAAATGTCTCTGTGCCTTATTCAGTGATACAATAAAACTACTTGTTTTTCTTGTGTCTACAGTATGGTGGTTGTTAGTAATTTATATTTCGCAAACAAATCCCTTTCCATCTATTCATAAGTGTTTTTTTTTTTTAATTATGCCCATCATAAATGCAAATATGAGTCTAGAGTTTATACAATCACGTATTCTTCACTCCGCCCCTAGATAACATAAACGCACACATAATATCACAGATATAAATTATTCATAATCCATTTTACAGCACTGAAAGTATGTTTTATTCATGCCTATTCTTTAACTTCCTTATATTTACTATTCTTTACATTTCTTAGAAATCAAATATATCATTCTCTTTAATTGTTTTATAATATATTCTGAAAAGAACACTCCCAGTTACATACAATCACCTGCAATCACTCCACCCTCCCAACAGTATAGGATTATAAAAACCCACCTACCTCCTCTCCTCAATGTGGGATTAGTTACAATTGAAGAAACTGTTACGAAAAGCAGCACATCCGACACATGGGAAAAAAATTGCCTGTGATTTTGCTCGCTTTGCCAGATAGGACTGTGGTGAACGAGCTGCTACTGTCCTGACGTGAATGTGTTAATATTATCTTTTCACTGCACTCATTCACTAGACTGCCACACTTTGATGCAAAACTTCAGATCAGTGTCAGTCTAATGAGTGCAGTGCAGTTTACACTGCTATATAGGTTTGTTTCCTTAAAAAGATCTAATATACTACTTTTCTAGCATCTACAGTACTTTAATATAACAAATGTGGTCAAAATTTGTTACAACTAAAAGAAAGCTGTTAGAAATGTTTAATATTTAAATTTTATGCAGTGAATACTGTCTGTGGTTTGCGGGGGCGGCTCATGCATAGGCACTGCGGAACTGCAGCACCCCCAATTTTTCTCGATATATAAATATATTTATTAATTTATTTATATATGCTTGTAATATTTAATTTTATCTCAACAATCCTATACAATTCACTTATTTTGTATAAAAAATAATAAAAATCCATCTTGTAGCACTTAGAAGGGCGAAGGATGCTAGCAGCAGTGTTTACCACAATGTCATATTGCTATGCGTGCAGGCATATGCACATCATAGTGAGATGCGAGCTATTAGAATAATGCCTGGCACTATCCGTTGCACAGTTCCACTGTTGTTTATATGCCATTTGCAACAGTAGTAGAGTGTTCGTAGTGCTTATCATGTTTACTCCGTCTCTTTAAATATTTGGACATTACAATTAAAGACATAACATTTGTTATAGGTTTTATTTTAGAACATTATTGGGGTTATTGAAAATTATGACATCAGAAATGCAACCTCAAGAAATTAGTTGTGTGACAGTAGTGACTGTAAGTGAACTACAAATTCTTCAACAGTCACCCAAACATCAAGAAAAAAGTTGTTGACCTTTTTGCTCGAAACAAAACAAGAAGAATGGATTTTATTTCAAGTAATTTTGAATTATACTAAACTGTATAATTTTATTGATAATAAACAATATTTTTTCATGAAACAAAACAAGAAGAATATATTTTATTTTTAAGTAATTTTGAATTATACCAAACTGTGTAAGTTTATCGATAATAAATAATATTTTTACATGTTTAATTTTTTTAAAATTTTTACCATAATTTTGATATTTTATCCAAACACATATACACCGTACTTACAGTGTGTATGTATATTTCGAAAGTTGTAGCATCCGATTTCAAGCCACGAGCCGCTCACTGGTGGTTTGTATTTTCTGAACTTTTTTTTTTAATTATACACTACGGTAATGCAGTTCTTGACAAAATATAGTTTATAATGTTCAGAAGCAGTGTAATGACTAAATAAAATGTTTGTTGCTGATACCCAGAATTTTTTTTAAAAAGTATTCTTCTCTGTTACACTGATTCATTATATACATTTTTTTTTATTTTGCCACACTTGGATTTCCTAGTGTCATTAAACAAAATGTGCTGCCAAATGTATGTAAATAGTTCTAACACTAATCTCTAATTAGCATCATAATATTTAAGATGAATGTATGGACCAGTTACTGAAAACACTAGTGCCTCTGATGATAATAAAGTATGATTTAAATGTGGTAGCCTACTTGAATACAGAGATTGATATTATTAATTTCATTATGTAATGCAGTAATTTTATTCTTTTTAAAAAAATATTATAGGGTGATCCTGATGATCTACCATTCAGAAAAGGTGAAATTCTCACAATAATTGACAAAGAAGAAGAACAGTGGTGGACTGCAAGAAATAGTTTAGGTCAAACAGGATCTATACCTGTACCTTATGTAGAGAAGGTTTGTCATTTATATTTTATATTTTAGTTCTCATTCTGTGATTTCATATTCTACATTCTTTATTACAATGTATATTCAATTCTCCTTATAGGCAATTCCACAGCAAACTATTCTAGGTACTACTAGTCTAACAGATAAGCTTAGACATTGATGGTTATTCATGACTTATTTTTCACGGTATTAACAACACCACAAACACTTTTATCAACAAGGATGTTTTATTAACTAATATTTCGCTGATTTTCAACTCAGCATCATCAGAGCACAACACACATGTAAACGCGACAGTGAGTGAGTGAGTGAAACAATATAATTGCAAAAGACAAAAGATCTAAAGTCTTATTTTTGGCGCCCTCTAATGGGGGAAAAAAAAAAAGCAGCAGTTATCCAGGAGTTTTTCTTAGGATAACCGTCTCCCAAATTTTTGGCAAATTAATGCAACCATATTTGTTAAGGTTGGGAGAATTCTTCAAAGCCATTGCTGACTCAAAAAATAACCTTTCAGATCTATAACGACTCCTAAAGAGCACATTCGTTTTCCTCCATCTAATCCTGTGTGAAGGAGTGTCCAAAGCGTGGTCTGCCAGTCCCGACTTGCCATAGTAACAGTAGCGAACTGGCAGACCATGCTTTGGACACTCCTTCACACAGGATTAGATGGAGGAAAACGAATGTGCTATTTAGGAGTCGTTATAGATCTGAAAGATTATTTTATATTGTTTCACTCACTCACTGTCGCGTTTACATGTGTGTTGTGCTCTGATGATGCCGAGTTGAAAATCAGCGAAATATTAGCGTTAATAAAACATCCTTGTTGATAAAAGTGTTTGTGGTGGTGTTAATACCGTGAAAAATAAGTTATGAGTAGGTACTACTAGGATAGTTTGCTGTGGTGGATCTCCTTTACCATATCATTGTGTCTATGAAGCTTTGGTCAGAACTACTTTTTTGATAGTTTGTTATAATGGTGTTTGCTAAGTGAGAGTCAATTGTGTATGTGTGTAAAGCAAAGGCAGTCAGTGCCTTGTCTTTTTCTCAGGATGCACTCTCATCATCTAGTTTTCTTATATGTCCTATCCAATCAGGGTTCTCCAACTAATGTCTGCAGAACAAAGAGAGGGAGTGAAGAACGTAATGCTCTCTCCCATTCCTAGATGTCAAACTCACTCGTGTATTTGGAAAATAGAAAAATCTCGATTTACCATGCACATTCCCATCACTATCCACCTCAAAAACTTGGCATTATCCCTACACTAGGTAAATGTGCTCGCTTCCTCCTCTCTGAAAGAAGAGGATATCAACAAAGAACTTCAGTTTCTTCTTGCAACATTCGGCAAAACGGTTATTCAAAACAATCAGCAGAAAACCTCTATTTAATCCACCTCCTCACCATATTGAAGATAGAAATAATCAAAAAGGCTACATATCTTTACCACATATCAGTTCTGTTTGGCTAAGTTAGCTAAAGTTCTCAAAAAATTTAACATCCAGACTTCTTTCACTCCTCTACCTGAGCTCAATTCCTTACTCAGTATGCCCAAACAAAAACATAACAACTTAAAATATCCTGGCATTTACTGTGTTGGGGGCAACTGTAACATGCCTTATTTTTGCCATACTGAAAAATCCATGACGTTACTTCTAGAAGAACATAAAAGAGACATCACATATGACAGAACTAGAGCCAACACTCTGTCAGATCAAGTACTCAATTCTGCTGATACTAATGATGAAAACTCTGTCACCAACCCAGTCATATGGAACAAATCAGAAAACATCTTTAAATGCTATGACGAACTGGAAAGAAAAATTGTAGAATCTAAAGAAATCATTCTCACTCCAGTGCATCTCAACACTAACCCCAGTTATAACCTTTCGGATTGTCATTACCAAATTCCTATTAATAAATTCTCAAAGTATTTCCCCTCTTCTAAAGATGAAGGATCTCCCATGATTCTTCAAGGTGTTTACCAAGTTCCACGTGACTGCTGTCTTTCCTACTTCGGATAAACTGAATGCTCAATAGACAAAAGAACATCAATCACATATTTTCCACAAATAATCAACATCGCTTTGTGAAGGATCGGTCATGCCTTAGTAATTTACTATCATTTTATAATAGAGTAACAGAAGAATTGGATAAAGGAAATGGCTCATGATGATTCTGCTGGATTTTGTAAAGGCATTTGTCAGAATACTACATCGAACTCTGTTACAAATTAGAACGAATGGGGACGGATATGAGACTAGTTAAGTGGATAAGAGAATAGCTGCTGGACAGATATCAAAGAGTGGTATGTGAAGGGACAGGATCTAGGCAAAAACAAGTGGCTAGTGGTGTGCTGCAAGGTTTAGTGCTGAGACCATTGCTATTTAATTTGTACATAAATGATATAAAAAATAACCTGAAAGGTAATATTCAGTTGTTTGCTGATGATGCAAAATTAATTAGAGCAATAGTTAATTAAGGCAATGTGGAGAGCTCGCAGAATGATTTAAATAGGTTGTCAGTGGGGGGAAAAGATAATGGGTTTAATCTGATGTGGAGAAATGTAAAGTTATGCATTTTGAGATAAATAAATTACAAGCCGTGTATCACTTTGATGGCACTGTGCTCCAGGAAATACAGGAAGCTAGAGATTCACGGGGGGGGGGGGGGGATATTGATGGACAGTGTTAAAGTTTGGATGACATATGCTCAGGTAGCCCATAAGACTACTTGGCTATTGAAGAACTCATTAACAAGTAGAGATAAGGAAGTTGTTATTACTCGTTGTAAGGCCTTATTATGCCCACGTCTGGATATTACTGTGCTCAAGTCTGATCCCCTTGGTTTTCTGGGGGGGGGGTGGATGAGGAAGCAGTGGAGAGGACTCAGAGGTAAGTGACCAAGATAGTGAGTGGCCTTGGAATGTTCCCTATGAGGATAGATTAAGGGTATGTGGATTGCAGAAGTTGGTTGATAGGACAAAAAAAAGAGGGGGATATGATAAAAACATTTAAGTTGCTTAAAGGGTTTAATAGGATAGATGCAGAGGAAATGCTTCAGCACATAACTAGAGGGACCAGAACAAGTGATCATCCCTGGAAGTTGAATAAAGGTGTGGTGGTTAACAGGGTGGTGAGGACTAGATTTTTTGCTTGGAGAGTTGTGAATGAGTGGAATGGGTTGCCAGAATCAGTTGTGAGTGCTTTGTCTTCAGACTCCATGGAGGTGCCCATATAATAATAATGTCAACTTCTGCAAGTTCAGTTTTCTTTCATTAATACTCCTTATATTGATGGTTCCTATCTTCAGTTCTTCTGAGGTTGGGTTTATTCTTCTTCTAGATGTTGAGTTGGAGCCTGTTTCAGTAGCTGACTTTTCATCTTCCACCCTGGTTCCTTGACGAAAACAGCAGGGGCCTTGTTTAACTGGGAGACACCCCAGCTGGGATGTCACCCGAAATCTCATCATGTTGTACCATCATTTGCATTTGTGTCTTAAACCAATGAAAAGTACAATTTGGATCAGCTGAGTCCCAAATTGCCATCCCATCCTCGTTCATGTACCAGTAGATACCTACTTACTGGGTGCACCACATGAAAGTGAGGATTGCACATTGCAGAATCCCCAGTCATTTCTCAGGAATTGGCTCTGACCCTTAAGTGACCCAATTTACATATTCCTTTATCTTCAAAGTTAGTTATTGAAACCATTTTTATAATACCAATAGCCTTACTTTGAATATTAATCATTGCTTTTATATGTACTTAATTCAGACCATTGACAGAAATTTATATTTTGAATATATTTTAGGTTGACGAAGCAATGTTAGCAGATGGCCAACCATGGCAAGGTATCCAATCTCCAACTCAGTCGACTCCTAGTCAAGGCTCACAGAATACTAGAACAGCACCTGATCCAATTAAGTATAACACTCCTTCAAATATTCAGGTATTTTATTTATTTATTTGTTATTATTCTTATTTTGTCTTAATTTGATAATATTTTGCATTACAATTAATTGAAAAAATGAAGGGGACCTAATTTCTATTTTGATTTTATGTATACAAGGTGCTACCCAAAAGTTACAGTTTAGCTGGGAGTTGGGGGGGGGGGTGAGATTGTATGGCTAACAGTATAATTTGGCACGTCATGAAAGGCAATTCAGAGGTCTTGTTATCTTTGTTGTGGGTTAGTCTGTTGAGTGGTTTCGTTTAAATATGGTTAAATGTTTAGTTATCTATTCTGTTCTGTAATTTTTGAAAATAAATACTGATGCAGAAGAACAGAGTTTGCATCAAGTATTGTTTTAAACTAAAACTGTTTGAAACTTTTTTTTTGAAATGTTGAAACCTCATTTGACTGGAAGTGGCAGAGTGTTTTTTTTTCCTTAAATTCAAAGGAAAATGAATATCATATGAGGAGTATGAAGGTATTGTGTATTTGCATTTCATCCTGCAGATCAGACTGAAAATAGTCAGGAAATTGGTACAAGCAGAACTTATTGCTCTACCACAACATCTCATACATTGAATTATCTCTTTTGCAATTTTTGGTCGAGGTTGTTGTCCTGCACCCTTCTGTAACTAGGTTCCTATGATTTTTATATTCTCAAGATTTGCACTCAAAACTTGGAGATTTAAGGATGCTTCAAAGATACAGGTCCAGTTGAAGGCATTGATAGAATGCAATAATCTTGAAGAAAGGTCACCACCAGTGTTTCCAATATTGCACAAGTGCTAAATTTGGTATATGTATGTCATTCATAAAGCTCCCATTCGATCAAAATATGTACAAAGCTATAAAACCTTTCAAATATATACTGACTATATACTGGGCTTACTATTGTTTGTTATTTGTGTTTATGTTACATTAGTTTTTTTGTAATCCCTGAAGATGCCTCATCGACTGAGACAAAATATAGGAAGAATTAAATTCTTAAGGGTCAAAGCTGTATAACTGAGAGGAGACCTCCACATAGCCTTTAAAGGAATGCGGAGAACCGACCAGGGCTTCTGACCTAATGTCCAATCCTCACCTTCTCGTGGTGCACCCTGTTGGGTATCTACTTTGATACTGAACGAACGAGGATGGGCTGGCAATTTGGGATTTAGCCGACCAAATTGTATTCTTATTGGTTAAACAAAAATAAAAAATGATGGTACAACATGACAAAATTTCATGCCGGCTGGGGCGTCGCCCGGTTAAACAAGGCCCCCGTTGTTTTCGCCAGGGAACCAGGGCGAACAGCGAAAAGTCAGCTACTGGAACAAATCTGAAAACAAACCCCAACTCAACATCACCAGAGTTAAAGATCGGTACTATCAACGTAAGAAGCCTGAATGGCAAAGAAATGGAGCTAGCTGAGGAATTAGATAAGTACCAGATCGACATAATAGGGGTGACTGAAACAAAAAAGACCAAAACTGGTGAGATCTTTCTGAGCAATAAATACAAAATGTTATATTCAGGCAATAACAATCAAGGAAAAGAAGGAGTAGCCATAGTATTCAACACAAAATACGAGGCTAATCTTCTAGAATGGCAGTCAGTCTCAAGTAGAGTAATGTGGGCAAATATGAGAATGGGGAACTGGACAATGAGACTTATTTGTGCCTATGGTCCCACAGAAGGTTCTACTAAGGTAGAAGTGGAGGAATTTTTTGAGGCTTTAGAAAAAGCAACTGACACAATGAAAAAGGAAAAGTTGGTCCTTGTTGGGGATCTAAATCGTAGAGTAGGAAATGATGTGAGACATACAAAAATATTTTGGGAAAATTTGGAGAAAAGAGCAAAGCTAATAATAATGGCAAATATCTGTTGGATTTCTGCTCAGGACATGGACTGGTTATTACTAACACCATGTTCCAACATAAAAATGTGCACAAATTCACATGGAGAGAAGAGGCTAGGAATAAGAAAAGTCTCATTGACTATGTTATTGTTGATAGTGATGTTTTCTCCCTGGTGCAGGACACCAGAGTGTACAGAGGATTTGAAATTGGAAGTGATCACTATTTAGTCTTGAGCAGGATAAAATTGAATTTCATATTGAAAAGAATAACATGTAAGAAAGTTTTAAAGCGAATAAAAGTTGAGCAGCTCTCAGATGTAAACTGTAGACTAAAATACAGAAATATTATTGAAAAGAAAATGAAAGAGTTTGAGAACAGGAATCAAACCTTGGAGATTCAGTGGCAAACTCTGAAGGAAACATTGATTGATTCTGCCAGAGAGGCATGTGGTGAGGTTGTGTGCAAAGATAAAAAAATCAGAACTCCCTGGTGGACACAGGAAGTTAAAGAGGCAGTGAAGGAAAAGAAGAAAGCATATCAAAAGTTCCTGGCAAATAAGTCAGCTTTTACTCTTACAGAATACAGAGACAAATGTAAGAAAGCTAAACAGTGTGTAAAACTAGCTAAACAAAAGTCATGGGAGGACTTTGGCAAGAATATAGAAAATAAATATCAAGAAGGTGGCAAAATATTCTGGAGGTTGTTGAAGAAGCTTAGGAATGGAGGAAAGAGTGCTGTAAAAGGAATTAGAGATGATAAAGGTGAAATGAAAACAGAAGAAAAAGATATCCTTGAAGTATGGAGTAATTAGTTTGAAAAACTGCTAAATGAAACAAGCAGTGATGACAGCACAGTGATAAAAAACACTGACCAGGCATGCAGTCAGGAATACATATCCATACTTGAAGTAGAAAAAGCCATCAAAGGCTTGAAATGTGGAAAGGCAGCAGGAGTAGATGATATTCGACCAGAAATGCTGAAGTATGGTGGTATAAGAGTCTTACAGTGGCTGCACTGCATAGTTCAGAAAGCCTGGACAGAGGGACGAATTCCCGATGATTGGAGTAGAGCTCTCATAGTACCCATATATAAAAAGGGAAATAAAACTGAATGTGAGAATTACAGAGGTATTTCCCTACTGAGTGTTCCTGGCAAGATCTATGCAAGTATACTTGAGAAACGGTTGAGAAGAACTGTGGAAGAAAAGCTTGGTGAAGAACAAGCTGGATTCAGGCCAAATAGAGGCTGTCAGGATCAGATCTTCACTTTACGACATATAGTCGAGAAAGCATGGGAATATAACAAAGATCTGTATTTAAGTTTTGTCGATTTGGAAAAGGCATATGACAAGGTGCCAAGAGAGAAGCTATTCGATACGCTGCAGTTATATGGTGTCAATGGGGCATTATATCAAGCAATACTTAGTCTTTATTTGAGTTGTGAGTCAGCAGTTAGAATTGAAGGAAGTACAGGAAGATGGTTTAATGTTAAATCTGGTGTGAGACAAGGATGTACATTATCCCCTCTGTTATTCATTATCTATATGGATCACATTATGAAGGAATGTGGTATTAAACCTGATATCAAAATTGGAGATGTTAATGTCAGCTCTTTGCTTTATGCGGATGATGTTATACTTCTAAATAAATCCGCTACAAGTCTGCAAGATTCTCTGACTAAATTGAATAGCTGTTGTAATAGATATGGTATGAAGGTCAGCAATAAAAAGACAAAGACAATGAAAATAGGCAGAATCATTGAAAATGTCAACTGTGTTGTGAATGATGAACCTGTGGAACAAGTAAAACATTTCAGCTACTTAGGCACAATTTTTACTGAAGATGGTAAACTAAATATAGAAATAGACAACAGAATCAGCAAAGCTGGTATCGTGGGAAGTCAATTGAATAAATTCATATGGAATAAGAAAGAAATTAGTCGGAACACTAAATTAGCTGTATACAAGACTGTGTTCAAACCAATTTTAACTTATGGATCTGAGAGCTGGGTCAGAAGTAAAACACTTGACCAAAGACTAGAGACCGCAGATATGAGAGTCCTGAGAAAGATTAGAGGCGTGAACAGATGGCATCAATGGCAATATCATGTTAAAAATGAGGATATTAGGAAAGAACTTGACATTGTTAGCATCCAGGAATGTGTTAGCAGAGCTAATCTCAGATGGTATGGTCACTTAAATAGAATGGGAGAGGAAAGATTAGCAAAACAAGTGTTCTCTGCCAGGTTGGCAGGAAAACGACCCAGAGGAAGACCAAGATATAGGTGGATTGATACGGTACAAAGTGCCTTAGACGATAGAAATATAAGATCTGATAATGTTGGAGTCTTGACAAGTAACAGACTGATTTGGAGGAAAATTGTAGATAGGAAGTTAGTAATGATGTAATTTTTTCATGTAGTACTGTCATATCCTGTACACCCCTTGAGGGTACATGACAGAAATTTGATGATGATGATGATGATTAAATTCTGTTTTTAAATAGATAGCAAACATCAGACTTGACGTTGCCAACATCCTCTCCCATTCTTCGCCTCCAAAAAGTAATTTATCATCCTCTCAACACACTGCTCTCTCATGAAATTACGAAAACAAAAAAGGTATCGTTATCACCAGAGCTGATAAGGGTAATGCCACAGTCATTCTTAATGCCACGGAATACAATCGAAAAAATGGAGATTATCCTCTGAGATTGCTTTACCTACACCCCGCTAGAACATGAACCCACAAAAAACACAAGTTAAAAAACTAAAAAACTTATTTAAAAAAGTGTCTTCCTGGCCCTCGGAAATCACGAAAAAACTCAGACCATTCTGCCCCCTGAATATACAGTTTACGGTTAAATCCACAAACCCAATTCCCCACTAAGACCTATAGTAGATGCCACTAACTCACCTTCCTACAAACTGTCAAAGCAGCTGGCCAGTTCTCTGACCCCCTCACTGGACTTTCCACATCCTATATAAAAGACTACCCATTTCAAAACCCTCATAGAAAATTTAACTTTAAATAACACAGACATATTGGTAAGCTTTGACATCTCCTCATTGTTTACCAATATTCCCTTAATTGATACCTTAACACTCTTAAAAAATGTTTTTCCTTCTGACATTTTAGATCTCTTTTCCTTTGCCATCTATTCTGGTTATTTTTCTTGAAAGAACAAAAATCTGTAAGCAGATAGAAGGAATCGCCATGGGGTTCCCCCCTCTCATCCCCTCTTGCCAATTTTTATATGAAAGATTTTGAAAAACAAGCCATAGACTCAGCCCCTCTCAAACCTTCCATCTGGCTAAGATATGTAGATGATGTGTTCTCTATTTGGCCTCATGGCCCAGACACATTAGATGCCTTCCTCAGTCACCTCAACAGCCTACATCCAAGAATCCAGTTCACGATGGAAAAGGAAAAGAACAATTGCTTACCCTTCCTAGACACCTTAGTTACACGCCTTCCCAGCAGTACACGTTCCTTCACGATATATAGAAAACCTACGCACACAGGCAGATACATCCACAAACTCTCCCACCACCACTCTGCTCAACAATCTGGCTCAACAATATTAAAACTCTTACCAAGAGAGCCCACAATCTTTGTTCCAGTGGAACCACCCTTACAACTGAGCTTGACTACATACACAACACTTTCCTCTCCAATGGCTACAGTGATCATGGCATTAAAAAAATAATCAGGTCCTCCCCCATTCCCTGGTCTTCTCTTCAAAAAGAGTTTAGAAATGTCGTCACCATACCCTACATCCGTGGCACATCTGAAAAAAATAGCCAAGATTTTAAAAAAGTACAACCTACACACAGCATTTAAGCCCCACCGCAAACTTGCTATCTCCTTATCCGCTCTACAAAAGATCAGCTCCCTCCTCTCTCAGCGCCTGGAGTCTATAAAGTACCCCATTCCTGTAAACTGGCATACTTTGGACAGACAGGCAGATCAGCTACTATCTGCCTGGAGGAACATAAGTCATACATCTGCAAGCACAACTATGGTCAGTCAGACCTGGCTGACCATGTCTTGGATACAACCCACAGGATCTCATGGGAAAAAACCACCATGTTCCACCACAGCAAATTCAAAAGAGAAAGACTATTCTTAGAATCAGCAGCAGCTCTCAGGAATCAACCAAATCTTAACAAATATGGTTGCATTAAGCTTCCTAAGATTTGGGAAACACTTATCACCAGAGGTCCACTCCTCCTAGTGCTCCTCCTAGATAGGACTTTGTCACCCACGTGGTTGGGCTTAGTATTGTTTGTTATTTGTTTTTATGTTACATTAGTTTTTTTGTAATCCCTGAAGATGTCTCATTGACTGAGACGAAATATAGGAAGAATTAAATTCTGTTTTTAATCCTTTCTGAGTGCTGTATACAATCCATTAAGCCTCCAACATGATATACTGACTATGTGATAGTTTACTTTGATTACCTTGATGGACCTGTGATTTCAGTCAGGATTTCTCCATGACTGCAGGTTTTAAAGGGTCCAGCTATTTCTGTCTTGGGCCTTTCTTCTCCATTTTCTTCTGACTTTCTTAATCATTGGGTCTTCCCACCTTAAGGCTGGTCTTCCAGGTTTCCTTTTGGTATCTCTCGGATACCAGTTTGTTACTCTGACTGTCCATCTATTGTCTCTCATTCTGGCAAAATATCCTGCCCATCTTCTTTTGATGTTGTAGATTGCTTTTATTACATCTTTGAGTCCAAACTTCTTTCTGATTTTTGTGTGTCTTACGTGATCTGTTTTATTTACATTGCACATTTTTCTTTCTATTGAACGTTGAATTGTTATTAAGCTTTGTTCTTCTTTTAAAGTTGTGTTCCATGTTTCACTGCCATAAGTTAATGCTGGTAAGATGTGACTTTTGAAAAGATGGGCTCTTATTTCTATATCTATGCTCATCATCATCAACGTCAAATTCCTGTCATGTACCCTCAAGGAGTTTACAGAATATGATAGTACTACATGAAAAATTTACATCATTACTAACTTCCTATCTACAATTTTCCTCCAAATCAGTCTGATACTTGTTAAGACTCCAACATTATCAGGTCTTATATTTCTATTGTCTAAGGCACTTTGTACTGTATCAATCTACCTATATCTTGGTCTTCCTCTGGGTCGTTTTCCTGCCAACCTGGCAGAGAACACTTGTTTTGCTAATCTTTCCTTGCCCATTCTGTTTAAGTGACTGTACCACCTGAGATTAGCTCTGCTAACGCATTCCTGGATGCCGACAATGTCAAGTTCTTTCCTAATATCCTCGTTTTTAATATAATATTGCCATTGATGCAATCTGTTCACACCTCTAATCTTTCTCAGGACTCTCATATCTGCGGTCACTAGTCTTTGGTCAAGTGTTTTACTTCTGACCCAGCTCCCAGATGAAAAAGTTAAAACTCGTTTGAACGCTGTCTTGTGTACAGCTAATTTTATGTTCAGACTAATTTCTCTCTTATTCCATATGAATTTATTCAATTGACTTCCTACCATACCATTATTGATTCTGTTGTCTATTTCTATATTTAATTTACCATCTTCTCAAAAAATTTTGCCAAGTAGCTGAAATGTTTTAGTTGTTCCACAGGTTCTCTGTTCACAACACAGTTGACATTTTTAACGATTCTGCCTATTTTCATTGTCTTTGTCTTTTTATTGCTGACCTTCATACCATATCTATTACAACAGTTATTCAATTTAGTCAGGGAATAATGCAGACTTGTAGCGGATTTATTTAGAAGGATAACATCATCCGCATAAAGCAAAGAGCTGACATTAACATCTCCAATTTTGATATCAGGTTTAATACCACTTTCCTTCATAATGTGATCCATATAGATAATGAATATCAGAGGGGATAATGTACATCCTTGTCTCACACCAGATTTAACATTAAACCATCTTCCTGTACTTCTTTCAATTATAACTGCTGACTTGCAACTCAAATAAAGACTAAGTATTGCTTGATATAATGCCCCATTGACACCATATAACTGTAGCATATTGAATAGCTTCTCTCTTGGCACCTTGTCATATGCCTTTTCCAGATCAACAAAACTTAAATACAGATCTCTGTTATATTCCCATGCTTTCTCGACTATTTGTCGTAAAGTGAAGATCTGATCCTGACAGCCTCTATTTGGCCTGAATCCAGCTTGTTCTTCACCAAGCTTTTCTTCCACAATTCTTCTCAACCATTTCTCATCTATACTGGCATAAATCTTGCCAGTAACACTCAGTAGGGAAATGCCTCTGTCATTCTCACATTCAGTTTTGTTTCGCTTTTTATATATGGGTACTATGAGAGCTCTACTCCAATCATCAGGAATTCGTCCCTCTCTCCACGCCTTCTGAACTATGCAGTGCAGACACTGTAAGACATTTATACCTCCATATTTCACCATTTCTGGTCGAATATCATCCACTTCTGCTGCCTTTCCACATTTCAAGCCTTTGATGGCTTTTTTTACTTAAAGTAAAGATATGTATTCCTGACTGTATGCCTTTTGAGTGTTTTTTACCACTGTGCTATCACTGCTTGTTTCATTTAGCAATTTTTCAAAGTAATTACTCCATACTTCAAGGATATCTTTTTCTCCAGTTTTCATGTCACCTTTATCATCTCTAACTCCTTTTACAGCACTCTTTCCTCCATTCATAAGCTTTTCCAACAACCTCCAAAATATCTTACCACCTTCTTGATATTTATTTTCTATGTTCTTGCCAAAGTCCTCCCATGACTTTCGTTTAGCTAGTTTTACACAGTATTTAGCTTTCTTACATTTATGTCTGCATTCTCTAAGAGCACAAGCTGACTTATTTGCCAGGAACTTTTGATATGCTTTCTTCTTTTCCTTCATTGTCTCTTTAACTTGTGTACACCATGGAGTTCTGATTTTTCTATCCTTGCAGACAACCTCACCACATGCCTCTCTGGCTGAATCAATCAGGGCTTTCTTCAAGGCTTGCCACTGAATCTCCATGGTTTGGTTCCTGTTCTCAAACTCTTTCAATTTTTCTTCAATAATCTTTGTGTATTTTAGCCTACAGTTCACATCTTAGAGCTGCTCAACTTTTATTCGCTTTAAAACTTTCTTACATTTTATTCTTTTCAATATGAAATTCAGTTTTATCCTGTTCAAGACTAAATAGTGATCACTTCCAATTTCAAATCCTCTGTATACACTCTGGTGTCCTGCACCAGGGAGAAAACATCACTATCAACAATAACATAGTCAATGAGACTTTTCTTATTCCTTGCCCCTTCTTTCCATGTGAATTTGTGCACATTTTTATGTTGGAACATGGTGTTAGTAATAACTAGTCCATGTCTTCAACAGGTATTTGCCATTATTATTAGCTTTGCTGTTTTCTCCAAATTTTCCCAAAATATTTTTGTATGTCTGACAATAATTTCCTACTCTGCTATTTAGATCCCCAACAAGGACCAACTTTTCCCTTTTTATTGTGTCAGTTGCTTTCTCTAAAGCGTCAAAAAATTCCTCCACTTCTACCTTAGCAGAACCTTCTGTGGGACTATAGGCACAAATAAGTCTCATTGTCCAATTTCCCATTCTGATATTTGCCCACATCACTCTACTTGAGACTGACTGCCATTCAAGAAGATGAGCTTCGTATTTTGTGTTGAATACTATGGCTACTCCTTCTTTTCCTTGATTGTCATTGCCTGAATATAACATTTTGTATTTATTGCTCAGAAAGATCTCACCAGTTTTTGTCTTTTTTGTTTCAGTCACCCCTATTATGTCAATCTGGTACTTATCTAATTCCTCAGCTAGCTCCATTTTTTGCCATTCAGGCTTCTTATGTTGATAGTACCGATCTTCAACTCTGGTGATGTTGAGTTGGGTGCGTTTTAGGATTTGTTCCAGTAGCTGACTTTTCGCTGTTCACCCTGGTTCCCTGGCGAAAACAACAGGGACCTTGTTTAACCAGGCGACGCCCCAGCAGGCATGAAATTTTGTCATGTTGTACCATAATTTTGTATATTGGTTTAAGCCAATAAGTATACAATTTGGTCGGCTAAATCCCAAATTGCCAGCCCATCTTCGTTCGTTCAGTATCCAGGTAGATATCCAACAGGGTGCACCACGAGAGAGTGAGGATTGGACATTAGGTCAGAAGCCCTTCTTGGTTCTCTGCATTCCTTTAAATGTGGAGGTCTCCTCTCAGTTATACAGCTTTGACCCTTAAGCACCCCATATCTATGTTCATCATCATCATCAAATTCCTGCCATGTACCCTCAAGGGGTGTACAGGATATGACAGTACTACATGAAAAAATTACATCATTACTAACTTCCTGTCTACAATCTTCCTCCAAATCAGTCTGTTACTTGTCAAGACTCCAACATTATCAGATCTTATATTTCTATCGTCTAAGGCACTTTGTACCGTATCAATCTACCTATATCTTGGTCTTCCTCTGGGTCGTTTTCCTGCCAACCTGGCAGAGAACACTTGTTTTGCTAATCTTTCCTTGCCCATTCTGTTTAAGTGACTGTACCACCTGAGATTAGCTCTGCTAACGCATTCCTGGATGCCGACAATGTCAAGTTCTTTCCTAATATCCTCGTTTTTAATATAATATTGCCATTGATGCAATCTCTTCACACCTCTAATCTTTCTCAGGACTCTCATATCTGCGGTCACTAGTCTTTGGTCAAGTGTTTTACTTCTGACCCAGCTCTCAGATCCATAACAGTTAAAACTGGTTTGAACACTGTCTTGTATACAGCTAATTTAGTGTTCCGACTAATTTCTTTCTTATTCCATATGAATTATTCAATTGACTTCCCACCATACCAGCTTTGTTGATTCTGTTGTCTATTTCTATATTTAATTTACCATCTTCAGTAAAAATCATGCCTAAGTAGCTGAAATGTTTTACTTGTTCCACAGGTTCTCCATTCACAACACAGTTGACATTTTCAATGATTCTGCCTATTTTCATTGTCTTTGTCTTTTTATTGCTATTACACCATATCTATTACAACAGCTATTCAATTTAGTCAGAGAATCCTGCAGACTTGTAGCGGATTTATTTAGAAGTATAACATCATCCGCATAAAGCAAAGAGCAGACATTAATATCTCCAATTTTGATATCAGGTTTAATACCACATTCCTTCATAATGTGATCCATATAGATAATGAATATCAGATGGGATAATGTACATCCTTGTCTCACACCAGATTTAACAATAAACCATCTTCCTGTACTTCCTTCAATTCTAACTGCTGACTTACAACTTAAATAAAGTCTAAGTATTGCTTGATATAATGCCCCATTGACACCATATAACTGCAGTGTATTGAATAGCTTCTCTCTTGGCACCCTGTCATATGCCTTTTCCAAATCAACAAAACTTAAATACAGATCTTTGTTATATTCCTATGCTTTCTCGACTATTTGTCGTAAAGTGAAGATCTGATCCTGACAGCCTCTATTTGGCCTGAATCCAGCTTGTTCTTCACCAAGCTTATCTTCCACAATTCTTCTCAACCGTTTCTCAAGTATACTTGCATAGATCTTGCCAGGAACACTGAGTAGGGAAATACCTCTGTAATTCTCACATTCAGTTTTATTTCCCTTTTTATATATGGGTACTATGAGAGCTCTACTCCAATCATCGGGGATTCGTCCCTCTGTCCAGGCTTTCTGAACTATGCAGTGCAGCCACTGTAAGACTTTTATACCACCATACTTCAGCATTTCTGGTCGAATATCATCTACTCCTGCTGCCTTTCCACATTTCAATCCTTTGTTGGCTTTTTCTACTTCAAGTATGGATGTGTATTCCTGACTGCATGCCTGTCAGTGTTTTTTACCACTGTGCTGTCATCACTGCTTGTTTCATTTAGCAGTTTTTCAAAGTAATTACTCCATACTTCAAGGTATCTATGTTTGGGTTGGTAATTGTTGATTTTATTTTGTTGAAGGCTATCCAAGCAGCTCTTTTTCTCCTTACTATTTTATTTGATATGTCATTTTTATGGACTGGCCGAGGTAGATGTAATCTTTACAGTATTTGTTTTTTTCCTCCATCTTGTTTTGTCCAGATGTATTTCAAATCCAATTTTTTGGCAGTTTGACTTATGTTATTCAGCATTGATTCTAAGAGTTTGGGCAAATGAGATATTAATACCACATCATAAATGAATAATAGGATATTTAATATTTCACCATCAGTGTTTATTTCATTTTTCATATCAGTTTTTCGAATGATGCTGTCCAGAGTAGATGTGAAGAGATTAGATGATAAGACATCGCCCTGACTTACTCCTCTACTTAAGGTAACTTTAATCAGGATTGAAAAGGGTGATATTTGTTGTGCCTTTTTTTAGATTTTTAGATATCTTTTATGAGTTGGATGTATGCTTTTTCTACGCCTTGTTCTGTTAAAGCTTGGAATACTGCGTTATGTTCCACAGTGTCAAGTGCTTTTTTAAAATCTATAAAAAGAAGACAAAGTGGAATCTGGTATTCTCTGCTTCTTTCTGTTAGCTGAGTAATAGTTTGAATATGATCTATTGTCGAAAAGCCTTTTTTGAAATCGGCCTGTTCTTTGCAGCTATTTTCGTTGATGGAGGTTTGTATTCTGTTTTGGATGACTCTGGCTAATATTTTATGTGTGTGTGCTAATAGACAGATGGGTCTGTAGTTACTGATGTCTTCTTTGTTACCTTTTTTATGGGTCACTACTGGTCTGGATAGCGACTCTTCCCTTAATGCATAGCATTATACATGTCTGCAAGATGTGCTTTACATTATGGGATACTAAGGCAAGTGATGTGAAGTCAGTCCACCTTTGCCATGAGTTGCTCCAGTCCTGATGATACTTTAGGCTCAAACTTTGTTTGCTTACACTTGGATAAAGGATTAAACTAAATATATAATGAAAAGCAATTTTAATACAATTGAATTTACTGTTTGTTATTAGTACATATGTATGATTGATATTCTCTCTTAAATAATTTTTTTATACAGCTGAAGAATAACTTCCAAAAAAAATGTCCTCGATGTTATTAAAGGACATAATAAAAGCTCTTAATCTGACAGAAATCATGTTTTCTTATTCCTTATTCTTACTGAATTCAAAATCCATTTGTTCAGATAGGAACAGTGCATTGAAATTGCTTCTTAAAGAAGAAGACATTCTAACAGAGCTATGTTGATATTCTCCTGAAAACACTTAATAACTTCATAGACTTATTGTTATACATAAGATCTGAATATTCTGAAAATAATACTTTAAAATAGAGCACTGGAAATCTAATAGTATTTCCTGTGCTATATTTATGGAAGTGTTATTTTCTGACATTTATCAGTATGCAGTAGCAGACTAAATGGGAACTAAACACGAGGCTTTAACTTCATTTCTTTGACCAAATAATATATCAGGTCTTTTCCCATTGAAACTTTATCATTTCTTTCAGTTTTCATAAGTTTCATTTGCATGGATAGGAATGGTAGTTTTTATTTTATTTTTTTAAACTTATTTTCTTATTGAAGATCCTTGAAAGTAGTTTTATATAAAGGAAGAATCCATAAGTCACAGTGGTTTGGGAAAAGCTTATTACATCAGATTACTAATACTAGATCAATTTGGAAGGAAATTCTTGATAGAAATTAACAGTCACATACCTTTTATCATGTTGGATTAATATGCACACTTCATGAGGAAACATTTGAAAATGGATATGAGTATAGTGGAGCCTGTTTTTATAATGAGAAGCAGATTAAACAAAGAGTGAAAATGGTTCTAGGTAAATACTCTAGTACACTTTACTCTCTATAGCAGCCTCGACAGCAGTATAGGAATCTACTGTGACTGAAGCAACCAACCATTTGCTTGATATTTATTGTCATACCGTTCTTTATAGGAGTGTTCATTTCGTGGTTGGTGTATCACAAACACCATTTTGTGATATACATCTACAATGTTATTCCAGTTAACAGCACTAAGTGCATTCACTTGGGTGTTAGCATTAAACTACATCAAAATCCATACTACAGATTCCCCATGCTATAAATTAGCAAAAGAGTTAGCAAGCTCTTATACCCCTCTCACTTATTTTACTACTTCCTATATACAAACTCTGCCCATTTTATAACTTCTATTAAGAATTTAATGTTAAATAATACAAATATTTTAGTTAATTTTCATATCACCTCATTGTTCACCACTGTTCCCTTAACATTTCAGTATATTAACTGACTCTTGATATTTAGTAAAACCTAAACAAAATAATATTCTTAAGTTGTGGAATTGAAGTATTAAATAACTGCTGACTATTAAATATGAATTGTGAAATTTTTCAAATGGAATATAACAGCTTGACATCCTCATGTTAGAGGCTTAATGGAGTGAAACAGCACAGCACCAAGTAAGGATTAAAAATATTATTTATTTCTTCCAATATTTCATCTCAGTCACTGAGACATCAATAGGGAGTACAATATCAGACTTGTAATGCACACAAGCATTCTTTCTTGATCTTTGCTTCCTAAAAGAAATCTATCATCTTGCCAACTCAGTGCCCTCAAGAAACTATGCAAAGATAGTAGTATAGCCATCACCAGAGTTGATAAAGGGAGTGCTACTGTTATTCTTACCAGTTAATACAATAGAAAAATGGACATTATTTTCAGAGACTGCTCAACCTACAGATCTTTAGATTATGATCCCACCAAATCTCAGATCAGAAAAAATTGAAACGTCTGCCTCAAAATGATTTCTTCCTGGTCTCCTAAATCACAAAATAGCTCAAACTCTTCAGTTCTTGCCCCCCCAAATATATATGGATTACCAAAAATACACCCCCCCCCACACACACCCAAGACCTGTATGTAGTAGATACTACAGATTCCCCATGTTATAAATTAGCAAAAGAGTTAGCAAGCTCTTATACCCCCCTCTCACTGGTTATACTACTTCCTATATACAAACTCTGCTCATTTTAAAACTTATATTAAGAATTTAATGTTAAATAATACAAATATTTTAGTTAATTTTCATATCACCTCATTGTTCACCACTGTTCCCTTAAATTAACACCTTATCACTTATGAAGAAAGTTTTTCCTCCTGATATTACTGATCTGTTTTCCTTTACCATACATTCTGGATATTTCTCTTGGAAGCATAAAATTTATAAATGGATAGAGGGTGGCTTTATGTGTTTTCCTCTCTTGTCCCCCTTACCAATTTTTTATGGAATATTTTAAAAAACGAGCTTTTGACCCCCTCTCAAACCTATCTGGTTAAGATATGTGGGTGATGTCTATTTTGCCTTTAGCGCAGACACATTAGATTCTTTCCTTTCTCACATGAATAGTATAAATTAAATATGCCATGAAATTATATTCTTGGTTTAATCCTTTATCCAAGTGTAAGCAAACAAAAAATTTGCATGTGAAGTAACTTCATGATTGGGCCACTCTTATATAGAGGCTGATGACTTCACATCAGTTGCCTTAGTATCCTATAATGTGATGCATATATCCTTACAATCATGTATAATGCTATGCTTAGATAAAGGATTAAACCAAGAATATAATTTCTTGGCATCTTTAATTTATAGCATTACCAAGTTAAAAAATTGTCATACATTTATATCTAATCCAGAGTGTTTTAGTAATAAGGTGTGACACCTTTGACTACTTGTATATGGAAATATGACTTCTTCATTACCTCAACCTTGGTATCACTTCTGGATATAGCTCCCACTGATTAGAACTCAATAAAGGCTGAAACTGCTCTGGGTAGTGACCCTTACCATAATGCATAGCATTTTATATGTCCGCAAGGATATGTGCATTGCATTATGGGATACTAAGACAATTGATGTGAAATCATTAGACTCTATATACAAGTAGCCCAGTTGTGAAGTCATTTCAACTGCAAATTTTTGTTTGCTTATTCTTGGATAAAGGATTAAACCAAGATTATAATTTCTTAGCATCTTTAATTTATAGTATAACCAAGTGAAAAAACTTTCAATACCTTGACATCCCAGCAACCAGGTTTGTGTATGGTAGTCAAAATGCATTCTGATCAGGATCCTGTATGATGGAACACCCTTAGCTCTTCTGGTCATCACTCTCACTACTGCCAGCAATCCTCTGGATTATCTTCACTATGTGTCCATTGAAGGTTACCTCCCCATTTGAGATTATCCCATAGTCCCTTGATTCTTAAACTTCCTCCAAAATACTTGAAAATAAATACTTTAGCCAGTCTGGTCAGTTAAGTAGATAGTATCTCTGTTTTTAACCAACAGGTTAAAAGCAGGGGGTTTAAATCTGACTATGAATGGATGCTTGTGAGTCTTTAGGTGGTAGACAATTTTAGTTGCCTGGTGTGAGATCATTACTCTACTTATTGGAGGTCTGAATGCTTGAAAAAAAATGAAAGTGTCAAGGATTAGATAATCCAGTTCTCCTGTTCTATACAACAGGGGAAACTGGATTATCTAACACCTTGACACTATCCAATTTGTTGTCTATCACACATACAGTATTAAATGTACAACAGATGTAACCTTTTATGGTAGTTAGATTCACATTAACAAAAAAATTAGGATATACAACCTTCTATCTATGAATCCAAAAATTTAGAACCATGCACCTAATTGTTAAATTATTTATCATATTGTGATACTTCTTATCAGTAACTGAGCAGGTTATAGGCATTTGCCACTTTATGCTCCCAATAAGCAGGATGGTGGGATTTTGCTGGCCGATGAAGGTCTAGTTGGCATTTCCTCCAACTAGGAAAATATCCTTTTGCAGCGGGAATGCTCGTTGAAAATGCCAGAGCCCTTTTAGACCACACATCACTGGAAAGCAGGATTGACTTGACTATTTATGGAATCTGCAGCTGCTCTGAGAAATCAGCCTAATTTAAATAAATATGGTTGCATAAACTTCCCAAAATGTGGAAAACACTAATACTTTGAGATCCCAGTTTACATCCTAGGCTGCCAACAAGTGCTCGGAGATTATGCCTCACCTAGCTAAGACTCTAGTCTTTTGTCTGCATGTTTCACTTAGTTTTGTGTTGCCTTTGTATGTTACAAGTCTGTTATTGTACTCCCTGATGATGTCACAATGACTGAAATGAAATTCTGGAAGAATTAAAAAAAGTTTTTAATTCTTTCTCAGTCCTGTTTCACTCCATTAAGCCTTAACACACTGTTCATGAATAAGTTCTGGCATGTTTGGCCAAGTGAGTAGTATACCCACTTTCCAACCAATAAGCTGTGGATTTGAATTAAACTGTGGGCATTATGTACGAATGTCTTTAGATTAGAGATGAATTTCATTGACCTTGAGATCAAGTCCCACTCATTAGAAGCCTGTGGTAGCTTAAAAAAGATTCAAGTTTGGTCTCTAGAATAGGGTTAACAGATTATGTTAAAATATTTAATTTAATAAAATAAAACAATTTAAAAAAATAAAAACTCCATGGCCCACTCACAGTACTAATGTACTATAAGTTTACAACTCCTCTTGTGGATGGGAGAGATATAAAAAACATGTCTTCCATTTTGTATATTTTAAAGTTTATATTAGATATTTTTCCTGTATGGCTTTGTCTTGTTATTTGTTTCAATATCTGATTATTTTAAATTTTGTGTGCTGCATAATTGAAATATACCTAGTGTAGCCATAAGTACTGTTACAACTTGAATTATCAGTATGTATGTGCTGATAATCAGCAGCACTCAACTCAATGTTCAAAATGATCCCCTTTTGCTTTCATTCACACCCAAAGTCTGTGAAGCCACATATTGATGGTGGCATGCACAACATCCAAAATAAGGCTGCCACTTTATCACCATCTGATTGTCTGTCTGAAAGTCCAACAGATTCAGATCAGAACTTCAGTCCTGTTGGAAGAGCCATTATCTACCATGAAACAAGGTGTTATTCAGGGACTATATTACTTGTTCTAGCAATGTGTTTTGATACACTTTGGCATTTCATTTCTGTGAGAAAGGGGTCAAAACTTTTGACCCCATCACTTTCAGTATTCTCATAGGATTACAGCAGAGTAATCCTATGAGAAAAAAAAAATCCTACCATGCCTTCAGAACCCTCACAAATTGCTGCATCCTAATGCAGCATGGTTGACCTGTTCTTTGGTGGTCAGATACTTCTTCTGTATCCTTATAATGGTTTAATAGTTTGATACACAAACATCCTACTGTCCCAAGTGTTTTTAGTGTGTTGAAAATAACAGGTGGCTGCATTCTAACCTTGTGAATTGCTATTACAGCTGTATGGTTTTCATCATCTCCCCATTGCATGTTCCATACAGCTAGACTCTCTTTCTACTGATAAACATATGAATGTTGGCTACGTACAGTGCCATTAACGGAACTGAATTCATGCAATTCAGTGGGCAGCGCAGGCCTATGTGGAAATTGTAACAGTATTTATGGCAAAATTGTATATATTAGAACATTTTGAGTTTTTTCCAAAATCCTTTTATTCCATTTTTCAGAGGAAGTTACCAGCTCTAGCAAGAGTTAAACAAGCAAGGGTGCCTAATGCTTATGATAAAACAGCTCTAAAATTGGAAGTAAGTTAGTTATAAAATTTATGCATCCTGAAACTCCTATCTCATGGGAACGGAACTTATTTTTATTGCATGCTATTGTATTTTATCAAATACCCTGTGCACTATAACTGGAACAGCCTTTCTCTTGAAGTGTTACAAGTGTTTGTCAAGTACAATAATCTCCAGCCATTTAGAATATATTTTAATTCAACTAACATTTAGTGCATGTGGGGGCATAGTTTTGACTTTCACTTTTTGTGTGCTCATGCTATCTTCACAATTTTCTTTTGTGTATATTCACACATTACTTCAGTGTAGAAGTGAATATTATTCTGTGGGTTTTACATTTATGATATGCTCACCATGTTTACTTTGAAAGGCATTTATCATTGTTAAGAATGGTAAATGAAACTATTAATGAAACATTAAAGATAATTAAAGAAGAGATGAGTTTGGAAATCACACTGTCAGTAATTGTTTCTGCAAAACAATGGTAGCAGAGAGTCTTTTTGAGTATGTTTATGAGAATTACCTATCATTCAGGTCGGTTGTCAAATATGCTACCTAGCTATCTTTTTATTTGCCAGTTCCTTTATTGTGATCCCTTTATTTAGGTTTCAGATTTTTCTTACTTCTAGTTTGTGTTTCTGTTATTAGCTCCTAATTACCAGTCCTATTTAAGCATTCTCCTGAGGTCCATATATCGTTTTCCAATCTTTAGATTATTTTTAACCAACACATTACATTCAGGACACTTAATGTAGGTCTGTTATATGCCAGATGACTGATTTCAATGTATGATCTCAGGCTGCTTTGCATTCAAGCCACTTAAATGTAGGTCTGTTATATGCACAGTGTTGACTGGTTTCACTGCATGATCTCAGGTTGGTTTGCCTGTTTATAGAATGAAAAAAATCCCAGTTCACTTGGGAGGGGAAATCCCTTTCACCTCAATATGAGAAAATCTAACTCACTTTCATTTGACAAAAGCTTGTTTATTACAGAGAAGTGTTTCTCACATCAGAAATGAGAATTGAGTCCAGGTCTTTACCTACCAGTCGATGTATGGCATCGTCTATTTGACTCTGCAACAATAGATGCTGTTCATGTGTGTGATTCCAACCAAAATGTGCTTATTAAAGATATATATATATATATATATATATATATATATATATATATATACAGGTAACCCTCGTATAATGCGGTCTACAAATTGTAGTAACCCTTGTTCAATGCGATTCTTATACAACGCGTTTTCGATAAAAACATGGTCTACAAATTGTAGTAACCCTTGTTCAATGTGATTCTTATACAACGCATTTTCGATAAAAACATGGTCTACAAATTGTAGTAACCCTTGTTCAATGCGATTCTTATACAACGCATTTTCGATAAAAACATGGTCTACAAATTGTAGTAACCCTTTATCTTTTCATATATTTTTAACTGCATGACTTAAAAATCAAATTTTATCTTTTCATCGTGCATATATAAGTAATGAATTTATATTAGGGGAAATACCCTTTAGCACACGTTTGTCAATTGGTTACCATATAAAGTCTTTATTGTTGAAAGTTGTTTTCGTTTTCTGCCAGGAAAGCACAATAAAAATCATAAGTGTGTTAATCTCAAGCTGAGCACTTTATTTTCTGGGGAGTTACATACAATATATAATGCTTTTTTATGTAAAAATTTTATTTTTATAGTAATGACCACATAGAGGGCTTTTGTGATAATCTTCGAAAACGAACTTAGTGAATTAATTGATGGGGAAATAGATTTAAATTAGGAGGAACTGGTACAATTAATAGATGATGTCGAACCAAATGGTAGGGAAAGTTCTGCTGAAGATTCTGATTGTGATGAATCTGTTAAAGAATTCAGTTTAAAGAAATTAGCAGAAGGATTGGACTTGACAAGAAAGTTATTTTACAGATAATGATCCCTCAATGGAGCACTCCGGAAAATTCATTAGACAATTGGATATTTCTTTAGCTCTATATTATGAACTTAATAAAAAATTGCAGCATAGTGGTAAGCAAGGTCTTATTACCGACTTCTTGATAATTAACCAGCCAAAGTATGCAATGAGAATTATACAAATGATGTCCAAGAGATTTCAAGTAATGATAATGTCCAGCCACTCGTAAATAAAGAACATCTACAAAATGTTCGTTTTGAAACAGTGATGACGATTAAATTATGCACTTTATTTTATTTTGCCTACTACATTTATACATTATGGGCAATGAAGTTTACATACAATTTGTATTTTTATAAGTTTATACTATGTATTTTGTTTCATAGTTTATATATTTTCTTAACTTACATGAATTACCTGAATTAAATAGAAATTTTTTTTTTGTTAGATATGTCATTGTTTATATAATTAAAAAAAAAAACTTTTTCAGAACATAACCCTACTTTTTTTGATGTGATCTGAGTCTCACATAACGCGATTTATATAATGCAGCATTTCTGTGGAACCTAACGTCCGCGTTATATGAGGGTTACCTGTGTGTGTGTGTGTGTGTGTGTGTGTGTATTTTTTTTTTTTTAATACAAAAACCCCTCTGTACCAAGAGTATATTTTCTCATACATGGATACTTTTATACTTGAAGTGAAATCACATGAAAGTTTTATTATTATGTGCAGGGGAGTTTCAGATATTGTACAAAAAGCTAAGTCTGTATGTGGAAAGAAACGGACTCTGCAAGCCAAAGATAATCTAAAGAATCTGTCATTAGTCTGCAAATCAAAGAAGGAATGAATCTGAAAGAATGGTTTGGATGAATGTGGACATTTTACAGGTGGCAGATCCAGAAGAGATTGTTCAACTAAGAAGTGCATATTTTGCTAAGCTCTTATCAACTTGGTGTATGCAACATGGATCTCAACGCTATTTCTGCACTGAATTAAAACACCTCATATATGAGGAAGAGGCACAAGAACTATTGAATAAATTGAGTGGAATTTGGCAATAGGAGATCATGGGATATCAGCACAGATGCTAAAAGAGTGTTCAGCTGAGCTGGCTGTGCTTTTAACTTAGCTATATAATTTGGGTCTCAGTAAAGGGAAGATTCCACAGGAGTGGAAAGAATATATGATAACCCCATTGCATAATTACAGGTGATGCAAAGACTGATGTATCTAACTATTGACCTATCAGTATTTCTAGATTGGTAGTGAAGATATTGGAAAAGTTAGTGAGAGTTTACATATAGAAATGGGTTGAAAAGAATCTATACTTTGCAGTGAACAGCACACAGGTTTACTAAGGGAAGGTTATGTTTTAGTAACTTGCTCATATTTTATATTAATGTTATAGTTGAGTAAAAAAAAAGGCTAAAAGAGGAAAATATATATATATATATATATATATATATATATATATATATATATATATATTAAAAAAATCTAAAAGAAAAATAGAAATTCCAGTCAAACTCCACTGAACAGAAGAATGCTATAATTAAAGCTAAAATTTATAAAATGTGTTTGACTCACTTCAGCAAAAAAAAAAAAAAAATTGTTATAATGAACTTGCTTGTTGTAAGACTCCAGAAAGTCTACTCATTAATCACTTATTGTAAAGGAAGTTTACATGCAAATGATTTTCTACTGTAACAAATCATTCCTTTGGTTTCTACGAGGTAGTGATAGGTGACTGTGTAATTTACCATTAGTAAAATAGGTATTTTATTTGGATTGTATTAATTTTCTCATCTAATTATATCTTTCTACTTAAATTAATTAAATATAGCATAATAAACTAAACTGTGGCAAAAATTCACAGTACATTACCAAAGAAAAGAATGCTATTTGTTCTAGTGTACAATAATTATTTAATTGATGATTCTGTGTGATTGCTCAGTAATCTTAATTTAGATCAGTTGTGATCTGAGGTTGCTAAGTTTTATTCTGTTGTTTGTGAATGCAGTTAAGTGAAATTCTTCAGTCTGCAAACATATTATTATATCATCAATCATTATCTATTTCCTGATATGTACCCTTGAGTATTCAGATATTATTATATTGTATCCTCAATTGATCATTCTACTGAAATAAATGGTTTGCTTTCCTTTATTTAATTTTAGGTAGGAGACATTATTAAAGTTACAAAGATGAACATAAATGGCCAGTGGGAAGGAGAGTTAAAAGGAAAAGTTGGACATTTCCCCTTCACTCATGTTGAATTCATTGACTCAGACAACCCTGATGATGATGAATCCTAACATTGTGTTCCAGACATTTCAGATACTGTGATCAAAGTGCCAGCATCTGCTCAGCAATGCAGTTTATTTCCTGTAACTTTTACGTCATAATTAGTTCTAGATATATATAGCTGCAGATGTTCATGACTTATGGGTAATGCAGTAGTCCTCTAAATTTATCATGCCAAAGATTGGAGAGAAAAAAAAAAGTGAATGTATATACAGAGACCTTACATTTGTGATTAACATACCACATTCTATTTTTCTGATGAAATTATTTACATTTTAGGGTGGTATAAATTTAAAAAAAGAAACTTTTGTCTGACTATTATAAATCAGGTGTGTGTGTGTGTGTGGAATGGAATCGTGTTGTTTGTAGGTTTTGATTGATTATGTGGATAGCATACATCAGTAAGTAAAAATGGTTATTATACTATTTGCTTAACCGAAAATAGGAAACTGTAAGAAATTAAATTTTTCTTGAACATTTTTTACCAGTATTGATAAATAATTTGGATTTTTTTAGAATTTTAATTATAAAGCTTTAGGTCTCAGCATGATATTAGCTTTAACAGTTTGGAAGCTAAACTGATCCTTATTTTAAAAAAAAAAAAATACCATGGGAGAAAGGAACAGTGCTGAAAAACTCATATTCATAATGCCATTTAGTAAGTTCAGAAGATGAAAATCTGTTACTAAAGAACTAAGGTAGACATACTGTAAATATCTAGTTCCCAAGCTAAAGTTTTTATGCACTGTAATATAGTATTAACCCAAAAAAACTTTGAGTTAACTTTTTCCTTTATTTCTCAATTAATGCGTTAACGGAGTCAACATCATCATTTCGTGATATGTACCTTCAAGTGGGAGGATGTATACAGGATATACTCTGAAAGTCCTACACAATAAAGTTTGTATTATTTATTATCACAGTTTCCTTTCACCAGTTTTCTTCCAAATTAATCTGTTTTGTCTGGTCACTAATATTGTCATATTTTATATTCTCAAATTCTAAGGTACTACTAGCTGTATCATTCTATCTAGATTGTGGTCTTTCTCTCAGCTTTTTTCCTTGCCATCCTGGTATCAAGCACTTGTTTTGCAATTTTCATGAATGATGCTACACTGAACTGATGCCCACCATTCCTCCACTTTCTTCTAAATACGCCCAATTCTCCATTTACATGTTAGATTGGTTCCAGAAAAATTCGTGTAAATGAAAACTGTAAAAAAGAATACAGCGCATATGAAAAAAAAAATATAATAGTTCCAGATGTGAAAACCCAATACGAAGAATAAGTTATTTTCAAACAAAAAAAAAAAAAAAAAAATATATATATATATATATACACACACACATCTCTTAAAGAAAATAGTGTGTCACTAATAAAACAGAAATTCGAAAAGGTCCAAATACACCTGTGCTTAGGTTTATTAGTTAAATTTTATCCGCCATCACTTTCTCACAGTAGCCCCATTCTTTTGTGTGAGACTGGAATTAAATCACTTTCATCACCTGAAACACTTTGACCATCCTGTTCATACTGCAATGGCGAAACGTTTTCTTTAGTAAAAGGAACTAAATTAGTACTAATTCTCATAGACAAGCTTATACGTTGGTTATGCATTACTAAATCACTTAAGGAATTGACAACGTATATAAGAATATAAATTAAATTACACTTTAATAAATATTTCTGATATTTCGGCAATGTCACGTTGCCATCTTCAAAAAGAATTTACAAAAAAGGTACTTGCACATAGGCACTACAACACAGTAACTGAGAATGAAGTGAGGAAGCTATTGTTCTCCTAAAAGTTCTGATGGTGCCCCCTAGCGGGCTATGTAGGTGTTCTTGGCCGTTGGGCTGAAGGTAATGGTTCTGCTGATGTAAGCCTCCCAAATTTGGTGCAGTCTCATGCAACCAAATTTGTTGAAGTTTGGAGAGTTTCTTAGGGCCGAGGCTGATTCCATGAATAGTGTTTCGAATTTGAACTTGCTACGGTGTATTATTGTAGCTTTCTTCCACCGTATTCTGTGGCCTGTATCCAGATTGTGGTCTGCCAGACCCGAGTGGCTCTACTTGTGAAACCGGATGTAGTCCTTGTGTTCTGAAATTCTGATATTCGCTGTCCTGCCTGTTTGGCCTAAGTAAGACAGTTTACAGCTGCAAGAGACCTGGTATACACCAGGTAGGTCTAGGGGAAGTGGTTGGTCTTTAGTGGAGCGGATAAGGGATGCCAATTTTCTGTATGGTCTGTAACAGGAGGTCAAGTCATGTTTTTTTAAGATTTTGGTAATTTTTTCCGAGGTGCCTCGGATGTAGGGAATGGTGATGGATTTAGAGTAATCCTTGTTGTGAAAGGGGGGGGGTTGTGGTTTGTTGGTTTCAATATTTTTTGGATTTTTCTCAGCCAATGGCAACCCCCCCCCCCCCCCCCCAAGGGAGGGGGGTAGCCATTGGCTGAGAAAGTGTTGAGGATGTGATTTAGTTCAGTGTTTAGGGTCCTGTCATTTGAACATATTAATTTTATCCCTGTTGTATAGCATTTTCACCACTCCATATTGTTGTGTGTGTGGGGGGGGTGAGATTGTTGATGAATGTACCTGCCTGTATGAGTGGGTTTTCTATAAACTAAGAAAACCAAGGTTCCATCTGGCTGGCGGGTGACTTGTGTCTAGGAAAGGAAGTCTGTTGTTTTCCTCTTTTTCCAGAGTGAACTTGATTCTGGGATGGTGGTTGTTTAAGTGTGTTAAGAAGGAGAGGAGTGTATCAGAGCCATGTGGCCAAATAGCGAACACATCATCAACATAGCGAAGCCATATGGTTGGTTTTTGTGGAGCAGAGGCTAAGGCTTTTTCTTCAAAGGTGTCCATAAAGAAATTGGCCAAAGGTGGGGAGAGTGGTGAACCCATGACTGTCTCCTCTATTTGTTTGTAGAATTTTCCTTGCCAAACGAAATAACCTGAGTTCATTGTAAACTGAAATAGGGCTGAGATATCGGGAGGAAATTTTGCTTGAATTAGCTCTAAAGTTTCCTTGAGTGGGACATTTGTGAATAAGGAGGAGACATCAAAGCTGACAATTATGTCAGTATGCTGGAGTGTAAGATTTTCTATGCTGGCTTTGAAGTGGGCTGAGTTTTTTATGCGTGATGGTGTGTTGCCAGTTTAGTGTGTGAGCACTTTGGCCAAATGTTTAGCTAATTTGTATGTGGGGGAAATCAATGCCATCCACTATGGGAAGTAATGGCACATTTTCTTGATGTATTTTTGGGAGTCCATAAATATGGGAGGGGGGGGGGGAGTATAGAGTTAAACAGCTTTAATCTGTTGGTAACTTCTACAGGCCAAGAAGTGACTTTCTTAAGGAGCCTGTGAAGTTTTCTGATTTGTGAGTTGGGGATTGTATTCGATAGGGAGGTAAGTAGCCCGATCTAATAGAAGAGCTTTAAGCTTACCTGTGTAGTCCGTTTGGTTAAGTACTACAGTTGCATTTCCCATATCTGCTTTGGTGATAACTATTTCTTTATTATTCCTCATTTCCTGCAGAGCTTTATACTCCTTATTGGATATGTTGGTTTTTGGTGGTCTTGCTTTGGAAATGACACAAGCTACATCCAGTCTTACACTGTTGGCGATTTGATTCAGAAGGTGGCAGATTCCGCGTTTGATCTGGATCATAATATCCTCACTAGGTATTTTTCTGGGAGCAATGGCGAAGTTGTGGCACGTGAAAGCACGTCGAGTGCTTCAGGCTTCAGGGTGACTGAAGAAAGGTTGACTACGGTGTTGGTAGGAAGTTTTGGATTGACGGTAGAGTTTGTTTTTAATTTTTCGAATTTTTTGATATGTCGACCCCACATTTTCTCAAATTCTTTGTCTGCTGCGGTACACGAGACGTCATGTAAAATTGACCAAAGCTCTTGATTTAAAGTACATGAAAGCTCTTCAAGTGCACAAATAGCTTTGTTAATGTCAGCTAAGAGAAACCGCGTGATTGTAATTTATTCCCAAACTTACAAAAAAGACACGTAAGTTCTTTTTGAAGATGGCAACGTGACATTGCCGAAATATCAGAAATATTTATTAAAGTGTAATTTAATTTATACTCTTATATACGTTGTCAATTCCTTAAGTGATTCAGTAATGCATAACCAACATATAAGCTTGTCTCTGAGAATTACCGTCATCCACGGAGATTCCATTGCACAGAAGCCCCGCCAATATGGTAAAATGAAGTTATCAAGACAACTAAATCGTCTGACTTTCCTAAAATGCTGCCGGGATAATCAGGTAATTCCAAATTGTGCCTGTCCATTTACCGTATGAAAATGAACAGTCACATTTTCTATAATCCATAAAACTTTAAAGATATTTTTTCATCAAATAGCATTTAACTTCTGGAACAAAACATTGAGGAACCATTCATTAAAAATTTCTTTTGTAATCCAACCTTTTTTATTTACCTTTCAGTGCACTGGTAACATGTTACAATCCTCACCTTTCGTTGCCCACGGTCTCTTAGGGATTGATTAATGTGCAGTGGTTTTAATATATGATCTCCTGAAGCATTGCTGCAAAATAATAAAGCCACATGATCCTTAGCTGCTTTAAAGCCACCAGCACTTTTTTGTGATTTCGCTATATAAGTTCTGCTTGGCATTTGTCTACATTCTGTAGCGTAGAGTAATTCCTGATATTTAAAACATTGAGAGAGATCCCCAAAATTCAAGTTTAAGTGCATATGTACCATACTAGGAAATGATAATTATAATGGAAATACCCTTTTTAACAGAATGAATTCAAACAGAAATTTTAAAAATAAGTACCATTTGAACAAGGCCAAATCAAAATATACAGCGTAAAAATAGAATTACTTTTTGTTTTCTAAACCGTGTTATTTTGAAATCATGTAAAAAAAGCTGTGTAAAAAGAGAATTAGCTGTATATAAAAAAATACAAGTAGCTGCCATTCAACACCATAAACGATTTGGCTTCATGCATATTGAATGAACTTCTCAATCATTCTCTTTCATTTTTGCATATCTCTATTCTTTGGAACATTCCTTCCCATTTTTCTAAGGACTATGACCTCCAGCTCTAGTTCTTCAAGAAACACATCAACAAATTCCCTATTTCCCCTTAATCACTACTACCTATAGTACTGTTGTGTTGTTGTTGGCTTTGTGATATCACATGTATGGGATTGATATTTAAAAAAATAAAAAAAAAAACGGAAATTGTCCTTTAAAAAATTGTAATGATCCTTATTGGCCTGAATCCAGATGGTTTTTACTCATATTTCTCTTCCACAATTTTTTTTAGGTTCTTCTCAGATATGTGAACAAGTCTTGACTGGTGTGCACATGCGCAGCTCAGAGGATACATAGATACACTGAGCTCTACTCCAGTTATTGGAATTGTATTGTATAGCCACTGTAATTCCATATTTGAGTATTTCTCATCAAATATCACCTAGCAGCTTTTCCACATGTTAAATTTCTTATAACCTTTTGTATTTCAAGTAATGATATATATATATATATATATATATTCCTGACTCCATTTCTTTTGAATATTTTTGATTGCTATTCTGTCACTATTTATCTCTTTTTTTTACAGTTTTTCAAATGCTACAGACATAAAGAATACTCTTATCTTCAGTTTTTACATCACTTTTATCATCATTGATTCCGTTACAGTACTCCATTTTTACGTGTCAAACATTTTCTCACCTTTGTGATGTCTGTTTCTGATCACAATCTTTCCCCAACTTGTTTAGCTACTTGCACACACAACTTAGTTTCTTACATTTTTCTGTGTATCCACTAAAGATGCCTGCCTTTAGTGAACTTAGTTGCTAGCAGCTCTTAATATGATTTCTTTTTTCCCTAGTACCACCACCTCTTTCATTTCTTGAGTTATGCATGAAATTCTGATTTTTCAGTCTTTGCAGATGTCACCACATGCTTTCCTGACCGAATCAGTCAGTATTTTCTTCAGATTTCTAAACAAAGTTTAGCAATCTGAAGGAAATCTGAAAAAAAAAAGTGCTTGTTTTCAAGCACTTGCATTTTTAAGTTTGCCTTTAAAAGCTGCTCAACTGTTTCTTTTTTAAAATTTTTGTAGACATTTTTCTTTGATAGGTTTTTTTTTATCCTGCTTTAAATAAAGGGAAATCATTTCTATTTCAAATTCTTACATACTCTTGTAACCTAAAGATACCAGTATCTACAATACTGCAATCAATAAGACTTTGTATTTCTTATGCACATTTTTATGTTGGAAGATTTTTAATGACTAGTCCATGTTGTGAACAGAAATCCATCAGGTACTTACCATTATTATGAGATTTGTTCTTTTATTCAAATGTTCCCAAAACATCTCTGTACATGTGGCATTTCTTCCTGTGCTGTTTAGTTGATAACAGTTGAGAACCTTTCATGGAACCAGAGACACAAATAAGTTGCATTATCTAATTTCCCATTTCAGATTTTGCTTACATTATACTACTTAAAATTGCTTGCCATCCAAGAAATTTATCTTTGTTTATTCTTGAAGATAATAAGTACTCACAACTGACTGTGGCAACCCATTCCGCTTGTTCACCACTCTCCAAGCAAAAAATCTAGTCCTCACACTCCTACTGATCACACCTTTATTCAACTTCCAGGAATGACCCTTTGTTCTAGTTCCTCTCGCCAAATGCCGAAATATTTCCCCTACATCTATCCTATAAACCCTTTAAGCAACTTAAATGTTTCTATCATATCCTCTCTTTTTTTCTCTATCAACCAACTTCTGCAATCCACATAGCTTCAGTCTATCCTCATAGGGCACATTTCACAGGCCACTCACCATCTTGGTCACTTGCCTCTGAATCCTCTCCACCGCTTCCTCATCCCCAAAGAAACCTACAGGACCAGACTCGAGCACAGTAATCCAGATGTGGGTGTATGAAGGCCTTATAAACAAGAATTACAACTTCCTTATCTCTATTTGTTAATGTGTTCTTCACTATCCAAGTAATCTTATGTGCTACCTTAGCAATATGTCCTCTAAACTTTAGCTTTCTGTCTACCACCCCCCCTAAATCGCTAGCTTCATCCATCCTGGAGTACAGTGCCATCAATGTGATAAACGTCTTGTAATCTATTTATTCCAAAGTGCATAACTTTACATTTCTTGACATTAAACTTACACCAATTAACTTTTGCCCATACTGACAGCCTATTTAAATCGTACTGTAAGCTCTCCACATCGCCTTGATTAACTATTACTCTACCTAATTTTGCATCATCAGCAAACAACTGTGAATATTTCCTTTCAGGTTATTTCCTATATTATTTATGTACAAATTAAACAGCAATGGTCCCAGCACCCTCTTATCCATTTAACCAGTGTCATATCTAATCTATTTGTTCTAATTTGTGTAACAGACTTCCACGTGGCATTCTGTTAAATGTCTTTGCAAAATCTATTATAAAAAGTTAGTAAATTACTAAGGCATGACAGATTCTTCACAAAACCATGCTGACCCTCATACAGTATCATATTTTTATATACCTATTCTTTAATTCTCTTTTTTACCATTAATTCTCATTTTTTTTACCTTTTTTTTAATATGTATTATGAGAGTTAGATTCTCAGTTTTCTGAGAATCTAAAAAAATCTGAGATATCTCAATTGTTATGTTGAAATTAATTTTGACTTTCCTGTCCACTGAAAAAACTAGGTGGCCTAGCGTCTGAAGCCTCCTACCTTGAAAATGAAACATTTTCACCTATACAGCAATCCCTCGATTAGTGCGCCCAATGCATTCTTTAAAACAGGCGCATTAATCGAAAATGCACTAATCGAATATAATAACCTATGGGAATAAGTATAATTCATTCCTCAAATTTCTTTTTTGAAGCTTAATTTTTTTTATAAAAGAATTAAGGTATGTCTCAGGGCCTAGTTAAAAGAAAACCATGAAGCTGAAAGACAATAAAACATATTCAGAATATAAATTTTATTATTCTATTTCTTAACAAAGAATTGAGCTAACGTAGTTTGGCGGGCATTTTGTTAGTTTTTTTTCATACAGCCAACAGTATGGCCCTATTGCCTCTTCTGCAAATTTTACTGCTTCTCTCTTCATCAGGGTCAGCCTCTAAGCATTGCTGCTTAAAAACTTCGATTGTACAAAAAATATTTTCAAATTGTTTCTGTGAAATCTCTTTTAGCTGACTATCAGTGGTTAAATTTTCTTCATATTCTTCGGGATCTTCCCGCTGTGCATCTAAATTTAGCAGGTCAGAATCACTCAATTCTTCAGAAATGAGATTTAATTAACTCTTGGACGTTATTGAAGGAGAAAAAGAAATGAATGACGTGCGAATTGGTCGCCAGCATGCGAAATCACATGCTTTATAGATAAATTTTCCCAACTGTTATACAAGCAAAATAGTTACCACTTTACAATCTACAGTGATCATAAAAGAGAAGTTAATCTTCCGACATGTAATAATAAACAACTCATCCCAGAAGACGGATTGATTATCCTATTATCGGAATGGATGCTCCTTTTTTGTGACATGAGCAGAAGTGTCGAAGGGTCTCGAATCTGTAGGCATACTATAGCAGACGACATAAATTTTGGCGGTAAAAATTTGGTACATAGCGTACATGGAAGTAGTGTAGTATGCCATTAAAAATAACTTTGTAAAATGTTTTAAATCAGTAACTAAATTATTTCATTCTGGTGAGTGATTTTTTAAAATAGTCATAAAAATGTATAGATAGAAAATTTTTAAAATCTGTAACATTTATTTTTAAGATGTATATAGGCACACTAATCGAATTTGGGTATCAAAAAAAAAATGATGTACTAATCGAAAACACACTAATCAGGGGCGCATTAATCGAGGGATTACTGTACTTCGTTTTGTTGCATAATGCAACTAGTAAATAATAAGTGCAAATAAGTGCAAAAGATGGGTAACCTATATTGCATTTAGTGTGTTGACTGTGGGTTAAATAGCAGATTTGGAAACCCTGCTATCTAAGGACCAAACATGCATTTGACAGATTAATTTAGGCCTCTAAGCAGACATACTCACAATGAGTAATAAAATTTATCTACCTCATCTAGGGACATTGATAAATATTTGTGCTGCAGTGGGATTTGAATCTTGTTGGTTGAAGTGGATAGTGGAGACACTATTCACTCGACCAATCAAAACATCCATTACAATGCCATAGTTATTGTAATGGTACTACTAAAACTTCGCTATATTGCTGACCTAGTTCACTGAGTGGTTAGCATATTCATTCTTCAACTAACAGAGTGCAGATTTGAATCCTGTCATGGGTATGGTGGTTTCTGACATTGATTGGTGTGAGACCACTGCCCCTGCTTAGAGGCCTAAGGTGGCTTGAAAAGTTCCATGTTTGATCTCTTGAGTAGGATTTCTGGACTATGTTAAAAATATAAAATTAGTAAAAATTAGGAAAAAAATCTTTAGCCCACTCATGGTATAAATGTATTATAGGCACAAAAAACATTTCATGGTGGGAGTTACATAAAAATAATATATATATATATATATATATATATATACACACACACACACACACTATTGCAAAACTTTGCTATAAAATAAAATTTAGGAACTGGTAAGCTAAATGCTTTGTTTCTGTCCAGAAGCAATAATAATGCTGTGCCGGTGTCAAGTTACCTGCTTTATGTGGGTCATTAATTATCACACATCTAAACTTCTAGATCACCATTTGCACTATCACCTTTTATTTTATTATTATTTTTTTCATATTATGAAGAAATTAGAAGTATTCCATGATCACTACTTGAAATTCTTCTTATTCAGTATGTTTATCTTCATATAATTGGTTTCTTTCCCTTTCCAGTTAGCTTCTTTTATTTCTGGTTAGCTGATATAGTATGAATTTCCATATTGAATGGAAATTAATTTAATATTATTAAATCATATCACTTCTCACTTGTGTGCTTGTTTGTATTGCCATTCCTCCACCCACATCCTAACTTCTATTACATCAGTGTTGTTCTAAAGGAAATTATGAAACTGTTTCTTTGAGTTTATAGTACTGATAATCGATTGTACTATGTGCTTCAAATACAACATATCATGTTGACATAACATGATATGAGTTCCACGAATGACAAATAACAATATATTTGAGTTCTACTTCTTTCTTCTGAGTTAATCTTATAAACTCAAGATTTTAGTAGCTGACTTGCCATTGTACCTCAACAATACAGGACTTGGAATAGGTGATGTCCCACTAAGTATCATCATCTCTATTGTATCATCATAACGAATACCGAGATCTTAACCAATACACAAATTACTTGTTTGTTTATATCTTCAAACATCAGTCCATTCTTCATGTGAAGATGAAGATAACATCACACTGAAAACACTTGTTGTTCTCTGAAATTATATGAAATGCAAAAGTTTCTTTTTGGTTATTTAGTTTCAACACTTAAGCAAATTCTGGTTCCCTCATAAGTTGATATAAACACAAAATGGCATTTAATATCTTTAATTATTCAAGCAAAACAGAACGTTTATACAAAACAAGTAGTAGTAATACAAGTATGATTTGAAATGAGAAATCTAGTTATATCATGTTGTATTGCAGTCAGACAAAAGTGAATTAATTGAAGATGTCGAAAAGCATTTTTTCTGGTTTAAAGAAAATTTAGTGATTATTAACATTATGGCATCTGTCTGATAAATTTGATTTTTACTTTCAGTTCATCAGTGCCAACAAAAACATGCCTCATTTATACATTATACATTTTAAAATGGATTAGAAGGCATAATTATTATGATTACAGTAACCTCCATGAAGTCAGTAGATTCATCACGGGAAGCTTGCTTAATTAGCAACATGTTTAGCATATTGAACCTTGAAATCATTTACACTCCCTGCATTCTGGCAATGCATTCCACACCAAACCACTCTCCATATAAACAGTCTGCTCCTCATACCCTTCTTCACCACATCTTTACATAACTTCCAGGGATAGCCTCTTATTCTTCCCATTTTATGTTACCCTCCACTCTTTTTATAATCCCTTCTGTATTAATCTGGTAAAATCCCTTCACTAACTCAAAGGTCTTTATCATATCACCTCTTTTCCTCCTATTTCCTTCTATTCCTCCTACACTGAAATTATATTCTTTCAACCAGTCTGCATAACCATTTATGCAGACTGGTTGAAAGTCCTGATATCACTTTGGTCAATTTATCTCTGGATCCTCTAGTTTTCACATCATAATGAAAACTAGACCAAATTTGAGCATATTAATCCATGTATGGTCTGATACCTTATACAAGCACCACTACCTCGTTATCCCTACATGTCAATGCTATTCATATCATACCAGCAATATGATGTGTAGTCTTCATACCACTTGCAATGTGCCTTCAGAACTTTGGTCAGCTGTCTATCATCAACCCCAAGATCCTGAATCTCATCCACTTCCTGAAGCACTGCTCCACCAATACAGTATGCAGCCTTACATCTCTACATTTCAAAGTGCAACACTTTGCATTTATTAATATTAAAACTACAACCCCACTCATTTGTCTAGCTAAAAGTGTATTCAAATCTTCCTGTAGAGAATAATCTTCAATGATATGCCTGTTAATTCTACCTAACTTTGTACCACTAGCAAACATTTGAAGAGCCCCAGTCAATCCACATGAAATATCATTAACAAATAGGGATCCAAGAACAGAACCATGAGGCATGCCACTGGTCACATTCCTTTTCTGAAACACTGCTCTGTCCTATACAACTTTCTAGTATCATTCAGAAAGCCAGTCTTCATCCATCTAACTGGTCTGTTAACCAATCCTATCTTCTGTAGCTTATATGCCAGTTTGTCATGGTAATCTATCAAATGCCTTTGCAAAGTCCAAATATATTGCTGTATATGAATCTTCCTTATTCAACACAATTTTGTCACCTTATCATAAATGTAAGCAGCTTGGTAAAATAACACCTGCCTTTTACATAACCATGCCAACCATTCTAATTATTCATACATTTTTCATTTATCTTGTTTTGGTAGCTTAAGCTGCCAAGTGATATTCTAATTCTTAAAATAAAACATTGATTAATAATTAACTCTTTCTGCATAAAAGTCTGCAGGTATAGTACTTAGCAGTATTTGATCTACCCAACTTAATTTTTATTCTGTATCCATAGAGACTATTGTGGAAATATTTTGCAAAATCAGAAGCTAACACTTAAAGTTTATGCTGGCAAACAAAAGAAATATTTTATTAATTCATAAATAAACAGTATAACTTTATCTGTTTGCAAGATGAGCTTAATCCACCTGTTATGTAGATAGACAAGCTTTATAAGTAAAACTGTTTGGACTGTTAATATTTTAATTATTGCAATGTAAAAAAAAATTAAAAACAACCCTGCATTTTTTTCCCAAAGTCACTTTAGGCTTCCAATAAGTAAAATAGGGGTCTCACATCAGGTAATGAAATAGATCTCTCACCAAAAATTTGGTTGCATTACCATGTTTTTAATAAAGAAACTATTAACATCAATGGCTGTATACTTAGATATTTTGCATTTAGCCATATAAGTTTTTTAGGTTTATCATTTATATTTTATTTAACTGACCAAATAAACTATTGATTGTACAGTTTGTAACTTAAGTATTCATATCTTAAGTTAATATTATAACTTGAGTGATATTTATGTGGTATTTCATCACAACGATAGTTTTTAACTTGTATATAAATAATTTATAGTTTGTTTTTTTTACTTAAAATGATTAATTGTTTTCAATATTTTTAAATTTTTTCACATTTCTATTTGGTATGTTTTGATTTTGCAGAGGAGTGTTTAGCTCTGTTTGTTCAACAAGCAGTTTTGTGTCTCCAATATTTAAATTTTATATTTCACTGTTTTTCAGATGCCTCTTGGGACTTTTTTAGTAGATGTAGTTATCTTATATATTTACCAAATTAATATCTTGGTTACTGTAGTAAAATTTCTTTCAACAGTTCACTTTTCCTTACAGCAGAGGATATTCTGTACTCTTCACTTGGGTATGAGTAGAGGTAATTTTGTACCATATCACGCAAGGTATTTTGGAAAAGCATATTTTGAGTTTTCTGGTTCTCTTCTAATGAAATACTCTATCCATTAAAGGTTGTAAATCTATTATATGTTAGTAATGCAGGTGGACTCGGTTTATTATTATTATTTTATACGTTTTACATAATTCAGAAACCCTGTAGAGAACAAAGAATGAACTTTTTCAAACCACTTCAGATCTCCAATAATTAGTGCAGTGGTCTCACACTGGGAATTGAAATTGATCTCCCACCTAAAGACTTTATAATCATGCAAGTCCATAGTGTGATTTGAACCTACAGCTTATTGGTTGGAGAGTGAATACACTATCCAATCAGCCAGCAAGTCCAACTGAGAGTAAGGAATAAATGATTATAAAGTGAGATTAAAGAAAATTGCTGTTAGTTGCAACATGCCATTTTAGCTATCAACAATGATTAATAATTGAATCATTCAAAATCATAATTTCTAAAAATATTTTTATTATGAATAAATTTGAGATATATTGATCGTCTGTGAATATATCAAGCTTTTTGCTTTGAATGAAAAGGTTTCAGGTAAAATAACAGTGGTGGTAGTCGAGATGCCATGGTATTGTTTATAACTTGTGATATAACCTATAATGCAGTATCACATGTGTCTATTTTCTGAAGAGAACCAACATGCTTGAAACAGTGTTATCAGGTTAATGGCATCCTAATTTTATTAATATTCTGTTAATAAAGCAGTAGTAAAATACACCTATGTAAAATTTTTGGAAGTGGCAATTTATTGTGGAGTACATTTACAAGGAGCATTTATAAGGACTTTATCTTTCTGCATAACATACAAATTGTCCACAGAATACACATTATTAGACAGGATATACTCACTTTCTAGCCTTAGTTGCTTCAGCATTATCCTGCAACAGCAATAACTGAAGTTGTAAAGGCTGGATGCATTTATAGAACATTGTTAGATCTCCAGTGTAAATATCAGTTATTTTATTGCAGCATGAAACTTTATATCCTTAAATGGACTTAAATCAATTACATGATGCATAATGTTGTTATGCATTACATAATGTTGTTGTTATATGCTCATCTAGAAAATTCACTTTCATTGAGAATTTTCAGTTATACAAAGTTGAAAATCCTGTTCATTTATGCTTTTTCCAGTTGGTATCATTAGTTTCCAATTGGCATAAAACATGCAAAAATGGAACAGGCTGTTTATTCTGAGAAACTAATGGACAGTTTATATGTTGACACACAGACAACATTAATGGTCTTATAAGTAAATGGTAATTGACAGAGATTTTTCATGTAACATTTGCAAATTGCTTTATCTGTCGTATGAGTAATTGCAAAAAATGTTTGCAAATTAAACAAAAGCGTTACATATCAATGGTTCTTTGTGTTTATGCTGTTGAAACATGAAATTTGTTTAAGAAATATTTGTGTGAAGAAATATTTTTAGATGACATATAAAGGACTTCTAATTTAATATTAAAATTAAGAAAACAATGAAGGGATAAATCCTTTCTGGCTACTATAGTTTAAATGATAGCCGGACTTTTAATTCATTATACTTGACAAGAAATTATGCTCTTATGTAAATTCTTTACCCAATCCCAACCAAAAAGCAGTTTGCAGGTGAAGTATCTTCATGGCTGGACTAGACTATAGAGACTGCTGCCTTAGCATCACATAATGCACTGCATATCCTTTTTTAGGTGTGTATATTGCCACTCACAGACTTTGATATGAGGTCTCATCACTGAGAGCTAAATCATTGCAGAAGTTGTTTGCTAATGTAAAGATTATGAGTAAAACAAGAATATAATTTCATGTGAAGTATAATTTACTTTCTGACTATGTAAAAAAAAAAAAAAAAAAGAAAACTTCCTACAATTTTCATTCACAAAAAACAAGAAATACATTCAAAATGCTGTATGATGAACAAAGCTGATGTTTTAACCATATTGCTATATTTCACTACATATTACAGCTGCCTTTCCAATTTCAGGTTTCCTTTTTCTACCTTAGGTGTTCTAATCTTTGAATACATTCCTTCTGGATATTTTCTATATTACTATTTTGTCATTTGTTACTACATTTAACAAGTTTTCAAAGTAATTACTCAGGACAACCAAAAAAGAAAAAAAACGCTAAGTTTTTACATTGCCTTTATAATTCCTTTTGTGGTATCCTTTCCTTAAATTTTTAAAATTTCTTAGTAACCTCCCCAAATACTTTCCACCTTCAGGATATTTATCATGCATTTTTTTCATTTCATGCTTTATCTGATTTTCATTTATTAGGTTGCTTTATTTAATAATTTTCCATCTTTTTTTCATTGCATGTTTTAATGACTTATTGTTGTATACATTGGAATTTATGAAAATGATCCACTTTTTAACCTATGTTTTCAGATTATAAGCCATTCATTTTACTATATTTGGATTTTACTGCACTGAATGTGTCAGAATTGTAAACTAACTCTAGCTGGCATTTCTTTCATATGTTTGTGTCTTGTTAGTATATTTGGCACATTTTTAGAAGGTAGAAGGTTCCCATTTTGAAGGCCTCCAATCTTAGTTGTAGTTTGTAAATATGCATGAAGTCAAATATATAAAACTAAAAGAAGTTCATAAAAAATGGAGGTATATTAAGTTTTCAAAATAAAGTGGTTTAAGTTTGATTTCAGTTTTATATTCATTTTGTTTTTAGATTTTTTGCTTAAAAAAACTTTCCATATTGGAAAAAACCTCATTTATCAAGTATAATAATGTGAAGAATTCAGTGTACTATAATTTTACTTCTCTACATCAAGTGTAAATCTGAGTTGCTTTTCTACAGCTGTTCATGTGGACCTGCTTCCTTTACTCTCTCTTGAAAGGTCTCATTTTAATAAAAATAATAAAATTTGTCAACAGTTATCTTATTTCTATTTTTAGTACCTGTATAATTTATTAACATGGATTTGTATGTCTGTATTAATGATGCATATTTTGCTTGTAAAAAAAACATATTTCCCCATTTGTTTCCAAAATGTTATTTGAATCAAGTTTATAGATTGCTTATGTCTAAAAGAAACAAATAAAGGAGGAGAAATTAAATATTATTATTACTTTTTGAAAAACAGTCATTTCAGTTTAACTTTTGAAATGAGCATGCTAAAAAAAAGTGTTGATACTTTTTGTGATATGCTTTGAAATCTGCACAGATGTGTAAGAATTACTCTTACTTTAGAATAATTAGTTGTTTTAGTTATTTTACATTTACTTGGAAAATATCCCAAAGTTAGCATGTTTGTGTATATATTTTTATCAGTTCTTCAACAAATTATTTAATGCAGGAATTAAACCAGAAAACTCTTGTTGTTAATAAATGTAACATTCTCCACCAAATGAGCCAAAATTCAATTAAGCTTAACTATATTATTTAAAAGTCACACTTATGCTATAATTTCATGTGCTTTCATTAAGAAATCTGTTTCTTACTTAATCATTAGTAAATATAAATTGATGTCTTTATGATATTTATGTAACTATGTATTGTACATGTATATAAAAATAAACACCAACAGTAATAGACGTATGACATAAATTTATTAACAGTTCATATAATTAAGACTGTATACCAAAACTTACACACACACACACACACACACACACAGGAGTTGAAACTGATTCCCTGAATGAATGTTATTTTTCTGGGACCCATATCTTCATTTCTAATGTGTTAAAGATATAAACTACCTAAAAAGATATAATAAATGGTAACTCAGTATTTATATCACAGAAATATTCAACCTACAATAAAATAGTAAATTATAAATGTTTTGTTGTAACAGAAGTTTGATTGCTTAGAAAGTAACTCTTGTGAAAAAGTTAATTATCTTAAGTGTTTTTTTTTTTTTATGATGTTAATATATACAAAATTTTTGGATCAAATTAACAGATTCCACCCCTTCTTTTTACCCTCACTGACACTGTCTCTTGTTCACAGCATCCTCATTACAGGTTAATATTTCTTTATTGATACTTCATTTCAAATGCTTTGGAAGCATGGTGTTTGCTTCAGTGCCTAACATTAACACAATATAAACTTCATTGAAAAAAAAAATTAATTTTGATCAGTACTGCTACAAAGAGTTGATGAGTGAGTTATTGGATGTGGCAAAATTGTAATCGGTGCACAATTTTTAAAATGTCATTCAGTCTGACAGTTACTCTTTCTAGTTGTATTAATTATTATATTTAATAGACAAAAACAGGAAGGTGCTAATATGAAAAAATTTGACAGTATAATCTGAGAGAATTATAGTTATTCTTCAGTGATGAAAATGCCAAAGGTAGAAGTCCTTTTATGATAATACAAAATGATATTTGACTATATTTCAGCTTGTCATAATTTCCTAACATGTATCTCAGTGGTTGTACAGAACATAATCATAATTGCATTGCATTACAATTATTAAATTTATATGCAGGCATACCCAGCTATCTGTTGAGGATACATTCATAAAAAAAGTGTGGTGGACAATGGAATACTTTTTTTCATTAGAATATTGATATGACAGGTGAATTTATCGAAATAGCAGTGTAAAAGTTGATACAAATCAGCAGAATCTCATTAACTTTTTAGTGCCATTAAATTGTAGTGGTATAACAAGGCAGCTTAACTTGGTTATGCTATATTGCATTTGATTATTGCACCAATTGCTTATTGATTAGTATTCTTGAATTTGTATATCATAATGTTTTCTTTATTGTAATATTTTTGTGCCTGTTAATAAAATATAAACAAGCATAAGTTAAATCCTTATAATACCTATTCAGGATGTTTCAGGAGTTCATTTACAGAAGCCTGCATTTGCTAGGATTTTGTCATTCTTTTGAAATGCCTATAGTCTCAGCAATTTCACGCACTTGGACTCGCCAGTCATCCAGTACCATATTGTGCACTTGATCAATGATTTCTGGTGTTGTTACACTTTTTGGACATCCTTCGCACGGATCATCTTCAAGGCTGGTATGGCCATGTTTAAACTCGGCAGCATATTCCTCTGTAATTCCTTACAGAGGAATATGCCAAACTTTAAGTGTGATTAATCCCTTCAGTGATTTTAAAAAGTTTATATCAGCACGAGTACAATTTCTTACTGAATTTTAATATATTCTTAAAACCTACTCTTAAGTTATAAGAATCTGTTATTTTAAGAAATGAACATAAATAAAAGGAACTAGCCTCTTGTTTGGATAGCAGATATGCTAGCAGCTAAGGCAGCCTGATTGTCCAAGTGTATAGCAAATAAATGTTATTAATGTTATTGTTAGTGAATATTGTAACAGATATTTTAAATAATGAATGTGTACTGTATACTAGAATGCCAGCTCTCATTTATTTTTACACGAATTGTAGTTTCGGTATATGTGGGAAGGTTTTGTATTTAATAAGTATCACCATTTTCAACCATGTGTGGAATATATTTAAATGTAGATGGAGAATATAAGTATCATCATCATCAAATTCCTGCCATGTACCCTCAAGGGGTGTACAGGATATGACAGTACTACATGAAAAAATTACATCATTACTAACTTCCTATCCACAATTTTCCTCCAAATCAGTCTGTTACTTGTCAAGACTCCAACATTATCATATCTTATATTTCTATCGTCTAAGGCACTTTGTACCGTATCAATCCACCTATATCTTGGTCTTCCTCTGGGTCGTTTTCCTGCCAACATGGCAGAGAACACTTGTTTTGCTAATCTTTCCTCTCCCATTCTATTTAAGTGACCATACCATCTGAGATTAGCTCTGCTAACGCATTCCTGGATGCTGACAATGTCAAGTTCTTTCCTAATATCCTCATTTTTAATAGGATATTGCCATTGATGCCATCTGTTCACGTCTCTAATCTTTCTCAGGACTCTCATATCTGCGGTCTCTAGTCTTTGGTCAAGTGTTTTACTTCTGACCCAGCTCTCAGATCCATAAGTTAAAATTGGTTTGAACACAGTCTTGTATACAGCTAATTTAGTGTTCTGACTAATTTCTCTCTTATTCCATATGAATTTATTCAATTGACTTCCCACCATACCAGCTTTGCTGATTCTGTTGTCTATTTCTATATTTAGTTTACCATCTTCAGTAAAAATTGTGCCTAAGTAGCTGAAATGTTTTACTTGTTCCACAGGTTCTCCATTCACAACACAGTTGACATTTTCAATGATTCTGCCTATTTTCATTGTCTTTGTCTTTTTATTGCTGACCTTCATACCATATCTATTACAACAGCTATTCAATTTAGTCAGAGAATCTTGCAGACTTGTAGCGGATTTATTTAGAAGTATAACATCATCCGCATAAAGCAAAGAGCTGACATTAATATCTCCAAATTTGATATCAGGTTTAATAGCACATTCCTTCATAATGTGATCCATATAGATAATGAATAACAGAGGGGATAATGTACATCCTTGTCTCACACCAGATTTAACATTAAACCATCTTCCTGTACTTCCTTCAATTCTAACTGCTGACTCACAACTCAAATAAAGACTAAGTATTGCTTGATATAATGCCCCATTGACACCATATAACTGCAGCGTATTGAATAGCTTCTCTCTTGGCACCTTGTCATATGCCTTTTCAAAATCGACAAAACTTAAATACAGATCTTTGTTATATTCCCATGCTTTCTCGACTATTTGTCGTAAAGTGAAGATCTGATCCTGACAGCCTCTATTTGGCCTGAATCCCGCTTGTTCTTCCACAATTCTTCTCAACCGTTTCTCAAGTATACTTGCATAGATCTTGCCAGGAACACTCAGTAGGGAAATACCTCTGTAATTCTCACATTCAGTTTTATTTCCCTTTTTATATATGGGTACTATGAGAGCTCTACTCCAATCATCGGGAATTCGTCCCTCTGTCCAGGCTTTCTGAACTATGCAGTGCAGCCACTGTAAGACTCTTATACCACCATACTTCAGCATTTCTTGTCGAATATCATCTACTCCTGCTGCCTTTCCACATTTCAAGCCTTTGATGGCTTTTTCTACTTCAAGTATGGATATGTATTCCTGACTGCATGCCTGGTCAGTGTTTTTTATCACTGTGCTGTCATCACTGCTTGTTTCATTTAGCAGTTTTTCAAACTAATTACTCCATACTTCAAGGATATCTTTTTCTCCTGTTTTCATTTCACCTTTATCATCTCTAATTCCTTTTACAGCACTCTTTCCTCCATTCCTAAGCTTCTTCAACAACCTCCAGAATATTTTGCCACCTTCTTGATATTTATTTTCTATATTCTTGCCAAAGTCCTCCCATGACTTTTGTTTAGCTAGTTTTACACACTGTTTAGCTTTCTTACATTTGTCTCTGTATTCTGTAAGAGTAAAAGCTGACTTATTTGCCAGGAACTTTTGATATGCTTTCTTCTTTTCGTTCACTGCCTCTTTAACTTCCTGTGTCCACCAGGGAGTTCTGATTTTTTTATCCTTGCACACAACCTCACCACATGCCTCTCTGGCAGAATCAATCAATGTTTCCTTCAGAGTTTGTCACTGAATCTCCAAGGTTTGATTCCTGTTCTCAAACTCTTTCATTTTCTTTTCAATAATATTTCTGTATTTTAGTCTACAGTTCACATCTGAGAGCTGCTCAACTTTTATTCGCTTTAAAACTTTCTTACATGTTATTCTTTTCAATATGAAATTCAATTTTATCCTGCTCAAGACTAAATAGTGATCACTTCCAATTTCAAATCCTCTGTACACTCTGGTGTCCTGCACCAGGGAGAGAACATCACTATCAACAATAACATAGTCAATGAGACTTTTCTTATTCCTAGCCTCTTCTCTCCATGTGAATTTGTGCACATTTTTATGTTGGAACATGGTGTTAGTAATAACCAGTCCATGTCCTGAGCAGAAATCCAACAGATATTTGCCATTATTATTAGCTTTGCTCTTTTCTCCAAATTTTCCCAAAATATTTTTGTATGTATCACAATCATTTCCTACTCTACTATTTAGATCCCCAACAAGGACCAACTTTTCCTTTTTCATTGTGTCAGTTGCTTTTTCTAAAGCCTCAAAAAATTCCTCCACTTCTACCTTAGTAGAACCTTCTGTGGGACCATAGGCACAAATAAGTCTCATTGTCCAGTTCCCCATTCTCATATTTGCCCACATTACTCTACTTGAGACTGACTGCCATTCAAGAAGATTAGCCTCATATTTTGTGTTGAATACTATGGCTACTCCTTCTTTTCCTTGATTGTCATTGCCTGAATATAACATTTTGTATTTATTGCTCAGAAAGATCTCACCAGTTTTGGTCTTTTTTGTTTCAGTCACCCCTATTATGTCGATCTGGTACTTATCTAATTCCTCAGCTAGCTCCATTTCTTTGCCATTCAGGCTTCTTACGTTGATAGTACCGATCTTTAACTCTGGTGATGTTGAGTTGGGGTTTGTTTTCAGATTTGTTCCAGTAGCTGACTTTTCGCTGTTCGCCCTGGTTCCCTGGCGAAAACAACGGGGGCCTTGTTTAACCGGGCGACGCCCCAGCCGGCATGAAATTTTGTCATGTTGTACCATCATTTTTTATTTTGGTTTAACCAATAAGAATAAAATTTGGTCGGCTAAATCCCAAATTGCCAGCCCATCCTCGTTCGTTCAGTATCAAAGTAGATACCCAACAGGGTGCACCACGAGAAGGTGAGGATTGGACATTAGGTCAGAAGCCCTGGTCGGTTCTCCGCATTCCTTTAAAGGCTATGTGGAGGTCTCCTCTCAGTTATACAGCTTTGACCCTTAAGCACCCCCAGAATATAAGTAACAATATGCAATTTCATTAGTATTTGGCTGTGCTTATTTGCTTATTCCAGTTTAAAAAATCAAAAAGCCTCCCACCCCCACATGTTGAACTTACTGGAATCAGCATATAAGCTTTTGGGTATAGTAGCTTGAATGTCTCTTCACTTCTTTCTTATTGCTGATTTCTGTGTTGTAACCTGAGAAAGTGATGTGACATTACTGACAGTGAGTGGATTGAAAAGAAGTATTATGTTGATTAATTGCATAAAAATCTTAACTTCTTGAGAAAATGCTAATACAGTTGACTCTCACTATAGCAGACTTATGGGGATCACAGGAACAGTTTGTCATAGTGGATAGTTCTCTATGATATTCTTTTAGCATTGCATTGTATTGTTACTTTGGTCTAGAACGTTCAGTAGTTTTTTGTTTTATAGCAATGTTTTCTATAGCAAGAGCCAACTATACATGTTGCCATGTCCAGCATGGTTTGACTATTAAATTAGCCACAGATGTTATAGTAGTAATTTATAGATATCACATCCTGGTTTAAGCAGTCCAGTCTGCATTGAAACTTACAGGAGCAATCATCTTTAGAATTCTCAAAATTTCATTAACCTGATTGATTTCTTACACATCTTATTGGTGGCTGTAATACATCATTCTAACAACTAAGCTTAAGGTGCAGAAGGTTGTTAGTGTATTATTGGAACGAATAATTGTATGTCAGCAGTGTTGTTTAAGATCTTTACTTTGATACAACCTTGGAGGATTGGAACAGGCAGTGCTGTGGAATTAGTATACCCACAGGACAACAAGTCTTACATTCTCTTCTTTTTTTGCTAATGATCAGGTGATTCTTTCACAAGACAAGGAGGATGTGGAATACCAGAGGAAAATTGTTGGATACATAGACTCCGGGCTTAAAAGTCAGTCTGTTAAAAATCAAGTATCTAGTAGTAGGGAGGTGATAGTGTAATAATTCCTGAGTTAGAGGTGAGAACCATAAAAATCAGTGGATGCTTTCAAGTATTCCATGATGGATAAGTCTGGCCAGCATTAAGTGGACATAGTATTTCAAACAGGACAAGTAACCATTAGAACAATGAATGGTATTTTAGTCATAAGGTCTCAAGGAAAACTAATGTGCAGTATTTAGTGATTATAATGACCTATTGAAATAAGTCTTGGGTCCTCACTAACAGCCAATGGAAATGAGAAGAAGTGAAGATGGATTATTGTAGATGAGGTATGAAAGACACCCTTATGGATCATCTGAGGAATGTATATATTCGAACAGAAATGGAAATTGAAGAGCCTGTCATAGAGAGAGAATGGAAGCTTGTGCCTCAAAATTTAAAGAATGGGAGAAGAACAGTGACCATTGAAAATTATGAATTAGTTCAACACCCACATCCAGAAGGAATAAAAAAAGAAGACCAAGGGCTATGAGAAGAGGTACCATTGTGTGAGTTATGGAGATGAGGCTAACACTAAGGATTGGAATCTGAGAAGCAGCAGCCACTAACAAGTTGAAATGCCTACAAAAAAACAAGAATTGGATGTGTCTGTTTTATTCCTAATTTATGAAATGAGTTAAAACTTTTGTAAACATTTGTCCTCTTAAAGATTGACTAGATAAATTGCTAACATATATATATAGCTAACACAGTTTGTTTTTGTGCCTTTAGTAGTTGGGGCTGTCTTGATGAGATTGGCAACTTTTCTGCCTTTATAAAGGCAAAGATATATAAAACTGAGATCATTCATGAGAAACCTTAAGTCAGACAAACCTGACTTATGTAGCATTTTCTCTATAACATGTCATAACCAAGTAACTTGGTTTTATAGAAATCTATTTAATTCTGTGATAGAGTGGTTAATCTGTGTCCATATTTAAGCCAGTTAGAATATTAATTTCATGCTTGCATATTTCAGATCATGATAGGTTTTTTTTTTTTTTAAAGGCCAGCTTTAAGACTTAAAAACTGTCTTACCATCAGTAAATTTAAATATATAAAATTGCCTTACATTTGTGAACATTCTATCTTTAAACCTTCATGTCAGCAGACAAGAATCACAATCATGATTCTAGGTTTATTTTAGGACCTTAGACTTTTTATTTATTTTTATGTGAAACCCACACATAAAATGATGAAAAGTTGGGGAGAGCTATCAGAAGTAGAGCGGATGCCGTGACCTTGCAAGAGGACTTAAATACACTGGCTGAATGGATAAATGAGTGGGGATGTGAATTCAGTGTTGTGAAGTGTAAGGTTTTGAAATTTGAGAAGCAAAGATAGGGTGTAGAGCTGATCAGCATGGAGACAGTGAACATGTTTAAAGTGTGGTATGATAAACTGGGTGTGTAACAGTGAGACCTCCTGCAATGAGCCTTCTGACTCCATGGAGGTTTAATAATAAAAATAAAGGGCTGTAAACCTAAGAGCATAAGGATTAGTACCATGGGCAGGCTAAGGACCTAGATAATCCACAAACCCTTCTCTAGAAACAACACCTGAACTTTTCCACTTCAGGTCTTCAGTAAATAGTGTTGGTATGGGATATGATTTACACTGAGTATTGAAATTCAAGATGCCAATTCGATATTGGCAAAATATCTTTATTTGTATCATGTTTTCTGAAGATGTCAATTCAATATTGGCAAAATATAATTTTTTTTTTTAGTTATTGTGGCATCAACATTGTATTTACTTTTTAAAGTACTAAATTGTACAATAAATGACATTACAAGGTTGAATGCAAGACTGATTTGCCTAATCTCATACACATTATGTCCCATGCCTCCTAGTCTGTAACAGTTAAAGACTTCAGAAATATAACTTAAATCTACTAGCCAGAAAAAATGTTATGATGACAAAACAAAGTAATATAATACAGTCTTTAATTCTCACTGTATATTACATATAATTATACTGAAGTAAGCTTTCCTTTAAGTGGGTTTAAAATGTATGTCACAACACATTTCATCAAAACTCAGTTTGTGTTTTCTGTTGTTTATTGTTCATAATGATGGGTATGAATTTATGTAAATTATCCATGAATAATAACTTAACAGGGAAGACAATAAAATTCATGAAAATTGAGTGTGGAGCCAGACTCACTTTGCACAATGCACTGTCACGTGATTCGACTTTTTTAAATTGTATTAAAAATAGTCTGCAGACTTATAGTTACAATGCATATATGATATAAAAAACTTACATATTTTCTCACGCACTTCAAGTGCAAGATTTACTGTTTTCAAGTCAAGTGCTGTAACTATCACATGCAATGGCAGCTCATTTTTATCATGTCATGACTGAAATGAAAACTAGAAGTGTTTTCACTTGGTTAGACTATAATAAATTTAGTTTAATCCTTTATCCAAGTGTGAGCAAACAAAGTTTACGCCTGAAAATATCTTCAGGACTGAGGCAAGGTGGTGCCTTTGTTGGTAACTCGTAGCAAAGGTGGACCAAGCTCTCATCACTCCTTGTATCTTCCACCATGCAAAGCACATCTCCTTTCGGACATGTATAATGTTATGCATTAAGGGAAGGGCCACTACCCAGACCTGTTTCAACCTTTATTGAGGTCTCGTCAGTGGGAGGCAGACCCAGAAGTGGTGACACTAAGGCAGAAGCAATGGAGAGAGGTCATATCTACTTATACGAGTTGCCGACTGAGAGCTTGGTCCACCTTTGCTACGGAAGCACCACCTTGCCTCAGTCCTGAAGATATTTTCAGGTGCAAACTTTGTTTGCTCACACTTGGATAAAGGATTAAACTAAATTTATTATAGAAGTGTGACCTATATTACTATGAGAGAAATAAGAACATTTTTGGCTTGAAAGCAAATACAATAGATTCCAGTAATTGGGGCAGCTGTTTATTTGGGAAACAAATCTAGACTATAACCCAAAGTTGCTTTGCTTATTTGGGCCACTTTGCTGCTTTATTGTGACAGTGGCTGTAGATGCCACATGCATAGTGAATTGCATAGATAGTGTTGCTGTCAGTCAGCACTGACAGAGTAGAGAGGACAGTGTAACGACTGTATTTACAGTGACTGCTAGGTTGCGTTCTTTTGATTAAAAAGAATTTTTTTAATCAAAAGAACAATTTTTTAATTTTTTTTTTTAGTAAAGTAACAGTGTAGTGATTTAAATTTTTATTTTTTTTTTATAAGGCCCTGTTAAGATGCCAAGGAAAGATCTAATAGTGGATAAAATTGCCTTATTTGATAAAATAAAAAACCAACTGTCTAACCCCAGTCATCATCAGCTGGCATGGATAACCGGTGTTCCAAAATCTACAATTGCATGTTTGCTAGGCCAGCAGGACAAACTGTGAGAAGAATGGGCATCATGTGATGGACAACAGGGAAAATCTCAAAAACAGAAGTGAGAAGGTAAGGATCCAGACGTTGAGGAAGCTCTCAATCAATGGTTCTCTACTGTAACTGGATGAGGTGTGCATATTAATGGTCAAATGTTAAAAACAAATTGGAAGAGTTAGCTAGAAAGCTGGACCATGTGAGCTTTAAAGCTACAGATGGTTGGTTATCATGATGGAAAACCAGACATGAATAAAATTTGAGAAGGACAGTGCTGAACAGTGGAAATCAACTAAACTACTTAAATTGCTGCAGAAGTTTAGTCCTGATGAAACAGGTGCTTTACCGTGCCATACCAGATGGTTCCCTGAGCTATAAAATTACAGCTGTCAGGTTCAAAAAAAGCACTGAATCGCTTCCTAACTTTGTCACTTCTTAACATGTTAGGAAGTGACAAAAGGAAGCTATTAGTTATTGGAAAAAGCATCAAGCCTCGATGCTTTAAAGGACTTAGAATGGACAGTTTACCAGTTCTGTATTATACCAACAAGAATGCAAGGATAACTTCTGTTATTTTTCAGGAATGGCTAATGAGTTGGGATGCAGAATTGAATTCTAGTAGCAAGGCTTATACGTTGGTCATACATAACTGGTAATTAGTTTACGGAATTAACGCATATAAAGTATATTAATTAAAGGCAACTTTAATGAATAACTTCTATATTTTGGCAACGTCACGTTGCCATCTTCAGGAACATAAAGATATGGTATGTGCACGCAGGCACTAACAAAAGCAAATGAGGAAGAAAGCAAGAAACTAATATTGTTCCTAAAGTCCTAATGGTGCCCTCTGGTAGGCTAATTTGGTTGTCTTGGCAGTTGGGCTGAAGTTCTTATAATGTAAGTCTCCCAAATTTGGGGTAGTTTCATGCACCCAAATTTGTTGAGGTTAGGAACGTTTTTTAGAGCTGCTGATGATTCCTTGAATAATCTTTCATATTTAAACTTGCTGTGGTGTATTATTTTTGTTATCTTCCAACGAATTTTATGGTGGGTACCTAAGGCATGGTCTGCTAGCCCAGAGCGGCTGTACTGGTGAAACCGGATGTAGTCTTGGTGTTCTGAAATCCTGATATTTGTTGTTCTGCCTGTTTGGCCAAAGTAGGACAATTTGCAGCTGCAAGGGACCTGGTATACATCAGGTAGGTCTAGGGGAAGTGGTTGATCTTTGGTAGAGTGGATAAGGGATGCCAACTTTTTATATGGTCTGTAACAAGAAGTAAGGTCATATTTTTTGAGGATATTGGTTATTTTCTCAGAGGTGCCCTGGATGTAGGGGATGGTGATAGATTTGGTGTAATCTTTATTGGGGAGGGGGGTCGTGGTTTACTGGTTTTAGTATTTTTTTGGGGTTATAGCCATTGGCTAAGAAAGTGTTGAGGATGTGGTTTAGTTCAGTAGTTAGGGCCTTGTCATCTGAGCAGATTAATTTTGCCCTGTTATATAGTGTTTTTATAACCCCATATTGTTGTGGGGGGGGGGGATTGAATTGTGCAGCACACCCTCAAAGATTGTTTGCAAAACATTCAACTTGAATTTCTTCCTGCTAACACCATGTCCCTGGTACAGCCACTGGACATGGGAATCATAAAAAATTTGAAGATATTGTATCGCAGAAGGTTGGTACACTACATCCTTGAAACAATAAAGAAAATCTATTGACATCATCTTCAATGGCCAAAGAATTCAGAGCAAAAGTTACCATTTTACAGGCAGTATAATTTGTTGCAGATAGTTGATGAGAAATAACCAGGCAAAACAATTCTAAACTGCTTTGTTCATTGTGATTTTAAGAATTCAGATCAGAAAATGCCAGATATGACTGATAATGAAATCATTTTGGAACTGCAACACATCAGAAACTACTGAGAGATTTTATGTATTGACAATAGCCTTCAATGTTACAATGAAAATTAAAATTGTGAGGATGCAATTGTTGAACAGATCGCAATAAAACACCTAAAGACAAGGAAAGTAATGAGGATGACACACCTGAACACGAGCGAGTGACTAACTAGGAAGCAAAGTCCTTTATCTGAATTAGATACCTGTGCTGATTTCGTACATTTGCAGTCTAGAAAGGGAACATGTCATAAATTTCTCCAAAATAATTGTTAGGGAAAATATGCTTCTTTGATAGATAAAAGCATGGTTAACAAAGGTATACTGAAAGTTTGTCTATTTTTAAACTTTTTCCATAAAATTTGTGATAATTATGGCAGCTGCTTAATTGGGACAAAGTGTGCTAATCTCAGAATCCACTGTATATATTATTATTTTGATAACCTCCATGGAGTCAATAAACTCAATCTAGGAGACCCACTCAACCAGCAACATGTCTAGCATAATGAACTTCAAAGTTATTTACATTCCTTGCATTCACAATGCACTCTACTTGCCAACAACTCTCCACGTAAAAAATCTACTCTCGCACCCCTTCTTCGCCACATCTTTATGCAACTTCCAGGGATGGCCTCTCGTTCTTAACATCTGCTCTTTTTATAATTCCTTCTTTATTAATCTGATAGAATCCCTTAACTTCTCTAAGGTCTCTATCATATCTCCTCTTTTCCTCCTATCCACCAGTCTCTGTAGCCCACCTTTCCTTAAATGCTCCTCATAATCAACACTCCAGAGTTCTGATATCACTTTGGTCATTCGTCTTTGGACCCTCTCTAGTATTTCCACATCACAATGAAAACTAGCTGACCAAATCTGAGCACAATCATAGGCCAGCTTTTGCAATATACCTTTTGAACTTCAACTCTCTGTCTACCATCACCCCAAATCCCTAGCCTCATCAATTTTATGCAATCTAGTAGCATCAGTATGTAATCTTTTCATCCCAAAGTGCATGTTTATTGGCTATTGCCCTCTCCAGTTTTGTATCATCAGCAAACAACTGAATACCTCCTTTTTAAATCATTCTCTGTATCATTAATATACAAAATGAAGAGTAGTGCCCTAGTACAGAGACTTGCAGCACTCCATCAGTCACCTTCATTTGCCTTGATTCACTCCACCATATACTGGTGTCTGTCTCTCATCCCCCATCTGCACCACCAGTTTCACACCAATTCCTATTTGTTTCAAATTAAATAATTTTCCATGTGGTATTCTATGAAACACTTTAATAAAGTCCAGCAGTATCATGATGTAGCCATTTCCCTTATCCAATTCTGCTGTCACTTTATTATGAAATGTGAATAATTACTAAAGCAGAACTTATTTTTTACAAAGCCATGCTGCCCACCCATAGAATATCATATTCCTAACCATCCATTAATGAATTTAACCATATTTTTCAACTTTAACCACCAGTCCTCAGATACTATTTGGTCTTTAATTTGCTACTTCTGTACTGGAGCCTCCTTTATGTAATGGAACTATCTTTTATTATTGTTGTCTACTGTATATTGTTTGTAATGGAACTATCTTATTCTCTTTCTACTCCTATGGAACCTTGTCAGAGCTGAGGCTTAGATTAAACAACTTTGTCAGAAGCATTGCCACTTCCCTTGCACATTGTCATAGCACACAGGTTGACATGACATCCAATCCCATTGCTGTATTCGCATTGATATTTATCAGTATGCTGAGCACATCCAATTTGTCTATCTCAATTCTCTCATCAATCTGTCACATCAATAATTGTCAAGTCTCCAATTGAAAGGTACATCCTTGCACAGTAATTAATTAGTAGTTCACCTCTATGTTTACAGAGGTGTTTGTTGTTTCATGTTGAGAATGGTGCTCTGTGAATTTTTAGCAAAAAGCAGCATTCTTGGTTGTTCTCCTCTCCATAGTTCTTGGAACTTCATTTGTGGTATTGTTTGGTATGATTTTGTCTGTGTATGATATTTTAATTTTACTCACTGTAGGATGGGGGGGGAGGGGTCTGTAGTTTTTGAAAAAGTGATGCGTTGATTTCAGTGTCTTTATGCTTCCTAAGATTTTTTAAATTCTATTTTATTTATTTATTTTTAGTGTTAGAATAAGAGTTAATTTTTAGAATGAAATTCACAAACACTAATGGGATTGTGTAGTATTTTTAGTATGAATGCACTGTTTGCTTGGTGACAGTATTTGTGCTACTCGTGTGAATGTTTTTGTATCAGGAGGAGTAATACATTGATTTCACTGGCTTTTAAAGGTTAGCTTTTGAGGGAGAGCTACAGACCAAAGATGTTTAATAGTGCATTGTCAACTCTTGGTACATCAGGTTACCTTTCAATGACGGCATGCCAGAGGTGCTCATTTTTGTCTTCTTATTTTCTGTTAACTGTTGTTGGGATCCTCTTGATTGTATAGTAATACCACATCTTATGATACTTCATTTTACAACACTGCACTCATAAAACACTTTTCATTTATTACAGACAAAAAAAATAAAAAAATACTAGCTGTAGTGGTTGTAGGCAGTAAATGGCGCTGATGTAGGTGATTGGTAGTAGAGGTTCTGTGTAGTAGTGGAGACAGAATTGTATAGTAGGTGTCCTCCAGCGATGAGTCTTCAGACTCCTTGGAGGTCTCATGAATAATAATATGATTCTTTAGAGAAACTTTTGACATTAAGATTATTAACATATAGACATGTTTACACAAGAATATTATATTTTAATTTGCCAAATATTTCAGTCTAAAAATAACAGACTATCTTCAGTGGCTACATAGGAACAGTTTTTAACAAGGCGGAATATACAACAATTGATCATTCAAAAGTAGAACAAGCTGTGCGATGTTATATCGCTAAGCATTAAAGAGAGGAAAACATTTTTTTTATCAGAGTAATGATTAAATTAAAGATATTAATTCAAAAATTCATATAATCTTAATTTATAAATAACATTAGACTATCATCATCATCAAATTCCTGCCATGTACCCTCAAGGGGTGTACAGGATATGACAGTACTACATGAAAAAATTACATCATTACTAACTTCCTATCTACAATTTTCCTCCAAATCAGTCTGTTACTTGTCAAGACTCCAACATTATCAGATCTTATATTTCTATTGTCTAAGGCACTTTGAACCGTATCAATCCACCTATATCTTGGTCTTCCTCTGGGTCGTTTTCCTGCCAACCTGGCAGAGAACACTTGTTTTGCTAATCTTTCCTCTCCCATTCTATTTAAGTGACCATACCATCTGAGATTAGCTCTGCTAACGCATTCCTGGATGCTGACAATGTCAAGTTCTTTCCCAATATCAACTTTTTTAATATGATATTGCCACTGATGCCATCTGTTCATGCCCCTAATCTTTCTCAGGACTCTCATATCTGCGGTCTCTAGTCTTTGGTCAAGTGTTTTACTTCTGACCCAGCTCTCAGATCCATAAGTTAAAATTGGTTTGAACACAGTCTTGTATACAGCTAATTTAGTGTTCCGACTAATTTCTTTCTTATTCCATATGAATTTATTCAATTGACTTCCCACGATACCAGCTTTGCTGATTCTGTTGTCTATTTCTATATTTAGTTTACCATCTTCAGTAAAAATTGTGCCTAAGTAGCTGAAATGTTTTACTTGTTCCACAGGTTCTCCATTCACAACACAGTTGACATTTTCAATGATTCTGCCTATTTTCATTGTCTTTGTCTTTTTATTGCTGACCTTCATACCATATCTATTACAACAGCTATTCAATTTAGTCAGAGAATCTTGCAGACTTGTAGCGGATTTATTTAGAAGTATAACATCATCCGCATAAAGCAAAGAGCTGACATTAACATCTCCAATTTTGATATCAGGTTTAATACCACATTCCTTCATAATGTGATCCATATAGATAATGAATAACAGAGGGGATAATGTACATCCTTGTCTCACACCAGATTTAACATTAAACCATCTTCCTGTACTTCCTTCAATTCTAACTGCTGACTCACAACTCAAATAAAGACTAAGTATTGCTTGATATAATGCCCCATTGACACCATATAACTGCAGCGTATCGAATAGCTTCTCTCTTGGCACCTTGTCATATGCCTTTTCCAAATCGACAAAACTTAAATACAGATCTTTGTTATATTCCCATGCTTTCTCGACTATTTGTCGTAAAGTGAAGATCTGATCCTGACAGCCTCTATTTGGCCTGAATCCCGCTTGTTCTTCCACAATTCTTCTCAACCGTTTCTCAAGTATACTTGCATAGATCTTGCCAGGAACACTCAGTAGGGAAATACCTCTGTAATTCTCACATTCAGTTTTATTTCCTTTTTTATATATGGGTACTATGAGAGCTCTACTCCAATCATTGGGAATTCGTCCCTCTGTCCATGCTTTCTGAACTATGCAGTGCAGCCACTGTAAGACTCTTATACCACCATACTTTAGCATTTCTGGTCGAATATCATCTACTTCTGCTGCCTTTCCACATTTCAAGCCTTTGATGGCTTTTTCTACTTCAAGTATGGATATGTATTCCTGACTGCATGCCTGGTCGGTGTTTTTTATCACTGTGCTGTCATCACTGCTTGTTTCATTTAGCAGTTTTTTCAAAGTAATTACTCCATACTTCAAGGATATCTTTTTCTCCTGTTTTCATTTCACCTTTATCATCTCTAATTCCTTTTACAGCACTCTTTCCTCCATTCCTAAGCTTCTTCAACAACCTCCAGAATATTTTGCCACCTTCTTGATATTTATTTTCTATATTCTTGCCAAAGTCCTCCCATGACTTTTGTTTAGCTAGTTTTACACACTGTTTAGCTTTCTTACATTTGACTCTGTATTCTGTAAGAGTAAAAGCTGACTTATTTGCCAGGAACTTTTGATATGCTTTCTTCTTTTCCTTCACTGCCTCTTTAACTTCCTGTGTCCACCAGGGAGTTCTGATTTTTTTATCTTTGCACACAACCTCACCACATGCCTCTCTGGCAGAATCAATCAATGTTTCCTTCAGAGTTTGCCACTGAATCTCCAAGGTTTGATTCCTGTTCTCAAACTCTTTCATTTTCTTTTCAATAATATTTCTGTATTTTAGTCTACAGTTCACATCTGAGAGCTGCTCAACTTTTATTCGCTTTAAAACTTTCTTACATGTTATTCTTTTCAATATGAAATTCAATTTCATCCTGCTGAAGACTAAATAGTGATCACTTCCAATTTCAAATCCTCTGTACACTCTGGTGTCCTGCACCAGGGAGAAAACATCACTATCAACAATAACATAGTCAACGAGACTTTTCTTATTCCTAGCCTCTTCTCTCCATGTGAATTTGTGCACATTTTTATGTTGGAACATGGTGTTAGTAATAACCAGTCCATGTCCTGAGCAGAAATCCAACAGATATTTGCCATTATTATTAGCTTTGCTCTTTTCTCCAAATTTTCCCAAAATATTTTTGTATGTCTCACAATCATTTCCTACCCTACTATTTAGATCCCCAACAAGGACCAACTTTTCCTTTTTCATTGTGTCAGTTGCTTTTTCTAAAGCCTCAAAAAATTCCTCCACTTCTACCTTAGTAGAACCTTCTGTGGGACCATAGGCACAAATAAGTCTCATTGTCCAGTTCCCCATTCTCATATTTGCCCACATTACTCTACTTGAGACTGACTGCCATTCAAGAAGATTAGCCTCGTATTTTGTGTTGAATACTATGGCTACTCCTTCTTTTCCTTGATTGTTATTGCCTGAATATAACATTTTGTATTTATTGCTCAGAAGGGTCAAAGCTGTATAACTGAGAGGAGACCTCCACATAGCCTTTAAAGGAATGCGGAGAACCGACCAGGGCTTCTGACCTAATGTCCAATCCTCACCTTCTCGTGGTGCACCCTGTTGGGTATCTACTTTGATACTGAACAAACGAGGATGGGCTGGCAATTTGGGATTTAGCCGACCAAATTGTATTCTTATTGGTTAAACCAAAATAAAAAAAAAAAACATTAGACTAATGTAATTTAATTAAAAAAAAAATTGTATATACTGTGTTATCGTGATTAAATTTTCCCATATTTTTGATAAAGATATAGAGTAATTTGATTCAAGTTAGGGTGTTGCAGTAAGGCCTCGGCACTTTCTTTAAATAAATGTTCAAATTTATAGCGACATCTGTGTAGGAGGCGAGTCTTGGATCAGAGGATGTTGTGGCTTGTCTCTATTTCGTGTTGAGCCAATCCAGACTTATCGGATTTGTTGTGCTGAATGTATGATTGATGTTCTTGAATTCTTTTTTTTTATAGAGTGTCCTCTTTGTCCAAAGTAGGACAGATTGCAGTTAGAAGGAACTTGATGCACACCAGGAAGAGACATAGTTGAGTGTTTTTTCTTAGAAGAGGGGAAATAGGTGGATATTTTGTTAATTGGTATATAAGTGGCTGTTAAATCATATTTCTTCAGAATTCTTGAAATTGGTTCTGAAATCCCGGAAATATAAGGAATTGGAACTCAACATATTGAATCTTTGTTGTTTTGGATTGGCTTGTAAGAATCGCACAGATGTTGTGTCTCTTTTTGGAGAAGCCATTTAATTTCATGTGTTTGATAGTTGATAGTTCTTTCTGTAATTCACGAGAAGTTGAACAATTAGTTCTGGCTTGTCGGATTAAACATTTTATGATTCCTGTTTTTTGATAAGGATGATGAGCAAATTGTTTGAGAATATAACGTCCAGTGAAAGTGGGTTTTCTGTAAAGTGTTGTTGTTAGAATACCTGAAGGTGAACGGATGAGGAGGACGTCTAAAAAGGATAACTTATTGTCTTTTTCAATCTCCATGGTAAACTTAATATGAGGATGTAAGGAATCTCTGTTATGAGGCCACACTGAAAAAATGTCGTCTATATATCTCACCCAAAAGGATGGTTGAAGGAATATAGATGAGAACAGGACGTCTTCTAGATGTTCCAAATAAAAGTTGGCTAGAGCAGGTGAAAGTGGACTTCCTATGGCTGTTCCTTCCACTTGGTTGCCGAATTTGTTTCGACATAAGAAATATTCACAGTGCATCACGAAATCAAATAATTTTATAATGTCTTGTGGGAAGATGTCAACAATTGTAAAGTCTCTTTCAGAGGTATATTAGTGCATAAGTTTGGATGCAGACACGATTGAAAGGCTAAAAGCTCATTTCTCAAGACCCTAGATTTTATGGTCTACCTAAAATACACAAGACAGATATTCCTCTTCGTCCTATAGTGGATTGTATCAATTCACCTACTTATCACATAGCCAAATATTTAGCAAAATTATTGAAATCACATATAGGCAAATCACGCTCCTTTTTGAAAAACTTCTGATTTCTTAAATAACTTAAAAAATATCTCATTACAACTTACTGATCTTATGGTGAGCTTTGATGTAGAATCTCTATATACTAATGTACCTCTCAAAGAGACTTTACAATTACTTGCTGACATTTTCCCACAAGACATTATAAAATTATTTGATTTCGTTATGCACTGGATATTTCTTATGTCAAAACAAATTCTACAACCAACTGGAAGGAACAGCCATGGTAAGTCCACTTTCATCTGCTCTAGCCAATTTTTATTTGGAACATCTAGAAAACGTCCTGTTCTCATCTATATTCCCTCAACCATCCTTTTGGGTGAGATATAGAGACGACATTTTTTCAGTGTGGCCTCATAACTGGAATTTCTTACCTTTTTAGCCAGAATCAATTCCTTACATCCTTGTATTAAGTTTACCATGGAGATTGAAAAAGACAACAAGTTATAATTTTTAGACGTCCTCCTCATCTTCAGGTATTCTAACAACAACAGTTTACAAAAAACCCACTTTCACTGGACGTTATATTCTCAAACAACCTGCTCATCATCCTTATCAAAAAACAGGAATCATAAAATGTTTAATCCGACAAGCCAGAACTAATTGTTCAACTCCTCATGAATTACAGAAAGAACTTTCAACTATAAAACATCACATGAAATTAAATGGCTTCTCCGAAAAGAGTACACAACATCTGTTCGATTCTTACAAGCAAATCCAAAACAACAAAGATTCAATACGTTGAGTTCCAATTCCTTATATTTCTGAGATTTCAGAACCAATTTAAAGAATTCTGAAGAAATGTGATTTAACAGCCACTTATATCCCTATTAACAAAATATCCGCCTATTTCCCCTCTTCTAAAGATAAACGTTCAACTATGTCTCTGCCTGGTGTGTGTATCAAATTCCCTGTAACTGCAATCTGTACTACTTTGGGCAATTGGACGCTCTATAGAAAAAAGAATTCAAGAACATCAGTCATACATTCAGCACAACAAATCCGATAAGTCTGGATTGGCTCAGCATGGAATAGAGACAAGCCACAACATCCTCTGGTCTAAGACTCGCCTCCTACATAGATGTCACTATAAATTTGAACATTTATTTAAAGTGCTGAAGTCTTACTTCAATGCCCTAACTTGAATCGAAATGACTGTATATCTTTATCAAAAATATGGAAAGTTTAATCAGGATAACACAATATATATATATATATATTTTTTTTTTTAAATTAAGATTATTATATGAATTTGTGAATTAATATCTTTAATTTAATCATTACTCTGATAAAAAATGTTTTCCCTCTCTTTAATGCTTAGCGATATAACATCGCACAGCTTGTTCTACTTTTGAATGATCAATTGTTGTATATTCCACCTTGTTAAAAACTGTTCCTATGTAGCCACTGAAGATAGTCTGTTATTTTTAGAATGAAATATTTGGCAAATTAAAATATAACACTTGTGTAAACGTGTCTATATGTTATAATACTTTTCATTTATGCCAAATGTCTATTTATATGAAACTACATTCATTTATATGACAGTTTTAGTGACATGACGCTGCATTGAATTAACCAGTGCACAGCTTTCATGAACTGTTTATTTATAATATTGTTGCTTGTTGCATCTTTATGTGCTGCAGTATTTCACTGTGAATTAGAAATTTTTTATAATTATTTTATTTTATTACTGTTAATAATGGCAGATAAACTTCAAAGCAAGGGTGCACATTGTCAATGTGATAGTCTTATTGCTGAAGTGGAAAAACTTTTAATGGTGTAGATTGATAACCTGTTGGAAGTTTTTCCGCTTGGTTATACTATAAATTAAAGATACCAAGAAATTATATACGTGGTTTAATCATTTATCCAAGTGTAAGCAAACAAAGTTTGCACCTGAAGTATTTTCAGGACTGGGGCAACTCGTATATCGAAGCTAATGACTTCACATCACTTGCCTTGGTATCCCATAATGCAAAGCACATATCATTACAGACATGTATAATGCTATGTATTATGAGAGGGGTCACTACTCAGACCAGTTTTGACTGCACCACGCCTCTTGCAGTGTCCAGAGCACTCCTGTCAGTCGTTGAAAATCTGAGGGAAGAGAGTGTGATTTCATGCCAGACCATATCCATATCTGCAGCAGATCTCCAGGGTGAACAGTCCCTAATCGATAGAGTAACGTAGATAAGGAAAGTCAGCAAGACTTCCCTTATCTACGTTACTCGTAGATAAGGGAAGTCCATAATCTCGGAACAAGGATTGACTCTGAAGACTGGGCCGGTTGGGCTAGAATCCGAAGCGGGTGGCACTGCACTAGGACTGGGCGAAACTCTCCAGTGATGGAATGGTTGAACCCAGACTAGCAAAGGTCAAAACCGGTCTGGGTAGTGACCCCTTCCCATAATGCATTATACATGTCCGTAAGGATACATGGTTTGCATTACATTATAGGATACTAAGGCACTTCTATATACGAGTTGTTCCAGTCCTGAAAATACTTCAAGTGCAAACTTTGTTTGCTTACACTTGGATAAAAGATTAAACCAAGTATATATAATTTCTTGGTATTTTTAATTTATAGATTGATAACCTAACCAGTTGGTATCTTTGTTTGAGGGGAGTGATATTGATTTCACTGACTTTTGAAGATCAGGTTACCTTTTGATAACTGCATGTCAGAGGTGCTCGTTTTTGTTTTCTTATTTTCTGTTAATTGTTGTTGGGATTCTTCTTAATGATACAGTAATACTATACCTTACGATGCTTCACTTGACAACAGTCCACTCATACAATGCATTTCATTTATGACCAATGCCCATTTATATGACAGTTTTAGCAACATGATGTAGCCTCGAATCAACCAGTGCACAGTTTTCACAAACTCTTATATTGTTGCCCACTGCATCTTTTTGTGTTGTAGTGTTTCACTGAGAAATATAAACTATAATTATTTTATTTTGTTACTGTTAATAATGGCAGATAAAAATCAAAGTAAGGGTGCAAAGTCTTATTACTGAAATGGAAAAACTTTTAATGGTTTAGATTGATAACTTAACTGGTTGGCGTGTTTCTTTAAGCCAAGCTATTTAGAATGACTTTCATGTTTGCGAAAATTATTCTCAATTTTTATTGTGTGTAACTGACGTAAAGTAATGCTTTACTTATGTGATTTATACACGCATATAACTGCTTAAAAACATTTCATAATTTTTAAGCAGTTATATCTACAAATGGGTAAAAACAAAAAGACAGTGATTCACTATGTTCACAACACAAAAAGATACAATGATGGTCTGGAACCTAACGTGTCATATGATCAGGGTAAGCCTGTATTTCTTTACTTGGAAGCCCCCCCCCCCCTTTTTTTTGATGATTCTGTTCTGAATGCTCAACATTTTACGTGTCTTGGCACATGCAAAGTAAATATTATGAAGAATATTTGCTCTGTAGGTTTGTTTTATGTTGTTATTATTATTGCAATGTGTTTATTATTGTTGTTTATTTTGATAATGTTATATCGTTTCTATTATTGTTACATGTTTGCTGCATGGTGGTATTATCATTTTATTTATTTATTATTTTTTTTAAGGCATGATATTGATTTCTTATCTCAGTGTATTTTCATGTGATTTTGTTGATTTCTTTGTTATCAGAGACCAGTAGCTGTTTACTTGTACCAAAACTATTCAGCATGTATGGTGTAGAGGCTATTGATTTCAGTAGTATAAGAAAATGGGTTAGCAAAATACTAATGGAGGGTCCACCTTCAAATATAGCCTAGATTAGAAAGGCCACAATTGATGACATTCAGAGAAAGATGGTTGAATGGATTTATCAAGATCACCTTGCGACTGTTAGAGACCTATTTTAAGCTTGGGTATTCTTAATACTAATCAGAAATGGAAAGTAAATCATCTCTAAATCATCTTCTGCACCAAAAATTCAAAATCTTCTTTCCAAGCCAATTGCAAAATTCTTAATGGCTTTGAAACAGTGAAGAGATTATTTTTATATAATGTCACCTTTTAAATCCAGGTGACATTTCAGTAAGGATAAGTATTGAAAGTTATATTTGGTCTTTATCAACTATAATTAACACAAAACATATTTAGATTATAAGACCATAGGTTTAATGCACATATGTACAAATTCGTCGACTAGTTTCTCTAGCAAAACTGACTTGTCAAGTTTGTCAAGACTAAACGGTGAAAAAACTAAAATGCAAAAAAAAAATGGAGGAATATAGTAACGGTTTACAACAGTTAGACAACAAAATTGGAAGGCACCGCATGACATGGTATACGTGAAGCGAGATACTTCAGTCATTATTATGTTATAAATACGCGTTACATAGTTTTTGGCGTACTGTAGTTCTGCTAAACTTAATGTGTTAAGATTTTTCCATATATCCTTTAATATTACTCCTTGGTTTCTATTAAGGTTGTTTTCTGTTTGTAGGACCACTGCAGCTTCTTTAAATATTCAACATCTGAAATCTTCCTCCAAATATGGCACTGAGCTGTTATCCCAATCTATAGCGTGGTTTGATTTGAAGTTGAGAAGTGATGCGCCAAACCTGAGGAGTCTGTTCTGTTATGATTAACGTCTCCGACATGTTCCTTCTGTCTAATTTCTAAGTTTCTTGAAGTTTGGCCTATGTAGGATAGTCCACACATACAAGGTATGCTATAAATATCTGCATATTTGAAAAAAGGTACAGTGTTCGTTAGGGGATCTTAAAAACTGTCTAGTGGTAGCAGTCAGTTTAAACACCACTCTGATGTTATGTTATAAGGCTTTAAAATTCTAGCTATTTTATTGGAGACTAAACCAACATAGGCTATGACAATGGTTGATACGTACTGAGTTGGTATACATTGTTGCTGGAGGTTGTTTTTATAGAGCATTTTATTGACTAAGTTTAGAGTTTACCCATTTTGAGATAGAGATTTGGAGATGTGGGAAAGTTCTGTATGTACGTCTACTTCGTCTGTGACTATGTTGTAGGCTCTGTTTCATAGCATATGGATGATGCTGCATTTTTGTGTATGATGATGATTTGAAGAATAATGGAGATACCATTCAGTATCTGCAGGTTTCTTATATATAGTAAGTTTAATATCTTCATTCTCTAGTCTTTTGAGAAGTATATCCAAAAAAGGTAATTGATGATTGCTTTCTACCTCTAAATTAAATTGGATTTTGTCATGAAAAGAGTTGATTTTTTCTAAGAACTCATGTAAGCTTTCTACTTTTTTCTCTCCAGATAATAAATACATCATCGACGTATCTCCACCAGACTGTTGGTTTTGGAGTAATGTTAGCTAGAATATCATTTTCTAATTTCTCCATAAACAAGTCCGCCCATGGTGGTGACAGGGGGATGCCCATGGCTAGGCCTTCTAATTGTTGATATACAATGTTGTTTGTATATCAACAATAAGAAATTGGACTTAAGACAGTGATTGAAAAGTTGTGTGATATCATTAGGAAAGAGTTCTTTTATAATGTCTATGACTTCTTCGACTGGTACGTTTGTAAACAAGGATACAACATCAAGACTTGTTATTATGTCTGTCTTGGAAAGCTTTACGTTCTTAAGTTTCTCCACAAAGTGTTGAGAGTTCCTTATGTAAGACTCTGTCTGATTTTTTCCTTTTAATAGGTTGGCGAGGTGTTTGACTAATAGATATGTGGGGGGGGGGAGAATCTGCCATCTATGATAGGACAGAGTGGAACATCATCTATGTAATTTGGGTGCACCGTAAAGGCGAGGTGTTATGGGATGCGAAGATTTTCTTCGCATCCCATAACACCTTTTTAACTTTTCTTTTTAACTCCTGAGGCCACCTCAGGTTTGGTGCATCACTTTTCAACTTCAAACCACACTATAGATTGGGATAACAGCTCAATGCCATATTTGGAGGAAGATTACAGATGTCGAATATTTAAATAAGCTGCAGTGGTCCTACAAAAACAACCTTAATAGAAACCAAGGAGTAATATTAAAGGATATATATGGAAAAATCTCAACTCATTAAGTTTAGCAGAACTACAGTACGCCAAAAACTATGAAATGCGTATTTATAATATAATAATGACTGAAGTCGTGCCGGCTGGGGTGTCGCCTGGTTAAACAAATCCCCCGTTGTTTTTGCCAGGGAACCAGGGCGAACAGCGAAAAGTCAGCTACTGGAACAAATATGAAAACAAACCCCAACTCAATCTCCAGAGTTAAAGATCGGTTCAACATAAGACGCCTGAATGGCAAAGAAATGGAGCTAGCTGAGGAATTAGATAAGTACCAGATTGGCATAATAGGGGTGACTGAAACAAAAAAGACAAAAACTGGTGAGATCTTTCTGAGCAATAAATACAAAATGTTATATTCAGGCAATGACAATCAAGGAAAATAAAGAGTAGCCATAGTATTCAACACAAAATACAAGGCTAACCTTCTTGAATGCCAGTCAGTCTCAAGTAGAGTGATGTGGGCAAATGATAATGGGGAACTGGGCAATGAGATTTATTTGTGCCTATGGTCCCACAGAAGGTTCTACTAAGGTAGAAGTGGAGGAATTTTTTGATGCTTTAGAAAAAGCAACTGACACAATGAAAAAGAAAAAGTTGGTCCATGTTGGGGATCTAAATAGCAGAGTAGGAAATGATTGTGAGACATACAAAAATATTTTGGGAAAATTTGGAGAAAAGAGCAAAGCTAATAATAATGGCAAATATCTGTTGGATTTCTGCTCAGGACATGGACTGGTTATCATTAACACCATGTTCCAACATAAAAATGTGCACAAATTCACATGGAGAGAAGAGGCAAGGAATAAGAAAAGTCTCATTGACTATGTTATTGTTGATAGTGATGTTTTCTCCTTGGTGCAGGACACCAGAGTGTACAGAGGATTTGAAATTGGAAGTGATCACTATTTCGTCTTGAGCAGGATAAAATTGAATTTCATATCGAAAAAAATAGCATGTAAGAAAGTTTTAAAGCAAATAAAAGTTGAGCAGCTCTCAGATGTGAACTGTAGACTAAAATACACAAAGATTATTGAAGAAAAAATGAAAGAGTTTGAGAACAGGAATCAAACCTTGGAGATTCAGTGGCAAACTCTGAAGAAAACATTGATTGATTCTGCCAGAGAGGCATGTGGTGAGGTTGTCTGCAAGGATAGAAAAATCAGAACTCCATGGTGAACACAGGAAGTTAAAGAGGCAGTGAAGGAAAAGAAGAAAGTATATCAAAAGTTCCTGTCTAATAAGTCAGCTTGTGCTCTGTGTAAAACTAGCTAAACAACAGTCATGGGAGGACTTTGGCAAGAACATAGAAAATAAATATCAAGAAGGTGGTAAGATATTCTGGAGGTTGTTGAAGAAGCTTAGAAATTGAGGAAAGAGTGCTGTAAAAAGAGTTAGAGATGATAAAGGTGACATGAAAACAGGAGAAAAAGATATCCTTGAAGTATGGAGTAATTACTTTGAAAAATTGCTAAATGAAACAAGCAGTGATGACAGCACAGTGGTAAAAAACACTGACCAGGAATACATATCCATACTTGAAGTAGAAAAAGCCATCAAAGACTTGTAATGTGGAAAGGCAGCAGGAGTAGATGATATTCGACCAAAAATGCTAAAGTATAGTGGTATAAGAGTCTTACAGTGGCTGCACTGCATAGTTCAGAAGGCGTGGAGAGAGGGACGAAATCCCGATGATTGGAGTAGAGCTCTCATAGTACCCATATATAAAAAGGCAAATAAAACTGAATGTGAAAATTACAGAGGTATTTCCCTACTGAGTGTTCCTGGCAAGATCTATGCAAGTATACTTGAGAAACTGTTGAGAAGAATTGTGGAAGAAAAGCTTAGTGAAAAACAAGCTGGATTCAAGCCAAATAGAGGCTGTCAGGATCAGATCTTCACTTTACGACAAATAGTCAAGAAAGCATGGGAATATAACAGAGATCTGTATTTAAGTGTTGTCGATCTGGAAAAGGCATATGACAAGGTGCCAAGAGAGAAGCGATTCAATATGCTACAGTTATATGGTGTCAATGGGACATTATATCAAGCAATACTTAGTCTTTATTTGAGCTGTGAGTCAGCAGTTAGAATTGAAGGAAGTACAGGAAGATGGTTTAATGTTAAATCTGGTGTCAGACAAGGATGTACGTTATTCCCACTGTTATTCATTATCTACATGGATCACATTATGAAGGAAAGTGGTATTAAACATGATATCAAATTTGGAGATGTTAATGTCAGCTCTTTGCTTTATGCAGATGATGTTATACTTCTAAATAAATCCGCTACAAGTCTGCAAGATTCTCTGACTAAATTGAATAGCTGTTGTAATAGATATGGTATGAAGGTCAGCAATAAAAAGACAAAGACAATGAAAATAGGCAGAATCATTGAAAATGTCAACTGTGTTGTGAATGGAGAACCTGTGGAACAAGTGAAACATTTCAGCTACTTAGGCATGATTTTTACTGAAGATGGTAAATTAAATATGGAAATAGATAACAGAATCAACAAAGCTGGTATGGTAGGAAGTCAATTGAATAAATTCATATGGAATAAGAGAGAAATTAGTCAGAACACTAAAATTAGCTGTATACAAGACAGTGTTCAAACCAGTTTTAACTTATGGATCTGAGAGCTGGGTTAGAAGTAAAACAATTGACCAAAGACTAGAGACCGCAGATATGAGAGTCCTGAGAAAGATTATAGGCGTGTACAGATGACATCAATGGCAATATCATATTAAAAACGAGGATATTAGGAAAGAAATTGACATTGTCAACATCCAGAAATACGTTAGCAGAGTGGTATGGTGGTATGGTCACTTAAACAGAATGGGCGAAGAAAGATTAGCAAAACAAGTGTTCTCTGCCAGGTTGGCAGTAAAATGACCCAGAGGAAGACCAAGATGTAGGTGCATTGATACGGTACAAAGTGCCTTAGACGATAGAAATGTAAGATCTGATAATGTTGGAGTCTTAACAAGTAACAGACTGATTTGGAGGAAAATTGTAGATAGGAAGTTAGTAATGATGTAATTTTTTTCATGTAGTACTATCATATCCTGTACACCCCTTGAGGGTACATGGCAGGAAATTGATGATGATGACTGAAGTATCTCGCTTCACGTATACCATGTCATGCAGTGCCTTCCAATTTTGTTGTCTAACCGTTGTAAACCGTTACTATATTCCTCCAGTTTTTTTGCATTTTAGTTTTTTCACCATTCAGTCTTGACAAGTCAGTTTTGCTAGAGAAACTGGTTGACGAATTTGTACATATGTGCATTAAACCTATGGTCTTATAATCTAAATATCTGTTTTGTGTTAATTAAAGGATAAGTTTAATTAACAGATAAATATCTGTTAATTAAAGGATTTTGGCAAGAATATAGAAAATAAATATCAAGACCATATAATTTATGGTTAATTTTTTAAATGTATTAAAACAAAAATTAACCATAAATCATCTAACACAACTATACATCAAAAATAATGGTACACCACATACAATTCATCAGACTGCCCTTAAAATTTCCATCTTGAACAACTATTCCACATCCAGCTTTTATAGGCAGACTATAGTGTAACTTTAGCTTCAAGTGACTTTTATTGGTCCATAACACTGATGAAGAATTAAACAAGGAAATGATTGTAGACAGTGATAAAACAATGTATTTCATAACACCATTTTTCTGTATTATCATTCACAGCTAACATTCAGCCATTCATTGTCACAGTGATGGAAGCTTAGCTTTTTGGCATTTATTTTGCCTAATTTTTTTCATTTAAATGGCCCAACAATAGTGAAGAAAGAGGGGAAAATTTTGTCATAATGTTAAATCTTTTTGTCAATAAAAATGGAATTCTAAATAGGGGGAAAAAAAGAATCTCTCAAGTAATATTAAACCCAGGACTGGTTTAACAACAAAAATTATTACTTCCTTGGAGGCATACGCTAGTTAGACATTAGCATATGCCTCATAATTGTTTACATACAGTCTAGTTTGAAATTGTTGCGAGTTGAAGTTTTGATTGTTACTTCCCTTGCTTTGTGAGAATTATTTACAATGCCAAATTTATGGTATTCAATGAATTTTATTCATTGCCCTTGCTCTGTGAATGTGCTATAATTAATGTTATAGCACATTCACAACAACCCAATTTTTTATATGATTTACACTCACGAAAGGTTGTAAGCCTATAGCAAGTTAAGGCAGGCTAAGAATTTTTTAATAATTTTAAAAATTTTTATTTGCAAATTTATTACAAACTTCCTTTTAATTTCGTATTCTATTTGCCAAAACTGGAAGGAAGAACTAACTGAAAATCAAATTTCATTAAATTCCATTCAAGCAGTGCAGAATAATTATTATCATTTGAAACATTTTCCAGTAAAAATGATCCAGTTGAAGTGAAAATTAAAGTGCATGGACAGCTTGTGTACTATCCTAAGTCTCAAATTTTATTAAATTCTATCCATCCAAAGAAGAGTTATTAAATATATGACATGCTTGCAGACAGTCAAACAAAAATTGTGGTGGCTTGATAAGTGTTTGTACAGATTCTAAATACATTTCAATAAAATCAGTTTTATCAGAGTCCTGGAATAACTTGATTATTATGAATGAATTCACATAACAAATCTAATACGTGCTTATGCATTTACATAGAAGTCTGAGTGTAGCTAACTATTCTTTAATATCTGTATATAAAATTTAAGTATTTCTGATTTTATTCAAAAACTTTTCAAACGTACTATTTTTAGTTTGTCTTTTGTGCATTAACAAATGCAACTGGTATTCCATTTACAATTATTTTTTTATTATTAGACCACCAGGGTGTCAAGTATTCATTCAGGGAGGCATCACTCACACCAGCTATCATACTTTCTTATAAAGTTATTCACACTAGATGCATTCACTAATTCAACAAGCAAGCTGTTTCACTTGCTCACGGTTCTAAGAGAAAAAAACTAGCTCTTTCACTGCTTTCTTAACTGCACTTAAACTTAAATTCTGTGGATGCCCCCCCCATCCTCTCCCCACCTTCCATATAATGAAAAATGTTATCAACTGATATCCTATAATGCCCTCCCAAAAGTTTATAGACCTCTATCATATCATATCACACTTCTCTTTTCTGTCTACTAGTGTCCAGTCCACATATTCTCAATCTATCATTGTAATCTACATTCGATAATCCCAATATCATCTATGTATCTCTTTCTTTATTGCTGAAACTCAGGAGACCAAATGTGGTCGTATCAAAGCATTGTAAAGAAGAAAAGTTACTTCCACATCCTTGCATGTCAGTGTTAGTTTTAATATTGCAGCTATCCTCTGAGTTGTATTTACAATTTTTGTTATGTGACCTTTGAACTTCAACTTTCTAACTAGCATAATTACAAGACCTCTAGCCTCATCAGTTATTGGAGTACGAAGCATAATCCCACCAATAAAATATGATGTTTGATATTACATCTGCCAAGGTGTATGACTTTATATTTACTAAATGTAAAGCTGATATCCCATTGAACTGACAGCCATTATCCTTGGCCCACACTTCTACCCTATTCATATCACCCTGTAAATGCTGTATATCAGTGGCATCTCTGATCACCCTACCTACCTTTTCATCATCAGCAAAAAACTGAAGATTTCCTGTCAACTCCTTTCAGTATCATTAATCTATAGATTAAACAATAGTGGTCAAAGGACTGATCCTCTGGGCATACTAGTGGTCTGTTCCTTCAAAGTATATCTTGTTTGTCCACCCATTTTTGTGTAAGAGCTTACCAGCTTCTCTAAAATCTTTGCAATGACCTCAGAGACACTGATAGGTCGATAGTTAGACACATCAGTTTTTGCCCATTCATGTGCAATGGGATTATCATACATTCTTTCTATTCCTGTGGAATCTTTTCTGAGCTAAGATTCAAATTATACAAACATGTCAAGGTCCTAGCCAGTTCAGCTGATATTCCATCTGTTTCAGTTGCCAAATTCTTATTCAAGTTATGCAACAGCTGTAGAACCTCCTCATGCACCTCTAGCTCTTCATCCAGTGGTGGTAGCACTGTATGTTACATACACCAGGTTGATAGATCTTGGTGACATGAGCACTCATTATTTGAACTACCTCATCTGGTTCTGATACTAGGATATCATCTGCAGTCAGTAAAGTTATTCTTCCATATTAATTTTTTCTTTTACTTGCAGCATAATGATAAAATTTTTTTGGGGTTGCTTTTAGCCTGCGCAGCTAATTCCTTTTCACATTCCAACTTAGCTTTCTGTTTAATACTCATAACCTTTCTGGCCTGAACTTTATATATTTCATAACTCTCCTCACTCTTATTATCATGATCTTCCTTCCACATCCATTTCACTCCCATTCTATTTGTTCTTGAAATTCCAGGGACATAGTCATATATTGCACCATTTAATCATGTTTTCAAAGCTTCCCATGTACTGCTGATATCCTTCCCGTGTCATAATTTCCAGATTTGTAGTTTTGTATATAACCTGTCCTGATTGGAACATCCATATAATTGGCTACTTCCCAGATCAGTATGGCATGATCATTGTCACTAACTGGTGGCAAAATAGTCACATCTTTAACTGAGACATCTTCAGACGCTATGATCAAATCTAACATTATTTTTCTTTTGAGTTGCTTCTTTCACATGCTTCATGAGAAAGTTGTCAAGCAACAGCTCAATAAATTCTCTTTTATTCTTATGAGTTTTCTCAGCTTCCCAATCAATATTCAGATGATTTAAGTCATCCATAATAATAATTACTCATTTAGTACTCATTAGGGTAATTTGGTGGTGCATTTCTTCGTCACCAAGAATTGGACTTCCAGGTCTGTAGCAACATCCCTATTTCACCCTCCACTTAATACTATATAGCTCCAAAAGCAGTGCTACAGTGGTCATTATTACCATTATTGCTTTCACATGTTTATATTTTAACTAGACTCAAGTCATGATATTATTAGTAACATGATGTCATTCCTAAAAATACTATATCCTTTGCACTCTGGGGATTGCACTCCATTACTCTGGGGATTTTTCAAAGTAAGCATTTTTTTTCCCCTTTCAAATATTTGCATTGATTTTGATGTGTAGTTTGTGCTAATAAGTATATTTCGCTTGAAACTTTAGAATTTATTATTCAGGAGTAAAATTATATGAAAATGTTTCACAAAATTAAAGGCATCTTATAAATTTCAAAATATCACACACTACTTTACAAAACCTCTTTTCATTAGGTAATTTATTTTGATCTCAACAAAAAGGCAGGCCTACTATTGTCATTTGATAAACTACTGTAAACTATGATTGCAGTCAATCACAGTATACTGATCTTAACAGATTATCTTTTTAAAAAAAAAAAAAAAAATTCAAATATAGGGAAGTCTTAGTCATACTCAAACAGTGAGATTAAAAATAGATCTAAGATCAGCAGTTATGCTGAAATCATCATGTGAAACCATCAGAAGACTGCTGGTCTGATATCATAGTTATTTGGAAGCTGGATATTGTGTAGTTTAGTGTACTTTCAACCAATTGGTGCAGCTCAGTTTACTAAACAAACTCAAACTATGTTTGTAATAGGAATGATTAGAATTACATTTTTATTTCATGATTCACAATCAATAATATAACTGTAGTTTTTTTGTTGTCATCATTACTACTTGCAACACGAGCCTTTCTTTTTAGAAACTGCTTTTAGACAAACCACTGATGACCTCAATTCCTGGTCTTCACTTTCTGCCATTGCCCTAATTAAAATTTGAAACATATATTACAGTTATCTTTTAAAATTTTAAAATACATAATTAACCAGCTATTGGATGAAATACATCAAATACTTCACTTTATTCATGTTATTTTAATGTTATTTCAATTGCAATAGACACTTCACATCCTTGTTTTTATGATGTGTAAACAACATTATGGCTTGTTTAGTGGTTCAGGAATATGTTAAAAGACACAAAAGTATCTTGCACCATGAAATACTAGTTTACCAACTACATGAACAAGGGAACCAAACATGCCTTTCTGCTAAAAGTTTAAATAGTGTGGGTCCCTTCAATGGAAGACATTCCTGCCTGAACAAGACATCTTCAGTTTTTCAGGATTGTTCAAGTAAAAAACACAAGTAAGTACTAAAGTTTTGAGTAGCTAAAGTTTAAGTACATTGATCAGATCACAGATGAAGGCTGAACTAGTGATTATAATGGGTGTCTGCTTACCATGATTAAATGGGACCAAAAACACATTATAGTGAGCAAATTTCATAATCTAAGAAATGGGAACCAGTCCTCTTCTCCCTCCCCTTCTCACCCCACCAAAAAATCATTGAAAGGTTGCTTTATATTTCTTTTATAATGAAACATTATACAGATGGTGTTCTAATAAAGAATATTTTTTAAAAAATGCTCTTTATGCATCCTTTCCTGTTTTTTTTTTCAAGCAAATATATATGTTAAATGTAGCTGAAAAAAATTATACTTTCACTATAAAAAGGTGAAATTTTTAACAGAAAATTCAAATGTGCAACTTGGATCTTCTTAATTCAGATCAGAAAATTTGGTCCATGCTTTCTCACAAACATTTCTGCAAACACATATAATTTTCATGTTTCTCTGAAAATTACTTAAGTAGTGTCTTTTCTTGGTGTTTATAGAGTCTCATGCATGCTTTGCAATCTCATGGTATTTGTCCTTATGATATCTTTCACAGCTGATCATGATACAGGGTGTTTCAAAAAGAATGGCCCAATTTCAAATAATTATATTTAATAATGAAAATGCCTAGCGGTCATCATATCAAACTCTGGACCAAGGACGTTCACATGGTTTGTGGTCACAGAGATTACAATGTTCAAATAGGGACATTCTTTTTGAAACATCCTGCATATTAAATCAGTGTGCAGTATCAGCCATTTTCACCTTTTCGGTTCACTAATTTTCATTTTGAACAGATTCACCTGCATCACATCACTTTTTTTTTGTGTGTGTGAGTGGGATATTATAGGTAGCTAAACAGTTAAAAAAATTATATTAAATCTTAAATTATGATTCATTTTTTTAAAAATTTTTTATTAAGTGAGCTTTAGTAGCTCACTTAAGAATAAAAAATTGTTCAAATGGTCCAAAATCTTAAAACACGCATCTTTTGTACTCTATGAATGTATCCTTGTGACTGAGTGTCATGCATGATGTGTTAATAGAATGCTCTGTTCTCTTTTCACAAATAATTTTGTTGACTTATCTGTTTCTTTTCTGAGTATCTGAAAACCGCCTCAGCAGTTTCTTTTTTGTAAAAAAAATTCAATAAAATTTCCTCCCTTGGTTTAAACACTTTTATGGAGCTTTCTACCTGGAAGCCTTTACTAATGATAATATCTTCCAGTTAATTATGATGCACATCTATTTGTACTGAAGTATACAGATTCTTTACTGATAGTGTTATGTGCCTCTAGAATGTTTTATTGAACCTCTTTTTTGCTTCTGTACTGTTCTCATGATATATGTTATTACAGGGTGGCCATAAAACAACTTTCTCTCTTTGGAGGCATCTATAGCTAAAACCAATAAACGGAATGAGACCAAATTTTATATTGAGACTTTTGAATGCATGGGGAGAGGATTTCCGCAAAAAAAAAAGGTTTAGTACCAAAAGTCGCCAATAGGGGAAATTTTGCCCCCCTCCCTCCAAACATGGAATGGAATGGTCAGCTCATTCTATTTCTGTGCTGACCATCCACACACACATGCATTCATTACTATTTTCAAAATCTACTCATCTTATACTGTGTCTCACTGAATTCCCTGGCCCACCCTGTTTCCCTGTCTAACTGGCATTCCTTTTCTCGCATTCCCCTCTCTATTCACAACTACTCAGTCTCACCTGGTCCACTCTACTGCTCATTTACATTATCTCTGACTTCCACTGATACCTTATTTGCATTACTCACTGCACCTTCTTCCAGCAGCAATCTTTCCAAATAACTCGCTACTCACTCCAAACCATTCAGATGCAGTCCATCCCTGTTATACAGTTCCATTTGTCTCATATCATGGAGCAAATTACTGCCCTGTAAAGCACTCATTCTATCATATAAAATAGAGCTGGAAAAAATTCAGGAAATTTTTCAATTAGGGATGTTTTTTGTGAGGATAGAAGGCTCAAGAAATGAGTGACGGATGATGACAGAAAGAGGGAAATAGTGACAAGAGTTTTGAGGCAGTGTGGTGTGAGGTAGAGGTCCTTTATTTCTGATATTTAGCTGGATGTTGCTATAGGAATATGGAGAGTGGTGTTGAAGAAATGAATAAGTAACTTGGATTAGTAAACAAGGGAAGGGAGATCATTATTGGTGATTTTAATTATGGCAGTATAAATTGGAATCGAAGAGATAGCATTTAGAAATGAGGAAAATGAATTTCTTGAGTTCGAGAGAGAGAGCTATCTTGGGTAGATAACATTTTTCCCAGTTGATGAGAATGACCATGAGCTTGTACAGCCACCACATGTTCCATATACAAAAGGCAGGGCTTTTGTTCGTTCTAGTCTGAAATAGAGATTGCAGGGATTTTTTTTTTCCCCTTGGGGTTTTCCTCCCATAAAACAAGCAATCCAAATTGTGAAAACAGTTATTTGACAATATGTACACGCCACTAGCATTTTTGGTCTGTGAGTGGCCGAATGCATGTTATAAGGCTTTAATTGAACCATGTATGCAAAAATGATTTCGTGAAGATGAAAAATAAGCAAAACATGATGAGTAAGACAGATTTAATATACCTTGTCAGTTGTTCCAAGACCTCCATGACGTTTATTCCTTCTTTGACACTAGTTTCCATGAATTTGATCTCGTAATTCTGTAAGCACATATATTAAAATAATATGGTTATTTTAAATTTCTAAATAGCAATAGCAACTCAGTAATTTTGAATATATTCATATTCAAAATATGTTTAATGAAAGGGAATAAGTATAATATGAATATGAATGTCTTAAAAGAATTGTTGAAGGAGGTGAAAAGAACATGGTGATAGAAATGAGCTGAGAAGGCCTATGATTGTAAATAATTAAATCCACAGGACATGTAGAATGAATGGCATGGATGTATTATTATTGTATTCTCAGGGATCTCCATGGTCATGAAAAACTTGTACTAACCATTATTTACATGATGCCTATCATATTTCTCTTTGAATTCATTCACCTACAAAACACTCACAACTGCAGTTTACGACAGCAGTATTCTTGTGCTTGTCAGCATGGATTTATTAAATGGAGGTCGTATTTTATCAACTTGCTTATGCAAGGTGACTGTATTGGACAAGGGAGATGCATATACAGTGGTATACTACAAAACTGAAGTATGCCACTGCATGTACAGTGGTGTACTTCAGTTTTGCAAAGGATAGATTGTCACGACACAAGAAGGTAACTGAACTGGAGCAGAGGGGATTGGATGATAGATTGTGGAGTTGGATAGGCAACTGGCTCTCAGATAGGTATCATCAAGTTATGTATGGGGGCATGGTATCCTGGAAGAGGAAAGTCACTAGTGATATGCTGCAGGGGTGGGTGTTTTTGGGACCATTGTTATTTAATTTGTATAATAAGCATATTGGGATGGGTTTAACTAGTGATATATAACTGTTTGCAGATGATGCAAAACTGGAGAGAGTAATGTGGAATAAGGAGATATTGTGGCCTTACAGGAGGACTTGTATACATTGTCTAAGTGGGAAACAGTACGAAATTGTCAGTTCATTGTTTCAAAGTGGTTTCTGAAATTCATAATAATTAAAATTATAATAATGGAATAACTCGCGTAAAAATATTATTTATTAGTAGAATTTTCGCCCGAGTATCACAGGCATCTTCATTACATGTATAAAGCTAATTAAACAATAACTGGCAATTCTGAAAATTCTACTAATAAATAATATTTTTACATGAGTTATTCCATTATTATAATTTTAATTGTTATGTCTGCTCACGGTATTTCTTTACTGAAATTCAGTAGACAGCAACAGAATGCAAAGAATACACTTGGTGAGGAAATTTTGGAGGAAGTTGAGGAGACGAGACCTTGGAGTGGTGGTAGACAAGGATCTGAAGTTCAATGGTCACATTTCACAAGTTGTGAAAGTCATCACATTAGATTATGGCAATGATGCAGAGGATCTTAACATGCATAAATAAGCAGTTATGGTTCCATTGTGACACATATTTATTTCCTTGGTTTTCATGGTGATGATGATATATTAGAAAGGATTCAGAGAAGACTGACTAAGGTGGTGACTAGTCTTTTGGGCATAGGATATGAGGGCAGACTGAGGAATTGCAATTTGCAAAGGCTTTGTGAATAAGGAGAGAGGTTGTTACTGGGTTAATGTGAAAGAAGTTTTTCATAGAATGGAAGAAGGGATTCACAGACAAAATTTTGCTCAAGTGTGAGCAAAGGCATAAGGAGCAGGTTCTGTGCATGGAGTGGAGAATACATGCCTGATGCTGTGGTGAATGTGGATATACGGAATGAGTTTAAAGCACAGTTTGATGAATTTTGTGTGTAATGTAATGGTGCATACCAAATCAAAGCACTCCAGAATCAGGGAGTTCCTGGAGAATATATGGACCTCCTCCAGGAAATATACCACACTGCAACAGCAACAATCCAACTTCACACAAGTAGCAATAAAATATCAATTGAAAAAGTGTCTGACAAGGAGACTCTCTATCACCCAAAATCTTTACAGCAGTCCTTGAAGAAATATTTAATAATATAAACTGGACAAATCTTGGTATAAAAATTAATAACAGAAACTTAACACACCTAAAATGTGCAGATTATATCATAATTTTTGCAAACACTCCAGAAGATCTTAATACAATGATAGAAGACTTATATCATGAAAGCAGAAGTCTGTCTAAAAATAAACAGAGAAAAAAACTAAAATCATGTTTAATCATTTTGTAACACCAGAAAACATAATAATAGAAAACAATTTCTTGGAAAGAGTCTCTTCATATACATACTTAGATCATCTCATTGATCTAAACTGTGAACTCCAAAAGGAAATAAATAGGAGAGTTCAACTTGCCTGGAGTGCATTCAGAAAATTGAAAAGCATTTTTCAAAACAACGATGTCCCACTCTGTTTAAAAAGGAAGACATTTAAAGTGTATACTGGTTAAATGTCTTCCCTTTTAAACAAGTTTCACAACCAGTCATCACATATGGTTGTGAAACTTGGTCTCTAACAAAAAGCACTGGCAAATAAACTAGCAACTTTAACATTAACAACTCAAAGAAAAATGGAGAGGCATTACATTAAAAGATAAGAAGTGAAACACCTGGATAAGAAGCCAGACTCGTATCACTGACATCATTCTTCATCATAAGTGACTAAAATGGAAATGGACCAGACATCTATCCAGAAGAGAAGATGAGCAATGGACCACCATACTAACGAACTGGATTCCAAAAGAAGGGAAATGAGGCCGAGGATGTCTTAAAAGAAGGCGGAGTGATGAATTGTCAAATTTTGTTGGGAAAATTTGGTCAACCATTGCCAAGAACAGAGAAAGGTGGAAAGAACTGGAGGAGGAGGAGGCCTTCATCCAGCAGTGGACAGAAAAGGGCTGAAAAGAAGAAGTGCATACCTCCCATGATGAATTTTTGGACTCCATGGATGTTTAGTGTTAATAATAACAGCAATAATAATAAAATCATTACTTTTTACAAGAATTTATGAAATATGGTCAGTTCTACTCTAAACTGTGATGTAATAAAATATTTGTCCAAATCTACAATTAGCATAAAAATTTTAGAGGTTAGTTTCGATAATGTTACCAAAATATAATATTTAAATAGCATGCTATATCCTTAATGTCTAGCCCACAGATACTGAATATGGTGTACACGTATTCAGCATCTCTGTGGGTTAGTGCATTAACTAATGTCATACTATTTCTTTGGTTAATATCTACCTTGGCAAGCCTCTGCCCATCTTCTGTTTTAACCACACTATGACCTGAAGAAAGTGCCATCGGTCGAAGATCACATTTATTGCCCACCATTACAACCGCTATGTTTCTGGTTGTGCAGTTCTAAAAATATAGGTGGCATTATAAAAATAGATACTAATCTATGTAAAATAAGATTTAAAAAAAAGGAAAAAAATAATAAAATTCACTTTTTAATAGAATGTTTTAGATTAAAATTTCAAAATGTTTTCAGATATATCACAATTAAACACAGAGAAATATTTGTTATCCATCAAGCCAGCAATGGCAAATGGAACATGTCAAGCATCTTACACTTTATATCTATTATTTCAATGGCACATTTCATATCCTTGTTTTGATCAATATGTAAACACATATTAATGGAACCTAGTAACCATATTAATGGTTACTAGGTTCCATTAATATGGTAAATATTATGTGCACACTTTTTTTTGCAAATGTTCATCACAGTCTGATTCTCTCTAGCATTCATGTGCTGAAATGCATTATTAAAATATCAGAGAAAAAAGTCCTAAACTAGTGTATAAATTTATTTGAATCCTTTGATAATTATCATGGGATATGATAATCATGTTTGTTTCAAATATAAAGAAATTATCATACTGCATTTTATTCTCAGTTCAGCTCATATGTTTTGACTTGTGTTTACTTGTGCTACTTCTTGATTAATTGAAATATGTAAAATTCTTTGTTGATAAATACAAAGTGATCATAAAGTTGTGCAATCAAAAGCTTGGATTTGTACCAACTGTTTCCAAATCATTATAATCATTCCTCATGCAGATGTCACCATCATATTATTACAAATTATTGGAGATGCTGAGTTCACTATAGCGTATACAGGTTGTTCTCAGTGTAGCTGAGAACAACCTGTATATCTTCACTTCCATAATGAACTGAAATGTTCATTATGGAAGTGAAATGTCTTTTCCCAGCTGCAATGAGTTTTCGTTTTGGAAAGTTATTTTGCTAATCATTTTTATGTATGTGTTACTAAGGAATTTCATGAGAAATATCTGAGTCCCTCAGAGGTCAATGATAATGAGATTAGTGTAGCATTTTTGGGAAACTGGATCTGTTGCAGATAAGAATTACTCTGGAAGACCCTCTGTTTTGACTAATGATAAAATGGATGAGATAAAGAGAGCACTGCAGTGTTCCCCCAGCAAAAAAAAAAAAAAAAAAGCCTCAGAAATCTTGTCATGCAATCATCAAGTGCTCAAAAAGCTGTGAAATCGTTATGCCTTCATCCATATCATGTACACTCAAGTCCATGAACTGAATGACCCAGATCTTCTGCAAATGGTTAAGCTCATTCATTAAAGAACATGGTATAGAGATGCTCGATACAGTTCTCTTCAGTGATGAGACCTGATTTCACCTCAGTGGGTATGTGAATAGTCAAAACAATAGGATTTGGTCATGTAAAAAATCCATACGCTTTCATGAAAAAAAAAAAGTTTTGCATTCTCAAAAAATTGGAGTTTGGTGTGCGATATCATGGCATTGTACAGTGAGGCCCATTTTCTTTGAAACAATGGGGAATAGTTCTGTCTACTAAGACATCATCACACAGTTCGAAGCACTCCTTGATGTCAGTGAACGCATTGTTGGTTCCAGCAATACAGTGCCATACGCTACATATCAAATAGTACCGTACATTTTCATTTTTTGCAAGAATTTTTCGGTGACTGTCTCATCTCAAAAGAATTGTGGCCTCCGAGATCACCAGATTTTTTCTTTTTGGGGGTGGGGAATATCTCAAAGGTGATATTTATCGGAATAATCCTCACACATACACACTGTATGAACTAAAAATGAGCATTTCAATAGTGATTGAAAACATCAGTGTGCAGGTGCTTCACAAGAGGCATCAAACCTGGTAAAAAGTGTGCGAGTTTACGTTCACGAATGAGGTGCCCACACATTCCTTGCATGATTTCAGTGACAGAAGCTGCACAAACTGCCCAGCATTCATCCATCCAGTCAGTCTTGTGTCTCAGCCATGTCTCTTCCTGCCCTCCCCTCCCCCCATTTTATACTTACTAAACTCTGCAGATACAATACCATGATATTATTATTTTGTTACTGACCTTTCACTCCTCCCTAAAGCTTCATCTCTTCAAATCTATATAACCAAATTTCAACACGAGCAGATGTGGTTTTATCAGTATGTCATATAATAGAACCGTAACATCTTTTTCTCTGATGATCAAAGTGCTTCTTGCTATTGTAGAGGTCTTCTGTATTGCCTCACTACTTTTGCAGTGTATTCCCTAAACTTCAGGATACACATTGCAGAATCAGAACATCTATGAGTAAGCGAATGGAGTGCATCTGTGAGAGAGGAAAAGGGGGGGGGGGTCATCTATTAATGAACTGCTATTTTCTGGATAGCATGAAGCATTTTTAGGGAAGTTTTTTGTGCACTACCCAAATGTGAGAAGAGCATTCTAAAGTTGCACATATTTGAGATTTGTATAGGATAAGCAACCATAAAGGTGAAAAGAAGTATTCTGAATAAAAAAGGGCATGAATTTGTTGGAGGTTGAGGGGAGATATGGATGTAACACATTTGTTCCATGTAAATCCATCTAAGAAGAGAAATCTGACTGTGTTGGGATATCTGGATATTAATAAAGATAAGAGGAAGTAAAGTCAGATCTTTCCTCTGAGTAATAAGACAAAACTATAACAGTGAAAAGGACAAAATTGTCCCTACTCCACACTGAAAAATGGTAAGGAGATCAATACTGGCAGTGACTATGGTAGATCTTGAAGCTGAAATATCTGAGCACCACAAGATTTGTCAAATGAAGAAGAACAAGAATGGAGCACACTATCATTAGAAAAGCTTGAGATAGGATTTGAGATCAGTATGAGAAGATCATTTATGTATAGGAGGAAGAGAACTGGTGAAAGTAGAAAGTCCATGATACTCTTGTATTGGTGGGACTGAAGAGAAGATGCTATCTACTGTGATATGTAGCAAATAGCCATATATATATATATATATATATATATATATATATATAGAGAGAGAGAGAGAGAGAGAGAGAGAGAGAGAGAGAGGAAACTGGTGATTCAGCTGCAATGGGTGGAAGGCATGAGATGGTGTGTAAGCCTCTATGCCAACCTGATCAGATGCCCTAGAAATGCCAAGACACACTGAGCATACAAATTATTATTATTATTCTACAGGCACCTCCATGAAGACCCAATCTATCATACCTTTCCTTGAACTCATTAACAGACAAAGAACTCACAACTGACTGGCAACCCATTCTACTCATTCACCACTCTCCAAGCAAAAAATCTAGTCCTCACACTCCTACATACAACACCTTTATTCAACTTTCAGGAATGACCCTTTGCTCTAGTCCCTATAGCCAAATGCTGAAACATTTCCCCTGCATCTATCCTATAAAGCCCTTTATGCAACTTAAATGTTACTATCATATCCTCTCTTTTTCTCCTTCTGCAATCCACGCATCTTCAATCTATACTCATAGGGAACATTTCACAGGCCACTCGCCATCTTGGTCACTCACCTCTGAATCCTCTCCACCACTTCCACATCCCCAAGAAACCCAGGGGGACTAGACTCGAGCACAGATGTAGGCATATCGAGGCCTTATAAACAAGAATTACAACTTCCTTATCTCTACTTGTTAATATGTTCTTCACTATCCAAGTAATCTTATGTGCTACCTTAGCAATATGTCCTCGAAATGTTGACTTTCTGTCTACCACTACCCCTAAATCTCTAGCTTCATCTACCATATAGATATCCTGGAGTACAGTGCCATCAATGTGATAAACAGCTTGTAATCTGTTTATCCCAAAATGCATAACTTTACATTTCTCGACATTAAACTGACACCCATTAACTTTTGCTTATACTGACAGCCTATTTAAATCTTTCTGCAAGCTCTCTGCATCACTTGATTAATTATTACTCTACCTAATTTTGCATCATCAGCAAACAACTGAATATTTCCTTTCAGGTTATTTCCTATATCATTTATGTATAAATTAAACAGCAATGGTCCCAGCACTAAACCTTGTGGCACACCACTAGTCACCTGTTTTCTCCTTGATTCTGCTTCTCCATATACCACTTTTTGATATCTGACCAGCAGCCACCCTCTTATTCACTTAACCAGCATCATATCCATCCCCATTTGTTCTAATTTGCATAACAGTGTTCCGTGTCGTATTCTGTCTTCACTGTATTTTGCAAAGGCATTTGCAAAATCCAGCAAAATCATGTAGCCATTTCCTTTATCCAACTCAGCTGTTACTCTATTATAAAAAGTTAGTAAATTATTAAGGCATGACTGACCCTTCGCAAAGCCATACTGACCCTCACACAGCATCATATTTTTATCTACCCATTCTTGAATTCTCTTCTTTACCAAGTTTTCTAGTACTTTTACCACAACGCCTGAGATACTGATTGGTCTATTATTTGCTGCTGTAGGCTTAGAACTTCCCTTATGCAAAGGAATAATTTTGCCCTCTTTCAACTCCCTTGGAACTCTACCAGAGCAGAGACTTAAATTAAACAGCTTAGTCATAGGCACTGCCAGCACCCTTGCACATGCTCGCATCTTTCACATGCAACCACTTCAACACAAAAGCACTGATGTGCTTTTGTGCTAATGTTTTTGCTTTCCCTGATATATGAGCGGCTCTGCTTAGTGGTGGAATGGGCCTGTCACTGAATGGAACCACTGCAGAGTTAAATGATTCTTCAGGACACCCCATTGTTAGGTAATATGAGCAATTCCATGAGTTTTTGGAGAAGAATTTCCACATTTAAACATACCTGCATAAAGATTGAAACAGGTCTGAGTAGTGACCCTTCCCATAATGCATAGCTTATTCATGTCCATAAGGATATGAGCCATGCATTATGGGGTACTAAGACAATTGATCTGAAGTCATTAGCCTCTATATACAAGTAGCCCAGTCATGAATGTAAATTAAAGATACCAAGAAATTATATACTTGGTTTAATTCTTTATCCAAGTGTAAGCAAACAAAGTTTGCACCTGAAGTATTTTCAGGACTGGGGCAACTCATGGTAAAGGTGGTATGACTTCACATCACTTGCCTTAGTATCTCATAGTGGAACCTATGAGATACTAAGCAAAGCACATCTCCTTGCGGACATGCGTACAAGAGTTGCCAAAAGGTATATGAAAATATGACTTCTACATTACTTCAACCTTAGTATCACCTCTGGGTCTGGCTCCCACTGAAGAGACCTCAATAAAGGTCGAAACTGGTCTGAGTAGTGATTCTTCCCATAATGCATGTCCGCAAGGAGATGTGCTTTGCATTATTGGATACTATGGCAAGTGATGTGAAGTCATACCACCTTTACCATTAGTTGCCCTGGTCCTGAAAATACTTCACGTGCAAACTTTATTTGCTTATACGTGGATAAAAGATTAAACCAAGTATATAATTTCTTGGTATCTTTAATTTATAGCATAACCAAGTGAAAAAACTTTCAACAGCCCAGTCATGAAGTTACTTCATGCACAAGCTTTGTTTGCTTACACTTGGATAAAGGATTAAACCAAGAATATAATTTCTTGGCATCTTTGATTTATGGATGTCAAAAAAATCATCCAATTTATGGATGATTTTTTTGACATCCATAAAATTTAAAAATGTATTGGGCTTTTTTATATTTTTTTCAGCTGTAAGGATAGAACGAGAGCACACGAAGTTTGATGGACAGAAAATGGGTTTTTTGATCGAGATGTAAAGGCTGTTGAGAAGCATTTACTAAATGGACGCTGGAAAGATTTTCCTAGAAGTGAAGGGAGAGGAAAAGAATCTTCCTTGGAAGTTTTGTAAGTGCAGAATGAGGAGTAGGTGTTTTGCACATCAGCAAACTCAGAGTGGTGAGTAAGGGAGAGAGAAAGAAGTAGGTTTTTGCACAGAGTGGTGCAATTGTAAAATGCACTGCTTGTGAATGTAGACAGTAAATGAGTTTAAGGTGTGATGCAATACACTTTGTGGATCCCTCCCTTAATGAGTTTCTTGACTTCACAGAGGTCCTTTAATAATAATAATAATAAAAATGCTGACAACCAAATCCTTCAATTTTCCATGCTGTACTCTTGACTTTTAGTACTCTCTATTTTTATTGTATTTATTTTATTATTATTATTTTTTTTGTAAAACTCCAGTTTCTAACACTGTTATCTCACATAATAACTTATAGCTTTCTTGGTATGAACATTTTATATCTAGCTGGCTTGATATCCAAAAAAAGTGGGTTCTTTAACTCTTGATGCTGTTTTTCTCCTGAACAGCTGCTTACTCTTTTTGAACCCAGATCTATCTGGCTATGAAATACTGTTCTGATATTAGGTGTGATAAGGCTGTCTTGAAAATCCTAACCATTCAACAGAAAGCTGAAGGTGTTACTGTTATAAATGCTCTGTGTATTATAAATACTATCATAAACCTCTCCTAACAGCTATTTCCAAGATTATTATTTAGGTGAGTTTATATATGTAATTATGTTTAAAACTTCAGCAGAAACTAATGATCAGTGAGTTCCACTCTGAACTAAATGAACACACACTTTCATCCTGTTCATGACTATGTACTGTCCAACCACAGATATGAAAACCTCAGTTGGCTCAGTGCCAAGAAGAGTCAAATCATGTTGAAGGGGAGAAAGAAATAAGGTGATGTATAAATTGGTCACCAACACGAGAAATCATTTGCTTTATACGTAAAATTTTCCAACTGTTATACAAGCAAAATAGTTATCACTTTATAAACTACAATATTCATAAAAGAGAAGTTAATTTTCCGACATGTAATAATAAACAACTCATCCCACAATACAGATTGATTACCCTATTATTGGAATGGATTCTCCTTCTGACATGCACAGAAGTGTTGAAGGGTCTCGCATCTGTGGGCGTACAGTAGTTTTCAGAAGAATCTTTTTTACTCAGTGTTTTATAGATATGACAACTTGCAGTTCAATCAAATGTGAATAAATCCACCCATGATATTCATTTATAGATACAGTGTTTTATAGATATGACAACCTGCAATTCAATCAAATGTGAATAAATCCACCCATGATATTGTATGATTACAGCCCCTTTTTTTGTATATAGGACTATTATGGAAATAATAATAAAAACAGTTTTTATGCTGCCCACTATTCATTTCACTTTGTTAAATGCAATAATTTCACACCATATCGCATAGGTTGAGGATTTGTGGGTTGCAAAAATTGGTTGATAGGCAGAGGAGGGGAGATATGATTGAGACATTCAAATTACTGAAGGGTTTCTATAAAATTAATTCAGAAGATATTTTTGAGAACAGGGCTGGTTGTGGGAGGACTAGGGGACATCCATGGAAACTGGGCAAAAGTGTGGTTAGTAAAGGTGTTAGAGCTGGGTTCTTTACTTTTAGAGTAGTGAATGAGTGGAATGCGCTCCCTGAGTCTGTGGTGGATGCTGTGACAGTGAATGAGTTTAAGGCGAGGTATGATAGATACTGTATGAATGTCAAATAGTTGTGATGAATATGATTTGGGGCCTCCCTCGATGAGTCTAATGACTCCCTGGAGTTGCCCGTAATAATAGTAATAATAGTAATAGTAATTAAGGAAAAATTTCAGCAAAACTTGAAGTGCATAGCCTGCATGTAATATGAAGTTTAGACTTCTGGTTTAAATTCAGTGTTAACAGCAATTTAAGTCACCTACAAAAGACATACCATTGAGATTAAACTTAGTAAGTTACACAGTACAAAAACAACTATAAATGATTCTTTATGAAGAAGTAAAGATTTTCAGAATTGGAGGATACAGAACTTACAGTTATGGCTTCCATCCAGTGGCGAACATGAAGAAAGGACTGTTCATTGGTGCAGTCATATAAAATTATAACTCCATCAGCCTTCCTGAAATAGGACTGCGTAATACTGCGAAATCTGTTGAAAGAAATTTATATAAAAACAATGGATTTTATTTTAGCTTCTTTCAATCAATTTCAACTCTTCTCCTAGCATAGAGTTGGAATTAAGAATATCTGTATCAAGCTTTAATACTATTGTGTTAATCTCTCTCTCTTCTAATCTACTGAGAAAGTTCCTGATCACAGTCACCAAAATTGTACCAGCAAAAAATATCACTGATGCCTCCATTACAGAAGGAATTGTAATGGGATATTTCAGTATTACATCATGGGCGCAGAAGGATAACATCATTGGTCCCTGTCACATAAAAGTAGCTTCAATATCACTAGCACTAAACTTCAATTTCTCATAGGAATTTTAATGTAATAGGGCTCAGTTACTGAAAAACTATGCACACTGTAATCAGCCACTAAAAGTCATGTTTACTTGTAAAAATAATGCCCTGTACAGCATGGCAAATTTTCAATACTGATCAAAATGGGATCACAAACATCTCCATATTCATCTTGCCACAGTGTTTTGAAGGTAATACACTGGAACTATATTTTCAACAGGAACAGATCTTTCCAGTTCTAAGTACATCTACCAGGACCAGACTAGTAGTGCAGAGCAACAATAAGCAAAAAAATAAAGAAAGTTAAAGTACATGGGGGCGGAAAAAAAAGACATGAATCTCATGACTGGAAAAATCCAAAACTTCACAAAAAAAACATTATTACTTGTGAATGACCACCAAAAAGAGAGACAGTTGTGGTAGTCAACTTTCCTGCCAGATGGCACCCAATACACTACCTGTAAAACAGCAATCTTCCCAACAAGGATGACCAAGAGAATACATACACATACTTTTATCAGATACAGCAATCAGAATTTTCACTAGTTTGGAACTGTAGTTAAGCAGCTAAACAGGAATTTGGTACAATCTCCACTTGTTTTTACCAATAAGCCTGCTAATCACCAGACTATTGGCATACTTCACTGGAAAAAAATAAATGCTAGTTTGAATAGTAATTGGCAATGTTAATTGCATTTTAGTAGAATTTTGTTTATTTTTGATAGCTTAGTGTAACTGGATGATTGTGGGACTTTGCAGGTTTGTTACTTTGTTACTTTGTGGAACTTACACTGAGGGAAAAAGAATGGTGATACGAATGAGATCTGCATGCTATGAAATATGAAGATAAAGCGTAACAAGCAGTCTCTTTACAAACACATCCTTTACACTATTAATTATAATGAAGAGCCAAAGGCTTCAATTCCGTGACATGAACTTATTTAAGTTAAGGGATATTATATCCCATATTGTTTCTTAGCCGAATAAGAAACTCAAAGAGTTTCATGCTGAATATAGAAACTATATAAAGTTTGGCGATTCCAAGCATAAGCAAATAACTGGATAGTGCAGCAACTGACCCTTGAAGGTAGTGCAAGCTGAGGCAACTCATGTAAAAGGTGGAGCAAGCTCCGATCACTATTCTTGATATTTACCCATAATGTGAACTTAACTCCTAGGAACTGTATTATTGTTCAACATTATGAGAGAAGGTCACTACCCAGACTGGTTTCGACCTTTGAGTGTAGTTATACTGAATATTTCTATATTCAGCATGAAACTCTGAGTTTCTTATTTGGCTAAGAAACAATATGGGATATAATATCCCTTAACTTAAATAACATCCTTTACACTTTTGCCATGCAGAAGATGGAGGATGTATTGTGCTTCTCTCATCTCCTGTAGTCTCTTTGTAGAGAAACTATACTGGAGATGAGAAAAGGTATGTAGAAAGTGAAGTATTTTGTTGGACTACAAGTTATCAGCAATCACAAACCAGATGGACAAAATGAAAGTTACTATAATGGCAGGTGAAAAAGACTCTATGAATCACAGAATGAAAGCAAGGAAGACTGTGGAAATCAAGAATATATGACTCAAGATATGAAAGCTAGACTATGGAAATCAAAGAATATATGACTGAAGATATGAAAGCTAGACTATGGAAACCAAATACATTATGAGGAAATGAAAGTGAGCAAGATATGGAAGTGAAAGGAAGGAATGTAGAACAAGAGGGAACAATAGAGAGTGAAATTGCTAGGATGCAAGATTTGAAGATCAAGTGGATCATAATGAGAAATAAAATGAGGAATATGCACAGTGAATTTATATGTTTGGTGGAATGGAATGAAAGAATACAAATGGACAGAATGAAGGAAAATAGGTTAAAAAAGTGATAAATAATTCAAGAAACCAATCTATGGAGATTACATTATTAAAGTGTCATGCATGAGAGTCCATAAGCTCTGTTTCTAGGAGCAGAAAATGAGCAAGATAATTGATGCATTGGATATGAGAAGTAAACAAGCAAGGGAATTAGTGGCAGTTGCGGGAACAAATGATTTGGTTGAACACAAGGAGAATGTAAGGATGGATATCAGGAGATTACTGAAAGGAGTGAAAACTAATTATGTGTAAGAAAGGTCAGTGTGTGGCCAAGGTATGACAATGATGAATTGAGATGGAGAGCAAGAATCATGAATGGCATATTAGCAGCTATATGAGGAGAAGGGAGTGCAGTTTGTGAGTGTGTGAGATCCATTTGAGGATAGATTTGTATAAAAGTGACAGATTGCATTTAATGGATTTGGTGTGAGTCAACTGGAGAGACTGTTGCTAGAAGGAGTGGAACAAGTAAGACTGAAATGCTTGTTAATGGAAATATAGTAATCTGCCATTTATCTTCCCTTCAAAACAATGACCCTCCAATTAACTCACCCTTGCAATGTTCACCAACTTCTGGCAGAGTACCATGTAATCGTACTTAATTATCTGATCCTACAATTATCAGAAATAGCAAGTTTTAATAATTGAAGGGTTGGGTTAATGGTGGATTACTGTAGTAGTAGTAGTAGTGTGAGAGGTGACGAGAAAACAGGAGTGCCAGATGGAAAGGGAAAAGCCATGAGTAAGGGTGGAAAAAATGTTGGAAGTAATAGCAGTGAATGAATATGTATGGGAATGGTCAGCATACAAATGGGATGGCCTGGGATGTAAGGAGGATTGTGAGTCTAAAGAAATATATGGAATAAGTGGCAATTTGGAAAGGGCAGGTGTGGGGAAATTGCAATTGACAGGCACCAAAGGTAAGAATGGTTATAGAACTAAACATAAACTGCTGTATTCATTTCAAATAGCCAGAGCATCAATCAGAAACATGGGAGAAGAAATTGTATCACTGATTGAGTTTATTTTCCCAGAAATGGTTGGAATAACTGAAATCTGGTTGGATGATGATATCTTGACAAGAATAGAAATGGATGGGTACAATTTTTTTTTGCCAAGAGAGGCAGGACAAGAAGGGAGGGGGAGTGCTACTGATGACAGCAGTGGAATTAATGTACATATAAGGTAGACATGAAAGAGGGAAATAGTGGTGATGGTTTTCAGGCAGTGTGGTGCGAGGTGGAGGATGACAGGAAGAGATATTTAGTTGGATGTTGCTATAGGGCGAGAATGTGGAGGGTGGTAGTGAAGAAATCTATAAGCAATTTGGGTTCATGGGCAAGGGAAGGGTGATCATTATGGGTGGTTTTAATTATGGCAATTTAATTGTGGCCTACTCCCTGTATATACAGGAATAAAAAGGCATTAGCTGATTTTTTAAAAAAGAGCCTGTGTAGCTCAGTGGATGTGGCATTTGCACACCATGGTGCTTGGCTGCACAAAGGAAGACTTGGTTTTGAGTCTAGTCAATGACTAGAGGAAATTTTTCTAAGCCTTTTTTTGACCGGTTCCCAAGTTAGTCGATCTCTGGCATGGGCAAGCAGATTTTTTCTCCCGGAAACTCGGGTTTTTCGTCCCGTAAACTCAAGAAAATCGACTGTAGAACCCACATTAAATACAAGTGTTAGGGTTAGGGGCCACGAGATGTGGCACCTGTAGAGCCGTCTCTCTTCACTGTGTGCTGCTTAATTAGCGATAGCCTTGGGCAAGCTATCTCTGATTGGGTACCAGTGGAGATTGAACTGCCCACTCAGTCTCCAAAAAGTTATATAGGGCTAAAAATGGCCTCGCCTACTCCCTGTATATACGGGAATAAAAAGGCGTTAGCTGATTTTATTTTATTTTTTTGATTAGTTTCAAAAGGAACAGATTTTATTTATTTATTTATTTATTTTCTTACAAAGGAGTAGTGTAGGGCAGAAGTGATTCTGCCAATTGTTTGGTGGGTTTCCATACAGGACTGTCTTATGCTATTTGGGATAGGAGGTTATTAGATTTGTGAATTTTAGGTCTGTGAACAACAGTAATTTGTTAGCATCTTTTGCATTGTTATATAGTCTTGTGTGATATTTTCTCTTTCAGTTTTAAAATTCTGATAATTTTACCTTTGGATTCCTTTCCTCTTACATCTCATGTAGTGCAGTCCTGCCAATATAGCACTTTATATTTATATTATGAATAAATATCTCAACCTCAATATCTCTGTTTGCACTTTTTACCACCCTTTCAGGTAATACATTCCATGTTCATACCACTCTGCATGCAAAAAAACATACTTCTTACTCTCTCACTCTACTCACTATATCTTTTTCAAGGCCTCCAGGGATGGCCCTTGTTTCTACCATATGAAAAATCTCCCCAGTGTCAATCTGATAATAACCTTTCAACTGCTTAAATGTCTTAATTTTATCCCTCATCAAATCTGAGCATAAAAATACTGTGTTCTAATCATAACTATACACAATGGAACCCCCCCCCCCCCACCTTTTATCTTTTGTGGTCAGTGTTCTCAATATTGCAGCAATTCTCTGAGTTGTCTTCAACCTTTGCAATATGTCCTCTGAATTTCAAATTTCTATATACAAATCCCCTCAAGATCTCTTGCTTCCTTCACTTCTTCCAGTATAACTCCAAGTGAGTATGAAGCATCCCATCTGTGGATCCCAAATTTCAAAACCTTGCATTTAGTTGCATTAAACTGATATCCCCATTCATTAACTCACCTTTCCAGTTTATTTAAATCCTCTTGAAGAGCTAAAACATCAGTACCACTACTAATAACCTTCCCAAGCTTTATCTATATCTTTTTCAAGGCCTCCAGGGATGGCCCTTGTTTCTACCATATGAAAAATCTCCCCAGTGTCAATCTGATAATAACCTTTCAACAGCTTAAATGTCTTAATTTTATCCCTCATCAAATCTGAGCATAAAAATACTGTGTTCTAATCATAACTATACACAATGGAACCCCCCCCCACCTTTTATCTTTTGTGGTCAGTGTTCTCAATATTGCAGCAATTCTCTGAGTTGTCTTCAACCTTTGCAATATGTCCTCTGAATTTCGAATTTCTATATACAAATCCCCTCAAGATCTCTTGCTTCCTTCACTTCTTCCAGTATAACTCCAAGTGAGTATGAAGCATCCCATCTGTGGATCCCAAATTTCAAAACCTTGCATTTAGTTGCATTAAACTGATATCCCCATTCATTAACTCACCTTTCCAGTTTATTTAAATCCTCTTGAAGAGCTAAAACATCAGTACCACTACTAATAACCTTCCCAAGCTTTACATCATCTGCAAACAACTGAATACCACCCTGCAGTCCAAATGTAACCCTTTCAAATGCTTTTGAAAAATCCAAAAAAATGACAGTGTTTGCCTTATCCTCATCCAACTGCTCCTGTTACTCTATTGTAAAAAATGACCAGATTACTAAAAACAACAGAGTCCTTTAACAAATCCATGCTTGCCTGCATAAATAATATTGCCCTTATTTGCCCAATTCTGTATACAAATTCTTAGCAATTTCTCCAAAATCTTAATCACAAAAGAAATACAAATTGGGGCTATAGTTTGATACATCCATTTTACCACCTCCCTTTATGCAATGGAACTATTTTACCTTCCTTCCTCCCTCTCTCCATGAACTTGTATAGCATTGTATGCTTTCATCAAACAACCAGGTTAATGGCAGTTCCACAGCACATTTCCTTAAAATAAGTCACAAAATTCTATCTGGTCCTCCTGATTTACTGACATCTAGCCTACTCAATATTTGGAATATACCTTCTTCATTCACTTCTAATGCTTCACCCCTCCCCCCCTATCCCTCCAGGAATAAACCTTGTTTTACCAAGGTGGAATAAAGTGATCATTAAATAACTCAAATATGTTGTATTCCTGGTCACCCGAGTTCAATCTACCATTTAGCAGGGTCTACCCACAACCATTTTTCTTCCTACTGGTCATATAGTGAAAAAATTCCTTGGGATTCTCCTTGGATTACAGTGCTAGTTTCCTCTCATTTTCCAATTTTTCTCTTCTTAATATACTAGTCATCTTCTTAGCTTGAGCCTTATATTACTCATGCAACTGTTCTCCACAATCTCTTTTTCATCTGAAATTCCTGTTTAATTTCTCTAGTCATCCATTTGGCTCCAAATCGCTTTATTTTCTTCACCTGAGGTATTCTGCATTGCTGATATCAGTTTTTCCTTAAGTATCTCCCATGCACTAATGACCTTTCTTCCTTCAGATTCTTTCATCCATTTGTACTGCTGCAAGCTGGTTTCTAAGTCTATGATAATTGCCTACCTTATAATTCCACATAATTCTGTCTTCATACTTCTACTCACTATTCATCCTCCTGGTCAGGACTACATGGTCACTCTCACCAGGTGGGGACACAAATGACTTCTCAGTCACACTCAGATCCTATGACTAAGTCCTAAACTCCTCACTGTCATGTTCTCTCCACTACGTGTTGCCTAATACAGTTGTTCCCTGAAGAAGTTCAAAAATTCAGTTCTCTTAGTATTGTATGCTGCTTCCTCTGTCAAGTTTATATTGATATAATTAAAGTCTCTCATCATGATCACTCACTTTGCACTTGTCAAACTCATTTGCCTATATATTTCCTGCTCATCACCATTATTTCTTGGTCAATAGCAATGATCACTCTTGTCCTATTATGCTTCTATTACACCATATACTCTAAGCCATTAGTGTAATTTTCACTCTAATTCTCTAACTTGAAAGAACACAATTTATTTCTTACCAAGAGTAACATTCCACCACTGTATTTACCTTTCCTACCCTGCTGAAATGTGCAGGGTAGGAAATAGCAATGATCACTTGGTCAATAGCGATGACCACTCTTGTCCTATTATGCTTCTATTGCACCATATACTCTAAGCTATTAGTGTAATTTTCACTCTAATTTTTTAACCTGAAAGAACACAATTTATTTCTTACCAAGAGTAACATTCCACCACTTATTTACCTTTCCTACCCTGCTGAAATGTGCTATATCCATCAATTTCTATCCTTGTTAGAACATCCTTCTCAGTTAACCAAGTTTTACTGATACCAACAATCTTTGGATCAAGAAAGTGAGTGAGTCAATTAATGCCACAAACTCATTCCCTTTATTTTTAATGCAGCTGGCATTTGTATAAAAAACCCAGTGCATTGCCAGTATTCAAACTGGTATTATACTCCCACCAGTGGCAGCTTGTACATAAGCACTGTAACACTGCAGCACCCCAAAGGAAAAAACAAAAAAATTAAATTTTGTTTGTGTTTATAAATAATACCAATGCTTACAACACTATATAAATGCAATACAACATGTTAAAGGTTACAGCTTATGTTTCCACATTGATTGAATAGTTAATAATTGGAATTGTTCGATTAACGCTTTAGATTATGAAACAAATGCACTGCAATCTAATGCAGTGCCAGAATTATCGCATTCAGCCAATTGTGGCTGGACTCACTGATATTCGTTTGTACTTGTCACTGCACGTAATAAGTGAGACCGACACTGCTCGTTGAGCAGTGTTGCTACAGATAAATTGTATGCTTGCACGTGTTATTTCTGTGAGATACGAAACTTTTATTATTGGTGTGTGTTCGTGGCGAAGGTGAAATATTTTTAATAAAGCAATTTTTTTAATATATAAATTTACTTATTAATAAATTGGTTGCTGATTAGCAAAAAATGAATTATTTTTCTTATTTTGTATATGCAGCACCCCCACTTAAAATTTTCACTGGCACCCACTGCTCCCCATATACTCCACCTGGCTCCACAATATAGTATACACCCTCTCATTTCTTAAAGGCAGGGAAACTGACCCAACACATTTACTAGAAAACAACAGTCTCTCCAAATTCCTGAATCCTTCTGTGTTCAAAAGTAATCCACTCTTGCATAAAGCTCTCTTCTATCCTCAAATGCACTGTGCATTCACATGTTCTGGACCTCTCTCTCTCTTTTCATGCATACCTCTCTTCCTTTCTTTCTTGCTATCTCATCTCATCTCATTCATTATCACTGCTGTTTTCCTTCATTCTGTATTATCATACCAAGGCAACACACACTATCCTCTCCCTGACACATTTCATTACAGGATATGTTTAGGCATTTCCACAAAGTGTGCAGAATTTGATCTTGATTCCTATTTAGGAATCAAGGTCTAATTCTCAGGTATATGTTTACAGTGTTTTATCTCATTTAGAAGAAATTTTCTTAGCATACATTTCAGAGAGCAAGGCTATCTTCTCACACAGAATCCTATTTAGGGTTCTACGTGAAAATACAACCTGGCTCTCTGAAATACATACAAAGAAATTTTCTTCTAAATGAGATAAAACATTGTAAGCATATACAAGTCCAAAGAACAGTTGGTTGGTGTGATGCGTATGTGTGCCATTGAACTAGATCTCTCTCTCTCTTATGAGCCATTATGCTAGGATGTTCTACTTCCCTGCTAGAGTGGCCTATGTAAGACTTTCAGCAGATATTTAGATTTTATAAAAATCTGGATATTTTTGACAAGTGGTTAGTATCATTAGGGAATGCAGATTTCTTGGATTTGAAGTGACTTTAATAACACTGAACTTCTTTAGCAGAGAAGTGAAGCAAGTGGAAATACCACCAAGATATGGTAAGCAGATGAAATCCTTGCATCTAGTACTGTGTTTAAATATAGTGGATTTATGTAAATCTCAGCTTATAAATAGCTTTTGGATATGTTATGAAATTACCATCAAAATTATGATAGTACTACAACTATTAACTCCTATCAGTAGTTTATCCCTAAATGAATGACTGGATTCTCCACCATGACAATGTGCCCATTTACACATCATTCATTGTTTGATGACTCCTCGCTTCCAAAAACATATGACAGTCACCCCCTCCCCCCATTCATAATTGTTATTTGTGAGATCTCCAATATTGTGATCTTACATTTCACTTTCTAAGGAACTACTAATTGCATCAATCCAGTTAAATCTTGGTCTTCCTCTGAATCTTTTTTTCTCTATCCTGGCATCAAACAAACAAAAACTTTATTTTCCCATTTTGTTTAAGTCACCATACCATCTTTTAATTAAATCTTCTCATGCATCATAATAGAACATTAATAACGACAGACTCTTTTCTGATATCTTTATTTTTTAAATATCTGCTACCAACGAATGTACACATCCTCTTTTTCTTAGACCTCCATATCTGTATTCTCTAATCTTCAACTAATTTTTTTATTTCCAGCTCAACTTTAAGATCTATAAGTCAAATTAGTTTTAACACTGTCTTTTGTACTGGTAGCTTAGCGTTTGGGATAAGTTCTTTATCATATGAGATTTTTTTTCTCTCTATTATGTATCCACTGAGACTGCAGTGAATATTTTTCACTTACTGTTTATTTTCATAGTTTTCATCTTTTTTTTATTCCTGCTTTTAATATAAAATTTCTTATAGTAAATTTGTTATTCAGTTTATTTAAGCAAGTTAGAAGAATTATATTGGATTTATTTAAGAATATAAATGTCATCTGCATAGCTGAGTGTAGTATCTTCAATTTCAGTATCAGGTTTAATGCCACTTTCTTTCATGATAGGATGCATATAGATGATGATTAATAATTGGCACACCTGCTTTATACCTGATCTTAGATAAAGATCTTACATATGACCATCTTGTATATTCCTCAATTCTATGTACTCTGTTACAACTTAAGAAAATTACTGCATATAATGTCTCAATTACATCATATATATATATATATATATATATATAATATTGTATCTCTGAAGAGCTTGGTGGTTTATCATATGCCTTTTACAGACAAAGAATTGAAACTGCACAGCATATTTCTACTACTATGATAAGTAGGACAGTTGAAAATAAAAATAAAGAAATAATGTTATACAAATATATAAAGCTATCAAAACACACCCTGGAACATTGTACAAAATGTTCTTCTGATTTCTATGAGGAAATCTGTAGAGTCCATGAACTAATTAATGTACTTTCAGGACTTAGGAATGGTAGTTATGAGAAGAAGTTGAGGGAATGTAAATTGCAGAGTTTGTGGACAGATGGAGGAGAGGTAATATGATAAAGACATTTAAGTCAGTGAGTCAGTTTCATCAGATTAGTATGGACAGTGAGACTTCTTGGTGCCCATGATCCCAAAGAATGTTCTACTAAAGAAGAAATGGAGAATTTTTGAGTAATTAGAGAAGGCAGCTACTATGGTGTGTGTTTTTTGAAAACATATGGTGTGAGGTAGAGGCAAGCAAGACAGGTTATTTAGTGGGATGTTTCTATAAACATAGAGGGTGAAGATCAGGAGATGTTTAGGCAGTTGAGCTTGGCGAGTACAAAAAGAATGATTGTTATGGGAGATTTTTAACTATAGCAGTATAAATTGGGAAGAGGAAACTGCATGTAGTAGTAAGGGAATGGAATGTCTGGAATTCTTGAGAGACATATGTCTTAGACAACATGTAGTAAAAGGAACACAAATTCAAGAGTTTTAGATTTGGTCTGATTATAACCGAGATGGCATCTCTGTGCTGTTGGAGAGACTGACCATGTGATTTTGACTTGGAAGATGAACAGGGGAGAGGGATGGAGAGCAGATGTGTGAAGGATATGAGACTCAGGCCAGGAGTGTGTGACTGGTACGGTAATATGGTAAGGAGGGCAAAACTGGAATATGAGAAAAGATTGGCTGTGAGATCCAAAGAAAATCCTAAGGAATTCTTTCATTATGTGGCCAGTAGGAGGAGAAATGATTGTGGAAGAATGACACTCTTGGATAAAAACAGGAATAGAGTGACTAATGCAAAGGACATAGCAGAGTTGTTCAATGAACACTTTATTGGAGTATTTCATCCTGGAAAAGTAGATTTTAATACTAGAGGAATAAGGGGTTTGAGGCTTAGATGTGCAAGAAGAGAGTGTGTTTGAAATAAAGCAATGGGAATGGATGGGATTTCGCCATAAGGTTTGAGAGAAAATGTACTAAAGAACTGATAGCTCTGTTGACCTAGATTTTCAATGAAAGTCTGGCCATGGGAAAGCTGCCCCAAGGAGTGGAAGGGGGTGGTGATAAGATAGTGCCAATTGCATAAAGATGGTAGCAGATTGAAAGTGTCAAACTATAGACCAGTTTGTATTTCATCAGTAGTTGTTAAGATTGTGGAGAAATTAGTGAGGGATCATTTATAGCATTGGGCAGATGAGGGTAACGTACCTGTGAAAGTCTTCATTCTTCATGGAGTTGTTAAGAGGTGCACTTCTTTTAGTAATATGATTGCCTTTTATAATAAAGTGACCAGAATGGTTGATAAGGAAAAGGCATATTCTTCCATTTTTTTGGAATGATAAGCTGATATTTAAGTTGCAGCACATGGGTTTAGTGAACTGGATTCAGGATTGGCTATCTGATAAGTAACAGAGAGTTATGTATGATGGAGAAGTATCAAGGAAGCAGAAAGTTACAAGTGGGGTCACACAGGACTCAGTACTGGGACCTGTGTTGTTTAACTTTTATATCAATGACATTATCAATGAACTGAGAGGGAAATTTAGTTTGTTTGCAGATAATGTGAAGCTGGGAAGAGTTATTAGTAATAGTAGAGCTGTGGTAGCTCTGTAAGAGGATTTGAATAAACTGGACAGATGGGCAAACGAATGATGTATAAGTTTAATTCAGCTAAATGCGAAGTCTTGAAGTTTGGGATACTTCGATGGGAGGCTGCATACTCTGTTGGAGGAACTGTACTAGAGGAAGTGGGGGAGGCAAGGGATCTGGAGATGACGATTGATAGAAACCTGAAATTCAGGGAACATATTGCAAAGGTGGTGAAGGTAACCCAAAGGATTGCTGCAATACTGAAAAGGACAAGGACCAGCAGAAATAAAAGAGTTGTCATTCCAGTATAAAGCTCTAATCAGGCCACGCTTGGACTATTGTGTTCAAATTTTGTCTCCCAGGATTTGAAGGGAATAAATTAATTGTGAAAACAGTGCAGAGGCAGTTAACAGTAATGATATCAGGACTGTAGAATGTTAGTTATGAGGATAGGTTGAGGGAATGTGGACTGCAGATTTTGGTAGACAAAAGTCTCAATCATATCACTTCTAAACTGTTGAGAAGTAGGTACAAGTTTGACACTGGGAAGTTCTTTTGTTTGGAACAGGGGGAAATGGGCAAGGACAAGGGGGGAGGCTCATCCCTAGAAGTTATGAAAGGATGTTGTGAGCAAGGGGATAAGGAGTTGTTTTTTTTGCATGGAGGATGACTGAACCATAGAATACATTGCCTGATAGAGTGGTGAGCATGAACAGTTAATAGATTCAAAGAATGGTATGATAGACTTTATGTTTTCTAAGGTGGACCTCCACAATGAGTCTTGTGACTCCATGGAGGCCTAAATAATAATAATAGTACAGAAGGGATTGTTCATGTAGCAGAGTGAAATAGGGAGAGAGAGAAAACAGAAAATAATGAAAGGCTATCCCTGGAGGCTATATAAATGTGGTGAGCAAAAGAGAAGGAGATTTTTTACATTTCGAGTGCATTGCATTGTTAAAAGGTGGGGGGATGCTGAAGCATGGATGAGTTTAAATTTCAATACGATAGATATATATTGCTGTTTGAATGAGATTTTTCATGATGGGATCCACTGATTTTGTGGAGATATATTAATCATAATAATAATAATAAGAAGAAGAAAAAATCAATTATCCTAAAAATTTGGAAACCTTTGTAAACAAATTTTGCAGTTAATTAGCAAAACAGTGGAAGAAGTGAATATAAATGACAAAAATCTTCAGAAAATATTATGACATCTGCATGATGCACATAGAAGCACACCTATAAACAGGTGTTTATACATGCATGAGAACTATAAACTGCTGTGATTGTTTGAACTTGAAAGAAGGAATGAAGATTTTGCAAAACCAAGATAAATACTATATAACAAATGCATGATATTTATTATTATTATATGACATTTGCACCATTGAATCCTCCATGTACACACAACACCACTATCTATAATGTATATACTATCCACCAACTATGCAGTACATCACTATCCATTATCAACACACGATGCCATCTACTGCCCACTAATAGTATTTTTTTTATTTGTAAATTGCATGTGTTCTCTGTCTGATTTGCCTGCATTTTAATAATAATTTTATTATAAATATTAAAAATTTAATACCATTTACCTCTCTTGTCCAGCAGTATCCCATAATTGGACTGCTATATTCTGTCCATCTAATGTAAGATTTCTCATTTGAAAATCCACACCTTTGAATAAATAAGAAATTTCACTATGTAGATTAAAATAAAACCTTTTAAAATTATTTAATTCTAGAATATTATTTTTTATTGATAAAATAGCTATAACACAGATAGTCTTGCACTTCTTATGTGATGTTTGGTAGAGAAAATACACATCAACAGATAATAATTAATTACCCACATTTATTTAACTAGAGTCTATTCAGTCTGTGTTTATTTTCCTGCTGGTGAGCCTACATGGACATGCTTAGTATATTTCTTTGTGTCCATGAAGATGTCATCATCTTTTTGACCAAGATAAAGTTTGTATACTAAATTAGCTAAATAAATTTAGTCAGTTAATTAACTGTAGAGTATGCTTTCTCTACTAAACACCAATACAAGGGATAATCTATGTCTAAGCATTCATGCCAAATCTTTCAATTGTCCCTAATCAATGTATACTAATATTAATGATCTGTATAGAATATTTTCTTTAAACAACTTTTTATGCCATTGTTACAATGATCTCAATTACCTGTAGTTGCTAATAAAGTATTTTTATAGCTTTCATCTATGTAAAATGGCTATTATCAAAGCACATCAACTATAAAAGATTGTTGTTATTATTATTATTGTCATGATAACACTAAGTATCAATAATATTGTAGTTATAATATTGCTGTAACATTATTATTAAAATAGTAAAGTTACCAATAAGTGTGTTAATACTAATAATAATATTAGTATTGCTAGTGTCGTGAGTGAATCTAGTGGTATTTTTAAACTATGATAAGAAAACAGTGATTTAAATAGTTCAAGGAAGCTTTTTTCCTTATAACAGTGCTTAATTTATTTCATGCTTGATTCAAGTGTTCATCAGTAGCATTTGTTACCTTACATGTAAAAAAGAAGAATGAGAAAGTAAAAGTTGTAAGTCTGTTGCCACAGTATGATAGAGGTGAGATGAGACAGAGAGCTATGGTTGTGAATAAGTCAGTGCACATATTGTGCAAGAGGAATGGTATAGAGTTTGTGGATGTGTGGAGTGATTTTTGATGGACAGAAGGATTCATATAAAGTAGACTGCTTGCATTTGAATGAATTTGGGGTCAAGAAGTTTTGAGAAAGTGTTGTTCAGTGAGAGTTTGGAAATGCAAAGTCAGGAGGGAAACTAGAATGTTTAGGGAGGATGCAGGTGAGAGTGTGCCCAGGCAACTAGGAGATTAGTAAGCGGGAGAGTGATCGCATGTTGCTAAATGAATAAAATTAAGAACCTATCACCTTAGGTTCTTAATTTTAGTGGGCTAAGCAACACCAGTTGTAAGAGGTTGTGGGATGAAGGGGTATTGCAGTTTATATATACTAATGCCAGAAGTATTCAAAATAAGGGTGAGGAGTTTTGGGTGTTGGTTAACTCAAATTACCCAAAAGTTGAGTTAACCAACAACAACAACAAAATAGGCATTAGTGTAATTTGGTTGACCAAGGATGATATAGTCATAGGAAGAATGCAATGGATATAGTATTTTCAGATTCTATATCAGATAGATTTAGTAAAGCACCTGATCATGTTATTTATTTTAACTCTAGGGAATGTCTCAGTGAGATCCCAAAAGAACAGATCCAGGCAAGATAATTCTATTACAAAACATGTAGCAATTATAGACTGGTGGGTTTCTTTAGTTGGTGATCAAGGTACCATATTTACTTGAATATAACTGGCACTTTTGTTCCCAAAATTAAAGCTAAAAAATTGTGGTGCAAGATATATGTGGGGATTTTAGGAAAGTAAAGTTTTTAGGAAAAAACTGAAAATGGGTATGACTTACTAAGGATCTCCTATTCGCTATTGCTATTTCCGGCCTAGAGAGTGGTTTTCTTATGTGCATCCTACACAAATAGTGTCATCTTTCCCATAATTTCAAGCAAAAATTATGAGTAATTTAAAAGACCTTATATATATAATGAACAATCCTTCATGAATAGAAGTGAAAGCACAGCACTAAACAGACAGCAATGGTCGACCAGTAGAGATAGAGCAGCTATGAAGATGTGCATATGATTGGTGCGGTATTAACAAAAGATCGCGCGACCCAAAGATAAAAGCAAGCTGACAATTTTTGAGTTGAAATGCTAATTCTCTTCAACCAAATTCCATAATATCTGAAACTGTCATAACAACATTCACTATATATTTTTCAGTTTTAACTTGTTTACGAATTTTAACATGTTCGGTTGAATTTTATTGTTGCTTTGCATTTGAGCTGGTGGGCGGACTCACACACATCTAACTAAAAACAGTAGTTTTTAGTATTGCTAACTTTTACATGGAACATTTTGAGCAGCTTGCTCTAGATTCCTCTCCTTTAATACCCAAAGTCTGGCTTAGATACGTTGATGATGTTTTTACTTTCTGGCCCCATGGCCACCAGCCATTAGACACTTTCCTCAGCCACTGAAACAAAGAACACAAACGCATACAATTCACATTTGAGACTGAAAAGTGGAACACACTTCCGTTTTTAGATACATTCTCGCACGTCTTCCTTCTGGCAGTCTTTCTTTCACTGCTTACTGGAAACAGGCACATTCTGGCCAATATATAAATAAAAGCTCCTACCACCACCCAACAAAAAAACTAGGGGTCATTAATACACTAAAAAACAGGACTTGGAAGATTTGCTCCAATGAACAAGCACTTAAAGATGAATTAAAAGTTATCAGCAATACCTTCCTAAAAAATGGTTACAGCCAAAATACTATCAACAAAATTGTGTACAAGACCTCACTTAAAAACAAAAATAAACAAAACTACGATAAAACTGTAACCATTCCATACATTAAAGGGATATCAGACAAAATAAACAGAATAGTATAAAAATACGACCTTAAAGCCACCTTTAAACCTCCTTCAAAATTAAAGAACTTATTCAACTAATCCAAGGATCCACTCCCTCAGCTGGCCCACCCTGGAGTATACCATATTCACTGCACATGTAATTTGCCCTATACAGGGGAAACAGGACACACAATTCCTATCAGAAAACAGGAACATAAACGACACGTTAAATATAATAATATGGTCAAGCTGGTCTTTCTGATCATGCCATGAACACTTTACATAGAACTGACTGGAAAAGCACCTGTTGTTTACATCACACCAAAACATGGTATGAACGTAAATTGAAGGAAGCCTGTGAGATTCTTATCAATCACCCTAATCTTAACAATAATGATGATCTAAAAACCCCAAGCATATGGAAGGCACATATTCTACCACTTAACCTTTCTCCCTAAGAGTTAATTATAAATAGGACTATAGGTAATCCAAGATCCTAAATCTAATATAACAATTGTCATGTTAAATTAGGGCATCAGTTTTAATCTTACAAAACTATCTATATGAAAGAATGTTTCTCTGATGTTGTCTTAAATAGAATATAGCTTTGATGTAGTTAGTTTATTTTATTTCATTTATTTATTTATTGTAATTTTATTTTATTTTATTTTCACTAGCGGTCAGACCAGTAGAATAACCTTTGATCAAATCATTCTCTCTTCAGCATACTATGTGAAATGTAATTTAGCTTGTCTCTGTATATACATGTGTATAGACCTTAATATGAAGGTCGAAATGTCGGAAAATTAAAATAATTATTTATAACATGGTTGTTGAGTCCATAATTTGTCTATAACATTGTTATAAAATATGAACAAATTGCTAAAACATAACCTTCCTTTGGTAAACCCATGCTGCTCCTTGCAGAGTATAGCTCATTACCAGATATTCTGATAGGTTGGTAGTTATATACATCAGTTTTTGTGCCACCCTCATACAATGGAAATATCACACATTCCTTCTATTCCTGTGGTATCCTTCGTGAGTCTAAACTCAAGTTATACAAACATGTGAAAGGCCTAGCCAATTTGGCTGAACATTCCTTTAGCAAATATGCTGATGTTCCATCTGACAAATTCTTATCCAGGTTATGCAACAGCTCTTCAACCTCATTCTCACGTACCTCTAACTCTTCATCAAATGTAGCAGTAGCACTGTGCACCATGTTACATACACTGGTTGATACACCTTAGTAAAGTGAGCACTCATTAACTGAACAATCTCATTAGCTTCTGACAGTAGAGTACTATCTGAATTCAATAAAGTTATTCTTTCACATTCATCCATTCTTTCTTTCTTTCTTTTGTTTGTGGCATAATGATAAAATTCTTTTAGACTGCCTTTAGCTTGCATAGCCAATTTCTTTCATACTCCGATTTAGCTTTCCACACAATGTGCATTATTTTAATGGCCTGAGCTTTATATATTTCAAACTCCTCTCACTCTTATTCTCATGATATTCTTTTAACATCATCATCTTCTTGCGAATCGCTTGCTTACTAAGGTTGCACATCCATTTCACTCCCAACCTATTTATTCTTCTGTTGTAAATGTTTTAAGTTGAAGTTTACTCTTTCAAGCTTGTTAGTAGACACCAAACAAAATGATGATATATATTTTTTGCACACGGTGATTTCTTTGTGCAAAAATAAAAAGATTAACAGAAAGTAGAGGATGCTACAGAAAGGAGAAGCTCATAATGAAAAAAACTTACCAAGAGTAGAGTTAAGATTCTGCACAAATGTTCCTTTTGTCAAACGAAGAATAAAGGAGGACTTTCCAACAGCTGCATCACCTACAAATACAATTTTGTAAGTTCTGTCTGGGGATCCTGATGAGTACCTTTTCGATCTTCTTGAAGAAGAATCATGTTCTAATTTTTGGCTGATTTTGCTTTTACCTGTATATGATTTTAAAATTGGCTTAGGAGAAGACACTGGGGAAATTCTGTTCTGAGAAATCCTAGAAAGTATATTTTAAAGGAATGTATGTAACTATATTTATATTCCAGTATAGTATAGGTAGAAAGTCTCAAATCCAGAAATCCAAAAACTAAAACCGATAATAACCTAGCAATTCAAAGCACAGCATTCCATTAAAATAAATAAAGATGATGACTGACATTATGCATTATGTTCTGTTCTTTCACCATCTGCATTTCTTTATTATGTTTTCTCTCTCTCTCTCTCTCTCTCACCCCCCCCCCCCCTTCATCAAGGAAGATATACTATGACAATTAGTGGATTATTAAACATATATATTCACAACAATAAATAATTTTATTACTGCAAATATTTCAAACAGAAACTAACTGGTCATCATCAGTGCATCAACATTATCACAAGGTGAAGCTAGAACAAAGAATGTTAATCTGATTTACAGAGCTGAGCCACATGCGAGATGCCACCTAATGGTTGGTTATAATAAAATAAAATTACAATTAAGGCCCAAATTTAAATTAAGTGATTTTAATTAAAATTAAATTTATTTAAATAAATAAATGAAATGACAAGCATCATATTAAAAAAATGAGTAATTAGAATGGGAAGAACATTTATATGCTTTATACTAATGCCAGGAGTATCTGGAATAAGGGAGAGGAATTGGTGGCACAGATAGCATCAGCCTGACCAAAAATTATTGGGATCACTGAGACGTGGTTGACAGAAGAGGATATAATAACAGGAATAGAAGTCGCTGGGTACAGCATTTTTCGGCAGGATAGGAGGGGAAAGCATGGTGGTGGGGTACTGCTTATGATAAGTGACGACCTATGTCCTCTAAGAGTGGAGGCTTTGGAAGGAAGTGAGACAAATGATTTTGAGAGCATGTGGTGTGAGGTGGAGGTAGGCAAGACAGGATATTTAGTGGGGTGTTGCTACAGACCCAGGAGCACAGAGGATGGGGACCAGGAGATGTTTAGACAGTTAAGTTTGGCAAGTGCAAGAAGAATGATTGTTATGGGAGATTTAACTACAGCAGTATAAATTGGAGAGAGGAAGATGCATGTAGCAATAGGGGAATGGAATTTCTAGAATTCTTGAGGGACAAATGTCTTAGGCAACATGTAACAGAGGGAACAAGAGGTTCAAGAGTTTTGGATTTGGTTATAGCATCAGAAGAGTTGATAATAACTGAGATGACATCTCTCCCACCAGTTGGAGAGAGTGACCATATGGTTTTGACTTGGAAAATGAATAGACATGCAGGAGTATCAAAGAGACGGGAACTTATGTGGAATTATAAAGCACGTCAACTTCGGGAAGTTTCATGGAGGGAGGAATTGGAAGGCCAGGATATCATTAGTGCATGGGAAATTGTGAAAGAATATTTATTAGCAGCAATGGTAAGCTGTATTCCACAAGTGAAGAAGAGGACACAATTTGGAGTAAAGTGGATGACAAACAATATTAAACAGGAATTGCATGCAAAAAAGAGGCTATGGAAGAGATATAAGGAGACAGGTGAAGAGAAGATGCATGAAGAATATAAGACACAGGCCAGAAAAGTGACTAGTGTGGTAAGGAAGGCGAAACTGGAATATGAAAGGAGATTGGCCCTAAGATCCAAAGAAAATCCTAGAGAATTTTTTAGCTATGTGGCCAGTAGGAGGAGAAATGACTGTGGAAGAATGATATTGTGGGATAAAAATGGGAATAGAGTGAGTGATGCAGAGGACATAGTGGAATTGTTCAATGAGCACTTTATTGGAGTATTTCATCCCGGAGGAGTCAGTTTTAATGCTAGAGGGATAGGACAGGTTCGAGATTTAGAGGTACAGGAGGAGAGTGTGTTTCAGATACTGAGTACTCTGGATGTCAGTAAAGCTTTGGGACTGGATGGTATTTCACCACGAGTATTGAGAGAATAGATAGGGAACTGACAGCGGGAAAGGTACCCAGGGAATGGAAAGAAGGTAAGATAGTGAAATTGCATAAGGGTGGTAACAGACTGGAAGTGTCTAATTATAGGCCAATTTCTGTGCCATCAGTAGTTGTTAAGATCTTGGAGAAAGTAGTGAGGGACCGTATACAGCATTGGGCAGATGAGGGTAATGTTATCTGTGAGAGTCAACATGGATTTGTGAAAGGGCGCTCTTGTTTTAGCAATATGCTAGCCTTTTATAATAAAGTTACAAGAACATTAGTTGAGGGAAAGGCATATACCGCAATTTTCTTAGACTTAGCGAAGGCATTTGACAGGGTGCCACATGATAAGCTGATATTTAAGTTGCAGCACATGGGTCTGGATTGGTCAGATTGGTCAACTGGATTTAGGATTGGCTGTCTGATAGGTATCAGAGAGTTGTGTATGGTGGAGCAGTTTCCAGGAGGCAGAGGGTTACAAGTGTGGTCCCACAGGGCTTAGTACTAGGACCTATATTGTTTAACCTTTATATCAATGACATTGCCAGGATTGCAAGGGAATATTCAGTTGTTTGCAGATGATGCGAAGCTGGGAAGAATTATTAGTAATAGTGCAGATGTGGTAGCCCTGCAAGAGGATTTGAATAAGCTAGATAGATGGGCAAATGAATGGGGTGTCAGTTTAATGCAGCAAAATGTTTGAGGTTTGGGAAACATCGATGGGACACTGCATACTCTATGGGAGGAGTTATACCGGAGGAAGTAGGGGAGACAAGAGATCTGGGGTGATGATTGATAGAAACCTGAAATTTAGGGGACACATTGCAAAGGTGGTGAGGGTAACACGGAGAATTGCCAATAATGAGAAGGACACTGACCTGCAGAGATAAAACAGTTATCATTCCTTTGTATAAGACCCTGATCAGACCACACTTGGACTATTGTTCTCAGATTTGGTCCCCAAAATTTGATGGGGATAAATTAACTGTGCAAAGGGTACAAAGGCGGATAACAAAGATGGTTTCAGGACTGTACAATGATAGTTATGAGGATCAGCTGATGGAATGTGGACTGCAGAGTTTGATGGATAGAAGAAGGAGAGGCGATATGATTGAGACTTTTAAACTGTTGAGAGGTGGTTACACGGTTGGCACTTAGGAGGCCTTTCGCTTGGTTGAACAGCGGGAAGGAGTGATGACAAGAGGCCATCCCTGGAAGTTACGAAAGGAAACTGTGAGCAAGAGGGTTAGGAGTGGTTTCTTTGCATGGAGGGTGGTTAAACCATCGAATGCATTGCCTGATGGAGTGGTGAGAGCGAGAACGGTCAATAAGTTTAAGGAGTGGTATGACAGACTTTGTGTTTCTTGGGGGGGGACCCCCTTTGATGAGTCTTGACAGACTTTTTGTTCTTAGGAAGGACCTCCCACGATGAGTCTTTTGACTCCATGGAGGCCTGAATAATAATAATAATAAAGAACATGCTACTGCTTGCCATTTATGAGCGTGAGCCTCTTCGAAATCTTGGTAACAGATAGCCACTCATTCTGATTTAAGTTTCTTCCATGCTAAGCAAGGCCAGCATGGAACAAAATCTTCTCCTGGTTACTATCCACTAAAGATAAATAGACCTTTCTCTCCCCCCTGGTATTTACCAAGTTCAGTGTGTGAGTGCCTCCATTCTTACTTTGGACAAATAGGACGTTCTATTGAACAGCAATCCTTGCTCAGCATGGAGTGGACACTGACCATGATATCCTATGGTCCAACACCTGTCTTTTACATCAGTGCAGGTTTAGGTTTGAGCAGTTATTTAAAGAGTGTTGAAGCACTTTTACATTGCCCAAACTTAAATCAGAATGACTGTCTATTCATGGCCAGGATTCGGGAGAGTCTCATCCTCATAAATGGCAAACAATAGTGTGTTCTCTACATTCAAATTATTATTATTTTTTAATATAATGCTTGTCATTTCTTTATTTATTTAGATAAGTTTAATTCAAATCACATAATTTAAATTTGAGCCATTGTAATCTTATTTTATTGTAACTGTCTCCACTTGATAGCATCCAGCACATGGCTCAGCTCTGTAAAGAGGATTAACATTCTTTGTTCTAGCTTCACCTTGTGATTATGCTGCTGCACTGATGATGCGCAGTCAGTTTCTGGTTGAAATATTTACAATAATAAAATTATTTATTCTTGTGAATATGTATGTTTAATAAACCATTTTTAGCATGCTACAACTGCTATTAAAAATTCAATTATCATAATTAGTTTCTTGAACTAATTTTCTAGCAATACATTAAGCATTTACCCTTATGTTTTATTTATTGAAACATATATACTGTTGAAAAACCAGAAAACTCAACTTCCAAAGATTTTGGATTGAGGACTGTTACTGGCTTATTAAGTGATATTACAACTGCATATGCTTGGATTATTAAGTGACATTAACACTATATATAATTTTTCTCGGAAAAATATACAAAAAAAAACTTAAACCAGGCATTTCTTTTGATTTCTACTATTAAAAAACATGACATTAGATCATGCAGTTTCATTTCTCATCTCAAATGAGAAATTTATATTTAGGGAAATATAAACTATTTGGAAATATCTCATACTGTGAGATGCAGTCTGATATTGTTGTGTAAGCATATTGTCATTTGAAACACGGACTAATATCATTGAAGAAATTAATGCAAATAATAAGCTATATAAAAAACTACTTTTTGGATAGCCAAAAGATGGAGCAGAAGGCAACAGATAAGAATATCAAACCGGTGTTCCTGCACTAAAGCTATGGAAACAGGTTAATTAAAAAAAAAGCAGCTTACAAACAACTACAACAATAATCTTGTTTTGATTAGATCAATCTTCTAGAATTGTAGTAGATATCACCAAACTCCCACTTGCCTATTGGCATCTTTGGATATCTTATCAAATAAGTGCTCTGGTTTCTTCTTCTTTCTCATCTATCAGATGATGGGTTGAGGTCCCTATGAACAAATTTTTGCCATCTGACTCTATCTCTGGTCATCTCAGTCATCTCTTCCTCTTTCTCTCTGAAGCTTGATAATCGTGACCTTTCCTTTAAAACTGTAGCCAAGTTCTTTTTGGTCTGCTTCTTGATCGGCTTACTCCAATGATTCCATTAAAGACTATGTTATCTTCTTTATAGTTTAATTCATGTTTGATTTCCTCATTTGTTTTGTGTTCTGACAAGTAAGGCTTATTTATTTTTCTTAAGCATTTCATTTCAAATACTCTGATTTTCTGTATTTCTTTCTGATTAAGTTTTCATGTCTCAGAAATCAAAAAGAAATCAGTTATTATTATACTTTTCCAACATCTTCATGGTGTCCAAAGGCTTACTGTGGACAGTGAAGCCTTTGGACTTCATAACATTATACTCACAATGCCTATTATACTACTAACTGAAATATGCTGAAAATACACATATAACCACCTCTTGCAAAACGATTCTAGTCATTAAGCACTTTCCAAAAAAATAAAAAATAAAAATAAAATAAAATAAAAAACTGTAGTCCTTACATTTTTGCTAATCACACTCTTGTTCCGTATGCCAGGGGCAATGTCCTTGCTTTCTTGCCCTTCTTACTATGTATTGAAAATTTTGTTCTCCATATGCAGTATAAAATCCCCTTAATAACATATAAGTCATCTTTTCCACTTATAAACCACATCTTATAACCCACAAAACCTCAGTTTATTCTTATAAGTAACATTCCACAAGCCTGTCACCATCTATTACTTCCTTATTCCATAAAAATACGGGTGACCAAATCTTTGTACAGTAATCCAGATGTGGGCATATCAACATTTTAATGAATGTGAATGGTAGAAAGGTGACAGCAGCAAAAGAAAGAGTTGAATAATTGAGTAATTACTTTATCAAAGCATGTTCAAGGTGAATATAATGTAGTAATGTACCTTATAAAGAGGGATAATAACTTTTATAATCCTAACTGCAAGTGTTTTTCAATGGTCAAATAATATTTCAAAGCATTTTGCCCACTTCCGCAATTTCTATGAATTTTAATCCCTTGTCTATTTTAACTTATTATTATATGACACCTCTAAGGAGTTCAAAGACTCACTGAGGAAGGGAGAGCACCTACTCTACAACTCTCCGTCTCCACCACTTAATCCACCAACTACAGCAAACTGCATCATCTACACCAACGCCATCTACTGTCCACCACTAGTATTTTCACAGACAATCACAAACATGGCAGGATTCAATCTGCAGACTTTTGGCTGTAGAGCAGACACGTTAACCACTCAGCCAACCATACTGGATTGATAATTTTTTAATTCCATAATATCTGTTTTAATCATAATTGTCAGTGTGATTTCAACATTCAAGTAACCAAATGTTTTGTACTACTTTGCCCATTTTTGAAGGTGTCTCATGAACTTTAATTCCCTACTCATTTTCAATTTCAGAATCCTGGCCTCAAGAATTCCTTATAGTATGGTCCCATCAATATAATGCATAGCTTGTAATATTTTCAGCCAAAAGGACAAAACTTTACACTTTATCATACTGAAATGGCAGCCATTATCTTTTGTCCACACTATCAATCTATTCAAATCATATTGCAGAATATCTACATCACCTGTATTAACTATTGCTACTCAAATCATCTCCAGCATCTTAAATACATAAATTGAACAGACAGACCTCTTATGACTTGTTTTCTGCCCTCTCCTTGTTTCTACTCCACTATATACCACTATTTCATGTTTGTATATTAGTCATCCAATTATTTGCTACTGACTTCAAGTCTATTTCCATTTGTTCCACTTTACCTAATAGATTTCTGTGTGGTATTGCACCTGTCAAATACCTTTGCAAAAGTCGAGCAATACCACAGAGTAGCTATTGGAAGTTTTTTCCACTTGATTATACTATAATTTAAAGATACCAATAAATTATATTCTTGGTTTAATCCTTTATTCAAGTGTAAGCAAACAAAGTTTGCACCTGAAGTAATTTCAGGACTGGGAAACTTGTATATAAAAGCTAATGACTTCACATCACTTGCATTAGTATCCCATAATTCAAACCACATATCTTTACAGACATGTATAATGCTATGTATTATGAGAAGGGTCACTACCCAGACTGGTTTCGACCTAATCCCACTGATGTCTAACCAGCAGGAGCCAGACCCAGAAGTATTACTTCTGCATTACTTCAACAAAGGTTGAAGTAATGCAGAAATGCCTCAATAAAGGTCGAAACTGGTTTTGGTAGTGACCCTTCCCATAATGTATAGCATTATACATGTCTGTAAGGATATGTGCAATGCAGCCCCTGAATTTCAGGTCCTTTTCCACCACCACTCCCAGATCTCTCATTTTCTCTACCTCCTTTAAAGTTTTCCCACAAAGTGTATACTTTGCATCCCATCATTGCTTAATAAATTTCAAAACTTTACACTTTGCAACACTGAACTGACGTTCCCCTTACTTGCCCATTCTTGCAATCTATTCAAGTCCTACTGCAAGGCTATAACATCCGTTTGACTCTGCACTGCTCTCCTCAATTTTGCATTGTCTGCAAATAGCTGCATATCCCTAATTAAATCTTCCCAATATCATTAATGTACATATTAAACAACAATGGTCCCAAAACTGACTCCCACAGTACACCACTAGCGACCTTCCTCTTATGAGATACCACACCCACATACAAAACTTTTTGATTCCTATCTGATAGCCAGTCACTGATCCAACTCAGAAGTTTGTTATCTAATCCAATCTGTTTCAATTTATTTAATAGTTTGTCATGTGTGTGTGTGTGGGGGGGGGGTGCTATAAAAAGCTTTTACAAAATCCAAGTACACCACTGTATATGCACCTCCCCTGTCCAAGGTATTTGTCATCATGTTATAGTACATAAGTAAGTTAGTAAAACATGATCTCCCCTTGACAAACACATGCTGAAAACCAAGAAAATTCTGCTGTTTTCAACCCAATTCTGTACCTTCTCACCAATCCCTCTCTAGTATATTCACCACAACTCCAGATATACAGATTGGCCTATAATTTAAAACCACAGCCTTATCACCACCTTCATGCAGTGGAACAATTTTACCCTCTTTCTAATCCTTTGCAACCTGTGCTGTTGTCATCAAATCCTATTACCTTATTGACATCAAGGTTATTTATTTCCTCAAATACTTCCTGTTCACTCACAATTAAGCCATCCTCTCTATACACCAAGACCAAGTTTTCTACACTAAGTTTGGTCTGCATTGATAAAAAATATACCTAAGTTAGACCTCAGACAGTGTGAACATGAACAACAGAATGTGACATCATTTAGTACTGTTCAAACTTAGCATGCATAGATTCTGAATTTGGATTTTTCAATTTAATGAACAGTCAGACAGCCATAACATCATAGAATGGACTATTTTGAGTAATTTTTCATTTCTTGTGTTTTAAACTTTTAGTTACCAAAACTTTAACCCCTGAAGATGTAAGTCAAAAAGCATATGAAACTTAATGGGTTTGTTTATTTTTATTTATCTTAATAAACATGTGGTCGCAATACTGGAATCTTTCTTTTGAACGACTAAACCACAGAAACCTACGCCTACCCTCTCTATTTCCTCTACACTTAAGATTCTCATGATTCTCTCTGATCAGGATGCAACACCATTATAAATTGATCACTGAATACCTCAACAATGTCTTCTGCAGCAGTTACCATTCTACCATTTTCATCCCTTAACTTCATCTTACCATGATCATTCTTCCTTCTACTTGTCACATATCTAAAAAACTCTCTAGGGTTTTTCTTTGCCTGATTTGCCAATTTCTGCCCATATTCTACCTTTGTTTTCCTTACTAACTGAGTCACTCTCCAGGTTTGCTTTTTATACTTTTCATGTAACTGATTATTACCATTATTCATCATGTACTGTCTCCAAAGTACTTTCTTTTTTTTACAGATTTCATGCTTAAGCTCCTCATTCATCCATTTTACACCTACCTTATTCATCCTTTTGGCCTTCAGAACACATTCACACATTGATGCTGTTATGCATTTCTTTGTGAGTTCCCATGCAGCATTTATTTCCTTCTGGCTCAACTCCTTGTTCCATGTTATAGCTCCAACCTGTCTCCTAAGCTTGTCATAATCACTAGTCTTATAATTCCACATATATCCTTTCTTCACAAAAGTTTGCATATGACTAGCCTCAACACAGGTGGATTACTTCATGACCACTTTCACCAACTGGAGGAGTGTGAAACCCCTTTAATAATTACGTCCTCTGATGAAATAATGAGATGTAGAACTCTTGATCCTTGCGTGCCCTTCTTTACGTGCTGCCTAAGATAGTTATCTCTCAAGAACTCAAGAAATTAATTTTCCTTATTCCCAAATGTTATTTCTTCATTTCAATCTATACTGTCATAATTAAAATCACCCATAATAATTACCCTTCCTTTGTTCACTAGTCCAAGTTGTTTATACATTTCTTCATCACCAGCCTCCATATTCCTTGCCCTGTAGTTTTGAAAGTGTATGATGTGAGATGGAGGTGGGCAGGACAAGGTATTTAGTGAGATGTTGCTATAGGCTAGGGAACACAGAGAGTGATGATGAGCAGGAAATATTTAGGTAGATGAGTTTGGCAAGTGCAAAGCAAGTAATCATTATGGGAGATTTTAACTATAGCAGTGCAGTGCAGTATAAATTAGGAGAGGAAGCAGCATACAGTAGCAAGGAAATGTAATTTCTGGAAATCTTGAGGGACACATGTATCAAGCAACATGTTGTAGAGGAAGCATGAGGATCAAAATTTTTGGATTTGGTGTTTACATCAGAGGATCTGATTGTAACTGAGATGTCAGTCCTGCCCCTCAGTTGGTGAGTGACTATACAGCCTTGACTTGGAGGCTGAGCAGAGATATCATCTCTGTAGAGTAGCAGCAATTGCTGGACAAGAATAAATATGGACAGGTGTTAGTTCAACTCCTGGACAGTTTTTGCATGTTTCATAGCTCCTACTATAGCCTGGCTGAATTTTCATGCCTTTAAAATGTTCCATCCTTAGTCTGGTGATGATTGTGGTTATGTCTCTATTTTCATTAATTTCATTCATCTTCTTCTTCATCTTGATAGTTTGTTTTACCAATCTTATTTTGGCGACAGAGTTAGCATCAGTTAGTGATAGTTGGTGTAATTTTTGGGGTATCTTGCTTCTTTAGCTAGTCTGTCTGCTCTTTCATTGCCTTCAATATTTACATGGACTGGAATCCATTGCAGTGGGCAGTTCTTATTTTACAAATTTAAGGTTGTTAGTAGTTCATGAATTTCCTGTGTGAGTTTTGTTTTTCCATTTTTTAATGCCTCAAGTGCAGATTTTGAGTCGCTGTAGATGGTTATTCCTTCTGTAATATTTATTAATGGATTTGAGAGCCCTTTCTATGGCACAAAGGGCTCTCAAATTTCACAAATATGACAAGTGAAGTTTGAAACTATTTTGCCAGGCTGTGGTTTTGATTTGCATTTCCTTGCCTCCAGGTAGAGTTAGAAAAAACCCTGAACCCTCCTTGGTTGAGTGATTCATCAGATGATCCATCAGTGCAGCCAGTGACATGGTTTGGATTATTTAAGTGATGTATAGTGTCATGTCCTTTTATTTTCTTGCTGTGAATTCTCTTTTGAACAAGGTTCGAGGAGATTTAAATTTATCATTGTGTTTTTTTTTTTTTTTTGGTAGAAAAGTTAAAAAGAATGGCTCTTTGCTTATTTCAATGGATAGGTGCTCTAAGTCGATCTGTTTTCTAATTTCTTGATCATATTGTAATGTAGATTATCTCTTTAGTTTAGATTTTCTTGCCCAGGCACAAAAGTCCTGAGTGAGATGTGATCCTGTTGGTGGCTCTTGATTCTGTTAGTGAATTTAACTGTGGAGAGTTTTCTTGTCTTCTAGTATGTGAAGCCCACACTCTTGTTGAGCTTTTAAATTATTTGTGGATGAGACTGCACCTATGATAATTTTTGCTGCTCTTGCTTGTACCTTTTCTTTTGAGATAGTAGAAGCTGGAGCCCAGATTGATGAGGCATATTCCATAGTGGGTCGTATGAGTGCCATATGTGTAATTTTGATTGTCTTCAGTTTTGCACCCCACTTTGTTCCACAAAGCCTTTTGATGATATTAAGCTTTTTAAGAGCTTTATTAAATATATTTGTAATATGAGTTGTAAATTTCAGTTCAGTGTCTAGGGTTAGGCCTAAGTATTTTGGAGACTGTTTTTTTCTACAGGGTGTCCCAAAATTCACGCAAGAAGTAATTTTGATAGAAAACACAGGTTTTTAATTAAAAATTGTAATTTCTTATTGATTCATAAAGTATACAGTATAGGGTTATGCATGGAATAGCATATCAGGTAAATGGCCTCCACGGTTTTGCTGGCACATACGCACTCTTTTGTCGAAATTTTCCATGACCGTTTTGCATAAATGTGGCTGAATTTTGTTGATACAGCGCTCAATTTCCTCCTTAAAGGAGTGGGTGGTCGTGGGCTTGTTGGCATAAACCTTAGACTTCAAAAAACTCCAAAGAAAAAAGTCCAACGCCGTTAAATCACATGATCTGGGCGGCCAATTCTGATCACCAAAATGGGAAATTACATGACCAGGAAATGACTCATGCAGTAATTGAATTGTTTCTCGGGCTGTATGGCATGTGGCACCGTCTTGTTGAAACCACGTCGTCCACATCCATATCTTGCAATTTAGGCACAAAAAACTGGATTATCATGTCGCGATAGCGAGCACCATTAACTGTTATTACCTTACCAGCCACATTTTCAAAGAAGAATGGACCGATGATGCCTCCAGCCCAAAATCCGCACCAAACAGTGACACGTTGTGGATGCATTTTTTCATCCACGAGTGATTGTTTCTCAACAATCACTCATGGATTTTCTGAAACCCCAAATGCGCCAATTTTGTCGATTAACAAAGCCTCATCACTGAAGATGATTTTGTTCGAAAAATAAGCATCCACTTGTTGTTGTTACATAATCCATTCAACGAACTCTCTTCGCTGTGTGTGGTCAATAGGCTTCAGATTTTGAGTCAATTGAACTTTGTAAGCATAAAGATGCAAATCTTTCGTGAGAATATGCTGTAGAGAGCTTCTCGAAATGCCCAATTCAAGACCACGGTGCCGAATTGATGTTCCTGGACTCTCAGCAACACTCTCATGAACTGCTTCGATGTTTTCTGTTGAACGATTTGTTGAAGGACGGCCAGAGTGTATAAGATCACTAATTGATCCAGTTTCCTTGAATTTTTTAATTAATCTTTTCACAGTTGATGAAGTTAAATCACTATTCCGACCATATTTTGTACGAAAATTGCGAAATGTAGCTGCCAAACCTTCATTATTTTTAAAATATTGCTCAACAATGAAAATGCGTTGTTCTTTCGTGTAGCGCTCCATTTTTAATAACCCTGAACTGTTAGCTGTCACGCTGTCTTTTTTTTCTCGTTGGCAACACTTTACCGCACAAATGGCACTAAATTTAAATCTTGCGTGATTTTGGGACACCCTATATTTTGGTATTATATATTTTGATTTGAGGGTTGTAATTGTGTCTATTTTTTCTATCAGTGGAGAAGATGCTCAATTTTGTTTGTTTTTTCTGGGTTTATCTGTAGTTTAAGTTCCTTTGCCCATCTTTCTAAGCCTTTTATTGAATTATTTAGGACTTTTTCAGATTGTTAAGGATTACTGCTTGTGTACAGATTGCTATATCATCTGCATAGCATGCTATTTTTGTATAATTTATTATGTGAGGATGGATATTGTTCATATAGATGAGAAATACGAGTAGGTTTAAAACAGAACCTTGTGGGACTCCAGCCCAAGTTCGATGCATGTTGGAATAAATTCCATTAACTTTTACTTTCATTTTTCTTCCTTTCATGAAATCTGAAATCCAAATTATCCCCCCTTATTCCAGTATTGTATGCAATTTTTATTAGCTTTTTTCTTCAGATGCGATCGTGGGCAGCTATGAGATTCAAGAATATTGCTGTTGTCTTCTTTGGTGGTTTTTCTTGAAAGCCATCTATGACTGATTGGCAAAGATAAAATAATTGATCTTCTGTACTATGTTTAGACCTGTATGCAGTTTGGCAGAAGTGAATCATGTTAATTTCTAAGAGCCAATTCATAAGTCTGGTATTTATTATTCTTTCGTTTAGTTTACAGAGAGTGCAAGTCAAAGCTATTGTATTAGCAGTTTTGCAATTTTCCTGCACTTTTTTGTCTTCTTTGTTGTATTGCAGCTTGCTTGCATTAATGTTTGGCTAGTAAATTTGCCATCTGTTTGTTTGTTGCTGCTGTATTGGTTAGCAGGAATTGATTGTTATGTTTGTATGAGGAGACTGTGTTTGAAGAGTAATCAGTATCCAGAAGTGTTGCATTGTTTAATAGGGTGCTGCATGATAAGTTCACAGTTAAGTTGCAACACATGGGGTTGGATATCAGATTAGTGAATTGGATTAGAAATTGGCTGCACCTGGAATACTATGTCCAGATCTGGTCACTGGGATTTTAAAGAGGATAAATTAACCTTGGAGAGTGTACAGAAGTGATAACAATGTTTAGTTATGAGGATAGATTGAAAGAATGAAAATTACAGAGTCTGGTGGTAGAAGACCAAGACTGACATGATTAAGACATGTAAACTATTAAGAGGTATTTAAAGGATTAACACAGGGGAGATTTTTTCACATAGTAGAAGAAGGAGAAGGAACAAAAGGACATCCCTAGAATTTGCAAAAGGAGGTAGTGAGAATTGGCTTTTTGCATGGAGGGTGGTTAGACAATGAAATTCATTGCCTAATAGTGGTCTTGTCAAAAATGGTGGTCCCACAATTAGTTTTATGACATCATGGAGGTCTGAAATAATAATAACAATAATAATGATAATAATGTAGTAAATGATCAGCGTCTACTTGTGAAGCAGGATTGTACTAAACAGATTGTACAACAGAAGGAAGATGGATACAAGGTTGAAGATGGGGTTGCAGCAACACAAGGTGATGGAATGCATAAAGGTGAGGAATGAAAATCAGAGTCATGATCAGGGAAATGGCAGTGGTCAGATTGAAGAGCGAGGTGTGGTATAGCAGCTAGAATGGCCTCAAAGACACAAGGATTCTTATGTTTGTATGCAAATGTAAGGAGTATTCGAAACAAGAGAGCTGAGTTTGTTGCATTAATTGAGTCAGTATGCTCAAAGATAATTGGGAATAAGTGAAACTTGGTGGATGTGATGTCGGGAAAAGAAATGGAAGGATATATAATTTTCCGGAAGGATAGAAATGTAAAAAGCGGAGGGGTGGGGTGGGGGAGTGCTGTTAATGATTACAGAGGAAATGTGTCAACAAAGTGTGTAAGTTGATGTGCATGTACAGATTTTGAATCTGTGTGGTGTAAAGTTGAAATTAACAGGCTAGTATATCTGATAGGATGCAGTTATAGGTCAGGAAATGTAATGAATACTGATTGCAAAATGTTTAGACAAATTGGTTGGACATGTAAAAAGAAGGTGATCCTGATGGGAGACTTTCATTACAGGAATATAGTGTTATGTCTTGGCTTTTTCTTATTTTTATATTATCTTATCTTTATCAGTTGTTATTTTGTGCTACTTATTATCAGTTATTTCGTTAGCCGACAAATTTATAGTTATTTTATGACTGCGCCAGCCGGCAACTGAATTCTGATATACTATCCTAGATTACTTAGAAAGAAAATGCAGGGATCGTGAAGTTTGCAGTCGTGGTCCCGTTTCTTATGTTACTAATGGATTTCCCTCTAATACACGGCTCGTGATTTCCAAGCGGTAATTCAATCCACAGAAACATGACAAACTCATTTGGTTTACACATAAGAAATACATTTATTTTGACACAAACATAGAGATACATTTTAGTTAAACCTTTAATTCTAAAAGAGTCTGAGTTTCCTCCCTTTTCTTAAATTAACACATCCAAAAAAGTTCTACACTATAATTTCTTATACTGACAAAATCTTACACTTCTTTATATACCATTCTCAGACTCTGTTAATTTATACTAAATTACCCAATACTATCACACATATAAAATACATATATACACAGGCTTACTCTACAATTCTGGCATAAACTTCATGAGATAATATTCCTTCTTATATTTCAAACTTTGTCCCCCCCCCCCAGAATTTTAGCTAGCATTCAAATTAAGTTTTAACATAATGACATTAATTTCCTTCTCTTGACACAAACAGTCCGAAGCCTTGGTTTCCTATTCAGCTCAAGCCTAAGATGCCTTTTATTCCTTAGATGTAGACAAAATTCCAAATGCAGACAGTTCTTTAGACACTGCACAGAAATTGACTGTTTTCTCAACGTTCAGTTTCTCCTTCCTCCACGGTTACTCTAACTTAATACAAAAGGTTTCAGCTTACCGTTCTTGCTTTATCTGGTGGATTTAGGACCTTCTTATCTGGATTCTCGGATCTCCTCACTGTATTCTCTTCAATGGTGTCTCCGCTATTCTTTTGTTCTACTCGAATAGAAGCACTCTTTTACTGACTTCTACACTGGCATCAATTCACCAGCGGCCCTTTCTTCTAGAACTCTGGATGCATTATAGCTGCAGCTTTGATCCACGTGGCACGTATAGCAAGGGGAAATTCTTGCTACGCATGGCGGCAAGCTTTCCACAGCTACTCAGCTCTCTGCTCAGAAAACCAGGAACCGACGAAAAAGAGAAGAGAAGAGAGCGATTCAAATCCCCACCGAAACTTATATACTACAAAACAGCGCCCTCATTTGGTGGTGTCATCATGCATACGGCGGCAGCCGATTGGTTACCGCAGTTCCGAACTGTCTTTGACATGGCCTAAAACTTGTATTACTTTATACACATCTTTTTTAGCAATTTTACATGATTTTCTATTTTAATTAATTTACAAACATTCTCTATTCAGTTTATGGGCTTCTTTAACATTACTTAAATTTTACAAAACTGAATATACACATGTTCTTGGGTCATTAATAGGCACACTTTCTATCTGGAGGCATAAGTATGTCCTTATCCTTCCCTTCTGAGGTTACCTTATGTTGGGCTGGAAAAAGGATGACTCATCAAAAGTGAATCAGCACTTTTTCCGACACAACAATAGAATGGAAGGAGAAGATGGTGTATGGGAAAGTTTATTGAATTTCTGAGAGATAAATATCTTAAGTAGCACGTAATTGAAACAACTATGGGCTTTAATGTTTTCTATTTGGTGAAATTTCATAAGATGTAGTTGTTAATGAGGTATTAACACTGGCACCAGTTAGTCAGAGTGATCATGAGGTACTTGTTTGGTAAGTGGTGAAACAAGAAAAGGTTACTGCCCAAAATGGATATGTGGAAGTATAAAGCAGGTGATTATGGGAAGCTCTGTAGTCAATTAGCATCAGTATATTGGGCAGATGAGCTGAGTAGAAAAGATATTGACAGTGCATCTAATCTTTATTATTTATTGATAGTGCATGGAAATTCATAAGGCAGTATCTGACACAAGCAAGGTATAACTGCATATCAAGGATTAAGCGAGTGAATAGAACAGGAGTAAAGTGGATGAACAGTGAAATAAAGCAAGTTGTGTTGGAAAAGAAAATGCTATTGAGGAGGTACAAGACAGTTGGTGGTGGTGATGAGATCCATGAAGAGTATGAAGGTCAGGCTAGGAAGGTAATGACATGGTAAAGAAAGAAAAGGTGCAGTATGAGAAAAGATTGGATGGTCAGTCCAAGGTTAATTAAAGGAAATTTTTTCCCTATATGGCCAGCAAGAGAAAGAATAATTATGGCAGGTTGAAAGTGGTGAATAGTCATAGCAGCAAAGTGACAGTTGCAAAAGATATAGTGGAATTATAATATTGAACAAGCACTTTCTCAGTGTATTATTATTATCCCAAGACCCCATGGAGTCAAAGACTCCTCGAGGAGGTCCTTTTGTCATGCACACAGCTCATCATACCATGCCTTAAACACACTCAGATTCTCTGCAAACACCAGTATATCATACTGGTGTCTGCAGAGAATTGTAAATTTGTCAGGTGTTGATTGGGTTAGATGTTAATAAGGCTGTGGGAATGGATGACATATCACCACGTATTCTTAAGGAATACACACAACAACTGGCTATGCCCTTGACCTGGTTATTTAATGAAAGTCTTGCAGTGGGTAGATTCCTAAGGAGTGGAAAGAAGGCCAAATAATACGACTCCACAAGCATGGTTCCTAAGACAGAAGTCTCCAATTATAGACCAGTCTGTATAACTGCAGTTGTGGTCAAGGTGTTGGAGAGATTGATTAGGAATAGAATACAGGATTAGGTTGATGGACAAAGTATTCTTTATGATGGTCAGCATGGATTTGTAAAGGGTAGGTCCTGTTTTAAGAATTTACATGGCTCCTTGCCTTTAATACAAAGCACCATACATCTCCTCCAGGAGATGTGCTTTGCATTAAGGGTAAATATTAAGATTAGTGATCAGAGCTTATTCTACTTTTACCATGAGTTGCCTTGGTCTTGCACTACGTGCAGGGTCAGCTAGACTTGCAACACTTGCAGGTGCAAACTTGACTTGTTTGTCTGTTTGCTTACTTGGGAAATGGAGTAAAACTAGGTTTAAAATAGCTTGGTATCTTTAATATTTGAGAATTACAGTGAATGGAACATATCACCAGAATGTGTTGTTAATGCAAGAAGTGTTAAGAATTTTAAGACTCGGTATAATAAATATGTTGTCTGTTAAATGAATCTCCCACGATTAGTCTGCCGACTCCATGGAGGGTGCAATAATAATGATGACAGGAAACTAGTAATAACAATACAAACTTAATTGTATAGCACTATTATAGCATCCCATATACTTTTTGAGGATATTTATATATCAGATGACGAAAATAATATACACAGAATATTACACTTAAGTTATATGCATCTTTACTGCATATATAAATATAATCATAGATAGGTAATTATTAGTGTTAATAATGGTTATTGTGAGTCTACCCTAATGAAACTATAGAGGGGATCCAGCAATGAGTAACTAAGGCAATATCAGAACTCTGCAATTGTTATAGGATTAGGAAAGGTTACGGAAATATAAGTTGCACAATTTAGTGAATAGGTGGAAAAAAGGGAATGCAACTGATATATTTAATTAACTTGTGAAGGGTATTATTTTAAAGGATTAATAAAAAGGAAAATATACATAGAAAAGAATGGAAGAATAATAGGCTATCCAAAGTTGTACAAAGATATAGTGAGGATGGGAGTAAAAGGCTTTTTTTTTCTTTTATGAAAATTCGAATGCATTGCCAAAATGTGTTATGAATGCTATGAATGTGAACGAGTTCAAAGTTCAACATGATAGATATGTTACTGGCTGAGTAAGACCTCCTGCAACTAGCCTGTTAATTCCATGAGGATAGTTATTAATTTTAATAATTATAATACTTCTCCCTGAAAATAAATAAATGCAACAAAAAATTTTCAATTTTCAATAAAGTATAACATTCTATGTTCTATGTTTTTTATATATTTGAATATTGATTCCTGAAAGTGATTTGTAACATGAATAAGTAGTGGAAAATAATCGTTATCTGCAAAACAAAATTTTGACTTACTTTACAGTTTTTTTATTTTCCTCATTTGATTCTGATTCAGTAGAAACCACTGCCTTTTTTCCAGATGCCTTGTAAAATTTAAATAATTTGTTAAAACTACATTCTTGAGAAATCATCATTAATCATAATGTTATTATTATAATTAACATTTGACCTCCATGGAGTCAGAGACTCATTGTGGGAGGTACACACTATTGCACACAATGCTCATCCAACTGTACTTTAAACTAATTCAATGTGTCTACACCCACAACATACTCAGGCAATGCATTCCATTCACCAACCACTCTCCATGGAAAGAACCTACTCCTCACTCCTCTGTTCACACCCTCCTTATACAGTTTCCATCAATGGCCTCTTATTCAATTCCCCTCTCCCATTCTATGAAAAATCGCTTCCATATTATCAACCAGATAACAATCCCTGACTAGCTTATATGTCGCAATAATATCCTCCCCCCTCCTCCTATTCACAAGGCTCTGCAACTTACATTCTCTCAATCTGTCCTCGTACTCCACATTCCAAAGACCACTGACTACCTTTGTGAATCTTCTCTGGATCCTTTCCAACATATCCTTGCCACCATGAAAACTGGCAACCAAATCTGTGCATAATAAACCTAATGAAGCCTGATCAAGGCCTTATACAATGGAATCTCTTTTTTTTTTTTTGTGTATGTCAGGATCCTCCGCATCACTGCCATTATCCGATGGGATGTCTTCACAACTTGTGCAATGTGGTCCCTGAATTTCAGGTCCTCGTCCACCATCACTCCTACATCTCTCATCTCCTCTACTTCCGTTAAAGTTTCCTTACCAAGTGTATACTTTGCATCCCATCATTGCTTCTTCAAACAGCTGGATATCACTAGTTAAACCCAACCCAATATCATTAACATACAAAATGAACAACAATGGCCACAAAACTGACCCCTGCAGTACAAAACTAGTGACTTTTCTCTTTCGGGATACTGCACCCCCCATATACAACTTTCTGATACCTATCTGACAGCCAGTCACTGATCCAACTCAGAAGTTGTTATCTGTTCCCATCTGTTTCAATTTATTTAAGAGCTTGTTGTGTGGCAGTCTATCAAAAGCCTTTGCAAAATCTAAGTACACCACTGTAGATGTATCTCCCCTGTCCAAGGTATTTGTTACCTTGTTATAGTACACAATTAAATTAGTGAAACACGGTTTCCCCTTAACAAACCCATGCCAATAACCACAGAGAATACTGATATTACCAACCCATTTCTGTATCTTATTTCACACCAATCTCTCCAGGATCTTCACCACAACTCCAGATATACAGACAGGCCTATAATTTGAAGCTACAGCCTTATCACCACCTTTATGCAGTGGAACAATTTTTTCCTGCTTCCACTCCCTTGGAACCTGTGCTGTTGTAAGACTCTTATTAAATAGCAATGCTACTGCTAATTCCTTGGGACATTCCCTTAAGATGCATGGTGATATGTCATCAAATCCTATTACCTTATTGACATCAAGGTTATTTATTTCCTCAAACACCCCCTGTTCACTCACAATTAAGCCATCCCCTCCTATGTCATCTATGATTAATTTCCTCATGATTCAACCATGATCAGGTGAAACACCCTTATAAATTGATCACTGAATACCTCAACAATGTCTTCTTTAGCAGTTACCATTCTACCATTTTCATCCATTAGTATCATCTTACCATGATCATTCTTCCTTCTACTTGCCACTTATCTAAAAAACTCTCTAGGGTTTTTCTTTGCCTGATTTGCCAATTTCTGCTCATACTGCACTTTTGTTTTTCCTAACTAACTGAGTCACTCTCCTGGTTTGCTTTTTATACTTTTCATGTAACTGATTATTACCATTATTCATCATGTACTGTCTCCAAAGTACTTTCTTTTTTTTACAGATTTCATGCTTAAGCTCCTCATTCATCCATTTTACACCTACCTTATTCATCCTTTTGGCCTTCAGAACACATTCATACATTGATGCTGTTATGTATTTCTTTGTGAGTTCCCATGCAGCATTTATTTCCTTACCATGCAACTTCTTGTTCCATGTTATAGCTCCAACCAGTCTCCTAAGCTTGTCATAATCACCAGTCTTATAATTCCACATATATCCTTTCCTCACAAAAGTTTGCATATGACTAGTCACAACACACACACACACACATGAAGTAATCACTTGTCGATACAAAATAAATAACGGAAAAAACTCGCGTAGAAAGATTATTTAATAGTATCATTTTCGCCTGTGTGTCACAGGCATCTTCAGTATATTAAACTCAAAAAATTAAACACTAACTGACAATTCCAAAAAGCGCCACCTAAGTAGCTGGTGTAAGATAACTAAAAATTTCTCACTAAGTTAAACGCATTTCATCCTAGGATCAAGTTTACCCTAGAAGTAGAATCAAATAAGCAGTTAGCCTTTTTAGATCTTCTAATTCTTCGCCAACCAGATGGTAACTTACATTTCTCAGTTTATAGAAAGAAGACTCATACAGGCCATTATATCCATGCGGAATCTCATCACCATCCCAGTCAAAAGGCAGGAACTATTAAAACACTGGTTCATCGGGCCCATTCCTTTTGTTCTACAGACGATCTTTTACAGAAAGAACTACAATATATAACTTCTTCCTTTCTATCTAATGGTTATAAGAATTGTTTCATTAAAAGAACTTTGAGTAGTTTTAATATGTCTTCCTCTTCAAACACAGAAGAAAAAACGCACATTACTATCCGTTATGTACAAGGCATCAGTGAATGTATAGCAAAAGTTTTAAAACCACTGAATATTTTTGTTGCCTTTCGACCGTTTTAGAAAAATCTCCACCTTTCTCACTTCTCCTAAGGACAAGCTTCCACATCTTAATCATGCAGGTGTCTACCAGATTCCGTGCTCTTGTGGATTATCTTATTTCGAACAAACGGGAAGATCTGCCTCTATTCGGCTAGAAGAACACCGATCTTATATTGAATACTTTAAACCTGAAAAGTCTGGACTTTCTGAACATGCCATCTTCACTAGACACAGAGTTCATTGGAGAAAGACAAGAGTTCTTCACAAAAGTCAGTTTCTCATGGAACGCCTTTATAAAGAAACATGTGAAACTCTACTTCATTCTCCTAACTTAAACAGATCTGACAGCTTACGTCTATCCCCTTTATGGGAGTTAGTACTTTACAAATCAGCTAATCTTTCCTAACTTTTTATTGTATTAATTTTTTTTTTTTTTTTTTTTTAGGAAAGTTATTGACCTTTTTAGTTATCTTACACCAGCTACTTAGGTGGCGCTTTTTGGAATTGTCAGTTAGTGTTTAATTTTGAGCTTAATGTACTGAAGATGCCTGTGACACACAGGCGAAAATTATACTATTAAATAATCTTTCTACGTGAGTTTTTTCCGTTATTTATTTTGTATCGATATGTCTACTCACGGTTTACCTCTTTTAAAATGTAATCACTTGTGTTGTGACTAGCCACAGCACAGGTGATTACTTCATGATCACTTTCACCAACTGGAGGAAAGTGTGAAACCCCCTCTAATAATTACGTCCTCTGATGAAATAATGAGATCTAGAACTCTTGATCCTCACATACCCTTCTTTATGTGCTGCCTGAAATAGTTAACTCAAGAAATTCATTTTCCGTATTCCCAAATGCTATCTCTTCATTCCAATCTAAACCAACATAATTAAAATCACCCATAATAATTACCCCTCCTTTGTTCACTAATCCAAGTTGTTTTTACATTTCTTCGTCACCACCTTCCACATTTCCAGGCCTATAGCAACATCCAACTAAATATGTCTTCCTCTCAACCTTCACATTACAACATGCTACCTCATAACCATTACCACTATTTCCTCCTTTTATGTCTACTTAGGTAGACTTAATTCACCTGTTATCATCAGTGCAGGACTCCCCTTTTCTTTTTGCTCTTTCTATCCTTGCAAAAAATACTGTCCCCTTCCATTTCTATTCCCATTACGATATCATCTTCATTCAACCATGTTTCACTTATTCCAATGATTTTGAAATAAGTGAAAGTTATTTCAATCACTGAAACCATTTCATCTCCTTTATTTCTGATACTTCTGGCATTTGCAAAACACTGCAGTTCAGTCACCTTTATCACTGCTTACCATATACATGTGCTCAATCTCAACTTCTCCACTCAGATCCCAATATACTCCATTTTCGTACCCACATTCGCTGCCACTTTCAACATCCAATCTTCCTATGCCATGTCTCCATGCCCACCTGAGCTCCCCCCCTGTTTCCTTGTTTTTCTTGTATTCCTGTTCTCCCTTCCTCTCTCACACTACTACCATTTCCACTGCCAAGCACATACCACTCTCCTGATTTTTCTCTTCATCCCTTCTGATCACTGGCACATCACACACTGTACTTTCATTCAGCAACACTTTCTCCAGTACACTCACTCCAAAGCCATTTAAATGCATCCCATCACACCTGTATAATTTCATTCTTCCCTCAAACACATGCCATATATCCACAAACTCCACTTCCTTCTCCTAACACAGCTCTGCTAGCATACCATCCATTATTTTGGCTCTCCTTCACAAATCATACCTGGGCAACACACTGACAACCTTTCCTACTAGACTGTTATCTTTCACTCTTCTCAATAGTCTCCTGATATTCGTCCTCACATCCTTCTTATGTCCACTTAGATCATTCATCCCTACAATCACAACTAACTATCTTGCTTGTTTCTTCCTGATGTCCAATGCCTTAATTATCGTACTCATTCTCCCACCTGGATAGCAGACCTTATGGACTCTAGCAGTAACTAGGCCTCTAATTATGAAGTCTCCATATACTGCTATCCTCGAATCACTCGTCACTTCTTTTACTCTTTTTTCTTTCATTCTCTTCTCTTGCACACTTTCATTAGTTTCCACTAGACAACTAACATTGCTCCACATATTCTTCATTTCATTTTTCATTTCCAATAACTGTTTCATTAAATCTTGCATTCCGACAATTTCTCTATCTCGCTACCTCTTGTTCTGCTGCACTTTACTTCCGTTTCCTCATTCATACTTTCTTTCTCTCCCTCATCACTAACTTTCACTTCTGCATCCTTTTACTCACTCAGTTTCACTTGCTTTTGTTTCATTTCATTTTTTTGCAACTTTTTCCTTAATTTTCGCTTCTACATCCCTGCATTCTTTCACTCCCTCAGTTTCTTTTGCTTTCATTTCATTTCGGTTTTTCATAACTTTCGTAACTTTCACTTCTACATCCTTGCATTTTTCTTAAAGGTTATCTTGTATGGTGGAAGCAGGAAACAAGTTCCCAACATACAAAATTTTATTATCATTATTCTGGACCTCCTTGGAGATCCAGAATAATGATAATAAATGGGATTCCCACTGATTAGTCATGAGACTAATCATGGGAAATCCACCTTGGATAACAAAAAAAAAAAAATCAATCATACCACTCAAACTTATTCACTGCCTACATTCTGACTACTCTCAGGTAATGCAGTCTATGCTCCAATCACTCTCTGTGCAAAAATTCCCTTTGTGCCACCATATGAAAAATCTCTCTAATGTCTATCTTCTACCACTTCTCAGTTTAAATGTCTTGACTGTATCACTCCTTCATCTTCTATCTTGCCAAACTCTGCAAATTATTGGTGGTAGCATCAACAGCTAGGTGGAAGAACAGAGATAAGCTTCCAGTATAAATTACTAGGGCATTTATTTTAACTTGAGAGCGACTCTTCCCAAGGTTGATCATTATTCAGTGTGAACAGTTTATATTTTCAGAATTTTAGAACACTTAGAACATGTGTTTTAGTATATCTTGTCTGTGTTCATTGTACTGTGCCTTTCAATAATGGTAGCCAATATATGCCAGCTGGCTGATACATTATTGCCCAACATGCCCCAAATTTAAGGACTACATTCTGCACAGTATCTTAGAAGATTTTGTAGCATGCTGCGTGTGCAGCATATTTGCATCTCGACAATAAAGTTGCAGATAAGAGACAGGCAAGTGCATGTTTGCATAAAACATAGACAATGGGAAAGAGATGAGTGACATCAATAGCAGTATCCCAGGTTTCAGTCATGGACAGTAGCAGTGTGTCAGAAATGAGTGAGTGACAGCAGAGAGAGAGAGATATGAGTAGAGTGATGAAGTGTATGGAAGGTAAGCATGATGTGGAGATGAATATAACATTACGAAGATCTGGAGGATGTTGGTGACTGCATAGGTGAATGTTGAACAAGGGTAGGTTGCTTGGAGAGAGATGTACTGAGAGATGAAGTGGAAGGCATGAAAAGCATGAAAGGAGAACTTATGAAACTTGGAAGGCTGTGATGAACAAGAGCAGGAGTGAGAGAGAGTTATAGAAATGATAGAAGGAGAGAGAATGGGAGAACATGGGAAAGAGAAGAAATCAGAGGAAGCCAAGATAGTACAGGAGAAAGGAGTGGGAGAGGAGAAGAGAGGAGGGCAGATAAATGAGAGAGAGAGAGAGAGAGTGAATGATGCATTGAGTGAGGAATGAATGGATCTGTGAGAGGCATGATATAGGAGTGCTTTATGGAGAAATAACAGAGAGTGACTATGGCAATTAAGCAAGGTGAAAATATGTATGAGAAAATAGTGATAGTGGGTATGAATGAACTGAGAGGTAGCTTGAATCAGGTAATGGGAGATCAGAGATTAATATTTGAGATTGTGCAGCAGAAAAGGGAAGACAGTGAATGTTTTACCCAGATATGATAATGCAGAGTAGAAGAGAAGAGTAGCAATAATGAATGACAGGACAGTGAGAATGTGCTGGAAGTGAAGCCTGGATTATGTGGCTGCCTGGAGTGCAATTTGATGATAGAACTGTATGTGAGAGATGGGCTGCATTTGAACATGGAAGGATGCAGAATCTGGAGAGATTGTCATTCTCTGAGAGAATGTATGGTAGATAGCAGTCAAATGGAGTCTGGGGGTAAATAACAGTAGGTACAGGAATAATGATAATACATTGATGCTTCTCTATACAAATTCCAGAAGTATCAAGAACAAAGGGAATGCAATGGTGGCATTAATAGCATCAGTCTGTCCAAAGATTGTTGGAATCAGTGAAATGCTGACAGAAGAGAATGTTCTGACAGGAAAAGTAGAAAGAAGAAAGAAGCAGAAGAGTATACAACATATTTTGCCAGAATAGGAAGGGTAAAGGGATGGTGGAGTATTATTACTTATGATAAGTAATGAGATATTTCATGAGATATCTCAGATAATTTTAGGAAAAATGGTACTAATTGTTTAGAGAGTATATGGTGTGAGGTAGAGGTGGAAAGGACAGAATATTTAATGGGAGGTTACTATACACACCTCCAATTTTCTATGCTGCAGTCTGCCATCCATCCCTGTAACCAAGAGACTATCTATCTTCATTCTACTCAACTTCAAAAGTAGTTCATCATGTGGTTAAATCTACTCTATCCAATGCTTGAGTAAAATCCAGATAAATCACTGTATAAACATCTCCTCTGTCCGATATACACTAGTCACCTTATTATAAAATGATGTAACCAAGTTACTAAAGTAACAGCACTCCGTAAAGAATCTATGCTGCTCTTTCATCTTGACTTGGATTCTCCCATGTGCAGCAGTAGTATTTTTTGCTCTTCTGGGACTGTTTCTGTTGCCAGACTCATGTTAAACAACTAAGTCAAGGATGATGCCAGCTATTTTGCATATTCCTTTAATATGTTTATGTTGGGCATAACACAAATTGTCTCATACTTCCAGTCTGCCATCTGTCAGGCATGCAATGAATCACTGTGTGTTTTCTAGAGAAGCCAAAGTTATGTTAGAAGGGAAAAGACTTTTTGCTTTCTGGTTATATAATTCCCTAATAATTAAGAGAAATTTTTATAACTGTTTGTATTTTTAAATTTCCAAAGGTGTAAATAATTATATTTCAATCTGCATTAATCAGATATGCACCCGTTGCATATGACTGGCACATATAAGAGAAGGAATAGGGATAAATGTAAATAAATTTGTTACATACAAATAAATATTCACTAACTTACAGTTGTAATATTATGGGTGGTGCAATAAATTACACTGGTAGGGAACAAATTGCATGTCATACTGTAAACTCTAGTTTACAGCATGACATGCAATTATGTATGAATCTATGAAAGGCTTTGTTTAGAGGGGAAAAGCAGGGAGCCATTTGTTTTGTGAAAAATAACTAACCAATAATAAATGGTTTATATATATATCAGAGACAAAGGAGAGGAGAGGCAAATCCATTGAATTGTAAAGAGCACGCACACACACACGCACACACACACAGTGCACTCCACAGGTGCAAGCAAAAACAAATAAATGCACTACTTAGCAGGAAGAATACACTAAGGGAAATTTTTTCTGAGTATTTTTGATTATCTCACATCTATTCCTTCTAGTCTTTATTATTATTATTATTATTATTACCCCAAGACCTCATGGAGTCAAAGACTCATCTGGGAGGTCCATTTATCGCACACACATCTCATCATACCGAGCCTTAAGCACACTTAAACTCCTTGCAGACACCACACTCTCAGGCAAGGCATTCCAATCATTCACAACTCTACACGAAAAAAACCTGCGTCTCACTCCCCCACTCACACCCTCTTTATACTGTTTCCAGGGATGACCTCTGGTTCTCCCCTGATCTCCCACTATTCTCTGTAGAACTTCTCCACCACTGATCTTATAACAACTCCTTACCAACTTGTAGGTCTCTATCATATCTCCCCTCTTCCTCCTTTCCACTTTAAACCCAAGAAAGAAAAGATATTAGTTTTTAGAAATAATTCCAAGAAAAGCCTGGAATATACAATGGATCAAGAACATCTTTATTTCGCAAATTAAGATCCTCCACATCATTGTCATTAACCGATGTGATGACTTCACTACTTCTGCAATGACCTCTGAACAGTTTCAGATCCTTGTCAACCACCACCACTCCAGGTCTCCTGTCGCCTCAACTTCCTCTAAAATTTCCTAACTGTGTATACTTTGCATCATTGTTGCCTACCAAATTTCAGAATCTTACACTTTTCAACATTGAACTGACAGTTAATTCCATACTGTTGCCCACTCATACACCTCCTGTAAGGTCAGAACTTTTATCTGCTTGATTCCTCATCACCTTCCCCCATCATCTACAAACAGTTATATATCACCAGTTAAACTCATCCTAATATCATTAATATACAAATTAAATAACAATCACAAAATAGATCCCTGTGACACACCACTAGTGATTTCCTCTTCTGGAATACTATACCTTCCTACACAATTTGCTGATACCTATCTGAGAACCAGTTGTCTATTCAACTCACTAATCTATCATCCCATTTGTTTCAGTTTTGTTACCAACATGTGGTGTGGCAAACTTCCCACTTGGTTAGACTATAATAAATTTAGTTTAATCCTTTATCCAAGTGTAAGCAAACAAAGTTTGCGCCTGAAATATCTTCAGGACTGAGGCAACTCGTATTAAAGCTGGACCAAGTTCTCATCACTCCTTGTCTCAGTATCTCTCATAATGCAAAGCACATCTCCATGCAGACGTGTATAATGCTATGCATTAAGGGAAGGGCCACTACCCAGACCGGTTTCGCCTTTTATTGAATGTTCAAGTACAGGTCAAACTCCAAAAACTCAGCGTTGTTCCCCTCAGTAACAGGCTCACCCCACCACTGAGCAGAGCCGCTCATATGTTCATTTGCTCATATCTCATCCGAGGGGTAACAGCAACAGCCGTGCCTCAGTTAAAACTTCATGGGCTACAGCATTGCCATTCATCACCCAAGCTTCCAACCGGTTTCGACCTTTGTATAAGAAGCGGGCTCTAAAAATAAGACAATCCTGAGAGATTGATGAGGCCAGGGATTTGGGAGTGTTGGTGGATAGGGAGTTGAAGTTTAGGGGGCACATCGCAAAAGTGGCTAAATCAGCTCATCAAATCACTTGGTTGCTGAAAAATGCTTTAACAAGCAGAGACAAACAGGTTATTGTTCCTCTGTATCGAGCCTTGATAAGACCCCATCTGGACTTCTGTGCCCAGTTATGGGCACCAGGGTTTCTTTGTGATGGGGAGGAAGTGGAGAGGGTCCAGAGACGAGTGACCAAGATGATAGCAGGTCTATGGAATGAACCTTATGAGAACAGGTTGAAGATTTGTGGGTTGCAGAAATTGGTTGATAGGCAGAAAAGATGTGATATGATTGAGACATTCAAATTACTGAAGAGTTTCTATAAGATTAACTCAGAAGATATTTTTGAGAATAGGACTGGTGGTGGGATGACTAGGGACCATACATGGAAGCTGGGCAAGAGTGTGGTTAGCAAGTGTGTTAGAGATAGGTTTTTTACTTGGAGAGTGGTGAATGAGTGGAATAAGCTGCCAGAGTCTGCTGTGGGTGCCATAACTGTGAATGAGTTCAACGCGAGGTATGATAGATACTGTATGAATGTCGAATAGTTGTTCTTGACATGATGTTAGGGCCTCCCTCGATGAGTCTATTGACTCCTTGGAGTTGCCCGTAATAATAATAATAATAATAAAGGATTAAACTAAATTTATTATATCAAAAGCCTTTGCAAAATCAAAGTGTGTACACATTTCCATTGTCCAATACATTCATCATCTTGTTATAGTACACAAGTAAGTTGGAAAATACGACCTCTCTTTAACAAACCCATGCTGACAAGCACAAAGAATACCACTGTCATCAATTCACTTTTCTATCCTAGCTCTCACCTACCTATCCAATAATTTAACTACAATTCCAGATATACAGATCAGCCTATAATTTGTAGCCTTAATTATTACTACCTTTGTGAAGTGGAATAATTTTACCTTCCTTCCACTTTAGGACTTGTACTGTTGCAAGACTCTTGTTAAATGGGTAAGCGAAGGCTAACACTATCTCCTTGGAACATTCCCTTAAGACACATGGTGAATATGTCATCAAGTCCTATTGCCTTACATCCAGCTCACTTAACTTCTCATAAAGCTCTTACTTGCTAACCATTAAATCTTCTCTCATTTCATTCTCTAAACTTGGGCTTCTGATTCCACACTGATGATGAAACACTTGATGAACTGCCCTCAGAATACCTCAACTATATCCTCGGCAGCCTCCTATTTCATCAATTAACATCATGTTATCATAACCATGCTTATTTCTACTTGCCACATATTGAAAAAACTCCTGAGGAGTTTTCTTGACCCAACTTGCTAATTTCTACTCATACTGCACGTTTGCTGTCCTTATGAACTGAGTTACTCTCCTGGCTTGCTCTTTATACTGTTCATGCAACTGATTATTACCATTATTCATAGAGTGCTGCCTCCAAAGTGCCTTCTTCCAGAGTTCATGCTTAGTACCCTCATTCCCCCATTTTACTCCTACCTTATTCATCCTTTTGGCCTTCAGAACACATTCACACATTGGTGCTGTTAGGTATTTCTTTGTCTGTTTCCAAGCAACATTTATTTCCTTTCCACCCAACTCCTCATTCCATACTATAGCTCCAAACTGTTTCCTAAAACTTGTCATAATCATCAGCCTTGTACTTCCACAGATATCATTTCCTCACAGAAGTCATTATATGGCCTAGCTCCAATCCAAGTGATCATTTCATGATCATTCTCACTAACCGGAAGAAAGTATGAAATCCCACTCACAATTACGTCCTCTGATGAAATATCAGATCTACTGTGCAACCACAGATGTGAGATCCCTCAACACTTCTGCGCGTGTCAGAAGAAGGTAAATCCATTCTGATAATAGGGTAAGCAATGCGTTTCATGGGATGAGTGTTTATTATTATATGTCAGAAAATTAGCTTTTCTTTTATGAAAATTCTAGTTTTTAAAGTGGTAACTATTTTGCTTATACAACAGTTGGAAAATTTTACGTATAAAGCACACGATTTCACATGTTGGTAATGAATTCGTACATCACCTAATTCCTTTCTACCCTTCAACATGAATTGACTCTTCTTGGCAATTGCCAGCTGAGGGTCTCACATTCTGGCATTCACATGTGAATGCCAGATCTGGTCTCACATTCATCCAGAATGAATGTGAGGGTCTCACATTCATTCTGGCATTACCTCTTTCACATACTATCTGAGATAGTCATCTCTCAAGAACTTGAGAAATTCATTTTCCTTATTCCCAAATGCTATCTTTTCATTTCAATCTATACTGCCATAATTAAAATCACCTGTCCCTCTTCACTAACTCAAGTTGCTTATACATTTCTTTATCACCTACCTCTACATTCTCTGGCCTATAGCAACATCCAACTAACTATATCTTTCTGTCAACCTCCTCCTCATACCACACTGCCTCAAAACCACTACCACTATTTCTCTCTTTCATTTCTACCTTATGTGGACATAATTTCCTTGTTCTCATCAGCATCACTCACCATCCCCCTTGTCCTTTTCTATTCTTGCGAAAACTACTGCATCTTTCCATCAGGATATCATCTTCATTCAACCATGTTTCATTTATTGAATCAATTTTTGGGCCAATAAACTATCAGTGAAACAATTTCATCTCCCTTATTTCTGATACTCCTGGCATTTGTAAATAAACAAAGCAGTTCACTTTTAGGTCTGTAACCAGCCCACCCAAGCCACTTGTTGGTTGTGATTTCCCCACCATACCTTGCCCAATCACCTTTATCATCACTTACCTCATATATCTGTTCAGTCTCAACTACTCCACACTCACATCCTGATCCACTCCATTCCTATGCTGATCATTCTCACCCCCCCCACACACACACAACTTCTTCCAACATCCACTCTCTCTATCCACCTGATTCCTGTTTTTTCTTCATCTCTTACATTACTACTACTACCACAACTGCTGCTGAGCACTTCAGTGAAAAGGAAGCAACTGAAGTTGCTTCCTTTTCACTCTCCTGATTCTCCGCTTCACTTCTAATTTCTGGTCTCTTTTCTTGCTTGTATCACTTGCTGCACTTCTGTCTAGCGACAGTTTTTCCAGTCCACTCACTCCAAAGTCATTCTGTATAATTCCATTTTTTCCTTAAATACACTCCTCATACTGTTCTGACAGCATACCATTCAATAATAATGATTCTCGCTCTCCATCTCAACTCATTATTATCATACCTCAGCAACACACTGACAACCTTTTCCACCATACTGTTATCTTTCACTCTCCTCAATAACTTCCTGATATCGTCCCTTACATTCTCCTTATGTCCACCTAAATCATTTATTCCTACAACTACCACGAACATTCTTGCTCATTTCCTCATCATATCCAATGCATGAATTATCTTGCTCATTCTTCCTCCTGGATATGACCTTATGGACTCTGTCATTAACCAATCCTCTAACAATGAAATCTTCATACACTGCTGTCCTTGAGTGATTCATCACCTTTTTTTCTCCTTTTTTGTTTCATTCTATTCTTTTACACTCTTTCATTTGTTTCCACTAAACGTCAAATATCACTTCACATATTCTTATTTCATTTCTCATTCTGAACAACTGTTTCTTCAAATCTTGCATTCTGGCAATTTTACTCTCTGTCACCCCCCCCATAGTCTCGTTATCTCTCATTCTGCTGCACCTGGCTTCCGTTTCCTCAATCCTATTCCTTTAATTTCCATATCACTTGCTTTTGTTTCATAATTCTAGCTTTTATCAAATTTACATTTGTTTCATTTATGCTACCTTTATTCCTTCAGTCTGTTTCATATTTGCTGATAACTCAGAGTCTAAAATATATTACACTTTCTACAAATCCATACCTTCTCTCATCTCTTGTTCAGTCTCTCCACAAACACATCTTTCACATTTTTCCATGCATACACATTGCATTCATGACATCAAACCATTTTCAAAAAGTCTACTTCGTTAGCAGCATTTGATCTTCATGCAGCACGGCAAGTAGATGTCATTTGTACTGCCATTGTGTTTTGTTCAGAGCAAAATTCAATAAAAAAAAAGTCAAGTAACAATTTGACAAAGCTGCTAATCATTCAGGTATACTAAACTATCAAAAATAAACAATATTACACTAACATGCAAGCAGTATCTCCAATTATTACACAAAATCACATTTATCTTTTCTAGAGTCTTCTACCAATGATAACTATGTAGTGGCCATCTAGTAGCCAAAGTTTTGTTCAGTATTCATGTCAACGATGATCACTGAATTGCAGAAAGATATTTAAATGCATGTAGATATGTCAAACTGAAGAGGATTATTAATAATTCTGACACTCTCTTCAGGATTGAAATAAGCTTGAAATTGAAATATCATTGGAAAGGTGGAAAAATGCATGGGGGGGGGGTATCAGTTTAACAAAAAAAAGTTTTGAAATTTGGGATCCAGAGACTGCATGTTGCCTTGGTGGAGCTGTATTGAATAAAGTGGAAAAAGCAAGGCATCTCATGCCGCATCGGCTGTCGCGCAGAATAATCAGAGGGTCCTGTTCAAGAAGTATATTACAGTCTCCATCAGAAGTCAGTGATACTGTGAATGAGCAATGCAGAAGGTATAAGATTAATCTTAGAAGGGAATTTTACACAGGCACATGGAATGTCTCTGGGGTCTACAGATGGGTACTCTTGAGATTGTTTGTAAAGAGATGGAGAGGTATAAAATTGACATCCTGGAAATTACAGAGACCAGATGGAATGGAGAAGATCACTTCAAAAGACAGGATGGCAAGCTAGTTATTTACTCAGGTGGTGACTCAAAACATCATGTGGGTAGCTGTGATACTGAAGATAGCTCAAGCAAGAAGCCTTCTTGGTTATAACCCATTAATGATAGGATACACTCTATTAGACTTGAGGCTCAGCCTACCAATCAGGGGCGAATTCTCCATGCTTGCTATGCTTGCTGCACAAGCTCATTACTTGAGAAAGAAGTAATATTTATTTGTTAATAAATGCATGCATTTATAAGCATTCCATTTAAGCTTTTATTTTTGTAGACAGAAGATGTCTTAAGCTTGCACAGCAATAATTGAGCTTTGCATTGTGTATTGAAGGCTGATGCTTGCTCATCTAGTCAAAGTTACCTTGGCTTGCTCGATTGTGTGAGCTTCCAGGTCCTCGCTGCAGCACCGTGATTTCATGACGTGCATAGCCATTTCTGCTCCCTTCACGTTGTCTTAAACACAGGCCATACGCATTCAAAGTAGCTCTAGCCAGTCTTTACAAATGTACTTGTAGCTTAGGAAAATTAAGTTACAATCAACTTTTTATGACGATGTTATTGACCAGTTCATAAAGAAGAACCTAGGGTAGAATTTGTATTCAAGTAGCTAAATTGAAAAAGATAGAATATCATTTTAAAATAAATGTTGTATTTGTATGATTAAATGTACATAAATTTCTAAATATATAGTTTTAAATGGTCAGTAATTCATTATTCCGGTAATCAGACTTCAATCACACCTCTCACTCCCTGAATGATAACAAGAGCAAGCATGAATTTCAAGACCAGCATTCGCCCCTGCTATCAATGTATCAATTGTGGTAGTTTATGCACCCCACATGGATAGGCCTGAAGAAGAGAGTGAGGAATTCTATGAAAACTTACAAATTGTTTTGGACTGCCTACCAAGGAGAGACATACTGTACATCTTAGGGGACTTAAATGCAAATGTGGGAAAGAGTATGAGAGTCAGGCTGGAGTGTGGCATGTTTGGCCTGGGTGAACGTAACACCCATGATGAAAGACTGTTGGAATTTGCCTATGCTAACAGATTAGTTATTACCAATACCTGCTTCCAGAAATATCTACGATGGACCTATACTTGGACATCTAACATTGATAGATCAAGGCACCAGATTGATTACATCCGGGCTCTCCAGGGATGGAGTGTGGTGTTACAGAAAGCTGTTGAGGAAATCATATACTGAAAGGTGTACAAATGAATGGGTGTAAGAAAAGATCAGTAGAACTTTAAGGCTTCTTAAGGATATTGACAGAAGAAAGTTTAAATATTTTGGACACATAGAAAGGATGAAAGGGGACTTCTCAGAACAGTAATAGAAGGTAAAGTTACTGGAAAAAGAGGCAGGGGTAGACCATCAATGAGATGGATGAATGGTGTGTGTGGAGTGACTGATCTTCAGAGAGTTGATGCCACCAGAAAAGCAAACAACAGGACTGCATGGTGAGGCCTAGTGTGACACATCACCGAGCATCGGAGCGACCACATGGTATCTGTAGATGCCCAGTGAACATAGAGAGAAAAAGCAAGGCATCCTGGGGTGATAGTGGATAGATCAAAGTTCAAGTGATATATTGCAAAGATGGTGATGAAAACCCAGAGAAATGCTGCAGTACTGAGGAGGTTGTTGACCAGCAGAGATAAGGGCATAGTAGTTCCATTTATAAAGCCCTGATGAGACTACGTCTGGATTACTATGTTCAGATCTGGTCACTGGGATTTGAAGGGGATGAAAGAACCATGGAGAGGATTCAGAGGTGAATAACAAAAATGATATGAGAACAAATTTGCTTATCAGGATAGAGCAAGGACATATAATTTACAGTCTGGTGGTTAGAAAACAAAGGGACAATGATTGAGACATTTAAACAGAAGTATTTATTACTTTGACACCACAGAGATTTTTCATATAGTAGAATGATGCATGGGGGGATAGAATAAGGACAAAAAGTTATTCTTGGAAATTGCAAAAGGAAGTAGTGAGTAATAGGGCAAGAAGTAAGTTATTTGCATATATAGACTAGCAGGAGCAGTGAAGACATTGCTTGAGAGGAGAATGCAGACAGCAAATGAGTTTAAGATGAGTTTGAGTTTTAAGTTTTGAGTTTAATGAGTTTAAGGCTTTGTATTATAATAATAATAATATTTATAGTACAATAAAACCTGGGGAGAATTCATGACTAAACAAACACACATAATAACCACACTAATACATTTTAATAATCTACAGAGATGGGAACTTATGTGGAATTATAAAGCAGGTGATTATACAGGGTGTTCGGGATAAATTTGACATATTTATAATTAATTATATTTTTCCGTAAGTTACATGTATTAACACACACTTCTCTTCATTTAAAAGTTTGGACCCTTCTTCATTCATATACAAGATGTCAGAAAGGATGGATAGCCGGAACCCACCTGAATCATGGAAGAGAATAACTTGTATCATGATGATTCGTGCCCGCCATCAAAATAAGGATATTACGACTGCTGCCCAATGCTCCCTGAATACAGTAAAAACAATCAGGCATGAACTAGAGACTTGCAATGGTGACTACGAGGATGTAGCAAGAAGAAAGATCCCTAGCAGACGATCTGATTGCGTTCGTACAGCAGAATTCCTCGCAAATCTGCAGGAACAGGTGTTGAAGAACCCTGGCATTGGAATTCGGGCTTTGTTCGTGGAGTTGCTAACTGTAGTCAAGCCCTGGATAACAAGGGTAGCCAATGGTAGGCCGTATGTATGGCAGCAGGATTCAGCCCCTTGCCACACCTCTGGGAAAAGTCAAAAATGGTTGTCTGAAAATTTCTACGACTTCACCAGTCCAAATGTTTGACCTCCAAACTCCCCAGACCTTAACCCCATGGATTATTTTGTATGGGGCGCAGTTGAAAAAGACACCAATCGCACTTCCAGTAATACAAAAGCCCAGTTAATGGATAAAATTAAAACAGTTTTTGCGGCCCTTCCCAGGGAGACTGTAGCATCAGCTTGTTCGAGGTTCCGAAGCAGAATTGAAGCTGTGATCAATGCTAATGGTGGTTATTTTGAGTAAATCTTGTTGATAGTATTGTAATTAACTCTGCCTGTAATGTTTTTTTGTCAATTCATTAAATTTAATAGATACAAAGAAGATTTTCTTTTTCCTTACGAAACTGTCAAATTTATCCCAAACACCCTGTAATAGTCTTAGACGTCAACTTCGGGAAGTTTCATGGAAGGAGGAAATGGAAGGCCAGGATATCATTAGTGCGTGGGAAATTGTGAAAGAATATTTGTTAGCAGTAATGGTAAGTTGTATACCATGAGTGAAGAAGCGGACACAATTTGGAGTAAAGTAAATGACAAACAATATTAAACAGGAATTGCATGCAAAAAAGAGGCTGTGGAAGAGATATAAGGAGACAGGTGAAGAGAAGATGCATGAAGAAATAAGACACAGGTCAGAAGAGTGACAAGTGTGGTAAGGAAAGAGAAATGGAATATGATAGGAGATTGGCCCTAAGATCCAAAGAAAATCCTAGGGAATTTTTTAGCTATGTGGCCAGTAGGAGGAGAAATGACTGTGGAAGAATGATATTGTGGGATAAAAATGGGAATAGAGTGACTGATGCAGAGGACATAGTGGAATTGTTCAATGAACACTTTATTGGAGTATTTCATCCTGGAGGAATCAATTTTAATACTAGAGGGATAGGGCAGGTTCGAGGTTTAGAGGCGCAGGAGGAACCGTGGAATGCATTGCCTGATGGAGTGGTGAGAGCGAGAATGGTCAATGAGTTTAAGGAGTAGTATGAGAGACTTTGTGTTTATGAGTCTTGACAGACTTTATGCTCTTAGGAAGGACCTCCCACGATGAGTCAAGGGGAGGTCCCCCTGACCCATCGTGGAAGGTATTATTACTATTAGTATTATTATTATAGTAATATAGGTAATATTACTATTAGTATAATAATAATACTATAAGTATAATAATAATAATTATAATAATAATAATAATTAATAAGTAAATATTTCATCCTAAGTATCATAGGTCATCGTCAGTACAGTTAATTCAAACAATACTAGGAATAACATTGGAAACTGGGCAAAAGTGTGGTTAGTAAAGGTGTTAGAGCTGGGTTCTTTACTTTTAGAGTAGTGAATGAGTGGAATGCGCTCCCTGAGTCTGTGGTGAATGCTGTGACAGTGGATGAGTTTAAGGCGAGGTATGATAGATACTGTATAAATGTCAAATAGTTGTGATGAATATGATTTGGGGCCTCCCTCGATGAGTCTAATGACTCCCTGGAGTTGCCCGTAATAATAGTAATAGTAACATACAATTAGGGCACATGTTACAATGGAATCCCAATATGCATGCAGTAGCATGTTATAGAATTAAATTAAAATATATCTGGAAGAAAAATAAAATAGATTACATTAAAATAAGATAACATAACAATTATTTTACACAGTTTTGTATGACAATTACCCATACTATAGTAATAGCAAGAATGTCATTACAGTTTAGATTTGTTCTGTGAAGTAGGGCTTCAGCACTTTCTTTATATAAACGTTCATGTTTATATAAAGATCTACGTAGAATTTTGGTCTTTTTCCAATGGATGTTGGCAGCAAATAATTAAAAAAATTACAGAATTAGAAGCAGAATTGTCAAATATTTTAAATCAAGAATTGCTACAAGTGATTATTAGTGTCTCGAAAAATTCGGGGATCAAAGCATTTGATAAAAGTAATATTAATGTACATAAAAAATACCTTAATTTGTTAAATTGAACTAAGAAAAATACCAACAAATTACTGACCGAAAAATGGGTTGTCAACTTTTCTAGCCATTCCACTAACAGAAGATGAATTAAATGTTCTAGCAAGAGGTCATAAGTTTGCCATTTCACCTAAATGCATTCCATATTTAGATTTTATGCACAATATTAAAAGAAACATCAGCCATCTTTCCAGTATTGAAGCCAACAGACTTCGTTTCGAAATAGCCAAAATAATCTATGATGCCAAACCTTCAGACTTAAATATCCCACCATCAGAATTGAAAGCTCTTACCTCCTTAAAACATAATAAAAACATAATCACCACCAGAATCAACAAGGAAAATACCACTGTTGTTCTAGATACCAATTCATATGAATTTACTACTCCGAGATCGAAATACATACGCCAAACTTGATTATGATTCTACAAAAAGACAGCTCAAGAACCTCAACAAGTTACTTGATGAAACTACTTCCTTAGATTATAATAAGTTTAGTTTAATCCTTTATCCAAGTGTGAGCAAACAAAGTTTGCACCTGAAAGTATCTTCAGGACTGGGGTAAGGTAAAAAAACTCAGGACATACCATGCTAGGCCTCCTAGAATATACGGTTTACCTAAACTTCACAAGAATAACGTTCCAATCAGACCCATTGTGGATTCTATTAGCAGTCCAAAATTACAAATTATCAAGATTTTTATCTAACCTTCTCCATCCTCACATAGGCCACTCAGCCTCATCGATTAAAAATTCAACAGAGTTTCATGCAAAAATAAAAGACATTCAACTGTTGGAAACTGACATGCTAATTAGCTTTGACATTGTCTCCCTCTTCACTAATATTCCCCATAAGGAAATGGTAGACTTGTTAACTCAAAAATTTCCATCTGATATTGTTGAATTATTCAAATTTGTTATTATGTCTGGTTACTTCACTTGGAAAGAGAAAATTTACAAGCAAGAGGAAGGAACAACAATGGGGTCTCCCTTATCACCAACCTTAACCATCCTGTTTCTAGAATACCTTGAAGAAAAAATGTTTGCATTTAAACCCAAACCAAAATTTGGCTACCATATGTTGATGATGTCTTTGCTGTCTGTGGTCATTCTGAACAAGAACTACACCTGTTTCTAGATAAAATAAACCTTCTTCATCCTTGCATCAAATTCACACTAGAAAAAGAATCTCCACAGGGTATCTCCTTTCTGGATTTACACATCCAAAGAAAAGAAGATGGTTCCATCTCCACTTGGTTGACATGGTTGGAAGAGGATTTGTATATTGTATATTAATGATATTGGCAAAGATTTGGATGGAGATATTCAGTTGTTTGCAGATGATGCAAAGTTGGGACGAACCATAAAGAGTATTGAAGATGTTGTGGTCTTACAAGAAGACTTGAATAAATTGAGTGATTGGGCACGGAAATGGGGATGTGAGTTCAATGTTGCAAAATGGAAGGTTTTAAAATTTGGAAAACAAAGATGGGATGAAGAATTTAAGCTTGGTGAGAATATATTGTTGGAGGTAGAGGAAATAAGAGATCTGAGGGTGATAGTGGATAAGGATCTAAAATTTAGGGGACACATCGCCAAAATTGTGAAGACAACACAAAGGCTTCTGGGAATGCAGAGAACACTGACGTGTAGAAGTAGGGAGATTCTTGTTCTGTTGTATAAGGCTTTGATTAGGCCACACATGGACTATTGTGCCCAGATTTGGTCACTGGGTTTTCAGAAGGATGAAGAGATTTGGAAAATGATCCAAAGGCGACTGACTAAGTTTCTGACCTCTGGAATGTCGAGTATGAGGAAAGATTGAGAAGATGTAATTTGCAGAGTCTGGTGGACAGGAGGAAGAGGGGAGATATGATAGAGACCTACAAGTTGGTAAGGGGTTGTTATAGGATCAATGGTGGAGAAGTTCTACAGAGAATAGTGGGAGATCAGGGGAGAACCAGAGGTCATCTCTGGAAACTGTATAAAGAGGGTGCAAGTAGGGGAGTGAGAGGCAGGTTTTTTTCGTGCAGAGTTGTGAATGATTGGAATGCCTTGCCTGAGAGTGTGGTGTTTGCAAGGAGTTTGAGTGTGTTTAAGACATGGAATGATGAGATGTGTGTGTGTGTATGTGTGTGATAAAAGGACCTCCCAGATGAGTCTTTGACTCCATGAGGTCTTGGGGTAATAATAATAATAATAATAATAAAACCCAAACCATAAGATCCATTGGAAAAAGACCAAACTTCTACATAGATCTTTATATAAACATGAACGTTTATATAAAGAAAGTGCTGAAGCCCTACTTCACAGACCAAATCTAAACTGTAATGACGTTCTTGCTATTCCTAAAGTATGGGAAATTTCCATACAAAACTGTGTAAAATAATTTTTATGTTATATTATTTTAATGTATTTTATTTTTCTTCCAAATATATTTTAATTTAATTCTATAACACGCTACTGCACGCATGTTGGGATTCCAATGTAATCATACGCCCTAACTGTATGTTATTCCTAGTATTGTTTGAATTAACTGTACTGACGATGTCCTGTGATACTTAGGATGAAATTTTTACTTATTAAAACTTATTACTGTGGTTATTGTGTGTGTTTGTTTAGTCATTAATAATGATAATAGGCTTTGTATTTTCTGTGCCAGACCAACCACAGTGAATCTTATAATTCCATGGAGGTAAAAAAAAATAAAATAAAATAAATAAATAATATTTGTGATTAGAGCATAGGCTTGTATGTGCTATGAGCACATCTTGTTATCAGCATACTACTAAGCCAGATGATTCTTTGTATTACTAGTAATAATAATTTCAAATACTTTTAAAAAAATACATAACCTAACTTCTCATGATGTATGATAACTTATCATAACATAACTTATAACATAACATACAGAAAACTGTGAAGCACTCCTCCCTGGCATTTTCTGAATATGGTTTTCAGAAGGATTATCATTGTTTTCATGGATGTCATCATTCTCAGTTACATCTCTTAAAGTTGACATTCCACTGTCTGTAAAAGATGAAAATTATGCAAAGTAGATTATATTTCACTGATGAAATGCTTTTAAATCATTTTCATGAGACAATATTCATCATTGCTAAATGTAAATTTATTATAAGTTCATTATTATTATTATTATTTTTAAAAGGAAAATACAGTAAAAGAAATATCTGTTTTAATCATTACTACAAATATTATGCTTTAATTATTATTATTATTATCCTAAGACCCCATATGAAGTCAAAGACTCATCTAGGAGGTCCTTTTGTCATACACATAGCTCATCATACTGTGCCTTAAACACACTTGAATTCTCTGCAGACACCATCCTCTCACTCAAGGTATTCCAATCATTCATAACTCTGCATGCAAAAAACTTGCTTCTCACTCCCCTGCTCAAATCCTCCTTATAAAGCTTCCAGGGACGACATCTGGTTATCCCCTGATCTCCCACCATTTTCTGTAAAACCTCTTCAACATTGATCCTATAACAACTCCTTACTAACCTGTAGGTCTCTATCATATCACCCCTCTTCCTCCTATCCACCAGACTCTGTAAATTGCATCTCCTCAACCTTTCCTCATATTCAACATTCCAGAGATCAGAAATTACCTTGTCAGTCACCTCTGGACCCTATCCAATATCTCTTTATCCTTTTGAAAACCAGGTGACCAAATTTGTACACAGTAGCCCATGTGTGGCCTAATCAGAGCCTTATACAATGGAACAAGCATCTCCTTACTTCTACAAGTCAATGTCCTCTGCATCATTCCCAGCATTCGCTGTGTTTTCCTAACAATTTTGGCATTATGTCCTCTAAATTTTATATCCTTATCTGCCGTCACCCCAAGATTTCTTGTTTCCTCTACCTCCAACAATATATCTCCACCAAGAGTAAATTCTACATCCCATTTTTGTTTTCCAAATTTTAAAACCTTATATTTTGCAACATTGAACTGGCATCCCCACTCCTGTGTCCATTCACTCGGTCTATTCAAGTCTTCTTGTAAGACAACATCTGCTCTACTCATCATAGTTCGTCTCAGCTTTGCATTATCTGCTAACAGTTGTATATCTCCATTCAAATCTTCCCCAATATCATTAACATACAGGTTAAACAGCAATGGCCCAAAACAAATCCCTGAGTCACACCACTAGTGACTTTCCTCTTCTGGGATATTTCTCCCCATCCAACTCTTCCATGCTACAGCTGCAAGCTGTCTCCTGAGCTTCTCATAATCACTAACCTTGTAGTTCCACATATACCCTTTTCTCACAGAAGTCCTCATATGGTTGGCAACCACCCAAATCACTTCGTGGTCACTCTCACCAACTGGAGAGAGAGAGAGATTTGACACCTCATTTATGATAACATCCTCTGATGAGATGATCAAATCCCAGACCCTCAATCCTCATGTGCCCTCTGTTTAGGCTGACCATATGTACCGTTTTTTCATATTTTCTGGCTGTCCTGTCATTTTAATAAAAATGTCAATTTTGTCCCGTTTTTAATAAAAACTATAAATATACTTTGATACTAGTTAATGATTATTAGTTAATGATCATAAATTATTATTCATAACCTATAATCATATCATGGATACCAGTAATTTGTATAACCATGGAGTGGCATTGTTCGATGCTAAATATCGATATCTGCATTGATTTATTCAGAATAAATAAAATACATGTTGGCAACACTTGCGCATCTAAAGCTCAGCATCTGTTCTGCTGTAGCATTAGTTTTTATGTTGCCTATGCTAACTAGTGGCTTTGTTATTCAATACCAGTGGTTTATATTTCATATTTTTTAAAGTTTTAAGCTATCCTTGCAATGTCAAAGAGGCGTAACTGTAGTTTTAATGACGATCTACAAAAAGAATTCAAATTTATTAAACTGGACAAGCTGTATAGTGATGGAACAAAAGTGGTATGACAACATTTTTCCGTTGCTCATGGATGCAGAAGTGATATCGACCAACATCTACATAGCCAGAAACATAAAGATTCTGAAAAGACTCTGGCTTCAGTTAAAAACATCAGCTCGTTTATGGTGAGGCGTGATGGTGATAGTGAAAGCGATAAAATTGCAGCAAGTGAAGCTGTTGTTGCTTATCAACTGTGCATCATGGCCAAAGTTTTTGCACAAATAACTGCTTGTAGACAATGATAAATAAAACCAAATCAGAAGCAATAATTACCAACGTTTTATCACCATACATATTGGAAGAAGTAATAGAGAATTTGAATAAAACAAAATTTATTATCCCCTTACAGTCAAGGGGATAATAAATCCCTCGTTATTTTAAAGCTGGATGCGAAACTCGGAGATCAAAATCTAAGAGTTTCATGCTGAAGAACTATCGGTGAGTCCAAGCGTAAGTCAACACCTGGGCAGTACACTAGGGCAACTCGGATCAAAGGTGGAGCAAGATCCATCACTATCCTTAATATTTTCTCACAATGTAAAACACAGCTCCTAGGAGATGTATTACTGTTTTACATTATGAGGAGAGGTCACTACCCAGACTGGTTTCGACCTTTATTGAGGTTTCATTAGTGAGTAGGTAGACCTGGAATACCAAGGTTTAAGTGAGCTGAACTTACATATACCCTTACTATAAGAATTGCCAGACCGGTGTACCCATATATTATTATTACTATGATAAAGAGCCAAGAGGCTATTTTTCCAGCAGCGTAAATTAATGCTTAAAATAATGAGGGATTTGTTATCCACTTAACTTAATTTACGCCGCCGAAAAAATAGCCTCTTGGCTCTTTATCGAAGCATTACAGTTCAGTTTAGATACACCAAACAAAAAAGACATCAAATTTTTTTCAATCGTTGAGTGGTACTTTTTGCCAAATTGTGATGTTCAAGACAAAATTATAGACTATTTCCTTACCTGATGAAATATCTGACCTACAGTGTACTATAATAAGTTTAGTTTAATCCTTTATCCAAGTGTGAGCAAACAAAGTTTGCCCTGAAAGGTGGTGCAACACCAAGGCAACTCGTGGCAAAGATGGAGAAAGCTATCATCACTCTTATCTCAGCATTATGGGAGACATTATGCTCACATAATATGTGAGCAAACTTTGTTTGCTCACACTTGGATAAAGGATTAAACTAAACTTATTATAGTCTAACCAAGTAAAAAAATAAACTTTCTACAGTGTACTTACTATGTTGAAGGAAGTAAGTGACAAATTTTGCTTTACAAAACAAAATTGTTACTTTTGTGCAGATAGCACGAACACCAATTTTGGTGGTTGCAAAAGACTTGGTAAAAATAATGTGTGACAAAAACTTGAAACTGAACTGAAGAGGCAGAGAATATTGGTATTAGTTGTGAGGCACACATTATACACAATTGTCTCCAGTGTACTGTCGACAGTTTACCAACTGATATTGAATGTTTTGAAGGGAAAGTATACAAAAATACTTCAATATATACACAGTAAGAGTTGAAGAACTAAAATACTTTTGTGACTTTGCAGGAAATATATACGATAAATTGTTAGAACATAGAAATACAAGGTTTTTGTCCTTGGGTCCATCAATTGACAGAATTTTAAGAATGTTTGATGGGCTTCTTTCTTGAGAAAAATGCCCTGTTATGTTGCAAAAATTGTTTGAAGATCCCTGTTTGAAATTGTGATTGTCATTTGCAACAGATCAAGATTCTACGTTCCAAACACACATTAGCTTAATTGAAAAAGATAATATTTCAGCTACAGAAGTAGCCATGAACATTAAAAATCTTGTAAACAATTTAGTCCAGAAAAAGGGAAGTGTTTGTAACGACTGATGTCAAAAAACAACTGAAAATTTTAATAGATTCAGGAGAAATTAATGAGGATAAGTTTTTTGAGATAGTTGAGAAATTCTAAGAAGCCATCTTAGAATATGTCAACAAGTGGAAGTGCAGTTCAGGAAACACAGAGTTCAAGTGGGTGCTATTAAGGAAGACACCTGAATGGAAAGAAATACAGGACAGCCTGAACAAGGAAATCATCACGTTCAGAAACAGAAGAAACTCGTGTATTCGATCAGTGGACCCTCATAAAATCTATAATGTATCTGATAGATGGGGGCAGATTTTTTCTGAAATGAGCGAAAAATGCCTAGACTTTCAAAACTTTTGTAATATTGTAGAGTTTATTCTTTGTCTTCCAGGAAGTACAGCAACTGATGAGAGAATATTTTCTGTTATGAACAGTATATGGTCAAAGGAGAAATCTAGATTAAGTGTTGAGATAATGAGGGCTATGTTAGTTGTAAGACAAAATTGTGTCATGGAGTGTGAGAAGTTTTATGATAAGGTATTAAAAGACCGAAATTTGCTGTGTAAGCAAATGTTCCGATCACTTCATCGGAGAAATATTTGTTGTACAATTGTGATGAAATACAGTCCTCCTCTACATCTACCTAAATTTTTGTATGGGTTCTGTCACTGAAGAATAATGGTATACGCTCAATATGTTTATGGAATAAAACTTTTTTTTATCATCTTACTTTATCATGAATACAGAATATTACATAACGACCGTCCCATTTTTGACACCCTGTCAAAAATGGAACGGGGGTTATGTCTCAAGGAATGGTCGACCTACCTCTGTTACATACTGCCTGAGATAGTTCTCCCTCAAAAACTCAAGACACTCCTTTTCTTTACTTCCAGTTGTTATCTCATCATCCCAGTCTATATTGTCATAATTAAAATCATGCATAATGATCACCTTTTCGTCATTTGCTTGGCTAATTTGTTTATACATTTCCTGGTGAATACCCTTCACATTACCAGGCTATAGCAACATCTGATGAAGTATTTCATTCTGTTCTGTTCATCTCTATCTCACACCATACTGCCTCAAAACCACTACCACTATTTCCTCCTTGTATGGACATAACTTTTTGTCTATCATCAATAGCATTCCACCTCACTTTTTAACATTTCTTCATGAAATATATCATACCCTTCCACCTCTATTCCTGTCAGGATGTCATCCTCATCCAACCATGGTTCACTTATTCCAATAATTTTTGGATGAACAGACTCAATCACTGCAACTATTTCATCTGCCTTGTTTCTTACACTTCTTGCATTTGTATACAAACATAACAGCTCATTCCTGGATCTATAACAAGTTTCAATGATATCACTTATTAGATGTGACCTCTACATACTTTTCTCAAGCCATTTCTTTTTCTTCTTACTCATCTCAGAACCTTCTTCAAATCCAACTGTTTTCCCTACATCCCACATTCATTTCATCCTCTTCTTTTTTGTTTACAGATGTATTCACATCTTGGAGCATGAACCTTTCTCATGTTATATTCCCCTGTCCACCATGAGTCTCTTCATTTCCCTGTTTGTTTTACACACTTCGTCTCTCATTCTCTACATTCACTTCTTACTTGCTCATATTCATTTTCTGCACTCATGACTCTTCCTTCCAGCAGCTGTCTCTCTAAATGACTCACACCAAAACCATTCAAATGTAGTCCAGCACTCTTATACAGTACAATTCTTTGTTCAAACTCATTTCACACATTAACAAATTGCACTCCTTTCTTTTCACACATTTCTGCTAACATATTTGGATAGTTTGGAGGACTGGGCTAAGGAGAATGGATGTCAATTTAATGTGGCAAAGTGTAAGGTTATACATTTTTGGGTGAAAAGATTAGCAGCAGTATATCACATTGGTGGAACCGTACTTCAGGAGATTGACGAGGCCAGGGATTTGGGAGTGTTGGTGGATAGGGAGTTGAAGTTTAGGGGCCACATCGCAAAAGTGGCTAAATCAGCTCGTCAAATCACTTGGTTGCTGAAAAATACTTTAAAGCAGATAAACAGATTATTGTTCCTCTGTATCGAGCCTTAATAAGGTCCCATCTAGACTACTGTGCCCAGATATAGGCACCAGGGTTTCCTTTTGATGAGGAGGAGGTGGAGAGGATCCAGAGACGAGTGACCAAGATGACAGCAGGTCTATGCAATGAACCTTATGAGAACAGGTTGAAGATTTGTGGGTTGCAGAAATTGGTTGATAGGTGGAAAAGGGGTGATATGATTGAGACATTCAAATTACTGAATGGTTTCTATAAGATTAATTCAGAAGATATTTTTGAGAATAGGACTGGTGGTGGGAGGACTAAGGGCCATACATGGAAGATGGGCAAAAGTGTGGTCAGCAAGGGTGTTAGAGCTAGGTTTTTTACTTGGAGAGTGGTGAATGAGTGAAATAAGCTGCCAGAGTCTGTTGTGGGTGCCATGACTGTGAATGAGTTCAAGGCGAGATACTGTATGAATGTCGAATAGTTGTTCTTGACATGATGTTAGGGCCTCCCTCGATGAGTCTATCGACTCCTTGGAGTTGCCCATAATAATAATATCATTCATAATTCTTGCTTTCCTCATCTTATCACTGTCATGCCTGGGCACTGAATTCCTTTCCTAACATACTATTATCTTTTATCCTTCTCAGATCCTTATCCACTATCATTCCAAGATCTCTTATTTCTTCTACTTCCAATGATATATCCCAACCAAGCATAAATTCTACATCCCATCTTTGTTTCCCGAATTTTAAAACCTTACATTTTGCAACATTTAAACTGGCATCCCCATTCCCATAACCATTGATTCAATCTATTCAAGTCTTCTTGTAATACAAGAAGACTCGAATAGATGTAAACAACTGAATATCTCCATCCAAATCTTTGTCAATATTATTAACATACACATTAAACAGTAATGGCCCTAAAATGGACCCCTGAGGAACACCACTGGTGACTTTCCTCATCCAGGATATTGCTCTCCAGTGGCAGCTGGTAAAAATTTTAAGTGGGGGTGTGCATATACAAAAAAAAAAAAAAAATTCCCTGATCAGTAACGAATTTATTAATAAATAAATTTACATATTAAAAATTGCTTTATTAAAAATATTTCATCCTCACCACGAACAACCACCAATAATAAAAGTTTCATATTAATAGCAATGACAAGCGCAAACGAATATCGGCATTAGATCGTAGTGCATTTATTTTGTGTAATGATAATTGAAAAAATATAATTCTTTTCATATTTTCAAGAGTGATGCTCGCCATAATTCAGCCTTGTATCTATAATAAATAAATAATTATATGTTATTTTAACAAAATAAAATAAGATTTACAAAAAATAGTTCACCGTAAACATGCAACAATAATAAACGTTTCATGTCTCACAGAAATAACGCACGGAAGCATGATACACTGCCCAAACAGCAGTGTATTGTATGGTGTAACATGCAAGCGCAAACGAATATCGGCGTTAGATCGCACTTATCGTTACACGAAACAAATGAAAAAATATAATTCTTTTCATATTTTCAACAGTGACACTCATCATAATTCAGCCTTGTATCTATAATAAATAAATAATTATATGTTATTTTAATGAAATAAAATAAGATTTACAAAAAATAGTTCACCATGCACACGCACCAATAATAAACGTTTCATATATCACAGAAATAACGCATGGAAGCATACTAAAGATACACTGTTGTTTGAGCAGTGTGGGAATGATGTAACATGCAAAGACAAGCGCAAACAAATATCGGCGTTAGATCACAGTGCATTTGTTTCATAATCTAAAGCATTAATCAAACAATTCCAATTATTAACTATTCAATTAATGTCAAAACATAAACTGTAACCTTTAACATGTTGTATTGCATTTATATAATGTTGTAAGCATTGTTATTATTTATAAACACAAACAAAATTTAATTTTTTCATTTTTTTTCTTGGGGCTGTTGCAGTGTCGCAGTGCTTATGTACGGGCCACCACTGCTGCTCTCCCATACACAAGTTATGTATGGGAGAGCAACAGTGGTGGCCAATCTAATATCCAATCCTATCCCACAGTTGCCTTAATATCCCATTATACAAAGTATTAGGTCACCTAGATCACTATCTAGGCTTGTTTCGACCTTTACCAAGAACCAGCCTAAATATCTCATATTTAAGCAAGCCTCATAGTCCATCAGAATATCGCATTACCCACATTTGTTCTTTTCTCTTATTTAACCTCTCTACATAAATATCTGCAACATCTTCCCACACATACATTCTACATTCACAGCACATGCCATTTTTGAGAAATCCATGCTGCTTACTTTGTCTTCTGCACACAACAATGCAATTATTTGCCTTTCACCACCATGTTATTATTATTATTACCCCAAGACCTCATGGAGTCAAAGACTCATCTGGGAGATCCTTTTATCACACACACAGCTCATCATACTGTGCCTTGAACACATTCAAACTCCTTGCAGACACCACACTCTCAGGCAAGGCATTCCAATCATTTACAACTCTGCATGAAAAAACCTGCCTCTCACTCCCCTACTCACACCCTCTTTATACAGTTTCCAGGGATGACCTCTAGTTCTCCCCCGATCTCCTACTATTTTCTGTAGAACTTCTCCACCATTGATCCTATAACAACCCCTTACCAACTTGTAGGTCTCTATTATATCTCCCCCTCTTCCTCCTGTCCACCAGACTTTGTAAATTACATCTTTTCAATCTTTCACAATCTTTCCTCATACTCGACATTCCAGAGGTCAGAAGCTACCTTAGTCAATCGCCTTTGGAACCTTTCAAACATCTCTTCATCATTCTGAAACCAGGTGACCAAATCTGGGCACAATAGTCCATGTGTGGCCTAATCAAAGCCTTATACAACGGAACAAGAATCTCCTTACCTCTACACATCAGTGTCTTCTGCATCATTCCCAGAAGCCTTTGTGTTGTCTTCACAATTTTGGCTATGTGTCCCCTAAATTTTAGATCCTTATCCACTATCACCTCCAGATCTCTTATTTCTTCCACCTCCAACAATATATCCTCACCAAGCATAAATTCTGCATCCCATCCTTGTTTTCCAAATTTTAAAACCTTACATTTTGCAACATTGAACTCACATCCCCATTTTTTTCGTGCCCAATCACTCAATTTATTCAAGTCTTCTTTTAAGGCCACAACATCTTCACTACTCTTCATAGTTCATCCCAACTTTGCATCATCTGCAAACAACTGAATATCTCCATCCAAATCTTCACCTATGTGCTAGCAAAAACAATGAATTCATGATAATATTGCCTAAGAAATTTATCCAAACACCATGTTTCACACTCAAATATCTCATAGTAATAATTAATATACAATTTAGACAATATTGGCAGACATTTAAATATAATATTTAGCTATCTTGCTTCTACTTACTTATCATAAGAAGGTGACAAATCATTTGACAAGGGAGATGCATATATACTTTGATTTTGCAGACTTGGACAGATTGCCACATGACAAGTTCATAATTAAACTAGAATGGATGGAAATTGGATTACTGTGCTGAATTGGAGAGTGGCTGCCTGATAGGGACATTAAGTTGTGTATGAGGAAGGGGGGGGGTGAACCAATATCCCAGAAGCAGAGTCACTAATGGTGTGTCCCAGTGGTTCTGTCTTGGGGCTGGTGCTGTTTAAATTTTATGTTAATGATACTGGAAAAGTTTTGTTGTTTGTGTGATATGTGGTTGTTTGTAGATAATGCAAAGTTAGGAAGAAGTATGTATTGTAGCTTTGCAAGAAGACTTGATTAGACTGGGTGAATTGACAAGTGAGTGAGGCTATTAGTTCAGTGTTGCAAAGTATAAGGTTTCAAAATCGGTGATCCTTTTAGTTCTGAGTGAGAAGTCTTGGCACAAACTCGGAAGAGGAAGGGAAGTAAAGATGGGAAGCAGTATATATAATTGGTGTGTATATTTTAGAGGAGATGGAGGAAATAAGGAATCTGGGGGTGATGGTGATAAATATCTAGAATTTTAGGGATACATTACTAAAATTATACGGACAGCATAGCAGATTATGGTAATGATGACAATAACATGAAGTAAAGATGCTTCTTTCTATTGTATAAGGTTTGAACAGAACTAGGCTTCTGGTCTCTGGAATGTTGTATGATGACAGATTGAGGAAATGCAATTTGCAGAGTCTGGTGGACAGCATGAGGAGGAGATATGATTGAGACATATAAGTTGGTAAGGTTATAAGATTAATAGTATGAAGCTGTGTGTGTGACAGTGGGACCCCACACAATTAGTCTTTTGACATGGAGGTTATGATGATGATAATAATAACAATATATTTCAGTATCTCATCTGATTTAATCTTCATTTTATAAGACCAATTATTTTGGCATGATACTTCTTTAATTCTTCATGAGTTCCACTTCTTTTTCAGTAAAACTTCTTCAACTGATGACACCTATTTTACATTCTACTGAACGGGAGGATAGGCACTTTTCACTATTCAGATAGATATCTAATAACATCTATGAATTACTAAACAGTAAGGATTTTAACACTGAATCAGAGGCTAGGCTGTTCTTTGCAGTCTCTAACAAATAATAATAATAATAATAATATCATCTGCTGGGATTACTTAAGGATCCATATGCAGGTCTGCTCCTAGTTATCAGTTTGGATCCTTAAGTAATCCCAGCAGATGATATTATTATTATTATTATTTGTTATTATTATTATTATTATTATTATCTGATACCTCCAGTTAGTCCAAGGACTCATCGTGGGAGGGCCTGCTCTACAACACCATTTCCCCCATTCAATCACAACTGACCGCAACTACACCAATGCCATCTACCGCCGACCACCACTGGTATTTCCACAGACAATCACAAACATCTGTGCCCACGGCAGGATTCGAACCTGCAGCCTTTTGGCTGGAGAGTGGATATGCTATCCACTCGACCAGCCAGGCCATATATACTCCAAAATAAATGCAGTGCAAGTCTTCAGGCTCTTCAACTAAAATGAATAAGTGCTGTCATAAACTTGTCATGAAAATCAGTGAATGAAATGGAAATTAAATATGGAAATAGACACACACACCACACACACACACACACATATATATGTAGAACGTTTTTTGCCTTGGGTATATTATACGTTAAAGATACTAAGCAATTTAATAAACTTGGTTTTAATCCTTTTTCCCAAGTAAGCAAATATATGTCAAGTTTGTGCCTGAACTATGTTCAGGTCTGAGGCAACTCGTGGTAAAGGTGGGGTAAGCTCTGATCACTTTCCCTTAGTATCTACCCTAATGCAAAGCACATCCCCTTGCAGAGATGTATGATGCTATGCATTAAAGGAAAGGGCCACTACCCAGACCGGTTTCGACCTTTATTGAGATCTCATCAGTGGAAGCCAGACCCATAGATGCCAAGGTTGAAGTAATGCAGAGCTTATAAATTTATGCAGAGCTTATAAATATATGTAGAACGTTTTTTGCCTTGGGTATATTATACGTTAAAGATACTAAGCAATTTAATAAACTTGGTTTTAATCCTTTTTCCCAAGTAAGCAAATATATGTCAAGTTTGTGCCTGAACTATGTTCAGGTCTGAGGCAACTCGTGGTAAAGGTGGGGTAAGCTCTGATCACTTTCCCTTAGTATCTCCCCTAATGCAAAGCACATCCCCTTGCAGAGATGTATGATGCTATGCATTAAAGGAAAGGGCCACTACCCAGACCGGTTTCGACCTTTATTGAGATCTCATCAGTGGAAGCCAGACCCATAGATGCCAAGGTTGAAGTAATGCAGAGCTTATAAATTTTACCTATACAAGTTGCCACTAGGTGCTTTGATCCTATTAAAAAAAATCTTAGGATGAGAGAAAGATGTAGAAAGTTTTTTACCTTGGGTATATTATACGTTAAAGATACCAAGCAATTTAATAAACTTGGTTTTAATCCTTTTTCCCAAGTAAGCAAACAGACAAATTTGGTATCTTGATAACATCTAGTAATATTTGGTATCTTGAGAACTCTAGATATCTTTTCAGCTGTGCCTTTAATGTATGGGATGGTGACTGTTTTGTTTGTAGTTCTCTATGGTGAATAGTGGGAGGGGATTTCTTGGGAGCATTTAGTATTTTGTCTATCTTATGGGGGATTATAGCCATTGGCTAAGAAGGTGTGGCATAAGTGAGCCAGTTCAGCAGCAAGAGCATTATCATTGGAACAGATTGCTTTCACTCTGTGGGTTTTTAAGATACCATATTGTTGAGAAGGGTGATGATGCAATTGTTTGTGTAAATATCTCCCAGCATGTGTGGGTTTGCTAAAAACAGAATGATAAGGAATCATCTAGAAAACGTGTGATTAGCGTATCCGGGAAGGGCAGACAGTTATTAGCTTCCAGTTCCATTGTAAAGTGGATTTTTGGATGTTGGCTATTTAAATGCACTAAGAATGTATCCAACGTGCCTGAGCCATGTGGCCAAATAGCAAGCACATCATCAATATAGTAGCCAAAGCGTTGGTTTGAGAGTGGCTGTATTGATAGCTAGTTATTCCAGGTGTTTTATGTAGAAGTTGGCTGGGGGGGGGGAGGAAGGGAGGGGAGCCCATAGCTGTCCCATCTAATTGTTTGTATATTTTCCCTTTCCATGTGAAATATCCTGCATGCATGAAATACCCTGCTCGTGTGATCAAGCTTACTACGGTCAAACAGGAAGAATTGTGGATATCCGCATCAGTCAACATAAAAAATACATCTGGCACTATCGCTAAGGAAAGTTTAGCCTAGCAGATCATGCTTTGGATACCCTTGCACACAGGATCAACTGGAAGAAAACAAAAGTACTGCACAAAAGCTTTTACAAGTCAGAGAGATTGTTCTTAGAAGCAACAGAAGCCTTGAAACATACTCCGAATCTCAACAAATATGGCTGTATAGATTATTATTACCCAAGACCCCAAAGAGTCAACTCTGCATGAAAAAAACCTGCTTCTCACTCCCCTGCTCACACTCTCTTTATACAGTTTCTAGGAATGACCTCTGGTTCTTCCCTGATCCCCCACTATTTTCTGTAGAACCTCTACAGCATTGATCCTATAACAACCCCTTAATAACATTGTAGGTCTCTATCAAATCTCCCCTCTTCCTCCTGACACTGCAAGCTGCATCAGACACTGCAAGTTGCATCTTCTCAATCTTTCCTCATACTCAACATTCCAGAGGTCAGAAACAACCTTAGTCAGTCACCTCTGGACCATTTCCAACATCTCTTCATCCTTCTGAAAACCAGGTGACCAAATCTGGGCACAATAGTCCATGTGCGGCCTAATCACAGCCTTATACAATGGAACAAGAATCTTCCTACTTCTACAAGTCAGTGTCCTTCGCATCATTCCCAGAAGCCTGTGTTGCCTTCACTATTTTGACTATGTGTCCCCTAAATTTCAGATCCTTATCCACTATCACCCCCAGATCTCTTATTTCCTCCACCTCTGACAATATATCCTCACCAAGCATGAATTCTGCATCCTAATTTTGTTTTTCAAATTTTAAAACCTTACATTTTGCAACATTAAACTCACATCCCCAATCACTCAATTTATTCAAGTCTTCTTGTAAGGCCACAACATCTTCTCTACTCTTCATGGTTCATCCCAACTTTGCATCATCTGCAAACAACTGAATATCTCTATCCAAATCTTCATCAATATCATTAATATACAAGTTAAACAGCAATGGCCCTAAAACGGACCCCTTGTGGATACCTATCAAATAGCCAGTCTCCAATCCGATGCACTAATCTAATATCCAACCCCATCCACTCTAGTTTGACTATCAACTTATCATGCAGCAATCTATCAAAAGCTTTTGCGAAATCCAAGTATATTACTGTGTATCCTTCTCCTCTGTCCATGGAAGCAGTCACCTCATGGTAATAAGTAAGTAGATTACTAAAACATGACCTCCCTTTAGCAAATCCATGCTGTCCATCAAAGATAATACCATTGTTGTCAACCCAACTCTGGATTCTAGTTCTCACAAGTTTCTCCAACAACTTAACCACAACACCTGACAGACAGATAGGCCTATAGTTTGATGCTTGAGTTCTCTTACTTCCTTTATGAAGTGGCACAATCTTGCCCTCCTTCTGCTCCTTAGGAAACTTGACCCAATGCAAGACTCTTATCAAAAAAATATGTCAAGGCCGGCATCAACTTCCTGGCACATTCCTTCAGAATACGTGGTGATATATTATCAAGTCCCACAGCTTTATTTACATCTAGTTCCCCATACACCTCTTGCTCACTTATAGTCAGTCTCTCTTCCCCATCATCAACTGTTCTCAATCTCTCCATGAAGTCACATTCACAAGATTGAAAGACCTTTATGAACTGTTCATTAAGTATCTCCACCACACCTTCTGCAACAGCTGCCTTTATACCATTTTCTCCAATCAATGTCATCCTTCCATAATCATTCTTTCTTTTGCTGGCTACATATTGAAAGAACTCCTTAGGATTCTTTTTGGCTTCATTAACTAACTGCTGTTCATACCTCTCTTTAGCTACCCTCACCAACCAAGTCACCCTCCTTGCCAGGGTAGACCTCATGAAATTGGTTATTTCCACTTCTCTTATGCTGCCTCCATAATGCCCTTTTTCTCTCTATCACATGCTTAATCTCTTTATTCATCCATTTCACACCTACATTATTTAACCTTCTCACCCTTGGAATACATTTAGACATTGCATCTACTAGATAGTTTTTGAAAATCCCCCAAGCTGCACTGTCTCTTTTCCAGCTAACTCTTCATTCCATGCCACACCTGCAAGCTGTCTCCTGAGCTCTTCATAATCACCCCCCCCCCACTCTTGTAGTTCAACATATACCCTTTTCTTACAGAGGTCCTCACACTGCTGGCAACCATGCAGGTAATCACCTTATGTTCACTCTCACCAATTGGTGGGTGATTTGACACTTCATTTATAATTACATCCTCTGATAAGATGGCCAAATCCAAGACCCTCAATCCTCGTGTGCCCTCTGTTACATACTGTCTGAGGTAGTTATCCCTCAAAAACTCAAGAAACTCATTTTCTTTACCTCCAGTTGCTATCTCATCATTCTAGTCTACATTGCCGTAATTCAAATTGCCCATAATGATCACTTTTTTCTTATTGCTTGGCTAATTTCATTTTACATTTCATAGTCACTACCATCTACATTTCCTAGTTTATAACAACATCCAACCAAGTATTTCATTCCATTCACCTCTATCTCACACCATACTGCCTCAAAACCACTGGCATTATTTCCCTCTCACATCTCTACTTTGTATGGACATAACTGTTTCTCTATCATCAATAGCACTCCCCCTCCCCTTTTTACCCCCTTCTATCCCTCACGAAACACATACCCATCCATCTCTATTCCTGTCAGGATGTCGTCCTCATCTAACCAGCCTAAGATTTGGGAGACAGTCATCTTAAGACATAACTAGTATCTGCTTTCTCTCTCTGTTTTTTTTTTAACATAGAGGGTGCCTAATTATGGCTTTAGTCTTTGTATTGTTGCTACAATTGTTCAAACTAGTCCCATTGTTACACCATGTTGTTGTAGTCTCGTGTACTGTGACAAACTGTTTTGTGCTCTGAAGATGCTGGTTATAACACCAGCGAAATATCAGTAATAAGTCCATAAATAATTATTTACTTATCATTCTGTGTTCTAACATATACCATCAAAATTAATCAACATGTATGACGAACACATAAGCCTTTCTACACGTTTGATACAGGGGAAATGTTTCAGCAATGATAATAATAATAATTATTATTATTATTACCAGAGACCTCCAGGGAGTCAAGGACTCACTAAGAGAGGCCCTATCACCCATAGCAGTTGTTATGCCTATTCTTAAATTCATTCATGCACTCACGACCAAGATGATCCATTCCAATTATGCCTCTATGAGAGAAAAATCTAGCTCTCACCATTTTCTTTACCATAGATGCCCTTTTGTCCTCTCACTACCCTCCATAAAGTGAAAAATTCCATCTACTGGTATACCATATGTCACCAACTTATCATATCACCCTTCTTTTTCCTGTTTCTCCTAGAGCATAGGTTGCCAAACTTTTTCAGGCCACCGCCCACTTTGCAAGACATAAATTTTGTAATGCCCCCCATTATAACAGTTTGAATAAAACCATATTTCAAATATTTGAGACTGAATAAAACCATATTTCAAATACTCAATACCGTACTGTCGACATTTCTTCTTATATTCAGACATAATGAAGTAATAAAATTTGCAAAGATATTCACAAAATAAAAGATTTAATTTACACTTTGTATGACTCCACTTATCTATCACACTTTCGACTGATGATTGTTGGCAAAGCACACAAAAAATAATGAAACTTATTCCTAAACCACTGGTATTTATAGATTTGAAATCTAGCCTGAATAGACTTGCATGCATTGACTTGTTTGCGATACCATCGTACTCGTGCTTTGAACAAGTCACTGCAAGCACCCATATTCCTGTCAAAACATGCTGAATTGAGTGAATTACCTACATAATGGTTGACCGACATACTACTAGTTAAGACTCGTCTGCTGCATGGATAGACTAAAGCCTGTATGGCACGATCAATTTTTACAATAGCAAAAAATGAATATTTTTTAAGTATATAAAAATAGAAGTTAAAATATCCTGTATGACACGTTCGATTTTTTATTTTGCATGCAAGCGCATTTTGTTCGTCCGACCACGACATTGTCTGAATAATTATAAATAATAATTAATAAATAAAATAATTACACAAGATGTAAACAACAAACCTACAAAACATAACCACAGAAAACAGTACAATAAGTTTCGAATAATATTTGCTTTAATATAAGTTATAAGTTATTACTAACTTATATAAGTTAGTAATATAATAGTACTAACTAGTCTAACTAAAATTTATGATCTTATTTCTTTCTTGCCATTATTATTTTTACTCATAATATTAAATTATATAAAATTGGGTTTATTTTTGTACAAATCAATAGAAAAGTGGTTTTATATATTTTATATATATTTTGAAATGAAATATAACGAATATATTTGCTACTGTAAATATAACCTATTATACACACACATATACATGCTCTATTTTCTCATTGACATAGAAAATTGACATCTATTTCTATCTGATATGGTAAATTTTCAAATGATTAAATAATTGAAATAGAAAATTGATAAAAAAATTGATCGTGTAAGATGGGCATAAGATGAATTAAAATTCAATATTTAAATTTTAAATGATTATCTAATCGCAAAATCACGAAAATAATTAATTTTTAAATATATATTATTAATTTCTTCTATAAAGAGCCACCAACCCCTAGACTGCCTGAACGCCCCCAAATGCTTCTGATCCCACTATAGCACCCCCTAGAAGGCTTCAGCGCCTACTGGGGGGGGGGGGGGGGGGGGTACCGCCCACTTTGGGAACCTATATCCTAGAGTATGCCATTCACAAATTCTCAATCTATCCTCATCATATTCCACAGGCCTGATATCATCTTTAGCACTGTCCTTGCACTTTCTCACTATATTTACATCACCCTGGAAGCCAGGAGATCAGATCAGATCAGTGTACAAAACAGTCCTGATGAGGTCATTTAAAGCCTTGTAAACAAGCAAAATGCCTTCCTTATCCTTATATGTTGATTTCTGTTTCATCATCACAATTATCCTCAGAGTTGTATTTGCAATATTTGCTAATATAGCCTTGAACTTCCTATCTGCTAAAACTACAAGATCCCTAGCCTGCTCAGTTTCTTCTAGCATAATCCTGCCAATATAATACACCACTGGATATTTCATTACACCAAAGTGCATAACTTACATCTACTAACGTTGAACTGACAACAGCCATTTTCACATGCACAGTTCAAGTGGGCATCATTCTGCAAGCACCACATGTCAGTTGCATTCTTGATTACCTTGCCTATCTCTGCATCATTAGCAAACGGCTGTATGTCACCTGCAAGATCCTTCCCGATATCATTAATATAAAGAATGAATGATGATGGATCAAAGACACCCTGTGATAAACCACCGGTCACCAATATTGCAAATTCATCACCCCCCCCCTTCCCTCACCACTTTTTGATAGTGGTCAGTCACCCATTCTCTTATCCAGATTAATAGTTTATAATCCATCCCATATCTTCCAACATATGCAAGAACCTGCCATGCTGTATACTGTCAAAAGCCTCAGCAAAGTTCAAAAGTTTTATGGTATATATATTCCCCTTATCTAATTAAACCATAACATTATTATAAAATGTGAGAAAGTTGATCAAACATGAACTTCGAGAATCTTCACCATCACTCCAAAGATACTGTTAGAGCTATAGTTAGACACAGTAGTCTTTACACTACCCATGTGCAATGGGATTATTATACATTCTTTCCACTCCTGTGAAATCTTCCCTGTGCCAAAACTCAAATTGCACAGTAAAGTCAAAGGCATAGCCATTTCTGCTGAACATGCTTTTAGCATCTGTGCTGATATCCCATCAGTAACAACTGCCAAAATCTTATTTGGTAGGTCAAATTCAGGTTATGTGGTTATAATGCCTCTTCTTCTTTATCCACTAACAGTACATTGAGCTTAATGTTACACACACACCATATTGATAGTTCTTAGAAAATGGGCATTAGTTGAACAATCTCTTCTGAATTTGTTACCTACATACCATCTGCATTCAGCAGAGTTATTCTTTCACATTCATTCTTTCTTTTACTTGCAGCATAACAATAAAATTCTTTTGAGTTGTTAATATTCTTTAGCTTGCAGAGCTGTTTCTTTTCATACAAAGAACGTAATTTTCCATACAATACTTGTACCTTATAATTTCATAACTGACAACATCCTTATGTACACAGTATTCCAGCTACATAATATTTTTTTAAGATTCTCCTCCTTAATAAGACTGCAGATCCATTTTACTCCTATTCTATTTATTCTTTGAACTCTAGAGAGAGAGAGAGAGAGAGAGAGAGAGAGAGAGAGAGACAGTGTAACATTGCATCATTTAAGTATTTTTTAAATGCATCCCATGCACTACCAATATCTTTCCCATCTGGGAAAGATATTGGCAGTACATGGAATGCATTTTTTGTCTTAAAAGAGCTCTTGAGACATATAAGTTGGTAAGGGGTAATTACCAGATTAATGTGGATGAGATTTTTTATAGAATATCTGGAAACTGGGGGGGGGGGAGAACGAGAGACCATCCCTGAAAGCTGTTATAAGGATTTGAGCAAGGGAGTGAGGAGTAGATTTTTTTTTTTTTTTTTTTTGCATGGAGAGTGGTGGGTGATTGGAATGCATTGCCTGAGAGTGTGGTGAGTGAGTGCAGGGGCAGTAAATGCATTTAAGTCAAGGTAATGAGTTGTGCATATGAAAGTGGGACCTCCAATGATGAGTGAGTCTCTTGACTCCATGAAGGTCTGTTGATAATAATAATAATAATAATATCCTCTAACCTCCTCCTCCTATTCATGAGGCTTTGTTATTTACATTCTTTCAACCTGTTTTCATACTCCACATTCCAAAGACCCACTTACCATGAATCTTCTCTGGACCCTTTCTAACATATCCTCATCACCAATGAAAACCAGTGACCAAATCTGTGCACAATAATCCATATGCGATCTGATGAAGATCTTATACAATGGATTCATAATGTCTTTATTTCTGAGGGTAAAGGTCCTCCACTGATTTGATGACATCACAACTTGTACAATGTAGCCCCTGAATTTCAGGTCCTTGTCTGCCACCACTCCCAGATCTAAAATTATTACTATTATTATCATACTCCATGGAATTAGAATGACTCATCATGGGGGGGGGGTCCTAATGTCACACACAAAGTGTATCAAACTGTGCCTTAATAATGCATTCATTGTTTCCACACTCATCACATAAACCTGCTCCACACCCCTCTGCATCCAGACCCTCCTTATACAGCTTCCAGAGATGGAGCAGTGTCTCAAAAAAGGAGGATAACCAGTGGCATTCCCCAGTGTTCTATTCTTGGGGCCCCTGCTTTTTAACTTGTTTGTAAATGATATATCATGTGGACTGATTGGGGATATTCAGTTGTTTGCTGATGATGCATAGTTGGGGTGAATTATAAGTAGCACTGATTCCCTTCAGGAAGATTTCAATAGGCTTTTGACTTAGACAAAGGAGTGGAATTGCAATTTTAATATTAATATGTGCAAAATGTTGCATTTTGGAGTGCAGAAATATAAGACTGTACTAGATTGATGGTGATATACTGAAGGAAGTGGAAGATTCAAGATCTGGGAGTAATAGTTCAGTAGACTGAAGTTTAGAGGGCAATTGCAAATGTTGCAAAAGACTGCACATCATAGTGCTGCTATGATAAGAAGTACTCTAACATGTAGGGATAAGGAAGTAACTGTGCCACTGTCTAAAGTAGTGGTAGACCACACTTGGACTTTTCTGTTCGAATTTGGTCACCTGGTTTTCAATGTGATGTGGAAACACTGAAGAGGGTCCAGAGATGAGTGACTAAGACAATATCAGGACTTTGGAATGTTGTCTATGGAGAGAGGTGGAAGAAATGTGGATTACAGAGTTTGTTGGATAGAAGGAAAAGAGGTGATATGATAGAGACATTTAAGTTAGTGAGAGGATTTTATTGAATTAATCCAGATGAGATTATAAAAAGATTACAAGGTGAGAGGGAAAAACCAGAGGCCATCTCTGGAAATTATGTAAGAGTGTGATGAAGAGAGTAGATTTTTTACATGGAGAATTGTCAGTGAATGGAATGCAATGAGTGTTAAAGATTTTAAGATTCAGTATGATAAATATGTTGTCAGTTGAATGAATCTCTCACAGTAAGTCTGCCAACTCCATGGAGGGTGCAATAATAATAATAATACCATTTTATTAGTGCCGCGAGTGAACATGGTAGATTTGAACTGTGCTAAAAAGAAGTGTTTTTTAATTAATGTATAGTGGAGCTTTTTATCTCAAATTATATTGCATTTTTTTCAGTCTAGATACAAGTGTCCCTCAGTAGTGTTCTTGTTGCAATTTTTGTTGTTTATATTTTAAAAATTATTATGTGTTTGGCTATTTGTTTTTCTTCCTGTTTCTGCTTCTGAAAATGGCATTCATAAAGAAGCACATGTCAGTAGCACAGAAAGCTTCAGTATGAAGATCAAGTTCTGCCTTGGATTTTTCACAGTGGATGCATTGTGAATATTGCTATATGCACTGAAAAATGTGAAAGATTTGTGGGCTGTAATGAAAAGAAGGAAAGTATTAGCATATGTAAAAAGTATCTTGATAGAATAGAGAGATTAGAAATGGGAGCAAGAGTTGGGACCATAGTAGAAGAGCTTAGGCAAGAGTTAGTGAAAATGAAAAGTGAAATGAAACATCTGGTAGAAGATATTAAACATCTAAAAAAGATGAGACGAGGTTAGGATTATGAAGAAAGAGTCAAAAGATAGTCGTATATCATTGTATGGGAACTCTATCATTAGAACTGTGATGACTAATAAAGTGCACAAAATATTTTTGTGCACTTTATTAGTCATGGGTACAAATGACTTAGTTGGGGAAAAAACGAATGTCAAAAGAGACTTGAGGAAGAGAGCTGTTGCAGCAGGTAAAGTAGAATAGTATTCGTTGAAAACTCTCATTAGCATGTTGCCAGAGATATTATTATTATTATTATTATTACGTAATACCTCCAGGGAGTCCAAAGACTCATTGAGGGAGTACACCTACTCTACAAATCTCCGATCTCAACTGCTCCACTCATCCATGACTACCTTCATCATCTACACCAATGCCATCTACCACTGATCACCACTAGTAGTATTTTCACAGACAATCACAAACATCCATGCCCAAGGCAGGATTTGAACATGCAGCCTTTTGGCTGGAGAGTGGATACGCTAACCACTCAGCCAACCAGGCCAACAATCACAATAGTGAATCACAATCAGATATCACAATAGTGAATTGAGAAGGAGAGAAAATATAATGAATAGTAAGATGTCTGAGTGTGAGGCAAAGGGAGGGGGGTTAAATTGTAAATCTATGGAGTGAAGTTGAATCAAAGTTTGAATGGTTTAAAGTTGATAGTGTGCATTTCAAAGGGTTTGGTGTTGGATACTTAGAAAAGCTATTGTTTTCTAAGAAGGCATAGAATCAAGAAGTTAGTGCAGTAAATGATCAGTATATTTGTGAAGCAGGATTGTACTAAACAGATTGTATGACAGGAGGAAGATGGATATCAGGTTGAAGATGTGGTTGCAGCAGCACAAGGTGATGGAATGGCCTTGTGATTGCCTCAATGTGACTTTCTTTTGGCCTCATCAGCAGATTTCTCTCATAGTTAGCTTTGGCCTTCCTTACTATACCAGTCACCCTTCTTGCTTAAGCTCTATACTGTTCTTGGGCATGCTGATCATCTGTGTCTCTATAATCCCTTCACAACCTTTTCTCTTCAACTTCTACTTAATGAAGCTATTCATCCACGTAACTCATACCTGATTTATCCTTCTCACTGTAGATATACATCCAGATACTACTTTCTTCAAACATCCTTTGACCATCTCCCATGTACCAACATCATCTCTCTCCCTCCAAATTCTTATGCCATTGCTTTGCTGAAAGCTATGGCATAAGAATGTCTCCTCAGCTTGTCATGATCACCTGCTTTCTAGCTCCACATATATCCTTTCTTAACAGAAGATTCTGCATGTCTGGCTATCTCTCAGATCAAGACTACATGATCACTTTCTCCTAGCAGAGGTAGCACAGCTAGATTGGCTAGTGTTAAGTTCTCTGATGCAATGATCAGACCCACACTCTTGAACCTCAAGTTCCATCCATTACATATTGCCTCCATTACATAATTCCAATCTAGTTAAAATTCCCCATAATAACACTTGACCTGTACTCATCATGCAAATTTGTGAGTGCATGTCATCTATATTCTCCAGTATACTCCCCACCCTGGATTATAGCAACAGCCAATTACATATTTAGTAATTGGCCTCTATCTCACATCAGATAGCCTCAAATTAACTGCCATCTGAATTTTCCTGGTGTGCTTCTACTATTTTTGGCTTTAATTCCTCTGCTATCATTATATTCTTCGTTAAACCGTCTTGTTTAATATAATTTCTTGGCATCTTTAATTTGAGGCGACTATGACTGTGAAGTGAAGATTTGGTAAATGAAATAACACAAACTGATACATATAGATTAATACAAATCAATTGACATGCAGCATGAATAGTATGTATGAGAGGAATTATTAGTGAAATGTTAAAAATGGTGCAACAGATTATGAACAGAAAAAATTAAGGAGAAGAGCACAAGTATGAATGACATATCTAGAATATATAGAAAGAGAGGCTAGAATTTGTGAATGTTTGATACCAAAACAGACTTTCATTATCTGGTGTGAGACTACCATCCTGCTTGCAGAAGGTCTGAAGTGGCATAAAAAAAAAAAAAAGACCTTTGAGGATTTCCTTTGTGATCTAATCCTTAGTCCACCTATAGTTCTAAAATGGCATGCTAGGTTTACAACCTTTTGCGAGTGGGATTTGCATAAAAAAATGTGAATAACTATAGAAGTTTGCATTTAGGAAGACTACTGTTTGCCAATAGAGTGATGTGAACCTCGCTCTGTTGCCAAACAGAGTGAAGGTTCACATTTTATATTCATGTATGTGACTCACTCTATAATCATACATACCCAGTTCACATGTGAACATGAAAAATAAATTTGTCAGTGCAGAAGATAGCAGAAATAGTCTTGGATGGAGATTAAAGCTGAGAAAAGGAAGAAAACTGGATAGCATGATGTGGGGATTGGCTAAAACTAATAAAAAAAAATTCATTTATAAAGAAAGCACTTTGGCAATGCAGTGCTTTCTTTATAAATGCTAGTAATAGTATTATAAGTAAGAGAAATGGGTTTATGGCCTTAGTAGACCCAGTTTCTCCAAAGATTGTTGATGAAACATATTGACAAGAATAACTAGTGTAACAGGAATGAAAATTAAGGATATATCATATTCAGGAAAGATAAGAAGGATAATCATGGAGAAAGAGTATTACTAATAAGAAAAATTATGTCCTCCCAAGACTAGAGAATCAGGATGAGTGTGACAGGAAGGGTAGTCAGAGTGTTGCCTAGGTATGACTGTGGTGAAATGAGGCAGAGAGCAAGGATTATGAATGATATGCTGGCTGACATGTGTGAGGAGATGGGAGTACAGTTTGTTAATGTGTGGAATGAGTTTGAGGGATGAAGTGAGCTGTATGGGAGTGATGGACTGCATTTGAGTGGTTATGGTGTGAGTCGCTTGGAGAGACTGCTGCTGGAAGGTAGAGAAGTGAATAGAGAGAATGAATCAGATTGAGAGGGGAGTGATGTGGAAGAGCAGGAGAGTAAGACAGGAGAGATTGAAGAAGTGGATATGAATGGGGAAGTGAGTGGTATGAGTATAGAAAATGAGAGAATGGGTGCGCAAGAGGAGCAGGGAAACAGGGTGGCTCAGGGTGGACAGGGGTACACAGTGTGAGAAAAGTGGATGCTCCAAGAGGAGGTGAGAGCATGTGTAGGCAGGAAAGGAATGGGATGACCAGGGATCAAGAGGAAACAGTTGGAATTGAAAAGGGTTCTAAAATAAAGAAGCAGAAAGGGAAATGGCCCCAGTCTAGCATAGAGAGATCAGATCAAGTGAGTGGTATCAGTGGAACTAGCTGTAGATCCAGAAATGAGCTGTTGTGTTTGTATACTAATGCTAGAAGTATAAGAAACGAGGCAGATGAAATGGCTGCACTAATTGCGTCTGTTCACCCAAAGATTGTCGGAATAAGTGAGACATGGTTGGAAGAAGATGACATCCTGACAGGAATAGAGATGGAAGGGTATGATGTGTTTCGTGAGGATAGAAGGGGGTAAAAAGGGGAGGGGGAGTGCTATTGATGATAGAGAAATGTCCTTACAAAGTAGAGATGCAAGACGGAAATAGTGCCAGTGGTTTTAAGGCAGTGTGGTGTGAGATAGAGGTGAATGGAATCAAATACTTGGTGGGATGTTGTTATAGGCCAGGTAATGTGGATGGTGGTGATAGTGAAATGTATAGTCAAATTAGTCAAGCAAATAAGAAAAAGGTGATCATCATGGGCAATTTGAATTATGGCAATGTAGACTAGAATGATGAGATAGCAACTGGAAGTAAAGAAAATGAGTTTCTTGAGTTTTTGAGGGATAACTACCTCAGACAGTATGTAACAGAGGGCACACGAGGATTGAGGGTCTTGGATTTGGCCATCTTATCAGAGGATGTAATTATAAATGAAGCGTCAAATCACCCACCAATTGGTGAGAGTGAACATAAGGTGCATTGTTTACCTGCACCTTATGTTCACCATGATTACCTGCATGGTTGCCAGCAGTGTGAGGACCTCTGTAAGAAAAGGGTATATGTTGAACTACAAGGGTAGGGGGTGGGTGATTATGAAGAACTCAGGAGACAGCTTGCAGGTGTGGCATGGAATGAAGAGTTAGCTGGAAAAGAGATCAGTGCAGCTTGGGGGATTTTCAAAAACTATCTAGTAGATGCAATGTCTAAATGTATTCCAAGGGTGAGAAGGTTAAATAAGGTAGGTGTGAGATGGATGAATAAAGAGATTAAGCATGTGATAGAGAGAAAAAGGGCATTATGGAGGCAGCATAAGAGAAGTGGAAATAACCAATTTCATGAGGTCTACCCTGGCAAGGAGGGTGACTTGGTTGGTGAGAGTAACTAAAGAGAGGTATGAACAGCAGTTAGGTAATGAAGCCAAAAAGAATCCTAGGGAGTTCTTTCGATATATAGCCAGCAAAAGAAAGAATGACATTGATTGGAGAAAATGGTATAAAGACAGCTGTTGCAGAATGTGTGGTGGAGATACTTAATGAGCAGTTCATAAAGATCTTTCAATCTTGTGAATGTGAATTCATAAAGAGATTGAGAGCAGTTGGTGATGGGGAGGAGAGACTGACTGTAAGTGAGGAAGAGGTGTGTGGGGAGTTGAGTAAACTAGATGTAAATAAGGCTGTGGGACTTGATAATATATCACCGCATATTCTGAAGGAAAGTGCCAGAGAGTTGACACCTGCCTTGACATATTTTTTTAATACGAGTCTTGCACTTGGTCAAGTTCCTAAGGAGCGGAAGGAGGGCAAGATTGTGTCACTTCATAAAGGAGGTGATCAAACTCAAGCATCAAACTATACTGCTATCTGTGTGTCAGGTGTTGTGGTTAAGTTGTTGGAGAAGCTTAGAACTAGAATCCAGAGTTGGGTTGACAACAATGGTATTATCTTTGATCGACAGCATGGATTTGCTAAAGGGAGGTCATGTTTTAGTAATCTACTTACTTATTACAATAAAGTGACTGCTTCCTTGGACAGAGGAGAAGGATACACAGTAATATACTTGGATTTCGCAAAAGCTTTTGATAGCGTACCTCATGATAAGTTGACAGTCAAACAAGAGCAGATGGGGTTGGATATTAGATTAGTGCATTGGATTGGAGACTGGCTATCTGATAGGTGTCAACAAGTTGTATATGGAGGTGCGATATCCAGGAAAAGGAAAGTCATAGTGGAGTGCATCAGGGGTCTGTTTTAGGGCCATTACTATTTAACTTGTATACTAATGATATTGGCGAAGATTTGGATGGAGATATTCAGTTGTTTGCAGATGATGCAAAGTTGGGACGAACCATAAAGAGTAGTGAAGATGTTGTGGCCTTGCTAGAAGACTTGAATAAATTGAGTGATTGGGCATGGAAATAGAGATGTGAGTTCAATGTTGCATAATGTAAGGTTTTAAAATTTGGAAAACAAAGCTGGGATGCAGAATTTATGCTTGGTGAGAATATATTGTTGGAGGTAAAGGAAATAAGAGGTCTGGGGGTGATAGTGGATAAGGATCTAAAATTTAGGGGACACATCGCCAAAATCGTGAAGACAACACAAAGGCTTCTGGGAATGATGCGGAGAACACTGACATGTAGAAATAAGGAGATTCTTGTTCCGTTGTATAAGGCTTTGATTATGCCACACATGGACTATTGTGCACAGATTTGGTCACCAGTTTTCAGAAGGATGAAAAGATGTTGGAAAATGATCCAAAGGTGACTGACTAAGTTTCTGACCTCTGGAATGTCGAGTATGAGGAAAGATTGAGAAGATGTAATTTGCAAAGTCTGGTAGACAGGAGAAAGTGGGGAGATATGATAGAGACCTACAAGTTGGTATGAGGTTGTTATAGGATCAATGGTGGAGAAGTTCTACAGAGAATAGTGGGGGATCAGGGGAGAACCAGAGGTCATCCCTGGAAACTGTATAAAGAGGGTGTGAGTAGGGGAGTGAGAGGCAGGTTTTTTTCGTGCAGAGTTGTGAATGATTGGAATGACTTGCCTGAGAGTGTGGTGTCTGCAAGGAGTTTGAGTGTGTTTAAGACACGGTATGATGAGATATGTGTGTGTGATAAAAGGACCTCCCAGATGAGTCTTTGACTCCATGAGGTCTTGGGGTAATAATAATAATAATATGCAAATGGAATGGAAAAGAGATTACCACATGGCCCTTCAAAGGACCATGTGGTAATCTCTGAGTACATGAAAGTGTGTGGCTTTCATGTACATGGTACATGAAAGCCACACACTCCCATTTTGAAGAACCAAAGGAAAAAAACTTGTGCAATTTTATTCAAATTATGAATTCAATTATAATTTACCTCCATCATCTCCTAAATCTTCTTCAATTCCCTGAGCAGGTAATTTAGATGAATCAGATGATTTATGGTCCCATAATCCTGATTCCCAAAGCTCTGGCTCCTTGGTAAAGTGGTCTTTGAAAGTTCTATAATTATTTTAAAGAAAAATGAAAAGATGCGTATCTTTGATTTTCAGTCCTTACAAATTAAATAATCATTTTGTTCCATTTTCAAATTTTTACATCTCTTATGTTACTCCCACTCACAAAAGGTTGTAAACCTGTAGAACATTAGTACAACAGGTTTACAATCTTTATTACTCACAAAGTTATTCTTGTTGGGCTTAGAAGAGAGAATTAAAAAGAACACATCCTTAGCCCACCAAGAATAAAGGTATTCTTAGTGGACTAAAGATTAGTTCTTTACTTAAATGCATGATTTCATTAAAGTATGAAAGCATGTAATTAAGTATATTGTTTAGATTTATATAACCATAGCATTGAAACCTGAGCATGATGTTCTATATTAATTTGCAGTGTTAATGCCACACATCTTTTAACTAAACATAGAATTATACGTCAACAAAAAATATTGTTCTTCCATCTCCTCTCCTTTTCTTTGAATGGTACTATGCCATTCAAAAAAAAGGAGAGGAGATTTTTGTGCCCAGATTTGTGCACAATAGTCCATGTGTGGCCTAATCAAAGCCTTATACAATGGAACAAGAATCTCCTTACTTCTACATCAGTGTCCTCCGCATCATTCCCAGAAGCCTTTGTGTTGTCTTCACGATTTTGGCGATATGTCCCCTAAATTTTAGATCCTTATCCACTATCACCCCCCAGTATATTGAGAATATACTGGGGGGTGATCGTGGGTGACAATATCACCCAACAATATATTCTCACCAAGCATAAATTCTGCATCTCATCTTTGTTTTCCAAATTTTAAAACCTTACATTTTGCAACATTGAACTCACATCCCCATTTCCATGCCCAATCACTCAATCTATTCAAGGCTTCCTGTAAGGGCACAACATCTTCACTACACTTCATGGTTCGTCTCAACTTTGCATCATCTGCAAACAACTGAATATCTCCATCCAAGTTCAGAGGAAATATAGCAAAAAGTGACCAAAGTAGCTCATAGGATTATTGGTTGTTGAAAAACACAGTAACAAGCAAGCTTTGATATAGCACATATTATTATTATTACCCTAAGACCCCATGGAGTCAGAGACTTATTTAGGAGTATAATAAATTTAATATAATCCTTTATCCAAGTGTAAGCAAACAATATTTGCACCTGAAAATATCTTCAGGACTGAGGTCAGGTGGTACATCCCCTGGTAACTCGGATGCAAAGGTGGCCCAAGTTCTCATCACTCCTTGTCTCAGTATCTCCCATAATGCAAAGCACATCTCCTTGCATACATGTATACTGCTATGCATTAAGGAAAGGGCCACTACCCAGACCACCTTATCTCAGTCCTGAAGATATTTTCAGGCACAAACTTTATTTGCTTACGCTTGGATAAAGGATTAAATTAAATTTATTATAGTCTAACCAAGTGCAAAATAAACTTCGAACATCCTTATCTAAAATCCAGAGTAATTTAATAATAAGGTGGTACACCGGTTGGCAACTCGTATAGGTAAATATGACCTCTCCATTGCTTCTGCCTTAGTATCACTACTCTGGGTCTGCCTCTCACTGATGAGACCACAAGTCTACCTACTCACTGATGAGACCTCAATAAAAGGTCGAAACTGGTGCGGGTCTGGCTCTGATGATTTGAGAGGCTCTGCTTGGGGGTAGGTTTTTGCCTGTCTCTGAGTGGGGCCACTGCTGAGATTATAGCTCTGCTTAGTGGTGGGGTGAGCCTGCCACTGGGTACAGCCAATGCTGAGAAGTTTTTCTCAGTGATGGGGGTGAGCTTGTCACTGAGTAGTACAATGCAGAGTTGGGTGATCTTTCGGGATTGTCTTATTTTTAGAGCCCGCTTCACATATACAAAGGTCGAAACCAGTCTGGGTAGTGGCCCTTCCTTTAATGCATAGCAGTATACATGTTTGCAAGGAGATGTGCTTTGCATTATGGGAAATACTGAGACAAGGAGTGATGAGAGCTTGGTCCACCTTTGCTCCAAGTTGCCAGGGGATGTACCACCTTACCTCAGTCCTGAAGATATTTTCAGGCACAAACTTTGTTTGCTTACACTTGGATAAAGGATTAAATTAAATTTATTATAGTCTAACCAAGTGCAAAATAAACTTCCAACTTATCTAGGAGGTCCTTTTGTCATACATACAGATCATCATACCACACCTCAAACGCACTCAAATTCTCTGTAGACACCACACTTTCAGGCAAGGCATTCCAATCATTCACAACTCTGCATGTAAAAAAACCTGCTTCTCACTTCCCTGTTCACACCCTCCTTATACAGCTTCCAGGGATGACCTCTGGTTCTACCCTGATCTCCCACCATTTTCTGTAAAACCTCTCTAGCATTGATCCTATAACAACCCCTTACTAACTTGTAGGGCTCTATCATATCTCCCCCCCCCCTTCTTCCTCCTATCCCCTAGACTTTGTGAATTGCATCTTCTCAACCTTTCCTCATATTCGACATTCCAGAGATCAGAAACTACCTTAGTCAATTGCCTCTGGATCCTTTCCACCATCTCTTCGTCCTTTTGAAAACCAGGTGACCAAATCTTCGCACAGTAGTCCATGTGTGGCCTAATCAAAGACCTATACTATGGAACAAGAATCTCCTTACTTCTACAAGTCAGTGTCCTCCATATTATTCCAGAATTCATTGTGTTGTCCTCACAATTTTGGCAATGTGTCCTCTAAATTTTAGATCCTTATCCACCATCACCCCAAGATCTATTTCCTCCACCTCCCACAATATATCTCCATCAAGAGTAAATTCTACATCCCATCTCATTATTTTTTGCAACATTTAAATTAGTATCCCCACTCCCGTGCCCATTCACTCAATCTATTCAAGTCTTCTTGTAAGGCATCATTATCTGCTCTATTCTTCATAGTCTCCAACTTTGCATCATCTACAAACAACTGAATATCCCCAATCCAAATCTTTGCCTGTCATTAATATACAGGTTAAACAGCAATGGCCCTAAAACTAGTAGTGATCCCTGAGGAACACCACTAGTACTTTATACTTCTGGGATAGTGCTCCCTTCCCCATACATGACTTGCTGATACCTATCAGATAGCCAATCTCCAATACTCTGCACTAATCAAATATCCAACCACATCTGCTCTAGTTTGACCATCAACTTATCATGTGGTAATCTATCAAAAGCCTTTGCAAAATCTAAGTATACTACTGCATATCCTTCTCCTCTGTCCAACAAAGCTATCACCTTATTGTAATAAGGTGATAGCTTTTTAGCAAATACATTTTGTTCATCAAAGATAATACCATTGTTGTCAACCCAATTCTGGATTCTGGTTCTCACCAGCCTCTCCAACACTTCAACCACTTTTGTCAGTTTAACCACAACATCTGAAACACAGATAAGCCTATAATTTGATGCCTGAGTTCTATCATCTGCCTTATGAAGTGGCATAATCTTACCCTCCTTCTACTCCTTTTGAACTTGCACCACTGCAAGACTCATCTTAAAAAATATGGCAAGGCAGATGTCAACTCCCTGGCACATTTCTTCAGAATACATTGTGATCAAGTCCCCCTACAACCCTATTAATATGAAGTTTACTCAATTCCCATATATCTCTTGCTCACTTACAGTCAGTATCTCCTGATATTTGGATTATTGTGCACACAAATATTGATCACCTGATTTCCTGTGGATGAAGAAGTGGTGGAGAGGATCCAGAGATAAGTGACTGAGATGGTGATTGGTCTGTGGACTGCTTCCTGTTAGGACAGATAAAAAGTTTGTGGGTTTCAGAAGCTGGGTGAGAGACACATTATGGAAGAAACATTTAAGTTACTAAAAGAATTCTATAGCATTAATGAAGAGGAAAATTTGCAGTACATGACTTGGGAGGAAGAACAAGACATCATCCCTGAAAACTAAGAGTATGGTCAGCAGGGATGCCAGGACTAGATCTTTGTCTTGGGCAATGGTGAATGATTGAATGGATGCCCAGAGTCTATTGTGAGTGCTTTGTCAATAGATGAATTCAGGGAGAGGTATGACAGGTATTGTGTGAATAAAGTTAGTGTGAGCCTCTTGTAATAAGCCTTCAGACTCCATGGAGATGCCCATATGATAATATCATTTTAGAATATCAAATTATGGATGACTGGAATAGAGCTTCCCATAGTGCCCATATATAAAAAGAAAAATAAAACTGAATTTGAGAATGAAAAGTATTTTCCAACTGAATGTTAGTGATGATATTTATTCAAGTATACATGAGGATAGGCTAAACTGAGTAGGATTGAATGATTAGTTCAATCCTACTCAGTAAAGTAGAAGCTAAATTTAGGCCAAATAGCAAGTATCAGAACCATATTTTTACTGTTTTAAACTAATAGTTGAGAAATCATAGGAACATAAATAACAAGAATCTGTACTTAAGTTTGGTAGATCTCAAAGGCGATATGGGGTTGCTTAAGGATCAAAGTTGTATAACTGAGAGGTTATACAGTACAAGTCTGCAAGATTCCCTGACTAAATTGAATAACTGTTGTAATAGATTTGATATGAAGATCAGCAATAACAAGGCAAAGACAATGAAAATAGACAGAAACATTGAAAATATCAACTGCATTGTGAATGAAGAACCTATAGAACAAGTGAAACATTTCAGCTACTTAGGCAAGATTTTTAGTGAAGATGGTAAATAAAATATGGAAATAGACAACAGAATCAACAAAGCTAGTATGGTAGGAAGTCAACTAAATAAATTTATATGAAATAAGAGAAAAATTAGTCAAAACACTAAATTAGCTGTATACAAGACAGTGTTTTCAAACCAATTTTAAACTATGTATCTGAGAGCTGGGTTAGAAATAAAACACTTGACCAAAGACTAGAGACCACATATATGAGAGTTCTGAGAAAGATTAGAGGCACGAACAAATGGCATGAGTGGCAATATCATATTAAAAACGAGGATATTAGGAAAGAACTTAATACTGTTAGCATCCAGGTATGTGTTAGCAGAGCTAATCTCAGGTGGTATGGTCACTTCAACAGAATGGGAAAAGAAAGATTAGCAAAACAAGTGTTTTCTGCCAGGTTGGCAGGAAAAAGACCCAGTGGAAGACCAAAATATAGGTGGATTGATACAGTAAAAAGTGCCTTAGAATATAGAAATATAAGATCTGATAACGTTGGAGTCTTTACAGGTAACAGATTGATTTGGAGGAAAATTGTAGGTAGGAAGTTAGTAGTGATGTAAGTGTACAAGTAAAAATACATTACAATCAATAGTATTATATTGGTTTCATAAGATAATGTTATACTGTATGGGTCATGGGGAAATGTTTCAGATATACAAAACTAGTGGAAAGGCTTAAACTAGTGGATAGCTTCCTGCTTCGTCCTCATTTACTGTTTGCTGTGCCTGCGTGCACGTCTTGCTCACAAGTTCCTGTTGAAAATGGCAACATGACGTTGCCGAAATATTGGAAGTGTATTAAAAATGTATTTTAATGTATATCCTAGTCTACGTTGTTATTTCCCTAAGCTATTTAGTAATAATGATATACAAAACATTTCCCTTCAATCATGAAGGGAAATGTTTTGGAGTGGTTGAGAGGAGTGGTTGAGAGGATTCAGATGCAAGCAACCAAGATAGTGACAGATCTATGGAATACTCCCTATAAGATTAGATTGAAATTTTGTAGCTTACTAAGTCTATTTGATTTCATAACATGGAAAAGAGGGAATATGACAGAAACAAATGAATTACAATTCATAATTAATTAATAATATAATTAATATAATATAATAATATAATTAACATAATATAATAATATAATTAACATAATATAATAATATAATTAACATAATATAATAATATTATATTATATTATTAATAATTATTAAAGGGGATTTTATAAAAGTGAAGATTATTTATTGTTATTATTACTATAGGTACATCTAGTATTTATCAAGGAAGGGTCTTTGCAAATCATATACTGCTTAAATTCTTATCATAACTACTTCTGCTTGAAAACGTTCACTGAAGACACAATGCCCATTAGTAGCTTATTCCATTCACTCACCATATACTGTAAGAAGAACCTGGATCTCATTTCCTGACAAAACCCCTCACTTGGCTTCCAGGGATGGCATGAAGTTCTCCTCAATCTGCTGCAAAATTTTCCTTGTATCTATACTGTAAGATCCCCTTACCAACTCGCAAGTTTCTATCAAATCTTCTCCTTTCTATTTTCAAACTTTGAAGTGCATTTCTTTAATCCATTTTCATATGCAAAATTTCACAGGTAAGATATCATCTTTATTTTGCTGGAACTTTTAAACTGTTTCCTTACCTTCAGGGAAAACAGGCAACCATATCTAAGCACAGCAGTCCTGATGTTGTGCAATCAGAGTGGGAGAATAACTTTGTTTTTCTTACAAGTTAATGTTTAAACATTGCAGTTATGTGATGATGACTTAACTGCCTTAGCAAGGTGGCTTCTATACGTTTGACTAGCTGTGAACTATTTCACTATAACCTTAAATCTCTGGTTTCAACAATCACTTGTTGCTGCAGGCTGAATATTAACATAATATTCAACTTGCAATGTCCTCAGTTCAAAATGTACAACCTTGTGTCCAGCAACATTAAACTGAATTTCATTAACATTTATCCATACAAATCAATCTGTTCAAGTCAACTTACGGGGATTCTTTATTAGATATGTCCCTCATCTCCCAACCCAACTTTATTTCATTAGCATATAACTGGATATTCCCCTCCAAGACATCCTCGATGTTGTTGATATTAATATTAGTTAAACAGCAGCGATCTAAACACAGACTCTTGTTGTGCACCCCTTTTAAAGACTTGTCATCTCCATGTATTGCTTTCTGATATTTGCCAGTCAGTCAGTCTTGTATTCATGTCACAAGTTATTTTGCATACCCATTCCTCTGGGTTTTATAATAATCTCCAATGTGGAATCCTGTCAAATAACTTGGAAAAGTCAAACAATATCCTGTAATATTATGGTATATTGATTCTCCTTGTCCAACTTCACTGTTGTAATGTAAAATATGAGCAGATTGCTAAAGCAAGCTCTATCTTTATAAAAAATCAGAACCCTATCTAACCAACCTCTGGATATTGGCCCTAGCAGCCCACTAGTTTCTTAATGACTACTCATGGATTGGTGTGTAATTTGTTACATTCTAGCTCTACTCTTGTATAATGGAGTTATCTTTCTCTCATTTCATTTTCAGGATTTTCTGTTGATTCAAAAGTCAGAAGCATTACTAATTCTGTTGTACATTTTTAGGACCTCTGTTGATATCTCATCCAATCCCATTACTGTATTTGAATTAAGCTCTTGAAATATACTTAATACCTTTCTACCTCACCCACCCATATTTCAGACACCTGTTGGGAAAATGAATACCAGTGATTACTCAGTAACTCAGCCATTTTCTGTGTATCTTGAAAGAATTCTCTTGGATTTCCTTTGGCCTGTCAAACTAAATCCTGTTCATAGTTTGAGTTCACCTTCCTCACCATAGCCATCACTCTCTAAGGTTATTTTTTTATATTACTCCTGAACCTGGTAATCACTGTTCTCTCGATATTGGTTCCATGACATTTTCTTTTTACGTATCTCTTGCTTTAAAGATTTATTCATCCATTTAACACCAGTGCAAGTTATTCTCCTAAATCTGGGGATGCAACCAGTTTTAGTCTCCTTCAGATACCCATTGGCTGATTCCCATGTACTGCTGATTCTTCTACCATGCAGTTTCAAGCTGCTTCTCAGTTTATTATAATCACATACCATAGTTCCATACTCCCTTTTTAAACAAAACTCCCATATGGTTTACTATGACCAAACTGCATGATTGGAATCATCAATTGTAGATATAACATGCTCAATTCACTAACAGATTCTCAGATGGTGTTATCACATCTAATATTTTTGCACTACAAGTACGATCACATGTTGCTTAAGTAAGTTGTCCCTAGGTAACTTATGAAACCATTTTGCTCATCTTGCATGCTTTCTCCTCCATTCAGTTTACGAGGGTGAAAAAGGGTGAGGGTGAGGCTGTGAAAAGTTCTCAGCCTCGATAATAGATGCCAACACTATCAGCAAGATTTTTTTTTCTAAGTTGGTATATCTGTCATAAGCATCCATGTGAAATTGCAAGTCATTCTATCAAGTAGTTTGTTTTATACAGCTGTCTGAAGCAAAAGTGTTGTCTGTATATCCCTTGAAATGGATAAAATTGAGTATCGTGCAGTTATAAAATTCTTTGTAAAAGAAGGTTTAATGCCAAAAGAAATTCATTCATTAGAAGTTCATAAAAGTTTATGGGCACTGTTCTCCTTCGTTTTTGACAATTAAGAAATGTTTTTTAATTTCAGTCGAGTTTAAACATGGCCGTACCAGCCTTGAAGATGATCCATGTGAAGGACATCCAAAAAGTGTAACAACACTAGAAATCGTTGATCAAGTGCACAATATGGTATTGGATGACCTGTGAGTTAAAGTCGTGAAATTGCTGAGACTATAAGCATTTCAAAAGAATGTGTAGGATATATTCTGCATGAAGAATTGCAAATGAAAAAGCTTTGTGCAAGATGGGGCCACACTTACTTGCACTCGCATGAAAATCTCTGAACAGTGCTTGGAGCATTTTAATAAAAATAAAACTGATTTTGTGTGTCGATTTATTACTATGGATGAGACTTGGATTCACCATTACACACTAGAATCCAAACAGCAATCAAAACAGTGGACAGAATCCGGTTGTTAAGCACCAAAGAAGACAATGTCGGTTCCATCAGCAGGAAAGGTCATGGCATCGGTGTTTTGGGTTGCTAAAGTTTGTTGTTTATTAATTATCTTGAAAAGGGTAAAACAATAATTGGGGAATATTATTCCAATCTTTTAACCAGACTAGATGAAAAAATTCGTGAGAAAAGACCTGGTTTATAGAAGGAAAAAATCATCTTTCATCAGTACAATGCACCTGTCCACAAAGGTGTTTTTGGCAATGGGAAAATTAAGGGATCTGCACTATGAATTGTTGGAACATCCACCTATTCCCCAGATTTGGTTCCCTCTGACTTCTATTCTCTTCCCAAAACTAAAAATCTTCCTTGCTGGTCATCATTTTTCTTCAAATCAAGAGGTGATTGCAGCTGTAGAGGGGTATTTTGCAGATCTTACAGAGAACCACTACAGGGATGAGATAATTTCACTGGAGCATCGCTGGAATAAATGTATTAGTCTTAAGGGAGATTATGTTGAGAAATAAAAATAATTCTGAAATTATAAATTCGTTTTTTCATTGTTAGGCCAAGAACATTTCAGACCACCCTCGTATATCTTCATAATGATAGCTCTGCTCATATCCAAAAGATTTATCTGTCTATGCATTTCACTATTCTCTTCAATTCGATTTAAATCTGGATTATGAAGAGAGATCAAGAGTATGTGGACTACAGACACTGGTAAACAGGAGAAAAAAAGGGATGATGTGATAGAGGCCTATAAACTTCTGAAAAGTTTATAGGCCTCTATAAACTGGTATAGGTTGATGGAATATTTTATTATATGGAAGACAGGGAGGAGAAGTTTATATGTGGTTACAAAAAGAGTGACAGCTAGATTTTTCTCTCATAAAGCAGTGAGATAATGGATCAGTTTGCCTGGCTTGTTGAGGTGATAGGTGCATCTAGTGTTAATGAGATTAAGAGAAGACATGAATGTTGATGTGGGTGATGTATGACCTCCCTTGATGAGTCTCTGACTCCATGGAGGTCTCTGAACATGATTCTAGTGTTACAAGTGAAGGTAGTGATATATTTAAGCTGTGCTAAAAAAGTATTTTTAAATAGTGTACAGTGTGGCTTTTTATAATATAATTATGCTTCATTTTATCAAACTGGATACAAGTGTTCTTCGGTAGTGTTTGATGTTGCCAAATTTTTTTTGGTTTATTTGTGTTTTTGCTACTTGTTTGTTCTCACTGCATCTGCTCTCTGAAAATGACATCCATAAAGAAATGCATGTCTCCAACACAGAAAGTTTCAGCACAAAGATTAAGTTTTGCCTTAGATTTTTCCCAGTGGCTGCATTGTGAGAAAAGATATGTGGACTGTTAGAATGAACAGAAAGAAGGAAAACATGAATGTATGTGAAAAGTGTATTGATAGGTTAGAGCATTTCGAAATGGCAGCTAGCACTGCTGGTATTCAACAAAAATCACATGGAAGTGTTAGTCATGATAATAAAGGGACCATAATAGAAGGGTTTAAGCAAGAGTTGATTAAAATTAAGCATCTGGAAGATGAGATTAAACACTTAAAGAAGAGATTGGCTGATGTGAATGAAAATTTTAGTATTAGGAAGAAAGAGACAAAGAATAGTCATATACCATTGTATGGAGGACTCAATCATTAGATGTGTGAAGAGTTTTTGTGTAATAAAGAACACAAAACATGCTTTCCTGGTGGAACATTAAAACAAATAACTGATATTTTGCAGAGAAAGAAAGAGTGGACATCAGAGTTAGTGGTAGTTGTGGGCACAAATGACTTAGTTGGGGGAAAAAAGGAATGCTGATAGAGAATTGAGGAAATTGTTGCAGGAGGTAAAGGATAATAGTGTTATGGAAGTCATTAGCATATTGCCCAGATATGATAATTGTGAGTTGAGAAGCAGAGCAGAGATAATGAACAGAAAGATGTCTGAGTGGCAGGAAGCAAAGGGGGAGGTTTCAGTTTATGAATCTGTGGAGCATATTTGAAGGAAAGTAGGAATGGTTTAAAGTTGATGGATTGCATTATGATGGGTTTGGTGATGGACATTTAGAGAGGCTACTGTTTGCTAAGAAGGCACAGAATCAAGTACTTCTGAAGCATGTACCCTTTGATCATTAACCTCTGTGTGCTGTCATATCCACCTTCCTCCTCTTGTACAACCCTGTTGTACAAGAGGAGGAAAGTGGATACGAGGACGAAGATGTGATAGCAGGACAAGGTGATAGAATGCATAAAGGTGAGGATTAGACAGGTATGAATGGCAATCATAGTCAGGATTAGAGAAACAGGAGTGGTCAGACTGAAGAGAAGTGTGGTATAGTGGCTACAGTAGAGAATGTTGGTAGAATGGCTTCAAAGACACAGGGATTGTTATGTTTATATACAAATGTAAGGAGTACTCGAAAAAACAAGAGAGTTGAGTTTGTAGCATTGGTTGGGTCATTATGCCCAGAGATAATCAGTATAAGTGAAACTTGGTTGTCTGAGGATGTGATATTAGAAATAGAAATGGAGGGATATACAATTTTCTGCAAGGATAGGAAGGTGAAAAGAGGAGGGAAATACTGTTAATGATTGCAGAGAATCATGTCCACAAAGTGTGAAAGTTGAGAGAACATGTGCAGATTTTGAGTCTAGGATGCTGTTATAGACAGGGGAATGAAGAGAATCCTGAATATGAAATGTTTAGGCAAATTGGATGGGCATGGAGGTGATCCTAATGGGAGATTATAATTACAGAAATATAGGATAGGAGGAGGAGATAGCATGAGAACAAGAAGAGTGAGTAAGTTGAATTTCTGAGGGATAAATATCTTAAGCAGCATGTGACTGAAGCAACTAGAGAAAATTGGGTGTTAGATATTGTGATAACTTCACAAGATGTATCATGAAGATATTTTCTTGATCATAAATTAGTATAATAATAATATTTGGTTTCCAGATCAAGTGTTGATCATTTTTGTTAAACTGAACCAACTAGTTTCGTCACACTTTAACTGTTGGCATCTTCAGAGCACTTATAAGTTTAAACAAGCTCACAATTATGCATAACTGCAAAACTGACAAAAATTAACTGTAAAAAAACTGACTAGAATAATTACAAATAGAATAGTATCGAACGTGAGTGAAACACGTATCGCATGTACAAGGTTAGCTAGCTGTTGCTAAGGAACTTTCTGTAGTTTGTATTAAAGTTCATTTCTTCTGTTTTTAAAGTTCTGATTAGGGTTTTCCATATTTCTGGGAGTATTAGGCCTTGATTTCTGTTAAGGTTGACAGTAGAATGGGTGACTGTGGCTGCTTCTTTGAAAATTTTTGAATAGTAATCTTCCTCTATGTAAGGAGACCAGCTTTTGTCCCACTCGATGACATGGTTAGTTGTAGAGAAATGAGATGATAGGCCAGAAATATCCTGTCTGTTGTTTTTGGCATAGCCAATGTGTTCCTTTTGCCTAATTTCAAGGAGTGATCTCCAAAAGACAACCATTCTTTCTATAAATATGCTGGAGTTTATACTATTCCATGCGCTTATGGCTCTAGTTACATCGGACAGACTTTGAGAAGCTTCAAAATCAGGCAAAAGGAACACATTGGCTATGTCAAAAACAACAGACAGGATATTTCTGGCCTATCATCTCATTTCTCTACAACTAACCATGTCATCGAGTGGGACAAAAGCTGTTCTCCTTACATAGAGGAAGATTACTATTCAAGAATTTTCAAAGAAGCAGCCACAGTCGCCCGTTCTACTGTCAACCTTAACAGAAATCAAGGCCTAATACTCCCAGAAATATGGAAAACCCTAATCAGAACTTTAAAAATGGAAGAAATGAACTTTAATACAAACTACAGAAAGTCCCTTAGCAACAGCTAGCTAACCTTGTACACGCGATGCGTGTTTCACTCACGTTCGATACTATTCTATTTGTAATTATTCTAGTCAGTTTTTTACAGTTAATTTTTGTCAGTTTTGCAGTTATGCATAATTGTGAGATTGTTTAAACTTATAAGTGCCCTGAAGATGCCAACAGTTAAAGTGTGGCGAAACTAGTTGGTTCAGTTTAACAAAATTGATCAACCCTTGATCTGGAAACCAAATATTATTATTATTCTCAAGATGTAGTTGTTAATGAGGTATGAACACTGCTGTCATTTGGAGAGTGATCATGAGGTACTTGTTTGGGAAGTGGTGAAACAAGAAAAGGTTACTGCCAAAAAAGAATACATGGAATTATAATGCAGGTGATTATGGGAACCTGCCAGTCAACTAGCATCAGTATCATACTCATGACAATGAAAGCCGTTTGACCAAATCTGAGCGCAACAGTCCAAGTATGGTTTTATAATAGCACAACCACCTCCTTATTCCTACATGTTAGTGTATTTTTTATCATAGGGACACTATGATGTACAGGCTTTGCAGTACTTGCAATATGTCCTCTAAACTTCAGTCTACTGTCAACTACCACTCCCAAATCTTGAATCTCATCCACAGTGCGGTACAGGACCATCAATATAGTACACAGCCTTATATTTCTGCACTACAAAAAATGAAATACCTTGCATTTATTAAAACTAAAACTATAACTCCACTCATCTGTCCAAGCCAAAAGTCTATTCAAATCTTACTGAAGGTAATTTAACATCAGCAGTGCTATTTATATTTTTCTCCAACTTTGTATCAGCAAACAACTGAAGGTTAATCTGCATAACAAACATTTACAAATAAAGGCCCATGTGCCATGCCACTGATTACTTTCTTTTTTTGAGACACCTCTATCACACACAACTTGCTGATATCATTCAGAGAGCTAATCTCCAATTCATCTAATCGATATACTATCCATTCTTATCCTATGCAGCTTGTAGACTAACTTATGTGGTAATCTTTCAAACGCATTCGCAAAAGTCCAAGAATATCACAGTATATGATTGATTCTCCCTTGTCTAACACACTCGTTACTCTATCATAAAATACAAGTAAATTGTTAAAACAGGACCGACCTATCCTTTACAAATCCATGCTGACCATCATAAAAGATGCTATGTCCATTAACCTAATCCTAATCAATCTCTCCAACACCTTAACCACAACTGCAGTTATACATACTGGTCTATAATTGGAAACTTCTGTCCTAGAACCATGCCATGCTTGTGTTGGGGTACTATTTTGCCTTCTTTCCACTCCTTAGGAACCTTATCCACTGCAAGACTTTCATTAAATGACCAGGTCAAGAACATAGCTTACTGCTGTGCACATTTCTTTAAAGTATGTGATGATATTTTTGGACTATTGTGCACAGATCTGGTTACCTAGATTTCTTGGTGATAAAGAAATGGTGGAGAGGATTCAGAGGCGAGTTACAAAGATTGTTGCAGGTCTGTGGGATGTTCCCTACCCAGATAGATTGAAGATCTGTGGGCTCCAAAAACTAGTTGACAGACATAAGAGAGGAGATAATAGAGGATATAACTTATTAAAGGGATTTTACAAGATTGATACTGATGACATTTTTAAGACCAGCTCAGGAAGGGAGAGAATGAGGGGCCATCCCTGGAGATTATTTAAGAGTGTGGTTAACAATAGTGTTAGGACTAGATTTTTTACTTGGAGGGTTGTGAAGGGGTGAATGCGTTGCCAGAGGTGGTTGTGAATGAATTTAAGGAGAAGTATGACAGGTATTGTGTAAATAATGGTTAGTGTGTCAATGTGGGGTCTCCCGCAACGAGTCTTTTGACTCCATGGAGACACCGTTATAACAATAATAATAATATGTCATCCATTCCCACAGCCTTATTAACATCTAACCCACTCAACACTTAATACACTTCTGATTCTTTCACTTTTCATTCTCATACTACTTGCTTCGCTTCTACATATTGCACAGCATCATTTATACCAGTATGATATATGGTAATATATCATACTGATAAAATGCTCATTCGATAATTCCATTATATCCTTTGCACTGGTCACTCTGCTGTCATGACTATCCACCAGTTAAAACGTGCCATAATTATTATTCCTCTTGCTTGCCATATAGAAGAAGAATTCCCTTGAATTAACTTTTGACTGACCAGCCAATCTCCTCTCATACTGCACATTTTCTTTCTTTACCATGATCATCACCTTCCTAGTCTGTAATTTATACTCTTCACAGATCTGATTGCCACCAAGTGTCTCTTACCTATTCTATAAAATTTTCTTTACAACACAGCTTGCTTGATTTCACTGTTCATCCATTTCATTTCTACTCTATTTGTTTGTTTAAGTATTGGTATGCAGTTATACATTGTGTGCATCAGATACTTCCTTATAAATTCCCATGCACTCTCAACATCATTTCACAACTCATCTACCTAACATATTGATGCTAATTGACAACAGAGCTTCCCAGAATCACTAGCCTTGTAATCCCACATATTTGCTTTTTTGGTAGTAATCTTTTCTTGTTTCATCACTTCCCAAACAAGTAACTCATGATCACTCTTGCCAACAGTACACCTTGTGAAGTTATTACCATATCCAACACTCTAAAACCTCTAGTTGCTCCAGTCACATTCTTAAGATATTTATCCCTCAAAAATTCAACAAACTTGCTCTCCTCCTCTTGTTCCTGTACAGTATATAATCTGCTTATTGAAGCATTTGCAGTCACAGCTCTCCTTCCCCCCCCCCCCTTTCATTAACTGTTTTCATATCTTCTGTCAAATTAACACTGAAATATTCTCTCCATATTAGAAAGGAATGTAAAATTCGATGTGGTAAAATTTTGTAAAAATTTTTGACATTGATTTTACAGAGGTAACAAATCATGTGAAAGGAGCAAAATTGTACATTACTGTATATTAACAGTGAAATACTGATTGTAAACTTGTATAAGTAACTGACAAAAAGAATGACATAGAATTGTTCATAAATCATAAAATATTGTAAAGGTTCAAGTTGTACATTACATTGATATTTTATTAAGTTCTGATGTCAAGTTGTAAGAGTAACAGAATGTTAAAAGTATTTCTGCCTCAAGTTAAGAGGATTAGACAAGATTATGTTGGTGACTTGATAGTGAAAAGGTATTGAAGGTCATTCAGATGTAGAGATTTTTTGCCAAAACTGAGGGTCAAGACAACAGTGATGTCAAGATTTGGGCATCTCCGAGCCTGAAACAAGGAACTTTGGAATCATATAAAAGAGGTCTTGAGAACCTCAAAAAGAAAAAAAAAAAAGGGAGACCTGGAGTTTTTCGTCTTGCTGCAGTTCGTCGGCCTGCTCGGACTTCCATGATTTCGTTGGAGTGTGACCCCTAGGCATGGGGAGAACCAGGAGAGGCAGATTATTCTTCGGAGATGAATTTTCGGTAATGGAATGTGCCACGTGTAACCAGATACACGGCACCTAAAGTAGATCCAGAACCGACGGTGACCTATATTAATGGTGTTAATATAGGTCACCACAATTCCCAGAAGAGGACTACAGTAGGACGGCCGTAAAAAGCCATTCAGTGAAAGCTAGCATATAGAATGGAGGAAAGTAGTCAGCAGGACCGCCACAAATATTCAAAGCTGGTAGGACTGCATATGCTTCTGCAAATTTGTGAGTAGATTCTATTGTATTAATGCGGAGGTAATGATTAAGAATTGTATGTCCACTGTTAAAATAATTGTATAGTCATTATAAGAGATAATTGAGGCTGAAAGTTAACTAGTATATATTAGGAAGAATGTTAGCCAACGATATAAATTGTAACAGCCAGATAATTGCCTAGATTTTGTAAAGCAAGTTATTTAAGCATTGTGAATAGCAAGTCTAATTTGTAAGGTTACAAACTGAACTTAAGATAGGCAGAGTGAAATTGTTCAATTGTATATTAGATTGTATAGTTGCTTAAGGTTTGTTTGTTTAAAACTATCACCTGATCTTTGACCAATGCACCTTCTCATAAAAATAACCGAACCTGTGTGCTTAAATTAGAGAAATTGCCACAACTGACTATTTAAGGAATTATTTTAGTAAGTGAGCTAGTCTGTAAGTGTTATAACTAATCTTCTAGTGCTATAAAATTAATTCAGGATAGCACAGTCGAAAAACAATATAAATTTTCCTGAGATACTTAAAGTGTAGAGATAGTTAACTGTAACTGTGAATTGCCTATTTCAGAGGTCTTTTCACTAACAGCGCTAACACTTGTAGAAAGCATAAAGGATTGCAAGCGGGAACAAAGTTAATGATTAGATCAGAATAGAGTTTGAAGTTAAAGTAGACATAGGAAGGATAATGACAAAAGAGAAAAAATAATACAAAAGGTGCAACATAGATATTGAAGAAATAATTAACATAACTAACCCAAATTAATATAATAACGCAACTGAAGTAATTTTATAGGAACTTGCCATGATTATTATTATTCTAAGATCCCATGGAGCCAAAAACTCATCTAGGATTTACCTTTGTCATATACAAAGCTCATCATACCTTGCCTTGAAGACATTCAAATTCTCTGCAGGCATCACACTTTCAGGCAATGGATTCCAATCATTCACAACTCTCTATGCAAAAAAAACCTACTTCTCGCTCCCTTGCTCACACCTTCTTTATACAGCTTCCGTGGATGACCTCTTGTTCTCCTCTGATCTTCCATCATTTTATGAAAAACCTCTTCAATGTTAATCCTTTAACACTCTCCTTACCAACTTGTACATCTCTATCATATCACCCTTCTTCCTCCCATCCACTAGACTGCAAATCGCATTGTCTCAACCTTTCTTCATATTCAACATTCCAGAGATCAGCAACTACCTTAGTCAATCACCTCTGGGCCCTTTTTTGCATCTCTTCATTCTTTTGAAAACCAGGAGATCAAATCTGTGCAAAGTAGTCCGTATGTGGTCTAATCAAGGCCTTATACAATGGAACTAGAATCTCCTTACTTCTACAAGTCAGTGTCCTCCACATCATTCCCAGAATTCATTGTGTTGTCCTCACATCATGCTCCCACGATGAGTCTATTGACTCATTATTGGTGACCCACTCAACTAGCAACATGTAGTACTATAATATTGTGGATGCACCTTGAAGTACCTAAGCATATTCATCCATTAGTATTCTTGAATTTATGAGCAGAGCTAATCTACAGTGATATGGCCACTTGAACATTATGGGAAAGGAAAGGTCAGCCAAATAGGTGTTTGATACCAGGATTTGCAAAGAAAGGAACCAGAGATGTATTTGAATTTATGCAGTTAGTTGAGGAGTGAAATATAATTTCTGATAATATAGAAGACTTCACAAATAACAAAATAATTTGAAAGAAAACTGTTCATAGAAAGCCAGTAATAATAATATTATTATCATTATTATTAGTAGTATTAGTAGTAATTATATATTATTATTATTATTATTATTATTATTATTTCAGTAACCTCCATGGAATCAATAGACTCATCACGGGGCCCATTTAATCAACAAAATGTAGTACAGTACTACAGTATTGTGACTGCACCTTGTATCAATCAGTAATTGGTGATGATGTTGATAATTATTTATAATGACATAGAATGAAAAATTAACATGCACTATAAATTATCAGTTATGGAAGTTTATGCAGTAAAATTGGTAGGCCTGTGCGAAAACGTAACATACTATGACGATGATAAATTCCAGACATAAAGACATACATTCCAAGAACTTTTTTGGATAAGCTTTGTGTAAAATCATTATTTTATGCACACCTTTATGAACCGTTTGCTTGTGACCATCATGAACTACAACTGTTCATAAACAATTATGAACAATTGTGTTTTCACATGAATGTAGTAAAGTATACCAACCTTATATGCTGGTGCTCAGGTACTGAAGAATTTAAATATTTTCCTATAATTGATCCTCTTTTAATCCACTTTAAAGAAAAATCAGGTGCCTGATAATTGAAAAAAAGTCTTTAGATATATACATTTACTTACATAAATAAAAAAAAACAAATACAATAACTCACCTATAATCTTCCACTCTTTCTCTTAGCTAGAACAGTTATTGGTCTTGGTAAGACCAAATAATTGTTCTAGCTAAATAATAGATAGTAAAGTTTTAATTATTGTGGCAACTACTGTTATCACTTATTTGTAGTGTGAACATTAAGAAAGCAATCATTTCACGTCATTGCTGAATAAAAGAAATATAATCCCTGAAACTGTCAGTTCATGTTCATTTTTTTTTGGTTGAATACCATAAATATTATTAATTATTTTTATTATAAACATAAGATCTCTATACATTCAAGGGACTCATTACAGAAAGTCTCTTCTATCACATACAAAGCTCATCAAACCATACCTTGAACTCATTCACTATTTCTGCACTTACCACACTCTCAGGCAATGCATTTACCAACCACTCTTTATGAAAAGAAATTGCTGCTCACCCCTGCTGTGCTTACTTCCTTCTCACATGCACCTTCCAGAATGGCTACTTGTTCTATATCTGTCTCCCTCCATTTTGTGAACAATCTCTTCACATTAATCTCATAATGTGGAAGATCTGCAATGGCATTCTTTCAATATCTTTATACCCCACATTCCACAGATCAGAAACCACCTTAATCAGTCATCACCTAACCCTTTCTAATATGTGCTCATCTCCGTGAAAACTAGGTGACCAAATCTGCACATAGTAATCCATATGCAACTCAATCAAGGCTTTATACAATTGAACCATAACCTCCTCTGCATATCATGGTCCTTCTCATCATTGCCCCAGCCTAATTTTTTTTTTTGCAATCTTAGCAATATGACCTTTTAAACTACAGGTTCTCGGCCCTCACCATTCCCAGATCTCCCATCTCATTTGCTACCTTCAAAATTTTCCCACTAATTACAAGAGGGTGGGACTGAAAAGTTCTGATAAGCATCTAGAACAAAAATGATATTAAAGCAACTCTTCTTACTTCTTACATATCCTAAAAGAAAAATAACAAAATATTACAATTTGAGGAAACATGGGGGTTAAATGGTTTAAGATAAATTTTGTCTTTAATATCATTGTTATTCTAGGTGTTTATCAGAACTTTTCAGCCCTCCCCCCTCCTTGTATATGCATCCATTGCTGCCTACCAAATTTCAAGATCTAACTTAGCAACACTTAACTGATAACTTCACTCACCCACTTGCCCACTCATATGGTCTATTCAGGTCATCCTGTAAGGCTGCATCTTCTCCACTCACAGTTCTCTCCAACCTTGCATCATCATTATCATCTGCTTAATAAACTCTCTTCTTTTGGTCTACCTGCCACACTATGTAACTGGATAGCCAGCTTTCTCTTTAGTCATTCACTGCATGTCATGGTGAATAGCACCTTCTCTTCAAGCTTTGCCACAATGCAGGATTGTGGTAAAATCCTAACATCCTTGCTAAAACACACTCCTACACAATTATAAGGTGTGATCACTTCCTGCCATGTACTGAAAAAAGTCTTCAGGGTCAGTCCTATAAACCCTCTTTAATAACTTATATGTTTTATAATGTCCCTTCTTTCTCACTTATCAACTAGTCTTTAAAGCCCATAGACTTTCTTTCAATCTGTTCTCAGAGGGATCATTCTGTTAACTTGTCACAATCTTCATCACTCATCTCTTGTCCTCTCCTCCACTTGCTCATCTGTATAGAAACCAGGTGATGAGATCTACATGCATAAAAGGAATAATAATTTCCCTATCCCTGCTTGTCAGTGTTCTTCAACAACCATGTAATTTGATTTACTGTTTTTGCTACCATTACGATACATCCTCCAAGCTGTCTGTCCACAACTACCCCCAAATTCCTAGCGTCATCCAACTCCTGCAATCCAGTTTCCATGAATGTAGTAAAATAAAGCATTTTTTGCCAAAGTGCATTATAATAATCTTTGTTACATTAAACTGCAGGTCTTGCAGTTTCATCCTGCACTGGGGAAAGTGTTGCTGAATGGAAGTACAGTTTGCGATGCATGCAAGAAATGAAGTGAAAAATCGGGAGAGTGGTATTGAAGAGACAGAAGTACTTGGCAGTAGAAACAGTAATAGAGTGAGAGTTGAAGAGAGAATGGGAATGCAAGAGGATCAAGGAAAAGGGGGAAGCCTGTGTGGACAGTGAGACATGGCATAAGGAGAGTGGATGTTGAAAGTGGCAGTGAACATGTGTATGAAGATGGAGTATATTGGAATGTGGGTGAGGAAGTTGAGACTAGGCATAGTAAGTGGTGAGAAAAGTAAGTGATGTAGTAAGTGGTGAGAAAAGTAAGTGGTGTAGTAAGTGGTGAGAAAAACAATTGAGCAGGTGGGGTGGGGAAATAACAACCAACAAGTAGCTTGGATAGGACTGGTTATAGACCTAAAAATGAATTACTGTGTTTGTTTGTTTGTTTACAAATGACAGCAGTATCAGAAATAAGGGAGATGAAATGGTTTCACTGATTGAATTTATTCACTCCCTAAAGTCATTGAAATAAGTGAAACAAGGTCAAATGAAGATGATATTCTAACGGGAATAGAAATGGAACTGTACAGTATTTTTCATGATCATAGAAAGGACAAGAAGGGAGGGGATGATGATGATAGCAGGGGAATTATGTCCACATAAGGTAGACATGAAAGAGGAAAATAGTGGCAATGGTTATGAGGCAGTGTGAAGTAACATGGATGTTGCTATAGGCCTAGCAATGTGGAGGGCTGTGATGAAGAAATGTATAAATAACTTGGATTAGTGAACAAAGGATGGGTAATTATTATGGGAGATTTTAATTATGGCAGTATAGATTGGAATGAAGAGATAGCAACTGGGAATAAGAAAATGAATTTCTCGAGTTCTTGAGAGATAACTATCTCAGGCAGCATGCAAAGGAGGGCATGTGGCAATCGAGAGTTTTAGTTCTGTTCATTTCATCAGAGGATGTAATCTTGAGTAGGGTTTCACACTTTCCTAGAGTTGGTGATCATCTGTATTGTGGCTAGCAATACGCAGACTTTTGTGAGAAAAGGATGTATAAGGAATTCTAAGGCTGATGATTATGACAAGCATAGGAGATAGCTTGGAACTATTTTTTGCATTTAATTCCTTACTGCTCAACTCATTCCATGAGTTGAGCGGTAAGGAATTAAAAGCAAAGAAAAATCCTAGAGAGGTTTTTAGATATGTGACAAGTAGAAGGAAGAATGATCATGGTAAGATGATGTTAATGGATGAAAATGGTAGAATGGTAACTGCTGCAGAAGACATTGTTGAAGTATTCAGTGATTAATTTATAAGGGTGTTTCATCCTCATCAGGGTGAAACCATGAGGAACTTAAGTGTAGAGGACATAGGAGAGGGTGGTTTTTTTGTGAGTGAGCAGGAGGTATTTGAGGAAATAAATAAACTTGATGTCAATAAGGTGATATGATTTGATGACATATCACCATGTAAGAGAATGTTCCAGGGAATTGGCAGTAGCATTGTCATACTTGTTTATTAAGAGACTTACAACAACACAGTTTCCAAGGGCGTAGGAGGGTAAAATTGTTCCACTGCATAAAGTAGGTGATGAGGCTGTAGATTCAAATTATACGCCAATCTGTCTATTTGGAGTTGTGGTGAAGTACTAGAGAGATTGGTGAGAAGTAGGGTACAGAAATGGATTGATAACAACAGCATTCTCTGTGGTTATCGGCATGGGTTGTTTAAAGGGAGTTCATGTTTTACTAACTTAGTACTATAACAAGGTGCAAAATACCTTGGATTGGGGAGGTGCATATACAATAGTGTGCTTGGATTTTGCAAAAGCTTTTGATAGGCTAACACATGACAAACTATTAAATAAATTGAAACAGACTGGATTGGATAACAGACTTCTGAGTTGGATCAATGACTGGCTGTCAGATAGGTATCAGAAATTTGTATATAGGGTGGGGTATCTCGAAAGAGAAAGGTCACTAGTGGTGTACTGCATGGGTTAGTTTTGGGACCACTGTTGTTCAATTTGTATGTTAATGATATTGCAATGGGTTTAACTAGCAATATGCAGCCATTTGCAGATGATGCAAAATATATAAGCAATGCAGAGTCGAGTGGATATTATGGCCTTACAGGAGGACTTGAATATATTGCATGAATGAGCAAGTAAGTGAAACTAGCAATTCAATGTTGCAAAGTGTAAGGGTTTCAGATTTGGTAAGGAATGATCAGATGCAAAGTGCACATTTGGTGTCGAAACTTTAAAGGAAGTAGAGGAGATGAGAGATCTAGGAGTGATGGTGGAAAAGGCTGAAATTCAGGGTCCACATTGCACAAGTTCTGTGCAATGTGGACCCTGAATTTATACAATTTCATCATTGCCATTATCACATCAGATAATGGCAATGATGAGGAGGACACTGACATGCAGAAATGGAAAGGCTATGATGAAATTGTATAACACCTTGATCTGGCCTCATATGGATTATTGTTCACAGATTTGATTGCCAGGTTTTCATGGTGACAAAGATATGTTGGAAAGGGTCCAGCAAAGATTCAAGGTGATCAGTGGTCTTTGGAATGTAGAGTCCTTGGACAGATTGAGAGCGTGTGAGTTGCAAAGCTTCACAAACAGGAAGGAGGAAGGGAGGGGGATATGATTGAGACATATAAGGTAGTCAGGGTTTGTTATCAGGTTGACATGGAAGAGATTTTTCATAGAATGGGAGAAGGGGGGGGTAGAACAAGATCGCATCACTGGAAACTATATAAAGTGGGTGTGCTCAGACATGTGAGGTGCAGGTTCGAGAGTGGTTGGTGAGTGGAATGCATTGTCTGAGTTTAAGTACAGTTGAATGAACATTGTGTGCAATAGTGTGTACCTTCCAAGATGAGTCTCTGACTCCATGGAGGTCAGATGTTAATAATAATAATAATAATATTTTGTCCATCCTATTTAAATCATCCTGCAGTATCTCTACATCATCTTCATTGACTATCACTCTTCCTGGCTTTGCATCATTGGCAAACAACTGAATGGTCTCCCCTTAAATCATCTCTTATATGATTAAAAATGGAAAAACTTAACAGCAGACAACCAAGTATGGAGTCTTGTGGTACCCAGTTAATCACCTATTCAATTCCTACATACTCTTTGATATCTATCAGCTCCCCCCCCCTCCCCTTTTATCCATATTATCAGCTTCATATCCACTCCACTGGGCCAATTCATGTACCAAAGTTCCATGTGGTATCCTGTGAATGTCTTTGGAGAGTCGAGCAGTATCACAGTGTTACCATTTCATTTATCCAATGCAGTTGCCATTTCGTTTATCCAATGCAGTTGCCATTTTATTATAAAATGTAAATAAATTACTAAATTCAAGGCCTACTCTTCACAAAATCATACTGTTCCCTGTTGCATTTTCTATTCCTCTATACCCAGTCCTAATTTCTGTTAGTTTTTCCAATTTCTCTGATAATTTAACCACCACTCCCAAGACACTGATTGCCCTATAATTTGTTACCATTTTCCCCACCACTCCCTATGTGAGTGAGAATGCGAGTGAGTTGTTGTTGATAGTGAGGTAGTGGAAGTAAACATTTGGAGGTTAAGCAAAGATGAACAAGGTAAGAAAGAAAAGGTAGATGATGAGGAAAATGGTAAGATGGTAATGGAAGAGATAGCATACTTAAGTAGATTTCTATGCAGGACAAAACCCGATACAGAACAGCTGGAGAAACAGGCAGTGACTAGTGTTGAGAGACGTGTGAGAAAAGAGTTGTGAGGGAGGGAGGGAGGGGAAGCAGAATATGAGAGGCTGAAAGAGAGCAAGTAAGAAGTTTTATATGGTGACTCAATGATAAGATGTGTGCTTGAGGAAAGTGTGATGTGACAAAATCATGTGTCCATGTGGTAAACTTTATGGATGTTAATGACACTGTTTGGATAAAGAGAGGAAAAGTGAAAGAGATGAATATATTGGCAGGTTTATAAATGATCTAGTAGATGACAAGTATGGTAGTCAAGAAGATATGAAACAGTTGCTGGCACAAGCAAAAGTGAAATGTGAGAGAATGAAGACTGTGAATTATTTGCCACAGCATGAAAGAGGTAAATTGAGGAGGACGGCAGTGATGGCCATGATTGCAAATGAGTCTATCTGTGTGAAGAGTTTACTAAAGGAATGGTATGGAGGTTGTGGATATGTGGAGAGAGTTCGATGTATGAAAGTACTTATATAAAGCTGATGGTTTGAATAATAATCAAATGATGTTGAATGAAACTCATCAGATTCTGAAACTGAGTGGGATCAGCAGCACGAGGTGTGAGGGAGGTTAATGATTGAAGGGAATACTGTATAATATAAGCACATAAACACAAGAAAGATATTTAATTAGCCATATATTTCGGTCTGAAAATTGCAGTCCATCTTCAGTGCCACTACAAGAACAGTTTTAAAAAAATACAAAATGGAATACTAACAATAGATCATTTATTGTTAGTGTGATGTTATATCACTAAGTTAAAGGGAATATTTTTCAGCAGAGACATGATTGAAATAAAGATATTAATTAATAATTTCAATAATTTTAAATAACATAAAAATATGAATTAATGAGTTATCCTGATTAGACTTTCCCAGATTTTTGATATACAGTCATTCCGATTCAGGTTAGGACGATGGAGTAAGGCCTCTATGCTTTCTTTAAATAAATGTTCAAATTTATAGCGGGATCTATGTAAGAGGTGAGTTTTTGACCAAAGGATGTTGTGGTTATTTTCTATCCCATGCTGAGCCAATCCAGATTTTTCGGGTTTTGTTGTGATGAATGGAGGATTGATGTTCTTAGATTCTTTTTTCTAGAGAGCATCCAGTTTGTCCAAAATAGGAGAGATCACAGTTGATCTCCCGTGCTGAGCCAATCCAGAAAAATCTGGATTGGCTCAGCATGGGATAGAAACTAACCACAACATCCTTTAGTCAAAAACTCGCCTCTTACATAGATCCTGCTATAAATTTGAACGTTTATTCAAAAAAAAGCGTAGAGGCCTTACTCCATTGTCCTAACCTGAATCGGAATGACTGTATATCTGTATCAAAAATCTGGGAAAGTTCTAATCAGGATAACTCATTAATTCATATTAATTTTATGTTATTTAAAATTATTGAAATTATTAATTAATATCTTTATTTCAATCATGTCTCTGCTTAAAAATATTCCCTTTAATACTTAGTGATATAACATCACGTGGCTTGTTCTATTTTTAAATGATCTATTGTTAGTATTCCACCTTGTATTTTTTTAAAACTGTTCTTGTAGTGCCACTGAAGATGGTCTGCAATTTTCAGACTGAAATATTTGGCTAATTAAATATCTTTCTTGTGTTTACGTGCTTATATTATACAATCTTTATGTCATAAGTATCTTTAAAATATCAGAAGGGAATACTGTACTTTATGTATATTAATGCCAGAACAAAGAAGAGAAGTTTTTAACATTAGGATGGAAGATGATATATAGTCATAGAGATAAAATCCCTCAATTTTTTTATATATGTTGCCACACCATATTTGGGATGGTTTATGCAATTAATCACATTATATCCATGTATTTTCCCTCTCGTTAGTATGTCTAGATCGTCCTTAGTGTGAGTCTCCTATATTACAACTACATCTATTTGATGGTAATCTAACATAACAATAAATTTATTTTTTTTAAATTAATTTAAATAATAATCAGGATTTTAGTAAGAACCTCACATTTAGCCTTACTTATGCTTCTATATTTAATTGGCACATTTTTAAAAGTGAGGCCATATTATTGATTCTCAGGTCCTCGGTAGGTGTATGTTGGTTATCTGAGAGCCTCTGTCTGCGAGTCCTGCTAGGAGAGTACGGAGCCATCTGTCATTGTAGTTTTAATGTTCAATCATTTCAACCTATTGTGCCTCTATTAATATGATTTTTGCAATTGTTTTTATGTTGATTTATGTAATATCTTGAGACCTGTACATCATATGCAAAATAAATAAATAAATAATTCCTCAATAGGTCCCTGACTCCCTGGAGGTCTCTCTTAATAATAATAATAATAATAAATGTAATAGATATAATACTTTCAGAGGTTGGGGGTGGGGTGGGGAACATTGAAGGAGAGATTTTACTGATGATAGCAGTTTTGAAGTAGATAAAAGGTAATTCAGCAGGAAAATGACAAGGCAGAAGGAAGTGCATTTGAGACCATCTGAAATATATTTCATTCTGTTGGCCTGTTGGACAACATGATGAAATATTACTCACTTACTGCTATAAGTTGGTGATACAAGGGAAAATGTAGATGACATGCATCAGCAAATTAGCACAATGAGTGCAGGGCAGGTATCTTTTAGAAGGAAGGGGGGACTTCAATTACAAAGATATAGAGTGGGAGGAGGAATGGTCACAGAGAGAAAAGGAAGTGGAATTTATATAACTGCTAAAAGACAGCATATAACATAAGAGAGGAGGACGTAGGGTGCAAGAGTGTGGGATCTGATGATGGCATTCATCATCAGTAACCAAGACAGCAACTGCACTCTTACTGGGGAGGGAGGAGAGAGAGAGAGAGAGAAAGAGAGAGAGAGAGAAAGAGAGAGAGAGAGAGATTGCTGACATGAAAGTTTCAGTTAAGAAAGGGTATATGCAGAATTACAAAGTAGGTAATTATGACAAACCGAAGTGTCAGCTTGGAGCAGTGCCATGGCACAAGAATTTGTAGGGAAATTATGTGATCACTGCATTGGAGAAGTGGTGTTTATTTATCCCCAGGAGGATAAATCAGGCATCAGATAGATGGACAAATAACATCGTTAAGTGAGTGCTGCAGAAAAAAGTTGTGCAAGAAAACATATATAAAGAGAAAGGGTACTAGCAAGCTCATAAGCAGTACAAGGTGCACGCAAGAAGGCCATTATAGTTAGGGAGACAAAAACAGGTTGAGAAAAGATGTTAGTAGCTCAAAGAAAATTCCAAAGAGGTCTTTTGCTAGAATAACAACTACAAGGATAATATCAACATGTGCTGATGGTAAGGAAGTAACATAGATAAAATAGTTGAGTTACTGAGTGCTCATTTTGAATGGGTGTATCATCCAGGTGAAGGTATTAGTGCCAGATATCATACTTAATGACCGATATAAGAATAGAGATAGATTAATTGGAGGTGCTTAGAATATTAGAGAATTAACATAAATAAGACCATTTGATTAGATAGGATACAAGTCTCTTGCACATTTATCATGTATTATGAGAAATGAGTAAGGGAATTAGTAGATCCTCATATCACCTCCTACCAAAATAAGTTTCAGCTTGTTGGATGGTGCCAAAGAAGAGATAAAGAAGGCAAAAATAGTTTCAATGCATAAACTCCATAACAGAGGTTGAAAATTACCAATCAATCAGTAACTCAGGAGTGGTGGTTAAGGTATTGGAGAAGTGTTAATAAAAGTCAGAATTCAGATGCAGAAGAACAGGAAAATGATAACTGTATAGGAGGAATCATGAGTTTTGTGAAAGGTTGATCTTGCCTTAGTAATTTGTTTACCTTTTATTACATTAAGTGACAAGTGAAATGGATATACAAAACTTACATCATCAGGAGTAGTGATGATGCAAGTCTTATGACATATGAAACTTGTTTTGTTTTAATTGCTTATTTTTAATAAACTTCTTATTTATATTATAATGTGATCTCAATACCGAAAACTTCCCATAGAACTGTTTAACTACAGAAACCTATGTGTACATATTATTATTATTATGATGATGATTCAAGCTTCCATGGAGTCACAAGACTCATCATAGGAGGCCCACCCTAGAAAACACAAAGTCTATCATACCAGTCCTTGAATCCATTGACTGTTCATGCTTCACCTCTCTATCAGGCAATGCATTCCATGGTTCATCCACCCTCCATGCAAAGAAACCACTCCTTACCCTCTTGCTCACAACTTTCTTTCGTAACTTCCAGGGATGGTCCCTTGTCCTCACTCCTTCTCCCTGTTCCACAAAATGAAAGAATACCCCCGTGTCAACCCTGGGTATTCTTTCATTATGTTTTACCTCTGAACAGTTTAAAACTCTCAATCATATCACCTCTACTTCTTCTATATGACAAATTTAGCAGCCCACATTCCCTCAGCCTATCCTCATAACTAACATTGTACAATCATGATATCATTTTTGTTATCCGTCTCTGCAGTCTTTCCACGGTTAATTCATCCTCATTAAATCAGGGGGGGACCAAATTTGAGCACAATAGCCCAGGTGTGGTCTGATCAGGGCTTTATACAATAGAATGACAACTTTTATCTCTGCAGGTCAGCATCCCTCTCAGTATTGCAGCAATCCTCTGGGTTAACTTCACCACCTTTGCAATATGTTCCATTGAATTTCAAGTTTCTATCAACCATCACCTCCAGATCCCTCGCTTCTCTACTTCCTTCAGTACAGTTCCTAAAGCAGAGTAAGTAGCCTTCCATCGATGTATAACGAACTTCAAGACTTTACATTTGGCTGAATTAAACTGACACCCCCTTTCATTTGTTCATCTGTCCAATTTATTCGAATCCTCTTGCAGGGATGCCACATCTGCACTATTACTAATAACACTTCTCAGCTTCACATCACATCATCTGCAAACAACAACTGAATATCCCTCTTCCCTGCAATCCATTGACAATGTCATTGATATAAAGGTTAAGCAATACAGGTCTCAGCACTGAGCCTGTGTGACCCCACTTGTAACCTTCTGCTTCCTTGATACTGCTCCCTCATATACAACTCTCAAATGTTATCAGATAGCCAATCCCTAAATCAGTTCACTAACCTGACATCTAAACCCATATGCTGCAACTTAAATATCAGCTTATCATGTGATACTCTTCAAATGCCTTTATAAAATCAAAAAAAAAAAAAAAATGACAGCTATGCCTTTCTCTCTCAACCATTCTTGTAATTTTATTATAAAAGGCAATCATATTACTAAAACAAGAGTGCCCCTTAAAAAATCATATAGCAATCATTTACTAAAACAAAAGTGCCCCTTGATTCTTGCAGATACATTACCCTCATCTGCCCAATGTTGTAAATGATCCCTCACTAATTTCTCCAAAATCTAAACAACTACTGATGAAATATAAACTGGTCTATAGTTTGACACTTCCAGTCTGCTACACTACCTTACCCTCCTTCCACTCCTTGGGCACCTTTCCTGTAGCCCTGGTTTTTCATTTCATTGAAAAACCAGGTCAACAGAGCTGTTGGTTCAACACATTCTCTCAAAATCTATGGAGAAATCCCATCCAGTCCCATTGCTTTATTAACATCCAGAGTATTCATTATTTGAAACACACTCTCTTCTTGCACTTCTAAACCTCAAACCTGCCTTATCCCTTTAGTATTAAAATCTACTTCTCTGGGATAATATACCTCAATAAAATGTTCATTGAGGTATATTATCAAATGTTCAACAATGTCATTCTTCAACAATCATTTCTCCTCCTACTGGCAACATAATGAAAGAATTCCTTACAATTTTCTTTGGATCTCATGGCCAATCTTTTCTCATATTCCAGTTTTGCCTTCCTTATCCATATGATCTATCATACTAGTTACACTCATGGTCTGAGTCTTATATTTTTCATACATCTGTTCTCTGTTCTCCCTCACCTTATATCTCTTTCATAACCTATTTTTTACCTGCTGTTAGTTCCAGTTCCTGTTTTATATTGTTTGTCATCCACTTTACACCAAATTGTGTTCTCCTCTTCACTTGCAGTAATAAACTTGCTATTGCTGCTACTAAATATTCTTTCATAAGTTCCCAGGCACTGATGATATCTCACCCTTCCAATTCCTCCATCCATGGAATTGCCCCAAGCTGATATCTAAGACTATTATAATCACCTGTCTTATAATTCCACATACATTCCTTTCTCTTTGATACTCCTGCATGTCTATTCATCTTCCAAGTCAAAACAACATGGTCACTCTTGCCAATCAGGGGCATAGATGCTATCTCAATTATAATCAGATCTTCTGATGCTATGATCAAATCTAAAACTCTTGAACTTCATGTTCCTCCTTCTACTACATATTGCTTAAGACATTTGTCCCTCAAGAATTCCAGACATTCCACTCCCTTACTATTACATGCAGTTTCCTCTTCCCAATTTATACTGCTGTAATTAAAATCTCCTATAACAAGCATTCTTTTCGCACTGGCCAAGCTCAACTGCCTAAACATCTCCTGATCTTCACCCCACTAAATATCCTGCCTACCCACCTCTACCTCACAACATATACTTTCAAAACTATTAGTGCTACTGCCCTCCAAATCCTCCAGTCTGAGCGGGTATAACTCATCACTTATCATAAGCAGTACTCCACCATTGCATTGCCCTTCCAATCCTGTTGAAAAATGCTATGCTCTGTTGTCAACCATGCATCAAAGATCCCAATAATCTTTGAACAGGCTGATGCTATCAGTGCCACCAATTCATTTCCTTTATCATTACCTCCAATAGTGACAAAGCATTGTCACTGTTTCTATACTTATCATTATCCCCAACTCCACTGGATTCAGCATTACACAATATATTTCCCCCTTCTCTCAAGTGGCTATTTCCACAAGAGGCCACCCCTACTACCAGCCACCCTAATAATTTTAGCTTTTCTGCATTGATACACTGACTTGTTCAGAGAACAACATTCTTTCCAGATGCCTACCTCCTTCCTCATTCAAATGCAAGCCATTCTTTTCTGTCCTCAAATGACCTCCAAGCAATCACATAATCCAAGCTTCTCTTTTGACACATTCTGGCTATTATACTATTCATTATTGATGCACTTCTCTGTGGCTCTGCATCATCATACCTGGGCAATGCACTAACTTCCCTCTCTCAGCTTTTTTCCTTACACCCTCAAGCATGAACCTCAGATCTCTTGACACCACCACCATTCCACTACCTCTCAAGTCATTCATGTCACCATCACAATTATCTCATCCACCCTTCCTCACTTAATTGTCATAGTTACATTGTCTATCGTTCCTCCAGGAAACACTCCTCTGGCATTCTATCTTGTACACCACAGATCTTCGAGTCTCCATACATTACACCTCTTACCATTCTATCTCTGTCCTTTAACACTTTCTTTGTTCCCCCCACTTACCTGCTGTCCTGTCATCTCTCCATCCCTGGTTGCTGCACTGTCTTGCCTTTCTTTCATTCTATCTCTTTCACTGGTTCTCCTATTCCCTCCCCTTCTATCATTCCCATAATTCTCTCTCACTTCTACTCTGATTTGCTCTGCATTTGTTGTTTCCAGTCACCTAATCTCTTCTTTCATGCTTCTCAACTCATTCCTGATACATTCCACTTCTTTCAGCATATATATCTCTCTCTGCAAGCTACCTACTCTTGCTTGACATTCATCCTCCCAATTAACACTTCACAATATTTCAAACCTACTACACTTCCTACTTTTATATTATCATTCACATTCCAATTGTTTTGCTAACCCTGAATCACGCTACTCATCTCTGTCAGTCAATATTCACCTGTTTCTGACATCATTTTGCTAAGGTCCATTATGCTAACTTCTAAATCACGAAGTTCTTCCCATTTTCTACATTTTCTGCAGACATGCATTCCCCGAGATCTCTCACCTACCAGGATGTGTACATGCCACAAGCACCTCATACCACAAAATCCTGTGTGTGGTGGGGGCTGGGAAGCATGGCCATGTTAAAGGTAGGTCATGCTTTAGTAATTTACTATTTTTTTATAACAGAGTGGTGTCTGAGTTGGATAAATGGATTGACTACATGATAATATTACTAGATTTTGCAAAGGTGTTCAACAGGATACTGTTTGGAACTGTATAAAATGTAACACATCTGGATGAATATGAAATGGTGTTACTGGATACTAGGACAGCTGATGGACAGACAACAAACAGTAGTATATGGAGGAACAGAATCCAGGAGAAAGTTGGTAACTGGAGATGTGCTGCAAGAATCTGTGTTTGAACCACCGCTGTTTATTTTATGCAACGACAATAATAATAATATTTAGAATAAAAAGAACAAAATGTTTAATTACTACAGTAATGGAAAAAGCTGTATACGTATCTTCATATATGTGCAATTAAACAAGCAATTAACCTTGTGAAAATCTTGCCTTTTATAAGCAGTTACTCTTAATACATCATTGGTATCTTGAAGCCTTTGATTTGCATCACTGAAAATAAACAAAGCAACATATAAGTTTTGGCAGAAAATTTCTTTTCACTGAAGTATATTATGAATGAACTACAACTAAAGTTAAAATAACTAAAGGGATGGGAATGTATATTTACAGAGTAAAAGTTTCAATGTGAGTAAACATAAATTAATTGAAATAGTTGGAACTGTATAAAATGGAACAAATCTGGATGAATATGAAATGGTGTTATTAGATACTAGAATAGCTGATGGACAGACAACAAAGAGTAGTATATGGAGGAACAAAATCCAGGAGAAAGTAGGGATATATTATAGATTCAACTATTGGGATATATATTGGAAGGAAGACAGATTACCTGGCAAAATGGAAATGGACTTTATACAGTTACTAAGAAATAATTATCTGAGACTGCACTTGATGGAGGAGACCAGAAGTTTGAGAGTATTAAATCTGGTAATAGCATAAGATGTTGAAAGTTTATTTTTCACTTGGTCAGACTATAATAAATTTAGTTTAATCCTTTATCCAAGTGTGTGCAAACAAAGTTTGCACCTGAAAGTATCTTCAGGACTGGGGTAAAGTAGTACAACACCAGGCAACTCCTTGCAAAGGTGGAGCAAGCTACCAACACTCCTATCTCAGTATCTTCCATAATGTAATGCAAAACACATCTCCTTGCGGATATGTATAATGTTACGCATTAAGGGAAGGGCCACTACCCAGACTAGTTTCGACCTTTATTGAGGTCTCTTCAGTGGGAGCCAGGCCCAAGTGGAGATACTAGGCAGAAGCATTAGCAAGGTCATCTCATCCTATAGGAGCTGCCAAATGGTGTGCCACCTTTTTATTAAATTACTCTGGATTTAGAGAAAGATGTTGAAAGTTTATTTTTCACTTGGTCAGACTATAATAAATTTAGTTTAATCCTTTATCCTGGCTCCCACTGAAGAGACCTCAATAAAGGTCGAAACTAGTTTGGGTAGTGGCCCTTCCCTTAATGCATAACATTATACATATCTGCAAGGAGATGTGTTTTGCATTATGGGAGATACTGAGATAGGAGTGTTGGTAGCTTGCTCCACCTTTGCAAGGAGTTGCCTGGTGTTGTACCACTTTACCCCAGTCCTGAAGATACTTTCAGGTGCAAACTTTGTTTGCACATACTTGGATAAAGGATTAAACTACATTTATTATAGCATAAGAAGATCTATCTATAACTATGGTAGAAACTCTATTCTTCTGAGAGGTTGCTCAACCTGCAGAAATTTCAGTCAATAAATGGTTTATGCAGAACTACAAAGCTGGAGTTTATAACAAACTTAGGAGGCAACTTGGGGCAGTGCTATGGCATAAGAAACTACATGGAATGAATGTCGGTAGGGCATGGGAAGCAGTCAAGGAGTGTTTGAGCAAGGAAATATCAGGGTGTATACCTAGGCTCAGAATGATAAACTGAGTAGGGATTAAGTGGATGAGTAACAATATAAAGGAGGAACTGCAAAAAAAAGAAAGCATTGTGGAAGGAATATAAGAAAGATTATTTTACTCAGTGCTGATGATAGGAAAGTGACAGAAGAAGGGCAAATAGACAGTTATTAAGTGATTATTTTGCAAGGATATATCATCCAGGAGGTGACTTTGTGGTTGCCAATGTGAGAATTGAGGTAGATGAACTGGAGGTACTCAATATATTGAAAAATATGAATGTGAATACAGTAGCATGCTTGGCCTGTCAGTTTGTGCTATGGAATTGTGCAAGTGAATTAGCATTGCCAATGACAAAGCTGTTTAATCTAAGTCTCAGTTCTATTAAGGTTCCAAGGGAGTGGAAGGAGGGTAAGATAGTTCCATTACATAAACATGGCTCCAAGACAGAAGTAGCAAATTACAGACCAGTTAGTATCTCTGAAGTGAGGTTAAGGTATTGAAAAAGTTGGTTAAAAGTGAAATTCAGAAAAGGGTGGATGGGAATATGATACTAGAGTATTATATTCCCATGGGGGGGGCAGCATAGCTTTGTAACAGGTAGGTTCTGCTTCAGTAATTTATTCACATTTTATAATAAGCAGACAGTGGAATTAGATAAAGAAATGGTTACACCATGATTGTTGAACTTTGCAGAGGCATTTAAAAGAATACTGCATGGAAAACTATTACATAAGTTGGAGCAAATATGAGGCTGGTGGCAATGGATGGAGGGGGGGCTGACAGGCAGATATCAAGGGTGGTGTATGGTGGAGTGTCCCAGGACCTTGTACTTGGACGACTGCTCTTGATTTGTACGTTAATGATATATCAGAAGATTTGGGGGGGGGGGGGGGCAGGTATTCAGTTGTGTGAGGATGATGAAAAACTGGGGAGGGTAGTAGTTACAAAAGTGATATGGATATTTTGCAGGATGATAAAATGCCCCAAAATTGGCAGTGTGGAAAAGGACAATGCTTGCCAATTTAATGTTGTAAAATGTAGGGTAATGCACCTTGGGATGAAAAGATTACATGCTTCGTATCATATCGATGGTACTAATTTACAAGAAATTGATGGGGCTAGAGATCTGGGGATAATGGTGGATAGAGAAATGAAATTCAAAGGACATATTGCAAGAATTGGCAAAATAGCTCAGAGGATTACTTGGATGTTGAAGAACACAGTGACAAATAATGAGGGGGAGGCTATTATTCCTCTTTATAAGGCTATGATTCAGGCACATGTAGACTATTGTGCAGAGATTTGTTCACTTGCATTTCTTGGGGATTGGGAGGTGGAGAAGAGGATTCAGAGATGAGTAATGAAGCTGGTGACAAGTCTGTGGAATGTTCTCTGTGAGGATAGATTGAGGGTGCATGGGTTGCAGAGTTTTTAGCTGACAGGAGGAGGAGAGGGGATATGACAGAAACTTATCAGTTACTAAAGGGATTCTATAAGATTGACACAGAAAAAAAAAAATTCAATACATAGGGAATGGAGGGAAAAACAAGGGATCACACTTGGAAGTTGTCTAAGAGTGTTGTTGGTATGGGTGTGTGGACTAGGTTCTTTACTTTGAGAGTGGTGAATGAGTGGAATGGATTACCAGAGGTAGTTGTGAGCACATCAGCAGTAAATAAGACTTGAGTACCTGTATAAATAATAATAATTTAATAAACTGTGCAAGTCTACTTTACTTATTTTCAAAGAAAGGTTTTTTAAATTATTATGTTATTTCTTAATGTTTATTGAGTTACATAATTCATTGTAGAGCTCATTACAGCTCTCACTATATCTGTCATACCATGCTTTTTCTTTTAATTAATTCATCATTCCCTCCAGAAATGCATTTCATTCACTTACCATGATTTCATGACCAAATACTGTAATTATTGTCACAGTAGACCAGATGTGTTTTGATTAATGGCACAAAGATCAAACTTATACATAGGGTTTGAAAAATGTGATTGTCTGCTCGTCCATTATGAGTCAGAAATTTTAATTGATGAGTGAAAAAAAAATCACAAGGGAAGTTTAGTTTAATTGTCATTTTATTCAAAATGTTGATTCTATTTAATGTTTTATGAAACAGAATCAACCGTAATTAATTTTTTGTATGTTTATAATACTTATCATTTCAATTGGGAATGCTGGTCATTACAGATGCCTGTTTTGTCAAGTATCATTAATTTTGTTGTCATGGAATATGATCTATCCTCTCACTGGTCATTATTTATCCTTAAGGGTGCTCCGTCCTTTATTACTATGATGTAATAAACTAATCACAACTAAGCATGCTAACCTCAAATAAATATGCTGTGGGCCAGTGGTAATTAGTTTATTTCTTACTCAGTGATAGAATATGCAGAATTTGACCATTCATAGTGGATATTAACTTGTAACACTTCTCAACTTGGAAAGTTGAGAACTGTTACAGATTTTTTTTTTCCATAAAATATTTCTTTATATTGATTCTAACCTAAATGTTTTTTTATTGTTTTCTGAGTTGCAATTTCACATGACATCACTGACTGCCAATCCAATGATGTTTGCTGGATGATAGTCTGGAATATAGTTAATATGTATGCAGACCTAAGGATTTTATTTTATTGAGAGTTTTTTTTAAGATACTGTATGTTTTTTTTTTTTTCAATGTTTGTTTATAATGGCAGGGAAGAAATTGTTTTCTTTAGAAGTGAAAATGTAGTGACAAAATAGTATCATTAATAAAAAAAATATGAATAATGATCTTGTATCACTTATAAAATGCGTGACTGTTCTCTTCACAGACTGATAAACTCATTGATATATAAGAGTTAACATTCTACACTTGCAATTATACAGGGTAAAAGCTAGCATTAACAAAAGCTTATAAATTGACCAGATCTGGGATTGAACATGTGACTATGGTATATTAGACAACTGTGGTAGAGTATACCCAGGCCATCTGATGAGTGAGATATTTGCCTGACAGGTGAACCAGTCTGAAATTTTTCAAGCCCTACTTATACATGAGAAAAAAGTTATTTAAAAAATACATAAAAATTGCATTTGGCATCAGGAGTCTTGAAAAATTAATTGATATAAGACCTATCACAGAGAGTCAGGGAAACTAAATTCTGATGAGAATTTAGAGGAATTGTGAGAATCTGTGTGTAAGAGTGACAATGTTAGGTAACTGTGTTAATGATGTGTTATTATTATGGAAATGATTACGAGGAGAGAATGATTCTATATTCGTCCAGTTCGGACCTATCAAGCATGTGTAACAATACCTGCATAAGTAAGGAACTAGATAAGAACAGAGATCTGCAAGTTGTCGAACTGTATCATACCACAGACAAATGTATGCAATAGAGCATGCAGGTAATTTATTATGTCTGTACATGAATGCTAGGAGTATCAAAAACAAAGGAGTGGAGTTTGTTGCCTTGGTTAATATATATATTGGACCTCATGTTGTAGGCATTAGTGAGACTTGGCTACCAGAAGCAGACATGCTAACTGGTATCAAGTGCAAAGAGTACAGTATTTTTAGGAAGGATAGACAGGACCTATGATTGAGACCTGTGATTGCTATACTAGTAAAAATTTTTCATGTAGCAGTTTGAAGCCATCTGGTGTGAGGTGGTGTCTAACAAGGTTAAATACACAGTGGGATGTTGTTACCGACCTGGTGGATCGGTTGCTGGAGGTGAAAAGAGTAATCATAATGGGGGACCTTAATTATCCGAACATTGATTGAGTAGCTATGAAATCACATGAGAAGAATGAAACTGAATTTATTGAGCTGTTGCAAGACAACTTCCTCAAGCAGCATATCACAGAAGGAACTTGAGGTCAAAGATGTTAGATCTGATTACAGTGTCATATGGGGTTTTAGTTAAAGACATCTATTCTACCTCCGGTTGGTGACAGCGATCATACAGTATTCACTTGAGAACTGGCTAAGTTTATGAATGTTCTATACAGAAAAGATTACATGCTGAACTACAAAGCAGGAAATTATGACCACCTGAGGGGTATGCTGGGTTATGTGCTATGGTATCAGTTATCGGGTGTGAAGGATATCGACAAAGCTTGGGAAGAGTTTAAAAAATACTTAAATGATATGATATCAGAATGTGTCCCTCAAGTTTGAAGAATAAATAGAGTAGGAGTGAAATGGATGTGTAATCTAATTAAGAAGGAAATTCTTAAGGAAAAGATGATGTGGAAGGAATATCGCATGCATAAGGATGATGTCAGATAATTATAAGCAACAGGCCAGAAGGGTCACAAGTGTTGTATGGAAAGCTAAGTCCAAGTATGAAAAGAAACTGGCCCTGCAAGTTAAAGACAACCCAAAAGAATTCTGTCATTATGCTGCAAGTAAAAGAAAGAAAGAATGAATTTGAGAAAATAGCTCTACTGAATGCAAATGATATGTGGGTGAGTGATACAGAAGTGATTGTTCAGAGCAGCTGTTTTGCTAAAAGCTATCAACCTGGTATATGCAACATTGAACTCACCACTAAATTTTCACCATATGAGAAAACTCAAATGGATGAGGAAGAAGTACTAGAGCTGTTGCACAAACTGGATAAAAATTCTGCAATAAGAACTGATGGGATATCAGCATGGATGCTAAAAGAGTGTTCAGCTGAACTGGCTATTCCCTTGACCAGGCTATGTAATTTGATCTCAGAACAGAAGATTTCACAGGAGTGGAAAAATGTATGATAATTCCATTGCACAAGGATGGTGCACATCCAACTATTGACCCATCAGTATCTCAGGAGTGGTGGTGAAGATTTTGGAAAAGTTGGTTAGGACTCGCATTCAGAAATGGATTCACAGAGAACTCTATTTTGCAATAAATAGCATTGGTTTACTAAGGAAAGGTCCTGTTTTAGCAACTTGCTCACATTTTATAATAATGTTACCAATGAACTAGACAAGGAGAATGAATACACCATGATACTTTTGGATTTTGCAAAAGCTTTTGACAGAATACAGCATTGAATACTGTTGCATAAATTAGAGAATATGTGATTGGATTTAACACACATTCATCATAAAATTTAATACTGTAATTGCTGATCAAAAAAACTGATACTTGACATTAAGAAAAATAGACACAGAATAGCAGAGTATTGCATCACTTCTTGAAAATTAAGAACTTATTAAAATAAACATACCACTACTGCCAACAAAAAGACAACAAACTCATTTACAGAAATGCTGCTACCAAAAATTAAATGAATAATACTGCTCTCATTAAAAAAATTAACAAAAATTAATATTATTGCTAAGAAACAAATCACAAAGTTGGCTGTTCAGATATGCTAAAAATGTATCTACTGTGTCTATCCCATGAGACCAGTATTATTACTATTATTATACACTGACTATCATACCTGGGGTGCTTAAGGGTCAAAGCTGTTGTTGGATTCTGAATGAAGAGAAATTAAAATTATTAATACTCCTTTCAGAATCCAACATAATCCACCATGGCAAAGGCTACATTTGTAGATATTATTTTATGTAAATCTCTTGTTATAAACTATTATTCATATAATTACCTTTGCGTTTTTTTTTATTTAATTATTTAATCTAGGATATGTATTAATAATGGAAAGGACTCTATATAAAAATAATGTTCAGATTATTTTATTTATTCCTATATTAATAGTAGAAGAATTTGTATTCATCATATTTAATTATATATTATTTGAATTGAAAAATATCCTTTTATTTAATTTCTGTATGTAAAATGTTATGTAATGCTTATGCTTATGTACTGCTCTAATTGTTGTCATGGAGATGGAGTTAAAAGTAGAAAGCGTGAGCATAGTAGAACGTGAGTTATGGACGTGAGATGGAATTGATATGAGCTAGACGGTGAGAACAAGTTTTGGTGGGAAAATGGGGTGAAAATATATAAACGGAAAGTGAGAGAAAACAAGAGAAGTGGGTCAGCAGAGTCAGCACTAGAACTAAGGAACCAGGGACCGAGTACAATTGGAGCACTCAGCACAGTAACGGCACTGAGAACAGTATAATAGAGATGAGGAAATAATTTATTGGCAGCACGGAGTTAAATAAGAGGCTGTAGTACAAAGAATTAAGTGCTGGGATCAGATTACAAAGGATCGAAATGTAAATTGACAACTCAGAATATTGATATGGAATTCTGAAGTTAATGTTGTATTCCAGAGCTTTCAAGGAAGATTAGTAGAAAGCTGATTCTATTGTAAAGTAGTATATGGGGAATAAGTAGATTTTCTAGTGCAAGTGTGTCTGCTTATGTGATGTGCTGAAATTAAAGATTAAGTTAATTTAAAGAAGATTATTTTTGAAATGTGTAGTTCCAGTGTGATAATTAACTAAAGTTTTAAGTGTGCCTCAGTGAATAATTTGTGCAAAGATTTATTCCGGTAAGAACAGTTGTACTTTATAGCATTTTAGAGTGAAGTTATAAGAGTTATCTCCTTCTGTTAAATCCTAACATTAACTGTGGTGTTTATGCTGAAATTAGCCGAAGCTAGAAGGTTAATAGTCTTCCCCCTTAAGGTGATAGCTATCTCTTGACTGAGCTATATGATTTCTGACTAAGGGATAGATAAAGAATACTATTGTTAAAATATTTGCTGATCTGAAATGAACAAATCTGAAAACAAACCCCAACTCAACATCACCAGAGTTAAAGATCGGTACTATCAACGTAAGAAGCCTGAATGGCAAAGAAATGGAGCTAGCTGAGGAATTAGATAAGTACCAGATCGACATAATAGGGGTGACTGAAACAAAAAAGATCAAAACTGGTGAGATCTTTCTGAGCAATAAATACAAAATGTTATATTCAGGCAATGACAATCAAGGAAAAGAAGGAGTAGCCATAGTATTCAACACAAAATACGAGGCTAATCTTCTTGAATGGCAGTCAGTCTCAAGTAGAGTAATGTGGGCAAATATGAGAATGGGGAACTGGACAATGAGACTTATTTGTGCCTATGGTCCCACAGAAGGTTCTACTAAGGTAGAAGTGGAGGAATTTTTTGAGGCTTTAGAAAAAGCAACTGACACAATGAAAAATGAAAAGTTGGTCCTTGTTGGGGATCTAAATAGTAGAGTAGGAAATGATTGTGAGACATACAAAAATATTTTGGGAAAATTTGGAGAAAAGAGCAAAGCTAATAATAATGGCAAATATCTGTTGGATTTCTGCTCAGGACATGGACTGGTTATTACTAACACCATGTTCCAACATAAAAATGTGCACAAATTCACATGGAGAGAAGAGGCTAGGAATAAGAAAAGTCTCATTGACTATGTTATTGTTGATAGTGATGTTTTCTCCCTGGTGCAGGACACCAGAGTGTACAGAGGATTTGAAATTGGAAGTGATCACTATTTAGTCTTGAGCAGGATTAAATTGAATTTCATATTGAAAAGAATAACATGTAAGAAAGTTTTAAAGCGAATAAAAGTTGAGCAGCTCTCAGATGTGAACTGTAGACTAAAATACAGAAATATTATTGAAAATAAAATGAAAGAGTTTGAGAACAGGAATCAAACCTTGGAGATTCAGTGGCAAACTCTGAAGGAAACATTGATTGATTCTGCCAGAGAGGCATGTGGTGAGGTTGTGTGCAAGGATAAAAAAATCAGAACTCCCTGGTGGACACAGGAAGTTAAAGAGGTAGTGAAGGAAAAGAAGAAAGCATATCAAAAGTTCCTGGCAAATAAGTCAGCTTTTACTCTTACAGAATACAGAGACAAATGTAAGAAAGCTAAACAGTGTGTAAAACTAGCTAAACAAAAGTCATGGGAGGACTTTGGCAAGAATATAGAAAATAAATATCAAGAAGGTGGCAAAATATTCTGGAGGTTGTTGAAGAAGCTTAGGAATGGAGGAAAGAGTGCTGTAAAAGGAATTAGAGATGATAAAGGTGAAATGAAAACAGGAGAAAAAGATATCCTTGAAGTATGGAGTAATTACTTTGAAAAACTGCTAAATGAAACAAGCAGTGATGACAGCACAGTGATAAAAAACACTGACCAGGTATGCAGTCAGGAATACATATCCATACTTGAAGTAGAAAAAGCCATCAAAGGCTTGAAATGTGGAAAGGCAGCAGGAGTAGATGATATTCGACCAGAAATGCTGAAGTATGGTGGTATAAGAGTCTTACAGTGGCTGCACTGCATAGTTCAGAAAGCCTGGACAGAGGGACGAATTCCCGATGATTGGAGTAGAGCTCTCATAGTACCTATATATAAAAAGGGAAATAAAACTGAATGTGAGAATTACAGAGGTATTTCCCTACTGAGTGTTCCTGGCAAGATCTATGCAAGTATACTTGAGAAACGGTTGAGAAGAATTGTGGAAGAAAAGCTTGGTGAAGAACAAGCTGGATTCAGGCCAAATAGAGGCTGTCAGGATCAGATCTTCACTTTACGACAAATAGTCGAGAAAGCATGGGAATATAACAAAGATCTGTATTTAAGTTTTGTCGATTTGGAAAAGGCATATGACAAGGTGCCAAGAGAGAAGCTATTCAATACGCTGCAGTTATATGGCGTCAATGGGGCATTATATCAAGCAATACTTAGTCTTTATTTGAGTTGTGAGTCAGCAGTTAGAATTGAAGGAAGTACAGGAAGATGGTTTAATGTTAAATCTGGTGTGAGACAAGGATGTACATTATCCCCTCTGTTATTCATTATCTATATGGATCACATTATGAAGGAATGTGGTATTAAACCTGATATCAAAATTGGAGATGTTAATGTCAGCTCTTTGCTTTATGCGGATGATGTTATACTTCTAAATAAATCCGCTACAAGTCTGCAAGATTCTCTGACTAAATTGAATAGCTGTTGTAATAGATATGGTATGAAGGTCAGCAATAAAAAGACAAAGACAATGAAAATAGGCAGAATCATTGAAAATGTCAACTGTGTTGTGAATGGAGAACCTGTGGAACAAGTAAAACATTTCAGCTACTTAGGCACAATTTTTACTGAAGATGGTAAACTAAATATAGAAATAGACAACAGAATCAGCAAAGCTGGTATGGTGGGAAGTCAATTGAATAAATTCATATGGAATAAGAAAGAAATTAGTCGGAACACTAAATTAGCTGTATACAAGACTGTGTTCAAACCAATTTTAACTTATGGATCTGAGAGCTGGGTCAGAAGTAAAACACTTGACCAAAGACTAGAGACCGCAGATATGAGAGTCCTGAGAAAGATTAGAGGCGTGAACAGATGGCATCAATGGCAATATCATATTAAAAATGAGGATATTAGGAAAGAACTTGACATTGTCAGCATCCAGGAATGCGTTAGCAGAGCTAATCTCAGATGGTATGGTCACTTAAATAGAATGGGAGAGGAAAGATTAGCAAAACAAGTGTTCTCTGCCAGGTTGGCAGGAAAACGACCCAGAGGTAGACCAAGATATAGGTGGATTGATACGGTACAAAGTGCCTTAGACGATAGAAATATAAGATCTGATAATGTTGGAGTCTTGACAAGTAACAGACTGATTTGGAGGAAAATTGTAGATAGGAAGTTAGTAATGATGTAATTTTTTCATGTAGTACTGTCATATCCTGTACACCCCTTGAGGGTACATGGCAGGAATTTGATGATGATGATGATGATGATGAAATATTTGCTGTGAATTTCTGTGGTACAGAACTTTAGAACTATCTTTGCCTATTAGGGAGAAATTAGATTTTGAAGCTCAGTGTTTAATACCAAAAGTTAAGTGAATGTTATGTGTAGTTGAACTGAGTTAATTTTGCATTATTTTGTATCCAAAGTATGCTTATGTATATATTATATAAGCTTGCATTAAATGTTTTGTTTTATTGGTTTCAATTTGTTGTTAGCCTGATTCTTTTCCACTGCACCGTTCATAAAATTATTGGACCTAGCGGGAACCTCAAATGTTAATGTAAAACTCGGCCTATATATAAACATTAGACTGCTAAAGTTAATTAATATTTGATTACACTATTTTGCATAGACTAATCTGAATATAGGGTGGCACAGTATAAAAGAAATTTCCCTATATTTGGATTAGTAATCAACATACAATTAATTAACCTTAATAAGAACATAGCTAAAACAAGATGGCAGATCAAAAGACAGGAAGGACGATCCAACACTGTATAACTGAGAGGAGACCTCAACATAGCCTTAAAAGGAATGCAGAGAACCGACCAGGGTTTCTGACCTAATGTCCAATCCTCACCTTTTCGTGGTGCACCCTGTTGGGTATCTACCTGGATACTGAACGAACAAGGATGAGCTGGCAATTTGGGATTTAGCCAACCAAATTGTATTCCTATTGGCTTAAACCAATATAGAAAATGATGGTACAACATGACAATTTCATGCCGGCTGGGGCGTCGCCCGGATAAACAAGGCCCCTGTTGTTTTCGCCAGGGAACCAGGGGGAACAGCAAAAAGTCAGCTACTCAAACAAATCTGAAAACACACCCCAACTCAACATCACCAGAGTTAAAGATCAGTACTATCAACATAAGAAGCCTGAATGGCAAAGAAATGGAGCTAGCTGAAGAATTATGAAACAAAAAAGACAAAAACTGGTGAGATCTTTCTAAGCAATAAATACAAAATGTTATATTCAGGAAATGACAATCAAGGAAAAGAAGGAGTAGCCATAGTATTCAACACAAAATATGAGGCTAATCTTCTTGAATGGCAGGCAGTCTCAAGTAAAGTGATGTGGGCAAATATCAGAATGGGGAATTGGACAATGAGACTTATTTGTGCCCACAGAAGGTTCTACTAAGGTAGAAGTGGAGGAATTTTTTGATGCTTTAGAAAAAGCAACTGACACAATGAAAAAGGAAAAGTTGGTCCTTGTTGGGGATCTAAATAGCAGAGTAGGAAATGATTCTCAGACATACAAAAATATTTTGGGAAAATTTGGAGAAAAGAGCAAAGCTAATAATAATGGCAAATACATGTTGGATTTCTGCTCAGGACATGGGCTGGTTATTACTAACACCATGTTCCAACATAAAAATGTGCACAAATTCACATAGAGAGAAGAGGCAAGGAATAAAAAAAAGTCTCATTGACTATAAGAGTATTACACTTTTTTTATATAATGTTCGTCAAGTAGCTTTATTTTATTATCCTACATGTTTCACCAATTTTTTTCTATCGGCATCTTCAGGAAATACAAACTAGTAAGCTATATGAAGGTGACAGACTAGGTTATAACTGATGGGTCTATTCATACAAAAAATTAGTATTGAACGAGGCAATGCGCGTGTCTCGGGAACATGATTTATTCGTTATGGCTCATGATGTAATTGCCATGAAAGTTCATTTCTTTGATGTTTAATGATCTGATTAAAGCTTTCCAAATTTCTGGTAAAGTTAGATCTTGTTAAGTTTCCAGTTTTACGGGCGACTGTAGCTGCTTCCTTGAAGGTTCTTGAATGGTAGTTATCTTCTATATAGGGCATAAGGCTCTTATCCCACTCAATGTGATGGTTAGTAGAGGCAAAGTGGTTTCTAACATATCCTATGTGTACTTTCTTTCTTGTTTCAAAGCTTCTAGAGGTCTGACCTACATAACTAATACCACATGAGCAAGGTATATTATATGCTCCAGAGTACTTGTAGAATGGATGAGGATCTTTCGGTGATCTTAAAAATTTCCGAATAGTGTTGATTGGCTTGAATGCTACTCTGATATTATGTGGTTTTAGAAGGTTAGCTAATTTTTTGGAAATGCTGCTGACAAATGGAATAGTTATAGTACTGATGTATTGGACGTCATCACATTGTCTATGTGGTATATCAGTCAAGAGAATCTTGTTGTAGAGTCTTTTTGGATAACCATTTAAAGATAGTTCTCTGGATATTGTAGTTAATTCCATTTGTAGGTAATTCTTATCTGTTGTACTGTATAGCTCTTTTCTTGAGCATATGGATAATGCTAAGTTTCTGAGCTATATGATGAGACGAGTTGAAATGGAAGTAACGTCCAGTATTTGTAGGTTTTCTATAAACAGATAGGTTGGTACTATTATTAGTTTGTTTCTTTATCAGGATGTCAAGGAATGGCAGTTTTCCATCTTTTTCAATTTCTAATGTGAATTTGATGGTATGGTGGAAACTATTGATTTGGTTAAGGTAATCCATTAGTTCTTCTTTCGTATGATCCCAAATGAGAAAGATATCATCCACATATCTGTACCAAATTTTCGGTTTTGGAATGATCTGGGATAAGATGTTTTCTTCTAGATCTTCCATGAATAAATCAGCACAAGGAGGGGAGAGGGGGCTACCCATGGCTAATCCGGTGATTTGTTTGTAGACAATTTTTTGCCAAATAAAATAGTTAGAAGTTAAACAGTGATTGAACAAAGTAGTGATGTTTCTTGCCAAAGTCCTCCCAAAGTCATGGGAGAACTTTGGCAAGAACATAGAAAATAAATATCAAGAAGGTGGTAAGATAATCTGGCGGTTGTTCAAGAAGCTTAGAAATGGAGGAAAGAGTGCAGTAAAAGGAGTTAGAGATGATAAAGGTGACATGAAAACAGGAGAAAAAGATATCCTTGAAGTATGGAGTAATTACTTTGAAAAATTGCTAAATGAAACAAGCAGTGACTATGTTATTGTTGATAGTGATGTTTTCTTCCTGGTGCAGGACACCAGAGTGAACAGAGGATTTGAAATCGGAAGCGATCACTATTTAGTTTTGAGCAGGATAAAATTGAATTTCATATTGAAAAGAATAACATGTAAGAAAGTTTTAAAGCAAATAAAAGTTGAGCAGCTCTCAGATGTGAACTGTAGACTAAAATACACAAAGATTATTGAAGAAAAAAACAAAAGAGTTTGAGAACAGCAACCAAAACTTGGAGATTCAGGCAAGCCTTGAAGCAAACCCTGATTGATTCAGCCAGAGAGGCATGTGGTAAGGTTGTCTGCAAGGCTAGAAAAATCAGAACTCCATGACGGACACAGGAAGTTAAAGAGCCAGTGAAGGAAAAGAAGAAAGCATACCAAAAGTTCCTGGCAAATAAGTCAGCTTTTGCTCTTAGAGAATACAGAGACAAATGTAAGAAGGCGAAACACTGTGTAAAACTAGCTAAACAAAAGTCATGGGAGGACTTTGGCAAGAACATAGAAAATAAATATCAAGAAGGTGGTAAGATAATCTGGAGGATGTTCAAGAAGCTTAGAAATGGAAGAAAGAGTGCAGTAAAAGGAGTTAGAGATGATAAAGGTGACAAGAAAACAGGAGAAAAAGATATCCTTGAAGTATGGAGTAATTACTTTGAAAAATTGCTAAATGAAACAAGCAGTGAGAGCACAGTGGTAAAAAACACTGACCAGGCATGCAGTCAGGAATACATATCCATACTTGAAGTAGAAAAAGCCATCAAAGGCTTGAAATGTGGAAAGGCAGCATGAGTAGATGATATTCGACTAGAAATGCTGAAGTACGGTGGTATAAAAGTCTTACAGTGGCTGCACTGCATAGTTCAGAAAGCCTGGACAGAGGGACGAATTCCCAATGATTGGAGTAGAGCTCTCATAGTACCCATATATAAAAAGGGAAATAAAACTGAATGTGAGAATTACAGATGTATTTCCCTACTGAGTGTTCCTGGCAAGATCTATGCAAGTATACTTGAGAAATGGTTGAGAAGAATTGTGGAAGAAAAGCTTGGTGAAGAACAAGCTGGATTCAGAGACCAAATAGAGGCTGTCAGGATCAAATCTTCACTTTACGACAAGTAGTTGAGAAAGCATGGGAATATAAAAAAAATCTGTATTTAAGTTTTGTCGATCTGTAAAAGACATATGACAAGGTGCCAAGAGAGAAACTATTCAATATGCTACAGTTATATGATGTCAATGGGACATTATATCAAGCAATACTTAGTCTTTATTTGAGTTGCAAGTCAGCAGTTAGAATTGATGGAAGTACAGGAAGATGGTTTAATGTCAAATCTGGTGTGAGATAAGGATGTACATTATCCCCTCTGTTATTCATTATCTATATGGATCACATTATGAAGGAAAGTGGTATTAAACATGATATCAGAAGATGTTAATGTCAGCTCTTTGCTTTATGCGGATGATGTTATACTTCTAAATAAATCCACTACGAGTTTGCACGATTCCCTGACTAAATTTAATAACTGTTGTAATAGATATGGTATGAAGGTCAGCATTAAAAATTCAAAGACAATGAAAATAGGTAGAATTGTTGAAAATGTCAACTGTGTTGTGAACGGGGAAACTGTAGAACAAGTAAAACATTTCAGCTACTTAGGCAAGATTTTTACTGAAGATGGTAAATGAAATATGGAAATAGACAACAGAATCAACAAAGCTAGTATGGTAGGCAGTCAATTGAATAAATTCATATGGAATAAGAGAGAAATTAGTCAGAACCCTAAATTAGCTGTATACAAGACAGTGTTCAAACCAGTTTTAACTTATGGATCTGAGAGCTGGGTCAGAAGTAAAACACTTGACCAAAGACTAGAGACCGCAGATATGAGAGTCCTGAGAAAGATTAGAGGCATGAACAGATGGGTATCAATGGCAATATCAAATTAAAAACAAGGATATTAGGAAAGACCTTCACATTGTCAGCATCCAGGAATGCGTTAGAAAAGCTAATCTCAGGTGGTATGGTCACTTAAACAGAATGGGTGAGGAAAGATTAGCAAAAGACGTGTTCTCTGCCAGGTTGGCGGAAAAACAACCCAGAGGAAGACCAAGATATAGTTGGATTGATACGGTACAAAGTGCCCTAGACGATAGAAATATAAGACCTGATAATGTTGGAGTCTTAACAAGTAACAGACTGATTTGGAGGAAAATTGTAGATAGGAACTTAGTAATGATGTAAATTTTTAATGTAGTACTATCATATCCTGTACACCCCTTGAGGGTACATGTCAGGAATTTGATGATGATGATGATGACGACGACTACTGGCATGAATAAGAGGATGGCTGACTGACAGATATCAAAAAGTGGTAAATTAGGGGTGTGAATCTGCATCTGCAAGATTCAAGGTAACCAGTGGTGTGTCATGTTCTCTAAATCATCCTTAAACAGTGGTTTAATGGATAGTGGCATTATCATGCTGCATCTGTGAACATCATTGCCATCACAGACTGTACATAATTGGATAGGAGTTGCAAATATACTTGAGGTTACACAACTAACAGAAAGCTCCCAAGATTATGATAAACATTCTCACAGTGAAGTCCAGCCAAATGCATGCAAGATCTACATTCTCATGCTGTTCTTTCAAAACTCTATGCGTATAATTATCTGGATTAACAAGAATTCTGATTTATCAAACCATATTACTTTCAGCAATCCAAACTTTATGCTCCCGATACTGTAGATGGTGTATCTTTTACTGAAAGATGAATAGTTTTCAAAAATTTGCACATCAAATATCATCTTTTAAATATCATTTCCATGTACATAATACCTTAGACACCATTTTTGATTGGCACATATACTGGTGTCCAAAACCTAAGGACGATCACTATTTCTGAAGATTACAACTGAAAATTCAGACGAATCAGCTGGTGGCAATTTGTATAAGTGATGATTTCTAATAGAAAGCAGGCACATTCAAATTTCTGAATTGCATGCAAAGGGGTCATAAGGTGGCAGCATTCAACAGGATAAAAGGCAAAAGGAAGCTCTGATCGTCTGCTCATGAAGGAATAAAGTTGCAAACTTGGATGTCTTGTAATGTCTCAAAGACATCATCTAGATGATTTCACATGAGGAAAAATTATTGGAAAGTTTGAAGAAGACCACAAAATTACTATTTCCAGAGTTTGGAATCTCATATAGCACTGTATCCAGGCTCTTTATCATCTGCCTTTGTACCCTTTCCACGGTTAATTTATCCCCTTCAAATCCTGGGGACCCAGATCTGAAAACAATAGTTTAAGTTTGACGCAGTGAAGATACGTGTGTAGACTGAAGATATTAATCGAATCAAGCAGCCAGTATGCTCCCAGATATCAACCACATAGAACATATTTGAGATGCAAAAAGGAGATGCATTGCTGCTCAAAATTCTTTCAGAAAACAAACAAGGCCTTATCCTTGCTCTGAAAGAGGAAGCGTATTGCAATTTAATTTGTATGACAATCAGTGGCACACTCAGGATTTAATCTTGGAGGGGGGGAGGCGATTGAGTAGACTATTTGAGAATACGCACTACGCATTGCATACGAGCTATGACTGAGCATCTGCAGTGATCGCCAATACATGATACCCGTGATCTCCTCTGGCACGGCTCAGGCAAACGAAATAGCGCACGAGCACTACTTCATTCGCCTTGCGTTCACAGCAGCCATACTTCCCGAGCACTATAAGGTATTCCCACCTTATGTGACCGCTAATTCATAAGTAGCATAGAAATAGAAGACATGATACAACATAAATTTAAGGAAAAAAATTAATTTTAATCAGGAAAAGATTTTTGGAAATTTTTCTAGTGTTTTTTTCTTTTGGGGGGAGGGGGGGGCAGGATCCCTTGGCCCCCTCCCTGGGTGTGCCAATGATGACAATTATAACACGTTTTTGTGTAATATAATTTATTAGTATGCTGGCAATAAATTTATGTTCACATTTGGCTGTAATCATGCAAATTTTTTCATATACAGTAAAAATGTAGTTTGCCTTAACTTTTTGGATACCAGTGCATTGCATTGCTCCTGACATTAAAAATATCCAAGATGTATAGATCCACAAAAGGTCTTCCCTAGAAATCACTATACTACTTTCTTCTCCCATGATATCTATACAGTGACAAACTTCCTATGTGCAGATGATTTTATACTCAACTTTGTGATGTGTGATACGTAAATTATCAGTTATGATACACTAAACTGGTTGAGTTTGCAGTATAAAATCGATTCTCCAATTTTAGTTCTAGGCAGTGTACACTCGAAGTATCAACATAACTGTATATTTAATTTATATGGCAATTTTTATGCCATACATACTTTGGGGACATCAGGCAAGAATTATGTTGTTTGAAATTATCGGATTCAAGCAGGGCATGCACAGGCACGAGAGGCTCTAGCTGGGGACTCCGAAAAATCAGGGCCAATTTAAGGACCTCCCTTCTCCAGACAATGAGATTTAAAATTGAACATAAAAAATTGATTGTTAATTTATTTTCATGGTATTGATAATAACACAGAATGATAAGAAAATAACTAATATTTATTAACTTATTTGCTGATATTTCACTGGTATTATATCCAGAATCTTCAGGGCACAAAAACAGTTTGTCACAGTAAGTGAAACAACCACAATTTTTTTATAACAGTGAGACTAGTTTAAAAAATTGTAATGGACAACACAAGGAACTAAGGTCCTAATTAGGTGCCATCTATATTGGAAAATTTAGATCTTAAAATGATTGTCTCCCTGATTTTTGGTAAATTTATGCAGTCATACTTGTTGAAGTTTGGAGTATGTTTTAAAGCTTTTGTTGATTCCAAAAATAATCTCTCTGACTTATGACTTCTGTGTATCACTTTTGGTTTTTTCCAATTGATCTTGTATGAAGGGGTATCCAAGGTATGGTCTGCTAGACTCAACTTGCCATAACAATAGTGCCAGATGTGTTTTTTTTATGTTCACCAAGGCGAATGTCAACAGTTCTTCCTGTCTGTCCATAGTAAGCCTGGTCACAAGAACAGGGCACTTCCTAAACTCCTGGATGTGATGATGAAGAGAGTCTGTCTCATTAGGTGAACGAATGAGAGTTGCCAATTTGACATAAGGTTTAAATACAGTGCATAGCTGATATTTATTAAGCACTCCACATATCTTTTCAGGATCAACTGGAAGAAAATAAAAGTACTACACAGAAGTCATTCTGTGTAGCACTTTTTATTTTCACTTTTGTTTGTTTTGTTTTGTTTTTGATGTTATATATAATTTATATTACTCTCATGTACTGTAAATCTCCTTAAAATTAAGACTGGGATTTAAAAATTGGTAAAACTTTATAACTCAGATATTATAAGTGAGATAAATTTAAAGATCAAATCATCCAGTTTCTGGAATACATAAAAGAAGAAAACATTTATAATGTAGTAGATATCACTATTATTTATTGAAAATGATGTGAATAATTTGAATTATGGTGATATTATTGATATGTTGTTAAAGAGAAGTCAGGAAAAAAAATTTGTGTTTGATATGATTGTGTATTGTCTTTACTTAGCATAAGTTTTTATGCTAAGCAAAAACATTACATTTTAATAAATGTAATGAAAGATTTTTTTTTTAATCTGTCTTTATTCATTTTGTAAGAGGAATGGGGCACTCTAGTGCCTTGCATCCCCCAAAAAAAGTGTAATTATAGCCCTAGATTCAATATAGTCATCACTTAATTTAAATTTAATTTCAATTTGTGAAATGATATTCTCTTAAAATCGTTTATAAAATCAAACACATCAGATATATAAACTCACATCATTGTTTAGCACAGTTATCAGTTGTGATTAAATAAAAGTGAATAAAGGTTGTTAGCAGTGCATGGGAGATTTTGGATTCAAGGAGAGTTTGACAAAAGTAGCATCAGACCATATGCCCAGGAACAGGAGGATAAATCAAAATAATTACAGAACAATTTGCATGGAGTTGCCCTGGTGTTGTACTACCCAAGATCATTTACACTTGGGCCCGCCGATAGTTTTTTCAGCATGAAACTCTATGGATTTCGATCCAAGTTTCGTACCCGACTATAAAATAAAACGGGATTTACCATCCCCCTTTCTATTAAAAAATTCGCCGGTAAAATAGCCTTTCGGTTTATTATCTTAGTAATTAACAATAATTAACAATATAGGAGTGCACCACTTCGGCAATTCGATAGTAGAGGTATGTAAGTTCGTGTTCACTTAAAATTTGTTCACTTGATATTCCAGGTCTACCTACTCACTAATGAGACCTCAAAAAAGGTTGAAACCGGTCTGGGTAGTGACCTCTTCTCATAATGTAAAACAATATATATACATCTCTTAGGAGCTGGGTTTTACATTATGAGAGAATATTAAAGTTAGTGACGGAGCTTGCTCCACCTTTGCATGGAGTTGCCCTTGTGTTGTACTACCCAAGTGATCATTTACACTTGGGCCTGCCGATAGTTTTTTCGGCATGAAACTCTATGGATTTCGATCCGAGTTTCATACTCGGCTATAAAATAAAATGGGATTTACCATCCCCCTTTCTAATTACAGAACAAGTTTCTTTTCATACTCAGACTTTGCTTTCTGTGAAATGCATGCAACTCGTCTGACCTGTGCCTCATAATTTTCATGACTGATGCCATCCTTATGCACACAGTATTCCTTCTGCATCAGCTTTTTCTTAAGAATCTCTTGCTTAATAAGATTGCAGACCAATTTCACTTCTACCCTATTCATTTTTCAAAACTCTAGGGACACATTCTGATATTGCACCATTTAAGTTTTTTTTTTTAATTCTTCCTCTGCTGATATTATACAGCCAGGTCAAATATTAAGTGCTTTATTGTTACAATTAGATTGTTTTCTTGTGGAGAGTAGTTAGGAAATAAGATACATAATACTAGAATGAATAACAGATATAAGAATAAATTCAACTACAACTAGCCATTCTTACAAACATTATACTGCTCAAATTACACATAATTTAAAATATTCTGCACTTACTAAAGCTTATGGAGTTGTTGACCAAGATATTCTTGTTCTTCTAATACTGACATAACATGTTCTCGTTCCCTATGAATAAAAGCAATAGCTGGTTAGTAAGCATCATAATTTATCAAAACATTGTGGACAGAAAGAAAAACAATATACACTGAGTTAGATTTACATTAGGAACCCCCCACCCCTCAATTTACATATTCAGCGCAATTGATACCATGTGATACCAATGTCATGTGTGGCTACTATAAATGGGCACATCTATTCTCTGTACATAATCAGTAAATGTTTGCCAATCATGGGGAAACATGGCAACATAAGCCAATTTGACTGTGGGCAGATAGTTGCACCTAGAGAGCAGGTGTCAGTATTTTGGTAGCAATTGCACTTGTTAGTTTCTCTTGTACTACTGTATCAAAGATATACCAGGACTGGATTAACCATGAACAGACATCCATCAGAAGGGCTCACATTGGTCAGCCTCACATGGTTGATGGTTGATCCCAGAGGTGAGCATCAGGTGTCATGACTGGTATCTCAACAACGATGTGCAATAGTCACCCAGCTCACCCACCAGTACAAAGTGGGGCAGTTTGACCCATTTCTGCATGAACCATGTGCCATACCTTGCTTTTCCTTGGTTTTAACAGCTGGAGAACAACAAGGGTACCCATAATGATGGCCAGGCATCGCAAACAATGCCTCACATGGGCCAAAGAACATCAACAATGGAACCTTGATAAATGGAAGAAAGTCATCTGGAGTGATGAGTCCTGTTTCCTATGCTGCACCATGCTGATGGCCAGGTTCTCATTTGGTGTCAACAGCATGAAGCACTATCCCCTTGTTGCATAGTTGGGGTTCAACAGACCGGTGGAGGTGGTGTTATGGTCTTGGGAGACTGGCATGCCCTAGGTCCAGTCCATTGGTTATTATCCCACAAACACTAAATGGTGAATGCTATAGGGACCTGTTAGCTGATCATCTCCATCCATATCTGCAGGAGGTCTACCCTGACCATAATGCCATCTTTCAACAGGATAACACACCTTGTCATCAGACTCATACAACTACTGAGTGATTGGAGGAACACGATAACAAACTTGGCACACTGCCATGGTCCCCAAACTCCCTTGACTGTAATCCAATTGAACATGCGTGGGATCTCCCACACAGCTGCTGATCCTCCTCCATGGAATAAGCATGAACTGACGGAGCTGCTGAAGAGATTATGGGTCGAATTACACATGGAGGATGTTCGACACCATGTGGAATTGTTTCCTAGCCGTCTGTGAGCTGTGATTGCACAGAGAGGTAGACATGCGTTATTCAGGGGACACATTGCTAAGATGTCCAAGATTACACATAGGATCTTGGACATCTTAGCAATGATGTCCAAGATCCTATGTGTAATCTTGGTGGTTATTGCGGAACATACTAACATCCAGAGATAAAGAGGTTATTATTCCCTTTATAAAGCATTGATACTTCCACATTTGGATTACTGTGCTCAGGTCTGGTCACCTGGATTCGTTGGAGATGAGGAGGTTGTGGAGAGGGTTCAGAGGAGAGTGACTAAGTTGGTGAGTATGTAAAAAATGCTCCCTACATTGATAGATTGAGAACTTGTGGATTGCAGAGGTTGTTTAATAGGCGGAGAAGAGGGGATGTGATAGAAAAAAACATTTAAATTTCTAAAAGCTTTTTATAAGATTGATGCAGAGTAAATGTTTCAGCTGTGTGATAGTGATGGAAGAACAAGAGGTCATCCCTGAAAATTAAGGAAAAGTGTGGTTAACAAGGGTGTGAGAACGAGGTTCGCAATGAGTCTACTGACTCCATGGAGATACCCATAATAATAATAATAATTAGGTGGGTGTTCCTAATGCAAAGAAAACTCAGTGTATAGTTAATCAGGCACCTACATAGCTGTAGGATAACTTCCATGATACCATGTCTGCAAAAGAAAGACTTTATAGTATTAATTCTCATAGTAGTAGTATAGGATTTGTCTTTTTTCAAATGATTCCAAAGTTGAAGGACAAGTAAGAAATGTTTTTTCTTATAAAAAAAAAACTCAAGTATTTTGTTCAAGTATGTTATTTGCCTGAACTTTCCATAATACAAATAAATACTACATGGGGTTAGGAACACATACTCTAATTTGCCACTTATTTAACTTGCTGCAAAAGGGCAGGCAGTATCAAATGTGCTAAATGAGATACATGGTGATTTCCAAAATGTTTGGGTTAAAAGAATGCTGTCTACTCCTTTTGAAAAATAAAAATGTGTTTGAGGATTTATTTTTAAACTTAATTTAAACTTCATTTTAACTCATGTTTTAATTTTAACTCAAGTTATAACTTATTATATGTTGAACTATACCATGAATATATACCTTTCTTATTATTAACATTAAGCCTCCATGGAATCTGACGAAATTGTTGGCAGCACCCAATGTCACACTCGGATTAGTGAACAAAAGAAGGGTAATTATTATGGGTGATTTTAATTATGGTAGTATAGACTGGAATGAAGAGATAGCAATTGGGAATAAGATAAATAAATTTCCTGAGTTCTTGAGAGATAATTATCTCAATGTAAAGGAGGGCACACAAGGACAAAGAGTTTTAGATCTGATCATTTCATCAGAGGATATAATTATGAGTGGGGTTTTACACTTTCCTACAGTTGGTGAGAGTGTTCATGAAGTAATCACCTGTGTTGTGGCAAGCCATATGCAGACTTTTGTGAGGAAAGGATATATGTGAAATTCTAAGGCTGGTGATTATGACAAGCTTAGGAGACAGCTTAAAGCTATAGTATGGAATGAGGAGATGAGCAGTAAGGAAATAAATGCTGCTTGGGAAGTGACAAAGAAATACATAACAGCATCGATGTGTGAATGTATTCCGAAGGCCAAAAGTCTTCGGAATACATTCACACTGAGTAAGGTAGGTGTAAAATGTATGAATGAGGAGCTTAAGCAAGAAACCTGGAAGAAAAAGAAGAAGAAGAAGAAGGTACTTTGGAGGCAGTACAAGATGAAAAATGGAAATAATCAGTTACATGAACAGTATAAATAACAAATCAGGAGAGTGACTCAGTTAGTTAGAAAACAAAAGTGCAGTAAGAGCAGAAATTGGCAAATCATGCAAAGAAAAAACCCTAGAGAGTTTTTTTAGATATGGGCAAGTAGAAGGAAGAATGATCATGGTAACATGATGTTAATGGATGAAAATGGTAGAATGGTAACTGTTGCAGAAGACGTTGTTGAGGTATTCAGTGATCAATTTATAAGGGTGTTTCATTCTGATCAGGGTGGAATCATGAGGAACTTAAAAGTACATTGGAGAGGATGGCTTAATTGTGAGTGAGCAGGAGGTATTTGAGGAAATAAATAAATTTGATGTCAATAAGGTGATAATATTTGATGACATATCACCACATAGCAGGAATGTTCCAGGAAATTGGCAGTAGCATTGCCATACCTGTTTAATAAGAGTCATACAACAGCACAGGTTCCAAGGAAGTGGAAGAAGGGTAAAATTGTTCCACTGCATAAAGGTGGTAATAAAGCTGTAATTTCAAACTATAGGCCAATCTGTATATCTTAAGTTGTGGTGATGTGCTAGAGAGATTGGTGAAAAGTAGGTCAGAAATGGATTGATAACAGCAGCATTCTCTGTGATTATCAGCATGGGTTTTTTAAAGGTTTGTTAAAAGAGTTGACTGTAGGCACAAATAATCTAAAAAGTGAGAAACAGGTAATGAGAATGAAAGTGTTGCTGGAAGAAGTGAAAAAGAAGAGAGAGTAAATGCCATGAGCTTTCTGCAATAGTACAATAGCAATACTGAAAATTCTCTGAAAAAGCTATTGTAATTTCAGAGAAGATAGAAGGAATAGGAAATGAGAAGAAACATTAGTAGAATTAGTAGAAAACATTAGTAACTGCAAAAGTAGAAGTTAAGAAGAATTTTGATACTAACAGGGATGGTTCATTTGAGACTTTGTGATGGATAGAGCCCAATAGCACAAAATACATGCTTGGAAAGAAGTCAACAGACATTGAGGAAAGTATATCCCATAGAATTGCTGCAGTCCTTGCAGCAATCCTACATCTTATTAAGGTGGATGCCGTAATGTGAGAAGCAAACAGCCATGGCACCCACCTTAATAAGATGTAAGACCTCCTTTTGTTGCAAGGACTACAGTAATTCTATGGGACATACTTTCCACAAGCATACAATAGAAGTCAATGTAAATTTTGGATCATTCTTCCTGTAGGCATGTAATGAGGTCCTGGACTGTTGTGCAACAGACATCCCTTGACCTCATCTGATGCTCCAATTCATCCCACAGATGTTCAATAGGTTTGAGATCAGAGCTCTATGGAGGCCATTCAAACATGGTCACATTCTTGTCCACAAATCATGTAGTTACAGCAGCAGCCTTATCCAATAGTGCATTGTACTGCTGAAAGATATAAGTCAGTTCCATAGAAATGCCACAAAGTAGGAAGCATTGCATTGTCCAGAATGTTCAGATACCTCTTGGATTTCAATGTTCATGGCACCACAAACAGAATTCCAAGACCAAACCAGGAAAAACAGGACCAGTTTTGCTTTTCGGCTGAAGAGAAAGGTTGTCGGTTTGCTCTAGTATTTGTTGAGAATGCCGCACATAGAGAATGAAATCAAATTAGATTTTAAAGATGTGCTTTTAAGACGAAAAAGAAGTACATTAAAAAGCAGAAGTGAGGTTGATCTGCTTTGCACATATAAGTTCAAGAACTCAGGAGGTCACTACCATGGGATACCAATTATTGCAGCTAATATGGATACAGTTGGGACATTTGAAATGGCCAAAGCTCTTTCTTGTCATAAACTCTTCACAGCAATTCATAAACACTATTCATTGACTGGAAACAGTTTGCAGCAGAAAATAAATCAGTATTAGGGAATGTTGCAGCAAGTGCTGGAGCTACCCAAAGTGATTTTGAAAATCTTTGTGCTATTTTGAAAGAAATACTAGAAATTCAGTATATATGTTTAGACGTTGCTAATGGATATTCGGAGCAGTTTGTAGATATTGTGAAACAGGTTCGTGCAACTTTTCCAAACTATACAATTATGGCAGGTAATGTGGTTACTGGAGAAATAGTTGAAGAACTTATTCTGGCTGGTGCTGATGTCATCAAAGTAGGAATTGGGCCTGGATCTGTGTGTACCACAAGAATTAAAACAGGAGTAGGCTATTCCCAACTTAGTGCTGTAATTGAGTGTGCTGATGCTGCTCATGGATTAGGTGGACATATTATATCTGATGGTGGCTGTACCTGTCCTGGAGATGTAGCAAAAGATTTTGGTGCTGGAGCAGATTTTGTGATGATTGGTGGGATGTTTGCTGGCCATGATCAAGCAGGAGGTGAAATTATTGAGAAAGATGGAATCAAGATGAAGTTATTTTATGGGATGAGTTCAGCTACTGCAATACAGAGGTATCATGGTGGAGTTGCTGAATATAGAGCATCTGAAGGAAAGACAGTTGAAGTTCTATATCGAGGAAATGTAGAGAACATAGTTTTGGACATCTTGGGTGGACTTCGTTCTGCATGCAAATGAAATATATCGAAATGAAGTAAAAAAAAAATTGACCATCCTTGCTCTTAGAGTTGTGGTAGTTTGCTTTGTGTGTAGCTATGTAATATTTGTGTTATTGCAGTTATTTTTTTTTATCCATGAATTTGCCACAAACTGCAATGAAAGGGAAAAACCAATATTGAAAACAAAATTAATTTCTCTCAAAGTAAAATATTCAAAATCTTCGATTGGTTGAAAAATGGAGAAAAACCAGGAGTTTTTGCAGGGACTTTGAATTTAAATGAATCAACAATTCGAACAATCAAACAAAATGAACATAAAATCCGAGAAAATGTTTATTTTCTTGGATTTTAAATTTTGTAGCAATGCATCAAGTGATTACATGACAAAACCAGTATTTATTAACCAATCCTCAAATCCTCGTGCTATGAAAGATTAAAATATGCACTATTTTATTTTGCCTAAAACATTTATGCATTATGTGCAATGAAGTTTAAGTACAATTTGTAATTTTTATACTTTTATACTATGTATTTGTTTCATAGTTTATATGTTTTCTTAACTTACATGAATTACCTGAATTAAATAAAAATATATTTTTTGTTGGATATGTCATTGTTGTTTATATAATTCCAAAAAAAAAAAAAAAGATTTTGGAACATAACCCTATTTTTTCTATGTGATCTGAGACTTGCATAACGTGATTTATATAACAAGGTATTTCTGCGGAACCTAACATCCACGTTATATGAGGGTCACCTCTACATAGTTTTAAATGGTCAGTAATTCATTATTCCGTTAATCAGACTTCAATCACACCTCTCATTCCCTGAATGATAACAAGAGCAAGCGTGAATTTCAAGACCAGTATTCATCCCTGTTGATTACCATGCACAGATTTAGTCAGCTGTTTATGGAGATGAGGAGGTGGTGAAGATCAAGAGAAAAAGCTGTGACAGGTGTATGAAAATTGACTGAAGGTGTGTAGGTTACAGTTTAGTTGACAGGTAGAATGTGGACATGATAGAAATTTATAAGTTACTAAAAAATTCTATAAGATTGATACAAAAAAAATTTCAATATATGACAAATAGAGAGACAGCTAGGGGTCACCCCTGGAAGGTTATTTGCAAGTGTAGTTAGTAAGGGTGTACTTACTAGGTTTTTAACTTGGAGAGTGGTGGGTGAGTGGAACTGATCACCAGACATAGAATTATCGGGTTATCAGAGGGAAATTAGCAAAGAAGGCCAAAGGAGATATCCTAAAGATGTTTTTTTGCTTTGTAGCAAGTAAGAAGAAGAAGAAGCTATAAGAAAATTACGAATGGATAACTTTAATCGTTAATAATAGTAAGTGAACAGAAGCAAAATAAATATCTAAGGTAGGTATTGGAAACGGTATAGAATTTAGAAATGGGTGGATATGAATATGCTACTCTATGATAAACAGCATGGCTTTATAAAATTGGATCCTGACTTAATAATTTATTCATATTTTATAATAAAGTGACAACTGAGTTTAATAAGGGATATATCATGATACTACTGTATTTTCCAAAGAGATATGATAGAATACTACACAGAAAACTATTGCATAAGTTGGAACAAATGGGAATGGATATGAGACTGATGGTGAGGTGGTGGTTGTAGGGGAGGGGAATGACTAACAGATCCCAGAAAGGAGTAGATGGTAGAACAGAATCCAAGAAAATGAGAGCAACTAGTGAACTGCCTCAGAGCTCTATACTAGGTCCACTACTGTTTAAGTTGCATATTAATGATATATAGAATGATTTAAGAGAGGGAAATAGTTAATAAAAATGATATAGAGATCCTGCAGGATGACTCAAATAAACTGGCAGTGGGAGTAAAGGATAATCACTGCATCAGTTTAATGCAGTTATTCACTTTAGGGTGAAAGGATTACAATAGAGATAGAGAGGCTTTTATCCCTCTTTATAAGGCTATAATACTGTCACATGTTGTTTATTATGCACAAATTTGGTCATTATGTTATTATTATTATGGACAGACTGGTTGTTCTGCACAAATCTAACGTGAAGAACATCAGGATTCAAATCCAGTTTAGCAAGCAGTGCAATATCTACAAATCACAGGATTCAGTGGAACAAAACAAGTGTTACACAAAAGTTATTTTCTTTTGGAAGGACTGTACAAAGAAAGCTGTGAAGCACATATTCACAATCCAAACAAAATCTAAACAAAAATGATTGCCTATAACTTTCTCAATTTTGGAAAGTTATACTGACTAATACTTACCATTCCTGTGTTCCTTAATTTGTAATTAATTTTTTGTTTATATTTAAAAATAATGTATTATTATTATTATTATTATTCAGGCCTCCATGGAGTCAAAAGACTCATCGTGGGAGGTCCTTCCTAAGAACATAAAGTCAGTCAAGACTCATCGAGGGGAGGTCCCCCCTAAGAAACACAAAGTCTATCATACCACTCCTTAAAATGCATTGACCGTTCTCGCTTTCACCATTCCATCGGGCAATGCATTCCACGGTTCAACCACCCTCCATGCAAAGAAACCACTCCTCACCCTCTTGCCCACATTTATTAACTAAATTATTTTACTGTGATTGATTTTGGATATCTACTAATGGAGATGGAGCTATTCTCCTGCAGTCAAGTGTGCACATAATATCACACACTTTCAATTGAATAATTATTTTTTCTCTTTTTTGTGTTTTCCTATAATTGTATTGAGAATGGTTATGAAACTGAGCCAAAAAATTTTACCAATAAAGACATTTAGATTAAACATACATGATTCTGGTAATAATATTTTATGATAAATTCTTTCTCTTATGTCTCCATTTTCAGAACAATTCAACCTATGTCTTTAGTATCACATGCCACTTACCACTTTCTACAACTTATCAACTGCAAATGACAAGATATCACCTTCTAGACTGAATAGTGTTAATATACAAATTAAACAACAAGGGTGAACCCTGTGATATAAAGGAAATCCTATAACATTGATACAACTTTGGTCATCCTCCTTCTTTTAGACTGTATCTCCATACATCTGATAACTATCAGTCAGCCACTCTCCTATCCATGTTACAAGTTTATCTTGGGATTTTGAAAATAACTTGGCAAAATCCAGAGTATCATGGTATATCCCTTCTCCTTATTCAACTTTGCAGTTATCACTCTATTAAAGAACACAGTGACACTGACCTTTAATGAAACTATGCAGTCCACTGTAGAGAATCCTTATGCTGAGTGTCAACTTTTAGATGTGATTCCTAACCAGCCTCTCCAGCACCTACATAAACCCACCATCAGCCCTACCTCCATTTTTGAATAATGAAATTATTTTGCTTTCCTTCCACTGAATAGGAATCATAATATTGTTATGATTCCCAATTCTATACCTAAGACTGCTTGACTAATACCACTTTTATTTATTTATTTTTTTTTTTTCAGAAAATTTCAATAAAATATTGCAAATATCCAAATACAGGCTTTTTATCTAAGTTTTTATTTTTACTTTATGACCTGATTAATAAATATTACTCTCAGAAATTTTTGTGTGTAAATTTATTGTGGGATTTAGATGGTTGGTTTCATTAGCATTTAGTAAAATGCCACAACATTATATATAAAAAAATATACTGTAACTCACGAATCCAACTCCTGACATTTTCCTTCATACAATGCTCGAAGCTGAAGTAATTCACTCTGCATGAGGGCAACATTTGTTTGTGTATCAAGAAGAGACATGCGAAGTTGTCGATTTTCTTTAAAGGCTTGCTCCACCTTTGTCCTAACTTCATGAAGCTTATCATGTTCTGTATAATGATGGTGAAGTTTCAACCATGACTCTACCTGAAAATAGAATTTTATTATTATTATTATTACTGTACTACCTACTACTGGACCATCATGAGGTTTTTCTAGGCCTGTTTTCCCTTAGAAACCATTATTTACATGCTTCAAAATAGATATTTGTGGTTTGTTATAAAAAGTAATGTGATGCTATGGTTCAATACAGAGTACTGATATCATGGTTTTCCAAGAAGATTCAAACAAGCTTGATTACACAGACAGATGAGAGGGCTATCAGTTTACTATAACTGTGTTAACATCTATACCACTTTAATACTGAATTGCATGTAGGATCTAAGAGTGATATATGGATAAGAAATTGACATTTATAGGATCTATTATAAGAGTTGTAAAAGCATTAAGCAGGATAATTGATGAAGAAATCGCTGATAATTTGAAATAGGCATATTGTTGTTTCAATATAAATCCTTAATTAGAACACATCTGAAATGATGACTATGCAACACATCATGTTGTATAGTCACCAGGTTTTCATAATGATGAAGTGACTCAAATTGGATTCAGAAAAGAATGGCATTATTATTACTATCTAGTCATCTCTATGGACTCCTGGAGAGACCCACATTAAGTATTATTCATACAATACCTATTTGCCTATCATATCTTAAAATCAAGTCTTGATTTTTATGAAGAGTTCCATATAAGTAAACAATCCTAGATTCCTTCAGAGTTTTTCAAGCAGATTCCTTAAAACAATGTGCTAAAACACTGAATTCAATATATGGCATAGTAACCATAATCCTATGTGTGATCTCTGGCAATATGACAAGTATATAACTTGACCTATCTGTTTTTTATTATTAAAATCACTACAGTGTTTGTGATCCCTAAATTCATAACTTCTCCCATTTACAAGAATGTAAAGCTTTTTACAGGAAAAAAAAATTTCATAGGTAGTTAGGTATATTTGAAAAGAAGTGCTATAATTACAATTACTTGGATGTTCCAACATAAAAATGTGCACAAATTCACATGGAGAGAAGAGGCTAGGAATAAGAAAAGTCTCATTGACTATGTTATTGTTGATAGTGATGTTTTCTCCCTGGTGCAGGACACCAGAGTGTACAGAGGATTTGAAATTGGAAGTGATCACTATTTAGTCTTGAGTAGGATAAAATTGAATTTCATATTGAAAAGAATAACATGTAAGAAAGTTTTAAAGCGAATAAAAGTTGAGCAGCTCTCAGATGTGAACTGTAGACTAAAATACAGAAATATTATTGAAAAGAAAACGAAAGAGTTTGAGAACAGGAATCAAACCTTGGAGATTCAGTGGCAAACTCTGAAGGAAACATTGATTGATTCTGCCAGAGAGGCATGTGGTGAGGTTGTGTGCAAGGATAAAAAAATCAGAACTCCCTGGTGGACACAGGAAGTTAAAGAGGCAGTGAAGGAAAAGAAGAAAGCATATCAAAAGTTCCTGGCAAATAAGTCAGCTTTTACTCTTACAGAATACAGAGACAAATGTAAGAAAGCTAAACAGTGTGTAAAACTAGCTAAACAAAAGTCATGGGAGGACTTTGGCAAGAATATAGAAAATAAATATCAAGAAGGTGGCAAAATATTCTGGAGGTTGTTGAAGAAGCTTAGGAATGGAGGAAAGAGTGATGTAAAAGGAATTAGAGATGATAAAGGTGAAATAAAAACAGGAGAAAAAGATATCCTTGAAGTATGGAGTAATTAGTTTGAAAAACTGCTAAATGAAACAAGCAGTGATGACAGCACAGTGATAAAAAACACTGACCAGGCATGCAGTCAGGAATACATATCCATACTTGAAGTAGAAAAAGCCATCAAAGGCTTGAAATGTGGAAAGGCAGCAGGAGTAGATGATATTCGACCAGAAATGCTGAAGTATGGTGGTATAAGAGTCTTACAGTGGCTGCACTGCATAGTTCAGAAAGCCTGGACAGAGGGACGAATTCCCAATGATTGGAGTAGAGCTCTCATAGTACCCATATATAAAAAGGGAAATAAAACTGAATGTGAGAATTACAGATGTATTTCCCTACTGAGTGTTCCTGGCAAGATCTATGCAAGTATACTTGAGAAGCGGTTGAGAAGAATTGTGGAAGAAAAGCTTGATGAAGAACAAGCTGGATTCAGGCCAAATAGAGGCTGTCAGGATCAGATCTTCACTTTACGACAAATAGTCGAGAAAGAATGGGAATATAACAAAGATCTGTATTTAAGTTTTGTCGATTTGGAAAAGGCATATGACAAGGTGCCAAGAGAGAAGCTATTCCATACGCTGCAGTTATATGGTGTCAATGGGGCATTATATCAAGCAATACTGCGTCTTTATTTGAGTTGTGAGTCAGCAGTTAGAATTGAAGGAAGTACAGGAAGATTGTTTAATGTTAAATCTGGTGTGAGACAAGGATGTACATTATCCCCTCTGTTATTCATTATCTATATGGATCACATTATGAAGGAATGTGGTATTAAACCTGATATCAAAATTGGAGATGTTAATGTCAGCTCTTTGCTTTATGCGGATGATGTTATACTTCTAAATAAATCCGCTACAAGTCTGCAAGATTCTCTGACTAAATTGAATAGCTGTTGTAATAGATATGGTATGAAGGTCAGCAATAAAAAGACAAAGACAATGAAAATAGGCAGAATCATTGAAAATGTCAACTGTGTTGTGAATGGAGAACCTGTGGAACAAGTAAAACATTTCAGCTACTTAGGCACAATTTTTACTGAAGATGGTAAACTAAATATAGAAATAGACAACAGAATCAGCAAAGCTGGTATCGTGGGAAGTCAATTGAATAAATTAATATGGAATAAAAAAGAAATTAGTCGGAACACTAAATTAGCTGTATACAAGACTGTGTTCAAACCAATTTTAACTTATGGATCTGAGAGCTGGGTCAGAAGTAAAACACTTGACCAAAGACTAGAGACCGCAGATATGAGAGTCCTGAGAAAGATTAGAGGCATGAATAGATGGCATCAATGGTAATATCATATTAAAAATGAGGATATTAGGAAAGAACTTGACATTGTCAGCATCCAGGAATGCGTTAGCAGAGCAAATCTCAGATGGTATGGTCACTTAAATAGAATGGGAGAGGAAAGATTAGCAAAACAAGTGTTCTCTGCCAGGTTGGCAGGAAAATGATCCAGAGGAAGACCAAGATATAGGTGGATTGATACGGTACAAAGTGCCTTAGACGATAGAAATATAAGATCTGATAATGTTGGAGTCTTGACAAGTAACAGACTGATTTGGAGGAAAATTGTAGATAGGAAGTTAGTAATGATGTAATTTTTTCATGTAGTACTGTCATATCCTGTACACCCCTTGAGGGTACATGGCAGGAATTTGATGATGATGATGATGGAGGCAATGGTGTAGATTGGTCTGTGAGTAATGCCACCATTTAAATCTTTTAATAAAAAGCTATGAGAGTAATAAACAATATGCAAGAAAAGAAGAAAGCATATCAAAAGTTCCTAGAAAGAAAGTCAGCATGTGCTCCGAGAAAATACAGAGAAAAATGTAAGAAAGCAAAGTAGTGTGTAAAAGTAGCTAAACAAAAGTCAACAGTAAGAACAGAGAATATCAGAAAGTTAGCAGAATGTTCTGGAGGCTCTTGGGAAAAAAAAAAAGCTTGGAAATGGCAAAAGAGTGTTGTAATAAGCAGGTCATCTCTTCACATTTGTGGGACCCAGAGCAAGAGTACATACAATGGAGATCCATATGTTTAAACATTTAAGTTATAAATCAAGCTAACAAACTTTTAAATAGAATGTTCTATCTTCCTACCTTGACAAATATTCCTTCACAACAACAAAATCAAAAAAGGTGTAAAGATGTTTTTGTTTTATTATTAATGAAAGTCGGCAAAAATATCAAAGATGACTGAATTAATTATTACCGTGCATGTCTTAATGATGTCAGCAATATTATTATTATTATTATTATTATTATCCAGGCCTCCTGGAGTCAAAAGACTCATCATGGGAGGTCGTTCTTAGGAAACACAAAGTTTATCATACCACTCCTTGAACTCATTGATTGTTCGTGCTCTAACCACTCTCTCAGGCCATGCATTTCACAGTTCAACCACCCTCCAAGCAAAGAAACCACTCCTCACCCTCCTGCTCACAGCTTCGTTTCATAACTTCCAGGGATGGCCCCTTGTCATCGCTCCTTCCCACCGTTCCACCAAGTGAAAGAACTCCTCAATTTCTATCCTGTAACTGTCTCAACAGTATAAAAAAAGTCTTGATCATATTACCTCACCTTCTTCTATCCATCAAACCTTAACTGACATTGTACAGTCCTGAAACCATCTTTGTTATCTGTCTCTGTACCCTTTCCACAGTTAATTTATCCCCTTCAAATCCTGGGGAGGACCAAATTTGAGAACAATAGTCTAAGTGTGGTCTGATCAGGGTCTTATATGATGGAATGATAACTCTTTTATTTCTGCAGGTCAGCATCCTTCTCAGTATTGCAGCAATCCTCTGGGAGCATACCTTCGCCACCTTTGTAATATGCTCCCTGAATTTCAGTTTTTCCATCAATCATCATCCCCAGATCTCTTGTCTCCCCTACTTCCTCCAGTATAGCTCCTCCATTCAAGTATACATCCTCTCATCGATGGATCCCAAACTTCAAGATTTTACATTTTGCTGCATTAAACCAAAATCCCCATTCATTTGCCCATCTGTCTGCAGGGCTGCCACATCTGCACTATACTGATAACCCTTCTCAGCTTCACATCATCCGCAAACAACTGAATATCCCCTTGCAATCCACTGACAATGTCATTGATATAAAGGTTGAACAATACTGAGTATTGTTTTGAGCCCCACTTGTAACCTTCTGCTTCCTTGATATTGCCCCACCATACACAACTCTCTGATACCTATCAGACAGCCAATCCTGAATCCATTTGACTAACACAACATTTAAACTGTGCTGCAACTTAAATATCAGTTTATCATATGGCACCCTGTCAAATGGCTTCACAAAATCCAAAAAAATGGCATTATATGCCTTTTCCTCATCAACTGCTCTTGTAACTTTATTATAAAAGGCAATCATATTACTAAAGCAAGAGTGTTCCTTAACAAATCCATGTTGATTCTCACAAATAACATTATCCTCATCTGCCCAACGCTGTATATAGTCCCTCACTAATTTCTCCAAAACCTTAACAACTACTGATGATACACAAACTGGCTTATAATTAGACACTTCCAGTCTACACCCTTGTGCAGCGCCACTATCTTACCTTCCTTCCATTCCTTGGGTACCTTTCCTGCAGCCAGACTTTTATTTCAATGAGTAATAAAATGGATATACATAATTTATAAAGTATTATGGCAATAAAATTTATTTTTCTTTCCTTCATCTCAGCAAAATCACTAATTACATCTTTATAATCAAGATTTTCACGTACTTTGTGTTCTGTTGAGTGTAATACCAAATTATACAACCTTTCAAGATAAGAAACATTCAAGATATGATGATATTTGCTTGGTTGAGTATATCATCCTTAACAATTATTTTATGCAGATATGACTGAGAATATTTCCTTTTTTTATATCTTATTGAATAAATTTATACTTTTATGTTTGTGGTATGTGGGACCCTCTAAAGCACCAAGCTCAGGGGAGGGGCTACCCTCTTGCCCTGATCTACAGGCACCCCCTGTTAAGAGGAATTATCAATGATAAGGGTTAAGTAAAAAGAAGATAAGGATATTCTTGATGTCTGGAGTAATTACTTTGAAAGATTATTAAATGAAACATAAAATGACAGAAAAGTTAAAGAAAATATTCAAGAGAATGAAATCATGAATACATATCACTACGTGAGGAAGAATGAGCCAAGAAAACCTGAAATATGGAATGGGGCAGTGGAGTATATCAGATCCGACAAGAAATGTTGATTTAAGGTGTACAGTGGAACCTTGGTTGTCGAACATAATTCGTTCCTAAAGGCTGTTCGGAAGCAGATTTGTTTGAAAACTGAAACCATTTTCCCATAAGAATATAAAGTAAAGTGGATTAATCCATTCCGAAACCCTAGATGATTGCTTATTTAACTCTGTATAACAGTACTTCATGCATAAAATTGTATACACAAACAATGAAAATGCATAGAATCTTACACAATAAATAGATAACTAATTAATTAACTAAATAAGTAAATATAGACGAAAATCGATCTCCTCTTTATTTTTGAGTATTGTACAGATCATTGATTTCGCCATACTGAACTGCATAGCAAGATCCGAGGTACAAACGCCATTTTCATGTTTGGATATGATTTCTTTTTTTCACCTCTATCGTGGTTCTAACAACTTTTCTTTTCGCTTTGCTGCTATCACCATCCTTCTTCGGCCCCATGATGGCTTATTTATTAATTATAAAAATAAACAACAAAACACAAAGAAAATCAAGAAAAGACACTGCAAATTCGAGCAGGTGTCTGCACTGAGAGGAGGCTACAGTGTGACTAACGCTCTCCCACTGTAATCTCAGCCCACGGAGCACGTGGTTGCCAGTTTGCTGTTTGAGAACCGAGATTCTATTTAAATTATACATATTTGGTCGTTTTATAAGAGAAATACAATTTTATTAATACAGACCAGTTTACAATAAAACATTTATTAAAACCTACCAGTTTCGCCAGCAAACTGTCTGGCTTTTTCAAGGCGTTTACGGAGATATGAAAGCTAGTAAATGCAAATTAAAAGGAACATAAAAAACGTTGTAAACCAACTAGTAGCTATGGTTGCACGTTTCGCGTGAGAGAGAGGACTTATTGTTCTTATTCATTATCACGCATGCGTGTTTGTTGTAGACGTGTAATGTGATTACTGGCTAGCTGTAGTTCAGATTGATTGAGAGAGAGGATCAAGCTTTTCCATGAACTGTTTAGAATTACACCCTGATTTCTGTTGAGGTTTCTGCCGGTTATTGACACTATTGTGGCTTCCTTAAATACACGGTGCCTGTAGTCGTCATCGAGATATGGCATGGAGCTGTTTTGCCAATCTATTATGTGGTTAGACGTACAGAAATGATGTGCTAAGCCGAAAGAGATGCTTCTTTTGTGGTTTACATCACCAACATGTTCTTTTTGTCTAATTTCTAAACTTCGTGAAGTTTGTCTGATGTAGGCAAGACCACAGGAGCAGGGAATGTAATATACTCCTGGATATTTGTAGAACGGAACTTTATCTTTTGGGGATCCTAAAACTTATCTGATGTTGGTGGTTGGTTTGAAGATCACTCTGATGTTGTGGGCTCTTAGTATTCTTGCTATTTGATAAGAAATTGACTTGATGAAAGGTATCACTACAGTAGAAATGTGCTGACAGTAGGATTCTTCTTGTCTGGGGTTGTCATTGTATAGATATTTTTTGATGATGTTTTGAGGGTATCCATTTTGTGATAATGTGTTGGCTATTAGTGAGAGTTCATTCTGTGTATCCTCCTCTTCTGATATAAACTTTTTGGCTCTGTTTCAACATGTGGATAATACTCAGTTTGTGTGTCTTGTGATGATTTGAAGTATAATGAAGATATCTTGAAGTATCTGTGGGCTTTTTGTAAATGGATAATTTGACACTGTTAGGTTGTTTTTTTATCAAGATATCTAAAAAATGCAGTTGGTTGTTGTTTTCTACTTCCAGAGTGAATTTTATCTTGCTATGTATTGAGTTGATTTTATCCACAAACGATTTTAGGTTGTCTAAGCTGTCTTGCATTACGATGAATATATCATCCACATATCTCCACCATGTAGATGGTCTCAGAGAGATTGCAGAGAGAATTTCTTTTTCAAGTTTTTCCATGAAAAGGTCTGCACAAGATGGTGATAGTGGGCTTCCCATTGCTAGGCCTTCTAATTGTTGGTATATGGTGTTGTTAACCTTGAAGAAATTAGAAATTCTCTTTCCTCTAGACATCACACAGATGTTTAGACACTGCCTTCAATCTAATTTCTTCAAGGTTAACAGTGGCTGCACTGTGTATTTCAAAGCCTGTTCAGAGAGTCAAATGACAAATGAAAAGTAGAGCTTTCACAATATCCATCTATTAAAAAAGAACAAGCTGGATTCAGAACAAACAGGGATTTTCACTATAACATTGATAACTGAAGGACAAATATCAGGAGGTTATTGAAGAAAGTGGAAGATAACAGTATAGTGGGAAAGGCTGTTAGTCTGTCTGTCTCAACGCATCATTGTCATCATACCTTGGCAACACACTTGGCATCACACTTGCCAACACACTTGACAAGACAGACCAGAATCGAGACTGGTATGCTAGTGGAGCTGTGTGAGGAGAAGGGAGTACAGTTTGTGGATATATGGCATATAGCCAGCCTGGTTGGCTGAGTGGTTAACATATCTACTCTCCAGCCAAAAGGCTGCAGGTTCGAATCCTGCCTTGGGAATGGATGTTTATGATTGTCTGTGGAAATACTAGTGGTGGTAGGCAGTAGATGGCATTGATGTAGTTGCGGTTAGTTGTAGTTGGTGGAGAGTTGTAGAGTAGGTGCCCTCCTTCGATGAGTCTTTGAACTCCCTGAAGGTGTTACATAATAAATAAATAAATAAATAAATATATATACATATATATATTTGGGGGAAGAATGGAATTATACAGAGATGACAGTTTGCATCTGAATGGCTTCTGAGTGAATGCATTGTGGAAATTGTTGCTAGATGGAAGTGCAGTGTGTGTGTGTGTGTGATGCAAGCAAGAGATCAGAAGAAATTGAAAGATGAAGAGAGAATGGGAATGCAAGAGAAACAGGGAAATGGGGGGGGGAGCCTGAGTGGACAGGGAAACATGACATAGGGAGAGTGGATGGATGTTGGAAATATTAATGAATGTATGTATGAGAAGATGATCAGCACAGAAATGGAATATATGGGAATATGAGTGGGATAGTTGAAACTGAGTAGATATGTGGGGTAAGGAGTGATAAAGGTGATTGGGCAAGAGAATCACAACAAATCACAACAAACAAGTGGCTTGGGTGGAACTGGTTATAAACCTAAAAGCAAACTGCTCTGTTTATTTACAAATGCCATTAGTACCAGAAATAAGGAAGATGAAATGGTTTCACTGATTGAGTTTATTCACCCCAAAATTGTTGGAATAAGTGAAACATGACTGAATGAAGATGATATCCTAACAGAAATAGAAATGGAAGGAAGAATAATCATAGAAAGGACAAGAGGGGAGGAGGAGTACTGCTGATGATAACAGGAGAATGAAATCCACATAAGGTAGACATGAAGGAGGGAAATATGAGGCGGTGTGGTGTGAAGCAGAGGTTGACAGAAAGACATAGTTAGTTGGATGTTGCTATAGGGTAGCAAATGTTTGTTGAGGATGGAGATGAAGAAATGTATTAACAATTTGGGTTAGCAAACATAGGAAGGATGATCATTATGGGCAATTTTACTTATAACAATATAGACTGGACTGAAGAGATAGCATTTGTGAATAAGGAAAACGAGTTTCTCGAGTTCTTGAGAGACAACTATCTCAGGCAGCATGTAAAGGAGGGCACGTGAGTATCAAGAGTTTTAGATCTGATCATTTCATCAGAGGATGTAATTATGAGTGGGTTTTCACGCTTTCCTCAAGTTGGTGAGTGATCATGAAGTGATCATCTGGGTTGCAGCTAGTCATATGCAGACCTCTGTTAGGAAAGGATATATGTGGAAATACAATGCTGGTGATTATGACAATCTTTGGAGACTGCTTGTAGCTATAGTATTCAGCGAGATGAGGAACTGAGCAATAAGGAAATAAATGCTGCTTGGGAACTGACAAAAAAAATACATAACAGCATCAGTGTGAATGTATTCTGAAAATCAAAAGGCTAAATAAGGTATGCGTAAAATGAACGAATGAGGGGTTAAGCATGAAATCTGGAAGAAGAAGGCACTTTAGATGCAGTATAAGATGAATGTACTGGAGTATAAAGAACAAGCCAGGAAAGTGACTCAGTAAGGACAATGAGCAACAAAAGGTATGAGCACAATGAGCAGAAATTAGCAAATCAGGAAAATGAAAATCCTGGAGAGTTTTTTTAGATATGTGGGAAGTAGAAGGAAGAATGATCATGGTAAGATTGTGTTAATGGATGCAAATTATTATTATTATTATTACGTAGCACCTCCAGGGAGTCGAAAGACTCATCAAGAGAGGGGCACTTACTCTACAACTCTCCATCTCCACCAATGCACCACCGCAACTACCATCATCTACACCAATGCCATCTACCGCCATTCGAATCCATACCCATAGCAGGATTCGAGCCCGCAGCCTTTTTGCTGGAGAGCAGGGATGCTAACCGCTCGGCCAACCAGGCCAAACGGTAGATTAGTAACTTCTGCAGTAAACATTGTTGTGGTATTCAGTGATCAATTTATAAGGGTGTTTCATCTTTGTCAGGATGAAATTATGAGAAAATTAAGTGTAGAAGACACTAGAGATGATGGCTTAATTGTGAGTGAGCATGTGGTATCTTCTTCTCTCTTCCATCATCTATGTAGATGATGATGATGAGACAGAATGAACTCTTTCCACTTCTGTCTGTCCCTGGAGAGTCCGAACAATTATGTCCAGTTTGGTGTCTCTTGTTGTGATTTAGTTTTCAAGCGCTTTTATTTTGTCTATCCATCTAATTCTGGGATGCCCTTTGGATCTTTTGCCTTCCATTGTTGTATTCAGGGCTTTAACTGGTAATCTTTCTGTTCCCACTCTGGTCATATGAAATTTTGTTTCATTGCAGTCTTCTTTCTTGGATTTTGTCTATTATTGTTATTTCTTGTTTTAGTCGTTTCCTTATGTCTTCGTTTCTTAGTCGATCCAGCAGAGATACTCCAAGTAATCTTCTTAGCCAACCCATTTCAGTAGTTAATAATTTTTTCTCTTTGGCTTTTTTGAGATTTCGGCATTCACTTCCATAGAGAAGTATTGGGAGGACCATTTTTGTTACTTGTTTAATGTCTCTTGACTTCCATATTTTATTTAGTCATCCAAAAGTCTGGGATGCATGGCTAATTTGTCTGTTTATATCTTTTGTAATTTTGCCATTGTACTCAATTATTCCTCCAAGGTAGGTGAAGTTTTCTACCTGTTCTAGATTCTTACCATCAATTTCAATTTTCAGACTGGTGTTTCTTTTACCTATTTGCATTTTTGTTTAATTTTTGTTTTGTCTATATTTAGGTTTAATCCAAATTTTATACATTCTTCCTTTATTTTATCAGAAATTCATCGTAGATCTTCTTCCTTATTTGCAAGTAAATACTTGCAAATAAGGAAGAAGTCTGCAAATTTTAAATTTGTTATATTTTACCCACATATTTTGATTCTGGAGTCTTCTTTGTTTAAGGCTTACTGGTTGCATCTTCCAGTGTAATGAACAGGTCTGGTAACAGCTTGCATCCCTGTCTTACTTCACTCTCTCTGTGTGTGGAACCAGTTGGTTAAGGTGTCCTCCACTTGTACTACACTTTCAGATTTCTCATATAGATTCTTTATTATTCTTATACATTTGTTAGGAATTCCAAATTCTTTCATAGTTTCCCATAATTCTCTTCTATGGACTGAATCAAATGCCTGACGAAAGTCAGGCATTTGATTCAGTCCATAGAAGAGAACTTTCATTCATTCATTGAATAAGTGAATTCAATTCATTCATCCAATGAATGAATTGATTCATTGATTGAATCAATTCATTCAATTCAATTCAATGAAATTTATATAGCAACTTTGGTTGTACTCTGGTTGTACTCCATTAGCTGTCTTAAGGTGAATAATTGATCAATTATGCTTCGTCCTGGTCTGATACTTGCTTGTTCTTCTCCTAATGCTAGTTCTATATATGGCCTAATTTGTTTTTGGAGTACTTTCATAAAACCTTACTTGGAATACTGAGGAGACTAATGCCTCAGTAATTACTGCATTCTGTTTTATCTCCTTTTTTGTATATAGGAGTTATAACTAATTTGGTCCAATCGCTAGGTATTGTTCCTATCCTGCGTTTAAGAATTCTGCATGTATCTGATCAATACCAGGTGCTTTCCTAGTTTTAAGTTTATCTATTCTGTGTGCTGTTGTTTCTTTGGTAAAGATATTTGTTTCCTCTTCCATTTCAGTGACTGGAATAATAATATCCTGAGAGCTATTTTTATTATATAAATCTTTTTGTTTTACTTTCAATTAGTTGTTCCTCTTTGTTTTTGATCATTAGTTGTCTGCATCTTACTATTTGTTTATATAATCCACAAAAGTTATTTTCTTTTGATAGCTTCTCTGCCATTTTGCATTTTTCTTCTAACCAGTTATTCTTCTCTCTTTTAATTTCTAATTTCTATGATTAATATATTATATTCATTTCTGTTATAATTCTGTTTTAATTTCATGCTTTTTCCTTTGGTCACTTAACTTTTTACTTAATTCAAGATCCAATCCTTTTTACTTTCTCTTTCTGTGTAACCTATTGTATTTTCTGTCGATTTTAATATTATTTCTTTTAATTTGCACCAATATTCTTCGAATGATGTTTTATATCTTGCTTTAATTATCCTAGGTGAGATAGGATTATAAGACAGTAGAGAGTTTTGAGCCTTGGGTTTTAATATAAGTGCTACTCCCTTTTGGTGTTTGTTGTCCTCCCTGCCTGGAGTTAAAATTTTGTACTGTCCATGGTGAAATTCTTTTTCCAGTCCATCTGTTTCACAGAGTCCAATCACTTCCCATCTGTAGTTGTCTAATTCATGTAGTAGTATTTCCAATGCTCCTTCCTGGTGGAAGGTTCTTACGTTCCATGTTCCTATGCTTTCCTATCTACTAGGTAATGTTTTGTTCCAATAACATATTTTTCACCTTCATTATCTTGGTTCCCGAATAGTGGGTGCGTGACCCTTGTTTGATCAGGTGATGGTCAAGCTGGCGTGCTTCTTTAGGTTGGTTTGAATTCATTCAGTTTCAATTGTTAAGTTTTGTCAAGTGTCAACCACTTGACTTGAATACCTTCACTTATTTTAGCTTGTGAGTTGACATAGTTTACTGGGTTGTGACCACTACCAGTTTACAGTAGCTTATTGCAGCCATAAGTGAGAGTTGGGCATCCAGTGAGAACCAATGCAGCTGAACCACAATTATGTGCAACCGTCCAAGTAGTTTTTCAATGGAATTTATATACTGACAAGTGCCTATGTGTTTTTAAATGACTTTGTCATTATACAATGAGTGACACTTTATATAGTTCAAAACTATATGGCTGATAACTGAAATGCCTGACTTTTACCACAATTAACTGAATGAGAAATAATCTTTTCAACATTTTGAAATAAAGCAACAGATAAGACACTAAAACTCATTCTTTCTATGGCATACAAGGATACAACCAGGCAAGAGAGGAAGCTTGGATACTTTTCTATGTTGTGATTTCAAACAATACTTTAAATGAGAGCTAAAACTTTCATCAGAGGTGAAGGTAGTGCCACCAGTAAAACAAATAATAGAAAACTTTTGTAATGCTAAAGTTTGCTTATGAAATGCAAATAGTTACCTATTTGCATTAAGAGGTTTAGCAATTTTCTGAGCATTGATATTTGTGTAATTTATAACATGAATTGTAATGATTTTGAGAATAAACTGGATGTCTTTTTGTGCTATTTCACTTCCATTGTTGTCTTTGCAAGGAGAGTTAACTTTATTCATAATGATCTAGTAGTTTTCATCTGACTTGGTTTTTCTTTTGATGTGGCTGGATTCCAAGGTGTTTGATAATACTAAGTAAATAACAAAGTGTGGGTTCGATTCCTGCCCATGACATGAGGAACCTACATCTGGTCTCTTTCAACTAAAGGTGAGTTAGCTGATCTCATATAGAGGTAGAGGGTTTTTTCATCCAGAAACTCGGGTTTTTCATCCCATAGAACAGGCAAACTGGCCCCATGAACACACATCTACAGACATAAGACACTCCTGGAATAAGGATTAACCAACCTATTCCATAGGATTTTAGTCTCGAGCACCTACACACTGAAGGTGGAGTCTATGTGTGAGGGTAAATCAGGATCAGGATAACAAAGGGAAAAAACTTTCAACAGAAATAACTTCCTCATATCCTTTCAGCACTCTTTTCTTGCTCGGCCAATTGTGCTGTAGCTCCCATTAATTCTAATGCCTCTTCAGTTTCTTCTGTAAACAATTTTTCAATTACTCAATTTATTGTGCCACCTGGAAACCATATTTTATGTACCCTATTATTCACTATACCTCAAATAACTGAAAGTGAATAATACTAATTATCCTTTGAAACCTGAAAACTAATACATTAACTAAATAATACAACATTAAAACACTACTCTCTGAGCATTTTAAACATCACCATATCTTCAAAAACTAGAACTGAGTTTCTATTGAACTTAAACTGAATGTGAATTGTTTTTTGTTTTTAATGTTTAATTCATGTTTGTAAAAGATAGGTTACCTTTGAAAATAATGAGAGATGTCGCTGTAGTTTATCCATCTCAACAGACATGTTTCGTTTCAATTGTTCTTTCTCAGCTTCCACTTGCTCTCGTGCCTGTAAATAATCCAAAATTTTTAGTTTTGTCTTTGGCAGATAAGATTTTGAACTAATAATTTATATCATAATAAGGGCTATTCTAAATGTAATGCCTGCTGTCTGCATGCACACAGCATTTGGAGTATGATTAGTTAGCCTTGAAACATGTCTGGTCTTTTTATGTTCATTCATCCCTCTATGACAGTTCAGTGGTGTGCAATGACAAGTTAAAGCATGTAAAATAACATGTAAAATAAGCATGTAAAATAACACTATTAAATTTTTGAAGCAGAAAAATGTAAATGCTACTAAAATTCACTGATGATTATTATTAGCAAAAGACCTCCATGAAGTCAAAAGACTCATTGCAGGTAGCACACACACTGTTACACATAATGTCCATCAAACTGTACTTTTAACTCATTCAAAGTATCTCTGCATTCACCACAATGTCAGGCAATACATTCCGCTCACTAATCACTCTCTATGCAAAGAACTTGCTCCTTATGCCCCTGCTTACAACCTCTTTAAACAGCCTCTAGGGATGGCCCCTTGTTTTACAAGATTCTCCCATTCTATGAAAAATTTCTTCAACATTAACCCAGTAACAACCCTCAATCATATTCACTCTTTCTCCTAATCACACAACTTTGCAAACTGCATTCTTTCAATCTCTCTTCATATCATACATCTCAAAAATCAGTTACCATTTTAGTCAGTTTTCTCTGGACCCTTTTCAACATATCCTTATCACCACGAATATCACAAGACCAAATCTGTGCACAATAATCCATACTAGGGCTGATCAAGGCCTTATACAATAAAAACGCTAAGTTTATACAATATAAGTTATACAATAAGAACCTCTTTATTTCTACAATCCTCCGTATCGTTGCCATAATTTGATGTGACATCATAACAACTTATGTAACGTGACCTCTGAACTTCTGCTCCTTGTCCACAACCACTCCAAGGTGTCCTATCTCCTCAACGTCCAGCATTATTTCAAAGATGAATACAGAAAGATGAATATATGGATGCTTGGGCAAGCGATCATGTCTCCTATAAGGTCCGTGCTAGGGAAAATCGAAAATGCTGGCAAGTGTATTCCTGTAAGCTCTCCAGTCAAATTTTGTACAAAACTTTCATAGTTTCTGCATTCAGCTTTGAAATAATACTGGATTTAATATCTACTTGATTTATATAATTTTGCATCACTGAAATGAAGCCTTTTGGCTCTTTATTTTAGTAAATACTTTATGCACCGACCGAGAGTTCACTTACGAAAAATACACCTCTCCGACACTTAGAGTTCCTTAGTACTGAACGAGAGTTTTTGTTCTCTTAAGGTTTCTGCCTGGTCTCTGAGGAGAACCAACCAGTTCAAAACAGCCGTCAGGCCAGTGAAACCTATCAAAATGGACCAATGAATTTCATCACCCAGTGTGAGACTGATGTCCCATTTGTTGGAGGTCTGAAGTGGCTTGAAATCTCATGTTAGTTCTCTAGAGCAGGGTTCCAGATTATGTAATAAAAAAACTTTTAAAAAATTCTTCGTCCACCTAATATACTGTATTACAAGTTTAAAACCTTTTGTGACTGGGAATTACATAAAAAAAAATGCCAGAGTTATGTTTGAAAAACTTCACAAGGAATATATTATTATTAGACACCTCCAGGGAGTCCAAAGATTCACTGAGGGAGGGCACCTGCTCTACAACTCTGTCTCCACCACTCAATCCACCAACTGACTGCAACTACTCCAATGCCATCTACTGCCGACCACCACCACTAGTATTTCCAAAGACAATCACAAGCATCCATGCCCACAGTGGTATTCGAACCCACACCCTTTTGGTTGGAGAGCAGATACACTAACCACTTGGCCAGCCAGGCTGGCATATCATTATTATTATTATTATTATTATTATTATTATTATTATTATTATATACAACGAACAAATAAAATAATATAAGAAAAATGGAATTTTAGCACTGGCAAGTAAGTTTTTCTTTCCTTCTGGGAACTCAATATTTTAAACCTTGCAATTAAAAAAAATTACCATAAATCTTACACTATTTCAGATAATAATACCATTTAAGTTTAGGAACCCAAGACTTCACCATTGTCAGAAGATGTCAGTTATCTGGTTGAATAAACTAGATAGATGTTTGGTTTGATTGAATAAGCTAGATAGATGGGCAAATGAATGGGGGTCTCAGTTTATGGCAGAAAAATGTAAGGTTTTGAGGTTTGGGACACATCGATGGGACGCTGCATACTCTATGGGAGGAGTTAAACTGGAGGAAGTAGGGGAGACAAGAGATCTGGGGTTGATGATAGATAGAAACCTGAAATTTAGGGGACATATTGCAAAGGTAGTGAAGGTAACACAGAGGATTGTGCAATAATGAGAAGGACACTGACCTGCAGAGATAAAAAGTTTATCATTCAGTTGTATAAGACTCTGATCAGACCACATTTAGACTACTGTTCTCACATCTGGTCCCCAGGATTTGAAAGGGATAAATTAACTGTGGAAAGGGTACAGAGGTAGATAACAAAGATGGTTTCAGGACTGTACAATGTTAGTTATGAGGATCAGCTGAGGGAGTGTGGACTGCAGAGTTTGGTGGATAGAAGAAGGAGAGGTGATATGATTGAGACTTTTAAACTGTTGAGAGGTGGTTACAGGGTTGACACTGGGGAGTTCTTCTGTTTGGTTGAACAGCAGGAAGGAGTGATGATAAGGGGCCATCTCTGGAAGTTACGAAAGGAAACTGTGAGAAAGAGGGTAAGGAGTGGTTTCTTTGCATAAAGGGTGGTTGAACCATGGAATGCATTGCCTGATAGCGTGGTGAGAGCGAGAACGGTCAATGCATAAGGAGTGGTATGATAGACTCTGTGTTTCCTAGGAGGGACCTCTCTCGATGAGTCTTGATAGACTTGTGTTTCTTAGAAAGGGCCTTCCACGATGAGTCTTTTGACTCCATGGAGGCCTGAATAATAATAATAATAATAATAATAATAATAATCTTCCCATCTCTGGTTTCTAAACATGGAACTTTTTTTTCAAGTCATTTCAAATAACTCCAATAAAGAGGATAGTGGTCTTGCACTGGACTATGAAATTCATCTTCCACCTAAAAACCACTCGCAAACATCAGAATTCAAAGCCACAACCTACTGGTTGAAGAGTGAAAGCAGTATACACTCAGCCAATAAGGCTAGGCTACCCATTGTATTTTAAATAGATTTCAATGTTTGATGATTCTGGTTAAGATAACGATGCACTTTATGTTTACTTTTTCCAAGGAAAATTATATTTTTTTTATTAGAAATGAGTTATCTTAATACATTTACATGATGACAAAATGCCTCCCATAAGCAACTTAGTCATTAATTGTCAAATGAAACAAGCAATTAACTTAATATGAAGATTCAGTGTTTTTGAAGGATATAATAATAATAATATTATCAAGTTAAATATGAGAGTATTATTATTATTATTATATAGAAACTTCCAGGGAGTCCAAGGACTAAATATTATAAGTATACTTAACTTAAATTACCTCTTCGTAAACACATATGCATAGACGATGCACTTGTCACTTGTCACAGTAACTTCCACATACTCACAGTCCAGTAAAAGAAAAATCAGGTCATCACCGAACACACTCTTACTTGGCTTCCAGAGACAAACCCTTACTCTCATATGCTGGAAGATTTCACCTACTTTCTACAGTAACATCCACTCACTCAGAGTCCAATAAGAGAAAAATAGTTCTGACCAAACACACAGTTATTCAGCTTCCCTTATTCTCTCATACTTAACTTGTATTATGCTGTAGGATACCTTCATCCAAACTTACAAAATCCATTTACCAGTGTCTATGTCTCAAGCATTGCACCTCTCTCACTTTTTTGCTAGGATTTCTAATGCAAAATCTCTCCTCATTCCACAGTTTTAATATCATCTAAGTTACTTCTCTCTCTCTCTCTCGCTCTGCTATTTTACTCATCCAATCAGAATCCTGAAAACAGACCTGAGCCTTGTAGTTAACAAATGTAGTCATATCAAGGCCATGAGAAGAGGCATAATAATTTCCTTATTTTTACAAAGCAGAGTCCTTCTTGGCATCATAGTTGTCCTCAATGTCATTTTAAAATCCATTGCAATTTTGCAACTTTGAAACCCTGCAACCTTTATTTGGGCCAAGTGTAAAATAAGATTACCATTAAAATGCATTATGGGATACCAAGGCAATTTAATATGAAGTCATTTGCCTCCATATACAAGTAGAATGTAAATTTCGGATTAAATATTTGAAGTGGGTGGAACGTTGAAGATGAAATATTGCCAATAAGAGGTGGGGGGTATAGAAATAACTAACTGTTTGGCTGCTGTAAAGGAAGTGTGTCAGTAGCATCAAATATGGGGTGGGAGAGTTATTGGGTTTATGAAATTTAGGTAAACCATATCTGGATTGGGGGACTAAAAGGTTTGAGTTTTTTTTACTATTCCAAGGAAGCCAAAATGTGACAATTTCAAGGTCTTTTTAACGTTTTTTTCTGGGAATTATTATTATTATTATTATCTGATCAGGGTCAAGGACTCATCAAGGGAGACTATAAATCACCCAAATGAGCTGTCATACCTTCTTTTAAATTCATTTACACAAGATGCACTCACTACCACTAAAGGCAAGCTATTCCACTCATTCACTGCTCTGTGACAGAAAAAACCTAGCTTTTACCCCTTTCTTGACTGTGAACAAACGTAACTTCAGTGGATGCCTCCCCTGTGTTCTTTCTCTCCACCTTCCATATAATGAAAAATTTCATCAGATGATATCCTATAACAGCCATTCAAAAGTTTATAGACCACTACCATATCACCCCTCTTTCTCCTGCTAACCAGAGTCTGTAATCCACATGCTCGCAATCCGTCCTCATAATTTAAATCCCATAATCCCAATTTGTAACTTTGCAACCTTGCAATTCTCTTCCGAGTTGTGTATGAAACTTTTTTATGATTTTTATTATTATTATTCAGGCCTCCATGGAGTCAAAAGACTCATCGTGGGAGGTCCTTCCTAAGAACATAAAGTCTGTCAAGAATCATCGAGTAACTTCAAACGTAAGAAACACAACGTCTATCATACCACTCCTTAAACTCATTGACCGTTCTTGCTCTCATTACTCCATCAGGCAATGCATTCCACGGTTCAACCACCCTCCGTGCAAAGAAACCACTCCTCACCCTCTTGCTCACAGTTTCCTTTGTAACTTCCAGCAATGGCCTCTTGTCATCACTCCTTCCCGCTGTTCAACCAAGCGAAAGAACTCCCCAGTGTCAACCCTGTAACCACCTCTCAACAGTTTAAAAGTCTCAATCATATCACCTCTCATTCTTCTATCCACCAAATTCTGCAGTCCACATTTCCTCAGCCGATCTTTTAACTTCAAATTCCTATCCACCATTACGCCAAGATTCCTAGCCTCATCAGTTTTTTGTTGCATAACCCTACTAATATAATATACTGCTGGAAATCTCATCATCATTATTATTATTATATATCGATGAGTCTTTATAGACTTTGTGTTTCTTAGAAAGGACCTCCCACAATGAGTCTTTTGACTCCATGGAGGCCTGAATAATAATAATAATAATAATAATAATATTATTATTTTTTTATTATTATTATAATATTATTATATTATTATATAATTATTATTATTATTATATAATATATAATAATAATAATTTTTTTATAGTTTATTATCTCTCAAATAATTACATGAATATACTAATATTTAGGCAACAATGCATCTTTTTCTTGCAAAATGGTTCAGTAAGAATTATAATTACTCTTAATATCATTATCATTTGCAGAATTTTTCATTGCCACAAGAGTAAAAAGTGTGTATTATTACCATTAATAATAATCATAGTAATCGTGTTTATTATTAATGACTCACAAGTTAAACAATATTACTTATGTTGCAGTTTACATAATGATAATTTTTTTAAATTTAAATTGTAAATTAAATATATAATTTTAAACTTAAATATATAACTGAAGTATTACTATCACATTTTCTGTTTACTATTAGAATTCATTACAGAATGTTAAGTGAATAATGTTAGATAAATACTACTACTGGGATGTAACTCAACTGCACCCTCGAAGCTTTGTAATTAGCTTATAATAATAATAATGATAGTATTATTATTATTATTTTTATTATTATAATATTATTATATAATTATTATTATATATTTATATAATAATAATTATTATTATAATTATATAATTATATATATAATATATATAATTATATTATTATTATTATCACTTTTCAAAAGTCTATCATCACTTTTCAAAAGTCTATCATCACTTTTCAAAAGTCTATCACCCAAGTGAGGATATCTCTGTACCTGTAGCAATAACTAATGTGAGAATTGAAGCTAAGAAATCAGAGGTATTTAATATATTGCAAAATTTAAATGCAAACACTGCTGTAGGTTTAGATGGAATATCAGCTCGGGTGTTGCGGAATGTGCAAAGGAAATGTCAACTCCTCTTACTTGGATATTTAACTTAAGTTTGAACTCTGGTATGGTCCTTAGGGAGTGGAAGTTAAGCAAAGTAGTTTCTTTGCATAAGGGTGGCTCTAAAACTGCAGTAGTTAATTACAGACCAATCACCATCTCAGGAGTAGTGGTAAAAGTATTGGTAAAGTTGGTTAAAGACAAAATTTAAGAATGGGTGGATCAGAATATGATACTCTATAGAGGCCAACATGGTTTTGTTAAAGGTAGATCCTGCCTTAGCAATCTATTAACTTTTCATAATAGAATGACATCTGTGTTGGACAAAGGAACTGGCTACACAGTGGTACTTCTGGATTTTGCTAAGGCTTTTGACAGGATACCTCATGAAACACTGTTATGCAAATTGGAGCAGATGGGAATGGATACTAAATTGGTGATATGGATAGGAGAATGGCTCAGGGAGAGAAGGTGATGTATGGAGGAGCCAAGTCCAGGATGAGGCAGGTGACCAGTGGTGTGCCTCAGGGCTCTGTGCTTGGGCCATTGTTGTTTAATTTGTATATAAATGATATAGGAAATGGCTTAAAGGGAGATATTCAGTTGTTTGCTGATGATGCAAAGTTTGGTAGCGCAATAAAAAATCAAGCTGATGTTGAAAGTTTGCAGAATGATTTAATTTAATTTAAGCTGCTAAAATGGGCAAAAGATAATGGATGTCAGTTCAATGTGGAAAAGTGTAAAGGTATGCATTTTGGAATTAAAAGATTACCAGCTGTGTACTACATTAATGGAAACAGTACTCCAAGAGATTGATGAGGCTAGAGACTTAGGGGTGTTGGTGGATAGGGAGATGAAGTTTAGGGGACACATTGCTAATGTGTCCAAGATTGCACATAGAATTACTTGGTTGTTGAGGACCACACTGACATCCAGAGATAAAGAGGTTATTATTCCCCTTTATAAAACATTGAAACTTCCACATTTGGATTACTGTGCTCAGGTCTGGTCACCTGGATTCCTTGGAGATGAGGAGACTGTGGAGAGGGTTCAGAGAAGAGTGACTAAGTTGGTGAGTGATGTAAAAAATGCTCCCTACATTGACAGATTGAGAACTTGTGGATTGCGGAGGTTGGTTGATAGGCGGAGAAGAGGGGATATGATAAAAACATTTAAATTACTGAAAGGTTTTTATAGGATTGATGCAGGGGAAATGTTTCAGTTGTGTGATAGTGATGGAAGAACAAGAGGTCATCCCTGGAAATTAAAGAAGAGTGTGGTTAACAAGGGTGTGAGAACAAGGTTTTTTGCCTGGAGGGTGGTGAATGAGTGGAATTCATTGCCTGACTTAGTTGTGGGCTCTTCATCTGTAAATGAATTCAAGAAGCGATATGACAGATATTGTTTTGCTAGTTTGGGTCTCCCACGATGAGTCTACTGACTCCATGGAGATACCCATAATAATAATAATAATTATTATTATTATTATTACATGGCACCTCCAGGGAGTCCAAAGACTCATTGAGGGAGGGCACCTACTCTACAATTTTCTGTCTCCACTAACTACAACGAACCACCATCTACACCAATGCCATCTATCGCCAAACACCACCACTAATATTTTTACAGACAATCACAAACATCCATGCCCACAGCAGGATTCGAACCTGCAGCCTCTTGACTGGAGAGCAGACAAGCTAACCACTCAGCCAGCCAGGCTGGCCATATCTGGCAGAATCTGGCAGGCTGGCTAAATCATACCAAAGTCGATAACTTTACACTTATTAACATTAAACTGATAGCCATTTTCTTTTGCCCAAATTTATTCAATTTGCATTGGAGTTCCTTGTGGTACCCTATCAATGGCTTTGCACAACCCAGCAGTATCATCATGTAGCCATTTCCTTTATCTAACTTAGCAGTCACTCTATTATAAAAAGTTAGTAAATTACTAAGCCATGACCAACCTTCTCATATAAAGCCATGCTGCTCCTCAGTATTATATTCTTATCCACCTAATCCTGAATTTACTCTCTGACCAACTTTCCCAGTACTTTTACCATCACTCCTGAGATACTGATGGGTCTATAATTTGCCAACACAGTCTTAGAGACTCCTTTATGCAAAGGAATTATTTTCCCTTCCTTCTAAATCTCCTGGAACTTTGTCAGAGCTGAGACTTAAACAACTTAGAGGCATTGCCAGTTCTCTTGCAAATTCTCTTAAAATGCAAGCTGATTTACATCTAATTCTATAGCCATTTTCATCGAGATTCTGCATATCCCAGGCAGTGGCGCACCCAGAGGGGGAGGTCAAGGGGCCCCTGGCACCCCCAAAGAAGAAAGAAAAAAATACTAAACATTTTCCAAAAATCTTTTCCTAATTAAAATTCATTTTTTTATTTATGTTGCGTCGTGTCTTCTATTTCTATACTACTATGAATTAGTGGTCACATAAGGTGAAAATACCCTACAGCTCTCGGGAATCACAGCTGCTGTGAACACAAGGTGAACAAAGTAGTGCTTCAGCAGACTGAGTGCTGCTTCGTTTGCCCGAGCCAGGCCAGAGGAAATCACGGATAGGATATACATGTATTGGCGATAATTGCAGATGCTCAGTCATAGATCATATGCAATGCGTAGTATGTATTCTTAAATCGTCTACTCAACTTGCCCCCCCCCCCCCCCCCCCCCCCCAAGATTAAATCCTGAGTGTGCCACTGATCCCAATGCACCACCAATTCATCAATCTCTATTACAGAAATATTCTCCACTGGATGACATATTCCTACAAAGCGGTCAGTCTGAACAATTTCATCTGCTTCTGTCCATGGCCATTCTTCCTTTTATGAAATGAAATGAAAGAACATATGACACATAAAAATGACACATATGAAATGAAAGAACTATGGGATTTCCTTTGTCTGGAAAGAATTCCTCCTCATAATCTGATTTTGCTTCCTTATCATGCTGGTCACTTCCTCCTTATATACACTCCATATTCTTTTTTTTTTGCAGCTCATGGTTAATAATACTACTCAAATTAATGGGGTCACTAGTATTGAGGAACAAATATTTCTTAACTACTTCCCTTGCATTACCAACCTCTATTCCTTCAAATTCTTTTATCTATTGTACTGCTTCAAGCTTATAAGTCTATTATAGTTCACCTGCCTTATAATCCCACATAAATTCCTTCTTCCTTAATGCTTCTGCACTCCTATTCATTCTCCAAATCAGGACTACATGATCACTCTCACCAACTGAGGAGATATGACATTTCAATCACAATCAGATCCTCTGATACTATGACCAAGTCTAAAACTTTTGATCCCTATGTTCTCTCTACCACATGCTTCCTATGATACTTGTCACTCAAAAATTCCAAAAATTCATTTCACTTATGTGTTTGCTATTTCCATTACCTAATTTATACTGCTATAGTTAATGTCCTCCCATAATGATTGTCCTTTTGCACTTGCCTGACTAATGTAACTAAAACATTTTCTGCTCATCACCATCTATATTCTCTGGTCTATAGCAACATCCTACTAAATATCCCATCCTGTTCATCTCACATAATCACTTTTATTAGATGAACAGTGCTCATCTAATAATCTCACACCATATACTCTCAAAGCCATTTCCTTTTGTACCATTTACCATTTTCATTTCCCTTTTCCATTTGTATCCTAAGAGGACACAATTCATCGCTTATCCTAAGTAATGTTCCACCAAAATATGTTATGCCCTTCAATTTTTATCTATATCATCTGTCAATAAAATTTCGATATTTCCATAACTATTATTACTCTCCACTGACTCCACTTGGCTTTGCAATATAGCATGTGCTCTCACATCGTCCAAGCTGCCATTCAGAAATTCCACCTTGACCTCTCTAGTTATTCTGCCCTAATGGACTCACTTGGCAAGAAGGATGTAGAAACTCCACATGCCTACATCCTTCTATATTCAAATACAACTCTTCCATACAGACCCTTTCCATCATCAAATGCACTCCAAGCATCTGCATATATCAGATCTAGAACAGATTGGTAGAATAGATAAGAGTAGCAATTTTCCAGCAGGGATTAAAAGCTGTGTAGAGGTTGTACTTTTTTAAAGGCCTCACTATTTTTTCCAATGTGCACCAGATATAGGGAATGGTGATGGCATTTCTGAAGGGATGGGAGAAGAATTGATTATTTTTTTAATTCTGTAAGCACTGTAGCCATTGGACAGGAAGGTGTGTTTTACAGGAAAACCTCACTTAACGTGATTAATTAATCCATCAATTAATGTGTGCTAAGTGAAACTGCTTTAAGCAAATACAATAAACAATAAGAATAATTATAATTCATCCATCAGTTAGCGTAAATTTGGAAAAAAATTTACAGTAGTCGTGATATTGTATATTTTGGTTATCGAGAAGACTGGGTCAAAACCGAATGCGTAACGGTGGAAGACAAGATGAAGGATAAGTTTTCATTATTTAGTTATTTCATTTTATTTATTTATATCTAGTGTACTTAAATGTTCTATTTGTAATTGTTTGTACTTTTTCTTATAGTTACTTATTAGCATTTATTTTTTGACACTATTTTGAATAATAGTGGCAGTGGCAGTTAAAATTGCAAATGGCGAATTGCCAAGTCCCCCGCCATTTCAGGACTCCACTTTGCACGATATCATACGGGATTTTGTAGCATGCGGGACTTGTGGAATGTATGCGTCCCGCGATTGTATATGTGGCAGGAGAGAGAGAGAAGGGGGAAAACGTATGTGCGCAAAATGCAGGCAATGGGAGGAACTTGGTGATTTAGAAATGACCATAACTGACCTTGTTGAGACTATAACTGACCTCATCGAGTCAGAGACGGGAGATTTTCCACCACGTAGAGAGATGACTGGTATGATAGAAGGTGAGAGAAGTAACAACAAAATAAGAGTGGGGAGTATGGAAAGGTTGGATGATATTCAGAAGTTTTAGGAGATAGTCTCAATTGGGAGGATGAATGGCAAACATGAGTGGCAGACTTACAGAGAGAGATAGATGAGCTGAAAGAGCAGGTGAAATGTCTGGGGAACGAGATGAGAAGTGTGAAAGATGAGATTAGGCGGATGGAAGAGACGTATGCAAGGTGAATCAGAGGAGGACTGAGAGAGAGTTATGGGAATGAGAGAAGAGGAGAGAATAGGAACAATAGAGGAAAGGAAACAAGAGAGTTATGGGAATGGTAGAAAAGAGAGAATAGAAACAGTATAAGAGTGGGAATGAGAAAGAGAGTTATGGGAGTGATAGAAGAGGAGAGATTGGGAACAGTAGAAGAGAGGGAGAGAGAGTTGTATGAATGATAGAAGAGGTGAGAATAGGATAAGTGGAAGAGAGGGAATGAGAGAGAGTTGTATGAATGATAGAAGAGGTGAGAATAGGATAAGTGGAAGAGAGGGAATGAGTGTCAGATATAGAAATGATAGAAGAGGAAAGAATGGAAACAGCAGGAGAGAGGGAATGAGAGGAATGCAAGGGAGCACAGGACTAGGGATAGAGTGATGTCAGGAAGGCAGGTAAGTAGGGGAGCACAGAGAGAAACTGTTACAGGAGAGAGAGTGAGGGATGCATGTGAGCAATTGAGGAATAGGGTGGTAAGAGGTGCAATGTATGGGGACTCGATGATTCGTGGTGTTCAAGATAGGATGCGTGAGGAGTGTTTGCCAGGAGGAAAGATAGAACGTGTGGCTTTGGCAGTTAAGAGAGGTGAAAGCATGGATGAGATGATTGCGATGGTGGGAACAAATGACTTGAGTGGTGGTGTAAATAGGGCAGCGAGAGATATGAAATTCTTGCTTGAGGTGGTACGAAAGAAGACACAGAGAGGAAAGATAGTGTGTGTGTTGCCTAGGTATGATAATGACGAGCTGAGCAGAAGAGCAGTGATATTGAATGGCATAATAGTGAGAATGTGTCAGAAGAGAAGGGTGGAATATGTGGATGCTTGGAGTACGTTTGAGGGCAGAGAAGAATTGTAGGAAATGCAAGAGACTGCTTGCATTTGAATGAGGAAGGACGTAGGCATCTGGAGAGATTGCTGTTCTGAACGAGTCAGTGTGTCCCAGTAGGGATGGTAGCAGGGGTGGCCTCTTGTGGGAATGGGTACTTGGGAGAAGGGGGACGACATCAGGTAACGTTGAGCACAGTGGAGTCTAGAGGGGATAATGCTGGGTATAGAAACAATGGCATATTTATGCTTTATACTAATGCCAGGAGTATTCGGAATAAGGGAGAGGAATTGGTGGCACTGATAGCATTGGCCTGGCCAAAGATTATTGGGATCACCGAGAGGTGGTTGACAGAAGAGGATATAATAACAGGAATGGAAGTAGCTGGGTACAGCATTTTTTGGCAGGATAGGAAGGGAAAGCGTGGTGATGGAGTACTGCTTATGATAAGTGATGACCTATGCCCTCTAAGAGTGGAGGCTTTGGAAAGCTGTGACACTAATGATTTTGAAAGCATATGGTGTGAGGTGGAGGTGGCAAGACAGGATACTTAGTGGAGTGTTGCTACAGACCAAGGAGCACAGAGGGTGGGGACCACGAGATGTTGAGACAGTTGAGCGTTGCAAGTGCAAAAAGAATGATTGTTATGGGAGATTTTAACTACAGCAGTATAAATTGGGGAGAGGAAGATGCATGTAGCAATAAGGGAATGGAATTTCTAGAATTCTTGAGGGACAAATGTCTTAGGCAACATGTAACAAAGGGAGCAAGAGGTTCAAGAGTTTTGGATTTGGTTATAGCATCAGAAGAGTTGATAATAACTGAGATGACATCTCTCCCACCAGTTGGAGAGAGTGACCATGTGGTTTTGACTTGGAAAATGAATAGACATGCAGGAGTATCAAAGAGATGGGAACGTATGTGGAATTATAAAGCAGGTGATTATAATAGTTTTAGACGTCAACTTAGTGAAGTTTCGTGGAGGGAGGAATTGGAAGCCCGGGATATCATTAGTGCTTGGGAAATTGTGAAGGAATATTTGTTAGCAGCAATGGTAAGCTGTATTCCACAAGTGAAGAAGAGGACACAATTTGGAGTAAAGTGGATGACAAACAATATTAAACAGGAATTGCATGCAAAAAAGAGGCTGTGGAAGAGATATAAGGAGACAGGTGAAGAGAAGATGCATGAAGAATATAAGACACAGGTTAGAAGAGTGACTAGTGTGGTAAGGAAAGCAAATCTGGAATATGAGAGGAGATTGGCCCTAAGATCCAAAGAAAATCCTAAGGAATTTTTTAGCTATGTGGCCAGTAGGAGGAAAAATGACTGTGGAAAAATGATATTGTGGGATAAAAATGGGAATAGAGTGACTGATGCAGAGGACATAGTGGAATTGTTTAATGAACACTTTATTGGAGTATTTCATCCTGGAGGAATCAATTTTAATACTGGAGGGATAGGGCAGGTTTGAGGTTTAGAGGCACAGGAGGCAAGTGTGTTCCACATACTGAGTACTCTGGATGTTAGTGAAGTGGTGGGACTGCATGGTATTTCACCACGAGTTTTGAGAGAATGTGCTAAGGAACTGACAGTGCCTTTGACCTGTCTTTTCAATGAAAGTCTGGCTGTGGGAAAGGTGCCCATGGAATGGAAGGAAGGTAACATAGTGCCATTGCATAAGGGCGGTAGCAGACTAGAAGTGTCTAATTATAGGCCAGTTTGTGTGTCATCAATAATTAGTAAGATCTTGGAGAAAGTAGTGAGGGACCGTATACAGCATTGGGCAGATGAGGGCAATGTTATCTGTGAGAGTCAACATGGATTTGTGAAGGGGCACTCTTGTTTTAGCAATATGCTAGCCTGATCACTTGGGTAGTACAACACCAGGGCAACTCCATGCAAAAGTGGAGCAAGCTCCGTTACTAACTTTAATATTCTCTCATAATGTAAAACCCAGAGATGTGTGTATATATATATATATATATATAGGAGCTTAGGAGCCTCTTAGGAGCTGGGTTTTACATTATGAGAGAATATTAAAGTTAGTGACGGAGCTTGCTCCACCTTTGCATGGAGTTGCCCTGGTGTTGTACTACCCAAGTAATCATTTACACTTGGGCTCGCTGATAGTTTTTTCGGCATGAAACTCTATGGATTTCGATCCGAGTTTCGTACCCAGCTATAAAAACATAAAGGGATTTACCATCCCCCCTTTCTATTAACATATTCGCCAATATGCTAGCCTTTTATGATAAAGTTACAAGAGCATTAGATGAGGAAAGGGCATATACTGCCATTTTCCTAGACTTAGCAAAGGCATTTGACAGGGTGCCACATGATAAGCTGATATTCAAGTTGCAGCACATGGATCTGGATGTCAGATTGGTTAATTGGATTCAAGACTGGCTGTCTGATAGGTATCAGAGTTGTGTATGGTGGAGCAGTATCAAAGAGGCAGAAGGTTACAAGTGGTGTTCAACAGGGTTCGGTGCTGGGACCTATACTGTTTAACCTTTATATCAATGACATTGTCCGTGGATTGCAAGGGGATATTCAGTTGTTTGCGGATGATGCGAAGCTGGGAAGGGTTATTAGTAATAGTGCAGATGTGGTAGCCCTGCAAGAGGATTTAAATAAGCTAGACAGATGGACAAATGAATGGGGGTATCAGTTTAAGGCAGCAAAATGTATGGTCTTGAGGTTTGGGACACATCGATGGGATGCTGCATACTCTATGGGAGGAGTTAAACTGGAGGAAGTAGGGGAGACAAGAGATCTGGGGTCGATGATTGATAGAGAACTGAAATTTTGGGGACATATTGCAAATGTAGTGAAGGTAACACAGAGGATTGCTGCAATAACGAGAAGGACACTGACCTGCAGAGATAAAATGGTTATCATTCAGTTGTATAAGACTCTGATCAGACCACACTGAGACTATTGTTCTCAGATCTGGTCCCCAGGATTTGAAGGGGATAAATTAACTGTGGAAAGGGTACAAATTCAGATAACAAAGATGGTGTCAGGACTGTACAATGTTAGTTATGAGGATCGGCTGAGAGAGTGTGGACTGCAGAGTTTGGTGGATAGAAGAAGGAGAGGCGATATGATAGAGACTTTTAACTGTTGAGAGGTGGTTACAGGGGGGTTGACACTGGAGAGTTCCTTCGCTTGGTTGAACAGTGGGAAGGAGTCATGACAAGGGGCTATCTCTGGAAGTTACGAAAGGAAACTGTGAGAAAGAGGATGAGGAGTGGTTTCTTTGCATGGAGGGTGGTTGAAACATAGAATGCATTACCTGATGGAGTTGTGAGATCGAGAATGGTCAATGCATTTAAGGAGTGGTATGATAGACTTTGTGTTTCCTAGGAGGGACCTCCCTCAATGAGTCTTCATAGACTTGTGTTTCTTAGAAAGAACCTCCCACGATGAGTCTTTTGACTCCATGGAGGCCTGAATAATAATAATAATAATAATAATAATAATAATGGTATAAGCTATATTAGAGGATAAAATTATCAAAGTTAATAAAAATCCATTGCTCAAATTTTTATTTAATGTGTAAACATTTGATTGAGCCACTTTTTTTTACAAAAAAATTAAGTAAAGATGATTGAATTGTGCTCGAATTTTTCATCTTATCATGCAATTTGTGATAGCTGGTGATTGCTTTATCAAGATTTCAGCGGACTTTGAAGCTTCGTTCCATATCACGATCAGCATCAAACAAAATTTCCTTAGCATACTCAATATGATTGAAAACTAGCTCAAGTTCTTCAAGTTCTCAGTTAGCTTCTTAGTCATAACATTCTCTTCTTTTTTGCACTCCTTATCTTTTTCTTCTTCATATGCACGCTGTTATACCGGTTGAAGAAGATCATTCGCACTTAAATCTACTGAATGGGAATCGAGCAAGTTTCTCACATCTTCATTATCCAGTTCATTACATCCAAGTTCTTTTCCAGTTGTGCTGATTTCTTCAATAATGTTAGATCTTGGATTTTGTGTATGATAAACTAACATAGGCTTTAGTTTAAAGTCACCTTCTGCATTGCCTCCTAATAAAAGTGTAAGACGATCTTTAGATACTTTGTATCCTGGTTGAGATGCTTCAGTTTTAGCTAGGAAAATGTTTGTTGGCATACGATTCCAAAAGAGACCAATTTCGTCGACGTTGAATATTTGCCAATTGTCATAATCAACCTCCTGAATTATCCTTTACAATTCTTCAGAAAACTTGCATACAGAATCTTTATCAGCATATCAGCTGTTCATTTTTTAAAAAGTCAAACCATCCTAAATGCGCAGTAGAGCTTTCACATTCCTCTTGAAATTTGGTCTCTTTCAATGAGGTAAAAAATATTGAGAGCTTTTGCCTGAATATTCTGTGTATTAAGAGGTATTGTTTTTCGGTTATAATCCTCAATCCAGAGGGATAGAAGATGCTCCATCTCTATCATTAAATGGCTTTTATTTTGGGTAATCTGCATGCTTAAAGAAGCATCAGCAAGTTTTCCTTGTTCTTTGTATTCTTTGCTCTTATTTATTATAGTCAAAACTGTGCACACGCTGCATCCCAGATCTCACACAATCGTTGTATTACTAGCGCAATTTCATGTCTCTTAATGACTTTGCTTTTCTGCTTGATGCAGATTGGTGACAAAAAATTTTGCATAACGTAAAATAAACTGCATTAACTGATTAATCACTTACTTAAAGCAGGAAATAGTATCATTTCACTCAGTGGTGCTAACTGATTGTCACACATATCGAATTTGCGTCAAGCGAGGTTTTCCTTTATATAGTTGAGTTCCGTTGAAAGAGAGGTTCCACTGGAACAAAGATTATAGGCTCTAGGTTAGAGCGTAATGATAATGTTGAGAGGGATGGTGGTGGGAAAGTTTGTGAATGTATCTGACTGTGTGAGTGGGTTTTCTATACTGAGAGAATTTTTGATGAAACATAATTTATGAGGGTCACAATTTTGGTTAAATTTGGTTTGGAAACTGCCTCAAGTTGTACATGTTATTTTTTAATTTAAATTTTAAAAAAATTTGAAGCTGGGGGTGCTTAATGGTCAAAGCTGTATAACTGAAAGGAGACCTCCACATAGCTTTTAAAGAAGTGCAGAGAACCAGTACTTCTGACCTAATGTCTTGTCCTCACCTTCTTGTGGTGCAATCTGTTAGGTATCTATCTGAATACTGAACAAACAAGGATGGGCTGGCAATTTTGGATTTAGCTGACCAAACTGTATTCTTAATAAATTTAGTTTAATCCTTTATCCAAGTGTGAGCAAACAAAGTTTGCACCTGAAAGTATCTTCAGGACTAGGGTAAGGTGGTACAACACCAGGGCAACTTGTTGCAAAGGTGGAGCAAGATACCAACACTCCTGTCTCAGTATCTCCTATAATGCAAAACACATCTCCTTGCAGATATGTCTAATGTTATGCATTAAGGAAGGGCCACTACCCAGACTAGTTTCGACCTTTATTGAGGTCTCTTCAGTGGGTCCTGAAGATACTTTCAGGTGCAAACTTTGTTTGCTCACACTTGGATAAAGGATTAAACTAAATTTATTATACTCTAACCAAGTGAAAAATAAACTTTCAACAAACTGTATTCTTATTGGCTTAAACCACAAATAAAATGTGGTATGATATGACAGAATTTCATGCCTGCTGGGGCATTGCCTAGTTAAATAAATCCCCATTGTTTTTGCCAGGGAACCAGGGTGAACAGCAAAAGTCAGCTACTGGAACAAATCCTGAAATACACCCCCAACTCAACATCACCCGAGTCAAAGATCGGTACTATCTAAGAAGCCTGAATGGCAAAGAAATGTAGCTAGCTGAGGAATTAGAAAACTACCAGATCGACATAATAGGAGTGACTGAAACAAAAAAGACAAAAACTGGTGAGATCTTTCTGAGCAATAAATACAAAATGTTATATTCAGGCAATGACAATCAAGGAAAAGAAGGAGTAGCCATAGTATTCAACACTAAATACAAGGCTAATCTTCTTGAATGGCAGGCAATAGCAAGTAGAGTGATGTGGCAAATATCAGAATGGCATATGGCCTATGGTCTCAAAAAAGGATCCACTAAGGTAGAAGTGGATTAATTTTTTGAGGCTTCAGACAAAGCAACTGACAGAATGAGAAAGTAGAATTTGGTCCTTGTTGGGAATCTAAATAGCAGAGTGGGAAATGATTAACTGACATACAAAAATATTTTGGGAAAATTTGGAGAAAATAGCAAAGCTAATAATAATGGCAAATACCTGTTGGATTTCTGCTCAGGACATGGACTAGTTATTACTAACACAATGTTCCAAGATAAAAATGTGCACAAATTCACATGGAGAGAAGAGGAAAAGAATAAGAAAGGTCTTGTTGAATATGTTATTATTGATAGTGAAGTTTACTCCCTGGTGCAGGACATTAAAATGTACAGAGGATTTGAAATTGGAAGTGATGACCATTTAGTCTTGAGCAGGATAAAATTGAATTTCACACTGAAAAGAAGAACATGTAAGAAAGTTTTAAAGTGAACAAAAGTTGAGCAGCTCTCATATGTGAACTGTAGACTAAAATACACAAACATTAATTAAGAAAAAATGAAACAGTTTGAGAACAGTAACCAAACCTTGGAGATTCAGTGACAAATCCTGAAGAAATCATTGACTGATTCTGCCAGAGAGGCATGCGGCGGGGTTGTCTGCAAGGAAAGAAAAATCAGAACTCCATGGTGGACATGGGAAGATAAAGAGGCAGTGAAGGAAAAGAAGAAAGCATATCAAACGTTCCTGGCAAATAAGTCAGTTGTGCTCTTAGAGAATACAGAGACAAATGTAAGAAAACTTAACATTGTGTAAAACTAGCTAAACAAAAGTCATGGGAAGAATTTGGTAAGAACATAGAAAATAAATATCAAGAAGGTGGCAATATTCTGGAGGCTGTTGAAAAAGCTCAAAAATGGAGGAAAGAGTGCTGTAAAAGGAATTAGAGATGATAAAAATGGCATGAAAACTGGTGAGAAAGTAATTACTCCATATCCTTGATGTATATGGAGTAATTACTTTGAAAAATTGCAAAGTGAAACAATCAGAGACAGCACAGTGGTAAAAAAACACTCACCAGGCATGCAATCAGGAATACATATCCATACATGAAGTAGAAAAAGAAATGATCAAGTAGGGAGACATAAAACTTGTGCAGTGGCTGCATTGCATAGTTCAGAAGGTAGAAGACAAATTCCCAATGATTGGAGTAGAACTGTCATAGTATCATATACATAAAGGGAAATTAAATTGAATGTGAGAATTATAGAAGTATTTCCCTACTGAGTGTTCCTGGTAAGATTTATGCAGGTATACTTGAGAAACAGTTCACAAGTATTGTGGAAGGGAAGCTTGGTGAAGAACAAGCTGGATTCAGGCCAAATAGAGGTTATCAAGATCAGATTTTCACTTTAAGACAAATAGTTAAGAAATTGTGAGAATATAACAAAGATCTGTATTTAAGTTTTGTAGACTTGCAAAAGGCATATGACAATGTGATAAGAGAAAAGCCATTCAAAACACTGCAGTTATATGGGTCAATGGAGCAATACTTAGTCTTTATTTGAGCAGTTCAGCAGTTAGAACTGAAGGAAGTACAGGAAGATGGTGTGATGTTAAATCTGGTGTCAAAATTAGAAATGTTAATCAAAATTGGAGATGTTAATCTCAGCTCTTTACTTTGTGCAGATGATGCTATACTCCTAAATAAATCCAGACAAGTCTCCAAGATTTCTGACTAAATTGAATAAATGTGTAATTTGGTCTGAAAATCAGCAATAGAAAGACATAGACAATGAAAATATGCAGAAGCAGTGAAAATATCAATTGCATGGTAAATGGAGAACCTATAGAACAAATAACACATTTCAATCACTTAGGCACAATTTTTAGTGAAGATGGTAAATTAAATATGGAAATAGACAACAGAATCAACAAAGCCAGTCTGGTAGGAAGTCAACTAAATAAATTTATATGGAATAAGAGAGAAATTAGTCAAAACACCAAATTAGTCTATACAAGACAGTATTCAAACCATTTTAACTTATGGATCTGAGAGCTGGGTTAGAAATAAAACACTTGACTAAAAAGTAGAGATCACAGATATGAGAGTCCTGAGAAAGATTAGGACATGAACAGATAGCAATACCATATTAAAAATGAGGATATTAGGAAAGAACTTGACACTGTTAGCATCCAGAAATGTGTTAGCAGAGCTAATCTCAGGTGGTATGGTCACTTAAATAGAAGGGGAGGGGGAGGATTAGCAAAACAAGGTTCTCTGCCAAGTGTTTTCTGCCAGGAAAAAGACCAAGAGGAAGACAAGATATATGTGGATTGATACAGAAAAAGTCCTTAGAAGACAGAAATATAAAGACAGAAATATAAGATCTGATAATGTTGGAGTATTGACATATAACAGATTGATTTGGAGGGAAAATTGGCGATAGGAAGTTAGTAATGATGTAAGTTCTTCATGTAGTACTATCACAATATCCTGAACAACCCTTGAGTTACATGTGAGGAATTTGATAATGAAAATTTGAAAACAAGATGAGTTTGGTTGGTTTCTGTTTTTTTAGCAATAAAAAAAGTTATTTATTCAGCTGACTACTTGCCAAAGCTTGTTTGGCAAGTAGTCAGATGAATAAATTTATATGGAATAAGAGATAAATTAGCCAAAACACTCAACTAACAGTATATAAGACACTGTTCAAACCAGTTTTCACATATAGATTTGTGAGTTAGATTAGAAATAAAGCAGATAATCATAGAAGTATCAGATAGGCAGTTCTGAGAAAAATTAGGAGGGAAGAACAAACAGGTGATATTGATGGTACATTCATATGAAAAATGAAAATATTAGATAGAAACTTGACATGATTAGCATTTAATAATATGTGAACAGAGCTGTTCTAAGATGATATTGCCAATTATTCAGAAATGGAGAGGAAAGGTTAAAAACAAGTATTTGATGTCAGAAATAAAGGGATTTTCCCTGATGTCAGTACTTGATCTTACAGATATGTAAGATCTGACAATACTGATGTGATGACAAGTGGCAGAATAATTTGGAAGAAAATTGTTTGATAGAAAGTAACAATGTTGGAAGTTTATTTTGCACTTGGTTAGCCTATAATAAATTTAGTTTAATCCTTTATCCAAGTGTAAGAAAACAAAGTTTGCTCCTGAAATTATCTTCAAGACTGAGGTAAGGTGATAAATTCCTTGGCAACTCGTAGCAAAGGTGGATCAAGCTCTCTTCACTCCTTGTCTCAGTATCTCCCATAATGCAAAGCACATCTCCTTGCGGACATGTATACTGCTATGCATTAAGGGAAGGGTCACTACCCAGACCGGTTTTGACCTTTATTCAGGTCTCATCAGTGGGAGGCAGACCCAGAGTGGTGATACTAAGCCAGAAGCAATGGAGACGTCATATTTACCTATACGAGTTAACAACCGGTGTGCCACCTTATTATTAAATTACTCTGGATTTAGAGAAGATGTTGGAAGTTTATTTGGATATACTTGGATAAAGGATTAAACTAAATTTATTATAGTCTAACCAAGTGCAAAATAAACTTCCAACATCTTTCTCTAAATCCAGAGTAATTTAATAAGAAGGTGGCACACCAGTTGTTAACTCGTATAGGTAAATATGACCTCTCCATTGCTTCTGGCTTAGTATCACCACTCTGGATCTGCCTCCCACTGACAAGACCTCAATAAAGGTCGAAACTGGTCTGGGTAGTGGCCCTTCCCTTAATGCATAGCAGTATACATGTCTGCAAGGAGATGTGCTTTGCATTATGGGAAATACTGAGACAAGGAGTGAAGAGAGTTTGATCCACCTTTGCTACGAGTTGCCAAGAGACGTACCACCTTACCTCAGTCCTGAAGATAATTTCAGGAGCAAACTTTGTTTGTTTACACTTGGATAAATGATTAAACTAAATTTATTATATCAAGTAACAATGTAAACTTATAATATAGTATTATCATAGAATCTTGTACACCCTTTGAGGATAGGTACTATCAGGAATTTGTCAATGATGATATCATACACAAATACATAAATAACTTACTGTTCTTTGAGCTCGTAGCTCAACATCCTTAACTTGATTATCTAATTCTTCCTCCAATGTTTGAATGTGACGTTCATGTTCTTGTTTTTCTCTGAAAATAAATAACAAATATTGTATATACATTTATACACACGCGCACGCACACACACACACACACACAACGGAAGTCCACTTACTGTGATGCTGCAGCAAGCAAATTATATACTTAAACAATGGGTATAATTTTTTTTTAATAAAATTACGTAAATGTTACAATCATAATGATACCATATATAGATGGTCTACTAAAAAAGAATGTACAAAAAAGTGCTTTTGCGACTTTTCATTTGCAAGATATGTATATTAAAATAAACGCAAATGACACTTTAATTTAAAAAAAAAAAACTTGAAAAAAAATTTAACAAAAAATTCCAAGGAAAATGCCAACTATGCTTCGCATTTTAATAAAAAAAGCTTCAAAATTATAATAACTATATTAAGTTCTTCGGTCATTTTCATAGCTGCTTGGAGGAGTTTCTATGCTTATTTTATTATTATTATCATCATCCAAAGACCACCATGGAGTTAAAGACACATCTAGAAGGTCCCTTTGTCAATGCGAATGATTGGAATGTGAGGCATTCCATTCATTCACAACTGCATGCCAAAAAACTTACTTCTCACTCGACTGTTCATATCCTCCTTATATAGCTTCCAGGAATGACCTCTTGTTCTCTCCCAATCTCCTACCATTTTATGAAAAACTTCTTCCTTGTTAATCCTTTAACAACCCCTTACCAACATGTATGTCTCTATCATATCACCCCCTCTTCCTCTTATTCACTAAACTCTGCAAATTGCATTGTCTCAACCTTTCTTCATATTCAGCATCCCAGAGATCAGCAACTACCTTAGTCAATCACCTCTGGATCCTTTCCAAAATCTCCTCATCCTTTTAAAAACCAGGTGACCAAATCTGTACACAGTAGTCCATATATGGCCTAATCAAGACCTTATACCAAGGAACAAGAATCGCCTTACTTCTACAAGTCAGTGCCCTGTGCATCACTTCCAGAATTAGTTGTGTTGTCCTGACAACAAACTCCAAAGAAAACTGCTTCATTCAGCAAGGGAGGCAGACAGAGTTGTAAGAATAGAAAATTCAAAATTTCACAGCAGATGCAAGAAGTTAGAGTTAATCCTAGAAAACAAGAAATTATATCAAATTTCTGGCAAGTAAATCAAGACATGAAAAATAAAATAGATAAATATCATGATGGTGGGTAAATATTCTGAAAGCTATTGAAGAAGCTCAGAAAAGAATACAATATCAAGATTTAAATTGACTTTTAGCTTGGATGAATGAGTAATGTTATAGTTTTAATGTTAAGTAATGTAAAAAGTGCCTCCGTAGCACAATTGGTAGAACAACAGTACATTGTGCCCTTCAATTGGAAAAGGCTTAAGTTCGATTCTCGAAAAAGAATTGCTTTTTCGATGCAATAACAAAAAGAATCTTTATATGGATTTTTTTCAATTGAAGGTAAGTTAGCTGATCTTATACAGAGGTAACAGGGTTTTTCTCCCAGAAACTTGAGTTTTTGATCCCACATACAGACAAATCGGTCTTGAGAAAACACGCAATTTACAGACAAAAAATACTAACAGTGGTGGGCAGCAGATGCTGTTGGTGTAGATGATGATGGTAGTTGCAGTTCGTTGTAGTTATTATTATTATTATTACCACCCCAAGACCTCATGGGATCAAAGACTCATCTGGGAGGTCCTTTTATCATACACACAGCTCATTATACTGTTTTAAACACATTCAAACTCTTTGCAGACACCACATTCTCAGGCAAGGCATTCCAATCATTCACAACTCTGTACAAAAAAAACCTGCCTCTCACTCCCTTACTCACACCCTCTTTATACAGTTTCCAGGGATGACCTCTGGTTCTCCCCTGATTTCCCACTATTCTCTGTAAAACTTCTCCAGCATTGATCCTATAACAATCCCTTACCAACTTGTAGGTCTCTATCATATCTCCCCTCTTCCTCCTGTCCACCAGACTCTGCAAATTACATCTTCTCAATCTTTCCTCATACTCAACATTCCAGAGGTCAGAAACTACCTTAGTCAGTCTCCTTTGAACCCTTTCCAACATCTCTTCATCCTTCTGAAAACCCAGTGACCAAATCTGGGCACAATAGTCCATGTGTGGCCTAATCAAAGCCTTATACAATGGAACAAGAATCTCCCTACTTCTACACGTCAGTGTCCACCGCATCATTCCCAGAAGCCTTTGTGTTGTCTTCACAATTTTGGCAATGAGTCCCCTAAATTTTAGATCCTTATCTAAATTTGTTTGTTGATGTTTCTTGCCATGTTAACTCGCACTGAGCTGTAATTATTATTATTATTACCACCCCAAGACCTCATGGGATCAAAGACTCATCTGGGAGGTCCTTTTATCAAACACATACACAGCTCATCATGCTGTGTTTTAAACACATTCAAACTCTTTGCAGACACCACATTCTCAGGCAAGGCATTCCAATCATTCACAACTCTGCACGAAAAAAACCTGCCTCTCACTCCCCTACTCACACCCTCTTTATACAGTTTCCAGGGATGACCTCTGGTTCTCCCCTGCCAAAATGAGTCCCAAGAACTTGGTTTCTGTAGTTACTGGAATAACAGTAGGTCCCATTCTTAGTTCAGGATCTGGGTGATGAGTGCGTTTTCGACAGACAGAAGTGTACACAGACACTTTTTTCTGTTGAAAACCTAAACCCGTTATTAAGAGTACACAGAGAGATATGATCAATTGCTTGCTGAAGTTGTCTTTCAATTACCCTCATGTTATGTGAGTGACAGTATATTGTGAAGTCGTCAACAAATAGAGCATTGTCTACAGTGGGAGGAAGCTGTTCAATGATTCAGTTGATTTTAATAGCTAAAAGGGTTACGCTTAAGACAGAGCCTTGGAGAACACCTTGTTCTTGAAGATATGGTCTTGAAGCTTTGATCTTATAAGTTGTCTGTAGTCTGTATATGGAACTGTCAAATAGTATGTGGAGAAGGTATGGGCTGATTTAACAGCTGCATCTGCAGCTTCATTTCCTTTGATTCTGATGTGACTGGGAATCCAGCAGAACTGAACATCGACATTAAGGATTTTCATTTTGTGAAGCAGGTGTAGCACTTCATAAAGTACTGGATGAGGATTATACATAGGAGAGGAGATAGCCTGTAAAGAGCTCAATGAGTCTGTATAAATTATACACTTTTGGTAGTAGTTTTCTTTTATATGCACAAGTGCAAGCTGAATGGCATGTAACTCTGCTGTATAATTACTGCAGTTTGGTGGGATCTGATTTGAGATAATAATGTCAGGAAACACAGCCAACAGAGGTGTTAGTTCTTGAACCATCAGTACAGATGGGTAAGAAATCAGCATGTGCTGCTCTGGGTGCATTAAACAATTGCAGGTAAATGGATGATGGGGAATAAGATTTCTGTTGCTGACAAAGTAAGAGGTTGCAGGATGGTGTGCAAACCTGCCATGGAGGAATGTTGTTATGTTTAGTGTAGCTAATGTTGTCAACATTTATACTAACAGATTGCACAGTTTCTTTAATATGCATACCAAAAGGATATATAGCAGTTTGATGTGTGTGATATTGAGCTTCCCAATGCAGAGAGAAGATACTAGTCCATATAGGATGATCTGGGAGAGATTTTATTTTTAGGGCATAATTAAGAGACAACTGTTTCTGTCGAAGTGATAGAGCCGGTTCATTTGCTTCTACATAGAGACTTGGAGTGGGTGAGGTGTGAAAGGCACTAGTAGCTATCCATATACCCTGATGATGGATGGAATCCAACCGTCGCAGGTTACTCTGTCCTTGCCGAACCATAGACTTGGGATACATAATTTAGCTTTGAATGTATAAGTGCACGATAAAGATGGAGCAATGAAGCTCGATCAGCATCCCACCCAGTAGAGGATAGAGTGCAAAGGAGGTTCAAAGTTCTTTTACACTTTTCTCTTAGTTGATGAATGTGTGCTAGAAATGTGAGTTTTCTGTCAAAAATGAGTCCCAAGAACTTGGTTTCTGTAGTTACTGGAATAACAGTAGGTCCCATTCTTAGTTCAGGATCTGGGTGATGAGTGTGTTTTCAACAGAACTGTACGCAGACATTTTTTCTGTTGAAAACCTAAACTCATTATTAAGAACCCACAGAGAGTCATGATCAATTGCCTGCTGAAGTTGTCTTTCAATTACCCTCATGTTATGTGAGTGACAGTATATTGTGAAGTCATCAACAAATAGAGCATTGTCTACAGTGGGAGGAAGCTGTTCAATGATTCAGTTGATTTTAATAGCTAAAAGGGTTACGCTTAAGACAGAGCCTTGGAGAACACCTTGTTCTTGAAGATATGGTCGAGATAGCGTACTTCCCACTCTGACTTGGAAAGTTCGCCTGGACAGAAAGTTTTTAATAAATATAGGGAGGTGTCTTTTGAGATCTAGGTTATAGAGGTCTTTTAATATGCCATATCTCCAGGTTGTGTCATAAGATTTTTCCATGTCAAAAAAAACTGAGACAAGATGTTCTCATTTCAGAAATGCATCTCTTATACAAGTTTCTAACCAAACTAAATGGTGTAAAGTTGATCGATGTCTATGGAAACCACGTTGTGTATTGGAAAGAAGACTGTTGCTTTCTAAATACCAGAGAAGTCTGGCATTAACCATTTTCTATAGTATCTTACAAAGACAGCTGGTCAGAGCAATGGGTCAGTAATTATTTGCTCGTGTTGGATCTTTTCCTGGTTTTGAGATAGCAATGACAATTGATGCCAAGAATTTGGAAACTCTTCTTTTGCAAGTATTCTATTGTATAATAAGAGAAGAAGATCCATAGAAGATGATGGTAGATGTTTTATCATTTTATAATGGATGTCATCAGGTCCTACTGCACTGGGGTGAGATTGTAGGAGAGCTCTTTTTAGTTCCTCCTTGACAAATAGCTGATTATATGGCTGAAGAATGTTGGTAGAAAATTAAGCCTTGGTTTCTCTTGCTGCTCTTTCAGTATTAAAAATTCTGGAGAATATGAAGCTGTTGCTGAGATTTTAGTAAAAGTTTCTCCCAAAGTATCTGCAATAGTTTTGGGATCAGCAAGAACACTTCCATTATAGTCTAAGGCGGACAAACAATGTATACTATATCTGCCTTTCATTTTCCGGATTTTATCCCATACAATTTTTGGACTGGTCATTTGATTAATTGATGTAGTAAATTGGATCCATGATTGTTTTTGACTCTGACATCTTACAAAACATGCTTTCGCTCAAGCACGTTTGAAAGTTATTAAATTTGATGTGGTGGGTTATCTACGAAATATGCTCCATGCTCTGTGTTGATCTTTTTTGGCTGCCTGACATTCTGGGTTCCACCAAGGCTTTGGATAGACTGGAAATCGAGATGATGTTTTTGGGATGGAAGTTGTTGCTGCCTGGACAGTCTGTTATATATTTTACAGCTTCATTGATAGGTGTTTGATTGATGGCATCAGCATTAAATTTTGCAAGATGGGAGAAAGTGTTCCAGTCAGCCTGGTCCATTTTCCATATAGGTATCCATGTGGGTGAACATGGTTCCTGTGAAGACATTATACAAAGAACAGGAAAGTGATCACTTCCATATATTATTTTCTTATTATTTTTAAGAAAAGATAGCGTACACATGGCACCGATAAAAAAAAAAAATGGCGGCCAGGTCGCCATGCTTGCTTAAGAGTTTTGATGCAAAAGAATTTATGCAATGTGCTGTCTGTGAGATGTATGCCTTGCGAAGAGCGGTAGGAGTCTGGTTAGAAAGTGATAGTGGAGTTAATATGTGTAGAAAGTGTAAAGAGAATGAGGACTTCAAGCGTGTTTCGTGTATCGAGACTGATATCGTTAATGGTAGTCAGAATGTAGAAAATGGCGGTGTACTAGAGAATTGCGTGGTAGTGCCAGATATGTGTGAGAGCGTCGCTGAAAGTGTAAATGAAGGTAGAAACACCGAAGGAATGGATGATTTGATCGATAATGAAAATGGTGAGATAAATGCGAGTAGCGAAATTGCCCGTTTAAATGGCGCGATACACAGAGCCAAACGACAACTGGAGCGTATGCAAAAATGTGTGTTGAACGTACCGACAAATAACCGGCGGAAGTCTGTGACGGCAAATAATAGAATGTACGTAAACGTCAATAAAATGAAGGAGCGAGTGCTGTATGGGGATTCACTATTAAGAGGCATAATAATTGAGAGTTTAACGAAGTCGTACCAGCCGGGTGCGAACATAAAGGACGTCAGCGAATCTATTCGACTGCAAAAACAGAGGGTGAAAGAGATGATAATAGTGGCAGGAACGAATGATTTGAAAGAGGACAAAATGGAAATGATAGAGGATGTGAGGGAGTTGTTTGAGGTAGCAAAAGAGAAGAGTGAGAGAGTTAGGATGGTGAGTATCTTACCGCGGTATGACAGCGAAGTGTTTAGAAGGAGGGCCATAATTGCCAATGACTTTATGTGTGGGTTATGCATGGAGAGTGGTGTGGAATTTGTGGATGTGTGGAATGAGTTCGATGGGCGAAAGGACTTATATAAGATGGATGGGTTACATTTGAATGGAGTTGGTGTACGGAGACTTGAAAGAGTGTTGATGAATGATGTGGAAGTGGATGTACAGACTCAGGGAAACTAGATTTATTAAGAGGGGGGGAGTAGATATGCAGACTTTAGGGGGGGCAGTTAAGTGTATGAATGAGTATATTATGCCCGGGCGAGTACGACGGACAACAAGTCAGAATGGGATAATTAGTATAAGGAATCAAAGTAGGGATGGGACAAATGGGCTTCTGCGATTCATGTACACTAATGCCAGGAGTATTAGGAACAAGAAGGAAGAGTTTTTGGCCATGGTTGGCACTTCCAGGCCACAGGTTGTCGGTATTAGTGAAACATGGCTGACAGAAGATGATAATGCTAGTGGGATTGAATGCGATGGGTATAGCGTGTTCAGGAGTGACAGGGTGAATAAAAAGGGGGGAGGAGTGTTATTGATGATAGCTGATGAGCTTAAGCCAAGGAGTATAGAAGTTGAACTGCAGGATGGGGAAAAAAGCACATTTGAGGCTGTTTGGTGTGAGATACAATCTAGCAGAACAAAATATACAATTGGGTGCTGCTATAGACCGGGTGATGGAGTGGATGGTGGGAATAGTATGCATAAGCAAATAGAAGAAATGAATGGAAGGAGGGTAATTATTATGGGTGACTTCAATTATGGTAACATTGACTGGAAAGAGGAGAGGGCACATGGGAGGAAGGAATTGGATTTTATGCAGTTATTAAGAGACAACTATCTACGGCAATATGTATTGGAAAATACCAGGGGGCAGAGAGTGCTGGACCTAGTAATTGCAACTGAGAATGTAGCTGTAACGAACATGACCATGTTGCCACCAATTGGTGAGAGTGACCATAAGGTCATGACTTGGGAGGTGGCTAAAGGAGTCGAATTTACAATTAAGACAGGGTATAGGTGGAATTACCGGGCTGGTAAGTATGACAAGCTTAGGTGTGTGCTTGGCTCAATGCCATGGCATGTAAAACTGCAAGGGCTGGATGTTGATGGTGCATGGGAGGTGGTTAAGAACTGTTTGCAGGAGGCAATGGTTGACTGTATACCAAGAGTCCGAATAATAAATCAGGTAGGGGTTAAATGGATGAATAACACTATTAAGCTTGAGCTGCAAAAAAAGAAACAATTGTGGAGGGAATTTAAGGAGAAGGGTGACCATCAGGTGCATGAACAGTATAAAGCTCAGGCCAGGATGGTAACAAGGGTGGTAAGAAAAGCAAAAGCAGATTACGAAAGGAAATTGGCCATGCAGGCTAAAGAGAATCCCAAACAGTTTTTTCAATATGTTGCAAGTAAAAGGAAAAATGCTCATGGTAGAATGATCTTGAAAAATGCTGAGGGTAGGGAGGTAACTGAATCAGTTGATGTTGTGGAATTACTGAGCGAGCACTTTGCAAGAGTATATCATCCAGGTGGTGGCTTTGCGGAAATGGAGGAACCAACAGCTTATACTGGAATTGTGATGAATGAGGTAGAGGTAACTAGTCTATTACAGAACCTCAATGTCAATACATCTGTGGGAGTGGATGGTATACCAGCTCGTGTCGTACGTGAAGCGGCCAAAGAATTGTCAGTGCCCTTGACCATTATGTTTAATTTGAGCCTCAGGACTGGGTCAGTCCCAAGGGGGTGGAAAGAGGGGAAAATAGTTCCACTGCACAAAGGTGGTTCCAAGGCTGCTGTTGAAAATTACCGGCCAATCAGCATAACAGGAATCATTATCAAGGTCTTAGAGAAAATAGTCAAGAGGAAAATACAAGATTGGATAGAAGAAAATGGGATACCGTATCGGGGACAGCATGGTTTTGTGAAGGGTAGGTCATGCCTCAGTAACTTGCTCACGTATTATAACACAGTGACGGCTGAACTGGATAAGGGTAATGGGTTTACAGTGATTCTGCTGGACCTTGCTAAGGCCTTTGACAGGATACCACATGGAATTCTAATCAGTAAATTGCAGCATATGGGAATGGACATAGGGTTGGTGAGATGGATAGGAGGGTGGTTGACGGAGAGATATCAGAGAGTGGTTTACTCAGGAGTAGAGTCCACAAGACGGCCTGTGACTAGTGGTGTACCACAAGGATCTGTTCTTGGACCACTGCTGTTTAATTTGTTCATAAATGATATAGGAAAGGATCTGAGAGGAACAATTCATTTGTTTGCGGATGATGCGAAGTTGGGTAGGGCAATAGTGAATGCAGATGACGTCAAAATTTTGCAGGATGATTTGGATAGATTGGAGGTCTGGGCTATGGAGAATGGATGTCAATTTAATGTGGCAAAATGTAAGGTTATGCATTTTGGGGTGAAAAGATGGGAGGCAGTTTACTGCATTGGTGGAACCGTGCTCCAGGAAATTGATGAGGCATGAGATTTAGGAGTGTTGGTGGATAAGGAATTGAAATTTAGGGGACACATTGCAAAAGTGGCCAAATCAGCTCATCAAATCACTTGGTTGCTGAAGAATACATTGACAAGCAGAGACAAGCAGGTTATTGTTCCTCTGTATTGAGCCTTGATAAGACCTCATCTCGACTACTGTGCTCAGATTTGGTCACCTAGGTTTCTTCTTGATGGGGAGGAGGTGGAGAGGATCCAGAGGCGAGTGACCAAGATGATAGCAGGTCTGTGGAATGAACCGTATGAGAACAGGTTGCGGATTTGTGGGTTGCAAAAATTGGTTGATAGGCGGAGGAGGGGAGATATGATTGAGACATTCAAATTACTGAAGGGTTTCTATAAAATTAATTCAGAAGATATTTTTGAGAACAGGGCTGGTTGTGGGAGGACTAGGGGACATCCATGGAAACTGGGCAAAAGTGTGGTTAGTAGAGGTGTTAGAGCTGGGTTCTTTACTTTTAGAGTAGTGAATGAGTGGAATGCGCTCCCTGAGTCTGTGGTGGATGCTGTGACAGTGAATGAGTTTAAGGCGAGGTATGATAGATACTGTATGAATGTCGAATAGTTGTGATGAAAATGATTTGGGGCCTCCCTCGATGAGTCTAATGACTCCCTGGAGTTGCCCGTAATAATAATAATAATAATAATAATATATGTTCTCTTCAACGTCCCACATGAGCAGTGGAAGAATGGAAGAAGAACAGATTGTAAGATCAATTGCAGAATATGAGCGGATAGGCAGATGGAAGAAAGTATTGAGTTTATTATTTAGAAGGGAAAGGTTATCATCATCAAGAATGTTTTCAATGATTCGACTTCATCTATTAGTGTTGGTACTACCCTATAGAGTATTGTGACCATTAAAGTCACCCATCAAAAGTATGGGTTCAGGCAGTTGCGAGATAAGGTTATCAAGATCAATTTCATTTAACTCAGTATTTGGTGGTAAATAAATTGAACATACTGTAATAAGGAATCCCACAGAGAAGCGAATCGCTACTGCTTCCAGAGAAGTATTAAGTTGGACCTGATGGAAAGGAGTATGACTGCCCACTAGGATAGCTACTCCTCCATGGGCAGGACCATCTCCAGTTCTATCCTTACGTGTGTGTATATATATATATATATATACATATACGTCCACATTTTCATGGATGCAAAGTGCATATTAAAATTAATACCACTGGTATTACATTGAAATTTATGATGGATATGAAGCTTTTGAGGGTGCATATTTGATTTTTAATGACAGGTAAGGTGGTTAAGTAAGTTTCCTGTAGACAGAAACAGAAAGGTTTGTGTTTCTGCAACAACAACATCTTGATATCGTCAATATTCTGGCAGATCCCATGACAGTTCCATTGTAAAAATTTTCCTATTGTTTTGATTTTATTGACTTGTCTGGTTTTCGAGGGGTTGAGGGCTTACCTTTGTCAGATTTATATTTATCCACTGTTTTAGGGAAGTATGGACGGCCAGTGTCCATCTCGTCCTCTGGTAGAGTGTTCAAAACATCAAATGTGTTAGGGTCAGTTGGTATGCTTAGTTTGCTTTCAGTGGATATTAAGGTATCCATTTTTTCTGTGCAAGTGTCTGGCGGTTTATCTTTGAGTGAAGTCTCCACCATAATTTTTTTGACAGATGAGGTTTCATTGAATAGAACCATTTTTGAAGTTGTCTCTGGAGTAAGGCTATAGGTCTTGTGATTAATGCGCTCAACAGAGAAGCACTTGCGATTGTAAAGTTCAGATATCGTGAAATTATCAAATGGTAGAATAGACATGCATGTTTGAGTTGCTGTTAGCACTTTTTTAGTTGTTACTTTTTCAGCATAAGAGGATCATAGAACAGGTGTAATGGTGGCTAGCTTTCTTTTTGCATCCTGATATGTTATGCTTTGTTCCGTTTTAATTTTTTGTATCTCTTTTTCATCTTTCCATTTCTGACATGCACAAGAGTATGCTGGATGATCTCCCTGACAGTTGACACATTTAGCTTTTTTTTCACAGCAAGATTTATTTTCATGTTCTTTACTACCACATCGGGCACAGGTAGTAGAACCACGACAGGCAGTTTGGGCATGTCCATATCTTTGACATTTAAAGCATCTCAGCAGGTTAGGGATGTACATTCTAACAGGACAGCTGAGATACCCTACTTTTACAGATGTCGAAGGCCTAGGTGTATCAAAAGTAAGGAATGATGTTCTTGGTTGAGACCAGGCGACTATCCCTGCGTATCAGGATGCACCTCGCACCCGTCACTCCTTGATCTTTAAGCTCTGAACATATCTCCTAATCAGGAACCTCAAAGAGATCCCATTCTGATATCACTCCTCTACTGGAATCAGTGGCACACCCAGGAAGGAGGACAAGGGGCCCTGCCCCCCCCCCCCCCAAAAAAAAAGAAAAAGGAAAAACACTAGAAGATTTTCCAAAAATCTTTTCCAAATTAAAATTCATTTTTTTTATTTATGTTGCATCGTGTCTTCTATTTCTATACTACTTATGAATTAGCGATCATTGTACATGCTCACTCATTGGTCGTATGCAATGCTTAGTGTGTATTCTCAAATCGTCTACTCAACTTGTCCCCCCCCCCCCCCAAGATTAAATCCTGAGTGCGCCACTGACTGGACGTGAGTGTTCTGTGAGGTGTTACTGCAATTTGTATTCCACCCATTGTCACTGCTCTCAGTAGTTTCTCGGAATGTTGTTTGCACATTGTTTCCACAAGGATATCACCAGAACACAATTTCTTGACAGTTTTGGGAAGTCCTGCCAGTACTTCTAAACCTTTTTTGGATAAAGAAGGGTGACATTTTCCCAATTGCTTTTTTCACCTGTTGCATAAATGATTAAAAAGGTTGGTACATTTATGTTGGTATCCGATATCTTTTGTTTCTTACTTCTGTTTCCATATGCTGTGTCTATTATCAGTACTTAATTGGGACTTTGTTAGGGTCCCTGAAACATTTGAGGATAAAGAATTCATATTTAAGGAATTTTTAATTTGGCGGCAGAGCTCTCCACCCACCACGGAGCCACACATGAATGCCCAATACCTGGCAAACAAAGACTGCACTCAGGAGTGGAACGCCAGGGCTACCCAGGATGCTATACTGGCACTGCAGCAGATCTAGGATCCCGACCCCAGACCATGGGGTGAGAGACTTACTGCAACACCGTTGACCCTTGCAGGCAAGCCCACTAGCCGACTGATCCTGGCTCGGCCATCCAGGACCACCCATCTTGCTGAAGCAGGGGCCAAAGTAGTGCAAGACTACCAGGATCCCCACCTTTCCGGATGTTCACGGGGTCGCAACGCATGGCAAACACAGCAGCAGGGCGTTGGATCCCAGTGATGGTGGTCTGGAAAAAGGATTGTGAAAAAGATTCAGGAGAAGTAGAGCAAAGAATACAGGAAGAAAAGCAAAGAAAAAGAGGAAGAATGAAAAGGGCCAGTACCATCACTGGAGGTCCCCCTCCACCACAAACAGGTGCCCCACATGGAGGGGGCATTTGCAGTACAAACACATGAAACGTAAAATGATTAGTAATACAGAAAGAATTAAAAACCTCAAAAAAACCTCAATACTGCTACACAATAGGTTAAGCTGGCAAAGGTTGGTCAATTGGTAGAGCCTCTGCTACTAATGGCTCAGTTAAGTAAATTTGAGCACTGTTAGTAGTTGGAAGGGGGTCCAATCGTTTGATGCTGTTGGCACACTCTCCCTCGACGAGTCTTTGGACTCCCTGGAGGTGTCAAATAATAATAATATCAGGTGAAATATTTGAAACTGCAATTCTTAGATTTCTGCTTTGAAATGAAACTTATATGAATAAGCATATATTTACTAATATTTATTATACACACCAATGGTTGATTTATTTCCATTAAAATATAAAAATAACAAAAAAGAAATAATAAAAATTAAATATGTTTCTTTTAAGATAAAAAAAATCTACTTAATCTTAAAACATTTTAAATTTGTTTTCATTATTCCCCCCCCAACAAAACCTACGTCCCCCAAGGGGGCCGCGGCCCACATTTTGGGAAGCGCTGGTCTACACCAACGTCATCCACTGCTCACCACCAGTATTTCCTGTCTGTAAATTGCATGTGTTCTGAAAGGCCGATTTGTCTGTATGCGAGATGAAAAACCCAAGTTTCAGGGGGGGGGGGACTGCTTCCTCCGTATGAAATCGGCTAACTCACCTTCAATTGAAAAAATCCATATAAAGATTCCTCCCGTCACGACGATAATCGAACTTAGACCTTTTCCAATCATAATGTGGAAACGGAAGAGGACTTGAGGATATGGTGAGTATGGCATTATAATCCTTTCCTTTCCTTTAGTATTGCACGGTGATCAACATTCATTTCAGACAAATTATGGAGATTATAACCGTGTTAGAAATAATTACTTTAATTTCCGAGTTATACGAGCAATAATACGAAAACAATAACTAGCAACCTAACCAAATCTGAATTGACAGCTGTGAAATCTTTAAAATCAAATCGGGACATCGTAATCACTAGAGCTGATAAACGTAGTGCCATTGTTATTTTAAACCGAACAACCTACTTGAAAAGTAAATGAATCAATTAGTCTCGGACGACAGCACCTATCAACTTGTTAACTATAACCCAACTAATTGGATAAAAAAGAAAACAGAAAAATTCCTTAAATCAGTCACTTCTTGGTCCGAGGATATACAGTTTAAAAAAAGTACACTTTTGCACTACGCTGGTTCCCCGATAATTTACGGTTTACCCAAGATTTACAAGTAGAACGCTCCTGCCGATAGTTGAAGGTATAGACAGTCCTAATTATCATCTAGCCAGGAGACTAGCATCAACACTCAAGTTGTTGGTAGGTCATTTCTGCTCCTATATTAAAAACACAACACTCTGTAAACAAAATAAAAGACATCGCACTGGAAAAAAAGTGATTTATTAGTCAGCTTTGACGTTTCTTTCCGTTTCACAAATGTTCCAATCAATGACATAATTCTTCTTTTACAGGACAAATTTCCGCCCGATATCACAGCGCTCTTTGCACATGTAGTATGTTCCGGCTATTTTATGTGGCAAAACACTTTCTTCCTACAAAAAGAAGGCACAGCCATGGGCTCATCGCTATCCTTTCCTTGCCGGCCTGGTTGGCCGAGTGGTTAGCGTATCCGCTCTCCAGCCAAAAGGTTGCGGGTTCGAATCCCGCCGTGGGCAGGGATGTTTGTGATTGTCTGTGAAAATACTGGTAGTGGTCGGCGGTAGATGGGTTTGGTGTAGATGATGAACGTAGTTGGTGGAGACGGAGAGTTGTGGAGTAGGTGCCCTCCCTCGATGAGTCTTTGGACTCCCTGGAGGTGCTATGTAATAATAATAATTGCTAACTTTTATATGAAAGTTCTGCGCATATTTAAAACCGAGAGTCTGGCTTAGATACGTTGACGATGTTTTCGCTATCTGGTCCCATAGCCGCCAGACATTAGACACTTTCCTCAGCCACCTAAACAAACAAACAAACGCATACAATTCACAACTGAGATCGAAAGTCAGCACACACTTCCTTTTCTGGATACACTTGTCACATGTCTTCCTTCTGGCAGTCTTTCCTTCACTACTGACTGTAAGCCTACACATACTGGCTAATATATACACATGAACTCCTACTACCACCACCCAACACAAAAAACTACTAGTCAGTAACATACTAAAAACAGGGCTTTGAAGATTTTCTCCAGTGAACAAGCATTTAAAGAGGAATTAAAAGTTATCAGCAATACCTTCCTGAAAAATGGATACAGCCAAAATAATATTAACAAAATTTTTCGAAAGATCCCACTTAAAAACAAAATGAACTAGATTACAATAAAACTGTAACCATTCCATGCACTAAAGGGATATCAGATAAAATAAACAGAATACTACAGAAATCCAACTTTAATGTCACCTTTAAATCTCCTGAAAAATTAAAGAACTTATTCAACTCATCCAAGGATCCATTTCTTCTGCTGGCCCGCCCTGGAGTGTACCATATTCATTGCACCTGTAATTTTCCCTATACAGGTGAAACAGGACATACAATTCCTATCCGAAAAAAAGGAACATAAATGGCACTTTAAATTTAATATCTATGGTAAATCCAACCTTTCTGATCATGCCCTGAATACTCTACATAGAATTGAATTGAAAGGCACTTGTTGTTGCATCAAAACTAAAACGTGTTATTAACGTAAATTTAAACAGGCATGTGAAATTCTTATCGACCACCCTAATCTTAACAATAATGATGGTCTAAAAATCCGAAGAATATGGAAGGTACATATTCTACTCACATCACCTTTTCGTCTAATAGTTAATTATAAATAGGACTGTAAGTAATCCAAGATCTTAACTTTAATATACAAACTCTCGTGTTAAATTACGACACCACTTTTGCTGGAATAAAACTATCTACACGAATTTGTTCTCTGATGATGTTATAAATAGAATATAGCTTTGATGTAGTTTTTCCTACTAGAGGTCGGGCCAGTAGAATAACTGTTGATCAAATCGTTGTCTCTTTGGCATACTGTTTGAAATGTAATATAGCTTGTCTCTCGCTCTCTCTCTGTGTGTGTGTGTGTGTGTGTGTGTGTGTGTGTGCGCGCGTGCGTGCGCGCGTGTGTGCGCGCGCGTGTGTGCGTGCGTGCGTGCGTGTGTGCTGCATATGATGACCTTGATATGGAGGTAGAAACGTCGGAAATTAAAGTAATTAATTTTAACAAGGTTGTAGTCTCCATAATTTGTCTGAAATGGCATTATAATGGTTGAACTGCATCTTGCTTTGTTCTCCTCTACTAGGATGTGGAGGAGGAAAGGTCTTGGGTAGATAGTAGTTATGGAATTGAAGTTAGAGTATATACAGCAAAATTTATGAAAGTCACTCAGAGAATTACTGCTATAGAGAAAGATAATGACAAGTAGATATAAGGAAGTAATAGTGCCATTGTAATAAATCAATGATCAGGTCACATCTGAATTACCCTACAGAGTTTTGATCACCTGGATATCCAATAGATAGGAAGTAAAGAAAGGTCCAAACTGTAAGTGGAATGTGGAATCAGGAAGAAAGGTGATATGAATGAAACCTCTACTTAGTGAGAGGAGCGTATCAGATAGACAGATATACAAAATATAATGCACAAGTAAATATGTAATGGAAAACAAGAATTCACCCACGGAAATTATATAAGAAACTTGTAAGTAGTTTTTTGCATGCAGAGTGTCGTTTGAGGATTAAAGAGCCATATGATAGATAATGCGGTCCCCAAATACTTGGGGACTTCTTGCAATGAGACTTGTGACTTCACTCCATGAGGTTATGAATAGTACTGATACTATATATACATTTATCAGCCAGAGTTAATATTTAAATAAACAACTGATAATTTAATTTTAAAATTAAAGAATTTAAATATTAATTATTACCTTAACCATGAAGATTCCAATTGCTTGTTTTCTTCCTTTAATCTCTTCATATTTTCCAATAAGTCCTGTACGAAATTTTCAAAACAGGTAGCTGCTTGTAGTTTATTACCCTTCTGTAACTGTGTGCAAAATTCAGCTAATTCATCCTCGCTATACAAAAAAAAAAAAAAAAAAAAAAAAAAAAAAAATTAGAAATATGTATAGTTTATACTTAAGGTTAGAGGATCTAAAAAAGGAGATAAAGATCAATCACCTCCACATTTTCAATAAATCAGAGCAAAATATGTTGCATCTTTAGTTAAATAACAATATAACTAGTCAATATGAGTTTTAAATTTATCAAACATCATTATGATAGGAATTGAGTCTGGAAGAAAATATGGTGTAACGGGTGATAAAAATGAAGAGCCATTAACAGGTGTGGAGAATTCGCAGCTGAAAATAGCATGGGTAGGACTGGTTGTAGACCCAAAAATTAACTGCTATGTTTATCCATCAGAAATAAGGAAGATGATTTATTGCATTGATTGTGTTCATTCACCCAAAAACTATTAGAATAAGTGAAACATCATTAGATGAACAATATCCTGACTGGAATAGAAATGTACATGTTTTTCATAAAGATAAGTAAGGTAAGAATGGAAACAGAGTGCTTGATGATAGCAAGGAATTAATGCCTACAGACGTGGAAATACAGTATAATGCAAAAGAAAAAGAAAAACAGTACTGAATAATTACAATGATATATGTTTTGGAGTAAACGCATTAATTAAAAACGCTCTACACAACCAGACATTATAGCAATTTATATTGGGTGGCCATTAATGTGCATCTCATGCCCACACTACTAAACAACTTGCCATATAATGTAAAACATGTGAACAGTTATAGAATATTAAAATATGAACTTTTCTGTAACTGTATCACTACACTTAGTACTGAAAAAGTTGTCGTACATGGCACATAAAACATAGTCACGACAGCAACAAACGCTAACAACAAGAAATTAAGTTAATCTTTAATCTTGCTATCTTCAGAAAATCTAACTCTAGCTTCGAAGCAGTGGGATTACTCCTCCTCAACATCTATGATATGTTGATGAAAATAAGTTGGGTGCTAATATTAGAACCCAACTTATTTTCATCAACATATCATTTCTTACATTGTCTTATGCATAACACACACACTCACAAATAATTAATTACTTAAATAAGTTCTTGGTCTTTTACAAACCTTATTTAAAATGAACAAAAAACGAAGTATTTATTGCGTCAAACGTAATTAATGCTAAAATTAAAATTAATAAATACAATGTAATAATAATAATAATAATAATAATAATAATAATATTATTATTATTATTATTATTATTATTATTATTATTATCGATTTAAAAAAGAGCATTGTGAAAAATTCAAATAATGCATTCAGCATTCCCTGCTGCATGTTAACAAAAAAAAAAAAAACTGTTAATATAAATTGTGGCGTTAATGTAAATTGTGTTGTTGTTGTCTTGTCCTTTGAAGAGTCTTAGATGTTTCCGTGTGCTCCTCGTACTGCTTTGGCTAGGTCGATGATTTTGTTTGTATAGAGCTGTTGTTCAGGATTAGGATCTATTTCTTGCAAGGCTGCTGTAATCGCTGGACAGGTAAAGATGTGAGTGGGTGTCAGTTCTGTATTGGAGCAGTTGTTGCAGTTTCTATATGTTCTCGTATCACGTGTATTGATCTTCATTCCTCTATAATGTCCTGTTCGCAGTCTTGCTATCGTGGTGGAGGTCCTTCTGTCAGCACTGATTTCGGGAATTTGATGTTGTATCACTGATTTCAGCGGAATTAGTTTAGCTTTTGCTATTTCGTTAGCATCAGCACGAGTTATCATGTGAGTTTCTTGGTTTAAGTTCTCTGGCCTCTTTTGCTAATTTATTTGCTCTGCTTCATTGTATTCAATGCCTACATTAGCAGGAATCCAATGTAAAATGCAACTTTTTCCTAAACACTTTAGTTGATTTAAGAGTTTATGGATGTCTTGTGTGAGCTTGGTATTGCCATTTTTGATTGCCTCCATAGCTGATCTTGAGTCACTGTAAATTATAATTCCTTCAGTTTGTTGAGATGATGACAGTTTTAAGTAGGCTTCTAGTGCTTTATTTATTGCGTAGAGTTCGCTGGTAAAATTGGAAGCGATTCTCCCAGATCCAACTTTTATTGAATGTTTTTCACCTTTCGGGAGTAGAAGGAGAACACCAGCGCCTCCATTAATTATATTGGTGTCTGACGATCCATCGGTATAACAAATAACCTGTCTGGAGGATGAAAGAAGGTTGATAGTATTTAGGCCTTTTTCTTTGAGCATTTCTTTTGGTTTTTTTTTTTTTTTTTTTTGTACAGAGTTTGGTAAGGTTTAGATTTATGGAGGTATTTGAAGGTAAAGGACTGGAAAATAGAGGTTCTTTGTTTATGTGGGCATTTAGCTGATCAAGACCTATTTCTTTCCTGATAGTGTCATCATATTGTAAAGTTGGTGATCTGTGAAGTCTGTTCATAACTTTTTAGGGAGATATGATCACTTTGAAAGCTTCCAATATTATTTATGAATTTTATGGTGGCAAATTTTCGTCTGTCCTCCAGCAGGTCAAGCCCACATTCCTGTTGGGCTCTGATGTTTAGTGGATGAGACTGCACCAATGATAATCTTGGATGCTTTTGCTTGTATTTTGTCTAATTTTTTTCTTTACCGATGAGGCCGAAGGTGACCAGATAGGTGCTGCATGTTACATTATTGGCCTTATTAGTGTAGTGTAAATAGTTTTGAGGATTTTTGGCTTTGCGTCCCAATTTGTTCCACAAAGCCTTTTCAGTATATTTAATTTTTTAGAGCTCTGTTGGAAGTGTTAGAGATGTGTTGTGCAAAACGTAATTCCTGATCAAGCGTAATACCAAGGTATTTTGGATTTGCGACTTTTTCAATTAGCTTGTTGTTGATCATGACTTTGGGATTGTAGGAATGTCTATTTTTCCTGTCTGTACTAAAGGTGCTTAGTTTTGTTTTGTCTGCGTTGATTTTGAGTTTAAGTTCATCTGACCATTTTTCTAATCCTCTCATGGATTTGTTTAGAATCGCCTCTGATTCTTTGATTTTAGCACTAGTGTGCCAGATGGCTATATCATCTGCATAACAAGTTACGTTTGTGTCTTCTGTAAGGTAGGGATGAATGTTATTGACATATAGAAGGAATAGTAAGGGACTGAGTACTGAGCCCTGGGGAACACCAGCCCAGGTTCTCTGCTCTTTTGATATTGCTGCATTGATTCTGACTTTGATCTTTCTTCCTCTAATGAAATCAGCAGTCCAGATTAAAGCGTTTTCTCTCAATTCCAATATCGTGTATTGTTTGTATTAATTTTTTGATTCAAACACGATCGAAAGCAGCAGTCATATCAAGGAATTTGGCAGTTGTCTTTTTTGTTGGTTTTTCCTGAAATGAGTCTATTATTGTTTGGCAGAAGTGGAATAATTGATCTGTTGTCGAATGACGAGTTCTATAGGCAGTTTGGTAGTAGTTAATTTTCTTATTTTTTGTCAGCCAGTGCATAAGCCTGGAGTGTATGATTCTTTCAGTAATTTTACAAAGTATGCTAGTTAATGTGATAGGTCTATAACTTTGACATTCTGCAGTATTTCTGTCAGGTTTCAGGATGGGTACAATAATAACTGATTTTTTTCATTCTTTTGGAAGTTTGCCTGTTTGTCAAGAGGTATTGAGAATGTCCAGAAGTTGTTCTTTGGCAATTTTGCCAAGGTGTTTGACCATATGACCAAAGATAAGATCATTACCAGGAGATTTATTAGGTGCAGTTTTCTCCATTGATGAATTTAGTTCACTTAGTGTAAATTCTTCGGAGAAGATGTCATTATAATGGTATGTTCTTGCTTGTTTTAGTATTTTACTAATGTTTTAGTATTTTCTAATGAAGAGTCATAAAAAAATGTAAATTGTGTAAAAACATAGATTAAAATAAACTATAAATTGAAATATAAATGTTTTATAAAATTTATATGAAATATATATATATATATATATATATATATATATATATATGTAGAAAGTATTTTTACCTTGGGTATAAATATGTTAAAGATACCAAGTAATTTTAAACCTGGTTTTACTCCATTTCCCAAGTAAGCAAACAGACTAAAAGTCAAGTTTGCGCCTGCAATTGATGCAAGTCTAACTGATCCCACAGGTAGTGCAGGACCAGGGCAACTCGTGGCAAAGGTGGAACAAGCTCCGATCACTAATCTTAATATTTACCTTTAATGCCAAAACACATCTCCAAGAAGGGGATGTATGATATTTTGTATTAAAGGCAAGGGGCCACTACCCAGAGTGGCCCCTTGTCTGTTTGCTTACTTGGGAAATGGAGTAAAACCAGGTTTAAAATTACTTGGTATCTTTAACATATTTATACCCAAGGTAAAAATACTTTCTACATTTATATCTCCTCCAGAGATTTTTATTTAATAAGGTTAAAACACCTTATGGTAACTTGTTTTGGCGAAATACTTACAAGCTCGATATTACTAAATCTTGGTATTTCTAATTCTAGCCTAGCTCCCACTGACGAGACCTCAATAAAGGTCGAAACCGGTCTGGGTAGTGGCCCCTTGCCTTTAATACAAAACATCATACATCCCCTTCTTGGAGATGTGTTTTGGCATTAAAGGTAAATATTAAGATTAGTGATCGGAGCTTGTTCCACCTTTGCCACGAGTTGCCCTGGTCCTGCACTACCTGTGGGATCAGTTAGACTTGCATCAATTGCAGGCGCAAACTTGACTTTTAGTCTGTTTGCTTACTTGGGAAATGGAGTAAAACCATATATATATATATATATATATTATTTATTTATTTATTTATTTTTATTATTTTTTTTTGAAAAACAGATTTCCAATCAATGCAAATGATATAATTTGCTATTATAGATATTTGACACATCTGGGTACCAAAAAGAAAAAAAAAAATTATATACTGGGTGATTATAAAATAACATCAAGTGTTCAGAGCCCTCTGGCGAGTAATATATTGGATGAAACACACCACACCAATATTCGGTAGACGTACACAGTGGAACATGGGGATTCGATTTAACGAAAATAAAATGTGCCAAAAGTCGCCAACAGGGAAATTTTGGCGCTGTTTACCGAGTAACATGCATTAATTTGCATTATCGCGTTTCTTGTGAGCGATCATGAAATAAAAGGAAAGCCTGTGAGATTCGATGCCTCTTACCTTACGTGAGCGTGCTTTGTTAGTCAAACTCCATTATCAGGGGAACAATAATGCCAGTGCTTCAAAAAAAAAAAAAAAAAAAAAAATCAGCTGGCCTATGCTTGTCTTCGTGATTTTCGGCATATGAAAAATTTACGAAAATGACCGATTAGCGTAACAAACTTACGAAAACTGATTCGGCGATTTGAAACTACTGGAACTCTAGCAGTGCAGGTAGGCAGGGGATGCAAACCATCAATCACCAACAAGTTGAACAAGTTGCAACTGCTATTGTAGAACAGGAGATGATGAATGTGCAGGGTACCAGCAGTGCACGAGCAATATCCCGGCAAACGGATATCGCATACACAGCAGTGTGGAAAATCCTACATCAGATGTTGAAGTTTTACCCCTATAAAATTAGTCATGTTCAAGAATTGCGCCCTGGTGATGCGACCACACGAATAGACTTATCTTTGAGATTATTAGCGCGCATGGAAGTGGATGATATATGGCCGTGGCAGATTTTATGGAGTGACGAAGCGCACTTTTATTTGAACGGCGATATTAACACAGGCAACTGTCGCATTTGGGCTGCAACTAATCCGCACGTGTGTCTGCAGATGCCTATCCACTCGCCCAAAGTCATAGTGTGGTGCGGATTTACGGCATCTTTTATCATCGGTCCATACTTTTACGAGGAAAATTGCCAAAATGGACCAGAGACCTGTTCTGTCAATGCTAACAGCCATGCCAATATGCTACAGAACTTTGTGGTTCCACAACGGCAGCAAAGAGGATGTCTCGATTCGACCATCTTCATGCAGGATGGTGCACCACCCGACATCAGACTTCAGGTACAGCGTGTTTTGCGACAACATTTCTCTGACAGAAGAATCATTAGTCGTGCATTTCCCACGCCATGGCCACCGAGATCGCCTGATCTCAATCCTTGTGACTTTTGGCTGTGGGGATTTCTTAAAATCATCGTGTATCAAGGACATGTACCCGATATTCCAACTTTGAAAGATCGAATAACGTTACATGTGAGACAAATCAATTCCGATATGTTGCGAGCCACTGTGGAAAATGTCGTGCACCATATGCAGTTCCTGGAACATCAGAATGGTGGTCATATTGAACCGCATTTGTAATTAACAATAAACGTCATGAAATTGATGTGTGCTGTCTCTCATTTGCCATTTAGTCATTCATTAGTCACACCTACTAAAATTAATTTGGCAGCGCCAAAATTTCCCCTGTTGGCGACTTTTGGTACTTTTTCCCGTTAAATTGAATCCCCACGTTCCACTGTGTACATCTACCGAATATTGGTGTGTTTTGTGCAATACATTACTCGCTAGAGGGCTCTGAACACTTGATGTTATTTTATAATCACCTGGTATATTGGTTTCCATAAACTAGCAACAAAGAGAAAAATCACCATAATTAAAAAAACTGTATGATGAATTTTTATGCAGTTTGGTGAAAAGCAGCATAATGACCATGACCGTATTGTTTAATCTAAGTCTCAGCTGGGTGGAAAGAGGGGGAAATAGTTCCATTGCATAAAGTAGGCTCCAAGATTGATGTGATAAATTACCGACATATCAGCAAATCAGAAGTTGTTGGCAAAGTAATGGTCAAGAGTAAAATACAGGAATGGGTGGATGAAAATAGGATACTGTATGGAGAAGCATAATTTTGTGAAGGGTGGTCATGCCTCAGTAACTTGCTCACATTTTATAATATAGTGACAGCTGAACTGGATAAATGGGTTTACAGTGATGCTGCTGGATTTTGCAAAGGCCTTTGACAGAATACCACATGGAATTCTAATCAGTAAACTGCAGCACATTGGGATGGATATAGGATGGATGAGATAGATAGGTGGGTGGTTGATGGAGAGATATTAGAGAGTAGTTCATTCAGGAATAGAGTCCAAAAGAAGGTCTGTGGCTAGTGGAGTGCCACAGGGTTCTGTTTTTGAACCACTAGTGTTTAATTTGTTCATTAACGATATAGGAAAGGATCTGTGAGGATCTGCTCAGTTATTTGCCAAGGATGCAAAGTTAGATAGAGCAATAGTTAATACAGATGATGTCAAAATTTTGCAGGATGATTTGGATAGATTGGCAGACTGGGTAAAGGTGAATGCATGTCAGTTTAATGTGGCATAGTGTAAGGTTATGCATTTTTGGGTGAAAAGATTACCAGCTGTCTACCACATTGGTTGAACTGTACTCCGAAATTGACGAAGCCAGTGACTGGGAATTTTAGTGGATAGGGAGTTAATGTTTAGGGGGTATGTAGGTGGCTAAAGCAGCTTATCAGATCACTTGGTTACCGAAGAGTACTTTTACGAGCAGAGACAAACAGGTTATTGTTCCTCTTTATGGAGCCTTGATAAGACCCCATCTTGACTTCTGCGTGCAGATTTGAGCGCCAGGGTTTCTTAGTAATGAGGAAGAGGTGTAGAGAATCCAGAAGCGAGTGACCAAGATGGCAGCAAGTCTATGGAATTAACCTTATGAGAACAGGTTGAAGATTTGTGGGTTACAGAAACTGATTGATAGGCAGAAAAGGGGTGATATGATTAAGACATACAAAGTACCAAAGAGTTTCTGCAATATTAATTCAAAAGAAATTTTTCATGATGGTGGGAGAACCAGGGCCATCCATGGAAATTGAGTAAAAGTGTAGTTAGCGAGGGTGTTAGAACTAAGTTTTTTGCTTGGAGAGGAGTGAATGAGCGGAATAGGTTGCCAGAGTCTGTTGTGGGTGCCATGACTGTGAATGATTTCAAAGCAAAGTATGATAGATACTGCACAAATGTTGGAGAGTTCTTGACATGATGTTTATGGCCTCTGTCGATGAGTCTAAGGACTCCTTGGAGTTGCCCATAATAATAATAATAATAATAATAATAATAATAATAATAAATAGATGTGTAAAAACGCCACAAAAATAGCAAATAAAAAGTTTAATTCAGTAAAATATGAGTATAAGAAAACAATAGTCGAAAACAAGAGGTCAAAATTATATTGGCGAGTGCCTCAATAAGAAATGTGGTCACCTCTCAGAGCAAAATGGCACTAACAATGATGTTTCATACTGTTAATGATTGTGTTAAGGAGCTTAGTTGGTAATAATAACCATTGCTCATGCAAAGCTCTTCTAAAACCCTCAAGGTTTGGGAGAGGGGGAAGGGAAGTTCAGAGCAGCACATCTACCTACAGCAACCCAGGCATGTTCCATAGGATTCATGTGACTGGCCAGCCACAGGTACCATAAATCGCTTCTGGAAAATACTGGTTCACGAGCTTCGCTCGATGAGGACAAGCATTAGCTTGGCCTCTTCGAGCGAAGCTCGTGAATTTATTAGAGGATAAATATTTCCCTTTTCGCACCCCCATACGAATGGACATAGGAGTATAGGACTCCTCTATAAGTTGCAGCATTCATCGGTCATCTAGGAAGCTCATACAGGACGGTGTGTCCAGCCAAAGGGAATGCCTTCCCAGGCTATCACCCTACTTCCACCATAAATGTCCCTTTCAAGGATATTAAAGGGTTGATAACGTTTCCCTGCTTTTCTCTCCTGATCAGAGCATTCCTGGTAACGCTTTGTAGAGCAAATCGAGACTCGGTTTTAAACAATACCGACCAATGTGGGATCTTCAGCTCGGATTAAACATAATAACAACAACAACGACAAAAAGCTATATCCAAGAATGTGGCTATCACGAAATGACTTTATCTCACTTCAAACACGAAGAGCCTAGACCATTGCAAAGGTTTTGTCCTGTAGCGTAGGAAGAGAGGAACGCAGAACACTGATTGCCTAGCACATAGAACACCTTCACGAAGCCTTCTGTGTACAGTGGAAGCAGATACAACGGTCATATCATAGCTGATTCTGATTAGCAATCCTGTTTTAGTAAGTAAATAATCGGAGATATCGGTCATCCACTGCGGTTGTAGACCTTGACATTCTTTCAATGTATCACCGGGATGCCGTTTGTGACTTGGAAATTAGTTCCACAGTATGTTAACGATGGAACGATTCACATGGCAATTATCTTGCTACCTCCGCCTACTCCACTATCTTTACAATGGCTCGTTACCGGAATTCATCAGTTAAATGATGTCTTGTAGCAGGAGAAGAGGAAGACTAAGAATTAGATTGTTGGATGGACTTAAAGAAGCAACTGGAAATTTTGAAAGATATGGCCAGGGATAGATCTGAATGGAGAGCGTATGTTCATAGAATCACCAGGAATCGAAAACGACCTGATGGAACATAACAACAACAACAACAAAAAGCTATATCCAAGAATGTGGCTATCACAAAATGACTTTATCTCACTTCAAACACGAAATGGAAAACCAATTAAAAACTCCTGCGTTTATGCTGTGGTCATTTGCATATACCATTGACAGTACCATTCATTTGTATATGATAACCCCCCCTCGTTGTCACTTTTTACATAATGTACCTGACATTCAGAGTTATCGCGATTTTTTTGTTTTTTCCTTAATTTATGGTAACCAGTGTGTGTTAGAATTCCGAGAGATACCAAAATAGAAGAAAAACTGTTTATTATTTGAACGCACAATTAGTGTTGTATTTTTAGAATACGTCATTGGGTGCATAATATGAAAACAGAAATAAATAAATAAATATATATATATATACATTACAAGAGAATAACAGCTATGAATTAACTTGCAACGTATTGCTGATATTTGAAGACGTTCTGGATGCCATTGTATTACTGGGTATGCCAAAGTTGAATAACTGAAGAGTGACAATCACATAGGTATAGCTAGATCTATAGACAGAAAGGTATTCGTTGTATACTTCATTTCTGTCTATACGAGCAGCTCAATGCAATGTATTTTTTCCCAACAGTAGCAGCTTTCGGAAATTTAATTTTTCTATTTCCAGATATACATAAGAACAACCTTCATTTAAAGCAGGGGTGGCCAAACTTTTACCTTCCATAGCCAATTTTTTCACGTACGAGTTCACATGCGCCATACGACTCTTGTACCCTTAAAAACTCCCAATAAAAATACATCAATATAGACATGATGTACTGATTTAATATGAAAACAATATTCGCTCTCCGTAATTCAGACTCAAGCACTAGCTTCAATTTTCCTTCAATTTCAGCCTGATGTGTTTTATAGTGTCTACTACGCTACCGTCCAGGACGTATATATACGTTCATATTTCCATAGATGCGAAGTACATATTAAAATTGTAATAGCATTGATATTACATTGAAATTTATGATGGATACGAAGTTTTTGAGGATGCGTATTTGATCTTTAATGGCCTGTAAGGTGATTAAGGGCATTTCTTTTATTATGTGAGAAAGTGTTTTAACAAATGCAAATCGGTTTTCCTGAAGAATTCGCTATAAATAAGAACTCATTTTTTCCACTGTTTATTGAATTCACCTTCTGTTTTTCGTTTGCTCATTTTTTTGCACTGTGATGAGTAAGTGAATGTAAAAACAGGACTTAATTTCGAAAAAAGTAGAAAAATGCTAATGTTCACAAAGGACAAAACACAATTTCGTAGCACAGAGTATCAATTGCAAACTAATTGACAAAATCCTGCTACGCACCTCCAGTCTGGGGGTCTTTCCTCCAGAGGCAAAGCTACATGCCACCGGACGGGTCCCCAGGTTGTGGACCGGAGAATGGCCACCAGAGATGGTGGCTAGCTGCGAATAGCCAATAAGCAGTCCCGGACAAGAAGCGGCAATACTAACGTGACGTGGTGGGTTAGAGGACAACTCCAGTAACTCTATAAAATGCCACAGAAGTCCAATGATGGTACTGTGTCAAGGCGAGCTTAGGTTGCCCTAAGCCTAAATCATGCTCTTTCTTGATTCTCTCCCAAGCTCTTTAAGAAAGACTAAGGGTTTGTCAGATAAGAACACGATTGAAATCTGATGCCAAAGTACAAGGAAAAAAGACTCATGCCGGCTCGGACGTCGCCTGGTCAAACAAGGTCCGCGATCCCAATCGAGTAATCAGGGTTGGATCAAAAAATCAATTACTGAAAACAAAAACAAAAAAAAATCAAACTCAGGCCTGTAAATGGAATGTCAATTGGTACATGGAATGTCCATACACTCTGGGCAACTGTAAAATTGCAGTTGCTTCAAGAAAAAATACAGATGTGATATATTGGGTATTTCAGAAATGAGATGGACGTTGTCAGGAGAATTAAATGGTGGAGGAGTTCTCTGGTCGGGAAAGGAAAGTAAGCATGAAGCAGATGTAGATTTCCTGCTAAGTAACAAGTCCTGTCAGACAATGATAGGATACAAACCAGTTAGTGAAAGAATAAATGTTGCAAGATTCAGTGCCCAACCATTTAATATCACGACCATTCAAATATATGCGCCCACTGCAGAGAGTGTAGATGAAAACATTGAGAGATTTTACAGGGATCTACAACTAGAAATTGATGAGGTGCGGAAGCAGGATATATTCATCATTGGAGGAGACTGGAATGCAAAGATTGGCAAAAATAACACAAGATGGGAAAAGGTTATGGGAAAATTTGGATATGGAGAAAGAAATGAACGTGGCGAGATGCTTCTGAAATTTGCCACGATAACAACCCGATGATTTGCAATACCAAATCCCAGCAAAAAGATTGTCGTAAATGGACATGGCGCTTCTTCGATTGCAAACACAGGAACAAGGCCGTATTCATGGGTGTGCGAACTGTGCGGTGGCACAGGGCCCCGCAAAGCGCAAAAAATTGAAAAAAGAAAATCAATTAATTTTGGAAATATTTTTATTGGGATTATTTTCCAGAGCTTTTGGGTCAAGAAAATTAAACGTTTTTTAACATCAATTAATTTTTTTAATTATTAAATTAATATTGTAATTATTATATAAAAAATATTATTATATAGAAAAATATATGTATATAATTTTACAATCGGCTATTGTTGTTATAGTAAACGAAATAAGATCGTAGCGCTAGAGCCGTGGTATTTGAAAGTACTCTAATATATACAGTATAACAATATCATACAACATAGTGTTAAAGTGCATTTTAACAAATTTTCCAAAATCATTTTCCAAAATCAAAAAATCTCCTTAAAATGATTAAAAACACATTTGCGATGTGTTTTTAATCATTTCTATGTCTCAAGAACGTTAGTCGTCTCTGGCAATATAGAGCATGAAATTGCAAAAAAATTTTGAATTTTGATAGCGTTATAAATGATTTTATTGATAAGCGCATTAGGTTAAATAAAATTTAATATATTAAGATTTCTTTTAAATCTTATAAGTTGTTATACATATATTTCATTCTTTATAGTAAAAATGGATTTTTTTTTCATATTTTTATATTATTATTTATATTATTAAATAAATCATTGTTCTGGCGTATTATATGATAATGTGTACTTACATAATAAAATAATATATCATGTACATACAAACCACATTTATTTTTTAACTAATTTTTCCCTTTACTTAAATCGATGCTAAAGAGCATACTTGTTTATTTATGTGCATAAGCATTTTTCATATTTCATTTAAATAATTAATTAACAAGATATTCTTCCATTTAAAATTTCCATAAATGTTACTAAATTTCTGGGGCCCCGCTTTTCCATTTCGCACAGGGCCCCGCAAAATATAGAAACGGCCTTGCACAGGAATATGATCGACTTGATATTAATAGACCAGAAATGGAGAACCTCAGTTCAACAGTGCAGATCATTCCAAGGAGCTGATATTGATTCGGATCACAGCTTAGTGATTGCGAATATAAGACTAAAACTGAAACCGAAGTAGAAAGGAAAGTTCCAAAAAGCTAGAGACATCTCAAAACTAAATGAAGACAGGCTAAGAACAGCATATCAGAACACATTGGAAACTAAGCTTATGTGTTCTGATATGCTGTTCTTAGAAGAGCAGAACGACTGACTACAGTGCTAAAAAAAAAAAAAAAAAAAAAAAAGCAGTAGAGGAAGTAATTCCGGAAAGAGAAAAGATCAACAAGACATGGATAACTCAGGAAACCCTAAAACTGGTACAAGAGGAAAACAGAACTGAAACTTAAAAGATAATTCAGAGGCAGCAGATGAGTTATACTGTGAAAAAATGCAATGAAGTACGGAAAGCAGCAAGATCTGATAAAGCCAAATGGTTGGAGGACCAGTGCAAAAACATTGAACAGTACTATGGAGAACACAAAACTAGAGAAGTCTACAAACTTATAAGAAATGTCAATAGGAAGTGGCAAACAAGATCAGTAGCAGTCAAAGATGAAGATGGTAAAATATTGATGGACAAGACAGAAATCATACACAGATGGACAAGATATTGCAGCGAACTATATAAAAATCAACTAAATAATACTGCAACATAAGTAATCAAAGAACTAAAAGCAATCTCTCCATCAGCAGAGATCTTTGAAAATGACATTTTGGAAGAGGAGGTGAATAAGGCTATAAAACATCTCAAGAACAACAAGAGTCCTGTAGATGACAACATAATAGGCGAGATGCTAAAATATGGGGGAGAATCAGTTGTAAAAGAAATGCATAAGGTATGCCCCCGAAGAGTGGAAAAAATCAGTCTTGGTTGCATTGGTCATAAGAAAGGCAGTGCTTTAGAATGCACCAATTACAGAACTATTGCATTAATGAGTCATCTTGGCAGAGTGCTGATGAAAATACTAACCGAAGGCCTGAAGCGTCATATGGGGGCACATCTTCCTGATGAGCAAACTGGATTTCGAAAAGATCGAAGTACAGTGCAACAAATACTCGCACTAAGACTAATAGCAGAGAAAGCTCGAAGAAAGAACAAAAAGTATACTGCTCTTTTATGGACTTCCAAAAAGCATTTGATAATATTGACCAAAATATAACATGGGCTGTCTTGGAATCCTATGGTGTGGACAATAAACTGATCCACCTACTGAAAGATATAAACAGCCAAGCACAAGCAAAAATCAGGACAGCAGGTGCGACTGGAGATTGGTTTGCCACTAGTCAAGGCACAAGACAAACGGACCCAATATCACTAATCATCTTCATTACACATCTGGGAAGAACACTAGATAAGATCAAAGAAGAAGGTGGAGGAATTTCAATAAATGGCATGAGAATAAACTACTTCTGCTTTGCAGATGACATCGTCCTGATTGAAGAAGAGGCAGCAAGACTGGAACAGACGTTGCAAACACTATACACAGAAGGAAAAAGATATGGACTAAATGTCAACTTTAAAAAAAAAAACTAAAATAATAATATTTGGACAACAGGAGTTACTGAGCAGAGTTACGATAGACAGATTTCAACTGGAAAATGTGGAACACTTCACATATCTTGGATGCCACATGATGCATGACTTGGACCCCAAAAAAGAGATAAAAATTAGAATAGCCAGAGTAACAACTATTTTAAAAGCCATGGACAAAATATGGAAGAGAAGAGCTATAACGATGCAAACTAAACTGCGCATTGTAGAAACCTGTATCTTCAGCACCATGCTCTATGCATGTGAGGCCTGGGTACTCCTGAGAGAATCTGAAAGGAGGATATTAGCATTTGAGAGGAAGTGCTATAGAAAGATCTTGTGAATAAGCTGGATCCAGAAAGTGAACAATGAGAAAATCTACAGACGAATAAACCAAAAGAAAACCTGATCCAGAAAATAATCAAGAGGAAACTACGTCTCTTTGGCCATATATGTAGAATGAACGATGAGAGGAAAATAAAAATGCTGCTGTTTGGGATGATTGAAGGAAAGAACAAAAAAAAAAAAAAAAAAAAAAAAGGAAGACCAAACAGAGAATGGGGCGATGGCATTGTCAAATGGTGCGGAAACACTATACACAAACTGAATCATCTTGCACAAAATAGAATGCAATGGAAGAATCATATCAAGATGGCATCAGACACCTACGAGCATTGGACCCATGGTTGTTGATGATGATCATGATGACGATGCGACGCACCGCTGTTGCTAACCTTGGTGATAAGGATCAAATAAATGAATTTGCACAAAACACAATGTGCTCGAAACACTAACATCGCACGAAACACGATGTGCACGGAACAATAACATCGCTAAAAATAATTATTAAATTTAGCTTTTTTTCTACAAATCGGTTTTTGATTAACATTTATGCATAAACAGACTTACTTTTTTATTATTATCAGTGCGGGTCCAATGGCCACTTTTGGCGCATGCGCCATACGTTGGCCATCCCTGATTTAAAGGAACAAGGTAACTAACCTGTTCATCTAAATGAACACTGTGAAAATCACATCTACTGAGTACCTGGAAAAGAATAAATACTTCTAACGATGTTTTGCTAATGAGCAGTAGATAGCAACACCACCACAAGTCATAATTATTGGAACTACTACACCTACACAAATATGAACATAAGAAAATGAAACTGAAACATATTTTCCTTATTTTTTTTCCTCAGAAACGAAAAAAAATCGATTGCGAAAATTCTACAAATAAAGCAGATATTTTGAAAATTTTCAGATAGTGAATTTACAATAGCCCTTAAAGAGATTTAATATATAAGACATTGATTTATTCTAATTTATTCAATAAATACAGTTTCCTTATACTTACCTGTAATGCTCATGACTGTCATACACATCCGAACTTTCCCAAAGTTCGCAGTCATCATTTTCTTTATCATCACTGTGACTTGGCATGTTTGGGTCGTTTTTATTATCCGCAGGTACGGACAAGAATTCGGAAAACCCCTTGGTGAAATCTTGGAAATCAATTTTTCCATCACCATCATGATCTAATCTTTCAAAGATGACATCTGCTTCCTGAACATTGATACCTATTTGCACGCATAAATCTCGTAGTTCCTCTTGGCCAAGGTAACCTGTTCCTCTGCTATCACACGACTTGAACAGCTGCTCCATGTGGATCAAGGACATTATTAATGTGTGCTGCGATGATAATACAGAAATTATTAGTATCACTAAATAAAAAGCGTCATTTTTAGAGAAAGATGAAGTATTTGCAAATCAAATAAACGCAGTAATGAATTTGTAGTTTCTCTTACTTCTTTAAAAATGAAATAAATACATACATACATACGAATAACTAAATTATTATTATTAATAATAATAATAATAATAATAAACAAATCAAGTTCATCCTAATTTAAACATATGTAATTTGCAAAAAATGACATTACGAACAACAGTCCCTCTTTGATTACGGTACCTGATAGATGATTCTTAGATTCTTGGGTAGAATCCGAACTGTTGTGACTAAAATTAGGGGATTTCGAGATAAATGTCCCATGCGAACTAAAATAGTAACTGAAAGAAAATTCCAGAACTGATAACACATTTTCAATATTTGGGAAATGATGATACAATATTTGATATTGAAATTAATGTAGATAATAATTACACCAACTACAGGCAATTTATATAAGTATAAGAAGAGAAACGTCCGCGCAGTTAGCTTAATGGCTGTGCGCTTCGCAACCATATGCTTGGGGAAGGAGTGTCCTAGGTTCGATTCTCGTCAGTGACGTGAGGAGATGAAGGATCTTCCTCAGCCATAGCCAAGTTAGCCGTCTTGGGCGTGGATAGTAGGGTTTTCCCCCAGTTTATCCTGGAGTTTTTCATCCCGCAAACTCGCCTTGAGAACTCAACACTACAGACATAGGATACACCGGGGCGTAGGGCTGACCACCTTATCCTTTGAAACGGTTTGAGGTCAGATGATTAATAAACCCTCGATACTGCAAGGTAAAAGAGGGTAAAAGGAAGATGTGATGAGATAAGAAGAGAAACAAAAGCCAAAACAAAGAAGGAAACAAAATGCATAAGATTATAGCAATACAACAATATTGTATAGTCCTGAAAACTGAACACAGAGAGAGAGATAGAAATGAAAGTCGCATAAATGAACTAAAATAAAACTTAGAGCACTTGCTAGCCTGGACAAGTGGTTAGTGTACTCACTTTCCAACTCACAGGCTCTGGACTGGAATCCTGCCCTGTGCACATACAGTGTATTGTGAATATACGGTGTGTGATTGTCTTTATCTGGCAGATGAATTTCATCGCCCGGTATGAGACCACCGCCGCGCTCATTGGTGTCCAGAAGTGGCTTGAAAAAAAGTTTCCGTATTTGGTCTATAAGAGTAGGGCTTCCGGATAATGTAAAATATTAAATAAAAAGTACCACGAAATATAAAATTAACAGAAAAAAAATCCTTAGTCTACCCAATGTACGAATGTCTTATATAGATGTACAGAAAAAAAACTTTCATGGGTGGGAGCAGTGTTGTAGCTAGAGCTTTTGGCACCCGGGGCGGTCGCTGAGTTTGTCGCCCTTTTCAATACACACCAAAAATACTAAAAAAAGTCAAAAGGACATAGCATTTGAGGCTTGGTCACAGTCTAGCTAGAAAGACTGGCTGGCGTTTTCGCCGCAGCTTCCTGATCGCCGTAAACTCCCAAACGCGCAGCAGTATGGTAGATTTATTTAAATCTAGACCAGGGGTGGGAAACTTGTGCATGCCAAAATCGCAAAATCTTTGATGCAAAATTTTCTCACGTGCCAACTGAAATTTTGGGGAACATATGATTATTATTTGGTGTCTTAATTGGGTGTATTAAGTATTGGGAAGACCTTTTCAAATAATCAAAAATCACACTAGGATGGTACAAAGAATATTGATTATTGTAAAGATTGAATGAATGTAAAAATTAGTGATGGAATTTTTACTTAAAAGTCCTTCTACGCTGTTGATAGCATGAATATTTTTTTATTTGCGTTTAAGTTTAATTCTAGCTGCCATATAAAGCCGCACACTTTAAAGACGCAATTTTTAACATCAGCAAAAGAGTAAACAATAATTCTGATTTTTATTATTTTTTTTATTTTTATAAAGTCAAGTTTATTCAGGTTATCCCAATATATTGCAGTGCACAATCTCATAATCGTTTTACTTGACTAAAGCACAATAAAAGAAGAAACAAAATTAAAGATATAATTGTATTGCTTCTTAATCCCTTACGAGTAATATATAAAAATTACAAACAAAATAAATTGTTATTTTACCTACATAATATAATAAACAGAAGTTAATCTTTACCATTTTTAGCAAACAACATCAAATCAAAACTAAAGAAAAATCGTGGACATTTTATTTATTTAGTATCAATGAGACTTTTGCTGCTGCATCATTAATGACAATTAATTTATATCAGGTTTATATTTTGTAACCTTTAGAGATATGCATGCGCTACTAGTTTCATCTGTAAGGCTACTCCTGTTACGCGACTTAACAGGAGTAGCCTCTTTTTCCGCACTTCTCTCTGTTACTCCCGTCTCTAATCACTCCTTTTCAATATTTTCCAAGTCAACTCTGAGGTCAACAAATTTCTGCCTCCAAATTGAGCTACTTTGAAAATCAATGAACTGCATTTCAAAATCATCTATATTTATCTATCTGCAAGTTTATTTGAAGATGTTTTCGTGTCCTGTAGTTTGAGGTTCAAGTCATTTAAATGTTCGCAAAAATCTTTAATAAACATGAGTTTACAAACCCACACGATGTCATACATTTCTTTATAAGACATTTGTTGATTAGTCAAAAAAAGATTTATCTCATCCAAGCATTCAACAAATCGTTTCTGAACAAGACTACGATTAAGCCAACGAACATTGTCGTACATTATTAGTCCTTTGTACACCGAATCCACTGCATTCAACAGATTCTGAAATTGTATTTTATTCAAAGCAAGTGCAGAAATTTAATTAACAATTTTGGTTACTGTTTGCATCACTTCTTGAAGTTCCTTTAGGCCAGCGTCTGCACATAAATTCTCCTCATGTAGGATGCATGAAAACCTATTAATGGATGACCAACATGTTTTGCAAACAGATTTACAAATTCTGCTTCCTTACCAATCATGCTGGGCGCACCATCTGCTGTGATGGATACCACTTTTGAAATATCAATTTGCCGAATAGATAATTCGTTCCTAACTGCTTTACATATTTCAACCCCACGTACGCTCAGGTAGTGTTACAAGGTTAATCATCTCTTTGCATACTTCGTCATCCCTACAAAATCGAGCAAAGATTGCCAGCCTAACTGATGATGTAATGTCTGTGCTCTCATCAAGACAAATAGAAAAGAACTTACATGAAGCCAAATCTTTTGTTAATTGCTCTGCTATATTCCTTTCCAACTAAGTATTCTATTCTTAATTGTTTTTCTACTCAGACAATTCTTTAATGCGCCGAATAATTTTTATCTTTTCTGAAAGATTGTCAAAAAGGAACGGAGCACATTCTAGCCAGGCTGCGCTAATATACTCCCCATCACTGAGTGGGTTTCTACGTTGGGTAATAACTTTTGAAACCTCAAAACTAGCAGCAACTAAGTTGGAACTAGGCCTACCTGAAATAAATTTCATCAAAGTATCGGACTATTTTTTGTCTTGCTCAGTTCACGAGAAATTAATTCTTTGTTCTTGTTCACTTTTGTTATTAATCATGCCACATTTTTCAGTCCAGTATTCTTTAAATTGTCTAATATCCTTTTCATTTGAATGTCCATGTTTCTTTGCTGGTGGTGGGTTACATTCTGCTCAATCTGTAAAGAGCAGAAAGCAAATATATTTAAAAGCAATTAAATAATTGCTTTATTCATACAGCTCTTAACTTTAATGAAAATCTGATTATGGGGTGTAAAAATGTAGACAGATACATATAGACACTGACAAAAATTATAATTTGGACTCGATCTCATCGTAATCACTCTCTGCACATACCGACCAAGTTTAAGCAAACCAAAAAGTTGTACAATTATAAGCCAACCTACACACGCAAATGAAAGAGAAGGGTATGCATGCAATCTAATCATGTGCAGATAACACTTCATAATCCTGAATATTGATAATACATTTCACGTAGCTTTAAAAATAACTTACCGTATTTACTGGAATATAACTCGCACCCTGATTTTACTTTGCGAAAAAAGAAATTCAAAAATTTCGCGTCTATCTCACACAGGAAAAAAAAAGAAGTTTATTCACGTTCAGGGCGATAGTGACTCGCTTCTCGTGGCACATCACGCTCCCTCCCCTAGTAGCCAATAATGACTGCAGACACAAGTAAAAGCAGGTCGTTTTATTGTATCACTGAATAAGGTACAGACATTTGCAGTCTGTGTATTATATTTCTCAACAAATAGTGCAATTAGAGACATCTGGGATAAACATGGCACTAACTAATGAATCACATGTCCCCTTCCCACAGAAACTATGCTATTTAGACTAAAGCAAAACCATATGCTGCACCAGCAAACCCTAAAAACTAGATGTGTGGGAGTCCCCCCCCCCCAGCTCAAATGCAAAGCAACAATAAAAATCAAGAAATTCGTAAACGTGTTAAAGCTAAGAAATATATAGTGAAATATATTATGGCGCTTTCAGATATTGAATTTGGTTGAAGAGAATTAGCATTTCAATTCAAAAATTGTCTGCTAGCTTTTATCTTTGACTCGTGCGATCTGTTGTTAATACTGCACCAGTCATATGCACATCTTCATAGCGACTATATTTTTACTGGCCTGGTAAAATAGCTGTCTGTTCATTAGTCATTCGTGAAGGATTGTTCATTAAGTATCTCAAGTCTTGTAAATTACTGATAATTTTTACTTGAAATAATGGGAAAGAAGATGGTGCTATTTGGGTAGAATCCACACAAGGAAACTGCTCTCTAAGTAGGAAACAGCAATTGCGATCGTGGTGCGAGATATATGAACGGATTTTACGAAAAAAAAAAATGAAAACTTTAGTTTCCGAAAATCACCATATATATATATATATATATATATATATATATATATATATATATATATATATATATATATATATATATATATATATCGCACCACGATTTTTAGCTTTAATTTTGGGAAAAAAAATTCTAATTATATTCGAGTAAATGCGGTATGTTTATGGCAATATAAAGGAAATTTGCTTTTATATCTAATAAGTTAAACATATTAATTGACAATAAATACTTCCAATCCATATTTTAATGACTTACGATTTAATAAAATCCAAATCAACATATATACAGACTTTAGAAAATGGGTACGTTCTTTACGAAAAATGAAAAGATATATCAAATGATGGTAAAGGAGTCGCGCCACGTTTGGATGCCTGACGAATGATGCAACAACTGAATTGGACGAAACTTATACGTCAGTATATCGCGGAGATATATAGATGGCTTGGAAATAGGATGGTTGTTTCTAATGTTCTTATTGCTTATTATTACTCAAACAGTTGGTAGGGTTTGCTTATTTATTGCATTTCTATTTGGTATTGCTGTACTTAATAAAATTGTATTATATTAATTTAAAATATACAAGTCAGCGAAGATGTTTGAAATGTATTTTTTTATTTAATTATCTTTTAAGATGAGTCCTGGGTTACGTGCCGGAAAAGTCGTTGGCGTGCCATGTTTAGCAGGCATGCCAAGGGTTGTTCACCTCTGCTCTAGACTAACCATACATAAAGAATATAATAAATATTTTTCTCAACGGTTTCGATAACGAGCCAAATAATATAAATGTGTAACAGATTAAAAAAACTAATGATGAATGAGGCATTTTAGCATTTTTAGGGTAAAAACGAATCATGTTTGTTAATTTTTATACACTGCATAAACGCATCAAAAGGGTTAAGCAAAAACCCTAATATAATAGGGAACCACAGAGATATTATATTACCGGGCCCTAAAATCCTGTCGATGGCCTTAGTTATACACAAAATTAGAAGAAGAAATAATAAAACAATACATTTTCGCAAATGTGTACTGATTGTGTGGTGCCATCTGCTGAGAAGCAGCTACCACAGTATAAGCAATAAACCAATAAAGCAATCGCCTTGCCATGCATTTTATTGTTTTATTTTTAAGAATTTGGATTATAGTACGATAGGGATATGTAATGGTTTTGTTATATTCATATTTTATTTATTTCAGTTGTAAGTATAGTTGTTAAAAACTAATTATTAATTAAGTAATAAAAATTACTAAGTTAACATAAATAAAAGAATCGTCGACAAATAAAATTGTGTCTCATGTGATACTCCCAAAAAAGTGCAGCCCGGGACGGACCGCCCGCCCCCTCCCTTGCTACACCACTGGGTGGGAGCTAAATAAAATAAAAAAAAAAAATGAGAGGATGTACGAGAATGAAATGACAAAGGACAAAATGAGAAGACAGACTTCCCGAGGAATTAATTAAATATAAACCTAAACGGGGAATAAGATATATACAAAGACAAAACTACAAAATACAAATATTTTGTACTTTTTGGTGCTTAAATTATACTTTAAAATACATATATATATTTTTGTCTTTTTCATCTTGCTTTTACCAATCACGAAAAACGCAAAAAACAAAAGGCTATGAAATATCTTTACGACTACTTTTACTCAAATATATAGAAAACAACTGACTTCACATCAAGTAGTCCTAGTATCCCATTATGTAGAATCATTCCAAGACCACTTTTGATCTTTATTAAGGTTTGATCAGTGGGAGCTATAAACGTGGAGTCAGTGCTGGCTCGAGGGTATGTGGCGTCCCTCGGCCAGTTTTATCAACGCATTGTAAGACAAGACAAGCATCATAAAATTCTTTATTGTTAAAAGCAGTTTATAGTTAAGACTATTACACTTTTTTTATATAATCTTTGTCAAGTAGCTTTATTTTATCCTCCTACATGTTTCGCCAATTTTTCCATTGGCATTCTCAGGGAATACAAACTAGTAAGCTAAAATGAAGGTTACAGACTAGGTTATAACTGATGGTTCTAATTCATACAAAAAATTGGTTTGTACGTGACAATGTGCGTTATCACGCACAATACCAATAATAGTATCAACCTATCTGTATACAGAAAACCTACAAATACTGGACGTTACCTCCATTTCAACTCAGCTCATCACATAGCTCAGAAACTTAGCATTATCCATAGTCTCAAGAAAAGAGCTATACAGTATACGACAGACAAGGATGACCTACTAACGGAATTAACCACAATATCCAGAGAACTTTCTTTAAATGGTTACCCAAAAAGACTCTATAACAAGATTCTCTTTACTGATATACCACATCGACAACGTGATGACGTCCAATACATCAGTACAATTACGATTCCTTTTGTCAGCAACATTTCCAAAAAATTAGCTAACCTTTTAAAACCACATAAGATCAGAGTGGCATTCAAACCAATCAACACTATTCGGAAATTTTTAAGATCACCGAAAGATCCTCACCCATTCTACAAGTACTATGGAGTATATAATATACCTTGCTCATGTGGTATTAGTTACGTAGGTCAGACCTCTAGAAGCTTTGAAACGAGAAAGAAAGAACACATAGGATATGTCAGAAATAACAGACAAGACATTTCAGGCCTTTCGTGCCATTTTGCCTCTACTAACCGTCACATTGAGTGGGATAAGAGCCTTATACCATACATAGAAGATAACTACCATTCAAGAACCTTTAAAGAAGCAGCTACAGTCGCCCGTAAAACTGAAAACCTAAACAAGAATCAAGGTCTAATTTTACCAGAAATTTGGAAAACTTTTATCAGATCATTAAACATCAAAGAAATGAACTTTCATAACAATTACGTCATGAGCCATAACAAATAAATCACGTTAACGAGACACGCACATTGTCACGCACAATACCAATTTTTTGTATGAATTAGAACCATCAGTTATAACCTAGTCTGCAACCTTCATTTTAGCTTACTAGTTTGTATTCCCTGAGGATGCCAATAGGAAAATTGGCGAAACATGTAGGAGGATAAAATAAAGCTACTTGACAAAGATTATATAAAAAAAGTGTAATAGTCTTATGAATAATTGTCAAGAAAAAATTCAACATAATGAGCAGTTTATAGTTATTGCCAAAAAAATGAATATAGAGCATTTTGGGGGCACTGCTCGTACCACCAACACTTCAACTCTTTAGTCCTCCGTAATACTATTACTTTTTTTTTACGAAGTTAGTGCCCCAAAGCCATTGCGGCCCTAGACCGATGCCTTTTGTGCCTAAGGCTAGAGCGGCCCTGCATAGAGTTTCAGAGAACTAATTCAATGACTGACATTATGAAACTTCCCTAACTGTCAAAATTGTTAACTAGTTTAGACCATTAGTGAGGTATTATCTCACACTGGATAGCGATCTTTCTCTACATCCAGAAGGTTAAACTTTTTTATCATTGAAAATTGTAATTTCATATTTTTTTTTTGTTTCTACTCTATGTACAGTATGTTGGATTCGTATAACTAAATATGCATTCAATAATTAAAAAAGTTTCACATTTTTGTAATTTATTATAACTCACATGGTAAAAAAATAATTAGCTTTATAATTATTCGCGTTTGAATGAAACATTATTATAACTTCTCCAAAACTGCGTTTATCTTAGGAGGTACCAAGTGTTATTAAAAAGTAATAAGCAGGATGAAAGTTTGGGAAACATTTATAGTTTTCTGCGAGCATGATTGCCTGCCAGACGTGAATGGCAGGCAATCAAAAAAAATACAGATTTTCTGGATTTTGCAATTTCGTAATCAGTTTTTTCGTGAGACTATTTTGAGCCTTCTAAACAAAGGAAAGGAAGATGGAGATTTTGATGACGGCCAGTCAGTTTGTTGCGATTTTCTGTCACTTTTTTTTTTTTTTTTTTTTTTTTGAGAATCTGAGTTTATGAGGAGAAACAAAGGCAATTTAAGCCGAATGGGAAATACATTTTTTCGCATATAAAAATTCTGTAGTCAATGTATTCTTTTTAAATGTCAAGAAGTCTTGAAACACAATTAAAGAAAGGAGATTGTCTACAAAAATCATACAGTTTATTCCACACTGCAATACCCGATGACATGAAGATGAGAGAGAGAGAGAGAGGGGGGGGGGGGAGAGAGGGAGAGAGAGAGAGAGAGAGAGAGAGAGAGAGCCTATGCAATTATTATTCAATGGTACAAAAAATCAAAGCAAAGTTGTGATTACATTGCCTACGGATCAAATGATATCCACAGCGCGCTTAAAAAGATCATCGGTAAGGAAGAGATTAAGAGTTTGAAGCACGGTTTGGATTATTAGATGTTCTGGAAGGTAAGTGGATAACATAGGTGAGTGAGATTATTGATGATAATGAATGCTTGCGCATTTCTAATGTTTGAAGTGAATGTCGCAAGTAAAAAAAGGAAGCAGTTGGAGTTAAAGAACATTAAAATAAATTAAAAAATAGATGATTTCATTATAAAAAAAAAAGTTGGTCTGAAGAAAATTGACATTTAAAGCAAGTAAATCAGAGCCTCCGTAGCTCAGTCAGTATAGACGAAGCTCTTTAGTCGGAAAAACCTGCGTTCGATTCCTGTCAGTGTGAAGGTGAGTTAGTCCGTTTCAGACGGAGGTAGGGTTTTTTCCCCACCAGGAAACTCGGGTTTTTCGTCCCCCAGAACAGGCAAACCGTCCCCGTGAACACACGTGAATTACAGTCCTGAATACGTCCCAGCCATATGCCGGTCCCGAGACTGGATAAAACTGGAGGGTTGGGAAAAGCAATGGTGAACTACCCTGTAAAAATTCACTCCAGGAATACTTTGTGGGCAATGCCTACGAATCTTTATGTCACCTACGGTTGGAAACGACTGAAAGGGAAAACCAGGTAAATCAACAAGTTAAGAAATTTTGGCAGTATTACGAGAGCAATTCATAGAGTGACAGAGAAATTCTGACATTATAAAATAAATCAAAGCAAAAATTCACAAAAAAAAAAAAAAAAAAAAATCAAATGGAATTGGAAATTAATTGGTAAACATAAGATAAACAGTGACTGAAAAATCTGAAAATTAAAACTGATAAGAATAGATTAAAAATGAAAATTAAAACTGATAAGAATAGATTTAAAATGCAAATAAATATCACTACTGATGGAAGTAAAATATATTTGAGAAGTACCAATGGAAATTTTATAATTACGGTGTGGTCACCGTAATTATAAGCACAGATTTTAAATTCTTTTCAATTCCTGGCTTTCGTATTTGATTATTATTATTATGTCACACCACTCTACATTACTTCTCTCCACACTACTCTAGCCTCCGTATTTCTTAGTTTTTCTAAATATATTTTATATGTTATAATGACCCCACACGCGAAAGATTATAATTATATTGTGCCATCTGTGTGTAAAATTTTACACACACACACACACACACACACACACACACACACACACACACACACACACACACACACACACAACGTCTCTATTTATCATCCACTCCCAATATCATCTAGTGCTCAGTAATAGTATTTTGTCTATTAATTGTTGCGTGTATGCGAGATGACAAATTCGAGTCTTCGGGATAATAATAATAATAGAGCACTGCCACCTTCCAATGAAAGAAGCCTATATAACGATTTCTCTTGTCCAATCGAAGGAACAATGTCCTGTTGTTCTTTCGCTTGTACTACGAAAGGGATTAAATTATTTTGTGCCATTATCATAACGCATGGAAATCCATAGACTTTTTTTTTAAAAAAAAATCTTTAATACTTCAGTATCAAACCATGTGCTAAAAAATTGTACTGTAAATTTGTACGATTTGTACTAAAAAATATTTCTGTCTAAACTGTTGAAGTTATGTATCTTCTGGCTCTCTCTATATATATATATTTCTTACTGCTCACTTTTTTTTCTATATTATGCAAAATAAGTAAATCCGATTTCGTTCTTTCCTCTACATATGTGCATAGAGGGGCAAAAAATACTACAGGAAAACGTTAAATCCGTAGTTGACACCGCATCAGCTGTCCTTGAGCAAATATTTTGTTAATGCTGTTGTTGCTTTAAAGCACCAATCCTATCACGTTATTTCCTCCTTTAAAATATATGAGTTTTTTCTGGATCACACACACATACACAAAGAGAGAGAGAGAGAGGGTGGAGAATTTAAGCTCTTTCACAAATTTCAGCAGCGTGTTATTAAATGACATTGCTCATGAAACGGCTCATGAAGAAAAATCGAGGACCTCACTACGACGTTAGCTTAGTTGGCCGAGTATAGCACCAAATTAAACGGATATCTGTTAAGGCACCAATATTTCAATCTCCTAAGAGGCTCTTAACGTATCATTCCAACACTGGGACTTTTTTTTGTCAACAAATATTTGTTTTGGTAACCTTTCCAATTAGCAAAGCTGGTTTGGCGACCATACGAACTTAGATTAGCTCTGCTCACATATTCCTGTGCTAATAGTTGTCACGATACTTCTTAATATCTTCATTTTTTAATATGATTCTGTCATTTATGCCATGTGTTCACTATTTTTTTTTTATTTCAGCTTGAACTCTTATATTTGTGGTCCCCGTCCCCCAATCCTTTGCACAAGTGTTTTTTATTCCTAACCCAGTTCTCAGATCCATAAACTAAACTTGGTTTGAACACTGCATACAGCTAGTTTAGTCCTTTGACTAATTTCTCTCTTATTTCTTATAAGAGTATCCAGTTGACTCCCCCACCAAACCAGGTTTGCTAATTCCAATTCCACCTTCACTAAAAATTATGCCTAAATACTGAAATGCTTTAATTGTTCTATAGGTTTTCCATTCAGAATGAAGTTGATATTTTCAGTGCTCCAGCCTGTTTTTATAGTCTGTCTTTTTTATTGCCGATTTTCATGCAAAATTTATTATATCAGTTGTTCAGTTTAGTTAGGGAATACTTCAGACACTTCTATTTGTTTAGAAGCACATCATCAACATAAAAAGCTTAGTTGAATATCTCTAATTTTGATATCAGGCCTGATGTTAAGAGAGGGATATTTATATAGGCTTTTTCATTTGAAGGGCCGCTCTCATATGGATGTAGCAGGATTTTTCCTCCGGGAAAATCGGGTTTTTCATCCCGCGTACAGACAAATTGGCCATCATGACACACACGCAATTGGTGGTGGTGATGTACGCTAGATGGCCTCGATGGTAGTTGTGTGTAGGATAATTAAGTACAGGAAAACTCGCTTAACGCGATTAATTAACCCATCAATTAATGCGCGCTAAGCGAAATCGCGTTAAGCGAATACAATAATTAATCCATCAATTAGTGTAAATTTGGAAAAAATTACGGTATAAGTTATATTAGAAAATAAAATTCAAAGTTAATAAAAAATCAATTGCTTAAATTTTTATTCTATGTCTAAACATTTGATTGAGATACTTTTTAACAAAAAAAATTAAGTAAAGATGTTTGAATCGTGCTGGAATTTTTCATCTTGTTATGCAATTTGCGATAGCTTTATCACGAATTCAGCTGACTTCGAAGCTTCGCTCTATCAGGATCAGCATCAAACAAAATTTCATTAGCATGCTCAATGTGATTGAAAACTAGCTCCAGTTCTTTTGGAGTTAGCTTATTAGTCGTAATATTCTCTTCTTGTTCGCACTTCATATGCACGCTGTTCTTCTAATTGAAGCAGATCATTCTCGCTTAACTGTTCTGAATGGGAATCGAGCAAGTTTCACACATCTTCATTATCCAGTTCATTAAATCCAAGTTCTTTTCCAATTGTGCTGGTTTCTTCAATAATATTAGATCATGGATTTTGCACACGATAAACTAACATAGGTTTGAGTTTAAAGTCATCTTCTGCATTAATAAAAGCGTAAGACGATCTTTAGATATTTTGTAGCCTGGTTGAGATGCTTCAGTTTTAGCTAGGAAAGTTTTTGTTGGCATACGTTTCCAAAAGAGACCAATTTCGTCGACGTTGACGATGGTCATAATCACCCACCTGAATTATGCTTTGCAATTCTTCAGGAATCTTGGCCACAGAATCTTTATCAGCACTAGCGGATTCCCTAATTATTCTTACGTTGTGCAGTCTAGTTCGATTTTTAAAAAGACCAAACCATCCTAAACTCGCGGTAGAGCTTTCACATTCCTCTTGAAATTTGGCCTCTTTCAATGAGATAAAAATATTGAGAGCTTTTGCCTAAATATTTCCTGTACTAAGAGATATTCTTTTTCGGTTATCATCCTCAATCCAGAGGGATAGAAGACGCTCCATCTCGATCATTAAATGGCTTCTATTTCGGGCGATCTGAAAAGAAGCAGTAGCAACTTTTTCATGTTCTTTGTATTCTTTGCTCTTATTTAATATAGTCCAAACTGTAGACTCGCTGTATCCCAGGTCTCTTCAATCATTGTACTACTAGCGCCACTTTCATGTCTCTTAATGACTTCCAGCTTTTTCGCTTGCTGCAGATTTGCGACAAAAACATTTGTCGCACGTAACGTAAAAAAATCGAGTTAACTGATCAATTACTCGCTTAAAGCGAGAAATAGTATTCACTCAATCGCGCTAACTGATGATCGTGCATATCGAATTCGCATTAAGCGGTTTTCCTGCAGTAGGGATGACGGTTAGATGTGTGTAGCAGAGTGCCCTTCAACCACCACCCTGCTTATTAAAAGACTGAAGTAGCTAGGAAAAAAAACATATTTAATCTCTAGGAAAAGGATTATCTTACAGGATTATCATAGCATCTATATAGCCTACCCACAGTACCAATGTACGTGGGATTCACATTCAAAAGAAAAAGTAGCATGTCGTAGTCACTGAAGATATAGACAGATGATTCTTTTCATGTAATTAACCAACTCATCTAACAGTTTTTTTTTATATTTGGAAAATATAAAGAGATTATATTTTTTATATGCATTGCCACATCATGCAGAAACAATATTCATAATTTAATTTAAGAATATTTATCGTTTAAGTATATCCGTAATTTTAAAAACTTATTTATAAAAATAAGTTTTTAAAATCCTTTTCATCATCAAAGTTGAATGCATTTCAGTGCATGCTACAAGGAAGCGATGTTTCTAATCCTAAATATTATCTGTTTGTGCTCGTATGCCCATTTACAAATACAAAGCATTTTTATGCTTTGTATTTCAAATTTTCTTTAACTTTGCGCCTTATAACATTATCATCATCGTCATCAGTATGGAGAGCGAACATAGACATCAAGCAAATAAATAAATCAGATTTTAGGAGCCCATCAAAGATGTTTCGTTGAGTTTAACAAACAAAAAACGTTGTCCATAACATCTGTAATGTGATGATGATTACTATTGAGCTAGGTCTGCAGAAGAAAGAAAGACCTTACAAGTTCGACTGTGGTCATTGAGTAAAAGAAAATTTTAATTTATGGTGGCGTATTGATTAAAAATAAATAAACGAAAACTACTATCGCTGAGGGATAAAAAGACATTTTCTTTTGTTGCTAAACGACACAGATATAGCAATGAAAACTGATTTATTGCAATGATATTTACACAATATGATTTTTTTGTCACTTATGCTTCAAATTTTCCTTTCCCTCTTCTACACTTTTAGTCCTTCAGCTAAGTCACTTTTCATGCTACTTTTGACACGCTTTTTTGTAGGTTCACCAACACTGATTTAGTTCATTGATTGTTACTTCCTACTTCTGATTCAGTCCGTGAAAATCATATAAAATTCTTCTGCTAGAAAATATAATTCCTTGTTGAAATGAGGAAAAAACTTAGGCCAATTGATAAGGTTGCATTCCGAGTTGTTTACTTTACTTTCTCTAGCCTTCACTTTTTTTTTCTTATTCATGAATCAATGATAAGGAGAAAATAATAAACATAAGGAGTAGAGTAAGGCAAAGATGTATAAAAATAAATGGTGAGCAGGTCATGTGTTTGAGATTTCCTGATGATACAGCCTTTGTAGCAGAAAACAGGAGCATTACTACTTTATTATTACTAAATAATAACCTCGAAAAATATTAAATGAAAATCAACACAGCTAAGACTAAAATCCTTGTTACGGGCAAAACCCTTTTCAATATAGAGCATATAGACATCGGTGGGAAACAAAGAAAACAAGTAAAAAGCTTTAAATACTTAGGAAGCCTAATAACAGAAGATGGCAGACAAGAGAAGACATAAGGTCAAGAATAAACAATGCAAAAGCCAAATTCTCTAACGTGAAAAGCATTTTAACGTAAGAAAATTTGAGACTTTTGAAAAGCGGTGCTGACGCTGCACGAACAAAATAAAATGGACAGGAAACAAAATCAAACAAGTCCTGAGACAGATAAGCGAAACAAGAAGTCTAAATTAGATCAATCAAAATTAGAAGAAATAGGTGGTATGGACATATACTTTGTCATGATGGACTTGTGAAAAGAATAACTGAAGATAAAAATAGAGGGGAAAAGAAGAAGAGGCAGACCAAGGAAAAGCTTTGTTGTCCAAGTCAAAGAAATCACGGGCCTAAGGAGTTACCAGGAGATTAAGAAGAAAGGCGAATGACACAACAGAATGGAGGAAATTGCTGCTGAGCCACCAGTCCCAAGACTAGCGCAACTGATGATGACGATTCATAAATCCTAGCAGTTTATTTTTTGTTATTTTTAAGGAAGAATGCAGCGATCTTCATAAGTAACATACAGTAATATATCTAAGCAGCTAACGCAATCTTCGTTTCCAATGTTAGTTTTCATATCTTTTCTAAATCACAGACATTATATATATAAATAATAAATAAATAAAATCACCTGTTACCATCGCTGAGGTCAAGGGCGTGTTAGATATAGATACGAGGCGATGTCTAAATCTAACTATTATTTATTTATATGTAATTATGCATATGGTGTTCAACTGTAATTTTGTTGAGCTGGAAGAAAGATGAGCAAAAAGTCCATTTACTCTGGAATAGGTTGATAGAACTATTCCAGAGTAAACTTTACAAAGTATTCTGATCTTTCCTAGAGGTCTTTCCTCCCCCATCTCTAGGAATTAAAATTTATTTCTTGGTGAGTTACATACAATATGTAATGATTTTTTTTTTCGTGTAAAAAAATTTTTTTATAGTAATGGCGATATGGTTGAATATCGCCATTATTATAAAATGAGTGAATTAATTGATGGGGAAATAGATTTAAATGAGGAGGAACTGGTACAATTGATAGATGACGTCGAACCAAATGGTAGGGAAAGTTCTGCCGAAGATTCTGATTGCGATGAATCCGTTAAAGAATTCAGTTTAAAGAAATTAGCAGAAGGATTGAACTTGGCAAGAAAGTTATTTTACGAATAATGATCTCTCAATGGAGCGCTCCGGAAAATTCACGAGAAAATTGGATATTTGTTTAGCTCCGTATTATGAACTTAATAAAAAAATTGCAGCATAGTGGTAAGCAAGGTCTTGATAACTAAATCAGCTTAAGTATGCAATGAGAATTATGCAAATGATATCAAAGAGATTTCAAGTGATGACGACGTCTGGCCACTCGTAAATAAAGAACATCCACGAAATGTTCGTTTTGAAGAGAGTGATGACGATTAAAATATGCACTTTATTTTATTTTGCCTAAAACATTTATGCATTATATGCAATGAAGTTTAGGTACATTTTTTTATAATTTTATATTATGTATTTGTTTCATAGTTTATGTTTTCTTAACTTACATGAATTACCTGAATTAAATAAAAATATATTTTTGTTGGATATCACATTGTTTATATACCGCGCGGTTAGCCTAGTGGCTTTGCGCTTCGCAACCATATGCCTGGGGAAGGAGTGTCCCAGGTTCGATTCCCGTTGTAGACGTGAGGAATTTGAGGATCTTCCTCAGGCATAGCCAAGTTAGCCGGTCTTGGGCGCGGTCAATAGGGTTTTTTCCGCCAGTTTATCTGGCGTTTTTCATCCCGCAAACAGGCAAACCGGCCTTATGAACATACGCCTCTACAGTCAAAAATATATCCCCCCCCCCCAGCGGCAGACCAGGCGACGGGTCGGTTGGGAGTAGTACTAACAAGAAGTCGCATCTAAAGTAACACGCGGACCCTGCATGGGAAGCGGGAATAACGCGTAGTAGAAGAAGATCACATTGTTTATATAATCTTTAAAAAAAAAAAAAACGATTTCGGTGCCTAACCCTATTTTTTCTGTGATCTGAGTCTCGCATAACGCGATTTATATAACGCGGCATTTCTATGGAACCTAACATCCGCGTTATACGAGGATTACCTGTATTTAATTTGGATCTCCCGCGATGTGTTAATCGACTCCATGAAGACGTCGTGTTATAATAATGCAGTAATATTATTACGTGACACCTATAAGAACATATTATTATAAGATTAATAATAAATGCTTGATAGTAGTGAACCTAACTAACTAGTTGGATGGATGATCATCTGATATTTCAGTTTTTTTTTTTTTTTTTTTAAAGAAGTAATCTCGGTTGGTTGGGATTTTGTTTAATATTTTTTTTCCTTAATTGTAAACTTCTCTTGTAAATGTTTTACATTAATAAGCGGGTATGTTGCACAGCTCTCTAAATGTCGTAATCTGCAGTGCAGTGTCGGCTTGTACATAAGCACTGCAGCACCCCCCAAGGAATAAATGAAAAAAAAAATTGTTTGTGTTTATGAATAATAACAATGCTCACAACATTATATAAATGCAGTACAACATGTTAAAGGTTACAGCTTATGTTTCGACAGTGATTGAATAGTTAATAATTGGAATTGTTCGATTAACACTTTAGATTACGAGAAACAAATGCACTACGATCTAACGCAGTGTCGGAATGATCAGGTTCGGTCATTTGAGGTTAGCCTCGCCGATATTCGTTTGCACTTGTCACTGACGTAACAAGTGAATCCGACCTACCAAACTTGCTCTCTGTCAATGGTCGCCATTGATCAGTATACAAGGTGGGTAGTTAAAAACAAAACGGTAAGGGGGTGTATATCTAATGAAGTGGTAGTCCACTGCAAAGTATGTGCACAGATTTTTATTGACATATAGATGAAAAAATAAACATGTTTCAAAAAATCTGTGGAACAATTAAAAGGACACTGAATTTAAAAAAGAAAACAAGACGAGAATCTTTACCTAGAAGGAGAAATCTAAGGAGACTAGAGAGAAATGGCTAGAACACACATGAACAATAGTTATAGGCTTAATCACTACTGATATAATGACCATTTGAAACATAGAAAAATATATCTAAATGAACACCTGACTGAAGATCTAAAAAATCTACTTTCTCAGCCAACAGTTGTAAGCAAGAATGCTACAAACTATCTCTGGTACGGGCCAAATATGGAGAATCTAGCGCAGAAGACCTCTGTAAACTCCATATTGCCACGTTTTATGAAGAGTTATAGTGATATACTGCAGTTAATTAACTCTACTATATCATGACATACTCTACAGTTATGAAACGTGCCAATTACATAACACAACAGTTGTAAGTCAGCTTTATCTTGGGCTGTTTCCTTGGAATTTATAGTGGTCTTTTGCGCACCCGAGCCTCCATATTCTGGAAGTAGCATTCGAGATAAAGTGGAATACACAGAATCATTTCTATGAAATTTAAACTGTCATTTGGATATATTAATAGATTTAAAAATGCACATTTGTTGATTTGTACTATACAAATTCAACAAATGACACTATTACATTTCAGGAAGCGTAATTAATTTTGTTCAAAACTCCATATCTGTAAATAATATCAGCAACATATAATAATAATCAGCTAACGTCTTTTATTCCCGAAAGGGACAGTCCGTCTCCACATTTCTGATTGAAGCCAATCAGAGATAGCCGCCCCATACCACGAATATTAAACGGCAACAGGTGAAGAGAGTACAGAAGACATTCATAAGGGCTATTCACTTGAAAGTTAGCTGGAGTCATACGGGGGGGGGGTCATTCCACAAAACAGTGAAACGAAAACAAAGAACGCACGCAATAAAATAATTTTAGCTACTTCTGGCGTAATTTTAAATAACATCACTGAGAGGTGGAAAGGTTTTTCATCTTGCAAAACACGTAATTTAAAGGCATTATGCCTGTAAAAAAACACTGACCTAATAGCCTTAATTGTTTTGAGAATAAATCCACAACAAACAATCTAAATAATAACAACATGTTACGATATCAGCCTCACTAAGAAGGGCCAGTAAATTTTTAAATTCCGTTGCAACCATTACGTAATAAAGGAATGACTAACGTTTATACAGATATCCTGAAGAATTCGCTTCTAATATAGAGGGAGAGCAGAAGACTTTGGAGCATTTAATGACGCGAATTTCTTGTTAAAGAAATGGATTGGCAATTTATGACGTACACAGATTATCAGAACGTTATTTGAAAGCAACAGAGAGACAAACGTATTAAATTTTTATCTTCGTGTTTTGGAGAATTTAGTATATGTATACGCAGATCTATTTTAATGCAAAAAGTTGGAATAGTTCGATACACATGTAAATCAGAGAGAGAGAGAGAGAGAGAGAGAGAGAGAGAAAGTAGGAAAATATAGCTAAATGAGGATATTTAGCAAGCGATGCGAATGCTACGTATCCAGCTGAAACCGCGAACGGAAATTTGTACACAGTGGCGTAAGCCTTTTTGCAGATATACTTTATTATTTAAAAACGGTATTTTATCTGCTTTCATACCATATATTCGAACAGCGTACAATTTTGTGTTTGCTATATTTGTGAGTATTATTTTATTTATTCATTTATTATTTTCAATGGCTATTTTTAAAGCATTAGCAGATCAAATGGGATCTGATCTACTAATGACTTAAAATTGGGATCCTTCGCTTGAGATAAACGGATCTGGAACCGAAACCTCTGAAAAATTGTCCAAATGTTTATTACTACTAGAACAAGATTTTTTAAATATTGTTTTGAGTTTTTCTCTCGATCATTACTTTTTTTATTATTATTATTATATTGATTATAATTTGTGTGGAATTTTCGAGTCTCAGAAGTGAACTCCGTCAAAAAATGTCATAGAGTTTCAACTTTTGAATGTCAAAATTAAATACTACTAATAATGGTGGTGGTAGGCAGAAGACGACGACGCTGCATATTGTTTTGAATAATATGGGACTTAACATATTGCTGTCCTACCATGGAAACACATGTTGTGAGCCTCGGTTCTGAATGTTTTTGTGCACATTCATGTCCCAGTCGATGCCCGAGCTCCACATTCAACGTGTCAGCCTACGAAGGGCGGCTTTTACATATTATCCTTCGTAGCACCCCTACGATCACGTTCGGTGTGTATGGTGGATCGTCCACTGCGAATAGCACCTTCAGTTGACTCCCTCCTCTTCCATTTCGGTATGGTAGGTAGCTGCGCTTTATATGCAATATTCTAATATAAAGGAGACGGCTATTTTCATTTATCCTCAACATATGATCTTTAATGGGTTATACCTAAGTAATTGTTTCCTGCAGTATTGCTATTCACAGCTTTATAGTCTGCAAAACAGATGGGAGAACCAGGAAAAACAGAATAATCTAGCAACCAATTATTTTAGAATAATCACAAATTGAAAATTTTAACTGTAATCTCGAATCCAGAATGAAAAGTCTAACCATAATCTCAAATCCAGAATAGAAATTTTATCCGCAAATTTGAATCCGAAAAAAAAAATGTAATCATAATTTCGAATCGAAAATAACAAATTTAATCACAATCTCGAATCCAGAATAAAAATTTTAATCATACTCTCCAATCCGAAATAAAAAAAATATTTTTATTTTATTAATAATCTTAATCGTAATCTCGAATTCAACATAATTTTATTTAACATAATCTCGAAACTAAGTATTTGATTTTAAAAAAGTTAATACGAATCCGAGTATTCCAACTAAATAGTCAGGAGTGTTAGAGTACCTTAAAAACGTCCTTCGGATTGATACAAAAAGGTAGACAAGACATTTTTCTAATTATAGCCAGATTGCATGATTGCAATTTTTGGACTAAATTTCAAAAGCTTAAATGCGGATGTAGATAATATTCAGTTAATCACAATGTGACATATGTCGAACTTCGGTGAATTTCAGTCAGAATGGGAACCAAACCTCAGCCTAAAAGTCTGTCAACAGTTAGTTGACTTAGATATATCCTCCAACCAACAGGTATTAGATAATCAGACTGTAAGACCCTATCAAGGAGTGAACTAAGATATATATTTAGACATTAGAGCAAAATCCCATCCCAATTTACTTTTACCTATATTTTTACATCCATTGATGATTTATCCCTTCAGTCGTTTCTGACCTTAAGTGACTTTGTAGGCATTGTCCACAAAGTGTTCCTGGTGAGAGTTTTGCAGTGTAGTTCACCATTACTTTCCCCCCCCCTCCCCCAATTTTATCCGGGACGCCTAAATGGTTGGCATGTATTTATGAATGTAATCCATGTGTGTTCACGGGGCCGGTTTGACTGTTCTGGGGAGAGGAGTCGGAAATCCCGAATTTCCGGCTCACTTTGCGTCGAAAGAGACTGAAATCGAACTCACGTCTTTCTGACCCAAGAGCTTCGTCTATACTGACTGAGCTACGGAGACGCTTACATCCATTCATAATTATAAATAATCTCGTTGCCATTTTCTGTTAAGTGTACCTGAACGGAATACAAGAGTAGTATGGGGAGATGTCAAACTATGACTTGTAAAGGATTTAGGTGAAGTTATCGGTATACATGGTCTTGCAGAAAATCAATTACTGTATTCAATACTTTTCCAAATTTCAACTCAAACAAAAACCATGAAAAAGTCCAGAAGAAAAGGTTACTGATAAAGGCAAATTCCTAAAGCCTTCCAGATTCATTTAAAAAAATATACAATCCTTATTTTAACTCCAACGATGTTACTAATTTATGAAAGTTAAGTGTTACCACGCAGCTACGTAAGCAACCTAGGAATGAGCTAACTAAATGAAGTCCTAAGGAGAAGTTCCTTAATACAAAAACATCGAAAATCGTTAGATCTTTTTGATATAACGGATTTTCGCTCTTATTCTAAGCACGTGTTTTGATATTTTTTATACATCAAATTGTAGTAACTTAATTTAGTTACATTAGGTTAAACATGGAATTTTACGACTATGCGATTAAGGATACAAGGATGGGTTTATTAGTTGTTAACTCACAACACAATATATCCTGTGTTGTTGATTTTCCTTGCTCTTTAATACTCCTGTGATTTTTTTTTACATTTTAAATATTAATCATTACCTAACTACCACTTAGAAGAAATCATTAGTCCTTCGGGCGCGCAACTAGTCGGTATGCATATATTTGGTATTATAGTTAACTACTAATAAACCCAGTCATTTTATCATTAATCACATTAGCTTATTCCAAGTAACAGCACTAGAAAAACTAGTAGAATAATTATTAATAAATTCACGTGAGACTCTAACTTCGGGTATGTCCTTCCTCTAACACTACCCTTACATTTTCGCGATGTATGTCAACAAAAATCCATAAATCGAGATGTTACTTGCTTTTATTTGGATTTTTTTATGAATTCAGAAATATTTAGTACATATCAGCTACATGGTACCCTCGAGTATTCAGATTCTTCTCTTTGAAATATTAACAAATAATAGATGATCTCCTAGCTGCTAATGAGTATGGAGAAGTTTTTCTATTGCAGTGATCCAATAATCACTGATACAACGACAATTCATGTCAGCAACAGTTTGTTACCGTTTTAGGGAAATGAATCCGCCACTTATTTACACAGTTGAACTAACAAAAAAGGAATAGAAAACGCAATATAGCTATCTTAATGAAGCTTTCATAAGGTTCGTCTCAGTTGAGGCTCTCTATGTGATGTATTCTTGACAAAAACATAGAACAAAGTGTGGCATCAATGAAGCTCAAATTCTACTCATTAATACAGCAATGTAACAAGAAATATTTTCGATCTGATGGTAATCCTTATAGATTATCAGCTCATTTTCTTTCGGATGAATTCAGAACGTGCCTTAACAAAACGATATTTAAATCCTTAAATGTAAAGTTGTGCCCGCAGAGCTTAACTACCGTATATTAAAACTGGGATTAAAACCATCTCTAGAGCAGGATTTCCGGATTATCAAACACCTACTTCACTCAACGCTTTCTAACCAATAGTCTGTGAGCTCACATCCCATTACGGTTAAGTGGTAAATGATTTTATTTTGCCCATGTGAGTCTACTACCTTGCTTACTGGAACTTAGAAGCAGCTTAAAAATACCGTATTTGGTCTCCATGGGCTAAGATTGAATAACAGGATTATCCGTCCCTAGACCGTTCATTACTAATACTCTGTAGGTTTACAACCTATCGTGGATGGAGTTATAATAATAAAAAGACAGTAACAATAATCGTATATGAGAAAAGGATACCAAATATCCATTCTTTTCTCAGCTATATATCGAAACTATAAAGATTCAAAAGTAAAAAAGACTGATTGGAGTACAATCCGGATTGGATGCTATATAATATAATACAGTCCTTATAAGGACTGGCTAAAAGGGGCGAAGTAAGAATGCTTTTCATATTCCCCGTTATCTGTAGAGGACAGTGTAGGGATAAGGTGGTATTGAGCAATTAAAGCTCTGATCATGGCAGGAGGATAACAACAATAGCCGAGCCTCAGTAAGAACTTCATTGGCTACAGCATTGCCATCCATTACCCTTCAAGGGTAATGGATGGCGATGTGTAAGTAAAGCCAATCTCTATCTCTAAAAATTCGGACGATCCCTAGGCCACTCAATCGTGGGCGAAAGACCGTCCATCTCAGCGTTGGCTCCACTCAGTGATGGCCTTCCACCCACACGCCACCACCGAGCAGAACTCACCGCATCTCACGGTCAATTACCATCTCATACTCTACAGTCCTTATCCTCATAAGGACTGGCTTAAAGGGGCGAAGCAAGAATGCTTTTCATCTTCCCCGTTATCTGTAGAGGACAGTGTATGGATAAGGTGTTATTAAGCTATTAAAGCTCTAATCATGGTAGGAGGGTAACAGCAATAGCCGAGCCTCAGTTAGAACTTCATTGGCTACAGCATTGCCATCCATTACCCTCCAAGGGTATTGGATTGAATGAATCAATCATCATCTCTTATACTCTACACCGTTACAATGCAGAAGTCATATTTTTATATACGAGTTGCTAAAAGGTGTCACAACTTATTATTAAATTACTCTGGATTTGAGATAGTTGTTGGAAGTTTTTACAATTGGTTATAATATAAATTAAAGATACCAAGATATTATATACTTAGTTTAATCATTTATCCAAGTGTAAGCAAACAAAGTTTGCACACCAAAACCGTTTGTTAGTTTCAGTTTGCGAATACGATTTCGTCAAGGCATAAGCTGTGTAAAATGTTTTCTTTTAAATCATATAATTACCATTCTATACTTATCCAGCTTACTTAGTATGAAATAAGTATAGACAGATCACACATTCGGGAAAGGACGGTTTTCAGACCCACTGAATAAATTCAATTTAACATGAACTGTATAAGAGCCCTCTGGTAGGCGGAAATCTCATAAAACAAATGGAATGCAGATATTATTAGTTTATTGTATCGGGTGCCTTATTTTTAAAAAAAACGTTCTTTCTTTACTGACATTAACTACAGCACAACACAATCTTTTCTTTTTCAAAAATTTATAAAATTATTTTTGAAAATTTATATATATATACACACACACACACACACACACACACGCACATAAAAGTGACAGTTATATAACTGAACTATATGCTTACCTTTCTTAGTAAACGTATTCGTAAATAACCATGTTCCACTATGAAAACTTAAGTCACTTTCTTCTAGACGGTTTGTAAGAATGATGATCTGTTCATGCAACAACCGTCCATATCTCACACAGACAAGCCAATAATCCTGAGATAGTGAAGCCGAGGTGATACAGATAAGGCTGATAAGTCAGTCGCAGGATGGTGTTTTCACACCTGTCTCTGTTTCGAAGTTACAACAATCCAAATAGGTCAACTTTGACACCGTTAGTCAGACTCAGTGACCGTAATTCCTGCTATTCACGGTGTGTAGATGACACGATGGAACTTTATGACGTCATTGTCTGTAGGTGCAGAATAAACATCTGTTGGCTGATGCTCCTGTGAAGCATGCCGTCAAATATAACTACAGGTGGGGAAATCAAATCGATTGCGTAAAGTGAACTCATTATTAACTAGCAGCGATATTAATGATCAAAGGCGTTAAATGCTGGTTTTCAATGAATGCATTTTAATCTCGTCTAGTTATCTTTATAATTTATATTATAGTATGCGTTAGGGCTTATAAAACGTGCATCAAAAAATAAACAATTTGCATATCAGACTTTTCTCTCTGACCAAGTATTCACACATATTTAAAACTGTCTATGTAAAGTATATGTATACCATTTTCATGCTCGATTAGATATATATCGTTATGTACGTTAATATAAAGCAATATTTTACTTGCTTTTCTATGGCTGTTGTTTTATGATTATGACGAGACGAAGAGGCAGCTAAGAACATCAGGCATATATTTATTTATCAGGCATATTTATTTATGTTTGCTAGTTGTTACCATTCATCGGCCTTTTTTCTTGTTTTGAAATGGAATAATCCGAGTTTCCGAGATAATTTCATCTGCAAAAGAAAATATAAAACAATAAATAAATAGTATAGTCTTCAAGGCCTTAGTCGCTACATTTTTCTTCAACCATCTTCAAAGCACACGTTTTGTCAGACATGCCACTTCTGTGTGCTTAATATTTTATTCATTTTTTTTAAGCCAAGCCTTTTAAAATCAAAGAACTATACACATGTAGAATTCTACTTGTCCAGGCTATTAAAAACGTTCATGTTTCAGGAGGTATTCGATTCATCAGCCTTTGCGATAAACCAACATTGTCTTTTCTCCACCGACCTATTCGAAGCAGGCAAGAGAACTGAAATTAGGGTTCTATCTGAAAGACACACTGTTCAGTTTCAGTAAATGCTTGAGAAAGTTATTTATTCTCATAAAAAAAAAAAAAAAAAAAAAAAAAAAGAGGAAGTTTTTGCTTCGTCTGAATTCTCTATGGTCGAGTCATGATGTCGTACCAAGATCTCTCTCTGAAATCCTGAAGAGTGTTGAAGAGTGAATCTCTTCATGGCATAATCTGAAAGATGCATTTAGTGCCAAGCTATGATCCTCCTACTACTAATAATAATAATCTCTAAGTCGCATGCTAATCCAGCTATTTACAACTATTAATCGGACTAAACTGATTCCCAATTTAGTGTACAACAATGTTGTTGTTGTAGTTTTGGAATTATGACCGAAGCAACTACAGCTATGAGGCTAGTATTATATATATATATATATATATATATATATATATATATACATGTATATATATATATATATGTGTGTGTGTGTGGTGTGTGTGTGTGTGTGTGTGTGTGTGTGTGTGTGTGTGTGTGTGTTTCCGACCAGTTTGCTTGTTGTGCAGAATGAAAAACTGTACACAACAGTGCGATAACATTATTACACATCAACCTAATCGAAGATCAAGAAGTTTTAGCAATGTTTATTATTGTTTATTTATTTTTTTTTTTCAATCACATGGTCTCCTACAGTTTTCCAGCATTTCATATTATTCAAATACTAAAACCTGTTTGGTTTGAATAATATGAAGTGTTTCAAAATTCAGTATAAATACAAAATTTCATCACAATTCGACCGTGCATGTGATTCTGCTATATGGATGTAGAAGGAAAAAGTAAACGATGCTAACAGACGTTTAAGTATTGTTGCAAAAGCATCTGTGTGTGTGTGTGTGTGTGTGTGTGTGTGTGTGTGTGTGTGTGTGTGTGTGTGTGTGTGTGTGTGTGTGTGTGTGTGTGTGTGTGTGTGTGTGTGTGTGTGTGTGTGTGTGTGTGTGTTTCCTCCGAATAGTAACGCTACCAGGAGGTAATTTATCCCTACATACTCCATTGTATTACAATGCTTATATTACATGTAGCTTACAAGTACTGATTAACATTTCTATTATATTTTTGTATCAATTTTCATATTTACATTTATATTGTTATATGTGTGCGCGTGCATGCGCGCGTGAGGTGAACGGCAGCAGTGTAGAAAAAAAAACGTCTGTGGGACCTACACAGACTTTTTTTTTTTCCAATTTACTTCAAGCTTCTAATAAACAGGTATTGATTACATACCGGGCAATTAAATTCATCTACCACGTAAAGATATTCATAAACATCCCTGCCACAATTGCATTCCAACCCATAGTCTGTTGGTTAGAGAGCAGGTATGATACTAGTCGGTAAATCAAGTCAGTTTATTATAATATCAACACAAACCTATTATAATTTCGAATTAAGTAGAAAGTAGAAAAAATCTGATGCAGATATAATCATATCTCATTTAAAAGGAGTAAAAAGGTAAGGGAACGCCAGTAGTACATAAATGAATTTTAATATTTTTAATTTTGAAAATATGTACATCGCTTGTGTAAGCTCAGTGGAAGTGGCATGTGTTGTCCACGGCGCTAGACCGTCCGAAGGAAGACCGTCGCAAGTTCTATTCTATTCTATTCACCAACTGAAGGAACTTTCACTAAGCTTTTTTTTTTTCTATGGGTTCCGTAGTTAGTCGGTCTCTGGCAATGGCAAGCGGGTTTTTCGTCCCGTAAAATCAATAAAATCGACCGTAGAACTCACACTGTTTTCAGACAGTAAAACGTAATGCTAGGATTAGGGAATACGAGATGGCGGCACTTATCACCAGCATCTCTTCACCGGTGCAGTGTATAATTAGCGATAGTATTGGACCACCTATCTCTGATTGGCTACCGGTAGATTGAACCCCCCGAAGTCTCCAAAAGTTAGATTGGGCTTAAACGGCCTCGCCTACTCCCTATAGGGTAAAAAAAAAAGGCATTAGCTGATTTTTTTCTTTTTTGATATTGAAAATTTTAGAGCCTGAATAAAAGGCGTTAGGTAATTAAATTACATGTGCTAATTAAATATGCAGTGCTTGTCTTTTGTTTGCCTTTTACTTGATTGCCAAATAATGATTTATATTCTTGCTAAAATATATTTAATAGTTATATAGGTTTTCAAAATTCTAGAATTCTAATATGGAGTGACTGAGTATGTTTTCACCGAGCTTCGATGGCGAACTGCTTTGATGGTATTCTCGACGACGAAAACAAAATTTAAGTACATCTCTTACAAAAAAGATTTTCTTAACAAAAGTGGTTAACCTATCAACTCTTCAACCAACAGACCACAGTTTCGAACCCCCATCTTAGGTACGGATATTTTGGATCGTCTTTAGGTGGCAGACCACGTTCCCGCTTATTGGAAGTTTGAATTGGCTTGAACAAAGTTTCAAAGACAACCACTAGTGCAGTATTTCTGACTATGTTAAAAATAAAAATAGAAAAATAAATAAATAAAAATAATTAAAAGGGATTAAAATCCTTAGCCCTTCTATGGTACTGATGCAATAGTCATATTTTTATATACGAGTTACCAAAAGGTTTCACACGTTATGGTTAAATTACTTTGGAGTTGAGATCCAAAGTAATTTTGGATCTCAACTCCAAAATTGGAAGTTTTTCCACTTGGTTTTACTATAAATTAAAGATACAAAGAAATTATATACTTGGTTTAATCATTTATCCAAGTGTAAGCAAACAAAGTTTGCATACCCAACCCGTAAATTTACAATCTTTTGTGGGTTGTAAAAAACACATAAAAAATATTATAGACAGTTTCTTGTCCTTTGTTGAATCGAAATAAAACATTAAGATAATTTTAAATATTTGGGAACCTAATGAAGAACTTTGATTAGAAAGTGCTTATATCCGATTATATATAAACTGTCAAATTCACGTGCGAACTAGATTTTGATATGACAGATTGGCTAATGTGCATAAAGGAAGTGGATTTCCACCACTACTTATTATATTACAAAAGATATTCAGGTAAAAGAAATTAACCATAATAAAAATATGATATCTGTGGCTGATCTGTCGTATTGAATATAAATAAGGGGGGGGGGGGAATTAAACAGTTTACAAATGTGGAATGAAATAATAAAGCAACATGTCCTAAACATTACTAAATTAAAACCAGAAATGGTCATAATAATTTCAAGAAAATTTAACAAATGAAGTACATATATATCTATTGAGGGAGATAACGTTAAAACATCAAGCACATTTAAATATAATTAATAAAATGATAACATATACAGGAGAACTCTTACTAACAACCAAAAAAAGTAGTAAGTGCCATATAATTTTATCACTTTACCAGATATCTTTTGTATCTTTAGAATACTTTTATTTTATTTTGTTTTATACGATTCCCACCAATGAAATGCTTTTGAAATCATATAGTCCATTAGTAACGTGGGAGGCCTGAAGATTCTTTTTCTTTTTTTTATTAATTAATTTTCTTAATATATATATTTGTAGTTTTGTATTTATTTTTTATTTAATTATTATTATTATACGGGCACTCCATGGGGTACGAAGACTCATCGCGGGAGACTGAAACTATCCACACAATCTATGATACCTCTCCAAGAACCTATTAACAGACAAAACACTAACTACCGACTCTGGCAATCCATTCCATTCATTCACAACTCTCCAAGTAAAAAATCTACTCGTCGTCACGCCCCCCACTGACCACACTTTTAGTCAACTTCCAGAGATGACCTCTTGTTCTGCTCCCCCTCGAGCTAAGTGCTGAAACATTTATCCTGCATCAGTCCTATAAAACCCTTTAAGTAATTGAAATATATCTATCATATCCCCTCTTTTCTTCCTATCAAACAACTTCTGCAATCCACGCACCCTCAATCTATCCTCATAGAGAACATTCCACTTAGTCACTCGCCTCTGAATCTTCTCCACCGCTTCCTTATTCCCCCAAGAAACCAAGGAGACCAGACCTGAGCACAATAATCCAGATGTGGATGTATCAAGCCTTATAAAGAGGAATTACAACTTCCTTATCTCTACATGTTAATGTATTCTTTAATAGCCAAGTAATCTTATGCGCTACCTTAGCAATTTGTCCTCTAAACTTCAATTCCCTGTCTACCACTACCCCTAAATCTCTAGCTTCATGTATTTCCTGGAGTACAGTGTCATCAATGTGATACCCAACTTGTAATCTGTTTTATCCCAAAATGCATAACTTTATATTTCTCCACATTAAACTGAAACTTATTATTTTTTACCCATTCTGACAGCCTATTTAAATCATCTTGCAAGCGCTCCACATCGTTTTGGTCTCTACCTAATTGCGCATCATCAGCAAACAACAGAATATTTCCTTTCAGGTTATTTCCTATATCATTTATGTACAAATTAAACAGCAATGGTCCCAGGAGGCACACCACTAGCGAGTTGCTTTTGTCTCGATTCTTCCCCTCCATATACTACTTTTTGATATCTGTCCAACAGCCACCGTCTTATCCACTTAACCAGTGTCATATCCATCCCCATTTGTTTTAATTTGTGTAACAGAGCTCCATGTGGTATGTTGTCAAATGCCTTTGCAAAATCATTGTGAAGCCATTTCCTTTATCCAACCTAGCTGTTACTATGTTATAAAAAGTTAGTAAATAATCCGGAAACCCTGTTCTAGATATCAAACATAACCCTTTTTCAAGTCACTCAGGCCTCCAACAAGCGTGGATACGAAAGTCATATTTATTTATATGTAGATAGCGAATATATAATTCATATTTTTGTGCCAATCCTTAGAGAGTGCCCAAATGTGGAATACGAAGAAGAAAAAAAAAGAAAAATATAAGACACAAGTGAGGGAAATAAAATTCAAAAGGACAATGCTAGCAAAAACAAAAAAGGACATCATAAGAAATGATGATATAAGTGAAGTTGTTAGAGCAGACAAAGATGTTTGGTTATCTTAATAGGAAGGACGAAACTCAGTGCTAAAACTATGTGAATTAGAAATGAAATCAGTCAGAAGTGAAATGAGATACCGGGGAAGACAAAGGCGTCAATAAAAGGACAGAATAAAAGGTGACATGGAATACAATGGCGGAAGGCAAGACGTAACGGAGTTGCCTGAAATTGGAGGAACTACTATTGCACTTATCCGGTATTGACATAGTTATACAGATATATATAATTAATACAGATATATATATATATATATATATATAAATAAATAACATACACTTACTTAATTTTCAGTAGTATAGATACAGTAAACTCTCGATTAGTGTGCCTCTAAAATTCCATTAGTGCGCCTATATACATCTTAAAAATAAATGTTACAGATTTAAAAAAAAATTCTATCTGTACATTTTTAAGGCTAACTATTTAAAAAATCACTCACCAGAATGAAATAATGTAGTTACCGATTTAAAACATTTTACAAAGTTATTTTTAATGGTCTACTACACTACTTCTATGTTCCAAATTTTTACCGCCAAAATTTATGTCGTCTGCTATAGTACGCACACAGATTTGAATTACCTTTCGACACTTCTGCGCATGTCACAAAAAGGAGAATCCATTCCGATAATAGGGTAATCAATCCGTCTTCTGGGATGAGTTGTTTATTATTACACGTCGGAAAATTAACTTCTCTTTTATGATCATTGTAGTTTTTAAAGTGGTAACTATTTTGCTTGTATAACAGTTGGGAAATTTTATCTATAAAGCACGTGATTTCGCGTGTTGGCGACCAATTCGTACGTCCTTCATTTCTTTCTCCCCTTCAATGATAACGTCCAAGAGTTAATTAAATCTCATTCTGAAGAATCGAGTGATTCCGATCTGCTAAATTTAGATGCACAGCGAGAAGATCGCAAAGAATATGAAGAAAATTTAACCACTGATAGTCAGCTAAAAGAGATTTCACAGAAACATTTTGAAAATATTTTTTGTACAATCGAAGTTTTTAAGAAGCAATGCTTAGAGCAATAGGGCCATACCGTCGGTTGTATGAAAAAAAGAAACAAAATGCCCGCCAAACTACGTTAGCTCAATTCTTTGTTAAGAAGTAGAATAATAAAATTTATATTCTGAATATGTTTTATTGTCTTTCAGCTTCATGGTTTTCCTTTAGCTAGGCCCTGAGACGCACCTTAATTCTTTTATATAAAAAAAAAAAAATTAAGGTCCAAAAAAAAGAAATTTAAGGAACGAATTATACTTTTTCCCCATAGGTTATTATATTCGATTAGTGCGTTTTTGATTAATACGCCTGTTTTAAAGAACGCATTAGGGGGCACTAATCGAGGGATTGCTGTACTTATCATTAATTTCCTATTTGATTGAGACTACTGACCGTTATCTATGCGTGCAGGTGTTATTAATTACGTTGTGGAGTGGTGTTCTACAAAACTTTGCAGCTCCAGTGATCTGGTGATAAATTTGGAAATTTAAGATACGTTCCTTCAGATGGCTTTTATATCTGAAGAGTGAATAAGGCCATATTGTCTCATTAAACTGATAATATTTTTGCCCAGAGTACTGTTCTTCGCAATTAATCTACTGTTGGTTACTACGTACAAGGCTTCAAACATCAGGGCACTTTCTCTATGAGGGTATTTCTGTAGGTTTCCCTGTGATAAGGTTCCAAATATGTCATGATGATGATCTCATGGCGAGCACTCCATTTTTTAATAATATAATGGTTACGACATTAAGATATTTTGTGCACATTTAATATACTCGTAGTGTAGAGCAAAACAAAACATTACATTATCCTGTTTTTGATTATCATACTGAATAATAAATTATCTTTCAGTAACTTATTATTAAAATATTGTAATGTTTCATTTGAAGGGAAAAAAATTAAAGTATTTCATACTTCTAACAAAGAGAGAGAAAAACTAATAATTGAAAGTTGTCCTATATTTTCGAGTAATGCCTTGGCCCAATTAGATTTGTTAATTCTCGTATTCAATGAGAAGGTCAAGCGAGGATGTTGGGTAATGGAATCAAACCTCGTCACATGACCTTTTAATATAATACGGGTTAGAATTACGGGGTAGGATAAGAAATAAAGTATATAGAAATGCAGCCTGGTTTATTTAATTTCTAAAACACTGAAAACATCAACATAATCATTACATTATGAATGATTTGCTACGTCTATTCATGATTACCTGTTGCAAAACATTCAGTTTAGTCATTTGTTTGCATGTACATTCAATTGTATACGTCTCCAAATATTTGCTCCATCATTTTTATTTTCTGTTGTTCCCATCGTTGACTGAAATAACAAAGTTATCTTATGGAATGGAACTGAGTTTTGCTAAATGTCATTAGTAAATAAAAAAAGGGAAAAAAAGTGCTTTACGAATAGCAAATTTTGGTGAAGTTGGTCGTTATGAGTGAAAACGACAATGAAAAAACATTGTCGTTTTCACTCATAACAACTTAAAACTACTTATATCCTTTCTCCAATTATAGTTGTTATGAAATGAACTCTACCAGTGAACAATTGAAGAAAATTGAAAAAAAAGTTTATTAGGCATCGTAATAAAATAAGATTATTCCACACATCTAGTCGAAGATTTATATTATATTCTCATATTTTCTTAGAGAAATCAGATTACATTCCTCAGGCGTTGATCCGCAGTGTAGTCGCCAAGAAGACGTGACATTTGTCCTTCATTTGGGAAAACCTGAGTATGAATCAGTAGGAGGACATATTAAACTTTTATAAGAGTTTCTAACCTGAAAGGTAGAAGTATCTAATCCAATAGGAGGCAGTATGGAATTTTCCTTCTGGAAACTGGGATTCTTCTGTCAAACTGGTGAAAAATCCAGCAAAATTTTTCGGTTGGAAAAATATGCAACCTGCTATGGAGAAGGGTAACTCACTTTCAGATTGAACAGTAATTTATGCGAAGAACTCCTCCTTTTTCGCCGCCTAGACGGGATGTGAACCAGGCCTTTCTACCCAAAGGCATCATCAGTACAAACTGAACGGAGGCTCTGCTGAATATACGCAGTAATAGATAAAATATACAGATCTACTGCCTTAGATCCATCGATCGTAATCTAATGAAATCAAACCTAATCTCAACAGTACAAGAAACTGAAAGATATTAATTAAATTAGCATAAAAAAGTGGGAATAAGTACACAAAAGTAAAACAGTAACCGACACATGACTAACAGGGTTAAAAAAACCAAAAAAAAAAAAAAAAAACTAATTCTTCTAACTTATTGTCTGTTTCATCTCAAGTCATAATAGTTGTGCCGATATGTGAAAAAGTAGATAATTCAGGAGACGTTGCGATAAGAAAGCGAAACTCTTTTTTTCCCCCATCAAATAAGGCCAAAGCAGACGACCAAATGATCCACTTAAGTATTCTAGCATCTTCTCACCAGTATGGATTCCTTCAAAAAACATTTATGTTTTCTTTCACAGTGCTAACGCATAATTGTCGAATTTTACACTTCCCGTAGGACTTTTATGATGGGAAAAATCTTTTAAATGCTCTTTCTTTTTCGTATCAAAAATTTTAATAACTGAGGATTGTTTTAATCGGTTTATAGGTTTGAATGCCACTTTGATATCATAACTCTTCTATCTTGAAAATATTTAATATCACTGCACCCATACATCAGTAGAATGATAAGTACGCTCTGAAAAAATCTTGAGGTGTTCTCTATAAGATTGATTGGAGGCCAGTGTGATGGGTTTTTTTTTCCTATTATAGGTATTCTTCGAGAACACACTTTTTATTTTAGTTTAAATTTTTTACTGGCACTTCGGGCCCTTTTACTATTGACACGGCACAGTGCGCTAATGTTTAAACTCTCCTACAGTGTTGAGTTTGGGAATAGATCGACTACCATCCATCGTAAATCCAATAATGCAACCTTCCCTCTTCTTCATGGGGGGTTTCTTTATGAAAGACTAAATTCTCGAGCGCTAAATAATTTTTACAGTAACCTTCAATGTGGATTAACCATGTTAATCATATTTTAGTATAGGCGCCAGAGCCATCTATACTTTATTAACTTTCTGAATAAGAGTTATCCAACTATTCAGTTCACAATGGAGAATATTCCAAAATTTCTCAATGCAATGAACGCGCAGAATACCATACGTTAACAATCCTAAAAGATTAAATGACCCTACCACATCTGAAGACGAATTCCAAGACGCGCTTTCAAGCGGTTACAATGAAAAGAACATAAACAATAACCCAAACCTTTTCCTTATATAGTTAACATTATAAGATTTCAGGAGCAGTCACCAACGTGAAGAGTCGGTGTTTAAAATAAGTGCGTTGATCCTAGAGTTCAGATAGCAGTTTATAGACTTGAAGTGATATTCAAACCAGGTTGAAATAATCCATCGAGCCTCTCTCACACGCCATTAAAAAGTAACATTCAAGTGGATTGAAATTCGACAACTGTGCTTTGCAGCTACAGTGGAAAACGAGAATTTCAAATTTACTATCACATATATATTTTTTATTTATTTATTAATTCGATATTAATTATAAATACGATAATTGTCTGTCTCTAAGAGACACTGACAATCCTATAAATTAAGCCTGCAGATTCATGTACTTAAAATCTTAGTTTTATATGTATTTTTTGAAAATAAAATTTATGTCATTAGAATACTTATTTTAACATTATTTGTGAAAATTATTTAATAGAAAGAAGTGGATGTCGCAAAATGTTTCATGAGGTGGGATGTGTAATTATTAATTAATCTTTAATTATCCATATGCTAAAAGACAAATGTAATATTTTAAAATCGTAGAAATTTATTTAGTAATATTTCAGTTGTCAAAAATGAAACACCTAAAAAGTAGTAGATACAAAATGTAAACAAAAGAACGAACTTCTTTACGAGATAACAGAAAAATACATCCCGTCTTTGTCAACTGATAAATAGATAGAAAATAGCTTTAAATCAATTAGTCAAAGTACATGTGATGCCAGAAAATATTCAATAATTAAATGAAAAATACTATTAGTGTACTTTCGATTTAATTTTTGATTCAAGCTCCTTCATATTCAAAAAACTCTTTCAGCACGCAGTTAGCATAACTACCGTAGTTGTATGCCAGCTGAATTATCATTTATCTTTGTTGAAAATACAGATAGCGTCATCTATCGTTCTTAATAAACATTTCAGACAATTATTGCAGTACTTTTATCAGACGTACGTACAGTAAACAACTAATCGCATTTTTTTAAAAAATTCAATCAAATCCTGCATAGCAATGCAGTAATTATAAACGCCTGCTCTGCTGATAATGGGACTTGATTTCAAACACTGGAGGAAAATTATCATACATGTCATTTTACTTTCGCACACACTTTTACTCGATGATTTCTTATATTCAGATATCCTTTATACGGGAAGTAGTGCCGCTTAGACGCTAGTAAAAAAGCTATGAATGGTCAGGTCAATAGGAGACAGTTAAACTCTGGAAAGATAGATCTGTCACTCGAGATAACTCAGTATGCAGATATGTTTCAGCGGAAACTTACGGGTGCGAAAGCTGGAACTTAATCCTAGTGAGCTTAGTCGTCAATATTAGAGAAACTGTCCACATATCATGTAATCACTAGGGATATGTCCTCGCGGTTAACCTAGTGGCTATGCTCTTCGCAACCATATCCCTAGGGAAGGAGTGTCCTAGGTTCGATTCCCGTCGACGTCGTTAAGGATCTTCCTCAGCAATAGCCAAGTTAGCCGGTCTTGGGCGTGAACAGCAGGGTTCTCCCCCCCCCCCAGTTTATCTGGGGGTTTTCATCCCACAAGCAGGCAAACCATCCCTGTGAACACACACCGATAAAGACAATCCCTCCAGTCCTATATAGTTCTAAATTGTCAGCTATACCGATCCCGAGCCCGGATTAAAATAGGGGGGATTGAGGTGGTGCCGTACCTTCCCGTAAAAGGGGGATGCAGTTGAATCACCATACGAAATGAATGAATTAATGAACTAGGAATATTGCAGTAATGATGTAAAAAAGAAATAATAAATCCAGAAAAATAGGGATTTGCATCCTGTAATTTCTTGAAAATCGAAACCGTACAGTCCACACTATTTCAGACAATAATATATAATGTTAGAATTAAGGGGGGGCTGGCGCTACTTATGTACAGTATTCTTTTCACCAGATGTCGTGTAATTTAGTGATAGTCTTCTCCAGCTATCTGCATTGTCCAGGCAGCAACAGCCTCCATTCCAAGAACATCATGTCGATTTCCATTCTATCCAAAGTCTTGTTGGAACTCGTACCATCAACTATGAATAATGCAGTACTTTCAAAATAATCAGTAGCAATATGAAGACTGACCTTGAAACTGCTAAATATAGAAACCTTGTTACTTATGCCAAAATCAGTCACAGTTTCTGTCTATTTATTCTACTTTTTTTCCCCACCCAGATCTTAGTTTTGCAACACCATATAAAGAAAGAGCTGCAAAGTTGGCATAATTTTTCTCTTCCAACTCCTGCATATATTGGTTAAGTGAATATGAGGGTGGCTGCTGAAGAGATATCAAAAAATGATATATGTAGAGAGAGAATCAAGGCGAAAACAGGTGGCTAGTGGTGTGTCTCAAGGTTCAGTGCTGGGGCCATTGCTGTTTAATTTGTACATAAATGATATAAGAAATAACCTGAAAGGAAACATTCAGTTGTTTGCTGATGATGCGAAAATAGGTAGAGTAATAGTTAATGAAGAGGAGGTGGAGAGCTTACAGGGCAAATTAAATAGGCTGTCAATAAAGGAAAAAGATAATGGGCATCAGTTCAATGCAGAGAAATATAAAGTTATGCATTTTGGGATGAACACGATTACAAGCCATGTATCACATTGATGGCACTGTACTCCAGGAAATAGATGAAGCTAGAGATTTAGGAATGGTGGTAGACAGAGAGTTAAAGTTTAGAAGACATATTATTAAGATAACCCATTAATTGGCTATTAAAGAACACATTAACATGTAGAGAAGGAAGTTGTTATTCCTCTTTATAAGGCCTTGATTCACTGACATCTGGATTACTGTGCTCAAGTCTGGTCTCCCATGGGGTTTTTGGGGATGAGAAAGCAGCGGAGAGGATTAAGAAGCGAGTGACCAAGATGGTAAATGATCTGTGGAATGTTCCCTATGAGTTTAGATTGAGGGTGTGTGGACTGCAGAAGTTGATTGATAGGAGAAAAAGAAGGGATATGATAGAAACATTTAAGTTAGTTAAAGGGTTTTATAGGATTGATCCAGGAGAAACTTTTTTAGCACTTGGCTAGATGGACCAGAACAAGGGGGTTCATCCTTGAAAGGTGAATAAAGGTGTGATTAGTTAGAGTGCGAGAACTAGATTTTTTGTTCGAAGAGTTGTGCATGAGTGGAATGGGTTGCCAGAGTCATTTGTGAATGCTTTGTCTGTTAACCAATCAACCCCCCAAGACGTCTATAGATGTTTAGGTTATCATGGATGCGAAGTGCATATTAAAATTGTAATACCATTGCTATTACTTTGAAATATATGATGGATACAAAGTGTATGAGGGTGTGTATTTTATCCATATGACCGGTTATGTGGTTAATGGGTTCAAGGAGAGATACGATAGATTGTGTGGATAGACTGGGTCTCTCGGGAGTCTTCTGACTCCATGGAAGTGCTCGTATAATAATAATAATAATATATGACTGTCATAAATCTCCTCCAATTATCTGGGAAATGGCGTAACATGTTACTTGTGGTTTTGCTAAAAGTCATTAAAATAATTTTGGACAAGTTGGATAGGCTTCTAGTACTGAAGGTATTCCATCATCATCAGAAGCAGAACGGTGATATAACGCTTTTTTTAATTATCTGTGTATTATATTCAGCCATAACCATCCCACAGCATAGAAGCAAGTTCATACACCCGCTGATTCAAATAAAAAAAAAAAGTGATACCTGTTTGGTATCAAAATATCATCCTATTGCAATCATTGATAAGAATTACAATAGGATGAAATCCATAATGGCTAAAGTAATGAAGGTCATTAACGACTCGTTAAAATGTTTTTCGACTCGTACTCTTTCACTAGACATTTCAAATGCATTTGACAGGATTTAGCATTAAACCACCATCTTATGAATGCCTTTGTAAATGAGGTATTTTCTTGGATCGTTTCGAGCATGTTATGGCAGAGGGTTCTCCCTTTCTTCAGATTTTGCTATTCATACAGATGTTCCTCAAGACTGTTCTTTCACCTACCTTCAAGGCTGTATTCATGGGTGTGCGAAATGAACGGTGGCACAGGGCCCCGCGAAGAGCAAAAAATTGAAAAAAGAAAATCAATTAATTTTTTAAATTATTATATAAATTAATATTGTAATTATCATATATAAATATTACTATATAGAAAAATATATGTATATAATTTTGCAACCAACTATTGTTGTTATAGTAAGCGAAATAAGATCGTAGAGCTAGAGCTGTAGTATTTGAAACTACTCTAAGATATACAGTATAACAATATCGTTCAACATAGTGGTAAATATGGAAAAGTGCATTTTAAAAGAAACTTTTTAATCATTTTAAGGAGTTTTTTGATTTTAGGTTGTGATTTTATGAACAAGTAAGTATATACACGTACTGTCCTGGCAATTTTTTTATGTGACATTACTTGCAAAACATCTTAAAAAATATATTTTGTAAACTGGTTTTAGGTTATCCGACATCAGAATTTTTCTTCAATAGAAGTTTTCAATCTATATTAGATTTATTTATTTTTCCTCAACTTCACGTTGGGACATGTTAAAGAAATTTGTTAAACAATTAACTCCAAAACCGTTATGTGATACAAGATGGGAATGTAGAATAGAATCAGTTAGAGCTGTACCTTTTCAAATTCCAGAATTTTTAAATGCACTAAAAGAATTATTTAAAACTGCATCAGATAATACTATCAAAGTAGAAGTGGTTTCGATTATATATGAACAAATAGATTCGTTTGAGTTTATACTAAGCCTTGTAATTTGGTATGAGCTTTTGTCAAAAGTTAATTTAGTAAGTAAAGTATTATAAAATGCAAAAATTCCCATAGACGTAGCAACTAAGCATATTAAACAGTTAGTACAACATAGTGTTGTAAGAGCAGAGAATATCAGGATTTGATAGCTGTTTTGAGATTGCTAAAGAACTGTCAAATCTGTTAGAAATAGAAATTAAATTTAAAGAAAGTCGAGTACGTCGAAGAAAAGTATTTTTTGATTATGAAACGCCTGATGAATCACACATGGGTGATAACAAAGATAATTTTAGGATAAATTTCTTTTTTTGTAATTTTAGATACTGCCCTACAATCTGTCAAAAGAGATTTGAATTGTATGAAATTCAGGAAAAATCATTTAGATTTCTTTATGATATGAAATTAATAAGAAAAATGACAAAAAATGAATTAAAATTTTCCTGTAAACAGCTGTATCAAAAATTAAATACAGATATTGATGATTCTGAATTTTACAATGAATTAATTATTTTAGAAATGTTGTTCCAGAAGATGCACCCATTAGTATTTTAAAATTTATAATTGCAAATAATTTGTCGGATATTTATCCGAATATTACTACGACATTTAAAATATTATTGACCAGTCCAGTTACGGTCGCATCAGCAGAAAGGTCATTTTCCAAATTAAAATTACTAAAAGTCTATTTGCAATCTTCTATGTCTCAAGAACGTTTGTCGTTCCTGGCAATAATAAATAATATCTATAGAGCATGAAATTGCAAAAAATTTGAATTTTATAGCGTTGTAAATGATTTTATTGATAAGCGCATTAGGTTAAATAAAATTTAATATATTAAGATTTCTTTTAAATCTTATAAGTCGTTATACATATATTTCATTCTTTATAGTAAAAATGGATATTTTTTTCATATTTTTATATTATTATTTATATTATTAAATAAATCATTGTTCTGGCGTATTATATGATAATGTGTACTTACATAATAAAATAATATATCATGTACATACAAACACATTTATTTTTTAACTAATTTTTTCCCTTTACTTAAATTGATGCTAAAGGGCATACTTGTTTATTTCTGTGCATAAATATTTTTCATATTTGATTTAATTAATTAATTAACAAGATATTCTTCCATTTAAAATTTCCATAAATGTTACTAACTTTCAGGGGCCCAGCTTTTCCATTTCGCACAGGGCTCCGCAAAATCTAGAAACGGCCCTGCTTACCTTCTTCTTCAATACACATAAACCAACTTTGTTACTGATCCCAATTCTTATTCATAGTTTTGTTGATGACAGCACTTTTCATTCCTTCTACACTGCTTAGAAAAAAGCCAATGGAAATCATAATGTGTAGCCCATCTTAATAAAATGTAGGCCTTCCTTTTGCTAAGATGACTGCATCAACCCCTTAGGATTGATGCAGTCACCTTTCCACAAGACTACGATAGCGATTCATGGGAATCTTGGACTATTCCTCCTCGTTGCATGCCTTCGGAGGCATGTAATGAGGTCCTAGGCTATTGTGGGACAGACTTCCCTTGACCTCACCCGAAGCTCTAGTTCATCCCACAGAACAGATGTTCAGTAAGATTGAGATCGGGGCTGCTCCATGACAGTGCATCTGTTATCTGTATATCTCTATTAACCAATATACATATGTATATATTCTACACACACACACACACACACACACACACACACACACACGCACACACACACACGCACACACACACACACACACACACACACACACACATACACGCTTTGCCCCCCTTGAACAACGTGGAGTTTAGGGGCTCAGACACCTCGCATTGTTCGAAAATCCTCGTATTACTTTTGATTCCCCTGAAACTTAACTAGTAATAGCCTACTCTTGACCAAAAACATTACCGATAACATAAAGAGTAGACTAACACTTATTTTGCATGGCATGTATGTGTATGTATTATATTCTTACAATAAAGTAAGCTAAGAAAAGAGAAAAAAAGAGATTACTTTATGATTTATGCTTATTTATGATTGCCAGTGGCGCATACAGAAGGGGGGGGCATGGGGACATGGCCCCCCCCCAAAGAAAAAGAAAAACACTAGAATATTTTCCAAAAATCTTTTCCTAATTAAAATTCATTCCTTTATGTTGTGTCGTGTCTTCTATTTCTATACTACTTATGAATTTACGATCATTGCAGATGCTCAGCCATAGGTCGTATGTGATGCGTAGTGTGTATTCTCAAATCATCTACTCAATTCGGCCTCCCTCCCCCAAAGATTAAATTCTGGTTGCGCTACTGATGCTAAACGATTGCCTGTCGCAATCGATAGGATTACTTCGCGGTAACCTAGCCTATACACTATTGAATGAATAGTTATAAAATTTTTATTTATGCTAACTAATTTAACTAACTAATTAATGACAGTTAATTTTATGCAGTTATGATTTAATGCTGCATCTTTACGTTTTTACATTTTCCTCGACTGCAAATGACCATGTACGGTCAGTAAGTGTTTGTGTGCGTAGGTTTTGATAAATTTTTACTTGTTATAATAGATTTGTGTATACTGTATGGTAGTAAATTATAAAATAGACTAGTATCTACATATATGTTATGCATTCATGCGATACCTAACTTTTTCTTAATTTTTTCGATATTTTTAGGATACGTGGTTCGTCTGCGAGTTTTTTAAATTGTCGCAAATCTCCAAAAATTTTCCAATATATTGTTCAAGTTGACTCTTGAACAACGCCTGGGTTAATGGCGCCGACTCCCCCACATTGCTCGAAAATCCACGTTTAACTTTTGACAAGGGGCGGCTCGTGCGTGGGCACTGCAGAAATGCAGCATCCCCAATTTTTCTCGATATATAAATATATTTATTACTTTATTTAAATTTGCTTGTAATATTTAATTTTTTCACCAACAATCCTATACAATTCTCTTATTTTGTATAAAAAATAATAAAAATCCATGTTGGCTACCAATTCGTACGTCCTTCATTTCTTTCTCCCCTTCAGCATGAATCGACTATTCTTGGCACAAAGCCAAGCATAGCTCTAACACGTACTATAGCGTAATGCTGCACTGCATATAAACAATAGTTCCACTGTTGTTTATATGTAGTTTGTTCCAGTAGTAGACTGTTCGTAATGCTTATCGTGTTTATTCCGTCTCATTAAATATTTGGACAATACAATTAAAGGATTTCATTGTAATGTCCAAAAGTTGTAAATCCATTCTTTTAATTACAATTAAAGGAATGGATTTCATTTTTAAATAATTTCGAATTATACTAAACTGTATAATTTTATCGATAATAAACAATATTTTTTTCATGTTTAATTTTTTTTTAAATTTTTACCATAATTTTGATATTTTATCCAAACACGTATACACTGTGTATGTAAATTTCGAAAGTTGTAGCACCCCCACGATTTCAAGCCACGAGCCGCCACTGCTTTTGATCCCCCCAAAACTTATCTAAATCTACTGATGCCTACTGTTGACCAAAAGCCTTACCAATAACATAAACAGTCGATTAACACTTATTTTGTATAGGATGTATGTATTATATACTACACCCTCTGTCCAAAAAGAAACCGAACTTTTCGAAAATAGAAGAAACTAGTGGCGCCACCTGTTGTATCTTTTTGTTGTCGAAAGCGGCAACCTTCATTAGTGTTGTGTCAACTGTTTATGACATTTATTTCATTAGAAACCTAGTTATGGTGCTTAGAGTGACAGTGTGTGTTTTGACGAAAGGTCGGAAAATGAGTTTCAAACAGAGAGTTGCCATTGACTTTTGTGTTAATCTCGGTAAAAGTTTTATCGAAACGCGTCAAATGCTTCAAAAAGCATATGGTGAAGAATGTTTATCCCGTACTCAGGTTTACGAGTGGTTTAAGCGATTTCAAAGTGGTCGTGAGATGCTTGAGGAAGACGAAAACCCGGGCCATCCAAAAAAGGGACTGAGCGAAGTCCCTTAACATCCAAAACGTGCGTGATTTCATCAAAGAAAACCCGAAATCGTCCGTGAGATTGATTGAAGATGAATTGGGGATTCCAAAATCAACTGTGCACAACATTTTGACTGAGAGTTTGGGCCTTCATAAATTGAATTCGCGATGTGATCCCCACAGGTTGACCGACGATCAAAAAATATTGAATTGAACACTGCAATGACCTCATTAAAATCGCTCGGGACTCAAACTTCATTGAAACGATCGTTACTGGTGACGAAACATGGTGTTTTGACTATAAACCCGAAACAAAGCGCCACAGTGCTGAGTGGAGACCGCCAGAAGATTTCAGACATTAAAAATATTGTGTTAGGGTTAGGGACCACGAGATGGCGGCACTAGCTTGCCGCCTTCTTCACTGCGTACCGATGAATCAGTGATAGCCTTGGGCAAGCTATCTCTGATTGTCTACCAGTGGAGAAAGGTGTTAGCTGATATATGTTAGATGATGTTGATTTACTCGGTTGTTAAACATATTTTTTAAAAGAACTGAATGATATAAAGCGAGAGTAAAGAAAAAAGGTTAAATGGTATCACACGACTAGTTTCGGCTTTTTACAGCCTTCTTCATGTGTTTTCATAAAAGAAAAGAGAAAACATTAAACATTGAATTTAAAAAACTGTGAACAGCACAGGAAAGTCACTATACATATGTAACGTGAAAACTTTGTAGTTAAAGTATTCAAAGCTGGTCCTTCGTTTCCAAATGAGGAAAATGTCGCCCACATATCGTTTCCAAATTCTAGGTGCTGAGGAATAGGAAGAAATAGCTTTAACTTCAAAATCTTGGTCAAGCAACGGGCAATCCTTTATCTCCTGTACTTGCCAACATTTAACTTCAAAATCTGGAAGATTTTGAAGTTAAAGCTATCTCTTTCTATTCCTTAGTACCTAGAATTTGGAAACAATATGTGGAAGACATTTTCCTCATTTGGAGCCATGGACATGATTCTCTCCTGGAGTTCCTTGAACATCTGAATAGTCAACACCCGAATATCGAATTCACGGCTGAGTTTAAAACTAATGGTTCCCTGTCATTCCTGGACGTGAAACTGACCCGTTCTTCTGAAAAATTTAAAATTTCGATGTAAAGAAAACCTACACACACCAATAGATATCTCCATAGTTAGTGCCATCATTTCCCTCCTCGGAAACTTGGAATTATTTATACTTTGGGACATAGAGCTCGCTCCCTTCTCGATGACCCAGATGAACTTCATAAAGAAATCAATTTTCTTAGATCTACTTTCAGACTGAATGGTTATTCTCAAAAAATTACTAAAAAATACATTTTTAATCGTCCTAGTCGCCATACTGAAGAAATGCATAATGTTAAAGGCAACATATCTATACCATACATACGCTCAGTCTCTCAAAAATTAGCCAAGGTTCTCAAAATATATAACATTAGAACTTTATTCACTCCGCTTCCTAAGATCCGCTCTCTAGTGAGCCTTTCAAAGCCTAGCCATCACAATCTAAAATATCCCGGTGTATACAAGATATGGTGTGACTGCAACATTCCTTACTTTGGCCAAAAGGATAAGTCTATTGAACTGCGTAAGGGGGAGCACAGGAGAGACATCACTTACAAGAGAACACGCGCCAGTGCTTTATCCAGCCATATCCTTTTTTCTGCCGATTCTGATGATCAAAACCATAGTCATACAATCTTTTGGGATAGATCTAATAACATTTTCCGTTGCCATGACGAATTGGAGAGAAAAATTGTAGAATCCACAGAAATCATCCTGAATCCTGTACATTTAAATAATAATTTAAGCTATAACCTCCCAGACTGTCATTCTGCTGTGATCACATACTGGCGCTCAGGAGATGCTATACGCATGCACTCACCCAACAATGTGGCCAACGAAGGAACAGCTTTGAATACGTTAACTACAAAGTTTTCACGTTAAATATGTATAGTGACTTTTTCAATGTTTAATGTTTTAATATATATTCTAATATATATTCTAATTTTAATATATACTGTATTTTAATAATATATAATATATTTTAATCAATTCTTTTAATATATATATATATATACACAGAGAGAGAGAGAGAGAGAGAGAGAGAGACATAGAGAAAGCCTGATGTATATATATATATTAAATCAGTGAATATAACTGATGATCTGATCATATATATATATATATATATATATGATCATCAGTTATATTCACTCACTGAGTAGATATGTTCATGTTTTTTTGACTAACTGAAACCGAACAGACATCAAGTTAATTTAATGAGGCACACAACATGTTTCTTTGTGCACCTTCCAAAGATGCACAAAAAAAATTGTCAGCTCAGGCGAATAGTTCATAGGATTGATTCACCCACATATAAATTATCAAAATATCTAGCGTACTCCTTAAAAGGTCTAGGAAAATCTTCCTCTTACATTAAAAATTCAACGGACTTCGTTTCTAAAATTAAAGATATAAGGCTCAAGAATTCCGATATTATGGCGAGCTTTGATGTAGCACTTTTTACAAATGTTCCAACGCAAGATGTTCTCAACATTTTAAAACACAATATCTTTAAAGAGTTTTTTGCTCTCTATTAATTCGGGGAATTTTAAGTTTGAAGAGAAAATTCACAAACAGAATAAAGGACTAGCTATGGGCAGTCCCATATCTCCAATACTGGCCAACATTTTCTTCGAGGACTTGAGGAAAAAGTCATCTCTAAAGCGACATCAAAACCCAGAACATGGCTTAGCTATGTGGACGATATATACCTTATTTGGGAGCATGTAGAGAATCTTTTCATCTTTCTAAATCATTTAAAGAATTTCCACCGAGACATAAAATTTACCGTCGAGATTGAAGAAAATGGTTCCCTTTAATTTCTTGACATGAAACTTACTAAGATGTCTGATTCTTTAAAAATCTCAATCTTCAGGAAATCAACACACACACACAGATAGTTGTTATTAACTAGGTACACCTAGTTAATAACAAGTTTGTAGCGAACAGAACTTACATCCCTTCTATGAGAATTGCCAAGAAGGTGTCCTAATAAATTACTAATTATATGAAGAGCCAAAGGCTTCAATTCGGTATGAACTTATTTAAGTTAAGGGATATTGCATCCAATATTGTTTCTTAGCAGAATAAGAAACTCAAGGAGTTTCATGCCGAATATAGAAACTATATAAAGTTCGGCGATTCCAAGCGTAAGAAATACTTGGATAGTGCAGCACCTGACCCATTTGGTAGTGCAAACTGAGGTAACTCATAGAAAGGGTGGAGCAAGCTTCGATCACTACTCTTGGTATTTACCCATAATGTGAACTTAGCTCCTAGGAGCTGTATTACTGTTCTACATTATGAGAGGTCACCACCCAGACCGGTTTTAACCTTTATTGAGGTCTCATCAGTGAGTAGGTAGACATAGTTAATACCAAGTTTGTAGCATACAGAACTTACATCCCTTCTATGAGAATTACCAAGAAGGTGTCCTTATAAATTACTAATTTATGAGTTAAAAATAAATGAGTTGCCTCAGTTTGCACTACCAAATGGGTCAGTTGCTGCACTATTTAGGTATTTGCTTACGCTTGGATCGCCGAACTTTATGTAGTTTCTTATTCGGCTAAGAAACAATATTGGATGCAATATCCCTTAACTTAAATAAGTTAATGTCGCCGAATTGAAGCCTTTGGCTCTTCATATAATTAGTAATTTATTAGGACACCTTTTTGGAAATTTTTATGGAAGCGATGTAAGTTCTGTTCGCTACAAACTTGGTATTAACTAGGTCTACCTACTCACTTATGAGACCTCAATAAAGGTTGAAACCGATCTGGGTAGTGACCTTCTCTCATAATGTAGAACAGTAATACAGCTCCTAGGAGCTAAGTTCACATTATCGGTAAATACCTAGAATAGTGATCGGAGCTTGCTCCACCCTTTCTATGAGTTGCCTCAGTTTGCACTACCAAATGGGTCAGGTGCTGCAATATCCAAGTATTTGCTTACTCTTGGAATCGCGGAACTTTATATAGTTTCTATATTCGGCATGAAACTCTTTGAGTTTCTTATTCTGCTAAGAAACAATATGGAGTGCAATATCCCTTAACTTAAATAAGTTCATGTCGCCGAATTGAAGCCTTTGGCTCTTCATATAATTAGTAATATACAAAGAACTTTCTCTAATAATGGATACTCTTCCGAAATCATCAAGAGGTAACTATACCAGCTCCCGCTAAACAACACAGAGTTTCCTAACAAACCCAAAGTTTATATTTCTTTACCTTACATCAACTCGCTCTCCTGGAAACTAGGAAGAATTTTGAAAAAAAAAATAATATTAAAACGTGTTTTTTAACTCTTCCAAAACTAAGGTCACTCCTAAGCCACCCAAAACAAGCTCATAATCATCTTCAGTTCCCTGGTGTATATAAAATGATCTGAGATTGTGGGAGGCCATATTATGGCCAGACTGAGAAGTTAATCGTCCTGTGGCTAGAGGAGTTTCAGAGAGTAGAATCAGAGCAAGTACACTCTCAAGTCACGTCTTATTCTCAGTGAACAGAAACGATGAAGGCCGCGAACACGAAATAGATTGGAATGCAACATCAAACGTTTATATTTGTCACGATGAAGTGGAACGTTGCAAAGTGGAATTCAAAGAAATTATCTTAGGATCTTCTCACATCAACAGCAACCTCAGTTATATTCTACCTGACTCGCATAGTTCTGCCATTAGATACTGGCGTATGGGTGAACTCACACGCTCGCGTATGAACAAGAATAGAACTATAACACGGACTATAACGACAATTCAAACTTAACTTCAGTTTACAAGTCTGTTATTAGAACTGTACAGTGTTTATATGGTTTTTTAATTTGCTGTAAGTGTTCCCACACCCGAAGAACTCATTTTCGACGAAGCATGCTGTGTGCCTCATTACATTAATTTGTTGTCTATATATATATATATATATATATATAGAGAGAGAGAGAGAGAGAGAGAGAGAGAGAGAGATATCCTCCTACGTCTCGAAGAACACCAGAGAAACATTGCCTACAAAAGAACTAGAGCAAGTGCCCTGTCAAGCCATGTCCTGTTTTCAGTAAACACAAATAATGAATGCCGCCAACATGTGATAAACTGGACAACAACTTCAAACCTTCATATATGCCACGACGAGCTAGAATGGCACATAGTCGAGTCTAAGGAAATTGTTATGGACCCTCATCATATAAACAGTAACCTTAGTTAAAATTTACTGGACTCGTTCAACTCTACTATCAGATTTTGGCGCACTCGTGAAGTTACACGCACACAGATGCTTAACAATAGAACTTTAACACGGACTGTAGCTCCAGTTCAAAGTTAACTAAAGTTTATAATAGCCGAATTTCAGTGACACAATGTTTCTTTATAGTGTTTTTTATTTGCTTTATGTGTTTCTTAACGCCTGAAGAAGTCGGCCTTCCGACGAAACATGTTGCGTTGTGAATAAATTTAACTGTTTGTTCTAACTCTCGGATCTAAGTCAGTTAAGCGTTTGCACATCACGGCGCTTGACCGCACGAAGGAAGACTTGATTTCAAGTCTAGTCCGCGACTGGAGGAAATTTTTCTAAGCCTTTTTTTTCGACCGGTTCCCGAGTTAGTCGGTCTCTGGCACGGGAAAGCGGATTTTTTCTCCCGGTTATTCGGGTTTTTCATCCCGTAAACTCAAGAAAATCGACCGTAGAACCCACATTATTTCAGACATTAAATATGAGTGTTAGGGACCACGAGATGGCGGCACAGGTTGAGCCGTCACTCTTCACTGTGTGCCGCTTAATTAGTGATAGCCTTGGGCCAGCTATCTCTGATTGGCTACCAGTGGAGATTCAACTGTCCACTCAGTCTCCAAAAGTTAGAAGGGCTAAAAACGGATTCGCCTACTCCCTATATTTACGGATATACGGGAATAAAAAGGCGTTAGCTGATTTGTGTGTGTGTGTGTGTGTGTGTGTGTGTATACGCGCGTGCGTACGCGCGTGTGTGTGTGTTTAAAATTATTAACTGATTTAAACACCGAGAATAAATAGAAGAGATTTAATAAGGTTTCACTACTAGTTGCATTGGAAATGCCGACTTCGTCAGGTGAATAAAGTACCATGAAGAAAACAACATCTTAAAAGTATATTGCACTTTAGACAAAACAGAGTTTAGAACATGTAGTAGTTGTGTTTGAAATTGAGTCCGAGTTCTGGCGTGAAGCACTGTCTGTGTGAATGATATCATGAGTTCCCCAAAACTGGATTTCAGCTCTATGTGAATCGAACAGGCTCTAACTGAGATTGTTGTTTGGATGGGCAGGATCGAGAACTATTTCTTTGGATTCCAAGATACGTCTTTCTAATTCATCGGAGCATTTATTGATGTTTGAACTTGAGTTCCAGTCTCTTTGATGTTGTCGTCCTTCAACACTGTATTGGCCGAGAATAAAACGTGGCTGGATAGGGCACTAGCACGGACTCTGTTATAAGAAATGTCACGTTGGCGTTCTTCTTGGCGGAGAGAGAGAGAGAGAGAGAGAGAGAGAGAGATGGAGTGTTCTGTTTAGCCATAATATGGTCTATTGCAGCTGCAAATAATTTTGTATACTCCTGGGAAATGAAAAATGTTGTGTAGATTGACTGAGGTAAGATCGGAGTTTTGGAAAGGTGAAGAAATATGTTTTAACATTAAATGTTTGCAGGAGTTTCGCTAGTTTAGGAGAAAGAGAACTTACATACGATAAGGAGATGTAGGCTGTTGAGTTTGAGTTATTTTCATTACTATGATGATTATGTACACTAAGAATATTATAGATATTTTTAGGAGAGTAACCATTATTTAAGAAAGTCCTTTTGAGGTAACTAAGTTCTTGTTGAAGTTTCCCTTCTTCTGACAACAAGGATCTCGCCCAATAAGCTAGTGTGGAAACAATTCCTAATTTTTGAGGTAGTGGTGAGACGAAGCATGTAAGTATATATCGGGGTGTGTTGGCGTTCTAAAGATAGAAATCTTGAGACCATCCGTTGTTCTAGTAAGTTTTATATAGTGGAGATATAGTGGAGTTACTGAGCGCGCACTTTGCAAAAGTATATCATCCAGGTGGTGACATTGAAAAAATGAAGGAACCATTAGTTTATATGGGAATTGTGATGAATGAAGTGGAGGTGAATAGTCTATTACAGAACCTTAATGTGAATACATCTGTGGGATTGGATGGTATACCGGCACGGGTCTTGCATGAAGCGGCTAATGAATTATCAGTGCCCTTGACCATGTTGTTTAATCTGAGTCTCAGGTCTGGCTTAGTCCCGAAGGCGTGGAAAGAGGGGAAAATAGTTTCACTGCATAAAGGAGGATCCAAGACTATGGTTGCAAATTACCGACCGATCAGCATATCAGGAGTCGTTGTCAAGGTCTTGGAGAAAGTAGTCAAGGGAAAAATACAGGAATAGATTGATGAAAATGAGATACTGTACAGAGGACAGCATGGCTTTGTGTAGGGTAGATCATGCCTCAGTAACTTGCTCAAGTTTTATAACAAGGTGACGGCTGAACTGGATAAGGGAAATGGGTTTACAGTGATACTGCTGGACCTGGCAAAGGCGTTTGACAGAATACCACATGGAATTCTAATCCGTAAACTACAACATATGGGAATGGATATAGGGTTGGTGAGATGGATAGCTGGGTGGTTGATGGAGAGATATCAAAGAGTAGTTTATTCAGGAGTAGAGTCCAAAAAACGGCCTGTGACTAGTGGTGTGCCACAGAGTTCTGTTCTTGGACCACTGCTGTTTAATCTGTTCATTAACGATATAGAGAAGGGTCTAAGTGGGACAGTTCATTTGTTCGCTGATGATGCAAAGTTGGGTAGGGCGATAGTGAATGCAGAAGATGTCAAAGTCTTGCAAGATGACTTAGATAGATTGGAGTTCTGGACTAAGGAGAATGGATGTCAATTTAATGTGACAAAATGTAAGGTTATGCATTTCGGAGTGAAAAGATTAGCAGCAGTATACCACATTGGTGGAACTGTACTCCAAGAGATTTATGAGGCCAGGGACTTGGGAGTGTTGGTGGATAGGGAGATGAAGTTTAGGGGGCACATTGCGAAAGTAGCTAAATCAGCTCATCAACTCACTTGGTTGTTGAAAAATACCTTGATGAGCAGAGACAAGCAAGTTATTGTACCTCTGTACTGAGCCTTGATAAGACCTCATCTCGATTACTGTGCCCAGATTTGGTCACCCCGGTTCCTTCTTGATGGGGAGGAGGTGGAGAGGATCCAGAGGCGAGTGACTAAGATGATAGCAGGTCTATGGAATGAACCATGTGAGAACAGGTTGAAGATTTGTGGGTTGCAGAAACTAGTTTATAGGCGGAAAAGGGGAGACATGATTGAGACATTCAAATTGCTAAAAGGATTCTATAGGATTAATTCAGATGATATTTTTGAGATCAGGACTGGTGGTGGGAGAACTAGGGGACACCCATGGAAGCTGGGCAAGAGCGTGGTTAGCAGGGGTGTTAGAGCTGGGTTCTTTACTTTTAGAGTGGTTAATGAGTGGAATAAGCTGCCAGAGTCTGTCGTGGGTGCTATGACAGTGAGCGAGTTCAAGGCAAGGTATGATAGATACTGTGAGAATGTTGAACTGCTGCGTGAACATGATGTTTAGGGCCTCCCTCGATGAGTCTAAGGACTCCTGGAGTAGCCCGTGGTAATAATAATAATAATAATAATAATATCTAGAAAAGCTAAAACACCATTAACTTCTGGTTCGGATGTGAAGTTTATATTTTGATGAAAATTGTTTAAATGACCCAGAAACGTTTGTAAGTTTTCTGGGCCACGCTCCCAAATTAGGCAAATATCAAATAGAGGAACTCAACTTCAAACATCCATAAATGCTCCGATGAATTAGAAAGACGTATCTCGGAATCCAAAGAAATAACTCTCGACCCTTCCCATCTAAACAACAATCTCAGTTACAGCCTGCCCGATTCACATAGCGCTGTAATCCAGTTTTGGCGCACTCATGATATCATTCACACGATAGTGCTTCACGCCAGAACTAATGCTCAGACTCAGTTTCAAACACAACTACTACTTGTTCTAAAATCTGTTTTGTCTGAAGTATAATATATTTTTAAGATGCTGTTTTCTCCATTGTACTGTATTCACCTGAGGAAGTCGTCATTTCCGATGAATATATATATATATATATATATTATATGTAATATATATATATTATATATATATTATATATATATTATATATATATATTATATATATATTATATATATATATATATATATATATAATATATATATACATTATTATATATATAATATATATATAATAATATATATATATATATTATTTTACATGACTGATACCAATAGATGAAGAGATGACATAGTTTATTTAAAAAGATACCTAGTTTACTAGTGTTGTTGAATGGATCAACTTCTTCAGGTATCACAATCAAAGAAATAATAAACAATCAAAAAAATTATTTTATTATTATATATTAATTTTATTTTATCAAAAAATCAGCTAACGACTTTTATTCCCTTATAGGTAGTAGACGTTGCTATTTCCATAATGACGTCTTCTAAGCTTCATTTTAGTATTTTAAAAGTATTTTTTAAAACTCTATTTATGACCACGAGAGGGCACTTTTCACATACATGACGTCCTTTTAATGTTGTTTGTGAACATGCGTAGTAAGTGTCTGTTTTGAAAAGAAGATATACATTGTGTTTCAGGTTTACGTGCCATCTATAATAATAATTTTTAAGTTTTGAAAACAACATAAGAAATAAAACAAAAGTATTGACTCCCAAAGGGTGATATGAATTCCGGTGAAATGGATGGCAAAGGTAATATCATTTTGAAAGTTAATTTTTGAAATATTTACTTGGACAAAGAGATTTTACTTTCTTGATTGGTTAATCTGATGGAATATTTCGAAAATATATGCTATTCCATGGAATATCCATTAGTAATTTTTGAAAAAGTTTATTTGTATATAAAATAGAATGGAATTGTGTATAGAAGTTATCTTCTCATTGACTAACATTATAATCTTTCAGCAAATTAACTAGTATAAGTGTTTCGATTGTTATCGAATTTTCTTTATTATGCTATTTTGGGATATGTAATTAACTGATAACTGTTCTGGGAGATTAATAATGGGTAATGCTGAAGGAGCATACATCTGAATTATTTTTTAATATGAAGTGACAACAGAAAAAGTGATCACTAGTAGTACCTGCTGTAAGAATATTTGATTCAAATTATTACACACAGCACACATTACATTTTTAGTGATAATTTGTCATCGAATGAAAAATTGAATGATGTATAAATTATTAGATAATTTCGCTAAGAAATGAACATTACATTTGACTGTGATACTTGAGCAGACTTAAAATTAATTCATTCCGATCATACATAAAACAAATTAATTTGTTTTATGTATGATCGGGACAATTTCGGACATTCCAGGGAACGGTTTAATTTAATGAAATCGGAAACGAACCAAATAAAAGTGTATATCCAAATCATCATCATCAGTCTTGGGACTGGTAGCTCAGCAGCAATTTCCTCCATTGTGCTCTGTCATTGGCTTTCTTCTTAACCTCCTGGTAATTCCTTAAACCCATGCTGTCTTTGACTTGGTCAAGAAAGCTTTTCCTTGGTCTGCATCTTCTTCTTTCCCCCTCTGTTTTGCCTTCAGTTATTCTTTTCACAAGTCCATCATGTCGAAGTATATGTGCAAACCACCTATCCTTTCTAATTTTGATTGAAATAAAAATGTATAAAACTGCACTCCAAGAGATTGACGAGGCAGGAGACTTGGGGGTGTTGGTGGATAGAGAGTTGAAGTTCAGAGGGCATATTGCTGAGGTGTCCAAGATAGCTCATAAGATTACATGGCTATTGAAGAATATACTAACATGCAGAAATGAAGAAGTTGTTATTATAAGGCATTATACGCCCAAAACTGGATTACTGTGCTCAATTCGTTCTGGTCACCTGGATTCCTTGGAGATGAAGTAGTAGAAAAGATTTAGAGGCAAGTGACCAAGTTGGTGCACCCTACATTGATAGATTGAGAGTTTGTGATTACAGAAGTTGGTTGATAGAGGTGATATGATAGAAACATTTAAGTTGCCAAAAGGTTTTTATAAGATTAATGCAAGAGAAATTCATTTTGGACAAATTATGGACTTTACAACCATGTCATAAATAATTATTTTAATTTCCTGACATTTCGACCTTCATATTAAGGTCATCATCATCTGGAGTACACACACACACACACACACACACATATATATATATATATATATATATATATATATATATATACAGAGAGACAAGCTAAATTACATTTCACACAGTATGCTAAAGAGACAATGATTTGATCGATTATTCTGCTGGCATGACCTCTAGTGAAAATAAAATACATATAAAATAAAATAACTACATCAAAGCTATATTCTGTTTAAGACAACATCAGAGAAACATTCTTTCATAGATAATTTTATTACAGTAAAAATGATGTCATTTAACATGGCAATTGATATATTAGATTTAAGATCCTGTACAGTCCATAATTTGTCCAATTGTGTAACACTAAAAGGATGCATGAGAAATATTTCACTAGTGGGATAGTGGTAGAAGAACGAGAAGTCATCCCTGGAAATTAAGAAGGCTATGAGGACTAGATTTTTCACTTAGTGTGGTGAATGAATGGAATATGTTGCCTGACTCAGTTGTGAGTGCTTCATCTGTTGATGAATTCAAGAAGAGGTATGATAGTTATAGCTTGGGTCTCCTGCGATGAGTCTGACTCCATGCAGATGCCCTATATAGCATTGTTTTAATCAAACCATACATAATTAATGAAGTAATGTAAAGTTAAAAAGGCGATCAAGTTATACATACCTTCATGAAGTTTATAATAGATATGTTGCAGCTTTTCATGATATCCTTGGTATCATAAGTTTCTCACAGTATGCAAACTGGTTTTGGTGCTCTGAAGAGCTGCTGGATATAATACTAGCAAATAAGTTAAATAAATATTAATTTGCTTATTATTCTTGTGTTGTGAATCAATACTGTTAAACAAACTGAAATAAATTAACTTGTATTAAATTTAAGGTAGAGCTAGCAAAAGAATTGTGAAAGTATGTTAATGTGATTGGTGTTTCTGAGATTAAAAGGTGAGATTAAAAGACTAAAAGGTGAGATAGTTCTAAATAATTGATATATTTAGGTATTACTGATCAGGAAAATGAAGGAGTAACTGCACTATTCAATACTGAACATGAAGATAAATTTCCTGAATGGCAGACAGTTTCAAGAACATTTATGTGGACAAATTTCAAAATAGAAAATTGGGTAAGACTTGTTTATGATGTCATTCTTGAGGTTCTGGACAGAATTTCTAACGGAATAAATAGGATTTTTTTTTTTTTTTTTTGAGTCATTTTATGCAGGTGATATTAAAAAAAAAAAATGAAAGACTTGTTTTTGTTGAAGACCTGACTGTTCCATTTAATATTTATGCATGTACACTTAATGTTAAATAATAATAATAATAATAAATTGGTAGAAATTGGGGAAGAATTTGATCATGACAGTCTCTTATATTAACATTTTCATTTGAAGAGAAGTAGTCTAGAAATCATGGGAATAAGATAAAGATCTGCATTTATTTTTTAGATTTGGAAAAGGTATACAACAGAATGATAAGTGAAAAGATGTTCAAAATGCTATAATTATAATGTAAATGGGACATTATAGAAAGAAATAGTCTGTGTTTAAGTTATAAATTAGCAATTAGAACTGAAGAAGATATGGGAACATAGTTTGGAAAATCAACGTAACACAAGGATGTACACTATCTGTACTCTTATTCATCATCTATATGGATCACATTATGAATGAAGTGGCATTAAATCTTATATTAAAATTTGATATATTAATCTAGACCATTTATTTTACAGAGATCATGTTATTTTCCTAAATGAATTCACTATGGCTTCAGGATTCTTTAACTAAAATTGAATAATTGCTATGACATCTTTGCACAAGAGTGGTGCAAAGACTGATGTGTGTAACTATAAACCTATCAGTATCTCCGGACTGATGATGCTTTTGGAAAAATTTGTAAGACCTTGCATAATAGGCTCACAATACCACAGACATGGGTTGACAGAACTGAGGAAAGATCATGTTTGAGCATCTTGCTCACATTTGATAATAATGTTAAGTTTGAATTAGATAAGGGGAATGGATATACCATGATACTTTTGGACTTTGGTCAACAGCCACTGATGATTATATTTCTTGGTCTAATGTTGCACATTAGTTATCAGCAGATCCAACAGCAAACTCATCCCTTACATGATTTACAACTAATGCCTTAAACACTGATCTTTATTCAGTGGAGCAAGGATTATCTTGGACTGACATTTACCTTCAACCTCTCTTGGCACAAACACATCACATCAATAACTTCCTCAGCCTCTAAAAAAAAAAAGAATATAACTAGGCATTCTTTTCTGTTCAAAGAAGCTATTTTACACCCACCCAGCTACTAACCCTATACAAATCCAATTGTCGAGAAACACATAATGGGGAAAGGGTGTTCCAGAAAACAGTATTAGATATTTGAGTTGAAGTTGAGTTGAAACATTCATTTCCTGATAAACTGTACAGGATGTATTGCAAGAAAAAGTAATGTGAACTAAATTAAGAAAAGTTTTTTATTTTATTTTATTATTATTTTTATTATATTGTGTAGCTTTTGTGTAACAGCCAGACTGGATATAGGGGTTATACTGTGGTATTGTGATTTTAAATTTGTTGGCTTCAGTTTTTGCTGTGGTTTAACATCAATATTAAAAATGACAGCAGTATGGAAGCAGCACAAAAGAATTCAACTTACAGCATGTGAGAAGTGTGATGATAGACTGGAGCATTCTAGAAATGAGAATATCATCACTAGAAATAATAAAAAAAAAATTAATGAAAGTGTTGGCAACAATAATAATGGAAATGAAGTGGAAGAGCTTAGGCAGGAGTTGATGAAAATAGTTTAGTTTAACAGATGGAGGAGGAAATTAAAGATATAAAAAAAATTGACTAATGTGAATGAGAAGGAGGTTAATAGGAAGAAGCAAGTATCAAAGATTGATGAAGTAGTTTTGAATTCAGGAGATTGAATCATTAGAAGTATGGTGAATAACAGGATACATAAGATATGTTTTACAGGTGGTACAGTGAAACAAATATCTGATGCTTTACATGGAAGGAAAGGCATTAGAATTAGTGGTAGGCACAGACAAGTTGGATGGTGAGACAAGGAATGTGGAAAGGAATTTAACGAAGTTGTTGCAGGAGGTGAAGGATAGTAGTCATTGGTAATGTGGTTAGCATTTTGCCCAGGTATGATAATTGTAAATTGAAAAGAAGCGCAATGATGCTGAATAAAAGATGGATGAATTGCCAGACTAAGAGTATGTGTGCAATTTGTGAATGAACTTATGGAGTGAAATTGGAATGTTTTAAAGTTGATGGGTTGCATTTGTGTCAGAGTAAAATTAGTAGGCCTAAGGGTCAGAGCGAAAGATTGAGAAGCAGGTTGTGGAAGGACAGAAAGAAAATGGATATAAAGATGAGGAAATGATTATGACAGAGCAGAGGGCAATGCAAAAATGTGGGAATGAGAGAGATGAATGGAAATGCAGATGGTCAGGTCAAAGATAGGTGTACTAAAACAGCCAGTGTTAGTGGGATGACCTCAAAGTGTGCATCCCACAATGCAAAATTGTTGTGTGTATTCTTACATAAGGAGTATCAGAAATAAAGGAACTGAGTTTGTAGCATTGATTGAATCAGTATGCTTGAAGGTAATTGCTATAGGTGAAACTTGGTTGTCTTGATGATATACAGTATTGTCAAGAATAAAAATGGAGAGAGAAAATTTTCCAAAAAGTAGGAAGGTGAAATGAGGAGAACAGTGCTGTTAATGATAGAAGAATTGTATCCTTTAAGAGAGTGGAAGTGGAAAATAGTAGTAATGCATGGACGATTTTGAAGCTATTTAGTGTAAGGTTGAGATCAATAGAATAAGATGTGTAATAGAATGGAATGTCAAGAGCACTGATTGTGAAATGTTTAGACAAGTGATGATCCTAACAGGAGATTTTAATTATAGGAATGGGGATTGGAAGGAAGAGATGGTGTATGGAAACAAGAAGAGTGAATTTGAGTTTGAGGAATAACTATCTGAAGCTGCATGTGATGGAAACAGCATGAAGTTTTGGGGCATTAGATTTGGTGATATTCTCACAGGATGCAATTGTGAATGAAGTATCAACACTACCATGTGTTGGTGAGAGGGATCATGAGGTATTGTAGTGGCTTGGAAGGTGGTCAAACTGAAAAACAGTATCAAGAATGTGGAATTATAAGGTGGACAATTATGAAAAGCTCTAGTCACCTAACATCAATACATTGGGTTGATGAGCTGTGTGGGAAAGACACTGACAGTGCCGTGCCTAGGAATTGATAAGGCAGTATCTGATACAAGCAATGCATGACTGCATACTAAGAGTTAAGCAAATAAATAGAGTAGAGGTGAGGAGTAAAATCAAAAGGAATATAAACTACAGGCCAGAAAGGTGACAAGCATGGTAAAAAAGAAAATACAGTATGAGAGGAGTTCAGCCAGATAGGTCAAAGATAATCCAAGGAAATTCTTCTATGTGGCAAGCAATAGGAAGAATAATAGATAGCATGATACTGGTGGATTGTTCTGGTAACAAAATGACCATAGCAAAAGGCATACTGGAATTATTTAATGAGCACTTTATTAGTGTATATATGCTGGTGTAAATGATGCTATGCAACATGCAGAAGAGAGGTAAATATCACAGGAATTAGAGGTGAAAGAATTGGAGGTGTATAAAGTGTTGCTTGGGTTAGATGTTAATAAAGCTGTGGTAATGGATGACATATTACCACATTTTTAAGAAATGTGCAAAAGACTTAGCTATGTCCTTGATCTTATTTAATGCAAGTGTTTCAGTGGGAAGGATTCCTAAGGAGTGGAAAGAAGGAAAAATAGTACCACTTCACAATCAAGGTTCTAGGACACTAATTATAAGTCTGTATATCTGCAGTTGTGGTCAAGGTATTGGATAAACTAGTTAGGAAGAATTAAAACTGCCAAGAAATTATAATCTTGTTTAATCTTTATCCAAGTGCAAGCAAACACAGAAATACAAAGTTTGAGCATGAACTATCTTTACAACTAGTTTATTTGTATACAGGGGCTAATGACTTCGGATTAATTGACTTAGTATCCCATGATGCAAAGGGCATCCTTTTGGATGTGTATAATAGCACACATTATTGGAAAGGCTACTACTCAGCAGTTTCAACCTTTATTGAGGTCTCATTAGTGGGATCCAGATCAGAAGAGGATACCAAGGTTGAAGTAATGTAGAATTCATATAATTCCCATATACAAGTAGTAAAAAGGTGTGTCATCTTATTAAAATACTCTGGAGGAGAGGGAGTTGTAGAAATTTTTTTCACTTGGTTATGATTTAAATTAAACTTGCCTAGATATTATATTCATGTTTAATATAATGTATTAAATATCATTTAATATCATGTATTATGGGACAAGCCTCTCTTCTGATAGCAGAATACTGCCCATGGCCTTAGTATCCCATAATGCACAGCACACATCCTTTTAGATGTATGACACAATGCTGTGCATTATGCATGTCCAAAATGATGTGTGCTTTGCATTATGGTATATTAATGCAAATGTGAAGTTAATAGCATTTATATATGAGTAGCCTAGTTGTGAAGATACTTCATACCCAAACTTTGCTTTAGGAAGAACAAAATTGCTTAATGGAAAAACATTATGCATACAACAAAGAAATGCACATAGCATTTGTAGACTACCAGAAAGCCTTTGACAGAGTCTTAGGGAACAAACTATGGCCCACACTCAAGAATCTAAACATCCCAAATCAGCTGCTTGCTGCAGTAACTAACATGCATCAGAACAACCAAATAGCTGTAAGAATTAATGAAAAAGTTACAGAATGGAAATCAATAAACAGAGGGGTTTGTCACCGCTCTTATTTAATATCTTAGTATAGAAATGGAAGAAAAATATAAAATTGGCATTTAAACTGGATCATGGAATTATACTTCATACCCTTTTGTTTGCAGATGACCAGATAATCATAGCAAGAAGTGAAGATGAACTCCAAAAATCAATATACACCTTTAAACATAAGTGCAAAAAAATTTGGAATGCAAATATCAACAAACAAATCAAAAATCATGGCTTTTAGAGGACCATTTCTTGTTGAGTAAAATCATGATTGAAAATAAAATGTTAGAACAAATTGCTTCAAATACCTTGGATGTGCTGTATCGTATACAAAAGAAGCTGACATTGACATCAAAATTTCAAATTTTCTAAAGATAACAGGAATGATCAATAATATTTTCAAACATAACCAAGTTCAAACGCATACAAGAATAAGAGTTTATAAAGTTTTGACAAGATCTCTACTATACAGAAGTGAATTATCGACTATAAAAACTGTGTAAGAAAAAAGAATAGAAACTGGAGAAATGAAATTCCTATGAAGGACAGCAGGCTATACTCTCTGGGACAAAAGAAGCACAAAAATACTTAAAGAACTAAAAATAGACTTGATATTGGGCAAAGTATATGAATACTGAAAGAAGTGGATTGAACATGTCAAAAGAATTGATAGTTCAAAAAGGTACTCCGATACCACTCAGTTGGAGGGACAACCAAGAAAAACATGGAATGAGACTGGAACAGGCCACTGGGCCTAAATCCTCAAGAGGGAATAATAATTTGTTTCTTTTGTTTAAAGAATAATCTTTTTCTAGTAAATCAATTTCCTGATATGTACCCTGAAGGGGTGTTCAGGTTACTATGACAAAACTACATGATTAAGTTTACATTATTATTAATCCCCTGTCAAGTTTTCCTCCAAATCAATCTATTGTTTGTGAGCACTCTAATGTTGTCATATCTAACATTTTGTGCTTCTAAGGCACATCTAACTGAATCAATCCACCTAGATCTTGATCTTCTTCTAGGTCTCTTTCTTGGCATCAAACACCTATTTTGTTAACCTTTACTCGGCTGTTTTAAGTGGCTACATCACCTCAGATTAGCACTGCTGACACATTCTTGGATGCTAATAATGTCTAGTTCCTTTTTAATAGCTTCATTTTTAATATCCTTGTGCCATTGATGCCATCGGTTGACTAATTTTTCTCAGAACCTTCATATCTATGGTCTCTAGTCTTTGATCAAATGCTTTATTTCTAACCCAACTCAGATCCATAACCTAAAACTATTTTGAACACTGTCTTGTATACTGCTAGTTTGGTGTTTTGGCTAATTTCTCTCTTATTCCGTATAAATTTATTCAACTAGCTCCCCACCATATCAGCTTTGTTTAATCTGTGGTGTATTTCCAGATTTAACTTGACATCTTCACTAAAAACTGTCCTAAATATTTTACTTTCTATAGAATCTCCATTCAGAATAAGGCTGAAGTTCTATGTTTCTGCCTATTTTCATAGTTTGGGTCTTTTTTTTTTATTTATTTATTTTTTTTTATTGCTGAGTTTCATGCCATATTTGTTGCAGCTGTTATTCAATTTAGTTAGAGAATCCTGGAGACTTGCATTAGATGTGTTTAGGAGTACATCTAGCAAAAGTTACATCTCCAATTTTAATATCGGGCCTAATACCACTTACTTTCATAATGTGATCCATAAGATGATGAATAAAAGTAGAGATAATGTGCATTATCTTATCCTTGATGTTACATCAACCCATCTTTCAGTATTTCCTTCAATTCTAAATGCTGACTAACATGCTGACAGACAATATAGATTATGTATTGCTCTGTATAATGATCCTCTCATACCATATAATTGTAGTGTTTTGAAAAGCTTTTCTCTGGGCACCTTGTCATATTCCCATGATTTCTCAACTATTTGTTTTAAAGTGAAAATCTGATCTTTTGGCAACCTCTGTTTGGCTTGAACCCAGCTTGTTCTTCTCCAAGTTTCTCTTCCACGATCTTTTTCAATCTCTTTTCAAGTATGCTTGCATATCTTATCTGGAACACTTAGTACAGAAATTCCTCTGTAATTCTCACATTCAGCTTATTCCCTTTTTTTTACAGATGAGTAATATGAAAAAGTCTACTCCAATTTATCAGGAGTTTGACCTCCTAACTAGGTCCTCAGTTATGCAGTGTAACCACTGCTAAACTTTTATTCCTTCATACTTGAAGCATTTCTGGTCAAATATCATATACTCGCTGCCTTTCCATATTTCAAATTTTTGATGGCGTTTTCTGCCTCAAGTGTATGTACTCCTTGGCATTCCTCTTGAACATTTCCTAGTATGGTTCTATCTAATAAATCATGCTATCTTTGTTTAGGATTCTGTTTGTCTATAAAGTTTTTTTTTTTAATTGGACAAGTCTAGTATAACATTGTCATTGAATACTGAGCTGTATTCCATTGAAATGACTCAGTATTTGAATGTGATATTTAGAAAAATAAACAAATGAACTGATTGTTTAAACTGAGAACTTTTCTTTTCCTTCATGCTTACGTGGTGATCAGAATACATTTTGAAAATTATGGAAACAACTACTGTGTAGGAGTAAAACTTTAGTTCAATATAAACCAGAATAAACACTCGATGTTTCAACTTTCATATTAAGGTGTCATCATCTGGAGTATACATGTATATACAAAGAAATTAGCTGGTGATTGTAGGTAGTTATAAGATTATAACTACCTACAATCTACATGGCATACTAAAGTTACTGACAAACCGTTACAACTGTTGGACTGACCTCTGGTAAAAAAAAAAAAACTTACATCAAAGCTAGAATCTTATTATCATCATCATCATTAGGCTACAAAATTAAATTAAGCTGGAGAGCAGCATTTTTGCAAAAAATGAAAAAAAAAATTACTTATATAAGTACAGTATACATATAAGTTACAACCAACTGGTATGACATCCAAATTTTTGGGATTTTTATGCCACCATTATTGTTAAGATTAGGGTGGTTAATCAAAATTTCACAGGCTTCTTTAAATTTTCTTTCATACCAGGTTTTTGTATGATGTAACGAGCAAGTACTTTACCAATCAGTTTGGTGTAGGGTGTTAAGGCTGTGATCTGAGAGGCCTGCTTCACGAAAATTGTTAAATTTAATGTGTTGTTTGTGCACTTTTTTTATGGATAGGGATTGTATTTCCCTCAGTATAAGGTACGTTACAGGTTCAATAAATGCAATAAACTCCAGGATGTGCCAATGGGGGAAGAGGATCCTTAGAGGAGTTGAATATGTTTTTTAATTTTATAGGTGGTTTAAAAGTTGCATTAAGATTATAATGGTGTAGGATTCTATTAATTTTTTCTGATAATCCTTTAATGTATGGGATAGCTATTATTATTTCGGGCAACTCCAAGAAGTCTACAGACTCGTCGAGGGAGGCCCTAACATCATGATAAGAACAACTATTCGACATTCGCACAGTATCTGTCATACCGCACCTTGAACTCATTCACGGTCATAGCACCCACAACAGACTCTGGCAGCTTATTCCACTCATTCATCACTCTCCAAGTAAAAAACCTAGCTCTAACACCCTTGCTAACCACATTCTTGCCCAGCTTCCATGTATGGCCCCTAGTCCTCCCACCACCAGTCCTATTTTCAAAAATATCTTCTGGATTAATCTTATAGAAACTCCCTTCAGTAATTTGAATGTCTCAATCATATCACCCCTTTTCCGCCTATCAACCAATTTTTGCAACCCACAAATCTTCAACCTGTTCTCATAAGGTTCATTCCACAGACCTGCTATTATCTTGGTCATTTGTCTCTGGATCCTCTCCACCTCCTCCCTATCAAGAAGAAACCCTGGCGCCCATATCTGGGTCCAATAGTCTAGATGGGGTCTTATCAAGGCTCAATATAGAGGAACAATAACTTGTTTGTCTCTGCTTGTTAAAGTATTTTTCAGAAGCCAAGTGATTTGATGAGCTGATTTAGCCACTTTTGCAATGTGCCCCCTAAACTTCAACTCCCTTCAACACTCCCAAATCCCTGGCCTCATTAATCTCCTGGAGTACGGTTCCACCAATGCGATATACTGCTGCTAATCTTTTCACCCCAAAATACATAACCTTACACTTTGCCACATTAAATTGACATCCATTTTCCTTAGCCCAGTCCTCCAAACTATCCAAATCATCTTGCAAAATTTTGACGCCCTGTGCACTCACAATTGCTCTACCCAACTTTGCATCATCAGCAAACAAGTGAACACTTCCTCTCAGATCCTTTCCTATATCATTGATGAACAAACTGAAAAGTAGTGGTCCAAGAACAGAGCCCTGCGCCACACCACTAGTCACAAGCCGTCTTTTAGACTCAACTCCTGAATAAACCACTCTCTTTTATCTCTTCATCAACCACCCTCCTATCCATTTCACCAACCCTATATCCATCCCCATCTGCTCCAGTTTACTGATTAGGGTTCCATGTGGTATCCTGTCAAAGGCCTTGGCAAGGTCCAGTAAAATCACTGTAAACCCATTATCCTTATCCAGTTCAGCCGTCACTGTGTTATAAAACGTGAGCAAGTTACTGAGGCATGATCTACCCTTCACAAAACCATGTTGTCCCCCATACAATATCCCATTTTCATCTATCCAATCCTGTATTCTTTTCTTGACTAATTTCTCTAAGACCTTGACAACGATTCCTGATATGCTAATCAGTCGGTAATTTACAACAGCAGTCTTGGAACCACCTTTATGCAGTGGAACTATTTTCCCCTCTTTCCAGCCCCTTGGGACTAACCCAGACCCGAGACTCAAATTAAACAAAATGGTCAAGGGTACTGATAATTCTTTAGCCACTTCTCGTACGACATGAGCTGGTATACCATCCAATCCCACAGATGTATTGACATTGAGGTTTTGTAATAGACTATTCACCTCCAGTTCATTCACCACAATTCCCGTATAATCTATTGGTTCATTAATTCCTGCAATGTCACCACCTGGATGATATACTTTTGCAAAGTGCTTGCTCAGTAATTCAACTATATCAACTGATTTGGTTACCTCCCTACCATCGGCTTTCTTTAACATCATTCTGCCATATACATTTTTTCTTTTACTTGCAACATATCGAAAAAACTGTTTGGGATTTTCTTTAGCCTGCATGGTTAATGTTCTTTCGTAATCCATTTATGCTTTTCTTACCACATTCATTACCCTTCTGGCCTGCGATTTATACCGTTCATGTGCCTGCCGGTCACCTTTCTCCTTAAATTCCCTCCATAGTTGTTTCTTTTTTTTGCAGCTCTATCTTAATGGTGTTATTCATCCATTTAACCTCTGTTTGATTTATTATTCGGACTCTAGGCATACAGTCAGCCATTGCCTCATGCAAACACTTTTTAACCACCTCCCATGCACTATCAACATTTAGCCCTTGCAGTTGTACATGCCATGGCACTGAACCAATCAAACTCCTAAGCTTGTCATACTTACCAGCCCGATAATTCCACATCTACCCTGTTTTAGTTGTAAGTTCCACACCTTTAGCCACTTCCCAAGTCAAGACCCTATGATCACTCTCACCAATTGGTGGCAACGTGGTCATATTCGTTACAGCCAAATTCTCAGATGCAATTACTAGGTCAAGCACTCTCTGACCCCTATTATTTTCCATTACATGCTGTCGCAGATAATTATCCCTTAATAACCACATAAAATTCAATTCCTTCCTCCCATGTATCCTCTCCTCCTTCCAATCAATGTTACCATAGTTGAAATCTCCCATAATAATTACCCTCTTTCCACTCATTTCTTCTATTATGCATACTATCTCCACTATCTATTCCATCACCTGGTCTATAGCAGAACCCAACTGTATATTTTGTTCTGCTAGTTTCAATCTCACATCAAATAACCTCAAATGTGCTCTTTTCTCTATCCTGCAGTTCCACTTCTATTCTCCTTGGCTGTAGCTCATCAGGTATCATCAATAACACTCTTCCCCCCATTTTATTCTCCCTGTCACTCCTGAACACACCATACCCCTCACATTCAAGCCCACTAGCTGTGTCATCTTCTCAGCCATGTTTCACTAATGCCAATAACCTGTGGTCTGGAAGTGCCAACCAAAGCCAAAAATTCTTCCTTCTTGTCCCTAATACTTCTGCCATTTAGTATACATGAATTGCAGAAGCCGATTTGTCCCATCCCCATTTTGATGCCTTATACTAACTATCCCATTCTGATTCGTGGACTTTCCTACTCGCTTGGGCATATTACACACATTCACACACTCAACTGTCTCCCTAAAGTCTGCATATCTACTCCCCCCCCCCTAATAACTCTAGTTTCCCTGATTCTGCACATTCACTTCCACTACATTTGACTTTCAAGTCTCCGTACACCAAATCCATTCAAATGTAAACCATCCATTTTATATAAATCCTTTTGCCCATCGAACTCATTCCACACCACTCGTACTGCATAATTCACGCATAAAGTCATTAGCAATTATGGCCCTCCTTCTATACTCTTCACTGTTATACTGCGGCAACACTCACCATCCTAACTCTCTCACTCTTCTCTTTTGCTACCTCAAGCAATTCTTTCACATCCTCACTCATAGCCATTTTGTTTCCTTTCAAATCATTTGTATTTGCTACCACTATCAATTCTTTTACCTGCTGCTTTTGCATTCTAATTGACTCTCTTACATTCTTAACGTTCGCACCAGGTTGGTACGATTTTGTTAAACTCTCAACTAACGCACCTCTTATTAAGGAATCTCCATACGACACTTGCTCTTTCATTTTGTTTACATTCACTATCATACCCTTATTTTTTCTATCATACTTTTGCTGATTATTAGTTGGTACGCTTGGTAAACATTTTTGCCAACGCTCCAGCTGCCGATTTGGCCTATGTATCGCTCTGTGTAATAGAGCGATATCACTCATTGTGTCAGTGTCATCGTTTTTATTCTCTGATGATTCATTCAATTGTTCTGTATGTTTACCTTCATTCTCACTTTTAACGCCACTCTCACAGCTGTCAGGTACTACCTTGCAAATATCACCATTCATACCTCACATATCACTGTTATCTAGATTCTCGCTTTTAACAACGATATCACTCACACGACCTGAAACACTCTTTAAATCCTCACATTCTTTACACTTTTTGCACATATTCACTCCACTATCGTTGTTTAACCAGACCCTAACTGCTCTCCTCAATGCATACATTTTGCAAACGGTACACTGAATCAAATCCTTTAAGTTAAAATTTGTAGACAAATATGGCGACCTGGACGCCATCTTTGTATTCCTCTTTATGGTAGCCATGTACACAGATAATCGTATCTATCAATTTACTATTAAAATCTTCAAAAAAAAAAACACAAAAATCGCCCAGACACACTAAAATACTAAAAGTAAACAATACTATGTAAATACTATGCATATTCACCAATTGTTACCCAAAATATCACTTATCTGTTCAGGAGCTATCCACAAACACTACACACCATGTAGACCTCTAGTGGAGGATTTGCTATGGTTTTACTGTAATCTATATTATTTTTTGATCAAGTTTTATGAAGAACTTTATTAATAGTATTTTTGCTATAGCCATTATTTATAAATGTATTTCTAATAATTTTTAATTCTTGTTTAAGAGCTTGCTCATTAGAGCAAATTGTTATAGCTCTATTTTTGAGGGTGTTAATGACTCCAAGTTTTTTTTTGCAAAGGGTGGTAATAAGAGTTAGCATGTATGTATTGGCCGGTATGTGTATGTTTGCAGTAAACAGTGAAGGATAGACTGCTTGAGGGAAGACGTGTGACCAGTGTATCCAGGAATGGGAGTGAGTACAGATTTTCAATTTCAGTAGTAAATTGTATGCACTCATGTTGTTTGTTTAGGTGGCTAAGGAATGTGTTTAGCATTTGGCGACCATGTGGTCAGATAACGAAAACATTGTCAACATATCTAAGCCGAACTGTAGGTTTTAGAGTAAAGGAATCAAGAGCACATTGCTCAAAAGCTTCCATATAAAAGTTAGCAATTGGGGGGAGGGGTAGAGGTGAGCCCATGGCCATATCTTCTTTTTGTAGGTAAAATTTATTTTGCCAGACGAAGCAACCAAACATAGTATATGGACAAAGAGAGCCATAATGTAAGGCAGAAATTTGTTCTGTAGGAGAAGAATTGTCACTGATTGGGACATTTGTGAAAAGGGCAGAAATATCAAAACTGACTAATAAATCATCTTTGACGAGTGTCATGTTTTAATTTTGTTTATGAAGTGTTGTGTGTTCTTTAGCTGAGAACTTTGATTGTAACACTTAGAAATTTATGAAGTTAATTTTTTAATTAAGTTATTGAAGCTTGTATTGTGAAAAGTAGCCTGTATCCTCTTTTGACGAATATTTATCATCAAATTATTCTTCTGTTGCTGACTTAGCCCATTTTTAAAGAAATGGTATTTGAAGAAACCATTAACATTTAACACTTTGAAAATTCAAATAATTAACAACTACTGTATAGATTTTCCCATCGTCAGTCAAGAGGTTATTTAGCATTTGTACAAAATGCTGTAGAAATGTGTGTAGTAACTTGCGTGATACTCTTTATCCCTAAGGCATTTGACTGGATTTAGTGTAGAGCTAGTTATGGGTTTTTTTTCCTGTTGCATTAAGTTCTAACTATTATGTTCTAATGCAGTGATTCCCTGCCTTTTTACTATGAAAATATTTTTTCATACACCAAGAAACCTTTGGTTACATAAGCATATGTGTTCATATAAATTCTGCAATCTAATTCTAACCCAACTGTAAATGTCAGTCCAAATAAGTTAGGATAAATATTACAGGTAACCCTCGTATAACGCGGTACTTATACAGTGAGGTTTCGATATAACACAGTCTACAAATTGTAGTAACCTTTTATCTTTTCATATATTTTTCACCATGCGACTTAAAAATCAAATTTTCATCATCATCAAATTCCTGCCATGTACCCTCAAGGGGTGTACAGGATATGACAGTACTACATGAAAAATTTACATCATTACTAACTTCCTATCTACAATTTTCCTCGAAATCAGTCTGTTACTTGTCAAGACTCCAACTTTATCAGATCTTATATTTCTATCGTCTAATGCACTTTGTACCGTATCAATCCACCTATATCTTGGTCTTCCTCTGGGTCGTTTTCCTGCAAACCTGGCAGAGAACACTTGTTTTGCTAATCTTTCCTCTCCCATTCTATTTAAGTGACCATACCACCTGAGATTAGCTCTGCTAACGCATTCCTGGATGCTGACAATGTCACGTTCTTTCCTAATATCCTCATTTTTAATATGATATTGCCATTGGTGCCATCTGTTCACACCTCTAATCTTTCTCAGGACTCTCATATCCGCGGTCTCTAGTCTTTGGTCAAGTGTTTTACTTCTGACCCAGCTCTCAGATCCATAAGTTAAAACTGGTTTGAACACTGTCTTGTATACAGCTAATTTAGTGTTCTGACTAATTTCTTTCTTATTCCATATGAATTTATTCAATTGACTTCCCACCATACCAGCTTTGCTGATTCTGTTGTCTATTTCTATATTTAATTTACCATCTTCAGTAAAAATCGTGCCTAAGTAACTGAAATGTTTTACTTGTTCCACAGGTTCTCCATTCATAACACAGTTGACATTTTCAATGATTCTGCCTATTTTCATTGTCTTTGTCTTTGTCTTTTTATTGCTGACCTTCATACCATATCTATTACAACAGCTATTCAATTTAGTCAGAGAATCTTGCAGACTTGTAGTGGATTTATTTAGAAGTATAACATCATCCGCATAAAGCAAAGAGCTGACATTAACATCTCCAATTCTGATATCAGGTTTAATACCACTTTCCTTCATAATGTGATCCATATATATAATGAATAACAGAGGGGATAATGTACATCCTTGTCTCACACCAGATTTAACATTAAACCATCTTCCTGTACTTCCTTCAATTCTAACTGCTGACTTACAACTCAAATAAAGACTAAGTATTGCTTGATATAATGCCCCATGGACACCATATAACTGCAGCGTATTGAATAGCTTCTCTCTTGGCACCTTGTCATATGCCTTTTCCAAATCGACAAAACTTAAATACAGATCTTTGTTATATTCCCATGCTTTCTCAACTATTTGTCGTAAAGTGAAGATTTGATCCTGACAGCCTCTATTTGGTCTCTGAATCCAGCTTTTCTTCCACAATTCTTCTCAACCATTTCTCAAGTATACTTGCATAGATCTTGCCAGGAACACTCAGTAGGGAATTTAACGAAGATAAAATCAAATTTTATCTTCGTTAAATTTGTATCTGCTCATATCTTGCATGTAGTTATAAGTAGCAAATTTATATTAGGGGAAATATCCTTTAGCATGCATATACATCAATTGTGTACCATATAAAATGTTTATTGTTGAAAATTGTCTTTGTTTTCTGCCAGGAAAGCGCATTAAAAATCATAAGTGTATTAATCTCAAGCTGAGCACTTTATATTCTGGTGAGTTACATAATTAAATTATTTTTATAGTAATGGCCACAAACTGCATCAAAAGGACAAAAATCAATATTGAAAAGAAAATTCGTCTTGAAGGAAAAAAAATTAAAATAATGGATCGGTTGAAAAATGGAGAAAAACCAGTTGTTGCAAGGACTTTGAATTTAAATGAATCAACAATTCGAACAATCAAATATAGTGAACATAAAATCCGAGAAAATGTGTTTATTACTGGATCAATGGTAAGTGCAAAGCGAATTGCTCATATACGCAATATTGTAATGAGAAAAATGGAGAAATCTCTGCTGATTTGGATAGAAGATTGCACTCAAAAGAAAATTCCTTTGGACGGAAATCTTATTAAACAAAAAACTCTCAGAGTTTATAAACATTTATAATGCAGACCAGGTGTTCAATGCGGATGAATCCAGGTTATATTGGAAAAATATGCCAAAACGCACCTGTATTTCGAAAAATGAAAGCTCAGATCCTGGATTCAAAGTTTCCAAAGATAGAATTACTCTACTGTGTGTAGTAATGAATCAGGTGATCACTTGACAAAACCAGTGTTTGTTTATTAACCGATCCTCAAATCCTCATGCTATGAAAGATTAAAATATGAACTTTATTTTATTTTGCCTGAAACATTTATGCATTATGTGCAATGAAGCTTAATTACAATTTGTAATTTTTATAATTTTATACTATGTATTTGTGTCATAGTTTGTTTTCTTAACTTACATGAATTACCTGAATTAAATAAAAATATTTTTTTTGTTGGATATGTCATTGTTGTTTATATAATTAAAAAAAAAAAACGATTTCGGAACATAACGCTACTTTTTGTATGTGATCTGAGTCTCGCATAACACGATTTATATAACGCGGCATTTCTATGGAACCTATAATAAATTTAGTTTAATCCTTTATCCAAGTGTGAGCAAACAAAGTTTGCGCCTGAAAGTATCTTCAGGACTGGGTTAAGGTGATACAACACCAGGGCAACTCGTTGCAAAGGTGGAGAAAGCTACCAACACTCCTATCTTAGTATCTCCTATAATGCAAAACACATCTCCTTGCGGATATGTCTAATGTTATGCATTAAGGGAAGGGCCACTACCCAGACCGGTTTCGACCTTTATTGAGGTCTCTTCAGTGGGAGCCAGGCCCAAGTCGAGATATCAGGCAGAAGCATTAGCAGGTCATCTCCACCTATAGGAATTGCCAATTGGTGTGCCACCCTTTTTTAATAGATTACTCTGGATTTAGAGAAAGATGTTGAAAGTTTATTTTCCACATGGTTAGAGTATAATAAATTTAGTTTAATCCTTTATCCAAGTGTGAGCAAACAAAGTTTGTGCCTGAAAGTATCTTCAGGACTGGGTTAAGGTGATACAACACCAGGGCAACTCGTTGCAAAGGTGGAGAAAGCTACCAACACTCCTATCTTAGTATCTCCTATAATGCAAAACACATCTGCTTGCGGGTATGTCTAATGTTATGCATTAAGCGAAGGGCCACTACCCAGACCGGTTTCGACCTTTATTGAGGTCTCTTCAGTGGAAGCCAGGCCCAAGTCGAGATATCAGGCAGAAGCATTAGCAGGTCATCTCCACCTATAGGAATTGCCAATTTCTCCACCTTTGCAACGAGTTGCCCTGGTGTTGTATCACCTTAACCCAGTCCTGAAGATACTTTCAGGCGCAAACTTTGTTTGCTCACACTTGGATAAAGGATTAAACTAAATTTATTATACTCTAACCAAGTGGAAAATAAACTTTCAACATCTTTCTCTAAATCCAGAGTAATCTATTAAAAAAGGGTGGCACACCAATTGGCAATTCCTATAGGTGGAGATGACCTGCTAATGCTTCTGCCTGATATCTCGACTTGGGCCTGGCTCCCACTGAAGAGACCTCAATAAAGGTCGAAACCGGTCTGGGTAGTGGCCCTTCCCTTAATGCATAACATTAGACATATCCGCAAGGAGATGTGTTTTGCATTATAGGAGATACTAAGATAGGAGTGTTGGTAGCTTTCTCCACCTTTGCAACGAGTTGCCCTGGTGTTGTATCACCTTAACCCAGTCCTGAAGATACTTTCAGGCGCAAACTTTGTTTGCTCACACTTGGATAAAGGATTAAACTAAATTTATTATACTCTAACCAAGTGGAAAATAAACTTTCAATATGCAACCTAATATCCGCGTTATACGAGGGTTACCTGTATTCTCTTTTCAAAAACTTCTCCATGGGTCACTGACATAGTAATAAATGTTATTTTAGCACAAAAAATAGTTTTCTAAAAAGAAAACATAATTTCTTCACTTCACATAATGCTGATAACACAATAGTAGAAGTTTGTTTTTTAGTGTAGAAATACAGGTAGTTCACCTATGCTCTTAGTTTAAAAAAAAAAAAAAGAGTGCATGTAATGCTTGTTGGCACGCTGTTAAATTGTGATTTGTCAAGAATGTGTGGTAATGGAGTGATCATCAAGCTCTGCCCATTAATCAGAGTTGGAATAACCAAATTTTTTTCAAAAAAGCTGACTTTTTTTACCAATGGGCTTGATGCATTATAAACTATTTTGTTGCAAATCTACATTTTTATTTTTTTCTCCTAAAAAATAATTCACAATTTTTTATTTTTTTTTGAACACACATCAGACATAAGGATTAAATAACATATTCCATCAGATTTTGGTTTTGATCCCTGCAAGTGTGTGGTCTATGCATGAGCCTAAATCAGGAAGGAACTCAACTCTCTAATATCTCTTTGCATAAATATGCAATATTATAAGCATGCAGTATGACTCGTTCTTGTATTCAGAATTTAAATGTTGCTATCAGTTCCTCTGCCTTCTCCCCTCAATGAAGCTCATGATATATTGATCAAAATATATAGAAGTAATAAATTCTATTTAGTTTTCTCCTACATGTGTGAAGCCAGTATTTAAAACATTCTACTATGTCTAACGTGCATGTCTCTATTAAGCATCTAGTAGATACATAGTTTTTAGTTCTTCAAAAACTTATTTAGAATTATGGCCTGTGAAGACTTGTGTTAACTGCATGTCTCTTCAAAATAATTTGTCTTACAGAATCTCTGAGAATAAAAGAAATTAGATTTTTTTTCTTGCTACAGGTATTCGTTTACCTCTGAAGATGGGTTCAAATCCAATCAAGGAAGCAAAGAAACTTTAATGACTTTTCAGCTGAAGGTGAATTAGTTGATCTCATATGAAGATGGAGTTGTTCATCCTGTAAGACAAATTATTTTGAAGAGACATGCAGTTAACACAAGTCTTCACAGGCCATAATTCTAAATAACTTTTTGAAGAACTAAAAATTAATGTAAATCTACTAGATGCTTAATAGAGATATGCACGTTAAACATAGTAGAATGTTTTAAATACTGGCTTCACACATGTAGGAGAAAATTAAATAGAATTTATTACTCCTATATATTTTGATCAATATATCATGAGCTTCATTGAGGGGAGAAGGCAGAGGAACTGATAGCAACATTTAAATTCTGAATACAAGAAAGTCATACTGCATGCTTATAATATTGCATGTCTCAGCCTCATCTGTACAGTAGGAGAAAATTCTATTAGAGTTCAGAGGTTTGAGTATAGATATAATTGATTAATTTAAAAAATATAAACAATTAACAGCTATCACTTTCTAAAACATAGAGATAGGCATACAATCTGTTCAGTTAAAGTTAGGACAGTGGCACAGGGCTTCACATGATTCAAAAAATAGATTATCATATTTGAACCTACTTTAATGTATCTTGGTATGGTTCTAGTTAACTAAGTCTGTGATGTGGGAAGCAAGGCCTGAGCCTTCAGATTCCAAAAATCTTATATAATCTTGATGTTCTTGGATTCTGATAGTAGTGAAACAGTCAGGTTTATCCAAAGTAACGAAGATGACAAGAATGGGGAGGGGAGGGTAGAAAGAAGACTACTCTGGGTTGGTTTGAAGGTGGTGTACAAATTATATCTGCAAAGGGTCCTTGCTATTCAGATGTTCCTTTAAGATAGAGTATACTGATCTTTTTAACATCAGATTACAAGACCTCAAGGTTCAGAACTTTCTTCCCATGCCATCGACAAGATGCTACACTACAGTAGGTTCAAATTTGGTAGTCTGTTTTTTGAATTGTATGAAGCTTTATGCCACCATCCTAATCTTAAATCAGTTTGTATGCCTGTCTCTAAGTTTTGGGAAGTGATTGCTGTTAATTGTTTGTAATTTTTATAAATTAATTATACATCTATACTCATATAGTCTGCGCGGTTAGCCTAGTGGCTGTGCGCTTCACAACCATATGCCTGGGGAAGGCGCATCATAGGTTCTATTCCCTTTGGTGATGTGAGGAGCTGAAGGATCTTCCTCAGCCATAGCCAAGTTAGCCGTCTTGGGCGTGGACAGTATGTTTTTTTCCCCAGTTTATCCTGGGACTTTTCATCCCGCAAAGCAGACAAACCGGCCTTGAGAACTCAACACTACAGACGTAGGATACACCAGGGCGTAGGGCTTGACCACCTTATCCTGTGAACGGTTTGAGGTCCGATGATTAATAAACTCCCAATTAATAAAGGAAGATGAGAATGAGATCTATGCTCGTGTCTCTGAACTCTAATGGTGTTTCCTCCTGTTGTACTGTGACAGACATGATATTATATGCATTCTCTGACTTGTTCTTGTATTCAAAATTTAAATGTTATTACCAGTTCTTCTGCCTTCTCTCTCTGAATGAAGCTCAATGACATTGAGTGAAGTATATAGGAGCAATAAATTCTATTTTGTTTTCTCTTACATGTGTGTAGCCATTATTTAAAACATTATATAATGTAAATATATCTCACCATCGAATACTATTCTCACATTTCAGATGGTACCATAAGAGCTCCTTAAAAACCTTCTTACTTAGTATAGAAGAGAGCAATTAGATTGATAAATGAATTCTCTCTCACACTGATTTCTTACCATTTTCAGCTTTTATTTTAGATATTTTTGGGTCACTGTTAGAATTAATATTGTAAATTCCCCCACTGTTATCTTAAGATAACAGCTATTTCACAATTCTTATCTTGAGAATTTGGATCTTAAGATATATGCATCTTAAGATAACAGCCATTTCACAATTCAGATTGTCAAATTTTTCAGGATTCATTCATTCTTTTACTGTTGTACTTTATAATAACTTTCTTTTAAAGTTGAAAACAAGTTTTTATAACAGTCTGCCCATGGATGGGCAGAAAGACAATATGTCCAGTTGGAACCAGTTCGGAGGGGATGCGGACACAATAACTTAATCATGCATCCTGAGGTTAAGAATTAGCTATCTAGAAATAATTAATTAAAAAAAAAAAACTTTTAGTTAAAATCATTAACTCTTGCATATTCAATGACTATGAAGTTGAAAATATGCTCTTGGAAGCATTAAGGTTGCAAGGACTACAATGGAATATTTATGGCAGTTTACATGTGACTGATTTACTGTCTACTATGCAAGAAGTATTTACAAAACATTAATACTTTTTGTCAGCAATGCAACAACAGAAAACATTGTCAAGAAGGTTTGACCTTCAAGATTTTACATTGTGGAGAGAGATGGAATGTAATACACAATGCCTCATTGACTTGAAAATATTCCTGCCATAATTGCAAGAATATTTTCTGCATATTAAACTGGGTCTCTTGTGAAAAGCATTGGAAAAATGCTTTTTGACATACTGGAATGTAGGTGATTGCATGATTTAAAAAAAAATTTCTGAAGCCAAATGTAAATTTATCTGTTTGACCCAAAATTAGGGTAGTATGAAAAGGTGAAAGGTTCAAATTTTTCCTAAAATAGAACTAAAAACCTCTTTTAGTGAGTTTTTGTGGGCCTCAATGAAATAATACATCTGAAATTATAAAGAACTAGCTGATTTAAAAAAAAAAAAAAACATTGTACACAAGATGAGGTTGAGTATCTTAACTGAAGATTCACTTTCTTCATTATCCACTGTACTTCTGTATTGAAAAAACCTTGTTGCATGGTTTATCAGCAAGGTGAGCAGTTCCACCAGGACACATTGATTGCTAAGATATTTTTAGATGAGAATTCTACCCATGAAAAGCTGGAAAACCTATTTCACAATTTAATGCTGCATAAGGATTAAATAATCCAGGAACTCTGCTCTATAGACCAAAGTTGGAAATTTTCATGTTACCTGGCCATTAAACATCCACATCAGACATTGGAAAATCATGTCAGCTAAAATGATGAGAAAATACTCTTAGTATCTCTCTCTCTCTCTCTCTCTCTCTCTCTCACACACACTTGTTAAAGGAAACTAAACACTTAAATAACAGCTTTGAATTTGTGTGTAGCTTTGAACAATTTATTTATTTTTACTATTCTATATGTGATAAAATATGCAAGCCGTTGAAATTGTCCATGTTATACTCATCTTCCCCCCCCCCCTCCTTAATTGATGCATGATATTTGACAAAGCATGTCATTTGCATATTTCTAACACAGAATCTGGCATAATAGTGCTCTTTGTATTAGATGTTTACTAAATAGCTTAAGGAATTCACAACGTATACTAGAATATAAATTAAATTCAACTTTAATATATATTTTCAATATTTCTGCAATTTAACGCTGCCATCTTCATGGGAACTTAAGATAAACACACATGCAAGCAGACACTACACACAGCAAATGAGGACGAAGCGAGGAAGCTACTGTTTTTGCTAAAGTCCTGATGGTGCCCCTAGCAGGCTATATTAGGTATTCTTGGCCGTTGGGCTGAAGTTCTCTTGATGTACATCTCCCAAATTTTGAGCATTCTCACGCATCCTCAAAATTTGTTGAGGTTTGGCATGTTTCTTAGGGCTGAGGCTGATTCCATGAATAGTCTTTCAAATTTTAACTTGCTGCGGTGTATTATTGTGGCTTTCTTCCACCATATTCTGTGGTGTGTATCCAGAGCATGGTCTGCAAGCCCAGAGTAGCTGTACTGGTGAAACTGGATGTAGTCCTTATGTTCTGATATTCGTTGTCCTGTCTGTTTGCCAGTAAACCACAACCCTCCTTCAACAAAGATTACTCTAAATCCATCACTATTCCCTCCATCCAGGGCTCCTCAGAAAAAATTACCAAAATTCTAAAAAAACATGACCAAAAATGAAGCTGAAGTTATCGAGACAACTGAATCATCTGACCATCCTAAAATGCAGCCGGGATAATCAGGTAATCCCAAATTGTGTGAAATTTAAGCACCATTTCTTTTCACAGAAGGCGTTTCGAATCTATAATTGCGCGAGCTGCGCCTTGCTATGAGAACAAATTGCTGCCACCTGCATTCTCCTAGCTGACGCAAACAAAGCTATTCTGGCACTTGAGGAAGGGCTTTCCAGCATGCTAAATCACGAACTTTGGTCAATTCTACATGTTCTCATGCACTGTGACAGATAAAGAATTGGAAAAAATATGGAGCCGACATCAAGAAATTTGATAAATTAAAAAAGAACTCTACCTCCGAACCAACACCGTAGTCAACCTTTCTTCAGTTATTTTGAAGCCTGAGGCACTCAACACTCTTTCACGTGGCCACAATTTCAGCATTGCTCCTAGAAAAAATACCAGCTGAGGAAATAATGATCCAGATTGAACGCGGGATCCGCCACCTTCCAAACTACATCGCCAACAATATTAGACTGGATGTAGCCTGTGTTCTCGCGAAAGTAAGACCACCAAAAACCAACATATCCAATACTGAATATAAAACTCTACAGGAAATTAAGAAAAACAAAGAAATAGTAATCACCAAAGCAAATAAGGGGAATGCCACCATGGTACTCAACCAAACTGACTACATAGGTAAGCTTAAGGCTTTATTATTAGATCGGGCTACTTACCTCCCTATTGAATACAACCCCACCAACTCACAAATTAGAAAACTCCATAGGCTCTTTAAGAAGGTCACTTCTTGGCCTGTGGAAGTTATAACAAACTAAAACTGTTTAACTCTAGACCCCCCCCTGTATATATGGCCTCCCAAAAATACATAAACCAAATGTGCCATTGCATCCCATAGTGGATGGCATTGATTCCCCCACATACAAATTGTCTAAACATTTAGCCAAAGCACTCACACACTGTACTGGCAACACACCATCACACACAAAAAACTCAGCCCACTTCAAAGCCAGTGTGGAAAACCTTGCACTCCACTATACTGACATAATGGTCATGCTCCTCCTTATTCACAAATGTCCCACTCAAGGAAATAGAGCTAAATTTCCTCCCGATATCTCAGCCCTATTTCAGTTCACAATGAACTCGGGCTATTTCGTTTTGCAGGGAAAATTCTGCAAACAGATAGATGAGACAGTCATGGGTTCACCACTTTCCCCACCCTCAGCCAACTTCTTTATGGAGACTTTGAAGAGAAAGCCTTAAACTCTGCCCCACAAAAACCTACCATATGGCTTTGCTATGTTGATGATGTGTTCACTATTTGGCCACATGGCTCTGATACACTCCTCTCCTTCTTAACACTTAAACAACCAACACCCCAGAATCAAGTTCAACCTGGAAAAAGAAGAAAATAATAGCCTCCCTTTCCTGGACACACTAGTCACCCGCCAGCCTGATAGAACCTTGGTTTTCTCAGTTTATAGAAAACCCACCCATTTAGGCAGATACATTCACCAACAACTCCCCCCCTCACAACAATATGGAGTTATTAAGACACTATACAGTAGGACTAAACTAATCTGTTCAAATGACAATGCCCTAACCACTGAACTAAATCACATCCTTAACACTTTCTCAGCCAATGTCCCCCCTTCCCCCCCAATAAAATCCAAAAAATATTGAAACCAACAAACCACAACCCTCCCCCTTTCACAACAAGGATTACTCTAAATCCATCACCATTCCCTACATCCGAGGCACCTCGGAAAAAATTACCAAAATCTTAAAAAAACATGACTTGACCTCCTGTTACAGACCATACAGAAAATTGGCATCCCTTATCCACTCCACTAAAGACCAACCACTTACCCTGGACCTACCTGGTGTATACCAGGTCTCTTGCAGCTGTAAACTGTCTTACTTTGGCCAAACAGGCAGGACAGCGAATATCAGAATTTCAGAACACAAGGACTACATCTGGTTTCACCAGTACAGCCACTCTGGGCTTGCAGACCAAGTTCTAGATACACTCCACAGAATACGGTGGAAGAAAGCTACAATAATACACCGCAGCAAGTTCAAATTTGAAATACTATTCATGAAATCGGCCTTAGCCCTAAGAAATATGCCAAACCTCAACAAATTTGGATGCGTGAGACTGCCTCAAATTTGGGAGACGTACATCAGGAGAACTTCAGCCCAACGGCCAAGAATACCTAATATAGCCTGCTTGGGGGCACCATCAGGACTTTAGAAAGAAAAAACACTAGTTTCCTCGCTTCGTCCTCATTTGCTGTGTGTAGTGCCTGCTTGCACGTGTCTTTTATCTTAAGTTCCCATGAAGATGGCAGCGTGACGTTGCCGAAATATTGGAAATATATATTAAAGTTGAATTTAATTTATATTCTAGTATGCGTTGTGAAATCCTTAAGTTATTTAGTAATCATGTATAACCAACGTATAAGCCTTTCTACAAGAATTGTATTAGATGTATCAAAGAATTGCTGTACCTAGAATTTAAAAAATGGAATAAAGCAAGTCCTATTTTTAAATTCCATGTGGTAGAATACATGAAATCCACCTGCTTTGATTCTAATTACAAAAATTCTTGGTAACTAGTGCTATTTAATTTGTATGTTATGTAAATCTTTGTCATTCAGTAGTAATTCTCCAGTTGTTTTACTTTCATCATAGTCAAACTAGAATGGGACAACTCATTCATTCTGATAATGAATGCCATCATATTTATTGAGTATTGCTGCGTTGTCTTTAAACTGAGAGATAATCAGTAGACTTATTACGAGCACAATAAAACTTGTTCCTCTCTGCTTACATGGCTGTGTAGGGTTTTTTTTTAACATTTCTAATAAGTAACTTGAAGGCAGAGACAACCTTACTGAAAACTAATAACTTATTAGTTTTATTTAATATATATATATATATATATATATATTTTTAACAGGTGATCTGGAAATGAATGTTCTTGATGAATTACTTGAAAATGCTGATGATGATGATCTTGCTGCAGAACTGAATAGCGAAGAAAGAAAACCAGGTGAGTTTATAATCAACCTTTCTTATAAGCTAGTTAGCTGATATTTAAAAATTTTAGTAATTTACTGATTTCTCCGAAAAGTGCTCATTGTTCATTAAAAGTAGCTTTAAGCCAAATATAAAAAGTGGGGAAATAATATATCATTGGAATTAATGTAAATAACAATTCATTACACTGATTTTATATACTGCTGTCTTTCCTATTAATTTACTTATGAACTTAGTTTCAGGTAATTTCTTAAATTTAATAATTTCCAGTCATATCATCAAATTTCTGATATTTATCCTCAAAGGCTGTACAGAATATCGAGATAGTATTTGATCATTATTACTAACTTCTTATGAACACTTTTCCTGTCACTTAGCATTCCAGTAATGTTCGATCTTATATTTCAGTCTCCTAGGGCAATTCTGATCTCATCAGTCTACCTAGATCTTGGACTTCCTCTTGCTGTTCTGTAAATCTAGTCTCATTATCTAAGATAGATTGGGTCCATTAATTTTTCTGGAATGTTAAGTGTCTTCATTTTTAATAGGATTCTGCTATTAATCTGTTCACCTCTAATTTTTCTCTGAACTGATGTGTATGAGTGGTCTCTAGTTTTTAATTCTGTTTCATTACTAACCCAGTTCTCAGATATGTTAAAATAGGCTTTAATACCGTCTTGTATATAGCCAGTTCACAAGCAGCCACTTGTGAACATTAACATGTGTTTTCTTAGTACAGTAAACTCTCGATTCAGTGGACTTCAGATTTAACGGACATAATTTCACAGATAATGAAATAATTAATTTAAAAAAAAACCACAATGGTTAATCGGAAGCAATCGGCAGTGTTTATAAATTCATACATTCTCGTATATTCGTGATGTTTCGTGCATACTCGTAATAGTTTGTGCATGTTGCTTTGGTTTGGTAGCAACACTATGTTGCTGGAGTAATTTTGAGTTAAATCATTATTAATATCAGTTAATATATCTGTGGTTAAAAGAAAATGAGTAAACTTGACAATAGTACAGAAACTTGAGTTAATAAGTAAGTTGGAATGTGATGCATCTGTTGCTCAAGTTTGTGAACTTTACAGGTTGAAAAAAAAAAAAAAACAGTTTTGGACATACACAAAAATAAAGACAAACTTACTCAGTTTTTGCTAAAATATAGCGTTGAGAGCTCCAAAAGTAGTTTCCCTATGGCAAATAAGAAACATTCAACAGCGGTCTAGTGGCATTGTTGTTTGTGGTGTTGAACAAAGGTCAGCTGCTGAAAAACTGGCACAGCACATGGGCATACAGTTCCAGGCGAGTGATGGGTGGCTTTGGTGTTTTCGTAAATGCCATGATATTATGAATAGCCAAACATGTGGTGAAGCACTGAGCACCGATATTGAACAAGTTGAGCCCTTCAGAAAGTGCATCAATGAAGTCATGGAATCTGAGGGTCTTATTTTGTCTCAAGTTTACAATGCAGATGAGACCTGCCTGTTCTATCAGGATGTTCCCGAAAATACCCTCGCAAACAAACATGCGATTAGCATCCTGGCCACAAACAATGAGCTCATTTCAGCCCTACTTTGTGCTAATGCTGATGGCATGCATCGCCTCAAGCTGATGGTAATCGGAAAAGCACAAAAGCCTTGTGCTTTGAAGAATGTTATGAACCAGTTGCCTGTCATCTATTCCAGCTCAAGGAATGCCTGGTTTAAAAGTGACATTTTTTCTGACTGGTTTTTCAATCACTTCATACCTGAAGTGCAAAACTGCCAAGAAGAGGTCCTGAATATGTAAAAGCTGTTTTACTTCTTGAAAGTGTATCAGCCCATCCTAATGCTGAGGTTGGTTAGTAGAAATGGAAGAATAAAATGTATCTTCCTTCCTCCAAACACCACTTCTATAATACTGGTCTATAGACCAGAGAGTCATGTTTCTTGCAAGAGGTTGTATAAAGAAGTTTCTTGAAGAATTTATGGTTGTCTTGGAGAATGAAAATGATCCTAAAGACGATACAAGAGGAGCCAGGACACTTCAAAATTTGTGCACATACAACATCAAGTCTGCCATCTTTAATTTTGTTTAGAAGGAGATGAAGACTACAACATTGGCTAATGGCTGGACCAAGTTACTGAATGGGAGTGAACCATAATACAATTTCAGAAGTTTTGAAACCTCTAATTTCTGTGAAACTTTGATGCGAGCTGGTGATATTGTCAGTGAGAATAACATTGAACAATGGCTAGACATCAATGAGGGCAACCCAGGCTACCAAATTCTCAGCCAGGAAGAGATTGCTGAAGATGTTCTATGGGGCAATCAGGAGGTTGACAACGAGGAAGAAGAGGTTCCAGCTGGTCCGAAACTATCAGTGGTTAGAGAACACTTGGATGAACACATCATCTCGTTCATAGGTGCATCTTCAGATCCAGAAGTGATTGCTTATTACAAACAATTTCAGCAATTTTGATCATTAACTATTAAGAAAAGTATAAAAACGGAAAGCAACTGAAACTTGATGCTTTTTTCAAGTCCAATCCTCAGTAAAATGGTATTTACATAAAAATGTTCTCATTAAAATATATTAATACTGTACTACTGAAAGTGTTTTATTTTAAATACTATTCCTAAGATTTGCAATTTAACGGGCTTTCGATTTTACGGACATCTCTTAGCCCCTAATAGTCCATTAAATCAAGAGTTTACTGTATCATATTATTTTAAAATAATAAATTACACGATAACCACAGGTAATTAACTTTGATGAAATGAAGGTACAAATATTTCGTACTGAAATTAACAGTACATCATCAGTATAGAAAATGGTTCAAAGGAATGGAATACAAAGTACATAAGTCAGTGGATTACCAATTAAAATTATTGCCACGTGCTAGAAATTAATTTTAATAAATATTATTAAATAATTCTTAAAAACTATTTCTTTGATGGTTACATAAGATAAGAATCTCCCAAACTTATTTGGAATTATTGTTTCAACTCCTCTATAACAAATGCCCCCAAGTTTGAAAATAAAATAAGCACATGCGCTATCTTTACCCTTCTCCCTTCTGGTAGCCAATCGTATGGTAAAACCACTAGCCAGTCAAATGTTTTATAAAAGATTATAAAAGATTTCGTTCTTATTATATTTTGATAGTTAAAAAATGTTTTTCTTATTTAAGATAAATTAAACAGTTGATGCAAATATTTCATGTTTAGATCATGAAATATTTGTTTAAAAATGATAGCCTTTAGAGGTCGATTGTCCTCTCATACTTTTTGATTGGAATTTGCTCACCACTGGACACTCCCATAGGCAAGGTGCATTGTGCACTGACTTGGGAGCATTATATTTCTACAATTTATACTGGCTGCAAACAGGAAGAATATGATGCTCCCAAGTCAGTGCAACTGTGTCTGTGTGAAACTGCTGCAAGAAGGGAATTGACAGAGTTTGAAAGAGGCATTGTGATAGGTGCCATATTATAGGCCTACCTGTTTGGTAAATTGTCAACAATGAATAATGCCATACTGAGATGGAGGCACATAGTCAACTGCAAGTGCTACTCACCATATTCACTGAACATGGATGTTCAGTGAGTGTGGTGAGGACCAAGTTACTGAGCTGTAGAATATTATGTTAGCTGTAGAATATTATGAAGGATAATGTAAAAACTGCCATTCATTGGCCAACACATTGAATGTGGAGTTCTGGGCATCAATTGAAACATGAAATTGCACAAAAACATTCAGAATCGAGGCTTACAACAAGGGTTTCCATGGTAGGATTGCAATATGCAATTACCTGAACCAACATGCAATGTCATCTTTAGTGGTGCAAAGAGCATACAGTTTGATGTGGAAGCTTGGAAAGCTGTGTTTAGGAGCACTGAATCACACTACCCCCCCACCCAATTTAGCAGATGGGTGGGTGAGGATGTGGCAAATGCCTAGTGAACATCTCTTAGCAGAGTATGTAAACCTACCTATTAAATTTGGAGGTGGCGGTGTGATGTTATGGTCCTGTTTTTTCCTTGGACCTCTGTGGTGCCACGAACATTGAACTCCAAGAGGTATCTGAACATTGTGGACAATGCAATGCTTCCTACTTTGTGGCATTTCTATGGAATTGACCATTATCTCTTTCCACAAGACAATGCACCATGTCATAAAGGTGTTATAAATTGCATGGTTTGTGGACATGAATGTCGTCACACTTGACTAGCCTTCAGAGACCCTGATATGAACCCTATTGAACATCTGTAGGATGAACAGGAGTGTTGGGTGAGATCAAGGGACATCCTCCCCACAACAGTCCAGGACTTTAATTTTGTGCCTACAGCAGGAATGGTCCAAAATTCCCATGGTCTGGTATGCTACTTAGAATTGCTGTAGTCATCGCAGCAAAAGTCGGTTATACATCTTAAGGTGGGCACCATGGCTGTTTGTTCCTCATACTATGGTGTCTGTTGACTTCTTTCGAGGCATTGTATGTGTCAGTGGTGCTCAACCTTTTTTACTATGTGAGCTACTTTTCTATACTAAATTATTCAGCGATCTACTCTCTTATATAGATCACATTCCCCCCCAACCTGATATCTGATTACGCACAACTATGCAGTTAAATGTGCTCACTCACTCTGTCAACCTCCTGATTGCCCCATAGAACATCTTCAGCAATCTCTTCCTGGCTGAGAATTTGGTAGCCTGGGTTGCTCTCGTTGATGTCTAGCCACTCTCCCAGCACTAAAAACTTGAAAGAAACTAAAGAGTTTATTTGTGTATTTAAAAATTTATTTATCACTTTTAATTATTTTAATACAACAAATAAAACAAATATATTGGAATAAAATATTTATTTCTCTATTTTGGAAAACCAAAGTTAGAAAAAGCAACAGATTGATTACAAACTCACAAGTTACAGGAAATGCTGGTTGATTTAAAAAAAAAAAAAAAAGTTAATGTGAAATTTGGCATTGTTCACAATATTTTCATAGTCAGGTTGATATGAAGAAGTGGCCAATTGCAGACAATTATCCAAATGATCATTTGTAATTTGGTTTCTTAATTGATTTTTTATGAAAAAGCAGATTCTGACAAGTATGTCGATCCGAAACACGATAGAATTTTTTGCGCAATATCAGTTAATATTGGAAATTTTTCATGTGTATACTTCCAAATGTTTTATTTGGAAGTATACATGAAAATTCCAAATTGTTTACTGATTTTAAATGTAAACTATTCTGAATGTTTATTATCTCAAGTTCTACTTCAGCTTGGTTTATATCAAACAGCCCACTCATTTTATTTGAAATTTCTGTGATGTTCACGTTTTCTTGAAATGGATTATTGATAAAAGATAGTCATTTCAGTTTTATTAAAATCTTTGAATCTTGAATTTATTTCTTCCTCAACTAATTCTATTTCACAAATAAATTCTTTTAAATCACAGCGAAGCATTTCTTGATTTTGTTCAAAAAATTTTCATAAATATGGGAGATGTCTAATTTCACAGCCATTTATATTTTTCTTTAATAAAAGTAAGTATTGTTACTTAAATATAAAGAGCCAATAGGCTTCATTTCAGTGATATGAACATTATTTAAATTAAGGGGATATTAAATCCCACATTGTTTGAAAACCGAATAAGAAACTCAAAGATTGGAATCAGAGAGTTTCATGCTGAATATAGTAAACTATAAAAACACATTTCCTAGGAAATGTGTTTTTACATTATGGAAAATATCAGGAATAGTGATCAGAACTTTACCACCTTTGCTGCGAGTTGCCCGAGATTGTACTACGTACTAGGGCTACTTGCATTAACTCACACTAGTAATCGCCGATACTTTTATAGTTTACTATATTCGGCATGAAACTCTCTAATTCCAATCTTTGAGTTTCTTATTCGATTTTAAAACGATGTGGGATTTAATATCCCCTTAATTTAAATAAAAGTAAATATTGTGGAAACTTTTTATTGAACTTACCATGTCAATTAAATTTTTATCTCTACCTTGTAACTCTAAATTTAAATTGCTTAATTTTGTACAGAAATCTACTAAAAGTGATAAGTGTAACAACCATCTTTTATCACTCAATTGTGGATAAATATCTCCTGTTTCATCGAGAAAATTTTTTATATCATTAATTAATACAAGAAATCTTTCTAAAAATTGACTTCTTCTGAGCCAGCAAACATTATTGTACAACAGAAGTTCCCTATCATCTGTAATTTAAATAACCGCCGTTGCAGGACTTTTCCTTCAACAGAATTTACAATTTTAAATGTAATATCCAGAACATCTTTTGTGTTTAATCTTTTACTACACAGTACTTATTGGTGAATAATACAGTGGTACGTTAAAGAATCTGGATATTTGTTATCGTTTTTACATAATGAAATGAACCCTGATTTATTACCTATCATTGCAGGAGAACCATCAGTAGTAATAGACAAGTTTAAAAAGCGGAAGTTTGTGTTGTTTCACAAATTCATCAAATGCCGATAAAGTGTCTTCTTCCCTAGTCCTTCCCAATGTTGGTACAATTTTCAAAAGTTCTTCTTTACTTGAATAATCTTGAAATAAATACCATTAACTGAGTAGTACCATGCGAATAAATACCATTAACTGAGCAGTATCAGTGAAGTCATTTGATTCATCAAATTGTAATGAAAATGCAACACACTGGTGAATGTCTGACATTAACTGAGTATTCAGATCGGCACTTAAATTTTCAACTCTTCTCATAACCGTTGTTCAGGAAAGTTGTAAATCTTTAATATTCAAAATGATTTTATTTTTAAAATCAGAAAATAAAGATTCTGCTGCTGCAAGAAATGATTATTTTATTAACTTTCCATCAGTAAAAGGCTTTTTTGCTTTTGCTAATAAATGACACACTTCCAAAGATGAAATAGTGACTGATATTGGTTTATTTATTACTTTCGAAATCATATTTTGTTGCCCAGAAAGTCCTGCCTTTAAATTTATAATTTTTGATTCACGTATTTCGGAAATCTTACGAAAATCTTCATATTTTGCATGTAGCGATTGAAAATGTCTCTCAATATTATCTTTTTTGGAATTGCTACAGATGAATTACAAATCAAACAACAACATTTTCCATTTACCACTGTAAAGAAATAATCCATTTCCCATTCCTTGTGAAAATTATGTCTTCGATTTCTTTGATACACTCATGATTATTCTCAAAGTAAAATAAATAACTTTTAATTATTTTATTAAAATAAAAAATGTTTATAACTTATCAATTAGCGAACAAAAAAATGGTAAATCCAACGAGAAATTTAGAGCAACTGAAACTGAACTGAAATTCTAACAGTGGGAAGTTGTGTGATGTAGTTACGAGTAAACATGATTATAAACGAAACACATATGATGTGCTTTGCTTATAATCTTATTCACTCGGCTCGCTGTTTGACTTCCACTGATCCAAATTAATTCATTTACATGGACTTATAAGAAAATTACTGATTTGACAATTTTAACGAAAAATAAATAAACAATAGCAATACACTTAAAGAGAATTAAAAAATAATATAAAATAATGATAAATAAAAAATTATGTTTTCATCATCATCATCAAATTCCTGCCATGTACCCTCAAGGGGTGTACAGGATATGACAGTACTACATGAAAAAATTACATCATTACTAACTTCCTATCTACAATTTTCCTCCAAATCAGTCTGTTACTTGTCAAGACTCCAACATTATCAGATCTTATATTTCTATCGTCTAATGCACTTTGTACCGTATCAATCCACCTTTATCTTGGTCTTCCTCTGGGTCGTTTTCCTGTCAACCTGGCAGAGAACACTTGTTTTGCTAATCTTTCCTCTCCCATTCTATTTAAGTGACCATACCACCTGAGATTAGCTCTGCTAACGCATTCCTGGATGCTGACAATGTCACGTTCTTTCCTAATATCCTCATTTTTAATATGATATTGCCATTGATGCCATCTGTTCACGCCTCTAATCTTTCTCAGGACTCTCATATCTGCGGTCTCTAGTCTTTGGTCAAGTGTTTTACTTCTGACCCAGCTCTCAGATCCATAAGTTAAAACTGGTTTGAACACTGTCTTGTATATAGCTAATTTAGTGTTCCGACTAATTTCTCTCTTATTCCATATGAATTTATTCATTTGACTTCCCACCATATCAGCTTTGCTGATTCTGTTGTCTATTTCTATATTTAATTTACCATCTTCAGTAAAAATCGTGCCTAAGTAGCTGAAATGTTTTACTTGTTCCACAGGTTCTCCATTCACAACACAGTTGACATTTTCAATGATTCTGCCTATTTTCATTGTCTTTGTCTTTTTATTGCTGACCTTCATACCATATCTATTACAACAGCTATTCAATTTAGTCAGAGAATCTTGCAGACTTGTAGCGGATTTATTTAGAAGTATAACATCATCTGCATAAAGCAAAGAGCTGACATTAACATCTCCAATTCTGATATCAGGTTTAATACCACTTTCCTTCATAATGTAATCCATATAGATAATGAATAACACAGGGGATAATGTACATCCTTGTCTCACACCAGATTTAACATTAAACCATCTTCCATCAATTCTAACTGCTGAATTGCAACTCAAATATAAGTGTTGCTTGATATAATGCCCCATTGACACCAACTATAGTGTTTTGAATGCCTTTTCCATTTCTACAAAACTTAAATACAGATCTTTGTTATATTTCCATGATTTCTCAACAATTTGTCATAAAGTGAAAATCTGATCATTGACAGCCTCCATTTGACCTGAATCCAGCTTGTTCTTCACCAAGCTTCTTTTCCACAATCCTTCTCAACCATTTTTCAAGTATACTTGCATAAAACTTACTAGGAACTCAGCAGGGAAATACCTCTATTTCTCAGATTCAGTTTTATTTACCTTTTTATATATGGGTACTATGAGAGTTCTACTTCAGTCATCTGGAATTCGCTGCTGTCCAGTCCTTCTGTACTATGCATTGCAGTCACTGTAAGTCTTTTATACCTCCTTACTTGAGCATTTCTGGTCGAATGTCATCTACTCCAGCAGCCTTTCCACATTTCAGGCTTTTGATGGCTTTGTATTTCTGATTGCATGCATGTTGAGTGTTTTTTTACTACTGTGCTGTCACTGATTGTTTAATTTAGCAATTTTTCAAAGTAATTACTCCATACTTTAAGGATATCTTTTTCTCCAGTTTTCATTTCACCTTTATCATCTCTAATTCCTTTTACAGCACTCTTTCCTCCATTTCTGAGCTTTTTCAACAACGTGCAGAATATTTTGCCACCTTCTGGATATTTATTTTGTATGTTCTTTCCAAAGTCTTTCCATGACTTTTGTTTAGGTAGTTTAACATATTGTTTAGCTTTCTTCCATATGTTTTTGTATTCTCTAAGAGCACAAGCTGACTTATTTGTAAGGAACTTTTGATATGCTTTCTTCTTTTCCTTCACTTTAACTTCCTCTGTCCACCATGCAGTTCTGATTTTTCTGTCTTTTCAGAAACCTCACCATATGCTTCTCTTGCTGACTCAATCCATGTTTTCTTCAGGGCTTGCCACTGAATCTCCAAGTTTGATTCCTCTTCTCAAACTCTTTCATTTTTTCTTGAATAATCTTTGTGTATTTTAGTCTACAGTTCAGATCTGAGAGCTGCTCAACCTTTATTTGCTTAAAACTTTCTTACATGTTCTTCTTTTCAATATGAAATTCAATTTTATCCTGCTCAAGATTGAATGGTAATCACTTCCAATTTTAAATCCTCTGTACATTCTAGTGTCTCTCACCAGGGAGAAAACATCACTGGCAACAATAACATAGTCAATGAGACTTTCTTACCCCTTGCCTCTTCTCTCCATGTGAATTTGTGCACATTTTTGTGTTAGTAATAACCAGACCATGTCCTGAAGCTGAAATTCAAAGGTATATTATGCTCACTCTTTATAGAACTGAGTCTGGCAGACTGCCAAGAATAGTTAATTCATGCTGAAGGGGAGAAAAAATAAAGAATGTACAAATTGGTCACAAAAATGCTAAATCGCGTGCTTTATACCTAAAATTTTCCAACTATTATATAAGCCAGACCTGTCCAACTTCATTCTATACGAAGACCAATATAATGAGTGGTAGCGTCGTGGGCCGTACACTTTTAGACAGAACTTAAAAATAAAAATAAACTGCATTTTTTCAAGGCAATAATTATGTATTGAATTACTATATTTGTTAAATCATTTCACTACTGGGAGAACAATATAAAATACTTGAAACGGAGTCTCTGAAACTGATCACTGTAGCCAGAGCAGAGCAAGTGACTTTCAATGATGCGTTACTCTGGAATGCATAGAAATCTACCACTCCCACTACTACAACTTGCACAGAGAAACAGTTGATTTTACAAATTGAGTAATCTTTTTAAAGCAATTTTGATTCCGTGTTGAGAATGTAAATTGTTTCCGTCATGAGAAATAATGATATAACTAGTGTATCAAACAGAAAATCTGTGGCCAAAACTAATAGCTAAATTGACAATGCATATAATTTAATATAGTTTTTATCCTGCCGTGGGCTGCACAAAATCATATTACAGGCCGCATGTGGCCTGCTTTTGGCCACCTATATTATAAGCAAAATACTTACTACTTTAAAAACTACAATGTTCATAAAAGAAAGGTTAATTTTCCGACGTGTAATAATAAGTAACTCATCCCACAAGATCGATTGATTGCCTATTATCGGAATGGATTCCCCTTCTGACATGCGCAGAAGTGTTGAAGGGTCTCATATCTGTGGGCTTACAATATTTGTCATTATTATTAGCTTTGCTCTTTTCTCAAAATTTTCCGAATACATTTTTGTATGTCTGACAATCATTTCCTACTCTGCTATTTAGATCCCCAACAAGGACCAACACTTCATTTTTCGTTGTGTCAGTTGCTTTCTCTAAAGCTTAAAAAAATTCCTCCACTTCTACCTTAATAGAACTTTCTGTGGGACCATAGGCAAATATTAGCTTCATTGTCCAGTTCCACATTCTGATATTTGCCCATAATTTTACTTTAAGTAACTATGACACAACAACAAAAAAGTCCACTGTATTTTTTTTTGTAGACCTGATAGAATCACTTCACAACCGAAGTATGAGACTACATGGTGAACCTAAAAAATAAAAAAAAGGGATGTAGCTATATTTTGTGAAATTATATAGAATTCAGGATTTGCAGTGCATCAAGGATATAGCTTTAAATAATTTATTCTATAGACTGTTTCTGGATAGTATATGAGACGGAAATGAATAGAAATACTTTAGTATTTCCAGAAATACTGACAGCAGGAGCTGCTGTCACTCTTTTGACAAGCAAGCTCGGAGAGAATTTTGATCATATATAGAGGGTACTCCCAGTGTTGCAATTTACACTGCAGCCCAGACAAAATTTGACAAGTTGGTGAAGGATTCATTCTAGATATTCCATGTGCCTTGCAATTCCACATTAATCATCATTGACAATTTCTGATATATATAATATGCATGCACACTCATCCCTAAAAGGATGTGTAGGACACTGTTAGTAATGCATAATTAAGTTTACATTGTTACTAGTTTCCTATCAGTAGTTTTCTTACTACTAATTGCAAATTATTAGAGGCCTGTCAACACTGTTCTCTATTTTCTCTCCAGTATTTTTAGTTCCTATATTTCAGTAATATTTTTGCTCTGCTAATTGGATCAATCGTCATTGATTTTGGTCTTCCTCTATGATTTTTTTCCTGCTATAATAGCATCAAACCTTTTTTGCTAACCTTTCCCATTCTGTTTAAATGACTATGACACCTCAATTACCTTTGTCACGTCACATTCTTGAATGCCAACAATGCAAGTTCCTTTGTTATCTTAATTTTAACATGATTCAAATTTCAAGTTCTTCTCTCTTTACCTTTCTCTAGTGGAGTGAGCCAAGTGCTAATTCTTTAGATGATAATCTAGAGAATTTCACTGCTACCAAAACACTATCTTATTACTCAAGCAAGAGCTAAAAGGCTTTGATTTTGCATAAGTAAGATATTGTATGATGGATATTATTAATCCAGCCATGTTTTCTAGGCAATAGAAACATCGAAGAAGTAGTTTGAAATTTACCAGAGAGCTTATGAGAATGTAACCTTCAGTGTTGGAGTTGCCTTGGTATGCTCTACTTAAGGTATAAGCTCTGCTGAGGGGCTGATATGCTTGCATTCTGTTAGTGCCTGAATTAGGTTTTATTAGCCTGATTATCAAATGGTTAGTTCTCATTAGAGCCATGCAGAAACCTACTAGAGTCTCTCTAGTAGGTTTAATTACTTTTAATTACTTTAACTGTTCTGTCAAGATTGATTGGATTGTTGTCCTTCATCCTTTGTTGAATTTGCAGTGGAATTTCTGGGTTAAGGAATATTATTATTGAGCACTTGGCTTACCCATTATGGGCTATTGACTACCAGAGAGTTTTTTTTTTTCTCTCTCTCTCTCTCTCTTTTCTTCTTAAAAACTACTTGTTTGGTATGGTTTTTAGGATGTTTGTCCTAAGATATTTGTTTTAGATTCCTGCTAGGTGATAGACTGTAACTGGCTAATAAACTATCGAATTTCGGGCTTCTGGCAGTGGGTTTTAAAAACTCACCTGTTCAGTAATGTTTTGGGACATTTATGTTTTACAGGATCATGCTCACTGTAGTCTTCTGCTTCATAGATTAGTGAGAGGGTGAATAGGCATTTGCAAAGAATTTTGCAGCCTTTTCATGTAGGAAATTGTTATCTATGGGATATCAGCTTTCCAGTAAAGATGTATGCTTTTTATGAACCATGGTGCACTATTCGTAAACATTTGTTTTGGATTATCTCTAGTTTGCTAATGTTTGAATCTTCTGTGCGACTCCATGTAGGTGAGCCATACATTAGGACTGACCTGATCAGCTCTTGTATAGTAGCAGTTTGAGTTCTTTGCTTAGCTGGCTACTACGATTCAGGAACTAGTATAGCTGCCTGATTGCTCTGTTTGCTTGATTGATAATGAGTTGTAAAGCAAAGCTCTTTATTTAGTTGTAATAACCCCTCAGTGTTTGGCTACCGGTTGCCTTGGAATGGGGGTACGAAACATGATGGCTTTGCTCTTTGGGGATAATCACCTTCTTGTGAATAGCACTGCAGTGCTCTTTTTCTGCATTAACATGAATTTGCCATTTTTTGAACCATTGTTCTAGTACTGAGACTGAATTTTGCAGTTTGTTGGTTGCTAATCTAGTCTGCTTCTTGCAATCTAGATTGCAGTATCATCCATATATATAGCCATTGTGGTGGCAATAGTACATGGAATGTCAGCCACATAGATAGCAGAGAGCAGAGTGATTCTCCTGGAATCCAAATTGCTCATCTGGGATGAGCAATTTGATTCTTTGGTGACTTTCTGAAGTCTTATTAGTATTACTCTCTCAGCTATTTTTCCTAGATAGAAAAGCAGGCTGATTGGGAGATAGTTACAGGGCAGGTGTGCTGCTTTTTCTGGATTTGGGATTAAGATTGCATCTGCTGTTGTGCAGAAAGTAGTGATATCTTGCATTAATAATAGCAACAATGTGCATTATGGCTTTACGTTGCAGACATTTTTGTTAGAAATCCCATCTGGGCCTAATGCCTTCCTATTAAGTTTGGTGATTGTTTCGCATACCTCAGCAGGTGATGTCATTTGGATGGGATTTATGTACTTTGTGTGTTTTATTGTACAGCATACCTAGGGTGTACTTTACTGGTGAAATCCAGATCCGAATGAGTGTAGTTTGGACTCGACTGCTTCTCTAGGCTATCAGAAAAGGCCTCAACATGATAAAGCAGACCACATTCACCACCATGGATTGGTGAGAGAGATTTACAGTCTGTGCATAGAGCTTTGATCATTTTCCAGTGTCTGGTCCTCTGTTTTTAAGGACTGCAGTTTTGTCTCATACTGTTGATTTTCATAGATTTTAAGAGCATATGTAGCCCTTTTTAAGCAATTGTCAGTGTTCTGTGGTATTTGCACCTGGTTCTGTTTTTTTCTTGAATTAGGTTTTTAATCTTATCTGGAAGTAGATCAGTGTTTGTGAGTGGCACAGCGTTGGTGGCAGCTGTTAATGCAGTTATCTGCTTTTAAGCTCAAAATCGAGTCATGATTTTTTTTCCTTTGAGTCGATAGCAGGAGCTGAGCCAGTAGATTCATGTAGAGCAGTCGTTAATTTTGTCCATTTGACAGCCGATCTGGGATATTTTTGTTTATAAGCCCAGTTGGAGTACAGCTGGGTTGTTGTCAGAGCTGAGGTCATCCATTGCACTTATTTGGTATTGATGCACGTTATTTTGTAGTATTGCTGTATCAGGAAGTACTGCCACATTGTAATACTTGGGTTCTGGAGGTTCTATGATCACTATTCCTGGTGACTTCAAAGTCATTGAGAATTCTACCATTTTGATTTCTAGTTCTGCTGTTCCATGCCTGTGTGTTTAGCATTCAGGTTTCCTGCTGTTAGCACTGCTTTGTTTGTGTCTAGAATTTCAGTCAAGGTCTGCTTCCAGTAACTATTTGCTTGAAGAATTTATATATGGAGTATATTTTCAGGGAACCCACATTTGCAGTTTGGACCTCCACTCCCATAATTGTTATGTTGATATTGGCAGTATTTGCAATTTCATTGTGTTTGTTGTGCTTGACAAATATAGCTGTGCCACCCTCCCTGGAATTGGGTCTATCACTTCAGTACAGAACATAATTCCTGAATTTTGGGTTGTCTGGTCGTAGTTGTATTTTGTTTACAAGGATTACCTCAACACTGTAGCATGTCTTAAATTCTAGTATTGCAGCATTTTATTTCCTACACCATTGGCATTCCAGAAAATATATAGAGAGTTTGACCTTCTACATTTGTTAAACATCGACTGGTGCAGTAAGAATTGTTTATGTAGTCCTGGCTAGGGTTTACTTTCCTGAACTTGATTAATGTTTCACCCAGAGTAGCTGTTATGACTGCAGCTTTGCTGGATTTGGTTGGGCACTAGGATTCAGTTTTTCCTGCAGGTTTTGAAGCCACCACCTCTGCATATGAGGCACATGTTTGGGGGGGGGGTATCAGCATTTGCTATGGGTGCCCATGGAGTTGTTGATGGGGCTTTTAGGTTTTATTTTGCTGATTTTTGGGTGGCCAAGTATTGCTTGCAGCCTCTGTAGTTGGCAGGTTTTGGTCCACTGCAGTTGGCACATTTAATTTTGGTTTTTTTCAGGAAGTCATTGCATGGTGTTTACTAGATCCCTTGTGAATGTAATTTGACATACTTAGGGCAGACAGGTTGTTCTGTGGAAAAAAAAGAATTAATGAATATCAGTACTACATTGAATATGTGAAACCTCAAAAGTGTCTGGTCTGGCATTGACACTAAACATAAAATCCTGTGGGATGAAGCTAGTCTTCTTCATGGAAGCAGTTTTAAATATGAATGTCTTTTCAAAGAAAGTTGTGAAGCCCTTTTACACCAATCTAACCTGAATGGGAATTATTCTCTCTCCATCCCCACAAATAGTTTGGAAGATTCTCATCTTATGTAAATCTAAAAATAGTTTTAATATTATTTATTTTCAATATTAATTTCTAGCTTACAGTAACCATTTTTAATTGATAAACCAAGTATTGTATGTACCTTCTATTCCTGTTCTTTGACTTGCTTGTTGTTTGCATACATTAATGATGTACTGTCATTTTTAATATGAAATATTTATAATTTCATTAAAGTTTATTATTGTGTAATTTTTCTTATTTCATTGTTTAACATTTTATAATCTAAAATATGACCAGCTTTAGAATATTGTTTTCACATTTTAGATCAATGCTCCCCCAATGCTTCATGTTGTCCAGAAGAGGCCAGTCTATTTTAATAGATGACTTTCTTTCCTTGATGCTCTGCACATCTACACCAAATTGTGTATTGTTCTTTTAACATATAAGCAGCTACTGGTCAACATCCACGCACAGTTCCTTGACTACATAACCTTTGGTATAGCATGACCTTTGCTGTCCTTGTGCCAGTAAATTTTTGTTCTTTAGAACAGTCTTCTACATACTGTTGTCTCCAATAATTACAGTTTCCAGCTTTTCAAAAAAACACCCCCCCCACCCAATCATTTGCCTACATGAACATACATATTACTATTTAATATTTTTTATAATTTCATATATGAGAGATGGTTCAACCTATAGTATCAGGTCTTCCCAAAAGTAATTTTTTTATGCTGTAATAAATTTAGTTTAATCCTTTATCCAAGTGATAATCCAACCTCTAATGTGATACATTAGAGACACTGAAATTGAGCTTATGTAATTTCTTTGCCTCCAAACCTCCTGAATTCTATAGAAATGGTATTACCGAAGCCTTCACAACATTGGAAGAGCATTATCGATTCACATGGAGAATATATACTAAATAAAGTAAGAGGGAAATATATTCCAAAGACAGGAGTAGAAATATTAATGAAGAGGACAGCATGTTCTTTGGAGTTGAAGGTGAAGGAGTGTCGAATAGCTGCCACATGTTTAATGAATTTAGATGAAAACTGAAAAAAGATACAAATTCTGACCAGCAACCATGGAGATATTTGCAGAAATTAAATTTTTTTTTATGACTACCCCCTTCCCCAATTGCTAGAAGAGAATTCACTGATTTGGAATGTGTATAGATTTTAGCTATTCAAAGATTGTAATGCCTTTAGCAAGAGAGAGCATAAATTTTTGGATACTGATAAAGATTGTAATATGTTTATACCAAGAAAAATTGGAGGTTAGTGTAATCCTGAGGAAGAAATTAGAATCCTGTAGACAACAGATTAAAATCTATTGTCTACAGATTTTAATGTTATCAAATTGTAAGACAAAAAAAAAATTTCATAAGTTAAGGTTGTATACTGGCCTGGTTGATTGTGTGGTTAATCCTTTAATGTATCCAATTTCCAACCAACAGACTGCAGGTTCGAATCTTGTCTGGATATTGTTGTTTATGATTGTCTTTAGGTAGGAGATGAATTTCATCTCTAGTGTGAGACCACTGTTCTGTTTATCAAAGGCCTGAAGTGGTTTGAAAAATTTGGTTTGTTTAGTCTAGAGTAGGATTTCTGGACTGGGAAAAAATAATGCTGAAATCCTTCACTCGCTCACTGTTCTGATGTACTGTAGGTTTTTAACCTTTAATGCATTGGGGACACACATAAGCCTTCAATTTATTTACAATCCAAGTTTCTGAGAGGATAAACCCTCCCATCTCTGTGTGACCAGCAAACTCTCCTTCACTTGAAAAGCTCTTGTAAAGATTCTTCTTGTCTTGGACAGGATTGAAACTCACTTTTCAACCATAGGGTATGGTTGATACTGGCCTGAGCTTAATTACATATTATATAATTATAATAATTCACTATGTGTAGTAATAAATGTAAGAGATTATTATAAGTTATTGAGTGTAATTATTGAAATAATATATCAGATTATTTTTGACACCTTATTTAAATAGTAGAACATCTATTTAGATGGAGATTGCTACTCTACATGATTAGTGAAACTATATCTAGAAAATGCCTACCACAAAAATTTCAAAATGTACCTCATTAGATTGTCTGAAACAGTATGAAACAGACAGAAATTGTTTACAAAAATAGCTAAATCATTCATCAAAGCAATGAAAAGCAGTCTCTTTTTTTAAAATGGGAATGGCTATGCATTGAAGAAAAAATAGATTTATTCTGCATTCGACAAATTATTTTTCAGCATAATTGCTTCTACAGTCATATGCTTTCACTGCTGTTGAAGTAGTTTTCTTGCTGATGTCCTCACTGTGCCTTGATATTAGCATGTGACTTGAAGCCTTCAGTTTATGTTTTCTGAAATTCACAGTGGAGCTACTGGTGGAAATTCTGAAATGTAGTAGACCGTTCACATTGCAGAAAGTGCTGAAATTTGCACAGTATAGAAGGGAATGTTTTTTTTTGCATTTAGAAACTCAGTACTTCATTCTTCAAAGTGTTTCTTCCACTTTGATAACATCTTATTGTTTATTCTTGTTGATCTAATATGGACATTCTTTCATTTATTGCCATTAATTAAACTACACATTCATCGGCATTTCACCAATGTGAGAAATGCCGATGATGCAGACATGAGTTTGTTTTGTAAATGAAAATTTTTCTCAGAACTTGGTAATGTTATTCATTTCTAAAAAAAAAAAAAAAAAAAACTGCAGTGTATAAAATGCAGTTGCAAATTATGATTTCTTGAAGATGCCAGATAAAGGCCGTTGAGGAGAGAGCTAGCTAAGGGAGTGTCCAGTTCTTCAAAATCATTAAAGTTCTGCACTTGACAACCATGAATGATCGAAAGCTGTTCAATTTTGTTGATACTTATTGTGATTTTATGTATTCAGCAGAAGAATTTGTTATGGTAATTAAATTGAACTTCATTATTTTGATTGCTGTTTTCTTTTTCTTGGTCTAGCTATGTCAAAACCTGCAGCTAAACCAATTACTAGATCAACAACCAGAGCTGTTACAAGATCAGCTACAGGAATTTCTCTGACTGTGAAATCTCCATCGAAATCATCTCCCAAGACCACACAAAGCTCAGCTGTAGTAAAGAAACTAACCAAGAATTCACCAAAAGTTATTGGAATATCCAAAGCCCAAAATAAAGCAGATGGTAAACAGTCACCAGCAACTAAAAGTTTAAAGGTTTGTATGGTTCTTTACATGCTTCTACATTTCTGGAAAAACAGTTGATATCTCAGCATACAATCTGAGATATATATATAGGCTCTGTCTTTGCTCATTCTAACCTAATTGTTATATGCTTCTACATTTCTGAAAAAACAGTTGATATCTCAGCATACAATTTGAGATATATCTATTCTCTGTCTTTGCTCATTCTAACCTAATTGTCATTTTTATTCCCAATTACTGCAACTTCCCTGTCATATGGAGTACCTGTTCATGATAGAAGGGACCTTCTAGAATGGTGCTGTTTTTTATTTTTGCTCTTTATACTTACCTTTTCTTCTTGTATTCTTCACTTCTTTATGGGCCCAGACAAGTTCTAATCAAGTACAGAACAATAAGAACATCATGCATTAACAAAAGCAAGAAACAAAAAACAATTATCTTCTTTATTCAAGAGGATTTAGAACTTTCATCTACTGTTGAAATTGCTTTTTAACAGCCCTGTAAAGCTATACTTAAGTCCAGTGAGATACCTTAAATGTCAGAAATGTGGACATGCCCAAACAATATGCTGTGGCTCTGCTATCTGTGCCATATGACAATAAAGAACATGAAATGGTCTAATCTGAGAAGGGAAAGAAAAAAAATCTTTTACAATCAAGAAACATCTGCCTTTTTTTTCTGGTTATGTCAATAGTGAAAGAATGACAAATATAAAACATTAAGATAGAGAAGAACATCTCATATTAAGACAAAGATGAAGCTTACCACAGAAGCTAGTGAGAAATCCACTTGTACAGAGAAGAGAAATAAAAGAAAACATCCAAACAGACAAACATAAGATTCTTTCATCTTACAATTATAATTGTGACATGGCATCGGATCACTTCTGAAATGATTCCACTAACCCTTCAGCAGTCATAAAAATGATGGCAAAAGTGCTGCATAAAAAAAAGCATCCAAATTCCTTTGTTTAAAAAAAAAAAAAAAAAAAAAAAACTATTCACAGAAGTGAAAGAAAACATAAAGAGCTTGGGTGTAACAGACAGTCATGTTGTTAAAATTCAGGAATGTGTGAGCAAAGCTAATTTCTGGTAGAACTCATTTTGGGAAAGTTATTTAAATGGTCTTCATTTCACTATTCAAACCTTGATTCTCCATCTTGGCAGGAAACATGTTGATGTGCATACCATGCAGACATACAAGTTTTAATGGCACTTGCGATGTAGTAACAATTATTAAACAAGAATTAAGACATTCTTTATTGCAATTATTTGGGCTGGAAATAAATCGGTGATCATCAGTGCATCAACACGTGAAGGTGAAACTAGGATAAAGAATGTTAATCCTTTTAACAGAGTCGAGTGACTTGCTGGAAGGCTATGATATGGGTGGTGGTAAAATAAAATGAGATTGATAAAATTAAAATAATTAAGAATAAATAATTTTGTTGTATTTCAAAGTTAATTATTTTAGTTTTAGCAGTCTCGCTTTATTTTGTAACCACCTACTGTCTGACCACAGATCCGAGATCCTAGCCGGCAACGTGCCAAGAAGAGTCAATTCATGCTAAAGGGGAAAAAGAAATCAAGGATGTACCAATGGTCATGAACATGTGAAATCACATGCTTTATATGTAAAATTTTCCAACTGTTATATCAGCAAAATAGTTACCACTTTAAAAACTACAATGTTCATAGAAGAAAAGTTAATTTTCTGATGTGTAATAATAAACAACTCTTCCCCTATTATCAGAATGGATTCTCCTTCTTCTGACATACGCAAAAGTTTCATAGGGTCTCGCATCTGTGGGCATACAGTATATTGTGGTACCTTGGCATGCTTAGCTCTGTGAAAACGATAAACTTTTTTTGTTCTAGCTTCACCTTGTGATTAATCTGATGTACTGTTGATGGCCTGTTAATTTCTCCAAAATATTTGCAACAATAAACCATTATTACATATGCATATTCTTGTGAATGCATGTTTAATTGTTCTAATTGTTAATGCAGATATACATTTTTAAAGTTGATTTCCAAGAAAACTTTTGCTAATCCGTTAATCTCAATTTTTGAAAATTGTCTGTGATAAATGTAACAGCTTTATGCAAGATTTCTCTTGAAAGCTTCCAAATGTGATATGAGAGAATTTTGAATTTCCCCTGGTAAATGAAATACCATATAGATCTGATTTTAAAAAAATAAAGAATAATAAATAGTAGGAAAGATGCTTATTTGACAATGTTTTGTTATTCGATTGCTATGGAATGAAGTGAATTATACTTGAAAACTGTCTATATTCCTCATTTTGAATGAATTACATCTTTGAATGAATTATTTTGCATGGAATAGTTAGTACAGAATAGCCCTCAGTTTTACATCAACATTCAACACCTTATAAAATATACTCTTCATTGCAAAAACCTTTTTTCTCTTATTGCACTTGACACTCAGGCTGGAATCATAAAATTGTGGTCTTGCTATGCATTCATATCTTCACAGTACAAAAAAACAACTGATTCTACTATTATTTTAAATATTACTTGAAATATTTACTTTTGTGAGTTTGTTCTGAAAGAAGATCATTGAAATAGTTTAGAAACACTGTTTTACCTGAAAATTCTATCAAAAAAATAATTAACTAGACACTTTTTTTAATGTAATTGTAAACTTCCTAAAATCAACCATGTAATGAAAGCATGGGGATACAAGATAAAGCTTCCCTGATGCCCAGCTTGATGTCAAATGTGTTAAAAAAATTTAGTTAAAATTTGATTTTCTCTTGAAATGTTAGTTTTAAAGAATAGTCAATGAATACAAGTAATTAAATTCAAAACATTTTTTCTGTACTCTTCTAGGTTAAAAAACAGGCTACAATTACTAATATTTCTACCAAGACAAATATGAAGAAATCGCCTACTAAAGTTACTGGATCGCCAGCAGCTGTTTCATCTGTTAAGCTTGTTCAGAGGCCAAAGCTTCCAACAAAAGAAAGTAAATGCATGTATTTCTTTTGTGTGTGTTAGACCAAAATTTTTATTCTGAACCCAGTTTCATGTTTGTGTTTATATATGTTCAAGCTTGACCCTGAGCTATTTGAAACCTTATAATTTTACATCTCAAGCCTGGGCTAAATTTTGGTAAATTGACCTTGATTTTGCATGATGTATATAATGTAGCTGGGTAAGCCAAAATCATTTTCAAACTAAGAAATTTGATATAGCTAAATAATTTTGTCTTTTAGGATCAAATTTTTTGGTTCCCTAAGCAGAAACCAAAGAGAAATTCTGAATAATATTTGAAAGTGATAATATTTCTAAATGCCACAGATACAATTATGCAAAGTCAGCTAAAACTTCTACGAGAGAAAAGATAATACACACTTTGCTTACAATACCTCATTTTCTTTCATAAATATTTCTAATGTTAATCATTGGCTTTCAGCTTAAGATGTTTGCCAAGTATTCTGCATTTGTGTGTAGCATAGCAAACCATCCCAAAAATACCATTAATAGCAACATAAATCAACGATTTAGATACTTACACTGAGGGAAGGGAAAAACCATTGCTTGCTGATTGTGAAATTTGCTGAAATGAGAAATATCTCAACCCAACATGCAAGAGGTCGCAGAAGGCTAATTTAACAAATGCTATATATGGACAGATTAGAGAAAAAAAGGAATATGTTAACTGCATTAAACAGCTGATGAGAAGTCCTTAGGATAAACAATATGGAACATTCTGAAGAGCAAAGGTATATTAAATGAAAGAGAAGGATGAAAAGTAGGCCTAAAGCAGAAATATATATATGGATGTTGACTAGCAGCTGTTTGCATTTTGACATGTTTTAGAAGAGATGAAGGTGGTGGTGGTCAGTTCAGTGATACAGCATCGATGAAAATATCTATAGAGAAGATGTAATGCAGAAACAGAACATTGTGAGAAAATGATTGGAGGCTGTAAAAGATGAGCTTATCCACCAGACACAATGCTTCCTTAGATATACATCGGACATTCCTGGGGTGGTCTCTGATGTGCCCACCTCAAATGTGATGTGAATGTTGTAAGGTTAGGAGGATTTGGGACTCATATAGTGTTAGTCATGAACTAGTGTTCCAAACAAAATACTGAAGCTATGGACATCATGCATTAGTGCCAGGAAAAGCTAAATGCATAATTTGCCACAAGAAGAGAATCTAATCTGGACTACAGATCTGAATATTGTCAAAAGTAAGTAGAAATTGAATTGAGATCCTGTCCACGTGAAATAAGACAGGACTCTGTTTTTATAGGATCAAAGTGTTAGTGTTTTAAAGAACTCTTCTTTTGGCAACCTGTCCACTTTTTTCCTGGGTCTATAAAACATAAATACAGCCATATTCCTGTGATTTGTTGATTATTTGTATTCAACTAAAAATCTAGTTGTTAAACTCTGTTGGCTTGACACTTCTCATCCTAAATTTCTCATCAATAATTTTTGTTAGCCTTTTCTCAAGTATACTTCATAAATTTTAGTAGCATACATTCAATAAAGAATTTCCTCTATAAAGGGATTAAGTGGCAAAAAAAAAAAAAAAAAAAAGCATTGTGGAAGGAATATAAACAAACAACAAGATGATCAGCATGCCCATGAGCAGTATAAAGCACAAGCAAGAAGGGTAACTAATATGTTAAGGAAGGCTAAATTAGATTTCGAGAGAAAATTACCTAAGCAGGCCAAAGTAAATCCAAAAGATATTTTTTACTGTGTAGCAAGTAAGAGAAAGAATGATTTTGGAAAGATAAAGTCTACTCAGTGCTGATGGTAGGAAGCAGAAGAAATAGTTCAGTTACTAAGTAATCGCTTTGCAAGGGTATATCATCCAGGTGGTGACTTTGCAGTTACTGAAGTGATAGAGACTGATGTGAGCATTGAGGTAGATGAACTGTAGGTACTCAGTATATTGAAAAATATCAATGTGAATACAGTAATGAGCTTGGCCTGTCAGTTCGTGCTATGGGAGACTGTGCAAGTGAATTGGCAGTGCCTCTGATGAAGGTGCTTAAGTCTTAGCTCTGGCAAGGTTCCATGGGAGTGGAAAGAGGGTAAGATAGTTCCATTACATAAAGGTGGCTCCAAGACAGAAATAGCAAATTACAGACCAAATACTTTAAACACCACTCCAGAGATACTATTTGGTCTGTAATTTGCTACTTCTGTAATTGAAAATTAAATTGAAATTGGAAAAGGATTAAAAGTAAAATTCAGGAATGGGTGGATAGGAATATGATACTCTATAGGGGACAGCATGACTTTGTAAAAGGTAGGTCCTGCCTCAATAATTTATTCACATTTCATAATAAGGATACAGCAGAATTAGATAAAGGAAATGGCTACACCATGATACTATTGGATCCTACTTTCTACTCAGATGTGTATTCTAGTTGTTGGCTGACTCCTCATTTGAACACAGAGAATATTTATTTTAACTGCGCCACTCTATGTTCAAATTTGCACGAGCAACATTGAGGAATCAGCCGTCAACTAATCTATAGTATTACTAACTTAATTTTAGGCCGATGTTCTCTTTATTATATAGGGTTCCTGCTAAGATTTAAATTATTTTAATGAGCGGTGCAATGAAGAAATCAGGCAAATACAAGATTCAAATAAAATTATTTAATGCAGTGTAACATAAATTTACATCAAAGCAAAGATTTCTAGTTGGGAAAATACAGTTAAACAATAATTAAGTTTTCATTGAGATACAAGCAAACTACTCAGCTGAGTATAATAATTATGATTAGAACTTATGCTTACAGATTCTATTCTTATTATCAAGGATTCTTATCACAACTTCACTCTTATCAAGGTTATTATTCAATATAATTTAAATATCAACTCAGTTTGACCATTCAGGTGTGTTCATAGGATTCTTGATGTGAAGAAGCTATACTGCTTATGCCGGTAAGATTATCTTTTCTATGCCTAGTGTGAAGTAGTGAACTTATTTCTGGTGAACATAATTTAATACTTATTGCTGTATTTAACTATTCAAGATCGAATGTGTGATATAGTGAGACATTTTCATCTCGACGTTCCAAATATTGTTTCATTTGGATTAATGGTTCAAGACTGAAAGTGTGATATAGAGAAACCTGTTGTAAGAAACTTAATGTAATATTGGAAACTGAAAATTCTGCAAACTATTTTGCTAGGTTGATAGAACTTTGAAGTCTTCAAATGAATGTCTGATGGTTTATATTTTATAACTGTTCGGAATGGTTAAACTGAGTTGATATTTAAACTATATTGAATAGTAATAACTTTGATAAGAGTGAAGTTGTGATAAGAATCCTTGATAATAAGAAGAATAGAGTCTGTAAGCATAAGTTCTAATCGTAATTATTATACTCAGCTGAGTAGTTTAATTTATTCACATTTTATAATAAGGTTACAGCAGAATTAGATAAAGGAAATGGCTACACCATGATACTTCTGGACTCTGCAAAGGCATTTGACAGAATAGCATATGGGAAAACTATTACATAAGTTGAAATAAATAGGAATGGATATGAGGCTGGTGGCATGGGGGGGGGGATGACTGATAGGTATCATAGGGTGGTGTATGCTGGAATGAAATCAAGGCGATTGAAGGTGACTAGATAGAAGGTGAATAGGGCTCTGTACTAGTGCCCTATTATTGATGTATTAATGATATAGAAGATTTGAAGGGGGGGATATTCAATTGTTTGCTGATAATGCAAAACTGGTCAGGGCAATAGTTGATAAAGGTGATGTAGATATCTTACATAATGATTTAAATAAATTGGCAGTGTGGGCAAAGGACAATGATTGTCAATTCAGCGTTGTAAAATATAAGGTAATGCACTTCAGGATGAAAAGATTACACACTTCATATCATATTGATGGTACTAGTTTACAGTAAATTGATGAGGCTAGGGATCTGGGAGTGATGGTGGACAGAGATTTGAAATTCAGAGGAATTGCAATAGTAGGCAAAATACTCAGAGGAGTACTTGGATGCTGAAGAACACATTGATGAGTAAAAAATCATAAGGGGATCAAAAAAAATCCCCTTATGATTCGGCCACATGTTGACTGCTGTGCACAGATTTGGTTACGTCATTTTGTGGGGATCGGATGGTGGTGGAGAGGATTCAGAGAAGAGTAACCAAGCTGATGACAGGTTGGTTACTTAATCTATCCTCATATGGAATGTTCCATTTGAGGATAGATTTAGTTTAGTTTAGCTGACAGTGGAGGAGAGGAAATATGATAGAAACAAGCTACTAAAGGGATTCTGTAAGATTGACACGGAAGAAATTTTTCGATACATGAGGAGTAGGAGGAAAGGAAGTTTTAAATGGAATGAAAGTCAAACAGGTTTCATGGATGAACTGTAGGCTTAGATGTTATGGGGAAAACGTGAAAATTTGAAAAGAAACCTTAGAAACATAATGGAGAAATAGAAAAAATGTTCTTGAGGCAATTGAAAAAGTTTAAAATGAAGGAAAGAATACTAGGAATCGGAGATTCTAAAGGTGATATAAAAACTGTGGATATTGAATATTTTTTGAGTAGTTGCTTTGGAACTTATTTAATGAAGAGTGATGGAAAATATCCAGGAGGAGTACATTCCTAAGTACATGAAAAAGCCATCAGAAACTTGAAATATTGAAAGATTGCTAGATCTAGCAAAAAAATAAATAAATAAATAGCCAAAACAGAAGTATATAATAATAACAATATATATGACAGTTTAAGTAATCTAATCCATGTACCTGAGAGTTAGGTTATAAATAAAAGTTTATTGTAAACTGAATATCATAGATATGAGTTCTGAGGAAAATTAGCATGAGCAGGTGTCATCATCAGCATATTAAAAATGAAGTTATTACAGGAATCTTGTCATTGTTAGCATTCAGGAACACATTAAGCTAATCTAAGGTTGGTATAGTCATCACATGATTATAATAAAAAACTACAATGGTAAATAAATAGTTAGCAACATGTGTGATGTCGGCAAAAAAAGACTGGTAGATGACCAAGGTCTAGGTTGATGCAATCAGTAGTATCTCAGAAGGCAGAAATATAGCATTTGAGAAAATTTGAACAAATAACTGATTAGCATTAGCAGGTTAATTTTGAAGAAATATTGATAAACTAGTTGAATATTACTAAATTGTTTAGTGTTACCAGAGTATTCTGTATATCCCCAGGTACATCAGGAAATTTGCTTAGTTATTCTCATCCTTTTTGAAGAATGGCATGCAGATCAGTGTTCAAGACATTGGTCATAGGTGAGCTTGAAATTTTAAATATTTGAGCACCTGAAGGTTTGTCAAAGGGATAGGAGTAACTGAGTATACTCTCATCATGAAAACTGCACATGATATTTGAGCTCAGTGAGAGGAAGTCATTTATACACACACACACACACACACACACACACACACACACACACACACACACACACACACACACACACACACACACACACATGGAAGAGCACGTAGGTGGAGCTGAAGAGAAGCTGTTTGCCAAGACATGCAGTGGATGGTCAGAATGAGAACTGATCATTCATTTACAAAGGATGGACTGCAGACAATAGCATATCAATCTGTTGAGTAGGTCTACATGCCATGTCGACTGCATAACATTTTCCAAATATTTTCATGGATTGTGACATTGAAGAGGTTGATGATGTAAGCTAGATTTTTTTAAAATATAGTTTTGGGATATAGTGATTGCTGTTCACTCTTGAAATATTCTTTAACAACTGTAATCCCAAAGTATTATATAGTAGTGGGATGTTATTACCTTGTTCATCTATGCTGGAGTTAAGTGATGAATAATACCCCGAGGTAAATTTGTATTTGAATATTTTAGTAATGTACAAGGGGGGGAGGGGACTGGAAAGTTCTGATAATCACCTAGAACAAAAATGATATTAAAGCAACTGATATAACTACAAGAAAGAACATATCAGGATATAAGAATAAAAGAACACAAGTACCTTCATAATTGCTACTAGTATGTTCTTTCTTGTGGTTATATCAGTTGCTTTAATATAATTTTTGTTCTGGGTATTTATTAGACCTCCCCATAGTCTGGGTGAGGAGTGGCAGAAGCATAAATAGACAAAAGTTGCTCCCAGTTTACTATTTTTAGTATATCTTCATCCATGAAAGGCCATAAACCTGTAGTACATCAGAACTATGGGCTGGCTAAGGAATTTTTATCGTTTTTTATTATTATTTCAGTTTTAATCTGTTATATAATCAAATGATTATATAGTCAGATGTAATTAATATAAATAGGAGAAAAAAATTAACCACACTACTTATGTGAGGTTACTGAGAACTATTCTGGGGCAAGAAAGCATCTTCAACAAAAGGAATATAATATTATATAAGCTGTGTGGTAAAAGAAAAACACATTTGTGAGAGGGAATTCATAGATTAAAAAAAAAAAAGTCTTCAAAACAGATAAAATGGAAATAAATTTTAAAATGGCAAAACATGAAGTGAAGGATAATACTGTTAGGAAAAAGTCTTGAAAATTATATGATCATGAAACAGAAAAATAAGAAAAGGAGGGAAAAAATGGAGACAAACAAAAAGGGAACGTCTCAAAAGGGGCAGTAATCCTTTTCTGATCTTCAGGACTTGAAAAGTGGGTGCCAAATTTTGTGAACGAGGATTAAACCATTAACTAGTCATTGACTGGAAAAAGGAATGAATTTTTTGATACTTCTTTTTGAAATATATTTACTTATTTTTTTACTGTAAGTTAGATTTCCAATTAATTATAAAGTTAAAGGTCTTTAGCTCTAAAATATTTATTGCAGTAATTATTCCTGAAAATGTGGAAGTAACTGTCAAACGATCAGTTCCTACCAAAGTTCCTACCTCATCAAAAAGCCCTGCCAAACAGCTTACAACAAGGGTTGTTCGAGCAGTACCTGAGAGAAAATGTCCCCAAGTCAGCAAGTCTCTAACTGCAGATGAAGATGAGGAAGTAAATGAAGATAATAATGAAGATGCATCATCTGTAATTCCACAAGGAGGTAATGATTATAATTTAAATTTATTATATGCATCTCTGTTGCAGATGCAAAGTGACATAGTCATGTTTTCTTTTTTTTTCTTACAAAATAACTTTAACATTAAATTAAGTACACATATATCATTATATATGTGCAGAAACAACAACGTGCAGTTCTTAAGATCTTTCAAGCCCATGAATTACTAAGATAGCTTTCATAGCCATAATTTCAGATTTTTTTAAAAAAAAAAAAGTCTTATGCCTAAATATATATTTCTGAGTGTAAATTGGTTGTTTTCTTCCGGATTTGAACCTAGGTTTTCCCAGTCAAAAGGCTTTGTTAAAACCACCTGAGCTATGGAGGCTCACAATTTAGATGTAATTATTTTTTCATGACAGTAAAAAATCTATAATACATGCAAAGGCATTTTCTGAAAAGTTTTGTGTTATTTTTGTAAATACATTTTTTTTTTCTTTCTTGAAATATACTGATGTATATAGAGAACTAGGATGAATTTGACATTTATTTTTAATAACGATCAGCTTTTGTTGTTAATTGCACAAAAGTTCTGGGTGTAATGGTGAAAAGCATTAAATTGCATAATAATTGGTAAATCACAGAAAGAAGAAATCGGATATGTAGTTAGTCTCAAGTAATGGTAATCTGTTTCCACTGTGAATTGTGCTCTACTGTGTTGCTTGTTATAGACAATTTAAGGCAGTACTTAAGAAAACAGCGAAAAATGTTACATAAGCCATATAGTATGCATTTACAAGTATTGGTTACAGCTGTGTGAGAGAGGATAAATTATTGTAGTTAAAAAGGACTTCCACTGTTCTTTCACTCAGCATGTGCCATGCAGTATATTTTTTTGTACTCTCTCTACTGTCCTTGTTTCAAGGACATCAGAGAGAGTTTCATAATCACAGTTTCAAATAGTCACCATACCATGCATTAGAGCATAATTCAAAAATGTTTGACATATTTTCTCAAAAAAAGTTGGTAATTACTGAAGCACTGCAACAAAATTGCAAACATGAAATCTTCATAATTAAATCAGTTCTCGTAAAGGAGGAATTGAGAAACTCTTCCATGAATACACTTTCTTATGATAGGGGTGTCTGTTTTTATAGTTTTTGCCTTTGTATTGCTAAGTTTCACATCACATTTGCTACAGCACTTATTTAAAGAGTCCTTAATTGTACCTAGATTTAAGATATCAAGGAAAAGGAGTAGCTATAGTATTCAACACTAAATACGAGGCTGATCTTCTTGAATGGCAATCAGTATCAAGAAGAGTGGGCAAATATCAGAATGAAGAACTGGACTATGAGACTTATTTATGCCTATTGTCCCACAGAAGGTTTTAATGTAGAAGCGAAGGAATTTTTTGAGGTTTTAGAGAAAGCAACTGACACAGTGAAAAAAGAAAAGTTGATCCTCATTGGGGATCTACATAGCAGAATAGGAAATAATTGTCAGACACATCGAAATATTTGGGAAAATTTTGGAGAAAACAGAAAAGCTAATAATAATAGCAAATACTTTTTTGGATTTCTGCTCAGACCATGGACTACTTATTACTAACACCATGTTCCAACAGAAAAATGTGCATAAATTCACATGGAGAGAAGAGGCAAGGAATAAGAAAAGTCTCGTTGACTATGTTACTGTTGATAGCGATGTTTTCTCACTGGTGCAGGACACCAGAGTGTACAGAGGATTTGAAATTGGAAGTGATCACTATTTAGTCTTGAGCAGGATAAAATTGAATTTCATATTGAAAAGAAGCACATGTAAGAAAATTTTAAAACAAATAAAAGTCGAGCAGCTCTCAGATGTGAACTGCAGACTAAAATACACAAACATTATTCAAGAAAAAATGAGAGTTTGAGAACAGGAACCAAACTTAGGAGATTCAGTGGCAAGCCCTGAAGAAAACATTGATTGATTCAGCGAGAGACTCTGTTCTTTCAGAAGAAAAATCAGACTGCATGGTGGACAGAGGAAGTTAGAGGCAGTGAAGGAAAAGAAAAAAGCATATCAAAAGTTCTTGGCAAATAAGTCAGCTTGTGCTCTTAGAGAATGCAAAGACAAATGGAAGAAAGCTAAAAAATATGTAAAACTACCTAAACAAAAGTCATGGGAAGACTTTGGCAAGAACATAGAAAATAAATAACAAGAAGGTTGCAAGATATTCTGGAGGTTGAAAAAGCTTACAAATGGAGTAAAGAATGCTGTAAAAGGAATCATCATCATCATATTCCTGATTTGTACCCTTGAGGGATGTACAGGATATGATAGTATTACATGAAAAATTTACATCATTAATAACTTCCTATCTACAATTTCCCTCCAAATCAGTCTGTTATTTGTCAAGACTCCAGTATTATCAGATCTTACCTTTCTATCATATAAGGCACTCTGTACCGTATCAATCCACCTATTTCTTGTCTTCCTCTTGGTCGTTTTCCTGCTAACCTGGCAGAGAACACTTGTTTTGCTAATCTTTCCTCGCCCATTCTGTTTAAGTGACCATACCACCTGAGATTAGCTCTGCTAACGCTTTCCTGGATGCTGACAATGTCAAGTTCTTTCCTAATATCCTAGTCTTTGGTCAAGTGTTTTACTTTTGACCCAGCTCTCAGATCCATAAGTTAAAACTGGTTTGGACACTGTCTTGTATACAGCTAATTTATCTCTTATTCCATATGAATTTATTCAATTGACTGCCTACCATACCAGCTTTGTCGATTCTGTTGTCTATTTCATATTTAATTTACCATCTTCACTAAAAATCGTGCCTAAGCAGTTGAAATGTTTTACTTGTTCCACAGGTTCCCCGTTCACAACACAGTTGACATTTTCAACAATTCTATCTATTTTCATTGTCTTTGTTTTTTTAATGCTGACCTTCATACCATATCTATTACAACAGTTATTCAATTTAGTCAAGGAATCTTGCAGACTTGTAGCAGATTTATTTAGAAGTATAACATCATTCGCATAAAGCAAAGAGCTGACATTAACATCTCCAATTTTGATATCATGTTTAATACCACTTTCCTTCATAATGTGATCCATATAGATAATGAATAACAGAGGGGATAATGTACATCTTTGTCTCGCACCAGATTTAACATTAAACCATCTTTCTGTACTTCCTTAAATTCTAACTGGTGATTTACAACTCAAATAAAGACTAAGAATTGCTTGATATAATGCCCCATTTACATCACATAACTGTAGCATACTGAATAGCTTCTCTCTTGGCACCTTGTCATATTCCTTTTCCAGATCGACAAAACTTAAATACAGATCTTTGTTATATTCCCATGCTTTCTCAACTATTTGTCGTAAAGTGAAGATCTGATCCTGACAGCCTCTATTTGGCCTGAATCCAGCTTGTTCTTCACCAAGCTTTTCTTCCACAATTCTTAAAAGGAATTAGAGATGATAAAAAGGTGACGTGAAAACTGGTTGTGACATAATTACTTTGAAAAATTGTTAAATGAAACAATCAATGACAGCATGGTGGTAAAAAAACACTCATCGGGCATGCGATTAGGAATACATATCCATACTTGAAAGAGAAAAAGCCATCAAAAACCTGAAATGTGGAAAGGCAGCTGGAGTAGATGATATTCGACCAGAAATGCTGAAGTATGTAGGTATAAAAGTCTTACAGGGGCTGCACTGCATAGTTCAGGTCTGGACAGAGGCATGAATTCGAGATGATTGGAATAGAGCTCTCATAGTACCCATATATAAAAAAGGAAATAAAACTGAATGTGAAAATTACGGAGGCATTTCCCTACGGAGTGTTCCTGGTAAGATTTATGTAAGTATACTTGAGAAACGGTTAAGAAGGATTGTGGAAGGGAAGCTTGATGAAGAACAAGCTGGATTCAGGCCAAATAGAGGCTATATTATATTTCAAGATTAGACACAATATCCCTAATGGAATACATAATCTCTCATTTCCACAAGATAATTTTCATTTAATGTCCTCTGTTCTAGATACATTCTTTAAAACAAATTGATACCTTGACTTCTTTTCATAATAGTCTATACAATAATCGCTATTCATTCCCACAGTTAATATAGCCACAAAATGGAATCAGAATTCTCTTACCACATTCAGACGACTTATGGAACATCTTGGTTGTGGATCCCCAGTCTTTTAGGGTGATTCCTCAGAAGAAAAACGAGTGTCCCTCAACAGTCTCTTTAGTCCCGGCATACTCAGCAATTTCGGGATACGTTGCACGAGTGCTTCCTCGTTGTCAGCATGGCTTTTCATCACTATAGATTTCTGGATTATTAGACTGCATGTCCTTGAATTTCTTGGAACGCTTCTCGGGCATCATCTACTCGGACTTAGTTTTCGGTCAAGTACAACTTCCTAAGTTTCAACTTTGTGTCTTAGAGCATGATGACTTGAGCCTAGGACTCCGAACTATGAACATCAGCGATCCACCTGGAACAACACAAGAGAGTGTCCCCAGGTCAGGGTAATAATCTTTTATATCTTCCGCCATTCTCATTCATTGGATATGCTCACATACCGAATCAGCTATCGTACCATCGCTGACAAGCACCAAATAGTACTCAGGTGGCCGAAATATTAATTTTTTGGCGAAGTGCAGCACTGTCAATACGTCTGGTGGACAATCTACACACCACGAGTATGACTTGCAGTATTCGTTACACGTATATTGCCACAGGCAGTTTTACTGTTAATAGGATTAAGTTCCAACAAAGTATCTAGATCCATTGGCATTTGCTTAAGGTACAAAATTTGTCAAATAATACACATTCTTAGCTTTTAAGATGTAAGTGAACTTTATAGATTTAGAGTATAATACATTATTTAATTTAACAGATCCTATGTAAGCACAGGTACTATTCTTGTGAGGAAGAGAATCGTAAAGGATTTAGTTTGGATTAAGATAGAATGTGGTTGTCTTTAGTTGGAGTTTGGTGAGAAATAGATCAGGTTTGAATGTCTTAGGTGATAGTGCACATCATTTAGGTCTATGTTTTTACCCCAATTGTTGGTAGAATGAATGAAGTTTTTTAATAAGGTTTTAATTTCTAGGAAAGAACTTGACATTGTCAGCATCCAGGAATGCGTTAGCAGAGCTAATCTCAGATGGTATGGTCACTTAAATAGAATGGGAGAGGAAAGATTAGCAAAACAAGTGTTCTCTGCCAGGTTGGCAGGAAAACGACCCAGAGGAAGACCAAGATATAGGTGGATTGATACGGTACAAAGTGCCTTAGACGATAGAAATATAAGATCTGATAATGTTGGAGTCTTGACAAGTAACAGACTGATTTGGAGGAAAATTGTAGATAGGAAGTTAGTAATGATGTAATTTTTTCATGTAGTACTGTCATATCCTGTACACCCCTTGAGGGTACATGGCAGGAATTTGATGATGATGATGATGATGATTAATTTCTTGGTGTGATTTTTTGAGAGAGGTTTCTTTTTCTACAAGCATATGATTTTTGTGTGTGGGGGGGGGGGGGGGGGGGGGGAGTTAATATGGCTTTTTTAAAATGCCATATTAAAATGGGTTGAATGAATTTCACAAACAAGTTTTAGGATGTTTTCAGTCTTTTCTTCAAATGCTACATGGATTATGATGGAAGGAGATAGCAACGGGCACAGAACTGTGGAGTTTAATTTATTTGATAATTTATAATCTTTACAGGTTTAAATTTAATTGATTTTGTCATGCATAAGTTATATAAAAAAATGTAAATGAAGTGTCTGTTACTAGATCTTTAATAAAGATATGCATATTAGACTTAGTATAATATTTCAATAATGGCTTTACACATGTAAAAGAAAACTAAATAGAATTTATTACTCTTATATATTTTGCTCAGTATATCAAGAGCTTCATTCAGGTCGAAGGCATAAGAATTGGCTACAACATTTACGTTATGAACACAAGAATGAGACATACTTCATGCATATACTTCCATGTGTGTGTGTGTGTCTGTCTCTGTTGTACAAGTAGGAAAAAACACTATTAGAATTCTAGAGTTGTAAGTATAAACTATGTGTGTGAGTGTAGGCATACAATCCATTTGATAAAAGTTAGGACAGTGGCTTAGGGCTTCACTCGATTCAAGAAATAAATGATCATATTTGAACCTGCTGTAGAGTAGCATCTTGGTATATGTCCAAAGTAGCAAACATGTCAAGAACAGGGTATTTGATAAACACCAAGCAAGAAAGAGATGATATATCTTTGATAGGTGGTAAGAAAGAAGATAACTTCCAGGATGGTTTCAAAGGTGGTATACAGATCATATCTGAAGAGTCCTTTCTCTTTCTCTATATAATTTGTTCAGAAATTCCTTGTTCCTTAAAAATGTAGGATATGTGGATCCTTTTAATATCAGATTGCAATCTGGGAGAGGGATTATAATTATTAATTATTTTCTGTAAATCAACGTTTTGCTGTACCATTAATCAAATTATTTTATTTTAATTTCATAGTGTTCTTAATCAGAATTATGATGATAATGTAAAAAACAAACGGAAAATTAACAGGAAGCATAATATTTAAACATTATGCTTCCTTCTTTTAATAGAAGACACTCAGAAGAACAAATTGTGTGTGCTTGGTGCACAAGGCTTTTGATAATATCTGAATTTTGTGAAGATGCATGGATATATTTGCCTGTGAAGGATGCTTTCCTGTAAACTGAAAATTCAATAAATACAGGAAGAAAAACTATAGAAACCTTTACCTTTAAAATGAAAATTGCCTTAGTTTTATGCTTAATTTTACCAAATAGTATTAAAACTTTGTGATAACTTTCATATAAGACTTGTGAAGATCATGCTAAATGTAGATTAACTAGCACAAGATTTCAGGTAAAAAGTGTTTTCGCTAGCATATCTGCTCTCCCACCATGGACATGGATGTTTATGATTGTCTGTGAAAATGCTAGTGGTGGTAGTCGGCGGTAGATGGCATTGATGTAGATGATGAAGATAGCTGAGGGTGGTGGAGATGGAGACTTCTAGAGTAGGTGCCCTTCCTTGATGAGTCTTCGGACTCTCTGGAGGTGGTATGTAGTAGTAATAATAATAATAAAAGTTATACGAAATCCACAAGATCGAAGTGTCATTACAATGAAACTTTATTCTTATGGTTTCATAAGAACTTCTTGTATTTATTTTACTTACAAGTCTAATATTTAACCATTTAATGAAAGATTAGAAGAGAAGATTAATCCATAATTTCTTTACGTTGTATGCATTCTTATAATTAATTTTGACCTCTGACCCCATGATCTGAATTAACAATGTGGAAAGTGATTATCTAAATTGGTGTATAAACATTTCCTTGGCTTTGTTTATGTAGTTAATTTTAGTTTATTTAGTTTAATTAAAATCCATTAATTAGTAAATTAATGATTTTGATTAAATCAAAGATGCTAGGCATTAAATAGTGTAATTGTTTCTCTGTGGTATATTTATTGATTTTTATATTTATAGTGATTTGTTTTTAACATGATTATATAATACTTTATTTTCTATGCTGTAAGAAATAACTTCATGATATATTTATGATAAATGTTATGTAATTCATAGATGTCCATTGAAATTCACTAATTCTGTTTTAATTTTAGGTGTTTCCTCAGCAATTGAGGATGAAAAAGTAATTGCTAATGCTGATGCAGGAGAGCCTGAATTTGAAGCAGAATCTGACATCGATAAGCTACATTTGACAGTAGCTGCTGATGAACTCGCTGAAGAAATGCAGGAAGATGCAGTGGAAGAAAAACAGAAAACCGCAGAAACCTCTACATCTAAAAGTCAGGAATATAATACTCTAAGCGAAGCATCAAGTTCAGACCATGATGATGACAGTTGTTCATGTGAAGATCACAGTAGTGTAGTATCATCTTCTGTTTCAGAATCAAGATCCAGATCACGCTCACCTTCTGGTTCAGATACACAATCAGAATCGGGTAAATTAATCATTAACTTAATTTGGAATTCTTTTCCTTTTTAACTTTTCTTCCCATTCATCTTTTTATTTTTTTATCTGCCTTGATACTCTTGTTAATGTTTAGCTTAATGCATCTTAAGAGTGAATTGCTAATTATTTTTAGTTTTGTTAAAGTTTAGTATGTAGAAGGAATTGAATTATAATATAAGAGAGAGAAAAAGGCTCTTCAAGTCATAAGGAAAAGTATGTTTGTTAAATTTTTTTATTCTTTAAATAAGAATTGTTGTGTTTTTTAAATAGTAATCCTGAGCATGAATCTGTACTGTCATAAATGAGTATAGTGCTTATAAATAAACTTGGCTTCAGATCAGATGACCATTCCACTTTCAGGACAAAGTGTTGTGTGTGTTGGGGGGGGGGTTGCTCCTTACTAGATTTTTTTTTAATTATGTCAGTCCCACTCATGAAAGATGATAAACTTATAATGTAATGCATTGATGCTGTAGTGGGTTAAAAATGGTTAGATAATCTAAAAAACCAGCTCTACAGACCAAATATGGAATTTTCAAGCTACCTTAAGCCTCTAAATAGTCAAGGAAGCATTTTCTCACTTGGTACTGGAATTCATCTGCCACCTAAAATATTCATATACAACCTGATCTAACTACAGCCTGGTTGGTGAACATTAGCCACAACATGTTCCTTCAAACGAGCATACATTTGAACTAATTCACAAAATCATTGAAAACAGTTACAATAAATTATCTGCTCTAAATTCAAACATCTTTCATGTTTCACTGCTTGGGTTTATTCAGTTGCATAAGAACTGAATGTTAGTATTTACAACACACAAACAGGTGATTAAAATGCACACTTCCTTAGTGAGATTGTATTTAACAGAAATAGAACTAGTGTTGTTATTATTATTTTTTTATTTTATTTTTTTTTGTTTTTGTATTTAAAGCTATGACATTTGATGCATCATTTGTTGACTATAGCATTCTGTATGTCTAGCATTTGTACTGCTGTCTGAAGGAAAAGATGTAGACAGTCCTATGCTATTTTTACTTTTATATGCATTGTCTGTATATGTCTTTTTTTTATTTTAAAATGCCCATCTTGTTTGGCCAAATCATACTATAAAACATTGGTTACTTATTGCATGCACTTGAGATGTTTGCATGAATGATGTGGGAGCATCATCATCAAATTCCTGCCATGTACCCTCAAGGGGTGTACAGGATATGACAGTACTACATGAAAAAATTACATCATTACTAACTTCCTATCTACAATTTTCCTCCACATCAGTCTGTTACTTGTCAAGACTCCAACATTATCAGATCTTATATTTCTATCGTCTAAGGTACTTTGTACCGTATCAATCCACCTATATCTTGGTCTTCCTCTGGGTCGTTTTCCTGCCAACCTGGCAGAGAACACTTGTTTTGCTAATCTTTCCTCTCCCATTCTATTTAAGTGACCATACCACCTGAGATTAGCTCTGCTAACGCATTACTGGATGTTGACAATGTCAAGTTCTTTCCTAATATCCTCGTTTTTAATATGATATTGCCATTGATGCCATCTGTTCACTCCTCTAATCTTTCTCAGGACTCTCATATCTGCGGTCTCTAGTCTTTGGTCAAGTGTTTTACTTCTGACCCAGCTCTCAGATCCATAAGTTAAAACTGGTTTGAACACTGTCTTGTATACAGCTAATTTAGTGTTCCGACTAATTTCTTTCTTATTCCATATGAATTTATTCAATTGACTTCCCACCATACCAGCTTTGTTGATTCTGTTGTCTATTTCTATATTTAATTTACCATCTTCAGTAAAAATCATGCCTAAGTAGCTGAAATGTTTTACTTGTTCCACAGGTTCTCCATTCACAACACAGTTGACATTTTCAATGATTCTGCCTATTTTCATTGTCTTTGTCTTTTTATTGCTGACCTTCATACCATATCTATTACAACAGCTATTCAATTTAGTCAGAGAATCTTGCAGACTTGTAGCGGATTTATTTAGAAGTATAACATCATCCGCATAAAGCAAAGAGCTGACATTAACATCTCCAATTTCGATATCAGGTTTAATACCACATTCCTTCATAATGTGATCCATATAGATAATGAATAACAGAGGGGATAATGTACATCCTTGTCTCACACCAGATTTAACATTAAACCATCTTCCTGTACTTCCTTCAATTCTAACTGCCGACTTACAACTCAAATAAAGACTAAGTATTGCTTGATATAATGCCCCATTGACACCATATAACTGCAGCGTATTGAATAGCTTCTCTCTTGGCACCTTGTCATATGCCTTTTCCAAATCGACAAAACTTAAATACAGATCTTTGTTATATTCCCATTCTTTCTCGACTATTTGTCGTAAAGTGAAGATCTGATCCTGACAGCCTCTATTTGGCCTGAATCCAGCTTGTTCTTCACCAAGCTTTTCTTCCACAATTCTTCTCAACCGTTTCTCAAGTATACTTGCATAGATCTTGCCAAGAACACTCAGTAGGGAAATACCTTTGTAATTCTCACATTCAGTTTTATTTCCCTTTTTATATATGGGTACTATTAGAGCTCTACTCCAATCATCAGGAATTCGTCCCTCTGTCCAGGCTTTCTGAACTATGCAGTGCAGCCACTGTAAGACTCTTATACCACCATACTTCAGCATTTCTGGTCGAATATCATCTACTCCTGCTGCCTTTCCACATTTCAAGCCTTTGATGGCTTTTTCTACTTCAAGTATGGATATGTATTCCTGACTGCATGCCTGGTCAGTGTTTTTTATCACTGTGCTGTCATCACTGCTTGTAATGCTCCCACATCACTGATGTGGGAGCATTAGGGAGTAAAATTCTTATTTGGTTAACAGGTTTGAATATGACTAATATCTTAATTTTAAGATCCCTGAAATCTTTAATGATGCTGTTCACTTATAAATGACAAACTAACCACTTTTCCAAATCTGCTAACAGTTACAATAATTTCTACAGAATGTATCCTTGATAAACTCGCTCTAATTCTAAGCTTGTGCTGACACTTCAGCTCTTTCATCTCATGCATTTATCTCAGAAGAACATCATCACCAACCCTATTCACCAGATTTGATCCCCTGCAACTTCATGTTATTCCCTAAGCTAAAATCTGTATTTAAAGTATGTGAAGGTTTCAAGACAAATGAAATTAAACAGGGCAATTCAAAGTCATTCCTTTATTAACAGTTCCAGCGATGTTTCCAAAAGTGGAGAAAAATTCCAGGTGCACTATATTGAAGCAGAAGAGAATATTTCAAAGGCGATATCTCATAAGCTTTTCCATATATATCTTAAATGAAGTCCTGGAACCGAACAGTCCTTGTATATTGATGAGTGTGTAAAAAAATGGACGTATTATATAGTCAAGTAAGCTCCCTCCAGATGCATTAAACTTTTTAAATAAATTAAAATACCAGAATAAACTCACATAAAACATTCTTTTATTAGTATAATTTTTACCTAAGTATCAAAGGCATCTTCAGTACAAAGCTAATTGAACAATAACTGACAATTCCAAAAGGAATTGTTTTACATTAGTTATTTACTAATGTAAATAACTAATGTAAAAAAAAAAAGTCATTAAATTTCTTAACTTATTAAAAAATAATAATAAATAAAATTAAATTATAAAATAATTAAATTATATATGCACGCGTACAGTTTAAAAAAATAAATAAAATCAAGTTATGAAAGATTAGTTGATTTAAAAAAAGTACTATCTCCCACAAAGGGGATAGGCATAGATCATTGGATCTGTTTAAGTTACAGGAATGAAGTAAAGTTTCATGTTTCTTTATAAAGCCATTCCATGAGGTATCAACTTTTGTGAAGGACTCGTGTCTTGTTCCAATGAACTGTCTAGTGTCTGTTATTCCATATTCCGCAAGTCCAGACTGTTTAGGTTCAATGTATTGAATATCAGACTTGTGTTCTTCTATTCGAATAATCTTCCTGTCTTTCCGAAATAAGATAACCCACAAGAGCAAGGAGTCTGGTAAACACCTAGATAATTGAGATGTGGAAGCTTGTCCTTTGGAGAAGTGAGAAAGGCAGAGATTTTTTAGATGTGGTGAAAGGCAACAAAAATATTTAGTGATTTTAAAACTTTCTCTATGCATTCACTAATGCCTTGCACATATGGGATAGGAATATGAGTTATTTCTTCTGTATTTGAAGAGGTCTTAGAGATACCAAAACTGCTCAAAGCTCTTTTGATGAAAGAATTCTTAAAACATTAGATTAAAAAAAAAAAAAAAGTAGAAATATCATCATCAAATTCCTGACATGTACTTTCAAGGGATGTACAGGATATTATGATAGTAGTAAGTGAAGAACTTGCATCATTACTAACTTCCTGTCACCAATTTTTCTACAAATCAATTTGTTATATGTCAAGACTCCAACATTATTAGATCTTATATTTCTGTCTTCTAAGGCAATTTTTACTGCATCTATCCACATATATCTGGGTCTTTTTCCTGCTAACCTGGCAGAGAACATTTGTTTTGCTAATCTTTCCTCTCCCGTTGTGTTTAAGTGACCATACCACCTGAGATTAGCTCTGCTGACACATTCCTGGATGCTAACAATGTCAAGTTCTTTCCTAATATCCTTGTTTTTAATATGATATTGCCATTGATGCCATTTGTTCATGCCCCTGATCTTTCTTAGGACTCTCATATCTGTAGTCTCTAGTCTTTGATCAAGTGTTTTATTTCTAACCCAGCTCTCAGATCAATAAGTTAAAATTGGTTTGAACACTGTCTTGTATACATCTACTTTAGTATTTTGACTAATTTCTCTCTTATTCCATATAAATTTATTCACTTGACTTCCTACCATACCATCTTTGTGATGTCCGCACGGTTAGCCTAGTGGCTGTGCACTTCGCAACCATATGACTGGGGAAGGAATGTCCCAGGTTCGATTCCCGTCAAAGACGTGAGGAATTTGAGGATCTTCCTCAGCCATAGCCAAGTTAGCCGATCTTGGGTGCAGGCAGTAGGGTTTTTTCCAGCAGTTTATCTGGCTTTTTTCATCCTGCAAGCAGGCAAACTGGCATCGTGAACACACACGGATCTACAGCCATAAATACTTAACCCCCCCCCCCCATGAGGGGGCTCAACTCACCCCAATAGGGATGGGGGAGGAAACTCCATACAAATAAATAAATAAATCTTTGTGATTCTGTTGTCTATTTCCATCTTCACTAAAAATTGCACCTAAATAGGTGAAATGTTATACTTGTTTTATAGGTTTACCACTCAGGATACAGTTGATGTTTTCAATGTTTGTCTATTTTGATTGTCTTGTCTTTTTATTGCTGATTTTCACCAAATTTATTACAATAGTTATTCAATTTAGTCCGGGAATCTTGTAGATTTGTACTGGATTTATTCAGAAGTATAATATCATCTGCATAAAATAAAGAGCTAAGATTTGATATCAGATTTAATACCACTTCATAATGAATAACATGGAGATAATGAACACCCTTGACTAAATAAAAACATAATAATAACCACAGTAATAAGTTTTAATAAGTAAATATTTCATCTTAAGTATCATAGGACATCATCAGTACAGTTAATTCAAATAATACTAGGAATAACATACAGTTAGAGCACATGATTATAATGGAATCCCAATATGTGTGCAATGGTGTGTTATAGAATTAAATTAAAATATATCTGGAGGGAAAAAAAAATAATTACATTAAAATAAGATGACATATATAAAAATGATTTTATATATGTTATTTTGTCATACAATTTTGTATGACAAAATTGTGTATATTTTAATATATATATATCTCGAATATTTTAATATATCAGATATATTTTAATTTAATTCTATAACACGCTACTGCACACACATATTGGGATTCCATTGTAATCACGTGCTCTAACTGTATGTTATTCCTAGTATTGTTTGAATTAACTGTACTGATGATGTCCTATGATACTTAAGATGAAATATTTATTTATTAAAACTTATTACTGTGGTTATTATGTGTGTTTGTTTAGTCATGAATTCTCCACAAGTTTCATTGTACAATAAACGTACACCCTTGTTGCACACCTGATTTTACCCCAAACTATCTTCCTGTTCCTCATTCATGTCTAACTGCTGACTTACAGCTTAAATAGAGACTATGTGTTGCTTGATATAATGTTCCATTTACACCATATAACTAGCATTTTGAAGAGCTTTTCTCCTGGCACCTTGTCATATGCCTTTTCCAGACCAAAAAAACTTAAATACAAATTCTTGTTATATTCCCAAGATTTCTCAACTATTTGTCTTAAAGTGAAAATCTGATCCTGGCAGCCTCTATCTGGCCTGAATCAAGCTTCTCTTCTACAATCCTTCTCAACCGTTTCTCAGATATACTTACATAAATTTTACCAGGTATTACACAGGTATTTCCCTACATTCAGTAGGGAATTACTTGTGTAATTCTCACATTCAGTTTTATTTCCCTTTTTATATATGGGTACTATGAGAGCTCTACTGCAATCATCGGGAATTCGTCCCTCTGTCCAGGCATTCTGAACTATGCAGTGCAGCCACTGTAAGACTCTTATACCACCATACTTCAGCATTTCTGGTTGAATATCATCTACTCCTGCCATCTTTCCACATTTCAAGTCTTGGGTGGCTTTTTCTACTTCAAGTATGGATATATATTCCTGATTGCATGCCTGTTGAGTGTTTTTTACCACTGTGCTGTCATCAATTGTTTCATTTAGCAATTTTTTGAATTAATTGCTCCTTACATCAAGGATATCTTTTTCTCCTGTTTTCATGTCATCTTTATCATCTCTAATTCTTTTTACAGCACTCTTTCTCCATTTCTGAGATTCTTCAACAACCTCCAGAATATCTTGCCACCTTCTTGATATTTATTTCCTATGTTCTTAGCAAAGTCTTCCCATGACTTTTGTTTAGCTAGTTTTACACAGTGTTCAACTTTCTTACATTTGTCTCTATTCTCTAAGAGCACAAGCTGACTTACTCGCCACGAACTTTCAGTATACTTAAGGATCAAAGCTGTATAACTGAGAGGAGATCTCCACATAGCCTTTAAAGGAATGGAGAGAACAGAGCAGGGATTCTAACCTAATGTTCCATCCTCACCTTCTTGTGATGCACCCTGTTAGATATCTACCTGGGTACTGAACGAATGAGGATGGGCTGGAGATTTGGGATTTAGCTGACCAAATTATATTCTTATTGGCTTAAACCACATATAAAATGGTACAAAAGTGGAAATAATATGTTGTAATTCTTTCTGTAACGTGCCTGATGAACCAGTGTTTTAACAGTGCCAGCCTTTTGACTGAGGGAGGGGGGGGGGAGAGGAAAGAAAGAAACATGCGAAACTACTTCACTCTCCTAACTTTATTTTATTTTTTTAAATTTCTGTGTGTGCATGTGATTTAATTTAATTTTAGTATTTTTTTTTTAATAAGTTAGGAAATTTAATTACCTTTTTTAGTTATTTTACATTAGCCACTTAGATGGCCCCTTTTGGAATTGTCAGTTTGTTTCATTAACTTTGTACTGAAGGTGCCTTGGATACTTGGCAAAAATTATATTAACAAAATATTTTATGTAAGTTTGTATATTATAATTTATTTTAATGTTTAATCACGTATTTCCTTATGAAACAGATATGTGAAACAGCCTGGTGTTAATGTGTTTCCAGCGAAATATTAGCTAAGTAATTAAATCATCTAATATTTCGCTAGTTTTCTAACCAACTTCCGAGCACAAATTACATCTGCAGTTGAAACACTTGGCATACAGTTTGTTGTAGAAACAGTTCAAGTTGTAAACTGAAAATGAAAGAAGAATAAAGTTAATTTAGAAAAGTCAAGTTAAAAGTGGTCTTAATATTTGACTCTCCCATCTTTGACAAAAGCTAATGGTGTTATACCACACTTCAACAACTCTGAAAATATTTGAAAACTAGGATTGGTTGGAGTGGTGCATGTTTAATGAGATTTCATGTGCCCCAGCCAGCATGAAATTCATCACATACCATCATATGTATTTCAGGTTTAAACCATAAAGAGGTGATGTGGAGGTCTCTTTGATAATTGGGGGGGAAGACCAACAATGTTTTGTAAATGTAATAAATACTAGCAGTTCACCCTACATGTTCTCTCCCAGTTTGCTATAATGTATGTATATAATTATTATTTATTTTTATTACATAACACCTCCAGGGAGTCCAAAGAATCATTGAGGGAGGGCACCTGCTCTACAACTCTCCGGCTCTACCAACAGCAACTACCTTCACCACTAATATTTTCACACTCACAAACATCCATGCCCACGGCAGGATTCGAACCCACAGCGTTTTGGCTGGAGAGCGGATACGCTAACCACTCAGCCAACCAGGCCAGCATAATGTAATAATAATGTAATATAATGTATAATGATGTCCAGTAAGTTGAATATACACTTTTAGAAGAAAGCGTATCCTTGTAGAGTTATTGAAACTGCTTGCTACATCGCCTCAGTTTTGATTTAATTATTATTTTATTTTTGTTTAATAGGAGATGAGAGAGACAGAAAAAGAAGAGCTCGTAAAAGAACACATTCTCCGATTGTGTATGAAAGAAAGGGGAACAGTAAAGAAAGTATGTAAACTTTTAAAATTCAATCTGTACTAATTTTAGATATTTAGATATATCAAAATTTTATTTGTTACAGTGGCTTTAATATAACTATTAATGGATCTGAGAGCCGGGTTAGAAATAAAACACTTGACAGAAGACGAGACCACAATATGAGAGTCCTGATATCTTTCCTAATATCCTCGTTTTTATCATAGTAAAAACGAGGATATTAGGAAAGAACTTGACATTGTTAATATCCAGGAATGTGTTAGCAGAGCTAATTTCAAGTGGTATAGTCACTTAAACAGAATGGGAGAAGGAAGATTGGCAAAACAAATTCTCTGCCAAGTTGGCAGGAAAAAAGACCAAGAGGAAGACCAAGATATAGGTGGATTGATACAGTAAGAAGTACCTTAGAAGACAGAAATATAAGATCTGATAATGTTGTAGTCTTGACTGATAACAGATTGATCTGGAGGAAAATTGTTGATAGGAATTAGTAATGATGCAAGTTCTTCATGTAGCATTATCATAATATCCTGTACACCCCTTGGGGGTACATGTCAGGAATTTTATGATGAATTATTTAATTAATAATGATTAAATATAAAAAAAAATGATGGTACAACATGACAAAATTTCATGCCGACTGGGGCGTCGCCCGGTTAAACAAGGCCCCCGTTGTATTCGCCAGGGAACCAGGGCAAACAGCAAAAAGTCAGCTACTGGAACAAATCTGAAAACAAACCCAACTCAACATCACCAGAGTTAAAGATCGGTACTATCAACATAAGAAGTTTGAATGGCAAAGAAATGGAGCTAGTTGAGGAATTAGATAAGTACCAGATCGACATAATAGGGGTGACTGAAACAAAAAAGACAAAAACTGGTGAGATCTTTCTGAGCAATAAATACAAAATGTTATATTCAGGCAATGACAATCAAGGAAAAGGAGTAGCCATAGTATTCAACACAAAATACGAGGCTAATCTTCTTGAATGGCAGCCAGTCTCAAGTAGAGTAATGTGGGCAAATATGAGAAAAGGGAACTGGACAATGAGACTTATTTGTGCCTATGGTCCCACAGAAGGTTCTACTAAGGTAGAAGTGGAGGAATTTTTTGAGGCTTTAGAAAAAGCAACTGACACAATGAAAAAGGAAAAGTTGGTCCTTTTTGGGGATCTATATAGCAGAGTAGGAAATGATTGAGACATACAAAAATATTTTGAGAAACTTTGGAGAAAAGAGCAAAGCTAATAATAATGGCTTCTGCTCAGGACATGAACTGGTTATTAATAACACCATGTTCCAACATAAAAATGTGCACAAATTCACATGGAGAGAAGAGGCAAGGAATAAGAAAAGTCTCATTCACTATGTTATTGTTGATAGTGATGTTTTCTCCCTGGTGCAGGACACCAGAGTGTACAGAGGATTTGAAATTGGAAGTGATCACTATTTAGTCTTGAGCAGGATAAAATTGAATTTCATATTGAAAAGAATAACATGTAAGAAAGTTTTAAAGCGAATAAAAGTTGAGCATCTCTCAAATGTGAACTGTAGACTAAAATACATAAAGATTAATGCAGAAAAAATGAAAGAGTTTGAGAACAGGAATCAAACCTTGGAGATTCAGTGGCAAACTCTGAAGAAAAGATTGATTGATTCTCCCAGAGAGGCATGTGGTGAGGTTGTGTGCAAGGATAAAAAAATTGGAACTCCCTGGTGGACACAGAAAGTTAAAGAGGCAGTGAAGGAAAAGAAGAAAGCATATCAAAAGTTCCTGTCAAATAAGTCAGCTTGTGCTCTTAGAGAATACAGAGACAAATGCAAGAATGCTAAACACTGTGTAAAACTAGCTAAACAAAAGTCATGGGAGGAGTTTGGCAAGAATATAGAAAATAAATATCAAGAAGGTGGCAAAATATTCTGGAGGTTGTTGAAGAAGCTTAGGAATGGAGGAAAGAGTGCTGTAAAAGGAGTTAGAGATGATAAAGGTGACATGAAAAAGGGAGAAAAAGATATCCTTGAATTATGGAGTAATTATTTTGAAAAACTGCTAAATGAAACAAGCAGTGATGACAGCACAGTGGTAAAAAACACTGACCAGGTATGCAGTCAGGAATACACATCCATACTTGAAGTAGAAAAAGCCATCAAAGGCTTGAAATGTGGAAAGGCAGCAGGGGTAGATGATATTCGACCAGAAATGCTGAAGTATGGTGGTATAATAGTCTTACAGTGGCTGCACTGCATAGTTCAGAAAGTCTGGACAGAGGGATGAATTCCCAATAATTGGAATAGAGCTCTCATAGTACCCATATATAAAAAGGGAAATAAAACTGAATGTGAGAATTATAGAGGTATTTCCCTACCGAGTGTTCCTGGCAAGATCTATGCAAGTATACTTGAGAAGCGGTTGAGAAGAATTGTGGAAGAAAAGCTTAGTGAAGAACAAGCTGGATTCAGGCCAAACAGAGGATATCAGGATCAGATCTTCACTTTATGACAAATAGTCGAGGAAGCATGGGAATATAAGAGATGTGTATTTAAGTTTTGTCAATTTGGAAAAGGCATATGACAAGGTGCCAAGAGAGAAGCTATTCAATACGCTACGGTTATATGGTGTCAATGGGGCATTGTATCAAGCAATACTTAGTCTTTATTTGAGTTGTAAGTCAGCAGTTAGAATTGAAGGAAGTACAGGAAGATGGTTTAATGTTAAATCTGGTGTGAGATAAGGATGTACATTATCCCCTCTGTTATTCATTATCTATATGGATCACATTATGACGGAAAGTGGTATTAAACATGATATCAAAATTGGAGATGTTAATGTCAGCTCTTTGCTTTATGCGGATGATGTTATACTTCTAAATAAATCAGCTACAAGTCTGCAAGATTCTCTGACTAAATTGAATAGCTGTTGTAATAGATATGGTATGAAGGTCAGCAATAAAAAGACAAAGACAATGAAAATAGGCAGAATCATTGAAAATGTCAACTGTGTTGTGAATGGAGAACCTGTGGAACAAGTGAAACATTTCAGCTACTTAGGCACGATTTTTACTGAAGATGGTAAATTAAATATAGAAATAGACAACAGAATCAGCAAAGCCAGTATGGTAGAAAGTCAATTGAATAAATTCATATGGAATAAGAGAGAATTTAGCTGGAACACTAAATTAGCTGTATACAAGACAGTGTTCAAACCAGTTTTAACTTATGGATCTGAGAGCTGGGTCAGAAGTAAAACACTTGACCAAAGACTAGAGACCGCAGATATGAGAGTCCTGAGAAAGATTATAGGCATGAATAGATGGCATCAATGGCAATATCATATTAAAAACGAGGATATTAGGAAAGAACTTGACATTGTCAACATCCAGGAATGCATTAGCAGAGCTAATATCAGGTGGTATGGTCACTTAAACAGAATGGGCGAAGAAAGATTAGCAAAACAAGTGTTCTCTGCCAGGTTGGCAGCAAAACGACCCAGAGGAAGACCAAGATGTAGGTGGATTGATTCACTACATAGTGCCTTAGATGATAGAAATATAAGATCTGATAATGTTGGAGTCTTGACAAGTAACAGACTGATTTGTAGGAAAATTGTAGATAGGAAGTTAGTAATGATGTCCTGTACACCCCTTGAGGGTACATGGCAGGAATTTGATATGATGATGATGATTAAATATAACTTGAATAATTTAATTTCTTGTCATATCAAGTTATTTTATAAGTATGTATCAAGATATTGATCTTTCATAGCAGAAATAAGTTCTGATTAACTAAATCTAAAACTTATAGAAGATGCAGATTGAGTAACAGCTTTATCATTGGATTTGACACCAACTCATCAGCTTCAGAATTTATAATTTTTTTAAAAGATGGGTCTTCAAACTCAATAACTTATATATAACCTATCCAGATCATGTTTATACAAACAACCATTTCTTACATGGGATTTGAATTCAGGATTTGTAAATTGTCTGTGATTTGATTTTATTGTTTTGTGAAAACTACATATGTTAATGAAAATAGCTGGCATTTCTGTATTTTGAATACACTAATTTGGTTGTAGCCTATTGGAGGCTGCCATTTCAGCAGTGGATTTAGTAATGTCTTAAGACTACTAGTGTTAGCGATTAAATGTGATTAAGATAGTTTTTAAAGTTAGTATGTTGAAATAGGAAAAGTGGTAAACACTAAGAAAATTTCAGAAATGTTATGCATCAGTCGAGTGTCGAAATGCTGGAAGAGTGCTCAGTATCTATAGCAGTGGGTGATATCGACCTCCAGGGGTCGATATAACATTGTTAGGGGTCGATAGAAAAAAAAAATATAAGACATCATTGTACGGGTAATATTTAATTCGGTTAACTTGGATTATCGCCATCCTGAATGACAATGCAATTAAGAGTGAATCGTGGAAACAGTGACATGAATAGGACCTGTAAGATGGAGCAAGGTTATGAAAATAGTTACTGAGGCCAATCAAGTAGGCCAGAATGACATATTTACCAACAAACAGATGTTGGTGGTTCCTGCCCGGCCGGTGCGGCAGGAGCGAGATTGCAACACGTGCACGGTTCTTATTTATTTATACTTACACGTATTCGATCTCAGTCTCATTTTTGCGCATTGACATACAAGTGAGCCTTAATGTTCTGAAATTCATCAATGTACATATTATAATTCAATCATGATCTAAACTTCTCTATGTTGAAGAGTTGAGCAGGGCTGCTAGTAATACCAGTAGTTTATTAATATAACTAGTAATACCAGTGATAGTAGTAGTAGTAATATAATAATATATACTATGTTATACATACAATAAACACTGTAACTATAAAATAAACAATCTAAAAACTCACGTAAGCATCTTTTTTGCGTGTCCTATTATAATTACATAATAGTAAAATAGGAGTCGATAAAAAGTCAAACTCTTGAAGGGGTTGACGGTCAAAGAAGTTTGGCGACCCCTGATCTATAGAGTTCAGTTTTGGAAGTAAAAATAAAAGAATGATAAATGCATTGATTATAATGAAGAGCCAAAGGCTTCAATTCGGCGACATGAACTTATTTAAGTTAAGGGATATTATATCCCATATTGTTTCTTAGCCGAATATAGAAACCATATAAAGTTTGGCGATTCCAAGTGTAAGCAAATACCTGGATAGTGCAGCAACTGACCCTTGAAGGCAGTGCAAGCTGAGGCAACTCATGTAAAAGGTGGAGCAAGCTCCGATCACTATTCTTGATATTTACCCATAATGTGAACTTAACTCCTAGGAGCTGTATTATTGTTCAACATTATGAGAGAAGGTCACTACCCAGATCGGTTATTTAAGTAACCGGTCTGGTAGTGACCCAGACCGGTAACTTAAATGAAATTAATTAAAGTAACCAGTCTGGGTAGTGACCTTCTCTCATAATGTTGAACAATAATACAGCTCCTAGAAGTTAAGTTCACATTATGGGTAAATATCAAGAATAGTGATCGGAGCTTGCACCACCTTTTACATGAGTTGCCTGAGCTTGCACTGCCTTCAAGGGTCAGTTGCTGCACTATCCAGGTATTTGCTTATGCTTGGAATTGCCGAACTTTATATAGTTTCTGTATTCGGAATGAAACTCTTTGAGTTTCTTATTAGGCTAAGAAACAATATGGGATATAATATCCCCTTAACTTAAATAATAAATGCAGTCTAGTGCAAAAACTACAGAAAATTTTGGGAATTAATTGCAGCAAATTAATAATATTAAAATAGTAGAATAAAAGGATGTATAATTGTATATTTTTAAACCTATAAAGAAATCTATCTCCTGGTAAGTAAATTACAGAAGATAAACATCTCATTTCTCCATAATAAATCTTCCCTTCGTGAGCAATGGGATTGTTGCTTAAGATTCAGAGCTAGATAACAAAAAGACAAATTTTGTATTGCTTCAAACCACAGATTTATTTTTGTTGTTTAATCCCATACAAAATATAATTTGGTCAGTTAAGTCCCAAATGATATGTTCATCCTCATCTGTTCAGAATGAGTTTATAATTTCGAACTTACTGACTAAATTATATTTTGTATTGGCTTAAACCACAAACAAACAATGGTAACAACATGATAATGTCATGCTAGCTGGGTTGTGACTTGGTTAACAAAGCCCATCAATACCCCTGATGATGTAAGTCTTAAGACTTCGAAAGTTGTCGGGTTTTAATTGCTTATCTTTTTATTAAACTCTTTATTTATATCATGATGTGTTGTCAATACTGAAACCTTTCACAAGACCCTTGCCACCTTTTTTGTTGTTGTCGGGGAATCAGAGTGAACAGCAAAATCAACTTCTACTGGAATGAATATGAACTCACTTTTAAAGATCATTGGAAAAAGAAGACACCAGTAATATGAAAGTTCTGCGAAAAATTGTGAACAAACACATAGTAGAGTGGAGCTAATCTAAATATAGAAGAGATAAAATTGGTATGATCACATAAACAAAAGGGAGAAGAATGGTTAGCAAATCATGCTGTATGGTAGATAAAAGATCCAGAGAACACTAAGCTCTAGGTGGATTGTTGCATCTAATATCACTTTAAACAACCAAAGTGGAGATGGTATGCATAAACAAATTGATGAAATGAGTGGAAGGAGGGTAATTATTATGGGGGATTTCAACTATGGTAACATTGATTGGAAGGAGGAGAGGACACATGTGAGGAAGGAAATGGATTTTATTCAATTATTAAGGGATAACTATCTGAAACAGCATGTAATTGAAAATACTAGGGGTGTGAGAGTGCTTGACCTGGTAATAGTATCTGAGAACTTGACTGTAATGAATATGACCATGTTGCCACCTATTGGTGAGAGTGATCATAAGGTCTTGACCTGGGAGGTGGCTAAAGGTATGAAATTTGTGATTAAGACAGGGTATATGTGGAATTACCGTGCTGGCAAGTATGACAAGCTTAGGAGATTGCTTGGATCAGTGCCATGGCATGTACAACTGCAAGGGCTGGACGTCGATAGAGCATGGGAAGTGATCAAAGAGCATTTACAGGAGGTTATGGCTGATTGTATACCTAAGGTCCGAATAGTAAAACAAGGAGGGGTTAAATGGATGAATAACACCATTAAGCTTGAGCTGCAAAAAAAGAAACAACTATGGAGGGAATTTAAAGAAAGGGGTGACCTGCAGGCACACGAACGGTATAAAGTACAGGCTAGAAGGGTAACGAGTGTGGTAAAAACAGCAAAAGCCGATTATGAAAGGAAACTAGCTATGCAAGCAAAAGAGAATCCCAAACAGTTCTTTCAATATGCTGCAAGCAAGAAAAAAACTGTACATGGCAAAATGATTTTAAGGAATGACGATGGTAAAGAGTTCACTGAACCAGTCGATATAGTGGAGTTACTGAGTGCGCACTTTGCTAAAGTATATCATCCAGGTGGTGACGTTGAAAAAATGAAGGAACCATTAGTTTATATGGGAATTGTGATGAATGAAGTGGAGGTGAATAGTCTATTACAGAACCTTAATGTGAATACATCTGTGGGATTGGATGGTATACCGGCTCGGGTCTTGCATGAAGCGGCTAATGAATTATCAGTGCCCTTGACCATGTTGTTTAATCTGAGTCTCAGGTCTGGCTTAGTCCCGAAGGCATGGAAAGAGGGGAAAATAGTTCCACTGCATAAAGGAGGATCCAAGACTATGGTTGCAAATTACCGACCAATCAGCATATCAGGAGTCGTTGTCAAGGTCTTGGAGAAAGTAGTCAAGGGAAAAATACAGGAATGGATTGATGAAAATGAGATACTGTACAGAGGACAGCATGGCTTTGTGAAGGGTAGATCATGCCTCAGTAACTTGCTCAAGTTTTATAACAAGGTGACTGCTGAACTGGATAAGGGAAATGGGTTTACAGTGATACTGCTGGACCTGGCAAAGGCGTTTGACAGGATACCACATGGAATTCTAATCCGTAAACTACAACATATGGGAATGGATATAGGGTTGGTGAGATGGATAGCTGGGTGGTTGATGGAGAGATATCAAAGAGTTGTTTATTCAGGAGTAGAGTCCAAAAAACGGCCTGTGACTAGTGGTGTGCCACAGGGTTCTGTTCTTGGACCACTGCTGTTTAATCTGTTCATTAACGATATAGGGAATGGTCTAAGTGGGACAGTTCATTTGTTCGCTGATGATGCAAAGTTGGGTAGGGCGATAGTGAATGCAGAAGATGTCAAAGTCTTGCAAGATGACTTAGATAGATTGGAGTTCTGGACTAAGGAGAATGGATGTCAATTTAATGTGACAAAATGTAAGGTTATGCATTTCGGAGTGAAAAGATTAGCAGCAGTATACCACATTGGTGGAACTGTACTCCAAGAGATTGATGAGGCCAGGGACTTGGGAGTGTTGGTGGATAGGGAGATGAAGTTTAGGGGACACATTGCGAAAGTAGCTAAATCAGCTCATCAACTCACTTGGTTGTTGAAAAATACCTTGACGAGCAGAGAAAAACAAGTTATTGTACCTCTGTACCGAGCCCTGATAAGACCTCATCTCGACTACTGTGCCCAGATTTGGTCACCTCGGTTCCTTCTTGATGGGGAGGAGGTTGAGAGGATCCAGAGGCGAGTGACTAAGATGATAGCAGGTCTATGGAATGAACCATATGAGAACAGGTTGAAGATTTGTGGGTTACAGAAACTAGTTGATAGGCGAAAAAGGGGAGATATGATTGAGACATTCAAATTGCTGAAAGGATTCTATAGGATTGATTCAGATGATATTTTTGAGATCAGGACTGGTGGTGGGAGAACTAGGGGACACCCATGGAAGCTGGGCAAGAGTGTGGTTAGCAGGGGTGTTAGAGCTGGGTTCTTTACTTTTAGAGTGGTGAATGAGTGGAATAAGCTGCCAGAGTCTGTTGTGGGTGCTATGACGGTGAGCAAGTTCAAGGCAAGGTATGATAGATACTGTGAGAATGTTGAACAGCTGCGTGAACATGATGTTTAGGGCCTCCCTCGATGAGTCTAAGGACTCCTGGAGTAGCCCGTGGTAATAATAATAATAATAATAATAATAATAATAATAAAAATGTATGCTCTGACAGTTGGAGATTAACAAGAAAGCTGTTGATAGGAAGCTGATAATGTAAATTTATATAGTAAATTTACAGAATGCTGTGACATATATATAAATTGATATATGTCATAGCATTCTGTTCCTCTTGAAAGCATATCAGGAATTGATAATGATTCATTAATAATCGTTCTGTTCGTTCACTGAAAATCCCGATAACACCATTCCAAATTCTCCACTTTAATATTTGATTAATTTGCTACATATTATGTTCACTACTTTGTCAAAAACATTACTGTGATGAGAAAGGAATGGATCCCTTTGCTGAGATATCCTTCCAGTTGGTGTTGACATCGTTTATTGTCTTTACTTTATTATTGTCCCATTCTTACTTTATCAAACTGAGCTCTGACTACATCTAATTTCAGTTCTGCTAATGTCTTCCAATATTTTTGTCTGTACGCATTATCTCTAGTCATTTATCATGGTACCAATCAGAAGTCATGAATGGCTAATTACTTGCTGTGGTGTTTCAAAATGTTGATGATCTTTCACTAAATTTTTATACCCTCCTTTGAGGTGGTCTCTTGGCTGCATGGAGCTATTTCTTTTGAGATTTTAAGAAATTTTGTTTTATGTTGCATTTCTATATACTGTTATGTGTGCATCTGTGTTTGTGCAATGCATTGTATTGGATGGTTGTCATGCTAAGTGTGTAGTTCATAGGTTCTATTATCTTTCAAGTATTCAACTCTGCATTTCCAAAAACCATTAGACGGCAGCACCAGTGAACACAGTCTCTCTCTCTCTCTAAAATCGTATACAGTAGAGCAGGTTGGTATTGTTTTGTTAACCATAAAAGTTTATTATTAAGAGAGACCTCCAGGTACTCATTGAGGGAGGCCACATACCACACACACCAACTATCATACTTATTCTTGAATTCATTCACACTGCTTGCACACACAAAGTCCACTGGCAATCCATCCCAATCACGCACCACCCTATGAGAGAAAAATCGAGCCCCCCCCCTAACCACCACCAGCATTCATTCTCAGCTTCCAGGGATGCAGTCTCGTCCTTTACCCACCCTCCATAAAATGGAAAATCCCATCAACTGAAATCCTGTATGACCCTTTCAGAAGTTTGTAAGTCTCAATCATATCACTCCTGTTTCCTAGTGTCTGCAGTCTACAAATTCTCAATCCATCTTCATAATCAGTATTCCACAATCCTGATATCATTTTTAACTCCTTTGCACTCTCTCCAATATATCAGAATCACAATGGAAACCAGGAGACAGACCTGCTGACAGTTGTCCAGATGAGGTCTTATCAAGGCCTTGTAAAAATGCAAAATGACCTCCTTATCTTTACATGTCAAAGTTCGTTTCATCATTGCAATTATCTTTTGTATTTGCAGTCTTTGTATGCCCCCTTGAACTTCAACTTTCTATCTCCTAACATTCCAAGATCCTTATCCTTGTCAGTTACTTCTAGCATAATCCTGACAATGTAATATGGCATAGGATATCAAGCCAAAGTGCATGACTTACATTTACTGACATTAAACTGATGTCCATTTTCCCATGTCCACAATTCCACTTTATTCAAATCATTTTGCAAGCACTGTATATCAGCTGCATTTCTGATTACCCTATCAATTTTTTGCATCATCAGCAAATAGGTGTATGTTTCCTGTCCTTCCCAATGTCATTAATGTAGAGATTGAATAACAGTGGATCAAGGCTGAACCATGTGATACACAACTGGTTACCTTAAATTTTGCAGACTGACATCCTCCATATACCACTTTTTGATATGTTAGTCATCTCCTCTTATCCACACTAATATTTTATAATCCAAATCCATATTCTCCAATTTATGTAACAGTCTTTTATGCTGTATTCTGTCAAACGTCTTAGCAAAATCCAAAAGTATTATGTTGCATTCATTCTCCTTGTCTAACATCATTATAGAATGTGGGCAAGTTGCTAAAACATGGCCTTCCCTTAGTAAATCCATGCCATTTATTGCAAAGTAGAGATTCTCTGTCAACCCATTTCTGAATGTGAGCCTAGCCAACTTTTCCAAAATTTTCTACCACTCTTGAGATACTGATTGGTTAATAGTTGTATACATCGGTCTTTGTACTATTGTGCAATGGAATTATCATACATTCTTTCCATTCCTATAGAATCTTTCTTGTTCTTAGACTCAAATTATATAGCCTGGTTATAGGAATAGCCAGTTCAGCTGAACTCATTTTGCACCTGTGCTGATATCCCATGAGTTCCCGTTGCTGAATTCTTATTCAATTTGTGCATCAGCTCTAATACTTCCTCCTCATACACCTGAGTTTCTTCATCCAGTGAAGAGGTAGCAGTGAGTTCAATGTTCCATACATCAAGTTGATAGCTTTTAGCAAAATGGGCACTCATTGGTTGAACAACCGCTTCTGCATTATCTTTCACTTTCATACCATCTGCATTCAGTAGTTATTCTTTCATATTCCTTCTTTCTTTTACTTGCAGCATTTCAATAGAATTCTTTGGGGTTATCTGTAGCTTGCAGAGCCAGTTTTTTTCATACTCAGCTTTGTGCACAACAGTTCTGCTGCTTATAATTAACCATAGAGGACAGTATTCCTTTCACATCATTCTTTTCTTACAAATCTCTTGCTTCATAAGATTACACATCCATTTGACTCCTACTCTTCAAACTCTTGGGACGCATTCTGATATTGGATCATTTTTGTATCTTGTAAATGCATCCCACTCACTGTCATTCTTCCCATTCAGCAACCAATACCATTGCACTGAATTCACTATACTCCTTATTTGGTCATAATTTCCTGCTTTGTAGTTTAGCATGTAACCTTTTCTGAATAGAAAATTATTAAACTTACTCATTTCTCAAGTGAGCATTATATGATCCTGTCCTCTCATTCATGTACAGACAATAATCTACCTGCATTTTTTTTTTTATGCTCTTGGCTGTAGTCTGCATGATTCAGTTGGACAACTTGCAAATCTCTGTTCTTCTCTAGTGCTGTATATATATATATATATATATATATGCAGAGATCTTTGTACACGAGTCCAAACTGGACGAAGACAAAGTCAAAATTGCTCTCAATCAATTTCATGATGAAGCTTATTCCTGTTATTAACACAGTTACATAACATTGTTGCTGTTATACACATATTCACACCATTCCTCCCATTATAATTTAGTTTCCCTGACTCTCTTTGTTAGATCTCATACCCAAGTTATTAGTTTTTCAAGACTCCTGATACCAAACACATTGAAATATAGGCCGTATACAAATCCAATACAAATTTGAAATACAAATCAAATCTTCCCTAAAACTCTCATAATTCCTTCTACACAGCCTATGCATCAAATCATTTGCCATTATTAATTCATTTTTGTCATATTGAGGTAATATGTTTACAATTTTCACTTTCTCTTCACTCTTGCTTATTCCAACAACCCTTTCAGGTCCCCTCTATACTGAACTTGTTGCTAATTAAGTCATTAGTACCCCCTACAATTATGATCTCATTTACATTTCTATTTTTCAATTGTTATTTACTATAGTTTTAATTTTTGCTCTGGGAGAAACTTGAAGTTATCACCCACTCATCAGCTGCATGTTTTATTATACTCACCATACCAAATTATAGCCTTCTTTTACAATCAGTGTTACTTACCTGATTTTTTACTTACTAACTTTCCTGATTCCATGCTTTGTTTCTTATTCTGCTTCTTAATTTTCTTTTCCTCCCTATGTTCATTAAAACACCACTCAACTCTGTAATTGACTCGTCGTCTCTCTAATAATCTCTTTCACTTCGCTATTTTGGAGGTTAATTCATTTTCAATATCCTCCTTACAGGGGGAGCAAGCCTTCTTATTCTCAACTTTTCTGCTCTTCTTGGCTTTCACTTCTTGTGCATTTTTGGTACCATTTAAAACTATATTTAATATTATAATATCTTAACAAAAATGTTCTATAAAACACTTCTTCTTAGCCTTTCTTCATCTACTGTGGGACATAGCCCTCCCCCCCCATCTTTCATTTTTTTCTTCTCCTTTTGTCTCTGACCACTTTCACTCCTCTCCATCTCCCCCTGTTCACTCCCCACAAAATTGCTTCAATTGGTTCCAAAGTGTTTTTTTGTACTGGATGTTCACCCCCCCCCCCCCCATTATAAAACTGGCTTCACACTTCCTCTTCCCATTCTAAATTAGGCCTTGTAGTGAAAACTTGATGATGACAATAATTGCTTAGCCATATTTCTCTGATAAAAAAGAAAAGTAAACAAAATTGGAAAAATTAATGCTGTACAGAATAGTGACAAAGCTAAATTTGTCTTATATTATTATAATATAGAAGAAATATATAGCTAGTGACATCTAAAAATATTTGAATAAACCATATTAGATGAGTATAATACCACCTATGAAAAATCTCGGTTAAATATGATACAGAATTTCTTAGCATTCTCTCCAGTACTGAGTTGCCCATAAATAGAATTTTTAGTGGCAGTCGGTCTGTGGCCAGATTTTTGTAAAATCAGTCTTCATATTCATCCAGATAAAGCAACAAAATTCAATTTACAAAACCATTATGAAGTAAGCACTCACTATAACCAACTACTGAAAAAAAAAAAAAAAGTCCTGTCAGTGCATAATAGCATCAATGCTATTTCAAAAGAAATTATTATAGGAAATGTGGTGTGACAGTTGGAAAAAACACCAATGTGTTTTCCAACTGTGATAAATCTTGTACTAGTTCTGTTGTTTCTGTCTGGCAGGTTAAAAAGTTATAAGAACTAAAATCTGAAGTACCTTTGTGTTGTGACATTAAAATTAAATTTGTGTTATGCTAGTAAAAGTTCCATGGAAATATTGGATATTAAAAATCAGGTTAATGGCATTGATTGCATATTTTTGAATAGACACACACATTTGTTATGTCAGAGAACTGCTTGATGAACATCCTAGTCCATAAAATTGTGGTTATGTAAGTTAATATATGTGTTAAAAATTTCAGCAAATCATAGCCAATGGCAATTATGTGCAATGTCCAGAATGATTCTAGGAGTTCTATGGATTAATAAGGAATCCATATAATCAAATATGGATTCCTCATCCATATTTACCCAAGTAATTTTTCAAATAATTACCCAAGATATGAAAAAAAAGATTTGTGCATAGTTTGTTCTTCATACATTAAATGAAAAAGAAATGTAAGTTGAACTGCAATATGAAGCTGCTGAAAGAAATCCACAGTTCATGAATTCATTTGTTAAAAGTGATGGACATAATGTTTTCAGTGACCCCAAAACTAAGTGAAAAAATGCATAATGGAAGTCAAAAAATTGTCTAAACAGTTAGGGGGGAGTAAACAAAAAGGTCAAATATCAAAAAAAAAAAAAAAAAATGCTGATTCTTTTCAACAGTATCAAAGGAATTATGCACAAAACTTTCATTCCAAATAGTCAAGCTGTTAATGCTGTCTTACTGTTTAGACAATCAGAAACATTTGCTGCAGAAAATCAGTTTGTGGCCTCAGTACCAAAAAGAAGGATTCCCTGGATTCTCTTATCTAGTAATGCTCTAAGCTACAGAGTAGTCAGTGTTGTCGGTCATTGCAGGGGGGAAGGTCTGTGTACTATCATATTGATTGTATTTGCCATACTTGATGCATGTCACTTTGTTCCCAAAAGTTAACCATTGCTAAAAGATGTTTTGATAGTGTGGATGCCATTCAAACAAGAATAGCAAGAACTTTGAACAGTATATTAAAAGAAGCTTTACACAATCATATCATTTGACTTCATAACCATTATGTTCAGTGTTTGAACTCTGGGGATGGGGGGATGTGGAGTGTTACTTTGAGTGAAAGTAGCACTCTCCCCCTCCTGAAGTAGCACTTAAATATACATGCCATCACTTTCTTATGCACTACCGAAGATGTCACATTTTCCAATTGCCTTGTGTAGTGTCATCTTCAGTGGTGCAAAAAGTGTACAGTGGGACATGGAAGTTTGAAAAGCTGTGTTATGGAGTGACAAATCATGCTACACTCCCTACCGAGCAGATGGATAGGTGTGATGGATGACCAGGAAACATTTCTTACCAGAGTGCATAACCCCTATGAAATTCAGAGATGGTGGTGTAATATTTTCCATGTCTTCTATTATTCTATCTACTTCCTTACTTATTATTACTTCTTGCCCCCCCCCCCCCTTCTTCTACTGCTAGATAGACCTCACCTCGTTTTTAAGATCTATCTGGCGTGGAACTCCCTGAAAAAATCGTACACAAATTTAAATTCCGACTGCACCACTTAATTGATCTAATTTATGTTAACAGTCAGGGCGAGAAGAAGACAAAATGTAATCTTTCACTTTTACACAAATATCCAAAAATGCAAGTTGTGGTTCACTGTTATAATTTACTCCCGCAGGTTTGTTAATTATTTTCGGGATAGCGCATTGGCTTAGGAATTAGAATCAGGCAATTGTAAAAACAAAACATATTTATTTTGACTTCAAAAACATGATACAAAGCATAGAAAGAATGATTAAATACTAACTTAAACAAAATGCACTATATATCGCACATTAACTCACTATCTGAACATCATAGATTATAACACTTTTACTAGCAAAATTACTCAATCTTACTTATCACAGAATACCCTCTATCGGACAAATATAGCTCATAAGCATGCACAATTGTTATAAGAACGTTAACACAGTTAATTCTCTTCCATTATATTTTTTACTTAATTAAGGCTAATTCAGATATTGTATCAAGCATCCTGAGAATCAGATAACATTAACAAAACATTCAGCTCACATATAACTGCCAGTTAACCATTAGCTTTTTTCTATTTACGATTTCTATACACAGTCGTATCACATACTGCAAAACAAAACGAGGGCTTACTTGTTAACAATTTCTCGAGAGGAAAGTTCGATTCCTTAATGATACACATGACACATCTATCAGGTCAAATCTTCGATAGTCTTCCTTTCGAATTATGCACTGGAGTTCTGCCGTGGCTATTCGCAGCCTAGAGCGAGCGGGCGGCAAAAGTAATCAGGTCGGCGGCGGGAAAAACAACCATCCTTCAACTCTGGAAGGAGCCCTCGTAAGTGCTGTGCTAAAGTCCAGGAAAGGTCAGCCACAGATCGAAAAAAAATTTGAACCACGTGCTGTATTGCCCTTTTATTCAAATCACAGTTCTTTGTTCTCGATTCGGGATATTCCAGGATTAGCCACGAGCAATGAATGAACCTACGTCATCGCAGGCCGTTTGACCTTACGATCCTTTTGGCGCTCGGCGCTAATCCGACTTGTCTTTTTAAGCTCTTAGTAACATTTCTTTAGCAGCATATACATCTTTACAATTCTTTTATTATTGCAACTACTTAGTACATTCTTATATTTTATTATTCTAGACAAAAATTTAATTGTAAAATAATTAGCGAAAATTCTTTAATCGAAACTTATTTCTCGCAATATTTTACAGTGGGGTGATGGCATGGCCTTTTTTCTGGTTTGGCCTCGTACCTCTGTTTGTGGTGCCACGAGATTGAACTCCAAGAGGTATCTGAACATTGTGGACAATGCAATGCTTCCTACTTTGTGACATTTCTATAGAACTGTCACAAAGTAGGAAGTGCATTGATGTCATAAGACTTATGACATCAATGCACTGTGTCATAAGGCTGCTGCTGGTTTGTAGACATGAATATTGCCACACTTGACAACTGGCCTCCACTGGGCCCTGATCTCAACCCATTTGAACCTCTGTGGGATGAATTGGAGCATCAGGTGAGGTCAAGGGATGTCTCTCCTACAATAGTCTAGGACCTTATTATATGCCTACAGGAAGAATGGTCCAAAATACCCAATTGATTGCTATTGCACCCTTGTGGAAAGTATACCCTTTTTTGCTGTAGTCATTGCAGCAAAAGGAGGTCCTACATCTTACTAAGATTGGCACCATGGCTGTTTGTTCCTTATATTATGGCATCCATTGACTTCTTTCTAAGTAGTGTATGTAGCTTTATTACAAGCTAGGTCAAACAGGATTAAAGATTAACTGTGGGTGTGCATGCTTGGATAATAACATCCATAAAGAATATGGTTCAATGCCAAGCTTTGATTTTTAATGAATTATTATTATTATCAGAATTATAGTTTATTCTGATTTCATACAAAGTTAATCTCTTACTCTTGTAGTGATAAATATTGTGTTAAATAAAGTTGTGCAAATTTATAATGGATTCTACACCAGTTATCCTTTTTATTATATTTAAATTTTGACTCTTTTTTTTTTTTTTATTGTATAGGAGGAAACTTAAAGAAGCCCAAAGTTTCATCATCAGTTAATAAGAGAGGTAATATAATTTAAAATTCTAAAATAATGTATAGTGAAGTAAACTTTTTTACTTTTTCATCACATCCACAATGTGCAAATTTCTTGTTGCTCAGTCTCATATATTCAAGAATCATATTTTACACACACACATGTACATTTGATGAGTCTAGGGTAATGTGCCTTTTTCAACAATCTTTTTTGATAAAAATCTTCATATGAATGTTGATTTAATACCAAGTGTATGATACAGTCATAGTTTCATATGATAATGGAACTATGGTTGTTTGAATTTAAAAAGATAGCTATGGAGATTTTTATGGTAAAAAATAAGAATAAGCATGCACATTCCTATTAAATTCTTAGGGGGGGGGGAATCCCTTTCCCATCCCCAGTACAAATATGTGCTATAGGTTTGCATATAACCTTTCATGGGTGGAAGCAACATAAAAGTTGATCACATTCATTTTAAGAACATAATTGTGATTCAATTAGTTAGTTTCAAGAATTTGTAGTTTTAAAAATGCCGTCTTCTGCCTTGGTGCTCAGTTTAGTACCTCTAAGCTATGAACTGAGTAACTTTTTACAACATTGAAACCAACTGAAAGTTGCTTATTCATTGTAACTATCTATTGCAGTTTGGTATTTTTCAGTGTGCTTTTCATGTTTGTATTCTGAATTTAGTGTGCACTGTTTTCTAATGCTGATATGGCATATGCTTGTAGATTTTGTGATAGAAATAGGGTTGTCTTTGATGGATACTATTATTGTTATTCACAAGGAATTTAGAGGTGAATTATATTATTCATATTATTACTAAAACAGAGCTCAGTTCTCTTTTCTAACCAGGTCTAAGCAGAAAAACATTTACTATCTTTTTCTTATTTCATGTGATCTTCATTTGAACAGAACATAACTGAACAAAAAAAATATTGTGATGGTGATAATAACTTGCGATGGCTGAATTTCAGCTCCATGTAAAGTAAATTGCAAAAAAGGTATGAAAATCTAGGCCTGGAACTGCGAAAGCAACAAGTTGATTCTTAAAAGTCTTGCCTATTATGAAAAACTATAAGATTGACTATAACAGTACTTTATTAAAAGATAATAAATTGTTTCAAGGAAAGGCTCCTGCTGCAAATCAGAGTCCATTTAGATTTTAAATTATTTTTAAATTTGTAATAAATCTTACCTTACTCACATTTTTTGTTAATTTCAAGTTGGGGCCATGTCAGAAATGGATTTTGCATTTGAAATGTCTTTTTTAATAAAATGTTTAGTATTTAAAAACTGTTTATTTATTAGCTTTAACTGCTTCTTTAGTGCAAAATCTGATTCATTTCAGTATTTCTGCACTATTTATAGATGCTTTATTTATTTATTTTTAATTTGCTATATTAAATATTTTACAGATTACTCTTATCTCCTGAAGTACTTTTTCCGTGATGCAAGATTCTTTATGATCAAGAGTAACAATCACGAAAATGTGGCACTTTCAAAAGCTAAGGTGAGATGTTTTAAATTTTTTTGGTTTATCCACTTGACAATTTCTGTTCTTATAAATAAGATATGAATCATACAAGAAAACCTTCTTTGCTGCTTCTGCCACCAAAAGCTGCAGTTGTCTCAAAATGACTGATATTCCTAATGGTTTCAGACCAGTTTGCTTGTTTTCCAGGGAAGGGGAAACCCTGCCAGCCTATATATTAGCATAGATACCTTTTTTAAGCAAATAAAAATAAGTCTGGAATTCATATTATTACTAAAACAGCTCAGTTCTATTTCCTAACCAGGTTATACATGAAGAAATCAGTTGCTATGTCAACCTTAGCTTATCTACTTAAAAATAAATATGGAAATAGATAATTTGGAATGCCTTATTGAATTTTAAAACATGTAATACTATGAATATTGCATTTCTAATTTTTTGTATTTCAGCTTGGGCTTTAATTGGACTTTTACATGTGCATTATTAGTGGCTCCACCTGCTTACCAATATTAAATCCATGTAGCAAGTTTTTGCACTAGGTATTAGTATATTATATTTGAGAGGAAATTATATTCTTGTTTTGATCATTATTTTATCCACATGTAAGCAAACAAAAGTTGTTTGAAACATCTTTGTGTAAAGGTGACTTGTATGTAGAGTCTCTTATGAGTGTCACTACCCAGGCTGTTTTCAACCTTTATTCAAAGTTTCATCTGAGAGTGCAAAACCTGTGGATATATTTGGAGCTATCTCAGTGGTAGAAGTCATATTTCCTCAAGTAGCTGTTGATATATTATCTTAGTATTGCAAATACCCTGGAATGGATACTTTTAACAAGCTTTTTGGCTAGGCTGGACAATATTATACCACAATATATGGCACTATCTTCCCATGCATTATACACGTCTAAGGAGGGATTGTGCTGTGCAATTCTGTTTTCAGTTAGCTTAGTGATTAAGACATTTTGTGCACAGACTTTTTTTTTAAATACCTGATCCTCAACAAAGATAATGCACATCAATGTTATGTGTGGGTAAGAAGAAGAAAGAAGGAAATTTGTTTACATATATGTATGTATCCAGAAAAGGCAATGTGTTCAATTTTCAATTTCAATGGTTAAATGTATGCATTTATATTTTTGTTCAGGTGGTTAAGGATAGTTTTAAAGTTTAGCAACCATTAGACCAAAAGGCTATCAGCATATCTGAGTCACACTTTAGGTATTAAAGTAGAGGCTACAACATATTGCTCAAAAGTTTCTATATAAATGGCACTAGGCAGGGATAGTGGTGCTTCAATTCTCTGTCTTCTTTTTGTAGTTGAAAATTGTTTGCCACAACAAACAGTGTATGTGGATCCATATGTTTAACACACACAACTTCCATTTCAAACAGGTCATAAATTAAGATTATGGATTCCCCTGAATCTTCTATACCATGATAATTCACTGATAACAACCTCAGCTCTTATTTTTATTGATTAGGCTACTACTAATGCTGCTAGCATTTACCAGTATTTTAAATTAGAAGATAATATGACTGATTACCTATGTCAGTATTCAGGACTCTTGCAGGTGTAGTGTTTTTTGTGCTTTTTTTTTTCTCCCCATCTTGGCATCTTATGAGTCTTTTCAGATCTACAAAACTTAAATGTAGGTTATATATTTTTGTGATTTCTCATCATACATGTATTTGTAGTTGAAAAATAGTTTTCTTGACAACTCCTATTTGGTCTTAAGCTAGCTGGTCTTCTTCAGGTTTCTCTTCCACAGTTTTCTTAGCTTCTTTTCAACTCTTCTTGCATAAATCTTACCTAGAACACTCAGCAGGGATGCACCTCAGTTTTATACTGTTTTAAAAATGGGTACTGATGGCTCTACTCCAATTTGATTTCTGACCAGGTGTTCTAAATTATGTAGCATATCTACTGCAAAACTTCTATACCTCCATCTTTGGACATATCTGGTCAAATCAAATACCATATATAATCCAGTTTCTGATGGCTTTTTCTAACTTATGTATTATATATATACTCCTAATTGCAGAAGATAATGAATCAAATACTGTGGATTTTAAAGTTTAAAAAAGTTAAAAGGAATGAAAAAACTTGCAATATTTACAAAGCTGGCTGCATGATGGTATGCTGGCTAGTTTGGGGAAATCATTATCAGTTTTAAATTGAGAAAAGAGTTTTCCCATGTCTGAAATTGTTAGGCAGCTTTTAGACCGATTAGGTTAGAAACGCTAGCAGCAAACCTTATATACATTCAACTTTCATTATAACACGCATCTGGCCAATCCAAAGTCCCATAGCATCAGTGCTGTTTGTAAAGAATATTCCCTATAGTATATCTTCAACTATAACAAAACTATACTATTCTCTTGACCCTTCCCAAACTGCAAGGAACTTTTATTGCATTTACATATGTTGTCTGATGCAAAGACACATAGGTTAGGTTCAGCTGTCCTCTCTAACTATTATCATTATCAAATCCTTGATACATACTGTCAGTAGATGTGCAGAATAGTATGTTAACACTACATGAAAGGTCTGTCATTACTGACTTACTATTGGCAATTTTCATCCAAATTAATCTTATTTGTCAGATTGTATATTTTGGTCTTTTTTGAGCATTTCTGTGTCAGTCCACCTAGATATGTCTTTTTCTGGGTCTTTTTTCTGCTATCCTAAAAAAAAAAAAAAAAAAACTTTATTATAATTTCAAAATTATAATCTCCTTTTTTCTTGGTAGAATATTCTTTAATACCCCACTCACAAATAAGTTTCATTGTCTGCTTTTTTATTTCTGAACTTTATTGCTTCAGGTTTTTCATGTTAATTTGATTTAATTTGTGAGTGTGGTATTAAAGAATATTCTACCAAGAAAAAAAGGAAAGGATTTTGAGTCAGAAAGAGTTGTTGTGCTATCACTTAAATAGGATGTGCCATTTGTACTGAAAAAATGTAGGTAAAATCAAATTGCTTATAGTGCATTAACCAAAAATATATTGAAGTTTAATAAACATGCTTTAACTTTTGACATTCATGTCAGTTTTTATAAAAGTTCTATCATTGAATAGGTCTCTGTGAATGCTGGAAGTTATAGACATGATAATTTCATGAAGATGATGAAACTGTTGATAAATGAACCTTCAGCTGTGCACACTGCTATACTGTGTTATCACACACACACACACAATATCACAAATGTTAATTATTAATAATTTGTTTACCAGTAATGAAAGTATTTCTATTCACACTTGTTCTTTCCTTTATAATTCCCACACTCACATGGCTTATTAATGATAGTTCACATATTTATGCCTTTTAGTAATTCTAATATGCTAACCAAATATAGCATTCTCCTTATTTACAGTCAAAAAACCCGCCTCAGTATGTGATGTGTCCACTGAAATGCAAGAACGAAATTTCTGCAGGACACAATGTTTACTCTTACCTCTCAAGATAGTCAGGGTTATGGCAAAAGAGTGATGATCACTTCAGGAACATTTTTAATAATAAAAGCAGAAAGAATTGGGACCCCTCCCACATTTTTTTTTTTTTTTTTTTTTTTTTTTTTTTTTTTTTTTTTTTTTTTTTTTAAGCTCTAAAAACATAGCTAAATACTTATGAGATTTTAAAATTCTTTTAGCGCTTAGTATAAGATATAGCATAATATGCATAGCATGCATAATAGACTTGGTGTTAACTAGATTATGTTGCATTTAAGGGGACAAGCATGCAAAAGGAAAATCAATCAGCGAAAATAAAGGAAGTATACTAAATGAACCACCTGCTGTCAGCTGATGAACATTATTTGAAATAATATATTGAACCAATATCGGTAATTTAAAAAATTATGAAACTAACTTGGATAAAATGAGGTCAAGGAATAACAGTGGAGTATATGGCACTTAGTGCGAGAGATTTATGCATATCATAATGTGTATAGCATGCATAATAGACTTGGTGTAACTAGATTATGTTGCATTTAAGGGGACAAGCATGCAAAATAAAAATAAAAAAATGATCAGTAAAATTAAAGGAGGTATAATAATTACCTACCTATTGATCAGCTGATCAACATTATTTGAAATCATATATTGAATGAATATCGGTAATTTTAAGCATTATGAAAAAGTTCCATTTATTCTTTTGAACTTTGATAATACGAAGTGAAGGAATAACAATGGAGTATATGGCACTTAGTATGAGACATTGATGCATAGCATAATGTATATTACTTTGATGGACCTGTGTTTCACTCAGGATTTCTCTATTATCGTTGGAGGTCACAAAGATGCATCCAACAATCTCGATCTTGAGCCTCTATACCCATAGATTTCACAAGTGGATCTTCCCATCTTGTAGGTGGTCTTCCTGATTTTCTCTTTATTCTCAGTTGCCAGTTGAGTATTTATTCTATATGTCCATCTGTTATCCCTGAGTGGCTATGTGACCTGCCCATTTCACCTTGCTTTCATATACTGCAGTTACCACATCTTTTATGCCTGATCTCTCTCTTAGTTCCGTGTTTCTAACATGTTCCATTTTGCTGATGTTACAAATTCTATATTCTATTGCATGCTGAGTTATCCTGAGAGTCTCTTCTTCTTTTCTTGTCATGCTCCATGTTTCTGATCTGTATGTAAGTGATGGAAGAATGTCACTATTAAATACAGGGTGGCCATAAAATAACTTTCCCTCTTTGGAGGCATTTGTAGCTAAAACCAATAAATGTAATGAGACTAAATTTTATATTGAGACTTTTGAAGGCATGGGGAAATGATTTCTGCAAAAAAAAAAAAAAAAAAAAAAGATTTAGTACCAAAAGTCGCCAACAGGGGAAATTTTGGTGCTGGTAGAGTCGAAAAAAGCAGATAATTACATTAAAGGCAGATAAAATGGAATAATAACCTTTCACCGGTGTAAGCGACAGCCGCATCACTCATTCCAGCTGGATATGTGGTGTGTTACAATGATAATAATAATAATAATTAAACTAAAACAACAGCTTGCGAAAGACACAGAAATTAATGTAGTGATTGAACTCACAGGATATAATGTTTTATTCATCAGAATCAGGGTTCAGGGGATCCTGATTCTAATCAATGATAGTTCATATATTTACGCCTTTTAGTAATTTTAATATGCTTACCAAATATAGCATTCTCCTTATTTACAGTCAAAAAAGCCGTCTCAGTATGTGATGTGTCCACCAAAATGCAAGAACGAAATTTCTGCAGGACACAATGTTTGCTCTCGCCCCTGAAGATGGTCAGGGTTACGGCAAGAGAGTGATGATCGTCTCAGGAACATGTTAATAATAAAAGTAGAAAGAATTGGGCCCCTCCCCTCTATTTTTTTTAAAAGCTCAAAAAACATAGCTAAATACTCATCAGATTTTAAAATTCTTTTAGCGCTTAGTATAAGATATAGCATGCATAATAGACTTGGTGTTAACTAGATTATGTTGCATTTAAGGGGACAAGCATGCAAAAGGAAAATCAATTAGCGAAAATAAAGGAGGTATACTAAATGAACCACCTGCTGTCAGCTGATGAACATTATTTGAAATAATATATTGAACCAATATCGGTAATTTAAAAAATTATGAAACTAACTTGGATAAAATGAGGTCAAGGAATAACAGTGGAGTATATGGCACTTAGTGCGAGAGATTTATGCATATCATAATGTGTATAGCATGCATAATAGACTTGGTGTAACTAGATTATGTTGCATTTAAGGGGACAAGCATGCAAAATAAAAATAAAAAAATGATCAGTAAAATTAAAGGAGGTATAATAATTACCTACCTATTGATCAGCTGATCAACATTATTTGAAATCATATATTGAATGAATATCGGTCATTTTAAGCATTATGAAAAAGTTCCATTTAGTCTTTTGAACTTTGATAATAAGAAGTGAAGAAATAACAATGGAGTATATGGCACTTAGTATGAGACATTTATGCATAGCATACTGTATATTACTTTGATGCACCTGTGTTTACTCAGGATTTCTCCGTGATCGTTGGAGGTCACAAAGATGCCTCCAACAATCTCGATCTTGAGCCTCTCTCTTCCTATCTTGTAGGTGGTCTTCCTGATTTTCTCTTTATTCTCAGTTGCCAGTTGAGTATTTATTCATGTCCATCTGTTATCCCTGAGCCTGGCTATGTGACCTGCCCATCTCACCTTTCTTTCATATACTGCAGTTATCACATCTTTTATGCCTGATCTCTCTCTCTCTCTCTCTCTCTCTCTCTCTCTCTTAGTTGCATGTTTCTAACATGTTCCATTTTGCTGATGTTCGAAATCCTATATAGTCATACCCCGACTTACGCGGTTTCTTATATGTGCGTATTCCCGTCCTGCTTCACGACTCACCACTAGTCATGTCTTTCAGGCACCTGTCGCATTCGCCAGTGTTGCACATGCTGTGAACAAGCACTGTTGTGTTTCGTGTGGTCTCCATTCATACACGATTTTTATAGTTTACAAACCTTGTGATTATTTAATGTTATGTTCTTGATAAAAATTTTATCACATAAAAAATAATAATGCCATCCAAAAGAAGCAAGTCCGGTTCTTCTACAGCTAGCAAGAAAAGAAAAACATTGACTTTGGAAACAAAACTCAACATTATTAAGGATTTTGAAAGCGGAATGGAAATTTGTGAGCTAGCAAAGAAGTTCGATCTACAGTAAGAACAATCAAAAGAAAGGTTTTACAGATTTTGGAGGACATAGATTCTAACGAGGAACGAACTGTAGGCAAAAGGCAAGGAATAAAAAAATCATTAGCTTGCTATGAAGAAATTTTGCATGACAAGAAAAAGACATTATGCCGTCAGACGAATCTATTAGATTTTATGAAACTATTGACATCGAAATACCTTTCTTTTTTTTTTTATGTACGAAAAACTACAATTATGATTATATTTCTTAAAAAATATAGGTGTGTTTGTAAACCTTTGGTCCCAATTGTATGTTTGTATATATAAATTACATGCAGAATTAAACCCCGAGTTATGTGAATTCGATTTACGTGCTTTTTGTTGGTCCACCTACCGCGTAACTTTGGGGTTTTACTGTTTTCTATTACATGCTGAGTTATTCTGAGTGGCTCTTCTTCTATTCTTGTCATGTTCCATGTTTCTGATCTGTATGTGAGTGATGGAAGGATGTCACTATTAAATATAGGGTGGCCATAAAATAACTTTCCCCTCTTTGAGGCATTTGCAGCTAAAACCAATAAACGGAATGAGACCAAATTTTATATTGAGACTTTTGAAGCCATGGGGAAATGATTTCCTCAAAAAAAGACTTAGTACTAAAAGTCACCAACATAATTACATTAAAGGCAGATAAAATGGAATAATAACATTTCGACGGTGTAAGCGACAGCCGCGTCACTTATTCCAGCTGGATATGTGGCATGTTACAATGATAATAATAATTAAACTAAAACAACTTGCGAAAGACATAGAAATTAATGTAGTGATTGAACTCACAGGAAATAATGTTTTATTCATCAGAATCAGGGTCCCCTGGACCACATACACGATTTTCAATGTGCTGACCTTTCTTGTATACAACAAATTACATCAGGTGTGCTACATGTAGTAGCAATGTCTGTTACTGCTTTCTGTCCTCTACCAGGTTTAACTCCTAGTGATCCAGTTTCTTCAAACTTCTTAATCATAGCTCTCAGTGCTGCAGCTAACAAGTAAAGCATGCTGAGGCAAAGTAGGATGCATATTGAGCACAATTCGTCAGTCATTCAAATAACTGTTTGAACGTTCCCAATCCCTTTTAAAGTGGAATTGGTGGCGCTGCTGTCATGTACGCTCAGTAAAATTTGCATAATCCTTTTTACCCGCATTTACTGCAAATATTTGAAAGTTTTCAGCTCTGCCAGCGCCAAAATTCCCCCTGTTGGCGACTTTTGGTACTAAATCTTTTTTTCACGGAAATCATCTCCCCATGCCATCAAAAGTCTCGATATAAAATTTGGTCTCATTCCGTTTATTGGTTTTAGCTATAGATGCCTCCAAAGAGGAAAAGTTATTTTATGGCCACCATGTAGTTTTGCCTTTGTAGAGATGTCAAGATTTGGATCAGTAAGTGTTTCTTTTAGTGTGTTGAATGATAGCCATGCAACTTTCTTTCTTTTTGCTAGTTCTTCAGATAAATCGTTATTGATTTTTATTGTTTGTCCTAAGTAGGAGTCAACTTGTTCTATAGGGATGTTATTAATACATAGGTGACTGTCACTTGTGTAGATGTTTTTGATCTATTTTGTTTTTTCTAGATTCATTTCTAAGCTTATCTTACTGTTTATTTTTTCGCCCATTTCTTCTAGGTCTTTTGGATTGTGGGATATCAGTACTAGATCATCGGCAAACATAAGGATTTGTAGTTTTTTACCATCTATGCTTATTAATCCATTTAGGTCTTATTTTTTTTTCAGAATATATTCTATAGATTCTGAAAAAACACAAGGTTTGATTGAAAAGGTTCCAAGTTGTTTTTCCAGGTTAACCTTTGGTATGCAGATTTGTGTTTGTGCTCTGGAATATGTGCATGAACACACTGAAAGGTATAGATTTATGTTCAAAGGGAAAAGAGTTAAAAAAAAATACTTTATATTTACTTTATACTGAATACGTTCTGATTAAACCCAATAATTAACCAGAAATACTATACTTTCGTATTCATGATTACTTCTGGTACAATATAGTATGTTGCACACAAGTGGGAAACTTCATAATTGCTTCTGTATACCAACCTCAGCTTAAGCTGTCTACAAAAGAGTAAGAAAACAATCAGTTTTGAAGGAGTTGTGATATAAAAGAAGTTTTAAACAGTAACATAAATTAACTGTAATTCTGTAATTCTACTTAAGTTAGTACTCTTGATCAGTGGTGTATATATATAAATATATGTGTGTGTGAGAGAGAACTATACATTTTTTCTTTTTTCTTCTAGGGTGTATGGTCTACCCTTCCTCAGAATGAAAGTAAACTCAATCAAGCATATAGGGTGAGTTAGTGTTTTAACTTGTTAAACTTTAATTTTATTACTCTTTAGGATATATGACTTAATATATCTGATAAAACAAGTGAGACCAAAAGGTCTCACTTGTTTTTTCAGATATATCACTTGTTTTGTTTTAGAAAAGTCCCTTTTCTTCAAACTTCTATTCTAAGGAACTAGAATAAAGCTAAGGAACTATTCTAAAAATTCACTATAGCAAACATATTCCTGTGCATTTGTTCTAGTCGAAGCCTACTGTATATCAGGGGCGAATATTCCTGGTGTGCAGTGCTCATCCACAAACGAAATATCAGTATCACCGATATTATATTTTTCATTTATTCCTGGTATTCCAAGGGCCACATTAAAAAAATTTATCCGAGGGCTGCATCACATGCATATCTAGTAATTTGGTGAGCAGCAGCACAACCTCAATAGCTGAACAAATGAACATCACTAATCGCGTGCTCGCATTTCCTGTGAGCGCCAAGAGCATGCACATTGGAACAAAACAGTAAGAACACTTCTTTGACACATCTAATATTTGAAAAACACGTGGGTATATAGTGATGTAAAAACACCAAATAAAATTACCAACATCAAGATTATCAATTAGTGATAGAATTAAAATATGTAATACGCATTCGATTCAAATTGTTATTTTATTTTTTTGCTTGTGAAAATCAAAATGCATAGCGGGCCACATGTGGTCCATGGGCAGTGCTTTGGACAGCCCTGTATTAGGTTACAAAATTAAATTGGGCTGGAGAGCATGTTTTTATATATATATATATATATATATATTTTTTTTTTTTTTTTTTTTTTTTTTTTTAAATCGAATAACTAGAAACCTAGAAAAATGAAAACAAAGTTTATTAGCACAACTAGTTTCAGCTTGTATCAGCCTTCTTTGGGTGCACATTAAAAAAGAAATAACCATTAAAACATACATGAAATAACTGTAAACATCACAGAAAGTTAGTGTATATATTTCAACGTTGAAGTCTGTGCATTCAAAACTATTCTTTCATTGGCTTCATTGTTGGGCGTATAGCATCTTTCGAATGCCAGTATTTGATCGTAGTACAATGACAGTCTGAAAGGTTGTAACTCGGGTTGTTGTTGAGATGTAGGGGGTTGAGAATGATTTCTTTTGATTCTATTATCTTCCTTTCTAATTCATCGTGGCAACAGAAAATGTTATTAGACTTGTCCCACAGGACTGTATGGCTAAGGTTTTCTTCTTTAGAATTGGCCGAGAACAGAATGTGACTAGATAAAGCACTGGCTTGCGTCCTCCTGTAACTGACGTCTCTTTTATGTTCTTCAATGTGTAACTCGAATCATTTCTCTATTTGGCCAAAGTAAGGTATATCACAGTTGCACCAAATCTGGTAAATACCTGGATGTTTAAGGTTGTGATGTCTAGGTTTCAGACGGCTCACTAAGGAGCGGATTTTTGGAAGAGGAGCAAATAGAGTTGTATTTCCTAAGAACCTTGGCCAATTTGGGTGAGACAGAGCTTATGTATGGTATAGAAATATTACCTTTCACATGATTGGTCTCTTCATTATGGCGAGTGGATGGATTTAATAGGAATTTGTCAATTGTTTTTTGAGAATAACCATTTTGTCGAAAAGTAGACCTGAGAAAATTGAGTTCTTTATTAAGTTCTTTCATCATCAAGAAGAGAGCAAACACGATGTCCTAGTTAAGAAATGAATCCAAACTTTTGAGGAGGATAATGATGGGATTGACCGTGGAGATATCTGCTGGTGTGGGTAGCTTTTCTGTAAATCGAGATTTTTAATTTCTCAGAGGAATGGGTCAGTTTGATGTCCAAAAAGAAAGAGAACCATTAGCTTCAAACTCAGCCATAAATTTTATGTCGCCTTTCTAGGAAGTTCAGGAGAGATTCACGGCCATGGCTCCAAATCAAGAAAATGTCATCAATATATCTTTTCCAAATTCTTGGTTTTAAAGGATACGAAAAGATGATTTTAACTTCCAGATCTTCTAAATAGACGTTCGCAAGTACAGGTGACAACGGATTACCCATTGCAAGACCATAATTTTGTTTATAGATGGTATCCTGAAACTTGAAGTATCCTGAGTGGATGCAATTAGTAAGTAAGGCCATGATCTTTTAGATAATTTATCTTTGAGCAGTACAAGAACTTCGTCTGTAGGAACATTGGTAAATAAGGAGACGATGTCAAAACTAGCCATGATTTCATCTTCCTTAATAATAATATATTTTAAACATGATACAAAATCTGCAGAGTTTTTAATAAAAGACGATGACTTACCTGAAAAATACTTGAGAGATTTAGCCAGATATTTTGAAAGGTTATATGTTGGAGAGTCAATTCCTTCTATGATAGGTCGAAGTGGGATATTTTCCTTATGAATTTTAGGTAGTCCATATAATCGTGGAATAAGCGGATGGAGAGAACGAAGAGAAAGGCGTATGTTACCAAGTAGTTCAGAGGTAGTTCCCAGTAGATTGTTGGTCCGGTTGTGGAGTTCACGGGTGGGATCTCTCTCTCTCTTGAGGATCGAGTAAGTTTCATTCTGTAACAATTCCATCACCTTGTTATGATATTCATCAATGTTAAGAACAACTCTGACGTTGCCTTTATCTGTGGGAAGAATAATTATATTTAAAAAAATATAATAATCAAAAAGAATCAAAATACAACTGAATATATCAATCTTCCTACATTTTATATATATATATATATATAATATATACAGGGATTCTCGAGTTGCGTCAGAGATCCGTTCCTACAGACCGACGTAAGTCGATTTTCGATGCAAGTCGGAATTACCATAGCCTAAGTTACTTACCTAACCTAAAACACCCTAAAGTCATACGTATATATCAAGAAACAGAACTAAGCCATAGGAAAATGAAAGGGAGAACATATATACACAATCCCCAAAATGACAAATGAAACTGTACATTCTGTACAGATGATTAAAAAAAAAAATTGAAAACAATTCTTTACCTTTTATGCTGTGGTTGAAAAGACAGTTGAGGTACCAGTACCTGTTGCAGGCCTCTTCATCTTCGTGAAAAAAACATTCCAAGCTAGTCTGGAATGATGCCATCCTCTTCTCCTCGTATATCTCCATATAACACTGCAGGCAATCCATAACGCCTCGGAAGACCTTTCTGTACCTAGCAGTGTTGGGATCCTCAGTCTCAAACTTGGCCAGCCCATCCTCAATGAGGGCAAAACCTTCTGCGAAGCCCTTGGTGGTGAATCTCCTGGGTTCAGGGGTTGGAACCATTTCCTCCTCCTCAATCAGCTGCTTTAATGAGGTCTTCTGCTGACAACTCCTCCCCACGAGATACCAGAAGCTCTGTGACATCTTCGGCCTCCACTTCCAAATTCATCTGCTTCCCCAGGGCAACAATCTTCTCTGTGACAGCCTCAACTGTCTCCTCATAGCCATGGAAATCATTCGCAAACTGGGGGGACAGTTTTTTCCACACACCATTCAAATTTGTCTGCTTCATTTCATCCCAAGCATGCTCAATGTTTTGTATGGCATTATAAATGCTATACAATTTCCAGAAGTCTTTTAAGTTCTTGTCTTTTTCAGTTGCCCTGAAAGCCATAGCAAATGTCCTGCAGACGTAGTAGGCCTTAAAGGAAGCAATAACACCCTGGTCCATAGGCTGCAAAAGGGCTGTGGTGTTTGGTGGAAGGTAAACCACCTTAACATTAAGGTGAAAGTCATCCAAGTGGGCAGGGTGACTAGGGGCATTGTCTAGCACTAACAATGCCTTAAAGGGCAGACCCTTGGCTGTACAGTACCTCTGAACTTCTGGCACAAAATGGTTGGTATACCAGTCCTCGAAGATTTGAAGTGTCGCCCATGCCTTCTTATTGGACCTCCAGATGACAGGCAGTTTACCCTTTAGTGCCCTTGGATTTTCAGCTTAATAGACCAACAAGGGCTTCAGTTTTAAGTCACCAATAGCATTAGCCCCAAGAAGCAAAGTCAGTCTCAACTTATCAGCTTTATGGCCTGGTGCTGCCTTCTCCTCGTTGGCAATATAGGTATGATTAGGCACACGTTTCCAAAATAGGCCTGTCTCATCCACATTAAACACTTGTTGAGCACTGTAGCCCCCTCCCCCCCATTATCTCAGCCAACCCCACAAGAAACTCACCAGCTGCTTTATCATCACCACTAGCAGCTTCACTTTGCACCTTAAGGTTATATAAATTGCCCCGAGCCTTAAACCGCATAAATCAACCTTTACTAGTATTAAACTCTTCACCTGCACTCATTTCTCCCCTTTCACTTTTCAATACCTCAAACAATCTTTTCGCCTTTTCTCGAATTAACATGAGGATATGGCATTGACGTTGGTGTTATGTCGTATATATTTGCTATTATTATATCGATGCTCTATATTTAATTATATCCTTTCTTACTTCATCCTCTTCTATCAAAATCCTACCGCTTGCGCCTTTTGTTATGTCGGCTGTGACATTGTTATGTGGCCTCTTTGTTTTATTTTTATCATTATGTTTCCTTTTTATTCTTTTATTTTCTTATTCTTATCATCATCATCATCATCAAATTCCTGCCATTTACCCTCAAGGGGTGTACAGGATATGACAGTACTACATGAAAAAATTACATCATTACTAACTTCCTATCTACAATTTTCCTCCAAATCAGTCTGTTACTTGTCAAGACTCCAACATTATCAGATCTTATATTTCTATCGTCTAAGGCACTTTGTACCGTATCAATCCACCTATATCTTGGTCTTCCTCTGGGTCGTTTTCCTGCCAACCTGGCAGAGAACGCTTGTTTTGCTAATCTTTCCTCTCCCATTCTATTTAAGTGACCATACCATCTGAGATTAGCTCTGCTAACGCATTCCTGGATGCTGACAATGTCAAGTTCTTTCCTAATATCCTCATTTTTAATATGATATTGCCATTGATGCCATCTGTTCACGCCTCTAATCTTTCTCAGGACTCTCATATCTGCGGTCTCTAGTCTTTGGTCAAGTGTTTTACTTCTGACCCAGCTCTCAGATCCATAAGTTAAAATTGGTTTGAACACAGTCTTGTATACAGCTAATTTAGTGTTCCGACTAATTTCTTTCTTATTCCATATGAATTTATTCAATTGACTTCCCACGATACCAGCTTTGCTGATTCTGTTGTCTATTTCTATATTTAGTTTACCATCTTCAGTAAAAATTGCACCTAAATAGCTGAAATGTTTTACTTGTTCCACAGGTTCTCCATTCACAACACAGTTGACATTTTCAATGATTCTGCCTATTTTCATTGTCTTTGTCTTTTTATTGCTGACCTTCATACCATATCTATTACAACAGCTGTTCAATTTAGTAAGAGAATCTTACAGACTTGTAGCGGATTTATTTAGAAGTATAACATCATCCGCATAAAGCAAAGAGCTGACATTAACATCTCCAATTTTGATATCAGGTTTAATACCACATTCCTTCATAATGTGATCCATATAGATAATGAATAACAGAGGGGATAATGTACATCCTTATCTCACACCAGATTTAACATTAAACCATCTTCATGTACTTCCTTCAATTCTAACTGCTGACTCACAACTCAAATAAAGACTAAGTATTGCTTGATATAATGCCCCATTGACACCATATAACTGTAGCGTATTGAATAGCTTCTCTCTTGGCACCTTGTCATATGCCTTTTCCAAATCGACAAAACTTAAATACAGATCTTTGTTATATTCCCATGCTTTCTCGACTATTTGTCGTAAAGTGAAGATCTGATTCTGACAGCCTCTATTTGGCCTGAATCCAGCTTGTTCTTCACCAAGCTTTTCTTCCACAATTCTTCTCAACCGTTTCTCAAGTATACTTGCATAGATCTTGCCAGGAACACTCAGTAGGGAAATACCTCTGTAATTCTCACATTCAGTTTTATTTCCCTTTTTATATATGGGTACTATGAGAGCTCTACTCCAATCATCGGGAATTCGTCCCTCTGTCCAGGCTTTCTGAACTATGCAGTGCAGCCACTGTAAGACTCTTATACCACCATACTTCAGCATTTCTGGTCGAATATCATCTACTCCTGCTGCCTTTCCACATTTCAAGCCTTTGATGGCTTTTTCTACTTGAAGTATGGATATGTATTCCTGACTGCATGCCTGGTCAGTGTTTTTTATCACTGTGCTGTCATCACTGCTTGTTTCATTTAGCAGTTTTTCAAAGTAATTACTCCATACTTCAAGGATATCTTTTTCTCCTGTTTTCATTTCACCTTTATCATCTCTAATTCCTTTTACAGCACTCTTTCCTCCATTCCTAAGTTTCTTCAACAACCTCCAGAATATTTTGCCACTTTCTTGATATTTATTTTCTATATTCTTGCCAAAGTCCTCCCATGACTTTTGTTTAGCTAGTTTTACACACTGTTTAGCTTTCTTACATTTGTCTCTGTATTCTGTAAGAGTAAAAGCTGACTTATTTGCCAGGAACTTTTGATATGCTTTCTTCTTTTCCTTCACTGCCTCTTTAACTTCCTGTGTCCACCAGGGAGTTCTGATTTTTTTATCTTTGCACACAACCTCACCACATGCCTCTCTGGCAGAATCAATCAATGTTTCCTTCAGAGTTTGCCACTGAATCTCCAAGTTTTGATTCCTCTTCTCAAACTCTTTCATTTTCTTTTCAATAATATTTCTGTATTTTAGTCTACAGTTTACATCTGAGAGCTGCTCAACTTTTATTCGCTTTAAAACTTTCTTACATGTTATTCTTTTCAATATGAAATTCAATTTTATCCTGCTCAAGACTAAATAGTGATCACTTCCAATTTCAAATCCTCTGTACACTCTGGTGTCCTGCACCAGGGAGAAAACATCACTATCAACAATAACATAGTCAATGAGACTTTTCTTATTCCTAGCCTCTTCTCTCCATGTGAATTTGTGCACATTTTTATGTTGGAACATGGTGTTAGTAATAACCAGTCCATGTCCTGAGCAGAAATCCAACAGATATTTGCCATTATTATTAGCTTTGCTCTTTTCTCCAAATTTTCCCAAAATATTTTTGTATGTCTCACAATCATTTCCTACTCTACTATTTAGATCCCCAACAAGGACCAACTTTTCCTTTCTCATTGTGTCAGTTGCTTTTTCTAAAGCCTCAAAAAATTCCTCCACTTCTACCTTAGTAGAACCTTCTGTGGGACCATAGGCACAAATAAGTCTCATTGTCCAGTTTCCCATTCTCATATTTGCCCACATTACTCTACTTGAGACTGACTGCCATTCAAGAAGATTAGCCTCGTATTTTGTGTTGAATACTATGGCTACTCCTTCTTTTCCTTGATTGTTATTGCCTGAATATAACATTTTGTATTTATTGCTCAGAAAGATCTCACCAGTTTTGGTCTTTTTTGTTTCAGTCACCCCTATTATGTCGATCTGGTACTTATCTAATTCCTCAGCTAGCTCCATTTCTTTGCCATTCAGGCTTCTTATGTTGATAGTACCGATCTTTAACTCTGGTGATGTTGAGTTGGGGTTTGTTTTCAGATTTGTTCCAGTAGCTGACTTTTCGCTGTTCGCCCTGGTTCCCTGGCGAAAACAACAGGGGCCTTGTTTAACCGGGCGATGCCCCAGCCGGCATGAAAATTTGTCATGTTGTACCATCATTTTTTATTTTGGTTTAACCAATAAGAATACAATTTGGTCGGCTAAATCCCAAATTGCCAGCCCATCCTCGTTCGTTCAGTATCAAAGTAAATACCCGACAGGGTGCACCACGAGAAGGTGAGGATTGGACATTAGGTCAGAAGCCCTGGTCGGTTCTCCGCATTCCTTTAAAGGCTATGTGGAGGTCTCCTCTCAGTTATACAGCTTTGACCCTTAAGCACCCCTATTCTTATTCTTATTTTAATTTTTTCTTTTGTCACGTCTTAGTGTTAATGTTATCAAATCTTTAAAATCCTTCTCTTATTCTATACTTATCGTCAGGTCTGAGTCTTTGTTCTATCATCTTATTCTTTATTCATTTTATTTTATTCCTTACGTAATTTAACTTTCTAAGGGCCACTAGAAATACCTGTTCCCTGAATACTATGAGCTATCCTATTCACTCAGGCAAATTTATTTTAGTGGGCCAGCCTTGGTCTTAGGGGTCAGCCTAAGAATAGTCATAGGATATCAGGTGCTACTAATAATCTTAGCTAAAATTCAGAAGCCTTAGGTTTTCTAGTTTATTGCAGTCATGCCCTACTACTCTTAATTGGGATATCCCCGCACACACACACAATCACAGGTTCATATTTTATGAAGGGTCAGTCAGCATGATCAGAAATACAGACATGTAAAGTATCAAATAAATTTAATGAGCTCATTATGCTATGCAATACAAAATAAAACAATTATTAATTCTAATTTAAACTTCTACTTTTCTCTCACTCTCTCATTCTTAAAATAATTTAGCATTGATTTCTAAATGTTAGCAAATTAAATATTTCAACATATTTTACATTCTTAACTACAACTCATTTGGCCATTTAGGCATTTAGCACATTGATAATCTCTCTCGAATGAATCACGACAAAATCTCTATCTACCTGAAAGTTCTTAATTCATTTCAAAAGGCATAGAGTCATTTAATTAAATCTCAGTTCTTCACACTTCCTTCTATTACAAGTTTAAGATACTCTTTTCACACTGTTAGTCAATTCTCAAAAGGGGCTAGAACATGTGAAAGTACTTATCTACTCTTTATCTGTTTCTCTCCGTCCTTCCTTCTTTGTTACGATTCTGACTATCTCAATTTTTTCACCACGTGGGATACACGTGCTCTCCTGAGCCGAGCACTATCTCTCTGCTAAGGGCTTGCGTCGACGATCTTTCTCATTGAATGCGTACATTCGATCTTGCTGAACTCTGCTGCGGTGCCATTCCGGAACTTCTCGAAAGTCAGCTCTTAAATATAAGAGCTTAACTGCAATGCACACTTGTAGCACACGGAGAGAATGCAGGAACAAACAAACGGGGGGAGATTCAAATCCGTGTCACAGGTTTTATATGCTCCCCAAGAGCGCCACCTTTCCGAGTTTGAATTTCTCTTATCGTCCCCCTATTGGTCTCTGACTGGGTGACTTCTCCGATCAACATACGGGACTTTCTATTTCCGAGAATGTATGCATCACGATATCTTCTCAGATGCGATGCCTGCAGGTGCTTACGCTGCTCTTGTAGCGTTAGAGCGATCTTTGCCCTATGTTGCTGAATAACTTGCATTCTTTCAGTTGTAGAAAATCACTAATAATTTCTCTTATAACTGCCCCTTTTTGCTGACTTACATTTATACTTGACACACAGATTCATTAATTTTAATTCACATAATTCAAAGTTTAATATACAAGATGTTGTTTACAAAAAAAAAAAAACAGTTATACTGTGCTAAAAGATAAGTATGCATACTTATTTTATGTTTACTGATAGATTCTGGAATGGTGACGTCATGTAAAAATGAGGTCTCCTATTTTAGATCTAACACTGGTCTTCCAGCCAGAGAACAAAAAGCCTTTCCATCTCAATCTTGAGCCTACAACGTTTTTTCGTAAGCACAGTCCATTTCATGGGCTATAATCCTTTTGCGTGTTCAAGGATTCGAACTTTATCCTTGATAATAGTCCCGACTCTGGTACGACATAAGTTCATCACGCGGCCAATGTTTATTGGCGTTTCTCCCTTTTTTGCCCTTTTAATAATGTCTAATTTCACTTCTAATGTAATGGCTTTCCTTTTCTTCGACACGCTGCCATCGGAAGAGTCTTCCTTACGTTTAGGAGCTATATTGAAGGGTAAAAAGTCACAAAAAAAAAAAAAACACAAATACAAAAGTGAGAGAGCAGATGTAAACAAAGCATGCGATACCCAAAGAGTGTATGCTGGGACCCAAGCGACACCATCTCTCCCAAACAAATGCTGTATAATGGCTTATTATTCCGCCGTGCTCACAAACAAGTTCGCTCGCGACGTTTGAATTTTACGTCGCGCTGCTTCAAGTTGAAATTATTTTTTTTAAAGTTCTCAGCAAAGAAGTTTTATTTTGATTGTTATCTGGCTCTGAAATCACTTATGAAAGAACAATATTTAAACTGAAGTTGTGAATTTTATATGCGCAAAGTTACACAAGCATGCCACCAGGAAGAATTGGGGGCATGCAACTATAGACACAGGAGGTAAGTTTATTCAATTCTGATTTTTAAGATTGTTTAATCTCCTTGAAGTTTTATATTTCTGATACAATTGCATTACTTCATTATCTTGTGAAATGTACTTGATACAAATTATGTTATAAGAAAATTTCAGCGAGACCTGCACATAGCCTTTAAAGGAATGCAGAGAACTGACCTGGGCTTATGACCTAATGTCCAATCCTCACCTTCTCTTGGTGCACCCTGTTGGGTATCTACCTGGATACTGAATGAACAAGACTGGGCTGGCAATTTGGGATTTAGCTGACCAAATTGTATTCTTATGGTTAAACCAAAATAAAAAATGATGGTACAACATGACAAAATTTCATGCCGGCTGGGGCGTCGCTCGGTTAAACAAGGCCCCCGTTGTTTTCGCCAGGGAACCAGGGCGAACAGCAAAAAGTCAGTTACTGGAACAAATCTGAAAACATCCCCTAACTCAACATCACTAGAGTTAAAGATCGGTACTATCAACATAAGAAGCCTGAATGGCAAAGAAATGGAGCTAGCTGAGGAATGAGATAAGTACCAGATCGACATAATAGGGGTGATTGAAACAAAAAAGACAAAAACTGGTGAGATCTTTCTGAGCAATAAATACAAAATGTTATATTCAGGCAATAACAATCGAGGAAAAGGAGGAGTAGCCATAGTATTCAACACAAAATACGAGGCTAATCTTCTTGAATGGCAGTCAGTTTCAAGTAGAGTAATGTGGGCAAATATGAGAATGGGGAACTGGACAATGAGATTTATTTGTGCCTATGGTCCAACAGAAGGTTCTACTAAGGTAGAAGTGGAGGAATTTTTTGAGGCTTTAGAAAAAGCAACTGACACAATGAAAAAGAAAAAGTTGGTCCTTGATGGGGATCTAAATAGCAGAGTAGGAAATGATTCTGAGACATACAAAAATATTTTGGGAAAATTTGGAGAAAAGAGCAAAGCTAATAATAATGGCAAACACCTGTTGGATTTCTGCTCAGACCATGGACTACTTATTACTAACACCATGTTCCAACAGAAAAATGTGCATAAATTCACATGGAGAGAAGAGGCAGGGAATAAGAAAAATCTCGTTGACTATGTTATTGTTGATAGTGATGTTTTCTCACTGGTACAGGACACCAGAGTGTACAGAGGATTTGAAATTGGAAATTATCACTATTTAGTCTTGAGCAGGATAAAATTGAATTTCATATTGAAAAGAATAACATGTAAGAAAGTTTTAAAGCGAATAAAAGTTGAGCAGCTCTCAGATGTGAACTGTAGACTAACACACACAAAGATTATTGAAAAAAAAATGAAAGAGTTTGAGAACAGGAACCAAACCTTGGAGATTCAGTGGCAAGCCTTGAAGAAAACCCTGATTGATTCAGCCAGAGAGGCATGTGGTGAGGTTGTCTGCAAGGATAGAAAAATCAGAACTCCATGGTGGAAACAGGAAGTTAAAGAGGCAGTGAAGGAAAAGAAGAAATCATATCAAAAGTTCCTGGCAAATAAGTCAGCTTGTGCTCATAGAGAATACTGAGACAAATGTAAGAAAGCGAAACATTGTGTAAAACTAGCTAAACAAAAGTCATGGGAGGACTTTGGCAAGAACATAGAAAATAAATATCAAGAAGGTGGTAAGATATTCTGGAGGTTGTTGAAGAAACTTAGAAATGGAGGAAAAGAGTGCTGTAAAAGGAGTTAAAGATGATATAAAGGTGACATGAAAACAGGAGAAAAAGATATCCTTGAAGTATGGAGTAATTACTTTGAAAAATTGCTAAATGAAACAAGCAGTGATAGCACAGTGGTAAAAAAACACTCAACAGGCATACAGTCAGGAATACATATCCATACTTGAAGTAGAAAAAGCCATCAAAGGCTTGAAATGTTGAAAGGCAGCAGGTAGATGATATTTGACCAGAAATGCTTAAGTATGGTGGTATAAAAGTCTTTTAGTGGCTGCACTGCATAGTTCAGAAAGCCTGGACACAGGGACAAATTCCCGATGATTGGAGTAGAGCTCTAATAGTGCCCATATATAAAAAGGGAAATAAAACTGACTGTGAGAATTAGAGGTATTTACCTACTGAGTGTTTCTGGCAAGATCTATGCAAGTATGCTTTAGAAACGGTTGAGAAGAATTGTGGAAGAAAAGCTTGGTGAAGAACAAGCTAGATTCAGGCCAAATAGAGGCTGTCAGGATCAGATCTTCACTTTACGACAAATAGTCGAGAAAGCATCGGAATATTGTGGGAATAATTAAGGTGTGGCTTGATAAGTTGATCACATGACTATTGCTTGCAGGTGGTTGGTCACTCCTTGTCTCACTTGTTTGTTGTTCACTGTTGGAGTTGAACTGAGAAGAGATATCCTGATCGGTTGGATTCATATTGGAAAAGTACCCGCTCTTTACATCATACAAAAACCTGGTATGAAAGAAAATTTAAAGAAGCCTTTGAAATTCTAATTAACCACCCTAATCTCAACAATAATGGTGGCGTAAAAATTCCAAGAATTTGGATGCCACATATTCAGCCTATTTAGTTTCCAGTATACTTTATGACTTAAAGCAATTTTCAGTTTGTATAGGTCAGGCCAATAATTGTTGTAACGGTTGGTCAGTAACTTTAGCAAACCATGTAGATTGTAGTGCAGCTTGTTTCTTTGTTATATGTGTATGCTCTAGATGATGACCTTGATATGAAGGTCGAAATGTCGAGTGTTCATTTTGGTTTATATTAAACTAAAGTTTTTCTCTAACACAGTAGTTGTCTCCATAATTTTTTCATGATGTATTCTGATCACCATGTAAGCATGAAAGAAAGGATATTGACCTATTCAGATTAGGCATTCTCTGCTGTACAGGACCATTGGGTATAGTTTTCAGGCTCATTAGAACATGCAAACCATCTCTACCATCTATCACAGTATAGTAGATACTTCCTGAGGTAAGATGGGGTTATTTTCTAATCTTGAATAGTCATATATAAATGTTATATACAGGGTGTTCGGGATAAATTTGACAGTTTCGTAAGGAAAAAGAAAATCTTCTTTGTATCTATTAAATTTAATGAATTGACAAAAAAACATTACAGGCAGAGTTAATTACAATACTATCAACAAGATTTACTCAAAATAACCACCATTAGCATCGATCACAGCTTCAATTCTGCTTCGGAACCTCGAACAAGCTGATGCTACAGTCTCCCTGGGAAGGGCCGCAAAAACTGTTTTAATTTTATCCATTAACTGGGCTTTTGTATTACTGGAAGTGCGATTGGTGTCTTTTTCAACTGCGCCCCATACAAAATAATCCATGGGGTTAAGGTCTGGGGAGTTTGGAGGCCAAACATTTGGACTGGTGAAGTCGTAGAAATTTTCAGACAACCATTTTTGACTTTTCCCAGAGGTGTGGCAAGGGGCTGAATCCTGCTGCCATACATACGGCCTACCATTGGCTACCCTTGTTATCCAGGGCTTGACTACAGTTAGCAACTCCACGAACAAAGCCCGAATTCCAATGCCAGGGTTCTTCAACACCTGTTCCTGCAGATTTGCGAGGAATTCTGCTGTACGAACGCAATCAGATCGTCTGCTAGGGATCTTTCTTCTTGCTACATCCTCGTAGTCACCATTGCAAGTCTCTAGTTCATGCCTGATTGTTTTTACTGTATTCAGGGAGCATTGGGCAGCAGTCGTAATATCCTTATTTTGATGGCGGGCAACAATCATCATGATACAAGTTATTCTCTTCCATGATTCAGGTGGGTTCCAGCTATCCATCCTTTCTGACATCTTGTATATGAATGAAGAAGGGTCCAAACTTTTAAATGAAGAGAAGTGTGTGTTAATACATGTAACTTACGGAAAAATATAATTAATTACAAATATGTCAAATTTATCCCGAACACCCTGTATATCTTAATCATATCATTTTTCATGTCACTTAATCATGCTTGGTATTCATTATTCAATTTAAATTCAGATTATTGCATCTATATTGAGGTTCAATATTTTAATCAGCTCATTTGGAATTTTACCTTTCAGGAATGCAAAAACGTAATACTCATATTTTCTGTTAAAGAAAGTGGAAAATTTCAAGGTATGCAATGAAATATGTTAAAGCTAATATTTTTATTTTAAATGAGAAAATAATTTATTACCCTATGAATTGAATAATTTTTCAACCATATTAATAAGCTATTGTTACTTATTTTTTTCATTGGTTTCTGATTGGGTGTGCTAAAATTATTTGTATAAACCAGATTTGTGTGTTAGTTGAGTAAGTATTCTTTCATAAATTAAGATTACCACAGAGAGGACTGTTTTAAGGAGAGAGAGAGAGAGAGAGAGAGAGAACAAGTATTTTATTATATATATATATATATGTGTGTGTATATTCACATTGTAGCTGTTTGATGAGAAAGTACAACAGAAAGATAAATTCATTTGAGAGAAGCCTTGTTGGAAAGAAGTTGATAGTTCTGTTTACAGTAGTTTTTATGTAATTTTTATAATACCATTTGGGATGTGAGGGAGTTTATCAGTGTATCTATTCATGTAGGTAAACTGTAAACTGAGATAGAAAGTCTGTTGTTTGGAATACATTTGATTAGTATCTAGAAAAGGCAGAGGCTAGTTTTTTTTTTTTTAATAGTGAAATGGATTCGGGGGTTCTGGTTGTTGACGTCGAGGAGGAATTGGTTTTAATGTATTATCTAAACCATGTTGTCAAATGGTGAACACACAGCCATTGTATCTTAGCCAAATAGATGGTTTGAGAATGACGGTATTGAGCACATTTTTTTTTAAATAGTCCATATAAATATTGGCTGGAGGAGGTGGCATTAGTCCATTATTCACACTTAGTACTTTATTTCAAATTCTTTAATGCAAATTCAGTTTTAAGTGGTACTGATAGCATGGTTAGTTTTGATATTTCTTTCTTCAATAAAAATCCCCTTTTCTGACATTTTAGCTATGTTTAATGCGCCCCCCCCCCCCCTCTGACGCTAGTGATCTCTGTTTTGCTATTTTCAGCAGTTATTTCACTTAGAAGGCATTATATACTCCAACAGAGGGTATAGCAATGAGCTCAGGATTCCTTGCCGTACTTTGTCTTCATTTGCAGTCCTTACTGTTCTTCTAATTCAGTTGACTATGCTGACTTCTTTGATGATTTATTTCTGGAAGTTGATTTCATGCTGTAATTACCCAGTGCAGTTGTCTTTTTTTGAAACTAATTTTCATAGTTCAACCTGGCCTACAGAAGACAGTGTTCAAACCAGTTTTAACTTATGGATCTGAGAGCTGGGTAAGAAGTAAAACACTTAACCAAAGACTAGACACTGCAGATATGAGAGTCCTGAGAAAGATTATAGGTGTGAACAGATGGCATCAATGGCAATATCTTATTAAAAATGAGGATATTAGGAAAGAACATGACATTGTCAGCATCCAGGAATGCGTTAGCAGAGCTAATCTCAGGTGGTATGGTCACTTAAACAGAATGGGCGAGGAAAGATTAGCAAAACAAGTGTTCTCTGCTAGGTTGGCAGGAAAACGACCCAGAGGAAGACCAAGATGTAGGTGGTTTGATAGGGTACAAAGTGCCTTAGATGACAGAAATATAAGATCTGATAATATTGGAGTCTTGACAAGTAACAGACTGATCTGGAGGAAAATTGTAGATAGGAAGTTAGTAATGATGTAAATTTTTCATGTAGTACTATCATATCCTGTACACCCCCCCTTGAGGGTACATGGCAGGAATTTGATGATGATGAACCTGGCTCCATAGCTTTAATTTTAGTTTCCTTTCCTGATCAAACTAGAAGGAAAACCACTATTTACTATCAGTAATGATCTTGCACACTGTTCACTTCTCTACTAGAATAACCGATAATCACCAATATTCTTGTAACATCCTAGACCTTTTCTCAATGATTTTTCTCCATGTGCACTATAGTTTGTTCTCCACTTGCAGTTACCAAGCAGAGAACAAATTGGGATGACTTACAGGATTTCTCCACCTCTTCCATGGTTTGAATGTTTTTTGCTCTCCTGATTGAAACATTTTCTCAAAATGAAATTAAAATCTGCTCAAATAATGAGTCTTTATTCCCCACACCACTCAAAACCCTCAACTCTTATGTGAGTTCTGGTACTCTAGCCAATGTGCAAAACCAATTCAAGATAAAAATTCAGCAAACATTCAGTTGCTTAAGTCAAAATTTTTGTTTCTTACTTCTTGTATAATCAGCCAGTAAAAACAATATCTTTATTATCTTCTTTATCCCCTTGAAACCCAGGAGACAAAATCTGTGCACAATATTCCGGGTGTGGTGTTATCAAGGCCTTATAAAGAGGTAAAATTACTTCTTTTTCCTTACATGCCAAGGTTTGTTTCAACATCGTAATTATCCTCTGAGTTGTATTTGCAATATTTGCTATGTGACCTTTGAACTTCATATTCCTATCCACAATTGCACCAAGCTCCCTAGCCTCATCAGTTTCTTCTTGTAAGAGCAAGAAACTTTGCATGCCTTAGAAGAGAGTGGAAAGAGTTGGTCTTTAGGAGAGCAGATAAGGCAACCAGCTTCATATTGGGGTTTGAAACTTATGCAAAGAATATATTTAAAGTACGAGGATAGTCCCAGATATAAGAAATAGTCATGTTTTGAGAGGACTGTTTTTAAGGATAGGGAGAACAAGTATTTTATTATATATATATATACACACACACCGTATTTGCCAGCATATAAGACGCACCCCCTTTTTTGTACACATTTTTTAGGAAAAAAACTTTTATCACTGAATATTATAATGAATTTACAGTATTTCAAATATAAAGTAATAAGTAGGACTACTTTCAACAAATACCTAATCTAACTAGGAAATAGTACTCACCTTTTAATCGTCAAAACCAAGAAATTCATCTCCAGAGCTAAATGAAGAGATACTTGAAACCTCTTCTAAATCAGAATCTGAGTCCTCATACAACAAATCGTCCTTTGTACTATTAGTGCATTACTAATTCCACACTTCTTAAATGATTTAACCACTGTCTCAATTTTCACAGCATCCCATGAAGCTTTGACCCATTCACAAACTTACGAAATCCTAGGCTTCTTCCTGATGGTGTGACCTCAAAATCTGAAGACTGAATCCAGTTGTTCCACTTCTCCTTCATAAATCCCTTAAATGGTTTATTAATACAGACATCTAAAGGTTGAAGCTGACTAGTTAGACCTCCTGGAATTACAGCTAACTGAGTTTTCGATCCTTGAGTTTATTTGTAACATCGTCTGTTCTGTGAGAATGAAACTGATCCCATACTAGTATGGCAGGCTTCTTCAACAGAAGAAGCCTGCCATGGGCGCCTAGACCAAATTTTATCTATCCATGACTTCATTCCTCCTCCATCCATCCATCCAGCCTTTTGCGTGAACATGTACAAACACTCCTTTAAGCAGTTTTTCTTTGAGTAGCGTCTTCCTTTTAAAATTCAATAGTGGTGGCAATTTTGTCCCATCAGCACAGCTGGTTAAAACAACTGTGTAGTGAGTTTTTTCATGTCCTGAAGTTTTAATAGTAACACTTTTAGTGCCCTTGGAATCTACAGTTTTGTTTGAGAGCACATCAAAAGTCAGCGGAACCTCGTCCATGTTTCCTATTTGCGCAAGTTCAAAATTTTCTCGTTTCCTTGTGTTAATGACAAATAGATGAAATTCAATAATTTTTTCTTCATATTCAGCTGGCATCTTTTGTGATATTTTTGTTTTAGTCCGCATACATAGCTTGTTTCTCTTCATGAATCTTGAAAACCATGATATTGATCCAGTAAAGTTGGCGATCCCTCTGTTAGTGGCTATCGCTTTTGCTTGATGAATAATCATTTTTGTAGACACTGAAAGTCTCGCTTTTCTGTGGTCTAAAATCCAAGTATTCAGTTCTGGCCATTTTGCAGTTCCACTTCATAGGTTATGTTTACTGTGAGTTGCTTTTTTTAAATCCTCTTCCTGATTCCACCAAGTTCTTATCATTTTCTCAGTTGAGGGTGGTCCGAAAGGCCTCTCTGCAGCCCTGTTTCCATGTTCTTTAGCATATGCAATCACACGTAGCTTGTATGCAAAATTGTAACAATGCTGACTTTTTTCAGCCATAATTTGCCAAGAAATTTAGAGAAAATTTAACAGCAGAAATTTATCACCATTCACACCTGCGACAACAAATGGAAAGTTTAAATGAACAGAACACAGCTGTTATCCTCGATGATAGCGTATGCGCATCCACTGAATTCTACGTCAGTGTTTCTCAAAGTGTGGTACGCGTACCCCCGGGGGGTATGTGAAAGGTTTTCAGAGGGTCTGCGGCAATTTTTGGCTATGCATCATTAAAGCATAGAATAAAATTCAATGTATCCGTGAAGTTTGAGATCGTAAAACGTTCCTATTGTATCACTGAATAAGGTACAGAGGCATCTGCAGGCTGTGTAATATGTTTCTCAACAAACAGTGCAATTAAGAGACAACTGAGATAAAGACGGCACTAAGTAATGAATCGCATGCCCCCCCCCCTCCAACAGAAAATGCTGTATGACTCAAGCCAAACCATATGTTGCCGGTGCAACATGTTAAAACGAAGAAATATATAGTGAATGTGTTTCAGATATTATATAAGGAATTCGGTTGAAGAGAATTAGCATTTAAACTCAACTGTCGGCTTGTCTTTGTCATTTACTAGCACGATCTTTTGTTAATACTGCACCAATCATATTAACGTGGATGTCTGAAGTTTGAGAAACACTGCTCTACGTAACTGGAATGCTCTCACACACCGCAAGGAAGCAATAAAGAAATCGCGTAACTCGGAACAGAGAAAATTTCCAGAAATGAAAATAATAAAAAACTGAGTATCGGTATAAGACGCACCCTGTTTTTCAGACCTATTTTCAAAGAAAAAAAGTGTCTTGTACGCTGGCAAATATGGTGTGTGTATATATATATATATATATATAAATATAAAATACGCCACTGGAAAAATCTCATCACACTAAGGTGCATAACTTTACAATTACTGATAGCCATTTTTGTTTGTCCCAATTTCAAGCCTATTTAAATCATTTTGTAAGTGTTGGATATCAATAGCATCCCTGATTACCTTGCCTTTCTTCACATCATCAGCAAACGATTTCGTATCTCCTGTTAGACCCTTCCTAATGTTCGTTAATGTATAGATGACCCAAGGAATGAACCCCCAAAGTACAGCATTGGTCACCTTAAATCTGCCAGATTCACACCTACCATATACCACTTTTTGATTCTGTCAACCATCCACTGATCCAAATCAAGAGTTTATATTCCAATCCCATATTCTCCAGTTTATGCAACAGCCTATTCTCTGGTATCCTATCAAATGCCTTTGCAAAATCCAATATTATCATAGTGTATCCACCTTTATCCAACTCTGCCATAACTATGTTATAAAATGAGCAAATTGCTAAAACATGTCCTCATCATCAAATTCCTGATATGTATCCTCAAGGGGTGTACAGGATATGATAATACTACATGAAAAATTTACATCCATTACTAACTTCCTATCCACAATTTTCCTCCAAATCAGTCTGTTACTTGTCAAAACTCCAATATTATCAGATCTTATATTTCTATCGTCTAAGGCACTTTGTACTGTATCAATCCACCTATATCTTGGTCTTCCTCTTGATCTTTTTCCAGCCAACCTGGCAGAGAACATTTGTTTTGCTAATATTTCCTCTCCCATTCTGTTTAAGTGACCTCCTGAGATTAGCTCTGCTAAGGCATTCCTGGATGCTGACAATGTCAAGTTCTTTCCTAATATCCTAATTTTTAATATGATATTGCCATTGATGCCATCTGTTCACACCTATAATCTTTCTCAGGACTCTCATATCTGCAGTGTCTAGTCTTTGGTTAAGTGTTTTACTTCTTACCCAGCTCTCAGATCCATAAGTTAAAACTGGTTTGAACACTGTCTTGTATACAGCTAATTTAGTGTTCCGACTAATTTCTCTCTTATTCCATATGAATTTATTCAATTGATTTCCTACCATACCATTATTGATTCTGTTGTCTATTTCTATATTTAATTTGCCATCTTCACTAAAAATCGTGCCAATTACTTGTTCCACTGGTTCTCCGTTCACAACACAGTTGACATTTTCAACAATTCTGCTTATTTTCATTGTCTTTGTCTTTTTATTGCTGACCTTCATACCATATCTATTACAGCAGTTATTCAATTTAGTCAGAGAATCTTGCAGACTTGTTGCGGATTTATTTAGAAGTATAACATCATCTGCATAAAGCAAAGAGCTGACATTAACATCTCCAATTTTGATATCACGTTTAATACCACTTTTCTTCATAATGTGATCCATATAGATAATGAATAACACAGGGGATAATGTACATCCTTGTCTCACACCAGATTTAACATTAAACCATCTTCCTCTACTTCTTTCAATTCTAACCGCTAACTTACAACTCAAATGAAGACTAAGTATTGTTTGATATAATGCCCCACTGACACCATATAACTGTAGCAGATTGAATAGCTTCGGTCTTGGCAACTTGTTATATGCCTTTTCCAAATCGACAAAACTTAAACAAACAGATCTTTGTTATATTCCAATACTTTCTCGACTGTTTGTCATAAAGTGAAGATCTGATCCTGACAGCCTCTATTTGGCCTGAATCCAGCTTGTTTTTCACCAAGCTTTTCTTCCACAATTCTTCTCAAGCATACTTGCATAGATCTTGCCAGGAACACTCAGTATGGAAATACCTCTGTAATTCTCACATTCAGTTTTATTTCCCTTTTTATATATGGGTACTATGAGAGCTCTACTGTAATCATCGGGAATTCGTCCCTCCAGGCATTCTGAACTATGCAGTGCGGCCACTGTAAGACTCTTATACCACCATACTTCAGCATTTCTGGTCGAATATCATCTACTCCTGCTGCCTTTCCACATTTCAAGCCTTGGGTGGCTTTTTCTACTTCAAGTAAAGATATGTATTCCTGACTGTATGCATGTTGAGTGCTTTTTGCCACTGTGCTATCACTGCTTGTTTCATTTAGCAATTCGAAGTAATTACTCCATACTTCAAGGATATTTTTTTCTCCTGTTTTCATGTCACCTTTATCATCTCTGACTCCTTTTACCAACACTCTTTCCTCCATTTCTAAGCTTCAACGACCTCCAGAATATCTTACCACCTTCTTGATATTTATTTTCTACGTTCTTGCCAAAGTCCTCCCATGACTTTTGTTTAGCTAGTTTTACAGTGTTTAGCTTTCGTACATTTGTCTCTGTATTCTCTAAGAGCACAAGCTGACTTATTTGCCAGGAACTTTTGATATGCTTTCTTCTTTAACTTCCTGTGTCCACCATGGAGTTATACTTGCAAACAACTTCATCACATGCTTCTCTAGTTGAATCAATCAGGGGTTTTCTTAAAGGTTTGCCACTGAATCTCCAAGATTTGGTTCCTGTTCTCAAACTGTTTCATTTTTTCTTCAATAATCTTTGTGTATTTTAGTCTACAGTTCACATCTGAGAGCTGCTCAACTTTTATTCGCTTTAAAACTTTCTTACACGTTATTCTTTTCAATATGAAATTCAATTTTATCCTGCTCAAGACTAAATAGTGATCACTTCCAATTTCAAATCCTCTCTACACTCTGGTGTCCTGCACCAGGGAGAAAACATCATTATCAACAATAACATAGTCAATGAGACTTACTTATTCCTTGCCTCTTCTCTCCATGTGAATTTGTGCACATTTTTATGTTGGAACATGGTGTTAGTAATAACCAGTGTCCATGTCCTGAGCAGAAATCCAACAGATATTTGCTATCATTATTAGCTCAGCTCTTTTCTCCAAATTTTCCCAAAATATTTTTGTATGTTTCCTTTTTCATTGTGTCAGTTGCTTTTTCTAAAGCCTCAAAAAATTCCTCCACTTCTACATTAGTAGAACCTTCTGTGGGACCATAGGCACAAATAAGTCTCATTGTCCAGATCCCCATTCTCATATTTGTGGACATCACTCTACTTGAGATTGCCCGTCATTCAGGAAGATTAGTCTTGTATTTTGTGTCGAATACTATGGCTACACCTTCTTTTCCTTGATTGTCAATGCCTGAATATAACATTTTGTATTTATTGCTCAGAAAGATTTCACCAGTTTTTGTCTTTTTTGTTTCAGTCACTCCTATTATGTCTCTCTGGTACTTATTCTAATTCCTCAGCTAGTTCCATTTCTTTGCCATTCAGGCTTCTTATGTTGATAGTACCAATCTTTAACTTTGGTGATGTTGAGTTGGGGTGCGTTTTCATATTTGTTTTAGTAGCTGACTTTTCACTGGTCATCTTGTGTCCCTGGCGAAAACAACGGGGGGCCTTGTTTATCCTAGCAACGCCCCAGCCAGCATGAAATTTTGTCATCTTGTACCATCATTTTATAATTTGGTTTAAGCCAATAAGAATTACAATTTGGTTGGCTAAATCGCAAATTGCCAGCCTATTCTCGTTCGTTCAGTATCCAGGTAGATACCCAACAGGGTGCACCATGAGAAGGTGAGGATTGGACATTAGGTCGGAAGCCCTGGTCGGGTCTCCCCATTCCTTTAAAGGCTATGTGGAGGTCTCCTCTCAGTTATACAGCTTTGAACCTTAAGCACCCCTAAAACATGTCCTTCCTTTGGTAAATCCATGCTGCTCCTTGCAGAGTATAGCTTGTTATTCCTCTTTCTGTATGCGAGTTCTTGCCAACTTCTCTAATATCTTCACTACTAACACCAAAGATACTGATAGGTCAGTAGTGAGACACATTAGTTTTGCACCACCCTTGAATAGTGATACTATCATACCGTCTTTCCATTCCTCAGGTCTGAGACTCAAGTTATACAAACATGTTAAAGGCCTAGCCAATTTGGCTGAACATTTCTTTGTCAAATGTGCTGAGGTTCCATCTGTCCCTATTGACAAATTCTTATCCAGGTCACATAACAGCTCTTCATTCTTATTTTCATGCACCTCTAACTCTTCATCCAATGATCCAATGTAGTAGTACTATGCACCATGTTACATACACCTGGTTGATATATCTTAGCAAAGTTAGCACTTATTAATTGAACAATCTTAAGTTTCTGACACTAGAGTACCATCTGCATTCACTAAATTTATTCTTTCACATTTGTTATTTCTTTTGCTTACAGCATAACAATAAAATTCTTTTGGATTGCCTTTAGCTTGCATAGCCAATTTCTTTTCATAGTCCAATTTAGTTTTCCACACAATACTCGTTACATTTCTGGCCTGAGTTTTATATATTTCTTAACTCCTCTCCTCTTATTCTCACAATATTTCCATGTCTTTTTCTTCTTGTGGATCTCTTGCTTAATAAGGTTGCACGTCCATTTCACTCCCAACCTATTTATTCTTAGAACACTTAGGGATATACACTCATCTTCATAGAAACTGTGCCACCTGTTGTAACCATGTTTTTTGTGTAATTAAATTCAAATGTCTATTTGAAAAGAGATAACACAATTTTCATAAATAATGAAGAAGATAATATAACTTATTTTTGATTAATATTTGACTGTTTTTTTAGTACAGGTATCCATCGATTAACGTGGTTAATTAATCCTTCGACGTTACCATGTATATCAAAATCGCATTAATCAAATCTAATAATCAATGGTAAAATGTACAATTCATCCCTGATCGATTACTGTATTAATAATTTGTTTTATATGGTACTATTTTAGGAAAGATAAAAAATGAATGCAAAGTAAATGTTTAATAAATTCTTGTACCTACATTAGTTACTGCACTTTTTTTTAATCAAAAGAAGTTATAAAGAGTCGTTTGAACGGTTTTAGTTTTTTTCTTATTGGCATTAATTCTACGATAACAAGCAAAATGACTCTCCAGACCTCGGCAAACAATTCTTCGATTAACATCTGGATCCATATCCATTACTTGCTGCTTAAGCGATTCTAAACTGTGTAATATTCCATTCGCTTTCTTTGACTGTTATTTCCTTTGGAACCTCATCTTCACATTCCATTTGTTTGTTGTCTTCATATGTACGTTGTTCAATTTCAAGAAGATCGTTGTCACTGAAATCTTTTGAATTTGAATCCAATAATTCTTTAACATCTTCTGCATCAGCACCATCAAAATCGAGGTCTTCACCAATTGTAATGATTTCTTTGACCACGTGAACAACGATTTCTTTGTTCACATGAATTTGAAAACAACCTAAGTCATTAGCTCATTCTGCAAAAGGTTTTTCCGAACAGCTTTCATGCAACTAGAAGACACTTGCTCCCACGAGTCACGAATGTTCTCAATTGCATGTTTAATGTTAAATTTTTTCCAAAATTCGTGGAGCGTTAACTCATTTTCACCCAATGTTGTTTCAACTCCTTTGAGTTTGTCTTTTTAAGAAAATAGCCTTTGAAAGTTGCAATGACTCCCATGTCCATAGGTTGTAACAATGATGTTGTATTTGGTGGGGAAAATAAAACTTTCACATTCTCACACAGATCACCAAGAATTTGGATGACCATGAGGCTGCTAGCATGATTTTGCGTGGTAAATTTGATGGCACGTTAATCAAAACTCTTGCTGCGTATATCAAGGGATTCCCACAATTAATTTCGGCATGATAATCAAAACCGCGTTAAGCCAGGGATACCTGTACAAGATGTGATATAATAGGGAAATGAACAAACTTGACAAATTTCAAAATGGAGTGGATTGTGATATTTTCACTGAAAAAACAAATACCGGTAGTATCAAAATTTAGTTCAACTACAGAGTTTTACTAACATTCAAAGCTAAATATTTACTTTTTGCCATTCAGTACTTTGTGAGTCTTCCTGTTATCTTTATTACAGTTTGGCATTGACAAAATCAATTTCCTGATATGGATGCAACTGTCAATTCATGGTTACATACTCTTACAGTGGCTTCTTCTTGTGTATTTCAGTCTCCATTTCGTACCACAAATTCTCAATGAGGTTGAAATCTGGTCTGTTTCCTGGCTACAGTAATCACTGAATCAAGTGTTCATTGGGTCACTTACTAACCTGTAACAAAAACTGCTTTTTTTTTAAAAAATACTAAACTCAAATTGTATGGTTCATTTTATGGTTATAATAGCATTACTTACACTTTTTTGTCCTATGAAAAGAGGCAGAGTCATCCTGAAAGAAACAGTTTGTCATTACAGTAAAGTGGTCTCTGATAGTAGGCAGCAATTCTAAAATTTCTGATACACTTATGCATTCAATGAACCTTTTGTGTAATTCAAGTGACTGACACCATGATATGACATGCAGCTCCAGATCATCTGACTGAGAATTTGACTGTTTGACACCAGATAGTTCGGGATGAATTGTCTCTGAACTCTGTGTGTGCCATCAGCACCCTGCAGGTTAAACGTTTTCTTATCAGTAAAAAATTACTCTTTTCCACTGATTAGAGATCCATTTCGCATGCTCTTTGCACTAGTTTAACTGAGTGAATCTCATTTTTTTTTTTGGTTAACAAGGGCTTCTTTTAATGGTGCCTGGCTATCAGTCCCTCTCTGAGTCTTCTCCTGACAGTTACAGAGCTTGCCACAACTCCTGTTTGTTCTTCCCAGTCCTGTTGCAGTTCTGGACAACACATCGTGATTTTTGTGGCAGAGCTACTTTAGAACTCTATCTTGGCATGGTGTAGACCAGCGTTTCCCAGATTTTTCCTACAACGGGACACTTCACAAATCCTGAAATTTTCATGGAACACCTTGGTTATTTTGTAATGTATTAATAATTAATTATGGCATAATCATAAAGACTATTAGTACACTTATATACACAGTGTGACATGTTGACAAATATAAAATTACAATTAAATCAGTTATCAATCACTGGACTAATGAAATCTTTTAGCATACTGTAGTTTCTTCAGGCCAACATCATTAAATTAATTTGTGCTGATTTTCATTGACATATCCCATTCTGATCACCAAAAATTTATAATAAGTACTTATGAATGAATGCAGACTTTTTCTCTTGTGTACTGGTAGTTTTCCCCTCCTTTTGTACATCCTGGAGATCACTTTCTGGCTGGAGGTGGATAAATCACTATTTGTTGCATCACAAACACCGTCAATAAGAGATAAATTAACATCAAAATTAAACAAAGTCCCTTGTCTCTTATTCATATTAAAATGTATATCTGTAGGCCTATTACTTTTAAAAAATCATTGCACTACGGTTTCGAAACAAGCACTTTCACCCTACAATATGAACTTGCGAAGAAAGTATTCAGTATTACCAGATTTGAGAACCGGATACAGACTACCTTGATCTTCAATTTCAGTGGAAAAATTTTCTTTATATTTCCTTGCTGATTGGTCACTAACGTTTGCAACACAGATGTTATTTCGTTCAGTTTTGAGAACAGAGGATATGCCACCCATTGTAATCGGCTTGCAGGCAATTTTTATGACCATTCATAAACAGCAGTATCCCCTTTCCTGAATTACTTCCATGTTGAAAATACACAGCTTGAATCGAATTATTTCAGTTTTGTGACCACATTTTTATTAAAAAAAACTGTTTTTTAAAACTAAACAAGTACTAAAAAACAAACCTGAAAGTTTCGTTAGTAGTCAGACTTACATCTTCAGGGGTAAAGATAACTATACAGTTCAAAGCACAAACTATAAGAAATTATGAAAAAAACAAGTTCATTTGTTGGTATTATGAAGATCAAAAAAGTTAAAAAACCAAATAACAGATCTATACAACCGTTAATACGTGTTAGCTGGAAACAATGTTATTTGATGTCGCGTTCTGTGATTCACTTTCACTCTGTCCGAGGTCTGAACTGGGTAAATGTTTGATAAATGCTGACCAAACTTGATTTAAAATCAAACCTTGATTTTTGTTGCATTGCGTAGGAATTTTTATCATATTTGCTGCCTCTTGGAATTTTCTTGTGAAACAGTTTTTATCAAAGCAAGACATGTTTGTTCTGTCCCAGTGTACATCATGACCAGTAGAAGTTGTGTGAAATACCAAACCAGACTTATGTTCTCTCTTTTTTTGTACGTCCTTTTGATGTTTACCCATGCAGATTTCTCCCAATCTCCCCATCTGGCCTACGTAGCAGATGCTGCTGGAACACTGAATATTGTAAACTCCTGGTTTTTTCATTGGATGATGTGGAGGTTTCGGAGGATGAAGAGATTTTGATATCTTTTCAAGTGGTAGGAAAGTCACTTTTATGTTGTACTTGTAGAGAAGTTTGGCTAATTTATCTGTGACATTCTTGAAGTCTTGTTTATTTAAGTTTGTTGTAGGTGCTGTATCGAGAATTTTCTTAATTTAGTTTTGAAACCATTCAGTTGTAGGATCTGTGTTCAGTATTGTATTTCTTCTTTCCGCTTTTCTTCTGTACTGGGGATGCTGTATACTTTATCCCTTAAGGGCAACATTTCATCATTTGGGCAGGAACAGCACTAGAACTGACTGCATTTAAAGACTATCTTAATAACTTACATCCTAACATAAAATTTACTCTGAAACTAGAAGAAAATAAAAAACTTCCTTTCCTAGACATCCTTATAGAAATAAATGAAATAAAAAAACAGATTATCGTTTTCTATTTATAGAAAGCTGACAAACACAGGAAGATTCTTTCATGCTATCTCTCACCACCACCCCAAGCAAAAAAAAAGGCCTCTAAAAACCTTAAAGGATAAAGCATACAGCATCCCCAGTACAGAAGAAAAGCGGAAAGAAGAAATACAATACTTAACACAGATCCTACAACTGAATGGTTTCAAAACTAAATTAATTAAGAAAATTCTCAATACAGCACCTACAACAAACTTAAATAAACAAGACTTCAAGAATGTCACAGATAAATTAGCCAACCTTCTCTACAAGTACAACATAAAAGTGACATTCCTACCACTTGAAAAGATATCAAAATCTCTTCATCCTCCGAAACCTCCACATCACCCAATGAAGAAAACCAGGAGTTTACAATATTCACTGTTCTTGTGGCATCTGCTACGTAGGCCAGACAGGGGAGATCGGGAGAAATCTGCATGAGCAAACATCCAAAGAGAGAGAACATAAGTCTGGTTTGGTATTTCACACAACTTCTACTGGTCATGATGTACTCTGGGACAGAACAAACATGTCCTACATTGATAAAAATTGTATTTTTATACGCAATGCAACAAAAATCAAGGTTTGATTTTAAATCAAGTTTGGTCAGCGTTTATCAAAAATTTACCCAGTTCAGACCTTGGACAGAATGAAAGTGAATCACAGAACGCAGCATCAAATAGCGTTGTTTCCAGCTAACATGCATTAACAGTTGTATAGATCTGTTATTCTGTTTTTAATGAACTTTTTTGATGTTCATAATACTAACAAATGAACTTGGTTTTTTTTTCATAATTTCTTCTACTTTGTGCTTTGAACTGTTAGTTATCTTTACCCCTGAAGATGTTAGTCTAACAACTAACGAAACTTGTCGGGTTTGTTTTTTAGTACTTGTTTAGTTTTAAAAAACAGTCTTTTTTAATAAAAATGTTGTCACAAAACCGAAATAATTCGATTGAATTTTTTAACACAGAAACCTCCACATGATTAATACACAGCTTGGTCACTGACATCACAGAATTTATTCACTTTCTGCAGAACACAATTTGTGAAACCCTGGTGTTGACAGCGACTTTCTTCTTTTCAGCAGATCCGGTTTCCTTCACTTTTGACAGCAGTTGTATTACAGTAGATTGACTACAGGACACCCTTCTAGCTATTTCATGAGTATGAATAGCCTTCTCTATTCACAGCTTGAATCGCACTCTTTTTCTGCGAGATGCTAACTGCACATAACTAGCCATAGTGATCTCAGCATGAAAATGCAAAATCTAGCTCTTGCTGTCTACTTATAGCATAAAAATTCTGATGCAATACCAGCAACTATTACATTATACAGAAACTCGTACCAATGATAGATGATGCAATACAATGAAATAGCTAATGATAAACCAATTAAAATGACCATTTAACTACTAAAACCTATATTTATGTAGGGTGTTGCAGTTTCTTTGAACAAGAGTGGATATTGATCCCATGCGCAAGAGATTGAGGACTCTATAAGCACATCAACCATGTATGGGGTGAAGATAAGGACTGGGATATAAGTTTGTTTGTTTTTTTTCCCCGAGGGTTGGAGGTTGTAGTTGTGTGGGAATTCTTCATGAGGAAGACTGTTCCAAGGACAGAGGTGGACAGAATAAAAGAGGAAAATAGCAGCAAGTTTAGTGTGTTTGCAGTCACACAGTAAAGGGATGCTGGGCAGTTGCCACTCTTGTATTGATAGGTGCAACAGAATGTGTTGGAATGATGGTTGGCAATTCACTGGAACAGGGACCATTGAAAGTACCAGTAGAATAGACACTGCTGAAAAACAAACTGCACATGAGAGATAGAGGTTGAAGTGAATCTGTAAAAGAGGAATCATCTATGAGCCTATTTTTTTTTTTTTATTATTATTTATTTTTTAATATCTGATTCACAAAAGCCATGAGATGCATAGCACATTAGTGTCATGTGTGGGGAAGACCAATAGAAGGGAGGAATCTGTTGGGAAGGCAGAGTGGAGGAGACTATTCCAAAGGACAGAAGTAGATAGAATGAAAGAGGAGGCAATGTAATTGATTTGGCACGTTTCAAGATGGACTGTAAAAGGGTGTTGGTTAGCAGTGGCTCTTGTTTTAATGGTTTTGGAGAAGAGTGGAAGAATAATAGTGGCCAATTCAGCAGAGGTCCATGAAAGTATATGTAGAAGAGGCACAAGGCAGCAACTGAATGCCTGTGGGAGGGAGAGAGATTGAAGTGGATATGTAAGAGAGGAATCATTAATTAGTTGGATTGCCCTCTTCTGGATAGAATTGAGCAATCTTAGAAAAGATTTTGGTGCACCGTCTCAAAAATGGAAGCAATATTCCATGTATGGGTGGATTTTAGCTTTGTGTAGAGTTAGCAGCTGTGAAGGTGTCTTGTGCAAAAAAGTACCCGAAGTTTTTTGATGGTTGTGGAAGCTCTAGTTGAAATGTGGTTGTGTCAGGAAAGATTGGAGGCGTTGAGGCGAGAAGAGAAATCTGATTTTGTTTGGATATCTCAGTATTACTGAAGGTAAAGGGGAGGGATGTGAGCTCTTTCTTGCGAGAGATCAGAGAGGACTGAGTTTTGATAGCATTGAAGTTTACATGGTTGTCTTTGCCCACTGGGATATAGCTAGGAGATCTGAGTTCAAGTTGCTGATCATGATAGATCTTGAGGATTCTAAAACTTGAGCACTACAAGGTTTGTCAAATGAAAAGGAGAAATTGAGTGCACTGTGATCAGGAAAACTATGGATAGGATTGGAAGTTTGTGAGAACAGGTCATTTATATACAAGAGGAAAAGAGTGGGTGAAAGAACAGAATCCTGAGGTACTCCTGCATTGTGGCGAAATCTGAGAGGAAATCGTCGATCATGACACATACTGTGTGACTGGTGAGAAAATTGGCAATTCAGTTGCAGATGGAAGGCAGACCATACCATGGCAGCTTGTTAAGTAGACTCCTGTGCCAAAATCAATCGAGTGCCTTTGATATGTAGAGGGCAACTACGTGAGTTTCTCCAAATTTTACCATGACTTGAGGTGGGTGGGTGATGAAAGCAAGAAGATCAGCTGTAGATTGCAAGGGGCTAAATCTATACTGGTGATCATGGATTAGTTCTGTATATCTCCAGGTGGTTCAAGAGTTGGTTGTTGATGACCTTCTTCATAATTTTAGAGAGAAGAGAAATGAGAGCAATTGGACAGTAGTTTGTTGGTTGATTTTTAATAGCTCGCTTTGGGATGGGCTGGATGTGGACCTGTTTCCATGTTGTAGGGTGAATGCTAGTTGATGAGATAGATTGAAGAGGCAATACAGGATAGGTGTTAGTTCTCGGGCACAAGTTTTTAACACAAAAGGTGGGATACCATCAGGACCAGATGCCTTGATTGTGTTCAGGTTAATAAGAATTCTTCAGATTTCTTTTTGTTGGGAAATTATAGGGAACATTAAGGAACCTGTTCTTGGCGGAGTGGACGGAACTTTTCCTAGTTCATCAATGCAGAAATTGGAAGAGAAGAGAAGAGTGATGCCAGAAAGTTGGCCTTGTCTTTAGGTGAGGTAACTATAGTACCATCCAGATGTGAGAGTGGTGGAAACCTTGGTGGGCAGATGTTGCACCCAGTGGCTTTAGCAAGAGACCAGAAGGAGCAACTGCCTTTGGGCAGGAAGCAAGTTTGCAACATTTGGCCCTTTCAAAGTCTGAGTTGGACTTGGTGATGATTCTTTTACAACTTTTGCAAGCTATGTTGTGGGCAGAGTGGGCAGCTGGAATTTTGGTTTTGGGCCATTCGTGGTAAGTAGAGGTTTTTTTCTTTTACAGCATTGGCACGCTTTTTTGAGAACCAAGGCTTGGATGATGGCCAAGAATTTTGAGTGGAATCAGGATGAAAGCCTTCATTCCTGTGAGGATGATTTCTGTTATTCCAAAGAGCAGTATTCCAAACATGAGCAGATTTGGGATTTTTATATAGTTAAGAGTTAGTTGGGTGTAAAAATACACCACTGAGCAAAAGAGAATGCCAAGTTTCTTGGATGCTGAGGAGGCTATTAATGTGATGTGTTTATACCATGAAATACTGGAGGCAAATGTTAGTCCAAGAAGAGATCTGATCTTATCTAGTGATTTGTATATTACTGAAGATATGGGTAGGTGAGCCGGGATTGCTTTTATGTGAGAAAAGGTAAGACTGTTTTGGTGGCATTGTACTTTACATTGTTCTCCTTTCCCTATTGAAGTATAGTATGTAGAGCACTAGTTGTAGATGATCTTGTGGCCTTGGATGTCAGAGTACTGCATGGTTTGTCAAGTGAGTAGGAATGGAGAGTGCTATTGTCTGCAGAGCTGTGGATAGAATTAGTGCTTATTGTGAGTAAGTCATTTATGTACTGGAGAAAGAGGAGTATGTGATAAAACATAGCCGTGAGGCACTCCGGCATTTGTGGTGAAGCTTGAGAGGAAGCCATATACTATGACTTGCAGAATATGACCAAAGACAAAGCTGGCTACCCAGTTACAGAGGGTGGCAAGGAAGTGAAGATTGGCAGTTTGTTTAGTAGGCCCGATTCCACACATGGTCAAAATCTTTGTAAATGTCAAGGGTGACAGCATAAGTTTCTCCAAACCTTTCCATGATACATATCCAGTGGTGGGTGATGTAAACTATGAGGTCAGCTGTGGATCTTGAATGGTGGAATCTGTACTGGTGGTCGTTGATTAATTGGTGGGCTTCTATGTAGTGGAGGAGCTACCTATTGATGTCTTTCTCCATTATTTTGGAGAGGACTGAGGTGATTGCAGTTGGTCAGTAGTTTGATAGTAGACTTCTATCACCTTTTTTTTTTTTTAATAGGATGGTTATGATTGCTTCCATTCATTAGAATAAATATCAGATGTGTATAATAAATTATAGAGACGGTGCAGGACAAGTGTTAGCTCTGAAGCCCAATGTTTGAGAACAATTGGAGAAATGCCATCAGGACCAGAAGACTAGTATCCATGTTATTTAGTAGTTTTCTAATATACTTTTGTCTATAAACTAAGCATATAATGCAATGTTCTAGGTAAAGATGGTGATTTTCCCTTGATCATCTGTAAAAAAAAAGCACCTATAAAATCAAGTTTCTGTACTTGCTTATGGTGAAACATAGTAGCTTTATTTTCATTTGATTCTATCCATTTTAGAATCAGGAGCAGATTTAAAAAAACTATTGTAATCTAAATCAATATGATGTATTAAACTTAGGAAACTAACGGCTTGAGTTGATATTCCCTTTAATTTTTTTTTACAGTTGCACAGATCTGCTACTGCTCTGAGTATTTTTACATGACCTGATGACTGCCCAGCATTTAATTTTTTTTTTTTTTAATGATTCATTCGTGTGGATTTTGAGTCTCATAACTTCAGTTTTCTGCTGCTAGATAACTAGTAAAGCAGTCACTCTATCCGATCACCACTTTCCCATCTGTTTGGAAATAGGAAAGCTGACTGTTTCATTCCTAACAATGCCAGCCAGCCAGCTAAGTTCCCATGACCTAACTGGACCAATCCAACGGCAGTTGATTAAACCAATTATAATATGTAGAGTGTCAGGAAAGGAAAGCAAAAACAGCTTTATAAATAATGACGTAAAACCAGCAGTGTTTTTAAAAGGAAATTCCAGCTGCATGGCAACAGTTCAGTGTGCATGGTAGCATTTTGGTCACTTTGCAGCCATGCAGCTTAGAGGGAACATTGCCTCCAGTCCAACAGCTAAGACTAGGCAACAACGTCCGTAGAGAATATCTTTCCCCTACTTCCACAGGACTTCAGGCTTCTGGTCTAACTTATTGTTTGTGTGTGTGTGTGTGTGTGTGTGAGAGAGAGATTAGTTTTAATGTTGTATTACTGATGAGGTCTCTATCACAGAGACAAAATATAGAAACCTGAGTTTGTTTTTCTGTGTTGTATTCATTCCAAGGCATGGTTTGCTAGACCCAATTTGCCATAACGATAGTGCTGGATGTATTTTTTTATGTTCACCAAGGCTGATGAACATTAAAAAAAATAAATATACTATAAATAAAATAAAAAAAAAAATACATCCGACACTATTGTTATGGGAGGTCGATTCTAGCAGACCATGCCTTGGGTACCCCTTTACACAGGATGAAATGGAAGAAAACAAAAGTGCTACAGAGAAGTCATAAGTCAGAGAGAGATTGTTTTTGGAATCAACAGCAGCTTTAAAACATACTCCAAACTCAAGAAATATGACTGTATAAATTTAACCAAAAATCTTGGAGACAGTCATTTTAAGATCTAATTAATACTTGTTTTCTCTCTTTTTTCCAGCATAGATGGCACTAATTAGGACTTTAGTTCCTTGTGTTCTTCCTTACAATTTTTTTAAAACTAGTCCCATTGTTATACCAAATTGTTTCATGTACTATGACAAACTGTTCTTGTGCTCTGAAGATGCTGGATGTAATACCAAAGAAATATCAGCTAATAAGTTAATAAATATTAATTATTTTCTTATCATTCTATATTGTAATAAATACCAAGAAAGTAAATTAACATGTACTGCCAACGCTGTGCCTTTCCATGTGTTTGAGATTATATACCCTCTGTCCAAAAAGAAACCGAACTTTTTGACAATAGAAACTAGTGGCGCCACCTGTTGTATCTTTTTGTTGTCGAAAGTGGCAACCTTCGTTAGTGTTGTGCCAACTATTTATGACATTTGTTTCATTAGAAGCTGAGTTATAGTGACAGTGTGTTTTGACAAACAGTCAGAAAATATGTTTCAAACAGAGCTGTGATTGACGTTTGTGTTTAACTTGGTAAAAGTTTTACCGAAACGCATCAAATGCTTCAAAAAGCATACGGTGATGAATGCTTATCCCATACTCAAGTTTACAAGCGGTCGTGAGATGCTTGAGGATGATGAAAAGCTGGGCCGTCCAAAAACTGGACTGAGCATCCAAAAAGTGCATGATTTCATCAAAGAACCCGAAATCGTCCGTGAGATTGATTGAAGGGGGTTTCCAAAATCAACTGTGCACAACATTTAAACCAGAGTTTGGGCCTTCGTAAATTGAATTTGCGATTTGTTCCCGACAGGTTGACTGACGACCAAAAAATGTATCGAATTGAACACTGCAAGGACCTCATTAAAACGCTCATAAGGACTGAAACTTCCTTGAAACGATCGTTAGTGATGAAATGTGGTGTTTTGAGTATGAACCCAAAACAAAGCACCAGAGTGCTGAGTGGAGACCACCTGAAAGGGATCTGAAAAAAATGGCTAGGTAGTGTTATCCTTCGACTTGTTTGTGGAATGGATGCAAACTTTGCAAGTTACATTACTCTGTAATCTTCATATATACTTGTAAATTTCATTAATAAGCTTTTATACTAGCTTCACACAAAATGATAACCAGATATATGTATGTATTTCTTATGAAGAAATGGGCTAGTAATAAATTTGATCTTCCAGTCATGACATATTGAAAGTGAAACATGAACTTTGACTAAAAAATTAACCAAGTTGAAGATTACCCAGAAGAAAATGGAAAGATCATTACTCAGTGTTACCATTCCAGATAGAATGTGCAATACTTTGATTAGAACTCAGACTAGGTTGAGAGACATTATAATAGCCATTAAAAGATCAGAATGGCAATGGACAGGTCATATTGAGAAGTAACACTCAAAAATGGACAAAGATGATATCCCCGAGATGGAAATGGAGCTACAAGAAGACCAAACAGACTGCGGGAGGATGAGATTAAAGCAGTGATTCTCAATCTATGGGGCGCATCCCCTTTGGGAGGTGTGAAATAGCTAAAGGGGGAAAAGAAAGTCGAAAGGAAAGCTATTTATCGAAACAAAAGCATTTAATGCAACTATTTATTGACACAAAAACATAAAATACACTCTATGTATAAAATCCACTGTTATTGAATAAACTAGTTACACTTACTTGAACATATCAATATTGCAAAATATACCAAGCAACTAATTAAAACTAAGCAATAACAATGAATCTAAAAATTGATGACTTCCTTGGGCCTGTGTTGCAGAGCATAGTTTTTCATATTATTATTATTATTTGTGACACTTCCAAGGAGTCCAAGACTCATTGCAGGAGGACACCTATTGTACAACTTCTCCACCTATTACCCATCATCTACTTCAGTGCCATCTACTGCCCACCACCACAGCTAGTATTTGTCGTCTGTAAATTGTGTGTTCTGAAGGCCTGATTTGTCTGTATGCGGGATGAAAAACCAGATTTTCCAGGAGAAAAAAACTCTGCTATCTCCATATGAGATCGGTTAACTCACCTTCAATTGAAAAAGTCCATATAAAGATTCCTCCTGTCATGACGAGACTCGAACTGAGGCATTTTCTAATTGAAGGGTGCAACTTACTGCCATTCTTCCAATTGCGCTACGGAGGCGCTTAAAATGAGGGTGATACATTGGAAATTGACACTCTTAGTTCACTTTCTATATTTAACTGAGAACTGTATTTTGTTTTTATGGCAGCCACTACAGAAAACCAATTTCACAAAGATGCAGATGTTGGAAATGACAAAAGTGCATGAAAAGCTCTTGACCTTAGTGCAAAAATTGTGTTTTGATTTCGCTGCGTGCCATGAAGTCTATAAATTGTTCCTCTTCTTCAATTGAGAAACTTCAGGTGTAATTTGAAATGGGTTTCTAACCCACATATACATTGCCATTATGTTGTCATTGGTTATAAAATAGTTTCTAAAATTCTTCGTCAACATTAAATGATTTTCAATAGTTGCAAATAAAACTTTGATGTGTCTCTTCTGCCTTGTAGGTTTTGATGAATTCATCCACATTTGCAAACATTTCTAATTTTCATTGCTTTACCTTTTTGTTCCATAACTAGTTTTTTTACAAAAAAGCATCAACTTTGTCACTCATATTTAATTTCTCGAACATTCACCATGTAGCTCAATTTCATCACAAATAAGTGCTCTCTAAACTTCTCTGCTATTCTGTGATTTTCCTCTTCCAAGAAGATTTCTATTTCATCTCTTAATTCATAAACACGTAAATATTTTCCCTGTGATAATCATCTTGTCTTGCAGTAAAATAGTAATGCTGAATGTCCTGCTCCAGCCATGTCTTTGCAAAGTTCAGAACACAGTCTTGATTTTAAGGGTCTCATTTTTATATAGTTCACCACAGTTATAACGGTTATTAACACAATTTTCAGACCAGGACTCATTTCCTTTGTAGCAAGAACTTCTCTGTGAATCATGCAATGTGTCCAAATACATTGTGGGGATTTTTTCCTCACAAGGGCTTATAAACTTTTAAACCTTCCAGGCATAACCCAAGCACCATCAGTGCAAATTCCAGCACAATTTTTCCACTGTAGGTTTGCCTTGCATATAAAATCGTCCAATATTTTGAACAATTCAGGTGCTGTACTCTTCTTTCTATTGATTTATAAAACAGTAACTCTTCAACTGCTGATAATCCATTGAAATCAAACATAAGCAACTAAATGACAATCTTGTTGGTACCTGTTGCCTCATCAAGCTGAATTGAGAATAATTGGTCACAAAGCTTCAACAAAAGTTGTTGCTGCATATCTTCACATATATCGCCAATTAGCCGAGCAACAATATTATTTCCACTGTAGTTGTTTAGTAAAACTCTTTCTACAAGCATAGTTTTTTACAATATCAATTGCAGTTGACAGAATTAGGTCTTCTCTGACAGTGTGGGGCTTTTTGCACCTAGCATATTTTATATGCAACTTTGTAAGAAGTGGTCATTTACAGACAAAGCTTTTTTAATGCTAGATTTTTGCTTTTCAACACATTTCAGTTTGGCAGCCAAGACCTCTTGAGGTTTGTTAACAAACTCCTTATGAAATGATTCCAAATATCTTAAGTTTATTTGGTTTCATGCTATCAGCCACCAAAATTTTCGAATAAATAACACAGTCGTCTTTTGTCATCATTTACTTCAATCTTTGTAAAACCGAAATCTAATTATTCTGCAGCATACTTGATTTTACTTTGGAGTGACATTCTGTGAATTTGAATTTGTTGACGTCAATGCTCCACAGTCGTCAGATGTTCAGCTAAATATTTATCCATTTTTCTACACTAGAAAAAACAGTTTTTATACTGTGTATCACAGTCATTGCAAATAGGAGTAAAATAAACCTGACTGTCGACGTCTCAATGTTGGTTACTGCAGTCTTCCCATTTCAAGCCTTATTTATACTCGCAGAAACATTTCCAGAACATTCAAGACTTCCCGTGATGAAATTGCGAATGTTTCCAAAAGGCTGATAAGATTCAATGGTCTGTGCAGTGATGCCAGATCTATACCATTTTCAAACGATTTGATGACATTTGAATTTGTATGAATAAAAAAAAATTCATCATCATCATCAAATTCCTGCCATGTACCCTCAAGGGGTGTACAGGATATGACAGTACTACATGAAAAAATTACATCATTACTAACTTCCTATCTACAATTTTCCTCCAAATCAGTCTGTTACTCGTCAAGACTCCAACATTATCAGATCTTATATTTCTATCGTCTAAGGCACTTTGTACCGTATCAATCCACCTATATCTTGGTCTTCCTCTGGGTCGTTTTCCTGCCAACCTGGCAGAGAACGCTTGTTTTGCTAATCTTTCCTCTCCCATTCTATTTAAGTGACCATACCATCTGAGATTAGCTCTGCTAACGCATTCCTGGATGCTGACAATGTCAAGTTCTTTCCTAATATCCTCATTTTTAATATGATATTGCCATTGATGCCATCTGTTCACGCCTCTAATCTTCCTCAGGACTCTCAAATCTGCGGTCACTAGTCTTTGGTCAAGTGTTTTACTTCTGACCCAGCTCTCAGATCCATAAGTTAAAACTGGTTTGAACACTGTCTTGTATACAGCTAATTTAGTGTTCCGACTAATTTCTTTCTTATTCCATATGAATTTATTCATATGGAATAAGAAAACTGCAACAACTGCCCCAATACGGAACTGACACCCACTCACATCTTTACCTGTCCAGCAATTACAGCAGCCTTGCAAGAAATAGATCCTAATCCTGAACAACAGCTCTATACAAACAAAATCACAGACATAGCCAAAGCAGTACAAAGAGCGCACGGAAACATCTAAGACTCTTCAAAGGACAAGACAACAACAACAACAACATGAATTTATTCAATTGACTTCCCACGATACCAGCTTTGCTGATTCTGTTGTCTATTTCTATATTTAATTTACCATCTTCAGTAAAAATCGTGCCTAAGTAGCTGAAATGTTTTACTTGTTCCACAGGTTCTCCATTCACAACACAGTTGACATTTTCAATGATTCTGCCTATTTTCATTGTCTTTGTCTTTTTATTGCTGACCTTCATACCATATCTATTACAACAGCTATTCAATTTAGTCAGAGAATCTTGCAGACTTGTAGCGGATTTATTTAGAAGTATAACATCATCCGCATAAAGCAAAGAGCTGACATTAACATCTCCAATTTTGATATCAGGTTTAATACCACATTCCTTCATAATGTTATCCATATAGATAATGAATAACAGAATGGATAATGTACATCCTTGTCTCACACCAGATTTAACATTAAACCATCTTCCTGTACTTCCTTGAATTCTAACTGCTGACTTACAAATCAAATAAAGACTAAGTATTGCTTGATATAATGCCCCATTGACACCATATAACTGCAGCGTATTAAATAGCTTCTCTCTTGGCACCTTGTCATATGCCTTTTCCAAATCGACAAAACTTAAACACAGATCTTTGTTATATTCCCATGCTTTCTCGACTATTTGTCGTAAAGTGAAGATCTGATCCTGACAGCCTCTATTTGGCCTGAATCCAGCTTGTTCTTCACCAAACTTTTCTTCCACAATTCTTCTCAACCGTTTATCAAGTATACTTGCATAGATCTTGCCAGGAACACTCAGTAGGGAAATACCTCTGTAATTCTCACATTCAGTTTTATTTCCCTTTTTATATATGGGTACTATGAGAGCTCTACTCCAATCATCGGGAATTCGTCCCTCTGTCAAGGCTTTCTAAACTATGCACTGCAGCCACTGTAAGACTCTTATACCACCATACTTCAGCATTTCTGGTCGAATATCATCTACTCCTGCTGCCTTTCCACATTTCAAGCCTTTGATGGCTTTTTCTACTTCAAGTATGGATATGTATTCCTGACTGCATGCCTGGTCAGTGTTTTTTTATCACTGTGCTGTCATCACTGCTTGTTTCATTTAGCAGTTTTTCAAAGTAATTACTCCATACTTCAAGGATATCTTTTTCTCCTGTTTTCATGTCACCTTTATCATCTCTAACTCCTTTTACAGCACTCTTTCCTCCATTCCTAAGCTTCTTCAACAACCTCCAGAATATTTTGCCACCTTCTTGATATTTATTTTCTATATTCTTGCCAAAGTCCTCCCATGACTTTTGTTTAGCTAGTTTTACACACTGTTTCGCTTTCTTACATTTGTCTCTGTATTCTGTAAGAGTAAAAGCTGCCTTATTTGCCAGGAACTTTTGATATGCTTTCTTCTTTTCGTTCACTGTGTCTTTAACTTCCTGTGTCCACCAGGGAGTTCTGATTTTTTTATCCTTGCACACAACCTCACCACATGCCTCTCTGGCAGAATCAATCAATGTTTTCTTCAGAGTTTGCCACTGAATCTCCAAGGTTTGATTCCTGTTCTCAAACTCTTTCATTTTCTTTTCAATAATCTTTCTGTATTTTAGTCTACAGTTCACATCTGAGAGCTGCTCAACTTTTATTCGCTTTAAAACTTTCTTACATGTTATTCTTTTCAATATGAAATTCAATTTTATCCTGCTCAAGACTAAATAGTGATCACTTCCAATTTCAAATCCTCTGTACACTCTGGTGTCCTGCTCCAGTGAGAAAACATCACTATCAACAATAACATAGTCAACGAGACTTTTCTTATTCCTTGCATCTTCTCTCCATGTGAATTTATGCACATTTTTCTGTTGGAACATGGTGTTAGTAATAAGTAGTCCATGGTCTGAGCAGAAATCCAACAGGTGTTTGGCATTATTATTAGCTTTGCTCTTTTCTCCAAATTTTCCCAAAATATTTTTGTATGTCTCAGAATCATTTCCTACTCTGCTATTTAGATCCCCAACAAGGACCAACTTTTCCTTTTTCATTGTGTTAGTTGCTTTTTCTAGAGCCTCAAAACATTCCTCCACTTCTACCTTAGTAGAACCTTCTGTTGGACCATAGGCACAAATAAGTCTCATTGTCCAGTTCCCCATTCTCATATTTGCCCATATTACTCTACTTTAGACTGACTGCCATTCAAGATTAGCCTCGTATTTTGTGTTGAATACTATGACTACTTCTTCTTTTCCTTGATTGTCATTGCCTGAATATAACATTTTGTATTTATTGCTCAGAAAGATCTCGCCAGTTTTTATCTTTTTTGTTTCAGTCACCCCTATTATGTCGATCTGGTACTTATCTAATTCCTCAGCTAGATCCATTTCTTTGCCATTCAGGCTTCTTACGTTGATAGTACGAATCTTTAACTCTGGTGATGTTGAGTTGGGGTTTGTTTTCAGATTTGTTCCAGTAGCTGACTTTTCGCTGTTCGCCCTGGTTCCCTGGCGAAAACAACGGGGGCCTTGTTTAACCGGGCGACGCCCCAGCCGGCATGAAATTTTATCATGTTTTACCATCATTTTTTATTTTGGTTTAACCAATAAGAATACTATTTGGTCGGCTAAATCCCAAATTGCCAGCCCAGCCTCGTTCGTTCAGTATCAAAGTAGATACCCAACAGGGTGCACCACGAGAAGGTGAGGATTGGACATTAGGTCAGAAGCCCTGGTCGGTTCTCCGCATTCCTTTAAAGGCTATGTGGAGGTCTCCTCTCAGTTATACAGCTTTGACCCTTAAAAATTTAATTCCTATTTTATTTTATTTTTTGCCATCTTTTATGGGTTTTGTCAGTGTCTCAACACAATTGCAGGGGGAGGGACACCACAAAAACTAATATTAAAAAATGGGGCACACATGAAAGAAGGTTGAGAAACACTGGATTAAAGAGATGGCAGGAACTCAGTGGCATAGAAAGGTTCAAGATAGGAGAATGAATGGAGGACTTTGGAAGGGCTTCATTCTGCAGTGGATAGAAAATGGTTGATGGTGTGGTGGTAATGAATAAATTTGGTATTATTGTAAATATTTAGTAATTAAAAAATAATGCATGTTCTCTTTTAAATGTTTAAAAAGAGCAAAATTGATTTTAAGAGATCTGCTCAAATTGGAATAATTTTTCAAGCTTCTTCGCTTGTTATAAGCTGCCCCTGTTCTCAGATTCCACTATGTTCTTCACTACCACCATACTTGGACATCTCTATTACCATTTTGCCAGGGCCAGTCCCCTTTCCATTTTTGGATGCTTGAACAGCCCACCTCATCCCCTCCAATGTCACTTCAAATGCTCTTTTTTCTTGACAATAGTCTCTCATCTCCTTGATGTTCCACATTATTCTCATATAATTAATATCTTTTAAAATTTTGGAGGGAAATATTAAATTCTACTTCAAATGTATAAGGGACTCATACTTGTCCACAAATCCCAGGCCTCGTAAGGGCAATTATATCCCACCAGGTGTTCGATTTCACTTTCTTTTCAGCATTTCTTCTTTAGTGTTAATTACCATTCTTTTCACCTTTCTCTTAATGCTGTTCTATTCCTCTCTGTCCTGAAAGGTGTTACTGCTTAGCAAGCTCTTATACTATCTTCTCTTTCACTTGTTGACTCATCCATTCTATATTTCCTCGTCTCTTCCCTTCTAAGGACTCTTTTAGTGGAGGAGACTGCTAAAGGACTCAGATGCAGATAACTCTCTGGTTAGATCTAATTTCTACTCAAGATATCATATAAATCATGATACTATCATCTTTTAACAGTCCTATTTTGTATCTGGGGATCTTAATTACTCTACCATCATATGAAGTATTTGGCCTCCTGGATGTAACAGGACACACAATCTTACTTATTACCATAAAATGATCTGTCCCATCTCCAGCTCTACAGAACAATCACATATTGTACTCCTGCTATTCATTCCTGTCTGGCTATCATCAGATCAACTTCAGACCTCTAGTTGATTGAGTCCATGTGTAGAGGCATAAGTGCTGTGAGGACATCGTGTTGGAGGATTAATGGATTGTATACAGCACTCAGAAAGGATTAAAATATAATTTAATACTTCCTATATTTCGCCTCAGTCACTGAGACATCTTCAGGGATTACACAAAAAAATTAATGTAACATGCACACAAATATCACACAATACTAAGCTAAGTCACCTGGGTGACTCTAAAGTCCTATCTAGGTGGAGCGTCCTCTAAGGGCAGTTGTAGGTTGGCGTGGAATGTAAGGTGGGATCTCTGATAAGTGTTTCTCAAATCTTAGGAAGCTTAATGCAGTTGTATTTATTAAGAGTTGGTTGATTTCTGAGAGCTGCTGCTGATTCTAAAAATAGTCTCTCTTTTTTGAATTAGCTGTGGTGGAACATGGTGGTTTTTTTCCATGAGATCCTGTGGGTTGTATCCAAGACATGGTCAGCTAGACCTGACTGACCATAGTCGTGGTTGCTAATCTGCCTGTCTGTCCAAAGTATGCCAGCTTACAGGAACAGGGTACTTTATAAACTCGAGGCACTGAGAGAGGAGGGAGCCGATCTTTTGTAGACTGGATAAGGGTAGCAAGTTTGCGGTGGGGCTTAAATGCTGTGTGTAGGTTGTACTTTTTCAGAATCTTGACTATTTTTTCTGATGTGCCATGGATGTAGGGTATTGTGAAGGCATTTCTAAACTCTTTCTGACGAGAAGACCTGGGAATGGGTAATTAATTTTCTATTACTGTGATCGCTGTAGCCATTGGAGCTGAAAGTGTTGTGTATTTGGTCTAGCTCAGTTGTAAGGGCAGTCCCACTGGAACAAAGATTGTCGGCTCTCTTGATTAGAGTTTTAATAATGCCATATTGTCGAGGCGGGTGGTGGTGGGAGAGTTTGTGAATGTATCTGCCTGTGTGCGTAGGTTTTCTATATACAGTGAAGGAAAGTGTACTGTTAGGAGGCGTGTAACTAAGGTATCTAGGAAGGGTAAACAATTATTCTTTTCCTTTTCCATCGTAAACTGGATTCTTGGATGTAGGCTGTTGAGGTGACTGACGAAGGAGTCTACTGTGTCTTGGCCATGAGGCCAAATAGAGAACACATCATCTACATATCTTAGCCAGATAGGTTTTTTGTGGGGGGGGGGGGGCTGAGTCTATGGCTCGTTTTTCAAACTTTTCCATATAAAAATTGGTGAGAGAGAGGGGGGAGGGGGAAACCATGGCAGTTCCCTCTATCTGTTTGTAGATTTGTTTTTCCAAGAAAAATAACTAGATCTAACTTTAAATAATACAGACATATTGGTAAACTTTGACATCTCCTCACTGTTTACCAATATTCCCTTAATTGATACCTTAACACTCTTAGAAAACGTTTGGCCTCCTGACATCTTAGATCTCTTTTCCTTTGCCATCAATTCTGGTTATTTTTCTTAGAAGAACAAAATCTACAAACAGAGGGATCCACCATGGGTTCCACAATGGATGATTTGCTGCTCCATCAAACCATATTTATTCCTGTAATACTCTCTCTCTTCATAAGTTTTTTTTTTTAATTATACCATCATAAATTCACTTATTCGTGTTTAGAATTTATAGAATCGTGCTATTTGCTCTACCCAGCAACTTATAGGACACACATATCACAAATGATAATTATTAATTATTCTTTACCATTAATGAAAGTGTTTCTACTCACACTTATTCTTTCCTATTCTCACATGTCTTATAAATGATGGTTCACGTATTTTCATCTTTTGAGTATTTCAAATATACCAACCATATGTAGCATTCTCCTTCATTATTGTTTTCTAATAAATCCTAAAAAGATTGTTCCCCAACTCTACACAGAAGTATTCAAAGTTATCCTGCAATTAATTGCATTGGACCAATTAAGATGAGCGCCAATGCGCTATGCCCTCTCAAAACTTTCATACATCGATAAAACAATCACAACGGGGTGGGGGAATAGGGCACTTCCCCTGGGATCAATTAAAAAATTCCACAAATTATAATCATAAAATTCATTGAGATATGTAATCTTACACCCTCGACCCTGGGAACTCTTTGTCTGTCTTAAAATTTTATTATGGGTTGGCCGTCCCATGGCAGGGTAGCCATAGAACATGTGCAAGTGTATGTAATTTAATATTATTTTACTTGTTAGTTTTATGATTTTTTTTCCTTTTAAACTGAAATAATTTAATTTAGGATTAATTAATTAGTTGATTTTTAATAAAATATGCCAGTCAATTTTTTTTATATGAAATTGTGCTGAAAACTATTAATTCTGAAGACCTTTTTTTCCCCCCCCAAGAATTAAAGATCATTAAAATTGATGCAAAATGAAAATGATGTATTTATATTTAAAATATAAAGAGCCAATAGGCTTCATTTTGGTGATGTAAACATTATTTAAATTAAGGGGATATTAATTCCCACATTGTTTTAAAACTGAATAAGAAACTTAGATCGGAATCAAAGAGTTTCATGGCGAATACAGTAACTATGAACATATCAGCGACTACTAGCGTAAGCTCAAGCATGTAGTTCAAGTACATAGTACAAACTAGGGCAACTCGTAGCAAAGGTGGAGAAAGTTCTGATCGCTATTCTTAGTATTTTCCATAATGTAAAACCCATCTCCTAGGAGATGTATGATGTTATACATTATGGTGGGAGGTCACTACCCAGACCGGTTTCAATCTTTATTGAGATCTCATCAGTGAGTAGCTAGACAATACTAAGGGTATAGTGAAAAGAACTTATATACTCTGCTATACAAGTTGTCAAAAAGGTACACTCATAAATTATTTAAAATATAAAGAGCCAATAGGCTTCATTTTGGCCAGATTTAAATTAAGGGGATATTAATTCCCACATTGTTTTAAAACTGAATAAGAAACTCAAAGATCAGAATTAATATCCCCTTAATTTAAATGATGTATTTATAGTTTACATCGACAAATAATTACATCAAAAAAAGCTAAAAGACATTTATTGATGTAATTATTTGTCCCCAAGCTTTGATCCTCCCTGGAAAATTTTCTGCAGGTGCACACCCATGCATATGCCACTGGTCCCACCACATGTTGATTATCACTCTACCCAACTTGATTTCCTAATACTAATAATTCATTGCATCTGCCTGCTGATTCAATCATTTCCCTAAGATCTTCAAAATATTTTTCCTTTTCATCGAGTAAAGTATCTTGACATGGGTTATAAGTTCCAATAATAAATTCCAGTCCATGTTCTTCAAGATTTACTTTTATAAACCTTTCATTTATTTATTTTCAACTTTTTTATTTGGGTCTTCCATTTACTTTTTATGAAGACAGACACACCAGCTTTCGCCCTTCTGCTTTTATCCGGTCCACTCCATATGTTGTCGATATTTACCCATTATTTCAAAACCTTTACCTTTCTTCGTTTCTGTTAGGACCATAACATCTACTTTTTGTTTTTCAAATACCTTAAATATCCTAGGATAGTTATTATTTAGACTTGGTACATTTCATGCCTCAAAAACGAATGTCCTTTTCTTGCAAAGTTGTCGCTGAAAAGATCCACCAGCATTTTCTTCCTTTCTGAGATTCAGAGCAATATTATTTTTACCTATATGGGAGCTTTCTTGTTGGGGAACCTCAAATCTGTTGGATGAGGGTTTGATTTCAGAGTTTCCTTTTCTTAGATATGTTGTGACAAGGCTAATCTATGAATAAAGTCAGAAAAGAAAGACTCTTAACCCTCGAATACTCTAATGGCTTCAAGTTCAGAAGAAAACGAGTTGGTCAAGAGAATGAGAGACACTGAATAGGATAGATAAAAGAAAGGAGTCTGGCTCAAAATAAACAGATGAGAACAGATCCCGGGGTAGCTACAGTCCTTGTTATGCAGTTCATAACCCTTTGTGCTCATATTGGTTCTCAGGTTCTTATTCAGTATATTCATGATCAGATTGAATCCCCATCTTCCACCTGGGGGATTCACCCTCTAGCGGTTACAAGGGTTCCCCCGAGAGAATTAGGGTAATACAACATTAATTAGTACAGGGGAAAATTAATTTGAGACAAATGTATTTGGTTTTTATATATGTATCTGAAATAATTTGTCACATAATTTATTCTTTCATTATACTTCTTTGTATACTTTTTTTATACACCAAATACATAAGGAACATTTTTAGAATAGATCCTCAGTTTGTATAAAATTCAGTAAAATTAACAAAAGGAGATGTACCTGGCAAAACTGAATTACATGTTTTTATTACATCATATATTGGAAGTAAAATTTTAAATTTAAAAAAAAAAAATCATTATTTCAGGGTTTTGTCGAATGATTGGAGAATCTCGCCATGATGTACCCCCAATTCAGTGGGTTCTTCCTCCTGGATTGAACTCTAGGGCATTTGGAGGCGTATTTCGCCTTGATTGGATTTGCAGGTATCCTTCCCTAAATAAATATAATTTATTTAATTCTATATCACACTTTTATTCTGTGTTTATATAATTAATAAACACTAGTTTTTATATTTTTAATTTCTCTACGTCAATTTAATATTATGTAGTGTATTAGTGTAGATTTTTGTGTTTTTAGAGTATTAGTATATTTATAACATTTTTATTGTGTTATTTATTGGAATATTGTCGGAATAGCACCAACACGATGAACAATGGCAGTAAAGACCATGTTTTTTGCCGGACAACATGGGATATTATTCAGTGCAGTGTATGCGAAATGTATGCATCGAGAAAATTAAAGAATATGTGGAAGGAAATTGAAACTGGAGAGAGAGCTGAGTGTGTATGTTAAGTGTTTTAAAAGTGAGTGTCTTTAGGTGATGAGAACGCAACAAATACCGATGATGAGATGGAAAATGATGTTAATAATGTTGAATGTGCGCCCATTGAAATGGAGGAGAACAAAATGGATATCAATAAAGAAAGCATGCTTAAATGTTGCCCTTCATAGGACAAAGCATGAAATAAAACTGCAGAAGCAGTAAGAGTTAAGGAGGGCTGGAAGAGAAAAAAAAACAGGTGATTTGAAAGAATATAAAAACCGACAGAACAAACAAGAAAAACAAGTTAAGGAGAAAATTATATATGGAGACTCAATAATCAATGGAGTACTTAATGAAAGTATGACAACATCGTGTTTCTCGGGTGCAAAAATTCACAATATTAGCCATGCCATCTGGATGCAAAAAGGTAAGTCGAAAGAAATTATTGACTTGGCAGGTACCAATGATTTGAGAGGCAAGAAGTATTCTATGAGGGAGGATGTAAAGGGTTTTTTAAAAGAGGCAAAACTGAAGAGCGAGGGGTTGAAGATTGTAAGACTCCTACCACGCTATGACAGAGGCAAACTGAGAAGGAGGACATTGATAGCCAATGAGTCTATACAGATTGTGCAAAAGAAATGATATAGAATTTGTGAATCTACGGTCTCTGTTTGATGGAGAGAAGGATTTGTACAATGCGGATGGGCTACATTTTAATGGTTTTCGTGTTAGGTGTCTGGAGAGAGCTTTGTTCACCGAGCATGCTGACATGCAAATTCAGGGAAACTTAAGTAATTACGGTGGAAGCAAGTGAGTTTGCATGAAGGCACCCATGAAGTGAGTGAGTGTGAGAATGATCAAGTGAGGAATCTAGTCCCTCTCTCAAACAAAAATATTGAATAGGGTAGTCAATTCAGAAAGTAAAAGTAGGTGGGGGAATAAAGGAATGTTGCCATTTCTATATACTAATGCCAGAAATATCAGAAGCAAGAGGGAGGAGTTTTTGGCATTGATTAATGCAACTTCGTAAAAAGTTATAGGCATTGGTGAGACTTGGCCAACAGCAGATGATGTAATTACAGGGATTGAATATGAAGGTTTTAGTATTTTCAGGGAAGATAGAGAAGATATGATTTTAATAATGGAATACCGTGAGCAGACATATAAACACAAAATTAATAACGGGAAAACTCATATAAAAAGATTATTTAATAGTATAATTTTCGTCTGTGTGTCACAGGCAAAAATTATACTATTAAACTACTAAAGAATTATGTGAAACTTTACTTCACTCTCCTAACTTAAACAGATCTGATGGTTTATATCTCCCCTGTATGGGAGATAGTACTTTATAAATCGACTAATCTTTCCTAACTTTTTATTGTATATATACATTTTTTTTGTTAGGAAATTTATTGACCTTTTTAGTTTTCTTACACTAGCTACTTTTTCTTTTAGTTCAATGTAGTCTTATGGTTATTTGCAGGGATGACTGGAGAGCAATCCCAGGCAGAGAAAGCCAACTCAAGGCAACTAACTCAGATAAGGCTAACCACCTGGGTAACAATCATCTTTGTGCTTTTGTTTCAATTGGTCTCTTTGTTGGTGCTTTTTGGAATTGTCAGTTATTGTTTAATTTGAGCTTAAAATGTACTGAAGATGCCTGTGACACACAGGCGAAAATTATACTATTAAATAATCTTTTTAAGTGAGTTTTTCCGTTTATTAATTTTGTATTTTTAGAAGATATGATGATAGCAGTAGAATTGCTATCAAGGAGATAGCAATTAATAATAGGAGACAGGCTTGGAGGGTGGCTGTTCATTTGAAACAATCTGCTGTGAGATTAAGACCAGTTTGTTTCTATATGCCAGGGAGTTCCACAGATGATCAGGAAGACATGCATCACAAAGTTAGTACAATGAGTACAGATCGAGTGATTATTATGGGGTACTTCAACTATGGAGATAGACTGGAAGGAAGAAAGATCATATGGCAAAAAGGAAATAGAATTTATATACTTGCTGAGAGATGATTACTTAAGACAGATGTGATGGAGGGGACTAGGTGTGGGAGAATATTGGACCTGGTCATGGGATCACGAGCTATCCATAACCAAGTTGACAACATTGCCTCCAATTGGTGAAAGTGACGATGCGGTCTTGACTTGGGAAATTGTAAAACATGAGGAATTTTCTATCAAGATGGGATATTTGGGGAACTACAAGGCATGTGATTATGACATGCTTAAATCTGTACCATGGCATAAAACACTGCAGGGTAAGGATGTTAGTAGTGCATGAGATATAGTTAAGGTTCATCTAGAGGAAGCAGTATTAAATTGTATACCCTGGGTAAGGAAGGTATCAGATAAAAGTTAGATGGATGAGTAATATCATTAAGCACGAGCTGCAGAAGAAGAAAATGCTCTGTAGTGTATGTAAAGAGAAAGGTGACCAGCAAACTCAGGAACAGTACAAGGCTAACGTACAAGGCGAAAGGAAATCCAAAAAAATTCTTTTATGTGGCAACTAAGAGGAAGAGGGACTATTGAAAATTAACCTTAATGAGTGATGGTCACAAGGAGATTTAAGCAGATAAAATAGTTGAGTTACTGTGTGACCACTTTGAAAGTATATATCTTCCTGGTGAGGTTACTGCTTTAACCTATGTGACAGACACTAATGTGGGAACAGAGATAGATGAATCGGCGGTTCTTATGATTGCAGAATCTCGATCTAAATACAGCTGTGGGATTAGATGGGATATCAGCTAGGGTTTTGCGAGAATGTGCAAGAGAACTTGCAATGCCTTTGACTAAGCTGCTTAATTTAAATCTCAGCTTTGGTTGAGTTTCAAGGGAGTGGAAAGAGTGCAAAATTATTCCTTTGCATAAGGGAGGTTCTAAGACTACAGTAGCATATAGACCAATCAGTATCTTAGTCGTGGTGGTAAAAGTACTAGAAAAATTGATGAAAAGGAGAATTCAAGAATGGGTAAATAAAAATATGATACTATATGAGGGTCAACATGGCTATGTGAAGTGTTGGTCATGATTTAGTAATTTACTAACGTTTTATAATAGAGGAATATTAGATTGCCTTTAATTTTATTCAGTTTATCTTAACAAATGGGGATGAAAAGAGCAGATCATCTTATCAAGAGCAGATCACCGATCTGCTCTTGATAATACCCTCATTCATCACAAAAATGGGTATTATCAAGACAGCTCCTGTGATCTGCTCTTTGGATATATATATATATTTTGTTGTTAAGATGAACTGAACAAAATTCAAAGCAATCTAATATGTAATGGATATTATCCTTCTACCAGACTACAATCTGATGTGAAAAGAATTTCGATACCCTACCTTAAAAGAACCTCAGAACAAATAGCAAGGATTCTTCGTAAATTCAATCTATATGGTTCCTTCAAACCATCTCAGAAACTCTCTTCCTTACTACCATCAACAAAGGATTTGTTAACACCTCTTTCCTTACCAGGTTGCTATCAAGCACATGCCATCTTTCCTATTTTGGACAAACTGGCCTTGATTAGAATTGAAGAACATCAAGACTATATTGCACTTTTGAAATCTGACAAGTCTGGCCTTCTTCCACTATTAACACTAGGCACACAGTTCTTTGGAACTAGACAAAACTTCTTTCTTCTAGCAAGTTCAAATTCATCTTTTCCTTGAAATATGTGAAATGCTATTAAATCGTCCAGTTCCGAACTGATCAGACTGTATGCCAATATTCAAGTTTTGAGAAGTGATCACTATTAATTGTTCATAAGTTTTTTTTAATTAATAATTATTTTAAATATTTCTTATCTATGCAACTTACTACAGTTATTCCTTTGCACTGTAATTGTGAAATATCGTATACTTCAGCTGCAACTGATGCATAAGATAATATGTGCATGATTTATGACTCGGGTGCTTAAGGGTCAAAGCTGTATAACTGAGAGGAGACCTCCACATAGCCTTTAAAGGAATGCGGAGAACCGACCAGAGCTTCTGACCTAATGTCCAGTCCTCGCCTTCTCGCGGTGCACCCTGTTGGGTATCTACTTGGATACTGAACGAACGAGGATGGGCTGGCAATTTGCGATTTAGCCGACCAAATTGTATTCTTATTGGTTAAACCAAAATAAAAAATGATGGTAAAACATGATAAAATTTCATGCCGGCTGGGGCATCGCCCGGTTAAACAAGGCCCCCGTTGTTTTCGCCAGGGAACCAGGGCGAACAGCAAAAAGTTAGCTACTGGAACAGATCTGAAAACAAACCCCAACTCAACATCACGAGAGTTAAAGATTCGTACTATCAACATAAGAAGCCTGAATGGCAAAGAAATGGAGCTAGCTGAGGAATTAGATAAGTACCAGATCGACATAATAAGGGTGACTGAAACAAAAAAAGACCAAAACTGGTGAGATCTTTCTGAGCAATAAATACAAAATGTTATATTCAGGCAATGACAATCAAGGAAAAGAAGGAGTAGCCATAGTATTCAACACAAAATACGAGGCTAATCTTCTTGAATGGCAGTCAGTCTCAAGTAGAGTAATGTGGGCAAATATGAGAATGGAGAACTGGACAATGAGACTTATTTGTGACTATGGTCCCACAGAAGGTTCTACTAAGGTAGAAGTGGAGGAATTTTTTGAGGCTTTAGAAAAAGCAACTGACACAATGAAAAAGGAAAAGTTGGTCCTCGTTGGGGATCTAAATAGCAGAGTAGGAAATGATTGAGACATACAAAAATATTTTGGGAAAATTTGGAGAAAAGAGCAAAGCTAATAATAATGCCAAACACCTGTTGGATTTCTGCTCAGACCATGGACTACTTATTACTAACACCATGTTCCAACAGAAAAATGTGCATAAATTCACATGGAGAGATGAGGCAAGGAATAAGAAAAGTCTCGTTGACTATGTTATTGTTGATAGTGATGTTTTCTCACTGGTGCAGGACACCAGAGTGTACAGAGGATTTGAAATTGGAAGTGATCACTATTTAGTCTTGAGCAGGATAAAATTGAATTTCATATTGAAAAGAATAACGTAAGAAAGTTTTAAAGTGAATAAAAGTTGAGCAGCTCTCAGATATGAATGGTAAACTAAAATACACAAAGATTGTTAAAAAAACGTTTAATTTCCTTGACCAAAAAGCTCTGGAAAAACTTTTTATTGGGATTATATTGATCAAGTGCATATAATAAACAACTAAGTTATACCAACTAGTTTCACCAACTAAGTCTGTTGGCATCTTCAGGGTACATAACTGACGTACGGCACTAAAAACTTTTTAGTGCCGTACAGCTGTATACAAGACAGTGTTCAAACCAGTTTTAACTTATGGATCTGAGAGCTGGGTCAGAAGTAAAACACTTGACCAAAGACTAGAGACCGCAGATATGAGAGTCCTGAGAAAGATTATAGGCGTGAGCAGATGGCATCAATGGCAATATCATATTAAAAACGTGGATATTAGGAAAGAACTTGACATTGTCAGCATCCTGGAAAGTGTTAGCAGAGCTAATCTCAGGTGGTATGGTCACTTAAACAGAATGGGTGAAGAAAGATTAGCAAAACAAGTGTTCTCTGCCAGGTTGGCAGCAAAACGACCCAGAGGAAGACCAAGATATAGGTGGATTGATACGATAGAAATATAAGATCTGATAATGTTGGAGTCTTGACAAGTAACACTGATTTGGAGGAAAATTGTAGATAGGAAGTTAGTAATAATGTAATTTTTTTCATGTAGTACTATCATATCCTGTACACCCCTTGAGGGTACATGGCAGGAATTTGATGATGATGATAATTTGATTCATCTTTTGAGTGTAGTTAATGGTCTATCTCCCAAACATTAGATGAAATATATCAGTTTTTGAATAAATTCCATATTATATTTTGTTATATATGTAAGCAGTGAAAGTTATTTAAATAAAACAGTCATTAGCATTGATGCTATTTGATTGAAAAGACAAGGGGGGAAACATTTCAGTATTTTTCTGCCAAAATCAGCTAGCCACTCTCATACAAATGGGGCAGGATTTTTTACCTAGCAGAATTGACAAACTGGCCAAAGAAAATACACTTTATAGGCATAGCAATTTTTAGTTAGGATTAATTGCCTTATCAAAGTTAGGCATCCAGGAAGCCAAGTTATTTCATTCTTAAGGGATGTTATACATAGAAAGGAAGGTAATAAAGGATAAGATGTGTATTGCAGTAATCACTGATAAATAAAATATGGAATGGGCTTAAAACCTTTATAATAGAAATCTCAGCAGAGTGATAAAAAGAATTACGAATTGTTCTTTCATTTTAAATGTATATTGAAAATTATTGAGATCTACTTTTGAGTCTTGGTATATTAAAAAATTATTATATTTGATATAATGTTTGTATATAATGTTTTGGAATGTTGTTTATTCATTTACAGGCGGGAATTACCATTTACTAAAACTTATCACCTATATAATTCTTGGAATGAAGGTAAACAAGTTAAAGTAGGAAGAGACGGACAGGTAACTTTTTTTCTTTAAGAGATATTTTTGAATCTTTACTGTGTTTTTCTATATTTACAATATTGGAATTTTTTCCCCACTAAAATATTTAAATGCCATGTTCATTTCTTCACAAAGATTTGCCTATGAGATTTACAGTAAACTGAGTTAGAATGAATTTAAGGAAGGACAGAATTCAAGAATAGATGAATAGAAATAGGATATACTATGGGAATAGCATGGCATTGTGGAGGGATTGAATAAGGGAAATGGCTATATCTTGTAGACTTTGCAAAGGCATTTATAGGTTTCTGCATGAAACTAGTGTATAAGTTGAATCATATGGAGATTGATGCAAGCCGATGACATGAATAAGATGTTGGCTGATGGAAATTGAAGAGTAGTATGGTGAAAATGAATTACAGAGAAGGCAGGTGACCGCTGGTGTGCCACAGGGCTCTGTACTTGGGCCATTCTTCCAAATGATACACAAATATTCCTTTGTTTGTTCATGCTAAACTAGGATGGGTAACAGGTAATAAAGATGAAGTACCTGTCTTGCATGACATCGCAAGTGATGTCTTCAGCCCACAACACTGAAGAAGTTGTGACTTGTCTATAATACTAATGGGATTTGAGAATTGATGACATTCAAAAAACATGCCACAAAAGTGGCAAAATACCTTAAAGAATCACTTGGATGTTAAGAAACATCCAAGTGACAAGCAGGGATAAAGAGGTTATTATCTATCTATAAAGACTTTGAAACAACTACATCTGAACTATTCAGCACAGATTTTGTTACCTGGATTTTTCAAGGAAGTGGAAATTAAGAAGCAAGTGACCAGAATGGTGACTGGTGTGTGGGTGCGTGCAAGTAGAGTGCTCGTTATGGGATAGGAAAAAATATGATAGAAATATGTTAATAAGAGTTTTATAGAATATATATAAAATATTTTTTCAGTATGAGACAGGAGAAAACGAGGTGACACCTTTAGATATATAAGAATGTGATTAGCAAAGGTATGAGGACCAGATTTGTGCCAGGAGTAGCACTGAGTGGAATGAGTTGTATCTGAGTTCTTGATTTTGACTTAGTTATAAAGTAAACAGTGTAAATAACTTCCTTTCTGCATTATTTAATATCTAAATTTATTAAAAAAATAAATCCCATAAAAAAATATTGACATTGATTTTCACATACACTACATGGAAAGAAGTCAACAGACACCATAGTGTGAGGAGCAAACAGCTATGGTTCTCACCTTAATAAGATGTAGGATAGGACCTCCTTTCACTGCAATGACTGCAGCAGTCCTATGGGAATATACTTTCCACAAGCATAGATAACAATCAATGGGAATTTTAGACTACCCTTCCTGTAGGCATGTAATGAGGTCCTGTACTGTTTTGGGGCAGGCATCCCTTGCCTTCACCTGACACTCCAGTTCATTCCACAGATGTTCAGTAGGATTGTGATCAGGGCTCTGTGGAGGCCAGTCAAGTGTGGTGATATTCATGTCCACAAGCCATGCAGTTAAAGCAGCTTTTTTACATAAAGGTGCATTGTCTTGCTGAAAGAGACAATGCTCAGTTCCATGGAAATGCCACAAAGTAGGAAGCATTGCATTATCCAGAATGTTCAGATACCTCTCAGAGTTCAACGTTTGTGGTACCACCAAGTCCAAACCAGGAAAAACAAGACCATACCATTACCCTGCCAACTCCAAATTTCATAGTTGGCATTACGAACTCTGGTAAGAGACATTCGATGGGCAGATGCCCGGTGAATGTCTCTTACCAGAGTTCGCCATCCATCTGCTTGGTAGAGGATATAGAGTGATTCATTGTTCCATAATACAGCTTTCCAAGCATCCATGTTCCACTATACACTCTTTGCACCACTGAGGATGATGCTGCATGTTGGTTGGGTAATGTGGCGCTTTCATATAGCAGTCCTACAATGGAAACCCATGTTGTTAGTTTTGGTTATGAATGGTTTTGTTCAGATTCGTGTTCAATTCAATGCTCGGAACTCTGCAATCAAGGTGTTAGCCAATGAATGGTGGTACATATTATCCTTCGTAGCATCCTACTGTGATGGTTGGTGGGTCAGCCATTGCTGATAGAACTTGCAGTTGGCTCCCCCATGCTTCCATGGTATCACAGGTTGTTGACCTGGGATGGCCCAATTTGCCAAACAGATATAGGCCTATCACAATGCCTCTTTCAAACTGTTAGTTCGTGCAACCATTTTACCCGGACACTGTTGCATTGACTTGGGAGTGTCATATTCTCTCAGTTTATACCAGCTTCAAACACGACTCATTACATGGCATGATGCACCTTGCCCATGTGGGTTGGGGGGTACATCGACTACTTTCCAAGCAGTTACCTGATACTTAAGATAGTAAGTATGATTGATAGAAGTAAAACATAGAATTAACAAACTTGTAAAGATTGTAAAGCAAAAATTTATTACTACTACTTGGAATGTTAGGTTAATTCCTAACATTAGGAATTGTTAATTATGGTTAATTAAGGGAAGCTTTTATAGAAAAAGGGGTAAGGAGAAAAATGAATTATTAATAACCAAGTGCTCAATGAACCTTCTAGGATTGTTGAATAATTTTATAAGTATATAAGTGAAACTAGTCATAAGAGGAAATACTGCTTGAATATAAGATTTATTTAACATAGGAGATTTAAATTAATGAATTAAAATTGAAATTTGGAAAGGCTATTTCTTCTTAAGGCATTTAGTCTAAGAAAAGTAATGGAAAAAATTAATTTTATCCAGCTAACTCTGAAATGGATCAGAAGGCACAGTAGGTGAGCATGGTTTGGTTGAAAAAATCAATATAACATCCTGCATGCTCTTTAAAAATAATTAGGGAAATAGGATAATGTCTGTGATGTCTTTTATTTGAATCCCACCAATACCTTCATCATTTCATATTAGTCCTGATTAAACTGTCTCATAAATATTGATGATTATCTAGTGAGGCAGGCAATTGGTTGATTAATAGACAATCAACCAGTTTCCTGCCTCTTTCAATCTAGCTGGATAAAATTCTTAATTTTTCGTACCACCTCGTCTTTATACAAACTTGAATCCCCTAGGAAGAAATAACTTAGAAGCGAGTCTTCTATGATTCTGGTAATTAGCAGCAGTGTGCCTAAGGGAGCTTTTGTTGTTTTCTGGGTGCTAATATTAAAATAATTCATTTTGATGTGGCTATGAAGCTGGGTAGTCTTTTAAGATCTTAAATGATTGGAAAAGAAGACAGAAAAGTATACTTTAACAATTCAGGTATGTGAAATTTGGTAGGAAAATGCTTTGAAAATAGTTGACTGAATACTAGGATTTGTGTATTTTGCTTGTTAAAATATTTAATTCAGGAATCATTTGCAGTACAGGTAGTAAAGCTGAGCAGATTACAGATTTAATTCAAGTGAAGAAAACAGATATATCATTTTTTATTGTAAGGTTGAAAATATGGGCCTTCAGCAGTGGGTTGTCTAAGCAATGAAATTATGACTTTAAGCAGTCCAAATCTAACCCTTTAGACATATATTGCTGGTTAATTAAGTATTTGCTCAATGATTATCTAATTTAGCACTGTTTACCACATCAGTGTTGGTCTGTGTATGTAAAAAAAAAAAATGATAGGGAGGAAAGTTTGAATGTGAATTTATACAAATCAGCCTGTTGCATTTGATGGCTGAATCTTTGCTGTTCACTGAACGATATTCCAGTAGATTGAGGCCAAGATGATTGGAGATATCCATTTTACTGCAACCAACCTTCTTTCTTTATTTTAACCATTGAAATATATATAGTCTATTTTCTTTTATGTTGAGGTCTTCTTGGATTATGCCTAGCCCATCTCCGATTACTGCCTAGGGTGTCACTACCCAGGTTAACAAGACCCAACAGCATCACTCCTAGTATCTCATTACCATGTCCCTCTCTGCTATTACAAGGTAGCAATCCACAGAAGAAGAATTATCATGTATTACTTTATTCATATATTTGTTATTTATTTAGATAATAATTAGATATTAATGAGATCTTATTCTTATCTAATCTCATTGTTAGTGACATCACTGAGTGTTAAATAATGTTTAAATACACTGACATTATTAGTTTTGTTAATGTTATTACTATTAATGTCATTTCTCATTTCTTGTCAATTGCTAGATGACAGCCTCTCCAGATTTCTTTATTTTTCACTGTATTGAACTCCTGCCATTTCTTTAATCTTTTCCTTCCGAGTCTCTTTTAGTTTTCCTGTATCTGTCTGAAGTACTGTTTGAATATTATTTTTGTCCATTTTTGAGTGTTGTATCTTGCTGTGTGTCCTGCCTAATTGCATTTTGAACTTTTTTTAGCTCTTATCTATTTTAGTTCGTATATGAGCTATATTATGCTTGTCTTGAAGGGCGATACTGAACAATTAGTTTTTTCTGGAAAGTATTTGAAAAACTGCTTATCAGTTAATTTTTGAAATATTTTCTTCTGATTGAAATGGCTGTTGAATCCTTCATATAACATCTTTCTCCTAATTAGGTACCTACTTGAAAAAATGTATTTTTTTCAATATAATATGTTCAGTAATAATTTTGTGATTTATATTTTTCTAATGTGAAATTAATGCACTCATAATGTCTAAACTTAAAAGATAACTGAACTTGAGCTATAGCCCCCCCCCCCCCCCCCCCCCCAATGACTTCGGACACTATTTTGTCCATTCCAATTTCGACTTCTTCCATAAAGTGTTAGTGCCTTGTACACTGTGACAAGTTTTTGTGCTCTGAATAGTGCTGGTTTAAAAACAAGTCTAGCAAAATATTAACATAATAAATCTTATTTTTCTTCTTGGGTGTACTGGTAAAATTAATATGAACTTGTGACATTCATTGATTATTCGTTTACGCAGTTTTATTTGAGTTACTAAGTTAATTATTTAGTTATTTAGATTATCCACAAACACTGCTCTGAGATCACTTGAGGTCTCTAGTAGGGTGGCAGTAATCTTACGCCATTGAAAATCAACTAAAAGACATTCACAGTCATATACCACAAGATGATTTGAATCAACAGCCTGTTGTTTGGAGAGCAGATGCTATCTAGCCATCCAACTCATAAATTACTCTTTGATTAAATAGAGTATTAGAGAAGCAGTCTTTTTGGGGGATATGTTTGTTTGTTTATGTGTGTGTGTGTGGGGGGGGGGTTACTGAATTACATTATATTAAATCTACAGTTAGACCTGTGCGGTTCATATGTCAGAAAAAGAAATTCTTTATTTTCAATTTTTTGAAACAATAAATGAAAACAGCTGTTTTGCTTAGAAATGAAGATGAAAAATGTTTCCATTGTGATGGAACAGTGCTGAAATATTATTATTTGTGACACCTCCAAGGAGTCCGAAGACTCATCGTGGGAGGACACCTACTATACAACTGTCTCCACCACTACACTGAACCTCTACTACCACTCATCTCCATCAGCGCCACCCACCACCACAACTAGTATTTTTTGTCTGTAAATTGCATGTGTTCTGAAGGGCTGATTTGTCTGTGTGCTGGATGAAAAACCCAAGTTTCCGGGAGGAAAAACCCTGCTACCTCAGTATGAGATCGGCTAACTCACCTTTGATTGAAAAAGTCCACATAAAGATTCCTCCCTTCACGACGAGAATCGAACTTAGGCCTATTCCAATCGAAGGGTGCAATGTACTGTCGTTCTTCCAACTGCACTACGGAGGTGTTTAATGTTAAATATTGTTATTTAATATTTCAGGTGGAAAGGCTGATCAGGACTGTAGAAGGGTCCACAATATTAAACAGTGTGGACCCTTCTCTGGTCCTGATCAGCCTTTCCACATATGATTAGAAGAGCATGCTCTCCACTAGTTTGTGATAATTTTTATTACTTTTCCATCAACATGACCACCATTCTTCACCTGCCCTTTTACTATTTGTAAGTAAAAGGACAGGTGAGAAATGAGCTGGCCTGCAGCTGACATTCCAGTTTATGTGTATATACTAGGGTGACTAACACTCCCATATTTCCTGGGAACTCCCGTATTTTGGCTAATTTTTTTGGATCAACCCAGTTCCCATATTGATCTTCAAATACTCCTGTATTTTTCATAATCAATCATTGTCTTTCATTTTTCAATGTATATTATAACCGCCAAATACAATTTGACACTAATATCGATAATTTGGAAAATTCTAATCGATACAATTCTTTTCTGGCCAATGAACATACATGGGTGTTCCAGCAAAAACGTTATATCGTTACATTGATCTTGTAACTTTTGCCGCCATTTTAATAATCGATACCCCCATTCGGAATAACCAAATCGTTGGTAGCGATTTTCAATATACACTTCCGGATTTTGTTTGTCTGTTTCCTATCTTGCATTCTTATCAGCCATTGTGTCCGCATTCATTCTCAAAGCATTTTCAGTATCCTTGAACATAGAGTGCCACAGTATATTTTTGTGATGGATAGTGACGTTGAAATGCAAAGTAATAATGTAAAAAGGCAACCAAAAAAGAAATGTAAATATTTGTGTGTTTATCTGAAGAAATGGGAAGAACAGAAAATCAAAGCTGCTGCAGCAGCTTTATCATTCCATATGTAAGTATAAATGTTTAAAATTATATTAAATATTTTGATGTGCTATAATTTAAATTGCTATTTGTATATTTTAAATATAAACCATCCTATCAATTAATGTAGGATTCACTTCCCAAAAATTTCGTTAAAATTTTTAAAAATTACCTATTTTTATGCTTATTAATTGGATCTACTAATCTTGAACATATATATGGATAAGTATTTATGTGAGGGAAATGTTACACCTTATCTGCATGCATAAATGTAGTCATTTTTCAAATGAGAGTTAAGCCAAGTTCTTGAAGGGACACTTCTATGAGAACATTGCAGTTGAATTCCTCCTTGCTATTATCTATAAAGGTAAGTGAAATTAATCAAAGAAATATCTATTCATATAGTTCTAATTTGTTACTGAAGTTTGTTAGAGAACCTTAATTTTGAGTTATAAAAACTAATACTGTGTAAAATTTTCCACAAGATTCTGTGAATATGGATTTAGATGGTATATTAATTTAGTCTTCCAGTGTGAGATCATTGTGCTTACATATCAAATGCCTAAAGTGGCTTGCATATTAGTTCCATATTTGGTCTCTAAAGCAGGATTTCTGGATTATTTAACTCCTTAGCCCACGAATAGTACTAATACTAAATTTCTAATAGGTTTATAATAATTTATGATTAGGATTCACTTAAAATAATAAATATAAAACTTGACATAGAGAATTTGAAAGTAAATAGATAGGAATGCATGAGAGAGATCACCAAAGCCTTACCTGTACGGAGCTGTGATATCGTAAATGCTGGTGTATTAAGCTGTATTAGAAACATTTTTTTCCAATTCTTTACTGTGTACAAATGCACTGGAATTATAAATTTTCTCCATAATAACTATTTTCATCCCTGTCATCATTGAAATGTATTTCTCTAAAATAAGATGTTATAACTTCATCACATAACTGATTATTTTCATTATATCAAATGAATTAAAATGTCAATCTTCAATGTCATATTGTTTAGATAAACATCTTTTGGCTTCTTTTATGTATCCATGTTTATTTATTTTAATTTTTATTTATTAGTTTTTTTTCTCTTATTTTTCAATCACAAATAACTGTTCTAAATTTAACTGAGTGGTACTGCATTGGCGTTTCTCAAAATTGAGCAGATGATATGTTCATTATTTTGAAATTATGGAAATTATTGAACTAAAGGAACTGAAGAAGCAAACTACAGTCTGCTGTTGAACAGGCAGCACCTGTCCTTAATTTATTTTGCACTATTGTGTTATGTTCTTTAAAATTTGATGCTGATATAATTTAAAACATGATAACCAACACATCGTTTGTGACCCTGCCATGGTTACCAGTTCGTAGTAGCCAAATATTGAATGGCTGGATAACTTAATTACTATATTTATCAAAATTTTAAAATATTTATCAGTTTTGCACTTGAATTATAAATTTTCTCCATAATAACTATCCTCATCCTTGTCATCATCGAAATGTATTTCTCTAAAATAAGATGTAACTTCATCACATAATTCTGATTATTTTCATTATGTCAGCAACTAAAATTTTGTTGCAGAACATTGTAGCAATGTATTTTATAATTGCCGAGTGGTAATTTTGCAAAGATGTGCAAAAACTGAAACTTAATGTTATCCTTTAGAATTATGCCAAGTTGCACTAACTGCAACAGGTTTATATAAGGATATAATTTTTATTAGATTGTATCACTTGTAATAATCGGTGTGTATGCATGTTATAAATCTCTTGCCTAATTAAAGTCAAATGTGGTGATCAGAATTTATTAATTGCTCCTGAACTTTATTAATTTTATTCCTCCATATCCACTGCTATTTGTTTAAATTTAGTGGTAGTATTGTTATGGATATATTATTCATGAGTCGTGTGTTAAAAACAGGGCTTAACAAATTATTCAAAATTCCGCTCACTATGCAAAAAAAAAATACTTACGCGAGAACCTTTCCCCCACTTTTTATGATGTTCCATTAAGTGAATAGGAGTCCCATGAAGTGAGTAGGAGTGTTGTACCTTGTTGAAGTATATTATTATTAAATTTTAAAAAATTCTGTTTTTTTCTAGCTACTTGTTAGCTAGAAAAATTCACTTCCCATGGACAAGTGGGTGAAGCATATTTGTTGAGGCCTGGTTATAAGGATAATTTTATTAGTGAAGCATGGAAATCTTAAGTGATTGACTCTTTTCAATCTCTTTTAGGATAGGAAGTGGGAACCGTCATTATTGGATTTGTCTGTTTTTTTTTTTTCTTTGCTTTAATAATTTAAGATTGCCTTTTTTTTAAAAAAAAAAAAATTCTACTTAAATAATCAGTTTCTTTTCTGAAACTAACAAGTTTGTTTTATTGTAGGAGATTGAGACACGTGTTGGAGAAGAACTATGCCGTCTGTTTCCCATAGATGAGAATATTGATCTTATATCCATTTTGCATCGCATGAAACGCAGCAGAAATCATACTTCTAGACCTTCTCGAGATCAGAGAGATCGTCACAGAGATCGTCATCGTCGTGATCATCCCCCCTCTCATCGCAGCCCCCATGAATCACTGAGGTTAGAATCTTCAAAAGAGCAGCAGCAAGCTGCTTATGTACTGGAAAATTGTGGAGTTAATATACCACTTCATTTAAGTGCATCAAAAATGTGTAGTGTCTTTTCTGGTGGCTAACAAAATTTGGAACGACCAAATAAGTGCCTTTGTGGAAGAATTGGTCATAAATTTAGCTGCTACATCAGCAAGGCCTGAAATCGTTACTGGAGTGTGTACAGCAGGACTTAGCTAGTGTTGCCACTGCAGTATTCTGTTTAGGTCTGCTCAGAGTTTAATAATATTTGCCATGTAGTGTTTGTAGAATTGTCAACTGATTTTGCTTTTCTTTTCTATCAGGTAATTATGGCACTATTTCAGGAAAAAAAAAAAAAGAGGGGGGAAATGAATGCTAGCTAGTGACCAGTAGAAGAATTGTTGGACTTCACTAGTGGGTGTTCTCTCCAAGATCCTGGACTTGTGATTGTGCGAAGGGACTAAGTTTATCTGAAAAGGGGTGTTTATTTTCTTTCGTGGACTTGTGATTTAATGGAGTTGGGTTATTTTTAAAGAACTCTTGAACTGCTTAAGGGGGGAAATTGCAGTGTAATTTTTGTTTGTTTCGTTAATGTGAAATTAGGGTTTAAAAAATCAAGTTCTTCATTCATTTATGGAATGGACTGGTAAGTTGCAGGGAACTGCTTTCAAAAATTGAAAAGAAGCAACAGTGTATTCTTGTCCCTTCCATACAGTGAGTATGCTCTCTATCTCTATCCTTATATATGCCATCTCGATGGACTAGTCGCGAGGTTTTAGTGCTTGAAGTTTAATACCACCAACTTGATCAAGTGAACGGACTAGACTGTAAGTTTAGTGCATTTTAGTGCACAATGTCTTCCCCCTTCTTTCTCTCTCTTTCTCCCTGCACCTGTCAGAGCATTCTGTGGAACACAAGTTTGGCAGCCACACAACAGACTTGTAGGTAGGCACATTTTTATTTTCCTTTATTTGACTGAAGTGATGGTAGGCCACATAAAACACATCATTTTGGGCAAAATAAAAGCAAATTGTATTTTGAAACTGAAACATTTTTTATGCTTAATTTTATGCATAAAGAAGTGTGTGTATCTTCATATATCCAGTAGTGTTTGTAAATGTGTTATGACAGTTTATTCATCCAGTACCACTGGTACTAATTTTGAATTATATATAACAATCCCTTTAGTATAGCTTCCTGAAATGTGAATGGTTTCATACAGATAAGTTTTGAATTAGTAGTAAATCATCATTAGTATATTTTAATGCTATGATTTGCAGGACAATTAAGGATTGAATGTTTTATCCTAAATTTGTCATTCATTCTTAAATTTATGTTGGTATAGTTGTACCACAAATTGGAAAGAAATGGTAGCTTATTTCTCTTAACTATAAGCAGAAATAAGATACCACTTCATTTATTTTAGGAGAATAGACTTGTGGAAATGTAAATTAGAATAAGATGACCACACAAATAGATTTATGGTGTAGGAATAGATCGTCTAGTGAAGCCACATTCATTGTTTTGATTTGTTTTCCCTATATTTCATGCATGAAACAAAATACGCTATAATTAGTAACAAAATTAATAGTTGCTCTCTTTAAAATTCCCAATGAAAACTAGATATACTATTTTAAATGTGCAACTCTCATTCGAACTAATTTTTATGTATATCAAACAAGCATTCGTATTTTATATATGTACCTTGAATTACCCAGAATTCAAAGAAACTGGTATTTTCCATATCTCTCTCTCTCTTTCTCACAAACACAGCAAATTAATTCTTGTTATAATTACTTAATACAAAAGATGCCTGAATCTGTATCCTTTAGAATTTTATACTTGCAATGAAACCCCACAGATACACCACTGATTTTTCTGGCACTCTTGTTGGTTCCAGAGCCTTGCCAGACCATTGGAGGTCGCAGTAATTCATCAGCATCTCTTGCCCACTAATTATATCTTTCTCATGTCTCTAAAATACCATGAATTTCTAGAAACTTAAATATTAAGTGTAAATTAACTGTGAATTAAGTGATTAAATGAAATTCATTAGTATAAATGATACAGTGCAAGTGAATATGGACTTTTGCTTAACATCACTGCATCCACCACTATGAATTGGTTCTTATTTAGAAGCCCAAGCTAGGGTTAAAAGTAAGCAAAATAAGCCAAGAATCTCTGTCATCAATTGCAGATGAAATAATTCAACATGCACCACAATCAGTACCATTTGTGGATTCCCAAGTCAGGTGAATTGTGCATGAAACAGGTGATTGTGCATTACAAAACTGTGCATGAAATTTTCCAATTTCATGCACAGTCTTGTAATTTTTTCCACACTAAAGGACGTGCTATTATCTTTTGCCGGAATATCTGTAGTCTACCTGTAATAATTAATTCTACCTTATAATCTGAATTATTGATTTCCCCTATCAGAATATTATTTTGTTTGTTTTGAAATATGGTTAAATTTTAATTAAACTATGTAATACTCCACCACTATTTATTAATATTCAATAATAAATTAATAATAAATAGTCAATATTTATTAAAAAAAAAAAACAGATGTTTCAAAGATATCTATAGAATTCAGATATCTTATCTGAATTCTATCCTTTTTTTTTTTTTTTGCCTTTTAAGCACTTTTGAAAAGTTGTCGCTTTAAATCATACAGGCTATTTCTGTCCTTTTCAGTTATCATAATATATAATTATAACTTGTAGTTGTCACCAATAAGTTATTTTCTGGCAAAACTAAAAAGTTAGAAACAATTTTGTTGGGCAGCTGCAAGAAGCAATATATACACTCTGTATTTAAATGCATTAGCAAACACTGGTCAACAAATTTAAAACTTCCATTCTAAAAACATGAAAGTCATAAATCTGGAAGAAAGAAAAAAAACCTATGACATTTTTTGGATTAGTAGATCAAATTGCAGAAAAAAAAATGTCATAAGTTTTTTCTTCTTTTTTTCAGATGTGTAAACTCGTATGCTTTTGGAATATTGTATAAATAATTAGTGATATTAAATTTTTACTTAAGTTTCCTTTTATAACTGTTCGTCATCAAAGTAGTTTGAATATGATGGCATGGTTCAAGCATGTTTGAATATCTGAATCTGATTTGGATCTAGGAGTGCTGTAAGAAAACTCAATCTCTTGGGGTTTTTGCTTTTTGAATATCATTTCATTAAATTATCCTTGAAAAGAAATTATATTCCTAATCAAGCGTGAGCAAACAAGTTTTCACTTGAAGTATCTTCACAACTAAGACAGTTGATTTCATATCAGGTTTATGCATTATCTCATAACACACAGCACAGGTCTTCTCCAACATGTATACTGATAGCTAAACAAAACACATCTAATAAGAAAACTGTACTACATAAATATTTTTTTACTCCATGTTCACCCATGCATCAAACTTTCCATGTGAAGTATCCACACAACTAGTCTACTTGTATATATAGACTTCCTATTATCCCATTATGCAGAATACACTTTCTTTCCAATATATATTTTGCCATGCATTATGAGAAGAGTCACTGATGAGGTCTCAAAGATTGAAACTGATCTGGTTACTGAAAACTAAATTATTGCTGCAAGTTGCTTTTGTATGAGCCAGAAAATTGGCACCTGTTTGTGGACTCTTTCAAAATAAGCTTAAAAGCAGTTTTCTTGTATAATACAATGACTTGCTATAGCAAAACCACTACAGTGAATTCACTTACTATAATAACAACAACATAAAAATCTTCCACTTTAGATACTCTTAGGATAATACTAAAGGAAATCCACTATCATCGGTAGACTGTAATAACTGTCCTCTGTACCTCTCACAACACATCCAACAAGAGTCTACTTCAAAGTTATGAAAGTAGTAAGGTATGGGAACTATTATTTGCAAATTAATGCTTTGAAAAAACTAATTTTTGTTACCTAGTTTTGTAAGAAAGATTTACAATTGCTCTATTTTGTTCTGTGAGAGAATAGTTACATATCTTCAGATGCTGTGGCAGAGCTTTATATCAAGAAAAATATTACCCTCCTAAAGAGAGAGCATAAAACACAATCCCCATAATAATCATAAGAATAGAAATTTGGAATTTTTAATTATAATAATTTGGAACTGAGTCTGCATAGCACAGTTTTGCCAGTGCTCTTTGCTTTTCAAAGACCTGGGTTCTAATCCCATATTAGGATGCAAAGAACCTTTATCAGGACTTTTTAACTGAAGGTAGCCAGTCTCATATGGAGTGGCAGGTTTTTTTTATCGTGCAGAACTGACATGGCCAAAAAAAGTGCAATTGACAGCCATTATATGGCAGTCAGTTGCACTTTTTAATGACCATGTCAAAGATTAGGTTACCAAGAAACCAAGTTACTTTACTGTGACGAGCCAGCATGAATTGGAAGATGGGATCATTAGGACTTAGTGACTAGTATCCTAGAGAATAGTTACACATCTTGCATTTCATGGAAATGCAGTTAGTAGATCAAGTGAGTCTTTTTATTTATTTATTTTTTTGCATTCTATCTATTTTCTGTAATAATTTATTCAGTGATCCATATAATTTTATTTCATTTTCTTCTCTGTCTTTTCAATAACTTGCATCTTATCTTAAAATGTGTAACATTTTTAAATAACATGTAACCAGCGGCTAAATTTTAACCACAGTTAATTATTGTTCTGATGAAATTCCCATAATAACAAAGAATTGCTATAATTGGAAAATCATTACATAGTAATCTCTAATTTGTCTATTCATTTGCCATATCCATGTGGGGGAACCATGTTCACCCACGGATACCTATATGGAAAATGAAGTGAATAATTTACCATAAGTGAATATTAGTTATTACATAGTGATTAACATCATAATAAAAGTACTTATGAATTGGGTACTTAATAGTACCATTCTGATACTGTAAAGCAAACAAATGGCAGATGATGTGAATTGCATTATGGAATGTCAAATTTAGCCAGTGCACTGACTAAATTTATATTTAGTATTTCTTAAAATTAAGCATTTATTATTTTATTTATTATTATTATTTTTTATTTTATTTTATTTTTTTTTTTTTGTTCATTTAAAACACCAATGAGTACATCTGTTCGAAAACTAAAACACGATTGTCAAACTTTTTCCTCCTTAGCAAGTTTGAGTGAAATGATATATCATTATATAGCAATTTGCTCATATTTTGTAACAATGTTACAGCCAAAGGAAATGGACACACTATGATAATGTTGGATTTTTCTAAGGAATTTGATAGGATACCACACGAAAGACTGTTGCATAAACTGGAGAATGTGGGATTGGAATGTAAACTCTCGACTTGGATCAGGGGATGGTTGACAGACAGATATCAAAAAGTGGCATGCAGTGGGTGTGAATCTGCCAGATTTAAGGTGACCTGTAGTGTACCTCAGGGTTCAGTCCTTGGACCATTATTGTTTAATTTATACATTAATGATATCAGGCAGGATCTACATCTGATGTGCAATTGTTTGCCGATGATGCGAAGATAGGCAGGGCAATCGGGGATGCTACTGATATTCAGCAATTACAAAATAATTTGAATAGACTGGAAATTTGGGTAAACAAAAATGGCTATCAGTTTAACATTAGTAAGTATAAAGTTATGCACTTTGGCTTGATTAGAGTTCCAGTTGCATGTTCTGTTAGCAAGGTTATACTGCAAGAAACTGAGGAGGTAAGGGATCTTGGTGTATTAGTACAACTCAGAGAATAATTGTGATGTTGAAGTGAACCTTGACATATAAGGATAAAGAAGTCATTTTGCCTCTTGAATTATTGTGTGCAGATTTGGTCTCTTGGATTTCAAGGGGATAAAAAAGTTGTGTGAAAGGGTGCAAAGAAGAATTAAAAAGATTATATCTGGATTATGGGATTTAGATTATGAGGACAGATTGCAGACTCTAGTTAACAGTAGAAAGAGGGGTGATATGATGGGTGTTAAAGGATATCATCTGATGAAATTTTCTGTTATATGGAAGGTGAGGAGAGAACATGGGGCATCCATGGAAGTTAAATTTATTTGCAGTCAAGAAAGTGGTAAGAGCTAGGTTTTTCTCCCAGAGAGAGCAGTGAGTGAGTGGAATAGTTTGCCTTTAGGGATAATGTGCATCTAGTGTGAACGAATTAAAGGTATGACAGCTGGTTTGGGTGATTTATAGCCTCTCTGACTGCTTGCTGGAGGTCTCATATAATAATAATATGCTGTTAGAAGAAGATTCTTTACTTTCACCTTTTGGAAAATTGGTGTAATAATATGTAAATCCTGCATATTTAGAGCTGGCAAAGTCAAAATGACTAAATTTTTTTTCATAATAATAGATGTTTAAGATTTAAGATATGAACCATGCCTACCTTCGATTTGGCACCCTTGTGGAGTGCATAACCTGAACACCATATCTATTGGCCCTGGGTGTTCATGTCTGAAATATGTCTAAACAGAATGATTAGCTGCAGATTTATCATCACACTAGTAATTCTATATATGGATGGAAAACATTAAAATGACAACAGCAACACTAGGAAGAAAAGAAATTCTTAGTACACTTGATTCTCACTATAGTAGACTTGTAAGGAACATAAGAATGATTTGTTATAGTTGGAGTTTACTGTAGTGATTTTCCATTAGCATGGAATTATACACACACACACACACACACACACACACACACACACACACACACACACACACACACACACACACACAAGGGACGTCCAGAAAGTAAGTTCCGTTTTTAAATATTTTTATTTTACTGCTGCACTGCAATCGCAAGGGATTGGTGCCATTTTCTGACATTTTTGCAGTGCTTACGCTTCTTGGTGTCTTTATAATGTCTAAGAAAATCAAATCGCCTGCTGTATGTAAAATTAGGTCAGTTAACCATTGCTTGAATGTGAGGAATGTTAAAACAGCTGAAATTCATCGGTAAATTATTGAGGTTTATGGAGAACATGCAATGAGTGGGTGAGAAGATGGTTAACACAATTTCTCGGTACCTTCGGTGGGTAACAATTCCATCACCCCCATATAGTTCTGACCTTGCGTCAAGTGACTTTCATCTGTTCAAACATCTGAAATCTTTCCTTGGTGGCTGGCAGTTTCAAGACGAGGTCAAAGAAGCAGCCAATAAGTGGTTTTCTTCACATGCAGCAACCTTCTATGATGAAGGTATACAACTCTTGGTGCCCCGTTAATGATAAGTGCCTGAACAATGGCAGAAATTATGTAGAAAAATAGTGAAGGATTTCTACTTTAATTTCCAATAAAGTGTTTTTTTGTAAGTATATTTTGGTTTCTCTGAAACCCATCGGAACTTACTTTCTGGACATCCCTCGTGTATATATATATATATATATATATATATATATATACCTATCAGACAGCAGAAAAAATTAATTTATTTTTATCCATAATATACAACTATGAGCAATATAGGTTCATTCAGTTCGTAATATATAAATGTACACAATCGGTATGAAAATTTAAATTATAATATTATACATTTATACTGAGAAATACATTTATACTTGAGAAAACAATTGAAAACATGCAGGTTATGATTTTAGAATCATCATTAAGTTTGCATTATTACAAATCTCCTATCAGCAGTTTTCTTCAAATTAGTCTGTCACTTGTCAACACTTCAGTATTATCTGGTAGTTTTTTTTTTTTAAGGACACTTCTGACTGAATAAATCAACCTGGATCTTGGTCCTTCTGTTTTTTTTTTTTTTTTTTTTTGGAATCAAATACCTGTTTTGCTAACCTTTGTTCTTCCATTCTGTTTAAGTGATCATACATCTTATATTAACTTTACTCACACATTCTTGAATGCTAACATTGTCCAGTTCCTTCTTAATATCTTCATTTTGAATAGGATTCTACCATTGATCCATCTGATCAATGTTCACTGCCCTGATGTTTCTCATAACTGGCTGTGGTTTCTAGTCTTTGAACAGCTGTTTTATTTCTAATCCAACTCTCAGATTCATAAGTTAAAGTTCCTTTGAACACTTGTATACTGCTGGCTTAGTGTTTTCACTAATTTTTCTCTTATTCCATATAAATTAATTCAACTCTGTACCATCTTTGCTTATTCTGTTGTCTATTTCCATATTTAATTTTTGATCTTCACTAAAAGCTGTGCCTAAATAACTGAAATATTTATAGGTTTTCCATTGAGAATGCAGTTGAAGTTTTCTGTGTTCCTGCATATTTTAATAGTTTTATTTTTATTGCTGATTTTCATACCAAATTTATTAAAGCTATGATTCAGTTTAGTCAAAAAATCCTAAAGACTTGTGGTTAGGCATCATTTGCGTTAAAGTAGAGAGCAAAGTGTGATATCTCCAATTTTGATATGATATTTGATGCTATTTTTTTCATCATACATTCCATATAGATGATACCTCTTCTGAAAGCATGCTTGCATAGTTTCTACCTGAAATACAGTAGAAAAATTGATCTGTAATTCCCACATTCAGTTTCATTTCCCTTTATACAGATGGGTATTTCAGAGCTCTACTCCAATCATCTGGAATTTGACCTTCTAGCTAGGTCTTCAGAATTAGACAGCGTAGCCACTGCAAGAAAAATTTAACTCCGCATATGAGCATTTCTGGCTGAATATCATCTATTACAGCTGCTTTTCTATACATGTCAGGCTTTTGATAGCTGTGTTTATCGAAGGTATGAAGAAATTATATAATTACATACTGTAAAAAAAAAAAAAAAAAAAAATCTCTTTCACTCTTCTAAGTTGTAATATAATATTCTAGCACTTCCATAGTGCAGTTGAAAGAACAAAAAGATCAATCTTGTTGATAAAGTACTTATCATAGCTTCTTTCAAATCTTAGTCTGGTTATGTGCTGTTAATGTGTTTGCCATTTGCTTCATAGGCAAAACATTTTGAATTCCTTTATAACTCACCATAATAGCCACCATCCCAAAATTCACTACACTTTAGAAAAAGAATCAAATTACTGTTTGCCTTTTCTTGATACATTAGTCACTTGCCTTTTAGATGCTTTATTATCTTTTTCCATTTGTAGAATGCTAGTACACACTAAGCAATATTGATGTAATCACATCATCATCCTGCCCAACAGTATAGAATTCTCAAAATACTAACTCATAGAGCTGGGGCTATTTGTTCTAATGATGTAGCCATTTCCTCAGAACTCTATCTTTGCCATATTTTTGGCCATTGGCTACAGCTCCTATGAAATAGATGAAATACACATTTCTCCTACTCCCCCCCCCCTCTTCAAAAACAGAAGAGCAAAAAATAATTATTCTTATTCTATATATTTGAGATACATCTGAAAAGAAGCTGAAGTGCTAATAAAATATAACCTTCACATCGCATTTAAACCATCAAATTAGCAACTCTGATCCACTCTCCCAAGGACAAACTTCATTCTCCAGCACATCCTGGAGTGTATGATATGCCTTGTGATTTGGCCTGCCATTGACAAATGGAAAGATCCATTAATATCTGCCTTGAATTATGTAAGAAATGCATTTGCTACCATTATTAGAGCAAGTCAATACTGGCAATCCATTCTTAGGACAGCCCTTCACACAAGATTAGATGAAAGAAACCAATGTACTATATATAAAGATTATTACAGATCAGAATAAAAACTATTTCTAGAGTCAGCAGTGGCTGCGAAGCATTCTCCTAATCTTGAAAAGTATGGCTACATTAATATGCCAAATATTTCACTTGGGAAGTGACTAAGTTTATGAATGTTCCATTCAGAAAAGGTTACATGTTGAACTACAAAGCAGGAAATTATGACCAACAGAAGTATACTGAGTTCAGTGGAATGGGATCGGTTGCTAGATGGAAAGGATATCGACAGTGTATGGGAAGCATTTAAACAATATTTAAATGATGCGATATCAGAATACGTCCCGAGAGTTCGAAGAATAAATAGAATAGGAGTCCAATGGATGTGTAATCTTATTAAGCAAGAGATTCGTAAGAAAAGGACGATGTGGAAGGAATACCATTTGCATAAGGATGAACATTATAAGCAGCAGGCTAGAATAGTCACAACTGTTGTACGGAAAGCAAAGTCTGATTATGAAAAGAAACTGGCTCTGCATGCGAAAGACAACCCACAAGAATTCTATCGATATGCTGCAAGTAAAAGAAAGAAGAATATGAAAGAATAACTCTTCTAAATCCAGATGGAGTGAGGGTTACTGATGCAGGTGAGGTTGTTCAGTTAATGAGTGCCCATTTCGTTAAAAGCTATCAACCTAGTGAACGCAACATTGAGTTCACTGTTACCTCTTCACTAGATGAAGAAACGCAGGCATGTGAGTCCGAGGTATTAGAGCTGTTGCACAAACTGAATAAGAATTCAGCAATAGGGACTGATGGAATATCAGCATGTGTGCTAAAAGAGTGTTCAGCTGAATTGATCATTCCTTTGACCAGGATGTTTAATATGAGTCTCAGAACAGGGAAGATTCTGCAGAAATGGAAGGAATGTATGGTAATTCCATTGCATAAGGGTGGTTCAAAGACCGATGTATCAAACTATCGACCAATTAGTATCTCAGAAATAGTGGTGAAGATTTTAGAAAAATTAGTTAGGGCCTGCATTCAGAAATGGATTGACAGTGAATCTCTACTTTGCAATGAACAACATGGGTTTACTAAGGGAAGGTCATGTTTTAGCAACTTGCTCACATTCTATGACAATGTTACCATTGAACTAGACAAGGGGAATGGATACACCATGATACTTTTTGGTTTTGCTAAGGCTTTTGACAGAATACAACATGACAGACTGCTGCATAAATTGGAGAAAATGGGTTTGGGTTATACAACATTAGCATGGATAAGAGGATGGCTGACTGACAGATATCAAAAAGTGGTATATACTGGAGATCTGAGTCTGCAAGGTTTAAGGTAACAAGTGGTGTACCACAAGGATCAGTGCTTGGTCCACTGTTATTTAATCTGTACATTAATAATATTGGGAAGGATTTGACAAGCAACATACAGTTATTTGCTGATGATGCAAAGATAGGCAGGGTAATCATGGATGCTGCTGATATGCAGTCCTTGCAGAATGACTTGAATAAGCTGGAATTGTGGGCATGGGAAAATGGGTGTCAGTTCAGTGTCAGTAAATGTAAAGTCATTCATTCGACATGGTTAGATATCCAGTGTCTTATTATATTGGTGGGATTAGGCTAGAAGAAACTGATGAGGCTAGGGATCTCTGAGTGTTAATAGATAGGAAGTTGAAGTTCAGGGGCCATGTGGCAAAGATTGCAAATACAACTCAAAAGATAATTGCAATGCTCAGACGAACATTCACATGTAAAGATAAGGATGTTATTTTGCCTCTTTACAAGGCCTTGATAAAACCTCACTTGGAGTATTGTGCGCAGGTCTGGTTTCCGATGTGATTCTGATATAGTCTTTATTTGAGTTGTAAGTCAGCAGTTAGAATTGAAGGAAGTACAGGACGATGGTTTAATGTTAAATCTGGTGTGATACAAGGATGTACATTATCCCCTCTGTTATTCATTATCTATATGGATCACATTATGAAGGAAAGTGGTATTAAACCTGATATAAAAATTGGAGGTGTTAATCTCAGCTCTTTGCTTTATGCGGATGATGTTATACTTCTAATTAAATCCGCTACAAGTCTGCAAGATTCTCTGACTAAATTCAATTGCTGTTGTAATAGATATGGTATGAAGGTCAGCAATAAAAAGACAATGAAAATAGGCAGAATCATTGAAAATGTCAACTGTGTTGTGAATGGAGAACCTGTGGAACAAGTAAAACATTTCAGCTACTTAGGCACGATTTTTACTGAAGATGGTAAATTAAATATAGAAATAGACAACAGAATCAGCAAAGCTGGTATGGTGGGAAGTCAATTGAATAAATTCATATAGAATAAGAGAGAAATTAGTCGGAACACTAAATTAGCTGTATACAAGACAGTGTTCAAACCAATTTAACTCATGGATCTGAGAGCTGGGTCAGAAGTAAAACACTTGACCAAAGACTAGAGACCGCAGATATGAGAGTCCTGAGAAAGATTATAGGCGTGAACAGATGGCATCAATGGCAATATCATATTAAAAACGAGGATATTAGGAAAGAACTTGACATTGTCAGCATCCAGGAATGCGTTAGCAGAGCTAATCTCAGATGGTATGGTCATCTAAATAGAATGGGAGAGGAAAGATTAGCAAAACAAGTGTTCTCTGCCAGGTTGGCAGGAAAACGACCCAGAGGAAGACCAAGATATAGGTGGATTGATACGGTACAAAGTGCCTTAGACGATAGAAATATACGATCTGATAATGTTGGAGTCTTGACAAGTAACAGACTGATTTGGAGGAAAATTGTAGATAGGAAGTTAGTAATGATGTAATTTTTTCATGTGGTACTGTCATATCCTGTACACCCCTTGAGGGTACATGGCAGGAATTTGATGATGATGATGATGATGACAATTCCTTTCGCCACAAGGGTGGCACTTGTACCTTTTGTGATATTACATGATTGAAAGTGGCTAATTTAGAATCCCTTAATTTCAGTCTCCTCTGGTTCAAGGTTTCTTTGCTTCATTTAGTAATGTTAATCCACTGCATTTACCATTATAATCAATGATAATCACTGATCCCTTTACAATCTTTTCCATGAAACTCTACCACCTGCAATCCAGCCATGCAAATAGTATGATCATTTTCCTAGGTGATCTCATTGTCCATAATTCCAACTGACTCCTGTTTTCACAAATCACTGGACAAGTGGCAGAAATCTTTCTCATAGGTAATGATCTAATTCAAATTAAGTACATGAACTCCTGATAACTCTCTTCACTCTCCTAATACTCTGGATCTCTTTTTGGCCAATTCTCTTTCCAGATACAATATAGAGGTCACCTCTCCACTTGATAACTCAGACCACAATCTTGTACGAGTCTTCTCTATAATCACACACTTTTTCTCCATCAATTCCCGACTTCGTGTCCTTCAGCATTACAAAGGTGCCACATGGAATGACTGAATTTTTTCTACTCCTTTCCTGGGTCTGACTATTGCTTCTACACATGCTCCAAATAACTCACAAAAATTATCCTCACTGACTTATAAAGGCCTTCATTTTCTACCTAAAATCGTCATCTGCTTTCCAAGCCCTGATTTCACTGTAAGTGTGTCAGAATATCAAAGCAGCTGAAGAAAAGAATTTGGCTTAATGCATGTGGCTTGCATCAAAATCTCCAGCTTTATACTCTGCCTATACCAAAGCACACAGTTGCAAAACTGTCATTAGCAGAACTAAATATGCTTTCATAAAAGCCAATAGCAGAATACTTGCCTTCTATCCAAATAGAAGCTGTGCCTTCTAGTCTCTTGCTAAGGCCATTGGATGCAACTTCTGCTCGCTGCACTTTCATCTCACTTTCATTCTGATGGTACCACTATTATTTGACCCAAAGAAAAAGCTGCCCTCTTAGCCTCACTCTCTTTCTCGACCTCTTGCATAGATGAGATTGCCTTCTACCATCCTAGAATCTGAGCATTGTATGATTCCTGTAGTAATTTTTCAACTTTTTTCAAAAAAGACATCAGAAAATTACTAAATAACATGGACACTTAAGTCTTTTTATTTATTTTTTTATTTTTTTAGAACAATTTGATCCAATTGTTCTCAAGCATTGCACTCTTGAGCTAACATCTGTCCTGTATAATCTCTACAATTTATTATATGTAACTGGTACCTGTTCCAATGCATGAAATCAATCGTATATCCAGCCTATTCCAAAAAAGGGAGATAGAAGTCCTGCTACCCAACTGCTGACCTCAGCCCTCTCCAAAATAACAGAGAAAATCATCAGCATCCAACTTTTCTACTATATAGAGGCCCACGTGCTTTCCCTAGCATGTGTCTACTGGACACGTGCTATGGAAAGGTTTGAAAAAAAGTTTGCTGTTGCTCTTGACATCTCCAGTACTTTTGGCCATGTCTGACATGGAGGACTGCTTAACAAATTGCCACTTTTAGTTTACCTGCCACCCTCTAAGTCGTCACATCCTCTCTGGTCATTCATTGACTGTCATGGTGGATGGCTCTCTCTCTCTCTTTGAGCTTTGTCACTAACACAGGAATGTTTCAGGACTCTCTATCACCTACTCTCTTTCTCCTACACATAAATGACCTTTTCTCAATCACCATTAGTTTATATTTACAGGTTTGCAGTTATATCAATCCTGGTTGTAGATAATCTAAAGCTAATGCCCTAAACATTGATATGCACACCATCCTTCAATGGGGGTGAGGATGACAGTCTGGTCACTTTCACTGCTGCCAAAACAGTCTTTGCCTTTTCTCTTGCAATAGAAATCTCAGCTCACCTAACCTTTGTAATATAGAGATCATCAGACAGGCCATATATCTCTGCTTGGGCTAACATTTATTTTCAGTCTCTGCTACCGTAAACATATCACATAAATAGCTTCCTGAGCATCCAAAAACTAGACACAATCTTCCACTCAAGATGCTATTTTACACCCACCCACCTAATAACTATACAAATCTCAAATCTGCTCATCCTTGGAATACTACATATTTAAGGTGGCACACCTAAATCCTTCCTATAAATTCTTGAAGCTGTTTAGAGGTTGAGTGATTCGACTCATAAATGAACCCCCCCTCTCTCTCTCTCTCTCTCTCTCTTTATTTCAGACCTGGTTGAACTTCTATCTCACAAATACAATGTTTAGCACTGTGTGTATTCTACAGGTACTTCAATGGTCACTGCTCCACTGAACTGAAACCAAGATTCTTCCACTTTCTGTTGGAGTTATTGAAACGAGTAGTAGCTTCCCAGGATCCTTTTTCAGTGCAACTGCAAAAACATCGAACCTGATTCTCCTCTACCTCCTTTTATTTCTATCTCTGTCCTCTGGAACAGCCTTTCTCATGAAGTATTCTCAAGATGTTTAAAGGCTTTAAGAAAAATGTCAGTAAACTCTTATCTCAGTATATAAAGACTAGGGTTGATAGGGAAGAGTAATTTTGCTGTATGCCAGTTTTGTCAATAAGGCTGTCTATACTATCAGTATCAGCATTGAAATAGTCATCAGACCTCAGGTTTGGCTCTTTTTATATATGTCATACGTGTAATCCTTCCAGAAGATGAGAGGCTGCAAAGCCTATAACAAATTAGTTTTTTTGCAAACAGATTCTTTTTCAAGAGCTCGAGACCGTCACCATAATGAGGAAGACTGTTAGCAGAACCAAGGTAAATGCAGTGAAAGATTAATGGGTGTGGTAGGTTCAGTGAGCCAGTAATTTAGCTGTAAAAGGATGTTAGGCAGGTGTTGGTTATATAGTTATAGGTATAACACAAATGAAAGGAAAGCATGATGAATTACTGTTCTACAGTACCCATGGAAAGATCTGTAGAAGAGAGAGACAATGCCAAAACTGATCCACTGTAAGTCAGTGGTTGAAAGAGTCTTTGAGAGAGGAATTTTGGAAGTTTTTTCCCACTTGGTTAGACTATAATAAATTTAGTTTAATCCTTTATCCAAGTGTAAGCAAACAAAAGTTTGCGCCTGAAGTATCTTCATGACAGGTAACTCGTGGCAAAGGTGGACCAAGCTCTCATCACTCCTTGTCTCAGTATCTCCCATAATGCAGAGCACATCTCCCTGTGGACATGTATAATGCTATGCATCAAGGGAAGGGCCACTACCTAGACCGGTTTCGACCTTTATTGAGGTCTCGTCAGTGGGAGCCAGACCCAGAAGTGGTGATACTAAGGCAAGAGCAATGGAGAAGTCATATTTACCTATACAAGTTGCCAAAACGTGTACCACCTTATTATTAAATTACTCTGGATTTAGAGAAAGATGTTGGAAGTTTTTTTCATTGCTTCTGCCTTAGTATCACCACTTCTGGGTCTGGCTCCCACTGATGAGACCTCAATAAAGGTTGAAACCGGTCTGGGTAGTGGCCCTTCCCTTGATGCATAGCATTACACATGTCTGCGGGGAGATATGCTTTGCATTATTGGAGATACTGAGAGTGATGAGAGCTTGGTCCACAAGTTGCCTCCTGAAGATACTTCAGGGGCAAATTTTGTTTGCTTACACTTGGATAAAGGATTAAACTAAATTTATTTGAGAGGAATAGCCACCTAACTGTACTACCTTCTAGGCAGTATGAAGAATTTTTAGAGAGGATTTTATGCTGCATTAATATTCTTTTGTTCATTAGAATTTTGAAATGTTTCCATAATCACTTGATTTTAGTGCCTTGTTTTCTGTTCCAAGTGTTATTTGAAATCTACCAAAATATTAGCATCTTCTGATATTGGGAGTTGATTCTGTTAAATAATTAAAATGAATATCCTAAACAGGAAAGAGACATTAACCTTCCCCGTACTGCTAATAACATTAAGCTTAGCATAGCCAGTAGCTTAAATCTGGAAAGTTTTATAGAAACAATTTTGCTCACTAAGAATTTCTAGTTTCAGAAGTTTCACACTAAAGCAAAAAATATCATTACCAAAGAAGCAAATAAGAGGAGTAACATTGCTATCATCTGTTCTAGTCATGCCCTAAAAATGTCCACCTTAATCAAAAATTGATCTGCCTATTGTTTGATGCTGATCGTACAGTCACACACAAATACATTGTCCCTGACTGCTGGATAATGTCAAATTAGGGGCAACTGAAATTATCCAAAAATTTATATATTTCAGTCTTAAACTTCCCTGATTTTTTGGATTATGGAAAATATCTAAATCATGCGTTTCTCTCCTCACTGCCACAGACTCTCTCTCTCCCTCCCTTGTAAATAAATAAATTCTTGCATCAAATATTTCACTAGGTGATTCTAGCATTTTGATCACTTTTGGCAGACTCATTATTCATGATGTTTCCCTGAAAGACACTTCAGAACTGACTGAGTTTTCTGCTACTGCTTGCTCTCACTGTTCTCTTAAGTTCCTCATGCCTAAATTATTCCTCTTAGCAAGGAAAGACAAATAGATTGAAGTTGTTATATATCTTGCTCTCTCTCTACACTCAAATTTGTTTGAGAAATATTTTGAAATACACCACATTGGCCTTGCTGACAACATATGACTATGCTATAATTATGGCATTTATTGTGTATAAATTACACAAAGATGCGTTAGAGCAACTTTGCTCATAACTAAGAAATAACACTATGTTTCAACCTCTATCTTCATGCATATCTATTAATACTTGATATCATGGTCATCAAGTATTAATAGATATGCATGAACTAAAACACCAGCTACATCACAATATATATGAGTAAGCTATAGTATAACTGCTTTGCTGTTTGTTAGCCTGGCATCTGGTAAGAAAGAAGGAAGAGTATAATTTTAATTTAAAAATAAAAATTAATGAAAAGTGAACTACAATAGCTGTTACTTGTTAACTTTTCTACAGCTCTATTATCTTTAAGTTTTGTCCACTGATCAAGTTTCATGTGTTAGGGTTCTGCCATCTTGTTCTCCTGATGTTCAATAGCTTAAAGCTGTATGAGTTGCAGTTGGGTCTTCTGGATTCTTGGAATAGCTAATCCATTATTCTTGTTGGGATTAGGATGATGAATCAACATCTCACAAGGTTCTTTGAATTTTCTTTCAAACCAAGTTTTTGTGCAGTGCAGGGACTTAATGCTTTTCTAATTATTTCTGTGGCATGTTTAAAGTGCATGATCAGAAAGGCCTGTTTTACCATATTTGTCATCTGTGTTCATCTTTTCTTATTGGAATTGTGTGTTCTGTTTCTCCTGTGTAGAGTAAAGTTACAGGTGCGCTAGATTTTATAAACCCTATGGGTAATGTAGGGGAAAGGGATCTTTAAATGAGTTAAGTATACAGGTAACCCTCGTATAACGCGAATGTTAGGTTCCATAGAAATGTCGCGTTATATAAATCACGTTATACGAGACATAGATCATATAGAAAAAGTAGGGTTAGGTTCCGAAATCGTTTTTTTTTTAATTATATAAACAACGACATATCCAACAAAAGCAATATTTTTATTTAATTCATGTAAATTAAGAAAACATAAACTATGACAAATATGTAGTATAAAAATTATAAAAATTACAAATTGTACATAAATTTCATTGTACATAATGCATAAATGTTTTAGACAAAATAAAATAAAGCGCATATTTTAATCGTCATCACTGTCTTCAGAAATAACATTTCGTAGATATTCTTTAAGTGGCCGGAGGTCGTCACCACTTGAAATCTCTTGGACATCATTTGTATAATTCTCATTGCATACTTTAGTCATCAGGAAGCTGGTTTAGTCATCAAGAAGTCAGTAATAAGACTTTGCTTTCCACTATGTTGCAATTTTTTGTTAAGTTCATAACATGGCACTAAACAATTATCCAATTGTCTCGTGAATTTTCCTGAGCACTCCATTGAAGAATCATTATCCGTAAAATAACTTCTTAACTTTCTTGCCAAGTCCAATCCTTCTGCTAATTTCTTTAAACTGAATTCTTTAACGGATTCATCAGAATCTTGGATAGAACTTTCCCCACCATTTGGTTTGACACCATCTATTAATTGTATCAGTTCCTCCTCATTTAAATCTGTTTCTCCATCAATTAATTCACTAATTTCATTTTCAATCATATCACAAAAGCCCTCTCCACCAAAAATGCGTGCGATGTTTATTATACGACGTAGCTCAGTATCCACTGGAGGTAAGAAATTTTGTTCCGTTACGGCTTCAGGCCATGTTTTTTTCCAGCAAGCTTTCAACGTAGAGGGTTGTAATTCCTTAATGGACAGAGAAATAATTTTTACACAATTCAATATTGAAAACTTTCCATGCTTGAGGCAGCGTCGTCATGTTTGGGTTAGATTCTATTTTTTCTAAAATTAATTGAAATGTTCCCCGAATATAATATGATTTAAATGTTGATATTATTCCTTGGTCGAGAGGTTGAATAAATGAAGTAGTATTAGGTGGCAAAAAAGTGATTTTAATATTCGGATGGCTTAAATTTGTTGGGTGGCCTGGTGCGTTATCTAAAAGTAGAATTTTGAAGTCCATATTCTTTTTCTTCGTGTCACTTTCTAAATCGGGTACAAAACACTTGAAAAACCAATTTTCAAACATGCTAGTTGTAACCCATGCCTTTTTGTTGGCCCACCAATAAAACAGGATGGACTTGTTGAGTCCTTTCATCGCACGAGGATTTGCAGATCGGTTAATAAACATTGGTTTTGTCATGTAATCACCTGATGCATTACTACAAAACAGTAGAGTAATTCTATCTTTGGAAACTTTGAATCCAGGAGCTGATCTTTCATTTTTCGAAATATAGGTGCATTTTGGCATTTTTTTTCCAATATAACCCAGATTCATCAGCACTTGGTCTGCACTGTAACCACCTTCTTTAATGATTTTTAAAAGTTCTGCTGGGTATTTCCGGGCAGCTTCAACATCTGCTGATGCTGATTCTCCCTGGATTTTAAGATTTTAAGATACAAAGAAAACCGCTTTAAGTTTTCGAACCAACCCATCCAAAGGAAGTTGTCCATCCAAATTCCTTTGGATGGACACCTTATTAAGAATCTTTTGAGTGCAATCTTCTATCCAAATCATTAGAGATATCTTCATATTTTCTATTAGAATATCGCGAACACGAGCAACGCACCTTGCACTTACCGTTGACCCAGCAATAACACTTTCTCGGATTTTATGTTCATTTTGTTTAATTGTTCAAATTGTTGATTCATTTAAATTCAGAGTCCTTGCAACAACTCCTGGTTTTTCTCCAATTTTCAACCGATCCAAGATTTTAATTTCTTCTTCGAGAGAAATTCATTTCCTCTTCAATGTTGGTTTTTTCCCTTTCGTTGCAGTTTTTAGTGGCCATTACAATAAAAATAAACTTTTACATTAAAAAAAAAGCATTACATATGTATGTAACTCACCAGAAAATAAACTGCTCTGCTTGAGAATAACACACTTATGATTTTAAATGCGCTTTCCTGGCAGAAAACGAAGATAATTTTCAACAATAAACACTTTATACAGTAAACCCTAGATGGCAAACCTATGATACTCATGCCAGAGGTGGCACGTCAACGATCTACAGGCGATATCCTTTTATACGCTTATAAATTATTCAAGTTTTTTTTTTTTTTAATTGTTACAATATGTACAAACTGAATTTTGTTTTACACATGACAGCAGCCATGAAGACGTGCATATGATTGATGCGGTATTAACAAAAGATCGCACAACCCAAAGACAAAAGCAACCGACAAGTGTTGAGTTGAAATGCTAATTCTCTTCAATCGAATTCCATAACATCTGAAACTGTCATAACAACATTCACTTTTAGTTTTAACACATTCACAACAGGGTGTCATTTATCGTTCCGATGGAACTTCTCATTACTGACTGGCTCAACTCGCACAAACGTTTCAACCCTTGGTTGAATTTTATGGCTTCTTGTTTGCATTTGAGGTGGCAGGCAAATTCACACATTCATTATATGGCATGTTTCAATTCTTTGTAGTCTTTTATTTTAAGTTAGCCTTTGTGATCTGTCATAATGACATCGAGAATTTCAAATGCAATAAAAAAACACTTATTTCATAATTGAAAAATCGGACAATAGTTTTTAGTTAGATACTGTGTTTCGGTGGAACGTATTATTTGCTTAAGTCTATACAGCATAGTTTCTGTGAGAGGAGACGTGATTTATCAGTTAGCACCATTTTTATTCCATCTGTCTCCAATTGCACTATTTGTTGAAAATGACACAGACTGCAAAAGCCCCCTGTACAGTACCTTATTTAGTGATTCAATAATACTAAATTCGATACTTATAACTACTTGCGCAATACAGGCAGACACAAATTAATGAAGATAAATTTTGATATTTAAGTTCTGCGGTGAAAAATATGAAAATAAATAAAGGGTTACTAGAAATTGTAGACCTCATTATATCGAAACTGCGTTGAACAAGGGATACCACAATTTGTAGATCGCGTTATATCAGTACCGCATTATACGAGGGTTACCTGTACTTTTTAATTTTTTTGGTGTTTTGAATGTTTCCTTAATATTGTATTTATGCAGAGGTTTTTTGTATATTTCCCTAATTTACAGTATAGCTGTGGCTTTTTTAATGGCATTATTATGATCTTGTGAACTGTATTTTTGTTGTAACCATTCTGTATAAAGGTTTGGCTTATAATTCCACATTCATGCTTCATTGCCTGCTCAGCAGATCAAATCATTATTACTGTGTTTGAGAGTACTGGTGATTTCAAGATTTTGTTGGAGATGGTATGAGTCTTTGTGCATGCATTTGTGTGGTGGTGGTGGGGGGTAGACCATGAAGGAAAGATTAGCAGAAGGAAGTCGTGTGACAAGTGTCGAGAAAGGGAAACGTTATTGTTCTCAGTCTTTGTGGTAAATTGGGTGTGTTTTGTGTTGTTTGTTCAGGTGGCTTAGGAATGTATTTAACATTTTGCAGCCATGGGTTCAAATTTGCAAATATATATTCTATATAAACAAATAGTCAGAGAACTATGGGGCCATCCATAGAAGTTGTGTAAAAGTGGGGGGGGGGGGACCAGATTTTTTGCTTGGAGAGTGATGATTGAGTGGAATAAATTCAATTAGAGGTTTGATAGGATTTGTGTGCATGATGGTTGATTTGGGTCTCTATGAGTCTCCAGACTCCATGAAGATGCCATAAAAATAATAATATCTCAGCCAAACTTTGGTCTTTAGACTTGCTGAATCTAGAGTTTGTTGCTCGAAATCTTCCATGTGAAAGTTATTTGTGGTGGGGGGGGGGTGAGTCTATGGCCATGCGTTCTTTTCACACATTAAATAACTGAAGCAAAGCATGTGGGCAAAGAGGACTGTGATAGCTGCCAGAATTTTTTCCCACAGGACAAGAATTGTCATTGATCAAGATATTTATGAAAAGGGCAATTACACAATGCTGATTAATAAATCTTAGTTGTTGAGTGTGATGTTCTTAATTTAGTGTGTGTACATATTCTTCATTTTGATTATAAGAATATCGCACTTAACAGTGAAGATTTATTAGTCAGCTTTGGTATAACTGTCCTTGTCATGAATATCCCAAATCAGTGACACAATTATACATATACACAAAATTTAGAACATTACACTCAATGAAGATTTATTAGTCAGCTTTGACGTAATTGCCATTTTCACAAATATCCCAGTCAGTGACACAATGATACAAAAACACTTGAAATCAGTATGATGTTTGTGTATTGGACTATTTATTGTTAATGATGCAGAAGACGTAGCTGACGGCCAAAGAACAGTTTAACCATGCTGCATTGGGGCGCAACGACTTTTGAGGGCTGTGAAGGCATACCTCTGCCATAATCCTGTGAGAACACAAGGTGAAGTCATGAGATGAACATTTTGCAGAGAATGATATCACATGTACTAATGACCTGGAATGCAAGCCTGCTGTTCTGCTGGACACCTAACACGACAACTGATGTGGCAGAGAGAGTGATAAAAATCAAAGGTGTACTTCTCTGGTGGTATGCAAACAACAGATAGAGATATCCTCTTCACAGATGAGAAGATTTTCATCATTGAAGAGTCATTTAATGCTAAAGTGATCGGGTATATGCCCCAGATATAGCCCTACAGAATGTGCCATAGCATATAGGATTTAGAGAGGTCATCAGACCATGTCAGTGATGGTTTGGTGTGTGTGTGGGTGGGGGGGGGTTTGACATAGGGGGGTGTCAGCAGTGGTGAGCTATAAGGGGCTCACGCGAGCCCTTTGTTAAATTTTTCTCAAATTTGCATGCCCCTTGTTCTTGTTTCCTTTTTTATTTTTTCAAAAAAAAATTTTTTTTTTTTTTTTTTTTTTTGAAACATATTAAGCAACAAACTTGTACGGTAACCTAACAAAAATTAGTCTATTCGCAGCGTATAGATTATTTGGAATTATTGTTTCAACTCCTCTCTAACGAATGCGCCCAAGTTTGAAAATAAAATAAGTGCATGCGCTATCTTTCCCTTCTCCCTTCTGGTAGCCAATTGTATGGTAAAACCAGTAGCCCAATGAAATGTTTTATAAACGATTATCAAAGATTTCATTCTTATTATATTTTTATAGTTAAAAAATGTTTTTTTTTTATGTAAGATAAATTAACACAGTTGATTGTGTGCAAATATTTCCTGTTTAGATCATGAAATATTTGTTTAAAAATGATAGCTTTTACAGGTTAATTGTCCCCTCATACTTTTTGATTGGAATTTGTACACAAGCTGTATTAATAAAAGTTCTTGTGTGAAATATGGATTTTTTTTTTTTCTTTCTGGACAATGCAAGCCCTTTGTTAAAATTTCCATAGCTCACCACTGGGTGTCAGGGAGTATCCAAGTTACATTTCTGCAAGAAAGGGGTCAAAACCTCCACCAAAGTGTATCAAGACACCATGCTGGAACTTGTGGTATAGCCTACATACAACTCCTTGTTTCACGGTAGCAGTGAATCTTCCAACAGGACTCAGTCCCTGCATACAAGGCGAGGATCACAAAAACAGTGGTTGGAGACAAATGTGTTCAACCACATATCACCATCTGATTTGCCATCTGGAAGTCCCAATCTGAATCTGTTGGACTTCATAGTAAGATCGGAGTTTGAGAGAGTAGCTTGCAAGAAATTATATCTCCAACATTGCCATTCTGAAGGTGGAATTGGAGTGAGCATTGGTAGTGTTTCTGTTTTATATTGTGTGTGCCACCATCGATATGTGGCCTCACAGACTTCGGACGTGCGTGAAGGCAAAAGGAGGACATTTCAAACATTGAGTCTGCTGCCATATGCATGTCATACATGTGGTTTGTATGTGCTGAAAGCTATAAATTAAAGATATATTAAAGGTTTCTGCTGTTGAAGTTATAATGGTATTTAAGGGTAGACTACATGTGTGTATATACACACATGTAGTCTAATCTTAATACTCTACCCTTAGAATGTTACACTCAATAATGAAGATTTATTAGTCAGTGTTGGCATAATTGCACTTTTCATGAACATTCCGATCAGTGACACTGTTCTTCTTTTACATAACACCTATTATCACGGTCCTCTTTGTCCACATACTTCCCTCAGGAAGACCATCTGCATCAGAGGAAAAAGATGGCAGAATCCCAACAAAAGGAACATGATCAGTGGACAGAACTTGAAGATAACGTGACTGTAAAAAAAAAAACTGTCAAGTTATAATTGATGTAGTTCCTCTTTTAATGTTTTATCAGTTTTTATTATATATTTTTTTAATTTAAATTTATGTAATTTTTTAATTTAAATTGTGCTCTTTCCCTCTTCAAGGTGTAAACTGTTAGCAGAGCAGTCATACCATGGCTTTTGTTTATTGTGATATAGCTTATCATTTAGTTCATATATATATGTGTGTGTGTGTGTGTGTGTGTGTGTGTGTGTGTGTGTGTGTGTGTATTCCTGATGGTGACCTTGATATAGAGGTTGAAATATCCAATGTTATTTTTCTTTCTTGTAAGTCAAACATGTCTAACATGTGTTTTTTTTGTCTCCATAACTTTTACACGATGAATGCTGACAACCATGTAACCCTGAGAACTATATTATGCTTTGGCTGCATGGCTCTGCACTCTTACAAATGTTTTTAGCATCCTTAAAAGCTTATTCTTCAGCATTCATTTTACTATTGAAAAAGAAACAATAGCTTGTTGTCCTGTCTTTATGCTCAAAGCACCTATCTTGATCTTTTTCTTTGTACAGAAAACTTGTTTACACTGTTGAGTGTGTTTTCCAACATAATTAGTTATAATTGATGCCTTTTATGTATGGATGTTGTCAGGGGCCTGCCTGTGTGCAAAACTTTAGTTGGTGCCCCTATACCCCCCCCCCCCCCCCCCGCCAAATAAAAAATCACTTTATAAAAACGTATCAGTGAGTTAAAATGAAATACGAAATATATTAATTATAAGTTTATTGAACAAAAAGCAGAAATTACAAAAAAAAAATTATAAAAAAACAAACATACAAGAAGGGTATACAAAAACAACAAAAATAATTTGAAAAAAAAAATGAAGTAAATAAATAATAGTAACTTATAAGTATATAAAATAGGAACATATTAAACATTATTGGATAAAGAAATAGTTAAATATATATTTAAACAGAAAGAAAAATCACTTAGTGAATTGAATTTTTCTAGTTTTCATTAATGAAAATTCTCGAATAATAACATGTATATCAAGTTGATCCAAAATATCTGACTCTATTGATATAATCGCAAGATTCGAAAGTCTGTCTTGTACCATTGTGGAGCGCAAGTATTTTTTAATAATTTTAAGTTTAGAAAAGGACCGTTCCGCAGATGCTACAGATACCGGTAATGATAAAAGAATCCGAAGAGCAATTGTAAAGTTTGAATAAACTGTGATTAAGTCGTTTGAATAAATATACTGAATTATCTGATATATATCGTTTTTAAAATTAGAAATAAATAGTTGACAGTGTAAAATTTCTTTGCATAAATCTTCTGTGTCAATGTCTGAATGATTCTCATGTGTTAATTTTTGTCGTAACTTTTTACAAGATAATAAATATTCTTTATTTCGTGAAGTACTTAACAAATACAAAAACTGAAATGAATTCTTATGTTCTTTTAATAAAGTAAATCTTTCCTTTAAAGATTGTAATATTTGATCTATTATGCAGAGAATTACTTTGAATGAAATTTCAGGATCTACTATATTTTCATGTTCGTAATGAAATTGTGTTGTCTCTTTATGTTGCCTTAGTGGTCTACTACTACAAAATACAGATTCTGATTCAAATTTTGCTGCAATTAATTTTAGCTTTCTACAATTTCTTTGAAAGTTTCATCAGATTTAAAAATTGATTTAGATCATTCAATGCATCTAAAGTTAGTTGGAGATTCATAGATGAAGACTGCAGTATTTTTCTGACAAAATTCACTTTATTTAAAATATCATGCCAAATCTTTGACACCTGTGTGCATTGCACATATGGCTGGGGCACCCCTGGATGTTGTTGGCTTAGTGAGCACAGTTAACTCTCCATAATTCAACTTTTGAGGTTTCAGCCAAAGTCCTTTTAGCTCTGTTTTGAATTCATTATTGTAGAATTGTAGTCTTCACTATAAGTAAGCCTGCATTATGTCAAGTTTATATCTTTTCCTGTAATAGGTAGGAAGGATATAATAATCTTATAGTGTATATTTTTTTAGATAATAGAAATGAAGTGCTGAGGACAGCATGAAGGCATGGGAAACCATTAGTTTCTTATGCCTTCCCTGCCAAGTCAAAAAAAAATTGGCCAATGTTAGCTGCTTCAGGCATTCTTTTATGGATACTTCCTCATTAATTAAATTTTTAATTAGTTGTCAATGAGGATATTGAAAGTTTTTCCACTTGGTTATATTATAAAATAAAGATGATTATATTATTGGTTTAATCCTTTATCCAAGTGTTAGCAAGCAGAGTTTGCACATGAAGTAACTTCACGACCAGGCAACTCGTATATAGAGGCTAATGACTTTGCATCACTTGACTTAATATCCCATGATGCAAAGCACATATCCTTACAGACATGTATAATGCTGTGCATTATGGGTTTCGACCTTTATTGAGGTTTCATCAGTGTGAGCCAGACCCAGAAGTGATACCAAGGTTGAAGTAATGAAGTCATATTTCCATATACAAATAGCCAAAACGTTTCACACTAAGGCAAGTGATGTAAAGTCATTAGCTTCTATATAAGTTGCCCAGTCATGAAGTTACTTCACATGCAAACTTTGTTTGCTTACACTTGAATAAAGAATTAAACCAACAATATAATTTCTTGGCATCTTTAATTTATGTCAATGAGGGTGTATTGGCTATTTAATTAAATTTTCCATGTAATGTATTTTAAAGTTAGATATAAAAAAGTTGGATTTTAGAGGCAGTATTCTTTGGCAAATAGCTCAACTTTATTTTATGCTGCATATTTTACCTTTGTTGGGTAATGAATTAAGTTATTAAGCACTATTTTTTGTCATTTAGAGGTTTAGTGGGAAAAACGTTAATTTTTATGATAAAATCCATATAATGAACAGTTGGCCAGCCTTATAGTATGCAATCTACAAAAATTCTGTCTCTTTGTTAGAAATGATTAAGATTATATGATAGTATAATGGGAATTTCCGATACTTTAATTTATTTCTTTAGAATGCATAAATTTATAGATAACAAAATGGCCTTTGAGATGATGTAAGTGAAATAATTTTAAATCACTTTGCTTACATTCACTTAAACATTTTTCTTGGGATTTTAGGTGTATTAGTGATATAGTAATAACTTTTTTTGGTATTATAAAGGATGCATTCCAGAAAGTGATTATGCCAAACAAATCACTTCTAAAAGAATGTAATTGCATGACTGTAGGGCCCTAAGATGACTTGCCATTATTTCATGGGTTAATTAGAACTATCCCTGGCACCTGGATTCACATCCTTTCACAGACTTGACGATCATTTTCTAGGCTCTCCAGCAGAAAATGATGTAGCCATTCTCAGATATTGGGTTGTGGGATTTTTCCTTGTTCCAAGTTTTCTTCTCCAAAAAAGTAAACAAACCAATGAAAACATGCAGTTGTTTTTCACAAAAATACACTTACTGGTCCTGGCTGCTCGTGCATTATATGGACTTTTCAAATGGATGCGAGCTTTGGTCTCATAGAGAAAGTCTAGTTTTGTTGTTTTATTCCTCAAAACAGGTGAAATGACTAGAGAAAACAACTAGCATATTAACTCACTGTAGCAGTGAGAGCTCACTATAACAAACTATGAAAAAGTTGCATCCACAACCCTATTTAAGACTATTCTAAAGTAAATACACTTTGGCAAACTATCCACTGGTCTTATATCCCTATTTCCTTCAGCTGTAATTACCTCCAGGCTATGGCATCGACCGTAACTAACTCAGTCTGTTAACACGTTCGCTACCAACTATGAGTATACTCGTAGTTAGTAAACCACCTACGAGTATACTCGTATGACGCTTACCGCCGGCAACAAGATTACCGTACTGACCTTGAAGAAGTGAAATTACTTGGCGTACAGGAACAGACTATGCCGAAGTAGCGTGGCAGCGTTAACTGCAAATAACAATAGTCATATCATGGTTATGCATGGACAGATTTATGATCAAATGGTCTGCATTAGTAGTTCTTCACCCTTTTGACTTCTGTGAACTCCTAGCTCATGTATCTCTTCTGGAAGCTGTTGATCCCCAAGCCATTTCTATAATTTGAATTCCAAACAAATACAACAACAAATTTATATACCAATTATGAAATATTTTATTAAATTCAAAAGTAGAATTTTGATTTTACCAGGAGAGTTGATGACACACACAGTGCTTTCAACACTTATTTTTCTCTTCATTGAACTTTTTTGAGCATGATGCACCTTCACTGATAACTTCTGTGTTTTTCCACTTAAATCTTCATTCCGTATAAAGACCGTTTTGTCTTTCTCACGGTACAGTCTTATCATGAAAAGGTGCAAGTGTATCAAGCTGTCTGGAAGTTTGAAACCTCTTAGTTGCTTTCATCAAGAATACATGGTGCTTCTACTACCCCACAAATCAAGCTAAGGTTACCAACTTAATATTTAACCTCCAATTTATAAAATTCCATTTTTTATTTTAAAAATTTTCTTCAAATTTTACATTTTTATGTACCCTCTCTAGTAATGTGTTGAGTGTCTAAACACTCAACCACTTGGTCATGGATCCCATTAGTAGGCTTCATATCCCACAGGGCTTCGCTTATCACAAGTTGAATGCTAATTTAATATTTTCCATGGCCATGCCAAAATTTCAATATCTGCAAAGTTTAATACTAAACTCCTACACCCTGAATGGCAACAAATATTCTTTTGTAAACTGTAACAGAACCCTACATATCAAAGCATGTCAGATAGGTGTGCTTGCTTGCATTCAAATACCAAACCTTTTGCTACACTGATTTCGAAAATGATGTCCAGTTTTTCGAGGTCATATAAAGACTCGCATAAACTGAGAAAATTTTTTTTTTTTTTCGAAAAAAAAGTTCATGACTTCATCATCATCATCAAATTCCTGCCATGTACCCTCAAGGGGTGTACAGGATATGATAGTACTACATGAAAAAAATTACATCATTATTAATTTCCTATCTACAATTTTACTCCAAATCAGTCTGTTACTTGTCAACACTCCAATATTATCAGATCTTATATTTCTATCGTCTAAAGCACTTTGTACCGTATCAATCCACCTATATCTTGGTCTTCCTCTGGGTCGTTTTCCTGCCAACCTGGCAGAGAGCACTTGTTTTGCTAATCTTTCCTCGCTCATTCTGTTTAAGTGACCATACCACCTGAGATTAGCTCTGCTAACGCATTCCTGGATGCTGACAATGTCAAGTTCTTTCCTAATATCCTCGTTTTTAATATGATACTGCCATTGATGCCATCTGTTCACGCCTATAATCTTTCTCAGGACTCTCATATCTGAAGTCTCTAGTCTTTGGTCAAGTGTTTTACTTCTGACCCAGCTCTCAGATCCATAAGTTAAAACTCGTTTGAACACTGTCTTGTATACAGCTAATTTAGTGTTCCGACTAATTTCTCTCTTATTCCATATGAATTTATTCAATTGACTTCCCACCATACCAGCTTTGCTGATTTTGTTTTGTTGTCTATTTCTATATTTAATTTACCATCTTCAGTAAAAATCGTGCCTAAATAGCTGAAATGTTTTACTTGTTCCACAGGTTCTCCATTCACAACACAGTTGACATTTTCAACGATTCTGCCTATTTTCATTGTCTTTGTCTTTTTATTGCTTACCTTCATACCATATCTATTACAACAGCTATTCAATTTAGTCAGAGAATCTTGCAGACTTGTAGCGGATTTATTTAGAAGTATAACATCATCCGCATAAAGCAAAGAGCTGACATTAACATCTCCAATTTTGATATCATGTTTAATACCACTTTCCTTCATAATGTGATCCATATTGATAATGAATAACAGAGGGGATAATGTACATCCTTGTCTCACACCAGATTTAACATCAAACCATCTTCCTGTACTTCCTTCAATTCTAACTGCTGACTTACAACTCAAATAAAGACTAAGTATTGCTTGATATAATGTCCCATTGACACCATATAACTGCAGCGTATTGAATAGCTTCTCTCTTGGCACCTTGTCATATGCCTTTTCCAGATCGACAAAACTTAAATACAGATCTTTGTTATATTCCCATGCTTTCTCGACTATTTGTCGTAAAGTGAAGATCTGATCCTGACAGCCTCTATTTGGCCTGAATTCAGCTTGTTCTTCATCAAGCTTTTCTTCCACAATTCTTCTCAACCGTTTCTCAAGTATACTTGCATAGATCTTGCCAGGAACACTCAGTAGAGAAATACCTCTGTAATTCTCACATGCAGTTTTATTTCCCTTTTTATATATGGGTACTATGAGAGCTCTACTCCAATCATCGGGAATTCGTCCCTCTGTCGAGGCTTTCTAAACTATGCACTGCAGCCACTGTAAGACTCTTATACCACCATACTTCAGCATTTCTGGTCGAATATCATCTACTCCTGCTGCCTTTCCACATTTCAAGCCTTTGATGGCTTTTTCTACTTCAAGTATGGATATGTATTCCTGACTGCATGCATGGTCAGTGTTTTTTACCACTGTGCTGTCATCACTGCTTGTTTCATTTAGCAGTTTTTCAAAGTAATTACTCCATACTTCAAGGATATCTTTTTCTCCCGTTTTCATGACACCTTTATCATCTCTAATTCCTTTTATAGCACTCTTTCCTCCATTCTTAAGATTCTTCAACAACCTCCAGAATATTTTGCCACCTTCTTGATATTTATTTTCTATATTCTTGCCAAAGTCCTCCCATGACTTTTGTTTAGCTAGTTTTACACAGTGTTTAGCATTCTTGCATTTGTCTCTGTATTCTGTAAGAGTAAAAGCTGCCTTATTTGCCAGGAACTTTTGATGTGCTTTCTTCTTTTCGTTCACTGCGTCTTTAACTTCCTGTGTCCACCAGGGAGTTCTGATTTTTTTATCCTTGCACACAACCTCACCACATGCCTCTCTGGCAGAATCAATCAATGTTTTCTTCAGAGTTTGCCACTGAATCTCCAAGGTTTGATTCCTGTTCTCAAACTCTTTCATTTTCTTTTCAATAATCTTTCTGTATTTTAGTCTACAGTTCACATCTGAGAGCTGCTCAACTTTTATTCGCTTTGAAACTTTCTTGCATGTTATTCTTTTCTTATATGAAATTCAATTTTATCCTGCTCAAGACTAAATAGTGATCACTTCCAATTTCAAATCCTCTGTACACTCTGGTGTCCTGCACCAGGGAGAAAACATCATTATCAACAATAACATAGTCAATGAGACTTTTCTTATTCCTAGCCTCTTCTCTCCATGTGAATTGGTGCACATTTTTATGTTGGAACATGGTGTTAGTAATAACCAGTCCATGTCCTGAGCAGAAATCCAACAGATATTTGCCATTATTATTAGCTTTGCTCTTTTCTCCAAATTTTCCCAAAATATTTTTGTATGTCTCACAATCATTTCCTACTCTGCTATTTAGATCCCCAACAAGGACCAACTTTTCATTTTTCATTGTGTCAGTTGCTTTTTCTAAAGCCTCAAAAAATTCCTCCACTTCTACCTTAGTAGAACCTTCTGTGGGACCATAGGCACAAATAAGTCTCATTGTCCAGTTCCCCATTCTCATATTTGCCCACATTACTCTACTTGAGACTGACTGCCATTCAAGAAGATTAGCCTCGTATTTTGTGTTGAATAGTATGGCTACTCCTTCTTTTCCTTGATTGTCATTGCCTGAATATAACATTTTGTATTTATTGCTCAGAAAGATCTCACCAGTTTTGGTCTTTTTTGTTTCAGTCACCCCTATTATGTCGATCTGGTACTTATCTAATTCCTCAGCTAGCTCCATTTCTTTGCCATTCAGGCTTCTTACGTTGATAGTACCGATCTTTAACTCTGGTGATATTGAGTTGGGGTTTATTTTCAGATTTGTTGCAGTAGCTGACTTTTCGCTGTTCGCCCTGGTTACCTGCCGAAAACAACTGGGGCCTTGTTTAATCGGGCGACGCCCCAGCCGGCATGAAATTTTGTCATGTTGTACCATCATTCTATATTTTGGTTTAACCAATAAGAATACAATTTGGTTGGCTAAATCCCAAATTGCCAGCCCATCTTCGTTCGTTCAGTATCCAAGTAGATTCCCAACAGGGTGCACCATGAGAAGGTGAGGATTGGACATTAGGTCAGAAGCCCTGGTCGGTTCTCCGCATTCCTTTAAAGGCTATGTGGAGATCTCCTCTCAGTTATACAGCTTTGACCCTTAAGCACCCCGTTAATGACTTTATAAACATTAAGTCAACTTAATGACTATATAAACATTATTTCATAAAATTATGAATGAATATGAAATGAACTGAGAACCGAAGAAAATGAACGATGGATTTTAGTAAAGTAAATGCTTCTTCGAAATCCTTAATCTATTTTTGAAGGTTTTTCATTCTTTTTATCTTTAAATAACATTTATTGTCAGAATAACTTATGTGATACATAAATACTCTCTCCCTTTTTTAATTTAATTAATTAATTTATTTTTTATGTTGCTTCCACCCACAAAAGGTTATTTTGTTATAGTGCAAGGTTTCCCAAATACTTCATCTTCGTGACCCACTAAAATTTTTATGGCCAATAGATAAAATAAAACAGATTTGAATGTTCATAGTTTTCATTTATTATTATTATAATAATTAAGCATTTACTCTTACAAAAATATAAAGAAATTAAACTGAAGCCAAGTAATTTATTAATGAGAGGTGTGATGCTGTTGTTTGTTAACTGAACTTCAGGTTTGGAGGAAAAGATAACTTTATTCTTAAATCCGGTTCAACTTCCAATTGGTTTCAATATTTATTTTTTAGAAAAACCAGTGTTGAAAAGCGTGTTTCACACTTGTAGGTTGTGACAAAAGGCATTAGAAATGTTATCGCTTTTTCTGCTAAAACTGGGTACTCCTGATGGCAAGACAGGAGTACCCTTTATATATATATATATACTTAATTATTTATTATAAATTTATATTTACATAGTTCAGAAACCCTGCTTTAGAGACTAAATATGGAGCTGTCTCAAGCTGCTTCAGGCCTCCAATAAGTTGAGCAAGGGTCTCGCATTGGGCAATAAAATTCATCTCCCACCTAAAGACAATCGCAAACATCCATGCTCTTGGCAGGATTCGAATCTGCAACCTGTTAGTTGGAGAGTGGGTACGCTAACTTGGCCAACCAGGTTAGTTTTAAACACTAATTACTGGCCTGCTTGGCCAAGTGGTTAGCACATCCACTCTGGAGTCAACAAGCTGCAGGTTCGAATTCCACTGTGGTTATGGTTGTTTGTGATTGTCTATAAATGGCAGATGAATTTCATCACTCAGTATGGGATGACTGCCCCACTTATTTGACGTCTGAAGTGACTTGAAAAATTCCATGTTTGGTCTCTAGTGCAAGGTTTCCAGACTGTAAAAATGAATTAAAATACAGGGAAAAAATTAATAAAAAAACAAAATAGAAACATTCTTAGGTCAACCAGTTGTGTGGTTGGTAATCAGATTAAAAAAAATCTGCCATTATGCTGATATTCAATATCCCTGGAATCTACTTAGTTCCCTTCCCATCTTTTATATCCTCACTAGGGAGGAGGGGCCAATGCAAACTGGTAGGCTGGTTTTCCTTGAATTTTGAAGACTTGAAGGTGGGGGGGGGGTTCTGCCCCCCTCTCCAGTGCCTGCGGCGCCCAAACCCCCGAGTTCCGGACTGGTAGGCTGGTTCTCCTTGAATTCTGATGACTCGAATTTTGAAAACTGGAAAGGGGGGGGGTTGGGCTGGTAAGGTGGTTATTTTTGGATCAGATGCTCAGAGCTTGCTCCACCTTTGCTGTGAGTTGCCCCTTCTTGTACTACTTCCGAGTTGCTCTCATGTTGCACTACTTGCTAAAACTTGAAAACAGCCATTTTTGTTCAATATTAGCTTTGTCTTATATATCTATAAAAATAATGCAGCGTATGTTTTTCTATTTAAAAAAAATGTATTATTTTCCTCAAATTTTTTATATAAAAATAATTACACTACCCACAACAAATTATTATTAATTATTATTAAATATATATTATATTAAGAAGCGGGGCAAAAAATATTACATAAAAATGCTTATCATTTTATATCTATAGGGTAGATAAAATCTCTTTCCAACCCCCACCTTCCTGCTCATTACACCACCATTCTGAAGGAAATGCTCTGAAATGATAGTGCAAGAAAACAGGTTTATATTTCATTTTGTCATGATTTTTACCTCAACTATGCTTTTGAAATTAGGATCTTTGTTGTTTGCAAGAAATTTGCTATTGAATTTGTAAACCAGTCATCTGTTCTCACAAAAATATCCTCTTTGAACTAATTTGTCTAATGCTATAACAAATTACTACATTAAATCTAATTTTATGATTAGTCAATGATATAAGTAAATACAGATGCCACTAACATTAATAATTTATTTTTGTGAATTTTTGGCTGTTTTAATAGTCATTTTCAATTCAGTAGGAAGAGAAACATAAAATGAACAATTAAATTGAAGTGCATGGCAATATAAGTGCTATCAACTGCACAAGGATAAATCCACCTATATAATTAAAATTCAAGGAAAAAAATAAAATTTTAAATTTAAATAATTACAAGTTTTATGAAACACGTGAGTATTATTTAGGATCACTTCCCAGAATCATTTTTGTTTGAAGCAATAATTTTTGTTGAGGTTAGTATAGAAAAACCTAGCTTAAAGTGATTAATTAATCCATTTTTATTTATTGCACTTATTAATTAATCCATAATTAAGTAGCTTAATGCAAAATCGTGGCAAGTGATTTTTTATTGTATTCGCTAAATGCAATTTCGTGTTAAGCGAATACAGTAAACATTAGGAATAATTATAATTCATCCATCAGTTAGTGTAAATTTGAAAAAAAAATTAGAAGCTACATTACAGGGTAAAATCATCAAAGTTGATAAATGTCAATTGCTTAATTTTTTATTTAATGACTAAACATTTGATTGAACTACTTTTTTACGAAAAAATTAAGTAAAGATGTTTGAATAGTGCTCAGCGTTTTCATCTTGTCATGCAATTTGCGATAGCTGGCGATCATTTTATCAAGATTTCGCTGAACTTTGAAGCTTTGTTCCATATCATGATCAGCATCAAACAAAATTTCCTTAGCATGCTCAATGTGATTGAAAACTAGCTCAAGTTCTTTAGTTGTAACATTCTCTTCTTCTTTGCACTCATCACGTTGTTCTTCTAGTTGAAGGAGAGCATTTCTGCTCAACTATTCTGAAAGGGAAGGCTTGAGTTTAAAGTCGCCTTTTGCATTGCCTCCTAACAAAAGCATAAGACAATCTTTAGATACTTTGTATCCTGGTTAAGATGCTTCAGTTTTAGCTAGGAAAGTTTTTGTTGGCATACGCTTCCAAAAGAAACCAGTTTTGTAAATGTTGAATATTTGATGATTCATAATCCTTCCTGAATTATCCTTTGCAATTCTTCAGGAAACTTGGCTGTAGAATCATTATTTAAGAATAACTGGGGCATCAGCACTAGCAGATGCCCCAGTTATTCTTAAGTTATGCAGTCCAGCTCGATTTTTGAAAAGGTCAAACCATCCTAAACTCACAGTAAAGCTTTCACATTCCTCTTGAAATTTGGTCTCTTTCAGTGATGTAAAAACATTGAGAGTGTTTGCCTGAATATTACTTGTACTAAGAGGTATTCTTTTTTGGTTACAATCCTCAATCCAGATAATAGAATATGTTCCATCTCGATCATTAAATGGCATCTATTTTGGGGAAGCAGTAGCAACTTTTCCTTGTTCTTTGTATTCTTTGCTCTTATTTAATATAGTCCGAACTGTAGACTCGCTATATCCCAGGTCTTGCACAATCACTGTATTACTAGTGCCACTTTCAAGTCTCTTAATGATTTCAGCTTTTCCTCTAATGCAATTACTTTTCTTCTCTTTTTATTACTGCAGCTTTCTTTATCAGTCTCTCTTTTCCATATCAGAGGTTGAATATAATAAAGCCTTATAGGGATCTAAATTAAAGCAAAATGAATGAAAAGTGATTGAGCAAGAGAGCAGAGTTTGCCCGTGTGCTTGTGATGATAGCTTTGAGTAAACTGCTGTGTTGCTGGCCACCACCCACAGAACTACCATTGCCCATTTGCTTCTACATTGTCAGTGCCACAGCTCGCTGCACATTGGTGACAAGAAATTTCGTATAACATAAAAAATTCGCATTAACTGATTAATCTCTCACTTAAAGCAGGAAATAGTATTATTTCACTCAATCGTGCTAACTGATTATCGCGCATATGTTGAGCAAGGTTTTCCTGTATTGTAAAAGTATGCTTTGCAGCTTTTATTATATAATCTTTCAAAAAAGAAAATAACTAGTGTAGTACTTTATTATTATTCCACCACTGAGTTCTGTGCTTAGTAGTCAAGGCATGGCTAGCTAAACCAGATTCATCAGATTCTTTAAGTAAAATATATTCTTGATGTTCTTCAAGACAAATTTCAGCAGTATGACCTGTCTGTTCATAATAACACAGGCCACAAGAACAAGGGATTCTGTAAACTGTGGGATAAGAGAGGGGAGGATATTTGTTTTTGAACAGATGAGGAAGGTATTTAGTTTATGAACAAGATGGAAAAGACTTTTTGGTCAGTCTGGCAAAGAAATCTTGCAGTTTTTTCTGATAGTATGTAAAAACACATGAAACACAAATTCTAGAAACTTCTTGTCAAGGAAGATTAAGATGGTCATAATTATTTTATCAATTGCTTTAGCATTATTCCATTGGAGGTGAATGTATCCCTGTAAACAAATTTTATTAACTCTGTCAACTAAAAATTTAACCACACCATATTTCTGACAGGAGTGATATGAAGCAGCATTAGTGCAATTATCAATGCAAGTTGGTTTTCTGTATACAGAGAACTGCTGACTGCTGTTAGATTGATGTAGAATGAGAACATCCAGAAAGTAAAGACAGTTATCTTCTACTTCAAGTATGTAAATTTAATTCTTGGTTTTACTGAATTAATTTTCTCAAATTCATTGAGATCAGACAAAGAAGAGTTCCATACAGCAAAAGCTTCCTCAACATAATATTTACTAAACTGATGGCTTAGGTGAAAAAACGTTGAGAATGTTGTTTGGCTTAGGTGAAAAAACGTTGAGAATGTTGTTCAAAATGTTCTATAAAATAATTAGGTTAGGGTATGGGGAAATAGGAAATCCCCATATACTCTTCCTTCTATCTACTTGTACATTTTTTGACAGCTGAAATAATGTCACATGCTTCAATTTAATTATTGTTCATTTTTATGTATATCTCTTCTTACTGTATTGAGAATGTCTATGAAACAGCTGTGAAAATCCTACAAAAAATAAATTAATGTAAGTGCCATCCATTACTTCCTTAGAAGACTGAAATGTAAAATACAGGGCATTTGGGCTAGAGGTATCCAAAAATAAACACATCTTAGCATCTAAAAGGTTTATTGAAATATTTTTTGTTATTATACAGAGTAACTCATCAAGTTACTCTGTATAATAACTTCATCTTGATGAAGGTTAGTAAAGTTTGGTGTGGGCCTTTTTTAGCTTGACAGATGTCAAATTGATACTCAAGCTCTTGCAAAGTGTTTTCCAGTCTGAGGTGTTATTAGAGCAACTTCTGCGATATGTTTCAAATCATCCAAATCTTGAACTTTTCTCTGGTACACACAGTCTTTAATAAAGCCTCATGCAAAAAAAAAAAAAAAAAAAAAAAATTCAATGGAGTCATATCTGGAGATTTAAGTGGCCAAGCCGTTGGTCCTCCTCTTCTGATCCAACATCCAGGAAATGTCTCATTCAAAAATGGAGTAACATCTCAATGGAAGTGTGGTAGAGCACCATCTTGCTGAAACATGAAACCTGGGAAAATCTGTGGAACAGCAAAGATCTGCAACATATCAACATATGTAAAAAATTGTGTTAACTTATTAATCACTCACTTAAAGCAGGAAATAGTATCATTTCACTCAATCCCGTCCCGTCATGTGGGGCATCATAATCACGAACCATGGGCTCACTGCCCATTGGTGTCCAATGCCTCCTTCACTATCTTCTTTCACCTTTCTTTGTCCAGTGCACAGTGTCGCAGTTTCTTACACCCATTCCACACCAGTCCTTTATGTTGTCTATCCATTCTTTGTATGGTCTACCTCTTCTGTTTTTTACACCATCCATAATACCAAATATGAATGTCTTTATCTGCCAGTTCTCATTCATTCTTCAGATGTGTCCAAATAACTGTAGCTTACATTTTATAATCTTCTGCATTAGATTCTCCTTTGGTTGTATCTTCTGATAGAGCTCTTCATTTGTGACTTTCTGTACCCACCCTATTCTTAGAATCTTCCTGTAACAAGTTCTTTCAAATACCAAAATTCTTTTTCTTGATTCCTTATTTATTATCCACATTTCAGATCCATACAGTACTCTTAGTTTTGTTTGCAGGCTGATCACTTTACTTATATTTTGTTTCATGTTCTTCTCACCAAATACCATTGTCTTTGTTTTTTTTTCCAAGTTCATAACAAGTCCAAATCTTTTGCCTTCTTCAATAATAACAATGTCATCTGCAAATCTCAGATTGTTAATTCTCATCCTATGCACTGATATTCCTTTTCCATCTTCCTTCATTTTATCCATTGCTCTTTCTAAATGTGCAATGAAAATGCTTGGGTCCCCTTGTCTAGTACCCCTGCTTGTTTTAAACCATTTCCCCAAATCATCACCTATTCTAACTGCTGCAACTGCATTCTTATAAACATCTTTTAATATAGCTATTAGTTTTCGGTCAATTCCATAGGATCATTAGCACTGTTAATGTCACTTTCTGGTCGATACTGTCAAATGCCTTCTGAAAATCAACAAAGCAAGTATCTATGGTTTTGTTTTTTCTCCTAGCTTTCCTCTTCTATTAACTGCATTGTCCAAATCTGTTGAATTGTAGTTCTATCTTTCTTAAATCCTGCTTGCTCATATGCTTCCAATTGTGTTCTCAATCTTCCTGTCAATATCATCATCATCACCTTACCAAGGTGACTTGTCAAGGCATTTGTGGGTGCTATTGAAAAAAAAATGGTCCAATGATGACATTTTTGTGCACTTCTAACCAGACATGTGCACTAGTGACCTTGAAAGTGTGACTAAACAAATCTTGGGGAGATTTTGTATGGACTGAGCTTTAGTTTGCATTATAAGCCATGATATTTGGACATCTCCAGTCCAAACACCCTGTATGACAATATTAGAGACTTGATTAATAACAGATTAATTTAGAATAAAATTGTTGATAAGAAGTTAGCAATACTCATTAGAGGAGTGGAGTGACAACACTGATAAAGGATTAAAACCAAAGTTTAATGTTTCCAGTATTTTCTCTCAAGTCACAGAGACATCATCAGGGACTACACTCCTCAAGAGTAACACAAAGTGAAACATATGTCTGAAGTTCTAACTAGGTAGGGTGCCATTCAGAAGCACAGATCCTTAAGAATTAATGTTTCTCATAATTTGGAAAGATTAATGCATCCATATATATTTAAATTAGTGTGGTTTTTAAAGGTTTTCTGATTCTGAAAATGCTTCCCAAATTAATGAATGGTCTGGTAGACCTGATTGACCATAGTCACGATTACGGATGTGTTGTTCTTTCATGCAGATGGTGTTTGATCTTGGTATTGCTGATATGAGTATTAAATTGCTATCAGTTGAAACTGATAAGCAATTTGCAAAACATCTCATCTAGATGAGAGAGAAAGAAGTGGTGACAAGAATTTGCCATTGATGGCTTTTGAAAGAGACCAGAAGAGATGGTTTCCATTTGGACAGGAGGCAAGTTTTCTGAAGTCACGTTTGAATTTGCTGATAGTTGTTTTGTATTTATTCCATGTTTCAGCATAAGCTGAGTATAAAGCTAGTGTTCTTGTTGCAGTCCACCTGTAGTAAACTTTTTTTCTCTTCAATTTGTTTGATACATCCTGTTGAACTAGGGCTTGGAAGGTCAATGAGAATTTTGGAAGGAATTGGAAATGAAGGCCTTCATGATCTCACTGACTTGCTCAGCAGGTATTTGGATCAGAAGAGCAGAAACAGGAGTCAGGCAATGGAAAGGAAGAGCGCAAATTCTGGAAGTTGTACAACTTGATATATTTGTAGTGTCAAGGACACAAGGTTGGGAATGGTTAGAGGGTGGGCTACCTGAGTGAGGAAACTTGCAGAAGATGATAATCTGAGTTATTGAGAGGAAAGATGGCCTTTGCGGTATATCTGGAAAGAGTAGAATTCAGGTAGGTGGATATCTCATTTATGTTATAATAAAAATTTTCCCGTCATGTCTTGCTTTGTCATTGGAGTTCAAAAGAAAGAAGACTCTATTGGAGTTGTTGACATTAAAGCCCCATTGAAAGATGACTTCACTATTTGTAAAGCTAGATTGCAGAATGCTGAGCTCCATAGATAAGAAGGTAAAGATATCAGAGTGATTTTCAAAATTTGGAGAGCAATAAACCCAGCAGATGAATATTATTGAAGGGGAAAGGAGACCTTGAGTCAGAGGAGGTAATCTGTCACTCATATGGCAAAACATATCACAAAATGTGTAATTCGGTTGAAGGTGGATTTTAATTGAGGGTTGCAATTTGAGTTTCTGTCCAAAGTAGACCTAGTCATGGATACCTGTAAGTGATGATTGACATCATCTATGTTGCTCTTATGCTACAGATGTTGAAATGGATGTGAAAGTGAGTTTTTATTTATAGGGATTATGGCATACTCATGCTTTGAGTATTTTCTCTTATTCATTGAAATTGGCTTTTGTGGGAGATTTAATTTGATTGCTGCAATGTGCTATTATTGATTATGAATTTGGTGAATGGGATCAAGTAGGGACATGGTCTTGAACATGATACACAAAGATCGGTTGTTCTCTTTATCATGTGCCATGACATAATGATGTGGCCATGACAGTGCCTCTCATATACTTGGACCACCCTCTAAGCATGACCTTATTGAGTATGTGACAGTGGGATTATATGCCAGGTGATCTTATAAGTTTTCTGACTCTTTACTGACAGGTTCAGGCCCATGTTCTATCAGGCTGCTGGCTTGCGACATCACAGTTGTGACTAATCTTCACAATAGAGGAGGATTCAGATCTCTATATTTGGTATGCTCTTGAGAGACATCACTCATATTGCATGGAGAAGAGAGAGATGAAGGACAAAAATTGGAACATCCCTTTCTCTGGAGGCCAAACATAGTATTCACCACTGTTCAGGGCCTCCACTAAGCAAAGTGGTGATGGTCATCTACTGGCTAGTGAGTCTAGATGATATTTCCTCCAATTAGGAAGGGAGGATATTCTTTTACAGTACAAATGCTTGGTGGGTTCACCAGAGTCCCTATTGCAGAAACAGACCACGTCATGAAAAGGCAGGGTTAGCTTGTATATTGTATATCACCTGTTCATTAATGGCCCAGTCTTTTAAATTTAAAAATTAAATATCACCACCATGTGACTTAACATAACTCACATGGTGGTTTTATTATTGCCCAACACAAGATATCATTATTTGCTTTTTAAATATTTTTTCCCATTTCTAATTTCATGTGTCTGTTTTCTAACATATTCCTAACAGCATCAGTGTATCTCCATCTTTATCCTGATATATAGTAATACCTTGCATAGTGTGGTTAATTGGTGCCAAAAGAGTTCTGTACTATGCAAAACTGCACTGTTCAAAACATTATTATAATGTGTTATAGTGTAATGCATTCCAAACAGATACAGTATTGGTGGGGGGGGATTTCCATTTGCTTTTTGCATGCTCACCACAAATACCAGTTAATACACAAAGAAAAAAGTAAACAGGATTAAAATAAACCAAAAATAGTAACAATTTTTATTATTGATAATTGAACACGAGTTTTTATTTGGAAAGTTTACACCAGTTTTTTTCTTCATTTTCTTTACATGAATTTCTTTGTAACATCAAATAGCATTTTGCAATACTTAACAAACATTTAACTTCATTTAATGTTAGGATTGGCATCCATAAGAAAATCAGAATGGGAAGCATGATTTATCATTTGATGCTCTTGGTGCAGAATTATATGCTGGGAATTAGAATGTTAGAAGAGATCAAATATTTAAATTTCCTAAATATCTGTAGGAAGTTGAAACTGTGTTGTCTAATAAGTAAAGAAGCAGTGCAGTTGAGGAAAGAACTCGACTAGTGAAGGAAATAATGGTAACATGATGGCCCAGATACATAATAAGATAAAAAGTATAAGCAAAGTATAATAGAGGATGTTAATATGGGAAATATTGACTGGATGAATAAACATATCTGATAATACAACAAAGATATATTTAAGTTTCAACAAATGTGATCGACTGCACTTATCCCTATTATGGAAAATAGCATTGCTTAATACTTATCAATGTTAATTCAAAGGTTTTTTTTGTTAGTAACCCCCTGCTATCTAGCTAGCACTTTAGTTAGAACCATGTTCTACTTTAACCTGTGATGCCACATCTCCATTTTAGATTCTGCTGTCATGTATGCTTTGTTTCATCATTCAAAATAATCAGTAACTGAAGATACTCTTCAAATAACAAATGAAAATTTTAATAAAATATATTTCTCAGAAAACCAGAGGAAAACTAATGTAAAAACTTCATTAATGTAGAATTTTTGCCTACGTATCATAGGCATTGTCAGTACAAGATCTCAGAAATCTATTAAACAACAGGCAATTCTAAAAATTGCAACCTTAGTAGTTAATGTAGCATGAATATAAAAAGTCAATAATTTCCCAACTTATTGGGAGGGGGTATATTTAGACAAAATTAAAGTTAGTACTTTTTAAATGAGCTAATCTTTATCCTCCCGGAAAAAAATTCACTGAAAATGTTATTCACTAGAAAATTGAAATGATATTTCATTGATATCAATATATGAAAAGTAAATGTAGTACATTTACTTTTCAAGATAAATTTCACAAAATATAGTTTTATGTGTTATTTATTAGATTTTAGATTTTAATATTTTTATTCTTATACAGTGAAAGTAATATTTTATTGATTTGTGAGTTTCCTCATTTCTGTGTCATCTTGAAAAGTTATATTTCTTTCTTAGATACTAGGTTATGTTGATAGAATATTAATATTTACGAAACTGGAATAGTGGTTTAGGGAGAAGGGGCACCATATTTATTCTGTGAGCCGTCACTGTTTTTCTGCACACTTACGCACATTTTATCTGAACTAATTCAGAAGATGAAGTGCTTCAGTCATTGAATACACATGTATTTTGAAAATGACTCCACTTTTCCTGCAAATGAAAGATAAGTTGTACGCTGTTATCGTTTGCAGAGCTTGTTTAAGATCATACGTGCACTTATGAGTAATTATATTAAAGAAATTGATAATAAAATTACTTAAATGCTATCATAATGATGTAAATCAGCATAAACTAAATTGCCATCTGTGCTACAATGCTAGTATTTTCAAATGACAAAATTTATCTCTCACCTAAAAACAATTACAAACATCCATGCCTATTGCTAGTTTTGAATCCACAGCTCATTGGTGGAAGAGGATACTCTATCTAGTCAGTTGTTAATGACATGATATTTCTGATTACAGTTTATTTTTGACTTAGTGTCATATAATACTAGTATTGGAGAAAAAGGTTAGGACTAATATTAAAGCTGCTGATGGCAATTTAGCTTGTGCTTATTTACATAATAATGATGATAGTATTTATGTAACTTTATTACCATTTTCCTTAATATAATTACTCCAAAGTGCACCTATATGATCTTAAACTAGCTCTGCAAATGATAACAGCATACAAGATGTCTTTAATATGCAGGAAAAGTGCAGTGATTTTCAAAGTACACGTGTATTCAATAACTGAAACATGTCACCTTCTGAATTAGTTCAGATAAAAAAATATATCACACCTGGATGGATGTCTAAATGCATAGAACAAAGTAGTGAGCGGTTAGAAGAATAAATATTCTTAAATAGTTTATTCTTCCTAATAACTATTCTAACTATTAATAGTTAATAGGAATATGTAAATAGTTAACTATAAATATTAGTTGGAAATAATTATACCTAAATATTCTTAAATATAGTGCCCTTTCTCCCTAACCATCCCCTCCCAGTTTTGTAAAAATTAATATTCCATCTACAGAACCTGTAGTATCTAAGTAAGAAAGAATATTAATAACTTTATATGGAATTAAAATTTCAGAACGCTAAATATAATCAAAATAATAATTAATGCATAATTTTTTTTTTTTTTCATGTATGGGAATGACATGACCATAGAATTTCAAATTTTCTTGCAATGAATTGTCTGTGTTGATTTCAGCTAACCTACTAACCAGTTACTATATGTACTGTTGTGATCTATATCCTGGTGCAGTATGACATTTAATGTCTTTGCACCATTAAAAAAAAAAAAAAAAAATCAATGAAGCAGTTGTCTTACACCAGATGATGACACATTCATCTCTCACCGAAAGACTATTTCAAATCATATCGAGATTCGCATCAACAGCCTGTTGTTTACTCTGCATTGGATGAAGAAAATAAAAAAAATGTAGTCTTAGTAGCAGTGTTATAGTTGGTGATAGTTATAGTTTATTCTGGTTTTCCAATTACAAGAGTACTCATGGGGTTTGAAATAGAAGTGGTCACTGTGTAGTTTTAACCAGAAAAAAATAAGTATCTCATTAAAAAGAAAACTCATTAATACAGATATTGTTTGGGGGGGGGGGATTCTTATGTCTAAAACATCTTGCTAGTCGTCCTGACTGTGTAGTTTTAACCAGAAAAAAATAAGTATCTCATTAAAAAGAAAACTCATTAATACAGATATTTTTTTGGGGGGGGGGATTATTATGTCTAAAACATAGCCTGCTAGTCGTCCTGACATGCATTATTATGGTCAGTAAGCACCAGTCATGCTTTAGACATAATTTCACACTAGGTAAGATTGGGGGGAGCAGAAACTTTTACAAATCATTTTGGTATTCAGCAGAACTTAACAAGTATAAACTGCATTAATTTACAGAAAATCTGGGAGATTCTATGATATACACATGCCTCTGCTTGCTAGTTCTACAGATTATAGAATAGATGAAAGATATGTTAATCAAAAATTTATGTATTATGATTGTGTAATTTGGCATCTTTGTGGAATAATTCACAACACCAAAAGAAACAGTACTTCTTTTGCTGTCTTTCTACTTAACATCTGCCCAAAGCATAAGCAGTTTTCAGGGTAGTACACAAGCACTAACATTTAGTTATTAATGGGAAAAATATCTGAATTGTACAGTAATAGACAAAAGAAAGGGGCTAAAGTCCAAATTTGGCACCCTCTGCTACCAGATGAAGAGAATTATTAATTTGGAGTTGGTCTTGAAATTTTCCCAGATTAGTGATACTGCCATATTATCTATAAATATGCAGGCAGTAATAAAAAGTAAAATTATCATCAAATTCCTGACATGTACTATCAAGGGGTGAACAGGCTATGATAGTACTACATGAAAAACTTACATAATTATTAACTTCCTATCAAAAATTTCCTCCAAAGCAATCTGTTTATTAAATTACATAAGGAAATTACAACGTATAAAGGATATAAATTAAATTAGACTTTAATCTATAATTCCAATATTTCGGCAACGTCACGTTGCTATTTTCACAAGAACTTAAAATAAAGACACGTGCACGCAGGCACTACACACGTTAAATGAGGACGAAGCAGGTAGCTGTTGTTTCTCCTAAAAGTCCTGATGATGCCCCCTAGTGGGCTATGTAGGTATTCTTGGCTGTTGGGCTGAAGGTCTTCTGATGTAAGTCTCCCAAATATGTGGCAGTCTTATGAAACCAAATTTGTTGAGGTTTGCATGAATAGCCTTTCATATTTGAATTTACTACAGTGTATTACCGTGGCTTTCTTCCATTCTGTGGTGTGTATCCAGTGTATGGTCTGCAAGACCAGAGTGGCTGTACTGGTGAAAACAGATGTGATCCTTGTGTTCTGATATTCTGATTTCAGCCTCATCCCTAAGAAACATGCCAAACCTCAACAAATTTGGTTGCATGAGATTGCCCCATATTTGAGAGACTTGCATCAGAAGAGCTTCAGCCCAATGGCCAAGAATACCTACATAGCCTGCTAGGGGGCATCATCAGGACTTTTAGGAGAAACAACAGCTTCCTGCTTCGTCCTCATTTACTGTGTATAGTGCCTGCATGCACATGTCTTTATTTTAAGTTACTGTGAAAATGGCAATGTGACGTTGCCGAAATATTGGAATTATAGTTTAAAGTCTAATTTAATTTATATTCTTTGTACGTTATAATTTCCTTAAGTAATTTAATAAGCATGTATAACCAACGTCTAAGCCTTTCTATGAGAAATCAATCTGTTATCTGTCATTATCAGATCTTATATTTCTGTCTTCTAAGGCACTTTTTTAAGGACCAAGATGTAGGTGAATTTTATCAATCCACCTACATCTTGGTCTTCCTGTGGGTCTTTTTCCTGCCAACCGTGCAGAGAACACTTGCTTTGCTAATCTCCCATTCTGTTTAAGTGACGATACTACCTGAGATTAGCTCTGCTAACACATTCCTGGATGCTGACAACATGAAGTTCTTTCTTAATATCCTTGTTTTTAGTGTGATACTGCCACTGATGCGATCTGTTCATGCCCTTAATCTTTCTCAGGAATCATATTTGTGGTCTCTAGTCCTTGGTCAAGTGTTTTATTTCTAACCCAGTTCTCAGATCCATAAGTTAAAACTGGTTTAAAGACTGTCTTGTATACATCTACTTTAATAATATTTTGACTAATTTCTCTCTTATTCCATATAAATTTATTCAGTTGACTTCCTACCATACCAGCTTTGTTGTCTATTTCCATATTTAATTTACCATCTTCATTAAAAATAGGTGCATAGAAAGCTGAAATGTTTTACTTGTTCTATAGGTTCTGTATGGATTTATTTTAAAGTGTGACATCATCTTCATGAAGATTAACATCTCCAATTTTGATATCGGGTTTAATGCCACTTTCTTTCATAATGTGATCCATATAGATAATGAATAACAAAGAGGATAATGTACATTCTTGTCTGGCACCAGATTTAACATCAAACCATCTTCCTGTATACTATCTTCAATTCTAACTGCTGACTTACAACTCAAAGATAAGTATTGCTTGATATAATGCCCAATTGACATTGACACCATATAACTGGGGTGTTTTGGATAACTTTTCTCTTGGCACCTTGTCATATGCCTTTTCCAGATCAACAAATCTTAAATATAGATCTTGATATTCCCATGATTTCTCAACTATTTGTTGTAAAGTGAAATTCTGATCCTGACAGCTTCTATTTGGCCTGAATCCAGCTTGTTCTTCACCAAGCTTCCTTTCCACAATCCTTCTCAACCGTTTCTCAAGTATACTTGCATAAATTTTACCAGGAACACTCATTAGGGAAATACCTCTGTAATTCTCATCCTATCCTACCCTGATTTATGCTCACATGTTGACCTGCACATTTTACTGTGTAGTTATTTGAAACCAAAATCCTATGAAATAGGTTGGTTACTCCTTATTCCTTGAGGTGTCCTATGTCTGTAAGAGTGTGTGTTCACTGGGCTGGTTTGTCTGTTTTGGGGAATGAAAAACTCGAGTTTCCAGGAGGGAAAAAACCCTAACTCTGTATGAGACCAGCTAACTCACCTTTAGTCAAAAGAGACCAGATAAGGTTTCTCGCATCACTGACAGGAATCAAACCCAGATTTTCCTGACCAAAAGGCTTCGTTCTATACTGACTGAGCTATGGAGGCTCATGTAATTCTCACATTCAGTTTTATTTCCCTTTGTATATATGGATACTATGAGAGCTCTACTCCTGAACTGTGCAGTTCAGCCACTATGAGACTTGTACTCCCATCCTTGAGCATTTCTGATCAAATATCTACTCCAGCTGCCTTTCCACATTTCAGGTTTTTGATGACTTTTTCTCTTTCAAGTATGGCTATGTATTCCTGATTGCATGCGTGTTGAGTGATTTTTAACACTGTACTGTCACATTGTTTCATTTAGCAATTTTTCGAAGTAATTACTCCATACATCAAGGATATCTTTTTCTCCAGTTTTTGTCACCTTTATCATCTCTAATTCCTTTTACAGAACTCTTTCCTCCATTTCTGATCTTTTTCAACAGCTTCCAGAATATCTTGCCAACTTCCTGATATTTATTTTTCATGTTCTTGCCAAAGTCTTCCCATGACTTCTGTTTAGTTAGCTTTACAGTGTTTAGTTTTCTTACATTTGTCTATGTATTCTCTAAGAGCACAAGCTAATTTATTATTATTATTCTTACGTAACACCTTCAGGGAGTCCAAAGACTCATCGAGGGAGGGCACATAATCTACAACTCTGTCCACCAACTACAACGAACTGCAACTACAATCATCATCTACATCAATGCCATCATCATCACTAGTATTTTCACAGATAATCACAAACACCCATGGCATGATTCGAACTTGCAGCCTTTTGGCTGCAGAGCAGATACGCTGACCACTCAACCAACCAGGCCGGCAATGCTTTCTTCTTTTCCTTCGCTGCCCCATTTAACTTCCTGTGTCCATCATGGAGTTGTGATTTTTCTATCCTTGCAGACAACTTCACCACATGCCCTCTCTGACTGAATCAATCTTTTCTTCAGGACTTGCCACTTAATATCCAAGGTTTGATTCCTGTTTTCAAACTCATTATAAAGATGATAATAATAAACCACACACAAGATAGTCTTATATGATAGGTGATGAATTTTGTGTTACCCATATCAGTTTTCCCAGAGTAGTGATTAGTCAGCATTTGACTCTCCTAATGTTCATTTTCTTTTCATTTCAACACTGAGTTAGACTGCAGGATTGGTATTTCTTTCTTAACATTACACCTATGTAATACAAATATGAAAGTATTACATCTGAGATTTAATGTAGGAATTTGAGGAATTCATCACTAGAGGCAGATGCATGCCTTATGGTGGAAAGTGCTGGTATGTGTTTGAGAGCTCCATTAATGGAGCTCTCAAACACATGAGAAAATTTAGCATGTCCTCCTTTATGAAATGACATGTCAAAATGAATTCTCTTGCAGCTTTCAGATCATTAATTATTTATGAATTGGTGTGTAACATACTAGTTTGATAATTTTTCCATAGAAAATAGCCACATCAATCCCACTACTATGAAAGTTGGGAAGTCTTGAGAAAGAATTGTTTCCATCTACTATGAAGCTTAAAATAATTATCACCAAATTTCTTATTATAAATGTCATAATTATCCTAGCCTGATTAGTACATTTTCTTTTATTAAATTCTTTAAAAATTTTAATGATATATTTGCAATCTGCATTGTTTTGTTGTTTTGTCAAAATTATGAATTTGGCCATCTTCATAAAGATGGTGTTAAGTAATAAAACTATTTGTACAATACTCAAATTAAGTGGTAGGTGATTTTTTTTTTTTTTCACTTGAAACTGCATTTTTAAATGGATTGAAGTAGTATGCAAGAATTCATGTTTTCTCTCCAAACAAGATTTTTTTATTATTCATCTTTTTCCCACCCTGTGCTATTCGGGTGTGTGTCAACCAATTAAAATAAATTAGAGCCAACAAAGTGCACAAAATGTTGTCTGTTTTGCAATGTATTGAAACAAAAACCAAACACATTGTTCACTTTGTGGTATCCTAGTACTGAGGGTGGGTGGAAGATTCCAAAAAAAGAATAAAATTTCATTAATATTTATTTCAGTCATCTTTTCAAAAAAAAAAAAAAAAAAAAATCAGCTAACGCCTTTTTATTCCCGTATATACGGGAGTAGGCGAGGCCATTTAGCCCTATCTAACTTTTGGAGACTGAGTGGGCAGTTCAATCTCCACTGGTACCCAATCAGAGACAGATGGCCCAAGGCTATCACTAATTAAGCGGTACGCAGTGAAGAGAGACGGCTCAAATGTGCCGCCATCTCGTGGTCTCTAACCCTAACACAATATATTTAATGTCTGAAATAATGTGGGTTCTACGGTCGATTTTCTTGAGTTTACAGGACGAAAAACCCGAGTTTCCGGGAGGAAAAACCTGCTTGCCCGTGCCAGAGATCGACTAACTCGGGAACCGGTCGAAAAAAGGCTTAGAAAAATTTCCTCTAGTCGCCGACTAGACTCGAAACCAAGACTTCCTTCGTGCGGCCTAGCGCGATGGTGTGCAAACGCCACATCCACTGAGCTACACAGGCTCTTTTTTTTAAAAAAATCAGCTAACGCCTTTTTATTCCCGTATATACGGGAGTAGGCGAGGCATCTTTTCAATTGATCTAATAATCAAACTCTCAGTTCACCAAACTTTGAATGGATTAAGCATTCACCTGACTCCTTGAACATCACTCTGTTGTATACAACTGTACCCTCAGTGAGCCAATCAGATAATTGAACAGAACCATTACTTTTTTTTTTGTTTTGCATAATTCATATAAAGGGAGGTTGTTTCAAAGTGCATCAGTAATAGAGAGGATGAAGGAAAAGCAATCTTATGCTTCCACAGAATGGATACCCATTGACAAGAAGTAAAAGTAAATGCTAGTTTCATAACAGATTCTATCATTATACTAGCATTTAATTTTATTCCTTAATGCTATATAATCATTCCATGAAACTGTTGAAAGAAGCTGTATATTGCTAAATACTTCTATTTAAAGACTTAATGAGAAATTACTAATGTGGCATAAGAGAAAATTTAATATATTGTTGATAGAAAGGATATTTATATAACTTGATCTATTTGTCCAATGCATTTTGATTTTGGAAAGCAAATTTGTTATATCTTCTTGTACTTTACACATTAAGGAATTAGATATTCTGAAATTGTTGTTTACATATTGTATTGCCTATGTATATCCAAAATTCTATACTGATTTTGATTAGTGCAAAATTTTAATATCTGCTTTGATTGGGAGATTAACATATAACATGAATTGTGTTGAGTTTCCTCCATAAGTTTGAATAGAGAAAGCCATTGGTTGTTTTCGGTATTGGGGGAGAGTAGGGGATGAACTTCATGTTATTTGTGAATGCTTAGAGAAATGCTAGTTTTATGATTTTTGCTTACTGTGTACACTGATAATCTACTCGTGAACAGGGCATCAATAGCAAATCATATTCCTTCACTTATCAGGAAGTTTTATTGATTTGGATGCTTTCCTCCTTTATGCTCTATCAAAACAACAACAACAAAAAAAAAAAAAAAAAAAAAAAAAAAAAAAAAAAAAAAAAAAATTCCCCTCTACCTAAAAAATATACCACGATAAAAGAATTCTTCTGGTGAATGATTTTGGAACTTGCAGCCAAAACAAATTTTGAATTCATAGGAATTGGGTACAGTAATCCCTCGATTAGTGCGCCTAATGCGTTCTTTAAAACAGGCGCATTAATTCAATATAATAACCTATGGGAAAAAGTATAATTCGTTCTTCAAATTTCTTTTCTGAACCTTAATTTTTTTTATAAAAGAATTAAGATATGTCTCAGGGCCTAGTTAAAGGAAAACCGTGAAGCTGAAACACAATAAAACATATTCAGAATATAAATTTTATTATTCTACTTAACAAAGAATTGAGCCAGTTTGGCAGGCATTTTGTTTCTTTTTTTCATACAACCAACAGTATGGCCCTATTGCCTCTTCTGCAAATTTTACTGCTTCTCTCTTCATCAGGGTCAACCTCTAAGCATTGCTGCTTAAAACTTTGATTGTATGAAAAATATTTTCAAATTGTTTCTGTGAAATCTCTTTTGGCTGACTATCAGTGGGTGGTTAAAATTTTCTTCATATTCTTCGGGATTTTCCCGCTGTGCATCTAAATTTATCAGGTTGGAATCGCTCAATTCTTCAGAATTGAGATGTAATTAACTCTTGGAGTTAATTATCATTGAAGGGGAGAAAGAAATGAAGGATGTAAAATTGGTCGCCAGCAAGCAAAATTGCGTGCTTTATAGATAAAATTTCCCTGCTGGGAAATTTTATCTATAAAGCATGTGATATTATACAAGCAAAATAGTTACCACTTTAAAAACTATGATGATCATAAAAGAGAAGTTAATTTTCCGACTTGTAATAATAAACAACTCATCCCAGAAGACGGATTGATTATCCTATTATTGGAATGGATTCTCCTTTTTGTGACGAAGGGTCTCGAATCTGTGAGCGTACTATAGCAGACGACATAAATTTTGGCGGTAAAAATTTGGAACATAGTGTACATGGAAGTAGTGTAGTATGCTATTAAAATTAACTTTGTAAAATGTTTTAAATCGGTAACTAAATTATTTCATTCTGGTGAGTAATTTTTTAAAATAGTTAGCGATAAAAATGTATAGATAGAAAATTTTTAAAATCTGTAATACAGTCATACCCCGACTTACGCGAATCCAGAGTTATGCAGGTTCTTATATGTACATATTCCCGTCCCGCTTCACGCCTCACCACTAGTTGTATCTTTCCGGTGCCAGCCGCATTCGCCAGTGTCGCACATGCTGTGAACAAGCACTGACGTGTTTCACACGGTCTCCATTCATACACAATTTTTATAGTCTACAAACCTTGTGATTGTTTAATGTTATTTCTTGATAAATATTTTATCCCATAAAAAAGAATAATGTCCAAAAAAAGCAAGTCCGATTCTTCTACAGCTAGCAAGAAAAGAAAAACATTGACTTTGGAAACAAAACTCAACATTATTAAGGATTTTAAAGGCAGAATGAAAATTTGTGAGCTAGCAAAGAAGTTCGATCTACAGGAATCCACAGTAAGAACAATCATAAAAGAAAGGTTTACAGATTTTGGAGGTCATAGATTCTAACAAGGAATGAATTGTAGCCACAAGGCAAGGAATAAAAAAATCATTAGCTTGCTATGAAGAAATTTTGTATGACATGAAAAAGACATTATGCCGTCAGTCAAATCTATTAGATTTCATGAAACCATCAACATCAAAATAACTTTCTTTTTTTTTTTATGTATGTAAAACTACAATTATGATTATATTTCTTAAAAAAATATAGGTGGTTTTGTAAACCTTTGGTCCCTATTAACTAATATTTTGTCTGTTTGTATATATAAATTACATGCAAAATTATAACCCGAGTTACGCGAATTCGACTTGCGCGCTTTTTGTTGGTCTCACCTACTGCATAACTTCGGGGTATGACTGTATTTACTTTTAAGATGTATGTAGGTGCACTAATCAGGGGCACATTAATCGAGGGATTACTGTACTGTGAACCACTGATTTGAATGTTTTGAGTTTGGTAATAACATCATCATTATCAATTTTCTGATTTATACTCTCAAGGAGTGTACAGGCTACTATGATATCATTAAGTTTATATTATTACTAATCTATTGAAGGTTTTCTAAGCAACTTCTAATTGAGTCAATCTATCTAGATCCTGTTCTTCCTCTGGATCTTTTTCCTGTCATTGTAATACCAAACACTTGTTTTGCTAACCTTTCTGCTTCCATTCTGTTTAAGTGACCATGTCACCTTAGATTACACATTCTTGAATGTTAACAATGTCAAGATCCTTTCTAATATCTTCATTTTTAATATGATTTTGCCATTGATGTCATATGGGCTTCTAATTATTATCTAACTAACTTTTATACACAGAAATCCAAACAGAAAACTTTAACATACCTCTCCTTAAACTCATTCAGTGTCATGGCACTCACAACTAATTCTGGCAATCCATTCCACTCATTCACCACTCTCCATGCAAAAAATCTAATCCACACATCTTTACCAACCATACTCTTCCACAGGTGACCACTACTTCTCTGTTTGTCATAGGTTGAAAATTTTCCTTTCTGTCAATTTTTATAAAACTCCTTTAATATCTTATAAGTTTCTGTCATATAGTCTCTTTCTTATATACTGCTAGTTTAGTGTTTTGGCTACTTTGTTTTTCTTATTCCATATAAGTTTATTCAGCCTGCCGCCATGTTCTGGTTTATTCTGTTGTCTGTTTAAATATTTAATTTGCCATCTTCACTAATAGCTGAGATATTTTATTTGTTTTATAGATTATCCATTGAAATTGTAGTGAAAGTTTTCTATAATTTCATAGTTTGGGTCTTTTTATTGCTGATTTTTATGCCAAATTTGCTACAGTTGTTATTCAGTTTAGTTAAAGAATTGCACTGGATGTGTTTAGGAGTACATCATCTGCATAAAGCAGTGAGCTAAATTTGATATCTCTAATTCTAATATATCAGGTTTAATACAATTCTTTCATAATGCAATCATGTATATGATGAGTAAAAATGGAGATAGCATCTGATTTTACATCGAATTGTTTTAATGCTTTTCTTACAACTTAAATATAACGTATGTATTGCTCTGTAATGTTCTATTTACCACATGTAATAGTATTGTTTGAAATGCTTTTCTCTGGGCACCTTGTCATATGCCTTTTCCAGATCTGCAAGACTTAACCCCTTAACATACAAAGACGTCTGTGACACGTCTTTTGTTTATTGCACCAAAATTGATTTTGAATTTTGGTTTCACATATAAATACAACTGAATATAGACAATCTTTCCTTTCAGCCGAGAAAAGTTGCCAACGGCGTGTATCAGCTATTTCGTTTGCGTTTGCACAAATTCATCATTATTTTTCAAATAATGATGAATTTGATCCAGCAAATCACCCTCACCCAAAAAATTAGCAGAAAACAACTGCTTTCTGATTTTTAATTGGTACATTAAGGGGTTAAATACAGATTCTTGTTCCCCACAATTTCTTAACAATTTGTCATAAAGTGAAAATATGATCTTGACCGCCTGTATTTGGCCTGAACCCAAACCCAGCTTCTTGTTTTCCAAGTTTCTCTCCTGCAGTTTTTTTCAGTCTTCTCAAGTATGCTTGTATAAATCTTACCTAGAATACTTAGTAAAGAAATTCTTCTGTAGTTCTCACATTCAGTGTTTTATAGATGGATAGTATGAAAGCTCTACTTCAATCATCTGGATTGCGATGTTCTGATCAGGTCTTCTGAATTATGCAGTATAGCCACTGCATAACTTTTATACCTCCATATTTGAGAATTTCTGATTGAATATTATCCATTTCATCTGACCTTTCACATTTCAGGCTTTTGATAGCTTTTTCTACCTCAAGTATTGATATATATATACTTCTGTTTACATTCCTCTTGAATATTTTCTACTATTGTTCTCTGCTTTGTATATTTGGTTTATCTTTAAAATAATTACTCCAGATATCTAGAATATCCTTCTCTTCAGTTTTCATGTTACTTTTATCATCTTTGATTCCTTTTACAGTATTTCACTCTATTTCAATGGCCTCTATAACATTTTGCCATCTTCCTGATATTTATCTTCTATATTCTTACCGACATCCTCTTGTGACTTTTGTTTAGCTCATTTTACACCCTTAGCCCTCCCTCTCATACATTTTTTTTTCCTGTATTCTTTTAGAGCATCTGCTTACTTTTTTGTTAGGAATTTTTCCCCTCCAAGATTGCTTCTTATTTTTCTATCCTTATCCTTGCAGACAACTTTGTCACTTCAACTTAAGATTTGATTCTTGTTTTTAACGGTTTCATTTTTTTCCCTCTGGAATATAGTTGAGTCTACAGTTTACCTGTAATAGCTTCTCAATTTTAATTATTTTTAATTAAAAATTTCTTACATAGTGTTCTTTTTCAATGTGATATTCATTTTTATTCTATTAAAACTAAGTGATCACTTTCAGTTTCACATCCATTGTGTACTCTTTTATCCTGAACCATCATGAATAATAATGTCAATATGTTTGTTAAAAGCATATACATTTTTGTGTGGGTGGGTAAGTGCACATTTGTGTTTATCATATTTAAGTTTGTTATTGTGATTCTTTTTCATATTTTCTTTACAATGTTTTTATTTCTTTGTTTTCATACTTTCATTATAATCTTATATCTATATATTATTTATGTAAAGATTGGGTTTTTATTTGGAAAAGTTTCTTTATGAATAGATTGTGTAGATTTACTTCTGTTTGCCATCCAAAAATGAGCCTCTAAAGGAAACCACTCTGGATCTCTAAGATAAGTGTTACACAAAGCCAAATAATGAGTTGTAGCAGTATTTAAAACCACATACAGAGAGATAATGATTAATCAACTCAGTTGTTCTCATGTGTTCTGTTTTGAGAATTTTTTGGAATCTCTGAGGAACACTATACCAGACTAAAATAGCGTTCTGTGGTTACCAATTTGTATACAGAGATATAAGAGTTGTAAAAAGGCAAAATAAAATCTGAAGCAAAAGAGATTAATTTCTTGAATACAGAGTAGGTGATATATGTTTATGACAAGGAAGACTGGAAATTAGATGATACAAATCAAAGAGAGAAAAATTCTGGCTTGTTATCAAATATCTTAGTGCTGAATGAAAAGACATGAGCAGAAGAGTCTTTAAATCTTTTTATGGACTTATTTGGCAGCTGAAGAAATTGTTTTTCCTCAATATTTTAAAATGTTTTTTTTTTTTTTTTTTAATTGATGCAGTTAAAATGCTGCCCATAAGAGAGATAGTGGGTGAATGATTATTCAAGTCATTTGCTCTCATGTGTTCTGTTTTGAGAATTTTCATCAATGTTAATCAAGTAAACTTAAATTTTATCATTAACAAGCAAAAAAAAAAAAAAGAGGGGGTGTTCTTTTAGTATTGGGACAGTCGTGTGGAGAAGACTAAGATGTTTCATTATATTTTGGTAATTTTAATATTTTTGCTAAAAGATTTGAGAAGATATTGTTTAATTTTCACTTATATATGCATTGACTGACTTTTGAAGATTATTTTGCATTGTAAAATTCATTGCTATACTCCCTATCTTAGTTCACACTTTCTTTTTTTATATACATTTTTAATAGGAGACGTAGACGAAGACATGATAGTTATGACCCACATTCACCTAGATCTAAACGCAGTCGTCCAGACTTCCGTGAAGGTAGTATCTATCTTTATTAATCTCTCAAGTATATATATACAGAAGCTGATATAAGTAATTAATCTGCTGTCACTTGAAATGATTTTGATGATTTAGATATGAAATAATATGTACCTCTATAATGCATTATACAAACTGTGTAGAGGCTTAAGTGCTGTGAGGACATGTTGGAGGCTTAATGGATTGTATGCAGCACTCAGAAAGGATTAAAACAGAATTTAATACTTCCTATATTTCATCTCAGTCACTGAGATCTTCAGGGATTACAAAAAAACTAATGTAACATATACACAATAATAAGCCCAACCACATGGGTGACACTAAAGTCCTATCTAGGTGTAGCGCCCTCTAAGGGCAGTTGTAGGTGGCCTGGAATGTAAGGTGGGATCTCTGATAAGTGTTTTCCAAATATTAGGAAGCTTAATGCAACCATATTTATTAAGATTTGGTTGATTTCTGAGAGCTGCTGATGATTCCAAAATTAGTCTCTCTATGGTGGAGCATGGTGGTTTTTTCCCCATGAAATCCTGTGGGTTGTATCCAAGACATGATCAGCCAGGCCTGACTGACCATAGTCGTGGTTGGAGATGTATGACTTGTGTTCCTTCAGGCAGATGGTTGCTGATTTGCTTGTCTGTCCAAAGTACGCCAGGTTACAGGAACAGGGTCCTTTATAAACTCCAGGCACCGAGAGAGAGGAGGGAGCTGATCTTTTGTAGAACAGATAAGGGTAGCAAGTTTGCAGTGGGGCTTAAATACTGTGTGTAGGTTGTATTTTTTTAAAATCTTGGCTATTTTTTTAGATGGGGTATGGTGATGGCATTTCTAAACTCTTTCTGAAGAGAAGACTGGGGAATGGGGGGGAGGAACTGATTACTTTTTTTAATACTGTGATTGCTGTAGCCATTGGAGAAGAAAGTGTTGTGTATGTGGTCAAGCTCAGTTGTAAGGGCAGTTCCACTGTAACAAAGATTGTGGGCTCTTTTGGTTAGAGTTTTAATAATGCCACATTGTTGAGCTGGGTGGTGGTGGGAGATTTTGTGAATGTATCTGCCTATGCGTGGGGGTTTTCTATATGCAGTGAAGGAAAGTGTACTGTTAGGAAGGTGTAACTAAGTTGTCTAGGAAGTTGAAGGGAATGGATATACTATGATAATGTTGGATTTTTCTAAGGCATTTAATAGGATACCACACGATAGGCTGTTGTGTAAACTGGAGAATATGGGATTGGAACATAATCTATTGACTTGGATCAGTGGAGGATGGCTGATATGAAAATGTCAACTGTGTTGTGAATGGAGAACCTGTGGAACAAGTAAAACATTTCAGCTACTTAGGCACGATTTTTACTGAAGATGGTAAATTAAATATAGAAATAGACAACAGAATCAGCAAAGCTGGTATGGTGGGAAGTCAATTGAATAAATTCATATAGAATAAGAGAGAAATTAGTTGGAACACTAAATTAGCTGTATACAAGACAGTGTTCAAACCAATTTAACTCATGGATCTGAGAGCTGGGTCAGAAGTAAAACACTTGACCAATGACTAGAGACCGCAGATATGAGAGTCCTGAGAAAGATTAGAGGCGTGAACAGATGGCATCAATGGCAATATCATATTAAAAATGAGGATATTAGGAAAGAACTTGACATTGTCAGCATCCAAGAATGCATTAGCAGAGCTAATCTCAGGTGGTATGGTCACTTAAACAGAATGAGCGAGGAAAGATTAGAAAAACAAGTGTTCTCTGCCAGGTTGGCAGGAAAACAACCCAGAGGAAGACCAAGATATAGGTGGATTGATACGGTACAAAGTGCCTTAGACGATAGAAATATAAGATCTGATAATGTTGGAGTCTTGACAAGTAACAGACTGATTTGGTGGAAAATTGTAGATAGGAAGTTAGTAATGATGTAATTTTTTCATGTAGTACTGTCATATCCTGTTCACCCCTTGAGGGTACATGGCAGGAATTTGATGATGATGATGATGATATTACTACATGCATTTTCCTCTTCCCAGCTTATACTGCTATAGTTGAAATCTCCCATAATAATCATTCTTCTTGCACTTGCCAAGCTGAACTACTTAAACATCTCCTACTCCCCACCCTCTGTACTCCTTGGCTTGTAACAACACCACACCAAATATCCTGTCTTGCACACATCTATCTCACACTATATGCTTTCAAAACCATTAGTGTCACTGCCTTCCAAAGCCTCTACTTTTACAGGACGTAAGTCATCACTTATCATAAGCAGTACTCCACCACCACCACGTTTTCCCTTCCTATCCTCCCAAAAAATGCTGTACCCTGCTACTTCTATTCCTGTTATTTTATCATCTTCCGTCAACCATGTCTCAGAGATCCCAATAATCTTTGGCCAGGCTGATGCTATCAGTGCCACCAATTCATCACCTTTATTCCAGATACTCTTAGCATTAGTATAAAGCATAAAAATGTCACTGCTTCTATACTTATCATTATCTCCTCCAGAGCGCACTGGACTCAGTGTTACCTGATGTCGTTCCCCTTTCCGCAACCACCCATTCCCACAAAAGGCCACCCTACTACCATCCATCCTGGAATTCTAGTTTTCCTGCATTGACACACCGACGCGTTCAGAAAACAGCAATCTCTCCAGATGCCTGTGTCCTTCCTCATTCAAATGCAAGTGGTCTCTTGCATACAGTTCCTTTTTGTCCTCAAATGCTCTCCAAGCATCCACATATTCTAATCCTCTCTTCTGACACATTCTGGCTATTATGCTATTCATTACTACTCTTCTGCTCAGCTCGTCACTGTCATACCTAGACAGCACACACTCAATCTTTCCTCTCTGCGTTTTCTTTCGTACAACCTCAAGCAAGAATCTCAGATATCTCTCCACCCGATTTACATTGCCTCTCAAGTCATTCGTGCCCACCATCACAATCATCTCATCCACCCTTTCACTCTGCTTAATTTCCATATCCACACTCTCTGTTGTTCCTCCAGGCAAACACTCCTCTGGCATCCTACTTGCACTCCACGGATCATAGTCTCCATACATCACACTCTGTTCCTTGATTGCTCACCTGCATCCCTTACTCTCTCTTTCCTCTAACTCTTTCACTTTGTGTTCCCCCACTTACCTGCTGTCCTGGCATCACTGTATCCCTGGCTCCAACACTCCCTCCATTCTTTTCATTCTCTTTCTCTGTCTGTTTCCATTCTCTCTCCTCTTCTATTGTTCCCATAACACTCTCTCATTCCCTCCCTTCCACTGTTTCTATTCTCTCTTCTTCTATCATTCCCATAACTCTCTCTCTCAATCCTACTCTAATTCGCCTTGCATTCATCTCTTCCATTCGCCTAATCTCATTCCCAAGACATTACACCATCTTTCTCTCTCTCTGTAAGGTAGCCACTTTCACTTGCCATTCATTCTCCCAATCATGGCCATCTCCAAAAACTTTACAATCGTTCAAGCTTTTCACACTTCTCATAAATAACAGTGGGGAGCGTGAAAAGTTCATATTTCATTGCTCATTATTCTCACCTATCGCACTACTTGTCTCTCGAAGATCTCTCGCTCCTGACACAATGAGGTCAGATACCGTAGCAACTAACTCGCTGAATTCCTCCCGTTGCCTACATTTGAAGCATATATGCACTCCCCCACACACACACACACATATCCATCTGCTGGGACACATACATGCCACAAGTCCTGCTATACAATCAAACATTGATTCAGCCAGAGAGATATGGTGAAATTCTGCAATGATAGAAAACTCCATGGCGAATTTAGAAGTTAAAGAAGTGGTCATGGAAAAAAAAGAAAGTGTGTTCAATGTTCCTAGCAGTAAGTCAGCATGTACTCTGAGAAAATACAGAGAAAAAATGTAAGAAAGCTAAGCAGTCTGTAAAGGTAGCTAAACAAAAGTATTTGATAAGGAAATCAATAACAGGAAGTAGTGCCGAATTAAGGGGTGGGCTGACCTGGCAGCTGCCTGTGGTGCCAAAACTAAGGCCAGCAATAGAGACTTATATCTATGCAACTTTGAAAAGGTGAAGTAGGGTCTTATTTCTTATTAAAAGTCCATAGGGAGAGTGAAGGATGTATTAATAGCAACAATAAAGGATAACAGTAAAATAAACCGCTGCTAGATAGCAGGGACTTCATTTTATAAGTCATCATCACTATTCATTATGCTTGATTTTTTTTTAAAGTATTTAAGATAGGATGGATCGCAAAGAAATTAAATTAAAAATACCATGTACTATAAAGTTGTTTTAATTGAAGCTCAAATTATAAAAGTTTATAATTTGAAAATAACCACTGTAACAAATCAAAAATGTACATAATATTCAGTAGGCGAGGTGGAAGCGTGTGCTAAAGGTTGAATATTGGCAATCAATACATTGGTAACCAAATGATTGGTTTAGCCAATTTGGCTAAATCAATTAACTAATTTAAAACTCTCTCAGTAAAGTTGTCAAACAAAGGATTTCTTCATATTGATTCTAATTTTAGGTGTCAGTTCATTAATTTAGAATTATACAAGATCGTCTTTGTCTGTTCTGTGTTTTTGTATGTGTTATTGTTTTGAAATTTATAATAATACTGGTAATTTAGTGGTAAGTTTTACATTTTATTATTTTTACTATTAAATCCCCTTTTATTGTTAATTCGATTTTTTTTTTTTTAATCATAGAAATTTGGAATTTCTAACCCTTCAAAATGTCTTCTAAAAAATTATCTGGAGCAGAAAACCATAAAAGAAAATTAGACAAAGAAAAAATATTTCTAAAAGTGCAAAATATTTAACTAACTTCCTAAAATCAACAAATTCATCTTCACCTGACTCTACTTCTTTTAACATTTCAATAAAAGAAGATGCATCACATGATGAAAATTCTAGAGAATTAAACTCTGATATAAGTCTATATGAAAAAGATCAAAAAAATGAAAATAATGATTTTTTTCAAATTCAAAAGTGACATTTCAAAGAAAACCTGCAGAACATTTCTGAAAATACTTTTCTGTATAACGATCCTGCTACATGGCCTTTCCCATTAACCTCTGCAGTTTGTGATTATATTTTATCTTCAAATTTATTAGAATGTACCAGAGATGAAAGCACTGATTTTGTTTAACTCAGAGACACAGAAAATCGATGTTTTTCATCATCAATGTATTATAGAATAACTCCAAATGGTGAAAAATATTTATTTATAAAAATGGCTTATTTATTCAATGAGTGCCAACAAAGTATTTTGTATTTGCTGCAAATTATTTTACTCTAATAAATTAACTTCACCTTAGGATCAGTTGGTCATTGTAAGTGGAAACATATAAATGATTACTTAAAGAGTCATGAAAAATTTACCAGAACATGTAAAAAATTATTTCAAATCAGTTGAAACAAATACGAGATTTCAAAAAAGTAAAACAATAGATGAAGATATGCAGTCAGTCATTGTTTAAGAACGAGAGCATTGGAAAAATGTATTGAAAAGACTGTGATATTATATAATTTTTATCAACCCATCTGTTGTATACTCCAAATAATGGCAATTTTTTGGGTTTGATAGAATTATTGAGTAAATATGATGTCATTATGCATGTACGTCGCATTTTGTTGAAGGAAACCCATGTAACATGCAGGAAAACTATTTAAAACAAAATAATTTCTCTTTTGGCATCAGCTGTTTGCGATGATATTGTTAAGCGTACCAAAGATGCATTTCTAAAGTATTTCTAATGTGCAATCTAAAATAATTGAAATACTTTTGAATTATTTTAGATTGCACCCCAGATATTGGTCACAAAGAACAACTTTCTTTTACTTTACGATTCGTAGATTTAACAGAATCTATTTGAGTTATTCAAGAATATTTTGTTTCATTCTATGAAATCAATGAATCTACAGGAGAATCATTATATGATAAGATCATTAAGTTGCTTTTAGATTTAAAATTAAATATTAATGATATTAGAGGACAGGGCTATGACAATGGGTCCAATATGTGAGGGGAAAATAAAAGTGTTCAAGCTCGTTTATGGCAAGTAAATCCCTAAGCATTTTACATACCTTGTGGCTGCCATTCTTTAAATTTAGTTATAGGAGATGCAGCAATGTCTTGCCCACAATCTGTTTCATTTTTTGGTATTATTCAACAGCTTTATACATTATTTTCAGCATCTGTTGCTAGATGGAAAATTTTAACTGATAATGTACCAAATTTCACTGTTAAAGCAGTATGTGAAACTCATTGGGAGAGTCGTATTGAATGCATAAAGTCAATTAAGTATCAGATTGTCGAAATTCATGATGCACTGATAATACTTAGTGAAAATTCAACTGATGCAGCCACCAAATCTGAATCTTTAACACTAACAGAAAAAATTTGCGATTATTCCTTTTTAATTATGTTAGTGACATGGTATGACATATTTCATCGGATTAACATAGTTAGCAAATCAATGCAAACAAAAAGTGTGGATTTAAAAACGGTTATAAATTTATTAAAATCATGTATGGAATTCATTAGACAATACCGTACACTAGAATTTGAAAATGCTTTGACTCAAACTGAGGAATTAGCAAAGCTTTTAGGAACGGAGCCAATATTTAGTGAAAAAAAGAATAATTCGTATGAAGAAATTATTTAGTTATGAATCTGAAGACACTCTTGTTACTGTTGATGAGAGAACAAAGTTTAGAATAACGATATTCAACATCATTTTGGACACGATATTAACATCTCTTGAATAAAGATTTGAACAAATAAAAACGTACAAGCAAATTGGGGTTTTCTTTTTAATATAACTGAAATAGGCGATTTAAATGAATTAAAAAAACAATGTATGGATTTGCATTCAATTTTTCATGAAAATAATAGTGACATCGACAGGAACGAGCTCTTTGAAGAAATTAAATCTCTAAACAGTTTACTTCCAGAAAACATCAATTCGCCATTGGAAACTTCACAATTTTTAAAAACAAATAATTTGCAGAATATAATTTCAAATACATGGGTTGCATTGAGAATTCTGCTGACGATTCCTATTACAGTAGCAACAGCTGAGAGAAGTTTCAGCAAATTAAAACTTATCAAAACATATTTGCAATCAACAATGGGGAGCGAGAGATTAAATTCTTTAGCCTTACTACCTATTGAAAATGCAGTTGTTCAGAAAATAGACATTAGTGAAAGAATAAAAACTTTTGCAGATTTAAAATCGAGAAAAAAATATATATATAAATTATAAGTGATAAAATCAAAAGTGTAAAACCCATGATATTTTTAATAACCAATAATTTAGTAAATTTTTTTTGCATGTACCATTTTTTTTTTTTTGTTAATGAATAGAAATGATAAGTAGAAATCTTGAAGTTATGATATTATTAATCATTTGAGAAAACCTATACCTACTTACAATCAGGAAGTATTAAAAAAAAAAAAAAAAAACTTTTGGGGCACCAAACAAGGAGTTTGCCTCTGGTGCAAAATTGTCTTAATCCGGCCGTGACAGAAAGGTGGCAAAATGATCTAGACTATTTAAAAAGCTTACAAATGGAAGTAGAGAAAATACTGTAACAGGAATTATATGAATTAAAACTGATATATCCTAGATATGTGGAGTGTGAGACTGTTAAATGAAACAAGAGGTGACAGAACAGTGGTAGGAAAATCCATCAAAACCTTATATGTGAGAAGGTAGCAGGGAGAAGATGTTTGACCAGCATGCTCAGATATGGAGATATAAAAGTTTTGCAGTGGCATACTTCATGTGCATAATTCAGATAGCTTGGTGAGAAGATCAAATTTCAGATGATTGGAGGTCAAGCTCATAGTTCCCATCTGTAAAAAGGAGAATAAAGCTGAATGTAAGAATTACAAAGAAATTTTTCTAGTATGTGTTTCCTAGTATGATTTATTCAAGCATACTTGAGAGAAGAGGCTGAGAAAAATTGTAGAAGAGAAATTTGGCAAACTGGATCAGGATCTGATCAGATATGGTAAAAGCATATGACAAGGTGCAAGAGAAAAGCTGTTCAAAACACTAGTTACATGGTGTAAATGGGAGACGTGGTACTGAGCAGTATATGGTGTGGCGCGCACACACAAAAAAAGTACTGAACTTCGACATCTCCCTTCAGTACACATGCTATGAGATGTGCCATTCGACTATTAGAGGGTATAAACAGCTAGGAGGAAAGTTTTTTCTGTGCAGGTTGCTGCTCTCACTCCCATTAGTTGACTGCAACAGACTTTGGATTGAAAGGATGCTAATTTGATAGTGTTCATGAAGTTCAGAATAATCTGACAGTGGAACTAAAAGCATCATGGCAGGGCAGTTTAAGTTTTTCTGAAGCATATATAACCACTGTAACAAGTGTTAATTTGGCCACTTGGAGATATGAGAAGAGAAAAAAAAATTCCTTATCCATATTTTTAGTTATTTGAATTCACTTTCATTATTTTTCATCAACTAGTGAAGTTCTCGTACTTCACTAGTTGATGTGCTTTTCAACAAAGCCATGAAATTCATCTCTGGAACAATAAGATTATCACCAAGTTACTGGCTCTCAGCTCTTAGTAATATCGCTCCTCCTCTTCTCCATTACAGAGGAAAAGATGTTTAGGCAACTTGTGGAGAATAATTATTGAAAGCAGTGACTTGCCCTCACATGAAAATGACTCATACGCACACACAGCTACTCACATACTTAAATCTAGATGAATCAATTAACATGAAAACACAAGGATAGGGATGAATAAAATATACTTTAATAGCTAACAATTTCAACTTGGAAATCAGTGGCATAATAAGGATAGTGAGGGGAATGAGCACTGCAACCTGCACAGAAAAAAAAAATTTTTTTTTCCCTCTTCATTGTTTATGACCTACCTAGTTAAATATGAGGCAGAACACATACAATGGGTTATTTAAAATAGTAAGATCCACCTTATGTTATGGAACAATACAAGTGAATAATAGAAGCATTAATTATTTAATATAAAGTAATATAAATTTAAAAAATTTTTAATGATGTCCAATTTGAATGAGACAAATTTTTAATAGGGAGAGGCAGTCGTTCCAATTCAGGTCTGGACAGTTGACCTGTCACTTTTCTTACTACAGATAGTGGATGTTCTGTGGAGAAAATATTACAAGAACACCAATCCTACATCATTAATAAGAAATTGAGAAATCTAACCTAGTTGGGGTTTTGCACTTTAGGGGTAGGGGAAGAAAAAATAAAGAAAATGTTTATAGGCATAAAAGAATGCAAATAGGAATGATCATGTTATCAATATGAAAATATTTAATCTATCATAGCGAAGATAGAATTGATAGCAACCACAATATCTTCTCATCTGGAAAACTTATTCTATTGGTACCACCAGAAATTGGAATGTTTGTTTAAAGAGCATGCTGAAGCCTTGTTCCAGCATCTGAATAACTGCCTCTCCCTATCAAAGATAAGAGTAAGGCTCATTCAAATCAGACATCACATTAACAAATTAAAAATAATAATTTGTTTCTTCTATTATTCACTTGATTATTCTATTTATAACATCATGCAGCTCTTACTATTTTAAATAATCGATGGCTCGTGGTTCTACCTTTTATTCAACTGTAATTTTCAGCTTGAAATATTTGGCTATTAAAGTTTATTATTTTATTCATCCTTATCCTCGTGTTCTTGTTTTAATTTTTCCAACTTTAAGGCACATGTATCTAAAAAAATCTGTTGCATTAATATAGATAACCAGCCTGGTGTGCAATTATTGCAGGACTTTGATATCACATTAGCTTGAAAATTTCACTGGCAGGGATGCACTAACTTATGTCACTAATCTTGATCCAGCCACCAGACCAAAAGCTCTGACTTCCAAGATATCTGTAGTCTACAGTAACTAGATCAGGACAAGACATGGGAGATGCAAACAAATGCTTCACTAATGGAAATTGATTTACTGTCCAATACTGTGATTGCAGCAGTTTATCCCAGGCCATTAAACATATTGTTAGCGACTACCCTGTGTTCTCTTATCCTGGAACTCGTATGGACTTTTTTAATGTTGCTGTTTGTTTTATGTAATAGTCCCATCTGTTTAATCTTGTGGCAATTTGCTATGTATATTATTTGCTAAATAAATAAATACTCTGGTTTGATAAATTTTATGAAATTTGGTGTTCATAATCTTTATTGCTAAATATATAATCAGCTATTTCCATTTTGATTATCGAAATCAGGGCTGTCCAAAACACAACTGCAGGCCGCATGCGGCCCACCTGTGGGTTTTGATTTTCACAAGCGAAAAAATAAAATAACAATTTGAACCGGATGCATATTAGATATTTTAATTCTATCACTAATCGATAATCTCGATGTTGGTTATTTTATTTGGTGTTTTACATCTCACTATACTCACTTGTTTTGCAAATATTAGATGTACCAAAGAAGCTCTTATGCTGTTTTGTTCCAACGTGCATGCTCCGGGGAATGTGAGTGCGCAATTAGTATTGTTCATTTGTTCAGCTATCGAGGTTGTATCACTGCTGGTCACCAAATTACTATGTATGCATTGTGATGCGGCCCTCGGATTACCTAAGGTTTAGACAGCCCTGATCTAAATTATACAAAATGTTATAAAATTATCAGCTACAGTTTCTACCAAATGAAAGATTTCATTTTCAGCTAAAGTGTGAAATATCTGTTATAAAAAAATGGATTATTTTGTACATATAACCTCCTGCAGGGAGTAACATCTATGTCATTAATAGTGTGATATTTGTTTGTGTGTGTGTGTGTGGTCAATCTTTTAGTTGGTTTGTTCTTATGGATTGTTTAAAGCCTTTGTAAGAACTAGTGAAACTATAATTAGAATTAGGCATAAATGTATATTTTTTAAATGATTTTTCATGCATAAGATTTAAAAGATTACCTGCATTCATAATTTAATGCAGTTGAGGAGCTGTTTTGTCTCCTTTTTTTTTAATTAACTAAAAAAAAATTGGGATTTTTATATAAGGTTTCATTTTAGTGCAGATGTTTGGATTATTGACAAATAAAATTTTTCAGTTTTATAGTTATTATACCTAAAAGCAATGTAATAATAATTGGCATTATTAATATTAATCATTTTTTTTATTCTTTCAGGCTATTTCAAGGATATGGGCCGAGAACGGTAAGTTTAAGGTTTTGTTTCATTTTCAGGTTGTGCATTGAGAGCTGCTTGGTTTAAATATTTATCAGTTGGTAACATAAGCAGACAAAGCGTTCATGTCAGTGAAGTCTTTCTCTTTGTTATTGGTTATTATATCATTTAGTTGTAAAAAAGTGGAAGAGTTTCTTAACAAAAGTGTTAAGAAAACATATGTGAGCATGCATATATGCATGCATTTGAGTTTGTTACAAGAAGTTGGAATTTAAAACACAACTTGAATGTGAAAGATGGTACTGTTGATGATTATCATTATAAAGCAAGTCCTGTCATTTTAGACAGAAGTGGAGCAGACACAGAGAATTCACTTCACTATTTTAGAAACACACTTTGTTAATAAGGAAGTATTTGGCAATATTGCATTTGGTGAAAGTACTGCAGATATCTCACATGAAGAGCTGGACAAATGAAGATTTTTCTGTGGCTTACATCCACAAAAGGTTTATTCATTAAACCTGTAGTATATTCGTACTGTGTGAGTGGGCTAGGGATGTTTTGCATTTTATTCAATTTTTACCTAGTCCAGAAACCCTGCTCTAGAGACCAAACGTGGAACTTTTTTTTTCAAGCCACTTCATGCCTCCAATAAGCAGGGCTGTGGTCTCACACAAGAAGATGAAATTCATCTCCCGCCTAAAGATAATCACAGACATCGATGTCCTTGGCAGGATTAGAACCTGCAGCCTGTTGGTTGGAGAGTGGATACAACTAACTACTCAACCAACTAGGCCAGCAAATCAAGCCAGTTATGGTTTCTTTTTATTAATACAGTAAAAAGCACTTTAATAAAGTGCTTTTTACTGTATCAATCCATCTAACATCTTGGTCTTCCTCTGGGTCTTTTTCCTGCCAACCCGGCAGAGAATACTTGTTTTGCTAATCTTTCCTCCCCCATTCTGTTTTGTGACCATAGCACCTGAGATTAGCTCTGCTAACAGATTCCTGGATGCTAACAATGTCAAGTTCTTTCCTAATATCCACGTTTTTTATATGATATTGCCATTGATGCCATCTGTTCATGCCCTAATCTTTCTCAGGACTCTCATATCTGTGGTCTCTAGTCTTTGGTCAAGTGTTTTATTTCTAACCCAGCTCTCAGATCCATAAGTTAAAATTGGTTTGAACACTGTTTTGTACACAGCTGCTTTAATGTTTTGACTAATTTCTTTCTTATTCCATATAAATTTATTCAGCTGACTTCCTACCATACCAACTTTGCCAATTCTGTTTATTTCCACATTTAATTTACCATCTTCGCTAAAAATTGCACCTAAATAGCTGAAATGTGTTACTTGTTTTATAGGTTCACCATTCAGGATATAGTTGATGTTTTCAATGTTTTTGCCTATTTTCATTGTCTTTTTATAATGATAATTTTCATACCAAATTTATTGCAACAGTTATTTAATTTAGGCAGGGAATCTTGCAGTCTTTTACTGGATCTATTCAGAAGTATAATGCCATCTGCATAAAGTAAAGAGCTAAGATTTTGATATCAGATTTAATACCACTTTTACTTCATAATGAATAACATGTAGATAATGTGCACCCTTGCGCACACCTGAATTTACCCTAAACCATCTTCCTAAACACACACACAGAGACCAGCTATATTACATTTAAAACAGTATGGCAAACAGACAATGATTTGATCAACCATTATTCTACTGACCTGACCTCTAGTGGGTAAAGAAAAAAAGTACATCAAAGCTATATTCTGTTTATAACATTATCAGAGAACAAATTCATATAAATAGTTTTATTACAGCAACAAAAGTGGTGTCCTAATTTAACACAAGTTTTTATATTAGAGTTAGGATCCTGGATTACTTGCAGCCCTATTTATAATAATTAACTCTTGGACGAAAAGGTTATGTGGGTAGAATATGTTTCTTTCATATTCTTGGGATTTTTGTTTAGATTAGGGTGGTTGACAAGGATTTCACAGGCCGCCTTAAATTTACGTTCGTACCACGTATCAGTGTGATGTAAACAACAAGTGCCTTTCCAGTCAATTCTATGTAGAGTATTAAGGGCATGATCAGAAAGGCCGGATTTACCGTAGTTATTAAATTTAGTGTGCCTTTTATGTTCCTTTTCTTCGGATAGGAATTGTGCATCCTGTTTCACCTACATAGGGCAAATTACAGGTGCAATAAATATGGTATACCAGGGTGAGCCAGCAGAGGAAGCGGATCCTTGGGTGAGTTGAATGAGTTCATTAATTTTGCAAAAGGTTTAAAGATGACGCTAAGGTTGTATTTCTGTGGTATTCTGTTTATTTTATTTGATATCCCTTTAATGTTTGGAATGGTTACTATTTTATTGTAATCTAGTTTATTTTTGTTTTTAAGTGAGGTCTTGTGAAGAATTTTTTTGATGCTATTTTGGCTGTAGGCATTTTTTAGGAAGATATTGCTGATAACTTTTAATTCATCTTTAAGTTCTTGTTCACTGGAGTAGATCATCAAAGCCCTGTTTTTGAGTGTGTGTCAATGACCTAGTTTTTGTGTTGTGGGTGGCAGGAGTTTTTTTTTATGCTGGCCAGTATGGTAGTCTTCCAGTAAACAGTGAAGGAAAGACTGTCAGAAAGAAGACATGTGGCAAGTGTATCTAGAATAGCGAAAACATCATCAGCTAGACTTTGGGTTTCAAAGTAAAGGAATCTAGAGCATGTTGTTCAAAAGCTTCCATATAAAAGTTAGCAATTGTGTGTGTGTGGGGGGTAACGGTGGGCTGACAGCTGTGCATTCTTTTTGTAGGTGGAAAGTGTTTTGCCACACAAAATAGCAGAACGTAGTACATGTGCAAAGAGCGCTGTGACATCTGGCAGGAATTTGTCTTGTAAAAGAATTGTGTCATTGATTGGGACATTTGTGAAAAGCACAGAGATGTCAAAATTGACTAAGAAATCACTTTTTTTCAGTATGATGTATTTAATTTTGTTTACCAAGGGTTGTGTGTTTTTAATATAGGAAAGGGAATGATCTACCAACTCCTTGAGCATTACTAATTTCTTGGCTAGATGATAATTGGGGCTGTCTATACCTTCAACTATCAGCCGGAGTGGTGCATTACTTGTGAATCTTGGGTAAGCCGTAAATTCTCAGCGAAACATCAGGAAATTAATTATTTCTAACACAATTTTAATCTCCATAATTTGTCTAATATGAATGCTGATTTTAGACATGTAACAGTAAAGCAAAGGCAGACTTGTTTGGGGTTGTTTATCTGAGAGAATTTAGAGTTCTATATTAGCTAGAGTGTTTTATAGTAGTGTGATTACAGTTCTCATGATTCCTGCCTGATGCCATTTACTTGAGTGCACTAGTTTTAGCTAAGGAATTGTAGATATGTTGTTTTTATGTGAATCCCACCAAAAAGATTGTAGACCTAACTGTACACAAGTAGGGTTAGGTCGACCACCCAACTATACTAATATGTGAATGGACTAAGAGCACTTGAGGCCTTCACTAATCAGGAAAGCAGTCTCACATGGTGTGGTGAAATTCATCTCCCACTTAAAGACATCAGAAATATCCATGCATCAGCAAGTGAGATTCTGACATGCATCCGGTTGGGTCGGTGTGTTATTTAGCCAGGCCAATACATTAACCACAAAATCTGAGAAATGTGTAAGTGTAGCTTACCAGCATATCCATGTAACAAATGGTGATGACCTATTTTTTATTAACTTGACCATACATTATTTGGTATTGCAGAGTTATTATTATCTATGTCCCTTCAGAGAGTGTGAGGACTCATTGAGGGAGGGCCATTTTGGTCACTCCTACTTAATATCTATCATATCTCTCCTTGAACATGTCACTGAAGGTACATTCACATCTAACATACAATTTCCCACACCACTTGTCATGAAAACTAGACCTCACATACTTTCTAGCCACTCCCTTAACCAGTTTCCAGTGATAACCCCAAGCTCTGCCTGCATCATGCCATGTAATGAGTGATGTGTTTGTAGCTGGAGGAATATGATGCTCCCAAGTCAGTGCAAATGTGTCGGAGTGAAATGGTTGTGAGAAGGGAACTGATGGAGTCTGAAAGAGGCGTTGATAGGATGCCATGTTGCAGGCCTATCTATTTGTCAATGAGATGGAAGCGCAGTGAGTCAACTGCGCTTCCATCATGGGTCATCCACTGCGCTACCTGCAGTGGATGACCCACCACACTTACTGAACACGACCATGGAGTGCTATGAAGAATGATATGTAAAAATCACCATTCATCTGCTGACACATTGAATGTGGAGATCCGGGCATCGACTGGAACATGAATCTGCACAAAAACATTCAGAGGCTTACATGAGTTTACATGGTAGGACCACAATATGCAAGCCCCAACATGCAGCATCATCTTCATTGGTGCAAAGAGCATGTACAGTGGGACATGGAAGCTTGGAAAGCTATGTTGTGGAGCAACAAATTATACTTTATCCTCTACCAAGCAGATAGATGGGTGTGGCTGTGGAGGAATGCCAGTGAATGTCTTACCAGAGTGTGTAACCCCAACTATGAAATTCGGAGGTGGTAGGGGTGTGATATGGTCCTGGTTTGTGGTGCCATGAACATTGAACTTTGAGAGCTATCTGAATATTCTGGACATGGAAGTTTGGAAAGCTATGTTGTGGAGCAACAAATTATACTTTATCCTCTACCAAGCAGATAGATGGGTGTGGTTGTGGAGGATGCCAGAGGTTACACTTTCTGGTAAGAGACATTCACCCCAACTATGAAATTCGGAGGTGGTGGTGTTGATGGTATGGTCCTGGTTTGTGGTGCCATGAACGTTGAACTTTGAGAGCTATCTGAATAGAATATTCTGGACAATGCAATGCTTCCTACTTTGTGGCATTTCTACAGAACTGACTATTGTCTCTTTCAGCAAGACATGCACCATGTCATAAGGCTGCTGCAGTAACTGTATAATTTGTGGACATGAACGTCACCACACTTGACTGGCCTTCACAGAGCCCTGATCTCAACCCTATTGAACATCTGTGGTGTGAACTGGAGCATTGAATGAGGTCAAGGGATGTCTGCCCCGCAACAATTCACCTCATTATATGCTTACAGGAAGATAGTCCAAAATTACGATTGATTGCTATAATACGCTTGTGGAAAGTATGTCCCATAAGATTGCTGCAGTCATCACAGCAAAAGGTGGTCTTACATCTTATTGAGATAGTGGCTGTTTGTTCCTCATAGTATGGTGTCCATTGACTTCTTTCCAAGCAATGCATAAACTTCACTTACTATAACTCCTCTATCCCTATCTCCTCTCATCTTTTCTGCTCCTCAAACTTTGAAGACCACATCCCCCCCCCCCCTCCTCCTTACACACCAGTCCTCATATGTGCAATTCAGTAAGCAGCCACATATTTTTCTCAACTGTCTTCTCATCTCCTCAGAGCCCAGCTGATTTCAGCACACTTGAGCCCAGATGTAGTATTATCATGTCCATTTAAATTATGGATGGTGATTTAACCACCTCAACAGGGTGGACCTGAACTTCACTGTCCACTACAACCCCCAAGTCTTTAGCTTTATTGACTGTTGGCAACAAATTCCCATTAATAAGGTACTCTGCTTTCAATGTTCTTCGTTCATAATGCAGTCATTAACATTTTCCTGTATAATTAATTTGGTTAAGTCAGTCTGAAGGATTCCAAATCTGATATGTCACTTTTTCCAACTTAGTAGCATCAGCAAATAACTGAATATTAACTATTATATTTACAGCTATTTGCCTGCTTCTGTTTAGGAGTGCCCCAGTTTAAATGCCATTGGCTCTTTTTCTCACGGATTCTTAGGGCATTGTAGATATACATTTATCAATAAATATATGTTGCATAGAGGACAAGAAATTTGCACATACCTTTTTGTGGGTGTTGTGGCTCTTCTTTTGCATTGCCCAAACTGCTGTGTGTGTGTGGGAGTGGGGGGGTTGGCAAGTGGGAGAATTGAAATAACCAATGGAAAAAACCCGGGTGTTTTTTTTTTTTTTTTTGAATAATATATATATACATATATATTATAAGGGATGGGCGGATCGTTTTTTATATATTTATATGAGGTGGGAAAGGGTGAAAGGGGGCTGTCTTTTGTAGAAAATCCCTACTGTTGTCCACTCACCTTTTGGATGCAATTCCTAACCAGCCTTTTTTTAAAACCTTGGTGTCTGCATTAGAGAGATACTGATTGGTCTGTATTTGCTGCATCAGTCCTAGCTCCATCCTTGTATATAGACTTATCTTTCATTAAGAATCAAAGATATCTTGACTCAAGTTGAACAATATGTCAGGGATATTGCTAATTCACTTGGACATTCCTTCAGCACCCTTGCTAACACCTCATTTAGTCCGACAGCTGTATTCAGTTCAAGCTTTGGTAACAGATTTAATACCTCTAGTTCATCCACTTCTGTTATATTATTGCCACATTTCTCTGTATCATCTAGAAAGTTAATGGGTTTGTCTGGAATGTATAGCTTACTGAAATGATCACTTAACAACTCATTTATTTCAAGTGGAAATTATTTATTGGATTCATGATATTGGATCATCCACAAGATTTTTTTTTTTATACATCTCCTGCTTAAAAGTGTTGTTCATTCATTTAATATCCATACAGTTTGTTTTTCTCCTAACTCTGAGAATACAGTCAGACATGACTACTTTCTATACACTGCTGATCCTCTAACATGCATTTTCTCATTCCATAACACTGCTTGCAGGATACCCAGTTCTCATTAAAGCACTATAATTTTGGTCTCACTATAGTTACCAGTACTATTATCATGCTTAATTGAAGCCAGAGCATTTAGCTGCTTTTCCTTTTTTCACTTTTAGATAATGCACTATGCTGAATGTTGACTGTACCTTCAGTACAGGTTTGCTGTTGTGAGAATCATCTCTGTTTATAGATTGATAGCCTATTTATTATTTTGGTCAAACTGGTAGAACTACATAGCAGAACTCAAACTATAAATAATCTTCATCCCATGGCAACCAGATATGGTTGCCATGGGATGAAGACAATTAAGTGGTTTCGCTTAAAAGAAGAGAGTGTGAGGAATCGTTTTAGGGAGAGAGTGTTAGAGAGGATTTTGGATGGACTGGAAAGTGTACAAGATTGGTGGAAACATAATTCAAAAGTAATCCTGAGCTGTGCAATCGAGGTGCTTGGTGAGACATCTGGAAAGATTAGAGAGCAGAAGGAGGGTTGGTGGTGGAATAATGATGTACAAGTGGCAGTGACAGCTAAGAGGAAGGCAAAGCAGAAGTGGGATGAGTCAAGAGTGGAAGAGGACAGAGAGGTGTACAAACAGAGAAAGCAAGAAGCCAAGAGAGTTGTGGCACAGGCGAAGGCCATGGCATATCAAGATCTGTATGATCAATTAGAAACAAAGGAAGGACAGAGAAAAATTTACCAACTAGCGAAGTGTAGAAATAAAGCAGCTAAGGACATCTTACATGTGAGGCAGATCAAAGATGCTGAAGGAAGAGTATTATGGAGGGATGTGGACATAAGAAACAGATGGAAAATATACTTTGAGGGACTTCTGAATGAGGAAAATGCAAGGACTCACAGAGGAGATGGGCAGCCTTCTGAGGGGATGGTGCAGAACATCAGTAGAATGGAAGTGACGGAGGCCATGAAGAGGATGAGGAATGGAAAAGCGGTGGGCCCCGACAGAATTCCAGTGGAGGCATGGAAGGCACTGGGGGAAGAGGGAATTGACCTGCTGTGGGACCTGTTCATGAAAGTTTGCCAACAGGAAAATATACCCGAGGAATGGAGGGAGAGTACTCTTGTTCCCATCTACAAGGGTAAAGGGGATGCACAAGAATGTAACAATTACAGAGGAATAAAGTTGATGTCCCACACAATGAAGATCCTAGAAAGGGTTCTTGATGGTAGATTGAGGGAGGAGGTGGAGATTGCAAAGGAACAATTTGGCTTCATGCCTGGTAGATCAACAACAGATGCTATCTTTGGGTTACGACAGATGATGGAAAAATATCGAGAGAAACAAAGGGAGCTGCATCTGGTATTTATTGATCTGGAGAAAGCATACGATAGAGTGCCAAGGCAAGAAGTCTGGAGGTGTCTGAGGGAGAAGAAGGTACCGGAGAAATATGTCAGGTTGGTGCAGGAAATGTACAGAAATGTGAAGACAAGTGTTCGGACCTGTTTGGGACAGACAGAAAGTTTTCAAGTAACAGTTGGCTTGCATCAAGGGTCAGCATTAAGTCCGTTTCTGTTTAATATTGTGATGGAGGTGGTAACAGAGGAGGTGAGAGAAGATGCACCTTGGACAATGTTGTATGCAGATGACATCTTGCTGTGTGTAGATTCAAGAGAAGAAGCGGAAACTAAACTGGAAAGATGGAGAAAAGTACTGGAAGAGAGAGGTATGAGACTGAGCAGAAGTAAGACAGAGTATATGTGTTGCGCAGTGGGTGGTGGCCAGGAGACAGACCTGGAGCTGGAAGGAAATGTCATCAGGAAGGTGAGAGACTTTAGATACTTAGGTTCGACAGTGGAAGAAGATGGAGGAGGTGAGAAGGAAGTGGGATGCAGGATACAAGCAGGTTGGAGGAACTGGAGGGAGATGGCTGGAGTGTTATGCGATAAGAGGGTGCCGATCAATCTGAAAGGCAAAATTTATAGGACAGTAGTGAGGCCAGCTATGACATATGCTATAGAAACTGTGGCCCTGAGGAAAAATAACATTAGCAGGATGGAAGTAGCAGAGATGAGAATGCTCAGGTGGATGTGCGGTGTGACCAGAAAGCATCATCTGAGAAATGACTATGTCGGGAACAGTGAAAGTTACGAACTTAGGAGCGAAAATACAGGAGGCAAGGTTGAGATGGTTTGGTCATGTGATGAGGAGGGAGGACAAATATGTGGGAAGAAGAGTCATGCAGATGGATGTGCAAGGAAGGCAGAAGCGTGGGCGGCCAAAGAAGAGATGGAGGGAGCTGGTAGAAGAGGACTTGAAGATGAAGAACTTGAATGTGGTGACAGCCCAAGACAGGAAGGTGTGGAGGAGACTCATAACAAACAGTGACCCCACTTAAGTGGGAGAAGCTGCAGAAGAAGAAGAAGATATGAAAAAGAGTTAAAAGCGATGAAATCAACCAGCTTAAGCAAAAGTGATGCTAATTTATCACTTGTTGGAGGTTGTTCATCATATATACTATGCTTAGATAAAAGTTTGTTCCTTTGACCATCAGTTTTCTGCTTTTGTATTTGAATGGCCAGATTTTGCTCTTGTTGATTGTGTCTTTTGATGGATTTATGAGGGTGGTTCTATAAGTTTCTGGCCTGACTAACTTTTAGAGGCAATCGAAAGAAAACAGTGTCACTTTCCTGTTGAGCAGATATTGTGTTATGTAGGTATCCTTGAGATGAGGAAGCATGAGAATGGGAATGATCAAAGTAGTCATGTAATTTGAGGTTCTAAATCTGAATTTAAAAATCATTGAAAGATGAAAAGGCACCTGTAGGCTCAATTGAATATTGCACTTGATGTGTACTAATGCAAGCAGAATCAGGAATCTGTTTTTACATGTTTTGCTGTGAATTATGAACTGTTTATAACATTTTATTGTATTATAAATAATGGCAGATCATATGCAAAGTAAGGATGCTGTTGCTACCAGTAAAAAGATGCATAAACCTGTTACATTATATGCCAAGTTTAAAATCTCCATTCGATTCAATTAATATCTTCAGTCTCTAGAAGCATCCTCACTGCTCATGTATTATGTGGTGTGGCATTGTCATCCACAAAAATGAATTCTTTGCCTTCATTGTAATATGGAAAATCTGAAACAAATCCTGATAAAAGCAACACAGAAAGCTTAGAAATAAAGAATAAATGGAATAGTAAAAGAGAACTAAGAAACTGGGACAAAAAAAAAGTTACCAGAAATTGTTCAATTCGAAGACAGTACAAAAGAAACAGTGCAATTGCAAAACGATACATAAGGGAAAAAAAACAAAAAACAGAGAGATGAAACACTTTTGTAACTGAACCAGAAAAGGATATAACTAAAATGTAGTAAGCATGTCCTGTTCAGACTTATTTAGTATGTGCAAAGATATCTGTCTATTTTCACAGTTTTTGGTCTTTTTTATTGCAAAGTTTCATGCCAAATTTGTTACAGCTATTATTCAGTTTAGTTAGTTAGTGAATCCTGGAGACTTGCTCTAGATGTGTTTAGGAGTACATCATCTGCATAAAGCATAGAGCTAAGTTTGGCATCTCCAATTCTATAGCAAACATGACCTTCCCTTAGTAAATCCATGCTGTTCATTACAAAATATGGATTCTCTGTTAACACAAAAATAGGTTAACAGAATCTATATTTTGTAATGAACTGCATGGGTTTACTAAGGAGAAGGTCATGTTTGCTGTAACTTGCTCACATTTTATGATAATCTGCCAGTTGAGTTAGACAAGGGAGTGGGTACACCTTGATACTTTGGACTTTGCTAAAGTTTTTGACAAGATTCAGCATGGAGGGTTGTTGAATAAGTTGGAGGATATGGGATTGGATTATAAACTGCTTCTTTGGGGATGGGAGTCTGCAAGATTTAAGGCAACCAGTGGTGTATCTCAGGGAGCAACCCTTGGTCCATTGTTATTCAATTGTTATACTTTAATTCAGTTGGGCCTTTGATCATGCCAACTGAAATTTTTAACAAAATATTAATAAGCTATTTAACTTTTATGTTTTTGCCTAATATATTTCACTAATAACTAATTGGAGGTCACTGTGTGAACCTAAAAATAGGCTTCACTAAAAATTTAGCAGGAATATTACTGTCACAATATGCTTGGGCACATATTCTTTCACAGCAAATTATACTTGTTTCCTCAAATATGACTTATAAATAATTAATAAAGAACAACATTCCAATTTACCTTGGTCCATTATAAGCTTGCATGTTGCTGTAGCAAGAAATAGCAAATTTAGCATGTTGTTTTTCATTAATTAAATTTAAAAAATAAAATTATGGGGTCAATGGAGTGAGTACTTATTATATTAAAATTACATGGATTGCATTTGAGTAGCAAAAAAGTTAGGTTCAAATTGATAAAATTAAGAATTTTTGTTCTGTACTACTGTTGTCTTATGGTTAACTCTAGTGCAGATTTCAGGCTTATAGAAATTTTATTTAGAATTTAATAGCAATGTTCAAAACCCTCAATCATGTTGGAGGAAATCTGTAATCTGGAAACTAAGAGAATGGGTCAAAAAGATATTTGGGACATATGTGAGATTTCCTATTCTTAAAATATTTCTATAATCAGCACTACCAAAAAATAAGGTCAAATAAATCAACCTTGAAAAGGTAAAGGAGTTCTTTTCTTCATTAAGAAGAATTTCAGTGGTATGTATTCATTTGGGTATTTCAACCTTTCCTTTAATATTAGTATCAAACATTTGACCTATTTTCCTGTAAATTTCATTTTCTTTAAAGAATACAATAATATTTCTCTCTCTCTCTTTTCTTGTGATTTTTATAACAGATTACTGTTGATATACTAATATGTATATTTGTGTTTTGTTTCAGATCTTTGGATCGGTACAGTATCCGTAGGGACACAATGATGAATGGAGTGAGTACAAGTAGCATATCAATAATTGTGAAAGAAACTATGAACACTTTTTTTTTTTTTAAGTAAAAAAAACTTACATTAATATTATCAGAATTAGTTTTGACAAATTCACTTCTTGTGAGTTCTTAAGTTATTTGTCTTGCTGGTCTTTTTGCATCTAATACAAGACTGTATAAACTTGCATCTGATGCTTGAGATAGTAATGTGGCCACCTTGGTTTTGGGGGAAATCTGATTCTTTGAACAGATCCAATTATCTCTTAGTAGGTGTATAAATTCCATTTCCTTCTTGCCATTTGATTTATTCTCTTTCCAATCTGTGTCTCCATAATTGAAGTCCTCCATAATAATTACTTGACCTGCACTCATTGTACTAATGTGCTGATCCATATCTTCCACGTCATCCCTCGAATTCCCCTAGCCTTATGGTGGCGACCAAAGGGGAAGGGGATATGACTAAAGCAGCTATAGCTATGAGGTCAGTGTGTTATATCTGTTAATCACTTGTGATCTTCTGGTGTTCAGGTTTGTGAAATTAAAAAAAAAATTTTGTACCACAAGAAAAAATCCTTCTGCCTTTGTGAGACTGGCTAACTTACTTTCATTTAAAGTTCATGTCTTAAGCAGGATTCAAACCCAGCTGTTTACAACCAAATGGTATTATTGTTACTAACTGAACTAAGAGGCTCCTTTGATATAAGGGTTACATTGTTTAACCAGGTAACTCCTTAGCTCACATGATATCTGATCATGTCTTACCATCATGATATATATTTAGTTTTGGTCACTACAGAAGGCATTTTAGATGGCTAAACCAAAATGGGCATGTGAGAGGATTTTGGATATTAAGATGTGACCTCTGGTGCTTTAGTGACTCCTGGGACTTTTTCCATAGTTTGTACTACTGTACAGATTTGCTGTAAAAGTGTGTGTGTGAGCAAAGCATACTAAAAGATTTTATATTCTAAGTGCACAGATTAAACATTCAGACTTTAACGATCTTCATTGAGCTTAGTTTATCATTAGGAATGTATCAAAGAAATATAAATACTAATTTGTAGAACTCCAGGAAAAGTTCAAATTCATTACAGATTCAGTTTAGCTTAAATCTTATATAGTCCAAAAAACAGCTCTGATATCTTTCCAAGATATGCATATTATACATTCAAACAATTATATATTTCTGTAAGCTTAGATCAATGTTTCTTGGAGTGGTACTCCTAAGGAGTATGCATGGTATACTGTGATGATTCAGTACAATTAAGATAGGTTGCACTTTGTTACTATTAGTTGATTTTTTTTATTACTTAGATATTCCTTACATTACTTTTAATGTAAGAGTGTTGTTTATTCTCTCTTAGTTTTTCTGACATTTTTTCTTCAATATTGCTGTAGTTAATCTTGATTCAAACAGATGGCATCTATTTGGATGTTGTCTGTTTTCTTTCTTTGTTACTTTTCTTTTTTAACTTGCCTCACAGCTCTATATGTTAGCAGCTTGAACACAACACTGTCTTCAGTACCATTAGTTTGATTTCTTTGTTTATCAAACTCCCACCATAGCAGCCTTGCTAATTCTATGTCTGTTTTTGTATTTAATTCTGCTTCTTAAGTAAAAATCATGTCCAGTTACATTTGATTCACTATAGTAGATAATGGAAAGTTATTTGATTTGATTGATTGATGAGAATTTCAAAACAGCATCTCAGTAACTAAGTCATTATCTGAGCTGCTGATAGGGAGTGACAAATACATGTGCTTATTTGCTAATACATTTCCTGGAGAGAGAATGTGGAAGAGTTGGAATACTATTGAAATAAAAATTTCTTTAAAGAAATTTAATATCTAAAATTTTTTCTTGAGGTGTTATGTGTGTAAATATTTACTCTTTAAAAATGATTGCAGTGTGAAAAATATCATGAATTGTCTGTAACTAGTCCTGTTATCCCATCTATACTTCAGAGTAAAAGTTTAACATACTAAAAAAAAAGCTTTGTTTTTTTTATGGTATGATAAAATGATTTTCATAAACTTAATTATACCAAAATATGCTTTCCACCTATTTTAAAATTGATTTTATTTAAATGTAGAGATGCAAGCTAAGATTTTTTAGCATTAATAATGTGCTGTACTGTAGGATAAAATATCTAATTTACTTTTTTTCCAGGCATATAATGATTATATGAGAGATTTCCATCATCATCAAAGACCACCAATGCCACCAATGCCCTTTGGACCTCCTGTAAGCAAATTATATAAGCATTAATGGTTTTTCTTTAAATTAAGTAAAACCTTTATTAGAGTACAAAATAATTCTGAACTGGCCAGTTTCTGTCTATAGTTTCTCCAAATGTTCAAACATCAAATCCGTGTGAGTAACTCGGCTTTGTGTGGAATGTCTGACCATTTTTCCAGCAATATAGATAGGTATGTTTATTCAACTTGTGGGATGGGGGGGGGGGGGTTGATACATTCATTTGACATGGTTTGTCAAATGAAGATGAAGGATTGGGTGCACTGTCAACAGAAAAACTATGGATTAGATTTGAGGTTAGTGAAAGCATAATTAATGTATAGGAAGAATGAGAAAGTACAGAATAGTGAATTACTCTGGTATTGTAGAAATCTGAAGAGAGGAAACCATCCACTGTGACATGTAGTGAATGACCAGAGAGGAAACTGCCCATCCTGTTGTAAAGGATGGGAGAGAGAGAGAGAGAGAGAGCTACAATCAGTTGCTCTGGAAATAAGTGCTCTCGCACATTTCTTCAAATCTTTCTATGGTCTTCTAGTCAACATTACCTACCCTTAGTAGGTAAGATCTGTTGTTGAACAAAAACAGATGCCAGATAAGTATGAAGGATTGTAAAGAAAATAGTTAATTCTAGATTATAAATTTGAGCATAACTGGAGGGGTATTATGAGGACCAGACAAATCATTACTATCCAAGCCATTCAGAATTTTCCTTTTTGGTAAAAAGACCAAAGGAGGAGGTATGTGGTGAACTCTTTCTGGTTGGTATAGAGGATGTGATTTTCCTTGATGGTTTATATGAAAGTTTAAAGAGGAAAGTGATGTCAGCCTTATCTTTTAGGTGATGCTAAAATAGTACTTTCTAGATATGAAAGGGAAGGGGTGAGGGAACTGGTTTTGTAAAGGGAAGGGGGAAACTATTAACACGAGTCCATCTTCCCTAGCCAGCTTTGATGCGGTACCATCACTGTGTGTAATCACACACAATGATGGTGTAATCAGTTTATAGATATTATGCAAACAGTTTTATGTTGCTCCCACCCACGAAAGGTTATTTGCAAACCTATAGTACATTTTATACCATGGGTGGGCCAAGGATTTCTTTCTATATTTTTATTAATTATATTTTTGATTTTGAATTAATTTTTTTTATATAATTTTATATTATATAAAAAAGTTTTTATATTATTTTTTTTTATATGGAAACCAACATTGAACTTTTTTCAAGCCACTTCAGGCTTTCAATGAGCAGGACAGTGGTCTCATACTAACCAAAGTATCTTCATCATTAGTCAATTTGTTAAAGGCCGTTGACTTCACATCATTTGCCTCAGTACCCTCTAATGCAAAACTATTATGGAAATAGTCACCACTCAGATCGATTTTACGCTTTATTGGGGTCTCATTGGTAGGAGCCAGAACCAAGAAAGATACCAGGGTTAAATCAGTGCAAAAGTCATATATTTTCTATATACAAGTAGTAAAATGGTATATCACCATATTAAATACTATGGATCGGAGATAGTTGTAGAAAGTTGTTTTCTTCTTGGTTATCAGGTAGACTAGTTGGCAATATTACATGCGCAGACTTTGTTTACACTTGGTAAAGGAAACAAAAATATAATTTCTTGTCAAGTATATTTTGTGACCAAGCAGCAGAAAACTTTTCTATAGAATATATTCTGGTTGGCTGAGCACTAAATTGTCAACCCATCCTCAATCATTTAGCATCCAAATGAATAATTAGTAACAGGGGTGCACTGTGGATTATACGGATTGGGCATATGCTCGTAAGTTCTCCATATTTTTTTATAGGCTATTTTGTTTCATTTGTGTAGCTTTGACCCTTAAGCTGCATAAACTCCTTTTTCTGTTATCTTCATATATTCATCTTGAAATTGTTTCTCCCTCAGGATGTTTTTTCACCTGGGAAAGAATCAGAACTCAGGGAAGACAAATTTAATGAATATCGTTGGAGACAGAGTGTCTGTCAGTATTTGCAATAAAGCTTAGCTATTAGCTAAAGACTGTTGCAAACAACTATGTCCACAGTGGGATTTAAACTTACAGACTATTAATTAGATAGCAGAAATGCTATGCTAATCTGGGATTTACTTGAAAATGTTTTATTATGCTGGTTTCTTCTCCATGGAGTCAGACTCAAGGGATGGTCCAGCTTTGCTGCCTAATGCCTGTCATGTTTTTTTTTTAACACTATTTGAAGATGTGTGCACACATATACTCACCACATGCCATGAGAAGAACCTGGACCTCTCATATTTACTAACCACACCCTTCTCAGCTTCCAGAGATAAAAGTGGATACCTTGTCCATTTTATATACATTTTGTTACATTAATTACCTGACAGTGAACATGTCCTAATATACCATCTTATCTTCATTCCTTTTGTTAATGTTTATTAAATAGACATGCTTTATTATTAATTTTCAAAATACATGCTTGATATGTTCTCTTGCTGTATTTGCTCATCTTCTGTTAATAATTCTATCATTGTTTATAATTTGCTTTACATGCTTTAGCTGTAAAGCTTGACAAAATTAGCTTTAAATTTACAAGTTTGATCTAGATCACTCAATCTTAGCTTGAGTAATACTTGTGATTGAGACATAACTTAGTATAACACAGTAAAATAATAATTAATTAAATACCAATTATTAGAATGTTTTGAGATGTATTACATCTCACTATCACTGTAATCAAGTGCATTTGAAAGCAAACAGAAGTAAAATAGTTGCCTTTCATTTCCAAGACAAGTGTTGTTTGCCTAAATGATGAACTTAAAGTATCAGGATGATGGTTATATTTTGACTGGACAATGCTGGTTGCTTGTACAATACTTGTGCTTTATAATCTCATAGTAAACATGCTTTACCAAACTGCACTTCATGTTTGCTAGGTATCAATTAGCTAAGCCTCATTTCCAAATCAACAGATAATCACAATCTGTAATGGTTTCCACAAAATATTTGTCAAATTTGCAAACCCAACACAAACTTTCTTGGTCACCTGATGATCTACAGTATTGTTTATAGAAATAGTAAATTTATTTAGCTTTAAGAAAGTAATGAGTGGAGGGTAGGTTAATCAAAAATTTACTACAGTGGTTGTCTAATTTCAAACTGATGAACACATCAGTTTGACGTGGGAAGCTTCCGATATTGAGAACCACATTTTAAGGTGAATAACGAGTACTAGCAAAAAAGTTATGCACAACAAAAGACTAGAAACAATTAATTACACATTAGATGTTATCAGAACTTTACAATATACATACAAATAAGTAACCACTAAAACCACCTTATCATCCCATGAAAAAACCAGGCCTTTATGAGATTCATTGCTCCTAGTGGCACTTGCTATGTATGCCAGACAGTACGGTCGGGGATGATTCACATGTCTGAACATTTAAAGGAGGTCGAAAAAGAAGACAGCATAAACCAGGCTTGGCATCCCATACAACTATTACAGGCAGTTTGGTAACAAACAAAATTGCCTTATGTTGATAATTGTTTTACAAGAAAATTCAAGGAAGCCTCACAAATGCTAAGGATCCTCACACAATGTAACAAAAATCAAGGCTTAATCTTATACCAAGTTTGGTGTGCTTTCATTAAAAATCCCAACTGCCATGAACCTAGGATATGACATGTGTGATGTCACAGAATGTGACAGCAACAACTAGTAGTGTTCCAGTACACATACAGTAATGAATTTAATGTTTTTATTCTGGTTATGCATTGGTATGTACCAATTGTCAAATTATGATAACATCTGATATGTGTAATCAAATGTTTCTAGTCTTGTTATTCTGTATAATTTTTTTTGCTAGTACCCCAGATGATGTAACTCTTGACAACTTGCTTGTAGGGTTGTAATTGTTTATTTTTATTAAACTTTTTTTATGAACCCACAGAAACTTGCGATTTCATGTCAGGTGTAATGTCTGTATGTAATGATGCATGCAAAAATGTTTAAAAAAAGGAAAATATGGCCACCATCCTAATAGTTGGCAGTTCTCACCCCCTTCTACTAGAATTGCTGTTATGCAGCATCATATGGACTTCGTAAAAACGTTTATGCCACTTTATTTTTGAAATTTATTTGCCAAATTCATGTGTTAAAGAAAATCATGCTTGAAAAACTGCTTAATTAATAGTGCATAGCTTATTTTATCTTATGTCACATTAGAATTTCCTTATCATGCCATTTGCCAGTATCAAATAATTCAACTCTCAGTAGTGATGGTAAGTGGTCAGCTGTTGTTGAGAATACAGCATATGCTGCTCCCTTAATTTAAATTGATAACCTTAGAGAATATGAAGTGGTCTGATAAATAATGATAATCAATGTTTGTATTTTATTCTGGTAGGCAAAGACTATTAGCTGTCCATATGAATTGCTTGGGGAAGGGATCATGGTAGGGATTACAAGAACTCTTAGCATGACAACATGCAAATTATAGGAATATACAGCAGTCTTGAAATAAATATTGAAAGTTGTGAGACTTTGTTCAACTTAAAGAAAGCATTGTTAGAATAAGGAATTATGGAACAAGCAAAATGTAATTATTAACAATGCAATTATGTATATATAGTAATAATGTTATTCTGTTTGGCACTTATTTTATTTTCAGTCAGTGCACTCTTGCTATGCTGCTAAACAAGTTGAATTCTAAATGAGCAGTGATAGCAGCATAAAATTTCTGCTTATTTCCTAAGTTTAAAGGTTCTTATATGATGTTTAGAATTGCTTTAGTAGTAATGAAAGTTGATTAAAAGGCCTTTCTTTGAAATTGCTTATTTTTATTTTTCTAAAAAAAATTCCTAATTTTCTGGAAGAGTATATGATCGCTGCAGTTTTACATTTAAACAACTCTGAATTTTCTTGATTAAAGAAACAATATATGATGAGCTTTAACATACAGAATATACATTTTTTGACTAAAGCTAATTTTTCATTTACAGCCTCCGTTTCCTATGGAACCTCATCCATATTATGAAAGGCCAATGCATCATCCAGACTTTGTTGCACCAAGGCCACGCCCTATGGACAAAAGAGCAGTAAGTAAACATGTGGAAGTTTCTTAGCAAAAAAAAATTAGATATAATAATAAAGATTACCATTTATAAAATATTCCATAAACTTGAATTGTATCACAGAATTTTTCATATCAATGTACATTATTCATATAAAACTGCAAGTGGCAGCATTTTTGTGGTTAACTAGGTAGTAGTATTAAATACTGTAACATTTATTTGAAATCGAAAATAAAAATGCTTGATATGTATTTGTGTTTCAAAAAAATATTTACAGACAAATGATTATAATCACCTAATTTTAAAGCTCCAGTACTTAAATATTACATATTGGCAAACAGGTGGGATTATTTGCTTGCCAATATTTAATATTCAAGCACCAAAGCACAGTTAATAGAGCTGAATGAGCAAACAGATCCTATAATCTTTTGCATTACTTTTGCAAGTACTGTACTTTGTTGTCATGAAGTATTCAATGTAATGTTTGATTCATAATTAACTCAAATAAATGCTTTTGTTTCCTCCTGGAGGATGAGTACAGATTTCTTGGAAGAGGCTGTTTTGATTTTATGATCTATACAATTGGATATTCCAATTTATCAAGTATTCATTCAATATAGCATTCATGGCATGCCATATGCGAATCCCACACATATTAAAAGATACCTATAGCATATTCGTGCTGTGTGCTTGGAATATGACTGCACAGAGTATTATAAAGAATTAAGAAGAAATAAATGATGAAAGAAGTACTTCTTTCATCAATGAAAGAAGCAAGAAAAATTAACTAAGCCAAAACTTCTTGCTAAAAATGCCCAGTGCTGTAAAGAATATCATGAAAGAAAGGGCTTTATTATTGCTAACCAATAGTGAATAAAAATACTGATTATGAACTTAATGTTTATGAGAATCTAGTATTATCTACTACTCGTTTGAATAATTAAGCTGTTGAAAATGTTGGTGCTGAACCGCTGTATTCTAATAAGGTACAGAATCAACAACAGTCAGAATTAATCAAGGAGAAACATCCATATATTCCAGCTACCAATTTACGTTGATTACACCAAAAGATATCATGGAATTCTGTCACAGCTTATGAAGCATACACCAATAGATTTATTCAATGAGTTTGGAGCTGTGTGTTACATATGTAACTGTCTGCTGTTTAAAATTGATTTAAAATCTTTGCTTAAGAATGGTATTTCATTGAACAACACTTTCCTTTGAAATTCCTGTTGCAGAAGATCAAAATTATAGAATTGCATAAGAAGAAATATCTGGACAGATCTGAAGGAATTCTATTAAAGTATTCACCAGTGTAATAATGAATATCTTGATTGAATCAGTGAACTGCATCTCATGTGTTCATAGTGAACTTAACCCAGTATAGTCCCTGTAATTAACCTTACACAGGTTTATGTTCATCCACCCTTAGATAAACCGCATTTCAGAAGTATTTTGTTGATTAATGAAATATTTAGAAAAGGTCGTTTTATCTTATGATATGCATACCATTATGAATATAAACTGTTGTAAACTGTCAGTTTCTAATATCTTTAGTGCACTTTTTGTCTTACAAAGTTTCACTTTGTGTGTGTTATACATTGTGCAGTTTGAGCATGCAACTCTCTAATTGTTTTTTTTAGTCTCTAGTGACATATATAAATTAAGATGCTGTATTCTTTTTGCATTGTAAGAGTTTCCTTCATTTTTAAGGTATTAAGTGGAGGACAGTTTAAACCAGCTCTCTGGAGGACAAAGGTAACTATTGTTGTTGCTTTAATATTTCTTTCATAATGACACAGTAACCCACTTACAAATACTTAAATTTTTATTGCATGTAATAATATAAAATATGGTGATTTTTTTTCTTTTTCCATGTTTTGCAACTCTATGCAATAAAAAAAAATATTTTAAATATTAATTTCAGAGAAATAGGGGATATTTATATGAATTTCTGCATTGTTTGTTGAGAAAAGTTTATTGGATTACTTCCATGCACATTTTAAAATTGGCATTCTCAGTAACTATGAAAACTTTTGTTTCATAATTACATTGATTTTGATTAAATTATTCTTACAATGCACATTTTCCAAAAAAAATAATCATGCAAGAGCAGGAAAAATCAAACTTACTCTTTCCATGTCAGTATACTGACATGTAAAGAGTAAGTTTGATAATAAGTATATTTAAATCTTTGAAAACTGAAATTTCTAATCAAATTGTGATTATTAAGACCTAGCTCAGACCCAACTTTTTTTTATATATATATAAGTTGATATAGTAAAGGATAAAATGTCCATTTTATCCTACAGGTACCATGAACTTTTTTGACTTGCATTATTATACTGCTTGAAAGACATGATTCTGTATTTGGCCTTTCTTTAGTGTTTAAGGTTTTTTCTGACCTTAAATTCAGAAAATCCTGTAAAGAAAGTGAAGAAATGTTTCTAGGCATTTTCAGAAACTGAATTAACTGGTCTGATCTGAAATGGTGGTGTCAGTTAGTTTTTTTTTGTGTGTGTGTGTGCACACCTTACTGATTTTTTAGTTGATCTGATGGTTACTGTCATAGACTTTGCATTCCCATCAAAGACCATTAAACTTGAAATGACCAAGATCATAAGCAAATAAACTTGTTCCAGAATAACTAGTTGGTATGTTTGCATCAACTGGAAATTGAGAACAAAATTTTGATTAAAGCTTTATTTTGGCATATCTTAAATATTCTGAGAAACAATAATAAAATATCTCTACATAAATAATGCTGTGTGCAAACAATACTATCTGATACATTTGAGTTTAATAGAACAAGCTGGCATTATGTGAGTGATGAATATGGATATTTTATTAATAAATTATGCAGTAAAATTTCCATGATTGAAATCTTTTCAAAATGATATTCATATCTTGTCTAGTTAAACCTCTTGATCTTTGTGTATTTCTTACTTTCCATGTTTTTTTCCTTTTGACTCAAAATTTCCTCCCAGATCTTTAGGACTGTGCCTATTTATTAAAAATGTGCAATATGAAGTATTCATTGCTGAATCCATAATTAATGAAAACCTTAGAATACAAACTTCTAAATCAAATCTTTGTATCAAGATGCATCACAGTATAACTTGACATACAAAAATATAGAACATTTAGTGTTTTATAAATCATCTAAGCATATAGAGGATTTTTCTTGTTTACTTTGTGTCAGGTATTGGCTATCATGTGCTTTTTTTTTTTTAATATATCAGTTCTTGATAATTTCTAATTGTCAACAAAGAACTTCTTAAGAAAAACATTTAATAATGTAAAGACTGTGAAAGACTTGAATTGGTGTATTCTTTATAACCATATATTAAATTAGAAAAAAGAAAAAAAAAATGAAGACACATGTTAGCAACATTTAATAAGGCATTGTTAGTTTTTGTAATGGTATTGTAGTTGCCAGCCATGATATATAATAGAGCTTTGTTGGTACTGCAAAAAAAAAAAAATCATTTTAGATATTATGCTGTTAGTTTGCTGAAGTTGATTCATTCAAATTGCAGGAAAACATATATATGAATTTTTTAATATTAAAAAAAAAAACATATTTCAGAGACAACTTTTCTTCAAATTGCAAAAAGTTTGTTTCTCATTTCCATTTCCTTGTAACAAAATGTCTTATAAAATCACATATCAAATGATATTTTAGAGTGCATTAAAACTAGCTACTTGTTTAATTTCTTTTAGTATGAGCGTTCAGTAGATGACTTCCTAAGACGCACAGCACGCCCACCTAGTCGCATGGATCGTCGGTACAGAGAAAGGAGGTGAAGCATCCACAGCTAATTAGAATTACAACAGAATACAACAAATTCTGGAAAGCCAAATTTACCAGCCCAGGTGGTACGTTCCGGTATACATCTCTTCTGAGGTGTAGTCTTTATATTCTGGTCTTGAACCAGCAGCATATATGTAAAGCACTTTTCTATTGGCTGTCTCAAGTTCAGAGCCGTAGCTGGTATTAGTGCTAACTTTGTCAAATTGCACATTCCTTTAACACCTTTCCCATATTATTTTATAGTACCTTTGTAGGGTATTAATTCATGTTTAAAAAAAAGTCACAAATTTTTATGCCATGTTGTGTATAGCTATCTGTTGGCTCCGTTCGAAGTCAGTAATAGTAGGCAAAGTACATATTGTTTTTCTGCATCACCATAATCATTTTATATGTAATAAAAATTATACATAATATATATTAAAGTCGTGTTCTTTTTCATGATTTTTAATCTGAATCCTGTGAATATAATGCGGTATCAAATTATTGCCAATATCAGCAATTGCAGTTTAAAATACAAGGGGTTTCCAAAAAATAAGAACACTTTTTTTTTCTTCAGGATATTTAATAATAGGAAGTAAAAGTCTGCAAAATTATTGATGCACTTGTCCTGATGATAGATTGGTTTATCAACACCAGTACTGAAGAAGTCTGTGCCCACACTCAGTAACCAACATTGCACTGCCTGATGAACTTCATCTGTAGTGAAGTGCCTTCTGGAAAGGTGTTTCTTGAGAGGGGCTGAACAAATGGAGGAGTAGGCTGTGTGTGTGGGGGGGTAGCAACAATTACAGCGCAACCACTCGAGTTGTGTGTGTGTGTGTAATAGCTTTGTTGTGCACCAAAATCACACCACCTGTCAGGAGTCCAGGTGTTTGCGTTGAATGTTGGCTTTTGGTATGTCCAATGGTGCTGATACTTATACCATGAGAGTTTCTTCAATTAACATGAAAAAACAGAAGGGATAAGTGATACTATTCAGGCTGAAATATATGGCCTTAAATAAATAGTATTATTTATCCCTTGTTTTGTTTAACATTGCACAGTAAAACTTTGCATTGATTGTTCCTTCCTTTGGCAAGGTCTGCAAACTCTGCCTTGGCAATCCCAGAACACTGTGGCCATGACTTTTTGGACAGTGGGAACAGTTTTGAATTTTTTGTGCACAGGAGATTGTGGATGTTTCCAGGTCATGGAGTCTTGTTTGCTCTCTGGAGTAAAGTGATGAACTCATGTTTAGTCTTCTGTAACTATCCTATCCCAATGGCTTTAACAGGCCTTTAAGGCCCACAACCTTCCAAGCATGCTTGGATTTCGTAACCGAAATACGAAGATAGAATGGTCACTCCTATGCCTCAAGGTATTCTTGGCTGTAAATCCATGTGTGTTCACGGGGCCGGTTTGCCTGCTTGCGGGATGAAAAACACCAGATAAACTGGCGGAAAAAACCCTACTGCCCGCGCCCAAGACCGGCTAACTTGGCTATGGCTGAGGAAGATCCTTCAGCTCCTCACGTCTCCGATGGGAATCGAACCTAGGACACTCCTTCCCCAGGCATATGATTGCAAAGTGCAAAGCCACTAGGCTAACCGCGCAGACCTTCTGTAACTAGGTGAATTGAAAAAAATCCTCACCTCTGTCACTGTATTGCAACAGATTCTCCAGGCACATCCTCATGCATGTTGCCTTCTGCTCTTCTGACAATAGTCTGGACACCCAGTGGGAGCACACTTTTTAAAATCCACAGACATCATGAACAATTTCATAAACAGTGGACTTACTCGAGTTCATCACTTGTGCAGTTTCATGCAGCTTCTCTTGCTAGTCTTCAAGAACAATGCCCTTAATTCGTGAAATGTTGTCTTCTGTCTTGGTCGATGAAACCTACCCACCCAATATTGATCTTAAATTTCATCACACCCCACTTTAAGTTCATTGCACCAAAAATACACACCTGCTTTGACATCACCTTTTTGCCATACACAACAACCAATTCGTGGCAAATGTCACTTGGTGAAGCCCCTTTTGCTTGCAAAAAATGATTAACTTCATGGATACCTGTTTTGGACCATACTTGCATGGTAGCTGCCATCTACTCATTTCCTTTCACCATTATTAAGAGCGAAAAAAAATGTGTTACCTTACTTTTCAGAAATCCCTCATGTGTAGTACAAAATTCTTACTACTAATATCTGTGTGTGTGTGTGTACATTTTTCTTTTTTTATTCAGTTACTATGCTAGTTTTCATAAACTAAGGAGCAAAGAGAAAAATCACTAACTCAAAAATTGTAAATAGTTTAATTCAGTAAGAAATGAGATTGAAGTGCCTCAAGAAAGAATAGTCGCACCAATGTTTCATGCTGTTTATAATTTGTTTCAATATTGGAATACCGAGTTTGGATAATAATAAGACACAGAGGGAAATGCATGTTGAAGCTTATTTATTTGTAGAATTTTAGCCTAACAGTATCCTAGCTATGTTCTGGAGAAAACTCGTGATAAAAGTTTAATGGAGTGAAACAGCACTAGGAATTAGTAAAAATAGTATTTAATGCTTCCCAATATTTCATCTCAGTTACAGAGACATCACAGGGAGTACAAAATGAGACTTGTGACACACACACATAAAGACAGCACAAAACTAACAAATAGGCAGGCAAAAGACTCATCCTAACTAGGTGGTGCTTCCTCTGTGGACACCTGTTGGCAGCCTAGGATGTAAACTGGGATCTCTAAGTCAGTTTTTGTCGAATGTTTTTCGACTACGGAACACTTCTCAAATCCTGAAATTTTGAAGGAACACCTTGGTTATTTTGTAATGCATAAATTAATAATTAATTGGTAATTTAGCTGATTTTTTATTATTAATTAATAATTAATTAAACCATCATTAAATTAATTTGTGCTGACAAATTAATTTAAAAATGACAAATTCCAGAACTTCTCGCGAAACACCAGTGTTCTGGGGAACACCAGTTAAGAACCCACTGCTCTAAGTATTAGTGTTCCCACGTTTTGGGAAATTTTATGTGACTATTTATTTAAATTAGGCTAATTTTTAAGAGCAGATTCTAAAAACAGTCTTTCTCTTCTAAATTTACTGTGATGGACCACAGTCTTTTTCCAATTGATCACCATTCCCCCCATGTCTATGTCTATCTCCTTTATATGTATGTATGTATATATTTTCCCTTCAACCTTATGGCTGGTAGGGCAACAATACGTTACTATACCAGGGTGATTATGAAGCAAGGTGGTTTCCCATTGCCTTCCTTGCCATAAGTATATTTATGACTGTAGCCATGTGTGTTCACAGGACTAGTTTTCCTGTTTTGAGGGATGAAAAACCTGAGTTACAGGGCTTCGTCTATACTGACTAAGCTATGAAGGCACCTCCTTTATATATATATATATATATATAACAGTACAACATGACAGAATTAATTTCATGCCAGCTGGGTCATTGCCTAATTAAAGAAAGCCCCCATTGTTTTCATCAGGGAACCGGGACGAACAGCAGAAAGTCAGCTACTGGAACAAATCCCAGAACACATCCCAACTCAACATCAGCAGACTTTAAGATTGGTACTATCAACATAAGAAGCATCAATGGAAAAGAAACGGAATTAGCAGATAAGATAAGAATTAAATAAGTACAAATTTAACATAATTGGCATAACTGAAACAAAAAAGGCAGAAACAGGTGAGATCTTTCAAAGCAATAAATACAAAATGCTATATTTAGACAATAACAGTCAGGGAACAGAGTGAAATGGTTTAAATTTTAACACTGAATAGGAGAATAATCTTCCTGAATGCTCAAATATAGAAGTATAAAAGTTTTATAGTAGCTGGATTGCATAATTCAGGTCAGATTTCTGGAGGATTGTAGCAGAGCTCTTATAGCACCCCATCTATAAAAAGCGAAATAAAACAATGTGAAAATTACAGAGGTATTTCCTTATTGAACATTCCTGGTAAGATTTATGCAAGTATATTTGAGAAACAGTTAAGAAAAATTGTGGAAGGAAAGCTTGTTGAAAGCTGGATTCAGGCCAAATAGAGGTTGTCAGGATTATATTTAGACAAATGGTTGAGAAATCTTGGGAATGTAACAAGGATTTGTATTTAAGTTTTGTTGATTTGGAAAAGGCATATGACAAGGTGCCAAGAGGAAAGCTCTTCAAATGCTATGGTTATATGATCCAAATGAGCCATTATATCAAGCAGTATGTAGTCTTTATTTAAGCTGTAAGTCAGTAGTTAGGATTGAAAAAGGTACAGGAAGATGGTTTGATGTTATATCAGGTGTGCAACAACGATGCACATTATGAAGGAAAGTTGTATTAAATCTGATATCACAATCGGTGATATTAATCTTAGCTCTTTACTTTATGCTGGTGTACCTGGATTTATTCAGAAGTATAAGTGTGCATGATTCCCTGACTAAATTGATTTTAGAACATTTCTTACTTTTTAATGAAGATGATAAATTAAATATGGAAATAGTCACCAGAATTAGTAAAGCTTGTATGGTAGGAAGTCAGCGGAATAAGAAAGAAATTAGTCAAAACACTAATTAATTAAACACAAAATTAGCTGTATACAAGACAGTGTTCAAACCAATTTTAATATATGGATCTGAGAGCTAGATTAGAAATAAAACACTTGATCAAAAACTGGAGATCTCTGATATGAGAGTTCTGAGAAATGCTAACAATGCAAGTTCTTAACCATCATCCTCATTTTTAATGTGATACTGTCGTTGATGCCACCTTTTCACTCCCACATTAAAAATGAGGATGTTAGGAAAGAACTTGCTATTGTTAGCAGTCAGGAATCTTTGTGTAGTTGGCAGGGAAAAGACCCAGTGTAAGATCAATATGTAGATGGATGGATTGATACAGTAAAAAGTGCCTTAAAAGACAGAAATATAAAGTCTGAAATCTTGATAAAAGTTTATAAAAGATTAATTTGGAGGAAAATTGTTGATCAAAAGTTAGTAATGGTGTAATTTTTTCATGTTGTACTATCCTGTACTCCCCCCCCCTCCCCCGATGGTACTTCTTGTATTAAATACATAAAAGATGCATACCTTTAACATCATATCCAGTTGGACAATTTTTAAACATTGAACACACCAAATATAGTTTTCAATTTGACTACAGTTTAGTGCTGGCAATACAATATATTAACAGGAAATTGTCACTGCACATTATCTTTTAACTTGTGGCTTTCAATAATCAACTAAAAAATAGTCCAAAATGCTCCATCATTACTGAGATTACATTTAATAAAAAAAAAGATACATATTGTTGCTAGTTAACATGAAAAAAAAAAACTCGTCTGCTATGTATAGTTTTTGTCCGTTGTGAGACCAGCTAACTCACCTTACCTTCAATTTGTGTATACGCATGCAAATCCCATTGTTTATATGGTTCCATGAACTTTATCAAATAAACAATTCGTCGAACAACTGTTCATTGCAAATGCAATTAATTGAAAAAAACAATTAACCAATAATTTGTCAACGAATTCTTTCATAATTCCTCAAAAGATACATTTCCATGAAACCCATTGTGTTAAAGTATTTGGTAAACTTAACATCACCCAAGATGTAGACAACATACACATGTTGTCTACATCTGTATGTAGATAACGTTTGTATGTAGGTGGTCATTAAAATGTTATAATTATTTTGTTGTTATTTATTTTTTCCTGTAAGCGTACCTGCTACTTCATTGTGTAGATATTGATTTATCTCTAGACAAAAACAGCTTTTTCTTCCTATTAAATTTCATCTAGCTAGAGCGGAATTATTAATATTTCGAAAGTTCTTTTACCAAAGTTTTCTAATAAAAGTGATCCTGTTGAAACTGAACCACACAGACTTCTTAATTTTACAAATTCCAACATTTGCATATTCCAAGTCAAAATGTCAACATATTGTCACTTTCTAGCCTCGAATATAGTTGAACTGAAAACTGGGATAGTTCGACAAATTTTTGTAAAAGATTCAAACACCAAATCGGAGTAAAATTCATTCCATATAACTGATGTGTGCAGACGTCACATACTAATACTACTATTACTAATAATAATAATAACGGAGCTTCCATAGTAGTTCACTCAGTATAAACGAAGACCTGGGTTCGAATTCCATGCATGACATGAATAATTTTTCAGTCCTCTTTAATTGAATGAGTTATCTAGTCTCATATGGAGATGGAAGGGTTTTACTACCCGAAACTTGGGTATTTCATCCCACAAACCGGCTCATGAATGCACATCAACGGACAAAGGAATTTGCCAAATAAGGAAGACAATGGGAAACCATCTTGTTCTCTATTTTATTCCCTAGTAAAATAGCATTGCTACCCTACCAGTCATTCGGTTGAAGAGAGAAGAGGATAAAGGTGAATAATAATTAAGATTTTTTTTACATTATCTTTTCCATTTTATGTAAAACAAATACATGAAATGCACATAATACTCACTGAAAGGAATATCCCTCAAACAATAAAATAACTTGCCACAGATGACTACATCACATATATAAAGGGAATATCATGCTAATATTCAATTACATCACAAGTTAAATCCATTAAAAACTTTTTGATAAATGCACTTCACGTCTTGTAATTCATTTTTCAATGAACTGTTCATTTGATGATTTATAGTTTCGGTGATTATGCTTTTTCGATTAATTGTTTTTGGTGAATTTTCTAGATACCTCTTTATATATATACCCATATCTTCCATATAATAAGGAATTAACTAGATATTCATTAAATGATGTTTAAATTTTTTATATGTATATGGGGAATGGTATCTTAAACTCTGCATTGCTGTTTGACAGCCCAATCTTCAACATGACTGTAAACTCTGAAAAAAAAATTACTTAAAAGATAATTTATTAAAAACATGTTAAATGATGAATTTAATGAATGCTTTATCTTAACTATTATCTCTCTTCCTTGTCATTTGGCTGGGAAGATATTCATGCAAAAGTATCTGTAGGATATAGTGAATTGTCTGACAAATTCAAAATAGCCAGTTTCTGGTCCTTGTAGTAGGTTATTAATGCAAAAGTTAAGAATTGTACAATACAATAGTGATCTGCAAAGAATTGTAACAGAGTGCAGTGGGCACAGTAACATCAATACTGAACACTGGAGAAGTATGTGGGGGGGGGGTACAAGAATCAATGGGATAAATGAATCCCAAATTATCTTTTGTGCCAAGCATCAACAGTGCAGTATTTGAAACACTTTTCTCTAATGCCAGTACAACAAAGTGCATATAAGTTTATTCATGTGGAAGTCATTTCCAACAAGAATAACCCAACCCTGTTTGTGTAATGGTGAAATAAGGTAAAATAGTATTCTTGACAGACATAAGCTGTAATCTAATGTGATGCAGCTGTTGGATGTGATAGTTTTCATCAGACAGAAGGGCAGTGGCAGAATCAGGATTTAATCTTGGGGAGAGCCGAGTTGAGTAGACGATTTGAGAATACACACTACGCATCGCATACGACTTATGACTAAGCATCTGCAATGATCGCTAATTCATAAGTAGTATAAAAGACATGACACAACATAAATAAAAAAAAAATTAATTTTAATTGGGAAAAGATTTTTGAAAAATTTTCTAGTGGTTTTTTTTTATTTTTATTGGGGGGGGGGGGGGTGCCAGGGCCCCTTCCCCCCTTGGGTGTGCCACTGCAGAAGGGTGTGTATTAACAAGTTGAGGCTGTTCTGATGTAAAGGGAATGGTACATATTTGGTTATGTAGGTATACGTGATATATAAAGTTCTATCAAACTACTATGTTTAAATAAATATATGGACAATACTATATTTCAGAAAAATTTAAATTGCACTCACCTCACCAGCAGGCTTCCCTTTAGCACTAGTCACACTTTTGATCCATGACATCTGACTTATAAGTTTTCCTTCAGCATTACCACTAGTTCATATACCACTGTTAAATGCTACCTGAACTATACTGGTTTTGCTTGGACCTGACATTATCATTCATTCCAAAAGTGTTCTGTTGGATTGAGATTGGGAAACTGTAGGTGAATCAAGTTTTTCTTGAAACTGTATTGTATTAGCACCTGCAGTAAGGTATTGTTATTTTGAAAGACATGGGTCTTTTTCATGAAATTGCCACAGTATAAGAGGCAATGCATTCATTTCTGTAGATGTTCACCCTTCCTTTCACAACAACAAAATATCCGGGGGGGTGGGGTGCCACACCATTCACCTCTGTTACTAAACTCAGGCATTTGCTATACCCATACTGTCTTCAATTGGGGTGAGTAGCATGATTCTCTTCATATCACAGGTTTCCTATGGCAAGTCACGGTACTTACACCAGCTTAGTTTTCATTGCAGTTTTATAAGGATTTGTTTAACTGAAGATTATTTTGTTGGTCTCATACAGAGGTGGAAAGGGTTTTTCCCCGTCCAAGAAACTAATTTTTCATCCTTCAAAACAGGCAAACCAGGCCAAAGAACACATTCATATACAGACATTCAGATTTCATAGCCTCCAGTTGCTTTTGTCATAATTCAACCCAAATTTGCAACATAAGCAGAACATCAGTGTTTGATTTATGGGAAGCTGCTCTTCCTTGGAAACTGAGATTTTGTGACTTTGCATAGTGTCATACTACTCACCTGAACTCCTTTTTGATTGTTTCCACATTGGGCTTTAAAGTTATCTGTATCTTTTAGTCCCTTGGTCGTGGATTTTCATGTATGTTTTTCTTCTCTGTGGTTTGTATTTGCATAGTCCCATTGGATGATGCAGATTAAGCCACTGATGCAATATCCTATGATAATACCTATCTTGACATGTCCTAAATTCTGCACATATTATTGACATGAACAGTTTGTTCACAATCGCCTTTTGTTGGAAAGGTCCTAGCTTAAATCGTATCTGGGACACGAATCTTCACGAGTTTTTTTCATTGATGTAAGTTAGGTGGCATGGTTTTCCCTTCCAGAAACACAAATTTTTCATCCTACAAAGCAGGCAAACTGGCCAAAAGAACATGCAGTTTACAACACATACATGGGCATCATATCCTTAGCTGCTTTGTCCATAATACTAAACTGTCATAAACACAAAGCTTTTGAAATATAGATATTCAGAGGGGGGGGGGGGTGAATATTATATGCAGCCCACATGATGACAAGAATATACATATCATTATGTTTCATTGAACAATTGGGTATCACAAGTATTTTGGCAAAATGTTTATATGGCCTCTCCGTAAAGTATTTAATTTGGATCTACATTTCCATGTTGATCACAATCATTATGATGGTACTTTTAAGCAAGTTGGGTTAAACTGCAGGTTGTTGGTTACTGTTCAGTTTGTCAGTCTACTATAACGTGATAATAAAGCTAAACAAATTAAGGGGATAAAAATCCCTTATTATTTTACAGCCAGTATGCGAAACTCTGAGATTGAAAACTACGATCTAAGAGTTTCATGCTGAAGAACTATCGGCGAATCCAAGCATAAGTGAACACAGCTGCTAGGAGATGTAATACTGCCTTACATTATTATGAGGAGAGGTCACTACCCAGACCAGTTTCAACCTTTTTTGACGTCTCATCAGTGAGTAGATAGACCTAAATGATATCAAAGTTTAAGTGAAAAGAACTTACATACCTTCACTTATACGAATGCCAGAAAGGTGTGCCCATATATTATAACTAAGATAAAAAGCCAAACGGCTATTTTTTCTGGCGAAGTTAATTAAATTAAGGGGATGAAAATCCCTTAATTTAATTAACTTTGCCAGAAAAAATAGCCATTTGGCTTTTTATGAAAGCTAAACAAATTTTTATTGCCTGAATGTAGTTACTGCATTTATATTAAATATTGGTTTAAAATGAGTAAACTCTTTAGCCATTTTTCACGTGGAAATACTTCCACAGAATGAGCAGAAGTCTGAGTTATTTTCATCAATTTCAAGAGTGTGAAAACCCTCAAAAATCTACATTGCTGCATCAAGAACTAACGAATTGTGCACAATGCATTTCTGGCCAGCAATCTGGCCAAATATATTTTAATAAATCTATAATGTCTGGTAACAGGAAAAGCCAGAAAATCATATGTACAAGCAGTCGCGCACTAAGGATTTAATCGTGGGGGGGGGGGGGTTTGAGTAGACGAATTGAGAATAGACACTACGCATTGCATACGACCTATGACTGAACATCTGCAGTGATCGCGAATACATGATACCGACATCCGTGATCTCCTCTGGCCTGGCTTAGGCAAATGAAGTAGCGCTCGGTCCACCCGAGCATTACCTCGTTCGCCTTGCGTTCACAGTGGCTGATTCCCGAGAGCTATAGAGTATTCCCACCTTATGTGACTAATTCATAAGTAGTATAGAAATAGAAGACACGACACAACATAAATAAAAATTTAGAGTAAATTTAATTTTGTTGTGAAACAAAATTCACAATACTAATACTAATTCTTGGGGGGCTATGGGGCCTCTTTCCTCCCGGGTACGCAATGTACAAGGAGTAACCCTAATTTCTTTCAGCATGCATAAAACAAATTTAACGAGTCCTCAAGTGAATTACAAAATCAGTTATGCCACTGGTGTTTTCATTCTAGAAACTCAAGCATTTAACACAACTTTGAAAAATGACCATTGAACTAGTATAATTTTACATATTTGTAATCAGAAACATGAGATGGCAGCAATTGTCTGCTGTGTCCTTGTGCGATTTCACAGTCTAATAAGATGGTCAATTTGGGTCACTGACTACAGATGAGTTCCCTTGCTGGCAGATTGCCAAAAAGAGTCAATTCATGTTGAAGGGGAGAAAGGAATAAGGAGATGTACGAATTCGTCACCAACACAATCGCGTGCTTTATACGAAAAATTTTCCGACTGTTGTACAAGCAAAAACGAATTTTCATAAAAGAAATGCTAATTTTCCGACGTATATAATAATAATCATCCCACGAAACGCATTGATTATCCTATTATCGGGAATTTACCTTCTGCCATGCGCAGAAGGTCGAAGAGTCTCGCATTTGTTCAGACTAAATTTTTACTTTTTTTTTTCTTTTTTTCCCCCCCAAACCTGGCCTTATAAAAAAAAAAAAAAAAAAACTTTCGGAAGGAAAAATTACTTTCAACAGACAGTTTTTTCCTTCCCGGGAATTCGAATTTTTGACCCCACGACTCAGAAAATATTGACTACTAATTACACTTTCAGAGAATGTTGTTACAAGACGGTGACCACCGTGAAGTGAAGGTCGGCTGTCTGCTGCTACTTAGATCTAAAATAATTCTGTCTTTGGGAAATGATAAAGCGCGAAAGAGTTTTAAATCTGTTTCTGATTTATTGCATAATATCAAGCAATACAAATTTCATTGAAAAATATTCTGGGAATCATGAGTATCGATGAAATAAGTTTTGTAACCTGTTGCTAATGACACAGTTTAGAATCGAATAATTCAGATATTTTAATACTATCGTAGCAACATTTATTTTAAACATGACTAAAAATTTGGAATTTTAATGGAAAGGTAATTTCGTTTTATGCATCTATTTGATAATTGTATTTCATTATGTTTGATTATATCATATGTAACATTTGTGAGCAAGAGAAAGGGGAAAAATGTATAATGTGTGGTACAACCCCCCCCCCCCTTTCACCTCCACACAATAGTGATACAGTAATAAAATTAATATTAGGTATATAAAAATCTTCATTGGACATTGAATTCAAACCCATTTGGAGCCAATAGTGGAATATTCTCTGTGTAGTTAGATTCAGTGATAATGTATTTTATGAAATATTTCTGGTGTTACTATCTTGGTTTACTTTTTTTCCCCCCTCTTTCTGATCTGTTAAGTATGAGAGATGGTGAGTTTTGTCAGGGGATTAGTGATAAAGCAATCGCACTAGCAACAGGAATCGCCACTGTTGCCCTCCACGCACGTGACTACCATTGTTATCAAAGTCAGTTTAGTTTGTCTTCATTGAATTGTGTAGTGTTAAATTACCTCTGATAAAGCTAGCGAAACGTGGGCTGTAAATTATTTACATCCCATTGTCTATGTAGTTTTTTTTGTTCCAGAAATTTCGACATGAGTGAAGGCAATTGTCGAAGTTTATTCTAATTTTTGTCTCTCGAGTTGTAAGAACGAGTTATTGAATGATTTTAAACAGATTTTGGCGCACTGCCCTATCTATGCACTAACAACAGGATTTTTTTTTTCATATATATATATATTAAATGACAGCAGTTGAGGTTGAAGAAAGTTATATCCTTTCATTCTGATGATTAAGAAAATGCCTAATCACTGATAATTAAGAAAAGCACCCTCTGAAATTCACAACGGTTATTCCATTTCATAAGGGTGATCCATTACATGCAGAGTAGACACCTGTTGGTGCTATTAAATGGGATATATGTCATCCCATTTCTGTATGCGAGTTCTTATCTTCTCCAAAATCTTCACAACCATCAATAGAAAAATATTGATCACTCCATACTTAGACACATCAGTTTTTGCAGCATTCTTCTACAACGGGATTATCACGTTCCTTCTATTCATGAGAGATCTTTCCTGAACCGAAAGAAAAAAAATTATGCAAATATATATCAAGGATAGGGTTGCCAGATTTTGGAAAACCAAATACGGGGCCCAATAGATATAAGACACTAAGTACTTCTATAACACTTATTTTTCTTCCTTCAATTTTCAATTTTTTTTATTAAAAATGCATTGCATGCTATAACTCAGTTTCAACGTCAACTGATAATACATCAGCTGCAGTTTGCATGCAATAATACAATATATGTGCTGGACAGCCAATTCTTTCCAAATTTTCATTATAGGAGTATTTTAGTTTTGCTAAGACATTATTTGTCACTCGACGAAGTAGTCCTTCAAAATTCGTATTTGCATTGTCTTCACAACAATACATTTTACGACATCCATTGAACGATGTTTTAAAGTTATCTTTCGAATAATAATCGTCAAAAATGCATTTATCTTGGCATTGTTAAGAGCTTAAGGAAAGAAACAAAAATTAATTTTCCTTTAATTATATATTTCATGTATTAACCAAATATCGTACATTCGAAGAAGGCGAGATATTATTTTTTAATAATTATTGAAATAACATCCACATACTGTACCACACAATGTCCAAATAAAAACTGTTTGAAAAAAAGTAAATGCAATATATCTGTACAGAATTATGCTTATACTAAATTAAAAGCGACCAATGAAAGAGATCGTCGAAACCATAAACTGTAAACACAATTAATTTCCTCTAATTGTAAGTTTTTATGGGCTAGAAATCAATTTAAGTTGGATTATTCGAAAACAACATTGTAAATCATAATTGCTTAACATAATATAATTTTATCTTTTCATTAATATTTTCATATTAGGCTGTCTCTACAAGTACAATATGGGACAGCAAAATTCGACGTAAAATACTGGACAGTCCCGATATATATATATATATATTTCTGACAAGCCTAATCAAGTACCTAACTAGTTCAGCTGAAGATTCCTTTAGTATACGTACTGATATCATCTCATACACCACATTGATAGATCTGTTAGCGAAGTGAGCACTCATGAGTAATAACTGAAAATTTTAAATTACCCATTACGGTATTGCAACGCCATGTATCGCCCTCGTGGCAACTTTTAGAACTAATGTGGCAAAAGCCACGTTAGTTCTAATCATGAATAATAACTTCCGTAAAGTTATTATTCAGCATTCATTTTTTTTTAAATTTTGCTTGCAGCATAACGATAATTCTGTGAATTGCTTTAACATGCAGAACCAATTTGTTTTCATACTTTCAAGTTTGCTTTTTGTAAAAATACTTGTAGGAACTCTCTAATCGGCACTTTATATATATATATATATATATATATATATATATATATATATATATATATATATACACACACACACACACATACATTTCATAGCTCAACTCATCTTTACACTTATGACTCCTACATCATTTGCTTCTTATGGATCTCCTGTTAACATGTAAGGACACTATCTCTTCACAGCTGTAAATCTGTGTGTGTGTTCCCTGGGCTAGTTTGCCTCTTCTGAGGGATGAGAAACCCGAGTTGCTGGATGAAAAACCCTCTACCACCGCATGAGACGGGCTAGATATTTTATTTTATGAATTTCTTTTATTTTGGTCAAAAGCCACGTTAGTTCTAAAAGTTTCCACTAGGGCGATACATGGCGCTGCAATACCGTAGTGGGTAATTTAAAACGTCAGGGAACACGGGCCGTTGTGTAACCACACAACGTGCCGTGTAAGTGACACTGACGCCATTGAAGTGTAGAATGGTCTGATTGGCTGAAGGATGCGTATCGCTGGGGCCATTAACAGTGAAGGTAAAGACCAATAGTACCGAGCTTCTCGAAAAAGAAAGGTCTGATAATGAATTCTGCTGTAAAACCATACCAAACAGTAACCTTCAGAGAATAAAACGGAATCTGTCGCACGACGTGTGGGTTTGCGGTTGCCCAAATTCTGTTGTGCATATTCACAGCACCATCCAGATGGAGGTGAGCTTCGTCAGTCGAGAAAATGTCCAATGGCCAGTCGTTATCCAGTTCATTTCCAGCTAGAAACTGCAGGGCAAATGTTTCTCGTTCACCCGGTCAGGATTAAGCACTTGCTGAATGTGGAAAATCTTGTAAGGATAACAGCGCAGAATTTGCCTTAAGACTGTGCATCGTGCTTACAGGTTTGTCTAAAGATCGTTGAATGGGCCGTGCGCTGCTGCTACTTCCAACATTTGCCATCCTTTCTTCCTCTAACGCAGTGGCTACTTCCTCCACTGTCTGCTGTTCGATGGGCTTCCGTTCTGTGCCAGGTTTGACATCTAAGGAACCTGTCTCTGAAAATTTCCAGATCATTTTGCATAAACCATTTGCAGTCATAGGATCCATTTTTAATCCCTTTAATGTCCTGAACTTTCGCAGTGCTGTCAAGGCACAGCTGTTATTTTGATAAAACAGCTTTACGAGAAGCGCGATCGTTCGGTAATGGTAACATTGTGCTGGAACACGTCTGTTCACAGGCTATGAACTGACGCATTTCGCAGCTGCCTGCTTTTATAGAAGCTTCTTTTGAAGCATACATCATTAGAGACATTTGTCATTTGCATAAATGGTACGGTCGCATCTTTTCACTACATACCTGCAGTATCATACGTAATTTACATGTATTGCAGCGCCATGCATCGCCCTTGTGGTAACTGTTAGAACTAACGTTAGTTTTTACCGAAATAAAAATCCATTGTTGCACACGTCATGTTAAATATTAAATCTTTCAATCATATCATATATAGGACACAAAGAACATTTATAAGAGCTTTTTGCTAATCTTCAGTTAAAAATCTCATTAAGGATTAGCTATAGCATTAAGGTTTTCAATAAAGCCAAGTCATCTGTATCTGACGGGCCATTGACGCTAGCCAGTTAAACCTAACAAGATGAGACAAGATTCTTTAAGTTAAAATAATAATAATAAACAATTACCAGCTAGTGCTAAAGACTTATCACCATCTTGTTAAGTGTATATTTTTTTTTGTTTTAAAGAATATGCTCTGTAAGATTTTTTTTTTGTAATTTTCCTACTTCATTAATAACTGTATAGTCAAACATTTTTTAAATATCATGTATCACATATGTATTCTGGAAATCTATAACATCAACGCATTCACAAAAACACTTTTCCCGCATATTTTTTTTTTCAAACATATAACTTTAAATCAGCTTCGTTTCACAAAATAAACTGCATGTCTTGTGTCAAGAATAAACAGAGAATTCAGAAGCAAAATTCTTTCCCTTTGTATGAGTGTTGTTAACTCTCTTTCAGTTGAAAACCCATTATTAATATTCCTCTTATAAGAGCAAGACAAAGTGGATTCCTGGTCTGTTCAACTGCAGATCTACTGTTCAGTCTAATCGAACACTGACCTGTGATGCAGACAACGAGTGAATCTTCAGATATAAATTTGGATGACAGTATTTTATCGATGGCCAGATGACTACCCACAGAAACATAAATGCTTTATAATTTGTCTTTCTGCGAAGTTTTTCTCTGTCTTTTTTATTTAAAAATTCTTGGTTTTGTCAGTTTTGTTTGTGTGTTTTGTCATGATGTCTGCACAAATTATGCAGACATTCATGAGATTTTACTGACATTAGCACACAAGTTGTATCTCATTTGGTAGTAGTATAAATTTTGTTCGCATCGCATCTACAGATGTTCACTCTCCTAGGCCTCTACCAAATGCTTATGAACGAGCACAAGTAGTTTACCTTATTCCTTCACCAAAATGGCAGTCAGTCCTGTAACGGTTGATCGCTCTCAACCAACGTTCCAGCTCTTCTAAGAAGTGCTACATAGGGCTCAGATCAGGGTTTTGTGCTGACCAATTAAGCTTAACGTTTCCTCCTTCCATCAAACAATGCTCCCACGTTCTTGTTATTGAAAGGACCATGGCTAATTATTATCCAATTGTTGATAACTAACTGGGTTTTTTCCCCCATTAAACTACTATTATGCTAAGAATAGAGAATGGTCTGGAATGTGAAAATACGTGGGCTGTTCAATAAGTAATAAGACTAATTTTACTGTAGCGAAACCACTCATCGCAATATTAATTTCTGTGGAATAAAGAAATGTTGCTGTATGTATTAACAAAAGAGGTTGATAGATAGCGTATACGGGCTGATGTGCCAGAGTGTCACGTGACTAAACGCAAGTGCTCATCGGCGCGCCTACTAGGTGCGACCAGTCTTCGAAATGGAAGCGTCCTTGGAACAGCGTTATGCGATTAAATTTTGTGTGCGTTTACAAAAATCGGCATCGGACACTTTTAACATGATACGCGAAGCTTTCCACGATGAAGCAATGTCGAAGGCAAGTGTTTTTCGCTGGCATAAAACTTTTAAGGAAGGAAGGCAAAATGTGGGAGATCTTGAACGTGAGGGAAGACCTTCAACGTCCATCACAGAGACAATGATCAACACAGCAGCGATTATCATCAAGCACGTCAAAAGGAAGCGTCCATTGCTGAAGAATGGCTTCTTATTGCACCATGATAATGCAAGGCCACATATTGCTGGTTGTGTAGTGGACGTTTTGCAGAAGAACGACACAGATATCCTGCCACACCCTCCATACAGTCCTGATCTCGCACCGTGCGATTTCTGGCTGTTTCCTCAGCTCAAGAAACCACTAAGAGGCCGCCAATTCGAAAGCAACAAAACATGTGTAAAAGCTGCGGAGTCGGTTTTGAAAGAACTCTCAAAAAAACGGACTCTCACATGTGTTTAAGAAGTGGATGCAACGTTGAGACAAATGCATCGCGTCTCACAGTAGTTACTTCGAAAAAGACCATGTAAATGATGACGATTAAAGGTAATCTGTTTTCTGTATAAATATAGTCTCATTACTTATTGAACAGCCTACGTAGTATTCGTTTTAATTTTTATAACAATACGACAAAGATCTATTCCACACCATCCAACCACACCATCCAAAAGAATACTTCTAAAATATAACCGTCGCCACAACTAGTAGATGGAGATGAATATACATTGTAATTAATGATGTTCTCCATGCCTAAATACATCCATCTGATTTGATAAATTGTATCATGATTCCTCAGTTTATAGCACAGCTTGCCAACAGTCAACTATGCAGTCATAACGAACTGTATCCCACGAAGTGAAATCTGAAGATTGTTTAGCTCATGTTGGAGTATCATGAAAGTATTATTTCGTGGAAAGTAAGACTATGGAGTTCAATACGTAATGCTCTGGCACAAATCTACTGAGGACTACCTGAACTCCTGTTTGAAGGAGAGAGAGAGAGAGATCCAGTGATATAAAAGAAAGAAAGACAACTCTTTTTAGCACTATTTTTTATCTCATTTATGTAATTCATTTCATTATTACTGTTTCATCTTTTAAAGATATCAGCCATCGCTAATATCAAATGGTTTAACAGTACTAAAATCACCATAACTGATTAGGACTAGCATTTCGTATTCGGTTAACTCTAAATCATTCTGTTTCCAGTATTATATTATAGACAAATACGGTTATTTTAAGTGCAGTGGGTTGCTGCACTTGTTTTATCGCTGACAGCTATAGAGTAAAGTGGAGTAGATTTAATTTTTGGAACATACATTCATGTTCATAGAAATCCCATCACTTGCTGTGACCTTTTTTTTTTTTTTTTGGTAATTAAATTGGAATGCCTATTTGAAGAGCAATACCACAATAATTGTCACAAATAATGAAGAAGGTAATATAGTATTTTTATTTTTGTGAGTATTTGTCTGTTTTTAGTATAAGATGTAATTAGGAAATGACAACAAACTTGATAAATTTGCAAATATTTTAAAATAGAGTTGACAGTGATATTTTCACTGGATATCAAACTTTAGTTCAACTACACAGTTTTACTACCATTCAAAGCTAGAAAATTGCGTTTTGCTGTTTAGTACTTCATGGGTCTCCCTCTTGCCTTTATCACAGCTCGGCATTGTCGAAACATTGATAAAATCAATTTCCTGATAGATGAAACTGTCCATTTATGGTTCCATACCCTTATAATGGCTTTTTGTGTATATCACTCTCCATTAGTACCACAAATTCTCAATGGGGATTGAGATCTGGGTAACGGAATCGAGTAGTTCATTGAGCCACTTATTAAACTGCAACAAAAAGTAATGTTTTTAAAGTACTAAACTCAATTCGTATGGGTTATTTTTAAGGTTCTAATAGCATTAATTACAGTTTTTGCCTTATTACAAGGCGCAGAGTCATCCTGATCATTCATAGTAGTAAGCAGTAATTCCAAAATTTTCTGGTACACTTATGAATTCACTGAACCTTTTGTGAAATGCAAGCGACCAACACTATGATACGACATGCAGCTCCAGATCATCTGACTGGCTGAGAATTTGACTGTTGGCACCAAACAGTTAGGGATGGATTTTTCTTCTGATCATCTTCGAACTTTGTGTTTGCCGTCGGCGCCCTGCAGGTTAAACTTTTTCTCGTCAGAAAAAAAGTTACTTTTTTTTCCATTGATCAGGATTCCGTTTGGTATGCTCTTTGCACCAATTTAACCAAACTAATCTCTTCTTTTTTTTCTTCTTTTTTTTTATGTTAACTTAACAAGTGCTTCTTTTTAGGACACTGGCTATCAGTTCCTGTCGAATGAGTCTTCTCCTGCACAGTTACAGAGCTTACCACAACTCTCGTTTGTTCTTCTCAGTCCCGTTTCAGTTCTCCGGACGACGCAGGGCGATTTTTGTGACAGAGCCGCTTTAGAACTCGAACCAATTAAACTGACTTTCTTCCTGTTCCATTTTTCTTTCTGGATGATGGAACAGGTTTGTCGAATGATAGAACGAGTGCTGTCGAAAGTGAAGGCACTTACGACAGCACTCAGAGACTTCTAGGGAGACAGAGACTCGTCGAGGGAAGCCATATCTTTTACTCTCATTCACACTAGATGCACCCACCACACCATACCAATTCAACAGGAAAACTGTTCCACTCTCTAACTACTCTGTAGGAGAAAAAGTAGCACATGTTCCACAATCAAGAAAAATCTTGCTCTCTTCCCATTCATAACCGCATATAAACTTATTTGCGCCATACTCTTTTGCACTCTCCCCACCTTACACATATCCTGTAAAACCCTCTCAGAACTTTATAGAATCTATCACATGATCCTTCTTTCTCCTGTTTACCAAGTTTTATGCGGGAGAACACATCTGCATATAGTCCAATTGTGATGTTATAAAGGACTTGTAGAGAGGCAAAATGACTTCCTTATCTTTACAAAGCAATGTTTGTTTCAGCATGAAAATTATCCTCTAAGTTCTATTTGCAATTTTAATGCGATCTTTTAATTTCAACTTTCTATCCACCATACCTCCAAGATTTTAACCTCAGTTTCTGTAGCCAATCATTCCATCAACATAATATGCTGTTAATCTCATCATGCCAAAGTGAATCACTTTACACTTATTAACATTGCATTGATAGTCATTATCATTTGCTCCAAGTTCCAGCCTATTCAAATAATTTGTGACGTGTGTCAGTCCCTGATTGCTCTTTGCATTCAGCAAACAATCGAACATAATCTATCAGGTCCTTCTCAATTAATTAATGTTTAGATTGAACAACGATGATCCGAGTATTGATGCCAGGGAAACACCACTGGTCACCATAAATCTGCCATATTCGCATATATGGCTGCTCTGTTCACCCGGTTCTCTTACTTGTCCATCATACTTGCCCACTGTATTCGACAATTTATATTCCAATCCTATGCAACAGCCTCATGAAAGGCTGTTGTAACAGCCTTTCATGTGGTTTCCTTCCAAATGCCTTAACAAAGTCCAACATTATCATAATGTATACGTTCCCTTCATCCAACTCTATGGTACCATTATTATAATATATGAGCAAATTGCTCAAACATAATCATCCTTTTATTAGATCCATGCTGTTTCTTGAAAAAATATAGCTGTCTGTCATTCCTTTTCTGTATGTGAGTTCTTACTATCTTCTCCAAAATCTTCAACCACCAATAGAGAAATATTGACAACTCCGTAGTTATACACATCAGTTTTTGTAGCATTCTTGTACAACGGAACTATCACACATTCTTTCCTTCGTGTGGGATCTTTCTTGAGCTGAGAGAAAAAAATATCCAAATATATCAAGGACCTAACTAGTTCAGCTGAAGATTCCTTTAATATACCATCTGTCCTTATTGCCGAGTTCTTCTCTAGGCTATGCAACATCTCTGGAACCTCCTTTTCATGCGCCTCTATCTATTCATCCATTAAAGTTGCAACGCTGTGCGCCATGTTATATACACCACATTGATAGATCTGTTAGCGAAGTGAGCACTCATGATTTAACAAAATCGCATCTGCTTCTGACACAAAAGTACCGTCTGCCTTCAGTAAAATTTTTATTCAGCATTCATTTTTTTTTCTTTTGCTTGCAGCATAACGATAATTCTGTGAATTGCTTTAGCATGCAGAACCAGTTTCTTTTCATACTTCAGCTTTACTTTCTATGCAAATACTTGTAATAATTTTCTATATATATATATTCCAATCCTATGCAACAGCCTTTCATATGGTTTCCTGCCAAATGCCTTAACAAAGTCCAACATTATCATAATGCATCCATTCCCTTGCAGGCGCAAACTTGACTTACGTGTCTGTTTGCTTACTTGGGAAAAAATATTAAAAACCTAGCTTATAAAATTGCTTGGTATCTTTAACATAGTATATACCCTAGGTAAAAAAAACTTTCTACATCTTACTCTCATCCTGAGATTTATATTTAATGAGGTTAAAGCACCGTGTGGCAACTTGTTTAGGCAAAATTTATAAGCTCTGTATCACTTTAACCTTGGCATTTTTTAGGTCTGGCTCCCACTGACGAGACCTCAGTAAAGATCGAAACCGATCTGGGTAGTGACCATTACCTGCAATGCATAGCATCATACACCTCCGCAAGGGGATGTGCTTTGCATCAGGAGGAAATACTAAGGAAAGTGATCGGAGTTTACCCCTCCCCTTTACCACGAGTTGCCTCAGACCTGAACTATGTTTAGGCACAAACTTGACTTACTTGTCTATGTGCTTACTTGGGAAAAAGGATTAAAAACCTAGCTTATAAAATTGTTTGGTAACTTTAACACATATATATATATATATATATATATTTCATAACTCCTCTCATCCTTACACACACATGACTCCTTCTACATCATTTGCTGCTTATGGATCTTCTGTTTAATAAGGCTACACATTCGTTTTACTCCCAACCTATTTGTCCTTTGAGCTCTAAGGACACATTCAGATACTGCATCACTGATGTATATTTTAAAATGTTTTATGCATTACTGATATCCTCTTATTCAGTAAATCATGCTATTGCACCGAACTTGTATTTCCTGTCATAATTTCCAACTTTGTAGTAGTTCAGCATGTAATCGCCCCTAATTGAAACATCCATATTCTTTGCGACTGCCAAGGTGAGTATGGCGTGGTCGGTGTCGCTAGTTGGTGATAATGACATTCTTAACTGAGATCTCATATGATATTATGATCAAATCTAATACTCTGACTAATTTGAGTTCCTTCTTTTAAATGCCACTTGAGAAAGTGGTGTAAAAATAGCTCAATACATTTTCGTTCATTCTTGTGACAAATTTTTTCTTTTAACCGATTGATGTGGGTAATTTAGTTACCCATAATAATTACTCATTTAGTGCCCATGTCCATCAGTACAATTTGCAATGCATTTCATCGTGCCCATCAACTGTACCTCTAGGTCTAAAGCTACCCGCATATGTTTCTTTCTGTGTTCTTCCACTTCACATCAGATAGCCTCAAACTCACTGCTGCTACATGAACCATTATTACTAATTTTGGTTTCATGAACTTCTACCCTAAATGGGTTCAAATCATCTGATATCCTCCCACCTCGTCCTTTCCTACCTGCTCTATCCTTCCCAAAAATACTCTACCTTTACACTCGATTCCAGTTACATCTGGAGCCACATTTTACTAATTTGCTGATATTTTAATAGCCCATTATATTCACCAAGGCACAAACTCAGCCCTTTTTTCCCTGCTGCTCCTGGCATTTGAATATAGATATGAAAAGCTACCTACTGGCTTTTTCGTATACTTATGTCTGAAGTTTGCTTGTTCCAATCGAGAAACTCTTGCCCCTCTTCTACTCAAAAAAAAAAGTCCATTTACCAGACCAGAATCCACACCCCTTTACCAGAATCATAATCATGCTCATTGACATTTTCACCTTTCTTATCTTAGCTAACTGACACACACACACATACACCATCTCTCCTCCCATGATGATCTAGTTTCCCTGACTCTCGTTATTAGATCTCACTCCAGTAAATAGTTTCTCTGGGCTTCTCATTCCAGGTCCATTCAAATGCAGATCGTCTCTCTTACACAATGTTTTCAAGCATCAAACTTACTCCATACATTCAAACGCTTACATCCTTCTACAGTCTGCGAATCGAATCATTTGCTATCATAGCTCTACTTTTCAATTACTGTCTTATTTCGGTACGAAACCAATTTTCACTCTCTCACTTTTCTTGCTTGCTTCTTCCAACAGTCCTTTCTTATTAAATCATGAGTTCCAACAAGTACTACCCACCTTGTACTTTTCTTTTTTGCTTCTCGATTGCATTTGTCACATCCTTAATTTTCGTTCTAGGAATAATGGAAGTGGTGATGTCATCATCAAGCTAAATACACGTATAATAAGCGAATCCCCGTACCATATTACTTCTTTTCCCCTTACATTCGAATGGACTTACTTCGTTATTATTCATTGACATGTTACCAGCTGTTTCTTGTATGAGTTTTTTAAAACGCTTCTCGACTTTTTTTCAAGAAACGTTTCTAAACTTTTTCTAACTCTCAGGTCGATTGTTTAATGATCTGTTTTAATCTGGAAATTACTGGTCATTAGTATTAGTAAAGGTATTAGTATTATTAGTAGTATAACGTAAGGCAACGGCAAAGCCTGACATTTCCTGTACCCACTTGATATGAGTGCTGGGCTAGAATTTATTATAGCGCAAAAAGAGGAAGGTAGGTAGACGACGAAACGTAAATTTAGATTAAGCAGTAAATTTGTATTAATAAATTCCTAATGTTAGGGCCATAAAACGTCAGGACTATAAAATAGGTAGATAGCTGGTCTCTACATACTTCTCACCATCTCCAAGGTTGAGTGCATTCATTGCACAGGCCATTTTGCTGAGTTACGCGATCAAAAATCTGAGTTTCTCCTTAATAGGAAACCCTACTATCTTGCGTTAAAAATCGACTAACACTTGAATCAGATGGAGGGAAGAAAAAAATGTTAAAAAATGCTCTAAGTTAGTGACTAGAATCAACTTAAAAGCATACTGCCATGGTAATTAGCATGAGGCTACGTAAGCCTGTAGATTAATAACTGACAGGCTGGCGCAATAAGGACCGTTCGATACACATTGAAATATGAAGACAAAGAAAATTTGAGAAGGATAAGAAACTATAAGAAATTAAAAAAAGGGAAGAGAAGGAAAATAGAATGAATGGCTTCAAGTAAATACTGGTGAGCTTGTTGAATACCTTTCAATTCGTTTTTATTCATAACGGTATCTATTCTCATTCATAAATTTCGGCCAATTTCTTATTATTATATGAGTAATATTAACAGAATAAAATGCTAATATTTCAAAACGTTCCTTAAAATAGCTGGTTGCATTTTGTGCAGGTATACCTCTTAAGAATAAATTGCATACACGTCTTGTTGCCTTGCATAATACTAATTTATTTCAATCAATATTATTATACTGTATAAACAATTCAGAGCTTTTGTGCTATGATAAAGCAAAATATATTTATATATCTCAGTATATGAAATGAAATATGCCGTGTTAATTTTATTATGCTTACTCTTTATCTTAGAACATACTTCGTTAAAACATAATACATTATTATTTAATTACTTGAGAATATGTTCGTTAGATGGCGCCATATACCAAATTTTTATTTCCGTCTCCAGGCTACAGGATACTAGATCTCCATCTGGCGGAAAAGCGAAAAATCATGGCAACAACGTTATCGCACACCTGTCATCCGTGACAACTGCAGTCTCGTGCGTCGAACACACCCAGTAATTCACCCTTCTGGATTAGTGATAATTGCCGTTCCAGTTTGCCTTGAACGAGCTGTTCCTATGTGAAAGTTATAATCCGAAGTCTTTACAAGGAACGAGTAAAAAAAAAAAATCCTTTTAGGAAGAGGATGGAGAAGTGAACTTACTTGAGGAATTGTCGGAGCAGCTAAACAGAGGTTAGTACTAGGTCAGCCATAGCGATAGTGTTTGGTTTGCCTACACATGTTTATAGATATGTGAGTGCGTGCTAGACTAGGTGAGTAGATAGCCGACAGGCTAAACTCAGGTTAGCGAGTTTGCGATCATGCGAAAAAGCAATAACAGCTTTCTATGATGAGCGCATAGCGATCCGGAATAAGAAAGAGCACAAATCGATGTGAAGGACTATTAGAGGAGGAGGATCTAGGATGACGGATATTTAACACTGTCTGGAGGTATTGAGCAAAATGAGAGTGCGTTCACCTATCAGTTTGTAATTGCAAGTTTTTCTTTGTAGTTCGGCTGTTCCTTGATTTATACTTTACGATATTCGCTTGAATTCTGTTAAGTTTTAACTGACGTTGGTTAGTTGTTTATTTTTATTATTTTTACGTTGGTAATCAGAAACACATGCCCTGTAGAATACGCCAAGAAAAGTAATATATTAACGCACTAAACAAAATTTTATTATTATTATTATTATTATTATTATTATTATTATTATTATTATTATTGGTAGTGGTAGTAGTAGTAGTAGTGCTGAGTGGTTCATTTGAATTGGACCACATTTATTTCAATGGCCTGTTGGATTAAGGAAGCTTATACGAATTGTGATGCTCTTGTATGATATTGAATTTATAGAAACAATTTTAAAAACATGTCAATATAATATGAACTTACGCGCCCTCTTCTTTCGTTGAGATATTAATGCAAAATAATTGCTGTTTTCTTTATTAAAATGTGACTTCCCCCCACTGGTATCAAAATTACCCCCTCTCTCTCTCTCTCTCTCATTTTCTCGATCTTGTTTATTATCTGATCTATGTTTATGACTAAAGTAAAAATAAAAAGTAAAAATAAATAAATAAAAATTAAAGAGATCAAAGTGAAAAAAGTCTTATGTTTCTAACTACAGTATCATAAATTCGAAGATATCAAACGAATGACTAAAATATTCCTAGCTTATAACTGTCTCAATGGCGAACAATATTCCCAAACAAAGAAAGAATATTTTGTTTAAACAGCTGGAAATTAAACTGTTTATTTTCCATTTTGTAAGCGCATTTTTGTCAAAAATATTTTTGCATTAAAACCAGTCAAATGGAATCTGGAAAATATCTCCTTTATCATATCATGTATTAACTTTATACGTTCATAATTACTACGTTATATCTGACGAAATGCTAAGTTACGTCAATAAAAAAAATCTGTAATATTAACAATTAAGAAATCATCTGTATAATATTCATAATTTCATCCACCCTCTTGAGAAATTATTTGTACACTTTTGAGAAATACGTTTATAACGTAGTCATTTTTTCTTTTATTTTTCTTTCTTTCTTTCTTTCTTTATTTATTTTTTTAAATCACTGCAATTGCTTGTTTGGTTTTTACGAAGAAAATCATCTTTTACCAGTGAGAAATTGACCTATTATTTTGCTTATTATTCCTTTCTAACTAATGATCTCCTTTATCATTTCCCCCAGTGTAAACAAAACGATTTGTCTATTTCTACAGGATGTCTCAGTTTGTTATTCTGACCTTCAAATGTACTTATTTTCAGGCACCTATATAAACATTACTCCGCCTTAGGTTATAGATAAGACAACAAAATACAGCGACATCTACTTGTAAAGTATTTTCTGTAAATTGTAATATTGTAATAGTCATTTGATACGCTAAGTTTAGCTAGTAGTAGTAGCGACATCTACTAGTAAAGTATTTCTCGTAAATTGCAATATTGTAATAGTCATTTGATACGCTAAGTTTAGCTAGTGGTAGTACGTGATGTTGGATTTTGCGACTCTTGCTCAGTTAATATATTAGGTATTTAATTTAATATTTTGGAATATTTATGATTGGAGTCTTTTTCCATCTGCTTTCTTCTGGCGCTTTTCAACTTTTAAATGTTTTAAAGCCGTTTTTTTTTTATTTCCCTAAAAGTCTTTTGGAAAGTTTTATGATTTTCTCCTGTGCATAAATATGTAAAAAAAAATTGTACTAAAGGTCAATGAACGCAAGAGAAAGGTCAACAGTTTCAGAAAGTGAGACTTGAACTGAGTGTCTCCAAGTGCTTCCAACACGTGAAGATAAAGCGAGAGTAAACAGTACGGATCCGAAAGACAAATGGCAGTTGGTGTCGAGTGCACCATAGTTCAGCTGGAAACAAGGAAAGTGTTTAAGGCAACGCAAAATAATGGTATGCAGGACGAGTGGCGAGAGCACAACATCTTTTTCTTCATTTTGAAAATATCCCTTTTCTTAAAATTGCTTGTCAGCCAAGTATATATATATGGCTGACAAGAGACTTCATATCACACTTGTGCAAGTTACGATGTTCTGTTCGAAGCTGGCAGTCATCTAAACATGAAATACTCGAGTGCCTTGTCTCCTTCTCCAGTTCAAAGATCTTTCACGTATGTTCCTGTAAAAACAGCTGCAGTGGAATGCGCAGCGTCTTGATTTTCTTCATTTCCATTTTATCCATTCTTGTTCCTCTCTCTCTCTCTCTCTCTCTCTCTCTCTCTCTCTCTCTCTCTCCTTCTTCATTCTCTTTTTAAATTTTTTTCTTCCTTTTTTCTCTTCATTTCATTCTTCTCATTCTCTCTCTCTCTCTCTCTCTCATCCGCATCTTCTCTTTTTTTGTTTCCCTTTTCCATCGTTTCCTTGTCTCTGTTACTTTACCCATCTCTCCTTTTCTTTCTTTCCACTTTCCTTTTCTCCTTTCTCTGTTATTTCATTTCCTTTTCTACTATAGTCTCTTTTCTTTCTTTCTCTTTTTTCATTTTTCCTTTTCATTTTATCTTTTTTTTTTACTTTCTTTCATTCTCTATTTTCTTTTTTTCTATTTTTCTTTTATTTTTCCCTTTTCATTCTCTCTTTCTTTCTTTCTTTCTCATTTTTTCTTTCTCTGCTGTTGTTGTTCTACTTTGTATTCTTGCTTTTAATAAATATGGTCTACACAACAAAACGCACAGAATCAAACCAACCGGATATGCAATGGATACTTTCCCTGAAAGTTTAGTTTCTGCTCGATAACTACTACTCGCATGACCATCGAAGGCTTTGCGGTTCAAATTTTATAGTCGTTCGCATATTATTAACAACTGAACTTTCGAAGCAATAGTTTTTTCCTCTGGAATTCTGGTCAGATATGAAAATATCGACTTTGTTTAGAAAAGCTTTCTTCCATATGCAGTGGATGCCAATTCGAGGCATTGTCAATTTATCGCTGAGTGAAAATGAGCTTTGAGTGTCCTCACTAATTATTGATCAGGGAAAAGCGACTTTCCTATCTTGAAAGCAGTCAACTAAAACCTTTTTAAGAAATTATTCTTGTTGCTGTGTGTGTGTGTGTGTGTGTGTGTGTGTGTGTGTGTGTGTGTGTGTGTGTGTGTGTGTGTGTGTGTGTGTGTGTGTGTGTGTGTGTGTGTGTGTGTGTGTGTGTGTGTGTGTGTGTGTGTGTGTGTGTGTGTGTGTGTGTGTGTGTGTGTGTGTGTGAAGGGTTCATTTGTCCGTACACCCTGTCTATTAAGACAAATATTATTGTTTTTTGACTAGAATAATTTGATAATTAATTATTTAATCATTATGATTTCAATAAAATAACTTTTCTAAATGTGACATCAAAATTAAATAAAACTAAAAGTGAAACTTGATATTTTGTTTCGTGTTGTCTCACTAAGAAGTGATAGAAGTCAAAAGCCTTCCCTTTTGGGTTCTAAAAGAGAGTGAACCAACCAGGCAATGGTTCCCATTCACTGCAACTTGTGAGACTTTGATTGTATACGGAATGTCCATTCCTTTTGTAGCCCATCAAAATGTTCTTAATTGACCTCCTCGGTTACAAAAGATTAGCCTACTACATTTACTTCGAGTGAGTTACTCGCAGGTGCAGGAACAAAAGAGAATTTTGATTGCATTCTCTTCCGCCTCTTCACAAGCGTGAGAGTTAAGAAGCTTATGCGTAAAGAAAATAGCACGCCCACATTTCTTACCCTCGCGAAGAAAAATTCCAGTTCAGAGAAGCGCGCTATCAGTTACCAACATAACCATCTTTGTTTTGAAATATAAACTCCATGCATGAAGGCGCCATAAATAGCGTCATAATAATCCAATCTTCTAACAAAATAAACAATTTCCTGCCAAGATTTTACTGAAAGCTTGGATGATGAAATCCCCTTTCTCATAAGTACGACTGAAATGTGAGTTGTCCAGATACGCGCTGCCTTTCGATGCATTGTAGGAGCCAACTATTCCCGCTCTGTTTGTTTGTTTCTTCCTGCTATTATACTGATGATCGTCTTCTACTTAACTTCTTCTTTAGTTGCCATAGCAACAGAGAAAAGTGTGCAATTTTTCTTATAAAGAGTAAAATTATTGTGCCTACTTAACACACTCGTTATTTCTGTGTTCGGATCGGATGGGGGGGGGGAGGAAGGAGTAATGCCATTACCCCAATCAAAAGGAGGAAAGAAAACCTAGTATGTAATGGAAAATCTAGTGTATCGAATGAAAGCAATCGATTGCTTTTGTCGGGCGAAAATGAACTAACTGTTTGTTAACATCTCCGGTCTTTTGTTGGTCTGCGAGAACAGAGGGCAGAAATGACGGCCTTGCGTCGCTACAAAACTGCTAGCATTTCCCCGAGTGTTATTTATGGGCACTGGTGCCGATTAGATAGAGAACTACGGATGTACTAAGCCTAGATAGTCTTTTTTTTTGTTGTTGAACAGTCAACTTGAAGGACATTGAACGAAGCCAAAATATAAATTGATCTTTATAAAGGAGACATCGTTAGTTGACAGCTTCATAAAGTGCTGTATCTAAAAATAAATGACGTGCGATAGGAGCACATCCCATGTAGAATGCATTTACCATATATTCCACATCACACCATCGTAGATAACCAAACTGCCAATCCAGTAGTTTCTATGTAAAAAAAAAACCTTGATTGTTTGTTAGCAAGTAATTCAAGTATTATACAAATATGGCAAGGGTATTTTTCGCGTGTGTGTGTGTGTGTGTGTGTGTGTGTGTGTGTGTGTGTGTGTGTGTGTGTGTGTGTGTGTGTGTGTGTGTGTGTGTGTGTGTGTGTGTGTGTGTGTGTGTGTGTGTGTGTGTGTGTGTGTGTGTGTGTGTGTGTGTTTTCGAGTTCATTGCTGATTACTTCACTGAAAGTTCTGCAAAGTTAAAATATTTTAAATCATCTCAGCGAAATATCCCGGATGATCACGACGGTTCGAAATCAATCTAATGGGAGTAAATGATGTCACGCGCAGAGATGGCTATACCAGAGCATCGTTACACCTAGTGTGCTGACCCTCGGAGCTACCTCTCTACAATATTACCTTAGGGAAAGGAGGAAATGATGGATGAAAGTAGCTAAAATAAGTTATCGATCTGCTCAAGTCTTAATGCTACGAGAGTCAAGTCAAAGTTAAAATTTCTTCCAACGTAGAAAGATCACATTTGAAATGGATGGATTCCTGTGAGAGTGAAACAGTCCATTAATATCTTGTTCAATGGAGTTCAACCGTACAGAAACTGTTCGATTTGGGTTTGCACTGGATGAGATAATTCTCACTGGCATCGATTGCTCAAGTTAATTTCCTGGTCTCGTATCTTCTCGACAACCGGGTGACAGCGTATATAGCATAAGTGGGCGAGCAGTGTATATTTAGCTGAAATGGGGGAAGAGATTTGGATTATTTCTTTCTGTAAACTATTAGCTTTATTATGACGTAAGGGATGCACGCATTTATTTATATAAGAACGAGCGTTGATTCCTTAGAATAATTTTCATTTGCCGATATTGAATGTCAACTTATTTGGATTTTGGTTTTCATTTTCGTTAGCCGTATGATCGGAATATTCAGAAAATTTTAAGATTACTCGAAGAATAATTGGTTATAGTTATGCCAACGTAACTATGGCTATGAGGTTCACTTTATTATTTTTGCAAATTATGTGTTTTTCCCGGCTATAGTTTATGGGATGAAAAAAAAAAACTCAATTTCCTGGAAATATTTCGAACACTATCTTCGTATGATATCACATAACTCATTTTCAGCTGAGAACTTTTAAACTGTTGTAGCATTCTTAATGGAATTCGGACTTCGAAAATTTACTTGAAGTCAAATTAAGTGAATATAAAAGCACTCGAAATTAAACAGACAAAAAAAAAAATTCAAGTGCTTTAGAATGAATTTGATTTTCAGTTTTAGATTCGAATTTTGGATTCAACAATATAGTAAACAGAAAACTACCGAAAAGTTAATAATGCTAACTTTAAGAACTTTATTAAATATTTAAAATACTTTCCCGATCCACTTTATTTGAAAAGCAACAATTTCCTGGATTTTGACGCATTTATTTATTGTATTACCGTATGACATTTGCTATACGTACAAATATTTATATAACGTTTCTATAAAATTTATAGTCTTACTGTTAATATACTGTAATGATATTTGCTATACTAGTAGTACTTTAACTACTACTTTAACTGATACTAATCACTAAAATTTAAAACTGAGAATAAAGTCCTGCGAGGCGTTAAAAATTGAGTTGCAATATTATTATTTTTTCATTGATCACATCTGGTCCCGTTAAAAATGAACATCGCCAAAGGTGTGTCATCAAAAAAATAATTGGAATTAATATCTCATATTCTAAAATAATTAAAACATGCTGAAATATGTGTGATATAACTTGTATTTAGAAAGGAAATGTTGCATTCGAAGTATCTTAGATATGACGAAAATATGTCGCTGTTCAACAATACCGAAAGAGTAAATCTAAAAGAATCGCTTTATCGCAAAAAGAAGTAAATATAATTCAACTAGAAATAAATTACGCATGTGTTGGTAATCATTCCAGTAACACTTTTGCCACACATCAGTAAACAACAATTGAACTCTCTAACATGGGAAACAAAATTATAACCATAAAACGAGCACAGTGTATGGTCTAAGACTCTAAGTTAAAGGAACTGGGAAGAACTTTTGTAAATTTGAATTTAGAAATGAATAAAAAAGTAAATAGAGCACCGTTAGCTAAATATTATTGCGAACCACATTGGAAGAAAAGATGTTAAAATGTGTGTGCCTTTCGACCGAAGGCGAGATAGCCTGATTTATACTGAGGTAGCAGTTATTCCTCGTAGAAACTCGGATGTTTTTTTGTTCTTTAAGATAACGTGAGCACACACTCCATTTCTAGAAAAATTCCTTTAAACCAATAACTACAAATTGGTTTAATGAGAGATTGTACCCTATCTGAAGTGTGAGCCTCGCGGCCTTATTTCATCTATAATTAATTCATTAATTAATTATATAAAATATTGCCTTCGAGTTTCCAAGCAAACATTTTCATTGCGATTCATTAAGAAACGTATGAAACATCAAATATGGATGACATTCAGCTTTTTGATGGATAAAAAGATCTGCGCAAGGTGTCAAAAACGAAAATGAAATTTATTTTCTCTTCAGACTTTTTGTCTTCAATTCGAGTAAAGTCTTTCGAATAAAAGATTAGAAATGAAAACGGAACTTCAGCAAATACCAAGGAGACCGAAACAAATTCAATTATTTTAGAATCATGAAGTGGATGCAAAGTAACGAACTTGAAAAGGAAAAATTGTGTGTGTGTGTGTGTGTGTGTGTGTGTGTGTGTGTGTGTGTGTGTGTGTGTGTGTGTGTGTGTGTGTGTGTGTGTGTGTGTGTGTGTGTGTGTGTGTGTGTGTGTGTGTCACTTGAAGTCATTGGAAACATTATGTCATTACATTACCAATTTAATGCCTCCCTTATTATAAAGTATTTCAAAAAAACTTGAAATTCTTCGTTTAAAAAAATCCAAACTACAGAAATAGTCTATGTATTTATACACTGATTTTGCTACAGTTTTATATTGGCTGTATTCTTAATACACACGATTCCAAAGAGGACTAATTTTCCTTTAATTAGTGCTTTTTCATTCGAGCTTATAACTTGAAAGTCCCGTATCTAATGAATATCCCGTATGTTCAAGTAATGAAAATAAGGGCTGTTTATGTTCTTTAAATTGATGTACTGCTCTCATCCAGGAAAGGTTTTCAACCTATAGTACATTAATACAGCATAGTTGATAGGCTAAGATTCTTTTTATTTTTATTAATTTTATATTTGTTGTATTTTATTTTTTACATAACCCAGAAACCCTGCTCTGGAGATAACATGGAACTTTTTCAAATCCCGGGGATGGTCTGACACCAGCAGATGAAATTCAATGTATGAACTTGGAAACATACGACTTTGTGTCAAAGGTCACACAGCATTGTGACATATATTCTAGATTTCTGTTGAGATTCAATATACAACAGGTATAGAGCCTCCGTAGTTCAGTCGGTATAGACGAAGTCCTAAGTCAGTGATGTGAGAAACCTTAATCTGGTCTCTTTCGACGAAAGGTGAGTTAGTCGGTCCCTATTTGTGTTCACCTGGAAACTCGAGTTTTACGTTTTACTTTATTGCAAATGTTAGTTTTCTTGTAGAAATGTGAATAACTGATCATTCTCATTAATACCTCTATCGTAAAGCAATCCGTATTGTTGACGAATCTTTAAAAGAACATTTTAGTGATGTTTTTATTATTTATTTTAAAAATGACACGAAAAGTTTTCTTATATTAACAGAACATTTTTCATTTAAAATCCCGGTAAAGTGAAGCTCTATATTGCCTTTCATATCCATGGTCGTTTCGAGTTATTGCCGAAGCGGGAGAAGCCTCTACACTGCTCGATAAACTAACAGTAATTCTACAATTAAAATATGAAATACACTTCGTTTATTTAATATAAGTAGTTTTTTCAAGTTTCAGGTACTATTGCGATCAAAATTAAAAATATTCAATATTTCGATGCCTTTATACAGACGTTTGCATTTAGATTCAATAGACTAATACAAAATATTCTGTCACAATAACAATGCATACATCAGCGCAATGCAGAGCTAATGGATCAGAATTGTTTGTGCTATAGTGAGACTACTTGTTTATTCAGAGTTATGTGTATCTTCCGCATGTTGAAGTGACTCAGAAATGTGGATCAATCAACCTGCTGGTCGGGTCAAGTGTTTTTTAAACCACTGACAACGCAGTTTTCGGATAGTCCAATGGAATCTTACACTGAGCTGAGATGTGCGGTGTATCAGACATTATTTAAAATTGCTTCTCTATAAAATCAGCTGTTAGAGACAAATTTTGTTATACATAGAGCTTCACCTCTCATTGGTCAACATGCGAGAGATTCTACCACAATTCTAATATAGAATAGTTTTTATTTTCGAACGTTAACGCCTCCATCTACTTGACCAAACTGAGCTTCGAAGTTAACTTCAGCAATATTTTTGACGGGTCATCATTATCCTAGTATAACATTTATGGCATAGGCTTTTTTTACGTGTTCATTACTGTTATCGTGTACCTTTTATCTGCTGCGTAAATAATAAAAACTTATCGTGTATGAAATGCGAACAAGGTGAAATTAGTCAAATTCATTATTAGTCAATCTGATTATTAAAAAAAAAGATCAACATGATGATTTTAATAATCTTATTTTCTTCACCTTTGCTCTCTCGCAATTACCTTAACTTTAATCAGCACAATCTTACATATTACTCTGCTTATTCCTTAACAAAACTTTTTTTAAGAATTTTCTTTATATTCTCTCTCTCTCTCTCTCTCTCTCTCTCTCTCTCTCTCTCACACACACACACACACACACACAGCAGCTTGTATTGGATGGTAACTGTTTATACATCTTATGAAAGCACGCTTATCTACTAGACACCTAGTGGAGAAAATCAGAACTGAACTGGACAGTCGACTTCTTATGGAGTCGAAATCTACAACAATATTATTCTCCACTTTGTATAAGGATGTTGTTCAGTATTTTATTTGCACTTTATAAGCCGGTTATAATTACAACAGTGTGAAAATGGTGAGTCACAGTTCAGTTGATGAATCCCAATACTACGTGGGCTGTTCAATAAGTAATAAGACTAATTTTACTGTGGCGAAACCACTCATCGCAATATTAATTTCTGTGGAATAAAGAAATGTTGCTGTCTGTATTAACAAAAGAAGTTGATAGATGGCGTATACGGGCTGATGTGCCAGAGTGTCACGTGACTAAACGCAAGTGCTCATCGGCGCGCCTACGAGGTGCGACCAGTCTTCGAAATGGAAGCGTCCTTGGAACAGCGTTATGCGATTAAATTTTGGGTGCGTTTGCAAAAATCGGCATCGGACACTTTTAACATGATACGCGAAGCTTTCCACGGTGAAGCAATGTCGAGGGCAAGTGTTTTTCGCTGGCATAAAACTTTTAAGGAAGGAAGGCAAAATGTGGGAGATCTTGAACGTGAGGGAAGACCTTCAACGTCCATCACAGGGACAATGATCAACACAGCAGCGATTATCATCAAGCACGTCAAAAGGAAGCGTCCATTGCTGAAGAATGGCTTCTTATTGCACCACGATAATGCAAGGCCACTCATTGCTGGTTGTGTAGTGGACGTTTTGCAGAAGAACGACACAGATATCCTACCACACCCTCCATACAGTCCTGATCTCGCACCGCGCGATTTCTGGCTGTTTCCTCAGCTCAAGAAACCACTAAGAGGCCGCCATTTCGAAAGCAACAAAACATGTGTAAAAGCTGCGGAGGCGGTTTTGAAAGAACTCTCAAAAAATGGACTCTCACACGTGTTTAAGAAGTGGACGCAACGTTGAGACAAATGCATCGCGTCTCACAGTAGTTACTTCGAAAAAGACCATGTAAATGATGACGATTAAAGGTAATGTTTTCTGTATAAATATAGTCTTATTATTTATTGAACAGCCTACGTATATTTTATTCAATTATTTTAAGTTACTAAACAGATGTGAAAGATGTTTGATTTATTTTAAGTTTCAGACATTCGGGTATAATAGAATCTTGTGGTTAAGGTCATTTTGTTTGGATATTCTGTTCTAGTGCTTCATTAGTTATTTTATTCTTTGCTGTCTGGCTACAAACTGATATTAATTAATAATCGATATTTTATATCGGTAAACATTCATTGCTTATTCGATAAAGTGAGACTAATTATCATTTTACATCATATTTAGCGTAATCGATATGTTCCATTAATACAAGAAATCTATTTACTATGCACAGTATATTTCTTGAAGAAAAACGAATTAATGGCATTATTTTAAAGGACTAACTCAGATGACAAATGTAATTGTAGGAAAAGTAGTTCATAGCTGTTTATAGTGACATTAACGAGAGTCGGTATTGATGATGTATGTTCGACTCAGTATAACGAACAAACAACAATATTTATTTCTGGATCCGAATTCACAAGGATGAGAGTAGATACTCAAGAATCCTAATGGCTGTTCTACGCATTTTTTTCAACCGAAGTTTTAGAGAATTTTTTTATCCAGGAAACTTCGGTTTGTCGTCCTCCAGAACGGAAAAATATAATACCCCAGTGGTCCTAGTTGCCTTAAAATTAATTCCGAACACAGTAAGACCACCAAACACAATTTCGTCAGATCTTTAGAGATGTAACTAACGACATTTTCTATTATACAATTCTTCTCCACGTGAGCTTTTGCCTCGAGTTCGTGATAGATGCATTCTGCGCGAAGAAGATATCTGGTGTTCTCTTTGATAACCCATACGTGTTCTTGAATCGAATTCCAAAGATAGCATAGAAGAGGCGATGATTTAGTTTTTATTTAATACGAAAGTGTAAAGTGTAGTAGAAATATCAGGACTGGTCAAAACTCATGGATTGGTGATCCATTAAAGGAAAAAAATTCTATCGAAAAGTATCTCTGGGAAACATCCTAATCGAAAACTGAGACGCGGAGATAAATTCATACACCTTAATAAAACAGTGGAAAATGGAGACGCACGTGTAGGCTGAATACGATGATGACGAGTTGTGCATCACAAATTAGATGAGTTGTGCATCAGCCCCATTTTCCAAGTATTATTCGGCATATTTGAAGACTTTATCAGTGATATAAAAACAATAGAATCATACTGAGAATGTCATACTGATACACAAGAACATATTTTCAGACTTTCTTCCTGAAAATATCGTAGATTAACCTTATTTACTCTGTCATCCTGTATCATTTTCCTACCACAGTCTCGGGAGAACTAACGTTCTCTACGGCTCTTAAGATGACCTCCAACAACATTGAGAAGGTCTCGACGTGCAGTACACAATAATATTATTAGAGATAATGCAATAGTAATAAATACATTATCAAATAAGCAAAAATTATTTCATTTGGTTATCCCTCCAGCGACTTTCAGTAGTCGAGAAACCTCGTTCATATCCCTAGCCAAATAAAAAGCCTGTTGAAATCATGACAGAAAAGTCGTATGTGTGTGTTTGTCCACCGCAGGATACCGCACATTTCGTCGCTCCGTAGTATCGATTTCTAGAGTTTCGCCATTCACAAGGAGTAATCCGAGTAGAGCATCGTGGCCATTATAAGATTGTTTTTCGATAATTAGTAAGCGAAGTCGACTGCGTAAAGGAACGTACCTACATTGAGATGCAATTGATATCTGCGTGATATGCGTCCTTGTATATTTGTGTTAGTTACGTCAAGAGAGGTTTAAAATCAGAGAATAAATCTCATCCTGTTTACTCCGTATTTGTGGACATAGCCATCATTCACGGAACTGCTTTCAATGGAACGCGTCAGGGAAAGGTTCACTGTTGGTTGTCAAAAAAAAAATCTCGTTCTCATGAAGGATGCTTCTTTGTACGACACGCTGTTTAATTCAATTACATTTAAGTAATGTGATGATGACTTTTTTTTTTTTTTAAGCAGAGTACATTATGGAAGACTGAAAAGACCGAGTTGTTCAAGTCAACGGACATCTTTATTGTTAATTAAGTTCAAAGTAATAAAATCCTTTCGCTGTAGTCACGGAGACAGAAATAGTTTGGAGTCGGTTACCACGGTAACGGTACTTCACGCCTAAGCAATCCTCACCCTACATGCACGCCTGTTCCTTAAGCATTTATTCAGTCATACATACTCATGCGTGTTAGCCTTGCGCTGGATAGCAATCTCTTCCCTTTGCAACGTTGATCTGCAATCTTCTGTTGTTTTTTTTTATTCGCTTCTCACTTGATGTTTTTCTTCTCTCTTCGTTTGTTTGTATTAGTTCTATCATTCTTACTGTCTTTTTTTTTTACTCTTGTTGTTGCGTAAACAAGCGACTCCACTCCATAATCTCTTCCTACATAGCGCACAATATACACAAATAACCGTCTTTCCCGCGTGCTGTGAGTGATCATCTGTTGTAATCCTCATCTTCTTATCCATCAGTAACAGAATCGCCGAGAGAGAGAGAGAGAGACTGTAACATCCATTTCTATTAAAAGGAGGAAACGATAAAACGTTATTCAATACTCGTGGAAAGACAGACAGAAAGAAAAAAGAAATTGCTGTTTCATCAACTTGTCATCGTAGTGTTGGAAGCACAGAAAACGAAATTCCCAATGAAAATTATTATAATCCAGACCTATTCGACTACCCCAAGAAAAGCTTCTTATATCTAAATGGGAATGTGATTCTGGTCTAGATATAAGAAGTCTTGGGGAGTTTTGGAAAAGATAGGCAAATGAAAATTGAAAGGTAAAGCCTAACAATAAGACAAGACCACGGAAAGATAGAGAGATAAAAAAAACATTCAGGAAAAATAAACTTTAGCTGAAACATTGTTCATGATGAATATTGGAGGATAGAAAGAAATGGATAACTGTTATTCTCCTGATCTGACAGTTACTGTTCGAGTAGATGTTGATAAAGAAGAAAAAAAGGAACGTGATTCATAGACAGTTATATGTAATCGAGAACAATTGTTATAAATTAGTTGACATTTATTCTTAGACCTAATAATAATATTTCGAGGGAACAGATAAGAACGAAAACATCTATAACGGCACCCCCCCCTTTGCAAGCATGCGTTTTGGTAAACGCAACTAAGAACTCACGTTATCCTTCCTCGTATCTTAGGTAAGAAGATGATGACCGAATGATACACTGCATCATTTGATCATTTGTGCTACCATTTGTCTCTTTGATCTCCGTTCTCTCTCTCTCTCTCTCTCTCCTACCAGTTTAATAACAGATTCGATATATAGTGGAGTATAATATGTTGATGGTAGCACATTAAACTCCACTATCTCATTTATCAAATTTTTCGCATAACACAAATGAACATCGAGAAGACCCTGCTTCTATAAGGAGATATTTTCGATTCGCAGCCAAGTAGCTCTTGTATTGTTGAGATCCGATACCTTATTAATCTCAGTCTAGCGAAACGTAATACTTCTTATCCTTCGCCAAAAATCTATTTTTAACAACCTTTACTGTTAATAATGGCTAGATGTAATAATGATCATATTCAGAATTCAGGAACCCGGATTTCGGTTTAATTTAAAATGTTACTTTACTTTTGAATAACTATTTCCATCAAAACTATCGAATACTGTTTTGACATTTGTACTGTTCCTACGAGTTCCTTAAATATCCTTGACCGAAGTTCCATTTCTTTATAAAAAAAGGAAAGTAATTAGACTAATCTATGACCTATGTTCTATCGGTTCACTCCCTTCTCTTTCCCACATATTGTTTTCAATTTTATCTGCATGATGTTTACTAACTTGCATACAGTAGTCATACTCGTAGAACAGTCATTTCTTTTTCTTCTTCTCTATAAGTTTTCAGATCTAATATCATTAGATTTCTTAATGATTGGTAGATTCGTGTGTTTGATTAATATTCACAGAGATAGTTGCTGGACATTGTCTATTGTATTACTTGTTGCATCATGGTTTCTTGCAGATATTCTGAAATAAGTCCTTTTGATTGAATTTTCTTGTTATTCCATTAGAAAAGATTGCGTAAAATAAATAAGGACTCCTCTATAAATGACATAACATTATTTTGTTACATTTTAAACAAATTCCATCCTCTGGTTCAAGTTCCATATACAAAATAAAGTAGTCTAAACTCACATAAAATACCGATCTCCCTCCCTATAGAGAGCGCTACAATAGCTGAAATAGGAATCATTTGTTTACGTTATTTTGATTAAAATCCTGGCACGGACATTTTGTTATACTTGCAGCCTATTCAAGTGATAGAGCAATTCTTCTTCAACTACTACAATTGCTACGTGAGGAATTTATAACTCCTGTTATTTCCAAATCTAATGAAGGCCTGGATTCTTTCTCAGACAAAAACGAAACAAGTATTTTTTTCATTCTATCCGTTGCCAGGGGAAACAACATCCGATTCACTCACTGCTACATTTCGCTACTCCAACCTTGACCATTCGTTCCAGCCGGCAAAGAAAAGAAACTCCGAGAAAGTTAGATAAATGATTTCTAAGGCAATCAATCGGAAGGATTTTTATTATTTGAACTGCTGTGTTTACCCGTCACACCGGTATAAATTCTCATTGATTGTGCTGCTTTGGAAAACACATTCTCATCCCATGACCTTTCATTGATCTAAAGTGGCTAAAATATATAACCACACCGAAAAGAAGTTCTAAATCTTTATCTATCTAAAAAACAAAGTTTTGACCACCATGAAATCTGAGTCTAAATGGTTTTGTTCGATGTTATTATAATAAGACTTCTCCTGTGTGTGTGATGTTTGTGCACACCAGGGAAGCTATTCGGTAAAGCTATTAGTTCAGGGGCATTGTTTATTGTTGCATTGTTTGATCTTCAGGCCGTCTATTAACGTATCTAATGACAGTGATTGATATAATACGAAACTTTGTTTATCTAAAATCGATGTCTAGTCTTTTATGTAAGCAGATAATAAAATTTAAATTTTATTATTTAATCACGTGTCTCGTTCTGGTTTGATTATCAACAAATGCTTTCAAAAATTAAATAAAATGGGTGAACTATTTAAACAAAGAACACAATGGAGTTCGATGCTTGTTTTCTTCGATCCTAGCCATGTTTTCAGTCTAGAGGTGGTCATATAACGAGTTTGTTATCAACTCTCCTTACCATCGCATCGATCGACTAACTGCTGACCTTCGAGTCACACGTGGCCTGTGATCTTACCATTGCTGCATTTCTCCCCCAACTCTCTGATTTGCTGAGTCGTCTGGTGATTTTCTCTTCGTCGTCTGCCACTGCTGACTCTCAACCTTTTTTTTTTTTGTTTGTTTTTCTTTCTCTTCGATTTCGTTTAAGTTTTATTTTACATTCTGCAGTGGGATTTTAATTCTTTCGCGTGAAATATTTTTCCTGCAGTTATTGTCGTGAAGTTTTGAAAACCTGATATTCAACTTTTATGCTTTCTACTGGATGGATGCTATAAAATTGCTTCTTTATAGGTCCCTGAAGTAATAAAAAATGCCCACGACGTTCTTGAAACACACGACTTAAGAATAAAACAGCAAATATCTTTCACACAATAAAATGTTTCCTTGTAGATTACAATAAATTCTTTTCATTTTGAATCAAGTTTCAGGTTTAGGATCTTTTTTTAAATGTTGGGTGGCCATCTGTCGATATTTTTTTTTTTGAAATGCTATTACTTTTTTAAAGAAAGATCGTTATTTGCAAGTTACTGTTTCGAATTTCAAACAGGTCTTTGGATTTAATTAGTATTTTTTTTCGTGATGTTTCGTAACTCGTATGATCTTATTAACTATAAATAAATTCTTGATTAAAGTTTGAAGTTTAAAACGAGTCCCTGTTGTACTCATAAGCTTAAGGACATAAACATTCTACCAATGTATTCAAAATAGTATCTTCAAGGGAATTAGCATACTAGAGAGCTCGCGGATCCAAGTAAAAGAGGGAGAGGTTAAAGAAAAAAAACAAAAAAGTTTGTTTAAATTTGTTTGTTTAAAAGAATATATATATATATATTATTCAAAAAACTTTAATGACTGTTACTGAGAGATAAAAAGATGACATGGTATATTTAAAAAGATACTACCAGTTAACAAGTTTCGTTGCATAGATCAACATCTTCAGGTATCACAATCAAAGAAATATATAAAGAATTACAGAGACTTAAAATTGTAATAACAGAACAAGTACAAAAAGACAGTAGCGTGTTTGAAAACAAAATGCGAGCTTGAGTTCCAAACAAACGTATACTACGCGCTGTCGCGAGTGCGCCAATATATACGTTTGTTTGGAACTCAAGCTCGCATTTTGTTTTCAAACACGCTACTGTCTTTTTGTACTTGTTCTGTTATTACAATTTTAAGTCTCTGTAATTCTTTATATATTTCTTTGATTGTGATACCTGAAGATATTGATCTATGCAACGAAACTTGTTAACTGGTAGTATCTTTTTAAATATACCATGTCATCTTTTTATCTCTCAGTAACAGTCATTAAAGTTTTTTGAATAATATTCCAACCGAGTAAAAATGAATTCTGAAAAAAAAAAAAAAAAAAAAAAAAAAAAAAAAAAATATATATATATATATATATATATATATATATATATATAGAGAGAGAGAGAGAGAGAGAGAGAGAGAGAGAGAGAGAGATCCAAAATAGTCATGCAAGATAAAATAATAAAACAAGTTTCATAGTATAATTATTTAGTTGCATAATAGTTAAAATACAAAGATATAGGAGAAAAAATAAAGACGTTTGAGAAAATCTGTAGTACAATTAAAATGATACTGAATGAAAGAAATCGTATAAAGTAATGGTCACTCACATTCTATTATATGGTTCGGAAATATGGACTGTTAAAAAAGAAAGATCAAAATAGCAGAAATAAAATGTTTCCGAACACTTAAATACCGATGCTCAAAATTAGAGCATATAAAAATGAAGACAGAAGAGCGTAGGAATTTACAACTTAAATGAAAAGATAAAAGAATGAAGAGAGAAATTCGTGATTTATATAGAATATATCCAAAAGAAGTAGATAAATATAGACTAGATGAAAAGAGAAAAGAGGACTAGCTGCAAGACAGAAAGAGTAGTGAAACTGGAACAGGCAAATACCTAATCTTTGATGAGAATAAAAAAATAAGAAAACAACAAGTAAGAACATGATCGGAAACGGTCATTAACAGGTGCATTTCATAATAACATTTTCTATGTAGATCTCTCATTATCCCAGTAATAACTGAAAACCATTCAGACTTTACTTTGCCAATTTTTCTATGAAAATAATCTGATGTAAACTAAAATTGAGATTACTACAGAAATTTTAGTAAAGGATCCCAAATATTTCATTTTCATTTCTCTTTTTCATATTTCAATACAATCTGTTAAGCCACTCCCATGTGGCTTACACGTTAACATGTAACAGACGAACAAAATGGACCTGATAAGTACTGTGTATATTGAGCAACATGTGTAATTATTATTATTATTATTATTATTAAGAGAGACCTCCAGGGAGTCAGAGACTGAACGAGGGAGGCCACACACTATACGCACCAGCTCTCATACTTATTCTTGAATTCATTCACACACAACATCTAATGGCAATCCATTCCAATCACACACCACCCTATGAGAGAAAATCTAGCCCTCTCCCCCCTTCTTAGTGGAATTCATTGTCAGCTTCTAAAGATGACCTCTCGTCCTTTCCTCACTCTCCATAAAATGAAAAATTCCATCAACTGAAATCCTGTATGATCCTTTCAGAAGTTTTTAAGTCCCAATCATATCATCCTTCTTTCTCCTCTTTGCTAGTGGCTGCAAATTCTCAATCTGTCTTCATAATTAGTATTCCACAATCGTAATATCATTTTTAACACTCTCCTTTGTACTCTCTCTCCACTGTATCAGAATCACAACGGAAACCAGGAGACCAGACCTGCGCACAATAGTCCAAGTGAGGTCTTATCAACGCCTTGTAAAGGGGCAAAATTACATCCTTATCTTTACATGTCAAGGTTCGTTTCAGCATTGCAATTATCTTTTGAGTTGTATTTGCAATCTTTGCTACATGGCCCTGAACTTTAACTTGATACTTACTAACACTCCAAGATGCCTAGCCTCATCAGTTTCTTCTAGCATAATCCCACCAATATAATACGACATTGGATATCTAATCACGCCAAAATGAATGACTTTACATTTACTAACATTGAACTGATATCCATTTTCCGATGCTCACAATTCCAGTCTATTCAAATCATTTTGCAAGTATTGCATATCAGCACCATTCCTGATTACACTATCCATCTTTGCATCATCAGCAAATAGCTGTATGTCGCCTGTCAAATCCTTCCCAACATCATTAATGTACAGATTGAATAACAGTCGGCCAAGGACTGATCCTTGTGGTAAACCACTAGTTACCTCAAATCTTGCAGATTCACATCGGCTGTATAGCAATTTTGATATCTGTCAGTCAGCCATCCTCTTATCCATGCTAATATTTTATAATCCAAACCCATATTCTCCAATTCATGCAACAGTCTTTCATGCTGTATTCCATCCAAAGTCTTAATAAAATCCAAAAGTATCATGGTCTATTTATTTTCCCTTGTCTAGTTCAATTGTAACCTTATTATAGGATGTGAGCAAGTTGTTAAAACATGACCTTCCCTTAGTAAACCATGCTGTTCATTTCAGAGTAGAGATTCACTGTCAACCCATTTCTGAATGCGAGCCCTAACTAATTTTTCCAAAATCTTCACCACCACTCCGGATAATAATTTTTTTTTATCATATAATAATTTTTTGAATATATTGCACCTTATAATTTTACAGAGTTCAGCACTAAGTACTGCAATTCCTACATTGGATTTCAATTAAAAATTTTAATACTTTTTTGCCTTTATATTATGTATTTAAAACACATGTTCTTCTAATATTAACAATGAAGATTATACAGAATTTTTTGTATAATTTTTTATTTATTTATTTTATTTTTATTTATTTTTAAGTTTGAGAAAGAGTGATTATACATACAAATTTCTGCATTTGCTTATAAGGATTACTTGTAGGTGAGTGAGGCAAGTTAATCCCACCTACTTCGAAGCTTGGGTTAGCTTTTATGAAGAGAGTGGGATTTAGCCTTCACTATTTGTGTTGTTGTTACTGTTTATGTATGGGATGTAGGCATTGGATGCTAGTGATTTGTGATGTGTATATTAGTGGTAATGATTTCTTAACTTTGTTGGTATATTTTCCAGAGTTCGTTTTTTAACGTTCTGTAGTTATCTACGTGTTTTAACTTTCTTGGTAGGTTGTTGAGTTGTGAGGGTATCTGATGTGATCTCACAAAAGAACCGTATGAGTTGTTGAAGGGTGTGGGGATGTAGAGAGTTGTTGTAGGTGGTGTTATACGATATGTGTCTCTGTTGTTTCGATAGATGATGTTGAAGTAATTCCTTGTTAATGTCATGTAGTGTTTCAGGTTTTTAATGCTCAGAATTCTGTGTTTCGCCATGTGCTTGTCGGATATTGGTTGTTGCGTGTAAGATGTCCAGATCACTGTTGACACGATTTTCCTGTGTAGTGTTTCTAATTTTGTTAGGTGGCTGTTTGATGTAATAATATGTAATGAATAATTTGATGTAATGAATAATAATAATAATAATAATAATAATAATAATAATAATAATAATAATAATAATAATAATAACAACAACAATGATTTTATGATGTTATCTAGTCGATTCTTAGGTAAGTCTCAAATTGGACTCATTTGCCATTCAAAGATTTCATTATTCTATTTCGTGTTTCTTGTTATTCTTTGACTGTGAATTCTGTTAATTGAATTTTTTAAACATTTTATTATTTCTCAGATAAATTACATACATTACGTAAACACAATTGTGCATAACAGATACTTGCACGTACATAATGTTTTTTTTAAGTAATAATAAGAATAATTGTTTACAACGTGTATTATTATAATATTAACAATGATGATTATTACAGATGTTTTTTGCATTTTTTACACTCTATGTATACAATAACAATGGACATAATTACTCATATGTTCATTGTTACTTTGATATAATAATATGTTTTTTCATTATCATCATGCAGAGTATTTACATATGTACTGTTAAGACATGTCACATTTTCTGCTCTGTACAAAATTCTGTACGCAGTTTGAAGTACCTTATTTATTTTTAATATTTTTCTTTAAATATAAATACACATAATTTTTTTTCCTGTCACTATCATCATTTATTATTATACACAGTATTGACATATACATTACAATAATTTGCAGCCTATGATTATGATGATTAGTTGAATGTAGCGGGCTAATCTCCCCCCCCCCCTCTACTTCGAAGCTAGGGTTAACTTTTAAGAAGAGAGTAGGATTAGCCTTTGCTATTTATGTTGTTTGGTACTGTATATGGATGGAATGTAGGCGTTGGATGCTGGTGATTTGTCATGTGTACATACGCTTTATTAACTGTGTTGGTATAGTTTCCAGAGTTCGTGTTTTAATGTTCTGTAGTTGTCTATGTGTTTTAAATTTCTTGGTAGGTTGTTGAGTTGTGTGGGTATCAGATGCGATCTCACAAAAGAACCGTATGAGTTGTTGAAGAGTCTAGGGATGTAAAGAGTTGTTATGGGTCGTGTTATGCGACATGCGTCTCTGTTGTTACGCTAGGCGATGTTGAAGTAATTTTTTAGTAATATTATGTAGTGTTTCAGATTTTTAATGCTCAGGATTCTGTGAGTCGCCATAAGCGTTTCAGATATTGGTTGTTGCGTGTCAAGTGTCCAAATCACTGTTGACACGATTTTCCTGCGTAATATTTCTAATTTTGTTAGGTGGCTGTTCGATGTGTTTGCGTAAACCGTTATACCTTACCTGAGTAGAGATTCACAGATACCGTGGTATATTAGTTTTTTTTATGTTAGATGGAATAATGTCTTTTACTTGGAAGAGTTTGGCTGCGATGATGCGGAGTTTAGTTTGTAGGTAATCTATATGTTTTGTCCATTTAAAGTGGCACTCTATGTAAAGGCATTTTGCATGTGTTACGGGTTTGATTTCGGGACATTGTTAGGTATTTTTGTTGTTAATGCAGCGGTATGTGTGACAGTGTGGTAGTGGTGCGGGGCGCGAGATTCTCGGATTATGTATTATTAACATCTGTGTCTTGGTGCCGTTTATAATAATAATTTTATTTTATTTTTATTTTATTTTATCTTTTTTTATTTCTCAGATAAATTACATACATTATATGAAGACAATTATACATAACAAATACTTTCTCGTACATAAAGTTTTTTTTTAAATAATAATAATAACAATAACTGTTTACAACATATATTATTATGATATTCATAATGATGATTATTACAGATGTTTCTTTGCAATTTTGCACTCTATATATACAATATCAATGGATATAATCACTCTATATTGCATAATTTTGTTACAGTTATTACATACATTATTTACATTTGTTTACATATAATGCATACATTACATACTTTGGTTTTCATGTGATACATCTTGGATGAGAACTAATTTCTCTGCTTTCATTCTCGAAGCTTATATGTAAGCTTATCTGAGGTTGACACCAGTTAGTTATTATTTATTGTTTTTTTTTTTTGCTGTGTTGGGAAGCTACGAAATCTATGATTGAGAAATTCGCGAGCACGCACACGCACACGCACACACACACACACACACACACACACACACACACACACACACACACACACACACACACACACACACACACACACACACACACACACACACACACACACACACACACACACACACACACACACACACACACACACACACACACACACACACACTCTCTAACTTGGTATGTATTGATGCGTCGCTGAACTGGAAGCCTGAGCGAATATATTGTGCTTCATTAAGTTTGTATGGTATTTTGGGTGCGTGTTTCTTGTTCATAGAATGTCCTTAGAGCTCTTTTCAGGCTATTGTAGTTTGTAAGGTTTCTGTATTCAAAAGGTAATTTGTTTATTATGTCTGAGATGTAGAAGTTTCGCGTGGCCTTTCCGTAGTGATTATTGTATTTATATGTGATATAATTAGTAGTCTGAGGTCTTGTTATACGGTATGTATTTCTAACTGTCCTGTAGTTGGCATCGAAATAATGTTTTAGCAAAGCTGCATAGTGACATAAATGTTTTGCTGTCAGTATTTTGTGTCTGACATTGCAATGTATATACGGTCGTTATTTTCTCTTTGTTCCCAAAAGATCAGTTTTATCATTTTGTACTGCAGCGACATTAATCTATTTAATTTGTAGGGTGCACAGAAAGCATACGTTGTTATAGCGTATCTTAGTATATTTTGGCATAGTGCTTTGTATATTAGTGTTTTAGGCGTATGGGAACTATGTCTTTTAACCTGTAGAGTTTGCCACTTATTGTTCGGAGCTATTCCAGTTCATATCTGCATCGAAGTAAATTCCAAGGTACCGTATTGTTTCAACCTAAGTGATTGTAGTAGTTTTGCTGTTCTGTGTGTTTTTTATGTTGGAAAGTGGATGTTGGATGGTTATATATTTGTTATCAACTGGTCGAGTTCAGTGGATTTCTGAATATCATTAATTTTGTCTTTTCTGAGTTTAGGTGTATGGAGTTTTTCGTGAGCCAGTCTATGATCAGATTTATGTCATGTTGCATATTTGTTTGGGCTATACTTGCGTTATTATGGATGGATATTATTGCTGTATCGTCAGCGTATTGGAATATCTTACCTTTGAGTGGTAGCTGATTGATATCGTGCGTGTAAATGTTGAATAGAGTTGGGGAGAGTACAGCTCCCTGTGGTACTCCACAGGTGACTGGTAGCTCTCTGCTTCGGTTTGACCCGATACGTGTGATATGCTTTCTATTTTGAAGGTAGTTTGTAAACCAACTGTGAAGAGGCCCGTCTATTCCATGTCTCAGATTTTTTAACAAGGTTTGATGTGTGAGTGTATCGAATGCTTTAGTTAGATCAATAAAGACTACCATGGCAATTTTGTTTTTTATAGTAGTATATATATATAATAGTATATAATAATAGTAGTATATAATAATAGTAATAATAATAATAATAATAAACGGAAGTATCAACATCAGTTACGGTACAGCGGCATGCGTAGAGACTAGGAAGTAAATCAGCCACCTTATTTTTTTATACTTCTTTTCGGATACCTCCATACTCTTATTCATACTTATATTTCTAAAGCGTATTATGCCTAACAATATTTCTATTTTGCTGTCAGAAGCTGGTAAGGCCTTTTCCTCTATAACTACACGTTGGCTAATCCTTTATCGACCCCTTGCATCTGCTAGGGATTGTTAGTCGACTAAGGATGAGATATCCGGCTTCTGTGAGGATGGTGACAAGAAAGCAGCTATATGAAAAATTCTTCTCATGCTATGTGCACACTGATCAGACAGCGAAACGACGGGAGAATATTCACGACTGCCTCTATAAATCTTGTACTGCGTAGAGCGAATCTTGCTACAAAATAAGTCGTAGCGATGGGGGGGAAAAAGAGATGAGAGAGGGATGTCAAAGAATGCATTATGCTGAATGACGTACAACGCCTTTTTGTTACAAATCATGCTAACGCCCGTCATTAGTAATAACTTCCTTCGCGTGTAACGTCTTTGCCGTATATACAGTCGAGATCTGTTTTGTCTTAAATGTTTGTCGTTAAGAATTCCATCTTGCATTTGCTGTCTCGGATATGAGATTCCTTTATTAGAATTTTTAGTGAACTCCAACAAATTCCCTTGGCGATTTACATGCAACACAAGCAGTAATAGATGTTAGCTATAACTTTCAACGGACACGCTTAGCTAACAATGTCGAACACGATGCAATATTTTCCGGTTACTCAAACAAATTAGTGATCGGCAAAGGCATGTGTTGATCCACTGGTTTCACTAGCGTATTCTAGTGCAATAAACCTTTTCTCTTTCGTTCAAATGGAAATAGTACCAAAACGGATCAATATATATATATATATATAGTTAGAATATCATCGAAACAATGTTTAAGATATCATGAGCGTGACAAAATGCTTCTGCCGACTAAGAGCCCTGAGAAACATTAAAGTAGTGGAACCAGTAATTCTATATCTTTGAAGTAATTACTTTGGAAAAATTGCTAAACGGTAAACCCAAGGATAAAAAATGGAATAAATAGATTGTTTACATTTCGATACCGGACGTAGAAAAATGCTGTAGTAGACAATATTCTACTGGAAATGCTTTTTTTTTTTTATATATAAACAGTGAGTCATTCTCACACATTCTTCTGCATATATAACAATTACAAAAGAAGTACAATTATTGCTGTTTTTTTTTAAAAAAACTGGAGATTGTAGATATTAGAAAACATTTTGTGATTAAGGCAGTTCCAGAGAATAAATCATCATCATCATGCTTATCAAGGATTTAGGCCCTAGCATGGCCTGTTCCGGCCTTAGAAGTCATCGTTGAATCGTTTAAGAGGACGTCCTGGTTTTCTTTTTCCTAATGGCTTGTACTTTAAGGCTTGTTTTGGTAATCTTTCTGTTTTCATTCTTTGAACGTGTTCCATTCATTTATGTTTATATTTTTTAATTTTTTTCTATTACTGGTTCTTGGTTTAATTCTGTCATTATTTCTTCGTTTCTTTTGTGATCAAATAGGGTATACTTTGCAGTTTTTCTCATAAACTTCATTTCTGCTGTTGTTAATCTTTGTTTGTCTTTTTGTTTTATTGTCCAGATTTCGCTTCCATACATTAAGACCGGTAGGGCTAATGTATTGTATACTTTTAGTCGGGTTTGTTTTTGAACTAGGTTTGGTTTAAATATAGAATTAATTACACCTGTTATTTTTAAATATTTTGCAATTTTTACGTTTATATCTTTTTCATTTTTATATGTGATCGTGCATCCTAGGTAGTGAAATGAATTCACCTGCGCTAAGATCTTGTTATCTAATACTATTTTAGTTCTTGCTGGATCTTGTCCTTTAAAGGCCATAGTTTTTGATTTTTCTGTTGGTATTATCATATCATACCTAAATGAAATATCCAAAGATATCTCATTTAGATCTAAAAATAGCTTTCTGTAAGTTATCTTCAGAATTTGTAATTATTATTTGGTCGTCGGAAAAGAGGAGAGTGTTTAAGTTCATTGTAGGAGAAAGTTTAATTCCTTGATGTAAATTTTTACTCCATTTTATTATTATTTCATTTAAGTAGATATTAAAAAGAGTTGCTGAGAGGGGACATTCCTGTCGTACCCCTTGGTTTATCTCATTCGTATATGATAGCTCGTGATTTAATCTTATTTGTATTTGATTATTTTCATATATACTTGTGATAGCTTTTAGGATATTATTTGGTATTTGTCTTTCTTTTAATATGTTAAATAATATGTTTCTTTTAACTTTGTCAAATGCTTTTTCAAAGTCAATAAATGCAATATGTGTTTCTAAATTGTATTCTCTTCTTTTCTCTATTATTAATTTTAGGCAAAAGGCCGGGTCTATACATGATCGTCCTTTTCTAAATCCATTCTGTACTTCTAAAATAAAGTTTTCAGAATATTTCATTAGTTTGTTATTTAAGATTCTGCTATATATTTTGTAACAGGAATTTAGTATACTGATACCTCTCTAGTTTTTAGGGTCATCTCTATTACCGTTTTTAAAGATAGGAATCACAATTACTTTTTTTCCATTCTATTGGGGGGATACCAGTTGAATAAATTTTATTTAAAAATAAAAATAAGAGTCTTTCTTTGAATTCTGCGTATTTATATAGTTCTGAACCTAGCTTATCTTCTCCCGGTGATTTTCTGTTTCTTGTTTCTTTCAAGCTGATTTCTAATTCTTCTTCAGTTATTTCCTTTTCATTTTCGTTAACTGTTTGCCAGTTGTCTTTTTTAAAATATTTGTCTGTCCACAATTCTGTGTAGTAATTTAGAAATTCTTCTAATTTCAATTCAGTGTTTAATTTTATGTTTTCTTTGGTATCTGCATTTAAGTGTTTCAAAATCTTATATACATTGGGTCTTATTTTATATAAATCATGTTCTAAATTAGAAACAAATTTATTCCATGATTCTCTGTCTTTTTCTGACTTTTCTTTTAGCTATGGCTCTTATTCTTTTATATTCTATTTTATCTTCTAATCTTTTACTGCTTAACCATTTGTGATAGGCTTCTTCTTTTCTTTTTGATTATTTCTTTGATTGTATCATCCCAGATCTTCAGTTTTTTCCTATTATTGAATTTTTGGTCTTTCCTAAGCTTTCATTTGCTGCTGCATTTAGTATTATCGTTTTTATATTAAGCCATTCTATTTCTATTTCTTTATTTTGTTTTATTTTATCTAGATATTGGTTAATATCTAGATAAATGTACAATGGCTATATGAACTTTGTTCATATAGCCATTGTACATTTGTGTCATTCAATAGTCTAGTTTTATAAACAAATGTTTCAAATTTTCTTTCTGTTCTTGTTACTTGTAGCCATTTAGGTGGTAATCTTAATTTTATTTTAACAAGGAAGAGGTCACTGCTCATTTCATATCCTCTCTGAATCGAACATCTAGTGAAAATTTTGATGTCTTTTTATATAATATAAAATAATCTAATATTGATTTCCATCCTCTTGCTGCCCAAGTATATTTATGTATGTCTTTATGTTTATAGAAGGAATTCATTATTTTTAGATTATTATAAACTACAAAGTCAATCAATTTTTTGCCATTCCTGTTTAGAGTATGTACTCCATGTATTCTTATATTATTATTAATTTTTGTGTTTCGAATTCTTGCATTTAAATCTCCTGCTAAAATTATGTAATCATTTTTATTTATTTTATTATAAATATTTTGTAGCTGATTATAAAATTCAATATTATCCTGTTCTCTTCCTTCTTCTGGGGCATATAAACCAATTATTGTTAAATAGCCTCTATCTATTTTTATTCTAGCTTCTATTATTCTTTCATTCCATAATTTATAATGTTTTAACTGTTTTGAAAGGGAGTTATGAATCCAAATCATGACTCCTGCTTGTGCTCTTTGGTCTCTGTCGACTCCACTGTATATCACATTAAAATTTTCAGTTCTCATAGTTCCTTTTAATTTCTTTTTTGTTTCAGTGATTACTGCTATTTTAAAATTTCTTTAATTTAATAGTCGGTCTAATTCTATTTTTTTATATGCCTATTCCGCTTACATTCCAGTTTGCTATGTGTATTATATTTTGTCGTTTCCATTTTTGTTTTACCTTTTCCATTCCAGGGTCGTTTTCCATAGATTCAATCCGATTAAATTTTTCTGTCAGCTTACAAGTAGGATTATGTTCTCCATGTCAGGGGACTAGCCTGACGATGGAATAGTTCAGTGGTAGGGCTGCCAGAGAATAGATGCTAGTGGAATAAAAAAAAGAAAGAAAAGAAGAAACTTGAAATTTCGGTAGGCTTGCAATTGGAATGCAAAAGAATGTTGGACAGGTATAAAAGTTTTAAAGCGTACAATGTTAAATTTAAATCATCGTGAAGGGAATACACCTGTCGTTTTAATAATTTATTTAAAAAAAAGGAAAATAAAAGCAATGTGAGAATCACAGAGGGATTTTCATTGACTGTCCAAAGAAAGATCTCTGCAAGTGTATTTTATAAAAGACAAGACTAAGAAGAATTATTGGACAAACGGGGTCAAGTTGGATTCAGATCAAAATGGTTGTTGTGACCAGTTTTTACTTGAGACGAATAGCTGATAATATAACAAGGATCGCTGTTTAAGTTTTGTAGATATTGAAAGGTTATATAGTAAGGTGCTAAAAGGAAAGATCTTTTAAACACTAAAATTATGCGCGTATAGTGTGTAGTTAACAGGCAGTTAGCTTTCACGACCAGTAGTTGGAATTGTGAAAATTACTGTAGGCAGTTTGACAATAAATTGGATATATACAAATAGGGATAGACACTCGCCCCCACAATTATTTATAATCTACATAGAGTTCATTAGCATCTCGATAGGGCGTCAGTCGACTACCATATAGGACAAATAGCCTACATAAGTGTCAATGTTTAGAACTTTTTGACTAAATGTGAGTTACCAGATTTCGTATGGAGATGGTGAAGCTTTTTTCCCCCTTGGAAACTCAGAGTTGTTTTTCTATCAATTACCACCCACGTTGTCCAGAGAGCACATGCAAAAAAGGAAATAGAATTAGTTGCCTTTTCGTAGCATTAATTAAATTTATATGAAACTATATCACTTGGATGTTACTATAAGTGTCAATTGTCTGTATTCTCTGGATCTACTTTTTTTTTGCGGAATAAGAAAGCCGAGAGGGAAAGTTCTGTCACATCCATAAAAGATCGATTGACTCACCTTCAGAATTTGAATAAATTGATGTATTGCGGGCCTGGTTGACTGAATAAGTTAGTCAACCGAGCTAACTTATTCGACTTTAATTCTATTTAATTCTATTTGCTAATAGAATTAAATAGAATTTAAATTAAATGGAATTCTACTGGATTCTATATGCAGTTTACATAAAATTATGGATTAGAACTGTATGAAAACTAGTTTTAGCGTATGGACCGGAGACGAATGAGTTAGAAATAAAACGTTTATCAAATACTAGTGATCATTCAGTTGATCGGAGACCACAGACATAGGAAGAAACCACCCCTTCGGAAATTAACGTGTACAATACACCAGCCTCTGTGTTAGGCTCCAATGATCACCTCCACATAAGGGATTCTTTGTGTTTCTTTTTATGAATAATGCCATAACGAATTTTAGAACGACGTGCAGTGACTTCTCTTGTCTAAGAAATATTAACAGAACGTATTTTACTATATCCGTAATGCTATATAATAGATGGGCCATTATTGTTGCAGATATAGCAAGTTTGATATAATAATGAATTGGAATATCAGTTAGACGCTAGCATATCATCCGACAAGAAAAGAAAAATCAAAAGTATAGTCAATGTAGATTGTATTACAGAATCAGTGCAGTTGTTTTATTTGTGATTCGATAAATAAAAATAAAAGGCTGAACACGTGGCGTAAAAATTGTTTTTCTCTTCCTAATTCCATAAAAATGTTTCTCAAGTGTCAGCAGGTTCTGTAATATTATGTTAACAAGTATTTCAAAAGAATTGTTTCTCGAAGTAACTGTGATGTAGTTGCTCTAAAAAAAAAATCCAATCTAGAAGAGCAAATTGATAAAATAACACTAAACTTCGCTGCCAGGAGAGAGTTCAAAATGACTAATTTGCTGAGTAACTTTACTTTTCATGAACGCAAAAGAAAAAGCTTTTAGAATTGCATCACTGGACTGTTGCCATGACAACAGTAGGCCGTGCACTAGCGTTTGGGTGTGTGACCTCTTCTTCATAAATATCTTGAAGATTTCTTTTTCGTAGAAATTCAAGTTTCTTAAATAACTCTGGCGATGAGTTTGTAAACACTATATTTTTTAATTTGTTTTAATATTTAAAAAAAAAATGCGCAGTTGTTGATTTGAAAGGAAGGCTGTTAAAAAAAGATAATGAATATTTGTAAATAAACTTTGCTAAATATCAGTAGCTACAGTTTTCCCATTAAATATCGAATTTCTTTCTCTCCTAACTAAAAAAAGAACCGATCTATTCTTTCAGTGGTTTTTCGACTGTTGACAAAACGTAAATATTTGCAATGCTCTTCAGTAATGTTTCCCCGATGAGTTATTCTGTAGTCTCCGGCATGAGTTGACAAGCCTTTAACTGTTGCACTGAGAGAGTATACCGGATGATTGAGTGCTTTGTGTAAAACACACAGTAGCTCTTGTACCCCTTCTTTGAGTTTGGAGTACAATTTCAACATTACAGGATTTATTCAAGAAAAACCGCACGCTGTAAATTAATGTTTTATTAGAATATTTTTAAGGATTATATTTCTGCTTCGTAAGTATTTGGTAGCATCTGCGGAAGACATTTTTGACAGCCGAGTTCTTCTTTTAAGTGCAAAGAACTAGGTTTGTGTTTGGTTTGCATTACAAGGAGACAATTAAGCCTATGATGTCACTATATTACGTCTGTGTGTGTGTGTGTGTGTGTGTGATAATTTTTATATTTTTAGGATAAAACAAAGAGTTTCTGAGATATTAAATTCTGCCTCCTCCTTATGAGTCTCATCGGAATTTAACTCAATTTCAATTGAAAAGTGTTTCTAAGTTATTTTTTTTTTCCTCGACGGACTTCGCAGTTAAGTCCTTTCTAAGAGCTCCAATGGTGTCACCTCGAAAGAAAGATAAAGTGAAGATGAGTGAAAAAGAAAACAGAGAAAATAAAAGCGGGAGCTAGAGAGAGAGAGAGAGAGAGAGAGAGAGAGAAGAGGAGTGAAAGAGAAGGAAAGAAAGGAAACGAGAGAAGACAGGAAGTGAAATGAGATAAAAGAGTATGAAGAAAAAGAATGGATGATAAAAAAATCAGAAAAAATCAAGATGGCACGATTATCATATGATTTGCACAATATTCCGTCAATTACCTAAAAACATTTTAATTTAGATGAAACAGAACAAAATTAGATAAATAGTCCACATGTCAAAATTGAACAAATAGCCTACATTTGTGATAATTTTGGCAAAAACAAATGTGATCGAGATATTCAGATCCATGTAGAGTTTCCTCATCAAATCCATCCTATTCATTCATTTCATTGATCTTCAAGGCCCACCTTTCCTAATTGGGTTATGGGGACAGCAGCTGCAAGAGAAACTTCTAATGGTCACGATCCTCTGCCACCAAGCTCAGGTGTTCTGGTGGGATTCCCAAACGTGTCCACCCAAGGTTTTGGATATAATCTATCCAGCGAGTCCTTGGCCTTCCACCCTCTGTCTTGGCAAAGAGGGCCTGCTGGGAGAGTCTCTCTTGTGGCATTCTGACCAGGTGCCCGTACCAACGTAACTGTGATCTCTCAACACGGAGAAGCAGCGGTTGAGTATTGAGGGTTTCCCGAATTGCAGATCTTCTGACTCTATCGAGTCTTGTCAGCCCAGCAACTCCTCGAAGGAACCTCGTTTCAGCCGCTTGGATTCGTGTCCGCATTCTTTCGGTCATTACCCAACCCTCATGACCATAGGTGAGGATGGGGACATAGACTGTATTGAAGACAGCCAGCTTTGCTTTCTGGCTTAACTCCCGCTTCAATACTACCGAACAGCCAAGCTCCCACAATATTGCTCTTGCCGAGCCAATTCTAGTATCTAACTCTACGTCCCACTTTCCATTACTCGTGAATTTGAACCCAAGGTATTTAAACTTCTCCACCTGCCTCAGTGGGACTCCACCCACATGTAGAGTGCACTGCGATGGTTGTCTGAGACCACAAATGTTTCAATTTTTTCCACAATGATCTTCATTTCGGCTTCTGTACAAACAGCTAACACAAGATATTTATTGGATGTTTTGTTGTTTGTTCCATTAACTTGAAACAAAGAAGTAATTGTGTGATGTGATATTCTCAATTATCAATTTCAAGATTAATATTAATTTGATATTGGATTTTATTTGATATTTGATTTTGGCTAAAATAAAATTCTTCCTTCATCAAAAATGGCAGAACATAATCTTAAAAATTTCTGAGCCTCGTGTTCACGCTATTCGTTTTTTTTAAATCTAAAAATGCAAACTATTTATGCATATAATTGTTCCAAAACTCATCCCTCGCAAAATCAGTTTTCATTTGCATTTACTTATTTTCTGGTTAATTTGATTTGTCTGTTTTTCTAAGAAATGATAAAAAATAATAGAGGAGGAATAATAAAATCAAATTTACTTTTGATCAATAGATCCAATTCATGGATCGAATAAATGTTCAAGCACATATATATTTCTAATGCAAATAAATACATCCTTAATAACAATACAAAAGCAACATTTACAGTCCTAGAAATATTTCTAGGTCTGGTTGATCGATTGTTAATGTATTCACTAATCATATGATTAGTAAATACATTGTCTTTAGGTGAAAGATGACTCCTTTTTTCCATCCACGTTACTATCGGTTCCTAACCTTGCATGAGTGAGAATCACATAAAAATATGATGACTTATGAATGATGGTAACTTAATGACCAATGCCATTTACACTGGGAGTTACATAGACGTGTTCAAGGCTAGAACGGAGAGGGTTATAGAATCTGTAATATTTTGAGAAAAAAATCAAGAAATATAATAAAACTGATTTGTCACATTTAGTAAGTTCAACTACTTCACTAACCCAGGTTGTTGATCTTCGCTGGAAACAACGAATAAAAACTATGACTTAACTATTAGCTTTGAACTCAATATGGCCACTGTATGTTCCTCTCTATATTTGTTAACATATCTGGATTTAAAATGAGTCCATTAGCATTCAGTTTTTTATTTAGTAAACTCCTGACGTAACAAAACCGCTCACAACGAGAAAGAAGGATCTCAACTAGGATTCTTCTATCCCTTTGTGGAGGATTTCGTGCCCTTATACGTTTCAGTAACTTCTATGACTTTCTTCTCTCTGTTTTCTTTCTTTATGCCATTTTTTCTTAATTTATTTTCTTTTTCCTCCACTCTCTCTCTCTTTTTCTATCTATCTATCTCGCTCTCTATTCTTCTTTTTTTCTGAAAGTCTAAAAGGTCAGTTCTTTATATGCCTTTGATCCTTTTAAGTCATTTTTAATGTGCTGTCACCTTCAATATCCATCTTTCTGACATGTACCCTTTCCTCCTTTCATCAGCGAATCGCCTTTTATTTCATCGCAAGTTTAGCAGTTTGCATAAACAAGTTACAAGTGACGCAATCTCTATGCGTGAATAATCCCCATTAAAAGCTTTTATCAACTTTTAAGTTTTCATTAGCGTACTTTTATTATTCCTCAACTTTTATTTCTATTATTGTTGTTGTTTCTGCTGCAACTGCTGCTATTGTATATAAAAACAGATGAATACAAATAAAACCAACCAAAAAGATAAGTTAATGGTTTCATAGGCAATAACCACACACTCCATCAAAAGTTCGTAATGGATAACTACTCATAGATGGCGTGGTTTGCTAGGCAGTAATGAATTTTGAGATATCCACCAAGCTCGAACTAGTCCACGCGATCGGACTGATTTTTACATGCTTCTTTTCATCATCTAAGTTGTAATTATTCTACATATTGGGATAAAGCTTCTTGAAATACATGTGGAGTGTAGATGGTAGCAGTGGTAGACGAATTTCATTTAGCTTGGATTTCATTTGTGTATATTGGAAATCCTACTAACATTAATTTTATGCAGCGATCTGATAATTAAAATATAATAATACCAGAAATTGTTTATTGGACATTATAAAATACATTCATTTTGCATTATGTCACCTTTATTGCAAGGTATATAGTTTTTAAATCTTTTTCAGAAAGACTTAAATTGAGTGAGATAGCGCTGATAATATAATGCTTTTTTTCTTTCACTTTATTTCTTTTCTTTGCTTTCTTTGTCATGCTTTAAGTCCATAACCCCTTACAGCTCATAGACACTATGGTTTCAACGTAACACGATCACCTCTTTGTCTCCCGTCAAATAAACTTAATCCTGTGGTAGATTTGGCAGTGGACCAAGTTTAGATTGTACAGCTGCCTACCAAAGACTGCTACTCTAATTTTTTTTTTCTTTTTTCTTTACTTTCCTTTCGAACCAGCCTTACTCTTAAGTGATGAACGAGTTAATTTTTTATTTATCTTCTTGGCAGTTTGCCAACCACTGGATTTATAACTTTGAAAGCGACTTGTTGGTAGCACTTTTTTTTGGAGACATTCAACTTCACTTTATAAATTCCACTCAGTCCCTTAATCAAATTTTATTTTTGCGAACACAGAGGGGATGATATCAATAGTTTTTTTTTTTTAAATAATTTTAAGATAGACAAATATTTCTTGGTATTTTCAATGATTAATTAAACAATTTTTAAATGCCGGGACATCCGGAATTTTCAACAATGCTTACGTTAATAACCACCAAGAAGTTTTTTTCTAATATATCATGACATTATTTAGGTGTTGTCTTCGAGTATTAACGCTGTCTTTCACAATATTATTATATCCTTCAAAAGAGCACTTGATAGGACTACGGTGCTCAGTGTCCCATACAGTCAACATCACAGTTCGTTCCCATGACAACCGAAACGTGACTGATCTATCACGTCATCGGTCGTATTATTTTCCTAGTGGCGTTCTCGTTAGAGACGATAAATAAATGTCATCCAGTTTGACAATGTTTTTAAGTACATTGGATAACTTGTAGTAACGAGAAAGATTTTCACTCCCCCCCCCCCTTAGTTTTTCCTATGCCAAAACTATCCCCCCGAGTGATGATGCTAGAGGATCGGGTCTATATTCTCTTCCGTGGGATGTTGATAACACTTCTCCTCCTAACAAAGAAGCAGTTCTTAGTGTCACTGACAAAGGCACTCGATAACCTCTGGCCAATTGCAGTTAGTCTAGGCTACAGCTTTCCATTAACTCGTGGGATTACGTATTTTCTCTTCTTCTTCTTCTTCCAGTGCACAGTCCACCAACGGCGATAGAAGACCATGCCGATGTCATTGACCACACACACGCAAGTGTAGCCAATATCTTCAGTCATTTCTTTGCTTTCCCTCTTCCTTTTCAGTTTTTTGTTTCTATTATTCATGGCTAAATAAATAAATAAATATCCACTCGGTAAAGTGCTGCATTTCCATCACGTTTTGCTCTAACGACAAACAAAGAATTGCTTTTTCCCATCAATTTTCATTGCGATAGCATTTTCAAAGATTAGCAGGGAACTTGGTCTCAATTGTTGCGTGTCAATCAACTATCAATATTGCAGGTAATTGCCTAGGTAGTTGGCTCTGAAATAATTAAAAATGGAGAACTAAAATCGATGATTTTTCTTTTCCATTATGGTCTAATAATGTACGATGTTTAAAGAGTTTGTTAATTAAAAGCTCAAACTTATCCAAACTTAATGAGATTATTACTGTAGTAGCTATAAAAGAGAATTGAGTTACTAGAGAGTGCTATTTAAGAAATTGCATAGATTATATAGCAATACGAAAAAAAAATTATTTGTTCCTTTAAGATAAAAAAATATACAAATTCGTTTTTATTGATATAAACAAGTTAATATTTTATGAATGATCAAATAAAACCATGTTAGTAATTTGTCAGTTGCAATAACCGATAGAGGGCGCCTTCATATTGTACATTTCTTTTAATATTGGAGATTTAAATCATGAAAAAAGATAACACAGAATCTGTGTTATCTTTTGTGTAAGAATTGTACAATTGTGTAGGAATGGAAATGATACACTATAAATTAGTACAGCTCATGTTTCGGAACAAAGGTCAAAGGGTAACTTGCAATTAATGACTTTTTCTCCCTTTTCGTTTCTTTTGCTTCTTTTGCTTGCATTTTTTGGCTTAAAATCATGACCTTTCCATTGCCATCGCCTCCCGAAATCTTGCATACCTTAATTTCTACCCAACTTCTTCCGTTGATGCTGCCCCATCGCTTTCCTCATTTCAAAAGTCACTTACGGTTATTGACCTCCATACTCCCCTGTGGATGCCGAACAGTGGCGCCCTCTGCCGTGACTCCATTCTCATCTTCGAACTACAGTTTAGTTTAGAAAACTTTCGTCCAAATACTTTTAAAGTTGATCAAATGCAACTGCCTTCTTTGATCGTTCGCAGAGCACCGGGTGTCGGACGAGATGTGCAGATATATTAAGCAAGACATCCACCTCTCCGTCCTTCTCTTGAAATATGGGATTTGTGCGTGTGCTGCACACAAAAGCAGAGGAAAACGATCTTATAAAACTTTATCTGAAAGGTTTAACTTGTTCAGAAGAACTCTTTTGTTAGATGCTTATTACGGAGATAGTTAAGAGTGCTCACATCAGTTGCCATGGTGACAAGATATTTACATCACAGTTGACCTGGCGCTTCTTGTTTGACCGATCGAAGACGCCTTCGTAAGTTATTTCCAGATTTTTCTATTTCAATAATAAGTAGTACTGGTTTTTTTTTTCGTTCAAGGCAAGGAGAATAACGTAAAGGAAAGAACTGTAATAAAAATGACTTCACTGAACTTTTAAAAGAGGGGGGTTGTACCAATACGTTAACTCCCCTTTATTCCTCATTGAAAAGCAAACATTCAGACATATTACTATGCTATCGATACTGCCATCCTTAAGGCACCCAATTAGTGATTTCTGCTGCTTGTCAAGTAAGCTATTTTTTTTTTTTTTTTTTTTGCAGTTAGAGCAAGGAGGAGTTAACTCATCATTGGTCATTCACGATGTCAATGACTGGCTAGAGAGCAGACTGATGTAGCAGTGAATCTTCACCAATATCGAAATCTTAAGTGGTCTTGAATCTAGGAAGTATTTCTTTATGGTATTCAGATAAATTTCTTAAGAATGGACACTGACAGATGATTCGATAATATTGAAGATTCTAGCTTCTACACACATGCATTTGATTTTGAAAAAAAAAAAACAGTTACAATGATATAATTCTCTCTCTCGATCATTTTTTACAAATTTCTTCTCTTTTATTGTCTCTTAATTGCAACAATAGTTCGTCAACTCGGGTGAGGATGTTCTGGGCCTTTTTCTTGAGAGTCGATCTTCTGTCACGGCCAGAAGTCGATGCTATGATGGCAGGAAAGAGACCCCAAAGGAAGACCAAGGTCTAGGTGGATCTTGTTCATCATATATATATATTTTTTTCAAGATACCAAGTAATTTTATATAAACTTGGTTTTTAATCCTATTTCCCAAGTAATCAAACGGACAAGTAAGTCAAGTTTGCGCCTGCAGCAAGTCTGAGGCAACTCGTGGTAAAGGTGGAATAAGCCCGATCACTTTCCTTAGTATTTTTCCACTAATGTAAAGCACATCCCCTTGCGGAGATGTATGATGCTATGCATTAAAGGTAATAGTCACTACCCATACCGGTTTCGATCTTTATTGGGGTCTCGTCAGTGGGAGCCAGACCTGAAAATGCTAAGGTTGAAGTAATGCAGAGCGTATGAATTTTACCTAAACAAGTTGTCACGAGGTGCTTTGACCTTATTAAATAAAATCTCAGGATGAGAGATAGATGTAGAAAGTTTTTAACTTGGGTATATTATGTATTCAAGATACCAAGTGATTTTATATGAACTTGGTTTTTTATCCTATTTCTCAAGTAAGCAAACAGACAAGTAAGTCAAGTTTGCGCCTGCACGTAGTGCAAGTTTGAGGCAACTTGTGGTAACGTAGTGCCAGTCTGAGGCCCAAGTTAAAAATAATATATCCAAGTTAAAAAACTTTCTACATCTATCTCTCATCCTGAAATATTATTTAATAAGGTCAAAGCACCTTGTGACAACTTGTTTAGGTAAAATTCATAAGCTCTAAATAAATTCATAAAATTCATATATATATATATATATATTGTAAGAAACTTGACATGAAAATCAGCAATTAAAAGACCAAAACTGTGAAAATAGACAGAACATAGAAAACTTCAGCTGTATTCTCAATGGAGAAAGAACCTATAGAACAAGTAAAACATTTCAGCTATTTAGGCGCAGATTTTAGTGCAGATGGCAAATCAAATTTGGAAATAGACAACAGAATAATCAAAGCTGATATGGTGGGGAGCCAGATGAATAAATTTACATGGAATAAAAGAGAGAGATTAGCCAAAACATTAAACTAGAAGTATACAACACAAACCAATTTTAACTTATGGATCTGAGAGTTGGTTAGAAATAAAGCACTTGATGAAAGACTAGAGACCACAGATACGAGAATTCGTAGAAAAATTAGGGGGGAAAAGGAAAGGCAATTAGGGTTATGAGTATTAAAATATCCAATCAAGACGACCTCGTCTTGATTATATTTTCCTAACATTTTTGACAGAATAAGAATAGGTGATCCATCAAATTGGAGACATCCATCCCAGGGCTGAGTCATTTAAGTAAAATCATTACAGTCAGATTTAGTAATATTTCTGTGAATATGATTAGAAAACCTATAAAATATGCTTATAAAATTCATATTCTGGTAAATGGGGTTGATATTTTCTTTGTTTAATATAATACTCTTGTGACTCACGCGTGTTTGTAAATAAAACCTTGGAAATAATTCAACATCAATTAACGTAACCTCATTGATCATTTAACTACTCCAAATCAATACACCAGAAAGCAGTAGCTTGGTTTCGAAAGGGGTCAGAAAACTTCAGCATTAACAAAAGTTTTCTACGTTAATGCGGGAAGGACAGATGTAAGGGGGTCAAATTTAATTGCACTTAAAAGTAAGCAAAGCGATGTGGGTAGCAACTCTGCTGTTTGCAGCTGACTGTGCTTATCAGCATGAAGAGGAAGACAAATCCCTCGACAGATTTAGCAAAGCTGCCCATTCTCGTGTATCGCCTTGGAAACTAGTTGCCCATAGAATCGTTATCTCTTTCGTCCCCCCGCTGTTGAGATAAGGATAGCAGCAGCGCGCAGCAGCGAGACTCAGAAATTGTCAGCATCCACTCTCAGTTCATTTCGGCATGCCATCGAATATTTCTAAGGAAACTGTAGCGATCTTATCACGTAAAATTATTAGAAAATCCTTCTTATGTGTGCTAATTAGAAGAAAAATATTTTCTGTTCCTTTTTTTTCCTATTACAATGAATGTGCCAGTAAATTAAAAAGATAACATATAATGTAGTGAAATATAAAAAAAAATAATCAAAGCTTCTAGGAATGGTTGTTATAATTTATTATGGTATAAAGCATTTGAAAGTATATGCTATCTATTTTACTAATTGTACGCATCTATCGAGAGTTCACTTATGCAAATATAATTATCTGGCGTGAGCTGAGTGTTACGGTTAGATTGAGGATTTTTGCACTCTTAGGTTTCTGTCTGCTTTCTGATGAGAACTATCAGAATGGCCTTCTCTGCCCCGGGTTTCATAGGACTTTCCCCCCCCCCCCCTCTAGGGATATTACATTTCGCATTGGATTACTTGCTGGTTCTGAAGTTAGTAAAAGTAAACAAATGGAAGCGTCAAGTAATTTTGAATTTTGTACAATCCGAATTCACAACAGCCAATACTTTATGAACCGAGAGTTTCCCCCAAAAGTGGACTGTTTTAACGACAGAAATTTCAAGATAGACAATACAAAGCTCCAAATATCGTAGAATATAGCTTGCATGCTGAGTTTTGTGCATCTCTACAAAAATACGACTTCCTCTATTTTCAGCATGGGAACGCGCTGGGTCATACTAACACGAACCCAAATACATCTTACTAGAGGGCAGTAATAAAAGGAGTTATAAATTATTCTAAGCGGTCCATATGTGCAAATCGTTGAGCTGTTGGTCTGAAATTTACTGTATTTTATCCTCTTCACTGGAAATTTCCCGCGTGCTATCCTCCAGGATAGATCTTGCCTGGGAGGATGGCAGCAAAGTTTGTAGAGGGTACTTTAAAAAAATTCCAATATCCATACTGAAGTTAGGTGCTAGGTGGTTATGAAATTGAAAGATTTTTAGTACTTTGAATTTTAAAGATAACAGATTTAGTCCTTTGGCTTATGTTTCTCTTGAGATGTAGTCCGGTAGTATTCAGGGATAATTTCTGCACGGGCTCCTTTGTGGTTAGTTATACTGAAGTGAGATAGAGAATATCTTAGGAAGTACTTGACTAGATGGTTGCTAAGACGAGTGGAGAATTTTCTTAATCATTTTAATTATGTTAGTAAAGAAGCGATATCTGAGCACTGGTAAGTCAAATCGGCCTTGTAAGCACGCTGGTGAAGCCCCACATCTTGCTCGCGACTATTCCAAAAGAACCGAACTAAGGGTTTGTACGGATCAACTTCTGTACATATGGAACTTTAGTATTTTCCCTAATATCTATAACATGGATGACGTAGTGATGCAGAGACGATCACAGTTTTGATGAAAGTGGTTCTTGCTGAAAATGGGAGAAGACTGATGTCCCATTTACGCAAAGATATTTTGCCCTTGTTAGTCAAGACCTCTGCTTTCAGTGTTGGCGCTTCCAGAAATGACACCTTTAGGATATTTGTAGGATCAGTCCTTGGGATGTCGAGTGGTAAGTTGGCAGTTATCCACTATCCGGTGATTAATAACATGGTTTTATTAGGGTTGGCCTCAAATCCGCTACTTTCTCAGATGTGATGGAGTATGTTAAAGTTAATAGAAATGTTATCTCTGAAGGTACAAATTAAATCATCCCTCCCCATAGGCGATGGTTTTGCACTCTTGGAGGACTGATGGTAGTGGTATTCCTTATCATGGTGGTATTTTTCACTCATCTCAGAAACGGTTCTAATACCAAAGAGAGAAGTAGTGGACTCAAAGGACAACACTGGTGTGCTCCTTTGCAAAAGGGGGATAGGATCTGATAATGTAGCCGTTTACTATCAATCTGGTTTTGGCTTCAGCGTAAATTCCTCTGATTGCCCAGTATAAACTTTCGCCAAACCTTACGAAATATAAAACATGGAAGAGAATGTCGGACTCAGCCAAACGCTTTTTCTAAGTCTATGCTGAATGCCCTAGAATTTTTTTTTTGGGGGGGGGAGATGGATTGAGTCCTAAACTCTTTATCCCTTCATCTGATTGAAGAACATGTGCGAATGGGGTGTTATTTAGCTATAAGCTCTGGTCATGGCTGAGTAACGGCAATAGACGAGTCTCGGTTAAAACTTCGTTGGCTACTGAATAAGTAAAGCCATCTCTAAAAATTAGGACGATCTCTAGATCACTATATAGTGGGCGAAAGAGCGTCCAACTCAGCATTGGCTCCACTCAATGATGGGCTCTCCCCACCACCGAGCAGAACCGATCATATTCCGAGGAAAGGCATCCACCGACACAGCCCCTCACCGGAGAACACTCTCCCCAGTGACTCAAAATGCTCCCTCAGGGCAAATACCCCGAAATCTAAGTCCCTCTCACCTGGAGCGAAATTTCGGAAAAAACCAAAGAGAGCGAAACTCAACGTCCCAGGGTAACGGCAATGCCAAACCTCAGTTAAAATTTCATTGGCTCCAGCATTGCCATCCATTACCCTGGATTATCAAGTGTTAGAATTTTAGTTCTTATAAGAACTGGGCGATGGACTGAGTCCTTGACTCTTTATCCCGTCATCTGAATGAAGAAAATCTGTGTGGATGGAGTGTTATTGAGCTAAAAAGCTCTAATCATGGCTGGGTAACGGCAATAGCCGAGCCTCTCAGTTAAAACTTCATTGGCTACATTGCCATTTGTTACCCTGGAAGTCCTGATTAGTAAGTAAAGGGTAAAATCTCAAAAAATCGGACGATCTCTAGGCCACTCCATAGTGGGCGAAAGACCGTCCATGTCTCAGCGTTGGTTCCACTCATTGACGGCCGCCCCGTCCAAGCACCCCGACGGGCTCCCCGTTTAAGCAGAACCGCTCAGCGTTGGTTCCACTCAGTGTCGGCCGCCCCATCCTAGCACCCCGATGGGCTCCCCGACTCCTGAGCAGAACCGCTCAAATTCCGAGGAAAATAATTCACCGACAAGAACCCCTCAGCGGGCCCTGCCGGAGAACACCTTCCCCGGAGACTCAAGGTGCTCCCTTAAGGCAAAAACCCTAAGGGAGCGAACTCAAAAACTCACACCCAGGATAACAGCAACAGCCGAACCTCAGTTTACTTCCTCGGTTCAGCATTGCTATTTGTTACCCTGGAAGTCCTAAAAAGGACTTTCTCCAGGCCATACCCTGTTAGAATTTTCATGCAGTTCACAGGAAGTAACGTTTTAGCTATATTTACATTATAAGGTGTATGTATATAGCTTTAATTTAAGAAAATAATTTCAAGTTTCAAAAAATATAAATTTTAAATCTTAATTGATATAAAAGTTACATTATTATTTTTAAGAAAAATATAGTAAATCTCAATATACAAGTGTGTGTGTGTGTGTGTGTGTGTGTGTGTGTGTGTGTGTGTGTGTGTGTGTGTGTGTGTGTGTGTGTGTGTGTGTGTGTGTGTGTGTGTGACTTACTTCCATTACAAAAGATTATAGACCTACAGTACAGTAGCATAAAGTAATGAGTTAAGGATTTTGGACCTGTTTTATTAACTTTATATAATTTTTATATAAATGTTTATAATTATAAAATTTTTATAATTATAAACTCTCTCTCTCTCTCTCTCTCTCTCTCTCTCTCTCTATATATATATATATATATATATATATATATATATATATATATATATATATATATATATATATATATATATATATATATATATGTTAAAGATACCAAGCTATTTTAAACCTGGTTTTACTCCATTTCCCAAGTAGTAAGCAAACAGACAAGTAAGTCAAGTTTGCGCCTGCAAGTATTGCAAGTCTAGATGATCCCACACGTAGTGCAAGTCAAAGCAACTCGTGGTAAAGGTGGATAAGCTCTGATCACTATTCTTAATATTTACCCTTAATGCAAAGCACATCTCCTGGAAGAGATGTATGATGCTATGTATTAAAGGCAAGGGGCTACTACCCAGACCGGTTTCGACCTTTATTGAGGTCTCATCAGTTGGAGCCAGGCTACGAAATACCAAGATTTTTGTAATTTTTTCATTTTCTTTGTTGTCAATCCGACTATCTCCTGGATATTTCGATAAACTTAACACCCTTGTTTTCACTTTTTTCAACCACTGTGATATCGGGTGTGTTACATTCCAAGCTTTTGTCAGTCTGGATTTTGAAATCCCAGAGTATTTTAGCTTTTTCCTTTCTGGTGAACTTTATGCTTCCAATAGTCTTTAGATACTTCAAACCCATACTTTTTACATAACTGCCAGTGGATTATCTTAGCTACGTTATCATGCTTTTTACGGTACTCAATTTGTGCAATTTTGTCGCATTCACTTATAATGTGGTCTACCGTTTCTTCCTTTTCTTTGCACAATCTACATTTACTATCTTCTTGAATTTTTTGTATTTTTGTCTTCATAACGTTGGTTTTAATGGCCTGTTCTTGTGCTGCAAAAATTACCGATTCTGTTTCCTTCTTTAGTGCTCCATTTCTCAACAATTGCCAGGTCAAGTTGCTGTCAGCGCTGTCCTCAATGCTGTGAAGGTATTTTCCATGCAATGCCTTATTTTTCCATCTTTCAGTTCTCACTTTTACTTGGTTGGTTTTGTATTTCAATTTTGTCTCCATGGGTTTAAATAAACCCTCTTTCCTTACCTCAATTAGAAATTTTTCCGTTGTTTGCTGCAGGTAATCATTCAAATTTCGTTTTTCTTCTTCAATAACTTGCTTCACTTGTAATAATCCTCTACCTCCTTTTTTGCATGATAGATATAGCCTATCAATGTCGCTGCGAGGATTGAGGGCATGGTGCATTGTCATTAATTTTCGAGTTTTTCGATCTAAATCTTCCATCTCTAGCTGGGTCCACTCAACAATACCTGCTGAATATCTCAGAACAGGTATGGCCCAGATATTAATTGCTTTTATTAAATTTCCAGCATTGAGCATTGACTTAAGGAGTTTTCTTAATCGTTTTATGTATTCTGCTCTAGTTCTTTGATCTTATTGTGCAGAATTTGTGATGTTTCTAAAATTCCCAAATATTTGTAGCTGTCTTCGAATTTTATTTCCTTGATTATTTCACCATTGAGCAGCTCGATTTCGTTCATATCTTCAAACTTTCCTCTTGTTATTCCAGCAATTGCACATTTGTCTAAGCCAAAATCCATTGATATATCTTGACTGAATATGTGCACAGTGTTAAGCAACGATCCGAGTTCATTCTCTGATTTTGCATACAACTTCAGATCGTCCATGTATAAAAGGTGAGATATCTTTGCACTCTTTTGCGCAGTTTGATAACCATGAGCAGTTTTATTTAAAATTCTAAGAGGATCAATGAATATAAACAATAGAGGAGATAATGAGTCTCATTGAAAGATGCCCCTTTTTATGTTTACCTCTCCAATTTCTTTTCTATTTATAACCAACGTTGTTTTCCAGTTTTTCATGCTGGATTGCAAAAATGTTTGCACGTTTTCGCTAATACCAAATAGTTCTGTGCATTTTAAAATCCAACTATGAGGCACCGAATCAAACGCTTTTTTATAATCTATCCAAGCCATATGGAAGTTGGTTTTTCTACGTTTGCAATTTTTAAGAATCATTTTATCAATCGGCAATTGGTCTTTTGTGCCTCTTGAATTTTTGCTGTTACCTTTTGTTCAATTGGGAGAAGAGAATTTGCTTTAAGATAGCTGTATATTTTATCAGCTAGTATGCCTGTGAGTAGCTTAATATATATATATATATATATATATATATATTTATTTATTTAAATATTTTATACGGAAAGTCTGGTCTTAGAGATTAAATATGGAACTTTAGTATTTTCAAGCCACTTCTGGCCACTCCACTTATTGGTGACCGGAAGTGGCTTGAAAATACTAAAGTTCCATGTGTTGAAATTCACACCCGCCTAAATATAATTACAAAACATCCACGTTTAATGTAAAAATAAAATAAAATAATGTATGTAAGAATGCTACAATAGTAGGCAGCAATGTTTGGCAGCATTATAAATGTGGTCAGTTGCGATATTCATACCAGCATGCACAAAGCTTAATTTTAATAAATGCTGATACAGAGAGTTTAGAAACTATATTGTTCATTTCTTGTAATAATGTTTGATTATTTGGAACACATTTGGAATTTTTAAGGAGGTTTCATACTTCATAGCGAGTTGCCAGAAGACTTGAATAAACTTGAAAGATATCAGTGTTAGAGAGTTGGGTGCCCTTCACATTCGCTCTCTCTGTTATGCATGGTGTCACAGTAAACACACTGTGTCCAAGATAATAACGAGACCATCGATTACTTTCTCCAGGAAAAGAATAAGTCTGCGTGAAAAGACAATGGCTAATTCTCTTTCTGGTAAAATGTTTCATAGTTGGTTAATGCGATCAACAGCTCAGACAAATGGGGCCACAGACCTGACGTGACGAGGCGGAGCTGGTAATCAATTTTAGAGTCAAAAGCCTTTCTCATCTTCTGTTTCCTGGCCTCCCCAAGGACTAAAACAAGGAATTAAAATATTTGCTCAACTGCTTCTTCTCACGAAGACTTTCAGCTCAATGAGTGGATTGCGAGTTCATTGCCGTACAGTTTTGCGGAAAGGTGGTCTGGGTGTGTGCTACAATCGTGGGATCATTAGGATGTTTGCAATAAACCCTGGGGACCCATTACAGAAGATTAGATTTTGTGGTCATGTCCAAGTATAAGATGTGAAAAAATCGAATATACAGAAAGATATGCCAATCAGGTCAATGTAGTCAACTGTGATTCAAATATTCAATTACGTAGGCTGTTTATGTTTATAATAAAAAAATTACACGCAATATATCTTTGTTTTAGTTAGCATGACAAAGCTTCTTGTTCGGTAACATAAATTACACACATCAGTTAACTTAATTACTAACTGACCTAAAACATAAAGTAGTAAAAATAATAGAAGCATGTTCGGTCTATTTGCAGTTGCACATAAAGGAATTCTAAGAAGTTGTTGCTCTTGTGTTAACAGGTGCAACAGAAAGTGGAAGTGATGGTTGCTAATTCACTGGATCAGTGACTATGGAAGTGCCTGTAGAACAGACACAATGCTGAAACACTACGCTTGTGAGATAGAATCTACTCGCAACTTTCAAAAACCAATGTGTATGCGCATGTCTCATTGTTGTCCTTATCCTTATAAGGACTGGCTTAAAGGGGCGAAGCAAGAATGCTTTTCATATTCCCCGTTATCTGTAGCGGACAGTGTAGGGATAAGGTTATTGAGCTATTATTATTAAAGCTCTGATCATGGCAGGAGGGTAACAGCAATAGCCGAGCCTCAGTTAGTGCTTCATTAGCTACAGCATTGCTATCCAATACCCTCCAAGGGTATTGGATTGATGAATCAATCACCGCATCTCACGGTCGATTGATTCATTCACTCATTGTTGAATCGGAAGAGAATCTATTTAGATTTGCTTAACGTATATAAAATATGGTGTTAAAACATATTTAAAATAAAGTCTGTTAAAATGAAAAATTTGATCAGACTTTCATAGAAATACGATAGCATATTACAGTTAACAAGAAATTATATATTTCTTTTAAAATCAGATTCTGAATTGAACTTAATAATTTTAAGTACACGTATTATGTGGAAGAGAAAATTGATCATATAATGAAAAGTGCTTAGTATAATGCCAAACAATTAACTTGCGCTTTTGAAGTTATTCTTTTAATGGTCTTATTTGATTATTCTTATATGACAAATAAACAGAAGCCTCTTAAAAAAACCTATGGACTTCTTCATATAAAAGTCTCATTTTTTTGGTGCACGCAACCATAAAAGTCCTCTAATGATCATCCTATTTCTTTCTTACTATAAACATCAAGGTTTTCCAAAAGGTTTCCCTCGTGTTTTTGGAAAGCCATTGAACCATAATTTCTTTCATGTCAGAAAGAATAGTTAGTGGTGTTAGTACGTGTAATGAAGCCAATGTATTTAAGGTAAATTAAGAGAACACACAACTCGCTGTTATTGTACCAGTGTAATTTATCAACGTTTCCAGTGCTTTGAGCAACTAACCGCTTCAATAATGATCCTCAGATGGAGATTAATGGCGTTTCTTGTTACAACTAATTCGTGTTTAACGTTGGATGTATAATGGATCTTCTTTTGGTCGCTTCTTTACGAGACAGAGAGAAAGGGCAAGGACCACTATCGAAACGAAGAATTTTAAATCACTGATCTTGCTCCTCCTTTGTTATTTCAAAGTCTAAAAAAAAAAGAGAAATAAACTTCTTTTGAAACTTCAAAGTCATTGAAGGGCTTTATCATATTTAGCAACGGCGCTTTGAACTCTGGAACAGAACGTCGTGTATAAAGTAGCAGTCGATGAAGTGGAGATTAAAAAAAAAAAGTGATGAAGACTAATTGGTGAGATTGAGAACAATTGTGAAAGATGCTTATTGGGCATAAAAATCGATGACGAGGAATATATTTTTGAAGACGTTGAGGATACTGAGTAGGAATAGTGATGAAGAGGATGGACGACACCATTACCAAAAGGGAGAATACAGATGAAAATTGAAATGACAGATCGCTCGAATATTTCTACAACAAATTTTATCTGTGGTTAAACATTTTTACAATACATACGAGCGTTTAACACTATAGGCCACTCTCGTGACATCCACGTATAAATGGTGTCAGTAATGTATTGTTATCCATGAGGAAATGATTAGTTAAATATTAAGTAACGATAACACACACGTGACAACAGAAGTATTTTTTTTTTATCTGAAGAGAGGTAGAAATATACATGAAAATATTTTGTCAGTTGCCTTGGTAACAGGCCCTCTGGGCGTCATTAAGATAACCATTCTATTTAGAATATGAGGAATACATAGTCTTCCTTTCCGAACACGTTAATGGTGATACAATTAATTGTATCCCACAGTATATGCTATGTTGGGCAAGGCATGTTTGGCCAAATTGTATTTTGCAGGGGGGGGGGAAGAATTTATTTTTGATGATACATTTCATGTGTTATTAATATAGCACTGTTCGATGTCCTTGCTTTTTTTTAGATTAATTTTTCTAGATTTTTAATTGCTAAAGAAGACACACACACACACACACACACACACACCAGAGAAAAACTGACTCTGATTGGTGACACCAGTATCATATTGACAATATAATTTTCTATAAACAGTGCTGGGGCTTCTTTGATTGACCTCATCAGAACTTCTGGTGTGATCCATACAGATTTCCGAAAGAGAAATTGTAGCAGAATTACACGATTTCTTTTTGTCGAACTTCTTGAACTTGGCGAGTGACATTCTTATGTTCCGTCATGATTGGCTTTCAGCACTCTGAGCGCGTGCGATCGACCTCCTTTGGGGATACAGCAATCCGACAACACACACAAGAAATAGTTGGGTCACACTCTGAATACAAACGATCTCATTAGAAGAGCCGGGGGTGGGAGGAAGGGGGGGGGTGTCGAAATAATATCACGAAAGGAATGTAAACTTAGAATTACTGTGAGTCACCTTGGTACAAAGCAATTACGTTAGATGGCGCTGTACTCCACTTAAAATAATCACGAATGAGAATCGTAAGAATTTCTATCGGCGTCATCAGTAATCGATTGCAGCGCCAACTGACGGATATTTATCGAACTTATAAACTTTATGGTAGTGGGGAAACAGTACTTTGATCACTCATCAATTGAGACAGAATAAACGATAAAAATCGCTTTTAAAAATGAAAAAAAAAAAGCAAACGTCGTCTGTTTATGTAAGAGGTCAAAAACGGATAGAATACGATGACTTGAAATTCTTACGACTTCATTGCATTTCGACATCTTTCGTGACAATGCACGATTCTATGACACGGAATCATGGCTGATTGACCACATCGAGAACGTCGAGAAGAAGATGGGAGGGGGGGGGTGGAGAACATTCCGCTTGCTATACTCTTTCCTTATCTTCGCCACCGCTCTTAAAGGAATTTCAATAAATGTTAAAGTTGTTTACTTAACTCATGAAAAGAGTTCCCAAATAGGATTGCTTACTCGTCGTTCGCTTTATAAAACGAAATACTTCGATGTGCGCAGCTGTGCGTGCAGAATAACAATGGCAGTTTCCATGACAACTCGATTTTGGTGTTTTGCAACGATTAAATGGAAAATGTTCAAACTCCCGTTTGCAAAAACGCTGAATTTTGTTATCCACAAAAGCCTTTGTACGTAGGTAGCGCTGTGCAGAAAGGATGAAAGAAATCGGCGATAAATGCCATTGTGAGAAGGATAATAACTTACCGGAAAACAGATGGGAACAGTTCGGACACAAGTGAATAGAATTTTCCAGATACACTGCCTCATCCAAAGTATTGGAAGCGGAATATAGTCGGTCGATTGGTTCGGTAGCATAATTACGATTTTAGGCCCTCTCATGACTTGGATTTGACTGAAACTTTTTTTTATAAATCACGTGTTGCGATATTTGCTCATCGATCGGAAATGTCCGTGTGCAAATTGTACATATAAAGTGTTTTGACAGCTTAAAAGACAATTCTTCGCCTACATTACCTTAGTAATTCTAACAAATTCCAATTCATAGATGAAAACGGATCGGTTAGAATTATGTCTGTTAATTATATGGGTACTCTTTCTGGTTAATCTGAGTTGCGGAATAAAAACCCGAGTTTGTGCGAGGGAAATGCCTTTCTGCTTCTGTCTCAGGAGTCTTTAAACTATTCTTCTACTTTAATCAGAATTTGGCGTCGACATGTATGAATGAGTACGATTATTTCACAGCGCCCGGAATGTCCCTTTGTGTATGTGTGTTTCAACGAAAATTATGATCGCTCATTGTACTATTAAAACATACACAGAACATTCCAATCATAAGTACAAAAAAGTTAAAATATAACTGCTTTAATGTTTATGTGCAGTTTCTCTGTGTGTACATCTATCGTCAAACAGATTAGCAATGACTATTATTTACCGTATTAATAATCGAAATTGATCTGGTTGGTTACATGGGCCTTCAAAGTCTAACAGCATAAAATTGATTAGTTTAAGTCCAATCATATCTTCTCTTCTTCTTCTTCAACCGTTTGGTTCTGTCCACTGCTGGACGGAGGTCTCCCCCATGGTTTTACAGACCACTCGGTTTTCTGCCTCTCCCATCCATCTCACTCCTGCAACTTGTTCCAGTTCATCCCTCCACCTTCTTCTCTGTGTTTCTTCTTGTCTTGGTCCATCCATTGGTCTCCACTCTGTTGTGTTTCTAGTCCATTTCCCATACATCATATATTTCCAGCTTAAAAGGAAGAAGGACAAAAAAATAAAAGAAAACAAGAAACAGTATATTTAACTGGTATTCGCTAAACAAAACTGTCGTAAGACACTTTTGTGTCTCCGCGTGCTCGCTCTCGAGTGTCCATATTATCCAAAATACGTGACAAGTCACCTATTCCGCAGAGGTGATGTGATTGATCGCCGTGTAACAAGAGAAGCAGGAGGAGGAGGGGGGATTATCGGCCAACTATATAACTGGAGGATAAGGATTAGACCTGTCTGTTCCGTGCCCACAGGAGGAAGGAAGGTTTTTTTTTCTCTGTGACGAGACACATTTTTAATGGCATAACTGCTTTCGCTAAAGTGACCTAACTTTCTTGAAGAGTCGTAGTTAAAAGTGCGCGAGACTGCCGGCACAGCTGGCGATCGTTTCCGCGCGCATATTTTTATAATGGATGACCCGTCATAACGCCGCCGTCAACTGCCGCATTTCGTTTTTCCTTAGAGTGACACCAAGGTCACTCTGGAAAAAAACGGAGAAAGGCGAAATGAATGGACGATGTGTGTGTGTGTTGTGTACCGATTGGGCCAGTCCAATGCACAGAAGAAAAAGTAAGTTGCAGTGTTTGAGATCGTCTTAATCTTAGCTCATGAATATTGGCTTTGCTGTCAGTGGATGATGTGATCGATAAACTAAGGAAATCTTTCTCTCTCTCTCTGTTTCTCGCTAAATGAAGGGCTTCCAAGTAAGTGGAGATGAACTTATGCTGATAATTTTCTTTGCTGTGCCTTATTTTTAATATTTTTTTCTTTTAATTGATGATAACACAGAGCCATCATAGAGTCTCTAAAATTATAGATTTTTATTGTTTTCTTTCTAAATAATCAATAGGCATTTGTCTGTTTTCACTGACAACGTAATGCTGTTATTAACTGCATTTCATTTTTTTACTGTCAATAATTAGTGTTGCTTTTATTCGGATTGTTACGTCAGCAAAAATGTCTTTTCGATATTCGCTGTTGGCAAAACATCGATTTCAGAGATAAGTTATCTCTATTAAATATTATAAGTTAACTGGAGAAAATAAGTCACATAAAAAAAGGAATAAAAAAAAGTTATCATTTCATATACTTTCCCAATTAAAAAAAATACAACTATAATAAAGTTTATTATAACGATAATAATAAAGTTGATGTATTGCAACAGAGAAACTGAAATCATTCAATAAATTTAAATTCCTCAGAATAATTGATATCATTTTGAATTTAACCATAGCTGAATTAAGTGGAAGATCGTGTCGTTTTCTCCTCCAAATGATTCGAATGTCAAGAACAAAGCATGACCGAAACGAAAAATTGGAACATGTACTATAGATAGATTTTTGCATGGATTTCAAATTTTAAATTTCGATATAATTCGTTTGGCCAGAGTTCCCAGAATAACTTGCGATAGGACAGAACAATGCTCACACTTGAAACGTAAGCATAAGAAATTATCACCTACATAATACGAAACTAGTCAACAAATTACTTTAGGTTTCCTCATGATACTGGAAAAATTTTATCATTTAAATAGATACAAAGAATATTTCTATTTATATATGTAATAAATTATGAAGTATCCAAGCATGTAAAATTAATCTCCAAGTGTGGCGCATTCTGTATGTCTTTTCATATTCGCCGATCAATATCACATGACTTAGCGTACTTACTAAAAGCCATCTTAATATAATTATCTATTGACTGAAACGCTTGCTATGCAGTGGGAAGTAATAAAACATTCATATTTCTAAGGGAAAATAATGCTCATCCACTACAATAGGATTTTTGACTCTGAATATTATCTGATAAATCAAAGGGTTTTTTAACAAGTTAATTTAATTTTGTTAATACAATGCTAAGATCAGACAGCGAGGAATTCATGATCACAGAAAGTGGCAGCTAATCATCGGATGTTAACTGGATTATGCAGCGTACATGATTGTGACTTTATTGATTTATGAGATCACTTTGTTAATTAGCGGAAATGGTATCCATCTAAATACGCTTGGATCGATCGGGTTCAGTAAGACCTGAAAATCCTTTGCATTTTTTAAATATTTAGAAAGCACTAAAAAAAAAGAATTGATGGCATAGATGTGAAGGGTATTTCAAATAATAATAATAGGAGTTTTGGCTTAATTAGAACGTTCTTGTTGTCGAAGCGCTAAGTAGTAAACATGAAATTCTCAGAAGAGAGCGAATAGGAGAAAGAAATGCGGACGAAGTTGTTGTTTATCCGGAAGAATGGGAGTATCATATTGATGATACATCGAATTGTTATATGGAATAAGAGTTAGATAGTACATAATAATCATGGAGTTTGTAGAGTTGAGGGATGGAGCTGTAAGAAAAAAAGATATCGATCTGAAAAATCAGCTAATGGGAATAACACTTTCTGATTGTAAATTTGAAGGGTTAGCCAATTCATAAGTGTCACTTGTCGCCGCATAAAGTGGAGAAGAAGTCTTCTTAGTGTTGTAGGAAAAATTAATGGAAAAATTATTTAGGAATCACGGCCAGGATATTGTTAATAAGGATAACTTGTTGAGCACGCACAGAATGGCCATGCTTAAGAAATAATGACTTTTATCTTAATCTGGATGGTTTCGTTAAGGGAAGATCGGTTATGACAAATAAACTTAGTTTTTATGATGACGTCACAAGGGAAGTACACGAACGTAATGGTCATAATGTAATGGTTATGATGTGAATGGCCACATAAGAACTTACTGATTAAAATATGCCAAATGAGTAATGATAATCGCCTTTAGATACGAAACTGGTTGATGGACAGTCGATAGGACATGGAGTTCAGAAGGAAATCTTCTGAGAATCAAGTGATTAGGAACAAGTTCATTCTGATTCCAGTGTTTTCATCATTGTTGTGTAATATTCTTGATTAAGAGCATAATTTCTGTCTTCAATGATGATGATGATGATGATGTGAACCCTGAGCAAAGCAGTCAAGCATTTGGATGAATTGGGCTCTTTAGGGTGACCTTCAATATTAGAAGGGTGGACGGAATTTTTTTGGAATTACCGCTGAAGAACTAAGGGAATGAGTTCGCTGTATTCTATCTGTTTAATTGCAGGATTTCTTGTTTTAAAGGATGTAAAACTCGACTTAAGGGAGGAGAAAAACCTACGTAGATTGGTCGTGTCCCATATGCGCTACAGGAATCTGAAATGTATAGAAAATGAAGTTGAAAAAATTAAATGTAAAAAAATAAACAAAAGAGTATTAGAATGATATCCGTTGAACGAATTGCATTTAGAAACAAAATCTATGAATATGGAGATCTGGGTATTTTGATTGTTAGGAATTTAAGTTCAATAATTATGTAGGTATGAGTACCTATCAAACAGTAATGCCAACAGATGGTAAGTTTAATTAAAAAGTCTCTGGTTGGAACAATATTGGGTTATTGCTTACATGTTTACTTACTCGGAGTTTAATGGATATCGTCAAGAGAATTGAATTTGTTCAAAGAACATTCACTACATACGTGAAGAGAAGACTTCAATGATTGTTATGAGAACGGATTAGTCACTTGTAATCCAATAAATTTATGTAACATGAGATAGAAGAGAGATTTAACTGAAGTTTGTTGGCTTAAGTTGCTGCATTTGGCTGAAAATTAGGCTCTACCAGAGGACATACGAAAAGATAGTGAAGATGACAGATCAGATTTACGAAGTTCATTTTTTACTGTTAGGTTAGAAGATATACGGAATGGTTTTCAACAACAGATAAAACAGCCAGTGAATTTGTGTAACTTTAAACACAATTAGATAATTGTAATTGCTGTAGGTGAAGGATAGATTAAGGTTTGTCTAGACAAGGCGTTTTGCAACCATTTATGTGTGCAGGGGATGATATAAAGAAGGAAAAAAAAGAATCAAAATTTTTGTGTAATGATTAGCTACTTTAGCACTCTTAGGCATGCTGGTATTGTTGTGTTACATTTGTGTATAAAGATGTTTGCAAACAATAACAAAAGAGGGAAGAGGCTGTGCATCTATGTTTGGGATGGTGATGTTCGTGTTACGAGTATCGGTTTGGTTCATTCATTCATCCATTTCGTATGGTGATTCCGTGAGCCCCCTATTACGGGGGGCACGGCACCACCTCAATTCCCCCCTATTTTTATCCGAGCTCGGGACCGGCATAGCTGACAATTCAGACCTATGGCTGGAGGGATTGTCTTAAGTATTCCTGACTGTATCCGTGTGTGTTCGTTCATTTTCTTTCTTTCAGCTTCAAGTTAGTCTGTCGCGGACTGGGTTTGATTTCCCCTTCAAGTCTTGCATTTTCTTCTCACAAACAAAACCGACTGCTTTTGGTAATAGTTACGTGTATACATATATAAATATATACGTATAACTACATGTATGTATACTGTAGTTACAAAAGTAAAAAATATAAATAATAATAATAATGAATTTAATTATTTATAAATGCCTTTTCAGTGATCTTATTGCGAATTCCACTGTCTTAAATTTTAATCAACAAACTTAATTATTTAATCCACAAATTAAATGATGAAATAAATTTTTGCGTACACTAAACTGTCGTTTTATTTCACTGTACTGTTATTTTTTATGCATTCAACAAAAAAATCATTTTCTGAAGTAAGCGTTAACAATACATTTTCTTAACTTATTTTTTTACAAGAGACTTCAAAAAGTCTCTCTAACATAATTTCACTCTTCAACTAGCAATTGATGCAAAACGTGTTCCACACCCATACTGCACTGGTAGATCTACAGTATGTCACCAATGCTTCAAACTCGGAAAATTGTTTGTTCGATGTGTTTTACTCAAACGAAACCTTAATACTTTGCAGGTCTAATTTGTTTCGAGTGCCTTAAGTCGATTACGTAATTTATAGGGATGAAAATGACGTTTCAGGATCACATCATGAAGTGTTGGTCAACGTTAGCAAGGGAAAAAACAGTTATTAGCTTAACGTTTATTGAAAAATAATTATAATAAATATAAGCCTACGAAATTGATTATTTTAAGATCCCGTTGTCTCTTTTTACTATTAATAATATATTTCTATAAATAATATCTTTCTGTATATTTAGTGTATATGTGATAATATGGTATTTAAGTGCGTGTATGATAATACATTTAGTCCATTTTATCTGCATCTGATCAGAGTATTTTTTTACTTATTTCCCCCTTAGTTTCTTTCTTTGATTTTCCTTTATTTTTGCTTCAAATTATTTATTTCCTTTTTTTCTCCCCTATCCGATATTATCTTTCTTTCGGTCGTTCATTTTTTCTCTCTCAAAAGGTCACCAATGGATCTGGGTGGAGTTAAAAAAAGAAAAAAAAAATTCCAAAACATGGAAACTACTAGATATTCTGCAGTGATTAAAAAACCTGCCTGGAATGACAATTCGTTGCGTGTTTAGCGATAAATAAATCATCCACCGTCCGTGTTAAGTGCACTTTGCGTCCATGTAAAGTTATATTTATTTTATCAATTAACAGATCAGAGATCTGGGAGAATCAACTCATAACGAATAAAGAAACAGACTCAGCAAAATCATAAACTGCACAGGAAAATCACGTACAAATTAAGAAGATAATTGCATTTTTATCTATATGAGAAGTTATTACGATTATTATTATTATTATTATTTTATCAAATTATCTTCATTCCGTGATTAAACCAATGATACTGGATCGTACTGCAAGAACTGCAAGTTTTATCGACAGGTGGCGCTACTGCATATCTATTTCGAAACTTCAATCCTGGAAACTTTAATCAGCGAGTTTATATTGTTTAAAAAAACTGTCTGAATTACTCGAATAAAATCCTATTAAGCTCGTAAGACCCCATCAGACTCGAGTGCTAAATGGAAAGAACAGCTTCCGCATAGCCAATGCCACAATGGATTCATCCATTACTGTCACTACAGATAACGTCAAAGATGCACGAAAATATGAACGGTTTACGTTGACTGAATAATAAGCATGGCGATATACAAGATCGAATAGCTTATATTAGTATTTTACTGTAAGGATTGAAGATTCGCTAGCGATTGCTGGGAAAAGATTAGGCTACTAGCAGAAGAAACAACATTGTTTGAAAATTCAATATTTCACGCTTTACAACTCGACTAATATAAGCCATATTGTGACGTCAGTAGTCATTATTACAATTGAACTTTTTTTTTTGTTTTTGTTAATATGGTTAATAGCCGCTAAACATTTCACAAAATGTACCTAAATTATTGTTTACTTCGTGCGTAGAAATATGTACAAATAAAAATAAAAATTATCTCTTATAAAATGAATATGAGTTTTTTAAAATCTTATTTTCACTGGGTTTGTGTTCTTTCTAATGAAACTACAGAGTAAGAAATTGAAATATCACTGAATATACTGAGGTAGCACAGAACTTACTGTACAGAAAAAATCAGTCCACGAACGTTTTGATTTGTTCTTTCAATAGTTTTCTTAACAACTCAGCTTGTAGTCCGTATTATGTCAATAAACAAGCTGATAGACTATTTAAATTATTTAGTTGAAGACACATTCTCTCTCTCTCTCTCTCTCTCTCTCTCTCTCTCTCTCTCTCTCTCTCTCTCTCTCTCTCTCTCTCTCTCTCACCATTGTTAATTCTATCTATACTGAATCCATCATTTATCGACTTCTATTTATATAAACACTATCTCAGCATCAATGCGCGCCAAGGCTTGTTTTGTTTTCGTTTAACTCAAGGCCAATGGAAAACGAAGGCAGCAGTGAAGGAGATAACAATAGAGGTGGAAAAACAAACATTGCGTAACATCTAGTGATTCTGACAACCCCTTTCTGGAAACGTATCCTTTGTCTTCATTCCACACAAGAATCTTCGTCTTTTCTTTGTCAAAGAAATGTCAGAGTTCATTTTGCAAAGAATGTAATTAAAATACCATTTAAATGAAACTTAACTATGAAGACAGTAAATAAGAATGACGCAATTAGCTTTCATTGTATTAAGTTCCAAATATTTTTCGAAGTCGTATGTGTAAGAAGATTCCGTAATTCTTCCATTATCTTTTTTGTGTGTTGCGATATGGAAAGACAACAATGCTCGATGATGAGATTTGCACTCAGAGATGAATAAATGGGTTTCAGAAATTTCATTCTATGTTATTGTTGTTATTTCAGATCACGGCTTAAGTAACTAAGGCTACGAGGCTGTGCCTAATAATGGCGTGTGTTCTTATGACCGGTTTGCCTGTTTTGCTGAATGAAACATCCGAGTTTTCGGGAGTAAAAACCTTACCAACTTCATATGAGACCTACTAACTTACTTTCAGTTGAAAATCCCTTGAAAAGGTTCCACGCGTCCTAGACAGAATTCGAACTCAGTTCTTTCGAAACAATGGACATCGTCGATACTCCACGAACCACTGAGTATTGAAAGATTGCCTAATCCAGACAGTATCAAATATTTATCGACTTCTACGTATCAGTTACCTACAAGGTCTCCTGTGAAGTTTAATAATTCCTTTCTTTAGATCGTCTCTTTTGTCTGATGCTCCCTCTGGTGAGAAATTTTGGAAGCTCAAACTCTTTTCCTATGAATACAAATCCCATCATCAGAACGAACTCTATTGTATTACTGGTCTATTCAGCAGATCGCAATAGAGTCAAAACGTTATGGTGGTGATTATCCAGGAAATCATTATTTGTCAGAAGATGACAAATAATGATTTGTTATACTATCAGCTTAATAAAAGTATTTTCTTGACTGTTCAGGTATAAGTTGTTGGCATTAGCCCAATTGTAACAGCGATATTATTTGACTAACAACAGATATCATATTTCGAAACATATCACCTTAATACATCAGTAGTTTCTCGTCGACTATATTATAAACTGCAGGGAAAACTAGAGTAAAAGTCGTTTCGAAACCTCTTTGATTATAATTTTATTTTGATTATAGGAAAGGATCTGAGAGGAAGTGTTCATTTGTTTGCTGATGATGCAAAGTTGGGTAGAGTGCACAGGATGTCAAAATTTTGCAGGATGATTTGGATAGATTAGGGGACTGGGCTAAGGAAAATGGATGTCAATTTAATGTGGCAAAATGTAAGGTTATGCATTTTGGGGTGAAAAGATTAGCAGCAGTATACCACATTGGTGGAACTGTACTTCAGGAGATTGATGAGGCCAGGAATTTGGGAGTGTTGGTGGATATGGAGTTGAAGTTTAGGGGGCACATCGCAAAAGTGGCTAAATCAGCTCATCAAATCACTTGGTTACTGAAGAATACTTTGACGAGCAGAGACAAGCAAGTTATTGTTCCTCTGTATCGAGCCTTGATAAGACCCCATCTTGACTACTGTGTCCAGATCTGGGCCGCTGGGTTTCTTCTTGATGGGGAGGAGGTGGAGAGGATCCAGAGACGGGTGACCAAGATGATTGCAGGTCTATGGAATGAACCTTATGAGAACAGGTTGAAGATTTATGGGTTGCAGAAATTGGTTGATAGACGAAAAAGGGGAGATAGGATTGAAACATTCAAATTACTGAAGGGTTTCTATAAGATTAATTCAGAGGATATTTTTGAAAACAGGTCTGTTGTTGGGAGGACTAGGGGCCATCCATGGAAACTGGGTAAGAATATGGTGTTAGAGCTAGGTTTTTTACTTGGAGAGAGTGGTAAATGAGTGGAATAAGCTGCCAGAATCTGTTGTGGGTGCCATGACTGTAAATGAGTTCAAGACGAAGAATGATAGACACTGTGTGGATGCTGAATAGCTATTCTTGACATGATGTTTATGGCCTCCCTCGATGAGTCTAAAGACCCCTTGGAATTGCCCGTAATAATAATAATAATAATAATTTCTGCCTTCTCCTCCAACATTTTTTTAAACTACGTAATAACAAAATTACTACATTTTACATTAACATCAACGCAATAATAAAATTACCATATATACAATTTACAATACCTTCGGATATATCTGTTAGTATGAAAATAAATAAAGATAAAACAAACAAAAGGAAGAAGTTATACAAACTGGCTGGTGTACTTTCACTAGTAACAGGGAAATAAAGAGAGAGCAGCGAAAAAATAGTAATATAGAAAAAATGAGGTGGAGTCAAACATAAAAAAGGAGAGAGAGAGAGAGTATTAAAATACATGAATAAACAATTTAAGAAAGAACTTAGAAGACAAGTAGTGCCAGTGATAACATCTTGGTGGATGTTATTTTCCATATTGTACGGCAATTATCGATCCTCTGCATCTTTCCTCAATCGAGCTGAAATATCTGATTTCATAATCTTACTTCCCAATCACCCTAATGGACGCCAAGGGATATGTTGTGTCCCTTACTAACCAGAAAACATGACGAGCTCCTTGCACTTGTGTCACTTTAGTTCATTTTGGTACAATGCAGCCTGGAAAGTGCGCGTGGCATGGTTTCCATGGAGACAGCAATCGCCGAGTTTCGAGAAGTGTGCTAACAAGACTCCATCCGTGGGAAAGAAGCTAATGTTCAACGACCTCGCCTTCGGGCGATAGAATGCTAGCATTAACTTCGAAAGATCAGGTCTGTCGCACGCGCGTGCACCCCCCCCCCTCCCACTCACTCACCATCCAATCTGTTATGATGCGTCATCATGAAGACTTTAATTTACGTTTTTCACAGTGTCTCACTCTCTGTTATCACACTGAAGGAAAACAATTTTGGCAATTTAGGTCAGAGCTTCAAAAACAGACGAAAAGTACTTGCTTAAAAAAAAAAAAAAAAAAAAACTGCTTTGAAAGAAAACTATTCATTTTCTTCTTAAAAGTGTTTATTTAATTATCAAAATCATCAAATAATAACAATTTCAGCCATTTCACGTAAATTTCAATACGTAATAATTAAAATGATTATACATATAAAGTAATCAATTTCATGAGCAACTGATATCACTTTACTGCATAGCTCTTTTGTTTACAGGTAAGCTACATTCACAGGGGCACACCAATCAGTTTATGCTTCATATAAATTGCATGTACAACTAGGACTACAGTGACGAATCTAGTCAATATATGAACTGCAGTATTTCCCGTAACTGCACAATAAAAAAACCTCATATATCAATAATATATCATCCTGATAAAGAATTCACTTGTTTTATAAATAGTACGTGACCCGACTTGCAGTTCATTACCCCTTTGAAAGAAATCAACAGTCACTATCACATTCTTGGTGGACTACTTCACATACTAACGATAGGATGAATTAATTTTTAAGCATCGCTCCGTTTGTTATCAATATTCTATTTGCTGCGGCACTCTCGGCGATCTTTTTTCTTCTGAATAATTTATTGGTACAAACGAATATTGCACTTTTCCGATATTTCCTTCTATATCTACTACTGACGCTTCTGTAACTTAAAGTTATTCTCATTTAGTTATATAGAAGTAGTTGAGAACCATTGCGTGTTCCTAGACAATTTGCTTTTACCTGTTCGTAAATGATGTTTTAACGATTTAAATATTTAAATGCGAGTCCTTATTCGGCCCTTAGTAAAAGCAATTAAGAGGAAATGAAGGAGAAATGAAGTATTTATTTTATATATTCACCTTTAAGTAGACTTACAGTTCAAGGAAGACCGAGATTCACAAATTGTAATATATATTAAAAATTGCGCATACAATAAATCTAATATATATATAATTGTATAATAATAAATATTAGAATAAAGAAAGTTAGCTTTTGAATTTTAAAATAGTTAGTAATATGAAATAATTTATAAATTACTCTAACACCTTTTATAAATAAATATCAATAAATATAAAAATCTGCTTGTTATAAAAAGTGAAAAGATTTTAGAAGACAGGAGGTAACGGATTGCAATGCTGTAGCGAGTAAAGTTGTAACTGAGATTCGGCTATTGCCGTTACCCCTCCATGACTAGAGTTTATAGCTCAATAACACCCTACCCATATACCCATACATTTTGCTCTACAGATAACGGGGAATATGAAAAGCATTCTTGCCTCACCCATCTAGCCAAAAAAAAAGGTAAGGTGATAATCAATTTTTTCTTCAGTTGTGCTATCGTATGTATATATATATTTGTGTTTATTGTATCGAAAAGCAATGACTTGCCTATTTTTTTACTGAAAATAAGGGACGAGAATAAAATGTGTGATAATGAATGCTATTAATTGATCTTTCGTACGGAACAAGTGATAAAAGATGTGAAATTAGAGTAGGGATGCATGCAATTATGCATGATTATATGTTAACGATAATGAATTTTCTATGCATTAATATGAATTATGCATTCAGGTTGTATCTGTATGTAAGGCATGGCATCATGTATTTTGTTAACATGCAAATTTAATAACTGTTGACCCTCTGTATGCTATTACAGCTGATTAAAAGTGTGGCTCCATGCATGAAATAGTATATGCTTTTGTTGTGTTCATTGCAGCCTCTGTCTCTCTCTCTATCTCCGTTGCTGTCTGTGATATTTACCATTCATACCTTAATTTCCTAAGTCTACAAGTGGATGTGGCTACGTGATGAGTTCAGCAAAACGTCGTGCGGTAAATAATCTTTTTTTTTTTAATTTATTTCATATAAATGTGGGTGAGTAGAGAAAGAGTTCACTCTTTTGATGTTTTTCAACACTAGCATGAAGGTCTCTGTCTGATGCGATATTGCTGTTATTTAGCCTAGCAAAAGCTCCTCTTTTATGTCGGATTTGCAACGACAGTCTGTCGCAACAATCACTTGTTATAAGGTACTGTGCATCGAAACTGACAGCTGTCTTAGGCAGTATTCTATAATCTTCCTCCTGTACATGTTTGTCGCAGTAAATGTTATTAACAATATAGATTCTGAGTTAGTGAATATGAATATATTCTTGTTAAAATGTTAATTGGTAACTGTCAATAAAACTGTGTGGCAAGTATTCAAGAAAAATGTCAGAATTAATCAACTATTACCGTATAAGAAATAACAAAAAATAAGTTAAGCACATGCTTACGTTATTAGAAAACGAAAGAACAAATAATAATACACTAGCAGTATTTTTTCTTTAAAGATCATTCTTTAATGAAAAAGTAAATCTCAGTCAATGACGTCATTCTGTGTCAAATAATTTAACCTGACCATCTTGACCGTTCTAGGTGAGTACACGCATCTAAACTGCTATTGCATTTCACATGTAAGAAAGTTGAGATGACAATTTTAGACACGTATTTGAATTAAATCTTAAAAATATAAATAAAAATCAAAATACTCTTTCTTGTAAAATGTAATATACTTAATAAATATGATCTAATTTTTTTCAAAATCAGAAATCAATTAAATTATATTAAAACACCATTTAGATTTTTATATATTATGAAATAAATAATAGATCTTAGCATATTGGATGAATCAGGAGAGGACTTCCAGGGTAGCGGATAGCAATGCTGTAGCCAATGAAGCTTTAACTGAGGCTCGGCTATTGCCGTTACCTAGCCATGACTAGAGTTTTTAGCTCAATAACACCATCCATACAGATTTTCTTCATTCAGATGACGGGATAAAGAGTCAATGACTCAGTCCATCGCCCAGTTCTTATTAGAACTATATTGGATGAATCAATCGACCGTGAAATACGGTGATTGATTCATTCAATCCAATACGCTTTGAGGGTAATGGATGGCAATGCTGTAGCCAATGAAGTTCTAACTGAGGCTCGGCTATTGCTGTTACCCTCCTGCCATGATCAGAGCTTTAATTGCTCAATAACACCTTATCCATACATCAGAGCTTTAATAGCTTAATAACACCTTATCCCTACACTGTCCTCTACAGATAACGGGGAAGATGAAAAGCATTCTTGCTTCGCCCCTTTAAGCCAGTCCTTATAAGGATAAGGACATAAATAATGGGATGGGAGAAGAAAGTCCTTTTTAGGACTCCCGGGGTAACAAATGGCAATGCTGTAGCCAATGAAGTTTTAACTGAGGCTCGGCTATTGCCGACCCAGCCATGACTAGAGTTTTTAGCTCAATAACACCCCATTCACACAGATTTTCTTCATTCAGATGACGGGATAAAGAGTCAAGGACTCAGTCCATCGCCCAGTTCTTTTAAGAACATAAATAATAATCAAGAGTTAACAATATTTCCGCCAGGGGTCGTTACTATGAAGTAAGCAAATCTATTCTGGAAAACAACCAATTTTCTTCCGGAATTGCCATCAAACTTTATAATCTTAACTCAGTTTCTTCAGCTACCATTTGGAGTTCTTACATGTGTGTGTGTTTTAGAGTTTCATCATCGCAGGATTCCCATCATGTTATTACCGTAATCCGATTTCGTACTCGGTTGACATTTCAACGGACCACTTCTCTTCCACATCTCTAGTTTTATTTATTTATTTATTCTTCCTTCGATGTACTTTCATCATTGAACCTGCAGGTAGCAACAGAAACAAAAAAAAAAGTCAGCAATGATCTTACGAGGGACACGTCCACAGCAAAACATTATTTGTTCTCAAACACGGCATGAAATCTCCAGTGAATTTCAATTACTGCTTTACCAAATATTAAAGTTAATCCATCAACATGTCATCTAAAAACTTTTCTTAATCGAACCCTCCTGCGAAACACGCCAAAAACATCAACCCACTGTTTCAACGCTTGTCATTTATTTATCTGGTTTAAGCAAGATTGATTCTGGCTGTCTGCGCATCTTCTCTTTCACATAAATTCCAAAACCTTAACCATTTACATTGCTTTTAAAGTCACTAAATAAATGTGTCTTAGATTCTTGTTTATTTGTCTTCTTTTGTTTGATTTATCTCCATTGCAGTGTAATCTTTTCATAAATAAATACAAGCGAAAATTGATCACCGTTGAGATGGTTTCTAACGGTTGCCATGAAAACCGTCTCTCCACTTGTCTTCCCCCCCCCCCGTTTCAAGTCTGCTACGATATACCGACATATAAATCGACATTAATGTAATGCAATGTTAAAAATTTAGACAAGATTTTAGGCGAGATAATTTTTGTCTTCCGATGTAAATCGACATTAATGAATCAACGTTAAAAATTTATAGCTTAAGATTTTAGGTGAGATGATTTTTGTGTTCCGATGTAACTCGACATCGGGTGTCTTCCTTTTCTGTTACAGATGAAGATTTTTGGTAAGATGATTTTTATCTTCCGGTGTAATTCGACATTAGCACAATGAAAATTTTATTCATATGAGAAGCATTAAGTGTTTTATTCAAAGGAGAGGCATTAAGATGTTATTGAAATTAATACATTTGGATAAATATGATAACATTTCATTGTTTCAAATATTACTGATATTTTACTAGTGGAAGAGAAACGGGCATCAAATAAACTGTAGCAGTTTCATTGTTGAAAAATTATGATGACATGGCTAAAATTGAATTGCTGTTTTTGTTTAAAGCTAATTGGTACAAATTTATGCAAATTGTGTGAACTGAAATGTAAGAATATAAATTAAGAAGTGAACTAGATGTGTGGAATACTAATAAGCAGAGATATTATATTAAATATCGACTTTAACTTTGAATGAACACAAAACCGAGCATACCAGGAAATGAAATTTTCATTAGCACTGATGATAAATCAAAGTAGCTTTTAAATCTACGCAATATTGTTTAAGTACTATAAAGGAGAAGCATTGTGGTTTCAATGCGTCTGATGTAAACCAGATTTATTTTACATAATATTAGGAAGCGTAAGTTATTAAGTTGGATGAGTGTGTTTAGAAACAACAGAAGACTGGGGTTATTGTAATTTAAGATGGCCTTAAATCTTTGTTTCAGGCTACCATTTAATATGTTTATATATTCAGCCAGTCGGTAATCATTTAAGGATTAACAACAGAAGGTACAACGGCATATATCTTCAGGAATTCGGTTTGGGCAATCACGCAAACACAATATGGTACGGTTACCTTGGCAACGGAGCTCGAATTGTCTTGAATGAGATCCATAAACAATTCCCAGAAGCTTCGTAAACCTGTATGAAAATCTTTTTCTTGGACAGCAGCAGCTCATGAACCGAGAACGTGTAGAAGCCTTGCTAGGATTGGGAAAGCGATCGTGGAACTCATAAATTGTTTCGTAGCTTGCAAAAGAACAGCAGCGTCATCGCTGTGATTCAAGGAAAGCCAAGAAGGTAAGAAAGGCGATGGCAAAACTCTGAAAGTTATTTATAAAAGAGAGAAAGAGATACTGGAATAAATAAAGAGAGATTGAAAGGAAGAAGGAATGAAAGAGTTAGAGAGGGGGGAAGAAAACGGATGATAAAGAAAGAAAGATAAAATAAAGATAGCGAAGAGTTAATGAGAAGATGTAGTGAAAACGGAAGATGAGAAAGATGATGAATAAGGAACATGATGAAAAAGGGATAAACAAAAAGAGAAAAAGAGTACGAAACTGTAAAGGAAGATATTGAAAGGAAAGACAGAAAATATGAAGTGGCAGGTTAGAAAAGAGAGATAAAAGAAAATAATAAAGAAAAATCGAAGGAGAGATAAAATGAACAGCGAAATAGAAAACAAAATACACATGGAATAAAAGGGATAGAAAAGTAGAAACAAAAAAAGGGAGTTAGCGAAAAAATGAATAAAGGATAAATAAACAGAAGAGAAGAAAGCTACCAAGAAACATTAAGGAAAGAGAAGTATGGAGTAAGAAAAGAAAAGAGAAATAGAAATACGAATAACAATAATGAAAAGAAAATATACAGAAGTGACAAAAAGAGAAAAAAGGAAGAAACAGAGAAAGGAAGAACTTGACAGAAAAACGATAAATATATTAAATAAGAAAAAAAAAAAGATTAAATGAAACATGAGAGAAAGAAAGATAAAATAACGAGGAAGGTAAGATAGACAGAATGAGATAAAAAAAAATAAGAAAAAACAGCGAATGAGAAGAAGCAGGTGGGCGAGTGACAGAGACGAAAAGAATATTTTTTTCAGAAAAAAACTGGCCAATATGCGTGCCTGGTTTTCTTTATTTTATTCTATACATGGATAAAAGGTTCTTTCCATTTTCGTCGCATCATTTTTTCATTAATCAATGGAAGAAACAGTAGGAAGCACCCTCACCTGCTGCTGTGCTTTTGATGATCGCTAACACCTGACCGATTACTTATGCGATAGGTCATCGATAGCGGGTGAATGCAGCGATCTTCTATTCATTACTTATAGACCACTGTATCTATTACGTCGCAAGCATGCACACACACATATACGCTTATCAAAATTATTATATTAACATGGCTAAAAAAGTATGCGCAAATTGTTGAAATGCATTTAAAACAAGTGTAATATTGTGATGTTAATATTTTCTGTTGGTAAAAGGATATTAATTGCTGCTTATTTACATTATTTCACTCGCAGACTTTAAGCACGATGGACTACATCCGAGAATTTGACATCCGACTTGAGAAGGAGATGTATTATGCCGGAGAAACTTTGACGGGTCATGTGATTCTGGACACGATAGAAAACTTCAAATTAAAAGGTAAATAGTTCTCTTTGTCTGCAATTATTACCCGATATTCAAATGCATTATTTAATTTCAATTGCACTCGAATAACAGCAGTTTTTTTAAAGCAAATGGTGGTTGTACATTAAGATAACGTAAGCTCAGTGCCGTCAATACGTAGAATATTTTTCATACTCGCGATTCCTGATTGGATTCGCCTACGCAAACAAAAATAAATATTTTGATTTCCCAACGGGAATTTATATTGGATTTTCAGACCTCAAAAGCCGATCTATTTATCATATACCGCATGTAACAAATACCTTCGCATTCTTTCTTTAGATCTTGTTTTTATCTTCGCAGAGATAAGAAAAATGCGCTTTGATATTTATCAACGGGTTTAAGAAATAACCGTACATGAAGGTTCAAGCAAATATCATTAAAATGTTTGCTTTATATTTTAGGGAGAGTTTATCTAAAAAAAAAATAATATAATAAAAATCTGAGAATTGTGAATCTCCACATGGAAGTTTACTTTCAATGTTTTTTTTTCGTTCTTTTATTCTTTATTTTTTCTTTCTTTTGACAAATTTCATACCCCATCCTTCACCCGGATAGGGGAATTCGAATGTGTTCCCTAGTTGCAAACAGCTCCCTTATCTCTAATACGCCAGCTGTCATTGAGATAGCATTCCCATTTTTCTTTTGTCGTGTGCAGCCATTACAGTACCACGCCCCGTATATGACTCGGTGGCCATGGGAAGCCGGATGTGTGTGCCAAACGTGCAAATGACTGATGAGTCCATTTATGTCGGGGTTATCTGTGAAAGCGACAGTAGGCGTTCCGGGTAGCTGTCACAATATCGCTAGAAAACACACGGTGGAACGAACCTTAAAAATTCGACGAGGTCGTGACTGCGATGCCCTCACTTATATCGATAATCAGACGTCAGGAGTCCCAAAGCTAAAACGCTCACACATTGCATTCAAAAACTTTTTATGGTTGTTGTTCTCGGCGTGCTCAGTTATTCCAAGCAGTAAAAAAACGATTCGGTGTATGTTTAAAATGACCTTTTATTAATGGAAAAGTGAACACTTATAAGGATTTGATTTGTAATCCGATGGCAAATCAGGACGTTTGGCAAGTGAATGCAAAGTTCAAAAGTACTCTTCTGTCTATTTATCACTCCTTCTTCCATCTATCTTTCTATGTATTGCGATAGACCGGATCTTTACGCTTATATGTATATAAAATATAAGTCTTACTGAAATTTAAAACCACACACATACGCATATACACACTTAAAACAGGAGCAACTCTAAGCACGTCTGTTTCTTATAACGCCTGCCTAAAAAAAAAAAAACAATTAGAACATTGCAAACATTACACAAATTTAACTTGCTTCTTCAACGACAGAATCGGACTGGTTTGGCATATCCACCTGGAGTGCCCCGTTAAGAGCAAATTGATCCATTCGTCTCGTAAAATTACAGCATTCAGAAGAAGAATATCTCAGTCTTGTTCCCAGTCAAGAAAACCATGCAGTCTGCAACTATCTCTTCATCACTGTGAAAGAAGCGATCTATAACTTTTACCTTGGACGCACTAGAGCAGATAGCACGACATTTTTACTTAGAGAAGTGGCTGATCGCCTGCTTGGAACCTTCATGAACATTGTCACAGTGAGAACATCCATGACCTCTTCAGTCAACACTGGAATGAATGGAATAAATTCCTGGCTGATCAGGATAACAACATCATAATCCACTTTTACCAATAAGCAACAACATTACACTAAAAACAATAAGTTTTAGGTTTTCTTGCATGCATGTAATGGATTTGTGTCGAGTTAAAAATGAGCAGGGATACTATATTAGTGATTTTTCTTACGTCATGTAGCTATTATATTTAGCTAACAATGTACATAAACTCTCTCTCTTAATTTTCCATCTCTGTGGAACCTGACACCTATCAAGTCTTTGTAGACTGAGCAAAGTTCATAGATCATTCTTAAAACACATCTACGGGATTAAAATAAAACTATTTTCTTGACATGTTGCAGAACTTCGTTCTTGCATATTACCACAAGGCCACGTACGGTCTGATGATGTAAAAATCCTGAAAGGATACGTAACAGAAATTCTACAGACAGTTACTGGCAATCGGCCAAAGCATACTTGGAAAACGTGACAGGGTTGAGCCGCAAGTGGTATTTTCATGCAAAGTTTTCTTTTAACTACTAATAGCAACAACACTATCATCCCCCCCCCCCCCCCCATGTGCATTGCTCTGGACAAAAGAGGAAAGGAAATGAAGCCCTTGAGTGATTCACGGCATGCCTCCAGAGGAGCGGAAGTGGTGAGAGTGGAAATGCCTGGTCAAGGTCGCACCACGTAATGTGTAAATAATTAGAAGATTATAAAACACCTAAAAAATCTCGCCATTTGGAAATGGCGTGACAGACAGGCTTACGTGTTTGTTTTGTTTCATAGCAGCTCGTCAGATTAAAAAGTCGAATCGTCAGAAACGGACTTTATTATGTTTATGTAATATTTTGGTATATTGGCACCAGTTTCTTTATCACTATAATCTGTGTGTGTGTGTGTGTGTTTCTTCTTTTTTTCTTTTTCGCTCTTGATCAGTCTATTCTCTTAATTTATCGTTTTTCCTTATTCCCTGACCTGGCTATTCTCTTGATTTGTCTGCTCTCCCTGATTCATTGAGCTGCCGATTCTCCTAAACTTTTTTCAGATCTTCTTCTTCTCTCTCTCTCTCTCTCTCTCTCTCTCTCTCTCTCTCTTTCTTTCTCTCTCTCTCTCATTATATTGTCTGCCTGTTCAAGCAGATGTGAAAGATGTAAAGTGACTGTCATGACGATTCTTCTTACTATTTTACATCGAATGTTCTTGGGTAATTCTTCCCCCCCCCCAAATGTCCTAAAACCTAGCTGTATGAAATCAATTTTATGTAAATTAAATTGAATTCTCTGAACAAATAAAGTCGGTAGCCATGGTAACGGAGCTAACGTTTCAAAAAAAAAAAAAACTCTACTATCACCAGTGGATTCTATAAATCGTAAAGATTTATTTTGTGGAAATGCGTGAACAAATTGTAGCACTGCAGCAAGGTACTACGCACTCATTTAATTTTGGATTGTTTCAAAAGTTAAAATACATATTCTCGAAAACAAATGAAGAAATAAAACATACATATTACACACATACCAAAGAAAAAATACATAAAAAGTCAATTATCAAAAATAAAATCAAAATTTAAAACGCAGAAAAACTGCTACGGTACAAAAAATAAATTTTCGGTTCCAATTGAAAGAGAAAGATAGATAGATAGATAGATAGATAGATAGATAGATAGATAGATAGATAGATAGATAGATAGATAGATAGATAGATAGAGAGAGAGAGAGAGAGATAGGAGAGCATTAACAACAGTAACTGCATTAATGATGAATAAAGAACAAATTATATTCTAAACAATAAACTCCGAAAATATTGTCCAAAATAATTCATAGCAAAACTGTTATATTCACAATAAACTACATCCAAATATCATAAATAAAAGTTCCGGAATGGTCAATAAGATTCTGTTCTTTATGAATGTAAGTTGCATCTAAAACAAAGCAAAAGCTACTTGGTATGAAAGATGTGAGCGTCCTTGGAACCGGATATTAAAGTAGATGTCTACGTGATAGATTAGGCGATCAATCAGTCCCGGTAAGACCTCTGGACTTTATGAGACTATCCACTTCCTTTCTACAAATAGTCTTTCAGAAAGATTGCTTATGTATTGGCAGAAATACGCACATGATGTATTTCTCTCTTCATAGCTGTCATTTCTCCATTCTTCCACGAATTAGGATATTCCATTAAGAATAATAATGATAATAATAATAAAAAAAAAAACTTCTAACAGTTCTGTAAGTGGAAAGGTTAAAGGTCGTGTATTCTGTTCGCAGAGCTTGTTACAGCGTAAAATCTCATTAATTTGAAAGCTTCGTCTATGATTGATTCAAGAAATCTTTAACCAAAAACTTTTAACCTAAAACCTGTTCCACTTGCATTTCTCCAAACATTTCTCAGTGAGCAATACTTGGACACTCCAGAACGAACTCGTATATATTTATTCCTCAGCATCAAAGATACAATTACTTTGATGAGATTGCAGATAGATTTAGAAATATCTTAACTACTCCCGGATTGTAGATGTTTTTAAAACCAATGAAATTCTCAAAAAAAAAAAAAAAAAGAAAAAAGTGAATAAGCGCCAAAAATAAATCGCAAAATGGCCTTAATCCCAAGTCATGAGGGATTAAGGCAGATGAATACGAGGGGTGTTCAAAAAAAAAAAATGACCGAACTTTTTAAATAGAACGCCAACCGGCACAGAGAGCGCGCTGCGGCTACTGAGCGCACCTAGCGGCAGGTGTTGACAACAAACTGCCATTTGCCCCGTTCTGCTATGAGCATTAGTCGTCGAGTTACATCCGCTGAAGTGAGCACGTGCACAAGCTATTCGTCGGATTAGTGACAATGAAAGTGCTTGAAGAACAATGTGTGTGTGTGAAATTTAAATTTTGCAGCAAACCGGTAAAAATTTTACAGAAACATTTCAATTGCTTAACATTAAATATTAATATTAAAAAGAGCAGAACGTTGGTCGGTGAAGGTCCCAGGCCTGGACGACCTTCCACATCAACAGACGATGACCATGTCGAGAGAGTTCGTGCTGTGATTTCATAGAGGAGATTCAAGAAAATGCGATAACAGAACTGCACGTCATCACCGAAAGTGCCTTCCAAGAAGCATTCCAACCATGGAAGAAACGTTGGGAATGGTGTATCGCCAGTACAGGAAGACTACTTTGAAGGGGACAGTGCTTAAAAGGTTGTAAAATGAGCAATAAAATTTTTATAAGAAAAGTTCGGTCTTTTGTTGGACAAGGCTTGTATTTCTACCAACGTACCAGATGAGAGGTGGCGAGAATACCGCACATAACTGAGCCATTTCATGTTCTTCTTAATCCTAAGTGTATCTTTCAAGCTAAAGTCAAAACTATAAGTCTTTTTCCAGTTGACTTAACTCACGGAGCTTACTACTAGACCACATAAGCAGTACCACCATTAACTTTAATAGTTTACAAATAACAGTAGGAATAAACTACCCATTTATCAAAATTAAACTATCAGTATACTCGGAACTACGTAGAATGCCAACTATTCATGGCAGTCCGTAAACTGCCAAATACGGTTGCTATATTTTGTCTCATTGTCCTCAAAATAATTTTGTAAAATTTATAGATTAGTGAGGCCAGAAGAGCGATATTGTCATTGGACAGGAACAAGATCACTATCCGTGGTGAATTGCTGTAGAACAGTTGTGTGTGTGTGTGTGTGTTTATTTTAACACTGATAGTTTAGAATACAGTTTTATTTTAACCGTGATTTTATCCTATAGTAACAAAAACATTTTGCTATTAAAACTAGTATAAATCGAATTGTTGTTTGAATCACAGACAACAACTTCCCATAACTATATTCAGTATATATCTGCAATATTTATGTGGGTGTTGCTGTTAACGAGAGTACAAGAGAGAAATTTATCAATATAGGTTAGTAGGTCAGGTGGCGCCTGTGTAGCAGGAATGAACTCAGAAAAATAAATTAGTATTACCTACTGAGTTTATAAAAAAAAAAAATTTCATGATAGAGAAAGCAAATGATTTTCGTACATCCCGAAAAACCAAATCTAACAACCTGATTGGTTATATGAGAGATGGCGACATTTTTTTGCGAGTCTACTACTTCACCCAATAAGATTAAATTTCCAAACCCCATTTTAAATACGTGCATTCTCAAATCAGACGCGCGCGCGCGCGCGCACACACACACACACAAATTACGAGAAACAAAAGCACGTTTCCCGTGGCAACCATAAAATAACGCGCAGCAGTAAACAAGGCAACTAATTGAAATAGATTAAGCGTTCAAACATTATTCCACCAAGTAAAATAACATCGTCTGCTTGACATTAATTAACGTTAAGACGCAGACAAACGAATTTTCGATAAAAGTATAATGTCCTCAACTAAAATTATATTTTGGGGCAGGTCGGTATTCGCAGAAAATGAATAATTGCATCTACAGATTTGTTCTGAGGAGTTAACCATTATGGTGTTCGGAAGAAGTGATTTATGCTTCCCAGTAGAATCCTTTAGTCATTCTGCTTGTTTCTGAGGCAGCTAACTTCATCTACAAAACTAATGGAAAAACTTCCAATGTTGACAAGTAGAGGGCGCTGTACTGAAGGTCTGATGCGTGTCTGTAACACAATTACCATCCCATTTTCAGTAAATTCTTGTTTGTCCGTGACTCACACTCACATGAGCATTCTCTCTATCTTCACTTGTTTTTATTCATTCTGTCTTTCTTGTCTCAGTCGTAATCTATTGTCATGCGGAAGTCATAAGTCTGATCTGCTTTTCTCAATCATCATAAAGGTTGATGTTATTTTCGTGGATAGATTTTAAGATTACTAAAATGGTTTTATTCCATAATCAGTCAGCCATTGTATTATGTTGTAAGCCTTACAAGTGGACTTGCAGGTTTGCGTTACATCGTATGCTGTTCGATCTACAAACAGTAGCTTTCCCGATAGCTCTACTTAGTGACAACGAAGAGATGTGTTTTTTTTTTTTTTCCCGAAAAACAAAATCTGACGCCGCTGTGGCTGAGTGGTTCCACCACTAGTTATATACTTAGAAAAGGAATTGCATTCAGATCACATCTATCACGGAACTTCCTTGGATTTTTTTTATTAAACAAGTCAGTTTATTTTAAAGCCTTTTCTCTGCGGGTTGAGGTTCGTTCAGGAAACAAGAACATTTATTTTCATGGATAAAGAAGAATGCTGGTACACAATTAACTATGTTTTTGCCGATGCAGTGAAATATCAATACGTTCCTCGATAATATCAAGAGGTTTTTGAATAAAGAAGAAAATATTGAACCTTTAGGATCAATGATCTACATGTTAACTCAGTTTGGTATTTTGTAATAATGAATTGCGGTAGAGTTGAAGATTCTATCCAAGGTGAACGATCCTGGCAAAGTTTAGTCAAATCAGCATTTCTTATTTTAAAGCTTGAATTTAACTTACACAGTCGATATAAAATTTCTTATTTGTCAAAAAATACTTCAGGCAATTTTTAAATTTAATTTTTGTGAGAATCTCTTAATCTAGAGGGCGTAGCAAGCATTTCACCTGCTTACCCTTAGGTTGTCAGCACATTCTGCATAGATAAAAAAAAAATACTAAGTACTACGAATAAATAAAAATTAAGTTTTGAACATTACTAAACAAGCTCCTGTAATTGTTATAACTTCGTTATCTGTTCTGTAAAAATGTGCATGATAAATAATATAACACTATAAAAGAAAAGAGAAAAGTCTCTTTTTTTTTTGTTGTGTGAATGACGTCCTAAGTTATCAAATTAAAGTGTTTAATTAGTCAGTACAGAAGGGAGAAAAGAAAAAAAACGTAAAATATGATTAAGTATCATTTAGAAAAAATAATAAAGAATCGAATAACATTTTTGAACAAAAATGAAACTGAGACAAAATAAACAAAAATCAGAAAGAATAGTAACACCATAATTAAATTAAGATATGTACAAATAAATTGACAAGATTCAAAACTAAACGTCGTGGGAAATTCATTCAATCCAATACCCTTGGAGGGTAATGGATGGCAATGCTGTAGCCAATGAAGTCCTAACTGAGGCTCGACTATTGCTGTTACCCTCCTGCCATGATCAGAACTTTAATTGCTCAATAACACCTTATTCCTACACTATCCTCTACAGATAACGGGGAAGATGAAAAGCATTCTTGCTTCGCCCCTTTAAGCCAGTCCTTATAAGGACTAAACGTCGTGGGGGGAGGAAGGAATCAATCGATTGTGAGATGCGGTCGATTGGTTCATTAATGCCCTTGGGGGTAACGGATGGCAACAATGCAGTGCTGTACCAATGAAGTTTAACTGAGGTTCGGCTGTTGCTGTTACCCCTTGGGCGATGAGTTTTTGAGTTCGCTCTCTTAAGGTTTTTGCTTTAAGGGAGCACTTTGAGTCTCCGGGGAAAGTGTTCTCCGGCAAGGCCCGCTGAGGGGCTTTGTCGGTGAATTATTTTCCTCGGAATATGAGCGGTTCCACTCAGTGGTCGGGGAGCCCGTCATTGAGTGGAACCAACGCTGACATTAGGACGGTCTTTCGCCCACTATGGAGTGGCCTAGAGATCGTCCGTATTTTTGAGATTTCACCTTTACTTACATAGTCGGTGATTGATTTTATATGAGATGCCCATATAGGGTAACGGATGGCAATGCTGAACCAATGAAGTTTAACTGAGGTTCGGCTGTTACTGTTATCCTGGGTTAATGAGTTCGCTCTCTTAGGTTTTGCCCTAAGGGAGCACTTTGAGTCTCCGGGGAAAGTGTTCTCGGCACGGCCCGCTGAGGGGTACTTGCCGGTGAATTATTTTCCTCGGAATATGAGCGGTTCTGCTCAGTGATCGGGGAGCCGTCACTGAGTGGAACCAACGCTGAGATTAGGACGGTCTTTCGCCCACTATGGAGTGGCCTAGAGATCGTCCGTATTTTTGAGATTTCACCTTTACTTACATTGTCGGTGATTGATTCATTCAATCCAATACTCTTTGAGGGTAATGGATGGCAATGCTGTAGCCAATGAAGTTCTAACTGAGGCTCGGCTATTGCTGTTACCCTCCTGCCATGATCAGAGCTTTAATTGCTCAATAACACCTTATCCCTACACTGTCCTCTACAGATAACGGGGAATATGAAAAGCATTCTTGCTTCGCCCCTTTAAGCCAGTCCTTATAAGGACTTTTAAACGTCGTGGGTGACCCCACATCTGAATTCAGCCATGCATGGCCAAATCTTTGACAGCTGTGGGATTACCCTGTTGAAGCTCATTTTCTTAGTGGTTCTATAGTAATTTTTAGTCCACAGATGGATGTCAGATCATATATATGTGCTTATAAGCTTGATGATCTCAATTAGAACCAGAGGTATTGGAGTCTTGTCTTTATTGGTCACTCTACTGACTATAACGGCTGGTAGGTCTTGGTGGTGTAGATCTGCAACCACTTCTTCTATGAATACGTCTTCCGAGACACCTCTGATTACTACTTTGAGGTATCTTTCTGATCCTAGTGAAAAGGTGTGACACTGTATACCTTTGGCATCCAATTCACCATTCAACCTTCGATGATCCATCACTGACTGAACAGGGCTGTACATACCTTCTGTGACATTCTTTGCTTGACTGTATGAAATCTTTAAATTAGACATCATAGTCCTTAGGGACATCCATTTTTTTTTCTCGCAAGAGTTGATATGAATAATGGGAGGTATCTTTTCCCTTGAGGAGGTAGGAGAGTCCGGGTCAGGACCGTTTTCTTCCGTTCGATTCGCTTTGGGTGGTCAGCGGTTGCAGTTTTGCATTTTTTGCGAGCGCGAACTCCTAATAATCGCTGTGATCTGCAATGGAATTGTCATCAGCAGTTGTTTCTATTACGCTGGTGCTATCTTGATGGATTCTGGGAAGAAATTCAGAAAGTTCAGGGTCATCTGAATCAACCTCTTCTATTTGATGAATTACGACTTTACCTGGCCATTTAGTGTGCAGTAGATTGCCTACATGCTTGAAGATAGAAGTTCTTTGAAATTTAGTTCTTCATATGGTGCCTCCATGATTGGCCCCAAAGTCTGTTCTGTGGGGCAGGACATGCCTTGCCCTTGTCACGATAGCAAATAGACAGTTGCTTATGATTCCAAGATATGAAACAGTGGAGATACTAGCGGCAGTAGGACTAGCGTATTGCCCTTGTAATTTCAACTGACTTACCTGGATGAACCAGTATGGAAAAATAAAGTGTTTGTTTATGGTAGCAAGCAATTAACTACTATTACTAATGAATAAGCATAAATCGCTAAAAAACATATCAATCAAATTCACGATTCACCATCAATAATACACGAAACACTAACAAATCCATGCACTAAACCAAAATCTACCCCGGCTAAATGTGCCAATTGTGGCGGTCCTCACACTGCCAATTACAAAGGATGCGCTCACAATTCAAGAAATAGAAAATCAGAAGCAGAAACATTTTCTTCCTCACTCAGCACACCTATATCAGAGACTACTTCACAGTTTCCTGAAGTTCAATATAAAAGGTCAGACGCCCTTCTGACGAAGCCAGAGGTTCTCAAAAGAGTAACTCCACAACAACAATCATCTAGGTCATATGCGGATGTAACTCGTCCTAAACAGTCATCCCGCGAACAGACAATACCACACACAAATCTGACAGCTATCATTACTTCTTCTCTCGCAAATATGCTGTTGGATTTTAGCAGATCCAACCCTTCACAAAGTTCTGCTAACAGATTTCTAAAGGACACACAAGCCATTATTTCAGCGCTCACTAATGAACAGTAACAAATTAAAACCAGAATCTCTAGAGATCATTGCGTGGAACGCGAACGGCCTGAGGAGTAAGATTTTAGAACTTCAAAATTTCGTCCAAAGACATCAGCCAGATGTCCTTTTACTAAATAACACGCACCTAAGACCTTCAGACAACCCCAAAATGTGTGGATACCAACTGTACAGAGCTGATAGACTATCCCACAGAGGAGGAGGCACGGCAATTTTCATTAAAAATTTCATCTCTCATCACTCCATAAACATCCCTCCTACCACCAACCTCGAGGTCACCGGCATTGAGATTCTCACGAGTTCTGTCGGCAAATTAAAAATCTTCGCAGCATATCATCCTCCACAAAAATCATTACTGTTCTCGGATTTGAACGCCTTATTCGATACCGGAGAGCCTATCATTGTGGCAGGTGATTTAAATGCCAAGCATTCAACCTGGAATAGCCGTTCCACCAACAAAAATGGACAGATACTACGAAACTATGCTGGTTTCAACAACCTTCATGTAATAGGTCCCGCTGACCCTACCCATCACAACACTTATGGTCGGACTGATGTGTTAGACACAGCCATATTGCAGCACATCAGACTCCAATACAATTTAATGACGATTAACGATCTGTCATCAGACCATAACCCAATACGGTTAAAACTGGGAAACCTTGAAAAATTATCTCTCCCCCCCTCACTCATTCATTCCTTGGGAAAGGCTCTCCAAGGTACTTTCAAAATATGTTGGTCCTGTTCCCCATCATTAAATCAAAAGAGGAAATTGAAACAGCTGTTAAAAATCTAAAAGAACAGATTAAAGCAGCCTGTGCAGCATTTACTACCCGCAAATCCAACCACTTTCCATAAGATATTATGAATCTGATGAGAGAAAAAAAATAAAGCAACAAAAAGATATCATAACACCAGGGTGCCGCAAGACAAACGGATCTTGAACAGGTTCAACTCTGCAGTGAGAGATGCCCTCGCAGCCCATAGAACTCAACTCTGGGAAGAAAACTGACCTCTCCATCTCTACTGATAACCATTCCATATGGAATCTCATCCGAAAGATTAAAAACAGAAATAAACCTCTATCCCCCCCCCCTCCAAACAGATTCAGGTCTCATCCACACTGATGCTGATAAAGCTGAAGCAATAGCAAATCATCTTGAAAAACAGTGTAAACCTGCATAGGATCACCTCGATTTTAACCATTATACAAGATCCACCGTAACATCAGATATTCACCCAATTCTGCTCTCACATATTCCACTCAAATTGCACCCACCTCACCTGCTGAAATATATGCTATTATTAAGAAGTTCAAGAAAAAAAGGCTCCTGGACCCGATGTTATCTCTAACAAAGTAATAAAGCTTCTACCACTTAGAGCTGTTGTCCATCTGACAAATATAATTAACCCCATCCTTCACTACAAACATTTCCCTTCCTACTGGAAACTGACGGACATAATACCGATCCATAAACCTTTAAAAGATCCCAGATTGCCTCAAAATTACAGACCAATCAGCCTCATCTCAAATCTCGGCAAAATTGCCGAGAAGGTAATTCTTACCAGACTACAAAATTCAGTATTCCGACTAAATATCCTGCCTGAGGAGCAGTTTGGCTTCCGACAATCGCATAGCACCACACAACAAATACACGGATTAGTGGAACACATTATTGCAGGTTGTAACTGGCGTCAATGCACTGGGGCTGTTTTCCTTGACATAGCCAGTGCATTTGACAAGGTTTGGCATTATGGTTTGCTATACAAACTGATATCATCTGGTGTACCAATCGGAATCATTCATCTTATAAAGGCATACCTCTACGATAGGTGCATGCAAGTCAGGATGTGTGGGGTAGTCGCGACACAAAAACGCATCTTGGCTGGAGTTCCACAAGGATCCTTACTAGCACCAATCCTATTCTCCTTATACTTGTATGATATACCGCACAACCCATTATCTTCAATTAAAACTCTATACGTTGATGATACAGCGATATTGGCCAGATCTTTAAAGCCTCACCTAGCCATCAAGAACCTGCAAGAAAACCTACTGCTAATCGAACAATATTTCTCCAAATGGCAACTCCAAGTGAATTCCCTGAAGAGCTTAGCCGTCCTATTCTCTAGACAATCACTGATTCCTAAAGAAGATATTCTCCTTTTCAACACTAAAATCCCGTGGAAAACTGAGATCAAATATCTTGGAGTAATATTAGACAGAAAACTGACTTTCAGCTCCCATATCAAGGCTCTCTGTGCAAACACATCAAAAACCACAGCCCAGCTCTACCCGCTAATTAGCAGAAACAGTAAGTTGAGCACCAGAATGAAACTTCTCATATACAAACTGATGGTTCGTCCAATACTCACCTACGCTTCATCGGCCTGGAGTCATACTTCAAATACTAATATTCTCAAATTACAACGTATCCAGAATAAATGTCTCAGAATGATCCTGGGCGCCCTATGGTTCATCCGAACTGCCCAGCTACAGCGGGACACAGATGTCCCTTATATTTACACTTTCATGCAGACTATAGCAATCAAATTCTTCTCAAAAGCATCTGTGCACCCTAACAGCTGATCCAACTGGCTGCAGATTATGACGCAATGGATTATTATTTCAAACATAAAAGACTTAAAGCCAACCTAAACTACAACACCGAGGACTAATCTCCTAGCCCACTCAGCGCGAGCAATTAGCTCATAAACTTTCTCCACTCACAGTTTCTCTCAAGATAGCCGGGAATATGAAAAGCTTTTGCTTCACCCCTTATGTCAGTAAAGTTGTTCGTTGATAGTACTAAAACGTCGTAAACGTACGTGGTATATGTTTCTTCTTAAATCGATTTCTTGTACACGGTATAAGTCAATAATCAAATGAACGATAAGAAATTACGAAACTTAAAAAAAAAAAAAAGGAAAGATAACAAGCCCCTTCCTAAAAACTAAATAACACTATAATGTGAATCAAGCCTATCACAATTATTAACTATACAACTACTACTAGTAACATTTTCTCCTTAAAAATATTTTAAGCCTGCGGTATGAAAAAAAGACACCGCTGAATTTTAATGGTATTTCAATCTGGAGGGAAGAGTGCTCCATTTTGTTAGCCATCAGTTTATTTGTTACTCCAAACACAGCAAGTCAAAATATTGCCTGGGAAATGGTTCTCTGATATTTCGTCTTTTTTTTTTTAAATTGTTATTAGTTAGAGAAAACTACTTTCATATTCTGTTCCTCCTCAGAATTGCAGTAGGTGATAGCAAATGAACATTATAGCATTCATGATGTATTCATCTGAGATTGAGACACACTTTGATGTTTTTTTCCGAGTGAGGTTTCCTCTGACGACACCTCTTTATGAAACCATCGTCCTTTTGTGAATTCTATCGTGTTAGTAGCGGAGTTAAACCTTCCAACAGTAGCGACTAGCCAATAAAGGAATATAAGATTAAAATTTGTGTGTGTGTGTGTGTGTGTGTGTGTGTGTGTGTGTGTGTGTGTGTGTGTGTGTGTGTGTGTACTCGAACAGTGACGGCTCGTGGTTTGAAATCGTGGGGGGGTGCTGCAACTTTCGAAATATACATACACACAGTAAGTACAGTGTATACGTATTTGGATAAAATATCAAAATTATGGAAAAACTTAAAACAAAATTAAACATGAAAAATATTGTTTATTATCGATAAAATTATACAGTTTGGTATAATTTAAAATTACTTAAAAATAGAATCCATTATCACAGAAAAATAAAATCCGAAGTCACCCCAATAATGTTCTAAAATAAAAACTATAACAAATGTGATGTCTCTAATTGTAATGGCCAAATATTTAAAGAGATGGAGTAAACGCGATAAGCACTACGAACACTCTACTACTGGCGTAAACTGCATATAAACAACAGTGGAACTGCGCGACGGACAGTGCCGTATTATGCTAATAGCTCGCATCTCACTATGACGTGCATATGCTTGCGCGAGTAGCAATATGGCACTGTAGTAAACACAGTGCTGCTAGCGTCCTTCACCCTCCTAAGTGCTATAAGATGGATTTTTATTATTTTTTATACAAAATAAGAGAATTGCATAGGATTGTGGATGATAAAATTAAATATTGCAAGCGAATATAAATAAATTAATAAATATATTTATATATCGAGAAAAATTGGGGGTGCTGCAGTTCCGCAGTGCGTATGCACGAGCCGCCCCCTTTAAGTATTTTAAAAAGTCTGAGAAAGCAATGAAGATATCAGAATGTGTTATCAATGAGGGCCTCCTTAGATCATAAGGTATTTGGTGGTTTCCTCACTAAGTACATCTTATTTGCCTTTTTCTTCAGACTTCTATATAGATGATTTCTTCGAAAAAAACTGCTGGAAAATTAAAATACTGAATAAACAAAATATTTCTTTCATCTTGTGTTAATATTTGAACATTTCTGAAGCTTTTTAATCTTTATTTGCTTTTTTCTTCAATTTCTACCCCTTCCTTGAGAGATCGTGAACTTAAAGCGTACACTGTTTGATTCAGAATATACTCTTTATCTCTCGGGATTCTTCAAGAAGGATGTCGAGAGCGTGTGGAAGACAAAACACATCGCTAGATAAGGCAATACTTTTATCATACACTTTATACTGTTCGTATTTATCAGCATTCTCCCAATGTCAAAGCTTCTGTTTCTTCCCGAAATGTGGTTATACCTCGTGATCTGGAGCAAGATGAGGTTGCTGATTAAGTGTGTTATTCGAGAAGTCACCGATTGGGATCTCCAAGATGACCATGTCGTTGTGAAAAAAAAAAACATGTTAACAAATGTCAGTGAACTAGTTTGAATAGCTTTTGCGGTGTCGTCTGTAAACCGTAACCATCGTGCAATTTGAATTTGATCATTTTAATTTCATTCTAAACTACTTATCTTTCTTAATTTTTTGAACCTGGTGGATTACGAAATAAGACTAATCCTCTCTCTCTCTCTCTCTCTTTCTCTCTCTGTCGTTCTATCTATATGGTTGCAGCAGAGTTCACACTTCTTTTCACAAACATACGCATCTCGTGTCCTTAGAGGGGGTAGATGATCTCACCTCCTTCCCATGTGGAAAGAGGAGTTCATCGTACATCCTAATCCCCCCCCACACACACACTTATTATGTGTTTCATAAACGAAAGCTCTGTAGCTTTGTAGCGTTCACAACGCTAGATCGACAGAAGAAAGACTTTATAGGTTCAGTTCTAGTTGACGACTTGAAGAACTTCTTCAAGGCATTTTTTTCAGCCTGCTTCCTATATAGTCGAGTTTTGGGCAAAAGCAAGTGAGATTTTCTCTTCCAGAAATTTGGATTTTAACAATACAACTTAGGAAAACTCGCCCAAGAACTCACAGTATTTCAAACGATAATACCAGTTAAGAACACAAGATGGCAGCAGCTGTGTTTCATAATCTCCTCACTCGTAAGTCTACAAATCTTCGAGTAGATTGAACTCCAGTATATCAAGATGATGAAGGAGGGGATTGGCTACCGATCGATTTCCAAAAGTTAGCTATCTAAGACTAAAGGGACTCTGCTATTCCCCTTCAGGAAATGAAAGGAATGTTAAAGAAGCTATTTATTATGTGTTATATCAGAATATGTATATTTTGCTATGATGAAATTAAAAAAAAAAAATGAATATAGAAAATTTAAAAATTAAAAGCATAATGAACAAATAAAAACCTAACTATTTAGTTACAGGTTCTGTTCAAAAAGTATCCGAAAAAGATGCATAAATTTCTATATCATTCGTTTGTTATTGTAACACTGCATATCTCTGTGCATGTTTAAAGAATTTAAGTCGCTATGCAGAGTTAGTCTCCTGTGGTAAAACAAAGCGTTTTGTTTTATGTGTGAAAGTAAAAATCAAGTTGTTTGTATTAAATTGAATTTTAAATTTGCCAAAATGGCTAGGAAACATGATTAATTGAAAATTAATCATGCGTAGCGTAGCGTAGTCGGAAGCAACAATACCCTTACAACGACTTTTCAACTGAAGGTGAATTAGTCTATCGATACTTTTTGAACAGACAATCATTTTCGAATCTTTCAGCGGAAAAATACTGATTGATATTTCATTGATATTTACAGCCATTCGAGTCGTTTTAAGAGGTAAGGCACACGCTGAATGGAAAGTAGTAGTGAGCGGGGACAGACGGACAGTTAAAGATGACCAAGTGTTTGTGGATGACAGAACTGTCATCTGGGGTAAAGGTAAGTTCTTGTTACCTAAAGTTTAAACAACTAAAATGTTATCACTCATCAGTAATATTTTATTTTTGACTCTTAAAAGGGAAATCAAAAGAAATATTAAAGATACACATTCTGAAATAGCATGTATTGAACTCAAATTTACGTACATGCTGTTGCTTTTTTTTTCCTCTCCATTTTTTTTACTGAATTATCAATGTACGCTAGATTAGGAATAGTGATATATACTATTATTATTATTATTATTACATAAAATATTTAAAATAAGCTACTCCACGTAGTTATCTAAAGCCACTACTTCATATTAACTGCAGAATAACTAGAATAGCATACTAAGATAACAAGACTACAATCGACCAACTGCGCGAAAGCCATGGAACTTTGAAATGCAAGAATGTATCCAAGATATTTAGAACACATATGTAAATAAATAGTTTACATTAATCAAAATATTAAAATTTTTTGAAATGGGAAAAAAACATTATTCCATTCATAATAATGTTAGCATAGCCTATGCAAAACTTATAAACACAATATTACTCTGGTTTCCAGTTGGCATATTGAAAATTCCATTCATCCATCCACCCAATCACCGATAAAACAAAGTTAATAATGTTCAGATATCCACAGATCCAACTCCTTTCCATTTTCTTCTTGAATGTTTAGTTCAATGGCCTGCCACGGCCAAGCAGGGATGAGAGATGAATTTTATCGCCCGATGTTAGACCATCACTTCCCCCCTTCTTATTGGAGGCCTGAAGTGGCTTCAAAAATGTCCGTGTTTGGTTTCCCAATTAAGTAAGAAATAAATAAAAATATAAAATATATATAAAATTAATAAAAATAAAAATAAAGCGTGGGTGGGAGTCACACCCACCCATAAATATATAAATGTATTTATATTTATATTTATTTATATTTATTAAATATATAAACCAACCCAGATAATATCAAGACGCAATCCACATAAAAACACTACAGAGGGCGATATGTGAAAACATCAAATATACTGTAGCAACATATACTTTCTGGCTAACCTACAAACTAAACAGATTACAATCACTGCGGTATAAAACGCGAAATGCATTTTTGAGAACAAGCAGAAGATGATAAATTATTCAAGATAAAATATCTACCCCACTTCAAATTTATGCTAAAAACTACTGCACTCCTAATAACAGAGCAGCTAGAACAGTGTATCCGATCACAATCAATAGATCATTTTCGCGTAGAAACAGGATAATCACCACGGAAAAGCTACTGGAAAGATTTATATTCCGGACATGATCAACAAACAGCAATTTGATAAAAGAATCCTTAGGATCTATAGAGAGTTGAAAGGAATCTATGGGAATATTACAATAAGAGGGGAGTTGATTGTGTATATGATGTATACACAATCAACTCCCACACACGTGTGTGTGTGTGAGGGGGAGTTGATTGTGTATACATCATGATTTATACATGTATAAATATATAACGGGGACTGTGGTGATGGTGGTAGTGTGAGTGTGTGTGTGAAAAAGCGAGTATCATGGACTTTGCAATTTTTGATTAAATTCGTACTATATTATGGAAATTGTTTTGGTTTGCTGAATTACTGCATAAAGAAAGTCAGCTTGCATCGTAAGTATTTAAATTAAGGATAAAATTTACAGTTTTCAAATTTGTTATTTTTATTGACATGAGAAGGAAACTGAAGTAAATAAATAAATATATAAAATGGAGACATAGTTAATCTCCCAGAAATCCTTTCGAGTCAATTAAGTGTGACGTCACACCTAATTGACTCGATATAAAATAATAATATATCACTTTCACTTTTATCGCTAGAGTGTGCTTTTTCCAGTGTGCACATGCGCGTTGCGATAGCTTCATTACTTTTCATGTAGATACCATTCGAATAAGGTAGTGTTAGTGCCTCGTGTCCAAACTTTGACCAAGATCGTACCACTCTAGTGAGAATCGTGATTGATAATGAATCATAGTGCTTCCAATAAGACCTGGAAACAAAATGACAAAGCATGGAATGGCAATTGCTAACGTCAAGACAGCAAAATAAAAGATATTCGCCCGCAGAATCTCGAATCAAATCAATACTGATTTTTCTTCGATATTCATGCAATTGTTCATAAGGAATTAGTTCCAGAATGTGCCTACCTAATGTTTTTTTTTTAATTCTTCGGGTTCAATACCCTGATGCTAGGGAAATAACCAGTACATATATAGTGTCCATATCCTTGATGCATGCTTTACAAATGTATGTAGAAACCTAACCAACACCTTCCCTAGGTAACCTGTTCGTCATTCGCTGATGCATCCTCCATGCGACCAATGTTTGAAGGGCTCAGAAGGAAAGTATTTTAATGTCCTGGGTACCAGGACCTAACACCTGTGCATCCTATAGGATTTTACACATCGCACGCTTCTATTTGAGATGGTATAGCAAAACAGCCAGTAGCAAGCCATAATTCTTCTAAACAATGTCCTTTAATACCCGGATTAAAAGCATAATAATGTATCTTATTTTCATTTGCTCGATCAAGGTCTCGGTTCTACCTATAGACTTGGATATCCAAAACGACAACAATACCATCTCTTGATGCCAAAAAATCAGGTTTTCTTATGACTACCTCCTGATATTTGGCTCCTTTTCTGACTAGTCGGTTCTTTATGATGGCACATATTGCATCATGTCTTTTAACTCTAATGTTGTGGGTTCTAAAACAACACTGAGATGGTGTCATAGTCTCTCTGAACCCATCCACCTCTACATTGTAGCATTTGTATTATGTCTACCACGGGCTATACGAGCCTTATCAGAAAGTGTATTTATTTCAGCCCTTACCAGATCTATATATACTCCCATCCGGGAAACACTCTTGTTCCTTCACGGACCCAAAGATGTTGAGACGGGCCGCTGAAAGGCTTCTCGAGATATAAAAGCCTTTCCCATCTCTTCCTTGCAAGAGAGTTAGAAATAATGTGCATTCCATGATCAAAGATACAACGTATGCTTAAGTTAATTCTCGTTGAATCAAAAGAGCTCTAAAGGAACTTATGGTAAAAGGTGAAGATGAATGGTGGAGTTTATTTAACCTTAAATATTTTAAGCTAGGAACCATCCATCTCATTGGAGGAATTCCTAATAAACGAGAAACAATTTCTCACTTCCATACGCACCATGCTAGAACATCCGTCGTATTAGTCGGATTTGTCATCGCCAATCCTGGTTGATCGTTTTTACATCGACCTACTGAGATTTTCGCATCACCCTCTGATCTATTGGTATTAACTTACTGAATCTTTCTGTACGTTTTTTGGCTGAGGTGGCAACGTCAACTGCAAATTGAATGCGACAACCACTTCCCAGCAAAGCAGCAAATATTTGTCCTAATACTTATTTCAATATTCTAAGAAAAAGCTTCGGGAAAGAGTAGAGATATTTAACTTAGCTAGTACATATGATAGAGAAATTTGAAATAAGAAAAAGCAACAAGAGATAAGAAACGAATTTAATAATCAATTTTTGAATGTAATATTGGTTACTTAGAAAAATAAGTGCTACTAGATGTGCAGATTTATCTGATAATGTAATAAAAGAGGCAGACACTTTTGATACCTTAAACCAGTGTTTCTCAAATTGTGGTACGCGTACCACCGAGGGTACGCGAAAGGTCGTTAGGGGGTTCGTGGCAATTTTCGGCTATGCATAATTAAAGCAATCATTATATTTTTCAACAAACAGTGCAATTAGAGGCAACCGGGATAAAACGGCACTAACTAATGAATCACATCCCCTCTCCAACAGAAACTGCTGCATAGACCAAGCAAAACCATATGTTGCCGGTGGAACATATGGTTTTGCTTGACACCACCCCCATCGTTAACGTGCTAAAACTAAGAAATTTTTAGTGAATGTGTTTCAGATATTATGGAATTCGGTTGAAGGGAATTAGCATTTCAACTCAACTGTTGAAATGCTAATTTGTCTTTGGTTCGCGCGATCTTTTGTTAATACCGCACCAATCATATGCAGTTCTTCGCTCTCTACGTATCTCAAGTCTTGTAATTACTGGTAATTTTTGCTTGAAATAATGGGAAAGAAGATGACGCTATTTGAGTAGATGACTTTGACGCTGCACACAAAGAAACTGTTCTCGATGCCAAAAGTAGTGATACCGAGTAGGAGCTTCTTGGTAAGTCGCACCATTTTCAGTTTTTTTTGAAAACTTTAGTTTACGAAAATTCCCGCACGTATCTCGCAACACGATTTTTTAGCTTTAATTTTTGGGAAAAAAGTTAGAGTTATATTCGAGTAAATACAGTATTTTTTTTAGCTTTCAAATTCTTACGTATGGATCATTGGTTAAAGCTTGGATTTATAAAACCCTCAAAAGAGAGCAATATAGCAAATCCTAGTAGCTGTAAGCAACAAGAAAACGTTGATATTGCATCTGGATCCAATGAAATTGATGAGTGTGTCGTCTGACATCTCTAGAGAACCAAAATTTAAAAAGAAATCATATTTTTTGTTTACATGAACATATAAATTCAAATAAAATAGATATTTAATTTTAATTAATATTTTAAATTAATTTATTAATTTTGATTAATTTTTTAATTCATTAATTAATTTATTTTTTAATTAATTAATTATGGGGTACTTGGTAATAATGAAAATTTAAGAAGGGGTACGCGGATATCTGAAGTTTGAGAAACACTGCCTTAAACTATTTGGCAATTCATAAGGGTGAAAGAAAGGGTTGAATTGAATTGAATTAGTTGGAAATAAAATGGAAGCAAATAAGCCTATTCGAACCAACTTAGTGTGTGTTTTCATTTAGATTGAAATCACCATCAAGAATAGCTGAACTAAGTCTCTTCATAAATAAAAGATACCAACTGAAAATTATACAGTACAAGTATATGCCACAACTACGGACCACCAAGATGAAGAGATAGAAGATTTCTATGAAACATTAGAATCCACATTAAATAATTCTAAAGAATTCTACATAATTATAATGGGTGACTTTAATGCCAAGATTAGAAGCAGAGATGACTATCTGAACTCCATCGGTAAATTTGGATTTGGACAGCGGAATGAAAAAGGAGAAAGACTTATTGAATTTGGCGAAGAAAATAACCTCTTTATTAAAATTTTTAAAGAAGCAAATCAACCGAAAATGGATTTGGAAAAGCCCAAATGGACAAACGTACAATGAAATAGACTTGATCCTCTCCAACAGAAGATATATAATAAATAGTACCAAAGTGCTTAATATATTTAACATAATTTTGCCCATACTAGTCCGTGACTATGGACTAGTATGGGCAAAAGTATGGATCAACAAAAAATGGGAACGAAATAAGCTCATAAGAAAAAAGTCCAATTTAATGAATCTACTAAACTTCTACCACAATAAAAGCTGTTATAGAGAATCACTTAAAAATGAACTAAAAAAGTTAAGCACAGCTACTACTATAGATGATGCTAATGAAATCTTAACAAAATCTATCTTGAATTGTGCACTAGAAATAGGAAGTGTAAAAAGGCACCAAGGAGAGGAAAAACTAAGACAGAAAACCTTAGATCTGATGAAGAAAAGAAGAGATATGAAAAGAGATTTGAATGACACCAATAAAATAGAATATGCGGAAATTTGTAAAAGTACTGTATACGTAAAAGGATGAAACGTGAACTTAGATCGTATAATACTAGGAAATTTAAAGAAACTATAGAAAACAATAGTAATATGAAGGTCCTAAGACGAACATTATCAGTTGTAACAAAGGAAATAGATGCTGTAAGAGGAAAAAAATCGTGAACTTATAAAAAATAGAGATGTAATAATCAAAAGAATTCATGAATTTTATACTGAGCTCTATGAAGACAAAGACTGGGACATCCAAGAATCATTTATGGATAACTCGAGTGAGGAAGAAAATGATGCCCATGAGATCTTACAAGGTGGAGTGTAAATGGCACTGCACTGCAGGAAATGAAGAATGGAAAGGCCCCAGGAGAAGATGGAATTATGGTAGACTTCTTAAAACTGGGAGGAAGCCCTGTTATCAAACATCTGACTAAACTCTTTAATAAATGCCTAAAACAGAGAAAAAGTCCAAACAATTGGAACAATTCACTTCTAATGTTAATTTTTAAAAAAAGGGCAATAAAGAAAAAATTAAAAAATACAGACCTATAAGCCTACTCCCCACCATATATAAAGTTTCACAAAAATTATAAATAATAGAATATAATGTAAACTAAAGGGAATGCAATCCTATGAACAAGCTGAATTTAGAAAGAATTACAATACATTGGACCATATTCACACATTAAGACAGCTCATTGAAAAATCAATTGAATACAACAAACCCTTATGTCTGGCCTATATAGACTATGAAAAAGCATTTGATTCAGTTAAAACATCTGCAACACTAAAAGCACTTCAAACCCAGGGAACTGAGAAACCATATATTGAAACACTAAAACATATTTACAATAATGCAACTTCTGTAATTAAATTATATAAAAACAGCGAAAAGTTCCCAATACAAAAAGGCATCCGACAAGGCTACACCATATCTCCCAAATTATTTACAGTTGCACTAGAGGACGTCTTTAGAAGCCTTGATTGGGACACAAAAGGAATAAACATAAATGGAGAAAGGCTGCATCATCTGAAATTTGCAGATGATATTGTCGTAATAGCAGATAATCTTGAAGATCTGGAAGAAAGGTTAAATCAGCGAAATGAAGCCTCCAGAGTAATTGGATTAAAAATAAATAGAGAAAAAACGAAAATAGTGATGAATAAATATATTAACCATAGAACTGTCAAAGTTGAAAACCATGAAATAGAACAAGTTACGTCATACTTCATATGTATATTTGGGCCAATTGTTATCCTTTGAGGATTGCCAAAGAAAAGAGATTGAACGAAGAATTCACCTTGAATGGATGGCTTATGGGAAAATGAGAGACATATTCAGAAGTGACATCCCTATGAGTCTAAAAAAAAGGAAAGCTTTCGACCAATGCATACTTCCTGTCCTAACATACGGAAGAGAAACATGGACTTTAACAGAAGCCCTAAACAAAAAGCTGAGAACAACACAACATCGCATAGAAAGAAGTATGCTAAAATTAACATTAAGAGATAGGAAGACAAATTCCTGGATAAGATCTCAAACAGGTGTCATGGATATTGTAAAATATATTAAACAGGCTAAGTGGAGATGGGCTGGCCATATTGCCAGATGCAGTGACGGGAGATAGAGTAGAAAAACAACAGAGTGGAGACCAATGGATGGAGCAAGACAAAGAGGAAGACCGAGAGGAAGGTGGAGGGATGAACTGGAACAAATTGCAGGAGTGAGATGGATGGGAGAGGCAGAAAACCGAGTGATCTGAAAAATGATGAGGTAGACCTTCGTCCAGCAGTGGGCAGAACCAAAAGGTTGAAGAAGAAGAAGAAGAAGAAGATAGGATTAGTAAAAATGAAGTTCTCGATAGGAAAAGCCTACCACCAGCACCACTCTATGAGTTCGACTAACTCAAGTGAGATGTCATTTTATGGTTTGTTTGCTTGCATTCTGCAGGGGGTTTCGAACCCAGGTCTTTCCTAAAGAGAGGTGTCGCGACACTCCATTGCAACTATGCTATAGAAATGCTCTTTAAGGAAAAATAACTCGATTAAGTTGAAAATTCTAACAAATCATTGATATTGGGAAGGGTGTCTTCTAACTGGAAATCCGCAACTTATTCCTGTTTTTAAGTTCATCGCATAAAATGGGAATTATAGATCTGTAGATCTCCATCAATAATGAAGACTAAGAAGATGACCTGCTTTTCTTGTCAGTCTTAGTATTATAAACAAAGTAACGGGAAAATTAATTAGGAATTTCATCCGTGATATTCTTGATAGGGATCACTTTCTGAGCCTGGCCTTAGAAGAAGAAGAAGATACCATGTAAGTATAAATCTTATAACAAAAATGTAAAACAAAATCGTCTTACTGGTTTTTATGATAAGGCAATCTTCAAAGTCATCTTTTTATAGGGTAGTCTTCAAAAAGCCAGGTTGTTAGGGGAAGAGATATCCCTAAAGTTCGGTGTTAAGACATTTTATGTTTATTAATATAAAATCATTTACGATCAACTGTCAAGAACAAAAAGTGCCTTCTTTACTGACAATATGAAGTTGGTAGACAAATCAGTTGTTCGGATATATCGAAGTTCTTTTATAGGATGATCTTAAAAGACGAAGAACAGAAAGAGGGTGTTCACGTTAAAATTTAATGCGAACAAATGCAAGTAGGCAATATATACCGAATGGGCAGGTTTTAGAAAAAAAATAATGTACACAAGAATTTGATTATAAGGACTTTTTATAAGGAGTTTAAGTTGAAGAACCAATATTGGTGATATAACTAGCAATTTCACCTTCATTTGGGGAAAGTAAAAAAGATCATAAATATTATTATAAACCTTGATATACAAGACTCTTGAATCAAGTTGTTACTTAATTTTTAAAATAATGAAAGAAAAGAGGCTACTTTGATAAGTTGAAAAAGACTGTATCACTAATCACTATCTACAATCAATACAATTATTTTATATAGAATATAAAGGGAAATTATATATTAAATAAGAATTCTACATGATATTTAATAATATACATAATTTTAAGTAGGATAATGAATTTTGAAAATACACCTTTTATTTATTTATATTACTTTGTTCTTATTATTCCTCAAAGACAAATTTAATAATATTATTAATATTATTATGAAAAGGGAATTTAATAGTATAATATTATTAATACCGTTAAAATCTTATAGTTCAGTAGCAATTAGGTGACAGGTTTACGAGTAGAAAACCCTGTTAAGGTCAAAGTTTAAAAATTATTAATACCGTTAAAATCTTATAGTTCAGTAGCAATTAGGTGACAGGTTTACGAGTAGAAAACCCTGTTAAGGTCAAAGTTTAAAAAAGATTTTCTTGCACATAAAATAAAATGTAATAAAAAAAGATAAAATAACTATAACCTGTCCGTGTCGGTTTCAAGTTTAATAAGACTCTCGCACACAAAATCAAATATTATATCAGAAAAGAAGATTAAGTAATTATAAAATACCCAGATTATATCGAGGTTTAAAAAGCATTAATAACATATAAAAGAAAAGAAATCGTTTTTAGGGAGACTGAACAAAATTATACCCCAAAGTCTTTAGGAAGAGTAGAATTTGGCCATTTTCTTTGAATTCTTGATACCATGTAAGTATATTATTTATTTATTCATTTCTTGTACATTATTCATGCATCTAAAAGCATCGTGTTTCTTTGGCCAGTTTTAACCAGAAGTATGGAAGACTCAATGCAACCTTTCTCCTTCAGTATTTCATCCAACAATGAAAGCATTCCTGTTAAATTGTTGTGCTAGCCTTCTAGAGGGTTATTAGTTGTGGCTTCATCTGCATTATTCTTTCATACACATTCTCCCGACTAGATATCGTTGGGAAGTCAGGGCGTCCAAAAGGTATAAAATAACATAAAAGCTTTGACTACCTAATTTTTGTTTAAGGGTAAAATTCTAGGAAGTGCAGCAAGGCATGGTGGGTAATGAGGAGCCTATGATTGGGGGATGGGAGAGACAGCTGTTCCGACAGAGACCAAGTGCTCCTTTGTTTTTGAACGAGTAGCTCAATTTGTCGGTCCTCAAGATTTGCTATAACATTCTTGTAATTACTGCTACAACAAGAGAATATTATTGTCTTAAATCAGGAGTCTTCAACCTTTCAGACAGTGCGGGCCGCATTAAAAATTTCAATGAAGCCCGCGGGCCACTAAACTATAGTGCGGTATTTAGAATTGTATGTTGCTTTCCAGATTCACAAGGAACGCTGTGCATTTGATACTTTACATAAAATCCTATAAAAATAAACAAACTCAGCTTTAAGAGCATAGGTAGGAGTCGGGTTCACGATAAGTAAATACAATCAATACTTAAAAAAAGATAATTTAATGAAGAAAACATTCATTTTTTACAATGTCAATGGGCAACTTGGCAATGTTTTTCCTTGACCAGCTTATCGATGTTGGAAGTCGCTATGCGCAGAGTATTCTCGAGATATTGGTCCGTAATCTGAGTTCTTGTCTTGGACTTCGCATGTTTCATTCTAGAGAAGAACTGCTTACATAAATATATGTTTCCTGTACTTATACTTAAAGCGCACATCTTCAAAGCATGCCGGCGAAGATTAGGGAATGCGTCCTCAGAAATATAGTCTTTGTAAAATGTAAGCAAGGTCACATTGAATAATTTTTCTCTCAAAGAAGAGTTGTTTTGGAGTTCAAGCAGTTCCATTTGTACTGAACCTGGCATTTCAGCAGCATTGACACTGAATGGCATTGAAAATAAATCTAAAGAAGACTCTTGATTACGAAAATCATTAAATCTCTCTTCGAACTCACTTCGCAACACGGCTAATTTTGTAGCGTATTCATCAAGAAACGAACAGTTGGACTCGGCGAGAAGCTGAAAATGAGTTAAGTCTTTTTTTTTTTTTTGCGAGTTGTGCCTCCCAAAGTTTGAGCTTGGCCACAAAAGCTTTGATTTGACAGGCGACTACAAACAGAGTGTGCACCAGTTAATCTTTGGATTGTAGCTGCGTATTTAGGTGATTCATATGCAACGAGATGTCGGTCACAAAGGCAAAGTCTGTCATCCACTTCGGATCGTTAAATGCCGCAATCGGATTCCCCTTGGTTTGCATGAACTGCTGTATTTCGCTCCTTAAATCAAAGACTCTTTTAAGAACCTTTCCTCTGCTCAAGCAACGCACATCACTGTAATCAACCACATCGCCGTGATCCGCTTCGCACTCTTGGATCAAAAACTCTTGGAATTGACGATGATTCAGTCCTTTTGCCCTAATAATGTTGACGACAGTCACAATAACTTTCATGACATTCTCAAATCCAATAGATTAAACAGTGGTAATGGACGAAATTTTTCCTTCTAGTTACGGTTCTTTCCGTAGCAGCGCAACAAACCCTTCGTTCTTTCCCACCATAGCAGGGGAACCATCAGTACCACACCCTAGAGGTTGGTTAAGCTGAGGTAGAAACGCTGGAGCGTTTTCTTGGCGGCTGCGAGAATATCAGTGCTTTTCGTCGTTCCTTTCATAGGTACGAGCACTTGAAGTTCTTCTATCGCATTGAATTGTTGATGAATGCCACGGAAAAAGATAGCCAGTTGTGCTGCATCCTTCACATCTGTGCTCTTATCTAAAGCAAGTGAATATGACGTAAATTCGGACGACCGTTTTTTTTATAAAGTTCCTTCAATGTCATTGGCAAGTTCTTGAACACTTCGTGCTACAGAAAAACTCGGTTTTTTAAAACAATTCCTTATTATTTGGGCACAGAATATCCCCAGCGGCGATAAGACACTCTTTCACAAACTCGCCGTAGAAGAAGGCTTTTGATTTTTTAGCAATGTCTTCACTATTACATAACTTACTTTGACACACGCTTCGCTCTCTTCCCTCTGCCTTTTAAACGTACCCTGCTTGCATTTTAAATCAATTTGGAGACGGTTCACTTTGTCCACACGAAGCCGCCCTTGAAGATGATAGAAATTGGATGCATACTTTGTCTCATAGTGTCGTTTTATATTGTATTCTTTTTATACTGACACTCACGGCAAATTAAACATACTGGCTTATCGTCGATCGGCACAAAAAAGTACAAATTGGTCTACTTTTCATTAAAAACCCAACAAGAATCACTTGATTTACACTTTTTACTCGTAGATGCTATGGGGATGGAAGGTGAACTCAAAAAATGATCCAAAATGGCCGTGTAACGGTTATTATCCGCTGAATTTGTCTCACACTAATGAAAAAAGTCTGTCAATAAAAAACCACAATAGGCTATGGCTGACACGACGAACCTGCGTGCGCTTATACACGAATATCACACTATTCACGACTGACTGACTGTGGATGAGATCTTCTTGTATTTATATGAAAACAACGAAGTATCGAGAACCTTCGAGATGTTATCTGGAAGGCACTAGACAGCGCACTCGAACGAACTACTGCTTCAGCCATCTACCTGCGACGTTAGTACTAGTACTTAAGTACCGCTTGGCGCTGGTAGATGGCTGAAGAAGCATGTCTATTTAATCTTTATTTTTATAGGATTTTATGTAAAGTATCAAATGCACAGCGTTCCTTGTGAATCTGGAGAGCATCTTACAATTCTAAATACCGCAGTAGAGCTGAGTGGCCCGCGGGGCTTCATTGAAATTATTTTTTATTTAATCGCGTTTTAATGTTAAGTAGTTATTTTTTCAAAATGGCCGCCGGGCCATGCGTTGAAGACCCCTGTCTTAGATGTCTTTTTATGGTTGTATTTATTGACATTAAATATAACTTTCAATTTATAGTGAATTATAATATGCGTATCAGCTTCGGTAGCTCAGTCGGTATAGACCTATAAACACAATGCGTCCTAGACAGCTGTCAATCAGAGGAAAAGCTAGGATACGTAACATTTACCTAACCTTTAGGCTATGGTACAAGTTACGAAATATCCCCTACCACGGAAAATGAGCAGAAAGAATTCACAGGCTTTGTGCTACTTACATCTGGGGCTCTCAATACGAACTCATGCGCAGGTCAACACTATACCATCAAGTTGATGCCGGTGGTTTAGCACTGCTAAATATTCATTTAAAAACCCTCATTGCCAGAACAATAACAGCCGCACGTGCACACACACTAAAACATACCACGCGATATTGATATAAAACATATCAATAAACAAAGCCCGAGGTAGTTTGTTGAAATAGCGGAGGGTTACTCTTTCGTAACCGAACATTACGATGTTCAAACCCTATTAGCAAACAAACCTAGAAAGCACTACACGATTCTGAGTAAAAAATCATTTCCCCCCCCCAAAAAAAAAAAAAAACATAGGGAAGAAAGGAGAGGCGAAATTAAACTCAGTCCTGTTCTAAACCAAGCTTTCAGATTACCAATGCCTCCTAAATACAAAACTTTCTTCTACAAAGTTCACCATGCATGCTTACCCACAAAGCTTTGGTGCATAGCTTCCAATCCAAGGACCGGCCAAATGTCAATTCTGCCCCCTCCCAGAAACAATACATCACATCATATTATACTGTCACGAAACTTCACAAATATGAACACAATACTACACTTCCTACGTAAGAAACAACCATTCACCGAGAAAAACCTATTTTGGTTGGAAGACCAGAAAACAAACAAAATTGAAAAGATCCTCATAATAATAACTATGCATAGAAAACATAACAATAATACCCATATGTGTGTGTGTATATATATATATATATATATATATATATATATATATATATATATATATATATATATATATATATATATATATATATATGTATGTGTGTGTGTGTGTGTGTGTTGTGTGTGTGTGTGTGTGTGTGTGTACTTGGTGTGTGTGTGTACACACACACACACACCAAGGTTTTAGTAATACAGAGCCTTATCCTTATAAGGACTGGCTTAAAGGGGCGAAGTAAGAATGCTTTTCATATTCCCCGTTATCTGTAAAGGACAGTGTAGGATAAGGTGTTATTGAGCAATTAAAGCTCTGATCATGGCAGGAGGGTAACAGCAATAGCCGAGCCTCAGTTAGAACTTCATTGGCTACAGCATTGCCATCCATTACCCTCCAAGGGTAATGAATGAATCAATCACTATATTATTAAATGTATACAAATTGCAACAAGGTGTTATTATTTTCAATAAAAATCTCTGGAGAAGATAGAGATGCAAATTAGTTTTTTTAACTTTGGTAATGTATATTAGGGTTACTAAGTAATTTTATAAACTTAGTTATACTGAAATATAGTATAGTATAGTATAGTATAGTATAGTATAGTATAGTATAGTATAGTATAGTATAGTATAGTATAGTATATATATATATATATATATATTTAAATATATGTAAAACATACTTACACATTATGGAGAAAAACTCAATGACTAAATAACAAAGAGCTGTTACAATAACGCGATACAAAAGGAGATGTAGAATGAATGTCTTCAAGTTAGAAAGAATATGTAAATATTTAATTCACCCCAAGTGTATCGCTGTCGGAATAGAAATGACTGATGTAAAACAATGTATAATATATATATATATATGTGTATATATGTGTATGTGTATGTATGTATGTATATGAATATATATATGGTAAGGATATATTATTAAATGTGCCATTAGCAAAGATTTGTTACAATAACGCAATGTATATTAAAGGTAAAAAATTAATGCCTGCATATTCGAATGCAGATGTAAATATGTAACCTACCAGCTGTATAGCTGTGGGAATAGAAATGAACGATGTAAAGAGTAAAAATAACATGAAAATACAAAAAAAAAAAAAAAATAGTAGAAATATAGAAACTAATGTGATTGGTTTTGGAAAATAGATATATCTAATTTCTATTTTATGAAAATAGAAATTAGATATATCTATTTTCATATATGAAAATAGATATATCTAAAATATTATGTGTAAAAAAAAGGAAAAACAAAATGTACTTGAAAACTGATATTGTCAACATATTAGAATAATATGTAAACAACAACAACCATGCTATGTAAATATTGTACATAGATTGTAAATATTGTACATAGATTGTAAATATTTGTATATAGTTCCGAATGTATATAGCATGTTGATTATACAAATAAAAGCTCAGTCAGTATAGACGAAGCCCTTTGGTCGGTTCCAGGTAGATACCTCTAGGACAGTGTTTCTCAAACTTCAGATATCCGCGTACCCCTTCTTAAATTTTCATTATTACCAAGTAACCCTAATTAATTAATTAATTAAAATAAATAAATTAATTAAAAATGTATTAATTACAATTGATAAATTAATTTAAAATATTAATTAAAATTAAATATCTATTTTATTTGAATTTATATGTTCATGTAAACAAAAAATGTGATTTATTTTTAAATTTTGGTTCTCTAGCGATGTCAGACGACACACTCTTATCAATTTCATTGGATCCAGATGCAATATCAACGTTTACTTGTTGCTTACAGCTACCTGTATTTCCTATATTGCTCTCTTTTGAGGGTTTTATAAATCCAATCTTTAACCAATGATCCATACGTAAGAATTTGAAAGCTAAAAAAATACTGTATTTACTCGACTATAACTGTAACTTTTTTCCCAAAAATTAAAGCTAAAAAATCGTGTTGCGAGATACGTGCGGGAATTTTCGGAAACTAAAGTTTTTCAGAAAAAAAACTGAAAATGGTGCGACTTACCAAGAAGCTCTTACTCACATCGCTATTTTTGGCATCGAGAACAGTTTCTTTGTGTGCATCGTCAAAATCATCCACCCAAATAGCGTCATCTTCTTTCCCATTATTTCAAGCAAAAATTCGCAGTAATTTACAAGACTTGAGATGCGTAGAGCAGCGAAGAACTGCATATGATTGGTGCGGTATTAACAAAAGATCGCGCGAACCAAAGACAAATTAGCATTTCAACAGTTGAGTTGAAATGCTAATTCCCTTCAACCGAATTCCATAATATCTGAAACACATGCACTAAAAATTTCTTAGTTTTAACACGTTAACGACGGGGGTGGTGTCAAGCAAAACCATATGTTCCACCGGCAACATATGGTTTTGCTTGGTCTATACAGCAGTTTCTGTTGGAGAGGGGATGTGATTCATTAGTTAGTGCCGTTTTATCCCGGTTGCCTCTAATTGCACTGTTTGTTGAAAAATATAACGACACCTTTAATTATGCATAGCCGAAAATTGCCACGAACCTCCTAACGACATTTCGCGTATCCCCGGGGGTACGTTTACCACACTTTGAGAAACACTGCTCTAGGAATAAGGAGTAACCAACTTATTCCGTAGGATTTGGGTTCCTAATGCCTACACGGTGAAATGTGTAGGTTTACGCGTGAGCGTAAATTGGGATAAGATGGGATAGGATATCAATAAGATGTGATATAAATATATAATATAAATCACGATATGTTACTGATATGTGTATAATAAAACCCACACGAAAAGAAAGAATTTCCCATTATCTGGATCGCATTCATTGCTAATAGTGCAATGGAAAAAATTTACCAATATGTAAATATGAGTTATAAAAATCAAGTGGATATTAAATCCAGCATTATTTCAAAGCCGAATGCAGAAACTATAAAAGTTTCATATGAAATTTGACCAGAGAGCTTACAAAAATACACTCTCCGGCATTTACGATTTGCCCTAGCCGCACCTTACTGGTCAATTTTTTTTTTTTATAGTTTCTATTTTCGGCTTTGAAATAATGCTGGATTTAATATCCACTTGATTTTTACAATTTTTGCATCGCCGAACTAAAGCCTTTTGGCTATTTATTTTAGTAAATGTAAATATGAGTTCGACACACAACCAAACGTTTTCTATAAAATTAGCTGTGCTGGTAATTCGAAGTTTAAGTAGTTATCCAAATTCTTAGACTAGTCGACTCTTTAACGAAAACAGGCAGTCATTATAATCAATCTTTCAAAACATATCCACAGTAGGATCATTTGATGCGTAGAAAATCGATGTAAACACCGATAATTTCAAAGGTAGTACGATAATTTTCAATTATCCTATCTGGAAACACGAGCCAAAGTCAACATCTCCAATTACCGCTTTAGTGGGGTGACGGCAAGATAAAAAGAAAACGTAAAAGACAGCTGTTTTGAACAAAATAATTATTCTGCTCAAAGTGTTATCGTTTTGTAGACATAAGTTTCGATAATCTGTCAACCGTATTACGATGCCTTCATGTATAGAATATAGTAGCATGTGTGTGTGTGTGTTCTTTCGAGTGTACAAACACGGTGTTCTTAATATTCTGTTTCTGTATGCAGACAAAACAGACGGAAACGTCCCAATCCTTCCACGTGGCCGACACTCCTTCTCCTTTCGGTTTCAACTCCCCGAGAGTTCCCTGCCGTGCAGCTTCGAGGCCAGGCCTTGCACAGTCCGATACTACGTCAAAGTAACTGTAGATATCCCGTACGCCTCTCCGCCACAGGGGATGAAATATTTCACCATCATCGGACCACATATCGACTGCATGGATGAGCAGTATTTGGTGAGTACTTCCTCTTTAGCCTTTCTCTCATCTTCTTCTTCTCTCTCTCTCTCTCTCTCTCTCACTCGCGGCATCGATGATCCACTGTCAGATGAACACACTTATCCTTCCTGATGACGTCACTGGGTTGCGTCACCTCTGTTTGAATGCTAATGGCTTGTCGTGGAGATGATATATATATAAAGAGAAACTACGCAAGTTAATACCCTGCAGCCTCTCTCGACCTTCGGAGGAAAATGAGAAATATATTTCACATAAATGTGAAAAGTATTTTCAAGAAAATGTCTCAATTCGCCCTTGTAACTGGAGATACACTGCCTCTTGAATATCTTGAGAAGTTTAAATAAAGCATGAAATTCTAACGCGTTTCTTTTGCTGGTTTATTTTTCTTTTATAGACGCTTTTTTTTTTCTTTCTCTGTTTATATGAATTTATTGTTACTCTGAGTATTAATTGATTTAATTAATTTATCGATATCATAAAAAACAAGATCTTTAATATAAACTTTGAACGATTTTTTCTTCAATGGCTAGAAGTTATACTTTTTTGAGAACACCACACCAGGAAAGTTACTTGAAATTTAAAAGGAGGAAGAGGAGTTGGTTCGGTGGGTTTGGATGTTGGACTGCATATGAGTGTTGATCTACTGTCGCAAGTATTTTTTTTTGTAGGTATAGAGGAAAACAGAAGAATGCAGTCCAGCTATGTGAAAGAGCGCTAAAATTGTATAAGGAAAAAATGGACCGTCTCTAAGATACAGTTTGTAGTAAATTTGTAGGAAATGGGTCATCAGTTAGCCTAGCTATAGAGCACTCAAGATTTTACGGAAGCTTTTGATACTATCACCCCTAGATAGGAGAACGATATTGTAAGATAGGTAGTATTGATTTGGGATAAGAAGTAGAGTTGATTCGCTACTAGGACATTTATAGATATGTCTTTGCACCAGGTAAGACTGGAGATAGTCATTTGGAGAAAAATGTGATGTTGTCTGATGATTTGTTGTTATTGAAGTTGAGATGAAGACGGTTTGGTTGAATGGTTGGCTTATGTCAGAGTATGAAGGGATGATAGCACTGATTTGTATATGAGAGAGAGAGAGAGAGAGAGCTCGTACCAAGATCGTTCAGGAAGCAAGTCTGTTATATATTTTTTAAATTATTATTTTTTCAGTGTTCTAATAACCATTAGATAATCCTTTCTATAATAAATAAATACTGTAACGTCCTTTCAGTAGCCTGTATTATTTTAGTCGTAACTTTTTGTAGATTTTGTGGATTGTAAATTTTTTACATAATCGCCGCCAAGATTTGAGGGTATTCCCACTTCGTGCTCGATAAGAGGTCATGTTCATAATACTGTCTAATATTTATTTATTTATTTATTTGTAACTGTTTATATGTGGATTTTATACTAGGTAGATTTCATTGGACATTGGAATTAAAATCCCATTACTTCTTCTAGAAGATAAAATCCTATTTGCTTGCGTCATGATTACTAACTCTAGAAACAGCTTGCAAATGCAATTAATTTACTTTGGCGTCACCGACATCAAATGAAGGATCTGACCTTTTGGTATATGTCACTGTGGTGTAGAACTGTTGTTAATAATTGACTGCATTTTAATGTACATTTATTTGCACATATAAATTTATTCTGTATATTTGTTGATTTAAATTAGTAATTCGAATCTGTATAATTATGAGTTAACTTGATTATTTTGTTATCATATACAGTTCTGAGGAATCGAAGTAGGCCCGAGCCTATCGAAAGCCAACAGTAATACATAAACAACCCTTATATCTGCAGAAAAATAATTTACTATTACAGTACATAAAATACAATCCTTTAATATTTTAATAATATTTTAATATTTTGTAGCTCAGTGGATATGGCGTTTGCATACCATGGCGCTTGACCTCATGAAGGAAGACTTCTTGGTTTCGAATCTAGTCGGCGACTAGAAGAAATTTTTCTAAGCTTTTTTTTTCGACCGGTTCCCGACGTAGTCGATCTCTGGTACGGGAAAGCGGGGTTTTTTTTCCCGAAACTCGGGTTTTTCATCCCGTAAACTCAAGAAAATCGCCTGTAGAACCCACATTATTTCAGACATTAAATACGAGTGTTAGGGTTAGGGATTACGAGATGGCGACACTTGTTGAGCCGTCTCTCTTCACTGCGTGCCGCTTAATTACTGATAGCCTTGGGCCAGCTATCTATGATTGGGTACCAGTGGAGACTGTCTCCAAAAGTTAGATAGGGCTAAAACGGCCTCGCCTACTCCCTGTATACGGGAATAAAAAGACGTTAGCTGATCTGATATTTTATATTCTTGAATATTTCAAGTATTTAAGCACTAGATAAGCCTACAGCCTAAACTATTGTTTTGAATAATTTGGCATGTTACGTTCGATGGTTCAAAATATTCAGCATGCACGTAAACGAGTATGTACACAAAAAAGTAAATAATAAACATGTAAACAAAGTAAACAATAAATTATATTGTTAAGAACGTCAGACGATATCTGCGATGATGATGATTTTGTGCACTAAATAGCGTGTGTGTGTGTGTGTGTGTGTGCGTGCGCGCGCGAATGTTAAGTACCGCTAATATTTATATAGATAATTTGGATCCATTTTATTATATAATATTAGATATCATAAAGTTTACTCTAGCACTTCGATAGATGGAACATACGATGTCTGGTATCCTATTTTTTCCCTCAAGGTTTTTTTTTTGTTGTTGTTGTTGTTTGCATGTGTGTGTGTGTGTGTGTGTGTGTGTGTGTGTGTGTGTGTGTGTGTGTGTGTGTGTGTGTGTGTGTGTGTGTGTGTGTGGTCTCTATAAATACAATCTGATCATAAATGGAACTTGCAAAAGCCAGAAAACACTTAACATAATCTCCACTCCTATACTTTATGGTTATTTTTATTATTGCCAATTTAAGGTTGTTAAAATGTGCAGATTTATATCGCCATAAAATCATTTGAAGAAAATTCCTTCCAAGAGAGAGAGAGAGAGAGAGACTTACACGTGTTCCATCCGATAATGAATCAAGGAAAGAAGCAGTTTTATTGATCATAGCTGAGTAGTTCGTTGGGATGTTCGTGTACGGAAGATTCTCATTGCGTTATAATGATGTGAGATGCTGTCATATGAGCGATCTCATTAGAAGGGGAAAACGGTGGCTGACACGGTCGCTGTGTGTCTAGGTAGTTCAAGGTCACTTAGAGGAAGGAGATGCCATTGTACGGCAAGTTTCTTCGGGCCGAGAGAGAGAAAGAGAGAAAAAGAAAGTGGGTTGTTCCTAAATCTGAAAGCAATACATTAGTACCGGCTACACTGCATTTATTCATATTATTCCTCAAGTGTTTACGTTACTTGCATGACAAACAAATGACATAAAAGAAATATATAATTTTCATTCTTACATTCTAGTCTTTTCCCTAGTATTTATTGATTAAAACTATAACACATCTCAGAATTCAATTCATTATTAGTATTTGGCGCCATCTGGTGTGCAAAAATTTATATTTTAGTTCATTATATTGTAATGTAGAAAATTCATTTTCCTAATAACGTTTGAGCTAACATTTTAACTTTTAATTTCTTCCGTCACATTCGTTCTCCTTTCGTAGTCGGCTATAAAGCTCAATTCAATCTTTTTCTTTCGAATAAGACACCCAGTAACCAATAAACCACTAAACTGTCTAACTAAAGTCGTTTTTCCTTTTTGCCATGACAACCTCAATCTATCCCACGCGTCTATTTAGTCTTTACCCAGACGTTGCTATAACAACGAGAAAAAGAGGTCTGGCCCGGATAAAGTGCATGCTATTTAAAATACACACGGCGGTCTTTGGAATGCAGTTATTTGCTTAGCCCAAATAGGAAGGCTGTGATTTCATAATTAGCGAACTCGACGGACAATGGTTTCGCCGAGAGAGAGATTATTTTTAGGAATCTTAAGGGTCGTGGAGTTGTCGGTACATTGGCGGCAATGCACAAAGGATGCTTTGCAGTGTGGTGAGAACACATGGAGGAAATAGGAAGCTTTAAATGTCATACGGTGACAGCAGGGGGAAGGGGAAAGAAACTGGTAATGATATCTTCACATTACAGACGCCATATTTGATTGCTTGCTGTAGGAAAGAATTGCAACAAATACGTAATTTGATTAAACTAAAATTAAAATCATAGATTTCTTTTGTTCGCCAATAGATTCTTCAGCTGAATAACTCTAACTAGATTCCTCATTTTTCCTGTATTGGAGAAAAAGTACCGACTCTGTTTTTAAGTTAATAATGAACGTCATTATTAAACTAGAAACTGCTTTTAATTTTCAAGTCTAAACGTTCAAAAGGATCTTCAGCTAAAGAGAAAGATAGCGTTGCCCTCTTTTCATGGTGTACCGAAGTTAGAAATTGTGTATTATCTATTTTATCTTAATGAAAGGGAACAGTATTGTACTGTCCCCCTTCTACATGTAAACATCTCTTTCGAGTGATAGTTATATTTTCCTCTACAGATCGCATATACCAAGTTCAACTGGCATATTACTGTAGATTGGTATATAATGAACGAAAAAGTACTTCTTTGAAATCTCAATTGTCATGACCCGTCTCCAATTTAGGTACATCTTTCTGAAAAATGATATCTGAATGAGATAGTGATGATGCTAGTGGAGTTCCCTGAAGAAGATACTTGCTTTGATTTCCGGGCGAGTTTGGTCGACTCTCTTTAGATTCTACGAGTCCAATCGAATCACGTCTTAATAGTAAAAAGAAACCAGAACTAAGTGTTTTATTGTTTAGTAGATGAAGTCCTTCGGAAGAGACCAGACCTCGAATAGCATTCTTTCAAAGACAGATTAATGAGGACCGTTGGCGAACCAAGGCAAGCAGTTTGGACTATTCGATTGACCATTGATGTTTGTAAAACTCTTTAGGTAAGAGATAGTAAGAGATAAATGACAGTGGAGCACCCAGGGAGGGGGGCCAAGGGGCCCTTCGCCAAAAGAAAAAGGAAAAAAACACTAGAAAAATTTCCAAAATTCTTTTCCTAATTAAAATTCATTCCTTTTTTATTTATGTTGTGTCGTGTCTTCTATTTCTATACTCTTTATGAATTAGCGATCATTGCAGATGCTCAGTCATAGGTCGTATGCAATGCATAGTGTGTATTCTCAAAGCGTCTACTCCACTCCGGCCCCTCCCAAGATTAAATCCTGAGTGCGCTACTGATTCCATGTGAGAATATCACCTTACTGATTGGAAGTCCTACAGGCATAAAGAGCACCGTTTTAGCCACTTATTATTATTATTATTATTACCACGGGCTACTCCAGGAGTCCTTAGACTCATCGAGGGAGGCCCTAAACATCATGTTCACACAGCTGTTCAACATTCTCACAGTATTCTATCATACCTTGCCTTGAACTCGCTCACTGTCATAGCACCCACAACAGACTCTGGCAGCTTATTCCACTCATTTACCACTCTAAAAGTAAAGAACCCAGCTCTAACACCCCTGCTAACCACGCTCTTGCCCAGCTTCCATGGGTGTCCCTTGTTCTCCCACCACCAGTCCTGATCTCAAAAATATCATCTGAATTAATCCTATAGAATCCTTTTAGCAATTTGAATGTCTCAATCATATCTCCCCTTTTTCGCCTATCAACTAGTTTCTGCAACCCACAAATCTTCAACCTGTTCTCATATGGTTCATTCCATAGACCTGCTATCATCTTAGTCACTCGCCTCTGGATCCTCTCAACCTCCTCCCCATCAAGAAGGAACCTAGGTGACCAAATCTGGGCACAGTAGTCGAGATGAGGTCTTATCAGGGCTCGGTACAGAGGTATGATTTATGTCTTCCTTGAATGCGATTCACTTAAAAAGAAGAAAAGAAAAGAAAAAGCTAGCAACAAAAGATTCTATGCAGGTTCCTCAAGACTGTGAAAAACAAGGTCGTAAGAGTGTTATCAGAAGCGCCACTGCCTTCTCTCTCTCGATAACGAGAGCTATTTATCGTTCTCTCTCTCTCTCTCTCTCTCTCTCTCTCTCATAGTACCAGCTGTCATCATACTCTCTCCCCGGGATGCATATTAACTCACTAATAGCCTTGGGCCAGTTATCTGTGATGTCAAATGGTGGAGATTGGCTGCCCCTTCAGTCTTCAAATTTCATTAAAACTAAACGGCTTCGCATAAAAGGGTTTAACGACTTATTCTTTCTTTACTTCTTTCAGCATTCTTTTTTTCTTTCTGGTTATCATTATTTCTTTAGTTTTTCTCTGTCTTTTTCTTCTGCATTTATCTGCGTGTTTTATCCTTGTCACTACTCTCTCTCACTCTCTCTCTCTCTCTCTTTTGCCCTCCCTCTTTCTATTACTTCCTTCTTTCTATCACCAGCAAAAGGAAGATTATTGACACAAATATTCACAATCATAAGGTTCATAGTATATCTCATAATTTTACTTGGAGCTTTTGCGATTAAAGTAAAAGCTGATTGTATTCATAGATAATAGAATCTCAAATAGAAACACTTTTTTTCATATTTGGGATAAAAACAAACAAACTAATTAGTTATTAGTTCCCAAAGCCATGGAACTAATACTAATCCCATGACCGGTTCGTTTGTGCTTCGAGAATAAATTTCGGGTTTTCTGGGTGCCATCTCTGTATTAGGCAGACGAACTCGCTTACAGTTGAAAAGCAAGAATCCTCATAAGAAGAGGATTCCTCGAATCGGAGACAGGATTCGAACCAAGATCTTTCCAATCAATGAGCACGTTACAATATCCTCGCGAATGAGTCACGGAAACGCTAAATGACATGACACTGTCTCTGAGATAAACCACGGTATATAATGTACAAGCATGTTTTCCATCAGTTGTATGAGGACTGGCAAAATATTCCCAGCAACACGTTGTCAATCCTCATGCAAAACGTATTTTCCATCTTTTACCCATGAAAACTTCCTTCAGTCAATGAGCGAGCTCAGTCTTGTCTCGAACTCATCCACTGATCTACAAATTGATAAAGTTCAGTGAGACGATCGCTGCTTTTCAATTCGTCTCACTCTGCTGTCTTCATGCGAAGTCTTCCGATTTTTGACAGGACTTTGGCCTGCCACAAATCTAGGAAAGCGCACGTTTCAAGGTGGAAGCGCCGGGATCATCATTGCGGAGAGAGTGTGCTAGACTGTCTACGATGCAGTGGCTTCATTGCTCAATCGGTATCGACGATGCTCTTTGGTCGAAAAGACCTGGATTCAAATCCTGTCTGTCTAGGATCAGAACCTTTATAAGGACGTTCCAACTGAATTAGCTAGTTTAATACGGAGATGGTAGTGTTTATCTCTCCTTGGAAGTCTGGTTTTAATCTGCATATAACAGAAAAATTGTCCAAAAAAAATAATTACACTCACATACGCAATTAACAGACAGGGTACACTCTCCTCATAACAATACTTGGGTTAGGAAGCAAGTGTTGGTAATTCCCTTTGGCCATAATCCCAAATAACAACTAGGAGACTTTGGTATGGCGCTGTGGTCATTGTATAAGCAATAGAAACGAGAAGCTGAGCACCATATACTGTTGTAAAGGTCAAAACATAAGTGAATATGCCACATCATGAACTACTCGAAATTCGTAGTTTAAAGCATTTGAATTGAGATTTGACTACGTTAGAGAATAATTAGGGTGTGGCACTTAAACAGTGGGTAAACTCTCATAAGGAAAGTTCATGTCTCAAGTTGTAATTACAGCAGACACCAAACGTTGAGGTGTTTCCGCGTGTAATCAAATCTGGATCAATGTTATGTTAGTTCAGATGCAAATATTTTGCTGAGATTAATAATAACTTGCATGGCATGCGACCTTCCCTGAGGAACTATAATTGTTGCTTTTCATTAATATACTTTACAATATTACCGATAGGGGGCGCACTTTTGTATGAAATCCAGAAGGGAGAGTGCGTTTATATGTGAAAATAACTGTGATTAACATACGAAAGCATTGGCCTGGAACTCCAAGGATATATAGTTGAAGTTAAATGATCACAATTCCGGGTTATCGATATCTTTAACGCGCACAGTTAATATTCATTACTCATAATCCCTAGTAATCGAGGTAATTAAAGGTAACGGCAGTCACACCAGTGTCATGGAATATAATTTAGTCCAAAACGGTTGGCCTTACGACATTTCAAAGCTGAAAAGAAGGAGTTATTAAATAATACATTCAACGAGGATTTTATTTTAATCGATGTGTGTAGTTAAAAGCTATTTGGGACACGTTAACAGGTTTCTAGTATTCACTTAGTGTTTAAATTCATTATTTCAAAATGGTCGTACTAAATGTAGAAGTAAAAATTGAACTTCGTATATTGGTTCTAACTGAGATTACAATCTTTTTATTATGTACTCCGATAAAGCTGTCTAATGCAGCAAATGTCTATCTTATATATGCCCTAAATTAACTTATAAACGTCAATACACGCTACCTGCCAAGACGTATATATACGTCCAAGTTATCATGGATGCGAAGTGCATATTAAAATTGTAATACGATTGATATTACATTGAAATATATGATGGATACGAAGCGTATGAGGATGCGTATTTGATCCATAATGGCCGGTTAGGTGGTTAAACTCTTCTCTGCCTCCTGTTAGATCAATTCATCGGATTGCAGCTAACCATCCAATTATCATGATAATTATTACCTAATCCTTGTATACATTTGGTCAATACCTTCTCTGAATCCCCTCGATTTTCTTGACATGGTTCAATATTAGCCTGAGTAAAGGCATGCATAACAGTATCATTACTTCCTTTCTTCTACAGTGAATCTTTAATTAATCCCATAATCTGCTGAGGTTTAGTAGTGCCTAATAGGATTCCTGAACATAGATTGCCTATCAACCAAAATGCCCAAATTTGAAGCCAGGCTATTCAACTTTTATTTATCTAATATTATCTTCTTACCGAATCGGATATACATATTTACATTAAATTTTAAACTCCCCACTTCCGCATCAATTCTTCCAATGTTTTAAATTCATCCTGTAAAGAACGTAAATCATTGGAACAGTGGAATTCACCAACTCCATATCATCAGAAAAGTGAGAAATTTTACTCTTAATATTTTGGACAAAATTATTATCAGCTAACGCCTATTTGTTCCCGTATAGGGAGTAAGCGGGCCGTTTACCCTTATTTATGAATATACTAAACAACGGTCCTATCACCCAACTCTATGGGGGCTCTGTTCTTAACAAGCTAGTTCTTTGAAGCTCCTTCTTCAAACGCACTTTTCCTGGAGTACATCAGTCAACCAATTCTCCACATATCTCACTAGATCAGTGATTTTCAACCTTTTTCATAATATGGCACACCTAGACTAATTATTAAAATTCTGCGGCACACTAAAAATATGTTCTTTTAATTTTTTTTGATGATCTGGCAAAAAATAGGCATAATTTTGATTGATTTACACACACACAGGATATCAATAATAGTAACTACTTATACTTTTGCTCCAAAAATATAAACTATATTTTTGATATTTTGAGTAAGAAAGTACTCAAAATTATTTTTAGAAATTTTTATTGATTTTTTCAAATGAATATTAAATGTATGAAATAATATACATACTTGCAGTTAATTTTAATGAGATATCTGAGCTTGATGTTGTTTCAGAATGTCTTTTGTGCGAGGTCGAATTTTAGATAGGCATACTCTTAAATCATCTTCCGAAGCTTCCAGCCGCGATCTATTTTCGTTCTTAATAATATTCATTGCGGAAAAGCTTGATCGCACAAATATGACGTGGAGAATGGAAGAAGTACTTCTATTGGTAATATTGGGAAATTCACTTCTTAGAGATGACCAAAACGAAGTAGTATTTATTGTTGAATGTTTTAGTTAATTCGTCCTCTTCTGTAATCTTTCAATTTCCCAATTTACAACAGCTTAAGACAAACGGATCTCTTATCCAATCGAAGGATGATATGCCAAGTGAGGGAAAATATTTTTCAATATTTGTATTTAATAATCTTAAGGTTTGTAAATTAGATCTATTAGATTCTCATTCAGTTTGCACTTTTTCCTTAGTTCAAACATATTCACTGCATTTTCTTTTCTGATTCTTTCTTCCCAAAGGATTAGTTTTTCCTTGAGTGCGTTAATTTTGTCAGTGGAAGTATGAATGTTTTCACACTCTCCCTGGATACTTTTATTAAGTGTATTTAAAGACTGAAATAAATCAGCAAGAAATGCAACCTTACTGCACAAAGCTCGTCGCTAAGAAAATCTGATAACTCAGATTGTTGAGTTATCAGATATTTTGTCAAAAAAAAATAGAATTTCCTCTTTTAGTTCATAAAATCTTGATAAAACTCGTCCACAAGATAACCATCTCACTTCTGTATGTATTAACAACTGCGTGTAAGAAGCTTCCATTGAGGAGCATAGTGCTGCAAACAATCTCGATTGTAACCACCTGGCTTTTATATAATTGACAATTTTTATGGTCTCGTCTAGTATTTTTTTAAGCTCAGGTACCAAAGATTTTGACGCTAGTACTTCTCTGTGAAGAAAACAACGTGTAAAAGTAATTCTAGGATTCTTATTTTGAGCCAGTGTAACAAATCCTTTTACATTTCCTAACATCGAGCGGGCACCATCCGTGCAAATACTGATGCAAGAATTCCAAGACAGCTTATGGCAATTTATCAACAACATCAAAAATATCTTGGCCCTTCGTTGTTTCCTGGAGTGGTCGACAAAATAAAAACTGTTCTATAATATCTTTCTTATAAATAAATTACTGAAGGCTAGAAGTCAAGTTACATCAATTGAGTACCAGTTACATCAATTGATGTAACTGGTACTTTACCAGTTACATCAATTGATTCGTCCAACTGAATAGCAAACATATCTGCTTCTTTGATGTCAGATACCACTTGCAACTCAACATCTTTGGCCAAATCCTGAATACGTCGATAAATGGTCTGACATACGAATTTTTAAAAATCTCCTTTTCATATTCCTCGCCAAAGATGATATTAACAATTTTACAGCCTGCTGCAATTGTGTGAGATTTCATTTTTTAGCAACAATTTCTGCGATTGCGTAACTGGCTTCTTGGGCTTTTTTGGACATAGTTAGAAATTTAGTCCATCTTTTTGCTTGAATAGTTTTATCCGGTACAAGTCTTTTAAAAGATTCAGCCGGTTTTTCGCTCAAGTGAGAATGTTTAGATTGTAAATGTCTATTTAATTTACTTGGAACCATAGCGTTGTTTGCTAATTTTTCGCCACAAACTACGCATGTAGGACGTGGCGGAGCTTCTTGACTGGAAATAAAGCCAAATGACAAATAATTTTCGTCGTAATGGCGAACGTTAGTTTTTAATTTCGTTTTAGAATTTAGTTTTAGAAAAACCAGTACTAGATATGGTATCAGCTGCTGGGCAAAACTAGCTTCACTTTCTTCTTTCTTTTTTTTTTCTTTCGACGTACTAGCTTCTTCGCTTTCGTTTTTTTATTACAAATTTATCCATTTTAAAGGAATACTATTGAATAAAATTAACTGAATGAAGGGGAAAAAAAACAATAAAAGAACTCTCCCGTTACCTTAAAAATAAAAGAATTAAATGGAGTTCTTTGTGAACACACTTATCAAAAGATTAAAGCTAATTAAACGCACAATTTTAAACCGATTCACCAACCGTAAGTTTCGTAAAATATAAATAAGGGAGCTTCAGGTGCGGATGGAAGACCAGACATTAATAAGTAAATGCGCAAATTGCGATATTATTTCTTTCAATTAATTTGTTTTCACAAATCTCGTGGCACACCTAGAGACCTCTAGCGGTACACCGGTTGAAAATCGCTGCACTAGATGATCATTAATACTCAGTATATTTTGATCGGCAGGCTTAGTAGAGATATAACTTGAAATATTTTTTTTCTTTTAAACATTGACTTAAATGAGTTTTTTTTTAATAATCTTAAAATTAAATATTATAATAATATTTCAAAATACTTTCATATTTATTTTTGCCTCAATATGATTTAAAATTTGCAATTTCAAAATGATTTACAGTTTTCAAATTTCGTTTAAAATTTATATCTTCAGTTTTACACATAAAATTATCTACTCTCGGCTTTCTTTTAAAATGTATGCAGAAATTTAATTGAAAAATATTCAACAGTTTATAAAAGGGGAAAAAAGTCTATAGGGTTACAAATTTCAAAAGACAGGCGAGAATTATTACAGAAATTAAGCAAGCTTGGCTTTCGTCTAGTTTAATTGAAGTGTCATGCAAAGGGCAAAATTCAATTCGAATATCAATCTTATATTCCCTCAAGAACATTTAAGAAGCCTAGCCATCTATAACCTTAAAGATCGTGCTTCCTTATAATTCCCATGCAAAGCTAATGGACTTCTGTAGACAGGCAGCTAATATAAAAAAAAAAGTTATTGATCTCGTTCTCTCGTGAACCAGGAACAAATGAAACTCGTGAACACCCACGAGACGACTTTCGTCTGCGCTTTCTAAAATATCAACGACCGGTCATATTGCTAGTAGTACCAAACGTTAGCGGACTCGGTTATATAAAGTTTTGTGTTTTTGACGACGGCGCCACCAAACGTCTAAATTATTCAGTGCTACACTCTCAGAGTCCCACTTGTATTCCACACACGTTCTCAATGGAAATGTAATACATAAAATAAACGGGCGATAAGCTAGCAAAAGTATGTTTCACAGTTTAAGTTTAAATTTATATATCTTTCAAATAAACACATAATAGTCATCAAATGAGTTCAAAAATATTTAATGTTCTAATAAATTTCTAACGCTTTATCGTTAAATTCAGTTTATTATCCTGTTATGACAATTTATTTTAAATATACTTTTTAAAAATACTTAAAATTGAGAAACTCATCAATTATTTAGTAATCACTATTTAGTATTGTTTAGCATTATTTAGTATATAAATAAAAAATAAATCAGCTAACGCCTTTTATTCCCTTATAGGGAATAGGTGAGGCCTTCATACCCTATCTTTTTGGAGACTGAGTGGGCAATTCAATCTCCACCGATAGCCAATCAGAGATAGCTGGCTATCACTAATTATAGCAGCCACCATGAAGAGGCTGGCAAACAAGTGCTGCCATCTCTTGGTACTTAACCCTAACAAGATATGTTACTGTCTGAAATAATGTGGGTACTACGGTCGACTTTCTTGAGTTTACGGGGATAAAAAAAAACGAGTTTCCGGGAGGAAAAACCTGCTTGCCGGTGCCAGAGATCGACTAACTCAGGAATCGGTCGAAGAAAGGCTTAGAAAAAGTTCCTCCAGTCGGAGACTAGACTTGAACTTAAGTCTGACTTCGAGCGACCAAGCACAGAGGACGCAAGCACCACTTCCAGTGAGCTACACAGGCCTTTATTTAGTATAATTTTAGCATAATTATTTAACATATTTAACATTGCTTTGGCATAATTATTGGAAAACTAGCGCTTGGATAAGGGGATTTTGAATGGATGGAGAATAAAGACACTCATACCAGCTAGAATAGCTTTAGTTGTTAGACTGGAGCAAGTGCGTAAATCGGGAGAGCGGAAGCCAGACCACAGAAAGAGGTATAAAAATCCCCACCAACTATTCCATTTTGTTCCATAGAGTTGCTAAGAGGAGAAATAATATCAATGATATGCTTGGAGAGAGAGAGAGAGAGAGAGAGAGAGAGTCTAATACGTTGTGAGAATGATGGGTTTATCTGGAATTCTGGTTGGTAGGTTAACAATTTGCGTTAGATCATTACTAGCAGCAAACAATTCAGCTTATCTTCCGGCATGGTTTGTGAAGAGGGGAGGAACCACTGAATTGTAGTCGTTAAGGGAGATTATCTCACTGTTTGGGTGATGAGACTATAAGTGATCAACTTTCAGGAAGAGGTAATCAAAAAAGGTCAGTGTAATCATCGCAACTTAGCGGTAAAGGAAGGAAATGGAGACAAAATAAGTCGAGAAAATCTTGAGCCAAAGCAGATCATATAAAGGAGATTACTAGCTTGATAACGTTCGGCATGGAATATCCGACCCTACCTTACCGAAGCGCTTGATCTACCCTTCTCACAGGAGATATGCATGATTTACTACGAATAGTTCGACCTATCGAAGAGAATAAAAATTGAGATTCAGGGATGAGTAATAGATCAGGTTTGAATGACTGTAATTGGTGGTGCATATTACTGATGTTAGCACTAAGTCATATGAGGAATTTATTTATTTATTTATTTTACATGGTGTTTTCTTAGATTTTTTGGGTATATTTTTATTGTTTATGCAGTTTTCGTTACATTTCTGATGTTGTTCGGAATTTTTTTGTGGGAGATTTGCTCTTCTTTTGTGTTACTGTGTTCGGCAAATTTATAGAGCAGGGTCAGACAGTAGGATTGAAGGACTTGTTGACATGATTCCCTAAGAGGGCGCTGCCTCGGCAATGCCTCCTACTCGGTCTCCCTTCAGGCACGACTTGTCAAATAAGCAGCAGCAGGATTATTTGGCAGTTGATCGAAAAGCTCCTGAAGTGTTACCAACAGATTCGGTCCCGTATACTAAGAACACCACTTTACTGCTGTACCCTCGAAGGAAGAAGTACTGAAACTCTAGTTCAATAATTATGGTAGTGGAGAGAATGCTTAGCAAATTCACTACCCACATGCATGTAAAAAGAAAGAGAGGGTACAAAGACCAGAGACCCTAGATGAAACGTGGTAAGTGGCACCTCACGCCTCCAATAAGCAGGGTGGTATTTCTCTGGGCGATGAAGTTCATCTATTACCAAGCGGGCTATTTGGCATTTACTCTAACTAGGGAAGTTAGAGTAAATGCCAAATGGCTCGATTCTCCCCAATTTGAATATGGTACGACAGTGGATTGAGTTTAGACCAGGAACAGATCCTGAGATGATGTTGAAACTCTTAGTGGCAACATACTTGCGACCATGCTTTGAAGTGAATTATTCTTATTTAGGCGAACTCGTATACAAAACTATAGTGGATACTGACAATATGAGAAACATTATGGAAGACCCTAACGATAGGTTTGGGTCTAAAATTTTGACTCTCTTATTGTGTCAAATTTTTAGGACTTCCATTCTTTGTTTTTGTCACAAAAGGAGAATAAGCAAGTCTGAAGGGTTTCTTTTGGATTTTTTGGAACTTTATTCAAAAACAAAGAATTACTTATAATACTCTTTTGGTAATATGAATTTGCAGAGAAAATATGAGTGAGGTCCAATAATAATAATAATGACATGGGCTCTTGTTATCCGTAGCCCGATACAGTTTTTAACGATATCTGACGTCGAAAACTAATAAGAAATTAACGTAATCCTACTGACTCTAAATAACATTTAATTCATTCTCAACGAACACAAATATCACCAAACACTTTTGACAAGTGGTGTAAAAGAAATCTTACAGTTAAATCCAGTGATGGATCCAAATTTTATGTTTAGGAATAATCAGTTAGAAGAGGATGATTGTTGAGAAAGACATTTTCATATTTGAAATTCCTTTGTTTGATTGATTAGAATTTCACTTTTCATATTTATTTCAACGTTTTGTTTGCTATTATAATTTTTAAAAAACAATATAATTGTTATTTGATAGCAAATACGGAATTTTTTACTCTAATTTCTTGCTTGGAACGATTGTCTCTATCTCAGAGATGAGTAGTATGAGAAAGAGATAGAAAAATAAGAAAACAGATCTTAAGTAAGTTTGTACAGTTTTCTTTGATTCAGAGTATGGTTCCAGAGTGATTTAACTTGAGTAATTTCGTGGGTCCAGCTTCTAATGATGATGTTTTAATAATGTTCGTCTTTGGCAGAACCATCGTTGAGCGACCTCGAGTGATTCTCTTGGATCACTCAATGAGGTTCAGAGTGATCCTTTATATTCCTCAGAGTTTTTGGAGATGACCACTCCGCACTTCAGTAGTAGGTCAAATACGGTCTAGGTAGTGGCGACCTTTCCATGATGTTTTTGTGTTATCGGATACAGAGGCAACTGATGTGAAGTCAATAGTTTCTATATACCCGTAAAAATAGACTAGTCATGAAGATACTTCGCAAGCAAACTATTTGTTCCCTGTTGGGTAAAGGATTAAAACAAGAATATAATTCAAACCAATAATTTGCACGTTGGAAAATGAAGATGATATAAGCTCAGCGGATATTTGGAAGCCTACTATTATAACAATAAAAGGAAATGCGTTTACTCACAATAGCATTCTCCCTAGAATGACACTAATTATCCCAATAACTGATTTGCAACATTTATTTTTACATTGTTTCAATGACTTCCGCGTGTGTATTGTGCTTTTAAAAAATACATTTTCTTTTCTTTTAATATTCCATTTCGTATTTACATATTTAACTGAGTTCATCCCTATTTTCAGCCTTCCAGTAAAGTAAATCTTTCAATTTTCTTGGGGCTATAAAAACCCATAAGGAAAAGTGACAATTTGTTAACCTATTTTTCAAACTTTTTTATTCGTCTTGACAACTGCCTCTAATAATAAATACTAAGCACGTTAAGGAAGAGGCGAAAATCGATATTGCATCCTTCACTAATTTTCTCTTTGCCAGACACATGCAATACGATTTCTTACAATGTAAAAGCTTGTAAGATAATATAAGACAGGAATTTTATGACTTTCGCTCATCTCTTTTCGTCGTCCCCTCCCAACCCACTTTTCTCTCCTTCGATGCTTGCAAGAACATTAAATGTACGATTATAATTCAATGCAAGCCTTTCTCCAAAGATTACGACCGTTACTATGACAACTGCAAGAGAGATAGAACGAAAGAGAGAGAGAAACATCAAGCGCCATTTCATCACAACAACCTAACACATTGTCATGTTCATACATGCACCAAGAAAAAACAATCTGCTAAACAGTGAAATGCCTCCAATGGAATGCAATTCACACAATAATTCCACTGGGGAACAGTTTTGTTTTGTTTTTTCTTCATATTTCAATAAGTTTTCAAACGTGCGTTTTCTCTGTGCTATAATAATATGATAATGATAGCATAATAATAAAAATAACAGTAATAACAGTATAAAAATCCTAATGATGCAATAACACTAAGTGCCTCCGTAGCCCATTGGAAGAATGACAGCGCATGCGCCCTTCAATATTACCACGTATACCAGATACCCACCTTTCAAAAATGATCTATTTTCTTCTTGGAACTCAAGGAGTATCAAAGAAAAAAAAGAAGAGCAAGAGAAGCGTTAGAGAAGAGGTTAATGTAGTTGATCATCAAGACTTGTCAAGCATTTGTTTGCTTAATATACAGGGTGTCTCAAAAAATGTGTACACACTTCAACAGCTGATAACTCATTCAATTTTCGTGATTTTGCAGGTTTAATGGAATTGAAATAATGGCTGAAACCTGACTAAGCTTTGAGGAAAGAAAATTTATTCTTAAATGCTACTGGAAGCATGAAAACGTAGTGGAAGTTCAAAGACGGTTTAGAAGAGAATTTCAACGAGATCCACCTACGAGACTTACTCTCACTCGAATTAGAGATAAATTTGAAGAAGATAGAACTGTTCAAAATGTCTATAAGCAACGTTCAGAAAGACCACAAATAGCTACGAGGCCTGCAACAGAAGAAAAGTTGATTGAAACGTATCGTCAAAGTTCAAGAAAATCTGTGCGACAAGCGTCTCGTGAGATAGGAGTATGAAAATCAAGTGTCCATCGCATGTTGAAGCACAGTCATTGGAAAAGTTACATTCCAAGAAGAGTACACGCTCTCAATGAAGATGCCCCGGATAGGAGAATGCAGTTTTGTGAGTGGTACTTGGAAAAATGTGAAGAGGACGCACAATTTCCAAGACGAATTGTGTGGAGTGATGATACCACATTTAAATTAAATGGGTCAATTAACCGGCACAATTGCACTTACTGGCACCTGAGAATCCGCATATTATGGAGGAACATCATGTAAATTTAGCAGGAATGACGGTGTGCTGCGGCTTATCAGCACACGGATTAATTGGACCATTCTTTTTCGACAGTATTCTAACTGGTGCTAATTACTTGAACTTGCTGCATGAAGCTGTCATGCCACGTATTCAAGAGGACTTTGAGGATGAGGACTTTTATTTTCAACAAGATGGGGCACCCTTACACTACCATCGAGATGTGAGGACTAATCCTGATGAGACTCTACCCAACAGATGGATTGGAAGAAGAGGTTCTGTAGAATAACCCCCCCCCCGCATTCACCAGAACTCACGGCAATGGAGTTCTTCTTGTGAGGATTTATCACGGATGAAGTTTACACTTCAAACGCAGCAGTCGACGACTTGAAAGTAGCAATCGAAAGAGAAGCTACAAGACGAAATGATTCTCAGTGTTTGCAATTCCATTGCTGCACGTTATCAGCGGTGTCTGGACCAGGACGTTCATCAGTTTGAATACAGACGTTGAGGAATGAAAAGTAGATTTGTGTAGTGTACTTTACAATGTGAAAGTTAACTATGTTATAATAAATACCAACTTTTTGATCATTCAAAGTGTGTATACATTTTTTGAGACACCATGTATACAACTTTTCCTAAATGTTACATTCGTATATGTAACAATTGTGAAAAACGTTGCATTAAATATGTTAAATTAATATCAATGAAGTTTCATATATGTGCAAATAAATTTTGATATATGTCGAAAAAACGAAACTTTACAATTTCAATATGCAATTTCAATATGCGCCCTCTAATTTACTTGGCGTACATGGAAATGATAATTCCACTTCGAACAGTGTGCTGTTTTGAAGGTTAGTTCACTGATTGTTGCTATGGTTCCCACTGATACGCTGCTTCAACCCTACCCTTTTCACTACAAGTGGAGGAATAAACTTGTTGACATAACCGGTACAAAAGAAAACGAAATCAGATGTCATGCACCACTTTCGTATTCCAAAATCACCGAATAGAAAATGCGTAGCAGTTGGCAACACCCATTTTATGTTATTTTAATTTTTAGTAGATTTAATTTAAATTTATTAATTTATTTATAAATTAATAAATTTAAATTAAATTTACTATTTAAATTATTATGGAGTACTAGATTGTATATTATAGTCACTATCATAACGAGTTTATGCTGTGACAGCAGAAAATTTTGATTTGTATCTTAGCATTGAGGCAGCATTGACATACTTTTGAGGTTCACAATTACCAGCTGTATTAAACTTCATTAAAATTCCATGCTTTTACATGAAACCCTATTTTTCAAAAGTTATTTAATATTTTAAGATGGCATTTATTAGTTTCTAGATTGTGTAGTCTTTAAAATATTCAACGAAGAATAAATTGTATACAAAAAAGGGCTTCTGGTTTTTTTAAATTCCACTCTATCTGAGAACGAGTCCTGAATTTTTCCATTTTGCAGGGTATGAACAATAAAGTAATGACATGAATCCGCAAATGGAATATGGATATGCTAAAACTATAGGATTTAAAGCAACAGGTAAAATGTAATATTTCACAAAGGTACACATAACATGTCTGTGTAGCTCAATGAAAGTGACATTTACATAACAGTAAACCACCTGAAGAAAGACTTAAATTGAATTCTAGTTGCCAACTGAAGAATTTTTTCCAAGCTTTTCATCGACCGTTTCCTGAGATAGTCGATCTCTGGCACGGGCAAGCGGGTTTTTTTTCCCCAGAAACTCGTTTTTTTTTCCTTCTGTAAACTCAAGAAAATCGACAGGAGAACCCGAACTATTTCAGACAATGACATATTGAGTTGGGATTAGGTTAGGAACCGCGGGATGGTGCCACTTATTTGCCGTCTCTTCATTGGATGCGCCGCTTAAAATTAGTGATAGTCTTGGGCCATTCAGTCTCCGAAAGTTAGGGCTAAAAACGGCCGCGCCTTCTCCCTATAAGGATATAAAAGGCGTTAGCAGATTTATTATTTTTATTTTTATTTATTGCTACGCATAGATAAGAATTATCCTCAAATTAAATAGATATTTCGTACTATACTCAATACACAGTAGGATATATACATATATATGATTAAAAAGCAAGTTTATATAAAATTACTTGGTATCTTGAATACATAATATACCCAAGTTAAAAACTTTCTTTTTACACACACACACACACACACACACACACACACACACACACACACACACACACACACACACACACACACACACACACACACACACACACACACACACACACACACACACACACACACACACACACACACATAGTAGCATAAAACAGAAAGAAGAAACTATTAGTGAAATTTTATCAATAGCATTACTATAAAATGAAATTTTATATCTCGACAGAAAATCGTATTGATCCAATTTACAATTGGATAGGATTACATTTGGAATATGAAAACTCTAAATTTCTTACGATGCTGCTTTGAAATATCGTAAGTATGGATACCTCATTATAGGAATGACATTGATTTGCTAGAAAGATTGCGAAGGAGAACAACGAGGAGTAATTGGACTGAGGTCATGACTTGTGATGAAAGACTTAAGGTTGGTACGCCGCAGTTATTAAAAACGATACATCTTCGTGAGGAGAATATCTATATGCCTTTGAATAAAGTGGGCGATATTGAAGTCTTTGAAAAGACTGAAAATAAAGTTTAAAAGTCTTTGGAGATCATGAATTTAAAATCCAGGAGCAGAATAATAAGTTAGAATTGAGGGAATATTAGTTTTATTCAGAATATTGGAAATACATGAAATCAGTTGTTTGAGAAAAGTGTTGTCGTCTGGATAATAAGCATATATTAAATAAATGTGATTAAAATATTGGGAAGGAATGCATATTAGTATAGGTGTCTAACAGTAAGCACTCCATATTGCTGCCCACTCAGCTCTGACCTTGTTGCTGATAATAACTGAACATACATCCGTCACCTTCTCAGCATGAAAACCAGCCGGAGAGCACATGTGGTTAACTGATATAATATACTGACCCCCATAGTCTTGGTTATTTCGGCTTTTTTTTTTCGTGAATTCACCTAAGCTTTGCTAAACCTGTCGTACATCTTAGTACCATGGATGGTTAAGGCTGAGGCTATAATCCGATCCCCTACACACACACACACACACACACACGATAGATAGATGTGTGTGTGTGTGTGTGTGTGTGTGTGTGTGTGTGTGTGTGTGTGTGTGTGTGTGTGTGTGTGTGTGTGTGTGTGTGATATTTTCTATATATTTTGTGTTTTATATATTTTTAATACAACATTTTAATAATAATAATAACAATAATAATAATAACTGATGGGTATTTTATTTGTTCTGCCGATTTATTTTCGACGAAATGTCAAGCATTTATCGTTATATTTTCACAAGTTGAACCTGATGAACGGTTTGGCGCTATTGGCTGATAGCGCCAAACCGGTATCAATAAATAATTAATTTAAAAGCTCTTCGTAACTAAATATTTCATAACCATGTAATTAGTAATTCTTAAGACTATTACATAATAATGTATTGAACATTATAATAACAATAACCACAGCCATCTTATACGGTACTCGAAAATCTGTCGACCTTAGGGCATCTGGTCTGATCATGTGTCAATTCCGAAGATATCGATGATAGTGTGAATAAAGAACCTCGAGAGGAAAATAATAAAAATATATTATTTTCTATATACTAATCCAAATGAAATTTTGTGCCTTTCTATAATTTGCAGCAAATTAACCCATTGGAGAAAATACTGGGACGTGGAAGCAGCACATGTGATCTTATTACATCATGTATGAAGAGTCCTGGATTCTCTCAGGTGGTGAACACATGCCTTTCCTTCTAGGGTGCCATTCATCATTGTCAGGTGAGCTGTCAGTATGCATCATTCGGTGGCTATAACGTTTACAGTAAACGCACGTGGCTCCAAACATCCTCATACCGCGAAAGGGATGCGTTTGGATGGTGCTTATGGGATCATTACCCGAGTAGAACATACTGATTATTCTAACTCAGAACAGCTGTTTACAGTTGCTGATAGAAGATAAAAGCTACTTATTTCTGGTGTTTTATTTATTTATTATTGTTGTGGTTGTTTACTGAATAAATATTTGCTTCGGTTAGCATGAATTTTTCAAAAGGAATTTTAAGATGGCATCAGTGGAATCGAATGGATTTTATTGTCGATATTTTCTTAGAATATACTCTTCTAGAAGCTGAACTGAATCTTCAACTGATTCAGAGAAAAAAAAAATGAGCTATTGTAAATATTTCCAGTAGCTTCTGTTTTGCATAATCCTGAATTTTCAACGTTAATATCCTCTGGTAACACCAGGTATAGTAGCTCGATGTGTGTGCATGTGGCTGTTCCAAACTCCGTGGTCACTCCCTTTTCTGGCTATTCTATTTATCACTTCCACTTATTGAAGTGTTGAGTTTTTATAATATTAAAACAAAGGACGGCAATTACTGACGCCTAGTAACTAGATGTCAGTTTTACTATTGCCCATTTTTAGTACTTCAAAAAAAGAAAATGCACTGAAAACAGTAGGAAAAATATTCATGAAACAAAATTAAAAACCACATTGTCAATGAATGTTAATGGAGTCGCTTAAAAACGTGATCTTCGGCACATGTGTGTGCGCTCCAAAGACATTACTACCTCATGCATCAGACTTCTTTCAATTGAAAGTGACAGCACTGTTAACTTAACTTTTCATAGTAAGTCATTATTTTTTTATTTATTGGACTTTGTAACGTAAATTGAACAACGGCTGAACGTCTTATACATATCAGGTCTGTCTTTCACGCCTATTATCTCTTCAAGTATTTGATAAATTTTAATGAAATATGGTGAAAATTCTTTATTGAAATACTTGTATATATATTCTAATTTCAGTTTTGATTTGCAGTGCTACATAAACTAAGCACAGTACATGAAACGGTATTTTAATGCAGTTCAAGTATGTCAATGTTCTACTTTTACCTTTCTTCTGGCATTGTGCCAAATGGGAAAGTACACAAAGTAAAAGTCGAAAGTTTTGTTCACGTTTGGAATTAATTTGGTTCACGATAGTTCACAGAAACATCGTCCTTTAGTTTAGTTCTTTTTGAATACACTGCACATCTTATTTACATCACAAATAGATTGTTACAAATATACAGAAAAAAATAAACAGCATGACTTACAAAATAACAGTAAAAAAAAACCAAAAAATTGTAATCGCCAGGATAAACAAAGAGCTGCACTAAACGTAGAGACTATCTTGAAGTTAGAGAAAAAATATAACAAAAATCATCTAAATATAATATTTGTCTTGTAGCATAGAAACTGTAAGGCCATCAACGCATCTATTCGATATTAAACTATTCTGACTGGCATAAAGATAGCCTTGTCTGCCTTAATGCAAATCAGACGATAGATCGGCATTCATTTAGATTTCACTTGTTTCGTTCGCCATATTTCTTTAAGACCAGGATATTCCCGTTTGTCAGGTTTTGTGCCGAAAACACACATAAATAAGTTTTTATAACTTATGAAACTGATACGTTTTTCTCCTATTAATTGAATATTTTAATAGTATAATAACTACGAATTATTTACCTTCTTTTTGTGTTTCGTTGATCGAAATGTTTATAGCAAACCGAATACATTGTGCACCAATAATATATGCGTTATTTATTTGTGTGTGTGTGTGTGTGTGTGTGTGTGTGTGTGTGTGTGTGTGTGTGTGTGTGTGTGTGTGTGTGTGTGTGTGTGTGTGTGTGTGTGTGTGTGTGTGTGTGTGTGTGTGTGTGTGTGCAGGGCAGTGTGCCGGATTTACGTATAAGCTAAAAAAAGCTACAGCTTAGGGCCTCAAATAAAAAAACAAAAAGACCAGCTGATGTTTTAAAAGGGTCCTCTGGGTTTTGTATAGCTTAGGGCCTCAGCAAGTCTAAATCCGGCCCTGGTGCAGGGACGCGCCAGTAGTGTGCAAAACTTTAGTTGGCGCCCCTATATCCCTCGCCCCAATAAAAAACCACTTTATAAAAACGTATCAGTGAGTAAAAATGAAATACGAAATATATAATTATAAGTTTATTGAACAAAAAGCAGAAATTACAAAAAAAAAATGTATAAAAAACAATAAACATACAAGAAGGGTACAAAAACAACAAAAATAATTTGGAAAAAAAATAAAGTAAATAAATAATAAAATAAATAAATAGCAGTAACTTACAAGTATATAAAATAGGAACATATTAAACATTATTGGGTAAAGAAATAGTTAAATAAATATTTAAACAGAAAGAAAAATCACTTATTGAATTGAATAGTTTCATTAATGAAATTCTCGAATAATATCATGTATATCAAGTTGATCCAAAATATCTGACTCTATCGATATAATGGCAAGATTCGAAAGTCTGTCTTGTACCATTGTGGAGCGAAGTATTTTTTTAATAATTTTAAGTTTAGAAAAGGACCGTTCCGCAGATGCTACAGACACCGGTAATGACAAAAGAATCCGAAGAGCAATTGTAAAGTTTGGATAAACTGTGATTAAGTCGTTTGAATAATTATCTGATATATATCATTTTTAAAATTAGAAATAAATGGTTGACAGTGTAAAATTTCTTCTCATAAATCGTCTACGTCAATGTCTGAATGATTCTCGTGTGTTACTTTGTGTCTTAACTTTTTACAAGATAATAAATATTCTTTATTTTGTGAAGTACTTAACAAATACAAAAACTGAAATGAATTCATATGTTCTTTTAATAAAGTAAATCTTTCATGCAAAGATTGTAATGTTTGATCTGTTATGCAGAGAGAAAAAAATTACTTGAAATGAAATTTTAGGATCTACTATATTTTCATTTTCATGTTCGTAATCAAATTGTGTTGTCTTTTTACGTAGCCCTAGTGGTCTACTACTATAAAATACAGACTCTGCGTCAAATTTTGCTGCAATTAATTCGAGCTTTCTACAATTTTTTTGAAAGTTTCATCAGACCTATAATCATTTAAAAATTGATTTAGATCATTCAGTGCATTCTAAAGCAAGTCGGAGATTCATAGATGAAGACTGCAGTATTTTGCTGAAAAAATTCACTTTATTTAAAATATCATACCAAATCTTTGGCGCCTTTACTGGCGCCTGTGTGCGTCGCACACATTGCACATATGGCCGGCGCACATCTGTGTGTGTGTGTGTGTGTGCGCATGCGTTCGTAATCGAGCCATTAAATTGATTCTAGTTTTAATATTTGAAAGAGAATAAGAAAATCAATTGGTCATTAGCGATTTTTTTTACTTTAAACTATAATTACTAACGTGAATTTTTGAATAAAAAAACGATTAGGAACGTCATTTTGGATTTTTATTTTTCGGACTACAACACACACTTGATGGTTAAAGGACAAGAAACAGTGAAGATTTATTCAGCAATTTCCCCTTAATCATTTAGATATCGTTTGATTACACCGAGCTAGCTAAGGTAGTTTTTTTGTCCTGCAATATGTTTGAAAAGAAAGTCCGGAGATAAAAAAAATCTCTGCCACTGAATTTCAAAATTCAAAAGTGATTGCTTTTGAATGTTTTGCCTGTTAGAACCACTGATCATGATGAAGGCCTAAACTATCTATTTTAATACAAAGACATGGAATAAGCCAAACGCTTTATTAGTTAAAGTAGGTCAGAAATACCTACTTCGAATTCCATTTAGAAATCGAAAGAAACTTTATAAGAAGGTTGTCAACTGAACAGCAAGTCAGCTGCTCCCGTGAGACGATGTTTTTTTTTTTTTTTTTTTTTTTTCATCCCGCAAGACACATCAGCCGGCCAAGAGAATATACGCACACAATTAAATATCATATCGGGTCATGCGTTAGATTTATATGAAAGTAAGTTACTTCTCCCTGACAGGCCATAAGCCTTGCACGTTGGAGTGAAGACAACATTCGAACAGTGCATCAGTGAAAATTGTCACTTGTGAGATTAGTGATTGCATCTGCAATACTTTTTATTCATGCTAAATGACTTCAATAAGATTATCGTACAAAGTGGTAGTTTAATCTCTTGATTAACTAAAATGTGAACTTCAAAATACTATGAAAACAGTACAATAAAGGCCACTTCTATAAAATCTAAAAATATTTGTGTTGCATCGATCGAGCTGTTCTACATCAAATAACCGAGCGATTTCTTTTACTCTTTTAAGTTTAGATCCGGGAAGATAATTGTATAAATATGACGGGAATTTGTCAAAAGCAAAACACAATTATTTTGATTTAGAAAGTTGACCTAAATGTTATCGATTAATTATTTCTCCATTAAAGACAAAATTGCTTGCATTCAGCACTGTCGAATCACATAATTGTAACATTCCATTCCATCTGCGATTATCGGATTAAGCCAAATAAGCTTCTTCAAGGCAAAGAAGTTTAGCTATACATTAACCTAATTTATTCTGTACCGGAGATCAAATTTATTCCCCATGGTGTACTATGCCTGTCATTTCACGTATTCTTTTTTTTTGGGAGGGGGGGGGGAAGCCGTGTTTCCAGGGGAAAGTATTTGTGATTCGACCAGCTAACTTTTAGTCCAGTTGGAAAACCTTATGAAGTGTTTCCTCTAAGGACAAATTTCAAGGGATACTGATGCGTCCGACTGCGCTACAACAGCAATACCATTTTTCTTGTTAAATAAATCATCTGCTACCTTTTGCTCCCAAATGGAATAGGTGGGACTCTTTTATCCCCTAACTAACATTTCTTTTCGAAGATCAATGAGCAACTGGTATCAACTTTTACAGTCAATAAGAGTTCAATCCACTTATTGCTTCATTTGTTCATTTCGAACTAAGAGCTATCATATAAAAATAACTATGCGGGTAATGTTTAAATAAATATCTACAGCGATGTAGAGAACAGTTAAGCAAGGTCCACCTAAATTTCTCTAAGGTAGAAGCAATAAAAATGCTCTGGTTTGTATTGCCAATGTGTTGGAATAAATGATGTTGACATCTGATGTTTCACAAACCTCAGTACATTTGACATCGTTTGGTGGCGATTACGGATACATCCATTTGCGATAGACTTGCCACTAAATGTAACAGATATTTTTGAACCATTCCTCCACCAAACTAACAGTCGCTTCTTGTAATGAAATCGTGCGTGTTTGTCTCGCTCTTAACCGATGTTCTAAATCTTCCCAAAGGTCCTCTGTGGGGTTCAAATCAGAATTGTGTGCTGGCCAGATAACCTTTGTGTTCCTGTTTCCTCAATGTCGCTTCAGTCCTCTGTATAATGGTTTATTATCCTATTATTTATTATCGATAGTCAACTGGATCTTGCCCTCAGCACCCCGACATAGAATATCCATAGGTTTAGTGTTCATTATTCCGAACACGTTTCCTAGAACACAACAATCTTCACCCCTCCCATCCCTTTTAAGTTACCTCCTGGAATAAGTGCTCTGGTTCCCCCCCCCAAAAAAAAATCCAAGATTGCTCTTTGCTGTCTGATATGATATCTGATGAGTGAAGGTATTCTTCGGGTAGGTTGTCTATTTTTCTGGCTGTAAAACCCAAGTTTTCGGAAAGAAATATCTTGCCAGTTCCTTATTAAATCGGTTAACTCACCTACGGATGAAATGACAAAGTTTTTCCCGTCCTAGACATGGTTCAAACATAATGCATTCTCCAGTCTCGCGAGCTCTGCATAATAAGTTGAATTCAAGCACTATTTGGATTTGTTTCACGTGAACGTATGCTTAAGTCAAACGAGCAGAGGCTGTCCATTTCGGTTTGAACTTCTAGATAATAGAAATGCCCGATGTACACAGTGCACCTGTTTTTTTTTTTGTTTTGTTTTGTTTGTTTGTTTTCAGCATTTTTCTATCCTTAGTTCTAACTGCAGTTTATAGAATCTTCTTAATTGCTTCTTGGGTTTCATTTCACCATCACGTTTCCATCTTTCGTTGACGTTATGATGAACAGCTCCTTCCATATTTATTATAGAAGGGGAGAGAGAGAGGTAACGGTATTTATTATATTTATTTGTTGTCTTACTGTTGTCATGAATGCAGTGTTTTGAATTGCGTTCGAATCAACTAAGGATATGAAGCCACAGTAGAATGTCTATTAGTTGCGTGTGTTCTTATGGCCCATTTTGCCTGTTTTTCGGGATAAACCCCTTCCAGCTCGGAGCGAGACCTGATAACTCATCATCAGAGAAAAAATCGTTATAAATATTCTTTATAACCTAGACTGGAATCCAATCCTGGTCTCTTCAGTCAGAGAGCGTCATCAATACAGACTGAACTAAGAAAGCTCATGAGTACGTATGCTACAAGTGGACATTGCCATCAAGCGTTTATGTATAATGTTAGTATAATTTTTTCATGTATGATGACGTTCTTTCTTGAATTGCCGTTCTAATTGCTGCATTTTTCTAAACGGTATTTATTAACACTTATCTGCGTGAAATATTTGTGTATGCACATGCTGGATCGATGATACCATGCTGAAATTTAACAGCTAGCGAGTAGTGATTCTTGAGCGACGCAACCTCGACGACAGTTTGTCTTTCGGTTAGAAAGATCTGGATTCAAATCCTGACTAGGACGCGGAACCTTTATTAAAGATTTTTTTTTTGTCAGCCGAATGCGAGTTCAAGTTGCTGGTAAGCTGATGTCATACGGAGTTGATAGGATTTTTTTCTCCAAGAAACTCGAGTTTTTAATCCTGCAAAATCGGCCGGAGAACACACGCAGTTAAAAGACATAATACATGGTCTCGTAGCTTTCGTTACTTCTGTCTATTATTCTTTGAGGTGACTGGTATCTCTTTAGCCGGATGTTAGAATACAAATATTTCTGTACAGCTTTTATGAGGAATTTCTTCAGTGGTTTGTTCTTTTCAGATTATTTATTTCGGATCCGTCAATCCCAAGATTGGTTGGTTGAAGGAGCAGTGCTACTTGACTAGGGAATAGTGATTACAGAATTAAGATGGTTTGCCGTTGTCTTCCTTGTACATCGGTGTCTGTGTTCACGGAATTAGTCTGCCTGATTTCAGGGATGAAAAACCAGAGTTTCAGGGAGAAAGCCTTCAACCCTTGTATGAGACCAACTAATTCACCTTTGATTGAAAAGCCCTGATAAAGATTCTTCGTGTCATAGACCTGGTTCTAACCCAGGTCTTTCCAATTAAAGGGCTCCGTCTAAACCAACTGAGCTACGGAGGATCTTTTCATGTGATACTACTATATTTTTGCTTGTTTGTTTTTCGTGAGAAACATCCAAACCGCCATGGATCTGTGTAGCAAAAATATCTAAATTATTATCGAAAATTGCATAATAAGAAAACTATTTCCTATTATACACCCCCTGTCCAAAAAGAAACCGAACTTTTCGAAAATAGAAGAAACTAGTGGCGCCACCTGTTATATCTTTTTGATTTCGAAAGCGGCAACCTTCATTAGTGTTGTGTCAACTGTTTATGACATTTGTTTCATTAGAAGCCGAGTTATAGTGCCAAGAGTGGCAGTGTGTTTTGACGAACAGTCGGAAAATGAGTTCCAAACAGAGAGCTGCGATTGACTTTTGTGTTAAACTTGGTAAAAGTTTTATCGAAATGCATCAAATGCTTCAAAAAGCATACGGGATGAATGCTTATCCCGTACGAGGTTTAAGCGACTTCAAAGTGGTCATGAGACGCTTGAGGACCACGAAAAGCCGGGCGGTCCAAAAACTGGTCTGAGCGAAGTTAACATCCAAAAAGTGCGTGATTTCATCAAAGAAAACCCGAAATCGTCCGTGAGATTGATTGAAGATAAATTGGGGATTCCAAAATCAACTGCGCACAATATTTTGACCGAGAGCTTGGGCCTTCGTAAATTGAATTCGCGATTTGTTCCCCACAAGTCGACCGAAGACCAAAAAATGTATCGAATTGAACACTGCAAGGACCTCATTAAAGCCGCTCGTAAGGACTCAAACTTCCTTGAAACGATCGTTAATGGTGACGAAACGTGTTGTTTTGAGTATGAGCCCGAAACAAAGCGCCAGTGCTGAGTGGAGACCACCAGAAGAGGGGGCATCCAAAAAAACGTCGCTTGGAGAAGTCAAAAGTAAAGACAATGCTAATTTGTTTCTACGATTCCAAGGGCATTATCCACAAAGAATTCGTTCTGCTTGGCCAAACGGTCAATGGTGAATTTTATCTCGAAGTTTTGAAGCGATTGACAGCGAGAATTCGTCGCGTACGGCATGAATATCGTGATGACCGACCGTTCGTCAAAAGACACTGTCACTCTTGGCACTATAACTCGGCTTCTAGTGAAACAAATGTCATAAACAGTTGATACAACACTAATGAAGGTTGCTGCTTTCGACAACAAAAAGATACAACAGGTGGCGACACTAGTTTCTTCTATTTTTGAAAAGTTCGGTTTCTTTTTGGACAGAGAGTGTATATATAGCAAAAAAGATACTTGGAAAAGAAAGAAAGAGAAAACTAGATTCAACTGAAATAAAACTTCAGCTCAGTTGAAGTTTATTTCCTTCATCCCAACTAAGGTTGAACGATAGACGAGACAGATGGAAAACTCTTGGAAAACTCTCCGCACTTAAGATGAACTTCAGAAAAAAGAAAAAAAAAATCTGAAATCATTCGTCTCTGATTTCTTTCTCGTAAATACATATGGAGAAATTCTGCGAATAAAAAATATCATATTGAATCAAAGGCAGTAGGAACGGTGTGCTGGAAAGAAAAATAAATAAATAAAAGAAGGGGGGGAACATTTCATTGTCTTAGATGCTAATAACTGTCAGCTGTTATAATTATTCCAGAAGAATTAAATGCATCTAAATGAGGGAAGATAGACTTTTGCTAGCTAACGAAATCGCATCGCCTTGGTTACTTTTAAGTATCTGCATAGACGACTAAGGTCTGACAAGTGCGATCTATAAGCTGTGTGATTATGCTAAGACGTGTTCGGTTTATTAGCATCTCACGTTGCTCGCAGCAGAGTGTATTTAATTTGCGGAAGGAAGATAATAAAGCCACTTTAATTAAAATGCATTGCATAAAACGGTCTCCTTTATTTATTATTATTATTATTATCCACTACATCTCAGTGTTGAAGCAAATGGAGTTTTGGCGAGTTTTGTAAACGAGAAAGATAACAAGAGCAGGTGGCGTTGACGTTGAACCATGTCTAGTTCGGAGCGATATATATATATATAATACTTTTTTGTATATCGCAGATAAGATACCAAGACGTATTCAATACTGGATTGTTGATGATAAAATTTAAATGCAAATAATAAATACAATTTAATATAATTAAATTTACTTCATTAATAAATATAATGGTATCGGCAATAACAGGACTTTCCTATATATTCTCATGTTCATTCCATCGCTCCCAGGGGCGGCTCGTGCATAGGCCCTGCGGAACTGCAGCACCCCCAATTTTTCTCGATATAAATATATCTATTAATTTATTTATATTTGCTTGTAATATTTGATTTTATCATCAACAGTCCTATACAATTCTCTTATTTTGTATAAAAAATAATAAAAATCCATCTTGTAGCACTTAGGAGAGCGAAGGACGTTAGCAGCTCTGTGTTTACCATAGTGTCATATTGATACGCGCTCAAGCAAATGCACGTCATAGTGAGATGAGAGCTATTAGCGTAATGCGACACTGTCCGTCGCGCAGTTCCACTGTTGTTTATATGCAGTTTGCGCCAGTAGTAGAGTGTTCGTAGTGCTTATCGTGTTTACTCCGTCTCTTTAAATATTTGGACATTACAATTAAAGGATTTAATTGTAATGTCCAAATATTGTTAATCCATTCCTTTAATTACAATTAAAGGAATGGATTTATTTTATAGTATAATTTTATCGATAATAAACATTTTTTCATGAAACAAAACAAGAAGAATATATTTTACTTTTAAGTAGTTTTGAATTATACCAAACTGTATAATTTTATCGATAATAAACAATATTTTTTTATGTTTATTTTTATTTTTTTAATTTTTACCATAATTTTTATATTTTTTCCAAACACGTATACACTGTACTTACAAGTGTGTATGTATATTTCGAAAGTTGCAGCATCCCCCCCCCCCACGATTTCAAGCCATGAGCCGCCACTGATCGCTTCTCTCTCTCTCTCTCTCTCTCTCTCTCTCTCTCTCTCTCTCTCTCTGTGTGATGTCGAATGAGACGAAATTTTCTATGCCACTTCAGCTGAAGCTGAGCTAGCTGATCTCAGACAAAATGTCAGTTTTTTTTTTTTCTAGTTTATCCTGTTGCAAAACACACAAACCAGCCTGAAAACAAACACACACTGAGAGACATAGGACAGTAGCACTGCATGACCGCAGCTATCTCAGCAATAATTCTAAACATCCAACTCTCAAAAGATGTCTTTCCTTTGTACTCCTTGCATTCTGCATTAATCTCTCTCTCTCTCTCTCTCTCTCTCTCTCTCTCTCTCTCTCTCTCTCTCTCTCTCTCTCTCTCTCTCTCTCACACACACACACACATAATCTTTTTCATTCTTACTTGCACTAATCTCTGTTCCACGCCTTCCACTTTCTCTCTCATTTTATTGGCTCTTTCATGTAGAATGTATTCATTCTTCTCTTCCATTCTTTGTCGGTCTCCTTTCATTTACTTTCATAATCTCTTCTCTCTCTCTCTCTCTCTCTCTCTCTCTCTCTCTCTCTTGTCTTTTTTTTTTTTCATCTCTTGTTCTTTCACAGAGAATGCCATCAGCCTTTCTATTCTACTATTTTTTCTTGTCGCAATCTTGAAAAGCTTTCGTTTTGATGACGATAGCATCTATTCTTTCTTTTCTATGTAGATAAAAAACAACAAACGTCTGCTCACTCTCTTGCTCTCCCCCTTGAGGTCATCACTCTGTTCTAGCAATATGCATTTCCCTAATGCAGTAGCAACATCATCATCATCATCTCACAACCTCGGTGCCATAAATGCAACTTCAGCTTCAAAATTACATCTAAGATTCCTATTACAGGTCACTGGCTCTAGAAATCTTGCTGAGGAATATGACTGCTTTTTTGTATGTAAAGATTTTAAATCGCAATTACCATGAGTTCTATCGCAGCTAAAGTGTATGTATATGATACGCGGATCGGTAAGTAACAAATATAAATTAGTTTCATGGATAGCAGAGCCTTATAATCGGGTAGGGAGCACCAAATAGAAAAAGCAAGGAGTTTGAATGATAGACATTCAAGAGGGTAGAAATTCTCCGGAGTAGCAAACCACCTATGTCTAATAACATAGACGCAGAGCAACATCATCTTAAATCTGGCTGCTAATTTATTCTTGCACAGATTTTCGTACTGTTCCATCCAAATATAATGTATACATATTTTATGTGACTCTTACCCACGAAGGGTTTTTGTAAATCTGTAGTACATTAATACCATTGGTAGACTGGGGATTTGTTTTTATTTTTATTAATTATATATGTATATTCTTTTTTCCTTTTTTTTTAATATATATATTCGAAAATCTTGCTTTACAGAATTAAACATGGAGCTTTTTTTCTCAAGCCGCCTCAGACCTCCGACAAGGGTGAAGGTCTCACACCAGGCGATGAAATCCAACTCCTACTTAAAAAAACAATCACAAACATTCATGCTCATGGCAGAATTTGAATCCGTAGCTCCTTGGTTGGACAGCGAATACTCTAACCACTCGGCCAACTAGACCGACCAGTTATAAATGTGTAATAAAAATTATAAGAAATAGGGGGAAAAAAGAATAAAGCAGATTATGGAACGATCTTCGATTGACTAAAAATTTAATATTATTTGCACAACAATTGCTATATTTCATTTTAAATTCATTTACCAAGAAAGTACTCTCTACTGACTCCGGCAACCCACCATGCGAAATAAATAAAATAAATAAACCTGTAGATATCAAACTACCTGATCAATTAAATCAATTTTAATTAAATTCTTCGAAAATAAAATTATGTCGATTGTTATTAAAATGATAATTAAAATAATCTCACCCATAATAAATTCTCTCTTTCAGAAACCTCTTATCGGTCAAGATAAACGAGCTATTTGTTGTCTTTGTTGTAAACGTGGTGTGGTTAGCGTCCGCAGCGCCCTCGAGCGATCGGCATATTGTTGTGGAGAGAGTATTCGTCTAAAAGCAGACATCGATAACCAGAGTGAAGAGGTTATTAGGCTGAAATTGAAACTGGTGCAGGTGAGAAGTGGCTATCAATTTCGGTCTGTTGAATATTTCCTGAATAATTAGTAAGCAAAATAGTAAAGAAAACTTTTTTTAAAAAAATCTAGACTATCACTTTAAAGGTAGCTTAACTATTAGATTTAGAATTATTAGAAGAATATTTAACTATTAGAAGTTTTTTTTTTAAATCAAATTATCTTCATGACTAGTCAGTGTATACTGAAGTTGACTTCACATCAATCGCCTCACTATTCCATAATGCACATACTTCCTTTCAGATGGATATTGCTTTGCATTATGGGTTACTGTCCAGACTGGTTTCGATCTTTACTGAGGGCTCATCAGTGAGTAGGTAGACCTGGAAGATATCAAAGCTTAGTGAAAAGAACTTACATACCTTCACTATACGAATGCCATAAAGGTGGCTTGTATTTTGTAATTAAAATGAAAAGCCAAACGGCTAGTTTTCTGGCAACTTAATAGAAATTAAGCGGATAAAAATCCTATACAGCCAGTAAGTGAAACTCAAGATCGAGAACTACGATCTATATGAGTTTCAATGCCGAAAAACTATCGACGAAAAAAAAAGGTTGAAACCGGTCTGGGTAGTGACCTCCCCTCATAATGTAATGACAGTATTACATCTCCTAGGAGCTGTGTTTTACATTATGAGAAAATATCAAGAATAGTGAGGGAGCTTGCTCCACCTTTGCTTCGAATTGCCTTCGCCGATAGTTTTTCGGCATTGAAACTCATATAGATCGTAGTTCTCGATCTTGAGTTTCACTTACTGGCTATATAGGATTTTTATCCGCTTAATTTCTATTAAGTTGCCAGAAAACTAGCCGTTTGGCTTTTCATTTTAATCCGATTCGTTATTGTTGATACGAATCGTTGATGATCATGTTTGATACGACCTTCAACATATGAGAGTTCATACGAACATTTAGCATTCATCTGATGCAATAAATTGAGGATATCAAGGGAACTGGAATTTGAAAATGCTCAGCATGTAACGCAAATTTATGATTGCATTTTCTTTGGCACAGACGGGAGAGTACGATAAAATATTCACGCAGAAAAACTGAGGACAATCCACTTTGCAAGTTAACAATCTGACATTTCAAAATTCCCTAGAACAGTTGTAATGATAAGTAGTCTGAAACATCATTGATCTAAACAAATTACTGAAAACAAAGTGTTGTTTAGAATTATTGCTTAGGGCACTAAATCCAGACACTAAGTGAATGTGTTGCATTTTCAATTTCATATGCTATTAGGCATAAGATACATATGAAATTGACAGAAAATGGTTTTTTTTTTATTTATGTATTCTGCAAGAATAACTCAAGTTGCTAACAGAAAAAGGCTTAGAATATTCTTCCTATCTCAAACAGAATTTGAACTCTGTTCTCTTTTCCAGGCAAGTGACTCATGGTTAAAACATTTCCGCCACGTAGGCGTCCACAGAGTGAGGAGTCAAGCGATAGATATTTGAAAATCTTTTCATTGTCAATCAGCGCAGTGACCATAACATTCATTCCAGCAATGATAAACCTTAATCCATCAACACTCCCGCTCTGGCGAGAAAAACTTTTGCAAATATTGGACTGTAGGAATCGGAGACTATTGCACTAGTGGATTCTAGATGCTTGTAAAATGGATAACAAGAATAGTACAGTAATCTCAGAATTGTAAATTTTCACTTAATGATGACAGATGGGATCGTGCAAATCATTGAGTGTAGTTTCTCTCGAACTTCTATCCATTTTGATGTATCAAAATGAAATTGAGAGTTGTGTAGTGTACAAGAAAATGGGGAGAATTCCATAAGTTTTCGAAACCAATCCTGAACAATCAATCCTTTTTTCAAATTATTATTACGAGCCGGAATACGTGATTTCAAACCATTTAGAATGAAAGCTTATGTCAAAAATAAATTTCTTAATTATTTGAAATGATATACATAAAATACACACGAAATAAGATTCTTTTGTAATAGTGAGCAACATTTGAATTTGTTTTATTTTTTTTCATAGTACGTGGAATTTTTTATTGACCGAGGAGTGTTAGGTCTTAACAAGGAATTAAACCATACCATTTTGGAGTATCGAGGAGATCCAATTCAACCACATAGCAGATCAAAATTCGATAGTTCCAGCAGTCTTGTCGTGCCTGTTATGCCTCCTACGCTGCTTGGTGTCTGTCGGTTGCTTCAGATCTATTACGTCCTCAAGGTAAGATGGAAAATAAACGTCATGTCTTCTGATTGATCCAATTAAAACCAGTTGAATTGCAGAAAAGGAAGGTGCTTACGATGCTCAGCACATTTCTTTAACTCATATACTGGTATTACATTTCTCGGTTAAAATTGAAATTCTACAATACCCCAAGACCTCTAGCTCATCCATCCTCATCCTATACATTCTTCTGAAGTATAGATGTTATATCATTTTCAGTTGGATAACATACGCTGACGAAGTGTTTTCGATTCACTCGACTACTTCTTTTACTGCAGTTACCTTCTTACCGTCTGTTACTGCCTTCACATGGTACCTGTGATAAACTGCTTCTTCCATACTGCTAGATCGCCATAAAAATATCGTTATAGGTTTAGATGCTAACTAGAAGAAATTGTTCCTGCATTTTTTCCAGCTGGTTACAAGTTAGTAGATCTTTAGGCATATAGGGTTTCCCCTTCCGGACACCTGGATTTTTAACCCCACAAGTTAGATAGAAATGGAAGATTTGACTTTTTTTTAGGAATAAAAGGTGTTTGTGTAATTTTTTTTCTTTCTTTTTTTCCTTTTTTTAAATTTTACATGATCTATAATTGAAACGTTTTTCCATATTTGAAATGGTAGCATGCAATTGTGCAATCTTTTAAAGATCTTGTTACACTCTTCATTATTAGCTTTATTATTTTGTTAATGAGAATAATCAGTTTTAATTTTCACAGCGAAATTTGTGTCTCAAACGAACAGTCTATTTGCCAGAATTATCATACTTTGTTTGTTATCATATAATGTTTTCAACTGCACTGTTATATAAATAATTAATGAATTAAAATAATATTCATTCTCTAGAAAACACTATTTCTTAGGCTTGTATGGCTTGCTACTTACCCAGAATTATTCAATAACAATACTAAATAAATAAAAATAAATTCTCTAAAGCGTTTTATTCCCAAAGAATGTAGGCATAGCTCCTATGGATCTAAGAGATTTAGCCATCACCAATAGTGAGTTCGAGTTATTGATGGATCAAGGCTTTCCAGGGAGAGATTATGGACAATTGCTCCATCCTTTGGCCCTAAACTCTAACAAATATATAAAATAGTGTCTACGGTTATGGTCAATCTTTTGAGCTGCAGAATTGAAAATCCAAGATTCCCAGGAAGAAACCATTTTCTTCATAAGTTCAATTAATTCAGGAATGGGCCCAAGAAATATTCTTCATAGACTAAAAAATTCCCCTAGTCTGCGACTAGAATCGAACCTGATTTCTTTGTGTGGTCTAGCACTATGGAAGCAAATCATTTCCACAGGATTACTACACACGTCCTGGAGAATATTTAATAAAAATCAAAATTACTGTAGTATTTTTTCACAGAAATACTGATTTTTAGAGGTTAATTATGTTTCGATTAGGACCCTTAATGTGTAGAAAATGAATAGAAAATCTTTTTTTTTTTTTTTTTTGGTACACATAATACTAATATCATCAGATTATATGCTACACAAACAAAATTTCTGTTATTTTATAAAACGTTTTGTATTTTCCTAAGTCAAATTTAAATTTGAATACTTGCTTTTCTAGTATTATCAGCATGACAATTTAACTTCTCTACTCAATAAGTATGTTCAAGATCTTCGGCTTATTTTTACATAGCAAAAACGGTACATGTGTATTTAAGTTAGTAAGTTGTTGATTGACGCAAAGCTAATGTCATCCTCGTGCATTTGGATCACCAACCCCATATTCTTACTTAAAAAGCCAAAAGTATGCTTATCAAAAAATTTGGGAATTATTGATGGAGATGATGGCACACGGTTACATCATCTGAAGAGATTGAAGTTTCATTATTATTATTATTATTATTATTATTATTATTATTATTATTATTATTATTATTACATGACATCTCCAAGGAGTCCAAGGACTCTAATAATATTTTTGTCTGTAAATTGTGTGTGTTCTTTGGCCCATTTACTTGCATTTGGGAAGAATAATCCGAATAACAACGTGAGGAAAAATTCTACTACTTCTCACTCCTCCTATGAGATCGCTGACTCACCTTCAATTGAAAAACAAAATCATATAAAGATTCCTCTCGTTACACGAATATCGAACTCAGATCATTCCTACGCGGAGGATGAAATGTCTCGTCGTTTTCCAATTGCGCTATAGGGGTGCTTTCTTGAGTATGTTGGTATGTTGAAATTCTGGATGGAGACTAGCATTAAATATGAATTTTAATTGAGGTTGATACTAAATAAGGTTGCGAGGCTGGCTAAGATATTATCACGTATATTAAGGTAATGTGCAAAGAACTAATAGTGTCCTTGACTTGATCGTTCAAACAAGAGTTGCTAATAGGAACAATTTCTAAAGAATACAAATAATGGAGAATATTGTTATTGCATAGGGACAAATTATAATTATGGTCGGTTTGTGTTTTTGGTGTGATATCAAAACTTATGCTAATTTCTTTCCGAAGATCATCATAGGTTGTTAAGTTGCAATCTTGATTCAATAATTTCTTTATATTTCACAATGAATAATTTCATTGTATGGATGAGCAATGGACAGAGGATATACAAATAGGGAAACGTTTTTCTAGCTTTGTAGTTGTTTCTAGCTTACAGAAATTAAACTACGTGCATAACTAATACCTTTGAAGTTGAGGGGAGTAAGTGATTAATATTTTTTCAGTAGCATGGATATAAGTTAGGTAGAGAAAATGATATCTCAAAGAAAAATACGACAAATGAAGTTCGGTAGGATTCTCTTATGGGACAGTTGCTGTTTAATTTATAAATTTATTAATGATAAGGCGTATAGCTTTGAAAAGATATTCAGTTATTTCTGAATATCTAAACAGGAGAAATCGCAACGAACTCTAATATGCTCTCAGGGCCGTCGCCAGATTAGATTGCGCCCTGAAGAAAATAATTAAATATCGTCCCTGATGGATTATAAGACAAAAATATAAGAAAATCTCCAATTGCTATTTTGTTTTTATCACAAGAGAAACGTTAATGCAAAACGATTACATAATAATATTAATTAAATGTTTGCTCTACGGGGATATCGCACAATAAAACTGTTTATAAGCTCTTCTGAGCCTGTGTAGCTCAGTGGATGTGGCGTTTGCCAACCACGGCGCTGGGCCGCACGAAGGAAGACTTGGTTTCGAGTCTAGTCGGCGACTAGAGGAAATTTTTCTAAGCCTTTTTTCGACCGGTTCCCGAGTTAGTCGATCTCTGGCACGGGCAAGCAGGTTTTTCCTCCCGGAAACTCGGGTTTTTCGTCCTGTAAACTCAAGAAAATCGACCGTAGAACCCACATTATTTCAGACATTAAATATATTGTGTTAGGGTTAGAGACCACGAGATGGCGGCACATTTCAGCCGTCTCTCTTCACTGAGTACCACTTAATTAGTAATAGCCTTGGGCCATCCATCTCTGATTGGTACCAGTGGAGATTGAACTGCCCACTCAGTCTCCAAAAGTTAGATAGGGCTAAATGGCCTCGCCTACTCCCCGTATACGGGAATAAAAAGGCGTTAGCTGATTTTTTTTTTTTTAATTTAAATTACAAGCTATGTCCGCCTCTATCGATAGCGTTGCTAGACCAACCAATCTTTCTTGGGTCATTGCTGTTCGCAAATCATTTTTAATCAGTTTAAACTTGGTAAAACTTCTTTCCGCACTTGCTACGCTAACAGGATTGTTAGCATAGCGAGAAAAAACTCTGCTACCATTTTATGAGATCTGCTAACTTACCTTCATTTGAGAAGCCATGGCATGATGCGAAGGACATTCACAGATAAGGAAAATACGTGATACTACTGCCGATGCACTGTGTCGGGCCGCATTTAGATTTCTGGGAACAGATCTGTTACCTGTATTTTGAAAGACAAAGAAACATTAGAAAGGTCCAGTAGAAAGCTTATAAAACTGCATTGAGACTATGGAATGAGGAATCAGAATTTTTTCATAGAGAATAATAAGTGAGTGTTGCCAGAGTAGATAGCGAGTTAGTGCTTTCATTTTCGATAGAGTGGATGGTAAGTGCATCGACATAAAATGCATTCAAAGTAGGGTATGATGATTATTGGTGAGGGCAAAAGACAATTGAATGCCTTCAAACCAAGCTAATAGAGATAATGTCATCTGTAAGGAATGCGGACTTTCCATAATAAGTCAGTAACTTCGTGGCGCCATGGCAAAATACTAATACTGATATTTAAAATTCAGTTAAAAAGTTTACATTTTTCTGTTATGCAACTAATAATATGACAAAGCCCATTTATCTTCCTTGAGAATGAACAGTAATGGAGCGAGGTTAGGATCTATCGCCTCATTCTTCAAAAAAAAATCAAACATTGAACTGTGAGTTAAATAACAAAAAAAAAAAAAAATATATAAATAAATCCAACTACAATACAGTAAAGTATAACTCTAACAAAGAAAACGGGTTATATTAATGTTATTAACGAAAAGTCCAAATATGTTGATAAAACAGGAAATACTAAAACCTTCCAGTGCAGTATTTCTGAATTGCTCCCCATCTCGATTGATGTCACAGCAATCCCTTTCAAAGTTGGATCCCTATAAGTTGATGATATTAGTTGGGATTACGACCCAAGTAACTAAGGCTATGAGCCCAGTATGTTAGGTCTATTAATTGAATGTTTCTCCAGAACGTTGGTCTGTTATGAGGATGAAAAAATCTGATTTTCCAGAGGAATACTGCTGTCACTTCCATAAAGGAGGAATTACACACCGTTGAGAAGTCCTTATAAAGGTTTCTCTCATTCTATCCGGGATAGAATGAGAGGCCTTGGTCTTTCCAACCAGAGGTCAAATGTATCGTCCTCCCGACTATGATGTGGCGTCGCTGGGATTAGAATAATGAAGCCCCTGGTTAAATCTTATGGTAGGACAAACTATAAATTATTGCGTGTCTTAATAAGATCATAATAAGTATTAATTAAATGTGATCGTATTTAATGATGAATTTTTAGTTTCCTTCATAAAGCGATTAACAAAGAGATGGAAAGAGCCTTTTGTCAATAAACTGTTCAGAATATTCTCTATAAAGGCTTTTTATTACACCCTAATAGCAATATATTACAATGCAAACATAATTTATAACCTTTCATTAGGTTGAATGTGACATTGTGAATGACACAGCGACGCTCTTGAGGAACAGTAATCAGTTGAGTAGAAGCTGTTGCTTTTGTGCCTGCTGTCATTTCTGTGTGGAAGTTCGGTTACTCTTTATGACAGCTGGAACAAAACAAATTCTCATTCAACGGTATCTGTGCTATTAAAACTGCTTGGTGCATTTTGAATTTTGTAAAAGAAAAAAAAAAACATTTCAAATTGATCATCTTAACAGTTAGATAATATATAACACTAATCATTAATGTGAGAAGATTTATATTTCCATAAATACACGAAAAGGTCCATGTTGATGACGAGATTAAAATTCTTGTTAATGACAAGATTACAAAATTGGAATATTTTGATGATAAAATATTGTAAAATTTGGGTTTCAGATTTTGAACATTTATATAAAACTTTGACGAGTTAACCTTTTTTTTTTTTTGTTCGCGATATTCAAGGCAAAACAAGTAGTTCTTTATTGGGACTACTTGAGTAAAAAATTCGAAATATTCAAATTTCTCTATAATAAAGAAATTCATTTGTATGTGGTTTTTTTTTTAATTCCCTGAAACTCAGATTTTTAACTTAGCGACTCATAAAATTCGACGCGGATCTCACACCATTATACTAGGTAGGGTTACGAAAAGACTGTTGGGCATTTGGTTGCAATATTCTAAGTTTACGAATTGGCTGTGGAAATGGATTGTACTACTCATGGTGCAAATGGCGAAACTGACAATTTCGGTAAGTTAGGGCTAAAAGATTTCAGCCTATTCCTTTTAGGAATTTGAATGGCATTAGGGTTTTATTTTTATTGTATTTCAATGTGAAATTAATAAAGAAAAGTCCGATATATATTTCTCAGTTGTTCCTTCCAATGTGTTGATATCCGTACTAAAAACTAAACTTAGTATCACTATCCACAGTGGCCTAGTATGATTTTTTTGTAAGTCGGAAGAAATTAAAAAATAGGTTGTCATATATAGAAAAAAAATTGATAAAATAAAATTAAAATTTTATTTATATTAAACGTTGAAGATTGAAGGTTGAAGACAAAAGGTTGAAGATTTGTGGGTTGCAGAAATTGGTTGATAGGCGGAAAAGGGGAGATAGGATTGAGACATTCAAATTGCTGAAGGGTTTCTATAGGATTAATTCAGAGGATATTTTTGAGAACAGGACTTGTGGTGGGAGAACTAGGGGACATCCATGGAAGCTGGGCAAGAGTGTGGTTAGTAAGGGTGCTTTTACTTTTAAAGTGGTGAATGAGTGGAATAAGCTGCCAGAGTCTGTTGTGGGTGCCATGACTGTGAATGAGTTCAAGGCAAAGTATGATAGACACTGTGTGAATGTCGAATAGTTGTGATGGACGTGATGTTTAGGGCCTCCATCGATGACTCCATCCTTGGAGTCGCCTATAATAATAATAATATTATTATTAATAATACAAGGAGTCTTCTTGTCACGACAATAACCAAACTTAGGCCTTTTCCAATCGAAGGGAGCAACTTACCACCGTTCTCCCAATTGCGCTACGGAAGCGTTATAGAGCTCTAATTAAGAAAATTAAATTTCAAGAATTCCTATTATTACTTTCATCACATTTTACACATTATTATTATTGACAGAGTCGAAATGTTTTTAAAAAATTGTAATGAATAGAATGGGGAATACTTCAGTTTGAAATTTGTTGGTCTTTCCATCAAGTTTGCTATTTAGTTCCAGTTCTTCTACCTGTCTCCTTCTTATGTCTTAGGTATTTCGGTAAGCACTATTGCTCCCATTTTTTTTTTTAATATGACTATCCTTAATGTGTGAAATTAATGTAACAGTTCTGTACTTTGGCATTCTTTTTGATTTGACTTAACTTGAAGTGTGATGACACCGATAGTTTTTAATCGCTAGTCTAATATATTTATTTCTAATTCACTTGGTAAATTTGTGGTAATTGTGAGAATTCTACAGTAGATTTTTCTGAGTTGGAATGAAAGCCGAGTTTTATAGAGAAAAACTTCTTACCTGGCCGAAAGAGCGATTAATTTAGGAGCTAGCTGAAAGACGTTTGATTTTTTAACGATATTTGTGACATAATAATTAGAAATATATACACGTTAACACGAGAATTATGTTTAATTTGCCAAATATTTCGGTCTGAATATTACAGACCATCTTCAGTGGCTACATAGGAATAGTTTTAAAAAACAAAGTGGAATACGAACAATTGATCATTCACACATAGAACGAGCCGCGTGATGTCATATCGCTAAGTATTAGAAGAGTAAACATTTTTAAAGTCATAATTAAATATATTAATTCAGAAATTCATATAATAATCTTAAATAACATTAGACGAATATAGGGGGGAAATTAATGTGTTATCCTGATTAAACTTTCCCAAATTTTTGATATAACTATACAGTCATTACGATTCAAGTTAGGACGTTGAAGTAAGGCCTCCACACTTTCTTTAAATAAACGTTCAAATTTGTAGCGACATCTGTGTAGGAGGAGAGTCTTGGATCAAAGGATGTTGTGCCTTGTTTCTAATCCATGTGCTGAGCTAATCCAGATTTCTCAGGTTTGTTGTGTTGAATTGATGACTAATGCTCTTGAATTCTTTTTTCTATAGAACATCCAGTTTGTCCAAAGTACGAAAGATTACAATTACAAGAAACTTAATACACACCCGGTAAAGACAAGGTTGAGTGTTTATCTTTAGATGAAGGAAAATAGGTGGATAATTTGTTAATAGGAGTATAAATGGCTGTATAGTCATTCTTCAGAATTCTTGAAATTGGTTCTGAAATCCCAGAAATGTAAGGAATTGGAATTCGGCGTATTGAATCTTTGCTGTTCTGTGTTGGATTGTAAGAATCGAAAAGATGTTGTGTACTCTTTTCGGAGAAGCCATTTAGTTTCATGTGATGTTTGATAGGCGAGAGTTCTTCCTGTAATAAATGAGAAGTTGAACAGTTAGTTTTAGCTCGTCGGATTAAACATTTTATGATTCCTATTTTTTGACAAGGATGATGAGCAGATTCTTTGAGAATATAACGACCTGTGAAAGTTGGTTTTCTGTAAACTGTTGTTGTAAGAATACCAGAAGGTGAACGGATGAGAAGGACGTCTAAAAAGGATAACTTGTTGTCTTTTTCAATCTCCATGGTAAACTTTATACGAGGATGTAAGGAGTCTCTATTGTGAGGCCATACAGCAACGATGTCGTCAATATATCTTAACCCAAAAGGATGGGTGAGGGAATATAGATGAGAACAGGACTTCCAGATGTTCTAAATAAAAGTTGGCAAGAGCAGGAGAAAGTGGACTTCCTATGGCTGTTCGTTTCACTTGGTTGTAAAATTTGTTTTTACATAAGAAATATCCAGAATGCATTACGAAATCAAATGACTTTATAATATCTTGTAGGAAGATGTCAGCAAGTAATTCTAACGTTTCTTTGAGAGATACATTCGTATATAAAGATTCTATATCAAAGACAACCATAAGATCTAGGTAAAGTGATGTTTTTCAATTTATTTAAGAAATCAGAAGAGTTTTTCAAAAACGTGCGTGAGTTGCCAATATGTGATTTCAATAATTTAGATAGATATTTGGCTATTCGATAAGTAGGAGAATCAATACAATCCACTATAGGGCGAAGAGTAATATCTGTCTTGTGTATTTTTGGTAGACCATAAAACCTTGGAGGCCTTGCAAAATGAGTTTTTTGTCTTTCAATAGTGTCTACATCCAAACTTATGACCTCATCTAGTAGGGAATTTAATTTCTTCAATTGTCTGTTAGTTGGATCGTAATTGAGTTCTTGGTATGTTGAGCGATCTCGAAGTAAAAGGGAAAGTTTTCTTCTATAGTTTGAAGAGTCCATAATTACTGTCGCTTTCCCCTTGTCAGCTTTGGTAATGATGAGGTGACTGTGGTTTGGGGAAAGCGACAATAATCTTAAATGTTGTTTAAGATTATTATATGAATTTCTGAATTAATATATTTAATTATGACTTTAAAAATGTTTACTCTTCTAATACTTAGCGATATGACATCACGCGGCTCGTTCTATGTGTGAATGATCTATTGTTCGCATTCCACTTTGTTTTTTAAAACTATTCCTATGTAGCCACTGAAGATGGTCTGTAATATTCAGACCGAAATATTTGGCAAATTAAACATAATTCTCGTGTTAACGTGTATATATTTCTAGCTGAAAGAAAAGGAGACCAAGAGTGGGACTGAACCTATAACGATCTTTCATCAGTAATTAGCCTTATGGACTTATACAGGCACTGCAGTACAGATAATTATCCGTAAGTTCTGTACAAATCTTAGGTAGAAATGAATGCAAACCGGTGACGATGATGAAAGGTGAAAGCAGGTCTACTGATTTTAAACATAACCCAGGCAATGCAGCGAACAGGAATGTTGGTTTCAGTAATAACATCTCATAAAGTGATTATAAGTTGTTATTACGAAACCCAACATAGAATAGAATTTACTAACATAGAGGAGTTACCGCGTTTTCATTGGTTGGTGAAAGTGCTCATGCCTTTTTTGTATGTGTGTGTGTGTGTGTGTGTGTGTGTGTGTGTGTGTGTGTGTGTGTGTGTGTGTGTGTGTGTGTGTCTGTGTGTGTGTTTGGGGGGCGTCTCACAGGGTACTAAAGTAATGGAAGAACTTGAGATATACTAGTGGAACCGAAAAATCTGGATTTTTCTCATTAGTACGAGTAAAACGTAACGTTTCTCCAAAGCGGCATGTCGGGGATTGGGCAAATAACATTCCGTGGCTTCCCTCCAGATATATAGTTGAGGAAGACATGATCATTGTTGTGTATTAACTAATTTAATAAAGAATTTTATCTTTTTTTTTTTTTACTACTTTGATAAATATCTCTTTCCAAAAAAAATCACTACAATTTTTTTTTAAATATTACTTCATATTTTTGTGTAATTTAAAACTACGTAAGGATCTCTATTTGTTACTGGATGAATATTAGATTCATTTAATAACACATATCCAATAATCCACGCCTTTCCTTTGATTATAAATACCTAGGTTCGAATCTCATCTAGGAAGAGAACTGAAGGTAAGTTACAGGTCTCATACGGAGGTAGAAGTGTTTTTTCTCCAGGAAACTTGGTTTTTCATCCAACACAGAGTTGGAAACAGACTAGAACACAACGTAATTCACAGCCACGAGTAGAAGCACACGAGATTTCAGTGGTATGCCGATTGAAATTTGAAACGAAGATGAGATGAAATTTGAAGGCAACAATGATGAAATATTTATTGTTTGTAAGAACTTGTTTACATTTTTTTATGTAAATAGATGTTATTCTATAGTACATTAGTACTATAACCTTGTGTGGGCTACGTTTAAGGTAATCTGTAAATCTTGCTTGATAGTGGTCTCACAGTGGGCGATGACATTTCTCTCCACCTAAAATCCATCTTGTTACTTAATTTAATTTGCTTTAAATTTCAGTAATTTAAATTATACTGCATTATCCGCATTTCACAGAATGCATAAGCATCTGGTTCATTTTTATCCGTCCGTATTTAAGTTATTCCTGAACTCTTGCTGCATGAATATTTTACTGAAACTCGATTTTTGAAATCCTTATAAAAATGTGTCAATCTCACTTTTGTTGCAATCAGCGGCGGCTCGTGGTTTGAAATCGTGGGGGTGTTGCAACTTTCGAAATATACATACACACTGTAAGTACATGTATATTTGTACATGTATATATTATTTGCCCAAACATCTTCTTGAATGGCAGTCAGTCTCAAGTAGAGTAATTAGGGCAAATATGAGAATGGGGAACTGGACAATGAGACTTATTTGTGCCTATGGTCCCACAGAAGGTTCTACTAAGGTAGAAGTGGAGGAATTTTTTAAAGCTTTAGAAAAAGCAACTGACACAATGAAAAAGGAAAAGTTGCTCCTTGTTGGGGATCTAAATAGCAGAGTAGGAAATGAGTGTGAGACATACAGAAATATTTTGGGAAAATTTGGAGAAAAGAGCAAAGTTAATAATAATGGCAAATATCTGTTGGATTTCTGCTCAGGACATGGACTGGTTATCACTAACACCATGTTCCAACATAAAAATGTGCACAAATTCACATGGAGAGAAGAGGCAAGGAATAAGAAAAGTCTAATTGATCACCATTTAGTCTTGAGCAGGATAAAATTGAATTTCATATTGAAAAGAAAAACATGCAAGAAATTTTAAAGCGAATAATTGAGCAGCTCTCAGATGTGAACTGTAGACTAAAATACACAAAGATTATTGAAAAAAAAATGAAAGAGATTGAGAACAGGAATCAAACCTTGGAGATTCAGTGGCAAGCCTTGAAGAATTGGTGAGGTTGTCTGCAAGGATAAAAAAAATCAGAACTACATGGTGGACACAGGAAGTTAAAGAGGCAGTGAAGGAAAAGAAGAAAGCATATCAAAAGTTCCTGGCAAATAAGTCAGCTTGTGCTCTTAGAGAATATAGAGACAAATGCAAGAATGCTAAACACTGTGTAAAACTAGCTAAACAAAAGTCATGGGAGGACTTTGGCAAGAATATAGAAAATAAATATCAAGAAGGTGGCAAAATATTCTGGAGGTTGTTGAAGAAGCTTAGGAATGAAGGAGTGCTGTAAAAGGAGTTAGAGATCATAAAGGTGACATGAAAACGGTAGAAAAAGATATCCTTGAAGTATGGAGTAATTAGTTTGAAAAACTGCTAAATGAAACAAGCAGTGATGACAGCACAGTGGTAAAAAACACTGACCAGGCATGCGGTCAGGAATACATATCCATATTTGAAGTAGAAAAAGCCATCAAAGGCTTGAAATGTGGAAAGGCAGCAGGAGTAGATGATATTCGACCAGAAACGCTGAAGATGGTGGTATAAAAGTCTTACAGTGGCTGCACTGCATAGTTCAGAAAGCCTGGACAGAGGGACGAATTCCCGATGATTGGAGTAGAGCTCTAATAGTACCCATATATAAAAAGAAATAAAATTGAATGTGAGAATTACAGAGGTATTTCCCTACTGAGTGTTCCTGCCAAGATCTATGCAAGTATACTTCAGAAACGGTTGAGAAATAATTGTGGAAGAAAAGCTTGTTGAAGGACAAGCTGGATTCAGGCCAAATAGAGGCTATCAGGATCAGATCTTCACTATACGACAAATAGTCGAGAAAGCATGGGAATATAAAAAAGATCTGTATTTAAGTTTTGTCGATTTGGAAAAGGCATATGACAAGTGCCAAGAGAGAAGCTATTCAATACCCTGCAGTTATATGGTGTCAACGGGGCATTATATGAAGCAATACTTAATCTTTATTTGAGTTGTAAGTCAGCAGTTAGAATTGAAGGAAGTACAGGAAGATGGTTTAATGTTAAATCTGATGCGAGACAAGGATGTACGTTATCCCTTCTGTTATTCATTATCTATATGGATCACATTATGAAGGAAAGTGGTATTAAACATGATATCAACATTGGAGATGTTAATGTCAGCTCTTTGCTTTATGCGGATGATGTTATACTTCTAAATAAATCCGCTACAAGTCTGCAAGATTCTCTGACTAAATTGAATAGCTGTTGTAATAGATATGGTATGAAGTTCAGCAATAAAAAGGCAAAGACAATGAAAATAGGCAGAATCATTGAAAATGTCAACTGTGTTGTGAATGGAGAACCTGTGGAACAAGTAAAACATTTCAGCTACTTAGGTACGATTTTTACTGAAGATGGTAAATTAAATATAGAAATAGACAACAGAATCAGCAAAGCTGGTATGGTAGGAAGTCAATTGAATAAATTCATATGGAATAAGAGAGAAATAATTAGTCGGAACACTAAATTAGCTGTATACAAGACAGTGTTCAAACCAGTATTAACTTATGGATCTGAGAGCTGGGTCAGAAGTAAAACACTTAACCAAAGACTAGAGACCGCAGATATGAGAGTCCCGAGAAAGATTATAGGCGTGAACAGATGGCATCAATGGCAATATCATATTAAAAACGAGGATATTAGGAAAGAACTTGATATTGTCAGCATTGAGGAATGCGTTAGCAGAGCTAATCTCAGGTGGTATGGTCACTTAAACAGAATGGGCGAGGAAAGATTAGCAAAACGACCCAGAAGAAGACCAAGATATAGGTGGATTGATATGGTACAAAGTGCCTTAAACGATAGAAATATAAGATCTGATAATGTTGGAGTCTTGACAAGTAACAGACTGATTTGGAGGAAAATTGTAGATAGGAAGTTAGTAATGATGTAATTTTTTTTGATGTAGTACTATCATATCCTGTACACCCCTTGAGGGTACATGGCAGGAATTTGATGATAATGATGATGATGATGATGATGATGATGATGACCGTAAGTACAGTGTATATGTGTTTGGATAAAATATCAAAATCAAAAATAATGTTCTAAAATAAAAACTGCAACAAATGTTATGTCTTTAATTGTAATGTCCAAATATTTAAAGAGACGGAGTAAACACGATAAGCACTACGAACACTCTACTACTGGTGCCAACTGCATATAAACAACAGTGGGACTGCGCGACGGACAGTGCCGCATTACGCTAATAGCTCGCATCTCACTATGACGTGCATATGCTTGCGCGAGTAGCGATATGACACTTTGGTAAACACAGTGCTGCTACGTCCTTCGCCCTCCTAAGTGCTACAAGATGAATTTTTATTATTTTTTTATACAAAATAAGAGAATTGTATAGGATTGTTGATGATAAAATCAAATATTACAAGCAAATATAAATAAATTAATAAATATATTTATATATCGAGAAAAATTGGGGGTGCTGCAGTTCCGCAGTGCCTATGTACGAGCCGTCCCTAGTTTCAATAGGACCATTTCCAGGTTCAGAGAGAGCAATAACTCTGCTGTATAGTTTGGTTAAGGGTAGATCATTTTATTAACAAAGTGATTTGAACAGGTAGTAAGAGGGGGGATCATGAAGGTATCGGACCTGGCTGCCGCCCGGGTCCCCGGTCTCAAAGAGGAAAAAAGATTGTGGCCAAATATGGAAAAATTGTGAAAAATTAAAAGATATCTATAAGAACGATATACAGGTGTCTCTTGCTTTAGCCGATTAATTGGTTCTATGAAATAATCGCGTAACACGAAATCGCGTAAAGTGAGTTGAATTTAGCATGGATGAGTTAGGGATAGTGGTTTCTTCAGAAGGATAAAAAAATGAAAACTTTACACCTGTGAGCAAAAGAAATTTTAATGAATGAATTATTTAAACTTATTAAGAAATCACACAAATTTTAATGAAGGCATGGCTGGATGAATGAATTTAATTAATACAATGACCTAAACACTACATACTTTTGGCAGTCTTCAATCATATAATGAGTGGACTGGGTCTGGTGAGTCTGGATCATCACTCTCTTGCTCTCTTGAAGTCCCTGGGATGATAGGCTGAAGATCTTCAACTTTTTTAATGAATAACGAAACAGTCGAGACACAGCTGACGGGCAGCATTCTTCCTGTCAAAGAATTCTAAATTTCTCTCGCAACTTTGGTGCTTCTAGTCTCATTAGGATCATTTTCTTCAATTATTCTGATGGCAATGTCAATTTGTTTAAAAAATTCAGTCTTTTTTTTGGAAAGCTGTTTGATGGGCTCAGCAACAAAGGGCTCCTGACTTTCATCATTCATGTTGTTTCCATTTCTAGAGGATCTTAATTAGTGAGCTCTGATGAGTGGGACTCGAGTAGTTCATCTGCATTTGTCTCATCTACATCCCAAATCCAACAGATTTTGCCATTTTAACTGTGTCATGTCTTGAGTTGGCAAGCTCACTTTCAGGATCAAAATCATTAGAATGAGGAACTTCAAGCCAAATTTTCTTCATGAAAATTTCCAAATTTTCTTCAAACTCCCTTCATGCAGGACTGCTTAACTTCTGCCCATGCCTCTCCAATGTTGTCAATTGCCATTTTTATATCATATTTCTTCCAAAATTATTTCACTGAAATTTTATCTTCACTCGGTACATGTAGTTTAAACTAGCTGCAAAAATGTTCTACGGAGAAAATACTCTTGAAAGTTGCAATAACACTCTGATCCATGGGTTGAATGAGGGATGTTCTGTTTGGTGGCAGAAAAATAACTTTGATATTCTCATCAATTTCAGCAATGCTTGAAGGATGTCCTGGTGCATTGTCTAGAAGCAGAAGAATTTCGAAGGGTACATTTATCTTGTCACAATAAGCCTTCAATTCACGATGCAGTTCATTGCAAAAGTGGGACTCAAACACAGCTCCGGTAATCCATGCTTTTTTTTTTATTTGACCGCCATACAACAGGCAAATCGTCCTTTGAGTAGCCCTTAAGTGCGCGTGGGTTTTCGGAGTGATAAACCATCAGTGGGTGATTTAGGTTTATGATCTCCAGATGCATTTTCTCCTAACAGCAAAGTGAGACGGTCCTTGGAAGCTTTAAAACCTAGGGCCCTCTTTTCTTGCACCGATAGAAATGCTCAACTAGGCATACGTTTCCAGAACAAGCCCGTTTCGTCGAGATTGAACACTTGCTGAGGCAAACAACCATGTTCCTGAACACTTAGAAATTTTGCTGGAAAGTTCTCAGCAGCAACAACATCAGTTCCTGCAGTCTTGCCAGTCAGCTTGAGAATATGGAATCCATGTCGCACCTTGAAATGTTCAAACTACTCAGCATTTGCAGTGGGGAATTTTGAATCAAAGTGGGGAAATTTGAATATTTGGGGGACAATTACAAAATGTACATGTACGTATTTATATTATACTTTTTCAGAACTTGGCTGACTATTATGCTAGAGGGGGCATCACAATCTTTGAGACGTTGAGGTGGACATGATCCAAAAAACGTTGAGAAACACTGATCTATAACATTCAAATCATCAAATAAACTTTTCGCTTTAGCCTGGATAATCAAGGTAGGATCACTCCATTGGGCCACCATCCTTTGCAATTTCTCCATAATTGGTGCCTTATCTGTTATCTCTTAGTTGTCGACATTCTCGTCGCACTTTTACAACTTTAGTTTATTTTCTCTGCTTGATGTCTTATTATTCTTAAAGTTGATTCTGAAATTCCTGTAGCTCTGACTATGTCGACTGTGCGCTCATTACGTTCATACTTCTTTATGACTTTTAATTTTTCCACCAGTGTTATAGCTTTTCTCTGTTTTTTTAGTCTTTGAAGTATTTTGATCACAATTATCTCTTTTTTCCATAATGTTTGCGTTGCAGAAGACTCCAACAATGAAGTTTACCAGTTCTACACCTTCTGGGAGACTGACATGCAGCACGATGCCGCCTTGTCAAAGTTATGACGACGCACAGGGTGACTGCAAAATTGCTAACGATTGCGATTTTTTAAATTAATTTTTTAAAATCGCTTTATAGCGAAAACGCGTAAAGTGAGATCGCGTGTAACGAGGGATATTTGTAAATATTACACATTTTGACGATGAATTGGAACAGTTTCTACTATTTTCAAAAGATGAAAAAGCCAAAATCCATGCGGTTAGCCTAGTGGATGTGCACTTCACAACCATATGCCTGGGGAAGGAATATCCCGGGTTCGATTCCCGTCGGTGACATGAGGAGCTGAAGGATCTTCCTCAGCCATAGCCAAGCTGGTCTTGGGCGTGGACATAGGGTTTTCTCCCCAGTTTATCCTGGGGGTTTTCATCCCGCAAAGCGGGCAAACTGGCCTTGAGAACTCAACACTACGGACATAGGATACACTGGAGCGTAGGGCTGACCACCTTATCCTGTGAACGGCTTGAGGTCCGATGATTAATAAATCCTCGCACCACAAGGGAAAAGGAAGATGATGAATGGATGAAAAAGACAAAATCAATACTACTATACAAGTATACCAGGCTGCAAGTGAAATGTCAACTTTTCCAAATGTAGAAATGATTTTTTTTATTTTTTATTTTTTTTACTATTCCTATTTCCGAGGTCTGTGTAGCTCAGTGGAAGTGACGCTTGCGTCCTCTGCGCTTGGCTGCTCGAAGTTAGACCTAGGTTCAAGTCTAGTCGCCGACTGGAGGAACTCTTTCTAAGCCTATCTTCGACCGGTTCCCGAGTTAGTCCATCTCTGGCACGGGCAAGCTAGTCTCTTCATCAGTAGCCGCCTATAATTAGTGATTGACATGGGCCAGCTATCTCTGATAGGCTACCGATGGAGATTGAACTGCCCACTCAGTCTCCAAAAGCTAGCTAGGGTAAAGGCCTCACCTACTCCCTATTAGGAAATAAAAGGCGTTAGCTGATTCCTATTTCCAGTTCATCGGGAGAAAAAAAAACTACCTAAGAAGTACGATGTCACAAGAAAGTTTAAACTGTATGGCGCTATTGTATATGGAACAAGAAGTATTAAATAACATCGATACTTCGAAAATATTGATGAATTTAGTAGAGAACATAATTTGTTTAACTTTTTACTTCAACTTAAATATATTTTTTTTTCTTAAAATATTTTATTATTTTGAGGTAATTTTCAAAATAATATTTTGATTATTTATATTTTTATATATTTTTTTATTTTTTATGCCTGATATTATTATAAAGAAAAATTTATTGCAATGTTCTGAAATAAAAATATTAAATCACGCATTATACGTGTTTCATTTTTTGTTATAGTGAAGCCCTAGTTCTCTTCGTAGCGTATACATATATAAACACTTTTAGGAGTCCCATAAATTTTACCACCAGTATCCTGGCGGTAAAATTTAATCTGCTCCTGCAGATAGTAATGTTAAAATTTGGTATTTAAGATCGACAGAAAAAATTTGCTTATTAGTGACCAAAAATCAATCTACAGAAAAGTATATGACATACTACCAATCCAATAATAAGCTTATTGGATTGATAAATTGAGTCCTATACTTTATCTGTGTTGGTGGTAATGAGAAAGATATGGTTAATGGATGCATAACTTCCTCTTTGTGAGCTTGTACTGGTGAATAGTGTTGACATTATAAGGATTGATTTAGGTCTTTTGTATTTCCAGGTAAGTAACCTGAGGGTTGCAGTTGGTAATAATAACATTTGCTCCTGCAAAGCTCTCCTAAATCTATAAAGTTTTTGGGGAGGGAATTTAGAGCAGTAACAGATCTATCTAGAGCAGTGGTTCCCAAAGTGGACGGTACCGCCCCCTGATGGGCGGTGGGCTTACCTAAGAAGGCGCTAAGAGACAAGCAGGCAGCAGGGGGGGGGGGGCATCTTAGGTGTGCTGCAAAATGCTGAAATGTGTAAAATCTAATAAAACATTTTATTAAATAAAATGTTTTATTAGATTTTAATGTAAAGTTGCTATTAAAGTTAAATGGGTTTTTTTTGGATTTAAAATAAATTTAAATTATAAATTAATAATTTGTTTTTAAAATGTTATTACCCTTCCTTGTGGGTTGTGTGAATCGCTTTTCTGAATGTAGGATGGGCTCAGGTAAGACAGGAGGCACTGACGATGAGTTTATGGATTCGAGGGGGCAGTGGCCCGAAAAAGTTTGGGAACCACTGATCTAAAGCAATCGAAATGCTCAATAGGTAAAGGTCAGAAGAACTGGCTGGTCAGTCCATACATACAATAATCTCCTCTTGAAGATATTGGTTCATGAGCTTCATTCGAAAAGGACAAGCATTATCATCTTGTAGAATAAATGTGACCCTTATCACACCTGCATACAGATGAACATTGGGGCCCATGATCTCAACTCTTATAAATGGAATCACGCTCGTGGTTCCTCTAGAAAGCATATACATAGAACAAGATGGATATTAGAAAGCTGATAACATGTCACTGGTTTTCTCTCTACAAAGCAATACCAAGCTTGCTCTAGTCTTGATAACATTCATTGCAATAGTGGAGACATTTATCCTACAAGATGATGATGCTCATCATCAAGCGAAGTTCAAGGACCAATATCTTTAAGAAGAGACTATCGTATGTATAGACTCGGCAGGTCAGTATCCTGAATTTAATCCTATTGACATCTCTGGAGTCCCTTAGATAGCATCTAAGGCACTCCAGAGCTACTCTGAATCCCTTCCTCAAAACTTTGAGGGATTTAGAAGAAATTTTCAGACGATTGTTGTTGTTATTACCAAATGAGCTCTTGGACATCATTATAAACAGTATGAAACATCACTGTGAGCACTGCACTACTGTAAGAAGTGACCACATTCCTTATTGTGGCACTTTGACAATTTCATTTTGACGTCCTGTTTTTGATCATCTTCATGTATTCCATTTGTTACTGAATTATATATTTATTTGTAATGACATTGTCGCTTGGCAACAATGTCATTAAGCAGTGGCGGCCGGTGAAAATTTCAAGTGGGGGTTCTGCATATTAAAAAAAAAAAAAAAAAAAAAAAAAAAAAAACTTTTTTTTTCCTAATCAGTAACGAATTTATTAATAAATAAATTTACATATTAAAAATTGCTTTATTAAAAATATTTCATCCTTACCACGAACAAACACTAATAATAAAAGTTTCGTATCAATAGCAATGACAAGCGCAAACGAATATCGGCGTTTGAAAAAATATAATCCTTTTCATATTTTCAACAGTGACACTCGTCATAATTCAGCCTTGTATCTATAATAAATAAATATTTATATGTTATTTTAACAACATAAAATAAAATTTACAAAAAATAGTTCACTACGAACACGCACCAATAATAAACGTTTTCATATCTCACAGAAACAACGCGCGGAAGCATATGGTACACTGCCCAAGCGGCAGTGTATCTAATGACGTAATGTGCAATGACATGCGCAAACGAATATCGGCGTTAGATTGCTGTGCATTTGTTTCGTAATCTAAAGCGTTAATCGAACAATTCCAATTATTAACTATTCAATCAATGTCAAAACATAAGCTGTAACCTTTAACACGTTGTACTGCATTTATATAATGTAAGCATTGTTATTATTTATAAACACAAACAAAATTTAATTTTTTCATTTTTTCCTTGGAGGTGTAAGTGCTTATGTACGCTGGTACAAAGCCACTGGTACAAATAGACGTTGAAATGCATGTACACGAATGCAAAAAGTATCAGGAATAAGGGTGAGGAGGTTTTGGCATTGGTAAGCTCAACTTGGCCAAAAATTATAGGCATCAGTGAGACCTAGTTGAGTGGAAATGATATATTTACAAGGATAGGATGTAAAAGGTATTGTATTTTCAGGCAGGATATAAGGAAGAGGACAGGAGTTGAGGTATTGCTAATGATAGCTGCAGAATTACAACAAAATTAGAACTTAAAGAGGTTATTAGGTTTGAGGGAGATGGTTCATTTGAGACTGTCTGGTGTGAGATAGAGACAAAATATGTTGTTGGGTGCTGCTATAGACCTAGATGTCTACAGGAAGATGCCACGTATCGGCAAATCAGCACAATGTGTAGGCCGAACAATTATTATGGGAGACTTTAACCATGGAGACATCGATTGAAGGGAGGAAAGGGGGCATTGCAAAATGGAAGTGGGATTTATACAGTTGCTAAGGGATAAATACATGAACCAACATGTAATTATCCCTTAACATGTAATTTGAGGGAGTTGCATCAGAAGATGTATCCATAACCAAGGTAGACACTCTGCCTCCGATTGGGGAGGGTGACCATACTGCCTTCTTCTGGGAAAATGCCAAACACGTGGAGTTCTATGTCAAGAAGGGGTTTATGTTCAACTACAAGGCTGGTGGTTATGAGACACTCAGGACTACATAACTTTTTCGTTATGCAGCAAGTAAGAGGAAAAATTACTATGGTAGAATGACTAAACAAAGCTCATTGTAGGAAGGTGACTGAACCAAAAGAAATAATTGAGTTGCTGAGTAATCATTTTGCAAAAGTGTATCATCTAGGTGGTGATTTTACTGTTGCTGATGCTACAGAGGTGCATATTAACATTGAGGTAGATGAACAGGAGGCGTTCAGCGTATTATGTAAACACAGTAGTGAGACTGGATGGCATATCAGCCTGTGCACTATGTGAATGTGCAAGAGAATTGGCATTGCTTCTGATGAAGTTGTTCAATCTAAGTCTATTCTGGCAGGGTTCTGAGGGAGTGGAAAGAGTAAGATAGCACCATTGCATAAAGGCGGCTCCAAGACAGAGGTAGCAAACTATCGACCAATTAATATATAGAGAGAGCGGTTGTTAAAGTATTGGAAAAGTTGGCGAAAGGTAAAATACAATAGTGAGTAGATAGATATGCGATACTCTATAGTGGGCGGCATGGCTTTGTAAAGGTAGGTCCTGTCTTAGTAACTTATTCACATTTTATAATAAAGTGAGAGTAGAATTGGATAAAGGTAATGGCTATGCCATGATACTGCTCAACTTTGCCAAGCCATTTGACAGAATACCGCATGGAAAACTATTACAAAAACGGGAGAGGATAGGAATGGATATGAGGCTAGCAGTACGGACAGGGGGATAGCTGACAGATAGACACCAGAGAGTAGTATATGGTGGAGTGGAGTCTAGGAGAATGATGGTGACTAGTGCAGTTTTTCAGGGTTCTGTACTAGGGCCACTACTCTTTAATTTAAATTATTATTATTACGGGCTACTCCAAGCAGTCCTTAGACTCATCGAGGGATGCCCTAAACATTATGTCAAGAACTATCCAACATTTGCACAGTATCTATCATACTTTGCTTTGAACTCATTCACAGTTATGCACCCACAACAGACTCTGGCAACCTATTCCACTCATTCACTATTCTCCAAGCAAAAAAAAACTAATTTTAACAACCTTGCTAACTACACTCTTCTCCCACCACGAAACCTGTTCAGAAACTTTCCTCTGAATTAATCTTGTAAAAACTCCTCAGTAATTTGTATGTCTCAATCATATCAACAAAGGCTAACTTCAAATAAAATTCTACCGAAAATGTGTCTGCATATAATGTGTGTGTGTGTGTGAGTCCGCTCGATGCAGAAGCAGCACGCAAACAAGCAGCAATTAAATTCACCTGAAGGTTTCACACTTTGTGTGAGTTGAGCTCGTCTGTACAATGTGGAAGCGATACACAAATGGTAATGAGAAGTTCTGTCTGAAAGATAAACGGACAAAACACCACCCCATCGTGAACGTGTTAAAACTAAGAAATATATAGTCAGTGTTCTCCCCAGAAATTTTTACCAGCCGGGTGGAATGAAGCATTAGCCGGGCATACAAAATTTTTGAATGAGTTAAGAAAGATCCTTTTTCATAACAAATTAAAATAATAATTTTATTAGAAATTACTTCAAACAAGGATAATGTTTTATATAGTAATTATAACAAACAAGACTAGGATTTTTCTTAATTTCTCATTTAAGTAATGAAAAACCTTGTAATGCTCACAGCTTAAAATTCTATACATTAGCCCAGTAAACAAAGTTTAAGTAAATATATCAGAACATACAATTTCGTAGCTTCGCGAATAATAATCACAAAGAATCTCAGAAGTCTCATTGATCATGACTTTCTGTATTGAAAAGTCTTGAAAAGCAGGAAATGATTGCCATATCTGGAAATCTTGCTTCTAGGTGTTTAATAACTATGCCTATGTATTTATCATATATTGTAGTCTTAAACGCAATAACATTAGAATCTGAATAATCAATGTGAAGATCTGACCATTCACCTGAAAGATGAAGATTTTGAAAACGAATGCCAGAAGTGTCTTTCAGTTCCATGATGGATAGTTTTCTGGCTTCTAAGACTGGCTCTATTTCAGTTACGTCAACATCTTGCCTTTGCAATGATCTAGACATGTTAGATAAATGCAGTAACACATCTGAAAGCATCATTAGTAAAGTTACGAAATTGTGTTCTGATATATTTATTTAAACCTTCAGCTGTGATATCATTTCGTTCGGTGGCCTCTCTTTCCAATCCTAACTGAGGAATTTTGGAAGAAGAAACACAATTGCCTTAAGATATCATCAGGCCCGTTTCTACATTTTGCGGGGCTCTGTGCGAAATGGAAAAGCTGGGCCCTGAAAGTTAGTAACATTTATGGAAATTTTAAATGGAAGAATATCTTGTTAATTAATTAATTAAATCAAATATGAAAAATATTTATGCACATAAATAAACAAGTATGCTCTTTAGCATCAATTTAAGTAAAGGGAAAAATTTAGTTAAAAAAATAAATGTGTTTGTATGTACATGATATATTATTTTATTATGTAAGTACACATTATCATATAAATACGCCAGAACAATGATTTATTTAATAATATAAATAATAATATAAAAATATGGGAAAAAAATGTCCATTTTTACTATAAAGAATGAAATATGCGTATAACAACTTATAAGATTTAAAAGAAATCTTAATATATTAAATTTTATTTAACCTAATGCGCTTATCAATAAAATCATTTACAACGCTATCAAAATTCAAATTTTTTGCAATTTCATGCTCTATAGATATTATTGCCAGGGACGACAAACGTTCTTGAGCCATAGAAGATCGCAAATAGGCTTTTAGTAATTTTAATTTGGAAAATGACCTTTCTGCTGATGCAACCGTAACTGGACTAGTCAATAATATTTTAAATGTAATAGTAATATTCTGATAAATATCCGACAAATTATTTGCAATTATGAATTTTAAAATATTAATGGGTGCATCTTCTGGAACAATATTTCTAAAAATAATTAATTCATTGTAAAATTCAGATTCATCAATATCTGTATTTAATTTTTGATACAGCTATTTGTAGCAAAATTTTAATTCATTTTCTGTCATTTTTCTTATTAATTTCATATCATAAAGAAATCTAAATGATTTTTCGTGAATTTCATGCAATTCAAATCTTTTTTGACAGACTGTAGAGCAGTACCTAAAATTACAAAAAAGAAATTTATCCTAAAATTATCTTTGTTATCACCTATGTGTGATTCATCAAGCGTTTCATAATCAAAAAAATACTTTTCTTCGACGTATTCGACTTTCTTCAAATTTAATTTCTATTTCTAACAGATTTGACAGTTCTTTAGCAATCTCAAAACAGCTATCAAATCCTGATATTCTCTGCTCTTACAACACTATGTTGTACTAACTGTTTAATATGCTTAGTTGCTACGTCTATTGGAATTTTTTCATTTTGTAATACTTTGCTTACTAAATTAACTTTTGACAAAAGCTCATACCAAATTACAAGGCTTAGTATAAACTCAAATGAATCTATTTGTTCATATATTGAAACCACGTCTACTTTGATAGTATTATCTGATGCAGTTTTAAATAATTCTTTTAGTGCATTTAAAAATTCTGGAATTTTAAAAGGTACAGCTCTAAATGATTCTATTCTACATTCCCATCTTGTATCACATAACGGTTTTGAAGTTAATTGTTTAACAGATTTCTTTAATATGTCCCAACGTGAAGTTGAGGCATCAAATAATGTATATATTTTTGTATAACATTAAAAAAAATTTATTGCTATAATTGATGATTTTGCGACATCCCCTAAAATCAAATTTAAATTAAGACAGGCGCACGGAGTATAAAATGAATTTTCGTTTTCATTTAAAATGTAAGCACGGACTCCCTTATATACTCCTTTCATATTCGCTCTATTATCATACCCTTGCCCTCTACAATCTGACAATTTAAGATTTAATTCATTCAAAATTGATTTTATATTTTCATATATATATACCTTTACCAGTAGTGTCAGTTTTTAGTTGTTAAAAATCAAAAAGTGTTCACAAATTTCAATATCTGCTTCAAATATATGTAAAAATCTAAAAATTACTGAAATTTGCTCCTGATGACTAACATCAGGAGTACAATGAGAATTATTGAATAATACTTTACCTGTCATATCATATTTACAATATTTTGTTGAATTTTGGTTCTCATATCAACAATTAATTCATTTTGCACAATGGGTGATAGATACGAATTTTGTTTCTTATTCTTACCTATAATTTTTTTTTCCGAACATCGCATTAAATGATCTTTTAAAAGTGGATCAAAATTCTGCAATTAATTCTATGATTCCAAAAAAATTACCATTATGGGCTGTGTACAAAGTATCAAAATTACATCTAAAAGTTAAATTATGTTCGGATAAATAAAGAATTGCTGCTACTATTTGTCTTAAAATATTTCTTAACCGTTCTGCTTCAAATTTTATGACATTTTGATTTGCTTGATCAATTGTATTGTGATTTTTTAAATTGCATTCCGTTTGTGTCCATGAATACATGCATTTCACGTGCACTGGATTTCGTTCGTGCGACATTAATCTTTTACTTACATGTCGCCAGTCAGAAAAGCTATTATTAGATGAAAAAGTTATCATCAGAAGAAAATAATTTGCAACAAAAACAAAAAATAGAGTTGGAAGAGTTTGAATATACAAGCCATCTTCTGTTTTGCTTCCCTCCCTCCGTCCTAACACAGTGAGCTGTGGAAAAACACCTCTTGTTGAAAAATCATTTTCAGTCGGAGGAGATGGTGGACCACGTTGTACAATTTGTGTTAATGTTGCGTTGTTCAAAATTTTGGGCCCTGTTGCCTGATCATCAATAGTAAATAGTTTACCTTCCTCTGGTGTCTCAGTTTTAGGATCTTCAATACTCATTGTTTGACCAAACACGTCATGTTCTCCGCTTCCTTTGAGTATTTCAGAACTCTCATTATTAATTAATGTTGAAGCCGAAAAACTGTTTGTAGTTATTTCAGAACTCCCATTATCAACTAATATATCTGAACAAATATCTGAGTTCAACTTCATAAATTTAAACAGTGAATTTCTTTGACGTTCTCAGCCGCTTCTTTTTCTTGTTTTCGCTTTTCATGCCCACTTGGGTATTTTCTTCCATGAGTCTCTGGACTCCATGGAGATACCGTAAATAATAATAATTTCAGTACATGGAATTTTTCATTTTATGGAGGGTGGGAGAAGGATGCGAGGACATCCTTGGAAGTTGAGAATGAATGCTGTCAAGAAGGGGGTGAGGGCTAGATTTTTCTCTCATAAAGTGATGTGTGTGTGTGTGTGCGCACGTGCAACTAGCATGAATGAATTCAAGAACAGGTATGAATCATATGGTACAAATAAGTATGACTAAAAATGGTATGGTACTGGTACAAATAATACTCCCTCGATGAGTTCCTGACTCCCTTGAAGTCTCTCTTAATAATAATAATAATATTATTATTATTATTACTGTTATTATTATTATCATCACCCAAGACCCCATGGAGTTAAAGAGTCATCTAGGCGGTCCTTTTATCGTACACACAGCTCATCATACCATGCTTTAAACACACTTAAATGCTCTGCAGACAGACAGCACACTCTCTAATAATAATGTTATCAATAGTTCTGAATGTGTGAGATGCATTGCCAAAATTTAAGATTCAATATGATAGAGAGTTTGTTATAACCGTAATAATCTTTGTGTGATTGTGCAAGGCTTGTTATGCTTCTTTTTTTTTTTTTGCTTTTCTGTTATGATGAAATCCACACAAATATAACTAAACATATATGGAATTGCTTACTATTAAATCAATATTTTTAATGATACTCAGCTCTTAATTTATGACAAGTGAATCCTAGTAGTCTGGCATACCATTGAAGTTAGAATATCTACATGCATGTTCACCAGTATATATTCTATCTCTTTTCAACATAAAACTATAAAATAGTTGACAGCATTTTTAATGACAAGAACTGCAGTTGTTTGTTGTTTTCTCATTTAAGGTATGGGTAGAATTAGAGAAGTCTGGAGATGACTTACATATGAACTTCCCTATTACTATAGCCACATGTCCCTTCCGAATTCCAAATTCTAACCAGCAGCCCCGGATAGAATATGGTAAGTATTCTAGTTAAGTAGCGGTTTTCTTCTGATGAAGAAAACTGCTACTTCGTGATTATGTTTAAAACAAACTCATTTTAATATATATTTTCCTGAATACAGTATTTTTTTTTTTTAATCTTTATCAATTTTTAAGGTATGCTATTCTAATAGCTGATGTGGATCTTGATGATGTTTAGATGACACTGCTAAAATTGAAATTTCCTTAAAACTGGAAAACTTATTACACATAAGTTTTTAATTTTTAAATGGGATTTTACCAAACCATTTCAAATGAAATTTTACCAAAATAGATAATATATTATTATTTATATGGGCACTCCATGGAGTCTTTTGACTCAATGGAGACTCACTCTATTCATTAACACAATACCTATCATACATCTCCTTAAACCTGTTCACCGTTGGGGTACTCGCCACTACCTCTGGCAACCCATTCCACTCATTCAGTACTCTCCAAGAAAAGAACTTAGTCCACACACCCTTACTAACCACACTCTTAGACAGCTTCCAAGTGTGACCACCTTGTTCCCCACCCCTACTCTCCATGTATTGAAAAATTTCTTCTGTGTAATCTTATAGAATCCCTTTAGTAACTTATACGTTTCTATCATATCCCCTCTCCTCTGCCTGTCAGCTAAACTTTGCAACCCACATACCCTCAATCAATCTTCATAGGGAACAGTCCACAGACCTGTCATGAGCTTGGTCACTTTTCTCTGAATCTTCTCCACAACCTCCTGATCCCTAAGAAATGCAGGTGACCAAATCTATGTACAGTAGTCAACATGTGGCTGAATGATAGCATAAAGAGGAATAATAACCTCCCTATCTTTACTTGTCAGTGTGCTCTTCGGTATCCAAATAATCCCCTGAACTATTTTACAAAATTATATTATTATTACTATTACCATTATTATTTTACAGCAACCCTTATGGAGTTGGCTGATTCTTTGTTGGAAGCTCACTTAATTAGTAACATGTCTATTGTACTTGTTGAACTTGAACTCATTTATGTTCCCTGCATTCACAATGCATTCCATCATCTACCACTCTCCATGTAAAAAAATCTGCTCTTTGCATTCTTCTTCACCACATGCTTGCACAGCTGCTAGGGATGATCTCTATTTCTTTCCCCTCTCATCTTCCACTCTTTTTATAATTTCCTCTGTATTAATCTGAATAAAATTCCCTCACCAACTTAAATAAATCTATCATATCTTTTTTTCCCTTTTCTTCCTATCCACTAAACTCTGCAATCGTCATTCCCTCAACTTCTCTGCATAATCAACATTCCAGCGTCCTGATATTACCTTGGTCATTCATCGCTAGACCTTCTCCAGTATTTGCACATCACACTAAAAACCAGGCAACCAAATATGAGCACAAAAGCTCATGTATGGTGTGACCATTGCCTTATACAGTTTCATCACTATGTTCTTATACCCAGTGACGTAGCTAGAGGGGGTGCGGAGGGGGGAGGTCTGCCCCGGGCGACACTTTAAACCTTTTTGAACTTTTGCAGTTAATTCTAAAATACATTCTCGAGAACTCAGTTCCAAATATTGTGATACCACTGTAAATTTTCTCACAATTGCTGTGAGTGTTGCTAGTTATGAGAGGAGGTTTTCTAAATAAAATTGATTAAGAATTACCTACATTACTATGAAATAGACTTCGCCAATGTCATCAACAATTTTGCTAACAGAAAAGCAAGAAAAATAACATTTTACTTCAAAAATAAACAGTGTTTTAATTTGTTTCCCTATACGTCGTTTTGTTTTTTGTAGTATTTTTGGTGCGCATTGAGAGGGTTGGCAAACTCAGGGACCACTCCGGGTGGCAAAAGCTGTAGCTACTCCATTGCTTATACCTACTTGTTAATATACTCCTTGTCACAGCAGTAGTATGATGTGCAGTGTTTAAAACATTTGCAATGTTTCCTCTGAACTTGGAATTTATGTGACAATGTTATGAAGCTCTATCACTATTAGCAGTTATCAAGAGTAAGCAACTGTTGCTAATCAGTTATATTACGTGACGATGTTATGATATTTTAAGTTCACATCATGTATAGCAAGTTATAGGTACCTTTATGATAACTGCATCATTTTTCATTATTTTTTAACTAAGAAAATTGTATTGAAAGAACATTGTAACATGTGCCCTTTCCCATAAAGCATAGTATTATACATGTATCTAAGGATATCTGCTTTGCATTATGGGATACTAAGGCAATTGATGTAAAGTCATTGGTGTACCTAAATGGGTTCAATGGGACTACAAATATCAAAAACCATCATATTTTTTAGTATATTTTATTGAACAATTAGGAATGAAATTATTATCATTATTATGACATAGCACCTCACCTCAATGAAGTTCTAAGGCTAATCATAGGAGACTACTCTGCATCGTACAATCTTCCCCCACAAGTACATATTTGTCTGCTAGCTATATGTGCTCTCTGGCTAGTTCAGCTGTTTTGTGGTAAAAATAACATGACTTTCTGATAGAAAAAATCCTATTACATTTCTATGAAAATGGCTAATTATTCACCTTCAGTTGAAACGGCTCACAAAGATTCCTCTCCACGACAATAATTTAATTGAGATCTTCAACTGAAGGGCATATGTTGTTGAAAGTTTTTTTCACTTGGTTATACTATAACCAAGTATAAGTTAAAGATGCCAAGAAATTATATTATTGGTTTCATCCTTTATTCAAGTGTAAGTAAACAAAGTTTGCAGTTGAAGTAGCTTCACAACTGGGCTACTTGTATATAGAGGCCTAATGATTTTACATGAATTGCCTTAGTATCCCATAATGGAAAGTATATATTCTTACAGACATGTATAATACTATGCTTTATGGGAAAGGGCACATGTTACAATGTTCTTTCAGTACAATAGAGGCACTGATGTTCCAAAACAGGTCAGATTTCAGATTACTCCACACTTTATGAAAATCCAACTAGCTCTTTGAAATCTGAAATCAACCCAACATGCCTACCTTAATCTTTCAAACTGAAAGATTAAGGTAGGCATGTAAGGAAGAAGGGCTTATGTCTAAATGTTATGATGTGATCATTATCATATTATTATTATGAGACCTCCAGAGAGTCAAGGACTCATCAAGGGAAGCATAGATCACCCGCATCAGATGTCACCTTCTCTTAAACTCATTCACACTGAATGCAATCACTACTCCAACTTGCAAATTGTTCTACTCACGCACTCTTCTGTGAGAGAAAAACCTAGTTCTCACTCCTTTGCACACAAACTTAACTTCCATGGATGCCCCTTGTCTTCACCCCACTTTCCAGATAACAAAAATTTCATTGGATGATAACCTATAACACCTTTCAAAAGTTTATAAACTTTAATCACATTATTATTCCTGACACCTCTAAGGAGTCTGAAGACTCATCGCAGGAGGACACCTACAACTGTCTCAACCACTACACTGAACCCCTACTACGAATCATCTCCATCAACGCCATCTACCACCACTACAACTAGTATTCTATGTCTGTAAATTGTGTGTGTTCTGAAGGGCCGATTTGTCTGTATGCGGGATGAAAAACCCGAGTTTCCAGGGTAAAAAACCCTGCTACCTCCTCTCTTTTTCCTGTTTACCATTATCTTCAGTCTGAACACTCTTAATCTGTCCTCATTATGTGCATTCCATGATTCTGATATAATCTTTGTAACTCTTCTTTGCCCAATTTCCACAGCTTCTTTATCCCCTCCAAAACTCCTGACGAAATCTGTGCATGGCTGTTCAGGCGTGACTATATCAAGATAACCAAACGACTTTCTTATGCTTGGATGCTAATGTTTATTTCAGCATTGTAATTATCCTCTGAGTTGTATTTGCATTTTTTCAATGTAACCTTTGAACTTCTATTTTTTATCCACCATAACTCCAAGATTGCTAGCCTCATGAATTTTTGTAACATAATTCCACCAATATGATATGCCATCGGAAATGTCATCATGTCAAAGTGCATAACTTTACACTTACTAACACTGAATTGCCATTATCATTTGCCCATCATTCAAATCATTTTGTAAGCTTTCTTCTCCAAAATACTTTTACATAACTTCCAGGGATAGCCTCTTATTGTGGCACAGCTGGTTTTCACAATACCCTTTTGTTGGTAAGACCTAGGTTTGAATCCCATCTAAGATACAAAGAACCTTGCTCGGGGCTTTTCAGTTGGGGTGAGTTAGCCAGTCACACATGGAGGTGGCAGGGGTTAAAATCCCCTGACTAACTTAAATGTCTCTATGATATCACCTTTTTCTACACCACTAAGCCCCACTCTGTTTTATTTTTATTTATTTTTTTTACATATCTAAGATGCTGTCTGCTATAAAACTCATTGTTCAGGAAGCCAATTTCATACTATTCTATGATATCATATGACACATTGGTAAACATGCTGGAGAAGATGGGGATGGGTAATATATTGGATAGTGAGGAGAGGGAAGACAGTTGGGACTGAGGAGATATATGGGGTAAGTGGTGATAAAGGTGTTTGGACAAGAGCAGGTGTGGTGGAGAAATCACAACCAACAGATGGCTTGGAGCACAGCAGTTCACCTAAAAAGTGAACTGCTGTGCTTATTTACAAATGCCAGGAGCATCAGAAATAAGGGAGCGAAATTGTTTCACCAATTGTGTTTATTCACTAAAAATTGTTGGAATAAGTGAAACATATTTGAATTATTATTATTTTGGTAATCTCCATGGAGTCAAACAGACTCATTGTGGGAGGCCCACAACCAGCATTACGTCTATCATAATGAGCTTTGAAGTTATTTACACTACCTGCATCCAGAGATAGTCTCTCATTCTTCCCATCTTAAAATCCACTCTTTTTTATAATTCTTTCTGTATTAATCTAATAAAATTCCTTAACTAACTTGAAGGTCTCTATCACATCTCCTCTTTTCCTACTATCCACCAACCACTGTAATCCATATTCCCTCAAACACTCTTCATAACAAACACTCCAGAGTCCCAATATCATTCATCTTTGGACTCTCTCTAGTGTTACCAAATCAAAATGAAAACCAGGTGACCAAATTCAAGAACAATAGTCAATATGTGGTCTGACCCAGTGCCTTATATAGAGACACCATCACCACCTCCTCATCCCTACCTGACAATACATTTTTTATCATAGCAGCAATACAATGTGCAGTCTTTGCAGTGCCTGTGATGTACCCTTTGGAACTTCAGTCCACTGTTTACCATTACTCCAAGATCCTGAATCTCATTCACTTCCTAAAGTACAGCTCCACCATTATGGAATGTAGCCTTATATCACTGTATCCCAAAGTGTAACCTTGCATTTATTAAAACTGCAACCCCACTCATTTGTCCAAGTTAAAAGTCTATTCAAATCTTCCTGTAAAGAATTAACATCAGCACTACTCCTAATAATTCTATCTAACTTTGCATCATCGGTAAATATTTGAAGATCCAGTCAAGCCACATGAATATCATTGACAAATAAGTTAAACATTAGGGGGTACCCAAGAACAGAACCCAAAGGCATGCCACTGGTCACTTGCCTTTTCTGAGACACTGCTCCAACATACACAACTTGCTGATATTGTTCAGAAAGCCAATCTCCAATCCATCTAACCTATATACCATCTATTCTTATCCTCTGCAGCTTGAACACCAACTTATCATTGCGATTTGGCGATTGGAATGTCAAAATTGGAACAGACATCAGCAAGGATTATCTCCCATTTGCTGGACCATATGGCTATGGGGAGACAAACGAAAGAGGTTTTGAATCAATTTTGCCTCACAAAATGAACACTCTGTTTCCCCATAACCTTCCAGAAGATGGACATGGACTTCCCTAATGGTAAAACACACAACCAAATTGACTTTATCCTTGTAAGCACAAAATTTAAAAACTTCATCAACCTCACAAGAACCAGATCATTTCCTGGAGCCGACATTGGCAGCGACCACAACATGGTCATCACAACTGTGAATATGAAAATGAGAGAAATATTACCTACAAAATCAACTCGTAAAAGATATAATTTAGATAAATTAAAAGATCCCCAAATAAATGTACTATATAAATATAAACGAAAACAAATTTTTGACACAAGCTTCAAGAAATATAATAATATCGAATCTAAAACCAAATACTTCTCACAAAAGATAACTGAGACAGCTGAAGAAATCCTTGGATACAAAAGGAAAATAAATAACCCATGGATAAACAAAAATATTTTGGACCTATGCGATGAAAGGAGATATTTGAAATCTCATATTAATAGCGGTGATAACAGAGAACAGTATAAAAATATTACTAAGATTATTAAAAAAAGAAATCAAACATGCTAGAAACTTATGGATATTAGATGAATGCAAAAATATAGAAGAGGACTTAAATAAAAATAATTCTAAAAGTGTTTTTTCAATTATCAATAAGTTAACCAAACCTTTTACTGCAATTAATTGGAGCATAGAAGATGAAGATGGAACTCCTATCACGGATAACCAGAAAATAGTTGACAGATGGAAATGTTATGCAATCAAGCTTTTTCAAAAGGACCCTGAACTGACTGATGATATTTTGGATGGAATTTTGCCAGGAGGTTCAGAGGAAGGAGATTATCCGATATTAAAAGAAGAAGTCATTGCAGCAGTTAGCTCCTCAAAAATAGGAAAATCACTGGGGATTGATGGTATTACAATGGAAATGATATGCGAAGGAGGTGACATCATCATAGACACCTTGCTAAATTTATTCCAGTATGTATGGAACACAGAGAATTGGCCTTCTGATTGGCAGACTTCTGTCCTTGTACCTATTCCTAAAAAAGGGAAACAGCAATAAATGTAGCAACTACAGAACAATAAGCCTTATTAGTCATCCAAGCAAAATCCTGTTGAAAATACTATTGTCAAGAATCGAAAAGAAAATAGAAAGCAGACTATCAGACAAACAAGCGGGTTTCTGGAAGTCCAGAAGTACAATCGACCATATTTTTACGATACACATACTAGGCGAAAAATACATAGAACATAACAAAATAATCTGTCACAACTTTTTAGACCTTCAAAAAAGCTTTTGACTCAATATGGCACGAGGCATTAAGGAAAATTTTAGAACATTATGGTATTGACAACAAAATCATTAGGATTATTAAATCTCTTTATTCCTCACATCTGATATGAGAATTGAAATTAAAAATTACAGCAGTGAACCGTTCCAGGCAGAAAGGGGGGGGGGGGATAAGACAGGGATGTATCTTGTCTCCTTTTCTTTTTAATTGTTTTCTGGAATATGTCATAGATGAAGCGCTTCATGAATATGACACTGGAATAGTAGTTGGCAGACTAAGAATAAATAACTTACGTTTTGCAGATGATATCGAACTTCTGGCAGAGAGTGAAGAAGAATTTCAAGAGATAACCAGTTGCGTTTTTGGAACATTAAAAAAATATGGATTATACATAAACCTACAAAAAACAATGATAACCTCAAAATCAGACATTGAATTCTTAAAGATACAAATTGGCAATAAACAAATTGAGAATATAAACAAGTTCACCTATCTAGGAAGCACGTTGAGTCAAGATGGTCGTTCAAAACCGACATTAAATAACGAATTGCTAAGACAACTGTGGCTCTACAGAAGTTAAAACCATTGTGGGGAGATAACAGAATGGCAATCACAACCAGACAAAGACTAATTGGCACCTTGGTGAATTCTATCCTCTTGTATGGTTGTGAGGCCTGGACTTTATTGAGGGAAGATGAGAGGAGACTCCAGTCTTTTGAAATGAAAACTTACAGAAGACTTTTGAGAATTTCCTATACCACACACGAAACCAATGAAAATGTCCAAAAACTGATTGATTCAATAGAGACGGGAGAAAAAGGGAAAATATTCTGAAAGTCATCAGAAGAAGACAGATGAAATGGTTCAGACATGTGGAGAGGGCTAATGGCATTCCAAAGCAAGCACTAGAAGGAACAACCTCGATTAAAATGAACTGATAACATCAAAAAATAGACAAATTCCTCCCTTTCTCAACTGACATCAAGAACAAGAGACCGAGATGATTGGAGGAGGCTAACAAAGATTATCACCTACCAGCCATGAATGACTTAGCGGTCCATTTAGGACTATGGGAGAGAAGAAGAAGAATCAAATTGTGTTGTCTTTTTACGTCGCCTTAGTTGTCTACTACAAAATACAGATTCTGCGTCAAATTTTGCTGCAATTAATTTTGAGCTTTCTACAGTTTCTTTGAAAGTTTCATCAGACCTATAATCATTTAAAAATTAATTTAGATCATTCAATGCATCTAAAGCAAGTTGGAGATTCATAGATGAAGACTGCAGTATTTTGCTGACAAAATTCACTTTATTTAAAATATCATACCAAATCTTTGCCGCCTTTACTATCCTGGTGCCTGTGTGTGTGTCGCACACATTGTGCATATGGCCGGTGTGCCCCTGGTCTTTACAATGCTTGGAACATGTCCTCTAAACATTTGCCATTGTTGACACCCCTTTCCCTGCATTGTGAATCTCATCTGCCACCTGAAGCACAGTTCCACTAATACACTATACACTGCACTCCAAAACTAAAAGCCAATATAAATCATCCTGAAGAGAGATGACACCAGCATAATTCCTTATAACTCCCTTGACTTAGAATCATCAGCAAACAACTGAATATCTCTGGTTAGTGTACATGAAATATCATCAGCAAATAAATATTACAATACTTTATACATTATATTACTTGCTTTATACATTACATCCCTATACATTACTTGCTATTATTGTTCAGGAAGCCAATATCTTACCATTTAAGCAATCCGTTACCCATTTCCATTTTCTTCAGCATGTTTACCAATGTGTCATATGACAATATATCTAATGTGTCAGTCTTGAAAAATACAAGGATGTCCAACACATTTGTCATTTTAGGCCTTTCTTTAGCAATCAAGTTGATTAAAGTGAGACCCACCCCCTTAACAAATCCATATTGGCCATCATAGATAATCCTATGTCTGTTGACCCAACCCTATATTCCATTCATTCCTCTACAAATCTTTATATGTCAACCATTCCCACAGTCTTACACAACTTCTGGTCTCTTAAACTCTAGCCTCACTCAACACTTGATACACTTCTGATTCCTCTATTATCTGTCTCCCTTCTAGGTGTTGCACAGCATTTCATTAAATATTTCCTCTCTGAGGCCATTCCAACAGCTATCGCTACTCACTGTAGCTGTTGTATCATATCTCTCTCTCTTTCTTCGATCTAGCTGCTCTCATTTCCCTGTTCTTTATAGACTTATCATGCATTAGTATCATGAGTGGACTATGATTAGCTTAGGCTAATCCATTTCTCCTTCTCTCTAGACCAAACATAGTACGTTTTCAAGCCATTTCACACTTTACTAAACAGGGTAGTGGTTTTATAATGGATGACAAAATGCCTACTATATAAAGGCATATACAAACATTCTTGCCATAGTGAGATTCAAATCCACAATGTATTGAGGCCAGAGATGCTATTTTGCTTGGCTTGTGCGTGTGTGGAATTGAATATCCAGTTGTTTTAGGCAGCATGTTGTGGAAAGAACACAAATTTCTGCATTTTGCAAAGGAATTCAACAAGGTACTACATGACAAGCTGATATTAAGTCACAATGGACTGATGTATAAGGATTAGATTAGTGGATTAGGTTGAAAATTGTTATCTGATAGATTGTGTGTGGTGGGGGAAGTATCAGGGAGGAGGAAGGTTTCACAGGGCTCAGTACTGGTACATTATTGTTCAAATTCTGTGTCAGTGATACTGTCATTTGACTGTAGGGAAATATTTAATTGTTTGAAGATTATTTGAAACTGAGGAGGGTTATTAGTATTCTTTAAATTGCATTGTATAAGTTTACGTCATCATCATCATCAAATTCCTGCCATGTACCCACAAGGGGTGTACAGGATATGATAGCACTACATGAAAAAAATTACATCATTACTAACTTCCTATCTACAATTTTCCTCTAAATCAGTCTGTTACTTGTCAAGACTCCAACATTATCAGATTTTATATTTCTGTCGTCTAAGGCACTTTGTACCGTATCAATCCACCTATATCTTGGTCTTCCTCTGGGTGGTTTTCCTGCAAACTTGGCAGAGAACACTTGTTTTGCCAATCTTTCCTCGCCCATTCTGTTTAAATGACCATACCACCTGAGATAGCTCTGCTAACGCATTCCTGGTTGCTGACACTGTCAAGTTCTTTCCTAATATCCTCATTTTTAATATGATATTGCCATTGTTGCCATTTGTTCATGCCTCTAATCTTTCTCAGGACTCTCATATCTGCGGTTTCTAGTCTTTGGTCAAGTGTTTTACTTCTGACCCAGCTCTCAGATCCATAAGTTAAAACTGGTTTGAACACTGTCTTGTATACAGCTAATTTAGTGTTCCGACTAATTTCTCTCTTATTCCATATGAATTTATTCAATTTACTTCCTACCATACCAGCTTTGCTGATTCTGTCGTCTATTTCTATATTTAATTTATCATCTTCAGTAAAAATCGTGCCTAAGTAGCTGAAATGTTACACTTGTTCCACAGGTTCTCCATTCACAACACAGTTGACATTTTCAATGATTCTGCCTATTTTCATTGTCTTTGTCTTTTTATTGCTGACCTTCATACCATATCTATTACAACAGTTATTCAATTTAGTCAGAGAATCTTGCAGACTTGTTTACGTATCAGGACTAAATTAGCTGATTGCGTTGAAATGGCTATTGTGTATGCAGAGGGACAGAGCTTCAGAGAGAGGAAAGATTACAAGTGGGATTCTTCAGGGCTCAATACTGGGACCATTACTGTTCAACTTTTTTTAAGTGAGTGATATTGTCACTGGGTTTAGGGAGGAATGTTTGCCACTGATGAAGTTAGGAAAGGTTATTACTACTCACAGTGCCAATGTTTTGGCTCTTCAGAAAAGTGGCGGCCAGCCTGGTTTGCTGAGTGGTACATTAACTACTCAGGCTGTAGGTTTGAATTCCACTGTGGGCATGGATGCTTTGTGAATGTCTTGAGACAATAGATGAATTTTTACCATCCACGGTGAGACCGTCATCCTGCTTAATGAATAAAAAATGTTTAAATATACATATAAAATAATAAAGAAAATCTCAGCCCATTTACAGTACTAATGTACTATAAGTTTGTGAGCAAGAGTCACTAGAAAAGAAACAAAAAAAAAAAAACAAACTAGGATTTGGATAAGGCTAGAAAAGTGGACAAATGAATGGGAACTTAAGTTTAATGTAGGGAAGTGTAAGGATTTTTAAAATTTGTGATCCACAGATGGGAGGTCTATATACTGTATTGGATAGAACTATGCTGGCAGATACAAGGAACCTTGATTGAGGTGATGACAAATAGAAATATGAAGTTCAGGGGACATATTGCAATAGTAGTGAAGATCCTCTGTGTTGCTTCACTACTATAATAATAAAAAGGACATTGCCTAGCAAAGGCAAGAGGATGATGATTCCAGTTATATCAGGCTACATATTCATTACTGTACTCAATTCTAGGCACTAGGATTTGAAGCAGATGAAGTAACTTTAGAGAAGGTACAAAAGTGAGTAACATAAATGATATCAGGACTGCAAAATGTTGGTTATGTGGTAAAACTGAGAACATATAATGTGCAGAAAGTTTTTGGTATAGAAGATGAAGGGGTGATATGATTGAGACTTGTAAGTTGTTGAGAAGTATTTAGCAGATGAACAGTGGGAAGATTTTTTATATGAAAGACCAAAGGGTGAGGACAATGACTATCACTGGAAGTCACAAAAGTGAGTAGTGAGTAAAAGAGTAAGAAGTAATATCTTTGCATAGAGAATGGTAAAAGCATGTAATGCATTGCTTGTGAGGACATCATACTCTCTCTCTCTCTTAGTCAATGCCACAGATGGAGAGAGTGCAGGCTGTAAATTAGTTTAAATATACTGTATATATCCTCCTCCTCATACACATATTAGGCACTAGTGGCCCATTATCTTTGTATTAGGCATGGTTTATTACAATTCAAAACCGGTGTGTACTATGTCTGTAGATACATGTGTTCATGGGGCTGGTTTGCCTGTTCTGGGGGACAAAAAATCGAGTTTTCAGGTGAATAAAACCCTTTACCTCCATATGAGACCGGCTAACTCATCTTTGGTTAAAAGAGACCAGGTAAAGGTTCCTCACATCTTGGACAGGAATCGAACCCAGGTCTTTCTGACAAAAGGGTTTTATCTATACCGACTGAGCTACGGAGGCCGAAATATACTGAATATAATAGGCTTGAAATGAGTTTAATGTGTACCATGACAGACTTTGTGCTGCCTAAAGCAGATCTGCAAGTGTCTTGAATAATAATAACAATAAAATGCATGTTGTTATTATTTCCTTTTGATTTTTTAACGATACTTGTGACATAATGATTAGAAATATATACACATTAGCACAAGAATAATGTTTAATTTGCCAAATATTTCGGTCTGAATATTACAGACCATCTTCAGTGGCTACATAGGAATAGTTTTTTTTAAAAAACAAAGTGGAATACGAACAATTGATCATTCATACATAGAATGAGACGCGTGATGTCATATCGCTAAGTATTAGAAGAGTAAACATTTAAAAAAAAAAAACATAAAGATAATAATTCAGAAATTCATATATAATGATCTTAAATAACATTAGACTGATAAAAATAAATAAAATAAAAATAAAAAATTTAATGTGTTATCCTGATTAAACTTTCCCAAATTTTTGATATAGATATACAGTCATTACGATTCAAGTTAGGACATTGAAGTAAGGCCTCTACACTTTCTTTAAATAAACGTTCAAATTTGTAGTGACATCTGTGTAGGAGGAGAGTCTTGGATGTTGTGATTTGTTTCTAATCCATGCTGAGCTAATCCAGATTTCTCAGGTTTGTTGTGTTGAATTGATGCTCTTGAATTCTTTTTTCTATGGAACGTCCAGTTTGTCCAAAGTAAGAAAGATTACAATTACAAGGAACTTGATACACACCAGGTAGAGACAAGGTTGAGCGTTTATCTTTAGATGAAGGAAATATGAATAATTCATATTCAGAGAGAAATATTTGGCAAATTAAACATTATTCTTGTGCTAACGTGTATATATTTCTAATTATTATTTCCTGACCTGCAACTCCTTAAGCTCATCCACCATTTGCACTTTCACCACCCTCTCAGGCAATGCATTCCATGCCAAAAACTTCTTACCTCTTTACTTACTATTTTCTTTTGCAGCTTCTGGGGATAGCCCTTTGTCCTTCTTCCTTTCCCCTCATTCAACCATATGAAAAATCTTCCAATTGTCAATCCAATAATAACCTTTCAACAGTTTAAATACTTCAATGATATCCCCCTTTATCTTCTATCCCTCAAACTCTGTAGTTTGTATGCCTTCAGTCTATCCTCATAACCAACCTTGAACAATCCTGATATCATTTTTGCTCTACATCACTGCACTCTCTTTAAGGTTATTTCATTCTCTTCAAATCCAGGTTGCGATCTCTGCACAGAAATCCAGATGTAGTCTGATCAAAACCAGGGCCGCCTCTAGGAATTTTGCCACCCCTTCTCCCTTATTTTTCATATAGTTTATGCCTACTTTGCTGCCCCAAAAAAACCCCGTGCAGTAGCATATTTTGCCACCCCTTCTCCCTTATTTTTCGTATAGTCGCCCTGTGTAGTAGCATATTTTGCCACCCCGAGCAAATGCACGTCATGCACCATCGCTAGAGCTGGCCCTGAAGAAAGCTTTATACAATAGGATCACAACCTGTTTATCGCTTGTGGTCAACGTCCACCACAATACTGCAGCAATTCTCTGAGCTGTTTTCACAACCTTTGTAGTACATTCTCTGAACTTCAACCTTCTGTTCACAATCACCCCAAGATCCCTTGCTTCCTCCACTTCTTCCAGTACAACTCCACCAAGTGAGTAGTATGAAGCATCCCAAATCTCAAAACCTTACATTTAATTGCAGTAAATGATATCCCCATTCATTTGGCCTATCTTTCCAGTTTATTCAAATTGTCTTGAAGAGCCAAAACATCAGCATCATTATTAATAACCTTCCTGAGTTTCACATCTGCAAACGACTGAACATCTCCTGTAGTCTAGTAACAATATCACTGATAAAGATTGAATAGTATAGTAATGGTCCCAGAACTGAACCCTGTGGAACTTTCTATCAGAAAGCTAGTTATCAATCCAACGTTTATATAAAGAAAGTGCTAAAGTCTTACTTCATAGACCTAATCTTAATTGGAATGATTGTCTCACTATTCTAAAGGTTTGGAAATTGTTATCCTCAATTGTATTAAATTAATTTATCTGTTATATTTTAATTTAGTTTTAATTTCAGCCCATTAGTTTTAATTCATTAACATGCAGCTGTATATACAGCTGTGTGTTAATGAATTCCAATTTAAACAATTTAAACATGCATACTACTGTTTTTTAATTCATTTCATATTGCTGTTCAATAATTGTACTGATGATGTCTTTCATCAGTACAAAAATAAAAAATAAAAATAAAATAATAAAAAATATTTACATAATAAAAAAGTTATTTACTGTGGCATATGTGTTATTCTATAGCTATGGATACTCTACAGGATTCACTATATAAAAAAGTTGTGTATGGGAGAGCAATATTTCAGAAGGGCAGAGTCACTAGCAGTGTGCCCCAAGTGTGTGTTTTGGGGAATACTGCTGTATGACTCATATGTTATTTATATTGGGGAAGCTTTGAATGGCGATATGCAGTTATTTGAATATCACCACTCATAACTGGAAAGAACTATGAGAGGAGGAGATGTGGCTTTGCAAGAGGACTTGAATACACTGGGTGAATAGGCAATTGAACTGGCAACCCCCACTCACATGTTGCAAAATGTTTTAAATTTGGGAGCAAAGATAGAAGGTAGAATATACAACTGGTGGGGGCATTTTAGCAAAAGTGGTGGAGATCTGTAAATGATGGTAGATAAGAACCTAAAATTTAGGTGACACATTGCTAATATTGCGAGGACAGCACAACACTATGCCAATGATGTCAAAGGCACTGACATGTAGAAGTAAGGAGGTTATGGTTCCATTCATCAGGCTGCATGCAGATTACTTTGCACAGATTTCTTCACCTGGTTTTCAAAAGGATAGAGATATTGGAAAGGGTTCAGTTTCCAAATGAATAAGGTGGTTTCTGGTCTCTGAAATGTTGTGTATGAAGAGGATTGAGGAAATGCAATTTACAAAGTCTAATGAATAGGAGATGGAGGGAGATATGATTGAAACACATGAGTTGATAAGGGATTATTGCTAGATTATTGTGGTGTTTTTCATATAAGGGAGGAGAGACCATCCCTGGAAGCTGTGGTTGTGAGGGGGGGGGGAGTAGATTTTTTGTCATGGAGAGAGTGGTGGGTGATTGAAATGTGTTACCTGAGAGTGCGGTAAGTGCAGAGACTGAATGTACTTTAGGTATAGTGTGAAGAGCCACGTGTGTGAGAGTGGACCTTCTACAATGAGTCTTTTGATTCCCTGGAAGTATAATGATGATGATGATAATAATAATAATAATTGGAAATTCCATTTTTGTAATCTTTTTAGCTGCATTGATTATTGATATTTCCATTTATTTCAGATGTTTGCTGTGATCATGTGGAGGGAGGAATGTACATAGGGCCTGAATTTCTTCTTGGTCAAGTATATGATGGTAGCCTTGGGATGGAGGAGGGGGAGACAGTAGTTCTTTACCGACCTGTTTATGTGTGTGTTCGTAATCGGGCTAGTTCCCTATCAACCAAGCAAGATGTCAACAAATCTCGCAACAGTGAAGATGAGAGTTTGAATCATCATCATCGAGGTAAGGACAACATAAATAGGGTGTGAAGCTAAAGGTATCAAAATAAATGCCAAAAGAATTCTTCAGCTAGTTAGCCATATGGACACCTTATTGCAAGGCAGTTCTGGCTTTGGTCATTTCATACCACAACCCTGGTTATCAAGTTGTGATGTAACTGTGTGAGGTCAGTGCATTTGTCAAAGCAACTCCCACTGGTGGATATACCAAGCAGTTCCAACAAAGGTTCATATTGTGTGGAGTAAATCAGAAGTTCAGTGTTTACTGTGAACAACAGATAACGAAGGTATTCTCAATAAGAAAATTCAAACCTGTGACATAGAAACTGCTTTTATTACCTGCTCTTAGCAAGCTAATGCCTAAGTAAATATTCACTATACATAAACACACTAATTACTCCTCTCTCTCTCTCTCTCTGTTCATTAATTTATCAATTTAGATATGTTTAACCTGTCCACATCAAATTTTGATAAACAAAATACTCTACATAAAGTAAAAGATGCATAAGTTCATTGGCTTACATGATTCTACAGACTCAGACATCAATTCAAAATTTTTTGTTCATCCATTAAACTCCTGCACAAGTGTTATTGCATGTGTTGATCTAGTAATGATTCAGTATTTCTGATGTTAAAGATCTATATCTTTTGGGATGGTTTATCATGGGATGATCGAAATTTATTACACTTAATATTACACTAACCCTTAACTGTGCTAGTGAAATATCACACACTTGTTTGCTGGTAAGGCTATCTAGGATCAACAAAATAACATCCCAGTAAAATAAAAGTTATAAAAGACAATTTATTTAAAATTAATTAATTTAACAAAAAAGTACATATTCTTATTACATGCTGATACTTATATATGTTACATTTAAAAAACAGTCCTATATATGACTATATATATGACTCCTATATATACACATGCATATACTGTATATAGTATCAAAAAATGGGTACAGTCAACATCCAAGGAAAACATGTCTTCCACATTTTTTACATATCTTTAATTTTTCAGTCTTTGTTTCTTTGACCATAATTGCATCATCCTTTATGTGGCAGATTTTGTTATGGATGATATTAAGTTTCCATTTACCTGTTTAATACTACTATCTAGAAGTCAGTCACTTGATAAAGGGTGCCAATCTCTGATTCATATACTCCTGAATATATGAATCTAGCATTTTTTTTTTCATGTGTGTAAATTTTCATCTGATGGCAATTAATTATCATATGCTGTTGACTGCTATATATACACATGCATGCATATACTGTATATAGTATCAAAAATGGGTATAAGTCAACATCTAGTGTTGACTTAAACGGCTGACTCAATTAAACCCACTGCAGCCTTTGGGTCACAAATGCTGCGATGAAAGCAAAATCCAAATACTTAAGTATTTGGATTTTGGGTGGAGTGGAGAGCATCTCCACTTTTCAGTTTGTAGGCTTTGGATTCAAATCATGTTGTGGCATGAATGATGCTTGTTAATATCTTCTATACAATACTTCACATAGCAAGTAATTTTCATTGCTTAGTATGAGGCAACCACCCTGATATAAGAGCTTAAAGTAGTACTAAAGAATTGCAGGTATTTTCAAAATGCTTATTAGCAATCATTTTCAAATCTCATGGGAATTCTGAATGGTAGTATATGTAATTTGCTTTCACCTGAAAATGAAAATAAATATGTGCAACTGCATCATTTTAAATGCTTTGTATTTAAGAAAATACATATTAATTTTGCCAAGTATTTAAGAGTTTAAATGTATGCTTTACTATTTTTTAAATTATTAAAATTTCCATCTTATTAAGGAGATTTTCACAGTATTATCACAATTATTTTATTACAAAAGGATTATCAATATACATAGGCATGTTGCAAAGGTGCATAGTTGAATCTTCAAGATTAAATTAACAAAAACTAAATTATAAAAATATGAAATATATGAAAGAATGCTATAAATTAAATATGATTAAAATTAAACTAAAAATCACTACAAACTCTTCTACTTTTTATGGGAAGTATATTTTTAAATGGCTTTAGGTTCTTGCTAATTCATCACAAATCTTTCCGAGGTCAACTTTATAGATAACTGCTATATTAAATCAAGCAGTCCATATTTATTTACTACAGGAAGTGGACAATGCAAGGAATCTTGGGTTGATTAGATAAAAATTTGAAGTTTAGGACACATATTGCAAAGGTAGTGAAGGTAACCCAGAACTGCTGCAGTACCAAGAAGGAATTTGCATAATAAAGATAAAAGAGCAGTGATTCCATTGTATAAAGTGCAGATCAGGTCATACATCTGGATTACTGTTCCCAGATCTGGTCACCAGGATTTAAAGAGGAAAAGTTAACCTTGGAGAAAGTACAGAGGCAGGTAACTGAAATGATGTCAAGACTCCACAGTTTTAGTTATTAGGAGAGATTGAGGACATGCAAACTGAGAATTTGTGGATAGAAGACAAGGGGGAGGGGGGGGAATATAATCGAGGCATTTAAATCATTGAGAAGTATATTCAGGATTGACAAAGAAGAGATTTTTCATGTAGTAGAACAAGGACAAGAAACCATCTCCTGTTCTACTAGATTTTCATCTAGTAGAACAAGGACAAGGAAATTGCAAAAGGAGGTGGTAAGTAGGAAGGTGAGAAGTTTTTTTGCATGGAGGGTAGTTGGACCATGGAATTCATTGGCTGAATTCCATGGAACTGAACACAATCAGTTCCATGATCACTGACCAAACATTTCTACATTCTCCCGCCATTTCTGTTATAGTATACAAGGATTCAGATTATCAGGGAGTTTTTTAAATCTTTTTTCAAAGTTGTTGAAGAATGTATATGGAATCTCTGTGCTTTATAGGTAGAGAGGGAGGTTCGGCTTTTAAGACATAATATGCTGGAATTGATTATTCAGTTTTTGTATTGCATGCCTTTGTAAGTTCACCTTGATGTATTTTGCATGACCTTCCTGTCTGCACTACGTATCTTTTTCTACATATGCAGCACATTTTATATACTTGCCTCCCTCTTTTTTTTTTTTTTATCCTGTAGAATTTATGCATTTAGAGAACTTCAGAAAGCATACAAGCCTACTAACTTGCATAAATGCTGTTTCAATACCAAAGCACATTGATATGTGACATTCTTAACACATTTGTGCTGGGTTATATATTGCGCCAGTTGCACATCAGGCAGGAACTTGCCTAACCATTTTATGTCCTTTCTACTTCTTAAGGAAGGCTCATTTACAGAGATGTCAATATCAACAGGATGCTAGTTTACATTTTTTTTTTTTTTTTCTGGTAGAATTTTTACGTAAAACATTATGAACTTGCAATTTATATTATAAATATTTCAAGGAATTAAAAAAAAAAGGAAAAAAAAAAACACATAATTTCAAGATTTTGATTATACAAAGATAGGGTAGGGTAATCAGGAATGCTGCTGATATGCAGTATTTGCAGAATGATTTGAATAGGTTGGAATTGTGGGCATTGGAAAATGAATATCATTTCAATGTCAGTATGCAAAGTCATGCACTTTGGCATGATTAGATATCCAATGTCATATTATATTGGTGGGGTTATGCTAGAAGAAACTGATCAGGGTAAGGATCCTAGTGTTAGTAGATAGGAAGTTGAAGTTAAGGAGCCATGTAGCAAAGATTGCATATACAACTCAAAAGATAATTACAATGCTGAAACAAACTTTAAGTATAAAGATAAGGATGTCATTTTGCCTCATTACAAGGCCTTGATAAGACCTCACTTGAATTATTGTGCACAGGTCTGGTCTCCTGGTTCAAAGAGAGAGCAAAGGAGAGTGTTATAAATTATATCAGGATTGTGGAATACTGATTATGAAGACAGATTGAGACTGCAGACACTAGCAAATAGAAGAGAGGGGGGTGATATGATTGAAACTTGCAAATTTCTGAAAGGGTCATACAGGATTTCAGTTGATGGAATTTTTCATTTTATGGAGGGTGGGGAAAGGATAAGAGGGTATCCTTGGAAGCTGAGAATGAATGCTGCTAAGAAGTGGGTGAGGGCTAGATTTTTCTCTCATAGAGTGGTACATGATTGGAATGGATTGTCATTGGCTGTTATGTGTATAAACAGTGTGAATTCAAGTACAAGTATGATATCTGGTGTGTGTAGTATATGGCCTCCCTCGATGAGTCCCTGACCACATGGAGGTCTCTCTTAATAATAATGATTATTATTATTATGTGACACCTCCAAGGTGTCCAATGACTCATCTCAGGAGGGCACTCCACTCTACTCTACTCCACTACACACATCTACCATCTACTTATTTCTCCTACTATACACAACTGCTATCAATGCCATCTACTGCCCATCATCACCACCAACAGTATTTTTTTGTCTGTAAATTGCATGTGTTCTGAAGGCCAATTTGCCTATATGTGGGATGAAAAACCAGAGTTTCTGGGAGAAAAACCATACTGCCTCAGCATGAGATCGGCTAACTCACCTTCAAATGAAAAAGACCCTATAAGGATTCTTCTCATAATGATGAGAATCAAACTTAGGCCTTTTCCAATTGTGCTACAGAGATGCTATAATTGAGATATAATGGCTATAGGAATGGCAACACTACCTCACAATCTGATGGCAACAAAATCTGCTGCAAATGTGGAAAGTAGTTGTGTAGTTCACACTGGCCAGAGAACTCACACAGTTTACAGCCATTTGCAGGCTGTAGGTGGTGTTAATGGTTGTTAATGCCATTTTATGTAGTTGAAGGATTAAGTAGTGAAGATGGCGGTTTATGTGGAGTGCCATTCTCTCCTACAATGAGTCTTTGAACTAGCTGATGAGTATTTTCTTTAATAACAGAGAAATGTGTAATGCATAAGTGTGAGTTGATATAGTAAATATGTTAAAAACATAAGAAACAGAAGAATAACTTGATCTTTAATATTAAAATTTTCGCCTAAATGTCCAAGGCATCTCCAGTACAGATATGGAACAGTGTGATATAAAAAATAAAAAAAAAATTTTAAAAAGCACCACAATAGCTGCAGTAAGGTAACAAAATGGCTAACAAATTCCTAATTATATATTAAAAAATAATTAAATAAACAAATTAGGAAAGGTTAGCAGATTGATTGATTGTGGACCATTACATCTATTTTTAAGTTTGGATAATGAAGCAATATTTCACAAGTTTCCTTATAGAGACATTCCATAAGAAATATATTCTTATGTAGGAGTTTCGTTTTATTCCAGAGGATTCTGCGCTTAGTAGAGATGGCATATTCAGCAAGGTCAGATTGTTCAAGCTCATGATACTTGTATGATTTATTTCTTCATGACAGATCTTCCAAATTGTTCATAAGACTAAACACAAGAGCAAGGAGTTGAGTAGACACCTGGAAAACTACATGAAAAAAGCTTGTTTAATAAAGAAAGACCAGTCTGGAGATTTTTCTGATAGGACAAAATGCCACAAAATGGGAGGGTTTAACATTTTTGCAATGCATTCTGATATTCTCTTCATATAAGGTGGTCAAATATGAATAATTTCTTCTTGAGCAGAGGAGGCATAAATTCTATAGCTGTCAAAGGCTTTGCTAATGAAGATTTCACTGAAAACATTTGACAAGAAAGTTGATTTAATGTGATGCAGTTTTATATAGATGACTTACATAAAGAATTATGTAGATGACTTACAGCACTAGTCTCCATTCAGAGTTGATATATTTTTATAATTTTAAATGATGGCAAATATGCCAAAATCATGCCTCTCATGATGAATACCTATGAATTGGAAGCTGAATAATGCATAAGTTTAAAATCTTAAGTTCATTTAACTTTTTAAGTTTATCAACTTAAATTAATTTAAGTGTTTAATTCTTACAATGTTGTTTCGTATATTTGTATAATTTAGTGTTTGTTCATTTAATTCTGAAGAGGCAATAGGGATGTCAAAATGCACAGTCAACAATCTTACTATAATAAAATGATTGTGGATACAAAATTATTATAAAAATTATAAATTATATAATATTTATAATATTATATAAATTTATTTTAATATTAAAAATAATATTAATATTATTTTTATAATATTTATAATTAAAAATTATATTATAAAAATTACCTCAAATATATCATATCTGTAGAATATGAACATAAAATCTACTTATATATAATCTTTTAGAGAAAAGAAATAGCTAATTTTCAAAAATGAAAATTTAGATCACCCAAACATGACCTGTCATGTTTATCACTTCCGTTTAATTTATAATTACTATCATACACATTTAATATTTGTTTCAGTAAATTTTAAGACATAGCTTCATATTTCAAACTTCACATTTTATTATGGTGGGTTGTTGTAGCTTTACAGGAGGACTTGAATAGATTGAATATGAGTGGGCAACAATGGGATGCAAAGTATACACTTGGCAGGGAAATTTGAAGGAAGTTGAGGAGATAAGAGACCCTGGAGTGGTGGTGGTGGAGGACAAGGATCTGAAGTTCAAAGATCACATTGCACAAGTTGTGATGACATAACATCAAATTATGACAACGATGCAAAACAACCTAGACTTCATTGCTAACTACACTCTTACCCAATACTAATATTTCTTGCTCAATAAAATACAAATAACTGTTTTTATAAAGAATAAAATTCAATTCACGTTACTTTTTAATAAGTTAGTAATAATAAAATATTTTATATTATTAGTAAACTAAAAGAAAACTGAAAATTCTATTCAAAAAATGTAATTGAAGCTCTTTGTTATTGTTATGTATATCTCTATATAGTTCAATAACTCATCACAGGGGATCTCTCTAACTTATATATCACCTCTCATATCTCTCGGTAAACTTATTCATTGATAATGCACTCCACTCCATTCCAATTAACTTATCCATTCCACCAAAACAACCTAGTCTTCACATCCTTGCTAACTACACTGTTACCCAAACTTCTAGAGATGATAACTTGTTACTTCTTGCTTATGTGCTGAAAAATCTATGCTAAAAAATCTCTTCACTATCTTATATATCTCCATCACAATCATTTTTTTCCTTTACTAAGCTTTGTACTTTGCACATCCTGAACCTTGATGCATATCCTCAAGAGTTGCAGTCTCTACAACACTATGCAATTTTAAAAAAACATAGTATAATTAAATATCTCCACCCTAAAAAAAAAACTAATACACTTGTATAAAAAAAAATACACACACACACATATATATATATAAAATTAATCACAGATGAAGTGTCTGAAACTTTGAAAAAGTATGCAATAATAAGAAATAGTGTGCAGTGGTGTGCCCCAAGGATCAGTTTTAGGACCATTCTTATTTAATTTGTATATTCATGATATTGGGATAGGTTTAACTAGTGATATACAACTGTTTGCAGATGATGCAAAACTGGGGAGAGAGTGATGAGGAATCAAGTATATGTTGTGGCCTTACAGGAGGACTTGAATAGATCGTATGAGTGGGCAACAATGGGATGCAAAGTATACACTTGGCAGGGAAATTTGGAGGAAGTTGAGGAGATAAGAGACCTTGGAGTGGTGGCGGTGGACAAGGATTCAGAGATCACGTTGCACAAGTTGTGATGACATAACATCAAATTATGGCAATGATCCAGAGGACCTTAACTTGTAGAAATAAAGAGGTTCTGGTTCCATTGTATAAGACCTTGATCAGGCCTCATATGGATTATTGCGCAGAGATTTGGTCTCCCTGGTTTTCATGGTGATGAGGATTTGTTGGAAAGGGTCCAGAGAAGACTATCACATTCCAAAGACCTGTTAATAATATCTGGTCTTTGGGATATGAGGACAGATTGAGGGAATGCACTTTGCAAAGCCTTGTGAATAGAAGGAAGAGAGAGGGATATGATTGAGACATTTAAGTTGGTAAAGAGTTGTTACCTGGTTAATGTGTAAAAAAATTTTTGTAGAATGGGGGAAGAGGGTAGAACAAGGGGACTTATCTGGAAGTTGTATAAGGAGGGTGTGAGCAGGGGCATAAGGAGTAGGTTCTTTGCATGGCGAGTGGTTGGTTAGTGGAGTGCTTTACCTGACGTGGTGAATGCATATGCAATGAATAAGTTTAAAGCATGGTTTGATGGGCTTTTTGTGTAAGTGTTTTCCTCCTGCAATGAATCTTTAGACTCCATGGAAGTCTGGTGTTAATAATAATAATAATTGGATTTCACAAGCACATGTCACGTTATGTCCACTGAAGACTGCAAAAACAGACCTAAAATGTATCTAAAATCATCAATAAAAATATATGAACTATGAGAAGAGACTAGCACTGTAAGCCAACAAAAATTCCAGAGTTCTTTCATTATATCTTTATGTGGACAATAGAGGGATGAATGAATGATTACGAAAGAATAATTTGCTGGAAGGAGAAGGCAATTACATGACTAGTATCAATGGCATAATAAAAAACATTTACTGATCACTTCAGAGTATTTCATTCTGGAGGAACAGATTTTAATTCTAGAAAGAAGGGATGAGTTGAGAGATTGCAAGTGAATGAAATGAAATTTTGAATAGTAAGTATGTTGGATGTGTTTTTAATATATATTTTAAGGGAGCGCACTAAAGGAACTGACAAAACCATCCAGTTGTTTAAAAATAGTTTTTCAATTGTTCCTATCCCTATGGAGTGGAAAGAGTCCTAATATACCGTCATAAAGAGTCAAAATAGAAGCATCAAACTATATAAGACCAGTTTGTATTTCTTTAATGGCAAGGTTTGGAAAAATTGATTTCCAAAGTCACTAGTGGTATGCCTCAAGGGTCTGCTTTTGGAACATTCCTGTTTAACTTATGTTAATGACATTAGGAAAGATTTGAATGGGAATATTCAGTTGTTTACAGATGATGCAAAATTGGGAAAAAATTTTCCCAACTCTGCATCATCTGCAAAGACAAAGCAACTAAATCTAGTTGTCTTATGTGTTTTCTGGCCAGGTTATTCTGCAGGATGAAAAAATCTGTCATCTCTATATAAGGCCAGCTAACATATCTCACATATTTAAAAATGGATAGTGAAGGTAAGATTCTTTATAGAGGCAAGAATGTATTTGTTAAAGAGTGATCTTGTTTAGTCAAATAGTCATGTTTTATAATAAGATCAAATTTTGTGAGAAGGAAATGCACATACTGTGATATTTCTGATTTTGCAATTCTGGTTGCAGCATGATAAGATGATATTTAAGATGCATTAAAAGTTAATTAATTAGATAATCAGACATCAAAGAGTTATGTATATAGGGAGTAGTATCATGAAAGAGGAAAGAACCAACAGCGTTCCACAAAGCTCAGTACAAGGACCATTACTGTTCAATCTTTATGTTAATGATACTGTGGATAAATTTCAGGGTATTATTATTATTATTCAGGCCTCCATGGAGTCAAAAGACTCATCGTGGGAGGTCCTTTCTAAGAAACACAAGTCTATCAAGACTCATTGAGGGAGGTCCCTCCTAGGAAACACAAAGTCTATCATACCACTCCTTAAATGCATTGACCGTTCTCGCTCTCACCACTCCATCAGGCAATGCATTCCATGATTCAACCACTCTCCATGCAAAGAAACCACTCCTCACCCTCTTTCTCACAGTTTCCTTTCGTAACTTCCAGGGATGGCCCCTTGTCATGACTCCTTCCCGCTGTTCAACCAAGCAAAAGAACTCCCCAGTGTCAACCCTGTAACCACCTCTCAACAGTTTAAAAGTCTCAATCATATCACCCCTCCTTCTATCCACCAAACTCTGCAGTCCACACTCCCTCAGCCGATCCTCATAAATAACATTGTACAGTCCCGACACCATCTTTGTTATCCGCCTTTGTACCCTTTCCACAGTTAATTTATCCCCTTCAAATCCTGGGGACCAGATCTGAGAACAATAGTCTAAATGTGGTCTGATCAGAGTCTTATACAACAGAATGACAACCATTTTATCTCTGCAGGTCAGTGTCCTTCTCATTATTGCAGCAATCCTCTGTGTTACCTTCACTACCTTTGCAATATGTCCCCTAAATTTCAGGTTTCTATCAATAATCAAACCCAGATCCCTTGTCTCTCCTACTTCCTCCAGTTTAACTCCTCCCATAGAGTATGCAGTGTCCCATCGATGTGTCCCAAACCTCAAGACTTTACATTTTGCTACTTTAAACTGACACCCCCCATTCATTTGCCCATCTATCTAGCTTATTCAAATCCTCTTGCAGGGCTACCACATCTGCACTATTACTAATAACCCTTCCCAGCTTCGCATCATCCACAAACAACTGAATATCTCCTTGCAATCCACGGACAATGTCATTGATATAAAGGTTAAACAATATAGGTATGCAGTTGATTGTTACATGGCTAAATATAGAGTTTTCAATTTGCATTCAGAGTTGGAAATCTGTATATTCTATTAGTGGCAACTATACTACTGCAGATAGTAGAAGGAAGCAAGGGATCTGGATGATGAGCAACAGGAAGTTGAAATACAGGAAATATCATGGAAAGGAGGGGATGACTACTCAGCAGATTGCTTCAGAGATGAGGATATGACAGTTCCAATGCATATGGCATTGCACAGACCATATCTACACTATTGTGGACAGAAATCTGGTCACCTGAATTTCAGTAGCTGAAGAAACTTTAAAAAGAGCAACATATATAACAAACAGTGACAAACAACAAACATAATGTGATCGCTAGAGTTCTGCAGACAAGGTATTAAGGGATGATATGACTGAGACATAAGTTATTTATGAGAAGGCCTTATGAAGCAGACACTGGAAAGATTTACCAAAATGTTGAACAAATGGGAGCAAAAAGGACAAGAAGACATTCTTGGAAGATGCACAAGGGAATGAGTTGTAAATTTATTGCATGGAGATTGATGGGTGCATGAAATGCATTTCCTGAGAGAATGAATATGCAGAGACTGAATAATAATAGACTTTGTGAGACCTAGGGCAGATCCCCTGCAATGAGTCCACTGACTTCAGGGACAATCTGTTAGTACAACAATAAATTTAAAAAATTAATATATTTTGCTATCAGTTCCTTTCTGAAAAGTATACTGTATTACAGAAGTTTTGGACATATGTATATTTATGCATGTGCACTTGCATGCACACACGGACACACATTACAGAGAACAAGAGAGAGAAAAGAGAGCACAGTACTCAAACATCAGTGTTAATGTGAATATAGTTAGCTATGTTTAATGTGAAAATATTTTCTACACCAGTTTGTATAGACATACCACTTACTGCTCTAGTCGCATCATTAGTGCACTATATCCTTCATCTCAAGATATATTGCAAAAAAAAAAAAGTGTGTGCATAACACTACAGCATAGCTATTTAACGTAATTTAGGAATTTACTACTTTTTATAAAGAGCCATGTAATTTAGCTATAACTTTGAGAAATGATACAATATTTCCCATATACTAAAAACAATTGTGTTTAGCCTCTAGTCATGTCTCATAAACTCAGTTCTCCAAAATATGCAAATTAACAATGTCTTGTATCTTCCTGAACAACGACACTACAGCTGATACACAGCACTGAACAAGTTTCTGTATTATTATTCAGAATGTATTCAGAATTACAGTAACTAAAGTTGTGATTTCAGCTGTATGTAGAGATATTCTATAATCTGTGGAGTGACTACTGATATGACAAATAATAAAATTTATTAAATAAACTTAACTTGAATCTGACTGTGAATATAGTATTATATTAAGAGAACAAAATAAAATGGTTTGCTTCTTGTGGAATTTCTTACTAATAATCAGTGGTCTTATGAAGATTCTGAACTACAGCATAGAAACTATTGAAACAGAATATATGATGGATAAGCCTTTTAGATGAAGTGCAATCTGTCCAGGACAAAATTTCATCTAGTTTAATACAATCTGTATTACCCACCAAGTATCTAAGAGGATTATGCCAGGGACCAAAGGATGTGACATCATGTGAGAAAATCCCATGTCCCTGTGTCAAATCTGTCAGCATGCATTATAACACCTAGGACCACTTGAGTGCCATCTTTTATTTTTGTACTGTTGGTGATCAGGTGTGATGTAAATGGCATGAATAAAGCAAATATATATAGAAATACAAATACAAAAATGCTGGAAATGTGTCCTTGTATGTCTTGAAGAATTATTGACTTTGTATCCTTCCTAAGTCTTAAAACCTCTTGTATAGAACTGCTGTATGCACTAGTAATAAAGAGTCTCTAAAGTATCTGGAAATAACTGTTATTTATTATATAATGTGTTATAATTGTATTCACATACATATCCTAAATGCACTTTTTACATTCATTGAGTTATGTTGAACAACTAGTCTATATTTACATAATATACAGTATGGTTGCAATATCCAGATACATAGGACAAAAAAATAAAAATAAATAACCTAAATAAGTGAATGCATATTAGCATATTTTTAACTCAGTTCTTCCAGAATTGTGCAAGTTAATTTTTTTTTTGTAATCAGATGAAGACATGAAACTTATATAAAAACTGTACATAGAAACTGTAAAATCAAGAAAAAAAATTAATAACTATTGTACACATATTTTTCAAATGCTATGTGAATCACTTTGTACAAAGATTAGAGAAAAAACTTAAGACTGAAAATTTTTATGCATGTAAAAAAAATAAAAATGAGTAATGAATAATTCAGTGATTTCATGCTTGCAAGCAAGAGTTATTATACACTTAACCAATAAGCAAAAGTTGCTCCCTAAAAAAAAACTTTTTTTTCCACTGCAGTGTTGTTGTTTTTTTTTAAATATCCAAAAATTTTATTTCTGTTAATATGTAACCCTGGATAACTAAAGCTCAAATAATTGCAATGTTAAATGATTTGTGAAGTCTGGTAATCAAAGAAGTTTCAAAAGTGATGTAACCTTTGTGTGTTATTTTTATTTCACTTGCAGCTCTCTCTCTCTCTACATTCTAGTTAGGTAACATAGTTGATGGCATGGTAGCCTGATTGCTTTGGCATTATTTCAACAGTGGACCTGGTGTCTAACCAGCATCATGATGGTGAATAATCAGGTTTCTCAGAAATAGTTGTTTTGAAAATTGTACTGATCTGGATTAGGATGACATACAGTTTTTGCAGCTAGAAAAAAAATCAAAAGTGAATTTAGTAATATAATGTTATTATGGATTCTAATTTCAGTAAATACACAGAATAACATTCATATATAATTTGGAATACATCATCACATCACCACATTTCTATGTATCCTCAAGGGGTGTACAGGATACTATGATAACTACATGATTTGAGTTTAGATATGGTATGGAATACATCATCACATCACCACATTTCTATGTATCCTCAAGGGGGTGTACAGGATACTATGATAACTACATGATTTGAGTTTAGATTATTACTAGCTTTCTGTCAATAGTTTTCCTCCAAATTAATCTGTTATTTGTTAGGACTTAAATATTGCTAGATCTCGCATTTCAGTGTCATGCTGATTCACTGCTTTGCATCAATCTACCTAGATCTACCCCTGGATCTTTTTCCTACTATCTTAATATTGAACAGATTATAACCATTCCCTGCTCTGCATATTCTGGAATTCTAAAAATGCCAAGTTGCTTTCTAATTTTCATTTTTGATATGTTCCTATCACTGACCCCCCCCCATCATTCTCTTAATTCATCTCAAAACTGTCTTTGATCAGCTATTTTCTAATTAAACTATCAGATTATAAATTAAAATCTTTAAACAAGTCCTGTAACTTAGTTTAGTATTTTGGCTAATCTTGCTCTTATTCCATGTCAATTCATTCAACCTAGCTACCCACCATACCAGCTTTCATCACCATCATTAGGTTAACCTTTAGGCACCCATGACCTTCCAAGGATAAAGTGGTTAGTGCTATGCCTATAAAGTATACTTAGTATGTTAGCAATATGTTTTCCTGGCTGGTTTGCCTCCAATCAGGCAAACCAGCCAAGAGTTTCAGAAGTAAAACTCTGCCACCCCGGTATATGACCAACTAACTCATCTTCACTTGCAAAGCCTTGAGAAATTTCTTCATGTCCTAGACAAGATTTCATTTGAATCCAGATCATTTCAACCAAAGGGCATTGTCAGAACTGACTGAGCTATGGAGGCTACTACCATATTATGTTTCCAAGTTTAATTTTAAAAAGAATCAAAGTCAAGTAGATTTCAAAGGTTACCTGTAGACACAAATATACAAATATTATTCATGAATATACAAGAATCAAACTACAGAAACAACTGTGGCAGTCATTAATGAAAACTGATTACTTCAGACCAGGAAGCAGTCTTGGATGCATACATAGAAAGTGTAAGTCACATGTGTCCTGAGATAATACAGTGAAAATATAAGAAAGCTAAACTATGTGTAATTTTTTGGTTGTAAGAATTTGTAAGAAATACTTTTGTAAGAATATAGAATATAAATATCATGAGGGTGACAAAATGCTCATTCTGGCAGGTACTTAAAAATTTTATATGCAAAAGAAAGAACACAGTAAAAGAAGTCAAAGATGAAAAGGTGGCATAAAAAACAAGGATAAAGATATTCAGAATTTTTGAAATAATTACTTTGAAAGACTGTTAAGTGAAACAAGTAGTCACAGTATACTGTGTAGAAAATACTCAAAAGGCATGCAATCAGGAATACATATTAATGCTTGAGATAGAAAATAGGAAGGCTGCAATACTCTGTACTGGAGGAAGTGGGGCAGGGGGGGCAAGGGATCTTGGGGTGATGATTAATAGAAATCCAAAATTCAGAGAACATATTGCAAAGGTAATGAAAGCAGCCCAGAAGATTGCTGCAATACTGAGAACGATGCTGACCAACAAAGATAAAATATTTATGATTCCACTGATTCCCCTGATCAGACACCTGGACTATTGTGTGCAGATTTGGTCCCAGGATTTGAAAGGGAAAAAATACAGAGGAGATAACAAAAAATGATATCAGGACTGTGTTAGTTATGAGAATAAATTGAGGGAATGTGGACTGCAAAGTTTGGTAGACAGAAGGAGAGATGATATGATTGAGATATTTAAGCTGTTGAGTAGTTGTTACAGGATTAACACTGGGGAGTTCTTTCATGTGGGAGAACAAGGGGAACGAGTGAAGACAAGGGGCCATCTCTGAAAGATGCAAAAGGAAGTTGTGCATAAGAGGGTGAGAGCTCGAATAGTAAATGAGTTCAAGGAATGGTATGATAGACTTTGTGTTGACTAGGATGGGCCTCCCACTATTTCACACTTTCCATATTTCTAGTTTCCAAAAATCTTTGGAAACTAGAAATATGGAAAGGCAGGGAGTAAATATTGGCCAGAAATGCTCAATGCTTGCACTACATAATTCAAAAGGCCTGGTGTGAAGTCAAATTTCAGATAATTACCATACAATTCTCATATATTCACTATAATATAGAAATGGAAAATAAAACTGAATATGAAATTTACAGAGGAATTTCCCTAACAAATATTTCAGGTAAGATTTATGCAAACATACTTGAGAAGAAACCAAGAAAATTTATAAAAGAGAAACTTAGGGAAGAATATAGTTGTTCAAGCCAAACAGAGGGTATCAGGATAAGATTTTCATTTTTAGACAAATAGTCGAGAAATTACAGGAATATAACAAGGATCTGTGTTTTAGTTTTACTGATAGAGAAAAAGCCTTATCATATGCTTTTTTCCAAGAGAAATGCTGTTCAAAATGTTACACAGACAAAAGGGTACACTATGTCACTGTTATTCATTTATTCATTATCTGTATAAATCATATGAGGAATAGTGGCATTAAACCAGATATGAAAACAGGAAATGTTGACCTTAACATTTATGCAATGATGTTATACTCTTAAATAAATCCAGTACAGTAACTAAATTGAATAAGTACTGTAACAAAATTAGCATGAATATTAGCAGTAAAAAAGACACAAACTATAAAAATAGGCAGACCATGAAAATATCAACTACACATCCTGAATGGACAACATACAGAATGCACAAACGCATTAGATTTAATGAAATAAATACAGCAAAAAGAAGAATAAAATACAAGCTTATTGGATCCTATATTTCATCTCTGTCACAGAGACAGCATCAGGGATACAACCTCAAGATATGAGGAAGGGACTTCCTGATATTTTCACCTTTATTAGAATTGTGTGAACAGAACTAATTTAAGGCAGTATGGTCACTTAAACAGAATGGGAGAGGAAAGGTGAGCAGGAAAACAATTCACAGGAAGACCATGATCTAGGAAGATTGGTGCAGATAGAATATGCCTTAGAAGAGCAAGATATATGATCTGAAAATATTGAGATTCTGACAAATAACAAATTTGGAAGAAAATTCTCAATACAAAGTTAGTAATAATGTAAACTTATCATATTGTATTATCACAATAACCTGTACATCCCTTAAGAGTACACATCAGAAATTTTGATGATAAATTTAATTTGCCATGGAATACATTCACTTTTTTTTTTGGAAAGTTTGCAGTTTTTAAAGAATTCACACATTTTAATTATTCCTCTGTCAGAAATATGTTATTTTTGCAGTTTATTATGCAGCTGACTTAACTACATGGATACAATTTTGATGTTCTGCATTACAATTTTGAGATAACCATAATATGATGAAAAGCCAAACGGCTATTTTTTCGCGAGGTTGATAAGTAAAGGGGATAAAAATCCCTTATTGTTTTTCAGCCAGTATGCGAAACTCTAAGATCGAAAACTACGATCTACATTTAGATCGTAGTTTTTGATCTTAGAGTTTTGCATACTGGCTGAAAAACAATAAGGGATTTTTATCCCCTTTACTTATAACCATAATATAATATTTGAAACAAAAATGTGACCACAGGAATGCCACAATTGCACGATAACATATTTCATTCAGTTCTTATTATTCTCTGTCAAATATCCAACTTTTGTTTTAAATATTGAAGTAGAAAGTAAAATAATGGTGGTATTTCTACACCTTGCTCTCAAAATATGTTTAAAATCTACACAAAGGCCGGGCTGGTGGCGTGTGCGAAGTGTGCAATATACACAGGCGCCGCAGAAGAAAAGGCACCTAAAAGATGTCAAAAAAAATATGAGATAAGAGTTTAAACGAACAACGAATGGTACATATAATTATGAATGTATGTCATCTTCCGTTCGGGTCCCTTCAGATCTTCCTGGAAATGAACAAATAAATTCTGAAATTGTATCCTGTACCTGATTATATCACTGTAATTTTTGATTAAAATTTACAAAAATAAACCTAAATAGTTCTTCATTTTTTGATGTATCATAAATCAACTTATGATTAATTGTTGAGTTCCGTGTAAAAAAAAATTGTATAAGCAGGACTAATCCGTAGGTAACATTTACTGTAAAGCAGTTTTCATTTGTTTTTCATTTCCTGTTTGTTTTATTCACACTTTATTAAAAAAAAACTTTTTTGAATAAAGTGTGAATTAATTGCACACACAAGAAAAATACTAGGCGCTGTCTACACATGTATCATTATATTATATTAAAGTGATAAATATTAATGATTAATAACTTAAATGAATTAAAGGTACAAATATTTCATACTGAAAGTACCTGTACATCCTCAGTGTAGAACAAACAGTTTAAAGGAATATAGTACAAAGTACAGAACAGTCAGTGGATCACCAATTAAATTGTTGTGCCATGCCAGAAGATTAATTAATAAAATATTATTAAATAATTCTTTAAAGATAATTATTTCATTGATGGTTGCATAAGATAAGAAACTCCCAAACATTTGGGAGAGAGAGACAGTCATTTCGATTCAAATTCGGTCAATGCAAAAGGGCTTCGCAACTTTCTTTAAAAAGGCGTTCATATTTAAACCTGCACGTGTGGAGCAGACAAGCTTTATCCCACCGGATATTATGATTAGTGTCAATGCTATGTTGTGCTAGACCAGGCTTATGACGTTTCATGTATTCGATATAATACTGATGTTCCTTCATTCTTTTTTCCACAGAACGGCCTGTTTGTCCCAAGTATGATACATTGCATTCAGATGGTATCTGGTAAACACCAGCTAATGATAGAGGTGCCAGTTTTAGATAGCAACAAGTAAGAAATTTTGTTGATAGGAAAATATGTGAGAATAAGATGATACTTCTTCAAAATTCTGCCAATAGGTTCTGAGATGCCTGAAATGAGGGATTGGAACTCTGAGGTCTGTTGAAGAATCCTCCCAAAAGTTTGGGAGTTTCTTATCTTATGCAACCATCAATGACTTCTGGCACGTGGCAATAATTTAATTGGTGACCCACCGACTGTTCTGTACTTTGTATTCCATTCCTTTAAACTGTTTGTTCTACACTGAGGATGTACTTTTACTTTCAGTATGAAATATTTGTACCTTTAATTCATTAAAGTTATTACTGTTGGTTTTATACGTGTTAAGTTATTAATTTATTATGCCACAGGTAACTCTAAAGATTAAATATTAATGATGTAAGAAAAGATAATGAAAATGTTCTGGTGAATATAGAAGTAGTGAATAATCATGCATGAAATGAGAGCATGAAAGAAGTGGCTGAAAGTAATGTGGGTGATGAAGCGGTATGCTATTTCACTCCTTACTGTCAAAAGGACAAAATAGGAGCTAGAACAATTGGAAAAATAATTATCATGTAGTACAGTAGACAGGATAATGAAAAAAAGAAATGAATTCATATGAAAATGAAAGAAACTAGAAATAAAGAGAAGATATTGTAAGGAGATTCGATTATAAAAGGTATACTTAATGAGCAAGAGGAAAGCATGCTTCCCAGGTGTGCAAAAGTTATTGGTATGCAGAAGGGAGAATAAAAGAGATGATTGTTATGGCAGGAACAAATGATTTGAAAGGGGAGAAGATATGAAAGAGTTGTTGAAAGAAGCAAAAATGAAGAGTAAGGAAGTAAAAATTGTAAGTCTGCTGTCTCACATATTATAGCACAGAGTTGTGAAGAAAGGCCATAATTGCTAATGAGGCGATAAGAAGATTGTACAGGAGGAACTTTGTGCAGTTTATTGATGTACTGTATGCTCACAGATGTGAGACCCTTCGACACTTCTGCGCATGTCAAAAGAAGGAGAATCCATTCCGATAATAGGGTGATCAATCCGTCTTGTGTGATGAGTTGTTTATTATTACATGTCGGAAAATTAACTTTTCTTTTATGAACATTGTAGTTTTTTAAGTGGTAACTATTTTGCTTGTATAACAGTTGGAAAATTTTACATATAAAGCAGGTGATTTCACGTGTTAGTGACTAATTCGTACATCCTTTATTTCTTTTTCCCCTTCAGCATGAATTGACTCTTCTTGGCAGGTTGACAGACTAGGCTCTCAGATCTGTGGTCAGACAGTATGTAGCAAATTCGATGGACAAGAGGACTTATATATGCCTGACGGACTACATTTAAATGGTTTTGGTGTTAGATGTTTAAAGAAAGTGTTGTTTAATGAGAGTTTGGAAGTGCAAAACCAGGGAAATTAGAAATATTAGGTGGGGGGATGCAATCAAGCATGTGTCTGGCCACCCCTGTGTTAAATGAGTGTTTATACAGAAATAATTATGCAGTGCTGAATGCGATTTCACAGGTTTCCAATTTGAATGGGTTAGTAATGACATTACACAAAAGTAACTATGGGTACAAGAGGATGTTGAAATGCATTCATGCTAGAAGTATCAGGAATAAGGGGGAGGAGTTTTGGGCATTGGTCTGCTCTACTTGGCTAAAAATTATAGGCACCAGTGAGACCTGGTTAACAGAAAATAATAGAGTTACAGGGGTATCCTCTTCAACTTCTAATTTTCTATTTCCCTGAAAATACAAAAAGATATTGTATTTTCAGGGAAATAGAAAATTAGAAGTTGAAAAGGATTTTAGGTCTGGGGAGATGGTCCATTTGAGATTGTCTGGTGTGAGATAGAGGCCAATCTGACAAAATATGCTGTTAGTTGTAAATCACTTTGTTTCATTTGGAACAAAATACTTCAGTAAGCACTAACTTCTTCAGTCAATAATTATTATAAGACATCCACAGAATAAAAAAAAAAACTCATCATAGGAGGTCCCTCTGTCACGCTCACACACACACACACACACACACACAGCTCATCATACCGTGTCTTAAATGCACTTACATTCTCTGCAGTCACCACACTCTCAGGCAATGCATTCCAATCATTCCCCATGCAAAACACCTGCTTCTCACTCCCTTGTTCACCCCTCCTCCCCTACAGCTTCCAGAAGTGACTTCTCATCCATCTCTCTCTCTCTATGAAAACACTCTTTCCCCTAATCTGATAAAAACCCTTTACCAACTTATAGGTCTCTATCATATCACCCCCTTTCTTCCTACTCCTATCTACCACTCCACTACTCTGCAAATTGCATTTTCTTGACTTTACTTCATGCATAATATTTCAGATCAAAAACCGCCTTAGTTAATCAATTCTGGATCTTTGATATCTCTTTATTCTTTTGAAACCCAAGTGACTAAATCTTGCACAGTAGTTCATATGTGGACTAATCAAGGACTTATACAATGAAGCCATAATTTCTTTCCATTCAGTCTTCTGCATTATTGCAAGAATCTGTTGTGCTTCCTCACAATTTTAGAAATATATCCTCTAAATTTTAGGTCACCCCCAGATCTCTTATTTCCTTTACCTTCTCTGCTATATTCCCATCAATTGTATACTCTGTATCACATCTTTTTTTTAAAAAACCTTACACTTTGCAACATTGAACTGGAATCTCACCCCATTCCATGCTGCCCACTGACTCAGTCTATTCAAGTCCTCTTGTAAAGTCACTGCTCTACTCATAGTACTTCCCAACTTTAGATCATCTACAAACAACTGAATGTTCCCATTCAATTCATCATCATCATCATCATCATCATCATCAAATTCCTGCCATGTACCCTCAAGGGGTGTACAGGATATGATAGTACTACATCAGAAAAATTACATCATTATTAATTTCCTATCTACAATTTTCCTCCAAATCAGTCTGTTACTTGTCAACACTCCAATATTATCAGATCTTATATTTCTATCGTCTAAAGCACTTTGTACCGTATCAATCCACCTATATCTTGGTCTTCCTCTAGGTCGTTTTCCTGCCAACCTGGCAGAGAACACTTGTTTTGCTAATCTTTCCTCGCCCATTCTGTTTAAGTGACCATACCACCTGAGATTAGCTCTGCTAACGCATTCCTGGATGCTGACAATGTCAAGTTCTTTCCTAATATCCTCGTTTTTAATATGATACTGCCATTGATGCCATCTGTTCACGCCTATAATCTTTCTCAGGACTCTCATATCTGCAGTCTCTAGTCTTTGGTCAAGTGTTTTACTTCTGACCCAGCTCTCAGATCCATAAGTTAAAACTGGTTTGAACACTGTCTTGTATACAGCTAATTTAGTGTTCCGACTAATTTCTCTCTTATTCCATATGAATTTATTCAATTGACTTCCCACCATACCAGCTTTGCTGATTCTGTTGTCTATTTCTACATTTAATTTACCATCTTCAGTAAAAATCGTGCCTAAATAGCTGAAATGTTTTACTTGTTCCACAGGTTCTCCATTCACAACACAGTTGACATTTTCAATGATTCTGCCTATTTTCATTGTCTTTGTCTTTTTATTGCTGACCTTCATACCATATCTATTACAAGAGCTATTCAATTTAGTCAGAGAATCTTGCAGACTTGTAGCGGATTTATTTAGAAGTATAACATCATCCGCATAAAGCAAAGAGCTGACATTAACATCTCCAATTTTGATATCATGTCCAATACCACTTTCCTTCATAATGTGATCCATATAGATAATGAATAACAGAGGGGACAATGTACATCCTTGTCTCACACCAGATTTAACATTAAACCATCTTCCTGTACTTCCTTCAATTCGAACTGCTGACTTACAACTCAAATAAAGACTAAGTATTGCTTGATATAATGTCCCATTGACACCATATAACTGCAGCGTATTGAATAGCTTCTCTCTTGGCACCTTATCATATGCCTTTTCCAGATCAACAAAACTTAAATACAGATCTTTGTTATATTCCCATGCTTTCTCGACTATTTGTCGTAAAGTGAAGATCTGATCCTGACAGCCTCTATTTGGCCTGAATCCAGCTTGTTCTTCACCAAGCTTTTCTTCCACAATTCTTCTCAACCGTTTCTCAAGTATACTTGCATAGATCTTGCCAGGAACACTAAGTAGGGAAATACCTCTGTAATTCTCACATGCAGTTTTATTTCCCTTTTTATATATGGGTACTATGAGAGCTCTACTCCAATCATCGGGAATTCGTCCCTCTGTCCAGGCTTTCTGAACTATGCAGTGCAGCCACTGTAAGACTCTTATACCACCATACTTCAGCATTTCTGGTCGAATATCATCTACTCCTGCTGCCTTTCCACATTTCAAGCCTTTGATGGCTTTTTCTACTTCAAGTATGGATATGTATTCCTGACTGCAAGCCTGGTCAGTGTTTTTTACCACTGTGCTGTTATCACTGCTTGTTTCATTTAGCAGTTTTTCAAAGTAATTACTCCATACTTCAAGGATATCTTTTTCTCCCGTTTTCATGTCACCTTTATCATCTCTAATTCCTTTTACAGCACTCTTTCCTCCATTCTTAAGCTTCTTCAACAACCTCCAGAATATTTTGCCACTTTCTTGATATTTATTTTCTATATTCTTGCCAAAGTCCTCCCATGACTTTTGTTTAGCTAGTTTTACAGTGTGTTTAGCATTCTTGCATTTGTCTCTATATTCTCTAAGAGCACAAGCTGACTTATTTGACAGGAACTTTTGGTATGCTTTCTTCTTTTCCTTCACTGCCTCTTTAACCTCCTGTGTCCACCAAGGAGTTCTGATTTTTTTATCCTTACAAACAACCTCACCACATGCCTCTCTGGCAGAATCAATCAATGTTTTCTTCAGAGTTTGCCACTGAATCTCCAAGGTTTGATTCCTGTTCTCAAACTCTTTCATTTTTCCTTCAATAATCTTTGTGTATTTTAGTCTACAGTTCACATCTGAGAGCTGCTCAACTTTTATTCGCTTTAAAACTTTCTTACATGTTATTCTTTTCAATTCTTCTGTCATTAACATACAAGTTAAACAGCAATGGTTCTAAAATCCTTGAAGCACACCACTATTAATTGGGATATTGCTTAATCAAATTTAAATTAAATTTTACCACAGAGTCTCTTGAGTTTCATATAACATACATGTCTATTTTGACACCAGGTTTATTCTTACCCTCTTAAGAAAGCAATCCATATAGATTATAATTCCTGGTTATTTGAAAGAGTGTCAAGTCAGATCTCTAGAGGAGAGATTACGAGGGGTGTTCAAAAATAGACCGAACTTTTTAAATAGCACGTCAACCGGCAACCAGCACAGAGAGTGCACTGCGGCTGCTGAGTGAACCTAGCAGCAGGTTTTAACAACAAACTGCCATTTTTCCCATTCTACTATGAGCATTAGTTGTCAAGTTACATCCGCTGAAGTGAACACATGCACAAGCTGTTCGTCAGATTAGTGACAAAGTAACTACATGTGTGTGTGAATTTTGCTGCAAACTTGGTAAAAATTTTACAGAGACATTTCAATTGCTTAACCAAGCATACAGGGAAGATTGTTTGAGCCAAACGCAATGCTATGAGTGGCTTAAGCGTCGATGGATGAGTCGGTCAAAAATCAAGGTGATGTTGGTTGTGTTTTTTGATTGAAAAGGCATTGTCCATTATGAATTTGTTTCACGTGGTCAGATAGTAAACAAAGAGTTGTACCAGGAAGTTTTAGCGTGTTTGAGGGATGCTGTGTGCAGGAAAAAGCCTGAATTATGGGAAAACCGACTTGGATGTTGCACCATGACAATGTGCTGCTCACGTGTCACTCCTCATCTGCAGTTATATGGCAAAACATCAGACATCTGTTGTACCCCACCCACTCTATTCTCCAGCATAGACAGAATTTTTTCCTGTTTCCCAAGCTTAAAACCCCTTTGAAAGGATGTTGTTTCCAAACCATAGAGGAGATTCAGGAAAATGTGATAAGAGAACTGTGTGTCATCACAGAAACTGCGTTTCAGGAAGCATTCCAACAATGGAAGAAATGTTGGGAACGGTGTATCACCAGTAGAGGGGACTACTTTGAAGGGGACAGTGCTTAAAATGTAAAATGAGCAATAAGTCTTTATAGCAAAAGTTCAGTCTCTTTTTGAACATGGCTTGTATTTACATCCCTGCAATAATAGTGTGCTATAGGTTAATAACATTTCATGGTTAGAATGAGATTAAAAAAAATAGTACAGTTTATAAAGAGAAATAGATAATGCATCAACCTGCCTTATGCATGATTTCACATCATATCAAATCATATCCTTTATTTCTAACTACCAACTTGCAACGACTTTAGTGTAGGGTGTAGGTTATAGACAGTGAATAAACTCACATTTAACTAGTTTCCATGGGTCTGGAGGTGGCAGAAATTCTAGATATCTGAAATCTAATCAGAAATTCTAGATATCTGAAATCATGCAAGTTTCTTGTCAGTATTCTTAAAATGCACAAGTTATTTAATGATGACAATAATTTTAATTTTTCAGAACACAGCTCACACGTGGATTATAACAGAAAAACCATAAGTGCTTCTAATAGCCACCTTTAGAACAACAATACACATAATCAGCAAGTTCATTTAAAACAATGACTGAATAATCAGTGATTATCTAGATAAAAACACATCTAATTATTTGAAATTCTGGACAGTTACAGGTTAGATAAACATTTAATGCCATTAAAAATATAGTTTTAATATTTTAAACAGCTTTTTCCTCATTAAACATACACAATTTACAGACAAAAAATACTGTTGTTGGTGTTGATAATGGGTGGTAGATAGCGTTGATGGTAGCAGTATCGCAGTAGGAGAATTAAGTAGTAGTGGAGAGAATGAGATATAATAATGGGTGGTAGATAGCGTTGATGGTAGCAGTATCGTAGTAGGAGAATTAAGTAGTAGTGGAGAGGATGAGATATATTTAGTGAAGTAGAGTACCCTCCCCTAACGAGCCCTTGGACTCCTGGAGGTGTCACATAATAAAAATAATAATATACTTTTTTTCAAAGTTCTACAAAACTCAACTGAAGATTCTTTCTTAAAAAGTTTTAAAGCACTGTAAAATATTCATATAATCATGCAAAATTAAATATATCTATTCTGGTGGCTTCTTGACATTTAGAGTTTTCATTTCATTTTCTTCTGTTTTATTATTAGATCTACAGTTAGCACCAGAATATCCTTATATGTAATTTTTATACAACCTGTCATCTTTGTTTCTGTGATGCTCTTTCTTCCAATTTGTATTTTTCTCACCTTGCAGACAACATGTCATATGCTTTTTTCTGCTTAGTCTATTAATGTTTTCTCCATATTTTTATCATCCATTCTCTAAGGTAACAGTTCCCAAACTGGGGTTTGTGATAAAATTTCTATAATGCCTGCAAAATATTACAGAGACAAACATATAATCAGTTTTGAAACAGAAAATCATTAATAAGCTAGTGTATGCACACAACACACACACACATGGGTGGGGACAATCTAATGCTCCCTACTCATGGCTATCTTGTGTGTGTGTGTGTGTGTGTGTGTAGTGCATGTGTGCACTTACATTAAATTAAAAATGTCAAGAAATTATATTCTTGCTTAATCCTTTATCCAAGTGTTAGCAAACAAAGTTTGCACATGAAGTTTCTTCATGATCTCTAAATTAAATTTTTAATTTAATTTATAAACAAGTGAAAAAACTTGCTAAAACTGCACTTACATTAATGTAAGTGCAGTTTTATATGGTCTAATATGGTCTTAAAATATTTCAGCTTAAACCATCACAATGGATATGTTGTTAAAAACTAGAAATATTTGAAAAGCAAAAGAAGACCATCCAAGTTTGATGAATCAAAAATAATTTAAGATTCATCACACTTAAATTATTTTTCCAGTGATCATAAGTTCTTCCTAAGAAAATATAACAATGATTTTTTTAAATGAAGATTTATATGTATTAGTGATGAAAACCACTGAAACCCAAAGTGTGCAATTTATGATGGTGTTCAACAGCATTTTCCTTCAATGATGTCTAAAAATGAGATCCTCAACATTTAGTTAAAGTTAAATTTTTTGCATTGAAAATAAATTATGATGACAAAAAAGTATTTGGAGCATCATATGTCAGTCACACAGCAAAATTGTTTAAGGCTCGCAGTACAGCAGAGAATTTAATTGGGTCATGCATAAAAGATGTGGTCAAATGTATGCTTTGCAAAAAATTCAGCAAAAATTACTGACTTGGTGCCACTTTCCAACAACACAATATCATGAAGAAAATCAATATGCTGGAAAATATAGAAGCAATAATAATAATACAGACAGTAAGCAAGAGCCTACATACCATGGCTGTATAGTTGAATGAATCAAATTTAGTTATTTTATTGCTTTTTTTATACATTATTATCATAAGAAACCCCAAGGGAGTCAAAAACTCATCAAGGGAGGCCATAGATCACTCATATCAGATATCATCCCTTATCTTGCAAACTCATTCACAGTAAATGCACTCACCACTTCAACAAGCAAACTGTTCTACACACTCACTGCTCTATGAGAAGGAAAAAAAAAAAAATCTAGCTTTCATCCCTTTCTTAACCACACACAAACTTACTTCCATGTTAGCCTCTTGTCCTCTCTCCACCTTCCACATAATGAAAAATTTCATCAGTTGATAACCTATAATACCCTTTCAGAATTTTATAGATCACCATCATATCAGCCCTCTTTCTCTTGTTTATCAGTAGCTGCAGTCCATATACTCTCAATCTGTCCTAGTAATCCGTGTTCTATAATCCTGATATCATTTTTATTACTCTTCTTTGTACCCTTTCTACAGTTTCTTTATCCCCCTCCAAAACCTCTGACCAAATCTGTGCATGGTTGTCCAAGTGTGGCTATATCAAGGTTGTACTTTCATCCATACTAAAGCTTAAAGGTATAACTAACACCATGAAGAAAAATACATTTATTAAACTCACTAATATTTCACTGGTTTTCTACTCAGCATCATCAGGGCACAATGATAACTGTGACAAACACACAGCACTAAACCAAGTAATTGTAGAAACAATTTAAATTGTAACAATTACTTGGTTTAGTGTTGTGTGCATGTCATCACAGTTATCATTGGATGATGCTGGGTAAAAAACCAGCAAAATATTAGTGAGTTTAATAAATCTGTTTTTTATTCTTGGTGTTATAAATGTTTAAGCTTTATTATGGATAGTGAACACCTAAGGTTGTACCTTATAAAGAGGTAGTCAAGTGACTTTATCTTTACATGTCAATGTTTGTTTCAATATTGCAATTATCCTCTGAGTTGTATTTGAACTTTTTGCAATGTAATCTTTGAAACTTCAGTTTCCTAACCACCATAACTCCAAGATACTCATCAATTTCTCGTAACATAATCCCACCAATATGATATGCAAACAGGAAATCTCATCATACCAAAGTGCATAACTTTATACTTACTAACATTGAATTGCCATTATCATTTGTCCACCATTAAAAGTTATTAAAATCATGTAAGCACTATGCCCTCTCTATTTTTTCATCATTAATGTACAGATTGAACAACAGTGGTCCAAGGACTAATCCTGTTGAATACCACTGATCACCTTAAATGTGGTAGATTCACACTTACCATATACCACTTGCTGATACTTATCCATCAGCTACCCACTTTTCCAAGGCAATAGTTTATGTTCCAATTCCATATTCTCCAGTTTATGCAATAGCCTTTCATGTAGTATCCTATCAAATAACTTAGCAGTCACAGCTTAACAGTTCATCCATTTACTTTATCCAACTCAGCAGTAACATTATTATAAAATTATTATTATTACGGGTGACTCCTGGGAGTCCTTAGACTCGTCGAGGGAAGTCCTAAACATCATGTCCACACAACTATACATGTATCCACACAGTATCTATCATACCTTGCCTTGAACTCACTCACCGTCATAGCACCCACAACAGACTCTGGCAGCTTATTCCGCTCATTTACCCCACTCTAAAAGTAAAGAACCCTTGCTAACCACACTCTTGCCTGGCTTCCATAGGCATCCCCTAGTTCTCCCACCACCAGTCCTGATCTCAAAAATATCCTCTGAATTAATCCTATAGAAACCCTTTAGCAATTTGAATGTCTCGATCATATCTAGCCTTTTCCACCTATCAACTAATTTCTGCAACCCATAAATCTTCAACCTGTTCTCATAAGGTTCATTCCATAGACCTGCTATCATCTTGGTCACTCGCATCTGGATCCTCTCCACCTCCTCCCCATCAAGAAGAAACCTAGGTGACCAAATCTGGGCACAGTAGTCGAGATGAGGTCTTATCAAGGCTCGATACAGAGGTACAATAACTTGCTTGTCTCTGCTCATCAAAGTATTTTTCAACAACCAAGTGAGTTGATGAGCTGATTTAGCCACTTTTGCAATGTGCCCCCTAAACTTTATCTATCCACCAAAAATATGAGCAAAGAAATTGCTAAAACATGACTTCCATTTAATAAACCTATGCTGTTCTTTGCAATGTCAGCCTTGCAAAGAACAGTAAATCCATTTGCTTATCATTTGCAAATCCATTGTCTGTACATGAATTCTTACCAAATTCTCTAAAATCTTCACTACCAACTCCAGTGATAGATATATATAGGTAGTTAGACACAACAGTTTTTGCACCACCCTTGTACAATGGAACTAGCATACATTCTTTCCATTTCTGGGGTTTCTTTACAGAGCTAAGACTCAAGTTATACAAACATGTCAAAGCCAAGCCTTTTTGGCTGAACATTCCTTTAGCACACATGCCGATATCCCATCTTGCCCTTTTGCAAGTTATCTCCTTTATTATCTTATGAATATTATATGTAAGAAAGCACAAACTACAAAGAGATTTAATTTGACTTAATTATTTCCATGAAAAAGGAACAGGATAGGCTTAACAAGTTGGTACCTGCACCGATGGTACTTCATTTGCGACTTGGAAGCATTTTGGATTTTCTACCAGAACGAAAAGAGAATACATTAAGCATGCACCCTGTGGAAATATTGCAATGTCCATGTAGCAGCTCTTGCATCAAAATATATGCCCCAAAGTTTAAAAAGTTGTAATGTATAAGGTAGTTAAAATTGTTAATTCCAGAATATTTTAGATAATAGTATAATTAAAGGAGAGTATACAAAATTGTCTTTTAATTCATATCAAAATTAAATGGCTCTCCTGAGAAAAATGCTGATGGATTATTTGAACTATAAAATGAAGTTCATTGCTTTTTTTTTTTTTTTGACACAAAACAGTTAATTTATCTAGTTATATACTGGTGTCTAAAAGCTAAGGATGGCCATTTTTGCCTGTATATGAAAAAATGTTCATGCTACAGCCAAATGTGGACATATATTTATTTCCAGCATACTAATAAATTATGTTACACAAACAATGTGTTATAAATTTCTTACAAATTAAATTTTCTAACTTTTGCAAAAAACATATTGCAATTTAATTTGTAAGAAATTTAGTTAGGAATTAATATACAGTGCTTACAGAAAACTAATAGATTTCCTCACATGTGGCACTAAGGAACAATTGAACACAACGTTGAAGAACTTTGTTGTAATATTATTCACCAGTCACAGTCCCTTCTTCCAGCACTTGTAGCTCGATGCATCCATTAAGCATAATGCCTCCCCACACCATGATCCCAGCACCACCGTATCTATCCCTTTTGAGAACATTCTCACAATGGTAAACAGTACGACTTTCACATCAGATCAAATTCATCTAGAATCAAAGGAAGGGCTAAAATGACTCATCTGTCAAGAGTACATTAGCCCATTGTTGTCTCGTCCAATTTTTATGGATATGTCACCACTGAAAACATGATGAGTGGTGGATAAAGGGATCAGACCACAGGCCTTCAGGCATAGGCCTACTAGTTGCAGGCATCTTTCCACTCTTTGTCAAAATATCCATGTACCTATGCTTAAATGGAACTGAATTGCAAGCTGATCTCCCATGATATATCAATTACATTTTACTGTTATAACCAAAAATCTATGTTCATGCTCTGTAAAGCAAGAGTAACCTCTTAGCAAACTTCTGGAACACATTCCATTGGTTTGAAATGCTGCCAGGGGCCTGGATATAACACTATGTGAGATTTCAAACGCTCTGGTAATATCAATAATTCTTCGACTTTCTTCAAGCTTTCCAATAATTCTTCCCCAGGTGAAATCATTTAGATGATGTCTTTGAGCATTACAAGACATCCAAGTTTGTAACTTTATTCCTTCATGAAAAGAGCTTCCTTCAAACACAAAAACAACATTCATGGAATAATTTGTACTAATGTCAGATCAAAAAAAATTCGCTTAACGCACTCTTTTGTGTTTTATATTGCCGAATGATACCACATGATCTCTTGGCATGCAATTCAAAAATTTAAATGTGTGCCTGATTTCTACTTGAAATCATCAATTATACAAATTGCTACAAGCTGATTTGTTTAACTTTGCAGTTGTAATCTTCAGGAATAGTGTTTGTCCTAAGGTTTTGGACACCAGTGTATTATATGAAAGATTAAGTTGTTTTTTTTCCCCAAAGTTTGAGTTTTAAGCTATTTAGTCAACATTTTCTCAAAAATTAATGAGTTACATTTATCTCTTCAAGGTCTTAATATATGTATTTTTTAATTGCAGATTCAAATTGAATCTGCAATTAAAAAAAAAAAACTTTGTTTTGGATCAATTGCCTGAAATTAAAACAGATTGACTAGTACATTACATATTTTTTTAAGAAAAAACAATCTTTAGCTAAATAGAGAAATTGGTAATATAATAATAATATACAATATAATTGCACATTTGGAGAGGCTCCAAACAACATTCATGGAATAATTTCTACCAATGTCAGAAGAAAATAACTGGATTAGAAACTCCTTCAAAGTGGATTAATATCTATGAAATAAGGGTTAAAAATGTGGAGGAGAAATGGCTATAAATATCCTGTGATTTTTCAGATAAGACTGATTTTAAAAAACAGTCAATTATTAATTTTTGACTTAGTGTAAGAAATGAATACACATAAACTGACAAATAAAGGAATTACAATTTTACTACAATTTGCAATGCACATATGTCAAAAAAGTGTTTTCATCATTTGTAAATTAAAAAAATAGATATAGAAACAAACAGACTCGATGATTTGCAACAATTTTTCTTTGGTGGCTTCAGAGATAGAGAATCTGATTAACAATTGAGCCAGTCTTGATGTGTACACGTGCCAAAGTTGCCGGAGATACAAAGTGCATATTAGAGTTGTAAAACTTTTGATGTTACACTGAAATAATTGATGGATATATTTCACGATATATTTCACCCATACTGATGCTGATGTGGTTATAAAAAAAAAAAAAAAAAAAAAAAATTTAAAAAAAAAATATATATATATATATATATTTTTTCCTCTAACAGTACTTTATATATATATATATATATATATATATATATATATATATATATATATATATATATATATATATATATATATATATATGAGCCTGTGTAGCTCAGTGGATGTGGCGTTTGCACACCACGGCACTTGGCGACACGAAGGAAGACTTGGTTTCGAGTCTAGTCGGCGACTAGAGGAAATTTTTCTAAGCCTTTTTTCGACCAGTTCCTGAGTTAGTTGGAATCTCTGGCACGGGCAAGTGGGTTTTTCCTCCCGGAAACTCAAGAAAATCGATCGTAGAGCCCACATTATTTCAGACATTAAATATATTGTGTTAGGGTTAGGGACCACGAGATGGCGGCACATTTGAGCCGTCTCTCTTCACTGTGTACCGCTTAATTAGTGATAGCCTGGGCCATCTATCTCTGATTGGTACCAGTGGAGATTGAACTGCCCACTCATTCTCCAAAGTTAGATAGGGCTAAATGGACTCGCCTACTCCCCCTATACGGGAATAAAAAGGCGTTAGCTGATTTTTTTATATATATATATATATATCCGTACTACTACTACCGCCACCGCAGTATCAACGGACAGTTTTGTACAGTACTTCTTCAAAGAAAACTTAAGATGATGCCATACAATATGAAGGGGGGGGGAATATAAAAGAATAATACAAAAACTTTTTTTAAATTAACATCATGTACTTGTAGAGATTTTGTAAATTTCGACAAGTACATTTGAGACATATTTTGAATATTCCTCTAACAGTACTTATAGAATTTGTTTTGAATTTTCATTTGAAATAAACTGGGTATATTCTTAGTAAATAATTAAGGAGTAAAATACACTATGAGAGATTTTGATATGTAGAGACTGATATTTATTTCACCCATTTTGTTTGTTTTTTTCCCATGATAAATTTATCACTTGCCTTCAGTCCGTCAACATACATAAAATATGAACTATGGGATTTGTGAAGTCAGTGTTTTATGTAGGGGCTTGCAGACTGCAAAAGTTCCGGAACTGCAACTCTAAGGTTAAGTTTTTGTTTTCAATTTGGTATAACATTTCCTTAATATTTATACATCTGAACCTACAGTTCACATCTGAAAAGTGTTCTACTTTAATTCCTTCTAATTAATGATATAAAAGAGTAGAAATACATTAAGACAGGAATACAGAGGGCAGTCATTTGAGGCCATCTGATGTGAGATAGAGGCCAACAGGACTAAATATGTAATTGGTTGTTGTTATAAATGGGAGAATGTAGATGGCGAGCACTTGCAAATAAGCATGATGAGTACAGAGTGAGTGATTATTATGGGGGATTTCAACTATGGGGACATAGATTGGGAAGAGAAATGGACACAGAGAAGTTAACACTAACCAATTTAGCTGCACTTCCTCCACTTGGAGAAAGTGTTGTCTTGAAATAGGAGATTGCCAGACATGCAGAATTTTCTATTAAGAAGGTATATGTAGAATTACAAAGCAGGTGATTATGACAAGCTGAAGAGACAGCATTCAGCAGAGCAATGGCATAAAAATTTGGAGGGGGAGAGATGTTGTTGGTGCGTGGGAGGTGGTCAAAGGGGGGGTGTTTGAAGAAGCAGTATCTGAATGTATACCTAGAAGGATAAATCAGGTAGGAGTTAGATGGATGAATAGCTTCATTAAGCAGGAGTTGCACAGAAAGAAAAGGTTATCAGCATGCCTATGAGCAGCATAAGGTGCAGGCAAGAAGGGTGACCAGTATAGTAAGGAAGGCCAAAGTTAATTATGAGAGGAAAGCAAGCTAATGAGGCCAAAAGAAGTTCTTTGGCTATGTGGCAAATAAAAGGAAGAATGGCTATGGAAGGATGACTTTAAAAAGTGCTGATAGTGGAGAGATAACAGAACCAAACCACATAGTTGAATTACTGAGCGAGCATTTTGCAGGGGTGTATCATCTAGATGGTGACATTGCAGTGGCAGATATGACAATGACTGATAAGAGAATAGAGGTTGAAGAAATGGAGACGGCTAAATATGGCAGAACCTCAATACAAACACAGCCAAGGGATTAGATGGCATATTGGTTTGTGGATTATGAGAATGTACAAGGAAATTATCAGCTCCTCACCAAACTGTTTAATTTAAGTCTCAGTACTGAGAAGTTGCCAATGGAATGGAAAGAGGATAAAATAATTTCATTGCATAAAGGAGGCTCTAAGACAGAAGTAGCAAATTGTAAACCAATCAGCATCTCAGGAGTAGTGGTTAAGGTACCGGAAAAACTAGCAAAAGACAGAATTCAAGACTGGGTGGATAGGAATACTCTATAAGGGACAACATGGTTTTTGTGACAGGTAGGTTTTGCCTAGTAATATCCTTACTTTTTATAATCATGTGACAATGGAGTTGGATAAGGGAAATGGCTATTCAGTGATATTGTTAAACTTTGCAAAAGCATTTGACAAGATTCCATATAGAACTCTACTGCATAAATTGTAGCAAATGGGGATGGATATGAAACTGGTGATTTAGATTAGAGGATGGCAGATGGACAGATATCAAAAAGTGGCTTACAGAGGAATTGAGTCCTGGAGAAGGCAAGTGATCAGTGTTGTACCGTAGGACTCAGTACTTGGTCCTCTGTTTAACTTGTATATAAATGATTTCATAGTTCCCTGTCATCATGTTTAGCATCATCAGTAAACAACTGATGATACTAAACTGGGAAGCGCAATCGTAAATGAAAGTGATGCAGATTCTGGAAGACAAACAGATTAACAGTATGGACAAAGGTAAATGGTTGCCAGTTTGACATGGCCATGTGTAAGGTGATGCACTTTGGGAAGATATCAGAAGATGTGTACTATACTGATGGAACTGAACTGCAGGAAACTGATGAGGCCAGGGACTTGGATGTGATTATGAACAGGGAGTTGACAATTAGAGGGCATATTGTGAAGGTAACCAAAACAGCACATCAGATTACATAGTTGATGAACACTAACGACAAAAGATAGAGAGGTTATTGTTCCCCTATATATGGCTTTAATAAGACCACATCTGGACTACTGCACACAGATCTGGATTCCATAGTGTTGATGAAGTAGTGGTGAGGATCTAGAGGTGAGTGACAAAGATTGTGGCAGGTCCGTAGATGCTCCCTATGAAAATAGATTCACAGTCTGTGGGCTTAAAAAATGCTATCAATGAACTGATTTCTCATTTATTCAATTGTTCCTTGATATCATTAATTATTTTTTTCATTTCCTTTTCCTACTTCTTGCAACATCGACAACATACAATTGAAATTTGTGCACCTCTCTCTATTGGAATCAACTTCATTCAATCAGTTTGTGTACAGTATTAAATATTATAGTTATTTTCTTATAGTATGACTAAATCTTATAATCCCATCTGTTTTGGTCTTCTTTCTCTCAGTAATACTAATCATATTAAAATAATTTTTATTTTTATAAAATTCTGATAGTGCTACTTCTTTACTTCTTTCTTCATACTCTATCCAAATTTGGGTAGAATGTTCCAGTAGCCAACTTATTTTCTTTCACTGCTTGCTCAACAAAATAGTGTGTATGGGGGAGGGATTAGAATTATGGCCTTAACTAAGACTATGAGGCCAGTATATTATTCAACGTTTGTATCTTTGGTCAGTTTGCCAGTTTTGCAAAATGAGAAACCCAAGTTTTCAGGAGGGGGGGGGGGAAATCCCTACAACATTTGTATGAGCATGATCCAGAAAGGATTCGGACTTAAGTCTTTCCAAAAGGAACAAATGCTCTTGCATTCTTATGATTGTTATATGGAGAGCTTTAACTGTGAAATGTCCATGCTGTCATGTTTTAATTATATGGTGCAGTCAGAGGAAATTTAGTTTTCTATTAATAAAGAATATGGTTTGGTCAGCTTAATCCCAAATGTCAGTATGTAATGTACTGCAAAGTACAAAGTCTTAATTTATATTTAAATATAGCTAAGATCATAAAGATTGGCTAGTGATGACCATACCTAAAATTTATCTAATTTTTCTTGTATAGTGAAACCTGTGGATTATAAAGTCACATGTCACAGTAGAAATTATATTTATTTTACATATATTATTATTATTATTTCACCTCCAGGGAGTCCAAAGACTCATCAAGGGAGGGCATCTACTCTACAACTAGGCTTCCACCACTCAGAATCCACCAACTGACTGCAACTACACCAACGCCATCTACCGCCGACCACCACCGCTAATATTTCCACAGACAATCACAAACATCCATGCCCACGGCGGGATTCGAACCCGCAGCCTCTTGACTGGAGAGCGGACAGCTAACCACTCAGCCAGCCAGGCTGGCATATTTTGTCTTACGTATTGCGTATTATCCTGAGTGCGAACAAAGGATAACAGTAAAGAATTTAAACAATAGAACAGAGTGCATGCACCAAATTAGAATCCTCTATTACAACAAAATGATAATTAAGTTAAATTATGAATAATATAATTTATTTAACACAACTGAGTATAACAATTTCCAAAAATTTTGGGATGGTAAGGCATTCGTTATGATTAAGGTTTGTTCACCGAAATAGACTTCAGTACATTCTTTGAATAGCTATTCATATCTGTACGTAGATCCCTAAAATAATTTGTAAGTTACTTACCTTACGAAACTGTCATGGTTTCTACATTCGGCTTTGAAATAATGTTGGATCTAATATCCACTTGATATATGAACTGAAGCCTTTTAGCTCTTTATTTTAGTAATTACTTTTACACACTGACCGAGAGTTCGCTTATGAAAAATACATCTCTCTGACATTTCAAGTTCCTCAGTACTTAGAAGAGTTTTTGCTCACCTAAGGTTTCTACCTGATCTCTGAGGAGAACCAACCAGTTCAAAACAGCTGTCAGGTCAGTGAAACCTTATCAAAATGGACCAATAAAAGGTGAATATATAGACATTTGGGCAGAACCTATGTCTTCTATATGGTCCATACTAAGGCAACTCATGAATTCCCATAAGCTTTCTGGTCAACTTACCTTATAAAACTGTCATAGTTTCTCCATTTGGCTTTGAAATAATGTTGGATCTAATATCCACTTGACTTATATAATTTTACATTGCCAAACCGAAGCCTTTTGGCTCTTTATTTTAGTGAGAACAAAAAAGAACTATAATATTTTCTTAATATATACTGCTGCAGATTTTTTTCAATCAGGCTTTTTCCATTAATATGTTTATACTTCATAAATTTTATACTAAAATTTTAAATGTCATCTTAATATATATAAATTTATTATGGAAAGAAATTAACACTTTATTGCATTCTACATTTTTTTGAAACTGAAATTTTATATTCATTGTGTAGAATTTATGGAAACACACACACACACACACACACACACACACACACACACACACACACACACACACACACACACACACACACACACACACACACACACACACATTATAGCAATTACTTTACTTACAACTAAGGAAAGTACACTTGACATTTCAACCTTGATACCAAAGTCATTATCATCATCAGTAATATGTATATTAACAAAAACACAAGCTGCATTACAATACACATAAGTAAGCTATAATATAACTGCTTACACTAGTTTGACATCTAGTGAAGGAAAGAGTAGAATTTAACTTTACACAAAATTAATTTAAAAATTAAATTAAATAAAATACAAATGATCAAAAAACAAATAAATAAAAGTTGAACTACGTGAATTGCTACTCGACATTAAAAGTTTAACTATGTATTTGGAGTGCATGATTGGAAAGACCTGTTTTACCATAATGAAATAATAATAAGAAAATTAACACAAGCAATATATTAAATTCCTTCATTATGGTAAAACAGGCCTCTCCAATCATGCATTCGATGTCACAAAATTAATTGGAAAGGCACCAAGTCCCTACACAGCACGAAAATTTGGTAAAGAAAATTTAAAGAAGTTTGTAAGATGTTGATTCATCATCCCAATCCAATGACAATCCATGAATGATGGATTACCAATTCCAAGAGTATGAAAGAAGCATCTGCAATCCATATAGCATTCATATATAGAACATCAGAAAAACAAGATGGCAAAATCCAGCACAAGAAAACCAGATCAGTGGACAGAACCCACTGATAACAGGACTATAGAGTAGCAATTGATGCAGTTCAATTTTCTTTTTTTTTTTAGCATTTGCATATAATTTTTTAATTTAATTAATTGTTAAAAAAAAGTAAGTTTAAATTTTACTTTTCCCCTCACCAGAGGTCAGGTTAGTGTAAACAGTAAACAAAACAGCTATACTATAGCTTACTTATGTGTATTGTGATGTAGTTTGTGTTTTTAGTTTATATATATGTATTCCTGATGATGACCTTGATATAAAAAGTGAAAAGTCGAGCATTATTTTTCTTAGTTGTAAGTAATTGCTCTAACAACGGTTTTGTCTCCATAAATTCTACACAATGAATGCTGATCACTGTGTAACTCTGGGAGAAAGTTTTGTAACTATATTGCAACACATTGATGCAGTATAAGATAAATGATTTTTGTTTCAACAATTAACGTTTCAGCCATGCTTTACTTATATAAAATTAATTTTGACTACGTTTTTCAAAGAAGTTGTAGAGCTTTTAAAGAAGTAAACAAACAAACCATATAAATCTGGATATAGAAAGAGGGTGAATATTCTTAAGCTAATTATAATCCACAAATAGGCTTATGAACATTCAATTATGTTAAAATCTTTTCCTTATTACAGATGAGGATTTCTTTTGTGATAAATAATCCTTATTACAGATGAGGATTTCTTTTGTGATAAATAATCCTTATACTGCCTGAACTTTCAATTGCTTTTTACTTGAACTTCTTTTAAAATTCTTTTCACTTCAAAGAAAAATGCCACACATCTGCACAAAAACTGTATGTAAAGACTGAATGAAAAATGCTTCTACAGAGTAATTATTTAGCATATTATCACACATCTGGTTTAAAGACATTAATGACTGACCTGACTAAAAATTAAGAAAATCAATAAAATTAACAAAACCTAAGAGAGTTAAATTGCAAAGATCGGTGAATTAAGGAACCACCCTTGTCGAAGTGGACAGCATCACAGGTTTCCAACCAACAGGCTATGGGTTCAAATCCCAATTATGGACATGAATGTTTGTAAATGTCTTCAGATGGTAGATAACTTTCATCAGCTGGTGTAAGACCAACACCCTGTTTCTAGTAGCAAGGCTTATACATTGGTCATACATAACTGGTAATTAGTTTACGGAATTAACAATGCATATAAAGTATATTAATTAAAGATAACTTTAATAAATAACTTCTATATTTCGGCAACGTCACGTTGCCATCTTCAGGAACATAAAGATATGGTATGTGCACGCAGGCACTAACAAAAGCAAATGAGGAAGAAAGCAAGAAACTAATATTGCTCCTAAAGTCCTAATGGTGCCCTCTGGTGGGCTGATTTGGTTGACTTGGCAGTTGGGCTGAAGTTCTCAAAATGTATTTGAAGTTCAAATACATTTTGAGAACTTCAGCCCAACTGCCAAGTCAACCAAATCAGCCCACCAGAGGGCACCATTAGGACTTTAGGAGCAATATTAGTTTCTTGCTTTCTTCCTCATTTGCTTTTGTTAGTGCCTGCGTGCACATACCATATCTTTATGTTCCTGAAATGGCAACGTGACGTTGCCGAAATATAGAAGTTATTTATTAAAGTTATCTTTAATTAATATACTTTATATGCGTTGTTAATTCCGTAAACTAATTACCAGTTAACACCCTGTTTATTGGAGTTTCAGTATCACATAGCATTTCAAGTATAATGATGAAACTGAACTGCCATTAAATTATATATGGTGTAATAGAGTTTCAATCCACTGTAAACTGCTAACAAGGGGTCATAATACTAAAGTGATGCTGTATTTATTATTTTAAAATTCAGTATAGGTATCACTTGCTTAATGCGGTTTTGCCTAACATGGGATTTGATTAACGCAGCAAAATTAATTGTGACAATCCCTTTATATACGCAGCAAAAGTTTTAATTAACGCGCCTTTAAATTTACCATGCAAAAACTTGCAAGCCTCAAAGAGTGTTTCCTGGCCAAGTTGTGAGCATGATGATGTTCCTTCCACAAGAAATAATTTAGCTTTCAAAGCTCTTTTGCTTTTAGATAACACACCTAGTCATCCAAATTCCCTTAATGATCTGTGTGAGAATGTGAAAGTTTTATTTTTTCCACCAAATACATCATTGTTACAACCCATGGACATGGGCGTCGTTGCAACTTTCAAAGCCTATTTTTATTAAAAAGACATTCTCAAAGGCAATAGAAACAACAATGCGAGTAAAAGAATTTTGGAAACATTTTAACATTAAACATACCATTGAAAACATTCACGACTCATGGGAGCAGGGGCAAATGCTGGTTTTGAAATTCACGCTTGCTGTTGTTATCATTCAGGGAGTGAGAAGTGTGATTGAAGTCTGATTAGAGGAATAATGAATTACTGACCATTTAAAATTACTGAATTACTGACTATATACACTTGGGTCTCGTTTTATACATATCTATTTTATGCGGTGCATGTTTCATGCAAATTCGGGATTTCTCCGTCGTACATAACGATTATGCACTAAACCGTGAAGTTTAATTTTGCACGTGAGTAAAGTGTTTGTCTTTTCATTATCGTAAGTCTAAATTATTCTAATTTTTATTTTAAAGATTTACTTTGGCCCAATGGAGAAAAAAAAGCACTAAAGAAAAGCAATTTCTTTGGAAATAAAAATTGCAATTTTAGATTGCTTAGCAAAAGGAGAGGGATCGACAGCGATTGGCAAACATTTTAATTTACTTTAAAATCTACCATTTCTGGCACAAAACTAAGTGCCAAATTATCATCGTACTCAAGAGATGCTTTATTAGAAAAAACGGAACGAGCGCTCATAATTTGGATTGAAGAATTAACTCAAAGAAGAATTCCTATAAGTGGTTATTTAATTACCAAAAAGCTCTTCGGTTTTATGAACAGATGAAGTAATTGGAGCCATCTATTTCCTTCCCAGGCTGATAAAGAATTTCCAGATAGAAAAGGATTGCTAACCAGATTTTTAAAAAAGAATGCACTTCATAACATGAAGATTACAGGTAAGGTTGCAGCAGCAGATGAAGCAGCCAAACATTTTCAAGAGAAGTTAGCCAAAATTATTGAAGATGGTGAATATTTGTCCCGATCAAGTGTTTAACGCTGATGAAACAGGAGTGCTTTGGAAGAAAATGCCTAGTTGAAAACTTATGCGAAGTCTGAGAAAAAAGCAAATGGGTTTAAAGCTAGCAAAGACTGAGTAGTGTTGTTACTTTGTAGAATGCATCAGGGGATCGAATGTTGAAACCCCCTCCTAGTAAATCGATCTCTAAGACCACGTGCTCTAAAAAGCAGAGATCTAAAACAGCTGCCGGTACATTGGATGGCTAATACAAAGGCCTGGGTAACAACTGCTAACTGCTGTATTTACTGGATGGTTCAATAATTGCTTTGTACCAGAACTGGAAACATATATGAAGCAAAAAGCTCTCGATTTTAAAGTTTTATTAATTGTTGACAATGCACCAAGTCATCTGCATTTAGAACATTCAGATGTGCAGGTAGTGTTTTTTCCACCCAATACAACAAGCATTATTCAGCCATTAGATCAAGGCATAATTGCTACTTTTAAAAACATATTACGTTAAGCACACTTTTCAATTTATGTTGGATGAACTAGAAAATGAATCATTAACAGTAACTGATGTTTGGAAAAAATTTTCTATTTTGGACTGCTTAAATCATGTTACATCTGCTATCGCTGAAATAAGACTACAAACTTTAAATGCCTGCCGGAAAACAGTTGGGCCTGGATGTATTGCAAACAGTGCAACCATTCAAACATCTACATTATCAGCTGAAATCATTACTTTGGCACATGAATTTGGTGGAGAAGGTTCTGATACATTTAGCGAGAATGATGTAGATGAATTGCTTGTGGATAATGGCTTAAGTGACGATAATATTATTGGATATTGATTAACTTTAGATATCGTCGAAGATCCAAAAAACGATAGTGAAGTGGAAGAAAAATCTGTTCCCCTCACTGAAAATATAATTCGAGAAGGTCTTGAACTGTGCAATAAATTGAAAAATCATTTTCTTGTTAATGACACAAATTTTGAATGAGCCTTTAAATTCCAACGTGAGCTGAAGAACAGTATGTCTGGATATCGCGAGCTGTGTAAAAAATTAGTAAAATTATCATCACAAAGTTTAATCACTGATTACATTTTCAGTAGAAAAAAATCAGCACAGAATGAGGGTGAAGCTAATTCTGTTTATGAAGAACCATTGCCTTTACCATACAGATCTTCTGGTGATGAAAGTGATTTTGCACCAGTTTGCAAACATTACCAAATATTTTCTAATAGCGACAATAATTCTGATGAAGAAACGTAAAAAAAAATTGTTACTTTTCAATAAAATTAAATGAATAAAGCTTTAAAACAAACTTTGGCGTTCTTATTTTCCTGAATTTTTGTAAACGTTTTATGCGATTTTAAGTTTATTTAATTCATTGCTTCGGTTTTATGCAGTTTTAGAACATTATGGAACGTATCCCTAATTTTCCAACGTAAGTTGGGTCTTTTTTGTGCGATTTTTTATATGCAGTTTTCTGTGGAACATATCTACCGCACAAAAAGAGACCAGACTGTATTTAGAAATTTATGTACATTTAATTATACAAATGATATTCTATCTTTTTCAGTTTAGCTACTTGAATACAAATTCTACCGTATGGTTCTTCTTTATGAACTGGTCAATAACATCGTCATAAAAAGTTGGTTGTAACTTAATTTTCCCAAGCAACACACACTTGTAAAGGTTGGCTGAAGCTCACTAGCTAGAGTAACTTTCTGCATATGGCCTGTGTTTAAGACGACGTGAAGGGAGCGGAAATGGCTATACGTGCACATGAAATCACAGTGCTGCTGCAAGGACCTGGAAGCTCCCACAACCAAGCAAGCCAAAGCAGCTTTGACTAGATGAACAAGCATCAGCCTTCAATACACAACGCCAAGCTCAATTATTGCTGTGCAAACTTAAGGTGCCTTCTGTCTACAAAAATAAAAGCCTAAATGGAATGCTTATAAATGCATACATTTATTAACAAATAAATATTACTTGTTTCTCAAGTAATAAGCTTGTGCAGCAAGCATAGCAAGCATGGAGAATTCACCCCTGCATGAGAGCTGTTTGGAAAAACCTTTGCCAGAATGCACTAATGACTTAGGTGGTTTTCAAAATCCTGTGAACACCGCATGGTTGAAGAAATCGTTGCAATTGGTGAAGACCTTACTTGGTTTTGATGGTGCTGATGCAGATGTTAAAGAATTATTGGATTCAAATTCAAAAGATATGAGTGAAAACGATCTTGAAATTGAACAATAATGTGCATATAATGACAACAAACAAATGAAATGTGAACACGAGGGTTCCAAAGGAGATAACAAACAAAGAACTGGATGGAATATTTAGCAGTTTAGAATCACTTAAGCAGCAAATAATGGATATGGATCCAGATGTTAATCGAAGAATGCTTGTTTGTCAAGGTCTAGAGCAGTGCTTTCCAAACTTTTCATGTTGGTGACACACTTTTTAGACAAACATAATTTCGCAGCACAGTAATTCAGTTTGATGTGCCTCTCATTGGTCATGTGGCCAGATCGGATGTAGTTTACGTATATGCTTTTACAATTATATTTTGTATAACTTTTAGAAGGTTTATTTAAAAATCTCTTCCTGTTCATCCGATACTGGGTTAATAAAAATTCACTATTTATAGTAAGTGATTAATCACTTACTATAAATAGTTGAAACCTTTTGTTGAACCAACCATTGAAAGAGCGTCATCTCTGCATATTCCTAAACAATTTAACCATAGCAAATTATTTTCCTTCATGAAGCAATCTACTGTTTTAAATATATCTTCGCCTCTAGTTTTCATTGGAAGTTCTAGACAACACAAGAATTGCTGAATAATTCTGTTAGTATGAATGAAATGTATAAAAACGAGTAACTGCGTTTTAATTAAAGGCTCTGCACAATTTAGCTTCTGTTTACATTTACTGTCACTCATACTTGAATGAACTATAGAAAACCACAACGAAAACGAAACTGATGGTTGCATGCAGGTCGGTATAGACTCAGGGAGGGGATTCTGAGCAGTTAACCAAATATCTTCTTTAACGGTGCTAACTAAAAGTTGTACCGGTACTTTGCGAAATCGATTCCGCTGTGGAAATTTTCAGCGATTATTCTGTTTAATGCTTTATGTTCGTGCGACACACCTTCACACTGCAGCTGACACACTAACGTGTCGCGACACACAGTTGGAAAGCTCTGGTCTAGAAAGTCATTTTGCTTGTTATCATAGAATTTATGCTGATAAGAAAAAAAACTAAAACTGTTCAAACGACTCGATAACTTTTTTTGATAAAAAAATTGCAGTAGCTAATGTAGGTACAATCATTTATTAAACATTTACTTTGCATTCATTTTTTATTTTTCCTAAAAAGGTACCATATAAAACAAATCATTAATACAGTAATCGATCATGGACAAATTGTAATTTTTACCATTGATATAGAGGGGTGCTTAAGGGTCAAAGCTGTATAACTGAGAGGAGACCTCCACATAGCCTTTAAAGGAATGCGGAGAACCGACCAGGGCTTCTGACCTAATGTCCAATCCTCACCTTCTCATGGTGCACCCTGTTGTGTATCTACTTTGATACTGAACGAACGAGGATGGGCTGGCAATTTGGGATTTAGCCGACCAAATTGTATTCTTATTGGTTAAACCAAAATAAAAAAATGATGGTACAACATGACAAAATTTCATGCCTGCTGGGGCGTCGCCCGGTTAAACAAGGCCCCCGTTGTTTTCGCCAGGGAACCAGGGCGAACAGCGAAAAGTCAGCTACTGGAACAAATCTGAAAATAAACCCCAACTCAACATCACCAGAGTTAAAGATCGGTACTATCAACGTAAGAAGCCTGAATGGCAAAGAAATGGAGCTAGCTGAGGAATTAGATAAGTACCAGATCGACATAATAGGGGTGACTGAAACAAAAAAGACCAAAACTGGTGAGATCTTTCTGAGCAATAGGATATTAGGAAAGAACTTGACATTGTCAGCATCCAGGAATGTGTTAGCAGAGCTAATCTCAGATGGTATGGTCACTTAAATAGAATGGGAGAGGAAAGATTAGCAAAACAAGTGTTCTCTGCCAGGTTGGCAGGAAAACGACCCAGAGGAAGACCAAGATATAGGTGGATTGATACTGTACAAAGTGCCTTAGACGATAGAAATATAAGATCTGATAATGTTGGAGTCTCGACAAGTAACAGACTGATTTGGAGGAAAATTGTAGATAGGAAGTTAGTAATGATGTAATTTTTTCATGTAGTACTGTCATATCCTGTACACCCCTTGAGGGTACATGGCAGGAATTTGATGATGATGATGAATTTTGATATACACGGTAACATCGAGGGATTAATTACTCGAGTTAATCAAGGGATACGTGTATTTTAGGATTGACAGATTCATACGACTGTAATGAGTAATTTACTGACATCATAAAATTCTATATAAATATTTATTCATTTACATATATATTGATAAAATCAGAAATACTGACTCTAATCAGAATCTGGAGAACTATATTCTAATTCTAGAATATTTTCTGGCTTAAAAGGCACAGTCTTCTCAATGTTCTTTTTAATGCCAATTTGCATTCCTTGCTCTATGTTGCACATCTCAGGTAAGCAGTTTTCTTCAAAAATAGGAACTGGTTTACATAACAGCTTACCAGAAATGTCTTTTGATGAAAATTTCAGGGGTTCATTTAATGTCTGAACATTAACATTCATGTGAATGTTAACTTCTTTCTCCTCTTCCTTTTCATTTTCTAAAATTGGAGTTCTAATCCTAGTTAGTTGATTACCAGCATGTGAGTCCACTGAAACCAAAATAATTCATATATTAGATAAAAAATAAAACCAATAAATCAAAACTGGCAATTTGCAAGTTATTTTATCATTGTTATGATAGTTATAATATGTTCATTGTATAATTTAATTTTTCATTTTTTGAATGTTCTTATTAGTTCCAAAATTCAGCAGATGTAATTTCAGAATTCAATTTTCAATAGTGTACTTTACAGAAAGCTGAGATATAATTAAGTAAACGATGCACCTCTCCCTATAAAAAATATAATCAAAATGAATCAAATACTCTGGGCCATGATGCAATCAGTCTTGAATTATCCAACCAAAGTCATCATCAAATTTCTACTTGAGGGTACATTCCTGCCATGCGCCCTCAAGGGGTGTACAGGATATGATAGTACTAAATGAAAAATTTACATCATTACTAACTTCCTATCTACAATTTTCCTCCAAATCAGTCTGTTACTTGTAAAGACTCCAACATTATCAGATCTTATATTTCTATCATCTAAAGCACTTTGTACCGTATCAATCCACCTATATCTTGGTCTTCTTCCGGGTTGTCTTCATGCCAACCTGGCAGAGAACACTTGTTTTGCTAATTTTTCCTCGCCCATTTTCTGTTTAAGTGACCATACCAGCTGAGATTAGCTCTGCTAAAGCATTGCTGGACTTTCTCATCTTTCTCAGAACCGTCATATCTGCGGTCTCTAGTCTTTGGTCAAGTGTTTTACTTCTGACCCAGCTCTAGGATCCATAAGTTAAAACTGGTTTGAACACTGTCTTGTATACAATATATAACTATATTGTATACAAGACAGTATAAATCTAATTTAGTGTTCTGACTAATTTCTCTCTTATTCCATATGAATTAATTATTCAATTCACTTCCTACAATACAGATTTGTTGATTCAGTTGTCTATTTCCATATTTAATTTACCATCTTCACTAAAAATAGTGCCTAAGTAGGTGAAATGTTTTACTTGTTCCACAGGTTCTCCGTTCACGATGCAGTTGACATTTTCAACGATTCTGCCTATTTTCATTGTCTTTGTCTTTTTATTGCTGACTTTCATACCATATCTATTACAACAGTTATTCAATTTAGTCAGGGAATCTTGCAGACTTGTAGCAGATTTATTTAGAAGTATAACATTGTCTGCATAAAGCAAAGAGCTAACAAGTTTGATATAATGTTTTCATATTTGATATTTGTTTTCATAATGTAATCCATATAGATAATGAATAACAGAGGGGATAACAATTCTTCTCAACTGCTTCTCAAGTATACTTGCATAAATCTTACCAGGAACACTCAATAGGGAAATACTTCTGTAATTCTCACATTCAGTTTTATTTCTCTTTTTATATATGGGTACTATGAGAGCTCTACTCCAATTATTGGGAATTCGTCCCTCTGTTCAGGCCTTCTGAACTATGCAGTGCAGCCACTGGAAGACTGTTATACCACCATACTTCAGCATTTCTGGTCGAATATTATCTACTCCTGCTATCTTTCCACATTTCAAGCCTCTGATGGCTTTTTCTACTTCAAGTATGGACAGAGGTGTAGCCAGAGCTTTTGCTGCCCGGAACGGTCACTGATTTTACCCCCACTCAATACACACCAAAAATATTACAAAAATCAAAACGACTTATAGGGAAATAAATTAAAACACTATGTTTATTTTTGAAGTAAAACTTTAATTTCAACATTTTAAAATGTATTTTTTTTGCTTTTCTGTTAGCAAAATCATCGATGACATTAGCACAGTCTATTTCATAATAATGTAAGTAATTCTTAATGTATTTAATCTATTTTATTTAGAAAAACTCCTCTCACAACTAGCAACAGTTACAACGATTGTGAGGAAAATTCGCAGTAGTATTACAATATTTGGAAATGAGTTCTCGAGACTGTATTTTAGAATTAATTGCAAAAGTTCAAAAAGGTTAAAAGTGCCGCACAAGGCTGACCGCCTCCTCTGCCCCATCCGTAGCTATGCCTCCGAGTATCGATATATATTCCTGACTGTATGCCTGTTGAGTGTTTTTTACCACTGTGCTATCACTGTGTATTACAGTGATACGCAGTGTTTCATTTAGTAATTTTTCGAAGTAATTGCTCCATACTTCAAGGATATCTTTTTCTCTCGTTTTCATGTTACCTTTATCACTCCTTTTACAGCACTCTTTTCTCCATTTCTAAGCTTCTTCAACAACCTCCAGAATATCTTATCACCTTCTTGATATTTATTTTCTATGTTCTTGCCAAAGTCCTCCCAGACTTCTGTTTAGCTAGTTTTACAGAGAGTTTAGCTTTCTTGCATTTGTCTCTATATTCTCTAAGAGCACAAGCTGACTTATTTGCCAGGAACTTTTGATATGCTTTCTTCTTTTCCTTCACTGCCTCTTTAACTTCCTGTGTCCACCATGGATTTCTGATTTTTCTATCCTTGCCAACAACCTCACCACATGCTTCTCTGGCTGAATCAATCAAGGTTTTCTTCAAGGCTTGCCACTGAATCTCCAATGTTTGGTTCCTGTTCTCAAACTCTTTCATTTTTTCTTCAATAATCTTTGCGTATTTTAGTCTAAAGTTCACATCTGAGAGCTGCTCAACTTTTGTTCGCTTTAAAACTTTCTTACATGTTATTCTTTTCAATATGAAATTCAATTTTATCCTGCTCAAGACTAAATAGTGATCACTTCCAATTTCAAATCCTCTGTACACTCTGGTGTCCTGCACCAGGGAGAAAACACCACTATCAACAATAACATAGTCAATGAGACTTTTCTTATTTCTTGTCTCTTCTCTCCATGTGAATTTGTGCACATTTTTTGTTGGAACATGGCGTTAGTAATAACCAGTTCATGTCCTGAGCAGAAATCCAACAGGTATTTGCCATTATTATTAGCTTTGCTCTTTTCTACAAATTTTCCCAAAATACTTTTGTATGTCTGACAATCATTTCCTACTCTGCTATTTAGATCCCCAACAAGGACCAACTTTTCCTTTTTCATTATGTCAGCTGCTTTCTCTAAATCCTCAAAAAATTCCTCCACTTCTACCTTAGTAGTTCTGTGATACCATAGGCACAAATAAGTCTCATTGTCCAGTTCCCCATTCTGATATTTGCCCACATCACTATACTTGAGACTGCCTGCCATTCAAGAAGATTAGCCTCGTATTTAGTGTTGAATACTATGGCTACTCCTTCTTTTCCTTGATTGTTATTGCCTGAATATAACATTTTCATTTTCTTATGTTGATGGTACCGATCTTTAACTCTGGTGATCTTGAGTTGGGGTGATTATTTCAGATTTGTTCCAATAGCTGACTTTTCGCTGTTCACCCTGGTTCCCTGGAAAAACAACGGGGGCCTTGTTTAACAGGGCGACCCCATTGAGCATGAAATTTTGTCATGTTATACCATCATTTTGTATTTTGGTTTAAGCCAATAAGAATACAATTTGGTCGGCTAAATCCCAAATTGCCAGCCCATCCTTGTTCGTTCAGTATCCAGGTAGATATCCAACAGGGTGCACCACAAGAAGGTGAGGATTGGACATTAGGTCAGAAGCTCTGGTTGGTTCTCCGCATTCCTTTAAAGGCTATGTGGAGGTCTCTTCTCAGTTATACAGCTTTGACCCTTAAGCACCCTTAATTATATTATATAATATGTTATAAAATAGTAATGCTGTTAAAATGCAGAAAGAAAGGTGAAAGATTTATTTGTTTTGGCTGGAACCAATGGCCTGAGATGTGAGACATACAGTATGAGGAAGGATGTAAAAAAGTTCTTGTAAGAAGCAAAAAAACAAAAGTGAGAAGGTGAAGTTTGTGAGTGTACTGCCATGCAACGAGAGGCAGACTGAAATGGAGGGCGATGATAGCTAATGAATCAATGCACAGGTTGTGCAAAAAGGAATGACAGAGTTTGTGAACCTATGGCTTGAGTTTGATGGATGTAAAGATTTGTACAATGCTGATGGACTGCACTGAAATGGATTTGGAATTAGGTGTCTAGAGAGCTTTGTTCACTGGGAGTGTGGAAGTGCAAAGGAAAGAAAACTAAAGAATATTAAGACAAATGCAAACTAGATTTGATTCAGCATGTGAAAGCACCTATGAAGCAAATGAGTGTGAGAATGACCAAGTGCAGAATCTAGTCTCTTAAGCAAAAATATTGAATAGGGTAGTCAATTCAGGATGTATAGGTGTGTTGGGCCTAAGAAGTTCTACAGTTACTATATAGCCAAAAGCATTGTGAATAACAGAAAGGGGTTTTGGGCATTGACTTGCAACCTCATCAAAAGTTATAGGCATTAGCAAGACTTGGCTAACAGCAGATGACATAGTTACAGGGAGAGAATGTGATAGATTTAGTACTTTCAGGGAGGAGAGAGAGTAGACAGGACAGGGGTGGAGTATTGCTGACAACAGCAGATGAATTGCAACCAACAAGTGTAGTAGTCAGTCATGCAGATTACAGTTCTTTTTGAGTCAATCTTGTGTGAAATTGAAGCCAATTAGGGCAAAATATAAAATTAGTTAAAATAGTACAATGAGTGCAAGTTGAGTAATTATTATGGAAGACTTCAACTACAGACATAGATTGTAAGGAAGAAAGATCACATGGCCAGAAGGAAATGTAAGTGGAGGAGGGCAAAATAATAAGGAGGATCTAAGTCAGTGGTAGCAAATTATAGACTAATTAGTATTTCAGAAGGGGTGGTAAAATTACTGGAAAATGGTCAAAAATAGAATTCAGGAAGGAGTGGATAAGAATATGACACTCTATGAGGGACAGCACAGCTTTTTGAAGGGTCAGTCAAACTTTTAGTAAAAAATTAACTTTTTTAATAGTGACAACTGAGTTGGATAAAGAAAATGGCCACATGATGATACTACTGGATTTTACAAAAGTTCTGACAAATGGTGATGGATAGGAAACTGATGCTATGGATAAAAGTGTGGCTGATGGATAGTTACCAAAGAGTAGTATATGGAGGAGCAGAAGCCAGGAGAAGGCAGGTGACTAGTGGTGTGCTGCAGAGAATTGTGATTGGACCAATGCTGTTTAATTTGTACATAAATGATACAGGAAGTAATCTCAAGGGAGATATTCAATTATTTGAGGATGATACAAAGTTCATCATCATCATCACAAACCATGGGCTCACTGCCCGTTGATGTCTCATGCCTGTTTCACTATCTTCTTCCACTTTTCTTTGTCCAGTGATTTAAATAGGATGATTGTACAGTTTTTGTACACCCATTCCACACCAGTCTTTTATATCATCTATCCATTCTCTGTATGGTCTACCTCCTCTGTTTAAACCATCCAAAATACCAAACATAAATGTCTTTATCTTCCGGTCCTCACTCATTCTACAGATGTGTCCAAATAATTGCAGCTTCCATTTTATAATCTTATGCATTAGATTCTGTTTTGGTTGTATCTTCTGATAGAGTTCTTCATTGGTGATTTTCTGTACCCATCCTATTCTTAGAATCTTTCTGCAATAAGTTCTTTCAAATGCCAAATTTCTTTTTCTTGATTCTTTATTTATTACCCACGTTTCAGATCTGTACAGTACACCGCTGAAGATGCATGTTTTCAGTACTCTTAGTTTTGATTGCAGACTGATCACTTTACTTTTCCAGATGTTATCCATGGCCTTCAGATTTGTTCTTCCCTTTGCAATCCTGATCTTTATTTCTTTTTTACAGTCCAAGTCATATGTCAGTTTACTTCCCAAATATGTGAATTGTTCTACATTTTCTATATCAGTTCCATCCACTTGTATCTTTTGTTTCATGTTCTTCAATCAAGTCAATTAAATTAGTCAATCAAGGTGATGTGGAGAGCTTGCAGGATGATTTAAATAGGATGATTGTATAGGAAAAACATAATGGATGTCAATTTAATGTGGAAAAATGTAAAGTCGTGCATTTTGGGAAACAAAGATTACAATGTCCTCTAGGAAATTCATGAAGGTAGGGATTTGAGATTAGTAGTAGATAGAGAGCTGAAGTTTAGAGGGTATACTGCTAAAGTAGCTATGGTAGCTCACAGGATTAATTGGTTATTGAAGAATACACTAACAAGCAGAGATAAGGGAGTTATCATTCCTCTTTATAAAGTCTTGATATGAGCACATCTGGATTACAGTACTCAGGTCTGGTTATCTAGGTTTCTTTGGGATGAGGAAATGGCAGAGAGAGAGAAGCCAGAGAGGAGTGACCAAGATGGGGAGTTTTCTGTGAAATGCTCGCTATGAAGATAGATTGCAAAAAAGAGGAGGATATAATAGAGACATACAAGTTACTTAAAGACTTCTATAGGATTGATGTGAGAGAAATGTTTCAGCACTTGGCCAGAGGGAGTAGAACAAGAAGTCATCCCTGGAAGTTGGGAGAGTGTGGTTAGAAAGGGTGAGAAGACTAGATTTTTCACTTGAGGAGTGATGAATGAATGGAATGGGTTGCCTGGGGCAGTTGTGAGTGCTTTGTATGTTAATGGTTTCAAAGTGATGTATCATAGATACTGTGTTGTTCTGTCTCCCATGATGAGTCTTAGGATTCCATGGAGGTGCTGAAATAATAATAAATATGAAAGAATGATATGACATTTGGCTTTGATTGAAAAGACTTGAGTTTGAATGCCACCTTCGATGCCATGAATATCATTATATGAGTTTTCCAATTGCAAGCAATTTAGATGTTTTTGTACAGAGGAGGAAGAAGCAGAAACCTGAGTTCTTCCCAGAAATTCAGATTTTTCATCCTGTAAAACATGCAAGCCAGCCAGGAAATGTTTAATTAGCAGACCTAATATAATGGCTTCACACTCTTAGATATTTTAGCTGTAATTTTAACCAAATCAAACCAAACTGACAAGTATATGGTAAAATATACACATAACCTATAAAGCTGAGATGAATTTGTAATGAATTTTAGCAAATGTCCCAGTTAAAATGCATCAAATGATTTACGATGTGATATTCAATCAAACATGAGCAAATGAATGTCTATAGATGTACAGATGAACATGTCTTGTGAAACTATATGTTTTCATACTGGAATTAAATGTCCTATCAAAAAGAAACTGGACTGTTGGTCAGTGTCTATGTCATTGGCATAGACACTGCTGAGTCAGCCTGCCACGTGGTTGAGCTGTGTGCACCAGAACTTGTATAACACACATTATTCTTTAATAAATTTAGTTTAATCCTTCATCCAAGTGTAAGCAAACAAAGTTTGAGCCTGAAGTATCTCCAGAACTAAGGCAACGCATGGTAACTGTAGACAAAGCTCTCATTACTCCTTGTCTTAGAATCTCCCATAATGCAAAGCACATCTCCTTGTGGACATGTATAATGCTATGCATTAAGGGAAGAGCCACTACCCAGACTGGTTTTGACCTTTACTGAGGTCTCGTCAGTGGGAGCCAGAGGTAAATATGATATCGTATAAGTAAATATGACTGCTCCATTGCTTCCACCGTGGTATCACCACCTCTGGGTCTAGCTCCCACTGACGAGACCTCAATAAAGGTCGAAACCAGTCTGGATAGTGGTCCTTCCCTTAATGCATAGTATTATATATGTCCACAAGGAGATGTGCTTTGCATTATGGGAGATACTAAGACAAGGAGTGATGAGAGCTTGGCCCACTTTTACCATGAGTTGCCTCAGTCCTGATGATACTTCAGGTGCAAACTTTGTTTGTTTACACTTGGATAAAAGATTAAACTAAATTTGTTACAGTCTAACCAAGTGGAAAAAACTTTCATCATCTTTCTCTAAATCCAGAATGATTTAATAATAAGGTGAGATACCTTTTGGCAACTTGTATAAGTAAATATGACTTTTCTATTGCTTCTGCTTTAGTATTACCACCTCTGGGTCTGGCTCCCACTGATGAGACCTCAGAAAAGTCGAAACCGGTCTGGATAGTGGCCCTTCCCTTAATGCATAGCATTACACATGTCTGCAAGGAGATGTGCTTTGCATTATGGGAGATACTAAGACAAGGAGTGATGTAAGCTTGGTCCACCTTTACCACAAGTTGCTTCAGTCCTGAAGATACTTCAGGCACTCTGTTTGTTTACACTTGGATAAAGGATTAAACTAAATTTAGTATAGTCTAACAAAGTTAAAAAAAAAACAACTTCCAACACATTATTCTTATCAAGTGTTTGTGGCATTCTGAGATTTTGCCACGAACACAAAATTAGAACAAAGGGCAAAAAAAGTTTTCATAAAACTGGGGAAATCTGCCACAGAGACGCTTGAATTACTTTGTAAAGCATATGAAAACGAAGCCATGAACCGAACTCAGTGTTTTGCATTTTTAGAAGGGCGGAACCATCTTAGAGGATGACTGTCCACCAGATCAATCCATAAAAATGTCAAAAAAATTCGACAGAGCATTCATTCAGATCAATGCATCACCATCCAGGAAGTTGCTGACAGAGATGGCATTTCATGTGAAACAGCTCAAACAATCATCACAAAAGATTTGAACATGCATCGCGTCACTGACAAGTTCATACTCTGTCTCTTGACTTCTAACCAGAAGGAGCACTGTGTGAACGTTTGTCAAGATCTTTATCAAAAGGTCATTGATGACCCAACCTTCATCTCAAGGGTCATCACAGGAGAAAAGTCCGTGCGGTTAGCCTAGTGGCTTTGTGCTTCACAACCATATGACTGGGGATGGAATGTCCCAGGTTCGATTCCCATCGAAGATGTGAGGAATTTGAGGATCTCCCTCAGCCATAGCCAAGTTAGCTGGTCTTGGGCATGGACAGCAGGGTTTTTCCCACCAGTTTATCTGGCGTTTTTCATTCCGCAAGCAGGCAAACCGGCCCCGTGAACACACACGTATCTACAGCCATAAATACTTAACCCCCCATGAGGGGGGCCCCATCTCGCCCTAATAGGGACGGAGGAGAAAAAGGGAGGAAACTCCATACGAATAAATAAATAAATAAACAGGAGACAAGACTTGGGTTTATGGCTATGGCCCAGAGACAAAATAGCACCTGTCACAATGGAAGAGTTCATATTCCCCAAGACTGAAGACAACAAGGTAAATCAGGAGTGCGACAAAGAAGGAGGTGGTGGTTTGACCACATTAAGGAGATCCAAGATGAATAACAAGCGGTGCTTCATGAGCTTCAACAAACAGACTTCCAGGAAGTGTTTTTAGAGCATGGTGAAAGCGGTGGGATTGCTGCATGAATTCGGAAGGGGACTACATTGAAGGGAGTTGAATCCAAATTTAAATTGGGCAAGGTGTAAAGATTTTGCTACTTTTTAATCTTAGATCATTTGCTGTGTGAGGCGGTAATAATGAGATTCCTTTTTCTAGACTACAGATGAAATCTATCTTGGGAATCTGTTGTGGAGCTATTGCATAGTTGAAACCCTTTTTGAGAATGTCGATTTCAGGTTTCTTTAAGATGTGGTTTGAAAAATTAAGAATAACTTGGTTGTCTGGTAGAGAAGGTTTAGACTCACTGTGGGTGGTATAGAGGTGGTTAAATTTTTTAATCTGGGTCTGTCTGCTTTTGTTAAAAGCTTTGGTGAAACTGGTGTTGATCATTTTATCTAACACTTGCCAAATTTCCTCATCTAAAGAGCTGGATAGATCCATGAACAGTTCATAACATTGTGAGTCAATTTGACTAAGCACAAATCTTGTGTGATGTAACCTTTCATGAATGAGGAGCATCGATGTCTTGAAATAAATATTTTTAGCTTGTCTAGTATTGAAAAGAGGTTTAAGATGTAAAAACTTAGGAATTATGCAGTTATCACGGCAACGTTTTAAAAAAGTGAGATGGTTTAGTAACCTTGCCTTTTTACATTTTAGGATTTCAAAATGGCGTACCTTGATTTTCGTATCACCATTGACTCTATTCATCATGAAGGTTGTTTTCTTGATCATAAATTAGTAAATAATAATATTTGGTTAATCGATCAAGTGTTGATCAATTTTATTAACTTAACCAACTAGTTCTAATTTATGATCAAGAAAACAACCTTCATGATGAATAGAGTCAATGGTGATACGAAAATCGAGGTACGCCGTTTTGAAATCCTAAAATGTAAAAAGGCAAGGTTACTAAACCATCTCACTTTTTTAAAACGTTGCCGTGATAACTGCATAATTCCTAAGTTTTTACATCTTAAACCTCTTTTCAATACTAGACAAGCTAAAAATATTTATTTCAAGACATCGATGCTCCTCATTCGTGAAAGGTTACATCACACAAGATTTGTGCTTAGTCAAATTGACTCACAATGTTATGAACTGTTCATGGATCTATCCAGCTCTTTAGATGAGGAAATTTGGCAAGTGTTAGATAAAATGATCAACACCAGTTTCACCAAAGCTTTTAACAAAAGCAGACAGACCCAGATTAAAAAATTTAACCACCTCTATACCACCCACAATGAGTCTAAACCTTCTCTACCAGACAACCAAGTTATTCTTAATTTTTCAAACCACATCTTAAAGAAACCTGAAATCGACATTCTCAAAAAGGGTTTCAACTATGCAATAGCTCCACAACAGATTCCCAAGATAGATTTCATCTGTAGTCTAGAAAAAGAAATCTCATTATTACCACCTCACACAGCAAATGATCTAAGATTAAAAAGTAGCATAATACTTTCCGCGCCCTATTCCACAAAACAAAACTTCTCATCACTGTGTAAAGATTTTATTAGCCTAGTCCAATTTCTTTTTGATAGCACCTCGTATAATGAAATTTCTCTAAAATCCATCTACTTAGGCTCTGTATGGTCACTAATATGTGGACATTCTTGTAGAAAGGCTTATACACTGGTTAAACATGATAATTAATACTTAAGGAATTGACAACGTACACTAGAAATACAAATTAAATCAACTTTAATGTTGATTTAATTAAAACAACAACATGTGACAGACATAAAACTAACAAAAGTAACTGCTGTAGTTTAAACCTTATTAATGAATTTTTGTAATTATTCCATCCTATTCATTAAGATTTAGCTAGTAGGTTAGACCCTGTTACAAACAAACTTGAACAAACCTATACAGGATTATAATCAGAGTTACTGAGAGGAAAAAGCAATTTCCATGGTATTAAAAGGAGAATTGTAAGAAAAGATCAAGAGAGTTAGCAGAGCTGAGAAGGTTATATATATTCTGGTGAGTAGATATTAATTTCTTTACATCATCATTTACAGCAATCACCTCAACATTGCTTCCAGTTTGTTCAGTGAAATTAGAAAAGGAGTAGCCAGTTTGAATTGTAGATATCAGTCACAAAACTTCACTGTTTGGACAGTCAGACTGTAAAAAAATCACCCCGACTTTCAAGATGTGGAGAAATAATAAAGACAGCATACAAGTAAAAACATACATACAGCAAAGATGTGACACATGATATACACATTTCAGAATGGGATCAAGAAATTTCAAGTCAGAAATGATCAAAAAGAGAAAATTCTAGATTTGGCATTTTCTGGCAGAATATGAGACTGTAAATGCACAAATGTATATATAAAAATATAAGAGAAGAAAGTACGCGTGTATGTGTTTAAGGCAAAATTTTTTTGTTTTCATCTTGTTTAGGTTTGACAATTCTTTCAAAGTCATGCAGTGGTCAGCATTTAATATATAGAATTTATGGAGACAAAAACACATTAGATCAATTATTTTACTTATAATCAAGAAAAATAACAATTAACATTTCAACCTCTATATCAAGGTAATCGTCAAGAATAATGGAAACAAAAACACATTAGAGCAATTACTTTACTTATAATCAAGAAAAATAACACAACATTTCAACCTCTATATCAAGGTAATCATCAAGAATACAAGACATAAGCCACATGATAATACACATATATATGCTATAGCATAACTAACCACTTTGTTAACATTTACCTGACCTTGGTGAGAAATAATAATAATTAGATAAAATAAATATATTAAAAAAAAAGAATAATAATTTATATATAATAAAATGTATAAATAAAATAATATATAGATGATAGATAAAAAATAAATTAAATTAAATAAAAAAATAAATAAATATGATTTTTTTTTTTGCTCAGTGCTTTGCTCTGAGTATATCATATATAATTTCTACCTGCAAAAAGAATGTATGGGCCATGTGCTCAGTTCCCCCACCCCCAAAGTTAACTTTTACATGAAAGACTTTGAGCAACAAGCTCTAGATTCAGCAGCCTGAAGCTCAAAGTTTCACTCATATATGTTGACAATATATTCACCATTTGGCCCCACAACAAACATTAAATACATTCCAAAGCCACCTGAGAAAAAAGCACAAATGTATCCAATTTACCATTAAGACTGAAAACAATAATTCTCTTCCTTTTCTAGACACATTTGTTACACATCTTCCCTCAGGCTATCTTTTCCTCACAGTCTGCTGTAAACTTACATACATGGCCAATACATACACAAAGATTTGTACCATCATCCAACACAAAAACTGGAGAACATCAGCACCCTCAAACATAGAACCCTAACAATTTGCTCCAATGATCAGCCAAAAAAGAAAAAAAAAAAGAGTACACAAGATCCTCAATAATGTCATGAATGGCAAAAAAAGATGATAAAAATGCCATACTATCATATTAGAGGAATATTAGAAAAATAGAATACTTCATAAATGCAATAATAAGGCAACATTCAAACCTCCTGTAAAATTAAAAGGCATACTTAGCTCATCCAAAGATCCCCTTCCTTACTTTGGCCACCCAGGGGTTTACAAAATCCAATGCACCTGCAACTTACCCTACATAGGGGAAACAGGACACACAATTCCAATAAGAAAAGACAAAAACCACATTAAATTCCTTCACTATGACACAATAGGCCTTTCCAACCATGCATTCCAAACTTGTCAGAAAATTAACTGGAAAGCACAGTCTCTACAATGCAACAAAACTTAAAGGAGCTTGTGAGATGCTGATTCATCATCCCGATCTCAACATGAATGGTGGATTATCAATTCCAACAGTATGGACGACCCATTTGCAACCCATATAGCATCAAGAAGAATATGATGGGAGAACCCTAACACAAGAAAATCTAAGGATAACAGGACTGTAGAGGTGCATATGATGTAGTTCCACTTTTAACTTTTTTTTTGTTATCTATCATTTACATATTATTTTATTATATGTTTCATCATATATAAATTATTGTTTTATTTTGTTTTTTTTAAATGATTTATTTTATCTATTGTTATTTTTTCTTTTTTTGGGGTGCTTAAGGGTCAAAGCTGTATAACTGAGAGGAGACCTCCACATAGCCTTTAAAGGAATGCGGAGAACCGACCAGGGCTTCTGACCTAATGTCCAATCCCCACCTTCTTGTGGTGCACCCTGTTGGGTATCTACTTTGATACTAAACGAACGAGGATGGGCTGACAATTTGGGATTTAGCCGACCAAATTGTATTCTTATTGGTTAAACCAAAATAAAAAAACAATGGTACAACATGACAAAATTTCATGCCGGCTGGGGCGTCGCCCAGTTAAACAAGGCCCCCGTTGTTTTCGACAGGGAACCAGGGTGAACAGCGAAAAGTCAGCTACTGGAACAAATCTGAAAACAAACCCCAACTCAACATCACCAGAGTTAAAGATCGGTACTATCAATGTAAGAAGCCTGAATGGCAAAGAAATGGAGCTAGCTGAGGAATTAGATAAGTACCAGATCGACATAATAGGGGTGACTGAAACAAAAAAGACCAAAACTGGTGAGATCTTTCTGAGCAATAAATACAAAATGTTATATTCAGGCAATGACAATCAAGGAAAAGAAGGAGTAGCCATAGTATTCAACACAAAATACGAGGGTAATCTTCTTCAATGGCAGTCAGTCTCAAGTAGAGTAATGTGGGCAAATATGAGAATGGAGAACTGGACAATGAGATTTATTTGTGCCTATGGTCCCACAGAAGGTTCTACTAAGGTAGAAGTGGAGGAATTTTTTGAAGCTTTAGAAAAAGCAACTGACACAATGAAAAAGGAAAAGTTGCTCCTTGTTGGGTATCTAAATAGCAGAGTAGAAAATGATTGTCAGACATAAAAATATTTTGGGAAAATTTGGAGAAAAGAGCAAAGCTAATAATAATGGCAAATATCTGTTAGATTTCTGCTCAGGACATGGACTGGTTATTACTAACACCATGTTCCAACATAAAAATGTGCACAAATTCACATGGAGAGAAGAGGCTAGGAATAAGAAAAGTCTCATTGACTATGTTATTGTTGATAGTGATGCTTTCTCCCTGGTGCAGGACACCAGAGTGTACAGAGGATTTGAAATTGGAAGTGATCACTATTTAGTTTTGAGCAGGATAAAATTGAATTTCATATTGAAAAGAATAACATGTAAGAAAGTTTTAAAGCGAATAAAAGTTGAGCACCTCTCAGATGTGAACTGTAGACTAAAATACAGGAAGATTATTGAAAAGAAAATGAAAGAGTTTGAGAACAGCAATCAAACCTTGGAGATTCAGTGGCAAACTCTGAAGAAAACATTGATTGATTCTGCCAGAGAGGTATGTGTTGAGGTTGTGTGCAAGGATAATAAAATCAGAACTCCATGGTGGACACAGGAAGTTAAAGAGGCAATGAAGGAAAAGAAGAAAGCATATCAAAAGTTCCTGGCAAATAAGTCAGCTTTTACTCTTACAGAATACAGAGACAAATGTAAGAAAGCTAAACAGTGTGTAAAACTAGCTAAACAAAAGTCATGGGAGGACTTTGGCAAGAATATAGAAAATAAATATCAAGAAGGTGGCAAAATATTCTGGAGGTTGTTGAAGAAGCTTAGGAATGGATGAAAGAGTGCTGTAAAAGGAGTTAGAGATGATAAAAGTGACATGAAAATGGGAGAAAAAGATATCCTTGAAGTATGGAGTAATTACTTTGAAAAACTGCTAAATGAAATAAGCAGTGATGACAGCACAGTGATAAAAAACACTGACAAGGCATGCAGTCAGGAATACATATCCATACTTGAAGTAGAAAAAGCTATCAAAGGCTTGAAATGTGGAAAGGCAGCAGGAGTAGATGATATTCTACCAGAAATGCTGAAGTATGGTGGTATAAGAGTCTTACAGTGGCTGCACTGCATAGTTCAGAAAGCCTGGACAGAGGGATGAATTCCCGATGACTGGAGTAGAGCTCTCATAGTACCCATATATAAAAAGGGAAATAAAACTGAATGTGAGAATTACAGAGATATTTCCCTACTGAGTGTTCCTGCCAAGATCTATACAAGTATACTTGAGAAAAGGTTGAGAAGAATTGTGGAAGAAAAGCTTGGTGAAGAACAAGCTGGATTCAGCCCAAATAGAGGCTGTCAGGATCAGATGTTCACTTTACGACAAATAGTCGAGAAAGCATGGGAATATAACAAAGATCTGTATTTAAGTTTTGTCGATTTGGAAAAGGCATATGACAAGGTGCCAAGAGAGAAGCTATTCAATACGCTGCAGTTATATGGTGTCAATGGGGCATTATATCAAGCAATACTTAGTCTTTATTTGAGTTGTAAGTCAGCAGTTAGAATTGAAGGAAGTACAGGAAGATGGTTTAATGTTAAATCTGGTGTGAGACAAGGATGTACATTATCCCCTCTGTTATTCATTATCTATATGGATCACATTATGAAGGAAAGTGGTATCAAACCAGATATCAAAATTGGAGATGTTAATGTCAGCTCTTTGCTTTATGCGGATGATATTATACTTCTAAATAAATCTGCTACAAGTCTGCAAGATTCCCTGACTAAATTGAATAACTGTTGTAATAGATATGGTATGAAAGTCAGCAATAAAAAGACAAAGACAATGAAAATAGGCAGAATCATTGAAAATGTCAACTGTGTTGTGAATGGAGAACCTGTGGAACAAGTAAAACATTTCAGCTACTTAGGCACGATTTTTACTGAAGATGGTAAATTAAATATAGAAATAGACAACAGAATCAGCAAAGCTGGTATGGTGGGAAATCAATTGAATAAATTCATATGGAATAAGAGAGAAATTAGTCGCAACACTAAATTAGCTGTATACAAGACAGTGTTCAAACCAGTTTTAATTTATGGATCTGAGAGCTGGGTCAGAAGTAAAACACTTGACCAAAGACTAGAGACCGCAGATATGAGAGTCCTGAGAAAGATTAGAGGCGTGAACAGATGGCATCAGTGGCAATATCATATTAAAAATGAGGATATTAGGAAAGAACTTGACATTGTCAGCATCCAGGAATGCGTTAGCAGAGCTAATCTCAGGTGGTATGGTCACTTAAATAGAATGTTAGAGGAAAGATTAGCAAAACAAGTGTTCTCTGCCAGGTTGGCAGGAAAACGACCCAGAGAAAGGCCAAGATATAGGTGGATTGATATGGTACAAAGTGCCTTAGACGATAGAAATATAAGATCTGATAATGTTGGAGTCTTGACAAGTAACAGACTGATTTGGAGGAAAATTGTAGATAGGAAGTTAGTAATGATGTAATTTTTTCATGTAGTGCTGTCATATCCTGTACACCCCTTGAGGGTACATGGCAGGAATTTGATGATGATGATGATTTTTTCTTCGCACCAGAGGATATGTAAACAAGCTAGTATAATTGACAAAGCAATCATACTATAGTGTACTTTTGTATTGTCATGTAGCATGTGTCTTGTTCATATATAAGTATTCCTGATGATAACCTTGATACAGAGGTCAAAAAGTCGAGTGTTATTTTTCTTGATTGCAAGACAAATAATTGTTCTAACGTGCAAAAAAGAAACTGTTTCTGTAAGCTAAAGACAACCCAAATTAATTTGATTATTAAAGAAAGACTTACGGATGCAAATTGTATGCAGGTGACAGATGCAGAAAATACTGTTCAATTAAGCAAAATGGCACTCAACCTGAAGTAGGAAACATTGAGCTAATAATGAGTCAGACCTGTCAAACTTACCACAATTATTATCTTCTTTACTTTTGTATGGACGATTAGTCCATGGAGTAACACCTAGCTGAGGACACAATTCTTTATGTTTACGAACAAAAGCTTTGTATTCCCGTTCCAATCTTGATATTTTGTTCTGAAATTCTCCAATTTTGTGTTCTGGATAGCAAGGAACCTATGAAAAATTAATGTTTCTCAGTAAGAAAAAAAAGTAATAATAATAACAATAAATAAATAATTGCACAGGCCTGTATATAATTTTTGGGATCAAAAAAGGTTAAACTACCATTTAGTAATTCAAGTATCATTAATGGGCATGAAAAAGCTATTTTTCCCATCACATGCAGGTTATCCACAAAATATTGTAGACTCTTTTTATATATTCAAATAATATTTTTAAAGAGTATTCACAAAAAAAAAAAAAAAAAACCAGACATTTTCCCTATTACATGCAGGCTATTCACAACAAAAAAACTTTTTAGATTTAAGAAAACATAATAGGTGACATAAGTGGTAGAAACTTTGCTTGGATGTGAATAGAGATTGTTCTTATGTATACCAAAGAGACAGTGTCAGACAGCATTCAGGTGCTTATGAATTTAATTCCAAGCATCCTGAAAAGCCTCCAATTGATCACAGAACTGTTTGTATATTATTTGTTTATTTCAAAAAAACAGGAAGCGTAGAAGATTGGCATCACAGTGGTAGACCAAGAAGTTCGGTCTGAGTAGGTTTGGATCCCGTTGTGTGTATGACATTTTTACGTATATACAAGGTGCACCAAAAGTCAAGCCCCACAGACAATTTATCATATAAATTACATTAAATGTTCAAATTGGTTACCATTTTTTTCTCAACACTTTCTTCCTCATTTGACATATGACCTTTGAATATTCCTAAGTACAGTAACATTTTCTCTGATGTTCACAAATTCTGATGTTATGGTGTCCTTTAGATCATCTATTGTTCTGAGTCAGCTGACATAAGTCACTGATTTTAGATACCCCTATAAGAAATAATCCAAAATCTGGAGACCTTGGTAGCCATTCAATTCTGTAAGCACATCTAGTCAAGTGCATTGTTTGTATCGATTTCCCTGGAATATCATATATAATTAGCCTTGAAAGATATTTTTAGTGGGATTTGCTAATAATGTCTTTGCATTCCTCAGAAATTTTACTATGTAGAAAGTCAATGTCTGTATTTTCTTGGTTTCAATTAAGACTCCTCCATTATTAATACTTTTAATTTTTATAATTCCCATTTTGACTTTTCTTTTTTTTTTTTTTTCTATTTTATCTTTTATGATGTTTTTAGTTTCTTTGCTGCTTAACTGAGCTACTGGTTTGACAATTAATTTAATGCAAGGTTTGTGGAAGTTTTTCACTTATACAAGTTTTTCACGTGTAAGCAAACAAAGTTTGCGCTTGATGTATTTTCAGGACTGGGGCAACTCGTGGTACGAGTGGTCCTTGTGACCTTTGTCCCTCCCAGAGGCAGCAGTGTGTATGCCGCTATCCCTCTTACCATACGATTAATTGCTATAGCAATTAATCCTATGGTAAGAGGGATGTTGTGAATGTGTGTGTGTGTAAAATGCATTTCCCCCTTGAAGTTGAGAAATTTGGTCATGCATGTTCTCATGACCAGATTTCTTTGAAATAATTCTAATCTAAATCATAGTCAAGGTCTAAAAATTTCAAAATTCTAGGAATCGGTAACTTTGAAACTCACTAATAATCTATTGTTATTTGTATTATGTACATACAATTCCCACACAATTTTTAATGTGGATTTGCATGTGATAATATATACATACATACATACATTATGATTTAGTTATTTGTTATTTTTATATGTAAACTTTTCATATTTGCTTTATGTGAATTATCTCTTAATTGTATATGCACTTTAATGCAAGTTTTTTAAATAGTATATTTTAATTTTTAATTTTCTAAATTATTCTTTTTAAATTGTCTCTTTACTTTTGCATCCTAGTAAACCATGCACTGCTTTGTCCATTGACTAAGTTTGTTTACTACTATGTTAATGACTTTGTTTACAGCTTCCCACATAGTAGTATAGGAAACTATACACTATGGCATTGGTTTTCAAGGGCACTACGAGAGGATAAAGGAAAGGCGTGTAACTACAAATTTGAAAAGGGTGCCAAAAACCTAGCTATGCTACTGTTCCTACTGATTCTTAATAGTAGCATGTGAATAATGGCTGGAGAACAGCAGAAAGATAGCACTTTGCAGTTTGTGACGTCTCTTTGTCACTCGATTCTCTTTTCACATAAACGTCTATTATTTTTGTATCTTTACTTTGATGTGATGAGATACTAATCACGAAATAAGCCTTCTATATTAAACGGTTTATTTTTATTTATGTAATTTACGTGCATAGTAAGTTCATCAGGTCTATAAATTACATTAGTATTAATAATCCAATTTATATGCAAGCCCCATAAGGGCTATTGAAATTAGTAAAAGAAAGTTCAAGAATGGGTAGATAAAAATATGATACTGTATGAGGATCAACATGGCTTTGTGAAGGGTCGGTCATGCCATAGTAATTTAAACTTTTTATAATAGAATAACAACTGATTTGGATAAAGAAAATGGCTACATGATGATTTTGCAAAGGTTTGACAGAATACCATATGGAACACTGTTACACAAATTAGAACAAATGGGGCTGGATATGACACTGATTAAGTAGATAAGAGAGTGGCTGCTGGACAGGTCTATAAATTCTGCCCCTCCAAATAAACTAGTATAGGAGGGGCAGAATCGAGGCAAAAACAGGTGACTAGTGGTGTGCCACAAGGTTCAGTGCTGGGATCATTGCTGTTTAATTTGTACATAAATGATACAGGAAATAACCTGAAAGGAAATATTCAGTTGTTTGCTGATGATGAAATTAGGTAGTAATAGTTAATCAAGGCAATGTGGAGAGCTTGTAGGAAGATTTAAATAGGCTGTCAGTATGGGCAAAAGTTAATGGTTGTCAGTTTAATGTTGAGAAATGTAAAGTTATGCATTTTGGGATAAATAGATTGTGTATCAGATTGATGGCACTGTACTCCAGGAAATAGACGAAGCTAGAGATTTAGGGGTAGTGGTAGAGAGAGAGAGAGTTAAAGTTTAGAGGACATATTGCTAAGGTTGCTAAATTAGCCCATAAGATTACTTGGCTAGTGAAGAACACATTAACAAGTAAAAATAAGGAAGTTGTAATTCCTCTTTATAAGGTCTTGATATGCCCACATTTGGATTACTATGCTCAAGTCTGGTCCCCTGGGTGTCTTGGGGATGAGAAAGCAGTGGAGAGGATTCAGAGGCGAGTGGCCTGTTCCCTATGAGGATAAATTGAAAGTATGTGGATTGCAGAAGTTGGTTGATAGAAAAAAAGAGGGGATATGATAGAAACATTTAAGTTGCTTAAAGGATTTTATAGGATAGATGCAACGGAAATGTTTCATCACTTGGCTAGAGGAACCAAAACAAGGGGTCATCTCTGGAAGTTGAATAAAGGTGTGGTTAGTAGGGGGTAAGGACTAGATTTTTTGCTTGGAGAGTAGTGAATGAGTGGAATGGGTGGCCAGAGTCAGTTGTGAATGCTTTGTCTGTTAATGGTTTCAAGGAGAGGTATGATAGATTGTGTGGATAGATTGAGTCTCCCATGATGAGTCTTTGGACTCCATGGAGGTGCCCATATAATAATAAATAATAATATTTTCAGTTGCTATGGACCAAAGAAGACAATATCATACATTGCTCCCTGATTATACAAACAATCAATTGTTAGTGACCACTTGCAAAAACCATCTGTCTGAACATACTGTGAAAAGCTACTGCAAACAAATAAATGGCTATCCAAACATTCATGAGTTATTAAACCAACCTGAATGTTTAAAACAAGAAATAAAATACAAAATCATAAAGCATATCTAATTATTCATTTTTAAGGTTTCAATTTTTGCAACCCACAAAACTTGCCATCCCTAGGCACTGCCTTAGTTGCTTAGCAGGTTACGATAGTCCTGCTAATACGTATTTGCCATACAATTGGCCATAGTGGATGAAATATATCAACAATCTTTGAATCATTGTTATTTCAATGGTATTCCATTTTAAATGGTAATCATGGCCAGTTGAATAATTAATTATCGAACATACATTTTATATTTATTGGAGGGACACATCAGAAACAAACCACCTACCTGACATTGTTTTAGGAAAAAATCAATGTCCTGCTTTATACTTGGTATCCATTCCTGAATTTCTTCTGGTGTATTAAGAGAATTCTGAAAACATTATTACAAGATGAGACTCTCAAAATTATTAAAAACTGCAAATATGAAAATAATTATGTTAATATATAAAACTAGGGTAACTTAGGAGCCAAAAATAGATAACTGGAAGGAGACACCTTCCATAGCCTTTTGAGAAATGTAGGAAACAAACCAAGACCTCTGACCTGATGTCAAATCCTCACCTTGTGATACACTCCATTAGTATGTATCTGACTGGATATACACAAACAAGGATGGGCTGGTAATAATTTGGTTGACTTACTGACCAAATTATATTATGTATTGCTTAAATCAAAACAAAAGATGATACACTATGATGATATTTTAAGGCCGGCTGAGCATCTTCAGGTTAAATAAGGCCCCTACTTTGCTTTTTCTCAAGGGAGAAAAAGCAAAGACAGATAATATTCTTCTAAATAACAAATATCAGACATTATATGCAGACAATAATAATCAGGGTAAAAAAGGAGTAGCTATAGCACTCAACACAAAACACAAGGATATTTTTCATGAATACTAAGAAATTTCAAGTAGAGTGGCATGGATAAATTTCAAAATGAAGAATTGGATAATAAAACTTATTTGTGCTTATCCCCACCCCCTTTCTTCCTTAGTAGGAAGAAGTGGGGAAATTTTTTTGAATCACTAGAGAAAGCAGTTAACATTAAAATGGAAAAGCTGGTCCTTGTTGGAGATCTAAACAGCAGGGTAAGAAATGTTAATCTGTTATTATTAGGTCTCTCTTACATTTCAATAATTCAAGGCTAAGATCTAAGTTAATTGATGCAGTTAAGATACTGCTTAACTGCATCAATTAACTTCGTTCTTAGCCTTCCTCTGGGTGTTTTTCCTGCCATTCTTGTCAATTCTGTTTAAGTGATAATACAACCTTAAATGAAGTCTGATCATGAATTCTGCAATACAAACAATATCAAGAATGTGCCTTTTGAATATCTTCATTTTTAATATGGTTCTGTATTTGATGCCATCTCTTCACTCCCCTAATTTTTCTCAGAACTCACTCCACAATCTAAAGTCTTTGATCAATTGTTAAATCTTACTTAATTCTCAGATCCATAAGTTATAATCACTTTAAAACACTGTTTTACAATACTAGTTTAGCATTTTGGCTAATTTTTCTCTTATAAATAGAAAAAGATGATGAAAACCATTTGAAAGCTGCATGATTAGTGTATCTAAGAATGCAAGCAGTTGATTCCTATTCTATTGTGAAGTGAAGTTTTAGGATATTGGCTATTTATTAGCATGTTCTCACTATTAAGTAACTGCTGATGTTTGCATACTGTGACAAACTGTTTGTGATCTGACGATGGTGGGTATAAAACAAGCAAAATATCAGCATTTAAGTACTTACTTACTTCCCGAGTCCGGAACACCAATCATATCCTCTCCATCCAAAAAACAGTGGCTTGTATCGCCTTGTCATTGACCATCAGAATATCATCCATGGAGCACACATCGATTAGATCTGGGCAACATAAAAGATGTTCATCAGTTTGGGCGTCTCCGCAGTCACAGCTGTCATCATCTGCATGACTCCATTTCATCAGGTTACTTCTGCATCTGTACACTCCCATTCTAAGACGGTTCAGAGTCCTCCAGGTGCTATAGGATAGGTGATATCCCTTGGTTAACTCTTCCTTAATTATGGAGGGCTTCTTGAAGTTGAACCGATTCCCTCCATAGAACAAGGCATCGCTCCTCAGGTTTATGGATCAATGGTTTAGTTCTTTGCATAAAACTATGCCTTGATTTGAATCGAGAAGCCATGATGATATGGTTGTACGTTGGATGTCTTTCGTCCGTCATCTGCTTCTTTTTCTCCATCTCACCGGCCACTTGACATCTTATGCCTAGTGGCACTATGCCTGCTAAGGGATACAGCTTGTTGACTGGGGTTGGTCTTAGGCATCTGGTTATGATCCTAATGGTATCATTTAAAGCCACATCCACGTGTTTCGCATGGGCAGATGCCACCCACACTGGGGCAGCATACTCCCCTGCAGTAAAACACAATGCCAAAGCCATCGAGCGAAGTACCTCTGGTTGAGCTCCCCCCACGTCGTGCCGGTCATTTTTCTTATGTTATTTCTGCATAGATTTTTCCTTTTAGTTCCTGGCAATGTACCTTATACGACAAGTTATGATCCAGCTTAACTCCAAGATATTTGGGATTGCTGCAGTGGTCGAGGCGTTTTCCTCTCCAGACAATGTTTAACTGCCGTTTTGCTTCCCTGTTGCGCAAATGGAAAGCGCATACTTGAGTCTTGTTTGGGTTAGGCTTCAGGCAATTGGTCTCATAGTACTTGGAGAGTATTTCTAAGGCTTCTGTCAACCTCTTCTCAACTTCTTCAAACTCCTTGCTTGACCGCATATAACTGTGTCGTCAGCATAGATAAACCTCCTCACTTTTGGGTGGGTTGGCTGATCGTTAGTATAAATATTGTAGAGCATCGGGGCCAATACGCTTCCTTGAGGTAAATCATTCTTCTGATTTCTCCATCTGCTCTTCTTTCCTTGCAAAATTATGTAGAATCGTCGATTCTGGAGCATGGTTTTAACTACATTCATGAGGTGAAAATCTTTCGTACAGCTTGACCAACAGTTTCTTGTGATTAACAGTGTCATATGCTGCTGAAAGATCGATAAAAGCTGCTCCAAGCATTTAAGTAAATAAATATACTATTAATTTTTATAGAAATAAGAAATATCTTGTGTTGTGAAGTAAAACCATTATAAAATAGTATAAACATAATACAGAGACTCTTGTTATATTTCGTATTTTGCCTGAAAATTAAAATCTAGTTCAATGAGCTGTGTATTCAAACCATTATTTGATTTGAACACACAGTTCATTCTTCACAAATTTTGTCTCTAATGATTCTTCTCAACGTAAGTGTGCAAGCATAAATCTTAGGTGGAATACTCGGTAGGGAAATTCCTCTAATTTGCAAATTCAGTTTTATTTTCCATTTTATAGACAGATTCTATGAGAATTTTACAATAAGCATCTGAAATTTTATCTTCTATTCAAGTAGTCTGAATTATGCAGTGTAATCAGAGTATAACTTTTATACCTCCATCTTTAGGGCATTTCTGGTTAAATATCATCTATAACCAGTATTAACTTTTTCTATCTTCAATACTAAAATGTACTCATGATGACATTTCTCCTGCATATGTTCTTCCACTAATTGACTTGCTGACCACAAGACCTGAAGGTAGGATACCATCTTATCAAAACCAATATATTACTAGTGATTCAAAGTCAAGCAACATTCAGGGTGAACTGTAGATTCATTATCCAAATATTACTGGAGAAAAAAATGAGAGTTTGAAAACAAGAATCAAACCTTGGAAAGTCACTGACAAAATCTGAAAAAAAGGTTGCGTGATTCGGCAAAGGAGACAAATGGTGAAGTTACATGCAAGGATGGAAACATCCGAACTTTACAGTAGACTCAAAGTTAAAGAGGCAGTCCTGGAAAAGAAGAAATATTCTTAATGAACTATCATATTGATAGCTCAATAAAAATATATAAATACAATGAAGGTGGCAAAATGTTCTAGAGGCTGCTAAAATGGCTAGAAATGAAGGAAAGGATACTGCAAAAGGAATCAGAAATGATACTGAAAACATCTGGCTGCTGGAGCAATTATCTTGAAAGATTTTAAATGAGATAAGCATGACAGAAAAGCAGTATAAAATATTCAAGATAAATGCAATCAGAAGTGCATATCAGTACTTGAGGTAGGGGGGAAAAAGCCATCAGAAATCTGAAATGCAAAAAGGCAACTGTAGCAGATAATGTTTGACCAGAAATACTCAAATATCGAGGTTTGAAAGTTTTGCTGTAGCTATAATGCATAATTCCAAATACCTATTTACAAGAGAAAATTACAGAAAATACATAACTATTTTCTTAGTTATGAATAACTAGGAAACTTGCCAACAGAAAGTTAGTAATGATGTAAACTTTTCACGTAATATTATAATATCTTGTACCCCTCCCTAGCAACTGCCATAAAGGAAACCATGCAAACTATTTTGGCAATACATCTGTGAAACCATTAATAGACTGAACTGTAAAATTCCATCTGACATCTACCAGTTAGCTCAAGATAGAGACTTGGAAGACCATAATTTGCAATCTTTAATTTTTGATGTAAATCTCTTTTCCCTTTTCACATTGTATCATATTGTGAATAAACTATGATGATGATGTACTTCTAATTTTTTAGGAAATGCAATTCAACTAAATTATTAATTATAAAAACTTTAATTCGTTCTCTTGGCTGACACTAACAAAGTTATTTGTGTGCTAGAAGTAGAGCTTGCCGCTTTGCTGAACGTTGACCTTTGGACGATCTTTCTGACGTCTCGAATGCTTCAGCAGAAAAAGAATTTCGAAGAATGTCAGCACATCAAAAATTTGAAAGTTGACAAAAGAATCAGCTTCCAAGCCTCAACTATCTCTCAACATGGTAATAAACTATCATCCCTTATACAATCAGCACACTCGCACATGGCCACAACTTCACTATAGAACCTAAAAAGATCCCTGCAGAAGAAATAATAATACATGTAGAATGAAGTATCCATAGCCTTACCAACCATATTGTCAACAATATCAGACTGGATGTAGCCAGTGTTCTTACCCAAGCCAAATCTCCAATAAGCAATCTATCAAAAGATTCTAAGCTCTGAAAGAAATGAAAAAGCAACAGAAAAATAGTAATTACTAAAGTGGATAAGGGAAATGCTACTGTGGTTCTAAACCAATCAGATTACACAGGTAAGCTTGCCTCTTTACTTTTAGATCATTCTACCTACCTCACTATAGAATATGATACCACCAGCACCTAAAGCAGAACACTCCATAGGCTTCTTAAGAAGGTTACCTCTTGGCCTGTGGAAGTGACTAACAGACTAAAACCTTTTAACTCTAGACCCCCCCCCAGGATATATGAACTACCAAAAATCCATAAGCAAAATGTACTATTATGTCCCATTGTGGATGCATTGATTCCCCCACATACAAATTAGCCCAACATTTAGCCAAAGTACTCACACAATATACTGGCAACACACCATCACACTTAAAAAACTCAGCCCACTTTAAAGCCAGTATAGAAAACTTCTCACACCAACACACTGACATAATGGTCAGATTTGATGTCTCCTCCTTATTCACCAATGTTCCACTCAAAGATACCTTAAACCTTATCAAAGCAAACCTTCCTTCAGATATCTCAAGCACATTTCAGTTCACCATGAACTCAAGCTATTTAATTTGGCAAAGAAAATTCTATGAACAGATAGAGGGGACAGCCATGTGTTCTCCACTCTCTCTCTCTCTCTCTAGTGGAGAACTCTGCCTCATATAAGCCCACTGTTTGGCTATGCTATGTGGAGGGTGTGTTTGCCATTTGGCTGCATGACCTAGAGACACTCCACAATTTCTTAACACATTTAAACAATCAACACCCCAGGATCCAGTTTACCTTGGAAAAGGAAAACAACAACAGTCTCCCTTTCCTAGATATTCTGATTACATGCCAGCCTGATGGATTCCTGACTTTGTTTATAGAAAACCTACACATACAGGTAGATACATTCACCAATAATCATATACCCGCCCCCCCTCACAACCATATGGGATTATAAAAACTCCATATAACAGAGCTAAATATGATATAACATATCATAAAATATCATATAACAGAGTTAAAAAGGATATGGTTACTGAACTTAACCATATCCTAACACTTTCTTAGCCAATGGCTAAGAAATCCCCAAAAAATCCAGAAAATATTAAAACGAGTTAACCACAACTCCCCCCCCCACCTTCTTAACAGAGGTAGATTGTACGGAATCAATCACCATTCCGTACATCCGGGGCACGTCTGAAAAGCTCACAAAAATCCTAAAAGTATAAAAAGCTGAATTCAATGCAGACCGCACCAAACTGCTACCTAGTGGGGATAATGTAGTGGGGATAAAGCATGATTTGCGTGCGTTTTGGGCTAGTAGCAATGCATCCCCATCATTACAAATTCCTACGAGCCGCCACTGGAGTTTGATGAATATGAGGTACTTAGGATATTTGCAGAATCTGAATGCAAATACAGATTTGGGACTCAATGGGATAATGGGTTGCCATTTAAGAGAATGTACAAGGGAACTGGCATTACCTATGACTAGAAAATATGACTAGGCTTTAATTTAAGTCTCAATCCTACCATGGACAGACAGGAAGAACTGTGGACATCTGCCTCAGTGAACATAAAAAATACATCTGGCACTATCATTATGACAAGTCAGATCTAATAGACCATGCTTTAGATACCTCTGCACACAGGATTGATTAGAAAAAAACAAAAGTGCTGCACAGAAGATTTTACAAGTCAGAGACGTTGTTCCTGGAATCAACAGAAGCCTTGAAACATACTCCAAACCTCAATGTGTTGTATGTTACAATTGTTCATACTAGTCCCATTGTTATACTGGATTGTTGTTGTCTTATGTACTGTGACAAACTGTTTTTAGTGCTCTGAAGATGCTGGATAGAATACCAGTGAAATATCAGCAATAAGTTAATAAATAGTTATTGTCTTATCAGTCTGTTTTTCTCATCTATACCGTTAAAATTTATGCATTCATTGTACAATATGTACAATGAATGCATAAACCTTCCCACACAATTGTGAGACATACACAAATATTTTGGGAAAATTTGGAGAAAAGAGCAAAGCTAATAATAATGGCAAATACCTGTTGGATTTCCACTCAGGACATGGACTGATTATTACTAACCCATGTTCCAACATAAAAATGTGCACAAATTCACATGGAGAGAAGAGGCAAGGAATAAGAAAAGACTCATTGATAGGGATGTTTTCTCACTGATGCAAGACAGTAGAGTGTATAGAGGATTTGAAATTGATCACCATTTACTCTTGAAAAGGATAAAATTGAATTTTATATGGAAAAGAATAACGTGTACGAAAGTTTTAAAGCAAATAAAAGTTGAGCAGCTCTCAGATGTGAACTGCAGACTAAAACTACACAAACATTATTCAAGAAAAAATGAAAGAGTTGAAGAATAAGAACAAAACCTTAGAGATTCAGTGGCAAATCCTGAGAAAACATTGACTGATTCAGCCAGGGAAGCATGTGAGGAGGTTGTCTGCAAGGATAAAAAAATCAGAACTCCATGGTGGACACAGGAAGTTAAAGAGGCAGTAAAGGAAAAGAAGAAAACATATAGAAAGTTTCTGGAAAATAAGTCAGCTTGTGCTCTTATAGAGTACAAAAACAAATGTAAGAAAGCTAAACACTGTGTAAAACTAGCTAAATAAAATCATGGGAAGACTTTGGTAAGAACATAGAAAATAAATATCAAGATGGCAGGATATTTTTGAGGTTGTTGAAAAAGCTCAAAATTGGAGGAAAGAGTGCTGTAAAAGGAATTAGGGATGAAAAAAAGGTGACATGAAAACTGGAAAAAGAGATATCCTTGATGTATGGAGTAATTACTTTGAAAAATTGCTAAATGAAACAAGCAGTGACAGCACAAAAAAATACCTAACAGGCATGCAATCAGGAATACATATCCATACTTGAAGAAGAAAAGCCATCAAAAACCTGAAATGTGGAAAGGCAGCTGGAATAGATTATATTTGACCAGAAATGCTCAAGTATGGAGGTATAAATGTCTTACAGTGGCTGTACCACATAGTTCAGAAGGCCATGGACAGAGGGACGAATTCGAGATGATTGGGGTAGAGCTCTCACAGTACCTATATATAAAAAAGGAAATAAAACTGAATATGAGAATTACAGACATATTTCTACTTAATGTTCCTGGTAAGATTTATGCAAGTATACTTGAGAAATGGTTGAGAAGGATTGAGATGGGAAGCTTGGTGAAGAACAAGCTGGATTCAGGCCAAACAGAGGCTGTCAGGATCAGATCTTCACTTTACAACAAATAGTGAAGAAATCATGGGAATATAACAAAGATCTGTATTTAAGTTTTGTTGATTTGGAAAAGGTATATGACAAGGTGCCAAGAGAGAGGTTATTCAATACGCTACAGTTATATGGTGTCAATGGGGCATTATAGGAAGCAATACTTAGTCTTTATTTGAGTTGTAAGTCAGCAGTTAGAACTGAAGTACAGGAAGATGGTTTAATGTTAAATTTGGTGTCAGAGAAGGATGTACATTATCCTCTCTGCTATTCATTAACTATATGGATCACATTATGAAACAAAGTGGTATTAAAACCCGACATCAAAACTGGAGATGTTAATGTCAGCTCTTTGTTTTATGCAGATCTGCAAGATTCCCTGACTAAATTGAATAACTGTTGCAATAGACATGATATGATATGCAAGTCAGTAATATCGAGACAAAGACAATGAAAATAGGCAGAAGCAGTGAAAAAATATCAACTGCATTTTGAATGGAGACCCTATAGAACAAGTAAAACATTTCAGCTACTTAGGCATGATTTTTAGTGAAGATGGTAAATTAAATATGGAAATAGACAAAAGAATCAACAAAGCTGGTATAGTAGGAAGTCAACTTAATAAATTTATAATGAATAAGAGAGAGAAATTAGTCAAAACACTAAATTAGCTGTATACAATACAGTGTTCAAGCCAATTTCAACTTATGGATCTGAGAATTGGGTTAGAAATAAAACACTTGACCAAAGACTAGAGACCATAGATATGAGAGTCCTGAGAAAAATTAGGGATATGAATAGATGGCATCAATGGCAATATCATATTAAAAACAAGGATATTAGAAAAGAACTTGACATTGCTAGCATCCAGGAATGTGACAGCAGAGCCTAATCTTAGGTGGCATGGTCACTTAAACAGAATGGGAGAGGAAAGATTATCAAAACAAGTGCTCTCTGCAAGGCTGGCAGGAAAAAGACCCAGAGGAAGACCAAGATATAGGTGGGTTGATATGGTAAAAAGTGCCTTACTAGACAGAAATATAAGATCTGATAATTGGAGTCTTGACAGATTGGTTTGGAGGAAAATTATAGATAGGAAGTTAGTGGTGATGTAAGTTTTTCATGTAGTACTATCATATCCTGCACACCCCTTGAGGGTACATGTCAGGAATTTGGTCGTAATAAGCCAATGGCTCTAACACATTAAGAGGAAGATGAGATGAAGATTTTTGCAACTATATTATAAAAATGTTTCAATATTGCAAGGTTATTTAAAAATAGAGACGTTTCAGAATAAACTTAAAATTGTTCAAGTAAAATTATTGAAATTTGACCATGCAGAAACTTACCAATTTTGGTCTCTTGGGGTGTTTTATTTTTCTCTCTAAAATAAAATAAATAAAATATTCAGCCGAAATGCTGATACTGAATTTAATACTTGAACACTAACCATCCAAAAAAATTTATAAAATGTATATTGCTATCATTGTAAATTGTATTTCTACTAATATAAGAATGTTGATCTTACCTAACACAGGTAGTACATCTTATATCAGTAATAACTAAGCAGTTCCACAATACAATCCTTCCTTGGAAAAATTACTGCATTTCATATAAGATTTTTCTATAATGTTCCCCTGTTTGTCTCATTCAAAAATGTTTAATATTGGTAAATGACTGATTTGGTGTTCTTATGTTAAAAAAAAAAAAAAAGTGAGATGGTTTCCATTATGAAATGGAAAAAGGCCATATCAACAAATTCTTGATGTTTATCCTCCATGTTTATACTACAGAATACTATAACAGTGCTACATAATAACTTCCATTGTTAGTAACTTAAACTTACTATCAACCATTTTCCTCAAATGAAGCCTGCTTTTTGTCATGACTCCAGCCATTAGACATTACAGATTTTGGTTTCCTAAAGCACTTTTAACTGCATTCAGTCTATCTAGATCTTCATATTCCTCTGGATCTTTTTCTTATCATCATGGTAAAAAAAACTGTTTTAATAATCTTTTCTTTCCCATTCCAATGAAGTAACCAACACCATCTGAGATCAGCTCTGCTCACACATTCCTAAATTTCTTCATGACTTATTTTTAGCAGTATTAACAACACCAAACGAACTATTTTATAAAATGATGTTTTATTAACTGCTTATATTTTGCTGAATTTCAAATCAGCATCATCAGAGCACAAGACAGCATGTATTCAGTAAGTGAAACAATACAATTGTAATGGAGAGAAGATCTGAAGTCCTAATTTGGTGACCTCTAATGTTGTAAAAAAAAGTATTACAGCTATGTGGGAGTCACTCTTAGGATAACGTGCAAGAATTCTCCTAACCTGAGTAAATACGGTATTTACTCAGGTTAGGAGAATTCTTCTTATTCATGGCTGACAAAAATTAATCTTTCATATCTGTAATGACTTCTAAATAACACATTAGTTTTCTTCCATCTAATCTGGTGTGAAGGGAGTATCCAAAGCATGGTCTGCCAGTCTTGACTTGATATAATAATCGTAACGAATTATTTTTTTATGTTCTTCCAGGGGCATGTTAACAGATCTTCCTGTCTGCCCATAGTACACCAAGTCACATGTATTCACACCCTCCAGGGTGTGCTAGAGGGTGAAGTTCATCCTAGGCAAGCAGATCAGAGTTGCTAATTTAAGATAAGGTTTGAATGTGGTGCACAGGCCATGTTTCATCAGTACTTTGGCTATCTTTTCTGATGTACCTCTGACATAGGGAATAGAAATGGTAATGTTATGTTCCTGTGTATTAGGGGAGAGAGGGGTAATGGGGCTATGTAGTATTTTTTTATTTTGTAGGAATTGTAGCCATAGGCCAAGAACATGCAGCGCAGATATTTGAGTTCCGTAGACAGCACTGCATCGTTACAACAAATGGCTCGGTGTGTAAGTGTTTGTAAAATGCCATACTGTTGGAATGAATGATGAAGATGCAATTTTATAAAATAGTTCATTTGGTGTTGTTAATACCATTAAAAATAAGTCATGAATAACCAACAACACCTAAGCTTATCTGTTAGCAAGTTTCTTCCTAATATCTTCATTTTTAATATGATTCTGCTATTGATGCCATCTGTTCACTCTTCTAATTTTCCTCATAATTCTCAGATCTGTAATCTGCAGTCTGATGAACTGCTTTATATCTAACCCAACTTTCAGATCCATAACTTAAAATGGGTTTGAAATTGTCTTGTATACAGTTAATGTTTTGACTAAGTTCTCTCATATTCCATATAAATTTATTCAGTTGATCCACCCTCCCCATACTAGCCTTACTTATTCTGTTGTCTACCGTTAATTTTTCCTTCACTAAATGTAGAAAAATCTTTACATTTCTTACTTTCGAAAAATTACTATAAAGCTTAAGAGAAGGTTATGTTCTTACAAACACCTGCAAATTTTCGAAAGTTTTAAGGGTTTTTTTTCTATATCATCATCAAATTTCTGCTATGCACCCTCAAGGGGCGTACAGGGTATGATAGTACTACATGAAAAAATTTACATCATTACTAACTTCCTATCTACAATTTTCCTCCAAATCAGTCTGTTACTTGTCAAAACTCCAACGTTATCAGATCTTGCATTTCTATCGTCTAAGGCAGTTTGTACTGTATCAATCCACCTATTTCTTGGTCTTCCTCTGTGTCGTTTTCCTGCCAAACTGGCAGAGAACACTTGTTTTGCTAATCTTTCCTCACCCATTCTGTTTAAGTGATCATTCCACCTGAGATTAGCTCTGCTAACACATTCCTGGATGATGACAATATCAAGTTCTTTCCTAATATCCTAATTTTTAATATGATATTGCCATTGATGCCATCTGTTCATGCCGCTAATCTTTCTCAGGACTCTCATATCTGCAGTCTCTAGTCTTTGGTCAAGTGTTTTACTTCTGATCCAGCTCTCAGATTCATAAGTTAAAACTGGTTTGAACACTGTCTTGTATACAGCTAATTTAATGTTCCGACTAATTTCTCTTTTATTCCATATGTATTTATTCAATTGACTTCCTACCATACCAGCTTTGCTGATTCTGTTGTCTATATCTATATTTAATTTACCATCTTCAGTAAAAATCGTGCCTAAGTAGCTGAAATGTTTTACTTGTTCCACAGGTTCTCCATTCACAACACAGTTGACATTTTCAATGATTCTGCCTATTTTCCTTGTCTTTGTCTTTTTATTGGTGACCTTCATACCATATCTATTACAACAGTTATTCAATTTAGTCAGGGAATCTTGCAAACTTGTAGCGGATTTATTTAAAAGTATAACATCATCTGCATAAAGCAAATAGCTGACATTAATATCTCCAATTCTGATGTTTAATGTCTGATCCAATGTCTGATCACTAATATCTCCAATTCTGATTAATACCACTTTCCCTCATAATGTGATCCATATAAATAATGAATAACAGAGGGGATAATGTACATCCTTGTCTCACACCAGATTTAACATTAAACCATCTTCCTGTACTTCCTTCAATTCTAACTGCTGACTTGCAACTCAAATAAAGACTAAGTATTGCTTGATATAATGCCCCATTGACACCATATAACTGTAGTGTAATGAATAGCTTCTCTCTTGGCACCTTGTCATATGCCTTTTCCAAATCGACAAAACTTAAATACAGATCTTTGTTATATTCCCATGCTTTCTCGACTATTTGTCGTAAAGTGAACATCTGATCCTGACAGCCTCGATTTGGCCTGAATCCAGCTTGTTCTTCACCAAGCTTTTCTTCCACAATTCTTCTCAACCTTTCCTCAAGTATACTTGCATAGATCTTGGCAGGAACACTCAGTAGGGAAATACCTCTGTAATTCTCACATTCAGTTTTATTTCCCTTTTTATGTATGGGTACTATGAGAGCTCTACTCCAATCATCAGAATTCATCCCTCTGTCCAGGCTTTCTGAACTATGCAGTGCAGCCACTGTAAGACTTTTATACCACCATACTTCAGCATTTCTGGTCGAAAATCATCTACTCCTGCTACCTTTTCACATTTCAAGACTTTGATGGCTTTTTCTACTTCAAGTATACATATGTATTCCTGACAGCATGCCTGGTCAGTGTTTTTTTAGCACTGTGCTGTCCTCACTGCATGTTTCATTTAGCAGTTTTTCAAAGTAATTACTCCATACTTCAAGAATATCTTTTTCTCCCATTTTCATGTCACTTTTATCATCTCTAACTCCTTTTACAGCACTCTTTCCTCCATTCCTAAGTTTCTTCAACAACCTCCAGAATATTTTCCCACCTTCTTGACATTTATTTTCTATGTCCTCACATGACTTTTGTTTAGCTAGTTTTACACAGTGTTTAGCTTTCTTACATTTGTCTCTGTATTCTGTAAGAGTAAAAGCTGACTTATTTGCCAGGAACTTTTGATATGCTTTCTTCTTTTCCTTCACTACCTCTTTAACTTCCTGTGTCCACCATGGAGTTCTGATTTTTCTATCCTTGCAGACAACCTTGCCACATGTCTCTCTGGCTGAATCAATGAGGGTTTTCTTCAGAGTTTGCCACTGAATCTTCAAGGTTTGATTGCTGTTCTCAAACTCTTTCATTTTTTCTTCAATAATCTTTGTGTATTTTAGTGTACAATTCACATCTGAGAGCTGCTCAACTTTTATTCGCTTTAAAACTTTCTTACATGTTATTCTTTTCAATATGAAATTCAATTTTATTCTGCTCAAGACTAAATAGTGATCACTTCCAATTTCAAATCCTCTGTACACTCTGGTGTCCTGCACCAGGGAGAAAATATCACTATCAACAATAACATAGTCAATGAGACTTTTCTTATTTCTTGTCTCTTCTCTCCATGTGAATTTGTGCACATTTTTATGTTGGAACATGGTGTTAGTAATAACCAGTCCATGTCCTGAGCAGAAATCCAACAGATATTTGCCATTATTATTAGCTTTGCTCTTTTCTCCAAATTTTCCCAAAATATTTTTATGTCTGACAATCATTTTCTACTCTGCTATTTAGATACCCAACAAGGACCAACTTTTCATTTTTTATTGTGTCAGTTGCTCTTTCTAAAGCTTCAAAAAATTCCTCCACTTCTACCTTAGTAAAACCTTCTGTGGGACCATAGGCACAAATAAGTCTCATTGTCTAGTTCCCCATTCTCATATTTGGCATTACAACAGAAATAAATGGGATGATCTCTAGGATTTCTACTCCTTTCTATGGTGAGACTACTATCACACTTTATTCAAATCTGCCCGATACCCAATCCTTAATTGTCTAACAAGTGTTAGAAAACCAGCCTGGTTGGTTTATGCTTTTGGACCAACATGCTTGGGATTTGAATCTCTCCTGCTGTGGGAATGGATACTTGTGATTATCATTAGGTGGGAGATGAATTTCATCATCTAGTGTGAGGTTACTGATCTAATTATTGGAGACCTGAATCAATTAGTAGAAAAGCACAACTGATTGTTTGTTTATATATAACAGAGTCGTGAATTGTGAATATAGCATGTTTACATGTAGCACTAATTTTTAATGAAGTGAATTAATTCACTTGATCACAATTTAGACCAGCCAAAATTAGTATTATAGTTTAATGTTTGTGTATTCATAAAATACATAAGTGGGGGGAAAAAAAGACAATGGTGTAATAGCAGCAGCTTGTCTTTCACAGTTGTGAAAAAAAATTCACAGGAAATTTAGAAGTTGATAATTAAAGTTTCTCATATAGAAGGAGAAATGTTTATCGGATATTAAAAGTTCCATTAGATTAATAAAGATTTAACAGCTGTTTCAGAGAATAGATACAGCGAGTTGATTTTTTAGGTGTTCGGTTATTTTTCCTTGGAAATCTTTTGACAGGAAGAGGAGAAAGGTTGTGAATTTTTAAAACAAAAGTAGAAAGAATAAACGTTTTTGTATGATTTTTTTTGGAAGTCATTAAAGGAGTAACTGTTGCCCTTTAGAGATTACAGCCACTTTGGAAGGTCAATAAAATACAGCTAGCTATAAGACTCTACCCCATCGATACCCTTGTTAACTCTGTCTCACGGTGAGAGTTGGATATTGCTAAAGAAAGATGAGAAAATATTATTGGCCTTTGAGATGAAGTGCTACAGAAAACTTTTGAAGATACCATTTCTGGGAGGGAAAACTCTGCTACCTGAGGTAGCAGGGTTTTCCCTCCTGGAAAATCGGGTTTTTCATCCCATATACAGACAAATCGGCACTTCAGAACATGCAATTTACAGACAAAAAATACTAGTTGTGGTGGGCAATGGTGTTGATGGAGATGATTGGTAGTAGAGGTTCGGTGTAGTGGTGGTTGTATAGTAGGTGTCCTCCCACAACGAGTTTTCGAACTCCTTGGAGGTGTCAGGAATAATAATAATATGGCACACATAACAAATGACAAGGTTAGAAGGAAAATCCACTCCATGATAGAATGCAACAAAATATAATCACTAAAATACATCAGAAACAGCTCTGGGCCATATAACTAGATCAGATAGCTTACCTAAATTAGCAGGTAAAAGACATTGAAGACAACCTAGAATCACCTGATCACCTGGATAGATAATATTTAGAAAGTGCACTAATTCTTCGTTCTCCACTTTGTTAAGGCGATCCCAAGACAGAAACATCTGTAGAGAGTATGTTAAGACTGTCACCTTTATAGTGTACCAATGGTCTACAAAGACTACTAAATGCTAGACAGTATTTGAAATTGAGGATTGTATTATCCCAATGTGAACTTTCATATCTCTTAATAAGAATACGAAATCAACAATTATTTCAAAGATCTTCGTGAGAGAAAAATGGTTTTCAGAAAAAGAACAGTTTCTGCTAAAGAAATAAAAGAAACTTTCTTTCAACAGAAGTCCAGATGCAGTTAAGAAACATAATGTTAATTTTAGTTGGCATATTTTGTGCACAGATAAAACATGATTTCTTTATTGATCTCTTTAGATTTTAATTTGTGGTTAAAGTTCTGAATACTGTAAATTTCTTTTAATGTAGTTTAGTATTATTAAACTGTTTTCATTTTTGTATATTGAAGAGTAATGACTCAATTCACTTAATTATTGATGAAGTAAAGACTAGTATTGAAGAATAAGAAAGAATTATCATAGCAAAATACATATATCTAGGATCCCACATGCATCCTTAGATTTCAATATAGAAATCTGATACTACTGGCAGCCTATTTTTACAATTGGCATAACTGACTATCAGGATATAATAAATAATAATAAACTAAACCTTTTACAAATAATGAAAACTAAACATTCTAACACATGCACAGACCAATGTTACTATAAATAATTTTATATCTCCATGCAACAGAAGACAAAATTTAAACATTTACCTTCACGTTCTTTCTCTAGAATTAGACGATTTAATCTTCCATAATGTTTTTCTTCATTTCTTGCCATACTCCTCTCTTAATATCTTGTTTTAATAAGAAAAAACTACTATAATTTCTAAAGAGTTTTGAAAAACAATATTGAAAATGCTTGATTAGATGTTACATGAAGAAAATCTTGCACCATATTTTTAAGCTAAGAAATCAACCATATTTCTAATATGCTAACCAATAACAAAAATTTATTATATCTACCAGACAGAATACTGAACATGTTTAGAGATTTTTTAAATATTTTTTAAACTGAGTTTTAAAAAAAAAATATTATCTTTCTGTTCTGATGAAAAACAATCCAATGTTAACTGATATATTTATCGGTGCACTAGCTTATACTACATATTAATGTTAGGAGGTATGTTTTGTAAAATGAGCAGGCATATATTGAATTTCTTTTGTCCATCGCTATACAAGTTATTCTGGGACTGACTAAACAAATTTTACTGCAATATAGTATTTAGAATCCTTACAAACATTTAACAAGCTGTTCTAATTTTTGAGTCAATCATACCATTTACAGGAAAACAAATAAGCAATTTTGGTTTCGAAATTAAACTGCAGTAAGTATTGAATTCCACTCAGGCCAATCTGGTCTGAGTGGAATTCAATAAGTTTTGGGATGTTGAATGTATACAAAACTGTGTTTCAATTCTGGTTTCAAATGGAACTTTTTTTTTGAGAAAAAGTGGCAAAATGATTTGAGATAATATTAATAATTCAATGCTGACTGGATGGAAGCAGGAGAACTATGCTAGCCTTAGTACACACAATACCTATCATACCACTCTTTAAGCTCATTAACTGCCCACCCACAACTAATTCTAGCAATCCATTTCACTCATTCAACACTCTCCAAGCAAAAGATCTAGTCCAAACACACTTACTAACCACACACTCTTACACAATTTCCAGGGGTAACTTCTAGTTTTCTTTCTCCCTCTCTCTCTCTATTCATCATGTAGTGAGACATTTCTTTATAGAACCCATTCAATAATTTACAAGTTTCTATCATGTCTTCCTCTGTTCCACCTATCAACTAAACTTTGCAACCCACACACCTTCAACTTTCCTCACTGAGAACATTTCACGGACCTGTCACAAGTTTGATTACTCATCTCTAAATCCTCTCCACTACTTCAAGGTCCCCTAGAAAAACAGGTGACCAAATCTCAGCCAGCCTGGTTGGCCGAGTGGTTAGTGTATCTGCTCTCCAGCCAAAAGGCTACGGGTTCGAATCCTGCCGTGGGCATAGATGTTTGTGATTGTCTGTGAAAGTACTAGTGGTGGTAGTCGGCAGTAGATGCCGTTGGTGTTAGATGATGAAGGTTGGTGGAGTAGTGAGACAAAGAGTTGTAGAGTAGATGCCCTCCCTCGATGAGTCTTTGGACTCCCTGGAGGTGTGATGTAATAATAATAATAATGTGGTCAAATCATAGCCTGATAAAGATGAATAATAACCTTCCTATCTTTATTTGTCAATGTGTTCAACATCCAAGTGATCCTCTGAGCTATTTTGCTAACTCTTGCAATGTGTCCTCTCAATTTCAAATCTCTAACCACCATCACCCAAAGATCCCTAACCTCATCAATTTCCTGTAATCTAGTACCATCAATATGTAATCATATTGTCATTTGCCCACATTGCCAATTTATTTAAGTCATCCTTTAAGATATCCATATCACCTTTATCATCTACTGCCCTCTGTAGTTTGCATCATCAGTAAACAACTACCCCCCACCAAATCTTCTGCTATATCAATAATGTACAAATTAAAGAGTAGTAGTCTTAATACAGAGCCCCATGGCTCTGTATTAGGACTACTACTCTTTACTTAGGACTACTACACACCTGCATGTGCCTTGATTCCACTCCACCTCTGATGTCTATCAGCTATCTCCCTATCCATGCCACCAACTTCATATCCATTCCCATTTGCTCCAATTTATGTAATTTTCTATGTGGTATTCTGTCAAATGCCTTTGCAAAGTACAGCACTATCACAAAGTAGCTATTTATTTCCAATGACAGAATCATCCAATTCTGCTATCATCTTATTATAAAAGATGAATAAATTACTGAGGCAGGCCCTCCCTTTTACAAAGGCATGCTGCCCTTGTAGAGTATCATATTCCTATCCACTTGTTCCTGAATTTTACTTTTAATCAGCTTTTCCAATACCACTACTCCAGAGATACTAATTAGTCTGTAATTTGCTACTTCTGTCTTGGAGCTATCTTTATGTAATGGAACCATCTTACCCTCTTTCCACTCTCTTGGAACCTTGCCAGAGCTGAGATTTACAGTAAACAACTTTGTCAGAGGCACCGCCAGTTCACTTGCACATTCTTGTAGCACATGAGATGAATTGCCATCCATTCCCACTGTGCTGCATTCATGTTGATATTTTTCAATATACTGAGTACCTCCAGTTTATCTACCTCAATTTTCACATTAGTCTCTGTCATGCCAGCCTGGTTGGCCGAGTGATTAGTGTATCCTCTCTCCAACCAAAAGGCTGCGGGTTCGAATCCCACTGTGGGCATGGATGTTTGTGATTGTCTGTGAAAATACTAGTGGTGGTGGTTGGTGATATATTGCGTTGGTGTAGATGATGAAGATAGTTACAGTTGGTGAAATGAGTGGTGGAGATGGAGAGTTGAAGAGTAGGTGACCTCCCTCGATGGGGCTTTGGACTCCCTCGAGGTGTTACATAATAATAATGTCAATAACTGCAAAGTCACCACATGGATGATATAACCTTGCAAAGTTATCACTTAGTAACTGAATTATTTCTTCTGTCACTTTTGAACAAATAAGCACTGAGTAAAGTTATCTTTCCATAATCATTCTTTCTCTTACTTGCTGCATAGCAAAAAAAAAACCTTTTGGATTTACTTTGGCCTGCTTAGCTAGTTTTCTATCAAAATTGGATTTAGCCTTCCTTACCTTACTTGTGCTTTATATTGCTCATGAGCATGCTGATGATCTTTTTGTTTATATTCCTTCCACAATGCTTTCTTTTTTTCTTGCAGCTCCTGCTTGATATTGCTACTCATCCATTTTATCCCTACTTGGGTCATTCTCTTGACCGTGGGTATCAGTCTAATACTACCGTGCTCAAACTATCCCTGACCACTTACTACTCATGCACTAATGACATTCATTCCATGTAGCTTCTTATGCCATGGCACCACTCCAAGTTGTCTCCTAAGTTTATCATAATTGTCAGCTCTGTCATAATCCACATAACTCCTTTCTTGACTGAAAATTCCACATGTTGAGCACCCTTCCAGGATAAAACTGCATGGTCACTTTCCCTGATTGGAGGTAGAGTTGCTACTGTAGTTATAGACAAATCTTCTGATGCTATTACTAGATTCAACACTCTCAAACCTCTGTTCCCTTCCATCATGTGCTGTTTTAAGTAATTATCCCTTTGTAACTATATAAATTCTATTTCCATTTTGTCATGTGCCCTTTCTTCCTTCCAATCTATATCCCCAAAGTGCAGAGTTGAAATCTGCCAATGTATGTCATCCACATTTTCTCACAATATATTTTGGTTGTTGCCATAGACCTCTATCTAACTCAGATTTCCTCAGATCTACAATCTTCCTTAACTTCTATTTGTAGTTGAAGTTCTTCACTATCATTAATAATATACCTCCTCCTGTCCTATTTTCTCTATCTTTTCTGAAAATACAATATCCATTTTATCCAACCACATCATTTTCTGAAAGCAACATGTAATAGAGGGAATAAGAGATTCAAGAATTTTGGATTTGGTCATAACATCAGAAGAGCTGATAATAACTGAGATGACATCTCTCCCCCAGTTGGAGAGAGTAACCATGTGATTTTAACATGGAAGATGAATAGACATGCAGGAGTATCAAAGAAAAGGGAACATATGTGGAATTATAAGGAGGTGATTATAATAGTCTTAGATATCAACTTGGGGCAGTTCAAAAATGGAGGGCAGAATTGGAAGGCCAGGATATCATTAGTGCTTGGGAAATAGTGAAGGAATATTTGTTAGCAGCAATAGTAAGCTGTATTCCACGAGTGAAGAAGAGGACACAATTTGGTGTCAAGTGGATGACAAACAATATCAAACAGGAACTGCTGGTGAAAAAGAGATTATGGAAGAGATATAAGGAGAGGTGGAGAGCAGATGCATGAAGAATATAAGACGGGCCATGAGAGTGACTAATATTGTGAGGAAGGCAAAACTGGAATATGAGAAGAGATTGGCACTAAGATCCAAAGAAAATCCTGAGGAATTTTTTAGCTATGTGGCCAGTAGGAGGATAAATGATTGTGGAAGAATGACACTGTGGAATAAAAAATGGGAATAGAGTGACTGATGCAGAGGATATAGTTAAGTTGTTCAATGAGCACTTTATAGAGTATTTCATCCTGGAGAAGAAGGTTTTAATACTAGAGGGATAGGTTCAAGGTTTAGAGGTGCAAGAGGATAGTGTGTTCCAAATACTGAGTATCCTGGATGTCATGGGTTTTGAGAGAATGTGCTAAAGAACTGGCAGCTCTGTTGACCTGGCTTTTCAATTAAAGTCAGGCTACAGGAAAGGTACCCAAGAAGGAATAGAAGGAAGGTAAGATAGTGCCATTGCATAAGGATGGTAGCAGACTGGAAGTGTCTAATTATAGGCCAGTTTGTATGTCATCAGTAGTTGTTAAGATCTTGGAGAAATTAGTGAGGGACTATATACAGCATTGGGTAGATGAGGGTAATGTTATCTGTGAGAATCAACATGGATTTGTTAAGGGGCACCTCTTAAGTAATATGATTGCCTTTTATAATAAAGTGACAAGAGCAGTTGATGAGGGAAAGGCATACACTGCCATTTTTTGGATTTTGCAAAGCCATTTGACAGGGTGTCACATGATAAACTGACATTTAAGTTACAGCACATGAGTTTAGATGTTGGGTTATTCGACTGGATTCAAGATTGACTGGCTGATTGGTATCAGAGAGTTGTGTATGGTGGGGCAATATCAAGGAAGCAGAAGGTTACAAGCGGGGTTCCACCAGGCTCAGTACTGGGACCTGTATTGTTTAACCTTTGAGGTGAAGCTGGGAAGGGTTATTAGTAATAGTGCAGATGTGGTAGCCCTGCAAGAGGATTTGAATAAACTAGACAGATGAGCAAATGAATGTAAGTGTTGGTTTAATGCAGCAAAATGTAAGGTTTTGAAGTTTGAGATACGTTGATGGAAGACTGCATTCTCGGTTGGAGGAGCTGTACTGGAGGAAGCAGGGGAGACAAGAGATCTGGGGGGGGGGGGGGGGTGATTAATAGAAACCCGAAATTCAGGGTTGGTTGGTTTATAGTTTATTTGGCACAAAAACTACAAAGATCATACTGTGACATACTTAAAGGTTACAACATTAGCATTTACAGAAAATTGTAAACAATATGTCTCTACAAGAATCTAGTTTCACAAAGCAGCATCTCTAGGTAAACAGAACTGCTGCAGAGGGCACAGCAACACAAAAGGTCAGAGGTTATTACAGTAGTGCAAAAATTGTTAACAATATAAGTTAATACATAATATATGAAACACTAAGCCAAGGAATGCAGTATCTACAGATATGTAAAATTATAACAGATGCCTTTATTAGCAGTACAAAAATAGGCAAAAAGAGATTATTATACAATATGCATGGATGAAAATTAAATTTAGCAATGCAGTATAAACAGAATTTAGCAAACATGCAAAGGTGGTGAAGGTAACTCAGAGGATTGCAATACTGAGAAGAACGAGGGCCTGCAGAGATAAAAGAGTTATCATTCCATTGCATAAGACTGATCAGACCCCACTTAGACTATTGTTCTCAAATTTGGTCCCCAGGATTTGAAGGGGATAAATTAACTGTGGAAAGGGTGCAGAGGGGATAACAAAGATGATTTCAGGACTGTACAATGTTAGTTATGAGGATTAGCTGAGGGAACGAGAACTGCAGAGTTTGGTGAATAGAAGAAGGAGAAGGTGATATGATCAAGACTTTTAAACTGTTGAGAAGCAGTTACAGGGTGGACAGCGGAGAGTTCTTTCACTTGGTGGAGCAGCAGGAAGGAACAATGACAAGGGGCCATCCCAGGAAAGTATGAAAGGAAGCTGTGAGCAAGAGTGTGAGGAGTGGTTTCTTTGCATGGAGGGTGGTGGAACCTGTGATGAGTCTCTTGACTCCAAGGAGGCCTGAATAATAATAATTTTATAAGAACCAAAATGTTTCATTTGTGTGTTAAACTTTTAACACTAAAACATTAGGAAGTTAAATAAAATAGGTGTATTCAAGGTGAGAGCAGGAATGGTCAATGAGTTTAAGGAGTGGTATGATAGACTTTGTGTTTCCTAGGAAGGACCTCCTGTGATGAGTCTCTTGACTCCAAGGAGGCCTGAATAATAATAATTTTATAAGAACCAAAATGTTTCATTTGTGTGTTAAACTTTTAACACTAAAACATTAGGAAGTTAAATAAAATAGGTGTATTCAAGGTGAACAATAGATGAATGGTGAGATTAACATGCAGCAATGAAGAAACAAAAGCCTATGTGAAGGCAAATAAGGTGTGAGGTAATAACCAGTTACATGAGAAATATAAAGAGAAGGCTAAGAAAACAACTTGGTTCGGTAAGGTACAAGTAAGGTATTCTAGAGTGTTCTTTCAGCCTGCAACCCAGTAGAAAAAAAAAGAATGATTAATGAGTCAGATATTAGTTGATGTAAATGGTAAGCTAGGAACAAATATTGAGAATATAGCTGAAGTATTTTATGAACAATTTATCAAGGTATTTTATACTTATGATATCCGAAGGAACATGCATAAGGAGAGGAGGAACTGCCAAGGAGAGAGGGAGGGAGGTACACAAGAATTAAGTAAATTCATCTAATATGATAGAGGTCTATAAACTTTTGAATGAGCATTTTTTAGAGCATTTTTTAGAGCATTTCAAATGATGAAATTTTTCGTTATATGGAAGGCGAGGAGAGAACACAGGGGCATCCATGGAAGTTTAGGTTGTTCTCAGTCAAGAAAGGGTTACGAGCTAGGTTTTCTCCCAGAGAGCAGTGAGTGAGTGGAATAGTTTGCCCTTATGGGTAGTGAGTGCATCTAGTGTAAATGAATTTAAGGGAAGGTATGATAGCTGGGTTGTCTAATTTACAGCCTCCCTCGATGAGTCCTTGACTCCCTGGAGGTCTCAGATAATAATAAGGCAACAGGATGCGATCACATATTATTATATGTTTTAAGGGAACATTCCAGAGAGTTAACAGCAGTTTTGATATACTTGTTTAACAAATGCCTGATTCTTATCAACCTCTTCACAAAGAGAGTGATAAGATTGGGGCTTTTTAAATTATTAACCAATCTGTATAATTCTCAACAGGATTTTCTATGAGGGTCAATATGGATTAGATAAGTAAGAGGATGTTATGCTTTAGATGTCACATTATGTATTACAACAGGGTGACAAATGCCTTGAACAAGGGAGATGTATACAAAATAATACATTTAGATTTTGCAAAAAGCCTTGAATGGACTGCTACATGACATTTAAAGTAGAATGATGTGATTAAGTAATAGATCAGTGAGATGAACAGGAAAATGGCTGAAAGGAGGGTGTGAGAAACACATTGAAGGGCAGGTTTTTGCTCTGAAGGCAGGTGGTGAGTGGAATGCATTACCTGTGAGTACAGCTAGTGGGTATTTGCGATTATTTAGAAATACCACCAAATCAACTAAGGCTATGAGGTCAGCATACTGTGTTGAATATGTGTTCTTCTGACTTGTTTGTCAGTTTTGAGGAAAAAAGAGCCCCACACTTCCAGGAGAGGAAACCTTACTACCTCTGAGTGCTGGAAACAGTGAATGACTTGAAGGTGCAGTTTGATGAGCACTGTGTAAATGACAGTAAGGACTTCCCAAGATAAGTCCAATTACATGAATATCTGACTGTAATAATAAACATAATGAACACAAATAATGACAGCTGTATTAAGACCAAGAAATCTATCGATACTGTTATTTAAATAATAATTAATCATATAGCTGTGTGGCAATTTTTTTAAACTAATTAAGAGCCTTGTTGTTTTCAAATTTCTTCCCTTCCCTTTCATAACCAATATCAGTATACTATACATTAAGCAACCTACCTCTCTTTGGGATCATGAAGTATACAACTATTCATGTGCTGTTAATATCCCATTCTTAACAATTGTCATATCAGTGATGCTTGTGTCATAAGATTTCACAAATTAACATGACATAAAAAGAGTGAATAATATATTTAGTAGCCATATATTTCAACTTTAATATTATGGCGCCTGTATTTTTATGTTGATATTGCTGTTTAAATAACAATTATATATTTTATATATTTATTTAATATATATATATATATATATATATATATATATATATATATATATATATATATCATTGCGTAATAGATATATCTTTTTTTTGGGGGGGGGATAAAAATTACAATTGGATATTAAGTTTTTGCGCTGAAGTTGCTTGCTAAAACTATAAAAAACAGCGATTATTGCTTTTTGTAAAGAGCTATGTTACACCAACTTATAAACTAATTAATTTTTTGTGCTCATATCATTAAAATTGCTGCTAACACGATATTAATTTACTTCTGACATTGCAGAAACTTGCAGGCATCGAATGAATTAAAAAAAAAAAAAAAAGATAAGTAAAAATGCTGGTATCAATAGAAAGGCAATCATTTTAATATATACCATGGGCTTCAACAATAATGTTCCAAAGTCGAATAGATACTGAAGTTCAATGATACTTGTTTGCAGATTCAGAACGCAATTAAGTGAAATATTTTACATCGAGGGCAGAAAAAGCCATATGAGCCATTGTACTATAAACACTAACTCTTGATGATTTTTTTATTATTATTTTAAAAAAAAGTTGTCTCAAAAAAAAAAAAAAAGTTTGATTTTCCTTAAATATGATAAAGTTAACCGCCGGTAACCTCGCCAAATACAAACCTAAGGAAAAACGTCAACAAACAAAATTGAAAAAGCGCACATTCTCATGGAAACATCAATAACGCAAATATCAGCGAGAAAAAAATAAAATAAAATAGAATAAAACACATACACACATAAAGCACGACAATTTTCGTAAAATTGCCAACCCATTAGTCTTCTCTTGAACTTAGGGAAAATAACAGAAAAAGTAATTTTGAACTTCTTTATCTGGTCGATTTCAATCGATGGTGAGTTAGCCGATCTCATACGGAGGTAGTAGGGTTTTTTCTCCCGGAAACTCGGGTTTTTCATCCCGCATACATACAAATCGGCCCTTCAGAACACACGCAATTTACAGACAAAAATTACTAGTTGTGGTGGTGTTGGAGGTGGGCGGTAGATGGCGTTGATTCGTAGTAGAGGTAAGGTGTAGAGATAGTTGAAGATGTCCTCCCGCGATGAGTCTTCTGACTCCTTGGAGGTATCAGGAATAATAATAATAATAATAATAATAATAATAATAATAACTTCAAGAAACAACAGATGAGAAAGACGTTATATCTTGGCTACGTTTCCGCTCTCCAGCCAAAAGCCTGTGGGTTCGAATCCAGCCGTAGAAGGTTGACCGCCAAAAGAAATTCATTCGAAGTTCATAAACGTTTACGGGCACTCTTCTCCTTCGTTTTCGATAATTAAGAAATGGACTGTAGAACTTAAAAGTGGCCGTACCAGCCCTGAAGATGATCCACTGAAGGAGGTCAAAAAAGTGCAACAACACCAGAAATTATTGATTAAGTGCACGATATGGTATTGGATGACAGCCGAGTCAAAATGCGTGAAATTGCTGAGACTATAGGCATTTCAAAACAATAGGTAAAAGCTTTGCGCAAGATGGGTGCCGCGCTTGCTCACAGCAGATCAAAAACGCACTCGCATGAAAATCGGAAATACTAGTCGTGGTGGTGGTGGTGGTGGCGGCCAGTAAATGGCGATGGTGTAGGTGATGTGGTTCACTGTAGTTGTTGAATTTGAGTGGAGGAGAGCTGTAGAGCAGGTGTCCTCCCTCGATGAGTCCTTGGAGGTGTCACATAATAAAGAGCGGTTTAGATTCCCCCATAGCATAGCATAACAAATTCAAAAGAATATTTGAATATGTCACTGTTGGATACAACTGGAAACAACACATTTGAACTGTCTTTCAAGACACTGTAAAAGGCTTTCATAAAATATAGCTTTATGATCGCTCTTCGACAAAACTGCGGTTTCAAATTTCACCCGTACGTAGGTATGAATTTTTACGAATACCATCAGATGAGAGAAGAATTTTATCGCCAGTGGTGAGACAGCTTCTCTGCTTATTTGAGGCTTCAAGTGGCTCGAAAAAAGTTAAAGTTTTCTCTGAACTGGATATAAGTATTATATAAAAATATAAATCATAGTAATATATACAATAAAATAAAAGCTTAATCTGTGCAGAGTAGAAATGTACTATATCTTTATAACTATTCATGGATAGAAGGCACAAAAATGTTGTAAAAATATCCCTGAGGCATTGCAATAAGAAAGCTAACACTTTCTGTTTATACTTTTTTACAGAAATCATTCTGCACCCAAAATCCCAATGTCATGTCATAAAGTACTTTGAAGCAGACAAAGAGAATGATCTTTAGAATATTATAGGACCTTACGCTATCTACCAATAATTGCCCGGACACTTCAGCGATTTAAAATTGATACCAGCAGGTCAATCCTAATATAGGGTATGTTCACCTTTGGCTCTGATCACCTCCTGCAGCCTTTGAGGAAGGGTTTCCACCAAAGTGAGGCAGACATCAGGTGGAATTTGTCTCCATTCCTCCAACAAAGCAGCACTGAGTTCAGCGGCTGATCGAGAATATGTTGCTCTGGATCTCAATTGCTGCTCCAATTCGTCCCACAGATCTTTGATGGGTTGAGGTCAGGACTCTGTGCAAGCAAGGGCAGTCCTTTCACACGCTGACTGAACCAGGCCAGATGAGCCACCTTGTTCGTATCCCTATCAAAAACATGAAGAATGTTGTGGCCATTGATCATTATTCTGTACTGTACAATAACACTGTCCCTTTCTCTGGTATTCAGTGATGGTTCTCCATTTCTTGTTCTCTGCCGATCAAGCAACATCTATAATCCATTTGTAGATTAACATGGGATTCATCAGAGATCAGAACTGTACCCCCAGTTTTGAAGCTCCAAGCTAGATGTTCAGGGTGCAAGTTTCGATTTCTCTTTTCACCACATCCACAAAAAGTCTACAAGATGGAAAAGGACCATGACGAAATCCCCACTAATGGAGATCTGCCCATTTCAGTCTGACCGTCTAGATCTGGCTTCCATTGTCTGGTTCCTCTCTGAATTATCTGAATTACCTGAGTGGAAGACCAAGGACCAAGCACAACTTTACTAGAAGGAGGTAAGATGTTATGGGGATCATGGTAGTCCCATTCCCGTCACCTTTCTGTACTTTCTCTACCATAAGAACATAAGAAACGCCGTACTAAGCTGTCGAACTGGTAAATATGATCTGCTGCAATTTCAACATCGTTTGAGGATTGATGATGTTGATATACTTCTTCCCATTCTTCCAGATATGATCGTGGTGACTTGTATCTGTGAGCAGGTGAATGGTAAGTAGATCTTGCAACTTTTTCCACAGAGAAAATGAGCACTTGCAGAAAGCATGATAAGTAGTGTCGATTCTTGGCAACCATCATTGAAAGGATTCTGAATGTTGTTGATCATCGTGCAGTCTACATTTAATGTAGGAATGCCATATGCTGTTCTCTAAGCCAGGCCTATTCTCAATGAATAATCTCCATACTGAATGATATTGTAGGACAAGATGTTCTTGTTGGTTACTAAATCGAGGATGTTGGTATGTAGAATATGGAATAAAAAGTTCACAACAGGTCATACTTCTCCGGAAGTTAGTGACGCTTATTTTATTTTATTCGTGTGGTTTCCCTCCGTTCTTCGACCGCCCCTTAGGATTGGTTGAGCCCTACTAATGAAGGTTTATGTATTTGATTTTTGACTTAGCAACTTGTGTTGAAGGGTCCGATTTGCCTGTTCTGAGGGACGAATAACCCGAGTTTCTTGGAGAAAAACTCTCTACCTCTGTAGAGGATTTTTTTCTCCTGGATACGAGCCTGGATAATTCTCCATTACTCGAAAGAGACCAGATAGAGGTTCCTTACATCATGGACGGGAAAAGAACTCAGGTCTTTCCGACCAAAGGGCTTTGTCTCTACCGACTGAGTTACGAAGGCTCTGTTATTGACGCTGATTCGCAAAGAGTGGGATTTTTAGAAACTGGCAAAAATTTTTATCCTGATCTGAGACAGTTACTTTCCGACCTTAATTATATGGTCGATAATTTCAAGCCAGGGAAGCTTGAAGACAAAGAAATAATACACAAGATGGACTTTAAGATGGGCAGTTTGCAGTATGTTGTTTCAATGGTAGGTGGTGTTATTCAGTGAATGCTTAGGATTGGGAAGCCAAACCTTCAAGCTTCTTCGAGAGTTGAAGGATCTTGATATCAACTTACATAAACTTCTCAGAAAAACGTTAGGGGTATAACTGGTTCTCTTGAATTTCTGATATACTGAAATTATATTTCTGAGTTAGCCGATCTCATAAGGTGGTAGCAGGGTTTTTCTCCCGGAAACTCGGGTTTTTAATCCCGTGTGCAGACAAACCGGCCTTCAGAACACACGCAGTTTACAGACAAAAATACTATTGTGGTGATGATGGGCGATAGATGGCGTTGATGGTAGTGTTGTAGTTGGGGAATTAAGGAGTAGTGGAGAGGATGGGATGTATTTAGTGAAGTAGAGAATTGTGCCCTCCCGCGATGAGTCGCTGGAGATGTCACGTAACAATAATAATAATAATAATAATAATAATAATAATATACTGAAATTATGGCAGACAATAATTTTGATGAGTGTTTCCCTGGAGGAAAATCGCAGTTGTTGTTAACCTAGTCTTTGAGAATATTGACGTTTTAGATTTTAATTGATTTATGCCAAGTTCAGGATATTCTGAGAAGGGCAGGCAAAGATAGTATGGGGTCTTCTTTAGGGATTAGATCCATTGGAAAGGTATAAGTACTATTCTCCATAAACTTCGAGTTGCGTTCTGTCATGATTTCATATCATTCACTAAAGCTTAAAATTCAAAGTTTCGGGTGTACACTACATCACCTGCATAAGCTATAACTTTGGATTTCTTCGTGAAGAGTGTGAATGGAATAAGTGTTATGGTGCGAGAGTTGTCAACTATCTGGAAACAGGTCGCGAGGACCACTGAAAAAAAAGTAAGAGGAAATTGAGAGTCCATATATTATTATTATTATTATTATTATTATTCCTGACACCTCGAAGGAGTCCGAAGACTCATCGCGGGAGGACACCTACAACTGTCTCAACCACTACACCGAACCTCTACTACGAACAACGCCATCTACCACAACTGGTATTCTATGTGTGTAAATTGCGTGTGTTCTGAACGGTCGATTTGCCTGTATGCGGGATGAAAAACCCGAGTTTCCGGGAGAAAAACCCTGCTACCTTCATCTGAGATTCACTAACTCACCTTCGATTGAAAATCATCCAGATAAAGATTCCTCCCGTCGCGACGAGAATCGAACTTAGGCCTGTTCCAATCGAAGGGCACAATGTACCGTTGTTCTTCCAATTGCGCTACGGAGGCAATTAAAATGCATCTTTAGCATGTTTATATTAATCCTGACACACAACCCAACTCAAGGAATTCCTGCCGGCTCCTTTAAAGTTCTCTGGTCCAAGGACCAATATTTACTGTCTATTTCTGGGTGGATATTTGATTGGGTCTGAAAGCATTCCGTTGATCAGGGGAGACTAGAGCTGTTATTGTAGCCTTCTTGATGATAAAGAGGGGGCCCTACTTTCTGAAGAATTTCAAAAATAATTGGTGACAGACACTCGATTGAAATTCTCCATTCAAGTCTGAAGAGTATTGTTGTCGAATATATAATCTTGATATTTAACAGATGGAAGAATTTGCAATGACTGTGTGTAATTTAATTTAATTTAATGATATCTGAAATTTAATCTATAAAAACTAATTATATTCTATTGAGCCCCCTGAACGTTACACAATTGTATACATTGAATGACACTCGTTTTCTTTGAATGACAAGTCTCATCCTCAACTCAGTCAGTTGCTGACTTGTTCACAAAAGCAGCTGTGATCTTGCAGTCCGCTTTTGAGAGGCCAGTGGATTTTTTGATTAATTATCCCTATTAACCTTGCAGATTAATACATGATGCACCGCACAAACTCGCTTGGTAAATTTGTAGTGGAGAGGAACTGTAAAATAGTGCTACGAGAACGGGGACAACAAAATCCCATACACGACGATAAAACACTATCCATAATCTGTCTGGCCTGTGTTCTATATATGGTCTGCTTAAGATGGCATCGCTTGTAAGCTCCTATGATATGGGCCTCCGTGATGGGAAAATCCAACCCCCAAACCTTGAAATTTTCGCTTACATATGACTTTGTTTATCGGCGTCTATCGGGAGAATATAGTCCCCGACTATGTTGTCACGTAGCACTCCTTGATGCTGGCTGACTGCAAGCCAGCATCAAGGAGTTTCTACTTGGACAACCTTATATTGATCTCCAAGTAGAAATCTGCACTGGAAGGGACGTTCTATTCAATGTTGCAATGTTTAAGGTTCTAATATTTGGTACTAGCTACTGCGTAAAGATTATATTCTCGATGGAGACACTTTGAAGGCATTAGAGGGTATTACAGGTTTGGGAATAATGCTAGATGAGGATGTGATGTTCAGGGTTCTCATTTACAAGTGAGTCATCACACTGGATTATTGCAATGATGTGGAAGACGACGCGTAGAAATAAATAAATTATTGTTCCAGTCTCAAAAGCCACATATGGATTATTCTGCACAGATTTCATGCCTAGTTGTAATGGTAATAAGAACATGTTAAATCAGATCCAAAGGCGATTCACGATGAAGGGAACATGTCTCTCGAATGTGGGAAATGGTGAGAGATTCAGGGAATGAAATTTGCAAAGTCTCGTAAAGAGGAGGAGGAGAGCGGATATTATTATTATTATTACAGTAAACCCCCGATTGTACCGATCTCGATTTAATGGACTTCGGATTTAACAGACAAAATTTTCGGTCAGTATGTCACATGTGAAACTTAACACCCTGTTAATTTTAAAATGTTTTTAAACCAATATTTGCTTGTAATTAAATTAACAGGTTATTTTTTGTTATTAATTTACTGTATTTTTTAAGAAATGTTGTCGAATATGCCATCGTATGTTAGAAAAACACTGTAGTAATTAAACCGACATTAATAAGTCACCGCTCAAAAAACATGTTCGGCGAATGATTGGCATGTGATCACACCAATCGCCCTGTAACTGGTTCTTTTGTCGCGTCGCGTTACTTTCTGCGGTAGTTTTTAACGCGAGCTTGCCGATGTTTCGACGTTCGCTAAGCCATGACTAGTAGTGTGCATTTGTTTACTCGTGGTGAATGGTTTATGTACGTGTAATACTTTTTATATAACAGACTTTCGATATAACGGACACCCCTCACCGATATAATCCGTTATATCGAAGTTTTACTGTATTATTATTATTATTTACCAAAACTCCAGAAACTCATCGTAGGAGACCCAAAATCAACCATCATACACACAAATCCTATCATACCTCTCCTTGAATCCATTCACTATCAGGGAATTCTCCACTAATTCTGGAAATCCATTCCACTCATTCACCAATCTCCATGCAAAAACAACTTCTGCGGATGGTCCCTAGTTCCCTGACTATTAGTCATATATTGAAATATTTCACTGGCATCAAATTTATAAAACCCCCTTTCTTAAAAGTTTCTATGATGTCCTCTCTTTTCCGCCTAGCAACTAAATTTTGCAACCCATAGACCTTCAACCTATCCTTGTAGAGAGTATTCCACAGACCTGTAGCCATCTCGGTTACTCATCTCTGAATCACTTAGACCACCTCCTGGTCCCTAAAAAACCTGGTGTAAAACTCTTCATCTATACCACTCAACATTGCCGAATCATAGCTTTAGGAAGAGGAATAATAATTTTTTTATCTTTTTACTTGTTATCTTGTTTTTTAACATCCAAGTAATTCGTTGAGCTATTTTACCAACTTTTGCAATATGCCATATGACCTTTTTGTCCACCATTATCCACAAGTCCCCAAACTTCTCCATTTCCTGCAAACCAGTACCATCAGTATGATACACTATATGCAACCTTTTCAAACCGAAGTGCATACCGTACATTTTGCGACTTTAAAGTGACAATCGTATTCCATTGCCTGACAACGCAGTTTATTTAAATCATCCTGAAGGATATGTACATCACTTTCCTCAACCATTGTTCTCCCTAGTTTAGTATTATCAGCAAATAACTGGATATACCCTCTTAAATCTTTCCCTATGTGATTGATATACAAATTAAAGAGCAGTGGCTTTAGTACCGAACCTTGAGATACTCCATTAGTGTCCACTCCCCCCATGTACTACTCTCTCTGGTGTCTGCCCTTAAGCCAACCTCTTATTCGTGGTACTGGCTTCATATCCATTCCTATTCTCACCAGTTTTGTAGTAGTTTTATTATTATTATTACGTCACACCTCCAAGGAGTCCAAAAATTCATCGAGGGAGGACACCTACTCTACACCTCTCCATCTACATCACTCAAATTCACTACAGTGTAATCCTTCATCTACACCAATGTCATCTACTGCCCTCCACCACCACTAGTATGTACACAGACAATTACAAACATGCATACCCACAACGGGATTCCAACTCGCATCCTTTTGGCTGGAGAGCCGGTACACTAACCACTCGGCCAACCAGGCCAGCATTACCTCTATCAAATTCTGCTTTCGTCACTTTATTATAAAATGTGAATGAGTTACTAGGATAGGACCTACACTTTAGAAAACTATGCAGCCCACTATAGATTATCGCATCTCTATCCTCCCACAGTTGTATTTTATCTTTCACCAACTTTTCCAATACTCTAAAAATCACTTCCGATATATTACGTTCTGTAGTTTGCTACCTCTGTCTTGGAGCAACTTTTTTGCAATCTATTATTAATCTATCTTACTCGGAACCCTTCCAGAATTGAGCCTTGAATTGAACAACTTCGTCAGAGGCAATGCCAATTCTCATGCACATTTACGTCACGGGTTGATATGCTGTCCAGTTATTACCTTTGTGTTCACATTCATAATTTTTTAGTATGCCGTTCATCGATCTCAATGTTATTATACATCTCTGTAACATCAGCAACTGTAAAATCACCACCTGCATTATACACATTATACATATTTGCAAAATGATCACTCAGACATTCAGCTATTTCTTTAGATTCAATCACCTTCCTACCATGATCAATGTCCCCCTTTATAACATGTTGTTTCAGGTCATTCTACCATAGTTATTTCCCCACATACTTACTACATAATGAAAAAAATCGTACTAGTCACCCTTTTTGCTTGCACTTTATAGTGCTCATGAGTATGATAATCTCTTTTCTCTTTATATTTCCTTCGCAACGTTTTCTTTTTTTTTGCATCTGTTGCCTTATACCCTACTCATCCATTTAATTCCAACTCGGTTTATCCTCCTGACCTTGGGTATGCAGTCTGATACTGTTGTTCTCAAGCAGTCTCTGACCACTTGCCATGCATTTCTGAAATTCTCCCTTTGAAATTTCTAAAGTTGGCACTGTTCCAAAATGATTATTTAGTCTCATAATTACCAGCCTTGTAGTTGATCATCAAACCCCTTCTTGACAGAGAACTCCACGTGTTTGACATCTTCCCAGAACAAGCCCTCATGGTCACACTCCCAAATTGGAGGCAGAGTGTCTACCTTGGATACATCTTCTGATGCAACTATCAGACTCAACACCCTCAAACCCCGTGTCCTCCTCTATATCATTGTTTCATGTTATAGTAACTTGAAACCTTAGCAACTGTATAAATCCCTCTTCCATGTTGCTATTCCCCCTTTTTCCTCCACCAATGGATGTGCTCATAGTTAAAGTCTCCCACTGTAATTATTCGGCTTACACTCATTATGCTGCTTTGCCAATACATGGCATTTACATCTTCCTGAAGACCCCTCTGCAATATAGCAGCACCCAAAAACGTATTTTGTCCTATTTGCCTCTATCTCGTACTACACAGCCTCAAATAGACCGTCTTCCTCAGACCTGATGTCTTATTTAAGTTCTAATTTTGTTGGTTGTAATTCTGTAGCCATCATCAGCAATACCTCACCTCCTGTTATGTTCCTTCTATCCTCCCTGAAAATAGAATATCTGTTACATTCTATCCTTGTAATATCATTTTCAGTCAACAGGTCTCAGTGATGCCTATAATTTTTGGCCAAGTTGAGCTTACAATGCCCAAAACTTTTCACCCTTATACCTGATACTTTTTGTATTCATGTACATGCATTTCAACGTCTCTTTGTACCCACAGTTACTCTTGTGTAATGTCATTACCAGCCCATTTAAATTTGAGACATGTGAAATCTGTTAAGCATTGGATAATCATTACTGTAGCCGTGTTCATTTATCACAGGGGTGGCCAGACACATGCAAGATATCATCCTCCCTAATATCTCTAGTTAATATGGTTGAGGCGTTTAAGTTGACAGGAGTCGTTACCAGTTTAATAACGTGTAAGAAATATTTTATAGAATGGGAAAGAAGGTAGGACAATAGGCCATCCCTTGGAAGTGTATAAGGAGGGCATGAGCGGAGGTGTGAGGAGCAGGTTCTTTACATAGAGACTGTTGTTAATAAATTTAGTTTAATCCTTTATCCAAGTGTGTGCAAACAAAGTTTGCGCCTGAAAGTATCTTCAGGACTGGGGTGAAGTGGTACAACACCGGGAAACTCCTTGCAAAGGTGGAGCAGGCTACCAACACTCCTATCTCAGTATCTCCCATAATGCAAAACATCTCTCCTTAAGGATATGTATAATGTTATGCATTAAGGGAAGGGCAACTACCCAGACTAGTTTCGACCTTTATTGAGCTCTCTTTAGTGGGAGCCAGGGCCCAAGTGGAGATACCAGGCAGAAGCATTAGCAAGGTCATCTCCTCCTATAGGAGCTGCCAAACGGTGTGCCACCTTTTTATTAAATTACTCTGGATTTAGAGAAAGATGTTGAAAGTTTATTTTTCACTTGGTCAGACTATAATAAATTTAGTTTATTAGTTTGCTCCACCTTTGCAAGGAGTTTTCCGGTGTTGTACCACTTTACTCCAGTCCTGAAAATACTTTCAGGCAAACTTTGTTTGCACACACTTGGATAAAGGATTAATCTAAATTTATTATAGTCTGGCCAAGTGAAAAATAAACTTTCAACAAATAGAGACTGGTGGTTGATGAGTGGTAAGCAGAGACTGGTGGTTGATGAGTGGTAAGCAGAGACTGAGAATATCCTGAATGGAGACATGCTGAACAAGGTAAAAGCATAGTTTGTTGAGCTTTGTGTGGTAATGTATACTTCCGGCGTAGCGTCTTCGATTCCTGATCTGGCGTTACAACAACAACTACTATTTACTATTACTGCTACTAATAATGAGTTTAAAATCATTGAGCAACTGATTAGCAATAAACTGGCAGATCTACTTGAAAAATATTTCAACTGCTAAATGATCGCCAGTATGCATTTCGCTCATCTTCCCGAGACTTTCTTGATTATATCTCCCAACTTTTGGTAAATCATCAACAAATTTCTTATATGTACCTACAGGCTTGTTTACAGAATACTGTAAACACTGCATGAAGACTACGGTATTCCTAACTTTCTTCACTTAAAAAATCAAAGTTACTTATCGTTCTAAATTTCATGTATCTTTTGCTTGTTTGCTTTAAGGAATTGCTTTTGCCTTAACTGAGTTTTCAGAATTAACTTTATTAAATTTTTATTTAGAAAGTTTTTTTGTTTGTTTTTTTTGACTATAGAAACAACGAAGCGCTAGAGCAGTGCCATCTTTAAGTGGTAGTATCTTTTCAGTCGAGAGTAAATGTTCCGTGTGGTTGTTTTGTGAAGAAAATGGTGAGTTTTAATTATTGCGAAGTGATATTTCATCGTGCAAATCAGAATTAGTGTTACATATTTTTTTTCTTAACGGATTAAAATTTCTTATATGTTCAAAATGAAATATCATTTTCATGATATTTTTTTTATTAATTGTAATTGAAGATGTTTAGTGCAGTTCACGTTGCTTGTTTCTGCTAATTATATTTAGCTGAAAATAGTATAATGCGTTATTATTTTGATTTATTTTATTATTATTACGTGACACCCTCAGGGACTCCAAGGACTCGTTTATTTTATGTATTTGTTATTTATGGAATATCTTTCAAATTCTACTTAATTCTAGAAAATTAAATGACAAGCGTAGCTTGTCTAATACACAGGCATATCTGAAGTGGTATCACATCTGCCATCAAGGCCTTCTAAGCAAACTGCCACCTTTTGGTCTCTCCTATCGCCATAAACACTTTATTATAATCTGAAAAACTAGTCATCCTCCTTCATTCAAGATGCTATTTTTCACCTGCTCAACTACTAACTTTCAAATCTCCAAAACTGCCCACATTTGGTGTGGTGTACCTAAAACATCCTTAATAATTCTCGATGCTGTTTAGAGGAGATCAATTCAGCTCACATATGATCCTTCGCTTATAGTCACTTCAGCCTCTTACAGTCAGCTTTTCAGCAGTGTATTTTAAAAGTACTTCCATGGTTATTTCTCCACTGAACTGGAAACTGTCGTTCCTCCACTTTCTGTTGGCTTATTAAAACGAGCGGCATCCTCTTTTATTCCACCTATCTTTGTCTTCTGGAACAGCCTTCCTCATGGTGTATTCCTGAACAGTTACAACCTGCAACTCTAAAAGAAAAATATCAAACAGCTTTCTCAATCATGCATCACACACACACACACACACACCACTCATATAGGTTCTTCAAACTTTCGTGTGTGGGATCAGTATGTTAAAAAAAAAAAAAACGAAAACCAGTCTATCAGAAAATTCCTATTTTTGACATCCAATTATTAAACTTCTCAGTGGTCAAATTACATCAGCCAATCAGAAACTTCCTATTTTTGACATTCAGTTTTTAAACCTTAATAATTCTTGCTACTTTACATTAATGCTGTGAATAAATACATTAATATCAAGTGGCAAGATTCTTACCACTTCGTATTAATAAAAATTGGTATGTGGCGAAGAAATCAGTAGAGAATTCTTTAGGTATTTGTTTATTAGAAGATGGCATGTATGTAAAAGTAAATTTAGTTGCTCGAGATGGAAAGCTGACTAGCTTACAAGTGTATTTCATGTTTAGAAAAGAGAACAGTATTGAGTGATGGTAAAGGAAGAGGAGAAACAGTTCATCTGCAATCTAATTTATTTACAAGATTTTTTTAACTACAAGATAAATTGGCAATGTTAATTTTGTAAAACAAAGAATATTGTTAGCTATAGAATGTTTAGAGGTGGAAGGATTTAAAAAAAAAAATGCATAGTTATGTCATCACTTTGCCTATATGTACCCTTAGGGAGGATGCCTAGGATATGATAGCATGATGTGAAAGGTTTTCATCATCACTAATTTCCTGTCAACAGTTTTCCTCCAAATAAATCTGTTATTTGTCAGGATGACTCCCACATTATTATCTGCTCTTATATTATGATCTTTTAAGGCACTTTTTGATGTGCCAATCCACCTAAATTTTCCTGCCATCCTGAAAACATACTTTTTTTTAACATTTCCTCTCCCATTCTGTTTGTGTTATAATTAGCTCTGCTGATCTAAACAGATGCTCTTCCTGGAATTGGGTGTGCTACAGTCTCGTTAGCCAGCAATTTTCAGGGTTCTCTGTAGGCCTTCACAGCTACTGTATTGGCTCGGGGCTCTCGAAATCCCCACTGTGCTTCACCCTGCAGAGCAAACCCCTACTTGTGACTTCTGCCTTGCACGTGGGCTAATGCCTCGGACATACCCAAATCAAAATATATAATACCAAAATAGGAAAAACAGAGTTGCCAAAATACTTAGGCCTAATTCTAGATACTGAACTGAGATTTACAACTCATTACAAATATATCTACCATATTTTCCGGTGTATAAGACACACCCAAGAAATTTAATACAATTTTCTGGAAAAAAAACCTAAACTTTAAAGTACGATTTTTAAAAAAAATGGATAAAATAATAGGTAATTTTTAATAGTAAACTGACCTTTCAGAAACCTGCAAAACCCATGTTGCTCTCATCTGACTCTTCTCTATCATCATTAATTTCTTCTTCCTCTTGTTCTTCATCATCATCATCATCTTCATATAAGAAATGATCTTCACTTCCATCAAGGGCGTTGCTAATTCCACATTTCAAGAAAGATTTTTTATTGAAATGGCAATGCCATTTTGCCAATTTTCTTGCACCCATTTCAAAACATTGGTCTCTAGTTCTGGCCACTTCGCAATTTTTCCACGTTCTGCGTACTTTTCATTACGCAAATTGTACAAAATCTCCTTCTGACCACGCCAAGTTCTAATCATTTTTTCTGTAGGTGGAGGTCCAAAATATCTTTCAGCTTCCCTATTCCTGTGTTCTTCCGCATATTTTACAACCTGCAATTTGTAACTTAAAGTATATGAATGTCACCTGTTTTTTTCCATCACTAAAATCTACAGGGAAATATCAAACTGAACACAAAATATCTCAACACGTCACCTCAATACTGATAAACATCTGTAACTGATTACTCGGATAAGATATTATGAAACTTGAATAGGGACTCCCTGTTCTTAGCCAATGATGCGCTAGAAGTCACGTGAAGGTCATGCATCGATTTGATTGCACCATTAACCACCTACAAAAATCTTGGAACATAAAAGGGAGTGCGTATGACTTTGAAAAGAGGAAACAATCTCTACCTTCATCATATAAGACGCACCCCATTTTTAAGATGAATTTTTAAGGTAAAAAAGTGCATCTTATACACCGGAAAATACGGTAATAAAGCTCTTAAAAAGCTTAATCTCATCAAAAGGCTTTGTGGAACAAAGTGGGGTGCAAAAAAACACTCAAAACTATATATACAGCATTATTCAGCCCACTATGGAATATACCTCATTCATCTGGGCTCCAGCTACTAACTCAAAAGAAAAACTTGACAAAGTACAATCAAGAGCAGCAAAAACTATTATAGGTGCAGTTTCATCCACAAATAATTTAAAAGCTCGATAAGAGTGGACTTCACATACTAGAAGACAGAAGAAAATTTTCTACAGTTAAATTCACTAACAGAATCGGGAGCCAACAACAGGATCACATCAGAACTTTCTATGCCTAGACAGGAAAATCTAGACTAAAGAGATCATCTACTTTACAATATAATCATGAAATATGAAAACAGATCAACTTAGAGCACTTGTCTATTGAAATAAGCAAAGAGCCATTTATTCCCACTATACCACCAAAAAACACAATGATTAACTTAAATCTCCTAGAACCTTGTTCAAAAAAAGATTCATGGCATGAAAATAAAAAGGACTTGATACTATACATCACTTAAATAATCTAAATCATGTCATCACCTACACTGGTGGATCATCTGAAGTACTCAAGGAGGAGGAGGAGTTTTATTAATTCTACTTGGAGGTGAGAAAATGCAAATTAAATCCACAAGTGGTAAAATAGCTTCGAACTTCACTTGTGAATTAACAGCCATACAAGTAGCTCCGAAGTTCTATCTTGCTAATCCAGTAATAAATGGTACAGAAGGAATGATCATCTACCATGACTCAAAATCTGCACTATTAGCACTAAAACAATGCTTCCCAAAATTTTGGATGTAAAGGCTCCCCTTGAAAAAATTAAAATATTTCTTGGCCCCCATTGAAAAAAAAATTATTACAGACATATTATTATAATACTTATTGTATTTATATTCTATACAAAACAGCGAATATTGCAAAAAATCAAATGCAAATATTACATTTTTAGCATCTTACATACACATTTGACATGGAACACTTAGTCTTAAAACATTTTAAATTTGTTTTCATTATTTTATGCCTCCCAAGGGGACCGCGGCCCACAGGGAAGCACTGCACTAAAAGATGGGAAAACAAAACGCAGGAAATTCATGAACATCTAACAACTTTAAATTTGAAAAATAAGAACTGTACACTGCAGTGGATACTGGCCTATGTAAATATTGAAGGCAATGAGAGCAGACAGACTAGTCAAAGAAACAACATACTCGCCTCAAAAATTATCCCCACTACCACTAACTGGTACTAATTCTGTTGCAAAAATAAAATTTAAACTATCAAGAAGAAGCTTGAAATCAGAGAAAGCATTGAAAATAGATAAATAACCACAATCATCATCAGACTAAGGACAGAACATTTTAAAGGCATGAAAGTTTAGCCAGATGGTACTAGAAGCAATGAAATATGCAATAACTGTCCAGGAGTCGAACTAACACCTGCCCATATCTATTCTTTTCCAGCAATTGCCACTGCTCTACAGAAAATCGACAATAACCATAGAGAAAAGCTCGACTCCATCGAAGTTCAACAGATTGCAAAAGCAGTTTTACAGGCTCATGGTCATATCTAGAAGTTCTTCAACGGACTCGACAACAACACATCGTTAGCTCTGCTCACACATTCCTGAATGCTAACAAGGTTAATAGTGTTCTGAGTAATTTCTCTTATTCCATGTGTGTGGAGTTGTTAAAGTATTAGAAAAGTTAATGACTAGGATTCAGAAGTGGGTTGATAATAGTATTCTTTATGATAGTTAGCATGGGTTAGGAGGAGGGAGATCATGTTTCAGTAAGCTGCTTATGTATTTCAAAAATGTGACAAATTCACTCGATAAAGGAGATGCATATATATACAGTGGTGTGCTTGGATTTTTCAAAGGCTTTTGATATATTGCCATATGATAAGCTAGTAGCAAAAGTGAAATGAGAAATTTTGAAGGAGGTGGAGATGAGAGAGACTTGAAGTTTAGGGGTCACATTGCTAAAATTGTAAGAACATCTCAACATATGGCAATAATGAGGAGGATATTGATATGCAGAAGCAAAGCTGTGGTTCCCCTGCATAAGGATTTGATTAGGTCACATGGACTACTGTGCACAGATTTGGTCACCTGGTTTTCAGAACGATGAGGATGTATTGGAGAGGGTCCAGAGAAGGTTTATTAAGTTAGTGGCAGGTCTATGAAATGTTAGATATGAGGAGAGATTGGGGAATGCAACTTACAGAGCCTTGTGAATGGAAGAGGTATGATTGAGACATAAGTTGTGAGGCGGTTGTTACCAGATTAATGTGGAGAAGGTATTTCATAGAATAGAGGGAGGCAAGAGTAGAACCAGAGATTATCCATGAAAGCTGTATAAGGAGGGTGTGAGCAGGGGAATGAAAAGTAGGTTCTTGGCATGGTGGGTGATTGGTGACTGGATTGTATGCCTTGCCTGAAATTGTGGTGAATGCAGAAACTGAATTGGTTCAAGGCATGGCTCAGTGATCTTTTGGCATGAGAGAATATAGACCTCCTGTAACGAGTCCTTTCACTCCATGAAGGCCAGATATTAATAATAATCCTCATATTTAGTGTTGAATAACAGTTACTCCTTTTCCCAGATCATTATTGCTCGAATATAATATCTTGTATTTGTTTCTTAAAAGAATCTCACCTATTTTTGTTTTCTTTGTTTTGGTAACACAGATTATATCAGTTTGGTTCTTATTCAATTCATTTGTAAGTTTTTTATTTTCTTTTGATGCCTCTAAGTTGATGGTGCCAATCTTGAACTCTGCCATTGAGTTGCAGGTAACACCCTAGCTAGTGTGAAGTTCCATTTGTTATACTATCATTTTTATTTTGATTTAAGCCAATAAGAATACAATTCATCATCATCAAATTCCTGCTATGTTCCTCACCTTAATTTACCTCACGGGGTGGGTGGGTACAGGATATGATATTACTACGTGAAAAAAATTACATCATTATTAACTTCCTATCTACAATTTTCCTCTAAATCAATCTGTTACTTGTCAAGACTCCAACATTATCAGATCTTATATTTCTATCGTCTAAGGCACTTTGTACCGTATCAATCCACCTATATCTTGGTCTTCCTCTAGGTTGTTTTTCTGCCAACCTGACAGAGAACACTTGTTTTGCTAATCTTTCTTCACCCATTCTGTTTAAGTGACCATACCACCTGAGATTAGCTCTGCTAATGCATTCCTGGATGCTGACAATGTCAAGTTCTTTCCTAATATCCTCGTTTTTAATATGATATTGCCATTGATGCCATCTGTTCATGCCTATAATCTTTCTCAGGACTCTCATATCTGCGGTCTCTAGTCTTTGGTCATGTGTTCTGACCCAGCTCTCAGATCCATTAGTTAAAACTGGTTTGAACACTGTCTTGTATGCTAATTTATTGTTCTGACTAATTTCTCTCTTATTCCATATGAATTTATTCAATTGACATCCCACTATACCAGCTTTGCTGATTCTGTTGTCTATTTCTATATTTAATTTACCATCTTCAGTAAAAATCATGCCTAAGTAGCTGAAATGTTTTACTTGTTCCACAGGTTCTCCATTCACAACACACTTGACATTTTCAATGATTCTGCCTATTTTCATTGTCTTTGTCTTTTTAATGCTGACCTTCATACCATATCTATTACAACAGTTATCCAATTTAGTCAGAGAATCTTGCAGACTTGTAGCGGATTTATTTAGAAGTATAACATCATCTGCATAAAGCAAAGAGCTGACATTAACATCTCCAATTTTGATATCATGTTTAATACCACTTTCCTTCATAATGTGATCCATATAGATAATGTATAACAGAGGTGATAATGTACATCCTTGTCTGACACCAGATTTAACATTAAACCATCTTCCTGTACTTCCTTCAATTCTAACTGCTGACTTACAACTCAAATAAAGACTAATTATTCCATGATATAATGCCCCATTGACACCATATAACTGTAGCATATTGAATAGCTTCTCTCTTGGCACCTTGTCATATGCCTTTTCCAAATTGACAAAACTTAAATACAGATCTTTGTTATATTCCCATGCTTTCTCGACTATTTGTCATAAAGTGAAGATCTGATCCTGACAGCCTCTATTTGGCCTGAATCCAGCTTGTTCTTCACCAAGCTTTTCTTTCACAATTCTTCTCAACCATTTCTCAAGTATACTTGCATAGATCTTGCCAGGAACACTCAATAGGGAAATACTTCTGTAATTCTCACATTCAGTTTTATTTCCCTTTTTATATATGGGTACTATGAGAGCTCTACTCCAATCATCGGGAATTCGTCCCTCTGCCCAGGATTTCTGAACTATGCAGTGCAGCCACTGTAAGAATCTTATACCACCATACTTCAGCATTTCTGGTCGAAAATCATCTACTCCTGCTGCCTTTCCACATTTCAAGCCTTTGATGGCTTTTTCTACTTCAAGTATGGATATGTATTCTTGACTGCATACCTGGTCAGTATTTTTTTACCACTGTGCTGTTATCACTGCTTGTTTCATTTAGCAGTTTTTCAGAGTAATTACTCTATACTTCAAGGATATCTTTTTCTCCTGTTTTCATGTCACCTTTATTATCTCTAACTCCTTTTACAGCACTCTTTCCTCCATTCTTAAGCATCTTCAACAACCTCCAGAATATTTTGCCACTGTCTTGATATTTATTTTCTATATTCTTGCCAAAGTCCTCCCATGACTTTTGTTTAGCTAGTTTTACACAGTGTTTAGCTTTCTTACATTTGTCTCTGTATTCTCTAACAGCACAAGCTGACTTATTTGCCAGGAACTTTTGCCTCTTTAACTTCCTGTGTCCACCATGGAGTTCTAATTTTTCTATCCTTGCAGACAACTTCACCACATGCCTCTCTAGCTCAGTGCTTCCTAAACTTCTGGATGTCAGGGGCCCCCTTTGCAAAAATTAAAATATTTCACGGCCCCCCTCGAAAAAAAAATCGTAATAGAGAGATATATTATTATGATATATATTGTATTTATATTCAATACAAAACATATACAGCGAATATTGCAAAAATCAAATGCATATATTACATTTTTTGCCTCTTACCGTTTGGTTCTGAAGACGATGCGGGCTGTTCTGGTCAAATATGAAATACTGTGCTTTTTTTTTTTTTAAGTCTGTTTCTGCTTCTTCTGATTGTTCGCAGGAATTTTTTTTTATTTTTTATCAGCCACTTATCCATCTCAGGGTTGATATGAAGGTGATATTATTTGATCTGGAATAGATCAAATAATATCACCACTTACCGATACTGGCACATCACAAACTGATAACATGAAATTAGTGAATATCACCTGAATAAGGGAATCCCTGAACCAGGAACATTTTTCTCTTTCGTGACTTTTCTCCCTTTACGGTAATTAAGCCTAACGCGAAACAGACAGCAAAGGCAGTTATTAAAATGTGCATATGATTGGTGCGGTATTAATAAAAGATCGCGCAACTGAAAGATAAAATCATAGCTAAAAATTGAGTTGAAATGCTAACTCTCTTCAACAGAATTCCATATGGGAAACTGCCATAACATTCATTATATATATTACTTAGTTTTAACACTTTTACGAATTTTAACACGTTCGGTTGAATTTTATTGCTGCCTTGGGAAATCGAACTCACACACATCTAATTAATAATAATAGTTTTTAGTTAGATACTGTGTTTTCCCATGCATCGTATGGTTTTGTTTCAGTCTATACAGCATAGTTTCTGTATGAGGGGACATGTGATTCATTAATTAGTGTGTTTTTATCCCAGTTGTCTCTAATTGCACTATTTGTTTGAGAAATATATTACACAGACTCCTCATACCTTATTCACTGGCAACTGGCATAATAAAAGTACTTGTTTTTATTGCCTCTGCAGTATAGTGGCTGTTAGGAAGGGGTGCTGTTTACCACTGCAAGGAATTACTCTCTCCCCACATGAACTTGTTTAAGCTTTTTTTCATGTGTGAAGTATATGCGAAACTTTTATTGGTAACAGAAAACTAGCTCGGATGACAGTGATAATATAAAACGAGTTTTGATATGTATATAAAGTCAATATCAACAGTCCCTGATTACGAACGCGTGATGAAAGGGACAGGAAGATTTGGAGCTTCCCTGGAGAGCATTCGAAGTAAATACAATTAACCACTGCTTTGAAATGAAACATATGAATAAGCAATATTTACTAATATTCATTAAGCGCCGAAATACGCAGGAAGCAAAGTTTGTGAACCAACACCAATGTGAATTTTTCCACTAAAATATGAAAAATAACAAAGAAGCGCTGCTCTAGCTGAATCAATCAAGGTTTTCTTCAAGGCTTGCCACTGAATCTCCAAGGTTTGATTCCTGTTCTCAAACTGTCATTTTTTTCTTCAATAATCTTTGTGTATTTTAGTCTACAGTTCACATCTGAGAGCTGCTCAACTTTTATTCGCTTTAAAACTTTCTTACATGTTATTCTTTTCAATATGAAATTCAATTTTATCCTTCTCAAGACTGAATAGTGATCACTTCCAATTTCAGATCCTCTGTACACTCTGGTGTCCTGCACCAGGGAGAAAACATCACTATCAACAATAACATAGTCAATGAGACTTTTCTTATTCCTTGCCTCTTCTCTCCATGTGAATTTGTGCACATTTTTATGTTGGAACATGATGTTAGTAATAACCAGTCCATGTCCTGAGCAGAAATCCGACAGATATTTGCCATTATTATTAGCTTTGCTCTTTTCTCCAAATTTTCCCAAAATATTTCTGTATATCTCATAATCATTTCCTACTCTATTTTAGAACCCCAATAAGGACAAACTTTTCCTTTTATATTGTGTCAGTTGCTTTTTCTAAAGCCTCAAAAAATTCCTCCACTTCTACCTTCTGTGGGACCATAGGCACAAATAAGTCTCATTGTCCAGTTCCCCATTCTCATATTTGCCCACATTACTCTACTTGAGACTGCCTGACATTCAAGAAGATTAGCATCGTATTTTGTGTTGAATACTACTACTCCTTTTCCTTGATTGTCATTGCCTGAATGTTTATTGCAGTCCGTGCGGTTAGCCTTGTGGCTATGCGCTTCGCAACCATATGCCTGGGAAAGGAGTGTCCTAGGTTCGATTCCCGTCGGTGATGTGAGGAGCTGAAGGATCTTCCTCAGCCATAGCCAAGTTAGCCAGTCATGGGTGTGGACAGCAGGGTTTTTCCCCCAGTTTATTCTGGGGTTTTTCATCCAGCAAAGCAGGCAAACTGGCCTTGAGAACTTAACACTACAGGCTATAGGATATACATGGGGCATAGGGCTGACCACCTTATGCTGTAAACGGATTGATGTCTCCGATGATCAATGGACCTGCGACACCACAAGGTAAAAGAGGGTATAAAGAAGATGAGATGAGTATTTATTGCTCAGAAAGATCTCACCAGTTTTTGTCTTTTTTGTTTCAGTCACCCCTATTATGTTGATCTGGTACTTATCTAATTCCTCAGCTAGCTCCATTTCTTTGCCATTCAGGCTTCTTATGTTGATAGTACCGATCTTTAACTCTGGTGATGTTGAGTTGGGGTGTGTTTTCAGATTAGTTGGCTAAATCTCAACTTCGCAGCTCATCACGTTTGTTCAGTATCCACATAGATACATGCCAGTGAGGTGCACCACGAGAAGATAATTGGAGATTAAATCAAAGTCCCAATTGTTTCTTTGCATATTCCTTAAAAGGTCACATGGAGGTCTCCTCCCACTTATCCAACTTTAACCCTTTAGCAACCCCAGATATAAATGTTTAAATGAAAAAAAACAATCCAGATTTCTTTTTTTGTTTGATAATTTGATTGGAGTACATTAAATGAGGGTCTCAGTACTTAAGTGGAATCCTAAGATTGGTTATTTTTAATGTTCTCATAAATATAAGTTTTAGTATGTTTTCTTAAAGATCATTATCCTGATTGTCTGTAGTGTCATGGGAAAAGGCTGAAGTTATCTAGATAAATTTTAAAATTTATAAACAAAACTGGATAGAACATGTAAACCGAATGGCCAACACTTGACATCCAAAACAAATGCTAAAATATAAACTAATTGGAAAGAAAAGGCGAGGTAGACCTCAAAAAAGGATATTGGATGGATAATGAGATCGGAACTGACCGGTTTGGTCTATACCTATAATTAGTGTTATAATGATATTTAAATCTGAGATTGACATTTTTAAATTATTCCTCAGAGGATGTTTTTTACCTTTTCAAAAAAAAAATTATTTTTTAAGTACAGGTAACCCTCATATAGCACAGTACTTATACAACACGGTTTTGATATAACACAGTATACAAATTCTAGTAACCCTTTTTCATATATTTTTCATTGCGCGACTTAAAAATCAAATTTTATCTTCGTTAAATTTCTGTCTGCCCATATCGTGTATGTAGTTTTAAGTAGCAAATTTATATTAGGGGAAATACCCTTTAGCACGCATATGTCAATTGTTTACCGTATAAAGTGTTTATTGTTAAAAATTGTCTTCGTGTTCTGCCAGTAAAGTGCATTAAAAATCATAGGTGTATTAATCTGAAGCTGAGCAGTTTATTTTCTGGTGAGTTACATAATTAATATATAATGCTCTTTTTTATGTAAAAATTTATTTTTATAGTAATGGCCACTAAAACTGCAATGAAAGGGGGGAAAAACCAGCATCGAAGAGGAAATTCATTTCTCTCTTGAAAAAAAAAATTAAAATCTTGGATCAGTTGAAAAGTGGGATAAAACTAAGAGTTGTTGCAAGGACTCTGAATTTAAATGAAGCAACAATTCGAAGAATCAAAGTTATTGCTGGGTCTAACGGTAAGCAAGTGCAAAGCAAGTTGCTCGTGTATGTGATATTCTAATGGGAAAAATTGAGAAATCTAATGATTTGGATAGAAGATTGCACTCAAAAGAAAATTTCTTTGGATGGAAATCTTATTAAATGAAAAGATCTGAAAGTTTATAAACATTTAAAAAATCAAGATTCTTCAGAAGAAAGCTCTCAGCATAGATTTTGTGCCAGTAAGGGTTGGTTCGAAAACTTTCAAAGTGGTTTTCTTTGCATTATCTTAAAATCCAGGAAGACTCAACAAATAGAAGCTGCCTGGAAATACTCAGGAGAACTTTTAAAAATCATTGAAGAAGGTGGTTATAGTGCTGACCAGGTGTTCAGTGCAGATGAATCTGAGTTATATTAGAAAAAAATGTCAAAATACACTTATATTTAGAAAAATGAAAGATCAGCTCCTGAATTTAAAGTTTCCAAAGATAGAATTACTCTATTGTTTTGTAGTAATGCATCAGGTGATTACATGGCAAAACCAATGTTTTTTCAGCTAATAAACATTGATATGATTGGACTCGACAAGTCCACCCTACCTGTTTGTTTGCGGGGCCAAAGAAATGGTATGGACTACAGCTAGAACGTTTGAAAATTGGTTTTTCAAGTGTTTTGTACCCCAATGTAGAAAGTTTACAAAGAAAATGAATATCGACTTCAAAATTCTACTAATTTTAGATAATGCACCAGGCCACCCACAAATTTAAGCCATCTGAATATTGAAATAACTTTTTTTTGCCCCCTAATACTACTTCACTTATTCAACCACTCGACCAAGGAATAATATCAACATTTAAGTCATATTATATTCGTTGAACATTCCAATTAATTTTAGAAAAAATGGAATCTAATCCAAACATGATGACAATGCCTCAACCATGGAAAGAGTTTTCAAATATTGAATTGTGTGAAAATTATTTCTCTGCTCATTGAGGAATTACAACCCTCTACACTGAGTGTTTGCTTGAAGAAAAAATATGGCCTGAAGCTATTCTGGAACAAAATTTCTACCTCCAGTAGATGCTGAGTTAAGTCATATAATAAACGTCGTATGCATTTTTGGTGGAGAGTTTTGCAATATGGGCGAAAACAAAATTAGTGAATTAATTGATGGGGAAACAGATTTGAATGAGGAGGAACTGGTGCAATTAATAGAGGACATCGAACCAAATTGCTGGGAAAGTTCTTCCGAAGATTCTGATTGTGATGATTCCATTAAGGAATTCAGTTTAAAGAAATTGCAGAAGAATTGGACATGACAAGAAAGTTATGAAGTTATTTTATGGATAATGATCCTTCAATGGACCACTCGGGGAAAATTCATGAGACAATTGGATATTTGTTTAGCTCCATATTATGAACTTAATAAAAAAAAAAATTGCACATAGTGGTAAGCAAGGTCTTATTACTGACTTGATAACTAAACCAGCCGAAGTATGCATTGAGAATTATACAAATAATGTCCAAGAGATTTCAAGTGATGACGACGCCTGCCAAGCTTAAATAAAGAACATCTATGAAATGTTATTTTTGAAGACAGTGATGACAATTAAAATATGGGCTTTGTTTTATTGTTCCTAAAACATTTATGCGCAATGAAGTATGTACAATTTGTAATTTTTATAATTTTATACTATGTATTTGTTTCATAGTTTGTTTTCTTAACTTACACAAATTACCTGAATTAATTATATAATGTGACATTTCTATGGAACCTAACATTCACGTTATACGAGGGTTATCTTATATCCCAAACAAATGCTAAAACATAGTTTGCCATTTCGTTGGCATAATTTTAGAATTTATGTACTTACATAATTTCTTTCCCTTCTCTCCCCAGACGAAGGGTACATCCAGCTTTGGTAAGAGGAGAAATAAGACACATACGTTGTGTCGCCGTTGTGGTCGTAGTAGCTATCACATCCAGAAGTCAAAATGTGCACAATGTGGTTATCCAGATAAAAAAATGCGGCATTGTAAGTATTATTTTTTTTAATTTTCTCAAATTAAATGGTATATGGAAACATGCATCAAATCATCATAAAATATGAAAACAGTAAATGAGAATTAAAAAAGAGTACAGTAATTTTTCATAAATGTTAACAGCCTGCAGTGAATATGCTGTTTAACAATACTGTATATGCTTGCAACATTTCAAGTTATCTCACACCATACGGGGACATAATGAATTACATTGATCCATTATAAAGAACAATATATTTTCTAATGAAAACCGCTTATAATTCCACAGAAAGTTTTACCAAGTGAAAACTTTTTAAACTATTTTTGGTTCCACTGTACTTGAATAATATGGTGATACACCATTTTACTACTTGTATATGGAAAATGTATGACATCCGCATTTAACATTTAGGTCAGAATCCCTGAATTACACCAGGGCTTCATGCTGGTTGAGTTGCCTGATTAAACAAGGCTGCTGTTTTTGTCAGAGTACCAGGGCAAACAGCAAAAAGTCAGCTATGAGAACAAATCTCAACTTAACATCAGCAGAGATGAAGATTGGTATAATCAGTATAAGAAACACCAACGGAGAAAACAAATACCAAATATGCATAATAGGTGTTACTGAAACAAAGATAACAAAAACAGGTGTTCTTTCTAAGCAACAACAAATACAAGATGTTATATTCTGGCAATATCAATAGGGAAAAGGAGTAGCTAATTTATTTAACACTAAATATGTTGGATGTGAAGATAATTTTCTTGAATAGCAGGCAGTATCAAGCACAGTGAGGACAAATATCAGAATGGGGAACTGACAATGAGGCTTGTTTGTGCTTATGATCCCACAGAAAGTTTTACCGAAGAAGTGGAGGAATTTTTGTTTCAGGCATTAGAGAAGGCAGCTGACACAATCAAAAAGAAAAAGTTGGGGCAATTCAGAGAAAAGAGTAAAACAAATAACAATGGTAACTATCTGTTGGATTTCTGTTCAGGGCATGGAGTAATTATTACTATTACCATGTTCCATCTTGAATATTGTTAATATTGAGTTAAGAATTTTTTTCCATTTGCTGATTTTTCACTGTTTGCTCTGGTTCCCTGATAAACAGCAGGGCCTTGTTTAGCTGGGTGACACTTCTTAAAAGTACATATCTGGTGTCTATAATAAGATTTTTGAACTACTTAATCGTTGGTCCATTTATACTACTAATGTTGCAATAAGTCCTTAACCTTTTGTGGATGGAACTTACAAAAATGTATGTGTGGAAGAACTTTGTATGCCATTCACTCCCCCTGCATCATATTTCATATAACCTTCATGGCCAGTTGGTAGGTGAATAGTATAATAGCATACAAGTTCTTCAGACGTCCAAGGATTCATCATGGGAGAGTGTTAATATTAGAAGATTATTATATTTAGTTAATTTAATCCTGTTTATAGAGAGATGATCTCTGTTCAACAATTATTTCTTTTATTTCCGAGTGTACCTATATATGCACAAGAGTTCACTCTGATTGGTGCAATGACTCTTTTTTACTATTGCTTTCAGAATCCAAAAAAATTACTGACTCACTACCAAAATACAAAATAAACACATTTAATAAAACAAAAACAATATATATATACACTTCAAACAACTTTACATAACTATAACTATCTACAGAATTAATTGGATCCAAGGCCTTTTAAAAATAAACTTACACTTTAGACTAGACTAAACACTTTGTTTTCACAATGACAAAATGTTCATAGCCAGTTTCTCTCTTTGTCAAGGCCCTTTTCTGAAGATATGACTTTATTCTTCATTTTTATAGGATCATTTCTCATCACTCATGTAGAACACATTAATTCTTCCTAACTCAATTCTGTCTCCTTTCCAGTTGAAATAATAGTTAGATTCGGCATCGTTAAGACAGATGAAACTTCCTAATCAGAGTTTTCTCAAACATTCCTTTAGAATGTAAATAGCAACCTCTTCTTTTATTCACTAATGCTTATTGACAGTCTTAACTCTCCCACTTTAAAAAATTCGCAGTTCTAAGATTCCCTTTTCGGAATTGCTATAAATCTTCCAATTAGCATTTTCCTCTAATATTCCTTTTAAAACGTCTATAGCAATATTTTCTTTTATTTACCAATACTTATTCCACTTTAATACTTCATAGTTTCACGATTCCTTTTTCGGAATATACTATTAATTTTACTCTGACTGCTGAAATAAAAAAACATAAAAAAACTACCATTTCCTCCGAATCTAAATATCTGCCGGCCTGTGTTCTAATTTTCTCTCCGAACACCCTTGTTTACTCTCTCTTACCCTGATATCGAATGCTCTCCTTGTCAGCTGTCAATCACACATCAAACTTCTCGGTTCGCATGCACACTCCTTGAAACTGGTAAGCAAGAAACTAAATACAAAGGCTGACACAGTGTCTCCTTTGGCGACAAGAGAATGTCTTCATAAAACCCAACTTAATATTTTTAAATACAATAAAGTTTTTTAAAGTAAATGTAAAACATTTTTTAAATGTTTTACATTTCATTTTAACAAAATAATTTCAATAACGGGCACATCGCAAGTGCGGACAATGCGTGTTATGAAACCAAAACTAATAAACATACTAACATAAACTGTAAAAATATTCAGAATTTTAAATTATGATTATTTTTACAAGAGTATCAGTGCCATACTTAGGCAATCCATTTCACTTGCCTACTACTCAAAACAAATATGTTCCTCACTCCCTTGCTCATACCTTCTTTATTTATTTGTTTTAATAGATAGATTGAAAAGATTAAGTATTTTAATATGTTGCAGGAGAGATTTGTTGGAGTTGAAGTTACCTTGTGTGATGATTCTGATTTTAATTTAATATGTAATGGGCCTTATATGAATACAGTGGGAATTTGCTCTTCTAGGAAAAATCCTTGCCATTAGTAGTGCCCACCTTTTTTGTAAATGGGCTTATTCTTCATGATATCATTACCTAATATTTAAGTTGCACACACACACAAAAAGAATATGGATTTGTACCTTCATTCATCACAGTGATATTTATTTCTCTGAAGATATTTTACAGATATAAATGATATAATACATTTCTCTTATCCTCCCTTTGCAAGCACAGTGGTCTGTAACCACGAAACTTGGTTTCATAAAAAAGTAATATACTGATTGGCACTTAATCCCATCTCCATATACTGGTAATTACATGTATTCTCTGGCCAGTTTGTTGACTGTTATGAGTGTCGTCTAAGGCACTTTGTACCCTATCAAACCACATATATCGGTCTTCCTCTGGGTGGTTTTCCTGCAAACCTGGCAGAGAACACTTGTTTTGCCAATCTTCCCTCACCCATTCTGTTTAAATGACAATACCACCTCAGATAGCTCTGCTAACGCATTCCTGGTTGCTAACACTGTCAAGCTCTTTCCTAATATCCTCATTTTAATATGATATTGCCATTGTTGCCATCTGTTCACGCCTCTAATCTTTCTCAGGACTCTCATATCTGCGGTCTCTAGTCTTTGGTCAAGTGTTTTACTTCTGACCCAACTCTCAGATCCATAAGTTAAAACTGGTTTGAACACACTCTTGTATACAGCTAATTTAGTGTTCTTACTAATTTCTCTCTTATTCCATATGAATTTATTCAATTGACTTCAAACTATACCAGCTTTGCTGATTCTGTTGTCTATTTCTATATTTAATTTACCATCTTCAGTAAAAATCGTGCCTAAATAGCTGAAATGTTTTACTTGTTCCACAGGTTCTCCGTTCATAATGCAGTTGACATTTGCACCGATTCTGCCTATTTTCATTGTCTTTTTATTGCTGACCTTCATACCATATCTATTACAACAGTTATTCAATTTAGTCAGAGAATTTTGCAGACTTGTAGCAGATTTATTTAGAAGTATAACATCATCCGCATAAAGCAAAGAGCTGACATTAACATCTCCGATTTTGATATCATGTTTAATACCACTTTCCTTCATAATGTAATCCATATATATATAATGAATAACAAAGGGGATAATGTACATCCTTGCCTCACACCAGATTTAACATTAAACCATCTTCCTGTACTTCAATTCTAACTGCTGACTTACAACTCAAATAAAGACTTAAGTATTGCTTGATATAATGCTCCATTGACACCATATAACTGTAGTGTATTGAATAACTTCTCTCTTGGCACCTTATATGCCTTTTTCAAGATCTACAAAACTCAAATAGAGATCTTTGTTATATTCCCATGATTTCTCGCCTATTTGTCGTAAAGTGAAGATCTGATCCTGACAGCCTCTATTTGGCCGGAATCCTGCTTGCTCTTCACCAAGCTTTTCTTCTACAATTCTTCTCAGCCATTTCTCAAGTATACTTGCATATATCTTACCAAGAACACTCATTAGGGAAATACTTCTGTAATTCTCACATTCCGTTTTATTTCCCTTTTTATATATTGGTACTATGAGAGCTCTACTTCAATCATCGGGAATTCGTCTCTCTGTCCAGGCCTTCTGAACTATGCAGTGCAGCCACTGTAAGACTTTTATACCACCATACTTCAGCATTTCTGGTCGAATATCATCTACTCCTGCTGCCTTTCCACATTTTAAGCTTTTGATGGCTTTTTCTACTTCAACTATGGATATGTATTCCTAACTGTATGCCTGTTGAGTGTTTTTACCACTGTGCTATCACTGCTTGTTTCTTTTAGCAATTTTTGAAGTAATTACTCCATACTTCAAGGATATCTTTTTCTCCCGTTTTCATGTCACCTTTATCATCTCTAACTCCTTTGACAGCACTCTTTCCTCCATTCTTAAGCATCTTCAACAACCTCCAGAATATTTTGCCACCGTCTTGATATTTATTTTCTATATTCTTGCCAAAGTCCTCCCATGACTTTTGTTTAGCTAGTTTTACAGAGTGTTTAAGCTTTCTTACATTTGTCTCTGTATTCTCTAACAGCAAAAGCTGACTTATTTTACCAGGAACTTTTGATATGCTTTCTTCTTTTCCTTCACTGCCTCTTTAACTTCCTGTGTCCAGGAGTTCTGATGTTTCAATCCTTGCAGGCAGTCTCACCACATGCCTCTCTGACAGAATCAATCAACGTTTTCTTCAAGGCTTGCCACTGAATTTCTAAAGTTTGGTTCCTGTTCTCAAACTCTTTCATTTTTTCTTCAATAATCTTTGTGTATTTTAGTCTACAGTTCACATCTGAGAGCTGCTCAACTTTTATTCGCTTTTAAAACTTTCTTACATGTTATTCTTTTCAATATGAAATTCAATTGTATCCTGCTCAAGACTAAATGTGATCACTTCCAGTTTCAAATCCTCTGTACACTCTGGTGTCCTGCACTAGGGAGAAAACATCACTATCAACAATAACATAGTCAATGAGACTTTTCTTATTCCTTGCCTTTTCTCTCCATGTGAATTTGTGCACATTTTTATGTTGGCCATGGTGTTAGTAATAACCATTCCATGTACTGAGCATAAATCCAACAAATATTTGCCATTATTATTAGCTTTGCTCTTTTCCCCAAATTTTCCCAATATATTTTTGTATGTCTGACAATCATTTCCTACGCTGATATTTAGATCCCCAACAAGGATCAACTTTTCCTTTTTCATTGTATCAGTCTAAAGCATTAAAAAATTCCTCCACTTCTACCTTAGTAGAGCCTTCTGTGGGACCATAGGCACAAATAAGTCTCATTGTCCAGTTCCCCATTCAGATATTTGCCCACATCACTCTACTTGAGACTGCCTGCCAATTAAGAAGATTAGCCTCGTATTTAGTGTTGAATACAATGGCTACTCCTTCTTTTCCTTGATTGTCATTGCCTGAATATAACATTTTGTATTTATTGCTCAGAAAGATCTCACCAGTTTTGTCTTTTTTGTTTCAGTCACCCCTATTATGTCGATCTGGTACTTATCTAATTCCTCAGCTAGCTCCATTTCTTTGCCATTCAGGCTTCTTACGTTGATAGTACCAATCTTTAACTCTGTGATGTTGAGTTGGGGTTTGTTTTCAGATTTATTCCAGTAGCTGACTTTTCGCTGTTCACCCTGGTTCCCTGGTGAAAACAATGGGGCCTTGTTTAACCGGGCGACACCCCAGCCAGCATGAAATTTTGTCATATTGTACCATCATTTTATAATTTGGTTTAAGCCAATATGAATTGCAATTTGGTCGGCTAAATTCCAAATTGCCAGCCCATCCTCGTTCGTTCAGTGTCCAAGTAGATACCCAACAGGGTGCACCATGAGAAGATGAGGATTGTACATTAGGTCAGATGCCCTGGTCGGTTCTTCTCATTCCTTTAAAGGCGATGTGGAGGTCTCCTCTCAGTTATACAGCTACTGAGTCTCTGTATTATATTTGAGTGGTGAGCTAAATATACATACTCTCACATAATAGATTTTTTGAACTCCTGCCAAAATGTTTCTGATAAAATTGAACCACCAATTTAAAAATTCTCAATGTCCATTTAGTCCTTTTTTTTTTTTTTTGAAGAACAGTTAAGTGCCATCTTCTGAATCACTGACATTTGCCTAGTTATCGGCAACCTTAGCAGTGCTGCTGTCGAATATTTAGCATTATTGAGCGCATCGTCATATTCAAAATATGATCAATTACCCAACAAAAGCATACTATAGTGACTGTGCTTTTGTTGAGTAGTCTTGTTTACTATGAACCTTCTCATTAAAAAAAAAAAAAAAAAAAAAAAATGCTTCATAGCACTGTTTTGTAATTTCATAATTATTAGGTAATTTTCATAAAATAACCATTATCATGTTCATGTTGGGGCATTTTTGAGATTCACTGCTACTTTAACCATCTGGCAGGGTGTGTGAAAATACTGTATCTGGCAGCAATTTTGGTTGGTATATTTCGATTAATAGACAGAGTGAATGTGAACCATCGTTAATGCACTACGTGAGAATGAGAAATATAAGGGAGAACAGGTGTGAATAGAAATATAAGGGAGAACAGGTGTGAATAGAAATACCTGGTTTCAGTTGAAAAAAGGTGGGCACTACTAATGGTAAGGATTTTTCCTAGGAGAGCAAATTCCCTCCGTATTTATATAAAGTCCATTACATATTAAATTAAAATCAGAATCATCACACAAGGTAACTTCAACTCCAACAAATCTCTAATGCGACATATTAAAATACTCAAAACATAATTAATATTTGTGATATTTTGTATGTTCTATAGGTTGCTGGGTGGAGCAAATAACTTATCACATAAACTGTAGACAATGATGGCATAAAAAATTTATAAGGATATTGAAAAAGATTTGTAAAATATAAAAAACTAAAAAATAATAAACTGTAGCTGTATACATTTCGTATCTCAGTAAATAACTATAGGGAGAGACTAACTAATGATCAAGTGATTCATCTAGGCATGGCAGAAATGTGTATTGATTATGGAGCAGCAAATCATCTTGTAAAGTTGTTGTGCTTATTATATGTATTTAGTTATTTTATTTATATTTTGCTTGGTTTTCAAAGGATTTTCTTTTATTTACTGATAATCAATATATACTTTTTACATAGGAAATTATTTATGTATATATTACTATCACTGTTGGAATTATCCATCCTTTTGCGAATCCTCCATACATTTATATAATTTTTTTCTCATTTAGTCAGTGGCTCTTCTGTCTTATCAATAATAGATATCTTGCATGTTCTAGTATTTTGTTGGCGATCAAGAGACATTTCACTTCTTATAATACACGGGATTCATTTTTATTCTGGAATAAATGTCTTTTTACTTATTTCATCTGTTTTAGAAAACTGAAGCATTTATTTCAACGGGCTACTGTAGAGCAAGAAAAACCAGTTTTATTATATAAAACTAGTACAGTACAGACAGAATTACAGTCTCCATAGAATATTTAGAAATAAGTGTAATTATAAAACTGGAAGGTTGTGTAATTACACAAATTGTGTTTTCCATCATAATGAAAAATGCATCCCCCCCCCCCCCACTATGCTACATGCATGCCAGAAACTTTTATTGTAGTACCAAACACAATAATTAAATCCATTTGTTTAACATCCTCTCTCAAATTTTCAGCTGTTGAAAATTTATGTAAAGCAAAGAGCGCGTGTGTGTGTGTGTGTGTGTGTGTGTGTGTGTGTATACACTCTGCTTGGAAAGAGGTCAATGGGGCCCGTGGTGTGAGGAACAAACAGCCATGGCTCCCACCTTAATAAGATGTCCTTTCACTGCAGTGAGATGTGGAATGCAGCAGTCCTATGGGGCATACTTTTACAAGTGTAAGATAGCGATCAGTGAGAATTTTGCACCATTCTTCCTGTAGGCATGTGATGAGGTCTTGAACTGTTGTTGGGGTAGACATTTCTTAATCTCACCTGATGCTCCAGTTCATCCTGCTGATGTTCAATATGGTTGAGATCAGGGCTCTGTGGAGATATTCACATCCATATTTCATATAGCAGCAGCCTTATAACATGGTGCATTTCTCTTGCTGAAAGAGACAGTGGTCAGTTCTTAGAAACGCCACAAAGTAGGAAGCATTGCATTGTCCATTATGTTCAGATACCTCTCTAGTTCAATGTTTGTGGCACTACAGAGGTCTGAAGTCACACCAGGAAAAACTGGAACATAGAATCACACTGCCATCTCCAAATTTCACAGTTGGGGTTAAGCACCCTAGTAAGAGACGCTCACTGGGCGTCTCTTACCCATTCATCTGCTCAGTAGAGGATGTAGCATGATTCATCACTCCATAACGCAGCTTTCCATATCCCATTTTACATGCTCTTTGCACCTTCCAATCAGTGCCCAGAACTCCACATTCTATATGCTGGCTGATGAATGGAGTTCATGTTATCCTTCATAGCACCCTGTGGTCATGTTCAGTGAATGTGGTGGGTCGGCCACTGATTGTTGACTTGGGATGACCCAATTTGTTAACAGTTTGCTGAACAGATAGGCCTCTAACATGTCATCCTATCACAACACCTCTTTCTTTCAAACTCCTTTAGTTCCCTTCTCACAGTTGCACCGACTTGGGAGCATCATATTCCTCCAATTTATACTTGCTAGAAACACATGACTTGGCACAATGCACCTTGCCCATGTTGGTGTGTCCATTGATTTCTTTCCAAGCAGTGTGTGCAGACATCTATACACATTGTTATATGTATATAACTTGAAGTAATTTCATATTGCATTTGAGACCTTTGATAAGATTTAGACATTTCACAAATGCTAATTTTACAAATAAATTCTGCTGAAAAAGTTGACTAACATGCTGTATAAGCATTGTGAAAATGTGACTGCCCGAGATGGAAGTGGCATGCATACCTACAGCTTGTTGCCACCAGTGGTTGACTCATGTTCTGAAACTAATAAGTCAAATTTTAATTCAAAAATCTTCCTTCACTACTTCTTTAACATTCAGAAATGTGGACTTGGAACTGCAATTAATGAATATCTTTGACAGTGTTTTACTTGTCTCTTGTTTACTGAACAATGTAATTTATACTTCCTTTACTTTAGTGAAGCTTTCTGTGATAGCAATAATCATGCAAAAACTTTGTTTAAAAATGTAGATTTGTTTTCTTTCTTTTTTTTTTATATTGGAGAGAAAATGAGTTTGAAAACAATAATCAAACCTTGGAGACTACCAGCCGCCTCTGAAGAAAATACTGACTCAGCCAGAGAAATTGTGGTGTATTGTCTGCAGAATAGAAAAACTAGAAATCCAGGGAAGACTTCAGAAGTTAGAGGCAGTCACAGAAAAGAAGGAAGCATATTAAAATTTCTTAGCAAGTAAGTCAACATATGCTCTGAAAGAATCAGAGAAAAATGTAAGAAAGCAAAGCAATGTAAAAATAGTCCAATCATTCTACATGATTGGACTAAAGGTCTTATAGTGCCCATGCATTAAAAGGGAACCAACTGAATGTGAGAATTGGAGATTAATTTTTGTACTGAGTGTTCCAGGTAAGATTGAAGATGCATGGATAATATTGGACAAAATTAGAATAAAATAGACAATGGAGTAAAAGCTGCTACTGTTGTGGAGATTTCATCTGAATAAATTTAAATGAGACAAATTAGTACACAGTGTTCAAACTAAATGCTTGGCGGAAATAAAACATTTGATCAAAACTGAGAATTCTGAGAAAAATTAAGAGAGAGACCAGGTGGCCTCTCAATGATAGAATCATCATCAAATTCCTGATATGTACCCTCAAGGGGTGTACAGATCAATGATAGAATCATATTAAAAATGAATATATTAAGAAAAAACTTGACATTGTTAGCATTCAGAAATGGGTAAGTAGAGCTAATCTGAGTGGTATGGTCACTTACACAGAATGAGAGGTTAGTAAAGCAGGTGTTTTACTAACCTATTAGGAAAAAAGACCCAGAGGAAGGTGAAGATCTAAGTGGGTTGATGCAGTTTGAACTTTGATTTCAGAAGATTGAAATATAAGATTTGATGATATTAGAGTCCTTAGAAATATCAGACTAACTTGGGGGGAATTGTTGACAGGAAGCTAGTAATACTATAAACTTTTCACGTAGTACTATCATAATATCCTATCATTTTGACAGTATATATTCAGGAATTTGATAAAGTATATATATATATATATATATATATATAATTCAATTGTAAATTCATACAACAAACAATTGAAAACAACCATAGTCTCAAAAAAGCCAAACAGCAAACAGATGATTGCAGTCAAACTACAAGGAGGAACTATCACCAGAGATAGATATGCTATAGCAAAAAGAATTGAGGAATTCTACTCGATATTATACCAGGATGATGAATTAAATGAAGAAGACAACTACAACACAGCTGAAGTACCACACATTCTACCAGAAGAAGTTATGCAGAGCATTCAAAGCTTCCAAAATGGGAAAGCTGCAGGTGAGGATGGAGTTATAGCTGAACTTCTAAAAACAAGTGGAGAAATAATCTACGAACTCTTAGCAAAACTATTTACTTTATGCCTGAAGAAAAATGATGTACCAACAACATGGAAGAAGGCTACCCAAGAGGCAAGGAATAAGAAAAGTCTCATTGACTATGTTATTGTTGATAGTGATGTTTTCTCCCTGTTGCAGGACACCAGAGCGTACAGAGGATTTGAAATTGGAAGCGATCATTATTTAGTCTTGAGCAGGATAAAATTGAATTTCATATTGAAAAGATTAACATGTAAGAAAGTTTTAAAGCAAATAAAAGTTGAGCAGCTCTCAGATGTGAACTGTAGACTAAAATACACAAAGATTATCGAAGAAAAAAATGAAAGAGTTTGAGAACAGGAACCAAACCGTGGAGATTCGGTGGCAAGCCTTGAAGAAAACCTGATTGATTCAGCCAGAGAGGCATATGGTGAGGTTGTCTGCAAGGATAGAAAAATCAGAACTCCATGGTGGGCACAGCAAGTTAAAGAGGAAGTGAAGGAAAAGAAGAAAACATATCAAATGTTCCTGGCAAATAAGCCAGCTTTTGCTCTTAGAGAATACAGAGACAAATGTAAGAAAGCTAAACACTGTGTAAAACTAGCTAAACAAAAGTCATGGGAGGACTTTGGCAAGAACATAGAAAATAAATATCAAAAAGGTGGCAAGATATTCTGGAGGTTGTTGAAGAAGCTTAGGAATGGAGGAAAGAGTGCTGTAAAAGGAGTTAGAGATGATAAAGGTGACATGAAAACAGGAGAAAAAGATATCCTTGAAGTATGGAGTAATTACTTTGAAAAATTGCTAAATGAAACAAGCAGTGATAGCACAGTGGTAAAAACACTCAACAGGCATGCAGTCCATATACATATCCATACTTGAAATAGAAAAAGGCTTGAAATGTGGAAAGGCAGCAGGAGTAGATGATATTCGACCAGAAATGCTGGGGTATGGTAGTATAAAAGTCTTACATTGGCTGCACTGCATAGTTCAGAAAGCCTGGGCAGAGGGACGAATTCCCGATGATTGGAGTAGAGCTCTCATAGTACCCATATATAAAAAGGGAAATAAAACTGAATGTGAGAATTACAGAGGTATTTCCCTACTGAGCGTTCCTGGCAAGATCTATGCAAGTATATTTGAGAAACGGTTGAGAAGAATTGTGGAAGAAAAGCTTGATGAAGAACAAGCTGGATTCAGGCCAAATAGAGGCTGTCAGGATCAGATCTTCACTTTACGACAAATAGTCGAGAAAGCATGGGAATATAAAAAAGATCTGTATTTAAGTTTTGTCGATCTGGAAAAGGCATATGACAAGGTTCCAAGAGAGAAGCTATTCAATACGCTACAATTATATGGTGTCAATGGGGCATTATATCAAGCAATGCATAGTCTTTATTTGAGTTGTAAGTCAGCAGTTAGAATTGAAGGAAGCACCGGAAGATGGTTTAATGTTAAATCTGGTGTGAGACAAGGATGTACATTATCCCCTCTGTTATTCATTATCTGTATGGATGACATTATGAAGGAAAGTGGTATTAAACATGATATCAGAATTGGAGATGTTAATGTCAGCTCTTTGCTTTATGTTACAATGTTATACTTCTAAATAAGTCTGCTACAAGTTTGCAAGATTCGCTGACTAAATTGAATAATGGTTGTAATAGATATGGTATGAAGGTCAGCATTAAAAAGACAAAGACAATGAAAATAGGTAGAATTGTTGAAAATGTCAACTGTGTTGTGAGTGGGGAACCTGTGGAACAAGTAAAACATTTCAGCTACTTAGGCATGATTTTTACTGAAGATGGTAAATTAAATATGGAAATAGGCAGCAGAATCAACAAAGCTGGTATGGTAGGCAGTCAATTGAATAAATTCATATGGAATAAGAGAGAAATTAGTCGGAACACTAAATTAGCTGTATAGAAGACAGTGTTCAAACCAGTTTTCACTTATGGGTCAGAAGTAAAACACTTGACCAAAGACTAGAAAACGCATATATGAGCGTCCTGTGAATGATTAGAGGCGTGAACAGATGTCATCAATGGCAATATCATATTAAAAATGAGGATATTAGGAAAAAACTTGACATTGTCAGCATCCAGGAATGCGTTAGCAGAGCTAATCTCAGGTGGTATGGGCGAGGAAAGATTAGCAAAACAAGTGTTCTTTGCCAGGTTTGCAGGAAAACAACCGAGAGAAAGACCAATATATAGGTGGATTGATACGGTACAAAGTGCCTTAGACGATAGAAATATAAGATCTGATAATGTTGGAGTCTTGACAAGTAACAGACTGGTTTGGAGGAAAATTGTAGATAGGGCGTTAGTAATGATGTAAATTTTTCCTGTACACCTCTTGAGGATACATGTCAGGAATTTGATGATGATGATGATGAAAAAAAGGTGAGATAGAAGACTTGACAAAGTACTGACCCATCAGTCTACTATCAGTGGTTTACAAAAGTCTTAGCTAATAGACTGTGTGTGACTCTGGACCTAGCACAGCCAAAAGAACAGGCAGGTTTTCGAAGGGGCTTTAGTGCAATGGACCATATTCAAGTTGTACAGCAGATTATTAAAAGGTGTAATGAAAATCAATTACCACTATGTCTTGGTTTTATTGATTATGAGGAAGCCTTTGATTTACTTAAAGCATTACGAAACCAACGAGTGGAGGAGCCGTACATCAGAACCATCAAATCGGCATACACCAATGCCACAGCAGCAATTCATTTCAATGGAAACATCTATTGTGGGAATAAAGAAAGGTATAAGACAGGGTGACACAATATCTCCAAAATTATTCACAGCGTGCATAGAAGAAATATTCAAACTTCTTGATTGGGAAGAGAAAGGTTTGAAGATAAACCGAAGATATTTAAGCCATTTACACTTTGGAAATGACATAGTTATCTTTACTTCAACTGCACATGAATTACAGACTCGATGGGGATCCATGAGCTCCAAATTGCTAGCAGAACAGCAGGCCTAAAGAAGACCCAAGTTATGTCCAACCAGAAATAATAAAAATCAATAATGAGGAAATTAAGGAAGTATTCAATTACATATACTTAGGGCAACAGGTATCTTTGGAACAAAATATCATGGATGAAATTAAAAGGTGTGCAATGCTTGGGTGGAAAGCATTTGGAAAATTACATTCAATATTCAAAAGCCAACTACCCATTATGCCTGAAGAGAAATTCTTATACTGACATATGTCTCTGAAACATGGACACTGAATGCAAAGGAAATTCAAAAATTAAGAACAACACAATTTAGTATGGAAAGAAGTATGCTTGGTATCACAAAAGGAATACATAGATAAGAAATCAAACCAAAGTCTCTGACATCATAGGAATAGTGAAACATCTGAAGTGGCAGTGGGCTGGGCATATTTCCCGAAGACAAGATCAGCGATGGACAAAAGAAGTACTGGATTGGATTCCATGAGAGGAAAAACGACCATGACGCCGACCTAAATCATGGTGGATTGATGATATCATCAGGTTTGCAGGAGTGACATGGAAAAGGAGAGCCATGGACAGAGAGTGTTTGAGTAATCTTGGGAAGGCCTTCATCCAGCAGTGGATTGATGATGGCTGATGATGATGATATATAACTGGAGAATGAAATTTTGCACAATCAACAGAAGGAATGGAGAATTGCATATTGAGACTTATTTATGCCTGTGGTCCCAAGAAGATTCTAAAGAAGTGGTAATTTTCCAGTCGGCAAAAAAAAAGGAAAAATTTGTCGTTGAAGATCTAAACAGGAGAGTAGGAAAATATGGAGATGCCTGTGCAATAATAGTCCTAACACTCATTGTGGGAGATGCAACTATTAACACAGTAAAAAAACATTTTTGCGAGCAATATCTTCAGTACAGATGGATCATGAAATTAGACATTCTCGGAAAAATAAAAAGCATCTTGAAAGTACCTAATAGGTAATTGAGCATGTCCATGGAGAGAGAGAGAGAGAGAGACAAAAAAGGAAAAAAGTATGTAGCTAAACAAATCTTGAGAAGAGTGGTGAGAAGAAAGAAATGAAATATCAGAAGGGTGGCAAAATGTTATGTAGGCTATTAAAAAAAAAAATGCTTAGAATTGGAGGGAAAAGTACTGTAAAAGGAATCGGATAAGACAAGATTGATACTGGCTCTACTGATGTGAAATTGGTGATGTTATGGTCCTGTATATTATTTCAGCTACTCAGGAATAATATTTAGCAAAGGTGACAAATTAAACATGGAAATAGACAACAATAAACAAAGCTAGTTTGGTGGGGGAGTCGTTTGAATAAATCTGGAATACTTGAGGAATTATTATAAAGTGAAAGCACCAACTAGCTGTATACAAAAAAGCATTCAAACTAGTTTTAACTTGTGAATCTGAGAGCTGGGTTTGTAATAAAACAGAAGCTATAAATATATTAGGGCCTAGTTGGCCAAGTGGTTAGCATATCTACTAACCAACAGGCTTCCAATCCATCATAACAAATAGGCATGAACTTGACATTGTTAGCATAAAAAATTGCATGAACATAGCCAATTTATGATGGCATCATTGCTTAAGTAGAGAGGTTAGCAAAACAGGTGCTTTGTCAGGATGACAGAAAAAAAAAGGGAGGTAAACCGAAATCTAGGTGGATTGCTGGAAATGCTTTAGAAGGTCTAAACATAAGCTCTTGACAGTATTGGAATCCTGACAGATAACATTAATTTGGTGGAAGGTTGTTGATAGGAAGTTAGTTATAATTTAGACCTATCCTGCAGTACTGCCATATCCTGTATATCTCTTGAGTGTAGGCATCAGGAATTTAATGATTGTGATAAAAGCAGGGGGGTAAGATTTTAAAAATCTTGATATGAAAAAATAAGGGCTCTTATGCATTTTAACAAGATATAGTTTTGCATTGACTTGATGTGCCTCAATTATATCAGAATTTCATTCCCTGTTGAAAATGTTATATGAAATGTTTAACATATTAAAAATATATATCAATTATGGGATGAATTTGGATAGTTATATCAGCATCAAAAATACTTTAATGCTGTCATTTTCAGATAATTGGAGCGTTAAAGGCAAGAGGAGGAAAACTACTGGTACTGGACGCCTTAGGCATCTTAGAAAAGTTTGGAGGAGATTTAAGTAAGTTAATATCATTTTTGAATTGTTTTTTTTTATAGAACAATGTAAAGTATTCTGAAAATTCATTGCATCTGTAATGCACTGGGTTTCAGCTGGCAACTAACAGCCGACTCAGAACTGGTACGGACCAGAGGAATCCAACTGTCTAATTAAAACAAATCATATTGCAGAATGGATGTCGAGAGGTGTTGCCACCGATATGTTTTTTTGCCCTGTGGTCTGAATGTTTAAGTGATAGAATATCGATCAAGATCGTGGGCAATTGGCAGGAGTAAACATAACTCCTTTGAGGTGGAAATGTGGGGTGGAGCTCTGGTCTAGCTGGTGAGATTACTTACTATTTCTATTGAAAACTTTTTCTTGCACTCATCAGGCTTCTCCTGATGAGTGCAAGATTGCACAATTTATTATTTGGTAAGTAATTATATAAAGATATTACAGGATAATATTTTTCTAAGTTTTTCAGTAGCATATGTCATCAGAGGAAGCCTGTTGAGCTACTGAAAGTAATTCCCAGTGACTACTTTCGTTATACTGGGTCCGGGTGACCATTGAGGATCCTGAAGAGATATGCCTGGCTCCGTTGTGAAATCCGAGAAGGATTGGGCTGTCATGCTGTTCTTTAACGTGGAGTTGGTTGCCCACCTTGGCATACCTGTGTGTCCATGACGGGGAATTAAGACCAAACGATGTCTTGTTGGGAAGAGGTGAGAGTGCCCTTAAAGACTCACTGTGCCCCTATGCACATTTCACCGTAGGGAGGTTCTTTCTAACTCACAGGCATTGGGTTTCTCAGTGGCTTGAGGATCGTGGATCTCACTGAGTCGATATACCTAATAATGAATTACTCTGACTGATGAATATAATATTATTTGAAGTTCCCTGTTAGGAGTAGGATCTAGTTCCTAGATGTAAGCTAGCGTGTAAGTTAGGAACAAGAAATCATATGCTTGGTCATGATTACAATAATAGAAGTGAATAACCCCACACCATTCAGGTGTGACATGTGGGCACCAAATCGTCTGCAGACGACCTAGGTACTGAACTGGGTGTCGTGCTTAGAAGAGCAGCCACTGTTTCCTGTATATAGTAGGAAACAGTGGCTGCTTAGAATGTATCCCCACCTTTATCCACAGGGGATACATTCCAAGACACCCTGCAGATAGCACCGAACCCTATATATGCTGTTTTTTCCTATACGTAAAGTAAAATTTATAAATTAATCATAGTAAGAGATTAACAGCAATAACTAATAAAATAGAACAATTATAACAACATACTGTAATAAAAGTTATCTGAATGTTAATGGAATCTTAGGAACCTCAGCATACGTTTTTTTATTATTATTTTATGAAGTCAAAACCTTTTTCACTTAAAAGGAAGTACTTTACAGCTTCTCTTTGACATATCCGAATTGCCAGCATCACTACCCAGGGACTTTGGGGCCGTTAAGTAAAATAAGGATTACTTGAACATGAGCACTATGATACTGCAACATTTGATTTGATAACTGAGAACTACTCAGAACAACACGCAATTTAAAACTTATGAATTGTCTATTACTGAAAGAAAAAAAACCATGGAGCTTAATTTCGGTGATGTAAAATTACATAGGCATAGTGGATATTAGATCCAACATTATTTCAAAACCAAATGTTTGTAGACACTGAAAGTTTCCTAAGTTGACCTGAGAGCTTACGAGAATACAGTCCTCAGCACTACTTCTTAAATAGCTAAGGCAACTCGGGGATGCCGAGCATTCTATTCTTGTAAGCTCTTGGCTCAACTTACGAAACTTTCATAGTTTCTACAAACATTTGGCTTTGAAATAATGGTGGATATAATGGAAATAAGACTTAGCCAATGTAAATATAAATTGCATATTTCTGGAATTTTTCATTTAATATTTGCGAACTGGGGTTGACCGGGAGGGGGGGGGGACTACGGCACTTAATATGTTTTTTGCTCAAGATTAACGGCACAAAATGTGTATTATATTCTTCATTTCCATTGTAATATTAATCCTCATCCTCTGTAAAATATTGTTTTCTATTTATAGCTTCTTAGAGTATCCATCCTGGTTTAAGTAGACATGGACAATGAAGAACTTATACTTGGCATTCCTTTTCTATCCTAGAATTTGTGGTATATATTCTGGGATACCTATTTTTTAATTTAAAGAAAAGTGAACATGAGTCTGGAATTCAATGTTAGTGCAAACAATATGTGGCAGCCTTTTCAGTAAAATTGTGCAAAAAAATTTTGCATTAAACAAAATTTGCAGAAAATGTCGTTTGCTTACACTTGGATAAAGGATTAAACCAAGAATATAATTTCTTGACATCTTTAATTTGTAGTATAACCAAGTGAAAAAACTTTCAACATCTTCAGCCTTGGTATTTCTTCTGAATAGTGACTCTTCCCGTAATGCATTGCATTATACACATCTGAAGGGGGTGGGTGTGTTTTGCCTTATGGGATACTGAAGCAATTGATGTGAAGTCATTAGTCTCCATATACAAGTAGCCCAGTCATTAAGTTACTGCAAACATTGTTTGCTTACACTTGGATAAAGGATTAAATCAAGAATATAATTTCTTGGTGTATTTAATTTGCAATATTCTAGATATCCAGAATATTTTCAGTCTGGAGTGTCGCGCGTGAATTTAACGTCCGATTTCTTTAACAGATTCTTTTCCTTGAGCACAGTTTGTGAAGTGTGCTTTCATCATTAAAACTAAATATGATTTCTTATGTCCAGAAATGAGTTATCCTGATGAGATCAGCTGTGGATTAAGAGTGGGAGAATCCATATTAGTAACCACTAGTTAATTTCTCTAGGTAGTGAAGTTGCCTGCTGATAACTTTCTCCATTTTTTTTTTTTTTTAATAAATTAACATAAGGACAGTGGGACAATAATTAGATGTCTAACTTATCTTTTTTATGGTGAAGGCAGAGGCTTTCTTATATGCTGTTGTGTATATGCTTGGTTTTATGCTACCTTATACAAAATATAGGAAGATTATTATTTCTGAAGTTCAAGTTTTGGCACAAATGGGGAATACCATGTTGGAAGTTTTTTTTTCCACTTGATTTGACTATAATAAATTTAGTTTAATTCTTTATCCAAGTGTAAGCAAACAAAGTTTGCGCCTGAAGTATTTTCAGGACTGAGGCAACTTGTGGTAAAGGTGGACCAAGCTCTCATCACTCTTAGTATCTCCCATAATGCAAAACACATCTCCTTGAGGACTTGTATAATGCTATGCATTAAGGGAAGGGCCACTACCCAGACCGGTTTCGACCTTTATTGAGGTCTCGTCAGTGGGAGCTAGACCCAGAGATGGTGATACTAATGTGGAAGCAATGGAGAAGTCATATTTACCTATAAGAGTTGCCAAAAGGTATCTCACCTTATTATTAAATTACTCTGCATTTAGAGAAAGATGTTGGAAGTTTTTTTCCCACTTGGTTAGACTATAATAAATTTAGTTTAGTCCACCTTTACCACGGGTTGCCTCAGTCCTGAAGATACTTCAGGTGCAAACTTTGTCTGCTTACACTTGGATAAAGAATTAAACTAAATTTATTATAGTTTAACCAAGTGGAAAAAAAACTTCCAACATCTTTCTCTAAATCCAGAGTAATTTAATAATAAGGTGAGACACCTTTTGGCAACTCTTATAGGTAAATATGACTTCTCCATTGCTTCCACCTTACTATCACCATCTCTGGGTCAGGCTCCCACTGATGAGACCTCAATCAAAGTCGAAACTAGTCTGGGTGGTGTCCCTTCCCTTAATGCATAGCATTATACACGTCTGCAAGGAGATGTGCTTGGCATTATGGGAGGTACTAAGACAAGGAATGATGAGAGCTTGGTCCACCCTTTACCAAGAGTTACCTCAGTCCTAAAGGACTGAGGTAACTCTTGGTAAAGGGTGGACAAAGGGTTATAATACTTCAGGCACAAACTTTGTTTGCTTACACTTGGATAAAGGATTAAACTGAATTTATTATAGAAAGCATGTAGTGAGCTGTTTTTCATATAGATATGATGCATAATTTGTCTTGATCACCTACACGAGAGTTAAAAGATTGCCATTTCTACATTATAGCTATTTTCAAAGATTTTTTATTATTCTTTAATGAGAAGCAGGATCAAACAATTCAGCATATCTGAAGTGGCTTTGGGTCATTAAGATGGCAAATTTTTATGTGGAACTGTTTTGCCACACTTGATTTATTTTTTAAATATGGAGTTCCTGAAGTGATAATGTATGAAAATGCAGTAAAACTGAGTTATATAGTGCTTACTATAGTTATTGTGAAGGCTTTAAAAAGTAGTGCATTCAATAGCCAATTAAAAAAACTTGCATGCTTTGAACTTATTTATTTTTTTTATTTTTTTTTTTCAGAAAAGTTATAATAGTCTAAATTTCAGTTTGCAAACTTTCATGTCTTTAAATTATGTATAAATATCTCATTTCAGTCATGGATTTAGAGAAGGTGGACAAGCCAAATCCCAGAAGCGTGGAGCAGCAGCCCCAGCATCAGCAGCTGTTGCCAAATAACTTTAAATGTAAAGTTCTTTAAGAAATAAAATATTGTTGTGAAGAATGTTTCTTACAGTTTTTGTGTATTTTTCCCCCCCTAAAATTATTAAAGTGAGAAGTATCGGATCAAGTCTGACTTGTTAATGAACTTTTTTTTTTTATTATCTCCTGATACCATTTTTATAAATAGTATGGTCAACAACCTTTTCATAAATTGGTCTCTTTATAATAGATCCTTTTCTGGGCTTCTGCTCTGCAGATTCACCTGACAAAATGATCATGAAGATTGGATAAAATTTGTGTAACACTCATCAAATTGCCAATGTTACTTTGTTTGCGAATAAAGGCATCACTAATAGACAATACTGCACATATGTCACTAAATGCAATTATCATGGCTTGTACCATCATGTAGCTCTTTTCCAGCTGTCTACCAATAGTCCTTTTAAACTCAAAGACCAGTATACTCTGATTTTGCCAGTCTACATAGATAGTAACTGATTGCGTATGCTGTCTTCCTAAGCTGATTCAATATCCATTCTCTAAATTGTGGAGGCTCCATCTGGACATGCACCCTGTTGAATCCTGATAGTGGTGCAGTGTAATTGGAGGATTAATAAGGGAGGTGTGGAGTGTCGTAATAAAACATCGACTGGAAGCCCTGATTCATATATTTTGGAACAGGAAGGGAAATTCCTGTATGAATTATGTATTATGTATTCATAATTCATCAACTCGAAAGGATGAGAGCATCAGGTTTTTATATCCTATAAAAGGTATATTTCTCAGTATCAATTACACAGCTGTGGAAGGTCTGTGACAGCCCAGGAAGTCAAAGTAGGATGACATTTCAAAGGAATGAAGAAAAATGAGCCACGGAATGTTTCAACCTCTTAAAAATTAATTTAGATAAGAAGCCAAGATACATCCTATAAAGGGATGGGTATTCCAGTGATGATAGTGATATTCTCTATCCAAGACACGCAGAATAACTAAAACACATGAACTAGGAGGACAAGATAAATCTTTAGAAATATCTGGTGATAAGGGATAGGTATGACTTGGATATACCACGAGCAAGAAAAAAACGGTCCAGCACTTTTAATACCTAAGGGCATTACATAAGCCACATCAATCTGAAAGGACATGTATGAGATGGAATTAGTATGGAAATACCTGACATACAGAGAAAAAACATTTGTGGGGCAGATGGAGAATATACGTTGGAGAGAAATCACCTTAATGCATAGATTTGAGATGGTAGGGAAAAACGGCAATTTTGCTTTGGTCAGAAAAATGAAGGATAATTATAAGATTGGCCATAAATTCTCAGGAGTGGTGGTGAAGATTTTGGAAAAATTGGTTAGGGCCTGCATTCAGAAATAGGTTGACAGTGAATCTCTATTTTGCAATGAACAACATGGGTTTACTAAGGGAAGGTCATGTTTTAGCAACTTGCTCACATTCTATAACAATGTTACCACTGAATTGGACAAGGGGAATGGATACACCATAATACTTTTGGATTTTGGTGAGGCTTTTGACAAAATACAGCATGGTCGACTGTTGCATTTGGAGAAAATGGGTTTGTTTTATTTATACAGTATTAGCATAGATAGATAGGATGGCTGACTGACATATCAGAAAGTGGTATATGGCGGGGGGGGGATCTGTGTGCAAGGTTTAAGGTAACAAGGAGCAGTTCTTTGTCCACTGTTATTCAATGTGTACATTAATGATATTGGGAAGGATTTGACGAGCGACATACAGCCATTTGCTGATGATGCAAAGATAGGTAGGGTAATCAGGAATGCTGCTGATATGCACTCTGCAGAATGATTTGAATAGGCTGGAATTGTGGGCATGGAAAAACCGGTATTAGTTCAATGTCAGTAAATGTAAATCAATCACTTCGGCATGATTAGATATCCAATGTATTATATATTGGTGTGATTAGGCAAGTGATCTTGGAGTGTTAATAAATAGGAGGTTGAAGTTCAGGGCCATGTGGCAAATATAACTCAAAAGATAATTGCAATGCTAATTGAAACGGACGTGCTGTATGTATGTAAAGATAAGCATGGTATTTTGCCTTGATAAGACCTAACTTGGAGTATTGCAGAGGTCTGGTTTCCATTGCGATTCTGATATATTGGAGGGAGTACAAAGGAGAGTGTTAAAAATGATATCAGGATTGTGGAATACTGATTATGAAGACATTGAAAATTTGTAGACTGCAGACACTAGCAAACAGGAGAAAGAGGGTTGATATAATTGAGACTTACAAACTTCTAAAAGAGTCATACAAGATTTCAACTAATGGAATTTTTAAATAAATTTATGGAGGGTGGGGAAAGGACGAGATGGCATCCTTGGAGGCTGCCAAGAACGGTGTAAGGGCTAGATTTTTCTCAGAGGGTGGTGCGTGATTGGAATGGATTACCTTTGCATGTTGTGAGTGCAAGCAGTGTGAATGAATTCAATAATAAGTATGATAGCTGATGTGTATATATATATATAAACTCTGAAGCGCAGACTCCAAATTTAACTACAGTTTTTGATAGCTCTGCTGTTGTTAGTGTTTAATGTTTCTGTCGGTCTTTTTGTATACACCTTTGTGTTTTGACATCTGATGAAGTTGGCTTACCAACGAAACTAGTTGAGTCCTTATTAAACTTTTATTATTAATTATCTCGGTTTTTACGTCATTAAAATTATTGAACATATGAACATACACACCGAAGCCAAAATATAAGGGAAGGGTTGGGAGATATCTGCTCTGATGTACTCAACATTTCCAAGCCATCGGATAGTCTGTCATCGAGGGCTTTTCGATCAATTTTCATTAAAATGGTCTTCCTTTCACCATTTTAACTGGATTACTCGTTACAAATGGTAGGTGACGATGTTACAAATTATGTAGTTTGTATTGTTTGTCTCTCATTTCAGATTTTCGTACTAATGCAGATGTTCCTGATTCAGACGTCGGGTTAAAAATTGCTATTATCAGTACCTGACGCAAAAGGTCTCAAATCAATAACTGATCTCGATAAACAAATAATGGCAAAGATGTGAGAGTGTTTTGTGGGGATAAATACGGGACAGATCATTATATAGTGATAGCTAAGATTGTCTCATGCTACTTAAATAGACTACCTAAATAGATAAAAATTGCTATTATCAGTACCTGACGCAAAAGGTCTCAAATCAATAACTGAATCTCGATAAACAAATAATGGCAAAGATGTGAGAGTGTTTTGTGGGGATAAATATGGGACAGATCATTATATAGTGATAGCTAAGATTGTCTCATGCTACCTAAATAGATAAAAATTGCTATTATCAGTACCTGATGCAAAAGGTCTCAAATCAATAACTGATCTCGATAAACAAATAATGGCAAAGATGTGAGAGTGTTTTGTGGGGATAAGTACGGGACAGATCATTATATAGTGATAGCTAAGATTGTCTCATGCTACCTAAATAGACTACCATCTCACATGAAGATAGTAGAACTATTAAGATGGCTACATAGAGAATAGGGCTGTTATAAGTCAACGATATGCAGGATTTATACACAACATAATCGGATTTAATCAGAGGGAAAAGACATCTATGTTGCATAATCCTTTTTAGAAATGTGTACATGAGGCTGCTGAAGAGACTATAAAAGAGAATGTAATAGCGAGTTAATATAATTTAGAATGGTACTTTCAAAAAGAAAACACACAAAAGAGGTGGTTAAGCAGTAAATCTCTCAGGATAGAAAAAGAGTACAATATATTAAGAAACAAGTGGAGGGAGGGGAAAAGAGTGGTTAAGGCTAAACAAGAATAGGGGAAATTAAATGCAGTGAAATTGAACACTTAATGGGATATTATTGATCTGAAGTTCGACGATTTATACAACAGGGAAGAGTTTCTTTTAGATCTTGAGTAGAAACTAATTCCGCTTTAAGATTTTAAAAGATATTACGAACTTTTGCTATTTGAAGATAAAGTAAAATAAGGTGATGACAGGTTATTGGCAGGAGAAAGGAGTTTGAAGTAGGAATTGAGGAGGTAATACGGGATTTTCTTGTATCAAGCAGAGGCGGCTAAGCTTTGGCGTAATGATAGTAGTGATGCTGAAATATGGTGATCGTAAATTATTATAGACCCCGACTGTGATGTGATATTCAGTCAAGTCATTGCGAGTTAGGACATCTATTATGACTGGATTTTTTCATATATCATCCATGTATAAGAAGGATAGTAAAATACTAAGGATAATAGGGAAATGAGTGACTTGTTCAATTATTAGAGTATTTTGTCAATTTATGAGAGATAGAAATGATTCAAGATATCCTTATAATGATCATAAAACAGTCTGGTTTTAAGCAGAAAGATATTGTATGGATAATATATTTTCATTACGATAATTATCCAAAAGTATTTTGCTAAGAAGAAAAAAAAGAGAAAGCTTGCGACATTATCCAAAAAAAGAATGTGACAGGAATTGGACAGAAAAAGTGCAGATGGAGAACGCTATAGCATGAAAGTCCCTCATATAGATCTTAGGAATGAATATATTCAAACAGAGACGGAAGTGGTAGGTATTGATCTTAATTTTTTCTTTGATGAGGTGGTTGTTAGTCTTATGCCTATTGATATTTTTTTGTCTATGTTTGCTTGTTCGTCTAGCTAGTATGCAAGTTTTGTGGTATGAAAAACCCTATTTTCAAAAGAGAAGCCTTCGACCGCCATATGAGACCAGCTAAGTACAGGACAAGGAGAATATAGAATATCAGATGAGAAAATTGTTGGATGCATATAAACTTTGAAACCCTAAAAGTCAATCTGTTAAAATTCAAGTTCCTAATAGTTGCTGGCAACCGATCTTAAGTTTGAGGTGAAAACTATAAATCAGTGGAAACCTTCAAGCATCTGGGCTCTATGGCGGATAATTTACGCCGGTGTGAAGTAGACATGGCATTTCGAACAGGACAGCAGTTAATGGTTATTAGAACTATGAACATGGCATTTCATAGACTCACAAGGTTTCAAGGAAAACTAAGAAGATGTTGTATTATTGGGCAATTATAGAGAATATGACTTTATGGATGTTGTATTGGACTCTTAATAATATACAAAGGAAACAAGTAGATATCACGGAGATGGATTATTACAGACGAAGTGTGAGAGGAATGTATATATTCAAATAGAGATCGATAGCGTCTGTAGTTGAGAGGATGGTGAGAAGTGATTTGAAATTGTATTAGTCATATCTACAATATGGATGAAATATATTGCTCTCCTTGCACTTAATATCCATTAATGACATCTATTTTAATGTAATATAATATATAATGGTAATTGCAATTTTAATAAGCGGTTCGTATCCATGGCACTGTTCATGTGTGTATGCACGTTAAGGTAGTTGGGTGGTTAACGGATAAGTCGAGAGAATACGAGAAGAAGGGCACTGAGAAATATGAACTAGCCACTCTCTGGAAGAAAGAAAAATAAGAAATCCATGAGCTACCCGGAGAGACACCAATGAAAGAACTATCGTCCTTTGAGGATTGGAAAAATCGTTGAGAATGAAATCTGAGAACAGAGTTATTCACAAATGAAAACGACTGAGAAAGGTGACAGTTGATCAATGACTATTTTTGATCAACTTATTCTTTGATCACTTATTTCTAACCAAACCCTAGATTCATCATCGTCATCAGAAGTACTTAAAGATCCACAACTACGAAAGACAAGTATATTTGTCTTTCGTAGACTAAATATGTATTTTAATTAGGTGGTAATTAGTCTTAAGCCTATTTATATATTATATAAATCAAGTGGATATTAAATCCAGCATTATTTCAAAGCCGAATGCAGAAACTATTAAAGTTTCATACGAATATTGACCAGAGAGCTTATGGGAATACACTCGCCAGCATTTACGAGTTTCCCTAGCGGGAACCTATAGAGACATGATCGATAGCCCAAATGTCTATATATATTCACCTTCTATTGGTCCATTTTGCGAAATCATTTCGAAACAGCTTTCAGGGCAGTGAAGATTTCACGGACCTGACAGCTGTTTCGAAATTATTGGTTCTCCTCAGAGACCAGGCAGAAACCTTTGATTAATTTTCGTAAGAAACTTTCATAGTTTCTGCATTCGGCTTTGAAATAATGCTGGATTTAATATCCACTTGATTTATATAATTTTGCATCGTCGAAATGAAGCATTTTGGCTCTTTATTTTAGTGAATAACTATTTATATATTTTGTCTATATACACAGTTGTGAGCTATGGAAATTTTAAGAGGGCTCGCATCGTCGAGCAAAAAAAAAAGAGCCTAACTTAGCCCTTATAATACTTATATTGCGACTTTGTTGAGCTTCTGAGAGATATGATAATTCCTGTAGGATATCAATCATTAATGCTAGATCTTTTAAAAATTCGGTTTAAAAAGCCCTCATATTTATAGTTCGATGCAAAATACTTGCATAAAGCTGGGTAATTTCTCCACAAAGCAAGAGCCGTTCGTAAACTGCAAGCTGCACATCGTGGGTCAAACACACGGCTGATATCGATAAAAATTTCGATACCCAAGTCTTTTCCAATCGTATTTAATTCTCATTAATTTTTTGGTGATTGATGATAAAAAGCATATAATTTATCTATAAATATTTCAGAATGATTTATTTCTTCAATGTTTTTTTATCGAATCGTGTAATGCTAAGTGTAAACGATGATCGCAATGCCAAATCACAACGTTGGGAAATTTTTGTAGAAGTTTGATTGCAACACCTGATTTGTTTCCTAACATTACACTAGCTCCATCAGAACAAAAGGCAATGAAATGATTTTTTATATAGTTATTAGAAAATCCATAGATGATTATGATTACGTAGATGATTATGAAGATTTAGATGTATAAATGTGTATGATCTGTTAAATGAGTAAAATGAATGGAGTGCACTGTCATTACAAAAGCTATGGATAAGCTTAGTGATTGCAGGTCATTTACACATAGGAGGAAGGGGATATGTGTTTCAGTAGAATCCTAAACACTCCTGCATTACTGGAAAAGCTTAAAGCAAGGGTACCATGACATGATCAGAATGGCTAGGGTGGAAGCTGACTTCATTATAATGGTGGCAATAGAACAAAGGAAGGCAATTCACTGAACAACCTTAATGCCAGACAAATTCTTTGGAAATGTCACTATGTTCCATTTCTCCAAACCTTTTTATAGTTCCAGTGATGTGATGTAAGACCAATCATGATAACAGATTGGCAGAATGCATACTTTGCCAGCCTCTACTTCCCTATAAGGGAATAAAGGCGTTAGCTGATTTTTTTTTCATACTGTTACGAATAAAAGTTTACTTTTTTTTCATTATAAAATATTAAAATAATGGGTGACTTGTGTTAGGAAAACATTTTTATCTCCCTTTATTTGGAATTGGTTGGATATACTCTTCTATGCATTGGAATAAGGTCCAGTGAAGTACAGGAGATAGCATGGAAGATGTAGGATAGATATTACCTTTGAAGCACAATGTTCGAGAACAACTGAAAAGATGTCATAGCTAATGGAAGAGTTTTCAATGTCTAGTATTATCCTTCTGTTTTCTACAGAAAAACCGCAGAAGGCATACGTTAATCCGTTTCTGCAATAGTAAGGGGCAATTCGGCTTCATCATCTATGCAGGAATTAGAGAAGAGTGATGCCAGATCAGCATTATCTCTAGGTGCTGTAACAGTGGTGTCATCTGAATGAGAGAGAGAGAGAGAGAGAGCACGAAACTGCACCTGAGTATATGGTCTTTGCAAGGTACCATCCATATGAACAAGAAGTGAGTCTACTGTAAGTCCCTTGAGAAATCCGATTTAATTTGTTTATGGCTGTTTTGCATTTCTTGCAGGTATCAACATAAGCTGAGTGAGGCTGGGATTCCTGTTGCAAGTCGCCTGGAATATGTTTTTTTTTTAGCCGTTAGGACATCTTTTGTTGAACTATGGCTTTGAAAGTGGATGAGAATTTAGGATGGAATGGGAAAAAGCAAGGCCTTGCTAGTAAGGATAATTCTATGAATCATCCAAACCAGATGTTTGGGGAAGAAGCCATTGTCTGACCATGAATAAGAAAATAGACGTTCCAGATGTCTCACTATTTTGTAGTGTTGATGGACAAAATATGGGAGTGGTTAAATTTAATGCCTTCTGTGTGAGTGAAAATTGCCCAAGATTATGGTTTGTTACTGAGAAGGAAACTCACTCTACTGTATTAAGAACTGTTTTTTAAAAAAGATCAAGGCTATTTGGTGAGTGGAAGTAATCATGAATTCAATTTTCTAGGTGTACGAGTTGCACTATATCACTGCTTATATATATATATCATCATAAACTCAATCTTACCCAGTGATGTTGGAGAAAGGAACAGTTCAGAGCTGCCAGTAGCCAATACTGTGCCTTTGTGGATTAGAAAAAAAAAATCCTTCAAGTAATTTTTTTAAGTTTCTGTTATTTCTCAATCAAATATTAACACAGTCATTCTATACAAATCAAATTATTGAGTGTAAAATACAGTATCAGAAAATTCAATTTTTTTATTTCACAATAATTATCAACTGAAAGTTTGCTACGTCTTTCTTTGACCGATTCCGAGTCCGTCGATCTCCGGCACAGAGAAAAGTTTTTTTTCCCCTCTCAGAAACTCAAGTTTTTCATCCAGTAAACTCAAGAAAATCGAACACACGATTTTAGATATTAAAAATACTGTTAGGGACTACAAGGTAACAGCACCTTTAAGTAGATGCTTAAAAGTTAGTGATGATCATGGGCCAGCAATCTCTGGCTATCAATGGAGATTGAACTACCCACTCAGTCTCCAAAAGTTAGAGCTAAAACGATCTCACCTACTCACTATAAAGGAATAAAGGTGTTAGCCAATTTTCTTATATTTTTGTTATTGAAATTAATAATTTGTTATAAAATTTTTAGGTCCTGTTTTGATAGAGAAATTTTTTTTGTAGACAATTTAAATACCTACTTGCTTCAAAATCTCGTTTTCTATAGAAATGGTTGCTAGACTTCAATCTTTCTTGTAGCACTGTAGTAGTTTTAAAGAGATTTTCATTCAATTTCAAATAAATGTTCATCAATGGCGACAATAATTGAGAAAGTTAAATTCCGAGAGCCACAAAAATACTCGGAAATGTACCTGGTAAATTATTGCCATAAATCTATTATGCATTATTTCAGCGAGGCTTACCAGATTTTAGAAACTAGATTAAGGTTTTCAGTTCTGCATTCATCAGTGTCAAATAAACATGACATTTCTTACACGTTCATCAGTCAATTTTAATTATTAATTTTTACATAGTGCACATATAATTCTTCAAATGATATATGCAGATCCGGTCTTTACTGCCCGCATGCAACTTCTATCTAAGCGCCCCTGTAACAATCCGGACATGTGTGGTTCTTTTACGATAATAAAAATGTAAATTATTTGAAATTTCTCAAATAAATTTTGACAGAACAGTCACACGTTGTTCGCTAAATGTAACAAACATTTAATGTAACTAGGCAGAATAATCGTTAAAAATCCGAATATTCAAAAATTTCTCAAAAGGTAAAGCAAATTTCAAATAATTTACATTTTTATTATCGTAAAAGAACCACACATGTCCGGATTGTTACAGGGACGCTTAGATAGAAGTTGCATGCGGGCGGTAAAGACCGGATCTGCATATATCATTTGAAGAATTATATGTGCACTATGTAAAAATTAATAATTAAAATTGACTGATGAACGTGTAAGAAATGTCATGTTTATTGGACACTGATGAATGCAGAACTGAAAACCACTTCACTTGAATCGTTGAATATAATGATACAGGGATTATAGCCTTCTCACCGACCCGAATCGCTAACAAAATTAAAATGAATTTTAATTAAAGTTAAAATTTATTTGAACTAAAGTTTAAAAAATTCTTGCATTTTACAAGTTAGTAAATCGGCAAGAATTATCGTCATAATTTTTATAAGTGGAACTATCTTTTAGGAAAATAAAAGAAACTCAAGATTATTATTATTATTATTATTTTAACGGTGTCTCCATGGAGTCAAAAGACTCATCGCGGGAGACCCGACATTGACACACTAACCATTATTTACACAATACCTGTCATACCTCTCCTTAAATTCATTCACAGTTGAAGCATTCACAACCAGTTCTGGCAAAGCATTCCACCCATCCTCAACCCTCCAAGTAAAAAATCTAGTCCTAACACCCTTGTTAACCACACTCTTACACAATCTCCAGGGATGGCCCCTCGTTCTCTCACATCCTGCATTGGTCTTAAGAATATCATCAGTATCAATCCTGTAAAATCCCTTTAACAATTTAAATACCTCTATCATATCTCCTCTCCTACGTCTATCAGCTAGTTTTTGGAGCCCACAGATCATCAATCTATCCTCATAGGGAACATCCCACAGACCTGCAACAATCTTTGTAACCCGACTCTGAATCCTCTCTACCACTTCCGCATCACCAAGAAATCCTAGCGACCAGATCTGTGTACAATAGTCCAAATGCGGCCTTATTAATGCCTTATAGAGTGGAACAATAACTTCCCTATCCCTGCTTGTTAGTGTGTTCCTCAACAACCATGTAATTTGATGTGATGTTTTGGCAATCTTAGCAATATGCCCTTTAAACTTAAGTCCTCTGTCCACAATAACTCCCAAGTCTTTTGTCTCATCAACTTCCTGCAGTTCAGTTCCGTTAATATAGTAAACAGCATGCGATGTCATCCTCCCGAAGCGCATCACCTTACACTTAGCCACGTTGAACTGACAGCCATTTACCTCAGTCCATAGCGTCAGCCTATTTAAGTCATCTTGTAAAATATCCACATCATTTGAATTGATTATCGCTCTTCCCAATTTTGCATCATCAGCAAACAAGTGGATATTTCCATTCAAGGTATTTCCAATATCATTGATGTACAAATTAAACAATAGAGGACCAAGAACTGAGCCCTGAGGTACACCACTAGTCACTTGCCTTTTCCTGGACTCAGCTCCTCCGTAAACCACTCTTTGATATCTGTCTGCCAGCCATCCTTTAATCAAAATCACCATCTTCGGATCCAAACCCATTTGCTCTAATTTATGTAACAGAGTTCCATGTGGAATCCTGTCAAAAGCCTTTGCAAAGTCAAGCGGTATCACTGAGTAAGGATTTCCTTTATCCAACTCCACTGTTACTTTATTATAGAACGTAAGCAAATTACTTAGGCAAGACCTACCCTTCCCTTCACAAAACCATGTTGCCCCTTATAAAGTATCATATTGCTGTCCACCCAGTCCTGAATTCTAATTTTAACTAATTTCTCCAAAATCTTAACCACCACTCCAGATATATTGATTGGTCTATAATTTGCAACATCAGTCTTAGAGCCTCCCTTGTGCAATGTAACTATTTTCCCCTCTTTCCACTCTATTGGCACTTTACCAGAACTGAGGCTTAAATTAAACATCCTGGTTAGAGGAGTTGCTAATTCTCTTGCACATTCTCGTAACACATGGGCCGATATGCCATCTAACCCAATGGCAGTGTTAGCATTAAGGTTCTTTAATATATTAAGCACCTCAATTTCATCTATCTCTGTACTCTCATTAGTCAATGGCACATCTGACACTGCACTATCACTACGAAGATGGTACACGTTTGCGAAATGATCACTAAGCAACTCAACTATTTGATTAGCTTCAGTAATTTCCTTAACATCAACACTTTTTAAAGTAATCTTTCCATGGATATTCTTCCTTTTACTAGCCACATAGCGAAAGAACTCTTTAGGGTTTCTTTTGGATTCATCAGCTAGCTTCCTCTCATAATTAGCTTTGGCTTTCCTTACCATACAGGTTACTCTCTTTGCCTGTACCTTATATTGCTCATTGGAACGCTCATCACCTTTTTCTTTATATGTCTTCCACAACCTTTTCTTTATCTGCAACTCTTGTTTAATAGTATTAGTCATCCATTTTACTCCTACTTGATTTCTCCTTCTGACTCTGGGAATACATTCTGATACAGCTTTCTTCAAATACTCCTTGAGAATCTCCCACGCACCATCAACATCTCTCCCTTTGAATTTCTCATGCCATAATACAGCTGAAAGCTGACTTCTCAGCTTGCCATAATCACCAGCCTTGTAATTCCACATATACCCATTCTTAATAGAATATTCAGTACGTCTTTCAATCTCCCAGGTCAAGACCACATGATCGTTTTCCCCAAGTGGAGACATTGTAACAAAATTACTTATTGATATGTTCTCCGATGTTATGACCATATCTAACACTCTAGAATCTCTTGTCCCTTCCATCACATGCTGTCTCAGGTAATTATCTCTTAACAATTGTATAAACTCCATTTCCTTTGTTCCTTGTGACCATTCCTTCCCCCAATCTATGTCCTCAAAGTTAAAATCCCCCATAATAATTACTTGACCTTTACTCATCGTGCTAATTTGCCAATACATGCTATCTACATTCTCCCTTATTCCCCTTGGATTATAGCAACAACCAATTACATATTTCGCCTTGTTAATCTCTATCTCACACCAAACAGCCTCTAATGAACTGCCCTCTACAAACCTATCACACTGAGGTACTTCTATCTTTTTTGGCTTTAATGTTTCGTCTATCATTAATAAAACCCCTCCCCCCATTCTGTCATCTCTGTCCTGCCTGAAAATACTGTACCCCTTACATTCAATCCCAATAACTATATCATTCTTGGTTAACCAAGATAGATGAGAAAATAAAGGAATTCAGAAATAATTAGAACATTTAATATAAGTATTCAAAAAATAACATCTTTACAAAATAACAGAAAATAAATTAAATTACATAAATATACTTGCTATTTTTTTAATTAAAATTTTAAGGTTTTTGATTTCATATGCACAAAATTAGAAATGATGTTCTTAACGTCTAATTCCGCACATATATCATTTTCAATAGCTATTAACGCCAAACTAACAAGCCTTTTTTGTGACATACTTGTTCTTAAGAATGTTTTAATTAATTTCAACTTGGAAAAGGAACGTTCACCGCTCGCTACATTAACAGGTAAGGTTAATAGTATCCTTAGAGCCATTGAAAAGTTAGGGAAAGATAAATCATTGGACACAATAAAATTAAGAATATCGAAAGGGTTTTGAATATTTAAATTATCCTTCCGAAAAATATCCCGGAAAGCACATAAGTCGTCATATAGTTCTATTGCATTTAAGTCTTTATTGTCGCCGTTCTTCAAGAGAATCTCTAAATCGTCACAATTTTTTCGTAAATCGTCGTTATTAATTTGTAGTAATCTATACAAGAAATTGAAATTATCATGTTTTTAGTTGTTCAAAACGTTCTATTAACGAACACATTGCAACGTCTAGAAGTGTATAAAACACATTCACTCTAAATTTATCTTCTGGCGATTGTGAGGTTTCGTCATGATATTCGTAGTCAAATTGTTGTGTCTTCTTTCGTCGTCGAATTTCCGTACCAGTTTTAAATTCTTGTTCTCCATCCACCTCTTCACTCAATTCTTTTGCCGTTTTTAGAACTTCTTTAAAATTTGTATCTGATTGATCCTCTTGTAAGAATATTTTTTAAGTTTTCGATAGATTCTAAACCAAGTGTAATGTTCATATTTTTGTCTTGAAGCATTTTACTCACAGGGTTTATTCTATTAAATAAATCATGCCAAGTTATAAGAGAGCAAATAAATTTGTAGTCCTTTAATTTAGCACATAATGATTGTACTTCATGCTGAGTTTATTAAAATTTCAAAAAGTGCATCGTAAATTTCTCCTGATATCGTAGAGGGCGGTTGCATTAATTTTACTTTCCCATTGCGTTATTGATGGCTGTTTCAATGTTAATTTTTTTACGAACTTTAAAAGGATTGCTCAACGTTTGTAAGAGAATGAAAAGAAATTGTATATATTTCTTGAATAATTGCAAAGAAACTAATTGTATTTGCATTCACTTTGGCTGCATCGTTAATGATTAAATTTAGAGTATGTGCAGCACATGGCACGTAAAAAAAAAAGCTCGAGGATTTTTGTTCAAAAGTAAATTTTGAAGCCCATATTTTTTCCCTTTCATATTTGCCCCATTGTCATACCCTTGACCTCACGTCTTCATTGAGAATGTTCCATTTTTCCAGTTGTTCCATTATTGTTGCACAAAAACTGTGGAATCTGATATATCTGCAAAATCTAAAAAGTTTTCCCTGATCTTGACAATTCTATCGTCACAGGAAACAAAGCGAATAATAATGGTCATTTGTTGTTTTACTTGCATCAGGTGTGCAGTCTAAAATTATGGAATAATATCTAGATTTTCGAATTGATAATAAAATTGTATCCCTGATTGTGTTACTCAAAGTTTCCAATATTTCATTTTGACTGTCTTTACTCAAATAGTGTACTCTATTAGTTCGTTGTATGGCCCTTTCAACATGATTTTCCATAACGGGATCAAACTTCGCAAACCGTTCGACTAATTTTAAAAAATTGCCGTTATTCCTTTCATATAATTTATCAGATGATCTGCAAAAAGCTAAATTTTGGCTACCAAGGAATTTTATAATTTCAATCAAGCATTCTCATCCAATGTTTCTTTTCCATTTCATAGATGCTTTGAGTCTGGCAATCAATAGTAGTTTTGTTTTTTAAATTTTTATCAAGTTCCTTCCATTTTAAGAAATTTTTTGAGTTAAACTAGTCTCATGTCTATGCAAAGTTGTACTTGCATTTCTCCAATCGTTATAATCTTCTACAAGACTACTTGATTCAGTAGGTGCGAAAAGTTTGTAACAAAACCAAAAAACAGCATTTAAAGCTTTGCAATAAATGAGCCATGTTCTTGGCACGAGCTCCCCGTTTTCCATTTTTCTATTATAATACGTGTCTCCAAATTTACGACCATATGTATCTCTGGGATATATTATATTTTTCTTTTGAACAGGCCCCATTTCAATTAAAACAACCCGTAATTTTTCATCATTATTTTCCCCATTCACCAGGATCTTCTAAATTTACAGACTTAACTGTTTTTCACTTAAATCATGCGTCTTGTTATCTTGTTCAATAATTGCAATAGTACTTTCATGAAAACTGGATGATGTGCACGGTTCTTCAACTCTTGATTTCTGATGTATCGAGTTGGTTACAATCTGCATCAGAATATTTTAATATTTTAACAAATTCATTAAGAGCCCCAGTTTGTTCCTTAATATCTGCTTCTTTCGCAGCATGATGCTTATGATTTTGTGCACCGGATAACTTTTTTAAAATTTTTGATTCCATTTCTATTTTATACCCACAAGATATTATTACACAACACGACACAGAGACGAAATAATAGTCTGCACTGCACTACTGTCAGTAGCCTACTGAGATGCATACCATGACTGTTTAACTAGCAGCAAATGTTTTGTACGAAAATTCGTTTCTTCACATAAAAACCATTCACCGTTTAACTAGATAGATTGCAGTAGACACAACATTCTGTAGGCAAGCATTTAGCCTGCTCTCGCTGCAAAATTGTAAACAGCTGGCTGATCAAAGATATACAAAAATATACAATTTTTTAAAATTTTTATTTGGTGTATATCCGGCCTTATCTATTTTAATATTGATCATTCTAAAAATTTTTTGTTTTTATGATAAAAACTTTGTTTCTTAAAAATGAACTTATGAACTGTGCCCTGGCTGCAGCACCTGCATGCCGGCCCTGGATATGTCAATATCCAGGGAATATCATGAAAAGGCCATGATATTCTTTCAGTATCATGCACATTTCTTTTTAAACATTATATTGTTGTATCCAACATGGAAGATTTTGAAACTTAGTTTTGGTTCATAGATGCACTAATCATGGAATTCACTATCGAAATGAGTATTTTATTTTTTTTAAACGTTGAAGATGACATCTGTGTCAAGATACATCCAATGTCCAATAAACATGCTTGGAAATAAGTCAATGGACACTGCCATGGGCAAGGTGCATTATTCCATGTAATGAGTCACGTGTTTGTAGCAGGTATACATTAGAACATGAAAGCTGTGTTATGGACTCTGCCAAATCTTGGCAACAGACACAGTCATTACAATTTTAAATTTGGGCAGTTTCGAAAGCTCCAGCACTCCTTGAGTGAGGGGGAGGGGCACCCCCTCATTAAAATTACTCTTTTTTTTAATTTAATTTTTATAATTAATATAATGCCCTGGCACATATATGGAATATAATCACATAATGCCCCATTATGTGATTAAATTTATTTCAAATCACTTAATTTTAAATTTAGGCCTTAACTGTAATCATATTTTATTGTAGCCGTGTATTAGGTGACATCCAGCACACGGCTGTGTAAATTAGGATTAACATTCTTTTTTCTGGCTTCACCTTGTGATTATGCTAATATTAACTGTTCATCGATTAACTGAGGTTTTGTAAAGACAAATTCATGTATTTGTGGCGATGAAACCAGAAAAAAGAGCGAAGCAGGAGTAATGATTTTTATTAGGATTAATGTAAATTAGGATTAACATTCTTTTTTCTAGCTTCACCTTGTGATTATGCTAATGTTAACTGTTCATCGATTAACTGAGGTTTTGTAAAGACAAATTCATGTATTTGTGGCGATGAAACCAGAAAAAAAGAGCGAAGCAGGAGTAATGATTTTTATTCAAAGATTAATTAAAAAAATATCACACACTACAAATACTAGAGTGAGAGAATTCTAAAACTAAGCTTATAAATAAGATCTGGAGGTCCTAAGATGGCAGCCCAACCACTAATCTAGGCTGCGTGGCTTTCTAATTGAGGTCTATAGCCCCAGAGGAAGGGAGGGAGAAAGTTAACAATGCATTCGATTCATATTTACAAAAAAGAGACTATTAAAAATGGGAGATTTCAATGCCAGAGTAGGGAACATTCCACTTGGTACAAATATAGGAAAAAATGGTGAAGCTATATACAAGAGAACTAGATGATATAGACTTAAAAGATTTCTCCACACATACTTAAAAATTACTAATATTTGCAGGGAGTACATGAAAAACTGGAATAAATAAAAGAAAATGATGATATTGAAACAGAATGGAATAATTTAAAAACTATATTAATAAGTACGACAAAATGTCTGGGAACAAAAAAGTAAATGGAAAAGGAGAAAGGAAATAAGTAACTGGGATGACAATATTGAGGTAATAATCAGAGACTAGAAAGAAGCATATAAACAATGGATAAATACTAGAAGCAGGTATTAATTATAAACAGAACAGAGAAAGAGCAAAATAAAAAAAAAACATACAGAAAGAGAACAAATACAGACAAAATTCTAGGAAACATGCATCAGAAGGTAAAAAAGGGAAAAAAAAGAAAAAGAAAAAAGAAGCGGATCTTGAAATAATTATGAACTTCTTCCAAAACTTATGGTAAGACAGTAATGAAACTAAAACTGATGCTAACTATGAAGTACTGGGTGATCAAAATTAAAGTATCCCAGTTTAAGGCTTTTTGGAGTGTCACCAAAGTGATCCAAATGTTGCAAAACTTTGCAGGAATAAATTCTGCATCATGTGGAAGCATATCTGGAAAGAAAAAAAAATCCAAATTTGCCATCATGGATGCTGCATGATATACTGAATGTAAATGAAATTTTTCTGTGTGTATAAGAAGGAGAAAAGTGACACAAGCATAAATAACACATCTTTATTCACTTCCATTATGCACCCACAGACTGTACTGATCAATGTGCTGCCCTTCCCAGGATGCTACAAAGTACATCCTTTGCACAGCGTTCAATGGCACAGCTAGGTGGGACTGATGTTGTGTACATGCTGTGTTATGCTGTCTTTCAATACTAGATGAAGTGAAGGAGGCAGCCATGTAGTGAGAAATGCATGGGTGATCACTCTGGCTTCTGTGAAATATTCTTGAAGAACCTCCTATAAGGATTGACTGATATGTGGAGGAGTTCCATTCTGCATATAAATGACCGAATCCATGCACAGGAACTGCTGTAGCACAACAAAATTGTTTATCATATCACGATATGATAATGAACTGGTAATGAACTTGGAACTGATCACTCTGTATATAGTGGAAGAAATAACATTACATAAAAACCAGCAAGCAATGCATCAAAGTAAATCAGAGGGAAGACAGAATAAATGTGGAACTTATTAAATATGCAGGCATCCTGTTCATGAAACAACTTTTCAAATTATTTAACAATATCCGGCAGCAAGGAAGAATACTGGAAAGTTAGAATAAGGCCATCATTCCGATGTATATAAAAAGACAATAAATGCAACTGTGAAAACTATAGAACGAATAAGTCACCTAAATACTGGTTGTAACTTATATGCACAAATATTAACTTCAAAACTTAATCATATGTAGAAGATAAACTTTGTGAAGAACAAAATGGCTTCCGAAAAGGATGGTTGGTTACGTATTGCTGATCCAGCTTGTACGTTAAAAATTCTAATGGAGAAGTATTGTGAATTCAACACAGAAACACACATAGCATTTGTAAATTATCAGAAAGCCTCTGATAAAGTCTTGAGGAATAAATTGTAGATCATACTCAAGAAGTTAAAATTCCAAATCAGTTGTCATGGCAAAAGCTAACATATATCAAAACAACCAAGTAGCTATAAGAAATCAATGAAAAAATTACAGAATGGAAATCAATAAACAGAGGAGTCCATCAAGGATGCCCAATATCATTACTTTTATTTAATATCTATACAGATGAAATAGTCAGGAAATGGAGAAAAAAATATAAAACTGGCATTTAAACTGGATTGTGGAACACTTAATATCCTTTTGTTTGCAGATGACCAAATAATCACAGCAAGAAGTGAAGATGAACTCCAGAGATAAATATATTCTGTAAACCTAATTCCAAATTGAAATATCAACAGAAAAAACAAAAATAAACTTTTTTAAAGATTCCCATTCACTGCTGACATTTTCCCCATTCAGTAACTGATGCCATGGGACCAAAGATAGTATTCTCTTAAGTTGATCATAAATTCCAGCTTTGCAGTTCAGCATGTAGCCTGTTCTAATGGAAACATCAATAAAATTAGATACTTCCCAAAAAAGCACCACATGATCACTGTCACCAACTGGTGGTAAAATAATCATGTTCTTAACAGAGACCCCTTCTGACGTTATGAACAAATCTAACACTCTTTGACCTTGAGTTCCTTCTTTCACATGGTGCTTGAGAAAGTGGTCTCACAACAATTCAATAAATTCCTCTTTTCATTCTTATCATGAGATTTCTCTTCTACCCAATTAATGTTTGGATAATTAAAGAATATTACCTACTAAGGTGGAGCTTTTTAGAATTGTCTGATATAGTTTAATCACCATTCTATAATCCTGTACTGAAGATGCCTGTGACACTTAGGCAAAAATTTTACATTATATAAGTTTTTTTATGAGTTTTCCTCCATTTTTATATTTATTATTAAAATTCAGATATCCCACAAAAGTAAATAAATTAAATGTTATGCACTGTATTATAATATGATATAATTTAATTTTACAAAGATGTTAATTAAACTATATTTCTTGTTGTATGTTGCAAGAAAGATGTTTCGAGATGTAATTTCTGTCACTGATCACTGAAGTTTTGCTGAGACATAAATGAAAATTAGTAAGATAAAAGGTTCAAGTGAATATACATGTTCATACAATTTGTCATATTGAAATTATAATATTGTACACCATTATGAGATTAATCAAACTGCCAATACATTCATGATAGGGAAATGATACTGAGCTAAATGAGTGCATTTAGCTCAGTATTTAAATCTTGTGAAACAAAGAAATGTTATAAATTCTGCTTGTATGATTAAGTAATCATAAATAAATAACTTTCCTGCATTATAAAAAGAACTCTGTCAGTGTTTCAAGCTAAATTTTCATTAACGATATAGGGAAGGATCTAAGAGGAACAGTTCATTTGTTTGCTGATGATGCAAAATTGGGTAGGGCAATAGTGAATGCAGAAGATGTCAAAATCTTGCAGGAGACGACTTGGATAGATCAGAGTTCTGGGCTAAGGAGAATGGATGTCAATTTAATGTGACAAAATGTAAGGTTATGCATTTTGGGGTGAAAAGATTAGCAGCAGTATACCACATTGGTGGAACTGTACTCCAGGAGATTGATGAGGCCAGGGACTTGGGAGTGTTGGTGGATAGGGAGATGAAGTTTAGGGGGGCACATTGCAAAAGTAGCTAAATCAGCTCATCAACTCACTTGGTTGTTGAAAAATACCTTGGCGAGCAGAGACAAGCAAGTTATTGTACCTCTGTACTGAGCCTTGATAAGACCTCATCTTGACTACTGTGCCCAGATTTGGTCACCTAGGTTCCTTCTTGATGGGGAGGAAGTGGAGAGGATCCAGAGGCAAGTGACTAAGATGATAGAAGGTCCATGGATTGAACCATATGAGAACAGGTTGAAGATTTGTGGGTTGCAGAAATTAGTTGATAGGTGGAAAAGGGGAGATATGATCGAGGCATTCAAATTTCTAAAGGGTTTCTATAGGATTAATTCAGAGGATATTTTTGAGATCAGGACTGGTGTTGGGAGAACTAGGGGACACCTATGGAAGCTGGGCAAGAGTGTAGTTAGCAGGGATGTTAGAGCTGGGTTCTTTACTTTTAGAGTGGTAAATGAGTGGAATAAGCTGCCAGAGTCTGTTGTGGGTGCTATGACGGTGGGTGAGTTCAAGGCAAGGTATGATAGATACTGTGAGAATGTCGTATAGTTGTGTGGACATGATGTTTAGGGCCTCCCTCGATGAGTCTAAGGACTCCTCCTTGGAGTCGCCTGTAATAAATGCTAAAACTAGTAATAGCAGAGCAAATTTTGGACTGGAGCGGAAGTTCTACTGTATTTCCAAGGACATGCAGAAGTGAAAAGAATGTTCAAGAACATTGCTAAATATCGACTGTTTGAGAGAGGAGGAGAAAACACAGTAGAAGAATTGTAGTGGTTTGTATCTTCAATATATGAAGATTGAACTAAGAAATTAGAACAGAAGTTAGAAATAAAAAAGTGAAAAAGGAAATCCTTAAAAAAAAGAGGGAGAGGGAGATGTGAAATTTATATTTAATAAACTTGTTATATTTAAGATTCGCAGTCTGAAGGGTGATTTAAAACGGCTGATATGGTTATAGTTATTTCTTCAGTGAAGTATGCTAAGACTTTCATATACAAAGTAAATTCATTCCAAAATGATTAAAACATTGATAATGTGGTAGTAATTTATTCAAAATATGTATTTATTCAGATAATAATACTTAATACAGAAACTGAATTAAGTTACTGTAGTGTTCTGGATGAAGACAAGATATGTGTTCAGTATTCTGTGATTCAGGATGCAGGAAGAATTTGATTTTTGTGTAGTTTTCCCACCTGTGTGAATTCAAGGGAGGGAGAGAGAGAGAAAGTAAAAATTCTTGCCAGTTGTGATTTGAAGAATGTATTAGTGCTTGCATAGTTATATTAATTTCATGTGGTATAGATTTTTTTTTTTGTAAAATAAACATTTGTTTTTTGGTTATAGAAGCTCACATGCTTCCTAACTACATTCCTAGCCACCTTTCAGGGATTGTTCCCGAGTTCTACCTCACCTCCATAAGTTGAAGAATCATACTTATATTTATACTCTAAGATCTCCTTACCCCATGTGGGGACACCTGTAACCCCCATCGGGCGCGTCCCCTGGTGGCTGATCGGGGAATGCTCGTCATAGCACTTCCCTCGTAGGCCGGTCTGGGGGCCTCGAAGGTGGCAGTCCCATCACCAGACTTGGGTGCTGAAGGCTAATCCCCTGCACACCTTGAAATTTCACTTATTAAAAGAAATAACATAGAGATAGCCGAACTGCCTAAATGGTTAACGACAAAGCGAGGGAAAAGGTACATGAGATACGGAACATAGAATGTTAAAAGTCTACATGGAAAAGAAAACGAATTAATAGATGAATTTAAAAAAATCAAGATTGGATTTGCTAGCAGTCACAGAAACAAAAAAGAAAGGTCAAGCTTGCCAGAAAATGAAAGATGGGTATATACTTTTCTATTCAGGGGTAAACCCAAGAGAATGGGGAAAACAAGGGGTAGCTTGCATAATTAAATCAGATCTCAAAGAATATATTACTAAATGGCAACTAATAAACGAAAGATTGTTGACAATCACTATAGATTATAAATCAGACAACCAAGTATTCACTGTAATTGCTGCATATGGCCCAAACGATAATGCCAATAAAGAAATTAAAGATGAATTCTTCGAACTCTTACAAAAAACAATTGAAGAAGTTCAAGGGCATATCATACTACTAGGAGACCTTAATGGCTGGGTAGGGAATCAAGTAGATGAAGAAACGAAACAAGTGTTGGGATCACAAGGAGAAATAACCCGGAATAATAATGGAGAAAGAATAATAAATCTTTGCCTTACAAATAATTTAGTAATAGCGAATACCATGTTCAAGCATAAAGAAATCCATAAGTTTACCACGGAAGAGCCAAATAGAAACGAAAAATCTATAATCGACTATGCCATCATAAGCAGATCGTACTGGAAGTATACAAAAAATGCAAGAGTCTACAGAGGTCCTGAAATAGGTAGTGACCACTACTTATTAGTATTGGAAACAATCCATAAAATAAAAGTTGAAAAATGTAGAAAAAGTAGCAAGGAAATAAATGTTAAGATAAAGAACTACAAACTAAAGAAAGAAGAAACAGCCATGGAGTATAAAAGTAAAATAGAAGAGAAGATGAAAGAAGTAGAAAAAGAGATATATGAAGACCAAGATGTAGAAAACCTATGGTACAGGTTCAAAACACTTCTTCTAGAAACAAGCAAAGAAATTTGTGGTGTATCATTAAATAATAAACAGAAGAAACATAAAACACCCTGGTGGACTGAAGAACTAAAAGAAGAAATTAAAAAGAAAAAGCAATTATGGAAGAGATATATAACATCAAAGCTGCAGGTTGATAGAGAACTATACAACAACCAAAGAAATAAAGTTAAAACCTTAGTGAAAGCAGAGAAAAGAAAATGCTGGGAAGACTTCAGACATACTTTAGAACAAAATTTTAAAATAAACCAAAAACTCTTCTATAATGTTTTAAGAAGAATGAGGTCAGAGAAAGAATGCTCCATAAAGTTTATCAAAAATAAGGATGGAAAGTTACTCACAAATTCCAAAGACATCATGGAAAGATGGAAACAATACTTTCAAGAATTATTGGAAAATGCAGGACACAGAAAAAATAGAACCTTAAGAGCAAGACAAAATAGAAGATCAGAGTGAAGAAATTCATGCAAATGAATTGTTAGCAGCAATAAATAAAATAAAACTGGGCAAATCAGCAGGCCATGACCAAATAACACCAGAAATGGTAAAGAATTTAGGAACGAAAGCCATAAAATTTCTTTTACACCTATTCAATGTTGTATGGAAAAAGAAAATTATTCCCAAAGACTGGGAAGTAGCTATAATAATCCCTATATTTAAGAAAGGAGACAACTGCAAATGTGAAAACCATAGAGGAATTTTGCTTTTAAGCATTCCAGGAAAATTATATACCTGCATTTTAGAAGCGAGGCTTAGGAATCAAATAGAGGTTACGCTGGATGAAATGCAATATGGCTTTCAAAAAAATAGAAGCACACAGGATCTTATCTTCAGTCTTAGACAAATATCAGAGAAAACATTGGAATATGGAAAAGAACTACATTCATGTTTTATAGATTTTGAAAAGGCCTTTGACCAAGTTCCCAGACACTTAATATGGCAAACATTAAAGAAAAACAAGATACAAGATAACTTAATAGCAGCCATACAAAGCCTCTACAAAAGTAATAGAAATTATGTAAGAACCTGTAATAATAGATCAAAAGAATTTAAAACAAATGTAGGAGCGAGGCAAGGCTGTATCCTCAGCCCTCTTCTCTTCATCGTAGTAATGGATGAAATTTTAAAGGCATGCCAAACAAAAACAAAAAAGTTCCACTTAGGATACAGGAAAATGAAAGAAACCAGGATTTCACACATGGCTTTTGCAGATGACGTAGTGATTCTCGCAAATAGCTGAAGATCTGCAGTACAATATCAACATTTGGTATGAAGAAACAAAGAAAAAGAATATGACCATAAATATAAATAAAACTAAAACAATGATCATATCTAGAAACCAACAAAAACACATAATAAAAATAGAGAATCACCAACTGGAACAAGTCTACTCCTTTAAATACTTGGGATCAATACAAGAAGATGGTAGACTAGACACAGAAATTAACAACAGGATAAGAGGGGGAACAAAGCTATTCTATGCAATGAAAGGCCCACTCCTAGATAAGAAAGAAGTCACCCAAAATACCAAAATGGCAGTGTACCGTTCAGTGTTTCTACCAACATTAACAAACAGCTGTGAGTCTTGGTGTTTAACAACAGGAAACACAAATAAACTACAAACAATTGAAATGAAATATCTCAGGAAAGTGGCACAAAAAACAAGACTAGACCGAATAAGAAATCAAACCATAAGAGACAGCCTTCAAGTTGCACCTCTGAATCAATTTATAACACAAGCCCAAATGAGATGGTTTGGACATCTTAATTGAATGGAAGAAGGAAGAATAGCAAAAACTGTATACGAAAGCCAGAAAATAGGAAAAAGAAACATAGGCAGACCCAGGAAAGTTGGCAAAAGGAAATTAAAGAAAAATTGGAAAAGAAGGGAATTAACTGGAAAGAAGCAAAACAACAAACCTTGGACCGGACGGCATGGAAATCTCTTTGGCAAAATCTCGACGCTTAAAAGCATAAGAGATCATAGACAAAGAAGAAGATCCCCTTACTAATTTGTATGTTTCATTTACACAATTGTGGATCTATCCCTTAAAATTCGAAGACTATATTCCTTCAATTTGCTTTCAACATGCACAATTTCACAGTTATCATCCTGATTACATTCCACTGAATCTTTTCAACTATATCCCCATCTCCTAAGAATCTAGGGTGACTATATCTACACACAGCAGTTTAGATGTGATCTTATCAAAGCCTTGTAAGGTGGAAGAATACTTTCTTATTCCTACAAGTTAGTCTTCTCCTTAGCAGTGTTGTTATCTGATGTGATGACTTAACCATCTTAGCGATGTGGACTCTGAACTTTAACTAGCTATCCACAATAACCCCTAAGACTAGTTCCATTAACCACTTCCAACTAATTATCATTAATATCATACTCTTAACAGCAATGTCCTTCATTCAAAATGCATAACCTTGCACTTGGCACCAGTGAACTGATAATTACTGTTATTTGTCTATATACTAACTAATCTCTTCAAATAAGTGAAAGGAATTCCACTGAATTCCAGCAAGAGTGATAAGGAAAATCAGCCAACAGTTAGTGAGTGATGTTAAGTTAGTGAGAGTGATAAGTTCCTTATCACTCTCACTAACTTAACATCAAGAGCAAATAACTGAATATCACACTTCATTATCATTAATATACATATTAAACAACAATGGTCCAAGAACAGAATCCTGTGGTACACCACTGATCACTCATCTCTACATAGACTCAGTGCTGCCATACATCATTTTCTATTACCCATCAATCAGTCACTCTCCAATCCACGTCACATTTATTTTGCAAATTCATCCCTTTATGTTTATGTAATACTCTTTCAATGTGGAATCCTTGTCCAACACCTTAACAATATCCAGAATATTTTGGCATATCCATTCCCCCCCTTATCCAACTTTGCTGTCAATCTATTACAGAACATGAAAAGATTGCTAAAGCAGGACCTATATTTTAACAAAACAATGTCCCTCTATACAGGATCCTGGTGGATGCAATTGCTATCCAGCCTTTCCAATACTTTGATAACTATACCAGAGATACTAACTAATATATAATCTGCTGCGCCAGTCTTAGCTCCACCCTGGTTTAACAGAATTATCATTCTCTCTTTCACTCATTAGGAATACTGCATATGCTGAGGACTCAAGCTGAACAACCAGGTCAGAGCCATGCTGACTCGAACATTCCTTCAGCACCTTTGTCAATATTCTGTCCAGTTCAAATGCTCTATTTGAGTCAAGATCTTGTAACAGCTCTAATGCTTTTAACTCACCTACCTCTATTCTTTCATCTAGTTCTTCCCTGGCATCCAGACAGCACTGTCTGGAATATATACTTTACTAAAGTGATAAATATGTACCTTACTTAACAACCTGGCTATTTCTTATGCATCTGAACACTTTTACCTTCCACATTCACTAAGGTCATTCTTCCTTTTACTTGCTACATTGTAATAAAATTCCTTTGGCCTGTTCACCTAACTTCTTTTCAAAATCTGATTTCATCTTCCTCACCATGGTTGTCAATCTCCTGGTCTGCTCTTTATACTATACTGGACCTTGTCATTACTCTTCTTATAATATCAGATTCACAACATTCTTTTTTAATGCAGCTCTTGTTTAAGTGTTATTCATCCATTTAACTCCCACTTGATTTATTCCATTGACTAGGTACGTAGTCTGCTATTATTTCCCTTAAACACTCCTTTACCACTTCCCATGCACCATCAACATAACCCTTGCAGTTTCACATGCCATAGCACTGATCCAAGCAATCTGCTAAGTTTGTCATATTTACCAGCCCTGTAATTCTACATATACTCCCTCTTAACTGAAAATTCTACACATTTAGCCATCTCCCAGGTCAACACCATATGATCCTTCTCACAAATTGGTGACAATGTGGTCATATTGGTTATAGACAAACTTTCTGTGATGCAATTACTAGATCCCACACTCACATTTCATCACCTGCTGCCTCAGGTAATTATTCCTTCTAACTGCATAGATTCCATTTTCTCCTTCCAATCTATGGTCCCATAGTTGAAATCACCTATAATAATTACCTACCCTCAACTCAGTGAGCTGATGTGCCAATACATACTATCCACATCATCCTTTGCATCTCCTGGTTTACAGATGCAACCAATGGTATATTTTGTTCTGCTGGCCATTATCTCACACCAGATGGCCTCAAATGTGCTATTTTCACTGGTCTGTAGTGAATTAGTGAGACATGGCTGAAAGAAGATGATACAGGCAGTGGATAGTGTGTGAAGAGTATAGTGTTTTCAAGGAGGATAGAGAGAAAAGAATAGGGCAAAAAGTATTATTGATGATAACTAATAAACTGCAACCAAAGCCAATAACCTTTGGCCAGGATAAACTAGCCAATACCAAAAACTTCTCCCCCTTGTTCCGAATGCTCTTGGCATTAGTGTACATAAAGTGCAATGGCCTCTTAGTATAAAGCATAAGGACAATGGTGGGCCTAACTATCCCATTCTTGTTTGTCACCAGTGGTACTAACTCACTCATTTTCTGCACACTCTTACACTTAAACTGCCTCACTGGTATCTGTCTACTCAATCAACAGCTTTCCCCCCTAAAAGCTCTAGTTTCATGATTTTGCACATCTACTTTCACTTTATTCAACATTTTTTCCAGACTCTGAACACCAAATCCATTCAGATGCAAACCATCCTTCTTGTATCCTCTGAGTTGAATTTGTAGGTTTTGCTATGTGACCTGTGAGCTCTCTTCCTATCCACCACAATTCCAAAATATCTAGCATCAGTCATTCCAAGCATAATCCCACAGGCATAACTTTAGACTTATTAACATTGAATTGATAGCCATTATCATTTGCTTCTACACTTTAAGTCTATTCAAATCACCCTATAAATGCTATGTATCAGTAGCATCTCTAATGCTCTGCCTATATTTGCATCATCAGCAAACAACTGAAGATATGCTATCAGGTCCTTCTCAATATCATTAATATATAGATTAAACAACAATGGTCCAAGGACTGATCTCTAAGGTGCATAACTGCTATCAGCTAAGCTAACGCCTTTTTATTCCCGTATATACGGGAGTAGGCGAGGCCATTTAGCCCTATCTAACTTTTGGAGACTGAGTGGGCAGTTCAATCTCCACTGGTACCCAATCAGAGACAGATGGCCCAAGGCTATCACTAATTAAGCGGTACGCAGTGAAGAGAGACGGCTCAAATGTGCCGCCATCTCGTGGTCTCTAACCCTAACACAATATATTTAATGTCTGAAATAATGTGGGTTCTACGGTCGATTTTCTTGAGTTTACAGGACGAAAAACCCGAGTTTCCGGGAGGAAAAACCTGCTTGCCCGTGCCAGAGATCGACTAACTCGGGAACCGGTCGAAAAAAGGCTTAGAAAAATTTCCTCTAGTCGCCGACTAGACTCGAAACCAAGACTTCCTTCGTGCGGCCTAGCGCGGTGGTATGCAAACGCCACATCCACTGAGCTACACAGGCTCTCCATAACTGGTCTCCTTAAATCTGACAGATTCACACTTCTCCCACATACCACTTTCTGATACTTGTCCATCAGCTATCCACTTATCCAACCCAATAGCTTATATTCCAATCCCATATTCTCAAGCTTCAATTAGTAGTACTCCCTTCCCCTTCTTATCCATTCTCCTTGAATAAACTAAACTTAGTTTATTCACTAATGCCTATAATTTTTGGTTTCACCACATCAACTAGTGCTAAGAATGCTTCACCTTTATTCCTGATGCTTCTGGCATTAGTGGATGCACATGACAGTAGGGCTGACGAATGTTTGAGAAACTGTGAAAACACAACGAGTTCAAATATGAAACTAGAGTAAAATCTTGATCCCAGTTCCCTTTCCCCTTATTTCCAGTTTATAAACCTCTCTACCATTTAATTTCATGCATAAATCCAGGCTTTCATGTAGTCACCCACACATATATATCTTTACTGACTATTTACATACACTCTTTCAATGAACAATATTTTTTCCAAGTACCTGACTCCAATTATCCCATATAATTGGCCTAATTATCATGCATTTCTGGTAGCACCACTCTCTTCTTTTTTCCCATAAATATTCACATTCCACATCACTTTATCGATATACATAAATAACTATAAAAAAATAAACTATATACACAGTTAATTAGAACATGCTCAGATTAATTAGTAATTAAAAACACTCATACAGTCATTAAAAAATTATATTAAGATCATCAAAGTGAACGACTTATTGCAAACAACACTGACAGTGTCCTATTGTATTATAATACAGTAGTCTAAATATTTACTAAATATTGACATCTACACTAAAGTAATAACTAAATCTAATTAAAACAAACAAATTTACAAACTTCTTCCCCACAATTTTACATATTTCACATATATTTCTCAGATTTCAGATATTTCTTAGTTGCATTATTTTTCCTGCGATGCCATGACTTTTGATAGAATATTGTATGCCTTATAAAAAGAATGCCTTTTCACCTCATTAGCAGTTTAATATTAATTTTTGTATTTTATTTAGATTTTAATTCAAAATACCCATCATAGGTTTTCTCTTTAGTTTTTCATGCATTTCTTTTACATGTACATGTACTTTCATTCTTATAATTTTTCTTATATTTTTTTATTTTTATAACTTCCATATTTATGTTTTATTTCATTCACAAACTATCCTTATCAAATATGCACACACAAAAAAATACTTTTTATGAGACTAGCTAAGTTCATTTGTGCTTTAACCCCAGTCTTATGACTAAATTTCTTAAGTGACTAATAAATTTAACTGTTTAACAAATTTGATTAATAAAGCATAAATAATTCATTATCAGCTCCTTTAATTAATAAATAAAAAGAACTTTTAATATGTCATGTACTATATGAAATTGGAAATATTAATAATTTACTCTCACTAAAGAACGCAACCATTTATTTCTGTGATGTATACATTTATGTACAATTCCTACTACACATCAAATATCCCAGGAAAGATATAAGATGTAAACGCAAAACTTGTGATATGCTGTTTTGTAACATGCTTCTTTCAGTTCATGATTCTTATATATTATGTCCTTACCTGCCAACCTACTTGCTTGCATTAAATGTGCATTCCTACAAATATGTGGGTGATATATATCATCCAGGAATATAACAATATAAGAAATCTTTAGACTTCATTAAAATTTAAAAGCATTAAATGGTATTACTGAAAATATTTCTTAGGAATTTCATTTTTTTTTAAAATTTTCAGCAGTTAAGGCATTTAAAAAATAAAATACTAAAGAGAGAAGAGGATGTGAGTGATGAGTTATTCAGAATGTGGATTAATGTAGACAAAGGTTTATTACGAGAGAATCTGAAATCTTTGTAACCTAGTATATTATAAAGATGGGTAATATATTAAGTCAAATATAATTTAGGTGAAATACAGCATTATCAAAAGACATATTTCGGTGATTACACCACATTTTTTATTATTCAGTTATACAAAATACTGAAATAATAGTTCCCGACAAGTTTCGTAAATCATAGGATTTACATCTTCAGGGGGTAAATAGTATAACTTAAAATTTAAACAAGAGAATTAATAAATACAAATCATAACCATCTGGCTATTCATAAAACTCAAATAACAGAATGCAGATATAAAACGTTATTGACGTTGAACAATACTGGACGATGTCACGTGTTCTTGTTCTCGTTCATACAGTTCAAACTTGTCGGGAACTATTATTTCAGTATTTTGTATAACTGAATAATAAAAAATGTGGTGTAATCACTGAAATATATCTTTTGAACCAATTAGCCACAGACGTCTAAGCCTGCAAATACAGGCGTACAAAACATAATGCTGTACAGAAAGTCTCATCCATAACAGTATGATCAGTCATTTTTAGCATACACATGTATCCTGTTACTGGTCCTTCAAAAAACTTGTTTTATATGATAACAATTCATGATATACTTAAAATTTTAAAATGCAGCTAGGATATGTGGTAAGATGCTACTGTGAAATATGGATAAATTTTAATGATCTTTTTAAACCAATGATTTTGGCAGGTTTAATTTTTCAAACAACTTAGAGATAAAGAAATTTATATATACATGGTATGTGTGTGTCTGCACACATGTGCACATACACACACAGATATTCAGCAAACTACTTCCGTTCAATAGATAACTAACAATGATTTTAAAATACACTTATAAAACATTTCACTATTATTTTACAAATTTTGTGCCTGTTTCCTACTGTCCTTCAAATATTGGTAATGAACTAATTTCAATACTTTATACAACACATAAGAACAGTGAAAATGTTGCATTAAACAAAAAAAAAAAAAAAAAAGCCTTCTGATTGTGGAAAAAAAGTTCCTTAAAAATTACCATTAAAAGATTTTAGGGATTAATAAAAAAAAAAAAAAATAAAGTGAATAAGCATTAATGTACAGAAACTAAACCCATACTTCATAATGCAGATGAACTGGCAAATAATCCTACAGTACCTAATTACAACTATTTAAACAATTTTCTGCAACAGAGATAATTAATATAAAATTTCCCTCTCCTGCCTTCTAATAGCTACTTTTTACAATTCACTCAGCTGCAATTTTTTCCTACTCCATAATATGCTCAACTCCTGGATGTTTGAAAAATTCACACCCTCCCTCCAACCTGTCCTTTCAGACTTAATGTTATGTAGCTTTCTGTGAATCAATCAAATTTGGTGAAATTAATAATCACGTTGAAACTAGGGATGTCCACATCCCTAATGTGGACATCCTGTACTATAAAACAAATTATATGATAAATCATACTTATCACTTATTTTATTTAGTAATTTCTCCAATATTTCCACTTCAATATTACCCTAACCTGTTCCAACTTAATATCACCTAATTCAGTGTTTTTCAAAGTTTCCCAACTGTGACCCACAATAAAAAAATACATTCTACTTCCCAACCCAGAACACAAGGATGGTCGATTGGTAGAACCTCTGCTACTAATGGCTCAGCAAAAAGTTAAGCAAGTTTGAGCACGGTTAGTAGTTGGAAGGAGGTTCAATCGTTCGATGCTGTTGGCACACTCTTCCTCGATGAGTTTTTGGACTCCCTGGAAGTGTTTAATAATAATTAATGACATAAAATATGAACTAATGCTTGGCAGAAAGTAAAAAAAAGATGACCTTCTAGTTAACAATGTTCCCTGCATGTTAGCTGACAAGCTGCATTTTTGGTGCTTGAAACTTCAAGAATTCATATTATACATACACTTGTGCCAGATATGACACTAATTTCTACTATTTTCTACTGATACATATGTGTGTGTGTGTGTGTGTGAGAGAGAGAGAGAGAGAGAGAGGGAAACCTTACTAAAAGAATCAGAAAAGAAAACAAGTAAAAACACACTAAAAATGCTTTTCAGTTGAAAAATTCTAGCCTTTAAGATGGCTATTGTGGGGAAAAAATTTTTCATATTCAAAGCAGCTGAAAATAACTACTTTACAGAGGCAGAAGTCGAAAAACATAATAAAAATGTCTATTATCATTGCTTATGCAGAATTAGTTTTTGTTTTTATTTTTAAACACTAAGTTATTCTTCAAATATGGCCATAAAAGAATAAGCATGTAATTTCACCAACATTTAAACATTTCTATTCCTCATTATGTCAACAATTCCTGTATAAAAGTTGCACAATAAAATTGAATGGATCTCAAATTCATTAGACTTTCAGCTCCAAAACTTCTAATCTCTTTTGACTAATCATTAGTTAAGTTTCCTTAACCACTGATTAAGGAAATACCAACTCCAAACTCTGCAATTTAGATTACCATATACCGATATCCTGCCAAAACATTTGTTTATATATAAATATTGCAATACAATCTTTTATTAGGTAGAATACAGACACACCATTGCTTCATAAGCATTGTCCAAACATTCATCTAATTCTTTCTTTCAAGGTCACACGGTGACCAGCATTCATTGTGTAAAATTTATGGAGACAAATACACATATGAAAGCAATTACTTTACTTATAATTAGGAAAATAACACTTGCCATTTTGGCCTATATATCAAGGTCATTATCATCAGGAAAACACACATATGAACAAGACACAAGCTACATGACACTACACAAAAGTAAGCTAAATCTAACTGCTTTGTTAATCATTTATGCTAACCTGATCTCTGGTGAAACAAAAAATAAATAAAATAAAATAAAAATAAACTGAAAAATCAATAAATACTTCTTATATATAATAAGTATAATAACATATAGACGATTAAAAAAAGTTACGGTGGAACTACATCAAATGCAATTTACAGTCCTGTTGTCTTAAAAGATTTCTTTTGTTGGGATTCTGCCATCATGTTCTGGATCCTATATGGGTTGCAGATGGGTCTTCCATATTCTTGGAATTACTAATCCATCATTCTTGTTGAGATTAGGATGATATCTCACAATGAGATACTATGAATAAGTATCTCACAAGTTTCATTGAATTTTTTTTCAAACCAGGTTTTGGTGCAATGTTGGGACTTGGTGCCTTTCCAGTTAATTTTGTGGTATGTTTGGAGTACATGGTCAGACAGTATAGTTTTACCATAGTGAAGAAATTTAATGTGGCATTTGTGTTCCATCTTTTCTTGTTGGAATTGTGCACTGTTTCACCTATTTAGTGTAAGTTAGTTGCAGGTGTACTGGATTTTGTAAACCCCCCAAGTGAGAAGGGTAATGAAGGAGATCTTTGGATGAGCTGAGTATAATTTTTAATTTTGCAGGAGATTTGAAAATTGCCTTAATATTGTATTTCTGTAGCGTTCTATTTATTTTTTCTGACATTCCTCTAATGTATGGTTTGGCTATGGAATTTTTATAATCTTTTTTACCTTTCATGGCACATTATAGCATTAACTCTTCCTTTTCTAGATGCACTTGTCACATGTCTTTTCTTAGTCTGTCTCTCCTTCATGGTCTACTGGAAACCTAAACACACACACACACACACACACACACACACACACACACACACACACACACACACACACACACACACACACACACACACACAGGTCATTACATACACAACGATTCATACCATCATCCAACACATAAAACATCAAACATACAGCCCTAACAATTTGCTCCTATGAGCAGGCACTAAAGAAGGAATATGAAATCATTAGCCAAATCTTTATAAAAAATGGCTACAGCAAAAAAAACAGTTCACAAGAACCTAAAAATTTTTAACAATGATAGGTAAAGAAGATTATAAAAATGCCACAACCATACAATATATTAAGGAAATATAGGAAAAAAATAAACAGAACACTACAGAAATACAATATTAAGGCAACTTTCAAACCTCCTGAAAAATTAAAAATTATACTCAGCTCATCCAAAGATCTCCTTCTTTACCTTGCCCACTTGGGGGTTTACAAAATCTAGTACACCTGCAACTAGCTTACACTAAATAGGTGAAACGGTGCATAATTCCAACAAGAAAAGATGGAACACAAATGCCACATTAAATTCTTTCACTATGGTAAAACTAGACTGTCTGACCATGCACTCCAAACATGCCATAGAATTAACTGGAAAGGAATCAAGTCTTTACATTGTACCAAAACCTGGTTTGAAAGAAATTTCAAGGAAGCTTGTGAGATGCTGAATCATTATCCTAATCTCAACAAGAATAATGGATTAGTAATTCCAGAAATATTGAAGACCCATCTGCAACCCACATAAGGATCCAGAGCATGATGGCAGAACCCCCCCAACAAAAGAAAACCTTAAGACAACAAGGACTGTAAAGATACATTTGATGTAGTTCTGCTGTCATTTTTTTTAATCATCTGTATGTTATTATACTTATTATGTATAAAATGCATTTATTGATTTTATTTTTATTCATTTATTGATTATTTTATTTTATTTATTTAGTTTTGTTTCATCAGAGGTCAGACTACTATAAATGATTAACAAAGCAGTTAGATTTAGTTTACTTTTGTGTAGTGTCATATAGCTTGTGTCTTGTTCATATGCATGTCCATATGTATGTTCATATGTTCATGATGATCTTGATATAGGGCTGAAACATCGTGTTATTTTCCTAATTATAAGTAATTGATCTAGCACATTAGTTTTTGTCTCCATAAATTCTACACAATGAATCTATTCATCCAAACAACTAATTACTTGCATCATTATCACAATTATTATTTGAAAATTTGCTCTTCATTTATTTTTACATATTGAAATTTATAAAATACAAGTTGATACAACACTTTCCTCTTGGCTGATGATGTTCAAAGAAGGAAACCTACAGCATTCTTCAAAATTTTCTTTATAAAAACTCACAAGTCAAAATTAAAGGAACAGCTTGCAGAAGAAAAATTTCCACAACATATAATCTACATATTAAAAGTATCATATATAGAGAAAATGATTATATGTGTGTGTATATATAATCTTTTTTTTTTAATTTATACACTGGGCATAATTTTATATGAAAGAACAACCAGACAATTTAATACATAGTGCAGTATATTTCACAATGCCACTGATATCAATATTTTTCTTTGTCGATTTAGTTAGTAGAGAAATGTGCAGTAAAACAAATGTTCTTATTTATTATCTATTTATTTATTTATTTTATACTTCTGCTGTATACAATTATTAATAAAAGTTTACTAACTGTATAGAAAATCAAGTTTTATAAAACTAGACATCTGTGACTGATTCATGGAATAACAGATTAACACAACACTTTTCTCTTGGCTGATGATGTTCGAAAATAAAAATCATTAATCAGTTTTGCAGTATTTCAATTCTGTGCAACTATAAACACAACTATAAGAGCTATAGACATGTATTTATAGACTACCTAATTCAGATTACAATTATAGGCAGTCCCCCCCCTGAGATAACTAATGGATTTCACTTGAATGCTATTATATGAAAGATGTACAATTACAATTAGCACTGGTTCCAACATAACATCTACTTCATTATCTGTACATAACAAAAAATGTTAACTTATGCAACTTGTAACTGAATGCATATGTATCAAAGATCAAATTTATCCTGGTATATATCTGAATATCATAAAAGCATTATTAAAAACTGAGATAGACCAATAGTTATACTATGTCAGTTAACTGTTCAAAGTAAAAGATTTACTAGTCAGCAATGCAAAATCCAGAATAAAAATTAAAAATATTTATATATGTATGTGTAATATATACATTAATATACACATGCATACACATATACTCTCACACATATATTAAAGTGCATATCTGGAATATTCAAAAAATGTCCCTCCCTTAATATACACAAGTCACATCAAATGTTTGGCCTTGACTTACTCCTGGTACAACTTCTCTTACTACTTTGATAGCTGATAAGATGCCACTCATGCAAATGAGAGATGTCAGAAGCAAAACGAAAGTCAACTGAAGTAATAAGCCAGAATGTTAAAATATGCAATTAACGAGCCAGTTGAGTAATGAGGGCAGCACACATTTCAAAGAATTCCATGGTGTTATGGTAATTTCCATGGCTCACAGAATCAGTGGATGCAGATATGATGCCTGTTTAAAAAAAAAGGAAAACTTGATGTAATAATAGTACCTTAAAATACACTGCAGTTCATCCATTATCCAACCTTAAAGAGGACCTCAAGCAAATTAGATAACTGGAAAGTAGCATAACAAGTTATACCTAACACGATCAGATGTTCTGAGTTTCAGCAAGTCATATTTTCAAGATTATAAAAATCTGATCACTTCAAGTCACAAGTGCTATCTATTAGTTACATTTTCAAATACACCGTCACTTAACATCATAAACTACATTTCTGAAAATTATAATATCAACCAAAAAGACTAAATGAATTCTTAAGTGGTTGATGATTTTCATTGTCATGTGTGATTAAAATTTTGTTCAGTAAAGTTATTACTGAAAGTTAAATTGAAGTGACCCACACATTTTAACTATGTCCTAAATATCAAATTTAATTTAATTCCATAGAAACCAATGTGGAATCAGTACTATCAGGCCAAATTGTTTTGCCAATCTCTAAAACAGGAAAAAAAAAAAAAAAAATGTAATCACATTTATATATTCTAATACATATCCTAAATATCAAATTTTCATCAGTCACAGGAAAAGCATTGCTATATATAATTTTTCCTGTGATTGGTCTGACTGAAACAAAAATTGAGATACTGTATTTCCCCAAAAATAAGCTCTAGCATGATTTTTCAGGATGTTCATAATATAAGCCCTACCCCAAAAATAAGCCCCAGTTAAGATCATCAGCCAGACGGACGCATTTAGTACGTCCATTGCAACACACAATGGACGTATCGAATTATAAAATAATATTATTAATATATAATTAAATATAAATAAATAATAATATTGACATTAATACTTAAAATAAATGATAATATAAATTATAATTAAGTATTTGTAAATATCCAAGCAGGTGCCTTTGGACGAGAGGTAAACCTCGAGACTTATTGCCAAATGACCAATCAGAGTACAGACACGACGCACGAATAATGTGCACACTTGATAACGAACGGACATCATCATCATCATCATCATCAAATTCCTGCCATGTACCCTCAAGGGGTGTACAGGATATGACAGTACTATATGAAAAAATTACATCATTACTAACTTCCTATCTACAATTTTCCTCCAAATCAGTCTGTTACTTGTCAAGACTCCAACATTATCAGATCTTATATTTCTATCGTCTAAGGCACTTTGTACCGTATCAATCCGCCTATATCTTGGTCTTCCTCTGGGTCGTTTTCCTGCCAACCTGGCAGAGAACACTTGTTTTGCTAATCTTTCCTCTCCCATTCTATTTAAGTGACCATACCATCTGAGATTAGCTCTGCTAATGCATTCCTGGATGCTGACAATGTCAAGTTCTTTCCTAATATCCTCATTTTTAATATGATATTGCCATTGATGCCATCTGTTCATGCCTCTAACCTTTCTCAGGACTCTCATATCTGCGGTCTCTAGTCTTTGGTCAAGTGTTTTACTTCTGACCCAGCTCTCAGATCCATAAGTTAAAATTGGTTTGAACACTATCTTGTATACAGCTAATTTAGTGTTCCGAATAATTTCTTTCTTATTCCATATGAATTTATTCAATTGAATTCCCACAATACCAGCTTTGCTGATTCTGTTGTCTATTTCTATATTTAGTTTACCATCTTCAGTAAAAATTGTGCCTAAGTAGCTGAAATGTTTTACTTGTTCCAGAGGTTCTCCATTCACAACACAGTTGACATTTTCAATGATTCTGCCTATTTTCATTGTCTTTGTCTTTTTATTACTGACCTTCATACCATATCTATTACAACAGCTATTCAATTTAGTCAGAGAATCTTGCAGACTTGTAGCGGATTTATTTAGAAGTATAACATCATCCACATAAAGCAAAGAGCTGACATTAACATCTCCAATTTTGTTATCAGGTTTAATACCACATTCCTTCATAATGTGATCCATATAGATAATGAATAACAGAGGGGATAATGTACATCCTTGTCTCACACCAGATTTAACATTAAACCATCTTCCTGTACTTCCTTCAATTCTAACTGCTGACTCACAACTCAAATAAAGACTAAGTATTGCTTGATATAATGCCCCATTGACACCATATAACTGCAGCGTATTGAATAGCTTCTCTCTTGGCACCTTGTCATATGCCTTTTCCAAATCGACAAAACTTAAATACAGATCTTTGTTATATTCCCATGCTTTCTCGACTATTTGTCGTAAAGTGAAGATCTGATCCTGACAGCCTCTATTTGGCCTGAATCCAGCTTGTTCTTCACCAAGCTTTTCTTCCACAATTCTTCTCAACCGTTTCTCAAGTATACTTGCATAGATCTTGGCAGGAACACTCAGTAGGGAAATACCTCTGTAATTCTCACATTCAGTTTTATTTCCCTTTTTATATATGGGTACTATGAGAGCTCTACTCCAATCATCGGGAATTCGTCCCTCTGTCCAGGCTTTCTGAACTATGCAGTGCAGCCACTGTAAGACTCTTATACCACCATACTTCAGCATTTCTGGTCGAATATCGTCTACTCCTGCTGCCTTTCCACCTTTCAAGCCTTTGATGGCTTTTTCTACTTCAAGTATGGATATGTATTCCTGACTGCATGCCTGGTCAGTGTTTTTTATCACTGTGCTGTCATCACTGCTTGTTTCATTTAGCAGTTTTTCAAAGTAATTACTCCATACTTCAAGAATATCTTTTTCTCCTGTTTTCATTTCACCTTTATCATCTCTAATTCCTTTTACAGCACTCTTTCCTCCATTCCTAAGCTTCTTCAACAACCTCCAGAATATTTTGCCACCTTCTTGATATTTATTTTCTATATTCTTGCCAAAGTCCTCCCATGACTTTTGTTTAGCTAGTTTTACACACTGTTTAGCTTTCTTACATTTGTCTCTGTATTCTGTAAGAGTAAAAGCTGACTTATTTGCCAGGAACTTTTGATATACTTTCTTCTTTTCCTTCACTGCCTCTTTAACTTCCTGTGTCCACCAGGGAGTTCTGATTTTTTTATCCTTGCACACAACCTCACCACATGCCTCTCTGGCAGAATCAATCAATGTTTCCTTCAGAGTTTGCCACTGAATCTCCAAGGTTTGATTCCTGTTCTGAAACACTTTCATTTTCTTTTCAATAATATTTCTGTATTTTAGTCTACAGTTTACATCTGAGAGCTGCTCAACTTTTATTCGCTTTAAAACTTTCTTACATGTTATTCTTTTCAATATGAAATTCAATTTTATCCTGCTCAAGACTAAATAGTGATCACTTCCAATTTCAAATCCTCTGTACACTCTGGTGTCCTGCACCAGAGAGAAAACATCACTATCAACAATAACATAGTCAATGAGACTTTTCTTATTCCTAGCCTCTTCTCTCCATGTGAATTTGTGCACATTTTTATGTTGGAACATGGTGTTAGTAATAACCAGTCCATGTCCTGAGCAGAAATCCAACAGATACCTGCCATTATTATTAGCTTTGCTCTTTTCTCCAAATTTTCCCAAAATATTTTTGTATGTCTCACAATCATTTCCTACTCTGCTATTTAGATCCCCAACAAGGACCAACTTTTCCTTTTTCATTGTGTCAGTTGCTTTTTCTAAAGCCTCAAAAAATTCCTCCACTTCTACCTTAGTAGAACCTTCTGTGGGACCATAGGCACAAAAACGAACGGACATGGTTTTGTCTAATATGAATCTTCATAATTCAATAAGTCGTGTGTTGTAACGGACGTACTTAATGCACTCGCATGAAATAAATGCTTTTTGAATTTTGGTGCCTGCAATTTTTTGTCGCTTTTGTGTGGACCATCATTCTTAACTGTCATCATTTTTGTTGCCACTCCTGTCTCGGGAATTCGGGGTTTGGAGAGTTATGACGATGCTCCAGAAGAAGATGACATGTCTGTGTTTGAATAAATGTAGATGAATAAATACATGAAAAAATAAGACATCCCCTGAAAATAAGCCCTAATGCGTCTTTTGGAGCAAAAATTAATATAAAATCCAGTCTTATTTTGGAGGAAACAAGGTAACACATTTTTGTGTATCATCTCAATTTTTGTTTTCCACCCACCTTGTATTTAAGAATGATTTGCATGTGGATGGGGCAACAAAGTAAATCTAAGTGTTTTCGCAAAACTTACTGTTTTCATTCATCTGATACAAATATTTCCACCAAAAACATCATTGAAACAATTATTAATAAAAGTTTACTAACTCTTACATATGAAAACAGTTATTTCTTATTTGGAGCTTAAACAACAGTGCAGCAAATCAATTCCAGACTTTACAGAAATGAGCTCGATAATTTTCTCTCACATTCTGTTCAATACTGAGAGACAAAACAAAATAATTTTACAAAATGCAAAACTGAAATTAGTATTCAGTTAAATGTTCTGTAGTCTCACTTGGACATATAGAAGTTTTCTTTAATACACTTATCTTTCACTTTTCTAAAGTAGGCATGACGAACAATTTCATGAACAACAGGAATATGTTAATTGAGCAGTTCCAAATGCATTTCCAATACTAGAACTTTCATCATAGATTCCAAATTGCTCTTTGGAATATATATCACTTGCCTTTAATTGAGCACAAAATATTTTCATGTACAAAGGCTTCATATATATCACACTGTACTTCAATTATTAGCTTCACAGTTTTGTATCCTTGGAAAGTAATTCAAAATGAATATAAAAACTTTTCAGAGATTTTAGAGGTTTAATAAACTCAGTAGTTTATCAAAACTCTTCGGGTTTGCTCCCTTGCTTACCTACTCTTTACTTCCTTGCATTCCTGTTACCAAATGACAGCTGTTCTAAAAAACAACTAATGCGCATGGTCCATTACCAAGATTCAAAGTGAAACTCAAGGTCACAAAATGGCTGCCGTTACTACAATGCTCGCAAGCTACGAGTATTTGACATAGAAACACTATGGTAAATAACATAATTTATAATATACATTCAACATTGCTGTATTATTCCCTAAGAATTATAATATATAGTATCATCATCATCAAATTCCTGCATTTACCCTCAAAGGGTGTACAGGATATGATAGTACTACATGAAAAAAATTACATCATTATTAATTTCCTATCTTCAACTTTCCACCAAATCAGTCTGTTACCTGTCAAGACTCCAACATTATCAGATCTTATATTTCTATCGTCTAAAGCACTTTGTACCGTATCAATCCACCTATATCTTGGTCTTCCTCTGGATCGTTTTGCTGCCAACCTGGCAGAGAACACTTGTTTTGCTAATCTTTCCGTGCCCATTCTGTTTAAGTGACCATACCACCTGAGATTAGCTCTGCTAACGCATTCCTGGATGCTGACAATGTCAAGTTCTTTCCTAATATCCTCGTTTTTAATATGATATTGCCATTGATGCCATCTGTTCACACCTATAAACTTTCTCAGGACTCTCATATCTGTGGTATCTAGTCTTTGGTCAAGTGTTTCACTTCTGACCCAGCTCTCAGATCCATAAGTTAAAACTGGTTTGAACACTGTCTTGTATACAGCTAATTTAGTGTTCCGATTAATTTCTCTCTTATTCCATATGAATTTATTCAATTGACTTCCCACGATACCAGCTTTGCTGATTCTGTTGTCTATTTCTATATTTAGTTTACCATCTTCAGTAAAAATCGTGCCTAAATAGCTGAAATGTTTTACTTGTTCCACAGGTTCTCCATTCACAACAGTTGACATTTTCAATGATTCTGCCTATTTTCATTGTCTTTGTCTTTTTATTGTTGACCTTCATACCATATCTATTACAGCAGCTATTCAATTTAGTCAGAGAATCTTGCAGACTTGTAGTGGATTTATTTAGAAGTATAACATCATCCGCATAAAGCAAAGAGCTGACATTAACATCTCCAATTTTGATATCATGTTTAATACCACTTTCCTTCATAATGTGATCCATATAGATAATGAATAACAGAGGGGATAATGTACATCCTTGTCTCACACCAGATTTAACATTAAACCATCTTCCTGTACTTCCTTCAATTCTAACTGCTGACTTACAACTCAAATAAAGACTAAGTATTGCTTGATATAATGCCCCATTCACACCATATAACTGTAGTTTGAATAGCTTCTCTCTTGGCACCTTGTCATATGCCTTTTCCAAATCGACAAATAATATATATAGTAAGATAATTTTATTTATAACTACAATTAAATTATTTTATATCACTACTGCTTAACAACATGGCAGCTTCAATAATACTACACATATAATTGCAATACTAAATGACAAATCACACATATATACCTTTAGATTATGTTATCATATAAAAAAACATAGCCACAGTATTCAACACAAAATACGAGGCTAATCTTCTTGAATGTCAGGCAGTCATTCAAGTAGAGTAATGTGGGCAAATATGAGAATGCGGAACTGGACAATGAGACTTATTTGTGCCTATGGTCCCACAGAAGGTTCTACTAAGGTAGAAGTGGAGGAATTTTTTGAGACTTTAGAAAAAGCAACTGATACAATGAAAAATGAAAAGTTGGTCCTTGTTGGGGATCTAAATAGCAGAGTAGGAAATGATTGTGAAACATACAAAATTATTTTGGGAAAATTTGGAGAAAAGAGCAAAGCTAATAATAATGGCAAATATCTGTTGGATTTCTGCTCAGGACATGGACTGGTTATTACTAACACCATGTTCCAACATAAAAATGTGCACAAATTCACATGGAGAGAAGAGGCTAGGAATAAGAAAAGTCTCATTGACTATGTTATTGTTGATAGTGATGTTTTCTCCCTGGTGCAGGACACCAGAGTGTACAGAGGATTTGAAATTGGAAGTGATCACTATTCAGTCTTGAGAAGGATAAAATTGAATTTCATATTGAATAGAATAACATGTAAGAAAGTTTTAAAGCGAATAAAAGTTGAGCAGCTCTCAGATGTAAACTGTCGAATAAAATACAGAAATATTATTGAAAAGAAAATGAAAGAGTTTGAGAACAGGAATCAAACCTTGGAGATTCAGTGGCCAACTCTGAAGGAAACATTGATTGATTCTGCCAGAGAGGCATGTGGTGAGGTTGTGTGCAAAGATAAAAAAATCAGAACTCCCTGGTGGACACAGGAAGTTAAAGAGGCAGTGAAGGAAAAGAAGAAAGCATATCAAAAGTTCCTGTCAAATAAGTCAGCTTGTACTCTTAGAGAATATAGAGACAAATGCAAGAATGCTAAACACTGTGCAATACTAGCTAAACAAAAGTCATGGGAGGACTTTGGCAAGAATATAGAAAATAAATATCAAGAAGGTGGCAAAATATTCTGAAGGTTGTTGAAGAAGCTTAAGAATGGAGAAAAGAGTGCTATAAAAGGAATTAGAGATGATAAAGGTGACATGAAAACGGGAGAAAAAGCTATCCTTGAAGTATGGAGTAATTACTTTGAAAAACTGCTAAATGAAACAAGCAGTGATGACAGCACAGTGGTAAAAAACACTGACCAGGCATGCAGTCAGGAATACATATCCATACTTGAAGTAGAAAAAGCCATCAAAGGCTTGAAATGTGGAAAGGCAGCAGGAGTAGATGATATTTGGCCAGAAATGCTGAAGTATGGTGGTATAAGAGTCTTACAGTGGCTGCACTGCATAGTTCAGAAAGCCTGGACAGAGGGACGAATTCCCGATGATTGGAGAAGAGCTCTCATAGCACCCATATATAAAAAGGGAAATAAAACTGCATGTGAGAATTACAGAGGTATTTCCCTACTGAGTGTTCCTGGCAAGATCTATGCAAGTATACTTGAGAAATGGCTGAGAAGAATTGTGGAAGAAAATCTTGGTGAAGAACAAGCTGGATTCAGGCCAAATAGAGACTGTCAGGATCAGATCTTCACTTTACGACAAATAGTCGAGAAAGCATGGGAATACAACAAAGATCTGTATTTAAGTTTTGTCGATCTGGAAAAGGCATATGACAAGGTGCCAAGAGAGAAGCTATTCAATAGGCTGCAGTTATATGGTGTCAATGGGGCATTACATCAAGCAATACTTAGTCTTTATTTGAGTTGTAAGTCAGCAGATAGAATTGAAGGAAGTACAGGAAGATGGTTTAATGTTAAACCTGGTGTGAGAGAAGGATGTACATTATCCACTCTGTTATTCATTATCTATATGGATCACATTATGAAGGAAAGTGGTATTAAACATGATATCAAAATTGGAGATGTTAATGTCAGCTCTTTGCTTTATGCGGATGATGTTATACTTCTAAATAAATCCGCTACAAGTCTGCAAGATTCTCTGACTAAATTGGATAACTGTTGTAATAGATATGGTATGAAGGTCAGCAATAAAAAGACAAAGACAATGAAAATAGGCAGAATCATTGAAAATGTCAACTGTGTTGTGAATGGAGAACCTGTGGAACAAGTAAAACATTTCAGCTATTTAGGCACGATTTTTACTGAAGATGGTAAATTAAATATAGAAATAGACAACAGAATCAGCAAAGCTGGTATGGTGGGAAGTCAATTGAATAAATTCATATGGAATAAGAGAGAAATTAGTCGGAACACTAAATTAGCTGTATACAAGACAGGGTTCAAACCAGTTTTAACTTATGGATCTGAGAGCTGGGTCAGAAGTAAAACACTTGACCAAAGACTAGAGACCACAGATATGAGAGTCCTGAGAAAGATTATAGGCATGAACAGATGGCATCAATGGCAGTATCATATTAAAAACGAGGATATTAGGAAAGAACTTGACATTGTCAGCATCCAGGAATGCATTAGCAGAGCTAATCTCAGGTGGTATGGTCACTTAAATAGAATGGGCGAAGAAAGATTAGCAAAACAAGTGTTCTCTGCCAGGTTGGCAGCAAAACGACCCAGAGGAAGACCAAGATATAGGTGGATTGATACGGTACAAAGTGCTTTAGACGACAGAAATATAAGATCTGATAATGTTGGAGTCTTGACAAGTAACAGACTGATTTGGAGGAAAATTGTAGATAGGAAATTAATAATGATGTAATTTTTTTCATGTAGTACTATCATATCCTGTACACCCCTTGAGGGTACATGGCAAGAATTTGATGATGATGACGATGATAAAAAAACTTATTTCTCATTAAATAAAATTCTTACCAAACATATGTTAAAAATTGTAAAAAGGAACATAATAAGCGAAGCGTTTATGTGAGATTTTTACAATGGCTTAGTATTTCTTTAAAAAAATAATTAAATAATTTTTTTTATTTTACATGTCTCCTTTTAATTTTGACAAAATCACACCTCTTGCGGATGCAATTTCTAGGCCTCCAATTATTATATCATCTTTGCCTATTTTCAGTAGATTTATCAATTGTAATTTGTGAGTTATATTTATATGAGTAAAATAAAATAATTAAAAAACAAAATATGAATAAAATAAAATAACAATAAAACAAAAATACAAACAAAGATTAACAGCAGCAAAAATGAAGTTTATGAGAAAAACTGCAAAGTATACCCTATTTGATCACAAAAGAAACGAAGATATTGTAAAAGAATTAAACCAAGAACCAGTAATAGAAAAAATTAAAAAATATAAACATAAATGGATGGAACACGTTCAAAGAATGAAAACAGAAAGATTACCACAACAAGCCTTAAAGTACAAGCCATTAGGAAAAAGAAAACCAGGACGTCCTCTTAAACGATGACTTCTAAGTCAGAACAGGCCATGCTAGGCCTAAATCCTTGATACGTATGATGATGATGATTTATATGAGTCATTAAATAATATTGTATTATTTAATGAGAAGTGTCTGATAAATCCAAATCTCTATTACGAATATGTGCAAAACTATTCATCTCTCTCTTATAACCTTCTAACAGTTTATTCAGCTCTGTGCATTTATCATTTGTTAGTACAAAGTCTTGACTAAGAGTTTCAGAAGCTTGGTTACTTTCATTAACAGTATAGCAAAACCCTCGATTTAACAGACAAAATTTTCAGTCCATATGTCACGTGAAAATTAACACCCTGTTATTTTAAAATGCTTTTAACCAAGATTTGCTTATAATTAAATTAACAGGTTATTTTTTGTTATTAATTTCCTGTTATTTTTAACAAATTTTGGCAAATAGGCCATCATAATTTAGCCTACATAAATGAGTCACCACTCATAAAATATGTTTGCCGAATGATTAGCAAGTGATCACACCAATTGTGCTGTAATTGGTTCTTTTGTTGCATGGCATGACTTTCTGTGGCAGTTTTAACGAGTGCCAGCCGATGCATTCGGAAAATCTACTTTATTGTATGATGGACTTTCGGATTTAACGGACACCCCTCGCTCGAATTAGTCCGTTATATCGAGGTTTTACTGTATCTAAATTAGAAGATGTAGTTTCTTTAATGTTTTTTGAATCTTCATAAACACATTTATGATACTCTGATGTTAACTCTTCTGAAGTACAATTATTTTCATGAATTGAATCATGTTGCTTATTTTTATTATCTATTTTCTCCTTAGAGAACTTAGGTTTAGACTTATATACTTAACTAGATGATCTTTTGCAATTATTATGGCTTTCTTGCCTTAAACTTTCTGAACAATTTGATTGATATCTTGTTTTATTATTATCAAACTTTACTTTCTTATTATTTAGGTAAGGAAAACCTTCATCCTTTAATATTTTATTTAAATTATCTCCTAAGCATATTTAAACTGTCATTCCTTAACAGGTATGATCTTAACCTATCAGAATGCACAATTAATATTTTAGTTGGACTCTTTATATCTTGTATTTTAAAATTCATAGGAGATAATTGTTCTAATATCCTATAAGGATGTGAAGCCTTTTTTCCCCCCTAATTTACCATCCTTTTGAAGACTAATCTTATTATATAGGGACAATAGGTGGCGTACTGTGGTACGACTGTGTTTGGAAGTTCCGAAAGCTAAGTGTTTAATTTAAAAAAAAATAACGTTATCAGTTAAAAAACTGTGTTAGAATTAGACTATTATGGAGTTAATTAGTTTTAAGTTAAAAGTTTTGTTTTAAATATTGTTAATTTAGTCTTTTGCATGATAAGTTATGTAGCATAGTACATGGCACCGGTGCAAAGCAGAATAATGGTGGCCAAGGCGGCATTGTTTAAAGAATTTAGCCAAAGGGATTTTGTTTTGTGTAGTGCAATGTCTGTAAAATGTATGCACTACTGAACGCAAATGGAATTTGTCTTTTCCACATCTACAAAACTTAAATACAGATCCTTGTTATATTTGTTGATTTCTCAACTATTTGTCATAAAGTCAAAATGTGATCCCAACAACCTCTATTTGGCCTGAATCTAGCATGATCTTCTCCAAGCTTCCCTTGCACACTTTTTCTAGGCCATTTCTCAAATATATTTCCATAAATCTTACCAGGAACGCTCAGTAGGAAAATACTTCTGTAATTCTCACATTGTTTTATTTCTCTTTTTTATAGACGGATACTATGAGAGCTCTACTCCAATCTCGACCCTCTGAATTATGCAGTGCTGCCACTAAAAAACTTTTATACCTTTGTACTTGAGCATTTCTGGTAGAATATCACCTATTCCAGCTGCCTTTCAATATTCCAGGACGGATTATGATTTTTTGATGGATATGTACTCTCCTGACTGCATTCCTGGTGAATGTTTTCCACCACTATTCTGTCACTGCTTGTTTCATTTAGTAATCTTTCAAAGTAATTATTTCAGACATATAGAATATCTTTATTTTCAGTTTGCATGCCACCTGTATCATCTCTAATTCCTTCTACAGTACACTTTTGTCCATTTCTAAATTTTTTCAATAGCCTCCAAAATATTTTGCTACTTTTGTGATATTTATTTTCTATGTTCTTACCAAAGTCTCCCCATGACTTCTGTTTAGCTAGCTTTATATAGTGCTTTCTTGCATTTTTCTCTGTATTGTCTAGGAGCACAAGCTAACTACCTTGCAAGAAGTTAGTCTCATTACATACCTCTCGCTGAATCAATCAACCAATTTTTTCTTCAGGGTTTGCCAATGAATCTCCAAGATGTTTTCAATCTTTTTTTTTTTTTTTAATCATGTTTGTGTATTTGAATCTACAGTTCACCCCTGAAAGCAGCTCAACTTTGATTTGTTTTAAAACTTTCTCACACACTCTTCTTTTCAACATGAAATTCAATTTTATCCTGCTCAACACTAAATGGTGATCACTTCCAATTTTAAATGATCTGTATATGACTTTGGCAAGGTGGCAAAATATTCTGGAGGTTGTTGAAGAAGCTTAGAAATGAAGGAAAGAGTGCTGTAAAAGGAGTTAGAGATGATAAAGGTGACATGAAAACTGAAGAAAAAGATATCCTTGAAGTATGGAGTAATTACTTTGAAAAACTGCTAAATGAAACAAGCAGTGATGACAACATAGTGGTAAAAAACACTGATCAGGCATGTAGGCAGGAATACATATCCATACTTTAAGTAGAAAAAGCCATCAAAGGCTTGAAATGTGGAAAGGCAGCAGGAGTAGATGATATTCGACCAGAAATGCTGAAGTATGGTGGTATAAGAGTCTTACAGTGGCTGCACTGCATAGTTCAGCATTTCTGGTCGAATATCATCTACTCCTGCTGCCTTTCCACATTTCAAGCCTTTGATGGCTTTTTCTACTTCAAGTATGGATATGTATTCTTGCCTACATGCCTGGACAGAGGGACAAATTCCCGATGATTGGAGTAGAGCTCTCATAGTAACCATATATAAAATGGGAAATAAAACTGAATGTGAGAATTACAGAAGTATTTCCCTACTGAGTGTACCTGGCAAGATCTATGCAAGTATACTTGAGAAACGGTTGAGAAGAATTGTGGAAGAAAAGTTTGGTGAAGAACGAGCTGGATTCAGGCCAAATTGAGGCTGTTCAGGATCAGATCTTCACTTTACGACAAATAGTTGAGAAAGCATGGGAACATAACAAAGATCTATATTTAAGTTTTGTTGATCTGGAAAAGGCATATGACAAGGTGCCAAGAGAGAAGCTATTCAATACATTACAGTTATATGGTGTCAATGGGGCATTATATCAAGCAATAATTAGTCTTTATTTGAACTGTAAGTCCTCAGTTAGAATTGAAGGAAGTTACATGAAGATGGTTAAATGTTAAATCTGGTGTGAGACAAGGATGTACATTATCCCCTCTGTTATTCATTATCTATTTGGATCACATTATGAAGGAAAGTGGTATTAAACATGATATCAAAATTGGAGATGTTAATGTCAGCTCTTTGCTTTATGCGGACGATGTTATACTTCTAAATAAATCCGCGACAAGTCTGCAAGGTTCTCTGACTAAATTGAATAACTGTTGTAATAGATATGGTATGAAGGTCAGCAATAAAAAGACAAAGGCAACAAAAATAGGCTGAATCATTGAAAATGTCAACTGTGTTGTGAATGGAGAACCTGTGGAACAAGTAAAACATTTCAGCTACTTAGGCACGATTATTAGTGAAGATGGTAAATTAAATACGGAAATAGACATCAGAATCAACAAACCTGGTATGGTAGGAAGTCAACTGAATTAATTCATATGGAATAAGAGAGAAATTAGTTGGAACACTAAATTAGCTGTATACAAGACAGTGTTCAAACCAGTTTTAACTTATGGATCTGAGAGGTGGGTTACAAGTAAAACGCTTGACCAAAGACTAGAGATCGCAGATATGAGAGTCCTGAGAAAGATTAGAGGCATGAACAGATGGCATCAATGGTAATATCATATTAAAAATGAGGATATTAGGAAAGAACTTGACATTGTCAGCATCCAGGAATGCATTTGCAGAGGTAATCTCATGTGGTATGGTCACCTAAACAGAATGGGCAAGGAATGATTAGCAAAACGTGTTCTCTGCCAAGTTGGCAGGAAAACGATCCAGAGGAAGACCAAGATATAGGTGGATTGATACGGTACAAAGTGCCTTTGATGATAGAAATATAAGATCTGGTAATGTTGGAGTCTTGACCAGTAACAGACTGATTTGGAGGAAAATTGTAGATAGGAAGTTAGTAATGATGTAAATTTTTCATGTAGTACTATCAATCCTGTACACCCCTTGAGGGTACATGGCAGGAATTTGATGATGATGATGATAGTCAATGAGATTTTCTTATTTCTTGTATCTTCTATCCATGTGAATTTGTGCACAATTTTGGGTTGAAACATGGTGTTAATAATAACTAGTTCATGTACTGAACAGAAATCCAGCATGTACTTACCACTTATTAGCATTTTTTTTTCCTTCTCCAACTTTTCTAAATGTCTGGTAATCATTTCCTACTCTGCTATTTAGATCTCCAACAAGAACTAACTTTTCCTTTTTTCATTGTGTCAGCTACCTTCTCTAATGCCTCAAAAAATTCCTCCACTTCCTCAGTAGAATCTTCTTTGGCCCGTAGGCACAAATAAGTCTCCTTGCTCAGTTTCCCATTCTGATATATCCTGCCTCCAAGAAGATTAACCTCATATTTAGCATTGGCTAAAATAGTTAAAATAGTTACTCTTTCTTTTCCCTGATTGTTAATGTCTGAATATAACCTCTTGTACTTCTTGCTAAGAAAGATCTCACACGTTTTTTGTCTTCTTTGTTTCAGTAACACCTATTATGCCAATATGGTGCTTCTCATTGGCATAATGCTTCTGATGTTGAAAGTGGCAATCTTCAACTCTGCTGATGTTGGGCTGGGATTTGTTCCAGTAGCTGACTTTTCGTTGTTCATCCTGGTTCTGTGATGAAAACAACAGGGGTCTTGTTTAACTGGCGATGCCTCAGCTGACATAAAATTCTGTCATTCTGTACCATCATTTTGCATTATGGTTTAAGCCAATTAGACTACAATTTGATTGACTAAATCCCAAGCTTGCAGCCCATCCTCATTTGTTCAGTATCCAGGTAGATATTTAACAGGATGCATCATGAGAAGGCGAGGATTGGACATTAGGTCAGAAGTCCTAGTTGGTTCTTTGTATCCTTAATAGGTTATGTGGAGGTCTCCTCCCAGTTATCCAGCTTTGAACCTTAAGCAGCGAAATGGTATTTTATGTTTTATTTAACTAAACTAACAATAATATCTTTTGTACAAAAAATTATGTAAAGATATTTAAATATCTCATTTAAATATCTTTGCAGTTCACTAAAAGGAACTGTAGTCCATGGACATTTGCTAGGAGACAAAGAAAAATGCAGATAATATAATAAAAGAAAATTGTAGGAAATAAAACAGAAGAAAAAAAATCATGGGAAATAGAACAAAGGAAATAGTGGGAAACTGTACATTGAGGACAGAACACAAAGGACTGGCAAGATATACATAAAGATCAAAAATGACAACATGAAAAAGAACAAATGCAAGCAGTAATACAGGCAACATAAGAAAGAACTAGAACTGCATAAAATTATAAAAATCTAGAATTAATATTTAAATTTCCAAAGGTTAGATTAGCTTAAATTAATGTTTCTTATCTGAAATTTTCATAATGAAACTATTATAAGTACAGAAATGTAAACATTAGGTCAAAAATTGTTTTGAATACAAAACAAATTTCATAACTTTTACTTAAACTTCGAATTAAAGAAATGCTGTATATTCTGCAATAATTTACAGTTTTAAGAGAATCAATTTATACCAGTTGATATTAGGTCTTTGTCCAATTAGGAAGCTAAATAATGTTCATCACTTCTGTCCCTTGCTCTTTGTAAGTGGAGGTGACCAAGTTGACTGACTACTGAAGATTTCAGGTTATTTTTGATTTAATGGTACAATCTGCACATATTTGGTTTATTAAGCTATTGTGACATTTTAGAATTCAAATATTAATTTCGGCCATCGCTATATGATTTCACATTATTTTCTTTGCTCTGTTTTCTGTGATTTCTTTTATTCTATTTCTCACATTTTTTTAAATCTCCCAGGATCGTGATTTTTTTGTGACTTCAATGTCACAAAAAATGAAGTGCATGAGTTGGTATTTTTACTCTAAATATACTATAGAAAACCCTATACCAACCGTCTACTGTATATGTGTGTGTTTTGCCTTTCCATATATATATACAGGGTGTTCGGGATAAATTTGACATATTTATAATTAATTATATTTTTCCGTAAGTTACATGTATTAACACACACTTCTCTTCATTTAAAAGTTTGGACCCTTCTTCATTCATATACAAGATGTCAGAAAGGATGGATAGCTGGAACCCACCTGAATCATGGAAGAGAATAACTTGTATCATGATGATTCGTGCCCGCCATCAAAATAAGGATATTACGACTGCTGCCCAATGCTCCCTGAATACAGTAAAAACAATCAGGCATGAACTAGAGACTTGCAATGGTGACTACGAGGATGTAGCAAGAAGAAAGATCCCTAGCAGACGATCTGATTGCGTTCGTACAGCAGAATTCCTCGCAAATCTGCAGGAACAGGTGTTGAAGAACCCTGGCATTGGAATTCGGGCTTTGTTCGTGGAGTTGCTAACTGTAGTCAAGCCCTGGATAACAAGGGTAGCCAATGGTAGGCCGTATGTATGGCAGCAGGATTCGGCCCCTTGCCACACCTCTGGGAAAAGTCAAAAATGGTTGTCTGAAAATTTCTACGACTTCACCAGTCCAAATGTTTGGCCTCCAAACTCCCCAGACCTTAACCCCATGGATTATTTTGTATGGGGCACAGTTGAAAAAGACACCAATCGCACTTCCAGTAATACAAAAGCCCAGTTAATGGATAAAATTAAAACAGTTTTTGCGGCCCTTCCCAGGGAGACTGTAGCATCAGCTTGTTCGAGGTTCCGAAGCAGAATTGAAGCTGTGATCGATGCTAATGGTGGTTATTTTGAGTAAATCTTGTTGATAGTATTGTAATTAACTCTGCCTGTAATGTTTTTTTGTCAATTCATTAAATTTAATAGATACAAAGAAGATTTTCTTTTTCCTTACGAAACTGTCAAATTTATCCCGAACACCCTGTATATATTTATATATGGAAAGGCAAAAATAATGTGAGTGATTTCTAAAATTAGTAGCCATGTGAAATAGGAACTGAAAGAACTTTCAGTTCCTATTTCACTACAGAACCTTCAGTAGTGCAGGCAGATGCAAGAATTTTTGATCGTTATCTGATGGTTAAAAAAAGTTTCTGATGGTTATCACTAAAGTGTACAATGTACTACACACCTCTTATTAGTTCAGAGAAAGATGGGGAGTGTTCAGGACTGTGCTTTTTTGTGTCTGGAGTTTCATTCTACATATTCTTTTGAAACTCCAGTACACAAAAAACAAATTTACTGGAAGTTCAGCAATCATTTAGAAGTAAGTATGAAATGAAAAGAATTCTCCAACTGGAAATTACACATATAAGTGGTATTGCAATTTTCAGATGCCTGGTTGCACCTATAAAGGGAAATGTCCTAGCTAACTAAGTGTGAGTGATGAAACAGTTGATCATGTTGGACAGTTACTTATATGAAGCCTGCAGAAATTGAGAGCACAGTGTAGCCAAGAGGAAAATATACTACAGAAAACTGTACAACAAATTCTGTGAAAAGCTTTCGCACTCTGCCCATACCATTTACACTTGCTGCAGGCCATTACAATGAATAACACAATGGCTCAGTACCTATTTTACAGGGACAAGATGGGCTGCATTTCTGTTAATAGCGAGTTTCACATGTCAAGATGTTATCCATTTTGCAAGAAATGCAGTATTGTTTCAATATGTGCACTGCAACAACACATGGTGCATACAATGAACTTTCATAAGCACAATTAAAAAACAGTTTGACTTGCTTTTCTAAATAGCATAAGTTCATATTTTTGTGCTTAATATTTTTTTTCTCAATAAACATTTCCATTCACTCACACCATTTTGATTTGGGTATATGATAGAAATATATCTCACTTCTGCAGAAACAAGATTTTTAAGAGCAATTAAAGGATGCACAAAATTAAACCATATAAAAAATGAAGATAATAGAAGAGAGCTAGATATTTACAATATAAATGAAAATATCAAGAAATATAGAGAAAAACAGAAAGAGCTCTATTTAGGATGGAAAGATATTGGCTAAAAAAAGAGATGGATAAATATAGCCCAAAGGAAAAGAGAGAGAGACCAGATGCGAGATAGAAAGACTAGTGATGATGCAACAGGCAAATGCCCAATTCTTGAAGAGAAGATAGAAATATAAGTTACCAAAAGGATTTTATAGTACCGATGCTGAATAAATTTTTCAATGTGATACAAAGGGAGAAAACAAGGAATCAATCCTACAAATTCTGTAAAACAATGGTTAACAAGGGTGTGAGGACTACATTTTTGCTTGAGCAATAAATGAGTGGAATGAATTGCCATAGTGTCGTAAGTGATTTTTTCAGTGAACAACACTGTGAGGATAATGGTTGGTGTAAGCCTTCTGCAATGAGATGACTCCATGGAGTCAGTAATAGTAATAATTATATAAGGGTCATTTCAAACATTCTCTTTGCTTTACTGCTATTGTTAAACTGACAATTTAACCAATTACATTTTCAGGACTTCAATATAACCTCCACTCCGCTTCATCACTGCACTACCATTGTATTTCTGTCAGCAAGCCTTTTAGCAGATGAATTTGATAAGTTGGTATCTGTTAAAATGACCATTTTAATGGAGACCTTTTGTTTTGAAATCTTATTTCACAAAAAAAGAACAGAAGAAAGAGAAAACGAACACAACGTTTTTACTGAATATACATGCACAGTGTATAGAAACTTTGAAAAGACTCATGCAGGCATGCACACTGTGCATACATTTGCTACCCACAGTATTATAGTACTGGAAGCTCTGCTAAAGAAGAACAAACACAGTACTCATTTAAGGTTTAATGGAATAAATACAGCACATATAAATAATTAAACAATATGTTTAATCATGATATTAAAATTGAAAAAAATGCACATAAATTGGCACAAAAAATAAGTGGAAAAGATTAGACTGAAAGCCTAAAGTTCTATGAAGGGCACCTTCTATGGGTGCTGTTAGCTAGCCTTAGCTGTGTTGGGTGGGAGGATTAAGAATTAGTTTCCCAAATCTTGGGAAGTTTAATACACCCATATTTATTAAGATTAGGTTGATTTTTGAAATCTGCTGCTGCTGATTCTAAAAAAAAAATCTTTCTATTTCTATTTTTTTTTTGGTGAAGCATAGTTAGCAAGCCTTGACTGATCAATGGCAACAGATCTATTGTTTATGTTCTTTTAGGCAGATGTTAGCAGATCTCTCAGTTTGACCATAATATGATAAGCTGCAAGAACAAAGAACTTTGTAGACACGTGGAACACAGAAAGAGAGTAAGAGAGTGAGGAGGTGAGGATCATCCTTGGGAGAGAGCAGATGAAGTTTGAATGCAGTGCATGGATTGTACTTTTTTTTTTAAGTTCTGGCTATTTTTTCTATTGTGTTGCAGATATAAGGCACAATAATAGCATTACTATATTCGGCACATGTTAAGAGGGATGTGAGATAATGGAAGGAACAATTAATTTGTTGATCTTTTTGGATTGTAACCAGTGGATAGGAAAGTCTGGCAAATAAAGAGAAGTTCAGCTTGTCATCATCTCATTTCAGATGAAATATAGGTTATGATAAAATATGTTTCTTAATTATGTACTGTATTTATTCCATTAAGCCTTAAAATGAGTTCAAACCAGAATGCAAGTCTAAACCATCAAACAAACACAGTACTTTTCCCAAGCCACTTCGACCCTCCCAAAACATGCAAGTATCCATGTCAGTCAGATCAGACACAGGTCAAAAAGCAGATCATAACAGCTTAAGTTTACATGCTGTAGTGGCCAACCAATAAGTATGTTGTATGCAAAATGATATTTATCTTAAGTTGCTAATCAGCAGTGAGATTAAATAGGATGCACAGGAAGCTGCTTGACATTAAATCTGGGATAAGGCAGGGTTGAACATAATTCTACCCATGACTATATGGTTTTTATTATTAAAACCTTATGGTTCAAATATCAAAATTATTTTTTTGTTCTGGCAGATTTATATATATATATATATATATATATATATTCAATAATTTTAATGACTTAAACCACTGAGATAATTAAGAATAAGTTTAATACAGACACAACTAGTTTCGTTGGTAAGCCAACTTCGCCAGGTATCAAAGTACAACGATATATATACAAAAAAAAAAAGACCCACAGAAACATTACACACTAACAAAAACAGAGCTATCAAAAAAAAAAAAAAAAAAAAAAAACTACAGTTAAGTTCAAATTGGATTCACCACGCTTCAGTTCTACCTACATTTATATAAGTGCGTGTGATCTCGCAAGAAAGGCAGCACTGAACAGCAGAGTTATGCGAATCTGGCAAATTGTAGCTAAGGTTGTTATTCATGTGGGTAGAATCGAGGGTGATTTCTTGACTCCAGGATACGTCTTTCAAGTTCATCGTAACATTTGTGAATATTAGAAGTTTGATTCCAGTTTATTTGGTGTTGGTGGACTTCATCAGAGTTTACAGAGAACAAGACGTGGCTGGAGAGGGCACTGGCTCAGATTTTATTATAAGAGATGTCTATTTTGTGCTCTTCAAGACGGTGAAAGATTGATTTTTCAGTTTGTCCGTAGTAAGGTTTTACCACAACTACAAATAATTCTGTATACTCCTGGGAACTGAAGATGGTGATTTTTCTTTTGGCTGACTAAGGATAGATTGGAGTTTACGTAAAGCAGAGAAGCACGTTTTGATGTCAAACTTTTTTTAAAAATTCTAGCCAGTTTCGGGGAGAGGGAACTAACATAAGGCAAGAAGATGCAAACTCTGGGAGGTAGTAGAATCTTCATTAGTTTGTTGACGACAGTGAAAAAGAAGTTTCTCGATGCTTTTTGGCGAGAAACCATTATTGATAAAGGTCTTTTTGAGGAAGTGAAGTTCATTTTGAAACTCTTCATTGTCTGATAATAAGGATCTGGTCTGATGTGCAAGAGTAGATATAATGCCATATTACTGTGGAGAGTAGTGGTGAGAGGATGCATCTGTATGTGTTGTATGTGTTGGTTTCCTGAAGATTGAAATTTTAATATCATCAGTACTCCTGGTTAGCTTTAAGTCTGAAAAAGAAAGACAATTGTTAACTTCTAGCTCAGAGGTGAATTTGATGTTGTGATGAAAGTTATTTAGATGATCTAAGAAAACTTTGAGGTTGTCTGGGCCTTGTTTCCATATAAGAAAAACATCATCAATATAACGGAGCCAGATATTAGGTTTCAGTGTGGCCAAACAAAATGCTTTTTCTTCCAAGTCTTTGAGAAATATGTTTGCTAGCACCGGGGAAAGTGGACTACCCATGGCTAGACCAGCGTTTTGTTTGTAGATCTTGTCTTCGAATCTGAAGTAGCCCGAGTCGACACAATGGGTAAGTAAAGCAAAGAGTTTCTTTGATAATTTGTTCTTGAGAAGAGTGAGAACCTCCTGAGTTGGTACATTGGTGAAAAACGAAACTACATCGAAGCTTACCATCATGTCTGATTTGTTCAGTTTTAGTTTTTTGATCTTGGAAACAAAGTCAGCTGAATTCTTGATATAAGAAGAGGATTTACCTGTGAGATGTTTTAAGGAAGAGGCAAGATATTTAGATAAGTTGTATGTGGGCGAGTCGATGCCTTCAACTATGGGTCTTACGGAAGTATTTATTTTGTGAATCTTAGGAAGGCTATACAACCATGGGATAAGAGGATGAACGGATCTGAGCGAAAGGCAGATATTCCTTGGTAATTCTGAAGTTGATTTTAGAAGATTGTTGGTCCTATTATGTAACTCTCTTGTGGGATCCATATTAAGTTCAGAATAAGTATCTGGCTCTAATAATTCAAGAATTTTGTTGCAGTAGTCTGCTTTATTTAGAATGACTGTGGCATTTCCTTTGTCAGCTGGTAGGATGATAATGTCTTTGTTCTTTCTCAGTTTTTTAATGGCCACTCTTTCACTAGGAGAAACATTGTCAGAAGGTGGTTTTGCATTATTTATTGTGAAAATAGCTTCCATCCGTAGTAGGTTTGCATCTTGGGTTGGAAGTAAGGAGGCAACTTTTTCTATCTTAGTGAGAAAAAGCTCTTTAGGAATGATGTAGGAGCGAGGACGAAATTGAGCCCCTTTGCAAGAACACCTTCTTCTGCCATTGTGAGGATATGTGAAGATTTATTTACACCTACTTTTTTAAAAAAGGAGGAAACATAAGTAGAGGAGGAACTTTCCTGTGCATGTCTGAGAGAATCAAACTTTCTGATAAGTTTAATTTGTTTATGTTTTGGTTCTTGAAGCCAAAAGTGTGCTGATTTCTTTTGTGTTGTTTCCATGATATATTGTCCAAGGAAGCCTCTAAGTGGTTTTCTAGTAACTTTTTCTATCTTAGTGAGAAAAAGCTCTTTAGGAATGGATATAAGAGAGAGGACAAAATTGAGCCCCTTTGCAAGAACACCTTCTTCTGCCATTGTGAGGATATGTGAAGATTTATTTACACCTACTTTTTTAAAAAAGGAGGAAATATAAGTAGAAGAGGAACTTTCCTGTGCATGCCCAAGAGAATCGAACTTTCTGATAAGTTTAAATTTGTTTATGTTTTGGGTTCTTGAAGCCAAAAGTGTGTTGATTTCTTTTGTGTTGTTCCATGACATATTGTCCAAGGAAGCCTCTAAGTGGTTTTCTAGTGAACTTTTCTTGGTAAAAAGAAGCTAGACTGTATTTAATATCTACAATTCGTTCCGATAGAAGATCTAGTTTTGCTTTGTGGTAAATTATATGCTCCCGAGCTGTTTTGATGGATTCTTTGAAATCAAGAAAACAAGGTATAACAGAAAGCACTTGCATCTTTTTAAGAAAACCAGTCTGTTGATGAAAAGTCCAATGTTCCTGAGTGTCCTTTGGTAATCTTTGATGAGATGTTGGGTATCCTTGTCATAAGGAATATGGTTCTTTGTATGCAGATTGACTCGGTTTATGAACATGTTCAATAATTTTAATAACTTAAACCACTGAGATAATTAAGAATAAAAGTTTAATATGGACATAACTAGTTTCGTTGGTAAGCCAACTTCATCAGGTGTCAAAGTACAAAGATATATACAAAAAAGACCTGCAGAAACATTACACGCTAACAACAACACAGCTATCAAAAAAAAAAAAAAAACTACAGTTAAGTTCAAATTAGAGTCCACAGTTCTAAATATAGCTAGAACTGAAGAGTGGACTCCAATTTGAACTTAACTGTAGTTTTTTTTTGATAGCTCGGTTGTAAGTGTGTAATGTTTCTGTAGGTCTTTTTTGTATATATCTTTGTACTTTGACACCTGATGAAGTTGGCTTACCAATGAAACTAGTTATGTCCATATTAAACTTTTATTCTTAATTATCTCGGTGGTTTTAGTCACTAAAATTATTGAACATGTTCATAAATTGAGTCAATCTACACACACACCAATCCTACACAAGAGGTTTCAAGAACAATAACATGACAATTCTCTCTCTGTGTATGTGTGTGTGGACAAGTGATCAGAGAGAAAAAAAGAGTGTTAAATTTGTTTCTTGAAGTGTCCTTGTTTTGGATTTATAGCTAAAGCAACTATGGGAAGTGTATCTTCATCATCATCATCATCAATTTCCTGATATGTACCCTCAATGGTACATCTATTCAGGCTACTATGACAAAATTACATGATTAAGTTCATATTATTATTAATCTCCTAACAACAATTTCCCTTCAAATCAGTCTATTACTCACAAGCACATTAATATTGTATAACATTTCATGCTTCTAATGCACTTCTGACTGAATCAATCCACCCAGACCTTGGTCTTCCTCTATATCTCTTTCCTGTCATCTTGGTATCAAATACCTGTTTTGCTAACCTTTTCTCACCCATTTTTTTAAATGGCTATACCATCTTAGGTCAGCTCTGCTCACACATTCTTGAATGCTACCAATGTCAAGTTCCTTTCTAATATCTTCATTTTTAATATGATTCTGCCATTGATGTCATCAGTTCACTAATCTTTCTCAAGACTCTTATATCTGTGGCCTCTATTCTTTGATCAAGTGTTTTATTTTTTAACCAACTCTCAGATCCATAACTTAACTGGTTTGAACACAGTCTTGTATACTGCTAATCTGGTGTTTTGGCTAATTTCCCTCTTATTCCATATAAATTTATTTAGCTGGCTCCCCACAATACCAGCTTTGCTTATTCTGTTATCTATTTTCAAATTTAATTTGTCATCTTCACTAAAAACTATGCCTAAATAGCTGAAATACTTTACTTGTTCTAAAGGTTCTCCACTGAGAATGCAGCTGAAGCTTTATATATTCTTGCTGATTTTCATGCCAAATTTGTTACAACTGTTATGCAATTTAGTTAGAGAACCCTGGAGATCTGCAGTAGATGTGCTCAGGAATACAACATTATCTGCATAAAGCAAACAGCTAAATTTGATATCTCTGAATTTAATATCAAGTTTAATGCCACTTCCTTTCATAATGCGATCCATATAGATGATGAATAACAGTGAAGATAATGGGCATCCTTGTTTTACTCCTGATTTTGCATCAAACCACTTTCCTGTATTTCCTTTAAATTGTAACTGTTTGCTTACAACTCAAACATATAGACTATATTGCTCTGTATAATTAAAACACTTAAGGAATTGAACAACGTAGTTAAGGATATAAATTAAATTAAACTTTAATAAATATTTTCCGATATTTCGGCAACGTCACGTTGCCATCTTCTAAAGGAACTTACAAAAAAAGTTACGTGCACGTAGGCACTACAACACAGAAACTGGGAATGAAGAGATGAAGCTATTGTTCTCCTAACAGTCCTGATGGTGTCCTCTAGCGGGCTAAGTAGGTGTTCTTGGCCGTTGGGCTGAAGGTCTGCTGATGTAGGCCTCCCAAATTTGGGGCAGTCGCATACAACCAAATTTGTTGAGGTTTGGAGAATTTCTTAGGGCTGAGGCTGATTCCATAAAGAGTCTTTCAAATTTGTATTTGCTACGGTGTATCACTGTAGCTTTCTTCCACTGTATTCTGTGGCGTGTATCCAGAGCATGGTCCGCAAGCCCAGAATGACTGTATTTGTGAAAACGGATGTAGTCCTTGTGTATGCGACTGCCCCAAATTTGGGAGGCCTACATCAGCAGACCTTCAGCCCAATGGCCAAGAACACCTACTTAGCCCGCTAGAGGGCACCATCAGGACTGTTAGGAGAACAATAGCTTCATCTCTTCATTCCCAGTTTCTGTGTTGTAGTGCCTACGTGCATGTAACTTTTTTTGTAAGTTCCTTTAGAAGATGGCAACGTGACGTTGCCGAAATATCGGAAAATATTTATTAAAGTTTAATTTAATTTATATCCTTAACTACATTGTTCAATTCCTTAAGTGTTTTAATAATGCATAACTAACGTATAAGCCTGTCTACGAGAATTGCTCTGTATAATATTCCATTTACCCCATTTAATTGTATGTTTGTGTTTTGAAAAATTTTCTCTGGGTACCTTGTCCAGATCTACAAAACTTAAGCACAAATCCTTGTCATATTATCAGGATTTCTCAACTATTTGTTGTGAAGTGGCAATCTGATCTTGACAACCTCTATTTGGCCTAAACCTCCAAGTTTCACTTCCACAATTTTTCTCAACCTCTTTTTCAAATATGCTTGCATAAATCTTACCTGGAACAGTTTGAAGAGAAATTTCCTCTATAATTCTCACATTCAGCTTTGTTCCCCACCCTTTTTTTTTTATTAATCAGACACACGAGAGCTAACTCGAATCATTTGGAATTTGACCTGGATTATCGTGTAGTGTAGCCACTGCAAAACTTTTATATCTGCATATTGAAGCATTTTTGGTAAAATATCATCTACTCCAGCTGACTTTCTGCATGCAAGGCTTTGCTGGGTTTTTCTACTGTATTGATATGTACTCCTGATTGCATTCCTCTTGAAAATTTTCTACTACTGTTCTATCCCTGTTTGTTTCATTTAACAGTCTTTCAATGTAATTACTCCAGACATCTAGGATATCCTTATCTTCAGTTTTCACGTTACCTTTATTTTGATTCCTTTTACAGAACTTTTTCCACCATTTCTAACTTTTTTCAATAGCATCCAGAACATTTTGCTGCCTTCCCGATATTTATTTCCTATATTCTTACCAAAGTCTTCCCATGACTTTTGTTTAGCTACTTTTACACATAGCTTCGCTCTCTTACATTTTTCTCTGTGTTCTTTTACGGCATCTGCTGACTTATTATGTTGAGTCCCATACACAAGAGGTTGGTTGATTAACCTATAATACATTAGCACCATGTATGGGTAGTGGGTTGGGAAAGGAGGAACTTGATCACATTTGATTTAAATGACTGTATATTGTATTCCTTGGGGAACACAAAAGGGATCAGACTATTCCACAGTATAGCAGTTGCAGGGATGAAAAGAAACTTGATCTGTGGGTTTCAAGGTGCACTATGAAGGGATGTTGAGCAGCAGCTGCATGTGTTCCAATGAGCTTAGTACTAAGTGGAGGAATTATTGATGCTATTTTAGATGAACATTTCTCATGGAAATATTTGTAGAATACACATATTGCAGAAACCAATCGTCTGTGCAAAAGTGGGGGGGGTGAGTTGGTAAGAGATGGGTCATTGATAAGTCTAATTTTTCTCCTCTGTATTGAGTCAAGCTTTTGGGGGCTTCACCCCATATGTGAGAGCAGTATTCTATAAGGTTAACAGCTGTTCAGGGGTGAAGTAACATCTTGAGAGAAAGAGAAATCCTAGTTTTTTAGAAGCTGAGGATGCAATGGTTGTGATGTGTTATTCGCTTAAAACTTGATAACTTTTGGTATGCTTTTTTCTTTTTCAGGACTTTCCACCATGGTGTTATTTTTATCCTTGCAGAGGTATACTTGACCATATACCTCTCTAGCTGAATCAATCAATGTTTTCTTCAGTTTTCCACTGAGACTCCAAGATTTGGTTCTTGTTTTCAATGTTTCATTCTTTCTTCAATAGTGTTTGTGTAATTGAGTACTGTTTACCTTTAAAAAGCTGCTCAACTTTAATAATTCTTTTAAAAATTTTCTTATACACTGTTCTTTTCAATGTGATATCCATTTTTATCCTACTTAGCACCAGATAATGATCACTTTCAATTTCAAATATTCTGTACATGCATATATTTTCAAATAGCATGAAGATATCACTATCAACAATGACAGTCAATGAGGCTTTTGTTATTTCTTCCATCTTCTCTCCATGTGAACTTGTGTGCACATATTTAAGCTGGAACACATAGTGTTAGTAATGACTAATTCATATTTTGAGCAGAAATCCAGCATACTTATCATTATTATTAGCTTGCCCTTTTCTTGAAATTTTTCCAAAACGTTCTTATATGCATAGTGGCTGCCTGCTCTAATGACTTAAAAAATTGCTCCACTTCTTCCATAGAAGAACCTTCTGTAGACCATAGGAACAAATAAGTTTCATTTTATATTTTCCCAATTTGAAGTTTGCACACTGCCTTCCAATCAGGAAGTTTATCTTCATGTTTGGCATTGAATGTTATCGCTACCCCCTTCTTTTCCTTAATCGTTATTGTCCAAATATCCTATACTTATTATTTAGTACACAAGACTAACTAAATTACATAACCGAAGTAGCAAATTTGGTATAAAAAACTAAAATAAAAAAATAACTGTGGAATAATCAGGGAAATGGAAAACTTCAACTACATTCTTAACACTGAACATTACAGAACGAGAAAAACATTTTAGCTATAGTCATCATTATTATTAAGTGAAGATGGAAAATTAAATGTGGAAAGTAGTGTGCAAACCACTGACAGATTTTTGTTTATTTTGGGGAAGTAAACAGATAATTGTTTACTTCTCCAATTTTTAAGAAAACCACACTTAAAAATTGGGGAAGTAAACAGTGTGTCAGTGGTAGAACCATAACAAAATTGAAACTACTAGAAAGTTATTTGATGAGAATATTTAAATATATGTAAGCAGAAGTTCTAGAAATTCCAGAAATCTTAGAATCTTTTAATTAGAAGGGAAGATAAAAGATTAGCAACACAGGTAACTAAAAAAAATGTCAGGGAAGGAACCCAGGGGGGAGATTAAGATGTAAATGCAGTCAGAATGTCTTAGAAGATAGAAAAGGAATAGCAGCTTAAATTAGAGACCTAATAAATAACATAAAAATCTGTTGATAGACTATTAATGAAAGAAAGGAGAGAATACATATAAATATTCTTCTTACTTTGTTCATCTCTATCTTCACTAGCCAGAGATTTGAAGTCAAGTAAATAGCTCTTATAATCTACCTGATAAAGCTGTAGACTCATTCTTATCTAAGAAGAAACAAAAAAGATCTATTATATAAACAGAATAATCAATGTTTTAGTAAGTAATATATTTTTTATATTTAATTATTTTTGTTACACATTTAATAAATTTCATGTACGGTAAGAATCATGTAGCTTATGAAGTATCTGTCTGAACAATAAAAATGAACTGAAGCAATTCTTTTACTTCATAAAGAAAAAAGACATTGCTGTTTCGAAAACTTTAAAGAAAGGAAATGCTATAAATGCAGGATAATATAAGACAAACAAAAGAAAAATAACAACAACAAAATGATAGCCACACATCACACACTATGCAGAAAACAAAAAGAAAAGCAAATTTCAGATGCAAACGAATTTTATTCAGGCCTCTTTCTATGATCTATTCATAAATGAATATAATGCAAAGATAATGAAAAAAACAATCGCTTAAAATTCTTATTTAAAAGATACGTTACAAGGGGTAAAGATTGCAAAACTCTAGTACATCAGAGTGAGGAAGTTCTTTGAATACATCAGCCAGTAAATAAACATCTTTGTATGATTTATTATTTTTGGTGTTAAAAATTATACTCAATGATGGGATTCTCTTAGAAGAAAATTATTAGAAGGATGACAGACATATATCATCTTCAAAGAAATGAGTACTATTTCATTTAGCAAATTAAAAAAAAAGTCATTTTTTATCAAAGCAAAATTAAAGTATTAATTTTGAAATTAAGCATTGTCTTAATATCTACTATGGAAAGTGGCTATGTAATGGAATGTCTTATTCGATGAGAAATTATTTCAGACCATTTAGCAGTCAGCTATGGGCTAAGTCTGTTCTTTCAGCTCAACTTGGGGAGCATATATGTTATAAACCATTACAATTTCAAGAACTAATTAAGGAAGAAAAAAAGAAAAGCCTATGCGATTATAATGGGAAATTGGAATGGAGTTGTAGGAGAAGAAGAGGATGGGAGTGTAGTACGAAGATACAGATTACAGATTAGGTAATAGAAATGAGAGAGGGGAAAGGTTAGTGGAATTCTGTAAAGAAAATAAGCTAGTAATTATGAATACTTGGTTTAAAAAATCTAAGAGAAGACTATACACATGGAAAAAACCAGGAGATATGGAAAGGTATCAAATTGATTACATTATAGTAAAGCAAAGATACAAGAATCCTGGAGCTGATATTTACTTGGACCACAACCTACTATTCATAGAAATAAATATGAAACTAAAGAAAATAAAAGAAGCTATGAAAAGGAAAAAATGGAACTTAGACAAATTAAAAAATACCAAGGAATTTGGAAATAGATTTGAGAAAGTATTAGAGGAAACAAGTTTTGTCAAAACTGAAGATCCAGAAAAGAAATGGGAACAAGTTAAAGTGAAAATAAAGAAGATTGCAGAAGAAGAAATTGGATATGTAAGAGCTAAAAGAATAAAAAAATCTTGGATAACTAATGAGATGATTTCTCTAATGGAAGAAAGAAGAAAATGGAAAAATAAAGACACCCTAGAAGGGAAAATACAATACAAAACCCTAAATGACAAATTGAGAAGATTGGCTTAAAAAACAACCTGAAGAAATGGAAAATTATGAGAGTGGGAAGGTATGATCTTTTACATGAAAAAGCAAGAAGCATGAATCACAAGAGAAATGGAATTCGAGCTAGAGGCATAGAAAATAAGAAGGGAGAAATCATAACTGAAGAAGATAAAATTCTAATGAGATGGAAGGAATACATTGAAGATCTATATGACAAGGAAAATAGACTAAATAAGTTGCCATTAGAAGATATAATGAAAGTAAACGAAGATGATCTAGGCCCCAGAGATTTTAAAAAAGAAGTAGAAATGGCCATTAAAGAACTAAAATGTGGAAAAGCAGAAGGAATAGATGAAATACCTGCAGAATTCCTGAAACAGCTTCAGAAGAAATAACCAAAATAATAAATTTAATTTATAACAAAGGAGAATTACCAAAAGATTTTATGACCTTAATATTTATACCTATACCAAAGAAAAGTAATGCAGTGAACTGCAAGGATTTTAGAACAATAAGCCTCATTTCCCATACATCAAAAATACTTATGAGAATCTTAACACGAAGATGCATCTAAGGTGGAAAATTTCTTGGAGAAGATCAGTTTGGTTTCAGGAAGGGTAGGGGAATAAGAGATGCGATTGGACTGTTAAGAAAGTGAAAGTGAAAGTTAGTAAGTGAAAGAAGTCTGGAAGTGAATAAAGAAGTTAATATCTGTTATATAGATTTTGAAAAAGCTTTTGACTTTGTAAAATAGGATAAGATGGTGGAAATAATGGAAAAGATTGGTATAGATTGGAAAAACAGAAGGCTAATTATTTCACTATATATGGGACAAATTGCCATGGTGAGAGACATATATATAGTACAACAGAACCAGGTATTATTGGACGAGGAGTAAGATAAGGCTGTTCTCTGTCACCAATTTTGTTTAACCATGCTACCAGACAAGACGTCTACAGATGTCAAAGTTATCATGGATGCGAAGTGCATATTAAAATTGTAATACCATTGATATCACATTCAAACATATGATGGATACGAAGAATATGAGGATGCGTATTTGATCCATAATGGCCGGTAAGGTGGTTAACATGTATTCCGAAACAATATGAAAAGAAGCACTGGAGAATTCGGAAGAAGGAATAAAGATTGGAGGGAGACAGATATCTGCAATAAGATACGCAGATGACAAGGCATTACTATCAAATACTGAAACAGGACTACAACATCTGTTGAACAGATGTTGATTACTGGAATCCTGTATCAATTATGGAATGAAAATTAACATCAGAAAAACAAAGGTAATGAAAATAGCAAGGAAAGAGGCCAATACAGATATCAGAATAAATGGGGAAAAACTGAATCAAGTAAAGACATTTAAACATCTACAAATTATTAGAAGCAGTGATGGAAAATGTAAAAGTGACATAAAAGCAAGAATAGCGATGGGAAGAGATGCCTTTAACAGAAAATGGAATTTATTCACAAGTAAAATGGATAGAAACCTAAAGAAAAGACTAATAAAATGTTATGTGTGGAGTGTTGCCTTCTATGCAGCTGAAACTTGGACATTGAAGAAAGAAGAAATTAAGATTTTGGAAAGCTTTGAGATGTGGATTTGGAGAAGGATGGAAAAAATCAAATGGACAGATAAAATAACTAATGAAGAGGTCTTAAAAAGAGTAGAAGAAGAAAGAAGTCTGTTAAGGAGGATAAAAAGAAGCAAGGGAAACTGGATTGGACATATTCTGAGAGGGAATGGAATCATCAGAGATGCCGTTGAAGGAAAAAAACAAAGGTAATTTGTTTTTTCCTTCAACGGAAGGAAAAAACAAATTACCCAGAAGAAGAGTAAGGAAAACAATGCTAGATAACATGCTCAACGGAGACAGGTACACAACCTGTCTCCATTGTGTACTTGAGTATTCTGCTCAATTGCAGAATACTCAAGAAGAAGACAATCTGTTATTTAATGACATAATGGTTTTGTATAACGCTAAGTTCTGTTACGTCTGCGCCTCGTGTCTTTTTACTTTTATTCTTATGTTATTATTTTATTCTATATGTATTATTTATCTCTCATGCATATCAGTTATTTCATCGCCGACAAATTTATATTTTGTTTAGAACGACTGTGCCAGCCGGCAACTAAGTTTTGATACTCAAATAAATAACGCTAAACAACAAAGGGATCACGTGATGTGCAGTCGTGGCTTCCCCCCTTTTCTTTCTTACGTAAATTGCTTCCCCCTTCACTCATACAGGTCCGAAAGTTTTATAAGTGGTAATTCAATCTCAGAGACAACAGACTCATGAACTTTGACATAAAGAAATACATTTATTATAAACACTTGCATAGATACACTTTAAGTAATAATTTCAATGCTAGAGAGTGTGAACCCCCCCCCTCTTTAGGTTAAGATATCCAAAATTTCAATTCTTATGTTTAAATGAAACAATCCTATATCTCTGTTATATTATTATGTTCAGACTCGATTATTCCATACAGGGTTACTCAGTGCTCATTTCTAAGCACAATTATATAGAATCTTTATACAAAGTATGTCAGACGCATTCCGTCTTGTATTTTAACATGGAAAATTATTCTAATTCGTGCTCAAGCTCTATCCCCTCACAACTTAATTAAAATTCAGGCTAATATCTAACATTATATCATATAGCTTCTTCCTGATAAACAGTTCAGTGGTTAGGTTCCTTTCTCAGCACAAGCTTAGAGTGGCACCAGCTTATTTGACACAGACAGATCAGTCCAAGCAGTCCTTTTGGCACTATGGGTAAGTTAATGTGTGGAGCTCCTTAAATCCTTGGCTCCTATTCCTTTTACGATTACAATTCTATAATGAGTATGAAAAATTGTACATTACCATCTTGTTCTTTTCATGGGGTTTCCGTGACTTCCCTCCATGCTTTCACTTCTGATATGCAAGACTTCCGTATTTTCTCACCATGTGTTTCTGTGGCATCAGCGACTTATTTCCACTGTCTTCGAAGGTTGCCCTTCGTTGACTTCACGTTGGCATAACTTACCAATGGCTCTTTACTGGAATTCTGACCTCATTCCTTTGGTGGCTTTACTCGACTCAGTACAACAGCAACCGGGAGATTGTTGCTGGGCGCCGGCGACAAGCTTCCATAGCTATCCAGGATTGGATGGGAACACAGGAACAGAAAACGAGAGAGGGTTTGAGTCTTGCGCCACGCCTTATATTACCAATGCGAGCACCCTCTCTCGGTGACTATGTCATATTCTTAGCCAAGGCCGATTGGTCACCACAACTCCGAACTGTTTTGACATGGTTCTAATACATAGATCTCTTATGCACATTTAATAGTAACAATTTCGGTCCTGAGACACAATTTCCCTTTGCTTATTTTACACATTATCAATTCTAAATACAGATTTCCTAAGTTTATTTAATATTAACAATCTCAGTCAGTTTGATATACTTTTGAGTGAACATATATACAACACTCTCTTTGCCTTGTCTCTGGAGGCATAAGCATGTCCTTATCCTTAGGTCTGATCGTCACTGTGTGCTGGGTTGGAAACAAGATGGCTTACGAATAGTGAGTCAGCTCATTTTCTGACACAACAGTTCAAAGCACAATGAAATTTTGCAACAAATTTTATTAATTTTAAATGCTTTAACTATCTTACTGGAATTTAGGTGCTAGCAATTTTCCAATAATTACTGCTATTACTGATAAAACTTTAGTAAGCTCTAATATAATTTTATCAGCATGAATGGCAAAGATATTGAGTTGCCTGTTACAGCCATCTGTAAATTTTCTATGTTCCAATACTACTTTGACAAGATAAGTAAAAATATGAATTGTGTATGCCATAACAGCACACCATAACACTTATACTATTCTCTGGTGAAAAAACAGATATGTTATTTATTATTATTTGTTATTTTCCAAGTTTCCCATTTATAAAAAAAAATTCATGAATGTAGGCATATTTAAAAAATAAGTTACAAGTGGTAGGGACTGCAAAACCTCTAGTACATCAGTGCCCATGGAGAATTGGTTAAGAAAGAGGGGATAATGATACTTTTCTTGAACAGGTGATGTTTACATTTCTTGTAGAAATCAGAGTGAGGAAGTTCTTTGAATACATTAAGTCAATAAATAAATATCTTTGTAAGATTTATTGTTTTTGGTGTTATAATACAGTGAAAAAGAGATGAATAACATTCAATAAAAAGAAGTTAGTTCTTTAGGTTTGAAACTGGGCTGTGAGTGGATGATCAGCAGCGGTTTTCAAAGTGGAAAAATGATGAAAGCTAGTTCAGCAAAACAGTACTAATTAAAATATAAAAACAGAAAAATCATAAGAGTGAAATAAATAAACATCCATGAGAAAGAGGATTTATTTATTTCAAGAGAGAGAGAGAAAGATGGGTCAACAATTAACCAGACTGTTCTCTCCTGATAGAATCAAACATTTTAAGAAGGGTTTTTTTTTTTATTCACTACCACAAATGTACGAAACCTTTTTTAAGGTTGAGCAGAACTAGTGTTTGTACAGATGAGAATTAGCATCTTGAGTGGTAAAGGACATCAAGTTTTTATGAGACTTCAGACAGCTATGAAAGTGATGTGTCTGTACCATATAAAGCTAGTGATAAGTCAGCTGAAGAAAAGGAATTTAATCTTTGGAGATCTGAGTATTAACAAAAGTAGAGAGACAGGTAGAGTGAGATATTTCTTGTAAAAATAAGATGGATTGTGTTTTGGAAGATGAAGTTCATGAGATTATCCTCACCCGCACTGAAGAAAATGATAAGCAGATCAATATTTAAAAGCACTGGCTACAAAAGACCTTGAAGCTTGGAGTTTCTTAGATAAAAAGCCTGCTTGCCATTCCAGAGATTGACTAACTCGATAACTGGTCAAAGTAAATGCTTAGAATAAGCCCCCCCCCCCCCCAGTTGGCAACTCGAGTTGAACTTCAGTCCATCTTTAGGCGGCCTAGTGCACAGAACGTTTTTAGAGTATTTAGTATCTTTATAACATTTTTATTACGATATTTATTGTGATTTTGTTGGCATGTCACCAACATGACAAATAATGGCAGCAAAGATGACATTGTTCAGAGATTTGCATTTGTAGGATATTATTCAGTGTAGTGTACATGAAATGTATTCGTCGAGAAAATTAAAGAATATGTGGAAGAAAATTGAAACTGGAAAGAGAAAGAGAGAGAGTATGTGTCAAGTGTTTTAAAAGTGAGTGTCTGTTAGGTGACGAGAATGCAAGAAATACTGACGATAAGATGGAAAATGATGTTATTAACATTGAGCATGGAAATAGAGGAGAATGAAGTGGATGTTAATAAAGAACCAAAGAGCTTAAATGTCATCCTTCATAGGACAAAGTGCGAAACTGCAAAATTGGAGAAGCGGAAAGAGTTAAGCACGGCTGGAAAAAAAAAAAATAAATAAATAAAATAAAGAAGGTGATCCAAAAGAATAACAAAGACCAACCAAATAAACAAGAAAAATAAGTTAAGGAGAACATTATGTATGGAGACTTGATGATCAGTGGGAGTACTTAACAAAAGTATGACAAAATTGTGTTTCCCAGGTGCAAAAATTCACAATATTAGCCATGCCATCCGGATGCAAAAAAGGTAAGTTGGAGGAAATTGTCTTGGTTGGTAAAAATGATTTGAGAGGTGAGAAGTACTGTATGAGGAAGGATGTAAAAGAGTTGTTAGAACAGGCAAAACTGAAGAGCGAGAAGATGAAGATTGTAAGTGTCCTTCCATACTACGATAGAAGCAAACTGAGAAGGGCATTGATAGCTAATGAGTCTATACATAAACTGTGCAAAAGGAATGATGTAGAATTTGTGGATCTGTGGTCTCTGTTTGACAGAAAGGAGGATTTGTACAATTCTGATAGACTGCATCTAAATGATTTTGGTGTTGGGTGTCTGGAGAAAGTTTTGTTCACCAAGCATGCTAAAGTGCAAATTCAGGGGAACTTAAGCAATTAGGGTGGAAGCAAGTGAATTTGTATGAAGACATGCATGAAGCGAATTAGAGTGTGAGAATGACCAAGTGAGGAATCTAGTTTCACAAGCAAAAATATTGAATATGGTAGTCAATTCAGGAAGTAAAGGTTGGGTATGGACAAAAGTTAATGGGTATCAGTTTAATGTTGAGAAATATAAAGTTATATTTTGGGATAAATAGATTACAAGCCATATATCACATTGGTGGCACTGTACTCTAGGAAATAGATGAAGCTAGAGATTTAGGGGTGTTGCCAGACAGAGAGTTAAAGTTTAGAGGACATATTGCTAAGATAGCCCATAAGATTACTTGGCTACTGAAGAACACATTAACAAGTAGAGATATGGAAGTTGTTATTCCTCTTTATAAGGCCATGATACGCCGACATCTGGATTACTGTGTTCAAGTCTGGTACCCTGGGTTTCTTGGGGGATGAGGAAGCAGTGGAGAGGATTCAGAGGTGAGTGACTAAGATGGTGAGTGGCCTGTGGAATGTTCCCTGTGAGGACAGAAGGTGTGTGGATTGAGGAAGTTGGTTGATAGGAGAAAAAGATGGGAAATGATAGATGCAGCGGAAATGTTTCAGCTTGGCTAGAGTGACCAGAACAAGGGATCATCTCTGGAAGTAGAATAAAGGTGTGGTTAATGAGGTGTGAGGGCTAGATTTTTTGCTTGGAGAGCAGTGAATGAGTGGAATGGGTTGTCAGAGTCAGTTGTGAGTGCTTTGTCTGTAAATGGGTTCAAGGAGAGGTATGATAGATTGAGTCTCCCATGATGAGTCTTGGAGGTAAATAATAATTTATTTATTTTGGTTTAACCTGATAATGAATAAAATTTGATTAGCAAAATCCTAATTTCTAGTCTATCCTCATTTATACAATGTATTCAGGTAGACACCTACTAACAGAGTGAAAATGAAACCACAATAAGATGAGAACTGGGCATTAGGATAGATGCCCTAGCAGTTCTCCATATTCCTTAAAAGGGCTATATGGAGGTCTTTTCCTATAAGTTAATCAGCTTTGACCTTTATATGATCTCCCCCCCCCCCACACACACAAAGCATAGTTAAAAGAAAGAAAGAGAGAAATTTCCACTTACTGGTTTACCAGTTATTGGATGTTTTCTACGAACTCTGATGTGAAATGGATTAATTATTTTCCATTCCTGCAAATATAAAATGAATTAGTACTATTGCTCACCCAATCAGAAATTTGTTATAATTTTTTTATCATTAAATCACATCTTATTTATGGAAATAAGAAATCATCAAAAAGTTAGTTTTATCAACTAAACACAACTGAATTGCATTCAAATACAGATATATTTTTAATAAAAAATGAATATGGCACCATCACTTACACTTTTCAGTTGTGGTATGCTATGCATTCTTGAATTCAGTAAAGTAATGTGAATGACCATGTAACCTGCTGCTTGACTCACATGGCATCTGAGTGAAAGCATATACCATATGCTTTCCCAGAAAGCATATGGTATATGTTTTCATACAGAAAAGTTTCAAAATACCAAGCAGCAGAGAATTTATTTTTTCGTTCAAATATCAGTAGAAATAGAAACTACCAAATAAGAAATTCCATTTAGGTGCATAATTTCTTGATACAGTTAACAAGTTACAGAGAATTCCTTAAATTGTTTTATGTTATTGGATTACAGCTGAAGCAACTAAGGCTATGAGACCAGTGCTTTATGGCTTAAATGTGTCTATGTTCTTCATTCTTCAGCTGGTTTGTCTTTTTTGCTAGAAAAAAAATCCCTGAGTTTCTGGGAGGAAAAATTATAACAGAAGTCTAAAAATATAAACTATTAGATCTGTAATATCACATTATGATGCAACAATAGAAGGCTCCTGAAAGACACAATTACTAAGTGAAACATTAAAGATCTCCTGCTTTACAGAACACAGTTACAAATTATAAAACTCTAAACACTACAAATATACAATCAGCATATCTAAGAGTTGAAATGTTGAAAGCAGGATAAGACATTTCCCACATACCCATAACAGAGATAAGTGCATATGTTTTAAGTTTTATGCAAGATCATATTTGTTGGCATATTAATGAAATATATAAATCTTAATTATGTCCCTTGAACTTACATAATTTCAAAGAGAAAATAATGTTCCATACTAGATCTATGCCTTGTAAACAAGGAAGGTTTCGCAACAAGGCACCTAATCCATTCAAATTATGATTTAACATTTTTCTTCAGGGTAGAGGAGGAGAAGAGTTATTTATTTTGATTGATATTCAATAATGCTGATGCTAAAATTCAGTCGACACACCTTGCTTAGTTAATTAACATATAATGCATAGATTAATGAGCATATTATCAGTCATATCTTTATAATTCATGATGAAATAAAATACATACAGGTTTTTTTTTATAAAAATCAAGTGGATATTAGATCCAGTATTATTTCAAAGCCGAATGTTGAAATTATGAAAGTTTCGTAAACATAAGTTGACCAGAGAGCTTATGGGAATACGCCCACAGGCATTTACGAGTTGCTCTAGCGCAAACCACTTTAGAAAATATGCATGCTGCCCAGGTGTTCATATATTCTCTTTCTAATTTAGTCCATTTTTTTTTTAAGGTTTCACTGGCCTGACAGCTGTTTCGAACAGGTTTGGTTCTCCTCAGAGACCAGGCAGAAACCTTGAGAGAGCAAAAATTCTCTTTCAATACTAAGGAACTTGAAATATCGGAGGTGTATTTTTCGTAAACAAACTCTTGGTCAGTGAGTAAAAGTATTTACTAAATAAAGAGCCAAAAGGCTTCAGTTCGGTGAACAAAATTTATAAAAATCAAGTGGATATTAGATCCAGCATTATTTCAAAGCTGAATGTAGAAACTATGAAAGTTTCATAAAAATAAGTTGACCAGAGAGCTTACGGAAATACGCCTGCCAGCATTTACGAGTTGCCCTAGCACAGACCACTTTAGAAAACATGAATGTTTTCTAAAGTGGTCTGCAAATCAAAATCAATCATGCCAGTCTTGGATCTTTTTTTAACTCGCACATTTATTTCACATATCTATTTTGTTAATCTTTCATTCTATTTAAGTGGCCATTCCATCTTATATTAGCTATGCTTACACATTCTTGAATATTAATATCATCTTAAATATGGTTTGCCAGAGATGCCATCTGTTCACATCACTGTCCACAGAACTCTCATATTTGTGTTTCTAGTTCAACATCAACTGTTATATATAAAACCTACTTCCCAGGTCTATAAATTAAAATTGGTTTAAACACTGTTCTGTATTCTTGCATATAAACTTACCTTATGTGGGTTCAACTTCAATTCTAACTGCTAATTTTCAAGTTAAATAGAAGATATATATATATATATGCGATTCTGTATAATGTTCTCTCAATGATACCCTTGGTCAGAAATTCCTGCATTTAAATTCTATGTAAAGAAACTATATATGGATGATTTTTCAACTGAAGGAGAGTCAGCTAATCTCATATTGAGATGACAGGGTTTCTCCTTCTGCAAAACAGGCAAACTGTCTAAAAGAATACACACAATTATCAGAGATGGCATACTATGCTGATAGGATTAAATACCCTGCACAATATCAGAGAATTAATTAGGTTTTCTTGATGCAAAATTTTTGATAGCGATGATGGGCATCAATCCTAACAAGTAAGAGGAAGATGAATAAAATTCCATTTACATCATACAGATTTAGTGTTCAGAATACCCCCCCCCCCTAATAAATTATCAGATGCTTTACTGACATTAATAAAATTAAATCATCATCATCTTGTACATGCCTTTAGAATGTACATGATATTACAATGGCCTAACACAATATTTCATAACTAGTTTCTATCATTGTTGAAAACCATTTATATAATTTCCTCTGAACTATCATATCAGTAGTCTTCTGATTCAGATCAACTAACATTACTTTCTGAACTACAAATTAAAGATGGTTTTGAACACTGCCTTGAATAGTGATAACTCAATCATTTGACTTTCTCGCTTGTTCTATCTAAATGTATTTAAATTGCTTCCAAATAGTCTTGTGTACTGTGTTATCTCTTAATATCAGAAATATATACACATTAGCACAAGAATAATGTTTAATTTGCCAAATATTTTGGTCTGAATATTACAGACCATTTTCAGTAGCTACATAGGAATAGTTTAAAAAAAAAAGTGGAATACGAACAATTGATCATTCATACATAGAACGAGCCGCGTGATGTCATATCGCCAAGTATTAGAAGAATAAACATTTTTAAAACATAATTAAAGATATTAATTCAGAAATTCGTATAATGATCTTAAATAACATTAGACTGATAAAAAAAAGATAAAAACTGATAAAAAAAGGGGTGCTTAAGGGTCAAAGCTGTATAACTGAGAGGAGACCTCCACATAGCCTTTAAAGGACTGCGGAGAACCGACCAGGGCTTCTGACCTAATGTCCAATCCTCACCTTCTCGTGGTGCACCCTGTTGGGTATCTACTTTGATACTGAACGAACGAGGATGGGCTGGCAATTTGGGATTTAGCCGACCAAATTGTATTCTTATTGGTTAAACCAAAATTAAAAAAAATGATGGTACAACATGACAAAATTTCATGCCGGCTGGGGCGTCGCCCGGTTAAACAAGGCCCCCGTTGTTTTCGCCAGGGAACCAGGGCGAACAGCGAAAAGTCAGCTACTGGAACAAATCTGAAAACAAACCCCAACTCAACATCACCAGAGTTAAAGATCGGTACTATCAACGTAAGAAGCCTGAATGGCAAAGAAATGGAGCTAGCTGAGGAATTAGATAAGTACCAGATCGACATAATACGGGTGACTGAAACAAAAAAGACCAAAACTGGTGAGATCTTTCTGAGCAATAAATACAAAATGTTATATTCAGGCAATAACAATCAAGGAAAAGAAGGAGTAGCCATAGTATTCAACACAAAATACGAGGCTAATCTTCTTGAATGGCAGTCAGTCTCAAGTAGAGTAATGTGGGCAAATATGAGAATGGGGAACTGGACAATGAGACTTATTTGTGCCTATGGTCCCACAGAAGGTTCTACTAAGGTAGAAGTGGAGGAATTTTTTGAGGTTTTAGAAAAAGCAACTGACACAATGAAAAAGGAAAAGTTGGTCCTTGTTGGGGATCTAAATAGTAGAGTAGGAAATGATTGTGAGACATACAAAAATATTTTGGGAAAATTTGGAGAAAAGAGCAAAGCTAATAATAATGGCAAATATCTGTTGGATTTTTGCTCAGGACATGGACTAGTTATTACTAACACCATGTTCCAACATAAAAATGTGCACAAATTCACATGGAGAGAAGAGGCTAGGAATAAGAAAAGTCTCATTGACTATGTTATTGTTGATAGTGATGTTTTCTCCCTGGTGCAGGACACCAGAGTGTACAGAGGATTTGAAATTGGAAGTGATCACTATTTAGTCTTGAGCAGGATAAAATTGAATTTCATATCGAAAAGAATAACATGTAAGAAAGTTTTAAAGCGAATAAAAGTTGAGCAGCTCTCAGATGTAAACTGTCGACTAAAATACAGAAATATTATTGAAAAGAAAATGAAAGAGTTTGAGAACAGGAATCAAACCTTGGAGATTCAGTGGCAAACTCTGAAGGAAACATTGATTGATTCTGCCAGAGAGGCATGTGGTGAGGTTGTGTGCAAAGATAAAAAAATCAGAACTCCCTGGTGGACACAGGAAGTTAAAGAGGCAGTGAAGGAAAAGAAGAAAGCATATCCAAAGTTCCTGGAAAATAAGTCAGCTTTTACTCTTACAGAATACAGAGACAAATGTAAGAAAGCTAAACAGTGTGTAAAACTAGCTAAACAAAAGTCATGGGAGGACTTTGGCAAGAATATAGAAAATAAATATCAAGAAGGTGGCAAAATATTCTGGAGGTTGTTGAAGAAGCTTAGGAATGGAGGAAAGAGTGCTGTAAAAGGAGTTAGAGATGATAAAGGTGACATGAAAACAGGAGAAAAAGATATCCTTGAAGTATGGAGTAATTACTTTGAAAAACTGCGAAATGAAACAAGCAGTGATGACAGCACAGTGATAAAAAACACTGACCAGGCATGCAGTCAGGAATACATATCCATACTTGAAGTAGAAAAAGCCATCAAAGGCTTGAAATGTGGAAAGGCAGCAGGAGTAGATGATATTTGACCAGAAATGCTGAAGTATGGTGGTATAAGAGTCTTACAGTGGCTGCACTGCATAGTTCAGAAAGCCTGGACAGAGGGACGAATTCCCGATGATTGGAGTAGAGCTCTCATAGTACCCATATATAAAAAGGGAAATAAAACTGAATGTGAGAATTACAGAGGTATTTCCCTACTGAGTGTTCCTGGCAAGATCTATGCAAGTATACTTGAGAAACGGTTGAAAAGAATTGTGGAAGAAAAGCTTGGTGAAGAACAAGCTGGATTCAGGCCAAATAGAGGCTCTCAGGATCAGATCTTCACTTTACGACAAATAGTCGAGAAAGCATGGGAATATAACAAAGATCTGTATTTAAGTTTTGTCGATTTGGAAAAGGCATATGACAAGGTGCCAAGAGAGAAGCTATTCAATACGCTGCAGTTATATGGTGTCAATGGGGCATTATATCAAGCAATACTTAGTCTTTATTTGAGTTGTGAGTCAGCAGTTAGAATTGAAGGAAGTACAGGAAGATGGTTTAATGTTAAATCTGGTGTGAGACAAGGATGTACATTATCCCCTCTGTTATTCATTATCTATATGGATCACATTATGAAGGAATGTGGTATTAAACCTGATATCAAAATTGGAGATGTTAATGTCAGCTCTTTGCTTTATGCGGATGATGTTATACTTCTAAATAAATCCGCTACAAGTCTGCAAGATTCTCTGACTAAATTGAATAGCTGTTGTAATAGATATGGTATGAAGGTCAGCAATAAAAAGACAAAGACAATGAAAATAGGCAGAATCATTGAAAATGTCAACTGTGTTGTGAATGGAGAACCTGTGGAACAAGTAAAACATTTCAGCTACTTAGGCACAATTTTTGCTGAAGATGGTAAACTAAATATAGAAATAGACAACAGAATCAGCAAAGCTGGTATCGTGGGAAGTCAATTGAATAAATTCATATGAAATAAGAAAGAAATTAGTCGGAACACTAAATTAGCTGTATACAAGACTGTGTTCAAACCAATTTTAACTTATGGATCTGAGAGCTGGGTCAGAAGTAAAACACTTGACCAAAGACTAGAGACCGCAGATATGAGAGTCCTGAGAAAGATTAGAGGCGTGAACAGATGGCATCAATGGCAATATCATATTAAAAATGAGGATATTAGGAAAGAACTTGACATTGTCAGCATCCAGGAATGCGTTAGCAGAGCTAATCTCAGATGGTATGGTCACTTAAATAGAATGGGAGAGGAAAGATTAGCAAAACAAGTGTTCTCTGCCAGGTTGGCAGGAAAACGACCCAGAGGAAGACCAAGATATAGGTGGATTGATACGGTACAAAGTGCCTTAGACGATAGAAATATAAGATCTGATAATGTTGGAGTCTTGACAAGTAACAGACTGATTTGGAGGAAAATTGTAGATAGGAAGTTAATAATGATGTAATTTTTTCATGTAGTACTGTCATATCCTGTACACCCCTTGAGGGTACATGGCAGGAATTTGATGATGATGATGATGATAAAAAAAAAAAAAAAAGCGTTATCCTGATTAAACTTTCCCAAATTTTTGATATAGATATACAGTCATTACGATTCAAGTTAGGACATTGAAGTAAGGCCTCTACACTTTCTTTAAGTAAACATTCAAATTTGTAGTGACATCTGAGTAGGAGGAGAGTCTTGGACCAAAGGATGTTGTGGTTTGTTTCTAAACCAAGCTGAGCTAATCCAGATTTCTCAGGTTTGTTGTGTTGAATTGATGACCGATGCTCTTGAATCCTTTTTTCTATGGAACGTCCAGTTTGTCCAAAGTAAGAAAGATTACAATTACAAGGAACTTGATACACACCAGGTAGAGACAAGGTTGAGCATTTATCTTTAGATAAAGGAAAATGGTTGGATAATTTGTTAATAGGTGTATAAGTGGCTGTTAGATCATATTTCTTTAGAATTCTCGAAATTGGTTCTGAAATCCCAGAAATGTAAGGAATTGGAACTCGGCGTATTGAATCTTGGTTGTTGTGTGTTGGTTTGTAAGAATTGAAAAGATGTTGTGTACTCTTTTCGGAGAAGCCATTTAGTTTCATGTGATGTTTCATAGTCGAAAGTTCCTTCTGTAATAAATGAGAAGTTGAATGTTAGTTTTGGCTCGTCGGATTAAACATTTTGTGACTTCTGTTTTTTGACAAGGGTGATGAGAAGATTCTTTGAGAATATAACGACCTGTGAAAGTTGGTTTTCTGTAAACTGTTGTTGTAAGAATACCAGAAGGTGAACGGATGAGAAGGACGTCTAAAAAGGATAACTTGTCGTCTTTTTCAATTTCCATGGTAAACTTTATATAAGGATGTAAGGAATTGATACTGCTTAAAAAGGAAGGTAAGGAGTCTCTGTCGTGACGCCATACAGCAAAGATGTCATCTATATATCTAACCCAAAAGGATGGTTGAGGGAATCTAGATGAGAACAGAACTTCTTCTAGATGTTCTAAATAAAAGTTTGCAAGAGCAGGAGAGAGTGAACTTCCCATAGATGTTCCTTCAACTTGGTTGTAAAATTTATTCTGACATACGAAATATCCAGAGTGCATTACAAAATCAAATAACTTTATAATATCTTGTGGGAAGACGTCAGCAAGTAATTCTAAAGTCTCTTTCAGAGGTACATTCGTATATAAAGATTCTATATCAAAGATAGCCATGAGATCTGTAGGTTGTAAAGTGATGTTTTTCAATTTATTTAGGAAATCAGAAGAGTTTTTCAAAAAAGAGCATGAGTTGCCAATGTGTGACTTCAATAATTCAGATATTTGGCTATGCGATTGGTAAGAGAATCAATACAATCCACTATAGGGCGAAGAGGAATATCTGTCTTATGTATTTTTGGTAGAAAATACATAAGACAGATATTTTGGTAGAAAATACACAAGGCCTCCCATAAAACCTGGGAGGCCTTGCAAAATGAGTTTTTTGTCTTTCAATAGTATCTACATCTAAACTTATGACCTCATCTAGAAGGGAATTTAATTTCTTCAGTTGTCTGTTGGTCGGATCGTAATTGAGTTCCTGGTATGCTGAGTGATCTCCTTCGAACATATCTCCTTCTGAAAAGAAAGCTATACATTCCTTAAGAAACAACAGTCACCTCATCATTACCAAAGCTGACAAGGGAAAATTGACAGTAATTATGGACTCTTCAAACTATAGAAGAAAACTTTCCCTTTTACTTCGAGATCATTCAAGATGAGTCTCTGGTTTCTGTTGAAGGAGCTATGTAGGTAAATTATGGCAGCAGATTCTTTAAAATGACAAGACAGGAAGTTACCCTCTAGAAAGGGCATGTGGCTGTATCCCAGTTGATGCCATGATTTGTTTATTGAGATATTGCAATAGTCATGAGTGTTATGTCCCCTTAGATACTTTTTTTTTTTACTGTTATCTTCTCAACGTAAGAGGGTTTTCTACAAGATGTCTACTCTGTCTTGATCTTTTGAAATCTCTTTCTCGTTCATCCACCTTTGCATACTTTGGAGTAGGCTGAATGATCTCTCCTGCAGTTAGGAGATTTGGATGTTTTGCAATCTTTATTTTCAACATGTCTACTTTGGCAATGGGCAGCACAGATGGCAGAGCCACAAGGCAGTCTGAGCTTGCATATATTTCTGGAATTTGAAACAGCATGAAGTGTTTGGTATGTGGAATTAGACAGAGCAGTTGAGATACTGTTTCACAGATGCAGGTTTTGGTGTGCTAAATGCAAGAATAATATTCTGGTCAATACTAGGACACCATCCATACAGATGATAATTTGTCTTATGGCTGTTACTTGTTGATCTTTTAAATAGAGTAAATCTCCTCAGAAACACAAAGGAGATTTCACTCTGAAATCATCCCTCTAAAAAAGTTCAAAGTTTTGTGTATGTGTGCGTGTGGAGGGGGGGGGCCTATTATTGGTATTCACCTGATTGATATTGCACAGAGAAGCCACTCTGACAAGGAATTTATAGCAAGATATTTTGACTTAAATACCTTCTGAACAGAGCTTCTTGGTTTCTAGGGAGCCTATCAATCCTTCTGGATAAAAAATGGCAACATTTGTCTTGACAGAACATTCATCTTCCAAGTGTATAAAAAGGAAACCTGGTATATTAGTAGGTGTCTCAAATGCTTTCTGCTTTTAGGTCAGATGATGTGGATATTTTACCTGGAGTAATTGAGGGACCCTGATATACCTGGCGATTCAAGACCAGAACTCCTCACCACCATGGACACCCACCAGGATAGCCCTGGCATCACAGCAAGTCTTGGACCCTGTCCCCAGACTATGGAAAAAGAGGCTTATCACATCTTTTGAGTGTTGTAAGCAACTCCACTAGCTGGAAAGAGACCAAACCCGTACAAGACCAGGGGCGCGCCAGTAGTATCCGACACCTGTGTCCAAAACTTTAGTTGGTGCTCCTATACCCAGTAGCATGCCAGTAGAGTCCGGCACCTGTGTGCAAAACTTTAGTTGGCGTCCCTATCACCCCCCCTCCAATAAAAAAATAATTTTTTAAAAAAAGTTTTTTTTAAAGTATTTCCTCCTCTTTGGTGCCTGTGTGCATCACACACATTGCACATATGGCCGGCGCACCCCTGTACAAGACTAAGCATGATCTCCCTTTCCTGATATCTGTGGGTTGTAGTGCATAACAAACATGGCAGCAAGGTGTTAATTCCCAGTGAGTCTGGAAGATAGGAGTGCAAAATAAGATTTAGGAGTAGAGTGAAGAATAAAGGAAAGAAAGAAAATATGCAGATGAAAGATGAAAAGAGCCAGTACCATCAATTGGAGATTTTTCTCCATTGCAAAGAGATTTCTCACATAGAGAGGCTGTGTGTGGGACAGTGGTCAAGAAGCAAGAAGGAATCTGTTGATATTTTTTATTTTTTTTTTTGAAGGTTGTAAGGTGAGGAGGAGGAGTGAGAAGCTGTTTCAAAGCATAGAGGTGGAAGGAACGAAAGAGGAAGATGAGAAGTTGGTTCAAATATGTGAACCCAGACAATGAATGGATTTTGACCAGCTTATTAGCTGCCTTCTTTAATGACTGGAAACATTTCTATACTCCTTCCCTACCAAAATTTTCAATGATTCCATAGGCACAATGTCTTAAACATTCAAGACATGTGCCTATGGTATCATGGAAAATTTTGATATTTGCTTGTATCATCTACTTGATATTTGTTCCCCTTAAAGTTTATCATGAATGGAATACTCTAAATACTCCTTTTTTCTGATTCCTAATACCTGAATAAATCATCTTGTACTTATTATTTAGACAAATCTCACCTAATTTGCAGAAGTTTTTCTTCCACAATTTTCTTAGCCTTTTCTCAGGTATGCTTGCATAAATTATACCTATAACATGAAGCATGGAAATTCCTCTATAATTTTATTAGTCTCAGTAGCTTGTCCTTTTCCAAGTTTCCTTAGCCTCTTTTCAAGTACACTTGCACAAAACATAACAGTCAATAAGGAAATTCCTCTGTAATTCTCATTGTTTTACCACTCCTCCCTTTTTTATAGATTGTACTATGAGAGCTCTACTCCAGTCATGTGTAATTGTACCTTGACTATGCCTTTTGAATTATGGTATACCCAGTGGCGTATTTAGGTATTTCCTGCCCCTAGGTCAGCAGAAAGTGTCGCCCCTCATGACCCACCCATAGGCAGGTTATGATCCCAACCTCCATTGACTGAAGTTGCCACTGAATCCCACTTGCTTCACATCTCGTAACTTTCTTCTGGGTGGTGTCATTTTCAATTTCGGACAAAGTGGAAATTATTTTTTCCGTCCATTCCTCATGAAGACTGACAGGCATCATCACGAGCTGACCAACGAGTAGGCGAAAGACGTTTGATTACTTTTGCAGATGTTTCCAGGTGCTTTCTTAGAACACTCCACCAATGTGTTGAAGATGTGAAAAATACGTACAGTTTCTGAAGGACATCAAAAAATGCAGAAGATTACGGACAGGATTCGGCACTGCAAGCACTAATTAGAGACAGAGAATGTCCAGCGCACGGTGTGAATTCTGCCAATGGATTTATTTCAAAAATTCTTGCTTGCAGTCCTGTTACTTGCCTGACCTCTGCAATTTGCTACATCAATTCTAAGCTCGTTTAGTGAAGTCAAAACCACCTCTTGTAACTCTTCAGATTTGTGTCTTACATTAGGAATGAAAGACAAGAAACGCTTCACAGGAGTTCCATGTTCTTTCACATACCGTACAATGAAGGACAGCTGATCAACATGAGACAAGTGGTGTTGAGTCAACACTTATGGAATAGTAGTTAGCTATTTTAAGTTCTTCCGATTACTTTCTGATTACTTTCTGATTACGAGAAAGTAATCAGAATAAATTCTGATTACTTTCTCGCCCATTATTTTAATAAATTCCTCATATGTGGCAAAGGAAAGATAGGAAATGAAACCTTTCCCTTTTTTCCCCCCGCTTTTTGCAATGTGCTCAGCAAGAAAGGGATCAAATTCACTAATTCTTATTGCCTTTGTGTCAAGTTACCGACAACAATACAGTAGCTTTCAGTGCACGTGTCTCGGTCTGTATAGTTATGCAGAATCTGATTACATGCCGATATGATTGCAGACTAAACTTACAATGAAGAAAAGAAAAACATTTCTCTACTTGTGAGTAGATGCTGCATATAAGGAACATGTTATAATTGCAAAAATGAGAGCCTGGAAATTTTTGCCGCCCCTCAAAATTTGCCGCTCTAGGCACCTATACCTAAATATGCCACCGGGTATACCACTGTAAAACTTTTATATCTATATTTGGCATTTCTGGTCAAACATTATCTATACTTCAGGTTTTTTAAGGCTTTTCTACCTCAAGTCTTGATATGTACTCCTGACTTCATTTCTCTTGAATATTTTCTACCACTGGGAACTACTTAAGAGTTAAAACCAGATAACTGGGAGGAGTGCTCTATGTAGCCTTTAAGGAATGCAGAGAACCAACTTGGGCTTCTGACCTGATATCCATTCCTCACCTTCACAATGTGCACCCCCTATTAGTAGGTACTGAAAGAATGAGGATGGACTGGAAATTTGAAACCAAATTTTATTCTATATTGGCTTAAACCAGAAATATATGTGAAGGTACAATATGATGAAATTTCATGCTGGGTGGGGAACTGCCTTACTATTTTCATCAGGGAACTAGGACAATAGGATGGAAGGAGTGGTGAAGCGAAATACATAGCTTCTCTCACTCAATGCCAACCTCACTTTCTCATGGTGTCCATCCTGTTCTAAAAGTATAAACGAGGCACTGGCAACTGAGTATGGGCAGTATAACTCTAACATCCTACCAGAGTAAATGTCCTACCACTGGACTTACATAGCAACAGGATAGTAACCTTCCCTGGGAAAATTCAACTGAAGTCTCATCCAAAGAAAAGACAGACAGATTACAAAAGACCACAATTCAGAAAAAGGTAAGCAAAATTGGAAAAAGGAACATAATGAAGATTGCAACATGGAATGTGAGAAGCATCACATACAAAGAGGAACTTGATAAACAACTAAACCAAGCTAATATAAAGATATGTATAGTAACAGAAACAAAGAAAATACAAAAAAGGTACAAAAGAAGCAAACAACTATATACAAATCTACAGTGGGAGGAAAAAAAGAAGAAAGAGCAAAAGCAGGTATAATGATTATGGTACATAAATCTCTAAAGAACAATACTGTGTATTATAACTATTTGAATCTAGTAGTAAGACTTATACGTTGGTTAGACATAACTGGTAATTAGTTTACAGAATTAACAACACATATAAAGTATATTAATTAAAGGTAACTTTAATGAATAACTTCTATATTTCGGCAATGTCACATTGCCATCTTCAGGAACATAAAGATATGGTATGTGCACTCAGGAACTAACACAAAGCAAATGAGGAAGAAAGCAATTTCTTGCTTTCTTCCTCATTTGCTTTGTGTTAGTTCCTGAGTGCACATACCATATCTTTATGTTCCTGAAGATGGCAATGTGACATTGCCGAAATATAGAAGTTATTCATTAAAGTTACCTTTAATTAATATACTTTATATGCGTTGTTAATTCCGTATACCAACTATTTGAATGAAAGGCTAATAGAAATTAGACTCAAGACATTAAGAGGCCACATAACAATAATTGGTACATATGCACCAGAAGAGGGAAAAGAAGAAAACAGCAATATGTTTTATAAAGAATTACAGAATGCCATAGATAAAACAAACAAAACTGATTATTTACTAATAGTAATAGATTTAAATACCAAAATAGGAAACAAAAAATATAAAACAAACAGGTAAATTTGGCAAAGAAATATATAACCAAAATGGTCACAGATTTTGTCATATAATAATATGAGAATAATGAATTCAGTGTTTAAACATAAGGAAATACATAAATATACTCGGTCAGCCAGAGGATGCAAATCAGCAACTGATTACATTATCGCAAATTTTAAATTAGCAGAGTTAATTTTAGATGTAAGAGCATATCGAGGCTTTGAATTAAACTCTGATCATTATATGGTATCAGCAAAAATTCAATTTAAACCAAAGTGGCTAAAAATACATAAAATTGAAAATTCTTATCAACTGAATTACAAAATTTCTTTATTACAGGATTCTCATGTTAGACAACAATATCAAAAATGCACAAACTTAAAAACAGAAACCACAAATTAATCAAGTGATATTGAAGAGGAATGGGAAAATTGAAACAAATTCTCACAAAAGCAGCAACAGAAAGCTTAGGAATAAAGCGCAAATGGATTAGAAAAAAAAAAAGTACTACGAGACTGGAACAAAGAAATAGAAAATATAATAAAAACAAAAAAAGGACAGTTACCAGAAATGGCTAAATTCTAAAACAATATAAGCAGAAATAGAGTAAGTATTTCTGCTTATATTGTATAGTGAAATTGCAAAACAAGAAGTAAAGAAAAAGCATAGAGGGGGGAGAGAGAGAGAAATTAAGCAAATTTGTAACAGAAAAGGATATATTTAAGCCACAACCCAAAACCTATAAAGTAATAAAATACAAACATAAAAAAAAAGATAAAAATACAAACAAGAGATTTAGAAAAATGGGTGACCTATTTCCAAAATCTCCGGACAGATGAAAAAAATGAAATAAAAAATTTTATAAAACAAAGAATGACCTAACAGAAAATATCATAATGTTAAAAGTTGGAGAGGTCATATTTAACTATATCTGCCTTAGTATTAACACTTCTGGGTCTGGCTCCCACTGATGAGACCTCAATAAAGGTCGAAACCGGACTGGGTAGTGACCCTTCCCTTAATGCATAGCATTATACATGTCTGCAAAGAGATGTGCTTTGCATCATAGGAGATATTGAGACAGGAGTGATGAGAGCTTGGTCCACCTTTACCATGAGTTGCCTCAGTCCTGAAGTTTTCAGGCGCAAACTTTGTTTGCTAACACTCAGATAAAGGATTAAACTAAATTTATTATAGTCTAATCAAGTGGAAAATAAACTTTCAACATCTTTCTCTGAATCCAGAGTAATTTAATAATAAGGTGGTAAACCTTTTGGCAACTCGTATAAGTCAATATGACCTCTCCATTGCTTCTGCCTTAGTATCACCATTTCTGGGTCTGGCTCCCACTGATGAGACCTCAATAAAGATTGAAACCGGCCTGGGTAGTGGCCCTTCCCTTAATGCATAGCATTATACATGTCCACAAGGAGATGTGCTATGCATTATGGGAGATACTGAGACAGGGGTGATGAGAGTTTGGTCCACCATTACCACAAGTTGCCTCAGTCCTGAAGTATCTTCAGGCACAAACTTTGTTTGCTAACGCTTGGATAAAGGATTAAACTAAATTTATTATATCACAATGTTAGAACTGAAAACTACAATAAAGAAGATGAAAAATAGGAAAACACCAGGAGAAGACAATATAAAAATGCAGATGAAAAATTTAATGAAAGACTTCTAAATTTTTTAATATGGTTTGGATGTCTGGAAAAATTTCTAACTCTGATAAAAAAAAAAAACACTGGTTATTCAAATCTATAAAAAAGGAAATAAAGAAGATTGCAAATTTTGTTCTTCTAGTAGATGACAAACTACTAGAAGAACAAAATGATTTCTGAAAAGGCTGATCCTGCATAGATCCAATTTTTACTCTAAAATTATTATTAGAAAAGAGAATTTCAAAAAGAAACACATGAGGCCTTTATTGATTATGAAAAAGCCTTTAACAAAATTAGTAGACAAAAACTGTTTAAAATATTAACAGATTTAAACATACCAAATCAACTTTTACAATCCATTCAAGAAATATATACAGGAAATAAAATAGCAGTTAAATTAGAACAAATCTCAAAACAGAAAGATATATCAAGAGGATGTACTCTCTCACCTCTGCTTTTCAATATATATATAAATAAAATTATAACAATCCGGAAACAGTATAACCCCACAAATGAAGATAGATACACTACTATTTGCAGATGATCAAATAGTATTAGCTACATCAGAAGATAATTTACAAAGATCATTAAAATCATTAAATAATATCTCAAAACAATATAATATGACAATATCTAAAGAACAAACAAAAAGAATGGCATTCAAAGGAGAAAACCCAATAAGAAGTAAATCAATGATAGATAATAAAATATTAGAACAAGTAAATACTTTCAGATAGATGTGATTTATCATACGAAGAAGAAAAAGACATAATAAATAATATATTTAAGCCATCCCTAGTACAAAAACACACTAGAATCTGACTATATAATGTCTTTTAGGAAGTATTTTACCTTGGGTATAATATATATTAAAGATACCAAGCTATTTAAACCTGGTTTTTTACTCCATTTCCCAAGTAAGCAAACAGACAAGTAAGTCAAGTTTGTGCCTGCAAGTATTGCAAGTCTGGGTAACCCTGCACGTAGTGCAAGATCTAAAACGGTATGGGTAGTGGCCCCTTGCCTTTAATACATAGCATCATACATCTCCTGCAGGAGATGTGCTTTGCAATAAGGGTAAATATTAAGAATAGGGATCAGAGCTTATTCACCTTTACCACGAGTTGCCTTGACTTGCACTACGTGCGGGGTCACCCAGACTTGCAATACTTGCAGGCGCAAACTTGACTTACTTGTCTGTTTGCTTACTTGGGAAATGGAGTAAAAACCAGGTTTAAAATAGCTTGGTATCTTTAACATATATAATGTCTTGTCAAATCAACTCTATTGGTATTCTCATATTATTCTTTTAATATCAAAAATTCAAGAGGATACAGGAGCGAAACATGGACCATAAAAGGGAATGATGAGAAATTAATTCAAACAGCAGAAATGAAATTTCTCAGAAAAACAGCTGGATATACCAAGTGGGACCATAAAACAAATGAAGAAATTGTACAATCCCTGAATATAAAACCAATTAATTACTACATAAGTATAAACAAAAATGGATAGAAGATTTAAATTGAATGGACAACAGCAGATTAACAAAAATATTATACAAATATAAAATAAGTGAAAAAAGAAGAATCAGAAGACCAAGAAAGAGATGGCATGAGATTGGAACAGGCCACCTGGCCTAAAATCCATGTTAGTTAGAAGAAGAAGAACTAGGACAATCAGTATAAGCAAAATCAGTGTTCTGATATTGCTTATTTAGGATCCATCTACTATGGAAGAAGATTTACAGTAGATGGATCTTCTTCTCTTACTATCTCGGAAATGTTTTTTTTTATCTCATAATGAATGTCATCAGGTCGTACAGCACTAGCATGCGCAAGTAAAAGGACTCTTTTCATTTCCTCCTTAATGAATGGCTGATTGCATGGCTCTATCCCACTGTAGAGAATTTAAGCTATTGTTTCTCATATTATTCTTTTAATATCAAAAATTCAAGAGGATGCAAAACTGTTGCTCAGATTTAAGCAAAGCTTTCTAAAGTGTATGGAATTGCTTTGGGTTCAGCAGCTACATATCCATTATGTTATGGGATAAATGAATGGTATGTTTTTATCTACTCTTCATTTTCTGGTTTTTATCCCATACAGCATTTGAAATGGTTACAGGATTGACAGATGATGTAAACTGTATCCAAGTTTGATTTTGACTCTGATATATAAATGTAATGTGCTTTGGCCAAAGGGGAAATAAAGATAATTTGTCCATTCAAATTACAGTTGTTGATGCCTGAACAATACACTGTTACATACATCACTGCTTCAGGGATATGCATTTAGCCGACTGTTTTTAGTATCAAGTTCAGCAAGACAGGACAAGTATTCCAGTTAGCCTGGCCAATTTTCCACATGGGCATCCATGAAGGAATACATGGATTCTGTGAGGATATACTGATTTTGTGAAAGCACAGGGTAATAATAACTTCACCATATATCCTCTTTGACATCCCATATCAACAGTGGTAGAATGCCAAGGGAGAAGATCTATTGCAGAATATGAGTGGGAAGAAAGCATATGAAACAAGGTATTATGTTTATTATTGAGAGAGAGAGAGATCTTTCATTTTAGAAATTATGGATTTTACAACCGTGTTATAAATAACGATTTTAATTTCCCAATGTTTCGACCTTCGTATTAAGGTCATCGTCTGGAGTATATACAAATATACAAAGGAGAAAATCTATTGCAGAATATGAGTGGGAAGAAAGCATATGAAACAAGGTATTATGTTTTCTTTTCTTTTAGGCTTGCACGGCGATCCGAATGCATTTTTGGAAATTATGGAGACAACTACCGTGTTTGAATAAAAACTTTAGTTTAATATTACTAAAATTTTACAATTCGACGTTTCGACCTTTATGTTAAGGTCATCTTCTGGAGCGTACAAATATACACAGAAAACAAGCTATACTACAATCATACTGGTTCGTTAAAGACACTGACTAACCGCTACCACAATTGTTGGCCTGACCTCTGGTGAAAAAAAAAAAAAAAATAAATAAATAAATTATACATCAACGCTAGAGTCCTATTATTTGTGTTGTCTACTATATACAAAATCAAACAATATAACACTCGACAAAGACGACCTATTAGTCAGTTTTGATGTTTCTGCCCTTTTCACTAATGTCTCCATCAATAACACAATTCTCCTACTACAGAACAAATTTACGCCCGACATTACGGCCCTCTTTGCCCACGTACTAAAGTCCGGTTACTTTGTGTGGCAAAACAAATTCTACCTACAAAAGGAAGGTACAGCCATGGGCTCACCATTATCCACCCAATCGCGAACTTCTACATGGAAACCTTTGAGCAAAGGGCTCTTGATTCCGCCACGCTTCGACTGACAATCTGGCTCAGATACGTTGACGACGTGTTCGCGATCTGGCCGCACGGGCGACAAACGCTAAACACATTCCTCAGCCACGTAAACAAACAACACGAACGCATACAATTTACCATCGAAATCGAAAACCAAAATTCGCTCCCATTCCTAGACACACTAGTTACACATCTTCCTTCAGGCAGTCTATCCTTCACGGTCTACCGAAAACCGACAAACATGGGCCAACACATACATGCGAATTCATACCACCACCCAGCACAAAAATATGGAGTCATAAACACCCTTAAAAACAGAGCCACAACTATTTGCTCTAACCAGCAAGCCCTGAAACAAGAACTAAAAATCATTAGTGACACATTCATAAACAATGGCTATAACAAAAATACTGTCAATAAAATACTCTATAAAACCACAACAAAAATGAATCTAGATTACAGTAAAACCATAGCCATCCCATACATTAAAGAGTTATCAGAAAAAATCAACAGAATCCTACAACATTATAACCTCAATGCCACATTTAAACCACCCACTAAACTTAAAACCATATTAGCTCCTCCAAGGATCCTCTCCTCCCATTAGCACATCCTGGAGTCTATTGCATCCGCTGCACCTGTAACTTACCGTACATTGGTGAAACAGGACGGACAATCCCTATACGCAAGAAAGAACACATTAGACACATTAAATATAACCATTATGGTGAAGCAGGCCTCTCAGACCATGCACTTAACACCTTACACCAAATCAACTGGAAAAGCACCTGCTCCTTACACCGCACGTACGAAAGAAAATTTAAAGAATCCTGCAAAATCCTGATAAACCACCCAAATATCAACAATAAAGATGGTATGAAAATTCCAAAGATCTGGATGGCACACATTCAGCCAACCTAATATGAAAGATTCAACATAAGTCAGGACCCTAGCCAATCCGCTAGTATTAGAAACCATTCCACTCCAACTGGATGGAATGATGTTAATATATGTATATAGTAGACAACACAAATAATAGGACTCTAGCGTTGATGTATAATTTTTTTATTTTTTTTATTTATTTATTTTTTTTTTTTCACCAGAGGTCAGGCCAACAATTGTGGTAGCGGTTAGTCAGTGTCTTTAACGAACCAGTATGAATGTAGTATAGCTTGTTTCCTGTGTATATTTGTACGCTCCAGAAGATGACCTTGACATAAAGGTCGAAACGTCGAATTGTAAAATTTTAGTAATATTAAACTAAAGTTTTTATTCAAACACGGTAGTTGTCTCCATAATTTCCAAAAAAGGTATTATGTTCATTATTGAGAGAGAGAGATCTTTCATTTTAGAAATTATGGACTTTACAACCATGTTATAATTAACTATTTTAATTTCCCAACGTTTCGACCTTCATATTAAGGTCATCATCTGGAGTATATACAAATATACAAGGACAAGATGAGTTACATTTCACAGTATGCTAAAGAAACAATGATTTGTTCAATAGTTATTCTACTGGCATGACTTCTAGTGAAAATAATATATTAATTATTTAGAAACTACATCAAAGCTAAATTCTATTTAAGATAACATAAGAGAAACAATCTTTGATATAGATAGTTTTCTTACAGGAATAATGATGTCCTATTTTTAATATGACAATTGTTATATTAGATTTAAGATTCTGGATTATCTAAAGTCCTAGAAAGTTTTTTAACTTGGGTATACTATGTTAATGATAGGCTATACTGTGATAAGGTGGAGTAAGCTCCAATCACTTTCCTTAGTATTTTCCCCTAATGCAAAGCACATCCCCCTTGCGGAGATGTATGATGCTATGCATTAAAGGCAAGGGTCACTACCCAGACCGGTTTCGTTTTAATAAAATTCTGTACAAGATCTCAATAAAAAACAAAGATAAACCAGACTACAATAAAACTATAACCATTCCTTAGTATTTTCCCCTAATGCAAAGCATTATTTAGATGAGTTCAGTAAGTTTTTTAATTTTGTAGGAGGTTTAAAGGTGGCTTTGAGGTTGTATTTCTGTAGTATTCTTTTTATTTTATCTTATGTCTCTTTAATGTAAGGAATGGTTATAGTGTTATTGTAGTCTGGTTTATCTTTGTTTTTTATTGAGGTCTTGTACAGAATTTTATAAAAACGAAACCAGTCTGAGTAGTGACCTTTGCCTTTAATGCATAGCATCATGCATCTCGGCAAGGGGATGTGTTTTGCATTAGGGGAAAATACTAAAGAAAGTGATCAGAGCTTACTCCACCTTTACCACGAGTTGCCACAGACTTGCACTATGCAGGCACAAACTTGACTTACTTGTCTGTTTGCTTACTTGGGAAAAAAAAGGATTAAAACCTAGCTTATAAGATTAGTTGGTATCTTTATCTAAAGTCCTGTTTATAGTTAACTCAAGGAGAAAGGTTCCGTGGGTAGAATATGTGCCTTCCATATACTTGGACCATCATTACTGTTCAGATTAGGGTGGTTGATAAGAATCTCACAGGCTTCCCTAAATTTCCATTCATACCATGTTTTGGTGTGATGTAAACAACTGGTGCTTTTCCAGTCAATTCTATGTAAGGTGTTCACAGGGCATGATCAGAAAGGCCAGCTTCACCATAGTTATTATATTTAATGTGTCGTTTATGTTCCTTTTGTCTGATAGGAATTGTGCGTCCTGTTTCCTCTATATATATGGTAGATTATAGGTGCAATAAATACATCCTGGAGTACAGTATACTCCAGGATGGGCCAGCAGAAGAAGTGGGTCTTTGGATGAGTTCAGTAAGTTTTTTAATTTTGTAGGAGGTTTAAAGGTGACTTCGAGGTCGTATTTCTGTAGTATTCTGCTTATTTTATCTGATATCTCTTTAATGTAAGGAATGGTTATAGTTTTATTGTAGTCTGGTTTATCTTTGTGTTTTATTGAGGTCTTGTACAGAATTTTATTAATAGTTGGTTATGCAATATTAAAACACTTAAGGAATTGAACAACGTAGTTAAGAATAAGGGGTGCTTAAGGATCAAAGCTGTATAACTGAGAGGAGACCTCCACATAGTCTTTAAAGGAATGCGGAGAACCGACCAGGGCTTCTGACCTAATGTCCAATCCTCACCTTCTCGTGGTGCACCCTGTTGGGTATCTACTTGGATACTGAACGAATGAGGATGGGCTGGCAATTTGGGATTTAGCCGACCAAATTGTATTCTTATTGGTTAAACCAAAATAAAAAATGATGGTACAACATGACAAAATTTCATGCCGGCTGGGGCGTCGCCTGGTTAAACAAGGCCCCCATTGTTTTCGCCAGGGAACCAGGGCGAACAGCGAAAAGTCAGCTACTGGAACAAATCTGAAAACAAACCCCAACTCAACATCACCAGAGTTAAAGATCGGTACTATCAACGTAAGAAGCCTGAATGGCAAAGAAATGGAGCTAGCTGAGGAATTAGATAAGTACCAGATCGACATAATAGGGGTGACTGAAACAAAAAAGACCAAAACTGGTGAGATCTTTCTGAGCAATAAATACAAAATGTTATATTCAGGCAATGACAATCAAGGAAAAGAAGGAGTAGCCATAGTATTCAACACAAAATACGAGGCTAATCTTCTTGAATGGCAGTCAGTCTCAAGTAGAGTAATGTGGGCAAATATGAGAATGGGGAACTGGACAATGAGACTTATTTGTGCCTATGGTCCCACAGAAGGTTCTACTAAGGTAGAAGTGGAGGAATTTTTTGAGGCTTTAGAAAAAGCAACTGACACAATGAAAAAGGAAAAGTTGGTCCTTGTTGGGGATCTAAATAGTCGAGTAGGAAATGATTGTGAGACATACAAAAATATTTTGGGAAAATTTGGAGAAAAGAGCAAAGCTAATAATAATGGCAAATATCTGTTGGATTTCTGCTCAGGACATGGACTGGTTATTACTAACACCATGTTCCAACATAAAAATGTGCACAAATTCACATGGAGAGAAGAGGCTAGGAATAAGAAAAGTCTCATTGACTATGTTATTGTTGATAGTGATGTTTTCTCCTTGGTGCAGGACACTAGAGTGTACAGAGGATTTGAAATTGGAAGTGATCACTATTTAGTCTTGAGCACGATAAAATTGAATTTCATATTGAAAAGAATAACACGTAAGAAAGTTTTAAAGCGAATAAAAGTTGAGCAGCTCTCAGATGTGAACTGTAGACTAAAATACACAAAGATTATTGAAGAAAAAATGAAAGAGTTTGAGAACGGGAACCAAACCTTGGAGATTCAGTGGCAAGCCTTGAAGAAAACACTGATTGATTCAGCCAGAGAGGCATGTGGTGAGGTTGTCTGTAAGGATAGAAAAATCAGAACTCCCTCGTGGACATAGGAAGTTAAAGAGGCAGTGAAGGAAAAGAAGAAAGCATATCAAAAGTTCCTGTCAAATAAGTCAGCTTGTGCACTTAGAGAATATAGAGACAAATGCAAGAATGCTAAACACTGTGTAAAACTAGCTAAACAAAAGTCATGGGAATACTTTGGCAAGAATATAGAAAATAAATATCAAGAAGGTGGCAAAATATTCTGGAGGTTGTTGAAGAAGCTTAGGAATGGAGGAAAGAGTGCTGTAAAAGGAGTTAGAGATGATAAAGGTGACATGAAAACTGGAATAAAAGATATCCTTGAAGTATGGAGTAAATACTTTGAAAAACTGCTAAATGAAACAAGCAGTGATGAGAGCACAATGGCAAAAAACACTGAACAGGCATGCAGGCAGGAATACATATCCATACTTGAATTTTCAAAAGCCATCAAAAGCTTGAAATATGGAAAGGCAGCAGGAGTAGATGATATTCGACCAGAAATGCTGAAGTATGGTCGTATAAGAGTCTTACAGTGGCTGCACTGCATAGTTCAGAAGGCCTGGTCAGAGGGACGAATTCCCGATGATTGGAGTAGAGCTCTCATAGTACCCATTATAAAAAGGGAAATAAAACTGAATGTGAGAATTACAGAGGTATTTCCCTACTGAGTGTTCCTGGCGAAATCTATGCAAGTTGAGAAACGGTTGAGCGGAATTGTGGAAGAAAAGCTTGGTGAAGAACAAGCTGGATTCAGGCCAAACAGAGGCTGTCAGGATCAAATCTTCACTTTACGGCAAATAGTCGAGAAAGCATGGGAATATAACAAAGATCTGTATTTAAGTTTTGTCGATTTGGAAAAGGCATACGATAAGGTGCCAAGAGAGAAGCTATTCAAAACACTACAGTTATATTGTGTCAATGGGGCATTATATCAAGCAATACTTAGTCTATTTGAGTTGTAAGTCAGCAGTTAGAATTGAAGGAAGTACAGGAAGATGGTTTAATGTTAAATCTGGTGTGAGACAAGGATGTACATTATCCCCTCTGTTATTCATTATCTATATGGATCACATTATGAAGGAAAGTGGTATTAAACATGATATCAAAATTGGAGATGTTAATGTCAGCTCTTTGATTTATGCGGATGACGTTATACTTCTAAATAAATCCGCTACAAGTCTGCAAGATTCTCTGACTAAATTGAATAGCTGTTGTAATAGATATGGTATGGAGGTCAGCAATAAAAAGACAAAGACAATGAAAATAGGTAGAATCATTGAAAATGTCAACTGTGTTGTGAATGGAGAACCTGTGGAACAAGTATAACATTTCAGCTACTTAGGCATGATTTTTAGTGAAGATGGTAAATTAAATATAGAAATAGTCAACAGAATCAGCAAAGCTGGTATGGTGGGAAGTCAATTGAATAAATTCATATGAAATAAGAGAGAAATTAGTCGGAACACTAAATTAGCTGTATACAAGACAGTGTTCAAACCAATTTTAACTTATGGATCTGAGAGCTGGGTCAGAAGTAAAACACTTGACCAAAGACTAGAGACCGCAGATATGAGAGTCCTGAGAAAGATTAGAGGCGTGAACAGATGGCATCAATGGCAATATCATATTAAAAATGAGGATATTAGGAAAGAACTTGACATTGTCTGCATCCAGGAATGCGTTAGCAGAGCTAATCTCAGGTGGTATGGTCACCTAAACAGAATGGGCGAGGAAAGATTAGCAAAACAAGTGTTCGCTGCCAGGTTGGCAGCAAAACGACCCAGAGGAAGACCAAGATATAGGTGGATTGATACGGTACAAAGTGCCTTAGACGATAGAAATATAAGATCTGATAATGTTGGAGTCTTGACAAGTAGCAGACTGATTTGGAGGAAAATTGTAGATAGGAAGTTAGTAATGATATAATTTTTTTATGTAGTACTATCATATCCTGTACACCCCTTGTGGGTACATGGCAGGAATTTGATGATGATGATGAGTTAAGAATACAAATTAAATTATACTTTAATAAATATTTCCGATATTTCGGGAACGTCACGTTGCCATCTTCTAAAGGAACTTACAAAAAAAGACACGTGCACGTAAGCACTACAAACACAGTAACTGAGAATGAAGAGATGAAGCTATTGTTCTCCTAAAAGTCCTGATGGTGCCCTTGATGGTGTTCTTGGCTGTTGTGCTGAAGGTCTGCCGATGTAAGCCTCCCAAATTTGGGGCAGCTCATACAACCAAATTTGTTGAGGTTTGGAGAGTTTCTTAGGGCTGAAGCTGATTCCATAAATAGTCTTTCGAATTTGTATTTGCTTTGACGTCTCCTCTTTATTCACAAATTCCCACTCAAGGAAACTTTAGAACTAATCCAAGCTAAATATTCTCCCAATATCTCAGCTTTATTTCAGTTCACAATGAACTCAGGCTATTTCGTTTGGCAGGGAAAATTCTACAAACAAATAGAGCGGACAGTCATGGGTTCACCACTCTCCCCACCCTTGGCCAATTTCTTTATGGCCTTTGAAGAAAAAGCTTTAGCCTCTGCCCCACAAAAAACAACCATATGGCTTCACTACATTGATGATGTGGTCGCTATTTGGCCACATGGCTCTGAAACACTCCTCTCCTTCTTAACACACATAAACAACCACACCTCCAGAATCAAGTTCACCCTGGAAAAAGAGGAAAACAACGGCCTCCCTTTCCTAGAAACACTAATCACCCGCCAGCCTAATGGAACCTTGGTTTTCTCAGTTTACAGAAAACCCACCCATTACAGGCAGATGCATTCACCAATTCACCAACAAGTCCCCCCCCCCCACACACACACAACAATATAGAGTGGTGAAAATGCTATACAACAGGGCAAACTAATCTGTTCAAATGACTTGGCCCTAAATATTGAACTAAATTACATCCTCAACACTTTCTCAGCCACTTTCTCTACCCCCCCCCCTCCCCCCAAAAAAATCCAAAAAATATTAGAACCTACAAACCACAGATCCCCTCCACAAGGATTACTCTAAATTCATCACCATTCCCTACAACCGAGACACCTCGGAAAAGATTATCAAAATCTTAAAAAAAAAAAAAAAGACCTGACCTCCTGTTACAGACCTTACAGAAAACTGGCATCCCTTAATGAAAGTTATGAGAAAATGGAGTAATCTCCATTGAGGATAAATAATGTTTAAATGTTAGTGAAGGGAGACCTAATGTATATAGAGCTCTGAACTTGGCATATTCAACTGTTGGAACTACAATAAATATTTAAATATTTCTGAGATTAAAAATACTTTGGGTTATCAGTTCATGTTAGTACCACCAAGATGGCATATCCACATTGGAGTATGATGAATAAGGTGAAAAATTTGCTTGTATTAGGTGTTGATGACAAGAATTAATATAAGAAATAACGTAGACATTATGAATAAAGTCAGAAGTTTGTTAATGGACTAAATAAAGAAGTTAAAAATAAGTCTTTTACTGATGGCGGAGGATAATTCTTCAGGTTCAATACCAAAATCATAATGTCAAAATTTCAGTACAAGCTGCAATTGCTGATGCAGAAGCATTTCCAATGGACTACAAATGATGATATTCACATCCATCCACAATGGATGGATGTGAATATCATCATTTGTAAACAGTGAGGGTAAATAATGTTTAAATAAATAGTTTTTTATTTAAATGTTTTGTGAGGGCTCCCATAGTTCAGTGGATAAAAGAAAGTTTATTTTTCACTTGGTTAGAGTATAATAAATTTAGTTTAATCCTTTATCCAAGTGTGAGCAAACAAAGTTTGCGCCTGAAAGTATCTTCAGGACTGGGGTAAGGTGATACAACACCAGGGCAACTCGTTGCAAAGGTGGAGCAAGCTACCAACACTCCTGTCTCAGTATCTCCTATAATGCAAAACACATCTCCTTGCGGATATGTCTAATGTTATGCATTAAGGGAAGGGCCACTACCCAGACTAGTTTCGACCTTTATTGAGGTCTCTTCAGTGGGGGCCAGGCCCAAGCTGAGATACCAGGCAGAAGCATTCGCAGGTCATCTCTACCTATAGGAGTTGCCAAATGGTGTGCCACCCTTTTTTAAGGTGTTGTATCACCTTACCCCAGTCCTGAGGATACTTTCAGGCACAAACTTTGTTTGCTCACACTTGGATAAAGGATTAAACTAAATTTATTATACTCTAACCAAGTGAAAAATAAACTTTCAACATCTTTCTCTAAATCCAGAGTAATTTATTAAAAAAGGGTGGCACACCATTTGGCAACTCCTATAGGTAGAGATGACCTGCGAATGCTTCTGCCTGGTATTTCAGCTTGGGCCTGGCTCCCACTGAAGAGACCTCAATAAAGGTCGAAACTAGTCTGGGTAGTGGCCCTTCCCTTAATGCATAACATTAGACATATCCGCAAGGAGATGTGTTTTGCATTATAGGAGATACTGAGACAGGAGTGTTGGTGAGTGTTGGTATCTTGCTCCACCTTTGCAATGAGTTGCCCTGGTGTTGTATCACCTTACCCCAGTCCTGAAGATACTTTCAGGCACAAACTTTGTTTGCTCACACTTGGATAAAGGATTAAACTAAATTTATTATAGTTCAGTGGATAGTGATAGCATCCTTTAGTTGGAAAGGCCTGCAGTGAATCCTATCTGGGATGCAAAGAATTTTTATAAGAGCTTTTCAACCAATTGTCAATTAACCAATCTCACTTTGGGACAATTTTTCTCTCTCGGAAACTCAGTTGTTTCAATCTACAAACAGAATGAAGGTTGAAGTACCTATAAAAGAAGGCACTTTCATGGGCACTGCTCCTCTGAATTGGTTGCTACCATTACTTCACTTTCTTCTAACCATTAAAGAACTAGAGCAGCCTCTGGCCAACACCCATACACTGAACTAATTTCTTATCAGCTTCCTTCATTCCACCCACATCTATTCTTCAGAACAATCTTTTCCATACTGTTTTTCCCACTGAGTACAACCTCCAACTCTTTAAGAAACATATCAAGCTACATTTTTCTCCTTAATCACTTGTCACCACAAGCACTACAACGTTATAGGTCTTGTGACCTTTCACATGTCTGGGGCCATCATAAAAAAATAAAAATAATAAAAAAAAAAAAAAAAAATTGATGGAAATAGACAACAGAATCAGCAAAACTTGTACTAATTGAATAAATTTATATGGCATGAGAGAGAGAGAGAGAAACGGACCAAAATACTATCACTATACAAGACAAGAATTAACCACCAAACCAGTCTTGAATTTACACAACAGTAATTACATGAATGCTAAGTGTCCATTGAAATTAATATAACATTGGATACTATTGAAATAACATGGATATGAAGCTAAATTTTTGATATATTTTATCTATACAGTTGTTTGAGTGGTAAAACTGGTTTTTACTTATGGATTTGGGTTAGGGATAACTGACTGAAGAAGACCACAGGTACAAAAGTTTTGAGGGAAAATTAGCAGGGGAAGGAAAAAAAGGTGAACAAATAGTGTTAGTGGTAAAATTATTAAAAATGAGGATATTAGATGGGAAGCTGAACATCATTAGCATTCAAGAATATGTAAGGTATTCAGTATCAATCCCACACAGATGTTGCAAAAGTTGAACACAATGTATGTAAGCAAGTAGCCAAGAACAAGTGTCAAGTCCTGAATAAAACTAAAAGTAGTTAATTTATAGTTTCTTCAGAGCTTAACATGCATTTAAAGCTTTGCATATACTGACATGTCAAGCAGGTTAAATTTGATGTAAAGGTGCCAGACAATTTTGTAATTTTTGAATTCTGTTATTTATCATCATCATCATCAAATTCCTGCCATGTACCCTCAAAGGGTGTACAGGATATGACAGTACTACATGAAAAAATTACATCATTACTAACTTCCTATCTACAATTTTCCTCCAAATCAGTCTGTTACTTGTCAAGACTCCAACATTATCAGATCTTATATTTCTATCGGCTAAGGCACTTTGTACCGTATCAATCTACCTATATCTTGGTCTTCCTCTGGGTCGTTTTCCTGCCAACCTGGCAGAGAACACTTGTTTTGCTAATCTTTCCTCTCCCATTCTATTTAAGTGACCATACCATCTGAGATTAGCTCTGCTAACGTATTCCTGGATGCTGACAATGTCAAGTTCTTTCCTAATATCCTCATTTTTAATATGATATTGCCATTGATGCCATCTGTTCACGCCTCTAATCTTTCTCAGGACTCTCATATCTGCGGTCTCTAGTCTTTGGTCAAGTGTTTTACTTCTGACCCAGCTCTCAGATCCATAAGTTAAAATTGGTTTGAACACAGTCTTGTATACAGCTAATTTAGTGTTCCGACTAATTTCTTTCTTATTCCATATGAATTTATTCAATTGACTTCCCACGATACCAGCTTTGCTGATTCTGTTGTCTATTTCTATATTTAGTTTACCATCTTCAGTAAAAATTGTGCCTAAGTAGCTGAAATGTTTTACTTGTTCCACAGGTTCTCCATTCACAACACAGTTGACATTTTCAATGATTCTGCCTATTTTCATTGTCTTTGTCTTTTTATTGCTGACCTTCATACCATATCTATTACAACAGCTATTCAATTTAGTCAGAGAATCTTGCAGACTTGTAGCGGATTTATTTAGAAGTATAACATCATCCGCATAAAGCAAAGAGCTGACATTAACATCTCCAATTTTGATATCAGGTTTAATACCACATTCCTTCATAATGTGATCCATATAGATAATGAATAACAGAGGGAATAATGTACATCCTTGTCTCACACCAGATTTAACATTAAACCATCTTCCTGTACTTCCTTCAATTCTAACTGCTGACTCACAACTCAAATAAAGACTAAGTACTGCTTGATATAATGCCCCATTGACACCATATAACTGCAGCGTATTGAATAGCTTCTCTCTTGGCACCTTGTCATATGCCTTTTCCAAATCGACAAAACTTAAATACAGATCTTTGTTATATTCCCATGCTTTCTCGACTATTTGTCGTAAAGTGAAGATCTGATCCTGACAGCCTCTATTTGGCCTGAATCCAGCTTGTTCTTCATCAAGCTTTTCTTCCACAATTCTTCTCAACCGTTTCTCAAGTATACTTGCATAGATCTTGCCAGGAACACTCAGTAGGGAAATACCTCTGTAATTCTCACATTCAGTTTTATTTCCCTTTTTATATATGGGTACTATGAGAGCTCTACTCCAATCATCGGGAATTCATCCCTCTGTCCAGGCTTTCTGAACTATGCAGTGCAGCCACTGTAAGACTCTTATACCACCATACTTCAGCATTTCTGGTCGAATATCATCTACTTATGCTGCCTTTCCACATTTCAAGCCTTTGATGGCTTTTTCTACTTCAAGTATGGATATGTATTCCTGACTGCATGCCTGGTCAGTGTTTTTTATCACTGTGCTGTCATCACTGCTTGTTTCATTTAGCAGTTTTTCAAAGTAATTACTCCATACTTCAAGGATATCTTTTTCTCTCGTTTTCATTTCACCTTTATCATCTCTAATTCCTTTTACAGCACTCTTTCCTCCATTCCTAAGCTTCTTCAACAACCTCCAGAATATTTTGCCACCTTCTTGATATTTATTTTCTATATTCTTGCCAAAGTCCTCCCATGACTTTTGTTTAGCTAGTTTTACACACTGTTTAGCTTTCTTACATTTGTCTCTGTATTCTGTAAGAGTAAAAGCTGACTTATTTGCCAGGAACTTTTGATATGCTGTCTTCTTTTCCTTCACTGTCTCTTTAACTTCCTGTGTCCACCAGGGAGTTCTGATTTTTTTATCCTTGCACACAACCTCACCACATGCCTCTCTGGCAGAATCAATCAATGTTTCCTTCAGAGTTTGCCACTGAATCTCCAAGGTTTGATTCCTTTTCTCAAACTCTTTCATTTTCTTTTCAATAATATTTCTGTCTTTTAGTCTACAGTTCACATCTGAGAGCTGCTCAACTTTTATTCGCTTTAAAACTTTCTTACATGTTATTCTTTTCAATATGAAATTCAATTTTATCCTGCTCAAGACTAAATAGTGATCACTTCCAATTTCAAATCCTCTGTACACTCTGGTGTCCTGCACCAGGGAGAAAACATCACTATCAACAATAACATAGTCAATGAGACTTTTCTTATTCCTAGCCTCTTCTCTCCATGTGAATTTGTGCACATTTTTATGTTGGAACATGGTGTTAGTAATAACCAGTCCATGTCCTGAGCAGAAATCCAACAGATATTTGCCATTATTATTAGCTTTGCTCTTTTCTCCAAATTTTCCCAAAATATTTTTGTATGTCTCACAATCATTTCCTACTCGACTATTTAGATCCCCAACAAGGACCAACTTTTCCTTTTTCATTGTGTCAGTTGCTTTTTCTAAAGCCTCAAAAAATTCCTCCACTTCTACCTTAGTAGAACCTTCTGTGGGACCATAGGCACAAATAAGTCTCATTGTCCAGTTCCCCATTCTCATATTTGCCCACATTACTCTACTTGAGACTGACTGCCATTCAAGAAGATTAGCCTCGTATTTTGTGTTGAATACTATGGCTACTCCTTCTTTTCCTTGATTGTCATTGCCTGAATATAACATTTTGTATTTATTGCTCAGAAAGATCTCACCAGTTTTGGTCTTTTTTGTTTCAGTCACCCCTATTATGTCGATCTGGTACTTATCTAATTCCTCAGCTAGCTCCATTTCTTTGCCATTCAGGCTTCTTACGTTGATAGTACCGATCTTTAACTCTGGTGATGTTGAGTTGGGGTTTGTTTTCAGATTTGTTCCAGTAGCTGACTTTTCGCTGTTCGCCCTGGTTCCCTGGCGAAAACAATGGGGGCCTTGTTTAACCAGGCGACGCCCCAGCCGGCATGAAATTTTGTCATGTTGTACCATCATTTTTTATTTTGGTTTAACCAATAAGAATACAATTTGGTCGGCTAAATCCCAAATTGCCAGCCCATCCTCATTCGTTCAGTATCCAAGTAGATACCCAACATGGTGTACCACGAGAAGGTGAGGATTGGACATTAGGTCAGAAGCCCTGGTCGGTTCTCCGCATTCCTTTAAAGACTATGTGGAGGTCTCCTCTCAGTTATACAGCTTTGACCCTTAAGCACCCCTTCTGTTATTTATCCCTAAATAATATAATGCATTTTGTTGTAATTAAGTCCACTGCCTAAGCTTTGCTAAAAATAACATGAGTGTTTGTGCACTTGAGTGAGGGTCTAACAGGTCAAAGATCGATTGCCAGAGGCAATGTACGTGCACCAGAGTATGCGTTGACCACAAAGGGAAGGCACGCGACTAAACCCACCACCAAAGTGATTACTAGGGGAGAATGTGGCACTCGTGAAAGGAGTTGTGCTCTGAAGTGAGCAAGGAAGGAAAAGGATACGACGTAGTATGGAAGTGTAGGGGCACGTAATTTAAAAAGGCAATGCAGTGCTGGACCGGGGCTTTTTCTCTCGTTTCGTCGGATCTCCAGCCAGAGTCCCTTGCCGGTCAGTTGTCTGCTCTTGTGGGAGCCATTCTCTCCGTGCCCCGATGTTCGTCCTGGTTTCTTGGGTGAAGCGTTGAGTCACAAGCAAGGAAAGAATGCCGAGCAGTCCTTGAGAATCTGCCGATAGAAAATTTGTTCAGTGGAGCTGAGGTCCAGTATACAGCACAGACAGTCGAGCTTTGCTTAAACCTGATAACCAGTAAAAGGCAAGCACGCTTCTTCAGTGTCCGAGATTCATCTAGCCAGAGTCTGATGAGAAGGAAACTACAGGTCGAACGAAACCAGAAATAAATCTGAAAGTGAAGCTGAATCAAGATGTGTACGATTTACCAGCAGATCCCAATTGGGTGGTAATGTGGAAACCTTTTCTTTGTTCAATGAAAGTGTGCAGAAAGAGTAATTGTAACCTTAATAGAAGGTTTAAGACTAGAATGTTGTGAATTCGTGTAAGGACTCTAGAAACTTACTTTATAGAGACAGACAAAATTCCAAGACATGAATGCAGAAATTAGAGCATAACCTGTACATCTGTGAAGTGCATATCCTTAGTAGAATTGTATCATATATCTTAGCATTACCTTTGTTTGAGAATTATGTGGATTTAACACCTATGCTTGTTTGAAATAGAAGTTAGAGAAATAGAGTGTATATATTTTAACTGATATTGGCATTGAAATTAATGCATGATAGAATTAAACTTAATAGTGTTGAGACATTAGCCTTTGTTTCGCCTTTGTTCGAGTGCCATGTGGAACTATTACCTAAGCTTTTTAAGAAAGGATTAGAGAGATTGAATGATTATGATTTAACTGAAATTGATTTAGTGTAAATTGTTTAGTGCATAATTAAATGTTTTCTTTTGATTTAACAATTGCCTTGCCTGAAATCATTTTCTACTGCACCCCCCATTAAAATCGAATCACAGTGGGAGGTATTTTGGAAGGGAGGTCACGACTGTAGACTAAGATAGTGATAAATTTGAGATTTTAGTTAATTTTTATAAGATTCAGGAATAAGGATACAGTTCAGAGCTCAGTACTGGTTCTTTGGTTCTTCACCGGTTGAAAATCTAGAACTTAGGGTGGCGCTGCTAAATAGAAATTTTCACTGAGTTCGAAGTAAGAACCAGCATTAGCTCAGAAACAAAGGAATTGCCATTGTCTGGTAGGAATCTCTTTGCTTTCAACCCACAAACCATATCCTTATAATAAAATACAGCCCCAAGTTAAGAGAAAAAGGCAGAATATAATAGAAGTGAGATAAGGGAAGAAAGAGACATAATTTAACCATAAAAAGGACAATAACAAGATAGAAGGGGGGGGACATAACACAAGGAAGGAACTAGTTTTATTTTCGAAAAACTGCAGTTATAGTATTAGGAGAAACTGGTCCATAATACAGAAGTAGAATGTATGAAAGAGGAGGATGAGAAGCTAGTTTGGAGCTGAACAGTCAATGTTGACAAGCAGCTGATGTTAATGGTTTGAAGGAAAGTGGAAGAATAGTGACAGCCTATCTGGTAGAACAGTATCTGTAGAACAACATAAAGCAGAAACTTCATTATAGTGATCAAGTGAATCAGTGAGAGAAGAGAGAAGAATTAACTGAATCACTCTTTCTTTCTTTTTTTTTTTTTTGTACAACATTAAGCACTTTTAGAAAATTTTTGGGCATCATCCCATGTTAGAACAATTCTAATGTTGATCAGATTTGGGATGTATACAGGGTTAGGAATTGTACAAGTGAGAAATAATGCTTTGAGCAGAAAAACACACCTAGTTGTTTGGATGCAGAGGAGACTATGGATGTAACGTGCTTATTGCAGGAGAGGCTACAGATGTAAATCAGTCCAAGAAAAGATATCTAATCTTGCATGGAAATCTGACTATTATCAAAAGTGACAGAGTAAATGAAGTTCAGTCTTTCTTGATGATATGAATATCATTAACTTTGCATGTACGATGTACTGAAATATTTGAAGAAGGCTGTTTTGAATTAAACCTGAATGAACTAAAACTAAGGCTATGATGCATATTCATTTCTGTTAACTGCATGTGTTGTTCTGGACAGCTTGCCTGTTTTGCAAAATAAAAAAAAAAAATTAAAAAGTTTCACAATGAAAATACTGCAAAAGATCATGGAGAACTTGAATCTATAATATATATTGCTATAAACTGGCTATCAGAATACCATTAACTCCTGCTTGACACAGGATTACTCATTGGAATATTTATTCTCTTGTCAGTAGACCCAGTTGTGTCTATCAAAACAGGATATTCTAGAGTTGTCCGAACAACTTTAGAATGGGACTTGATACTTGCCAAAATGAAACACGACTACCCAGCTTAGACAAACATTAGCTACTTATAACAATAAGCAGCTAATATTATTAACTAAGCTCCTCTAGTATGCTTTTACCACTCTGTAAGCTATATAATTTTCTAATACACCGACACTTCCCACATTCAGACATAACACTTCAATTTTCATTTTCACCTTCAATGTAGCTGGTGACATGCACAAAGGAAAAGTGATCAAGTTAATTTAAATTACAATAATAAGGCACAGTTAAAAGTATACTAGAAATAAAATAATATAAAAGCAATGTAACAGAACATTAGATGATTCCAAGACAGAAATATATAAAAAGGAATAAAACAAGCATAAAAAAAAATAAAAAAAAAAGATATATATAACAATATACAGATACATTATAAGACAACATGTAATACTTACAAAGTTTAGAACTTTCATAGCTCTATATACTTCATTCATTATATCAAATGGTTTGCTTTGGGACCTGATACCTACAAAAAATAAAGCACATTACTACTCAAGCTTAGACTAAAATACCAATTTTACTGATAAAATAAGTTATAGTTTTGTTTACACATACAAAAAGCCTAGATTCAACATCATTAGTAAACAAATACAGGCACACCCCAGTCATATGACACATTAGGTTCCAAGACCATTGTAGATGTATGTAATGATTTAGTAACTTTTTTAAGTAGTCATATATGTATATAAGTGACAAATCAAGCATTTATTTACATCATTTATTTACAAACAAACAATTTAAAATAATTTTTGCAAATGAAAGAGTTATTCTGAATAGCTTGGCTTAAGGGAACCCACCAATCAGTTTGATCATCAATCTGCACCATTAAAAGTTTTTCCATTTTAGCAATAAGACTCATTTTTACAGATAACTGTAGTATTAACTAGTAGCACTTTACATTCACTCAAATTTTATCTTTGTTTATAATTGTAACAACAGTACAAGATCAATTTAGCCTGTAGCCTATCTCAGTGTTAAAAAGACCACCACCATCATCATCACTATATTTAAATCTTTTAACTTAGTATCTAATGTAATAATTCATGCATCTTCTTCTGGAAGCAAAAGAACCCTTACTTTGAATTTTATCTGCCATTATGAAAAATAATAAAATAAAATAAAATAAAAGGTTATACGTAGTTCATAATTTAAAGTTGAAACACCAAAACACAGCGAAAAAAGCAGGAAATAAACAGTTCGTGAAAACTGTGCACTGGTTAATTCGGAAGCATCATGTTACTAAGACCATCGTATGATATCATCCTAAAGTCAAGTATCACAAGGCAAGGTATAACTGTATATACGAGAGTTGTCTGAAAAGTTCTCAGCCTAACAATGAAAAAACAAATTTATAATTTCAAAATTATTTCTATTTTTTCAACAGAATCTCCCTTAAGACTAATACATTTATTCTAGCAATGCTCCAGTGTCATTATCCCGTTCCTGTAGTGGTTCTCAGTAAGGTCTGCAAAATACCCCGGTACAGCTGCAATCACCTCTTGATTCGAAGAAAAACGCTGACCAGTGAGGAAGAGTTTTAGTTTTGGGAAGAGATAGAAGTCAGAGAGAGAGCCAAATCTGAGGAATAGGGTGGATATTCTAACAATTCAGAGTACAAGATCCCTTAATTTTCTCATTGCCAAAACACATTTGTGGGCAGGTGCATTGTCCTGATGAGAGACGATTTTTTTCTGCAAACCGTGTCTTTTCTAACGAATTTTTTCATCTAGCTTGGTTAAAAGATTGGAATTATATTCCCCAGTTATTGTTTTATCCTTTTCAAGATAATTAATAAACAAAATGCCTTTAGCATCCCAAAACACTGATGCCATGACCTTTCCTGCTGATGAAACCGACTTTGTCTTTGGCACTGAACAACTAGCTTCTGTCCACTTTTTTGACTGCTGTTTGGATTCTGTTGTGTAATGGTGGATCCAAGTCTCATCCACAGTAATAAATCGACACACAAAATCAGTTTCATTCTTGTTAAAATGCTCCAAGCACTGTTCAGAGATTTTCATGCGATTGCATTTTTGATCTGCTGTGAGCAAGCACTGTACCCATCATTTGCAATTTTTTCATTTGCAAATTCTTCGTGCAAAATATATCCTACACGTTCTTTTGAAATGACTATAGTCTCAGCAATTAAACGCACTTTGACTCGCCTGTTATCCAATACCATATCGTGCACTTGATCAATGATTTCTGGTGTTGTTACACTTTTTTTGGACGTCCTTCACGTGGATCATCTTCAAGGCTGGTATGGCCAAGTTTAAACTCAGCTGCCAATTTCTTAATTGTTGAAAACGAAGGAGAAGAGTGCATAAACTTTTATGAACTTCAAAAGAATTTCTTTTGGCATTAAACCTTCTTTTATAAAGAATTTTATAACTGTACAATACTCAATTTTATCCATTTCAATCCCTTGAAATGGATAGAATTGAGTATTGTGCAGTTATAAATATGAGTACACCTAAACCTCTTTTTATGCGAATTTTTTTTACTCGAATTCAGAGTTACGCAAATTGGGATATCAAAAATAATTTTTTTTACGTGATTTTTATTCACTTTTACGCAACCAACCTAAAGCCTAAGTTAGGAAAAAATCCGTAATTCAAGAAAATTCTGAGAATTTTGTAGAATTGCATTCTCGTTTCAATTAAAAAATTCTAAATTCTAGAAAATTCTGAGAATTTTGTAGAATTGCATTCTCGTTTCAATTAAGAAAATTCTAAATTCTTACGAATTTCATTTATTGGGAATTCCCCGAATTACATAACTGACTGTGCATAAAAAAGCAGTTCTTAGCAGTTTGAATTTGATGTTTGAGTAGACAACACAGTTACCACATTTTTTAAGTGAAATCAAAATAAAAATTGCATTATAAAATTAATAATTTTGCCAAGAAATAATAAATGATAAGCTATATGTAATTTTCAAACTTTCATTTCATTAACTGAAGAATTTAATCCAGTCCTCACACGATGTTGCCGATAACCAAAAAAAAAAAAAAAAAAAAAAGGAAAGCCGTTTCCTTGGATATAAAAATTCAAATTTTAGATTGTTTTCAAACTGGGGAAGGTGTGAATGACGGCTGTGGGTAAGCATTTTGGAGTCCGTGAATCAACTGTCAGATCTATAAAGAAAAATAAGCAGTATGTTCTGGTTCAAAATCAAGTGCGAAATTATCATCATACACAAGAAATGTTGTTCTAGAAAAGGGCTGAAAAAGCTTTAGTGATGTGGATAGAAGATAATGTACAAAAAAGAATGCCAGTTGACGGAAATTCCATCAAGCAATCAGCATTGAGATGTTATGAACAGATTAAAAAACTGCAGCCAGATACTTCATCTCAATCAAGGAAAAAATATGAATTTCATGCAAGCAATGGTTGGTTGGCTAAGTTTATTAAAAGACATGCTCTTCATAATATAAAAATTAAAGGTGAAACGGCTTCTGCTGATGAAACAACTGCTAAAGCATTTCCACAGAAACTTGCTAAAATAATTGAAGATGGAGGTTACACTCGGGAACAAGTTTGGAATATGGATGAAACTGGCCTTTTCTGGAAAAGCATGCCAAACAGAACTTCCGTATCAAAAATGCAAAAAAAACGGTTGGTGGGTTCAAAGCAGCAAAGGATCGCATAACACTCCTATTTTGTTCGAATGCTTTAGGAGATCGGATGTTAAAAACCACTGCTCATAAATCGATCATTAAGACCACAACCAATGAAAGGCGTAGATTTTCAAAAATTGCCAGTTCATTGGATGGCCAACAAAAAAGCTTGGGTGACCATTGATATTTTCACTGAATGGTTCCACAAACATTTTGTGCCAGAAGTTAGACGTTATTTGAATGACAAGGGTCTCGAATTTAAATTGCTTTTGATTTTTGATAATGCACCCCGTCATCCTGCCATAGAACACCCAAATGTGCAATTTTTTTTCTGCCGCCATACCACATCATTACTACAACTTCTAGATCAGGGTATAATTGTGACTTTTAAAACATTATGTCAGACAAACATTTCAGAACGTTTTGAACAAGCTAAATGATGATGAAACACTGTCAGTTATGGATGTGTGGAAAAAAATTTCAATTATGGATTGTATTGATCAGGTTCGATTAGCGTTATCTGAATTGAGACTAGAAACTATGAATGCATGTTGGAAAGCTATTTGGCCCACATGTGTTAAAGAGAATGCTCCTGTTCCCCTCAATCATACTGCAGAATTCTCTAATATAATAAGTTTGGCATGTGAAATTGGCAGAGAAGGATTCGATGATCTTACGTCGGCAGATATCGAGGAATTGTTAATTGATAAACCTCTTAGCGAAGACGAAATAGTGAAGCTTGTTTCTAAGACTCCTGAAAGAGAAGAAGTTAATAATAATGATCAAGATAATCCTACTTTTACTGCTGATATAAAAAAAAAAAAAAAGGTCTTAAACTGGCCAGTAATTTAGGCAATTATTTTGCCCGACATGATCCAAATGAAGAACGTGCTGGGAAGTTTTCACGTGAGCTTAAGTTGTTAATGTCTTCATAGAGAGAATTATATCGCGACTTATATAAAGCATCAACACAGCGATTAATAACTGAGTTCATGCCTAAAACTACTGAAACAACCAGTGGTACTTTTGTTCAAGACATGACAAGAATAATTCCACAAGTTGAGGCAGAAGTCGATGACAATAATACCATTACATTACAGTCTCATGAAAACGAAAGTTTTCGTGTTTATTGTCAGAAACTGATATCGAATAACATAATTTTTTTATAGAATCCTTAGCAAACAACTGAAATGAATATGTTTTTTTTTAAGTTATTAAAATTCATTATATGTATGTGTGTTCTCCATGAAATGTAAATAAAAATCTTATGATTCCTAACGAATTTAATGTTTGGTTTTTTCATTATTTTGCTTATATTTCAGGTTTGGAACCAATCTTCACTTTTTCTATGGAATCAGTAGTTCTTTTTACACGAATTCTATTTATGCGTAATTTTTAGGAACGTATCTCTCGCGTAAAAAGAGGTTTAGGTGTACTATGCACTTTTGCTTCACACAGCTGTATAAAACAAACTACTTCACAGAATGACTTGCAATTTCACATGGATGCTTATGACAGATACCAACTTGGGAAAAAAAATCTTGCCGATAGTGTTGCCATCTATGGTTGAGGCCGAGAACTTTTCAGACCACCCTCGTATGTTAATGTTTATTGAAGAAATAGTAATGTATAGAGTGCACATAGTCTAGGTACAGCTATCACTCAATTAATGTGCCTCCGATTAGTGCATTTTCAATTACCACATCATTTTTTTTCTATACCCAAATTTGATTAGTGCACCTATATACATCTTAAAAATAAATGTTGTAGATTTTAAAAATTTTCTATCTATACATTTTTTATGACTGACTATTTTAAAAAACCACTTACCAGGATGAAATAGTTTAGTTACTGATTTAAAACATTTTACAAAGGTATTTTTTTAATGGCATCCTACACCATTTCCATGTACACCATGTTCCAAATTTATTGCCAAAATGTATATCATCTGCTAATTACATAGCATTTTGATGATCATATCTCGTGTCTCCTTTCCAATTGTTTTCCTTACTTTTTTTTATTTTTAAAGTATTTTCCTAACCTTTTATCACAAATAAAAGAATTAGCAAGCAAAAAAAGTGAGTGATTCAAAAGGTAATCTCATTAGAAGAAAAACTTGAAATAATAAAGAAAAATGAACAAGGTGAGTCCAGAGCAAAGATAGGACAAGAACATAAAATGGGTGAATCAACTATAAGAGCAGTTTTAAGCGAAGCTGCTAAATACAAAGAGAAAGGTAAGGCTGCTTCAAGTTCATCATGCATGTACTCGAAATCAAAGTATTATAATGATTGAATCAGAGAGACTTCTTTCTACATGGATCGAAGATTGTAACCAAAAACAGATCCAGCTAAGCACTGACCTCATTAAATCAAAAGCATCTCTTTGCAACCTTGAAAGAAAGGGCTATTAATGATGGAAAGAAAAAGAATTCCATGCTAGTGCTGGGTGGTTTGAGCTTTTCAAAAAGAGAAATAACTTACATAATGTTCTAATCACAGAAGCTGCAAGTGCAGATAAGGAGGTCACTGCAAATATTCAGAGATTTTGAAGAAAATTGTGGAAGAAGGGTGCTATTGTGACCAACAAATTTTATGCTGGCCTTTTTTTGGAAGCAAATGTCTTCCAAGATTTTTCTGGTCAAATCTGAGAAATCTCAGCCTGATTATAAAGTTCATGAAATTACTGCTAGCAATATGCGAGCCATTTGGAAACACATTCTTCCACATTGTGCAAATGATTTTAGAGGCTTTTCAGAATCTAAGTTAATTAAATCTCATTCTGAGAAATTGAGGGATTCCGACCTGCCAAATTTAGATGCACAGCAGGAAGATTCTGAAGAATATGAAGAAAATTTAATCACTAACAAGCCCAAAGCGATTTCAGAGAAAAAATTGAAAATGTTTTTCATACAATTGAAGTTTTTAAGCAGCAATGCTTAACGGCTGATCCTGATGAAGATAGAAGCACCAAAATTTGCAGAAATAGTAGAAGAGGCAATAGAAACATACATACAATAGACATACAGACATACAATAGAGAAATTTCAGTTGTATGAAAAATTGAAACAGAATGCCTGCCAAACTATGTTAGCTCAATTTTTTGTTAAGTAGAATAATAAATTTATATTCCAAATATGTTTTATTATCTTTCAGTTTCATGCTTTTCCTTTAAATAGGCTCTGAGACATACAGACATACCCTGATTTCTTTATAAAAAAAAAAAAAAATTAAGGGTCAAGAAAGAAATTTGAGGAACGAATTATACTTTTTCGCATAGGTTATTATATTCAATTAGGTGCATTAATTGAGAGATTGCTGTATACAGTCATACCCTGAAGTTACGCAATAGGTGGGGCCAACAAAAAGCATGCAAGTCGAATTCGCGTAACTCGGGTATAATTTTGCATACAAACATACATAATATTAGTTAATTGGGACCAAAGGTTTACAAAAACACCTATATTTTTTAAGAAATATAATCATAATTGTAGTTTTTCGTACATAAAAAAAAGAAAGTTATTTCAATGTCAATGGTTTCATAAAATCTAATAGATTCATCTGACGGCATAATGTCTTTTTCTTGTCACGCAAAATTTCTTCATAGCAAGCTAATGATTTTTTTATTCCTTACCTTGTGGCTACAATTCGTTCCTCATTAGAATCTATGTCCTCCAAAATCTGTAAACCTTTCTTTTATGATTGTTCTTACTGTGGATTCCTGTAGATCAAACTTCTTTGCTAGCTCACAAATTTTCATTCCGCCTTCAAAATTATTACTATTACTATTATTACGGGCAACTCCAGGGAGTCATTAGACTCATCGAGGGAGCCCCCAAATCATATTCATCACAACTATTTGACATTCATACAGTATCTATCATACCTCGCCTTAAACTCATTCACTGTCACAGCATCCACCACAGACTCAGGGAGCGCATTCCACTCATTCACCACTCTAAAAGTAAAGAACCCAGCTCTAACACCTTTACTAACCACACTTTTGCCCAGTTTCCATGGATGTCCCCTAGTCCTCCCACAACCAGCCCTGTTCTCAAAAATATCTTCTGAATTAATTTTATAGAAACCCTTCAGTAATTTGAATGTCTCAATCACATCTCCCCTTCTCCGCCTATCAACCAATTTTTGCAACCCACAAATCCTCAACCTGTTCTCATATGGTTCATTCCACAGACCCGCTATCATCTTGGTCACTCGCCTCTGGATCCTCTCCACCTCCTCCCCATCAAGAAGAAACCTAGGTGACCAAATCTGAGCACAGTAGTCTAGATGGGGTCTTATCAAGGCTCGATACAGAGGAACAATAACCTGCTTGTCTCTGCTTGTCTCTGCGCTTGTCAACGTATTCTTCAGCAACCAAGTGATTTGATGAGCTGTTTTGGTCACTTTTGCAATGTGTCCCCTAAATTTCAATTCCTTATCTACCAACACTCCTAAATCTCGTGCCTCATCAATTTCCTGGAGCACGGTTCCACCAATGCAGTAAACTGCCGCCAATCTTTTCACCCCAAAATGCATAACCTTACATTTTGCCACATTAAACTGACATCCATTCTCCTTAGCCCAGACCTCCAATCTATCCAAATGATCCTGCAAAATTTTGACGTCATCTGCATTCACTATTGCCCTACCCAACTTCGCATCATCCGCAAACAAATGAACTGTTCCTCTCAGATCATTTCCTATATCATTTATGAACAAATTAAACAGCAGTGGTCCAAGAACAGATCCTTGTGGCACACCACTAGTCACAGGCCGTCTTGTGGACTCTACTCCCGAGTAAACTACTCTCTGATATCTCTCCGTCAACCACCCTCCTATCCATCTCACCAACCCTATGTCCATTCCCATATGCTGCAATTTACTGATTAGAATTCCATGTGGAATCCTGTCAAAGGCCTTGGCAAGGTCCAGTAGAATCACCGTAAACCCATTACCCTTATCCAGTTCAGCCGTCACTGTGTTATAATACGTGAGCAAGTTACTGAGGCATGACCTACCCTTCACAAAACCATGCTGTCCCCGATACAGTATCCCATTTTCTTCTATCCAATCTTGTATTTTCCTCTTGACTATTTTCTCTAAGACCTTGACAATGATTCCTGATATGCTAATCGGTCGGTAATTTACAACAGCAGTCTTGGAACCACCTTTATGCAGTGGAACTATTTTCCCCTCTTTCCACCCGCTCGGGACTAACCCAGACCCGAGACTCAAATTAAACAAAATGGTCAAGGGTACTGACAATTCTTTAGCTGCTTCTCGTACAACACGAGCTGGTATACCATCCAATCCCACAGATGTATTGACATTGAGGTTATGCAATAGACTACTCACCTCCACTTCATTAACCACAATACCTGTATAATCTACTGGTTTATTCGTTTCTGCAATGTCACCACCTGGATGATATACTTTTGCAAAGTGCTCACTCAGTAACTCAACTATCTCAACTGATTCAGTTACCTCCCTACCATCGGCATTCTTTAAAATCAATCTGCCATGTACATTTTTCCTTTTACTTGCTACATATCTAAAAAACTGTTTAGGATTCTCTTTAGCCTGCATGGCCAATGTTCTTTCGTAATCCTTTTTTGCTTTTCTTACCACACTCGTCACCCTTCTGGCCTGCGCTTTATACCGTTCATGTGCCTGCCAGTCACCCTTCTCCTTAAATTCCCTCCATAGTTGTTTCTTTTTTTTGCAACTCAAGCTTAATGGTGTTATTCATCCATTTAACCCCTACTTGATTTATTATTCGGACTCTAGGTATACAGTCAGCCATTGCTTCATGCAAGCACTTCTTAACTACCTCCCATGCACTATCGACTTCTAGTCCTTGCAGTTGTACATGCCATGGCACTGAACCAATCAAACTCCTAATAACGTTTAAAAGTAACTCCTAAAAATAAAAATCCTTAATAACGTTGAGTTTTGTTTCCAAAGTCAATGTTTTTCTTTTCTTGCTAGCTGTAGAAAAATCGGACTTGCTTCCTTTGGACAACATTATTATTTTTTATGTGATAAAATTTTTATCAAGAACATAACATTAAACAATCGCCAGGTTTGTAGATATAAAAATCTTGTATGAATGAGACCATACGAAACACGTCAGTGCTTGTTCACAGCATGTGCGACACTGGCAAATGCGACCGGCGCCGGAAAGATATGGCTAGTGGTGAGGTGTGAAGCGGAATGGGAATACATACACATATGAAACCGCATAACTCCGGATTCGTGCAAGTCGGGGTAATATGTGCCTTTAATGGACATATAGGGAACTATGGTAGTACTGCACAATTCACAACATACAAATGTTGCTGTAATTTTTCTCAACAGTATGCACTGTTTGTCCAAAAAAGAGATGGCAATCGGAGAGACCTGGGAAATATAGGAAAAAAAATGGACATATAGGGAACTATGGTAGTACTGCACAATTCACAACATACAAATGTTGCTGTAATTTTTCTCAACAGTATGCACTGTTTGTCCAAAAAAGAGATGGCAATCGGAGAGACCTGGGAAAGACTAGAGATCATTTACCCTTGGTAACCAAGACAAGTTTGTTAACAAGGAAAAATGGAAGTACAAGAGATAATCTGTTGAGAAAAGACATCAGGAACACCAATTGTATATTATCCAATATCGAGACATTCAGCAGATCATCAACATTGTTTTCCACTGTAAATATGGGCAAAAAAAAGTTATAAATTATTTACAGACAATTATATGTTAGCACAACATGGAACTGACTACAGAATCTTCTGGTCTAAGACTTGTCTGCTTCACTAGTACAGCTTCAAATTTAAGCATATGTTCAGTGAGAGCTGTAGAATTGAATAATAAGTGAATTGAATTATTTTCTGCCAGTTCATTTGTAACAACTGTAACAGATGTTACAGTTGTTACAAATGAACTGTAACAACTAACATCTGTCTGTCTTTATCCAAAATTTGGGAGTTTTATTCTTATTAACTATAAGCAGTTTTTTTTTTTGAATCATACACTGCTATCTACTGTACTACTGTATTACACTGGCACACAGCTTGTATCATTTAAAAATCCATCATTGTTGTTCTATCTTCTGAACTGTCAATTCACTGAAGATATCCCGTATTTCAGTATTTGCATAGCTCACATATGTTGCAAGACAAAGAAGTTTATTTCACATTACTAGTGAACAAATATATGTTAAACTAACCTTTTAATAATCTTTATTCAAGAAATAGCAATATATGGATTGCATATTGCCAAGTATATATATATATGTGTGTGTGTGTGTTAGTGCTCTCTTACAATGAGTGCTGAAGTGCTAATCTGTTAGAGGTGTGACATGATAATAAGAATAATAATAATCAATTTCCCTCAAAGGGTGTACAGTATATGACTGAGTTTCCATTATTATTAATGTCCTGTCAGCAATTTACTACAAATTACTCCATCACTTGTCAGCATTCCAATATAATTAGATCTTATATTTCTGTTCTGTGTTCTAGGGTTAGTGATGGTGAACCTGTGACATGCCAATGCTCGACAACAACTATTCTCCCTATTTGAGTTCATTTCAGCTTTTGCATTCATGTGAACAAGAAGTGAATTGAATTATTTTCTGCCAGTTCAACAATTTCTTATTTCTTGTGCAATTCGTAATTTGTAATACAAAGTTTTTATTTCTTTAATATTCTAGCCCTGTTATGGAGGAACCTCAAATTAAAAAATCCCAATTGAGAAAGTAGTCAAAGCTTTTAAGATGCATGGACTAAGAAGTATGGTGTTATTGACAGAAATGGCAAATCATTGTGCCATGAACTAGTAGTAAGCAGAATATGGAATGTAAAAAGACATTTCAAAACAAATCATCAGTGGCTTTTGGAGAAAAGTGAGGAGGAAAGGAAGGAATATGTTTCTCAGCAGCTACACTGCAAAGAGTGTCAATCAAATAACCTCTTAAATTCTTAAGAAGCCCTACAAATTTAACATCAGCAAGTTCCAGCATTGCTCACTCCTTAGCTCAACATGGAAAGACCCTCAGTGAAGAAGAATTTATTAGAGAAACTCTTCTGAAATGTGCACCTTTTTGTTTCAAGACATGCAAAATAAAAATGCTATTATTAAGCATATTTCTGATTTACCAGTCAGCAGTAATACCATTAAAGACAGAGTTATGACAATGATCTCTGACGCACAACATCAATTAAAAGAAGACTTAAATAATTGTAAATATTTTTCGATCTGTCTTGACGAAACTACTTATGTCAACTCATCGGCTTGGTCTGCCATCATTGCTATATGGACAATGGTCAGACAATGAGAGAAGAGCTAGTAAAGCTAGAAACAGTGCCAATAAGTATATCAGAGAATGAAATATGCAACATTGCTCTAAAAATGCTCTGTGACTAAGCAACGTTATGTCTAAAGTTGTGTCTGTGATGACAAATGGAGAGTCCAATATGGTGGGGAAAAAGGTCAGATTTGTGAAACTGTTTATGGAAGCTATTGGACATCCAGTTTTGCTGTTTCATTGTATTATCCATTAGGAGATGTACCAGGATTCACATTACACAACATGATGTAATGGCAGTTGTAAGCAAAATAGTGAATTTAATAGCTGCTCAACTCCTACACAAGCAAGAATTTTCAGCACTATTGCAAGAAGCTGAATCAACTTACAGCAGACTGCTGATGCACAACAATGTGAGGTGGTTCAGCCGAGGAAAAGTCTTCGAAAGATTTGTGGAGTGCTATAAAGAAATTATGTTATGTGATGAGAATAAAAATTTGGAACAGTTTCCTCAGCTCAGTTGATTGTACTTAGTGCACTGATGTTTTTATACACCTCTCGGTTCATATATGAATGAACTGAATTACAAGGTTTTGGCAAAAGTATTGATGTTATGTTTGGATACATAAAAGTCTTTGAAACTAAACTTCAAATTTTGAAACAAGATGTGGGGACTAAAACTTATAAGTATTTTTCTCAACTAAAAAAAAAAAAAAAAACATTTCAAGGAGGTCAGCTCAGATGTGCAAAATGAAATGGAGCCCTTGCATATAAAGTACCAGAATGTTTTAAACTTAATAAATGCTCAGTTTGGTAGAAGATTTAATCAATTTAGAAGTTTAAAACAGACAATTAAAATAATTAAGTATCCAGATGGAGCAGCATCTAGACTCAAGTGTTTGTTGATCTGAGGTCTCAACTTGAGGATCTGGAAAGAAATCGCCTCCAGAATGTGGTGTACCACTATGAACAAGAAATTTTGAATACATGAAACCGAATACCAGAAACTTTTAGCCCTTAAAAATCTAGCAATGGTTTACTCACAATTTTCCCCTCTACATATTCTTGCATTTATTCTTGATTTGCCTTTATTCTTGGCATTAAAAAACAGTAAAACAGGCAAAATAACCGACTGACAGATTAAGTTAGTGCTGCTTGCTTGGGCTTGAAGTGCACAAAGTAAACATTGTCTCACATAAAACAACCAAAAAGTCATTAATTGATTTAACCAAATCAAATGCAATGTGTTCCATTTTTTTTTTCCTCAGTTCAATTCAAAATTGTTATTAAAAGTAGGGTAATTTTTGGTGCACTATTTTAAGCCCAATTATCAGTGTACATATAGTTGTTTTCTATTGTAAATCACTGATTTTTCTTTTGTATGAAATTGTTTTTTTTTCATTATTATTTTAAACATGTCTGAGTTAGTTATACTGTTATTTCTCTGGATTTAGAGAAAGATGTTGAAAGTTTATTTTTCACTTGGTTAGAGTATAATAAATTTAGTTTAATCCTTTATCCAAGTGTGAGCAAACAAAGTTTGCGCCTGAAAGTATCTTCAGGACTGGGTTAAGGTGGTACAACACCAGGGCAACTCGTTGCAAAGGTGGAGCAAGCTACCAACACTCCTATCTCAGTATCTCCTATAATGCAAAACACATCTCCTTGTGGATATGTCTAATGTTATGCATTAAGGGAAGGGCCACTAACCCGACCACTAAGTAGTCTGGGTAGTGGCCCTTCTCTTAATGCATAACATTAGACATATCCGCAAGGAGATGTGTTTTGCATTATTTGCATTATAGGAGATACTGAGATAGGAGTGTTGGTAGCTTGCTCCACCTTTGCAACGAGTTGCCCTGGTGTTGTACCACCTTAACCTAGTCCTGAAGATACTTTCAGGTGCAAACTTTGTTTGCTCACACTTGGATAAAGGATTTACATTTTGTGCAAAGTGTTTTGCATTATAGGAGATACTGAGATAGATAGTGCTTCTGCCTGATATCTCCACTTGGGCTTGGCTCCCACTGAAGAGACCTCGATAAAGGTCGAAACTAGTCTGGGTAGTGGCCCTTCCCTTAATGCATAACATTAGACATATCCGCAAGGAGATGTGTTTTGCATTATAGGAGATACTGAGATAGGAGTGTTGGTATCTTGCTCCACCTTTGCAATGAGTTGCCCTGGTGTTGTACCACCTTAACCCAGTCCTGAAGATACTTTCAGGTGCAAACTTTGTTTGCTCACACTTGGATAAAGGATTAAACTAAATTTATTATACTGTTATTTCACTTTTGTAATTATTTGACATTTCAATATACACTCTCTGTCCAAAAAGAAACTGAACTTTTGATAGAAAATAAAACACAGGCCAATTATAATTATTCAAATCATTTATTTCAATCAATATACTCTCCCTCAGCTTCGATACAGCGTTTGGCATGGTCAGTTAATTCGTTAAATGAGTTTTTATATCGGTTTTTGGGATACTGTTGAGGGTTGTGGTTACTGCTGCTTGAATGTTTTCAATGGTGTCGTATTGCTTTCCTTTCATCGCAAATGAAGTCAGGGGAAGAGAAAGAAGTCACAGGGTGCTAAATCAGGTAAATACTGTGAGTGATCCAACACACAAACTTGATTTTTGCTCAAAAACTGTCTCACAATGTTCGAACGATGAGATGGTGCATTATCGCGCAAAAGTGGCCCAATCCTGATTCATGATATTCATGCCATACACAACGAATTCTCGCTATCAATCGCTTCAAAGAGGGTGTATAATTGACCGTTTGGCAAGGTGGAACGAATTCTTTGTGGATAATGCCCTTGGAATTGTAGAAACAATCCTCTTCTGGTGGTCTCCACTCAGCATCTGGCCTTTGTTTCAGGCTCATACTCAAAACACCATGTTTTATCACCGGTAACGATTGTTTCGAGGAAGTTTGAGTTCTTAAGAGCAGTTTTAATGAGGTCCTTGCAGTGTCCAATTCAATATATTTTTTGGTTGTCAGTCAACTTGTGGGGAACTGCAACTTCAATTTACGAAGGCTCAAACTCTCGGTTAAAATGTTGTGCACAGTTGATTTTGGAATCCTCAATTCATCTTCAATCAATCTCACGGATGATTTCTGGTTTTCTTTGATGAAAGCATGCAACTTTTTGGATGTTAACTCCGCTCAGTCCAGTTTTTGGATGGCCCGGCTTTTCTTCGACCACTTTGAAATCACTTAAACCACTCGTAAACTTGAGTATGGGATAAGCATTCATCACCGTATGCTTTTTGAAGAATTTGATGTGTTCGGTAAAACTTTTACCAAGTTTAACACAAAAGTCAATTGCAGCTCTCTGTTTGAAACTCATTTTCCGACTGTTTGTCAAAACACACTGTCACTCTTGGCACTATAACTCTGCTTCTAATGAAACAAATGTCATAAACAGTTGACACAACACTAATGAAGGTTGCTGCTTTCGACAACAAAAAAAAGATACAACAGGTGGTGCTGCTAGTTTCTTCAATTTTTGAAAAGTTTGGTTTCTTTTTGGACAGAGGGTGTATAATGCATAACACCAAACATGATTAGACTGTATTTTTTTTAAATAAATGAATATGTAAAGAATTGTTTTTCTGTTGTGTTTTTTTTTTTTGGGGGGGGGGGCACAGCAGCAGAGAGTCGAGTCAAGCATTTTCTGAATATTTGACGGGCCTAAAAGGTTTTGCCATCACTATTCTAGGGCACGTCTAACTGCATCAGGTGGAATGATGCAGTTAGAAATGCTCTAGAAGGCAGAAACATAAAATACTGTAAAAATATTTAAATATCTTTAGGATGTTTTTTATAGAAGGTTTTACTGTTAGTTTAGTTAATTAAAATTGCAATAAAAGATTATGTTGATAAAATTATGTTTATTAAAGTGGCATTCTGCTGCAAGAATATAGCAGCAGCAGCACTTGTAGTTTCACTATAATTAGATGACCTAGCAAGGCCATTAATCAGAACACACCTCGTGATTAAAGTTATCAACAGACAAAGCTTTCCATTTTAACAACAACAAGGAGGGTCAGCAACATATACATACCTTACTACATTGGTGGAATTCAAATACCTGTAGATGGTTTTGTACTAAGTACATGAAATAAACATCAAGTGGAAAAGAAACTCCATTATACTGCCAGTAAATGCATGCTGCTACCATTACTAAGCTTTGATGTCTGTGATAACCTGCTGCTATGACATCATTCATGCAGTTGCAAGTCATGGAGAATAGATGGTATATTGTTATTATGTCACACTATAAAGCTTTATACAGTGATCTGTATGTTAAGGCTTAAGTGCTGGCAGAGGTTCATGGACAATTCATCAAGAGGAAAATTCATCGCAGGAACTATTCATCATGGAAAAAATTTGCTGAAAACGCTATTCACTAGAAAATTGAAACAATACTGCATTGATACCAATATAGAAAAAGTAAATGCAGTGCAAGATAAATTTCACAAAATATGTATTCAACTACTAACCAATTAGTATCTCAGGAGCGGAGGTGAAGATTTTGGAAAAACTGGTTAGGGCTTGCATTCAGAAATGGGTTGACAGTGAATCTCTACTTTGCAATGAACAACATGGGTTTACTAAGGGAAGGTCATGTTTTAGCAACTTGCTCACATTCTATAACAATGTTACCACTGAACTAGAGAAGGGGAACAGATACACCAGCGTTTCCCAGATTTTTCCTACGATGGAACACTTCACAAATCCTGAAATTTTCACAGAACACCTTGGTTATTTTGTAATATATTAATAATTATGGCATAATCATAAAGAGTATTAGTACACTTATGTATACGGTGTGACATAAGTGTACTAATACTCTTTATAAGTACTTACGAGTGAATGCAGACTTTTTCTCCTGTGTGCTGGTAGTTTTCCCCTCCTTTTGTATATCCTGGAGATTGCTTTGTAGGCTGGAGTGGATGAATCACTATCTGTTGCATCACAAACACCTTCAATAAGAGATTTCTTAATACCAAAATTAAACGACGTCTCTCGTCTCTTATTCATATTAAAATCTGTAGGCCTATTACTTTTAAAAAATCGAAAAACAGTTTAGAATACGAACTTGCAAAGAAAGTATTCAGTATTACTAGATTTGAGAACTGGATACAAACTACCTTGATCTTCAATTTCAGTGGAAAAATTTTCTTCATACTTCCTTGCTGATTGGTCACTAACATTTGCAACACAGATGTTATTTCATTCAGTTTTGAGAACAGAGGATATGCCGCCCATTGTTGTAATCGGCTTGTAGGCAATTTTTATGACCAGTCATAAACAGCAGTATTCCCTTTCCCAAATTACTTCCATGTTTAAAAATACATGACTTGGTCACTGACATCACGGAACACAATTTGGGAAACCATGGGATACATCATGATACTTTTGGATTTTACTAAGGCTTTTGACAGAATACAGTATGGCAGACTGCTGCATGCTGCATAAATTGGAGAAAATGGGTCTGGGTTATAGAATATTAGCATGGATAAGAGGATGGCTGATTGTCAGATATCAAAAAGTGGCATACGGGGGTTGTGAGTCTGCAAGATTTAAGGTAACTAGTGGTGTACCACAAGGATCAGTGTTTAGTCCACTGTTATTCAATCTGTACATTAATAATATTGGAAAGGATTTGACAAGCGACATACAGCTATTTGAGAATGATATAAAGATAGGTAGAGTAATCAGGAATGCTGCTGGTATGCAGTACTTGCAGAATGATTTGAACAGGCTGAAATTGTGGGCATGGGAAAATGGGTGTCAGTTCAATGTCAGTAATTGTAAAGTCATTCACTTCGGCATGATTAGATAGCCAATGTTGTATTATATTTGTGGGATGGGCTGGAAGAACCTGATGAGGCTAGGGATCTTGGAGTGTTAATAGACAGGAAGTTGAAGTTCAGGGTTCATGTGGCAAAGATTGCAAATACAAGTCAAAAGCAATGCTGAAACAAACGTTCATATGTAAAGATAAGAATGCTATTTTGCCTCTTTACATGGTCTTGATAAGACCTTACTTGGACTATTGTGCGCAGGTCTGGTCTCCTAGTTTCTGTTGCGATTCTGATATATTGGAGAGAGTACAAAGAAGAGTGTTAAAAATGATATCAGTATTGTGAAATACTAAATATGAAGATAGATTGAGAATTTATAGACTGCAGACACTAGCAAACAGGAGAAAGAGGGGGGGATATGAATGAGACTTACAAACTTCTGAAAGGGTCATACAGGATCTCAACTGATGAAATTTTCCAGTTTATGGAAGATGGGAAATGGATGAGAGGGCATCCTTGGAAGCTGAGAATGAAGGCTGCTAAGAAGGGGGTAAGGACTAGATTTTTTACTCATAGGGTGGTGCGTGATTGGAATGGATTGCCAGCGGATGTTGTGAGTGCAAGCAGTGTGAATGAATTCAAGAATAAGTATGAAAACTGGTGTATGTAGTATGTGGCCTCCCTCGATGAGTCTCTGACTCCCTGGAGGTCTCTCTCTTAATAATAATAATAGTTCTTTTATGTATTAATGTATTATTTGTTTAGATTTTAATTAGATTTTCATAATATTTTTATTCTTATATAATGAAAGTAACATATTTATTGATCGGCGAGTTTCCTAATTTCTGTTTTGTAGTCATTTTTACCTGGTTCGGAAATCCTGCTCAAATTCCATGACAAAACATGGAAACCACTCAAGCCACTTCAGGCCTTCAATAAGCAGTGCTGTGGTCTCACAACAGACGACAAAATTCATCTCTTACCTAAAAACAATTAGAAATGTGTTCATTGCAAGTTTGGAATCAACAGCTCATTGGTGGAAGCGAGTACACTATCTAGTAGGTTGTTAACGACATGATATTTCTAATTGCAATTTATTTTTGAACGTTTCACAAGAGAAGTAATTAATTATGTATTTCACTTTGGGAGCATCTATCTATAATTTTTTTCTCAGTAAAGAAGACTAATATAAAATATAAAATTTCTTAGTGTTATAAAATACTAGTATTGGAGGAAAAGGTAAAGACTAGTATTGCACTCACAGATGGCAATTTAACTTATGCTGTTTTACATAATAATGATAGGATTTATGTAATTTTATTATCATTTTCTTTATTATAATTACTCAAAAGTGACCCTATGATCTTAAACTAGCTCTGTAAACGATAGTAGCATATAACGTCTTTCATATGCAGGAAATGTAGAGTCATTTTCAAAATACACGTGTATTCAATAATTGAAACAAGTCTCCTTCTGAATTAGTTCAGATAAAAAATATTTCACACCTGGATAGATGTCTAAATGCACAAAACAGAAAAATAGTGAATGGTTAGAAGAATAAATATTTTTAATTATTGTGCCCTGTCTCCTTAACTATTCTTAAATATTTTATTCTCCCTAATAACTATTCAACTATTAATGGAATAGTTAATAGGAATATGTAAATAGTTAACTATAAATATTAGTTGTATATAACTATTCTTCCTAAATATTCTTAAATATGGTGCTCTGTCTGCCTAACTATCCTATCCCAGTTCTGTAACAATTACTATTCCATCAACAGAGCCTGTAGTAAGGAAGAATATTAATAACTTTATACGGAACAAAAATTTTCCAAAAGTTAAATATAATTGAAATATTATTATTATTATTTTATTTGACACCTCCAGGGAGTCCAAGGACTCATTGAGGGCACCTGCTCTACAACTTCAACTCCACCATTCAATCACCAGCTGGCAATTACACCAACACCATCTACTGTCAGCCACCACAGACAATCACAAACATCCATGCCCTCAGCAGGATTAGCACCTGCAGCCTTTTAGCTGGAGAGTAGATAAGCTATCTACTTGGCCAACCAGAAGCCAGCTATTTGTTAAATTTTTTAAAAATATTTGTTAAATTTGTTTAAAAATATTTCTTAATTTTAAAAAAAATTTTTTAAAAGAAATATTATTTAACACCCCCAATCGATCATAATGTCTATAGATGTTCAGCAAAATCTGGATACGATTCTGTAACACCTATTGATTAACATGGATAAGAAGTGCAATTTGGTATCACTATTTCATCCACCATGGCTGGTAGAGAGGTTAAAAATATTTCTTATATGGGAAATATTTCTTTTTTTTCACATATATCCGTGAAGAATTTGTGTGCGAATAATTTTCCCGTGCTGAATTTTTGTGCAATTAATTTTCCCCAACAATTAATTTTCCTGCGATGAATAGTCTCCAAGATGAATATTCCTCGCAATGAATAGTCCGAACATGGGTGGGAGAAACTCAAACTTAAAGGTTTAGTGGAGTGAAACAGCATAAAGAAAGGATAAAAAATGATCTTTAATTCTTCCAATATTTCATCTCACTCACTGAGAAATTGTCAGGGAGTAGAATATGAGACTTGTAACATACACACATGCACGCAAAAGCAACACAAAACTAAGTTAAACACGTGGATGAAAAACTAGAATCCTCTAACTAGTTGGAGTGTCTTCTGTGATTTGCCTGGGATCTCAAAGTATTAGTGTTTATATTTTGAGAAGTTTAATGTAACAATAATTAATTAAATTAGGCTGATTTCTGAGAGCAGCTGCAGATTCTAAAAATAGTCTTTCTGTTCTAACTTTACTGAGATGGAGCATGGTAGATTTTTCTGACTGATTCTATGAGCCATATCTAAAACATGGTCTGCAAGGCTCGATTGACCATAGTCATGATCGTAGATGTATTTTTTGTGCTCTTCCATGCAGATGTTGGCTGATCTTCCTGATCTGTTCACAGTAGGCCAACTTGCAGGAACAGGGCACTTTATATGCTCCAGGCACAGAGAGAGGAAGGAGCTGATCTTTAGTCAAAATGTAAGGGTAGCAACTTTCAGTGGAGCTTGAAAGTCCTGCAGAGACTATTTTTTTAAGATTCTGGCTACTTTTCCTTGGACATAGGGATGATGACAGCATTACTAAAATCTTTCTGAAGAGAAGGTTCAGGATTGATTATTTGTTGTGGGAATTGTAGCCATTAGATAAAAAGGTGTGGTGTATATGATTAAGTTCTGCTGTAAGAGAGAACTCACTGGAACAAAAGGTAATGAGCTCTGTTGGTTAGTGTTTTAATGATACCATATTGTTGAGAGGAGGAAGGATGATTGGAAAGTTTGTGAATGTATCTGTTTGTGTGGGTGTGTTACCAAGGTGTCTAAAAAGGCTAACATAGTATTCGTTTCCATTTCACTCTTTTCTTCCTTCCTGTACATAAATGACATTTCACTGATTATATTTGCCCATATATTTGCTTTTTATTAGTGCTTGTTCACTTGACAGACTGTTTTGAACTGCTGGTTCTCTTCAAAGACCAGGCAGAAACTTTAAGATGACAAAAATTCTCTATTGAACTGTAGCAATCTCATGTTTTGGAAAGTTATATTTTCATAAGTGAATTCTCGTAGATGCATACATAAATTGATGTAATTTATGTATTATTATTCAACCTATTCCAAAAACGCTGGCTAAAATTCAACTATCAAACTATTTTCCTATTGCTCTCACCACAATTCACCTGTCCTCTTGAAAACAATGGAGAAAGTCATCAACAACCAACTTTTTTGCTAGTTAGTGGATCTTCATGTCCACCAGCTAGAAGAACAAAGGAGTTTATAAACAATGCTTCTAAGAAAATTTCCAATTTTCAGAAGTGAAAAAATCATTCAACTGTTTTTTTTATTTCAAAATTAATGAAACAATAGAAAGTAAGAGCAATAAAAGTCATAGAAGTCATTCCATTTGGCAATGCAGTAACCAAAGGACAAGAGATAAAATGACTGGGCAAAAATTGCTTTGTAATGAAGAAAACTTGGATAATGTTATGGTTAGGGTTTCCGAGAGTAGAAACAATATACGCAATATATTTTGAAGTAAATCTAGTTAAGAAAATTCAGGGATTGTCAGCTGGATGGTGAGAATTACCTGGTATTTTATTAAATGGACAATTGTGGTTAGCCAATTCCAACAGCAAAATACCTTAGCATCACTTCCCACTTGATCAGTAGAATTAAATGGAGGAGAGTTTGAATTTTGGACATCCAAGTTCTCAAGGAAGGCAAACCTCTGTGTACTTCCATGAAAATGTTCTCACAATAACAACCATTGTTTCATAATATTCCAACCCAGGTGTATCCTTTATGAATGCTCACAAAACTCTTCAGTTATGGGAGGAACTTTTCTTAGGACTCCTGCACTATCTGCTGCCTATCTAAATCTTTTTAGAAATTCAACTTTGGCAACAATTGTACATTCAACAGTAGTCTCCTACTGCTGCAGTAAGCAAATGACTCAAAATGCCTTCAGTGCTGGATCTGGTGTTTGTGTGTGTGTTCACTTTGAACTATGGTTATGTGCATTTTGAAAACTGAAAGATATGCTTTCACATTAACAAATTTCTTCAAACAATAATTACTGAATCACATTTCATTATATTACAAAAGTTTGCACATTTTTTTAGAATCTAAAACATCTATAAAAAATTAACAAAAACATTAAGCAATAACTAAAATGAAAAGCCAAACAGCTATTTTTCTGGCAAAGTTAATTAAATTAAGGGGATAAAAATATCAAGGATAGTGAGGGTGCTTGCTCCACCTTTGCTTCGAGTTGCCTTGGTGTGGTACTACCAGGTGGTCACTTACACTTGGATTCGCCGATAGTTCGTCGCCATGAAACTCTTAGATCATAGTTTTCGATCTTAGAGTTTCGCATACTGGCTGTAAAATAATAAGGGATTTTTATCACCTTAATTTAACATTAAGCAATTTCGCAACCAATAACCTTCTCAAATTGAGACAGAAGTTTATAAATACTACTTCTATAAAAAAATTCCCAATTTTCAAAAGTGAAAAAAATCATTCAGCCCTGTTTGCAATGCTTGTCAGTTTTAAGAAGTATCCATTCTGCATATGATTGTCCAAGCAATAAGAAGAGGTGTTAATCAGCTGGCAAGATATTCAGAGGGAATATGGAGGGAGGGAGGGGGACAGAATTTCTCAACTTAAGTTGTGAAACTAGTTCCAGACCACTTGCACTTTATGAGGTTTTGTACTGTTCTAAAGCAGTGTTTCTTAAACTTCAGATATCCGTGTACCTCTTCTTAAATTTTCATTATTGCCAAGTACCCCCTTATCAAAATAATAATAATAAATAAATAAATAAAATAAAAAAGTATATTTCATTGTTCAAATTAAGTGGATATTGAATCCAACATTATTTCAAAGCCGAATAGAGAAGCTACAAGACTTTTATGTCGAATGTAGGAACTATAAAAGTTTCAGCAGATCCAAGCATAAGCAAACCTTTCATGACAGGGCAACTCGTAGTAAAGGTGCAGTAAGCTCCGATCACTATCCTTAGTATTTCCCATAATGTAAAACACATCTCCTGGCAGACATGTATGATGTTATACATTATGAGAGGGGGGGGGGTCACTATCCAGACCAGTTTTGACCTCCCCCCCCATAATGTATAACATCATACATGTCTGCTAGGAGATGTGTTTTACATTATGGGAAACACTAAGGATAGTAATCAGAGCTTACTCTACCTTTACTACGAGTTGTCCCTGTCATGAAAGGTTTGCTTATGCTTGGATTCGACGAAACTTTTATAGTTCCTATATTCAGCATGAAACTCTTGTAGTTTCTCTATTCGGCTTTGAAATAATGTTGGATTCAATATATCCACTTAATTTGAATGATTTTGCATTGCCGAAGTAAAGCCTTTCGGCTCTCTTTTTCAGTATATTTCATTGTAAATGTCTATTTTATTTGAATTTAGATGTAAATGTAAACAAAAAAATATTTATCTTTAATAGAACCAAATTTATAAAGATACTATAAATTTTTACTTAATTTAAATAATTTATCATCAATGAGAGGAGTGAAATTGCTTATGAATGGATAAAATTTCAGCAAAATTTGGCTCTTTTGTTGTTAATTTCAATCTCAGAAGCAGTTCCTCTTTGTCTTAATATCTACAAGAGCCGAAAATCCAACTTCACACAGATATGAACTTGGAAATGGAAAAATGAACCTTAGAGCTTTATCTATTAATTCAGGAAATTCATTTTGTATTTGTAGCCAAAATTATGATAATGTATTCTCTTTGTATTTATTTTTTAGGAAACCATCAGAAGCTACTACAGATCCCTTGGCATAGATTTGTTGATATTGAAAGGGGTATCTTATCAATATTAATGTCCAATTCAGGGAAATACTTTTCTAGATTCATTTGTAAGTTTTGTAAATGCTGCATGATAGTAATTTTCACATCATCAATTTTGTGTTCATTTGAACTTACAAGCAATTCATAAAGAGATAGAAACACGTCAAATTCTCCATTACTAAACCGCTTTTGCCATAACTTCATCTTTGCCAATGTGGTGTCACTTTATCTGGGACATAAAATACAAATATTTCCTTGCCTTGTAAAGACAAATTAAGATTATTTAATACAATAAATATATCTGCCAGGTATGCTGACTGACTGAGTCATTTTCAATTATGTAAATGTTTTTTTTTCAATTCAAAATTTTTATCAAGAAAAACTTTTAGTCCATTCTGAAGTTCAAATAAATGAGTAAGAACTTTTCCACAAGAAAGCCAATGAACATCAGTATGGAAAAGAAGCTGTGTATGATTACTTTCCTTTTCTTCGCAAAGTTGAGAGAAAATTCTGGCATTTAGAGGATGGCCTTTAATATAATTTATGATTTTTACAGCTTCATCCAGAACGTTTCTTAGGTCTGTAGACATTATGTGTAGCCAAAGTCTTCCTGTGTATGCAGTAGTGCATCGACTTTGGATCTGGTACAACAGCTTGAATCCTTGAAACAAGCCCTTTTTTCAGAATTCAACTATGGATTTTGTTCCATCCGTGCTTATTCCAACTCAGCTTTTCCAATCAAGCTTGTTTTAATGCATAAAGGTATTTATATTTGTGAATATTTCAACAAACCTGTTGTATGTTCTTGCGAGGGTTGGCAAAATAAAAGGTTGTCATGAAGTGTTTTTTTCATACCTAATGAACACTAGAAAGATTTGCAAAATTTGTAATATCGGTGGATTCATTGACCTGCAATGCATAATAATGACTCCTATGTATATATCAGATAACAATGTTTGTTTTATATTTTCAACCGTTTCAGTGATTATTCAATGAATACTATTTCAAAGGCAAATCCGATCAAAAGACCTTTTGAATTTATCTCTGATCATACTTTCTGCTATTATTTTTGCTGCAGGCTTGGCCAAAGTTTCATCAATCGTTTCCACTGCACCACTTTTTGCTATTAATAGCAACACATGATATGAAGCTTCTAAAGTCTTCTTATTTTTGTCTTCTGACACGATCAGTGTCATTTTTTGAGATTCTTTTAAATTTTTTTAGTTTATTTTGAAAAAATTCTACAGGTTTGTCCTTGTATTATGTTTCGATTCAAAATGATGATTTAAATTAGATAGTTTCATGTTTTCATTTTTTAAAGTTTCACCACAAATGACACATAATGGAATAGTTTCTCTTCATTTCCCATCCATGAAAATTCACATTTCAATTAATTCATATTGTACTTATGAAGTTTTGTCATCTTCATCCTAGTTGGTTCTTTAGAGATGTCAGATGACACATTCTTACATTTGATACAGATACAATAACAACATTTTCTTGTTGCTCATAGCTACTTGTATCTGCTATATCGCTCTCTTTTGTGTGTTTTATAAATCCAGTCTTTAACGCCTTTTTATTCCATATATAGGGAGTAGGCGAGGCTGTTTTAGCCCTATCTAACTTTTGGAGACTGAGTGGGCAGTTCAATCCACTGGTAGCCAATCAGAGATAGCTGGCCCAAGGCTATCACTAATTAAGTGGCACACAGTGAAGAGAGAAAGCTCAACAAGTGCTGCCATCTCGTGGTCCCTAACCCTAACACTCGTATATAATGTCTGAAATAATGTGGGTTCTACGATCGATTTTCTTGAGTTTATGGGATGAAAAACCAGAGTTTCCGGGAGAAAAAAACCCGCTTACCCATGCCAGAGATTGACTAACTTGGGAACCGGTCGAAAAAAGGCTTAGAAAAATTTCTTCTAGTCACTGACTAGATTCGAAACCAAAGTCTTCTTTCATGCACTCAAGCGCCGTGGTGTGCACCACATCCACTGAGCTACACAGGCTTTTATGCTTAAGAATTTGAAAGCTAAAAAAATTATATTTATTATAGGTATTATAACTTCCATACATTATTAAAGCAATTATATATCACTGTAAAAGTAGTACAAACCTGTGGACAGACTTATGTGTTCGTCGAACATGTTGTTTATTATTTTAACGGTATAATAGAACACAGAAACTAAGTAAATAATTAATTTATTAACTTGATGCTGATATTTCGCTGGTATTATAACCAGCATCTTCAGAGCACAAAAACACTGTTTGTCACAATACGCGAGACTAAAACAACATGGTGTACTTAAACAAAATTGCAGCAGCAACACAAAGACTAGAGTCCTGATTTTGGCGCCCTCTATCTGAAAAAAAAAAAAAAAAAAAAAAACCGCTATCATATATTACTAGAGTCCTAGAAAAGTGCTAGTTTTTTCTTAATATGACTCTCCCAGATCTTCGGCAAGTTAATACAGCCATATCTGTTGAGATTTGGAGTGTGTTTTAGGGCTTCTGTCGCCTCTAAGAACAATCTCTCTGATTTATATGGGTTTCTGTGTAGTACTTTTGTGTTTTTCCAGTTGATCCTGTGTGCAGGGGTATCCAGAGCATGGTCTGCTAGGCCCGACTTCCCATAATGATATTTCCGGACGTATCGTTTATGTTCGCTGATGCGGATATTCACAGTTCTTCCTGTTTGACCGTAGTAGGCTTGATTGCATGAGCAGGGTACTTGGTAGACTCCTGGATGTGATAAAGGAGGAATGCTGTCCTTGGGTGAGCGGATGAGGGTGGCTAATTTGCTACATGGTCTGAATGTAGTGCGTAGTTTATGTTTATTGAGAATTCTTGAGATCTTTTCGGATGTACCTTTAATGTAAGGGATGGTGACTGTTTTGTTGTAGTTCTCTGTGGTGGATGGTGGGAGGGGTTTCTTAGGAGTGTGTAGTATTTTGTTTATTTTTTGTGGATTGTAGCCGTTGGCCAAGAAGGTGTGGCGTAGGTGAGTCAGTTCAGCAGTGAGAGCCTTGTCATTTGAACAAATTGCTCTCGCTCTATGGGTTAGCATTTTTAATATGCCATATTGTTGAGAATGATGATGGTGTGATTGTTTGTGTAAGTATCTGCCTGTATGTGTGGGTTTTCTGAAAACTGAAAATGATAAGGAACCATCTGGGAGACGTGTGATGAGTGTATCCAGGAAGGGCAGACAGTTGTTGGCTTCCAGTTCCATAGTAAAGTGGATTTTTGGATGTTGGCTATTTAAATGTGCTAAGAATGTTTTCAATGTCTCAGGGCCATGTGGCCAAATAGCAAGCACATCATCAACATAGCGTAGCCAAAGTGTTGGTTTGAGAGTGGCTGTATTGATTGCTTGTTTTTCCAGGTGTTCTATGTAAAAGTTGGCTAGGGGGGAGCCCATGGCTGTCCCATCAATTTGTTTGTATATTTTCCCTTTCCATGTGAAATATCCTGCATGTATTGTGAATTTGAATAGTTCAAATATATCAGGGGGGAAGTGTGACTTCAGTAGATTGAGGATTTCTATTAGTGGTACATTTGTGAATAGTGAAGTGATGTCAAAGCTTATTATTAAGTCTGAGCTTTTTAGGGTGAGGTGTTGTAAGATGCTTACAAGATCAGTCAACATACAAAATTATAGATCGCAATTCCACCAACACACAAAAGAATAAGGCACGAAAATTATTAAAAAAAGTCACTTCCTGGCCCAAAGACACAGTTAACAAACTCAAACAATACCATGTTAAAACACCGAGGATCTATGGATCACCAAAAATTCACAAACCAGGCACACCCCTACGCCCAATTGTGGACAGTATAAATAGTCCCACATACAAACTGGCTAGACATTTAGCGAAGCTACTAGCCACTCTCACTAACAATTCTCCCTCCTTTATCAAAAATTCAGCACACCTAAAAAGCATCTTACAACACCTCACCCTAAAAAGCTCAGACTTAATAGTAAGCTTTGACATCACTTCACTATTCACAAATGTACCACTAATAGAAACCCTCAATCTACTGAAGTCACACTTCCCCCCTGATATATTTGAACTATTCAAATTCACAATACATGCAGGATATTTCACATGGAAAGGGAAAATATACAAACAAATTGATGGGACAGCCATGGGCTCCCCCCTTTCTCCCCCCCCCCAGCCAACTTTTACATAGAACACCTGGAAAAACAAGCAATCAATACAGCCACTCTCAAACCAACACTTTGGCTACGCTATGTTGATGATGTGCTTGCTATTTGGCCACATGGCCCTGAGACATTGAAAACATTCTTAGCACATTTAAATAGCCAACATCCAAAAATCCACTTTACTATGGAACTGGAAGCCAACAACTGTCTGCCCTTCCTGGATACACTCATCACACGTCTCCCAGATGGTTCCTTATCATTTTCAGTTTTCAGAAAACCCACACATACAGGCAGATACTTACACAAACAATCACACCATCATCATTCTCAACAATATGGCATATTAAAAACGCTAACCCATAGAGCGAGAGCAATCTGTTCAAATGACAAGGCTCTCACTGCTGAACTGACTCACTTACGCCACACCTTCTTGGCCAACGGCTACAATCCACAAAAAATAAACAAAATACTAAACACTCCTAAGAAACCCCTCCCACCATCCACCACAGAGAACTACAACAAAACAGTCACCATCCCTTACATTAAAGGTACATCCGAAAAGATCTCAAGAATTCTCAATAAACATAAACTACGCAGTACATTCAGACCATGTAGCAAATTAGCCACCCTCATCCGCTCACCCAAGGACAGCATTCCTCCTTTATCACATCCAGGAGTCTACCAAGTACCCTGCTCATGCAATCAAGCCTACTACGGTCAAACAGGAAGAACTGTGAATATCCGCATCAGCGAACATAAACGATACGTCCGGAAATATCATTATGGGAAGTCGAGCCTAGCAGACCATGCTGTGGATACCCCTGCACACAGGATCAACTGGAAAAACACAAAAGTACTACACAGAAACCCATATAAATCAGAGAGATTGTTCTTAGAGGCGACAGAAGCCCTAAAACACACTCCAAATCTCAACAAATATGGCTGTATTAACTTGCCGAAGATCTGCGAGACAGTCATATTAAGAAAAAACTAGCACTTTTCTAGGACTCTAGTAATATATGATAGCGTTTTTTTTTTTTTTTTTCAGATAGAGGGCGCCAAAATCAGGACTCTAGTCTTTGTGTTGCTGCTACAATTTTGTTTAAGTACACCATGTTGTTTTAGTCTCGCGTATTGTGACAAACAGTGTTTTTGTGTTCTGAAGATGCTGGTTATAATACCAGCGAAATATCAGCATCAAGTTAATAAATTAATTATTTACTTAGTTTCTGTGTTCTATTATACCGTTAAAATAATAAACAACATGTTTGACGAACACATAAGTCTGTCCACACGTTTAAGGATTCTTCACGGAGACGATATCGTACGCAAGACACGACGATATGGTAAGTGGAAGTTGAAATTGGCGCGGCAACTAAACAGGTTAGCCTTCTTAAAGAGGTGCCGAGACACCAAATTAATACCGAACTGTTTTAAAATCAAAAACAAGTTCCACTTGGCCAAAGCCCAACGCATCTATAAACGAGCAAGTGTAGCGCTTTTACACGAACAAATTAACACCACTCGCCGGGAATTAGCACAAACAAATACAATCATCAGCGCATTACGAGAATCACTGCATAATATTCTAAATACGGAACTTTGGCAGATCTTAGAGAACATCACCGACGCAACGGCAAAAAAAGAATTCGACAGAGTCAAAAACCGGCACCAAAAGAAGTTCGAAAATCTACAACAACGGAACACCATACAACGACCACCATTACAACAAGACCTCGTCGTCGTGAATCTATCGTCACTCACCTTAAGCAAAGAAGCCACGACTGCTTTAAGTCGAGGGCACAACTTTGCCTTAACTCCCAAGCAAGTTCCAAAAGCCGAAATAATGGCGTCCATCGAACGAGGAATTTACGACCTGCCTCCAACAATAGCTAACAACATACGTTTAGATGTGGCCAACATCCTAATCAAGTCCAAGCCTCCAAAAAATAATATCCCACATAAGGAATTCATTGCTATAAAAGAGCTACACAACAACAGCCAGATTACCATAACAAAAGCAGACAAAGGAAATGCAACCGTGGTGATGGACACAACTGAATATGAAAACAAAATGCACACACTATTACAAGATCAGTCAACATACAAAATTATAGATCGCAATCCCACCAACACACAAAAGAATAAGGCACGAAAATTATTAAAAAAAGTCACTTCCTGGCCCAAAGACACAGTTAACAAACTCAAACAATACCATGTTAAAACACCGAGGATCTATGGATCACCAAAAATTCACAAACCAGGCACACCCCTACGCCCAATTGTGGACAGTATAAATAGTCCCACATACAAACTGGCTAGACATTTAGCGAAGCTACTAGCCATTCTCACTAACAATTCTCCCTCCTTTATCAAAAATTCAGCACACCTAAAAAGCATCTTACAACACCTCACCCTAAAAAGCTCAGACTTAATAGTAAGCTTTGACATCACTTCACTATTCACAAATGTACCACTAATAGAAACCCTCAATCTACTGAAGTCACACTTCCCCCCTGATATATTTGAACTATTCAAATTCACAATACATGCACGATATTTCACATGGAAAGGGAAAATATACAAACAAATTGATGGGACAGCCATGGGCTCCCCCCTAGCCAACTTTTACATAGAACACCTGGAAAAACAAGCAATCAATACAGCCACTCTCAAACCAACACTTTGGCTACGCTATGTTGAAGATGTGCTTGCTATTTGGCCACATGGCCCTGAGACATTGAAAACATTCTTAGCACATTTAAATAGCCAACATCCAAAAATTCACTTTACTATGGAACTGGAAGCCAACAACTGTCTGCCATTCCTGGATACACTCATCACACGTCTCCCAGATGGTTCCTTATCATTTTCAGTTTTCAGAAAACCCACACATACAGGCAGATACTTACACAAACAATCACACCATCATCCTTCTCAACAATATGGCATATAAAAAACGCTAACCCATAGAGCGAGAGCAATCTGTTCAAATGACAAGGCTCTCACTGCTGAACTGACTCACTTACGCCACACCTTCTTGGCCAACGGCTACAATCCACAAAAAATAAACAAAATACTAAACACTCCTAAGAAACCCCTCCCACCATCCACCACAGAGAACTACAACAAAACAGTCACCATCCCTTACATTAAAGGTACATCCGAAAAGATCTCAAGAATTCTCAATAAACATAAACTACGCACTACATTCAGACCATGTAGCAAATTAGCCACCCTCATCCGCTCACCCAAGGACAGCATTCCTCCTTTATCACATCCAGGAGTCTACCAAGTACCCTGCTCATGCAATCAAGCCTACTACGGTCAAACAGGAAGAACTGTGAATATCCGCATCAGCGAACATAAATGATACGTCCGGAAATATCATTATGGGAAGTCGGGCCTAGCAGACCATGCTGTGGATACCCCTGCACACAGGATCAACTGGAAAAATACAAAAGTACTACACAGAAACCCATATAAATCAGAGAGATTGTTCTTAGAGGCGACAGAAGCCCTAAAACACACTCCAAATCTCAACAAATATGGCTGTATTAACTTGCCGAAGATCTGCGAGACAGTCATATTAAGAAAAAACTAGCACTTTTCTAGGACTCTAGTAATATATGATAGCGGTTTTTTTTTTCCAAAATCAGGACTCTAGTCTTTGTGTTGCTGCTACAATTTTGTTTAAGTACACCATGTTGTTTTAGTCTCGCGTATTGTGACAAACAGTGTTTTTGTGCTCTGAAGATGCTGGTTATAATACCAGCGAAATATCAGCATCAAGTTAATAAATTAATTATTTACTTAGTTTCTGTGTTCTATTATACCATTAAAATAATAAACAACACGTAGTACAAACCTATTATTCGTTATTTTAACTAACAAATTTGTAATAGGATCAAATTCATTCATTCATTTATTCATTCCATATGGCGATTCAACGCCCATGAGCTCCTTTTACGGGAAGGTACAGCACCACCTAAATCCCCATATTTTTATCCAGGCTCAGGACCGGCATAGCTGACAATTCAGACCTATGGCTGGAGGGATTGTCTTAAATATTCCTGACTGTATCTGTGTTTCTTCACAGGACCGGTTTGCCTGCTTGTAGGATGAAAAACCTCAGATAAACTGGGGGGAGGGGAGGGAAAATCCTGCTGTCCAAGCCCAAGACTGGCTAACTTGGCTATGGCTGAGGAAGATCCTTAAGCTCCTCACGTCGTCGATGGGAATTGAACCCAGGACACTCCTTCCCCAGGCATATGGTTGTGAAGCGCATAGCCAATAGGCTAACTGTGCGGACATGATCAAATAATGAAGCACATTGATCAATGTCTGCTTAGCTGTCTTGATTACATCTATTAATGATTCATATAACTTTTTTATCAGTTGCTATTGTACACTCTTTGCGTTGTTGCAAGCTTGCAATGTACGTTCATATACAAAGCTGAACAAAGATTCAAGAGTGATTGCCTGCGAATTTGCAAACTATTCAGATAAAACAGTTATCACTATTTGAGTAGGAAAATTCATCCATAATATAGAATTTATTGAGAAATACATACATTTGAAATAATTATTTTTTTCTTAATTAATGATTCCATGTGTTAATGATGCATTGCCATGAAAATTGCCCCCGAAGACCTTTCATGTATCCCCAGGAGTATATGCACACTTTGAGAAACTATTCTAAAGGAACAGGAATAGATGTCCACTGTGAAAATTTTAATCTTTGGCTGGAAGACAGAAACTCATAATGGATAATACTAGATGCATTCCCTCAGTGATCATCCTGTGATTCATCACACAACAAAAACTTTCTGAACTATTTTTGGGATTTGAATTCATATATTTTTCAAATGCCATGTATATCTTGCTTGCTGCCATAACATTTATGCCCAGTTTATAAAGTAAACATGCATGATTAATTGTAAACAGATGTTTTTTTGTTCAGTGACCCTTGTTGGAAATCAATGTTTAGATACATCTAGGAATACATTAGTTTTCAAAATGCATTAGTTGCCGAGATTTCTAATCATACTCCACCTTAGGGCAGATAGCTTTTTTATTTTTTGTGATATAGACATCTACACATGAGATTCACTTTAAAACAGTAAATAGACTCTAGACTGTAAATAAGGTGCAACACAGCGAATGATATAACAATTATTTTGCCTATTAATTATTTTAATACATACCCAAGTGCCACTTAGCTCTTTTCATGGGTGTCCCTTTTCCTTTTTCAGTACTGTTTCCACCACTCAGCATCCTCTGTCTTCCTTAAAAAATTATGAACGGAATCAAAATTCAACTAAAAATCAACTACTACACAGTCAAATATAAATTCAAAGTTAACAAATATCTAGAAAGATTTCGATATTATTAGTCCATATTCCTATAAACACAGACAGACCTGGACTTAGTTAAAAGTTATGTTCCATAAACCTTTATGTAACAGGAATTTTAGAGCTTGCTAGACAATTTAAATAGTATGGGCAAAAGTTAATGGGTGTCAGTTTAATGTAGAGAAATGTAAAGTTATTCATTTTGGGATAAACAGATTACAAGCTGTGTATCACATTGATGGCACTGTACTCTAGGAAATAGACAAATCTAAACATTTGGTGGTGGTGGTAGACAGAGAGTTAAAGTTTAGAGGACATATTGCTAAGGTAGCCCATAAGATTACTTGGCTGTTGAAGAACACACCAACATGTAAAGATAAGGAAGTTGTTATTCCTCTTTATAAGGTCTTGATATGTCCACACACCTGGATTACTATGCTCAGGTCTGGTCTCCTGAGTTTCCTGGGGATAAGGAAGAGGAAGCAAGCAACTAAGAAAGTGAGGGGTCTGTGGAACGTTCCCTATGAGGAGAGATTGAGTGTGTGTGTGTGGATTGCAAAAGGTTGAGGAGAAAAAGAGGGGATATGATAGAAACATTTAAGTTGCTTAAAGGGTTTTATAGGATTGATGCAGGAGACATGTTTCAGCACTTGGCAAGAGGGGTCAGAACAAGGGGTCATCCATGGAAGTTGAATAAAGGTGTTGGAAGTTTTTCCACTTGGTTATACTATAAATTAAAGATGCCAAGAAATTATATTCTTAGTTTAATCCTTTATCCAAGATCTCTCCTTGGAATCACCCTCACATCAAACCTCTTCTGGCATAAATACATCACAACCATTGCATCCTCAGCTTCATAAAAACTAGGATTTCTCTTTCGCTCAAGACATTACTTCACCCCTGAACAGCTGTTAACGTTATACAAATCACAAATCCGCCCGGATATTGAATACTGCTCCCACATATGGGGTGGGGCCCCTAAAAGCTCTCTCAAAATGCTTGACTCAATACAGAGGAGAGCAATTAGACTTAGTAATGACCCATCCCTTACCAACTTCCCCTCCCACTTTCACACAGACGTATGGTTTCTGCAGTATGTATATTCTACAAATATTTCCATGGGAAATGCTCATCTGAAATAACATCAATAATTCCTCCACTCAGTACTAAGCTCGTTGGAACATGTGCAGCAGCTGCTGCTCAACATCCCTTCACAGTACACCCTAGAAACAAACAGAGCAAGTTTCTTTTCCTCCTCCATCCTTGCAACTGCTGCACTGTGGAGCAGTCTCCCACCTGCTGTGTTTCCCAAGGAATACAATTTACAGTCATTTAAATCAAATGTAAACAAGTTCCTCCTTTCCCAACCCGCTACTCATATACAGTACTAATGTACTATAGGTTGACCAACCAACCTCTTGTGTATGGGCACAACATAAAAAAAAAATAAATAAATAAATAAATCTTCTAATACTTTGTAAATTCCAAACACCAAACTCAGAATAATGTTTCTCACATGTGAGATAGCACACCAAAATCCACCCTCAGAATGCTTGATTGTATCCAGATGAATTCTCTCCCTCACTAATACCCTCCAATCACTTTCCCATATGTGTGCTTTTCCCATATTCTCATATATTATGCACTTTCATGGCTGCTCCACTAAACTGGCCACAAAAAGTTAGCTAATTATCGCTAACCACTCTGTTCAGCATCTGGTGGCAAATGACATATCCTCATTACTGTTTCAATAATATGTAAAAATTTCTGATTGATTGATAAAAAAATGATGTAATTACATAGAAAGGCATTACAAGAACTTTCAAAGTGCTCTAAACAAGCATTTTGGAATATTTTACATCTAAAAAAGTATCTTACAAACTTGAATGTTAGCACCATCTCAGGGAATATAAATGCTTTTTATGATGCCATCACTGGAGTCATCAATAAAGAAGAGGTTAAATTTGCCAGCCTGGTTGGCTAAGTGATTAGCATATCTGTTCTCCAATCAACAGGCCGTGGGTTTGAATCCCACCATAAAATGGTGAATGTTTGCGATAATCTTTAGGCGGGAGATGAATTTCATCATCAATTGTGAAACCATTGTCCTGCTTATTGGAAGCTGAAGTGGCTTAAAAAAAAGTTCCATGTTTGGTCTCTAGAGTAGGGTTTCCAGACTACATAAAAAAATTATAAAATTAGGATAAAAAAATGCTTAGCCAACCCACAGTACTATAGACTTACAACCGTTTGCATAAGTGGAAGTCACATAAAAAATATCTAAACAGTCAAAGAGAACAGTGATGATATTAATCACAAACACTGATATATTTTCATTATAGGCAAAAATTTATTCTTAGTTGGAGCATAAATATAATAATTTTAGTTATTAAATATCATTAAAGAAAATAATCTTTATGCAAGTGAGAAAGGTAATATCCTAATTTTTTAACACATAAAACACCATGAAAAACCTAGAGAGTGCATATTAGAAATTAATACTGGCAATATATAGCTATTTTAGTCATACTTAAAAATGACTCAAATTTGCCAAGCAGAATACAGCAAAATAATTTACCTCCTATTCTTTCTGGATGTGGCCTAGCTGGACTCTAAACAACAGAAGGAAAGAAACAGATATAACTGTAAAAAATTTTTATTAAGAAACTTCATTAAACTGAAATAATGATTTTTTTAAAAAAAAGTATCACGAATAAAAATAAAAAAAAATTGTTTGAAATATTCCAAATTTTCCAACTTTAGAAACCCAAACAATAATTCATATAAAAGAGAATTTCTGATTACTATATTAAACTTAACAAATTAAAAATTGTACTTGTGTTTTAATCCTTATTTTACACAAAGATAGGCAAAAAAAAAAAAAAAAAAAAAAAAAAAGCAACTGGCTTCACATCACGATGCTCTGTATTATTCAACAGTGTTGTGCATTATATGATAAGATATTAATTTATGAATTTAACTTATATGAAGTAATCTAGCAGTAAAAATGAGTTATGTGCATTTGTTTGTAATTCATAAAATTTTTGCCTAGTGTATTATAGACATCTCAGTATGAAAAGTGAAAAAGGGAATGAAAGCATAAAAGAATACATGAATGAAAGGTTATCAATTCAATCATGAAATCATCATTTTTTTATAGACTGACATAGATTAATTATAATGAAAGTTCTAATATGTGTAATAAAAGATTTTAAAAAATTAATTAACTTAGGTGGGAAGTATTAAGCAATACTAACCTCCTCAATCAGATCTGTTTAGATCAGAATGATGTAGTAACACTTAAGCTTTCCTTAGAAATGCTTTCTACAGAACAATTTTGTCAAAGACTTTTGCCTTATATACAGCCCCACTTGAAAGGGACAGCAGAACTGTTCTGTAAGCTCAGAGTGTTCAAGATCATGGTACTTTATATAATTTTTATGATCTTAATAATGAACAGCTAAAGATCTGAAATGGCCAGGTCCAAAGAGCTTATAGGTACAAGGAATTAAATACCAATGTAGGGAGTTTATTTCTGTCACAGAATGTAAAAAAAGAAAAAAAAATCATGCTCTCACACAGGGCTTAATGCCACTGGAATCCAAGTATCTTGGTAATATACTCAGATATACCTTGTATATGAGGAATGGCTACACAGCTGACCTTTTTAATGATTGAGGAAGCAGAAGTCCTCTATCAGACGTAATGCAGTTTATCAATAGTAAGCTATCTTAATTAATTTTTGTGATGCCTCTTACTATACCTCATTGAAACTTCATTTAAACTAGACCCTGCTTGCTCTACTAAATGTCATGATTTCACACTTGCTTTGTTAATCTTTCTGTCACCTATGCTCATACATTTCATCCACCTTTCATACTGAAGATCACCACAATATAATTCATAAAACTCTATTGTATAAATTTTTTGTAACATAACTATTTCATTATTACTGATTGTGTCAATTAGGAAACAACTTTTAATTATTCACACTACATATAAAAAAATAATTTCTTTTCAAATATAATATCCATTCCACCCAGTGGAAAAATCCTACAACTGTCTCTGATTCAAAACATTTTTTACTAATATTCTGATATAACATTTGCTACATGTATATAGAGTAGCAAATATTGATGAGACCTCAATAAAAGTCAGATGATTCTGACTTTTATTGAGCATGTAATGCATCCCACTATATACGAGGGTGGTCTGCAAAGTTTTCGGCCTCTACCATGGATGGCAACACTATCGGCAAGATTTTTTTTTCTAAGTTGATACATCTGTAATAAGCATCCATGTAAAATTGCAAGTCATTCTATCGAGTAGTTTGTTTTATACGGCTGTCAAAGTGTTGTCTGTATGCCTTGAAATGGATAAAATTCAATATTGTGCAGTTATAAAATTCTTTGTAAAAGAGTTTAATGCCAAAAGAAATTCATTCGAAGTTCAGAAGTTTATGGGCACTCTTCTTCTTCGTTTTCGACAATTAAGAAATGGGCTGCCAAGTTTAAATGCGGCCATACCAGCCTTGAAGATGATCCACGTGAAGGCTGTCCAAAAAGTGTAACAACACCAGAAATCATTGATGAAGTGCACGATATGGTATTGGATGACTGGCAAATCAAAGTGCATGAAATGGCTGAGACTATAGGCATTTCAAAAGAACGTGTAGGATATATTTTGCGTGAAGAATTGCAAATGAAAAAGCTTTACACAAAATGGGTGCCACGCTTGCTCACAGTAGATCAAAAAATGCACTCACATGAAAATCTCTGAACAGTGCTTGGAGCATTTTAACAAGAATTAAACTGATTTTGTATGTTGATTTATTACTATTGATGAGACGTGGATTCATCATTACACAGCAGAATCCAAACAACAGTCAAAACAGTGGACAGAAGCCAGCAGGAAAGGTCATGGCATCGGTGTTTTGGGATGCTAAAGGCATTTTGGTTATTAATTATCTTGAAAAGGATAAAACAATAACCGAGGAATATTTTTCCAATCTTTTAACTAGACTAGACGAAAAAATTCATGAGAAAAGACCTGGTTTGCAAAAAGAAAAAATCGTCTTTCATCGGAACAATGCACCTGCCTGCAAAGGTGTTTTGGCAAGGAGAAAAATAAGGGACTGCGCTATGAATTGTTGGAACATCCACCCTATTCCCCAGATTTGGCGTCCTCTGACTTCTATCTCTTCCCAAAACTAAAACTCTTCCTGCTGGTCAGTATCTTTCTTTGAATCAAGACGTGATTGCAGCTGTAGAGGGTTATTTTACAGATCTTACTGAGAACCACTGCAGGGACAGGATTATGGCGCTGGAGCATTGATGGAATAAATGTGATAGTCTTAAGGGAGATTATGGTAAAAAATAAAGATAATTTTGAAATTATAAATGTTTTTTCATTCTGAGGCCAAGAACTTTTTGAGACCACTATCGCATGCCTAAGAAGAAATCTGAATATTTATGGGATAATACAGATGAATTTGATATGAAATCACTGCTCTATATACATTAGCCTAAGTGTGAAGCTTTCTCACATGCAAACTTTTTTGGTTACATGGGTAAAATGTGGGGGGGGGGGAAAGAATGTAATGTTACAGAGTCATCATCATCAAATTCCTGACATGTACCCTCAAGGGGTGTACATGAAAAATTTACCTCTTTACTAACTTCCTATCTACAATTTTCCTCCAAATCAGTCTGTTACTTGTCAAGACTCCAAAGCCATTATCAGATCTTATATTTTTATCGACTAAGGCACTTTGTACTGTATCAATCCACCTATATCTTGGTCTTCCTCTGGGTCATTTTCCTGCCAACCTGGCAGAGAACACTTGTTTTGCTAATCTTTCCTCACCCATTCTGTTCAAGTGACCATACCACCTGAGATTAGTTCTCCTAACACATTCCTTGATGCTGACAATGTCGAGTTCTTTCCTAATATCCTCATTTTTAATATGACATTGCCATTGATGCCATCTGTTCATGCCTCTAATCTTTCTCAGGACTCTCATATCTGCGGTCTCTAATCTTTGGTCAAATGTTTTACTTCTGACCCAGCTCTCAGATCCATAAGTTAAAACTGGTTTGAATACAGCTAATTTAGTTCCAACTAATTTCTCTCTTATTCGATATGAATTTATTCAATTGACTTCCTACAATACCAGCTTTGTTGATTCTGTTGTTTATTTCCATATTTAATTTACCATCTTCACTAAAAATCGTGCCTAAGTAGGCTGAAATGTTTTACTTGTTCCACAGGTTCCCCATTCAAAACACAGTTGACATTTTCAAGGATTCTACCTATTTTCATTGTCTTTGTCTTTTAATGCTGACCTTCATACCATATCTATTACAACAGTTATTCAATTTAGTCAGGAATCTTGCAAACTTGTAGAGATTTATTTAGAAGTATAACATCGTCTGCATAAAGCAAATAGCTGACTTTAACATCTCCAATTTTGATATCACATTTAATACCACTTTCCTTCATAATGTGATCCATATAAATAATGAATAACAGAGGGGATAATGCACATCCTTGTCTCACACCAGATTTAACATTAAACCATCTTCCTGTACTTCCTTCAATTCTAACTGCTGACTTGCAACTCAAATAAAGACTAAGTATTGCTTGATATAATGCCCCATTGACATCATATAACTGTAGTGTAATGAATAGCTTCTCTCTTGGCACCTTGTCGTATTGTTACACCTGATATCTTGAGAATATAGTATTCTCAGTTATCATGGTGTAACATGAAAAATAAATAACATAAATAAAAACCCCTGCATAAAAAGGATAATTTAATTAATAAAATATTCTTGCATCCAGTATAAATTGAGTAAGATGTAAAGGTCTATTGTTTAGTTAAGATAACAAAAGAAAAGAATGTATTAAGATGTATTATGACTAAACAAGGAATTTGTATTAAATAAGTAGCTAACTAAGAATTAATATAGTAATGCGATTAAGAATGAAAGAGTTAAGTGCATAAGTATAAAAGAATGAGTCATGAAATATGCTATGTAAGAGGCTACAGATTAAGCATTAAGTAGAATTCTGAGAAAAGGTTAAAAGGGGGTTAAGATAGAGGCTAACAAGAGAAATAACGGAATATCGCTTAGGGCCTATACCCGGATAGAAACTTCGTTACGAGTTGCCGATCAAAATGACGTATGGCGGCAAAATGCTACCCAATTCGTAGACAGACGGAAAACAAGTAGGAGGCGGGAAAAAGAAGTAAGAAAGGGCGCCGTTAGGGGAGCAGCTATAAAAGGGTTGGTGACCCCCCCCCCCCAGGGGGCTTTTTCGAGGAGTAGGCTCTTTTGGGTTTTGGGGAAGACGGGTAGATAGTCAAGGAGGCTTGAGGCCTTTTTACCTTTTGCCAGAGGAGAAGAAACGTTTGGATAGTCGCGGTGATTTTAGTTTGGTTTTCTAGTGGATTTCACGGTGTTCCTGAGTGGGGAGATATGGCTTATATCCTCATGCCACAACAAAGAATCGAAGGTGAGTGGGAAGGCTATTCCCGCATTCCTATGTAGAAAGCGAAATATACCATAGAGTCATAGGAAGCTGTGAAAATATCGATATCCTCTTTTCGGATAGTACAGCCGACGGCGCAGATGTTTATATAGCCCTGAATTGCAAGAAGTTATGCAAGCAAGTTCGTTCAGTAGAAGGTAAAGGCCAGTAAGTGAAGCTAAAGAAAGGTATTGTGAATTTTGTCTTATGTTAACTAGAAGTTGTTTGATAGGTACCATTGTCATAATACAGAACTGTTAAAGTGATTAGGGAGAAATTATAATAGGACTTTAGAATTTGATAGAGAGTGTTAAAAGTAAGCTAGCTAGTGTTAATAATTTGTGAATAATTAATTATCCTAAGAATCTTGAGTGCCTACTATATTGTAAAAGGAAAGTTAATGACATAGTTGTGTGTTATTAATGAAGTAAATGGTTTTATTAATATTGAGTTTGATTAGTGTAAATTGAGTAATCAAGTAGCCCGAGAAATTTGAATGCCTAGTGTGATGTGTAGAGAATCGGAAATTGTCATAAGTATGTGCTAGGGTAGTTAATGATTTTGTTAGTGTACTTGAAGTTGAATAATCTAATAATGTGTGGTGGTCTAATTTTTCCATGTTAAGTGAATTCATGTTTTGTATGAAATTTTGTGGCGGCATGATCGTAGTAACTTTTGTCGAATCATAGCCCAACTACTTGTATTAAGCAAATTTTGGTGTGTAGGTAATTTAGTTGAGTATTTTGATATGTACCATGTTTAGAGAAATAATAAACCTTTTGTTAAATGAAAAAAAAGTTGTCTGATATTGCTAATCCAATGCACCGCTTAGAAACATTCGAGCCTAACCACTCGGGGATTTAATGTTAAGAAACAGGAAGTTTAAGGAATTAATGTCGAGTAACAAGAAATAGTGTCACGACTGCAATAGTTACACTTTCAGATGTTTGAGTTCCTTTTCTCTGTTTATGTATAAAATATCTTAAACTAAATATCCCAAAGGGTGCAGTTAAAATACAAATACTAGGGATACTATGGGGAACAATAACTCAGATATTAGTAGAAATTTTGGTGATGTCTTGAAAGTAGAAGTTAGAAGAATATAGACGAAGGCAGTTTGTAAGACAAACAAAATCGTAAGATAGGGACTTAACAGTATGCCTTTTCCAGATCGACAAAACTTAAATACAAATCTTTGTTATATTCCCATGCTTTCTCAACTAATTGTCATAAAGTGAAGATCTGATCCTGAGAGCCTCTATTTGGCCTGAATCCAGCTTGTTCTTCAGCAAGCTTTTCTTCCACAATTCTTCTCAACTGTTTCTCAAGTATACTGGCATAAATCTTGCGAGGAACACTCAGTAGGGAAATACCTCTGTAATTCTCACATTCAGTTTTACTTCCCTTTTTATGTATGGGTACTATGAGAGCTCTACTCCAATCATCAGAATTCGTCCCTCTGTCCAGGTTTTCTAAACTACGCAGTGCAGCCACTGTAAGACTTTTATACCACCATACTTCAGCATTTCTGGTCGAAAATCATCTACTCCTGCTGCCTTTCCACATTTCAAGCCTTTGATGGCTTTTTCTACTTCAAGTAAGGATATGTATTCCTGACTGTATGCCTGTTGAGTGTTTTTTTACCACTGTGCTATCACTGCTTGTTTCATTTAGCAATTTTTCGAAGTAATTACTCCATACTTCAAGGATATCTTTTTCTCCTGTTTTCATGTCACATTTATTATCTCTAACTGCTTTTACAGCACTCTTTCCTCCATTTCTAAGTTTCTTTAACAACCTCCAGAATATCTTACCACCTTCTTGATATTTATTTTCTATGTTCTTGCCAAAATCTTCCCATGACTTTGTTTAGCTAGTTTTACACAATGTTTAGCTTTCTTACATTTGTCTCTGTATTCTCTAAGAGCACAAGCTGACTTATTTGCCAGGAACTTTTGATATGCTTTCTTCTTTTCCTTCATGTTACAGAATTAGAATGTAAAATACAACCAAGAAAAATAGAAATTAAAGAGAAAGAATTTTAGATCTGGAGGAGAAGGTTCATTTGAGGCTTTCTGGTATGAGATAGAGGCCTATAGGACGAAATATATTGTTGGGTGCTGCTATCCAGGAGGTCCACAGTCCTCAATAATTATGGGAGACTAACTATGGGGAAACAGACTGGAGGGAGGAAAAAGTACATGCTAAGAAGTAAACTGAATTTATAAAGTTCCTATGGAGAATTATGTGAAACAACACGTTAAAGAGAGGACCAGGGATTTCAGAGTATTGGATCTGATAATTGTATCAACAAATATATCCATAACCTAATTAGATACTCAGGCAGAGTATCTAATTAGTGTACATGCAGGTTATGGATATGTTGGGAAGAGAGACCATGCAGTCTTATTCTGGGACATTGCCAAATACGTGGAATTCTCTATAAAGAAAAGCTTTATAAGCATCCATGTGAAATTGCAAGTCATTCTATTGAGTAATTTGTTTTACATGGCTGTCTGAAGTAAAAGTGTTGCCTGTGACAGATATAGTGGGCTTCTTGGAGCAATGCTATGGCCTGAGAAGCTGCAAGGAAAGAATGTCAGTAGTGCATGGGAAGTGTTAAGAGATTGTTTGAAAAAAAAGTATCAGACTGTATACCCAAAGAAAGGAGGATAAACCAAGCAGGAATTAAGTGGATGAATAGAGATATAAAACAAGAGCTGGAAAAAAAAAAAAACACCATGGACAGAATACAAAGAAAAAGGTGATCAACATATCCATGAGCAGTACAAAGTACAAGCAAGAAAAGTTTGGTAAGATAGTTCAAAGTAAACCCAAAAGAGTTTTTCTGTTATGTAACAAACAAGAGTTAAAATGACTATGGTAGGATTTTAAATGCTCATGGCAGGCAAGTGACAGAGGCAAAAGAAATAGTTGAGTTGCTGAGTGATCATTTTGCAAAAGTGTATCATCCAGGTGGAGATTTTACAGATGTTGATGTGACACACACACACACATATATCAAAGCTGAGGTAAACGAAGAGGAGGTGTTCAGCATATTGAAAAATTTGAATATGAACACCACAGTGGTACTGGATGATATGTCAGCCCATATACTACATGAATGTGCAAAAGAACTGGCATTGCATCTGATGAAGTTGTTCAGTATAAGTCTCAGTTCAGTAAAGGTTCCAGAGGAGTGGAAAGTGGATAAGATAGTTCTATTGCATAAAGATGGTTCTAAGACAGAGCTAGCAAAATACAGACCAATTAAGGAAATCCAACAATGGGTGAATAGGGATGATACTCTATAGCAAAGTTTCTTAAACTGTGAGTCTCAACCCCATATGGGGTCGCTTAACTGAATGTGGGGGTTGCGAAAAATTTAGCAACAGTAAAAGGTTCCTGAATGCGCAACGACCAAAATTTAACTCAAAAATCAAACAGGTAATGAATCCAAGCTGTTTCTGGCAGTGCTTACTCATTGCATCGCATGACTTCACTGCAGCCTTGGTTCTGAACACACAACACGTGCACTTTGCACTGCGTGTGCCGTCACACCATGCAATGCCAATGAACGCTGCCAGAAACACCTCAGATTCGAGACTATTGTATATTATGAACTGCAGTGTTTTTATTGTACATACAAAGTTTTCTGTTCTTACAGAAACATAATAGTTTAATTACAGAAAATAAAGACTTTTAATATTTTCCTACCATCATTCATACCGTCATAACCGAAATTTTTTTTTTTCGGTTATGGATAAGTGGCTAAATTCAGACAGAAGAGGTAAAAATACTGATGACAATGCAGCATAGTCTTCGCTACCAGGTTATACTACACCTAAATTGACAAGAAAAAGAAAACATTTCGAATCATTTTTGCAATATGAATTTACTTCTGATAATCATGATGGTGTGGAAAAACCTCTTTGCTTAATTTGTAATGAAGTTTTGGCTGCAGAAGAGCATGAAACCAGCAAACTAAAATGACATCTTAATACCAAGCATGCAGCATACTACAATAAACCAAAGGAATATTTTGAACTACTTTTAAAATCTTAATATAAAAAAAAAACAATGTGTTTAAGAAATTTGTTGCTGTCAACAAAAAGTATTTACTTGAATCTTACGAAACTTCTTATTTAATTGCAAAAACTAAAAAGCCATACGCGATAGGAGAAGATCTCATGTTACCTGCTGCTATTAAAATGTCAGAAATAGTTCATGAGAAAAAAGTATGGGGATGAAATTCATAAAATTCCTTTATCGAATGATACTGTTTCCAAAAGAATTTCTGAAATTAGTAATGACCAATACCAGCAGCTTATTACCAGGCTTAAGGGCAGCCCAAAGTTTGCAATTCAGTTAAATGAAACAACTGATATTTCTAACATGGCACAGTTTGTTACTTTATGTAAGATATGTTTATGAAGGAAGCATACATGAGAAATTATTGTTTTGTTGCCCTTTGGGAGGGCATACAAGAGGGAAAGATATATATATCTTAAAGTCGATGAATTTTTCACAAATGAAGGTTTACAGAGAAAAACTGCACTGGAGTCTATACAGACGGTGCTGGAGCAATGATGGGCAAGAATGCTGGATTTGCAGCAAAAGTTAAAGCTGGTGGCAATGAACATATCACTTTTACTCACTGCATGATCTATCGGGAGGGACTCATAGCAAAAAAATATCACCAGAGTTAGATGTTGTGCTTCGTGATACTATCAAAATCATTTACTTCATTAAAAGCCATGCCCTTAACAGTCATTTGTTTTCAAACCTTTGCAAAGACATGGACCCCAATTACAAAAGTTTATTACTACATGCAAAGGTAAGTTGGTTCTCAAGAGGGCAAAGTTTAAACAGATTATTGAAATTGAAAGATGAAGTTGTTATATTTTTGACTGAGCAGAAATCTGATTTTGTTAATTTTTTTCATAATGACTTATGGCTTTCAAAACTGTGTTATTTGTCGGATATTTTCGAAAAACTCAATGATTTAAACATGTCGCTCCTTTGGTGTCTTTTAAGATAACTGTTTACTAAAAAAAAAAAAAAAAGTTAACATATGGAAGAATAGGATGGAAAATGGTTCATTAGAAATGTTTACAGCTACAGATGATTTTATAATTAAAAATAACCTTCCCAAAGATTTCATTGTAAGAGTTATAAATGATCATCTGAAGTGCCTGGAGACACAGTTTCTGAAATACTTCCCTTCAAATTTTGATTCAATAAAACTAAGTTTGGTTCATAAACCATACTCAATTGAAATCAAAAACATCAGTCATCTGCCATTAAAAGTTCAAGAAGAATTTGCCGAGTTATCAAGACACAGATTTAAAACTTGAGTTTCCTAAAAAATCATTAAATGAATTTTGGCTTGGGATTAGGACAGAATTTCCAACAATTTCTGAAATGGCCCTAAACATACTTCTGCCATTTTGTACTACGTATTTATGTGAAGTAGCAATCTCATATAACCGATATTTTGATTTTATAATCATTGATGATTATAAAATCAAAATATCGATCAACTCTGAAAAACATTAAAGATGCCCTACGTCCTGCAGTATCAAATATTCAGCCAAGATTTAATTCTTTATGTAAAAATAAACAAGCACATGCATCTCATTAGTATGCAAATTTGCTTTTGTCTTTAATAAATGGTAAAATTATATGTATACTAAAGAATTATTTTAAAATAAATTTCTTTATGACTTATTATCAAGAAATGTTTAATTTGCATACCTATTTTATATACTACATACCCAAGACTGCATAAAAATTTCTCGGGAGAAAAGGGATGAGTGGAAAAAATTTAAGAAGCTTTGCTCTATAGTGGGAAGTATGGTAGGTCCTAGTAACTTATTCACATTTTATAATAAAGTGACAGAAGAATTAGATAAAGGAAATAGTATACCATGATACTGTTGGACTTTGCAAAGGCACATTTGACAGAATACTACATGGAAAACTATTACAAAAGTTGGAGCAAATTGAAATGGATATGAAGCTAGTAGCATCATATCCATTTCAATATGTTCTAAAGAGTCGTATATTGTGGAGTGGAATCTAGGGGAATGAGTGACTAGTAAACTACCTTAGGGTTCTGTAGGCTACTACTCTTTAATTTGTATATCAATGATATAAGGAAAGATTTAAGAGGAAATATCCAGTTGTTTGTTGATGATGATGATGATGCAAAACTGGAGAGAGCAATAGTTGATAAAGATCATGTGCATATTCTGCAGAATGATTTAAATAAATTGGCATTGTGGGCGATTGTCAATATAATGTTGCAAAATGTAAGGTTATGCACTTCGGGTAGAAAAGGATGCATACAGTGTATTATATTGATGGTACTAGATTGCAGGAGATTGATGAGGCTAGGGACTTGGAGATGATGGTGAAGAGAGAGTTGAAGTTCGGAGGACATATCACAAAAGTTGGTAAAATGGCTCAAAGGATTACTTGAATGTTGAAAAACATGCTAACAAGTTAAGATAGGGAAGTTATTATCGGGCTATGATAATAACTCCCCTATCATCTTGCTACTACGCTGCATCTTGACTACTACGCGATTTAGTCGCCTGGATTTGTCAGGGACCAGGAGGTGGTAGAGGAGATTCAGAGATGAGTGACTAAGCTGGTGACAGGTTTATGGAATGCTCCCTATGAGGGTAGGTTGAAGGTTTGTGGATTACAAAGTTTAGCTGATAGGTGGAAAGAAGGGACATGACAGAAACTTTTAAGATATTAAAAGAGACATAAAATTGATCCAAAGAAATTTCAATATATAACAAACAGTCAAAGAACTAGGGATCATGGAAATTGTGTAAGAGTGTGGTTAGTAGTGGTGTGCAGATCAGATCTCTTGCATGGAAAGTGATGAATGATGGAATGGTTTGCCAGAATTAGTTTTTGAGTTCCCTGAGAGTGAATGAGTTTAAGGAGAGGTATGATAGCATTTGTGTATAATAATTAGTCTGGGTCACCCACAATGAGTCTCTGTACTCCATGAGATCCTGTATATAATAATAATTGTCAAATAATAAAGTTACAAGAGCATTAGATGAGGGAAAGGCATATACTGCCACTTTTCTAGACTTAGCAAAGACATTTGACAGGGTGCCACATGATAAGCTGGATTCAGGACAGGCTGTCAGATAGGTATCAGAGAGTTGTGTATGGTGGGGCAATGCCAAAGAGGCAGAAGGTTACAAGTCAGGTTCCACAGGGCTCAGTACTGGGACCTATATTGTTTAACCTTTATATCAATGACATTGTCCGTGAATTGCAAGGGGGATATTCAGTTGTTTGCGGAAGATGCGAAGCTGGGAAGGGTTATTAGTAATAGAGCAGATGTGGTAGCCCTGCAAGAGGATTTGAATAAGCTAGATAGATGGGCAAATAAATGGGGGAGGGGAGTGTCAGTTTAATGCAGCAAAATGTAAGGTCTTGAGGTTTGGGACACATCGATGGGACGCTGCATACTCTATGGGAGGAGTTAAACTGGAGGAAGTAGGGGGAGACAAAAGATCTGGGGTTGATGATTGATAGAAAGCTGAAATTTAGGGGACATATTACAAAGGTAAGTGAAGGTAACACAGAGGATTGCTGCAATAATGGGAAGGACACTGACCTGCAGAGATAAAAGGGTTATCATTCTGTTGTATATGACTCTGATCAGGCCACACTTAGACTATTGTTCTCAGATCTGGTCCCCAGGATTTGAAGGGGAAAAATTAACTGTGGAAAGGGTACAAAGGCAGATAACAAAGATGGTTTCAGGACTGTACATTGTTAGTTATGAGGATCAGCTGAGGGAGTGTGGACTGCAGAGTTTGGTGGAGAGAAGAAGGAGAAGTGATATGATTGAGACTTTTAAACTGTTGAGAAGTGGTAGGGTTGACACTGGGGAGTTCTTTCACTTGCTTGAACAGCGGGAAGGAGTCATGACAAGGGGCCATCCCTGGAAGTTACGAAAGATAACTGTGAGAAAGAGGGTGAGGGGTGGTTTCTTTGCATGGAGGATGATTGAACCATGGAATGCATTGCCTAATAGAGTGGTGAGAGCGAGAACGGTCAATGAGTTTAAGAATTGGTATAGAGACTTTGTGTTTCCTAGGAGGGACCTCCCTCGATGAGTCTTTTGACTCCATGGAGGCCTGAATAATAATAATAATAATAATAATAATAATATACTTTCTTATCTAGCAGAAAAACTGAGAATTATTATTTACAACTCAACTTAACACAAAACAAGGTACGGATTTTGAATTATGCCAATTGAAATTGGAATAAACAGTTTTAATAAAATTTAATAAAACAAGCAACTGGAATTTTCAAAATTTACTTCTAAAATTTTGATTACTCCATTGCTCAAGAATAGGGATAACCTATTCTTGAGCATGGAGTACCTTCATATTGTACTTTAATGGAATAATTTACAGAAAGCTGTATAACTGAGAGGAGACCTCCACACAGCCTTTAAAGGAATGCAGAGAACCAACCAGGGCTTCTGACCTAATGTCCAATACTCACCTTCTCGTAGTGCACCCTGTTGGGTATCTACTTGGATACTGAACGAACGAGGATGGGCTGGCAATTTGGGATTTAGCCGACCAAATTGTATTCTTATTGGCTTAAACCAATATACAAAATGATGGTACAACATGACAAAATTTCATGCCGGCCGGGGCATTGCCCGGTTGAATAAGGCACCCATTGTTTTTGCCAGGGAACCAGGGCGAACAGAGAAAAGTCAGCTACTGGAACAAATCTGAAAACAAACCCCAACTCAACATCACCAGAGTTAAAGATCGGTACTATCAACATAAGAAGCCTGAATGGCAAAGAAATGGAGCTAGCTGAGGAATTAGATAAGTACCAGATCGACATAATAGGGGTGACTGAAACAAAAAAGACCAAAACTGGTGAGATCTTTCTGAGCAATAAATACAAAATGTTATATTCAGGCAATGACAATAAAGGTAAAGAAGGAGTAGCCATAGTATTCAACACAAAATACGAGGCTAATCTTCTTGAATGGCAGTCAGTCTCAAGTAGAGTAATGTGGGCAAATATGAGAATGGGGAACTCGACAATGAGACTTATTTGTGCCTATGGTCCCACAGAAGGTTATACTAAGTTAGAAGTGGAGGAATTTTTTTTGAGGCTTTAGAAAAAGCTACTGACACAATGAAAAAGGAAAAGTTGGTCCTTGTTGGGGATCTAAATAGCAGAGTAGGAAATGATTGTGAGACATACAAAAATATTTTGGGAAAATTTGGAGAAAAGAGCAAAGCTAATGATAATGGCAAATATCTGTTGGATGTCTGCTGAGGACATGGACTGGTTATTACTAACACCACGTTCCAACATAAAAATGTGCACAAATTCACATGGAGAGAAAAGGCAAGGAATAAGAAAAGTCTCATTGACTATGTTATTGTTGACAGTGATGTTTTCTCCCTGGTGCAGGACACCAGAGTGTACAGAGGATTTGAAATTGGAAGTGATCACTATTTAGTCTTGATCAGGATAAAATCGAATTTCATATTGAAAAGAATAACATGTAAGAGAGTTTTAAAGCAAATAAAAGTTGAGCAGCTCTCAGATGTGAACTGTAGACTAAAATACACAAAGATTATTGAAGAAAAAATGAAAGAGTTTGAGAACAGGAATCAAACCTTGGAGATTCAGTGGCAAGTCTTAAAGAAAGCCCTGATTGATTCAGCTAGAGAGGTATGGGGTGAAGTTGTCTGCAAGGATAGAAAAATTAGAACTCCATGGAGGACACAGGAAGTTAAAGAGGCAGTGAAGGAAAAGAAGAAAGCATATCAAAAGTTCCTGGCAAATAAGTCAGCTTGTGCTCTTAGAGAATACAGAGACAAATCTAAGAAAACTAAACAATGTGTAAAACTAGCTAAACAAAAGTCATGGGAGGACTTTGGCAAGAACATAGAAAATAAATATCAAGAAGGTGGTAAGATATTCTAGAGGTTGTTAAAGAAACTTAGAAATGGAGGAAAGAGTGCTGTAAAAGCAGTTAGAGATGATAAAGGTGACATGAAAACAGGAGAAAAAGATATCCTTGAAGTATGGAGTAATTACTTTGAAAAACTGCTAAATGAAACAAGTAGTGACGACAGCAGAGTGGTAAAAAACACTGACCAGGCATGCAGTCAGGAAGACATATCCATATTTGAAGTAGAAAAAGCCATCAAAGGCTTGAAATGTGGAAAGGCAGCAGGAGTAGATGATCTTCAACCAGAAATGCTGAAGTATGATGTTATAAAAGTCTTACAGTGGCTGCACTGCGTAGTTCAGAAAGCCTGGACAGAGGGACGAATTCTGATGATTGGAGTAGAGCTCTCATAGTACCCATATATAAAAAGGGAAATAAAACTGAATGTGAGAATTACAGAGGTATTTCCCTACTGAGTGTTCCTGGCAAGATCTATGCAAGTATACTTGAGAAACGGTTGAGAAGAATTGTGGAAGAAAAGCTTGGTGAAAAACAAGCTGGATTCAGGTCAAATAGAGGCTGTCAGGATCAGATCTTCACTTTACGACAATTAGTTGAGAAAGCATGGGAATATAACAAAGATCTGTATTTAAGTTTTGTCGATCTGGAAAAGGCATACGACAAGGTGCCAAGAGAGAAGCTATTCATTACACTACAGTTATATGATGTCAATGGGGCATTATATCAAGCAATACTTAGTCTTTATTTGAGTTGCAAGTCAGCAGTTAGAATTGAAGGAAGTACAGGAAAATGGTTTAATGTTAAATCTGGTGTGAGACAAGGATGTACATTATCCCCTCTGTTATTCATTATCTATATGGATCACATTATGAAGGAAAGTGGTATTAAACCTGATATCAAAATTGGAGATGTTAATGTCAGCTCTTTGCTTTATGCAGATGATGTTATACTTCTAAATAAATCTGCTACAAGTCTGCAAGCTTCCCTGACTAAATTGAATAACTGTTGTAATAGATATGGTATGAAGGTCAGCAATAAAAAGACAAAGACAATGAAAATAGGCAGAATCATTGAAAATGTCAACTGTGTTGTGAAACTGTGTTGTGAATGGAGAACCTGTGGAACAAGTAAAACATTTCAGCTACTTAAGCATGATTTTTACTGAAGATAGTAAATTAAATATGGAAATAGACAACAGAATCAACAAAGATGGTATGGTTGGAAGTCAATTGAATAAATTCATATGGAATAAGAGAGAAATTAGTTGAAACACTAAATTAGCTGTATACAAGAAACAGTGTTCAAACCAGTTTTAACTTATGGATCTGAGAGCTGGTTCAGAAGTAAAACACTTGACCAAAGACTAGAGACCGCAGATATGAAAGTCCTGAGAAAGATTATAGGCGTGAACAGATGGCATCAATGGCAATATCATATTAAAAAATGAGGATATTAGGAAAGAACTTGGCGTTGTCAGCATCCAGGAATGAGTTAGCAGAGCTAATCTCAGGTGGTATGGTCACTTAAACAGAATGGGTGAAGAAAGATTAGCAAAACAAGTGTTCTCTGCCAGGTTGGCATAGAACACTTGTTTCTCTGCCAACCTGGTGGATTGATATGGTACAAAGTGCCTTAGACGATAGAAATATAAGATCTGATAATGTTGGAGTCTTGACAAGTAACAGACTTATTTGGAGGAAAATTGTAGATAGGAAGTTAGTAATGATGTAAATTTTTTCATGTAGTACTATCATATCCTGTACATCCCTTGAGGGTACATGGGAATAATTTGATGTTGATGATGAGAAAAATAATTAAACAATACGTTTAATCAATTTTATTATTTTGTCTCAGTCACAGAGACATCACTAGGAATACAATGTTAAAATTGTATTGTAATAACACACACAAAAACACACAAGAAACAATAAGTAAAAGAAATGAGAAGAATAAATAAAGACTAAAGTCCTATGAGGTGTGCCCTCTATGGGTGCTGTTGGCAAGCCTTAAATGTTAGGCAGGAGGCCTAAGAGTTAAAGTTTAAATAAGCATCTAAGCCCAAATACTCATTGGTATAACTACCATGTCACAAAATTCCCTGCAATGAAGAGACAAGAGAGTTTAGTAAACTCACTGAAAGCTTATTGCCGAGAGGCAAAAAAAAAAGTCGTCGCTGATATAGAGCATCTGCCACCTAAAATTCATATCCTCTGTGCTGATTCACCATTATACAACAGCTAAACTTCTAAATTATAACAAATGTTAGTGTAGATTTTTTAGAGACATCACAAAAATTATAACTGAGAAACAAAGGCTGTTTCTGGCTTGATGTATTACTGCAGAAGATAGAGTTTTAATCTGGCTGGTAAATTATACACATTTTTCTAATAAGAAGCTACTGACCTCCAAGTTGTTAAAAAAAATAATCTAAGCAGATTTTCTATGCAGAAATAATCGACACAATTTTTGGTTTTTAACAGCTAGCAAAAAACTTGTAACGTATAAATCAGTTTTGTTTTGTATTTCAATCGGAAATTAAAGTAAATATTAGCAAATATTATATGTACTAACATAAAGCCAGCTGTAAATAAAATAAACAAGAAACTTGGTCTACCCACAATACTAATGTACTCTGGATATAAAATCTTTAGTGGGTGGGAGTCACATAAAAAAAAAAATCTTGAAAATATGAAAAAAAAGAAGCAAAAATTCTAATTTTAAAAATAATTTAAAAGGACATACATCAAGAAGTGCTGAAGGAGGAGGACTAGATGCTACATAGAAGTCTCTAATTTCCAATTTTGCTGTTTCATCTTCAATTCTTTTATTATCTACAATCAAATGATATGCAATTGCCAGCTGATCATGAGGATCTCCACTCAGTAAAGCACTGTGAACTTCCCTTTCTTGGACACCAAATTTCTACAGGAAAAAAAAAAGTAATTAACACTATAGAGTGTAAATAATACTCAATACCTTTACATAGATGGTTTATATTTTATATCTATAATAAATTTTATCTGCATTAAAAAAATTCTCTCTATATATTTACCACAAAATAACACATGTTCCGTTGCACTAACTCAAACAAGTACATATTGAATTCTTCAAGAGAAATAAATTTACTGCAAATAATATGATGTGGCATTTGTGGAGTTATACTTTAACTAATTTTTCACACTTCAAAAAATATAACAGGTACATGCTTCCAGAGCAACATATAGTTTTATATTTCTTGTTGCACAATCTGAAAATAAAATATAATTCAAATGTTAAGTTTGTTTTGTTCTAATTACATTTATTTTATTTATTATTATTATTTTTTCAGTGATCATCTTTATAAGAAAATCAACTAAAAAGTAGGCAACATCACCTTATGAATATTTAGCTAATCTCCCTACTTCCTAAGTTATTGTTCACAAATAGAACATACAACAAAAAACTGAATGGCTCTGTAATATAATCGTGCTTTTGTAACTCCTACTTTTTCATCATATAGTAGCAAAGATACGAATAAATCACTATGTCACATTCAAGGATCCAATAAATTTTTTTGTGTAAATAAATGTGCAGAAAATTACAGTATGTGTTTTGAATTTGTTTTGTGATAAAAATTTCCTGTTTATGGAAAAAAACAGCAATTTTTTTTTAATGCCCAAATAAGGAATTTTAGATTGATGACATATATAGCATACTAAAACATGAAATAAACAGAGTGAGAAAATTTAAAATTTGATTTATACATGGTTGAGAGAAGGCATTTAACTGGAATAATTCATAGTGAAATGCAATTGGAATCAATCTGTATACAGTATATTATATCAGACATTCTGCAACACATCATTTCCTGATAGGTACCCTTAAGGATTCTATAACTGTACTATATAATTAAGTTACATCATTACTAACTTTCTAAAAGCAATGTTCTTCCAAATTAATCTATTATTTGTCAGGCCACCAATATCAATCAGATCTTACATTTCAGTCATTTAAAGCACACCTTACCACCTATATTATTATTATTATTACTTGACACCTCCAAGGAGTCCAAAGACTCATCAAGGGAGGGCACCTACTCTATAGCTCTCCATTTCCACCACCACCCAATCCACCAACTACAGCGAACCACATCAGCTACACCATCTACTGCCCACCATCACCACTAGTATTTTCACACAGACAATCACAAACATCCATGACCATGGCAGGATTCAAATCTGCAGCATTTTGGCTGGAGAACGGATATGCTAAACACTTGGCCAACTAGGCTGGCTATACATCATGGTGCTTCCTCTAGTCTTTTAATGACATCACACACCTGTTAACCTTTCCTTGCACATCTGGTTGAAGTGACCAAACCGACTCAGATTAGCTTTACTCTCACAATCTTGAATGCTAATGATATCAAGTTTGTAATATTCTACCATCGATAACCATCTGTTGGGTTTGCTAATTTTCCTCAGATATGTCATAGAATCTATTCTTTAACTAGCTGATTTTTGCAAAGCTTCATATCTATAAGTTAAAATTCATTTGAACACTGTCTTGTATTCTACTAGTTTAATGGTTTGGCTATTTTCTCTCCTATTCTATATAAACTTATTCCACCTGATTGCCCACTATACCAACTTTGATTATTCTAGTATTATTTATTATCTATTATAATTTTCCATCTTCACAAAAAATTGTACTAAACAGCCAAAACAGTTATTTACTTGTTCAGTAGGTTCTCCACTCAGAATGCAGATGTTGTTTAAAATGCTCATACAAATTCTTATATATATATTTGTCTTTTTGATTTCTTGACTACTAACATGATGTAAAATGTGCCTCTGCTCTTGCTTGTTCTTACCCAAATTTCTTTTCAACAATTTTTTTTTGCTAGCCTCTTCTTAAGTGTGCTGCATAAATCTTACCTTAAACACTCAGCAGGGTAATTCTCACATTATTTTACTTTCCTTCTTTATATATAGTTACTATGAAAACTCTACTCTAACTGGAAGTTGACTTATCAGGTATTCTGAATTACCTAACAGAGCCAATGTAAAACTTTATCCCAGTGGATATTCCACATTTCAGATTTCTGACTACTTTTTGACACCTATCATACATTAGTACAATGAGTGGACTAAGGAACATATAATCAGGAAACATACTCTAAAGATTGAACAGTTTGTCAAATGAAAACAAGGAATATAGAGTACTGTCATCAGGTCAGTGAGGAAATTATTCACAAATAAGAAAGAACATGAATGAAAATATAGAGATCTGCAGTACTCTGGAATTGATGGAAGTAATATGAAGAAAGGAAACCATCCCATAAAGATATGCAAAGCAATAAAAATTAAAATTTTTTTAATTTAATTTTATTTCTGAGATAACCACAGCATCATAATTTACCTTGATTTGTTAAAGAGAGCCAGATATTATTTTTTTAAAAGACATTTATATAGTCAAGTACCATGTTTAATGCCCCTTCACTCTCAACAACTTAAAAAATAATGAAGCAAAGTATCAGTGAAGCCGATATATCATGTATTAACAACAACAGAAAAAAGAAGCTATGAAAAATATTTAGAAAAGTGTACATTCAAAACTTAACCCCAAAAAAAGTTTCATAAATTAAAATTCATTCTACACACACCTTGATTAAGCCATTTAATTAAAATTTAATCAAACACTGTCATCCATACCTCACAAACTTCATGAACAGCAGCCATATCAATAATAGAGGCATCTGCATCACTAGGCGAGGGAAATAAGTAAGCTGGTAACTCTTTCTTGAACCAGTCATGGTTTCTAAGGAACAATAAATAATTTATTAATAATTTATGAACAAATAAATAAAACTCACATTCAAAACAAATATCATGCTAAAATGATTAAAAATACTTAAATAACTAACTTAATGAAGGGTGAAATCAAACTACAATAAATTACAAATAAAAAACAATCTTACAATAATTAATAAAGAGTACAAGTTGTTTACTTTTTATGCAAATTAAGCAGTTATATAAGGTGTTCTCTATAATTGTTCTCTGATGAGATGTCAATAAGCTATAAAATATTAGAATAATGAGAATAAACAGATAAACAGGGTGAACTTTCTCTTCCTGGAGAAAAGGAGAAATCTAAAATTGGTTAGTTCAAGAAATATTCTAATTTACTGATTACTGTCAGGAAGCAAATGCGTTCAAGAGGTTTCAGAATTTTCATAATAATAAATATTTGAAATTCTACATTGGTATTGGTAACCTATCTTGCTGATGATATATGTCAGTGGTGTTCAACCTTTTTTATTACGTGAACTACTTTTCTATAAAAAAGTTATTCGGTGATCTACTCTCTTATATAGATCACGTTCCCCCAACCTGATATTTGATTACACACAAATAAACAACTAAAACAAATACACAACTAAAAACTTTATTTGTGTATTTAAAAATTTATTTATCACTTTTAATTATTTTAATACAAAAAAAAAAATATATATATATATATATATATATATATTGGAATAAAATATTTATTTCTCTATTTTGGAAAACCAAAGTTAGAAAAAACAACAGATTGATTACAAACTCACAAGTTACAGGAAATGCAGGTTGATTTAAAAAAAAAAAATTAATGTGAAATTTGGCATTGTTTGGACCTTGCAGTATTTTCATAGTCAAGTTGATATGAAGAAGTGGCCAATTGCAGACAATCATCCAAATGATTATTTGTAATTTGGTTTCTTAATTGATTTTTTATGATGGTCATATTTAAAAGAATATGATTTAAAAAAAAAAATTAATGTGAAATTTGGCATTGTTTGGACCTTGCAGTATTTTCATAGTCAAGTTGATATGAAGAAGTGGCCAATTGCAGACAATCATCCATGTGATTATTTGTAATTTGGTTTCTTAATTGATTTTTTATGACGGTCATATTTGAAAAAGCGGATTCTGACAAGTATGTTGATCTGAAACACGACAGAATTTTTCATGCAATATCAGTTAATATTTGGAATTTTTCACGTGCATAACTTCCAAATGACTTCATTGTTTATTGATTTTAAATGTAAACTATTCTGAACGTTTATTATCTCAAGTTCTACTTTAGCTTGGTTTATATCAAACAGCCCACTAATTTTATTTGAAATTCATGTGCCGTTCAAGTTTTCTTGAAATGGATTATTGATAAAAGATACAATCATTTCAGTTTTATTAAAATCTTTAAATCTTTAATTTATTTCTTCCTCAACTAATTCTATTTCACGAATAAATTAGCGAAGCATTTCTTGATTTTGTTCAAAAAATTTTAATAAATATGGAAGATGTCTAAATTTGCGGTCATTTATATTTTTCTTTAATAAATGTAAGCATTGTTGGAAAGTTTTCATTGAACTTAACATGTCAATTAAATTTTTATCTCTACCTTGTAACTCTAAATTTAAATTGCTTAATTTCATACAGAAATCTACTAAAAAAGATAAGTGTAACAACCATCTTTTATCACTCAATTATGGATAAATATCTCCTTTTTCATCAAGAAAATTTTTTATATCATTAATTAATAACAAGACATCTTTCTAAAAATTGACTTCTGCTGAGCAAGTGAACATTATTGTACAACAGAAGTTCCCTATCATCATCTGCCTGTAATTTAAATAACCACCGTTGCAGGGCTTTTCCTCGAACAGAATTTACAATTTTAAATGTAATATCCAAAACATCTTTTGTGTTTAATCTTTTACTATACAGTACTTGTTGGTGAATAATATAGTGGTACGTTAAAAAATCTGGATATTTGTCATAGTTTTTACATAATGAAATGAAGCCTGATTTATTACCTATCATTGCAGGAGCACCATCAGTAGTAATAGACACAAATTTAAAAAGCAGAAGTTTGTGTTGTTTCATAAATTCATCAAATGCCGAACAAATGTCTTCTCCCCTAGTCCTTCCCAATAATGGTATAATTTTCAAAAGTTCTTCTTTACTTGAATAATCTTGAAATACCATGCGAATAAATACCATCAACTGAGCAATATCAATGAAGTCGTTTGATTCATCAAATTGTAATGAAAACACAACACACTGGTGAATGTCGGACATTAATCTGGCCTGGAAACTTTTCTCCGGCAATTGGAACTCTTCCTTTCGGCATTTTGAAACCTTGTCTGCGGCCTAGAAATAGTCTCTCTCTCTCTCTAGTGACGTCTTGAACCGAGAAGCTCCTTTCTGGAAGCGGGAAACTCCTCTCTCAAGCAACGTGGATCCAGGCAGTCTCTCTGGCGGCCTCCTCTCTGACAGCAATTCTGGAACCGGGACCCCTTCTGCTTGCTTCAGTCCCTTTTTATTAGGCCTCCTCTGAGACCTCACATGAAGTTTGGCAACCCCCAAAGAATCGGTATGAGTCTTTCATTATAAGTTTCAAGTTCAGCACGCCTTTCGCCTTTTGTTCTCCTCCGCTTTCTTTTGATTGTAAGTTGCCGGCCATTGGAAAGTTGTTTGAACTCTTTCTGATTGATTTCAGAGATGTTTACACTTAGAGCCTGCAAGCCTTTCTCATACATACAAGTTTCAATAACAATCTTTCTAATGCCACCATGTACACAGCTTCGGCAACAAAAACATTGCCTTTGTTTTTAACACTCTAACATTTTCTTATTAAAGCAGTATATACAGTTAGCTTCAAAAGAGTTATTTACAAAAACATCTAATACAAACTATACCAAGACAAACAAAGTTTATTTTTTTACAATATTCACATGAAACTTAACCTAAGTAAAAAATCGATGTAATGTGCTTTGGAATATTTAATATTTAAGCTACAATCGAATTTTTACACTTTGCTTATAATCATATTCACTTGGCTCGCTGTTTGACTTCCACTGATCCAAATTAATTCATTTACCCGGACTTATAAGAAAATTACTGATTTGACAATTTTAACGAAAAATAAATAAATGGTAAGAACATAGAAAATAAATTCAAAATTATAATAAAGGAAAAACTCACGTAAAATATATTTAATAGTAAAATTTTCGCCTGTGTATCGCAAGCATCTTCAGTACATTTCTAAAGCTAATTGAACAATAACTGACAATTCCAAAGGGCACCTAAGTACCTAAGTAGCTAATGTAAGTTAACTAAAAAGGTCAATACATTTCCTAACTTAAAAAAATAAATGAATAAATAAAAAATAATAATAAAATAAAATAAAAATAAAATAAATAAAATTATATATATATATATATATACATACATTAAAAAGTTAGGAAATATTAGCTGATTTATAAATTACAATCTTCCATAAATGCACTTCATCCAAGGATCCAGTTCACACTAGAAGTAGAATCTAATAAGCAGTTAGCCTTTTTAGATCTTTTAATTATTTGCCAACCAGATGGAAACCTACATTTCTCAGTCTATAGAAAGAAGACTCATACAGGCCATTATATCCATGCTGAATCTCATCGCCATCCTAGTCAAAAGGCAGGAACTATTAAAACTGGTTCATCGGGTCCACTCCTTTTGTTCTTCAGACGTTCCTCCTTTTTATTTAATGGATATAAGAATTTCTTCATCAAAAGAGCTTTGAGCAGTTTTAATATGTCTTCCTCTTCAAATAGAAGAAATAATGCGCATTCTTATCCCTTATGTACAAGGCATTAGTGAACATATAGCAATAGTTTTAAAACCACTGAATATTTTTGTTGCCTTTTGACCTTTCAGAAAAATCTCCACCTTTCTCACTTCTCCAAAGAACAAGCTTCCACATTTTAGTTATTCAGGTGTCTACCAGATTCCTTGCTCTTGTGGATTATCTTATTTCGGACAAACATGAAGATCTGCCTCTATTCGGCTAGAAGAACACAGTCTTATATTCAATACCTTGAACCTGAATAGTCTGGACTTGCAGAACATGCCATCATCACTAGACAGAGTTCATTGGAAAAAGACAAGAGTCCTCAAAAGTTGGTTCCTCGTGGAACGGCTTTATAAAGAAACATGTGAAACTTTACTCCACTCTCCAAACTTGATGGTTTATGTCTATCCCCTTTATGGGAGATAGTAATTTATAAATCAACTAATCTTTCCTAACTTTTTATTGTATGTATATATATAGATAGATATAATTTTATTTATATTATTTTTTATTTTTATTTTATTATTATTATTTATTTATTTTTTTAAAGTTAGGAAATTTATTGACCTTTTTAGTTATCTTACATTAGCTACTTAGGTGGTGCCCTTTGGAATTGTCAGTTATTGTTCAATTAGCTTTAGAAATGTACTGAAGATGCCTGTGATATACAGGTGAAAATTTTACTATTAAATATATTTTACGTGAGTTTTTCCGTTATTATAATTTTGAATTCATATATCTGCTCATGGTATTTCCTTATTAAAGCATAGAAAATAAATATCAGCAAGGTAGCAAAATATTCTGGAGGACACTATCAAAAAGCATAGAAATGGAGGAAAAAGTACTGTAAAAGGAATCAGAGATGATAAAGGTGACATGAAAAAACTGAAGATAAAGATATTCTAGAATAGCTTTATCTGATATTATAGATGTATTTGAAATGAAACAGGCAATGTCAGTATGATGGCAGAAAACTCTCAGCAGGAATGCAATCAAGAATATATATCCATACTTGAAGTAGAAAAAGTTATCAAAAACCTGAAATGTGGAAAGGCAGCTGGAATATATGAAATTTGGCCAGAGATGCTTAAATATAGAATTATAATAGTTTTCTAGTAGCTGCATTACACAATTCAGAAGGCTTGGTCAGAGTCAAATTCTGGATGATTGGAGCAGAGCTCTCATAGTACCCATTTATAAAAAGGGAAATAGAACTGAATGTGAGAATTACAGAGATATTTTTCCCTACTGAGTGTTCCTGCTAAGATTTATGCAAGTATACTTGAGAAACAGCTAAGAAAAATTGTGAAAGGGAAACTTGGTGAAGAACAAGCTGGAATCAAGCTAAATAGAGTTGTAAGGATCAGATTTTCACTTTAAAACAAATAGTTGAGAAATTTTGAGGATATAACAAGGATTTGTATTTTGTTTTGTTGATCTGGAAAAGGTATATGACAAGTTGCCAAGAGGAAAGCTCTTCAAACTGCTACAGTTATATGACATAAATGAGACATTATATCAAGTAATATATAGTCTTTATTTAAACTGTAAGTCAGCAGGAGTTTGAAATAAAATCAGATGTGCTGTAAGGATGCACATTATCTCCACTGTTATTATCGATATGGATCATATTATGAAGGAAAGTGAATTAAATCTGATATCAAATTGGGGGGGTTAATCTTAGCTCTTTATTATGCAGATGATGTTATACTTCTGAATAAATGCAGTACAAGTCTGCAAGATTCCCTGACTAAATTAAATAACTGTTGTAATAAATCTGGTATGAAAATCAGCAATAAAAAGACAATGAAAATAGGCAGAAACATTGAAAACATCAACTGTATCCTGAATGATGAACCTATAGAACAAGTAAAACATTTTCTCCAAGAGGATGTGAAAGCATGTGTAGACAGGAAAGGAATGGGATGACCTGGGATCAAGAGGAAACCGTTGGAATTGAAGAAGGTTCTAAATGAATAAGCAGAGAGGGAAATGGTCCCAGTCGAGCATGGAGAGATCACATTGAATGAGTGGTATCAGTGAAACTAGCTGTAGATCCAGGATTGAGCTGTTGTGTTTGTATACAAATGCAAGAAGTGTAAGAAACAAGGCAGATGAAATCTTCTTCTTCTTCTGCAGCTTCTCCCACTTAAGTGGGGTCACTGTTTGTTATGAGTCTCCTCCACACCTTCCTGTCTTGGGCTGTCACCACATCCAAGTTCTTCATCTTCAAGTCCTCTTCTACCAGCTCCCTCCATCTCTTCTTTGGCCGCCCACGCTTCCGCCTTCCTTGCACTTCCTTGCACATGACCCTTCTTCCCACATATTCGTCCTCCCTCCTCATCACATGACCAAACCATCTCAACCTTGCCTCCTGTATTTTCGCTCCTAAGTTCGTAACTTTCACTGTTCCCCTGACATAGTCATTTCTCAGATGATCCTTTCTGGTCACACCGCACATCCACCTAAGCATTCTCATCTCTGCTACTTCCATCCTGCTGATGTTATTTTTCCTCAGGGCCACAGTTTCTATAGCATATGTCATAGCTGGCCTCACTACTGTCCTATAAATTTTGCCTTTCAGATTGATCGGCACCCTCTTATCACATAACACTCCAGCCATCTCCCTCCAGTTCCTCCAACCTGCTTGTATCCTGCATCCCACTTCCTTCTCACCTCCTCCATCTTCTTCCACTGTCGAACCTAAGTATCTAAAGTCTCTCACCTTCCTGATGACATTTCCTTCCAGCTCCAGGTCTGTCTCCTGGCCACCACCCACTGCGCAACACATGTACTCTGTCTTACTTCTGCTCAGTCTCATACCTCTCTCTTCCAGTACTTTTCTCCATCTTTCCAGTTTAGTTTCTGCTTCTTCTCTTGTATCTACACACAGCAAGATGTCATCTGCATACAACATTGTCCAAGGTGCATCTTCTCTCACCTCCTCTGTTACCACCTCCATCACAATATTAAACAGAAACGGACTTAATGCTGACCCTTGATGCAAGCCAACTGTTACTTGAAAACTTTCTGTCTGTCCCAAACAGGTCCGAACACTTGTCTTCACATTTCTGTACATTTCCTGCACCAACCTGACATATTTCTTTGGCACCTTCTTCTCCCTCAGACACCTCCAGACTTCTTGCCTTGGCACTCTATCATATGCTTTCTCCAGATCAATAAATACCAGATGTAGCTCCCTTTGTTTCTCTCGATATTTTTCCATCATCTGTCGTAACCCAAAGATAGCATCTGTTGTTGATCTACCAGGCATGAAGCCAAATTGTTCCTTTGCAATCTCCACCTCCTCCCTCAATCTACCATCAAGAACCCTTTCTAGGATCTTCATTGTGTGGGACATCAACTTTATTCCTCTGTAATTTTTACAGTCTTGTGCATCCCCTTTACCCTTGTAGATGGGAACAAGAGTACTCTCCCTCCATTCCTCGGGTATATTTTCCTGTTGGCAAACTTTCATGAACAGGTCCCACAGCAGGTCAATTCCCTCTTCCCCCAGTGCCTTCCATGCCTCCACTGGAATTCTGTCGGGGCCCACCGCTTTTCCATTCCTCATCCTCTTCATGGCCTCCGTCACTTCCATTCTACTGATGTTCTGCACCATCCCCTCAGAATGCTGCCCATCTCCTCTGTGAGTCCTTGCATTTTCCTCATTCAGAAGTCCCTCAAAGTATATTTTCCATCTGTTTCTTATGTCCACATCCCTCCATAATACTCTTCCTTCAGCATCTTTGATCTGCCTCACATGTAAGATGTCCTTAGCTGCTTTATTTCTACATTTCGCTAGTTGGTAAATTTTTCTCTGTCCTTCCTTTGTTTCTAATTGATCATACAGATCTTGATATGCCATGGCCTTCGCCTGTGCCACAACTCTCTTGGCTTCTTGCTTTCTCTCTTTGTACACCTCTCTGTCCTCTTCCACTCTTGACTCATCCCACTTCTGCTTTGCCTTCCTCTTAGCTGTCACTGCCACTTGTACATCATTATTCCACCACCAACCCTCCTTCTGCTCTCTAATCTTTCCAGATGTCTCACCAAGCACCTCGATTGCACAGCTCAGGATTACTTTTGAATTATGTTTCCACCAATCTTGTACACTTTCCAGTCCATCCGAAATCCTCTCTAACACTCTCTCCCTAAAACGATTCCTCACACTCTCTTCTTTTAAGCGAAACCACTTAATTGTCTTCATCCCATGGCAACCAGAAGTTCTTATCTTTGATCTTAATTTAAAGTCTGCGCACAGCAGTCGGTGTTGTTGTGCTACTTGATCTGTTGGAATTACCTTACAATTTGTCACAACCTTAAGATGTTTTCTTCTAGTCAAAATGTAGTCAATTTGTGAGCTGTTGTTACCACTTCTAAATGTTATCGAATGTTCCTCCCTCTTGAAGAAAAACGAGTTCCCAATTGCCAGATCAAACGCTACTGCAAAGTCCACAACCCTCTCTCCTTCCTGGTTCATCATTCCCACTCCGTGGCCACCATGCACCCTTTCACAGTCTCTATTCTGTCTTCCTATGTGCCTGTTCAAGTCTCCTCCGACAATCACCATCTCATTTTCTTCCAATTCCCTCATTTCTTCATCTAACACATTCCAGAACTCATCTTTTTCCTCTGCTGTACAACCAACTTGCGGGGCACATAATACGACCACCCGCTCTTCTCCAAGACCCAATTTCATTCGCATGATACTGTCGTTCCTTCTACCCACGTCCAGTACTTCACCCTTCATTCTGCCACACACCACAATTCCTACACCATTTCTTCCCTCGTTATTCGCTCCAGAGTAGAACAATTTATATCCATCTCCCAGTTCCTTTGCCTTTCCCCCTTTCCACCTTGTCTCCTGCACACATAAAATGTCCAACTTCCTCTTCCTCATCATGTCTGCCACCTCTCTTCCCCTTCCAGTCATGCTTCCAACATTCAGTGTTCCCACTCGCAACATCCTCTCCACCTGCTGGGCTCGCTTCTTTAACCGCACCCGCCCTTGATGCAGTAGCCCTCGTCCACTTCTCACAGCTGTAGGGCGATGTGGCTGCGCGTCGCTTAAGGGGTACGCCCTAGCCCTTATATCATTTTCTCTTAGACTCATAATCATAGTTTGAGTTGGCACTGAAGTTTTACGACCGGATGCCCTTCCTGACATCAACCCTCGCATTTATCCGGGCTTGGGACCGGCACCTATTGAGGCCAGCTTGCCTCCTTCGGTGGCTGCATAAGACGAAATGACTTAGCAAGATAGGAAAGACTCACCCCTAGCCCTCGAATACTCTAATAGCATCAGGGGGAAAGGAGCAAGGAGAGGAGAAAGAAGCAAAGAAAGAAGAGGAGGGACAAGTCTACAGAATAATATAACAGATATATATTACATGAAGTAAGGCATGGTCCAGCATCAGGTACCTCGGGTTTGCCATGCCCGTACTCACTAAAGTGAGCCCTTGAGGATGAAATGGTTGCACTAATTGAGTGTTCACCCCAAAATTGTTGATAAGTGAGACATGGTTAGACGACGACGACATCCTGACACGAATAGAGATGGAAAGGTATGACGTGTTTCGTGAGGATAGAAGGGGTAAAAAGGGAGGGGAGAGTGCTATTGATAATAGAGAAAGAGTTATGTCCACACAAAGTAGAGATGAAAGAGAGAAATAGTGCCAGTGGTTTTGAGGCAGTATGGTGTGAGATAGAGGTGAATGGAATGAAATACTTGGCTGGATGTTGTTATAGACCAGGTCATGTAGATGGTAGTGACTATGAAATGTATAATCAAATTAGTCAAGCAAATAAGAAAAGAGTGATCATTATGGGCGATTTTAATTATGGCAATATAGACTGGAATGATGAGACAGCAACTGGAAGTAAAGAAAATGAGTTTCTTGAGTTTCTGAGGGATAATTACCTCAGACAGAGGGCATGCGAGGATTGAGGGTCTTGGATTTGGTCATCTCATCAGAGGATGTAATCATAAATGAGGTGTCAAATCATCCACCAATTGGTGAGAGTGACCATGAGGTGATTACCTGGGTGGTTGCCAGCAGTGTGAGGACCTCTGTAAGAAAAGGGTATATGTCGAACTACAAGAGGGGAGGGGATTATGAAGAGCTCAGGAGACAGCTTGTGGGTGCAGCATGGAATGAGGAGTTAGCTGGAAAAGAGATCAATGCAGCTTTGGGGATTTTTAAAAACTATCTAGTAGATGCAATGTCTAAATATATTCCAAGGGTGAGAAGGTTAAATAAGGTAGGTGTGAAATGGATGAATAAAGAGATTAAGCATGTGATACAGATAAAAAGGGCATTGTGGAGGCAGCATGAGAGAAGTGGAAATAACCAATTCCATGAGGACTACAAAGACCAGGCAAGGCAGGTGACTTGGTTGGTGAGGGTAGCTAAAGTGAGGTATGAACAGCAGTTAGCTAATGAAGCCAAAAAGAATCCTAAGGAGTTCTTTTGATATATAACCAGCAAAAGAAAGAATGATTATGGAAGGATGACACTGATTGGAGAAAATGGTATAAAGACAGCTGTTGCAGAAGGTGTGGTAGAGATACTTAATGAGCAGTTCTAAAAGGTCTTTCGATCTTGTGAATGTGACTTCATGGAGAGATTGAGAGCAGTTGATGATGGGGAGTTGAGCAAATTAGATGTTAATAAGGCTATGGGACTTGATAATATATCACCACATATTCTGAAAGAATGTGCCAGGGAGTTGATGCTGGCGTTGACATTTTTTTTAATATGAGTCTTGCACTGGGTCAAGCTCCTAAGGAGTGCAAGATTGTGCCACTTCATAAAGAAGGTGATAGAACTCGATCATCAAACTACAGGCCTATCTGTGTGTCAGGTGTTGTAGTAAGTTGTTGGAGAAGCTTGTGAGAACTAGGATCCAGAATTGTGTTGACAGCAATGGTATTATCTTTGATGAACAACATGGATTTGCTAATGGGAGGTCATGTTTTTGTAATCTACTTACTTATTACAATAAGGTGACAGCTTCCTTGGACAGAGGAGAAGGATACACAGCAATATACTTAGATTTTGCAAAGGCTTTTAATAGATTACCACATGATAAGTTGATAGTCAAACTAGAGTAGATGGGGTTGGATATTAGACTGGTGCATTGGATTGGAGACTGGCTATCTGATAGTATCAACAAGTTGTGTATGGGGGAGCGATATCCAGGAAAAGGAAAGTCACTAGTAGAGTGCCTCAGGGGTCTGTTTTAGGGCCATTTAACTTGTATATTAATGATATTGGTGAAGATTTGGATGGAGATATTCAGTTGTTTGCAGATGATACAAAGTTGGGATGAACCGTGAAAAGTAGAGAAGATGTTGTGGCCTTACAAGAAGACTTGAATAAATCGAGTGATTGGGCATGGGAATGGGAATATAAGTTCAATGTTGTAAAATGTAAGGTTTTAAAATTTGTAAAACAAAGATGGGATGCAGAATTTCTGCTTGGTGAGGATATATTGTCGGATCTCGAGGAAATAAGAGATATGGGGGTGATAGTGGATAAGGATCTGAAATTCAGGGGACACATAGCCAAAATGGTGAAGACAACACAAAGGCTTCTGGGAATGATTCGAAGGACACTGACTTGTAGAAGTAGGAAGATTCTTGTTTCATTGTATAAAGCTTTGATTAAGCTGTTAGATCCTGAATGAGAAAATTTTGAGAAATTATTCATTCAGGATTTAACATGCAAAACTAACAACCAAAGGAAATGCCTGCACTTCAGCACAAAATAGAGAAAACTTGTTCGCTGTATGTGAAACTATATATTCCTTTGTATGTAAATTACTAAGATCTTATTGTTATTTAACCAGAGATCAAAGTGAGAATTTGTATCATAATATAGTATTTGTGTAAGGAAAATAATTTAGTTCATTGAGATATCCAATGTATTGTAAGTCTCCAGACAATTTTAAGTAACAGTCCAAAGGTTGAGTGCTAGCCACCCAGATCGACGTGATGCTGGGGGCAGTAACATACGCGGAAGGTGATGCAGGCACGTTTTCCAAGAACAGCACCCTAACAGCAAAGAGAGAGCAAAGGATCAACTTGGGGGCATAAAATAAAGAATGTCGTGTGGAAAAGATATGGAGAATATAAGGAGATGCGCGCCATATCTCGCACTCTTGTTCCTGGTTCCTGCTTGGTGATTTTGACTGGTGGCTCGTGAGAGACATGCATAGGTGTTGCGATGTAGAACAGCGGGCCTTTTCCTGAAGATGCCTAAGAAATTCCACGTGGAGCTGTTCATGAATTATCGGCCTTGCAGAATCGTGCCAATCGCTGGATGTCCCATCGGAAAGAATGGAGAAAGTCCCCTAAGACGCGGCAACAAATACTTTTGTGTCCAGTAGCAGAATTCAAGGACAGCATGAGCTCATCATCAGATGCAGACGGAATAAGCAGAAGATAACCAGACCACGTGGAAGCGACATATTGTCCGGAACAGAATCGGTAATGTAGAATATTTCACTGTATGTTTTAGAATTGTTAGAGAAAGAAAAAATGTGTAAGTATAAAGTATGGACAATTAATAGAGGACTTTAGTAAGAATTCTTTTTTTTGAAAATAACTAGTAACCTTTAGCAGAGATTGTCTGGAGGCAGTTATATTATTGAATGAGATTGAGCTTGATAAAAATGAAACAGGTATTACTAAGAGCTTTTAATTGAAAACCTTAAGAATGTGTATATGTGTAACTTAAGGAAAGAGATTACAGATTATGCAATGTGATATAGCTTTTGAACTAACTTAGCGGGAAGAATTTAGAAGTTATATAACGATAGATTACAGGTCACAACTGCAAAGTACCAGAAATCTATATAATCGTAGTGAAGAGTAAAATAATGTGTGTATGCCTTAAGATCTAGGATTATTTCCCTGAGCAAGAATCTTTTCTGTTATAGGCTGGCGCAGCATAATACAAATTTTCCCAGTATCTGAAGAGGAAATAACCCTAGATAGAAATAAGATAGGCTAGACAATAGAATACATATTAGCGAATATAGAGGTAATAAAGTAAGAAAAATAAGAGAAAGTAACGACATAAAAATGGTGCAGCGGGTTGGATGCAAGAGAAATGCTCAAATGTATTGGAAATTCCAGGGAGAGAGTAAGGAAAAACTGACGGAGGGAGACACTGAGCATGGTGCACTTACTAGGTCAGAATGTAGTAAGATCTCCTCATCGAAAATGCTAGAATGCCTGATATAGTTGACCTAAAAGTAGGAGGGACACATAAATGATGAAGGTACAAACAAGAGTGAGAATGAGACAGGTGAGGATACGTTGGCAGTCAATTAAACAGGAAAGGAAGAGCAATTAGAAAGGATGCAGAGCCCGTTTTCTTGCCTAAGCGTATGTTAAAAGTTAGACCCAGGCGAGATGGGAGGGACATTCCCAGAGGATTGAGGGACGTCTAAAAAGAAATTTTCTGGAGAAAAAATTTTTTTTCTAGAAAAGGGGGGGGGGAACCTTTGTTACATCCTGAACGAAGAACTTTTAAAAGGAAACAATTCATTCAGGATTTAACAAGTCAGAAAAATCAGCTGAGAGAAAAAACTTGTACTCGTGCAGAAGGAATAAAGTACTAACCATAAATAGAAATAGAATTACTTCCTTTTAGTAGAATTATAATACCATGTAAAGAACCTTGTGTATAAATTAGTATTATATGAATGCATCATGTATACAGTGAATGGGTAAATTAGATGTAAACAATAGTCCAAAGGTCACGGGCGAGCCTGAGGCATTGGCAATCCTGGAAAGCGACGCACATTCATTTCCCGGAAGACACTGCTCGAGATCATGTGATGTGCCGAAATCTCTGCGGATGAAGGAGTAGTGGGCAGGAAAGGATCGGGAATAGGGTGCTATCATAGCTAGTAACAAGATGCTAAAAAGGGAGAACGTGAAGAGAGAATAAAAAGGGTTTGCACCCCTTTCTCAAGGCTTTTTTTCACTCCTTTTGCTGGATGATGGCTCGACTTCTCCCATGGACTGGAGGTTCCTGATGGTGTTTCCTGGCGATAGTATGATATCGAACGGTGCGCCTTCCCCTTCGATGTCCGAATTTCTGGCTGGTGCTAAAGTGCGAGATGTCAGCATATGCTGTTTTCGCTCCTTCGCTGAAAGCTCTGACGGAATGATATCGCAGATGTATCCTATGAACCGGCAGTAGTAACGAGGATGGCCCAAAACAGATCCAGAAGAGACGCAGGAACAACACCAGGCGCAGAGCATAGCGTAATCTGATGACCATAGTGACCCACCACGTGAACGCAGGCTTATGGAAGTATCAAGAGGTAATCCAAACAAAGGATAGTTCAGACGGACCTGGAGATCCTGCCCCAAGAGATGGTAAAGTACAGATTTTGTTGTATAATTACCTAGTCAGTAAAAGGGAAAGATCATTGTAGTGTAATAATCGAGCATGGACAGTATTTAAGAACTTTAAGTGATTATTTAGCAGTGGCTAATGTCCATAAGACAAATTGTCTGGAATGATTATAGATGATTGTGACTAGTTTAATGTGTGCGACTAACATAGTAGGTAGAATGTTGATTAGAAGTGTATAATGTGTATATTGTGTGTGTTTAATCTCTAACTTAAAAGGAGGATTTATTGTTCATGCATTAGAGTATTAATCAGTTTGATACAGTTTGAATTAGCATGTCATTGAACTAATTAAATGTGAGATTGGCCTAAGTGTATATGTCTTTAGATTCCAATAAATGTTTTTTCTTCTATACCTGAGTTTTGCCTATGATATGAATCAAAACTACCACTCATTAATCTGAACCTTAGCAGGGGGGGGGGTTGAAAGATAAATATAATATGTTATCATAGAGGTTACGACTGCAAATTAGAATTTACTTAGCCATGTTAAACCATTTAATTTATGAGTTTAAGCACTAGATTTATTCACCTATGTGCACCAAAAATCTGGATAAGTCTCCCTGAATAAGAGTCCCCTCTATTCTAAGATATTGGCTGGCACAGCATTAAAAAACAAATTTGTCAATATCTGAAAAGGAGACGGCCCCAGAAAGAAATTAAAGGATTCGTTCTTAATTAAGGAATAACCTTTAATAGTTAGGGTAAACACGTGAGTAAAATAGGAGTCTGCTAGAGATATAGAATTTGGTTTCCTTATAGAATGAACACGTAAGAAGTGATACAGATATTAGAGTCAGAGAAATTTTGTAAGAGTCTTGTAGTTATTGTAGAGAGGTAAATTCATAAGGAAAGTAAATTATTATAGGAAACGTGAAGACATAACAAAGCTACACATGGACTATTGTGCCCAGACTAAGGTGACTTGGTCACCTGGTTTTCAGAAGGATGAAGATGTTAATAATTGGTGGATTTTTATTTGATAGAGTATTCATAGATATTATATCTTAATATTTAATCCTACCATAGAGATGATCTCTGTTTCTAACAATTTTTTATTCTGAGTGTACCTATATTTTATTATGTGCATGAGGGTTCACTCCAATTGGTGCAATGATCTTAACTCTTTCTTTCAGAATCCAATTAATCACTGACTCAAGACCAAATACAAAATAAACACATTTAATAAAACTAAAACAATATATATACACTTCAAACAATATTACATAACTATAACTACAAATTAATTGGATCCAAGGCCTTTTTAAAATAAACTTACACTAGAAATAATAGTCAGATCCGGCGTCCTTAATAGAGATGAAACTTATTAATCAGAGTTTTCTCGAACATTACTTTAGAACGTAAATAGCAAATTCTTATTTTATTCACTAAATGCTTATTGACAGTCTTAACTCTTCCAATAAAAAAAACTTACAGTTCTACAATTCCCTTTTCGGAATCTACTATTAATCTTTCAATTAGTGTTTCCTCCAATATTCTGTTTAAAACGCATATAGCAATATTTTCCTTTTATTTATCCACATACTTATTCCACATTAAAACTTCATAGTTCCACGATTCCTTTTTCGGAATATACTATTAATTTTCTTCCGACTGTCACTTAAAAAAACTTAAGTTCCTCCGAACCTAAATATCTGCCGGCCTGTGTTCTAAATTCCTTCCGAACGCTCTCTTGTTTACAGCCGTTACTCACATACCGAACGCTTTCTTGTCAGCTGTCAATCACACATCAAACTTCTCAGCGAACATGCGCACTCCTTGAAAATGACACGTGAGAAACTAGGTGTATATGGCTTACACGGTTGTTTCCGTTAGCAACAAGAGAATGTCTTCATAAAACACAAAACTTAATATTTCAAACCATAATAAATTTGTTTAAAGTAACACAACTATTCAAATCCGGTAAGTACATTAAATTTTTAACTGCTTTACATATCACTTTTAACAAAACAATTTCCATAACGGGCACATCGCAAGTGCTGACAATGCATGTTATGAAAACAAAACTAATAAACATTCTAACATAAACAATACGAAAAAATATTCAGAATTTTAATTATGATTATTTTTACAAAGAGATGTTGGAAAGTGTCCAGAGGCAACTGACTAAGGTAGTTTCTAACCTCTGGAATATCGAATATGAGGAAAGATTAAAAAGATGAAACTTGCAGAGTCTGGTGGACAGGAGGAAGAGGGGAGATATGATAGAGACCTACAAATTAGTAAGGGGTTGTTATAGGATTAAATGGAGAGGTTCAACAGAAAATAGTGGGAGATCAGGGGAGAACGAGAAGTTATCCCTGGAAACTGTATAAAGAGGGTATGAGTAGGGGAGTGAGAAACAGGTTTTTTTTTCATGTAGAGTTGTGAATGATTGAATTGCCTTGCCTGAGAGTGTGGTGTCTGCAGAAAATTTGAGTGTGTTTAAACCACAGTATCATGAGCTGTGTGTATGATAAAAGGACCTTCCAGATAAGACTTTGACTTCATGGAGGTCTTGGATAATAATAATAATTTCAGCTATTTAGGTATGATTTTTAGTGGACATGGTAAATTATATATGGAAATAGACAACAGAATTAGTAAAGCTGGTATGGTGGAAATTCAGCTAAATAAATTTACATGAATAAGAAAGAAATTAGTCAAAACACTAAATAAGCTGTATACAAGAGTGTGCTCAAACCAATTTTAACTTATGGATCTGAGAGCTGGGTAAGAAATAAAACATTTGATCAAAGACTGGAGATCTCTGATATGAGAGTTCTGAGAAAGATTAGTGGAGTGAACAAATGGCATTGATGACAGTATCACATTAAAAATGAGGGTATTAGGAAAGAACTTGCCATTGTTAGCATTCAGGAATGCATTAGTTGAGCTAATCTCAGGTGGTATGGTCATTTAAACAGAACAAGAAAGGAAAGATTAGCAAAACAAGTGTTCTTTGCCAGGTTGGCATGAAAAAGACCCAGAGGAAGACCAAGATGTAGATGGATTGATACAGTAAAATGTGCCTTAAAAAATAAAAAATATAAGATCTCATAATATTGGAATCTTGGCAGGTAACCGATTAATTTGGAGGAAAACTGGTGATTGGAAGTTAGTAGTGGTGTAACTTTTTCATGTAGTACTAATATAATTATCCTGTACACTCCCCTGAGATTACACATCAGGAATTTGATGATTATGATGAGTGTGCAATGCGAAAGATTTACTTTGCTGACGCAATTGTCTAATAGTGGTGAGGATCTGATAGGCCTATGTAACTCTGTGGAAATGGAGTTTGCATCCATAGTGCTAAGCTGCCTAAAGAAAGATATTCTATTTGATTCCAGTTACGAACTAAAGGAACCTTTTTCAAATGTTTGAAGAAATATTACCATTTCTTCAAACATTTCCCGAATTAATCAATCTCTGACAAGGGAAAGTGAGATTTTTCTCCCAGAAACTTGGGTTTTTCATCTCACCAACTCAAGAAAATTGACCACAGAATCCACATTATTTCAGAAAATAATATATTGTGTTAGGACCACAAGATTGTGGCACTTGTCTGCCTCTCATCATCATCAGATGCTGTTTATGGATAATCTTGAGCTAGTTATCCTTGACTAGTTAACAGTAGAAACTGATCGTACTGTTATAACAGCCTTGCCCACTCCATATGAGGAATAAAAGGCTTAGTGGTACTGATGATAGTGTTCTTAAGGACTTGTTCAAATTTCAGAAGAGAATTTACATCAATTAATGTATGATAATCTGGACAGAAATCTACTCTGGAAAATATTACAAGATGATAAAATATATCAATTAGTTAAATTTAGCAATAAAAAAGTCTATACAGAGAAACAAAAATTTGTATAAACTTTGCAGATGGAACATTATTAGAACCTATAACTATAAATAAAGGAGTAAGACAAGGCTGTGGCTTATCCCCAATTCTATTCAACATTTATATAAACAGAAGCTTAAAAAAATGGAAAATAACTGTCAATGGAATTAAACTAACAAATAATATGCAGCTAAATACAATACTTTATGCAGATGATCAGGTACTAATTTCAAATTCAGAAGATAAACTCCAAATTGGAACTAATCATCTAAATGAAAACATCTGAAACAAAAACAAAAGCCATGGCAATGTGTGGAATCATTCAAAAAGTCAAAATTATGCTTAACAGTAAAATAATAGAACAAGTTATGAAATTCAATTACCAAGAAATATAATCTCCCAATACAATACTGATTCACAATTGGAAGCAAGAGACTACAAATTTACAATAGAAAGAATGGCATAATTAATAGATATTTTGGAAAATACATGACTAAAGAAGTTCAATTAAAATTACATAATATGGCCTCTAAAACATTTCTCACATTTGGAAGTGAAACTTGGATTCTAAAACAAAGAAATAGACAAAGATTGGAAGCAACACAGATGAAGTTTCTAAGACCTCTCCTGGGACTCACTAGGTTAGATAAAAAGAAAAACACAGAAATAAGAGAACGATTAGATACAATAAACATCGTACAAGAAATAGAAGGATACCAGCAAAATTGTCTACACCACATAGAAATAATGAATAACTATAGGATTCTTAAACTAGCACTAGAACATAAACCCACAGGAAGAAGAGACACTATGAATGTTCAGGACATGAAAAGCCTATACTTAAATTTATTCAGATGACACACAAATTCAATGTCAGTCAAGCAGCTGCTTCGATTACAGTCAACTTTCTGCTTCTTCAGTAGTCACCTTATTTCAGATTTTAATCTGAATCAACTGACTTTTTTCAGAGAACTTTTAGCAATATAAGAAACAACAGTGAACTCCTCTATTATTAGAATAGCTTCAGAATTGATGTCTTCAGACAGTGGAGTCTCCAATAAAATAGAGGCCTCTAGAATGATGCTCTCTGGTGATACATGAAGGTGTGCTAAAGTGGTGCGATCATATACTGCTTGTAAAGAACTCAATGGACACCATAGTGTGAGGAACAGTCACAGCATCCACCTTAATAACATGTAAGACATCCTTTTGCTGCATTTACTTCAGCAATTCTACAAAGCACACCTTCCACAAGCATTTGATATTGATCAATGAGAATTTTGGACCATTCTGACTGTGGGCATGTAATAAGATCCTGGACTATTATAGAGCAGACATCCCTTGATCTCACCCAATACTTAATTCATCCCACAGACGTTCAATAGGGTTCTGTGGAGACCGGTCAAGAGTGGTGACATTCATGTCCACAAAAACCATGCAGTTTTTGTGGACATGAAGCATGCTGAAAGAGACAATGGTCAGTTCTGTAGAAATGTCATCAAGTAGGAAGCAATGCATTGTCCAGAATGTTCAGATACTTCTCGAGTTCAATGTTCATAGCATCACAAACAGAAGTTCGTGGCCAATCAAGAAAAAAGAAGTAAAATGGACATTTAAAAAATTAAAAAAAAAAAAAAAATGAAAAAAGCAACAGCATGCTACTAGTTATTCTTATCCAGAAATGATCACAATATCAAAAGGAAAGAGTGAGAGAGTTAAGATAGTCTGTTGCCACGGTAGACAACAGGCACATGGTGTGACAGAGTAGAGTTGAGAAGAGCCATATTTGCGAATGACTCTATGCACAAGTTATGCAGGAGTGGTGTGGCGTTTGTGGATGTGTGGAGTGAGTTTAACGGGTGAAAGGACTTATACAAGAAGGACGATTTGCATCTGAATGGATTTGGTGTTCGAAGACTGAAAAAAAATTGTTGCTGAATGAAGTGAAAGTGGATGTGCAGAATCAAGGAAATTAGAGCTTTAGGGAGGGTGGGGATGCTGTTGAGTGGACATGTAGACATCAGTGAGGCAGTTGAGTGCAAGAATGTGTATAATATGTCTGAGTTAGGAAGAAAGATAACAAACCAAAATGGGACAGTTAGTATAAGCTGTCAAAATAGGGGTTGGACTAGGAGACTTCCGCACTTTATGTACACTAATGCCGGGAGTATTCGAAATAAGGAGGAGGAATTTTTGGCTTTGGTTAGTTCTTCTTGGCCACAAGTTATTGGCATTAGTGAGACATAGTTAACAGATGATGATATAGTTAGTGGGGTAGAATGTGAGGGGGTATAGTGTGTTCTGGAATGACAGAGAGAAAAGAATGGGGGAGGAAGTGTTATTGATGATAACTAATGAACTGCAGCCAAAGAGAATAGAAGTTCAACTTCAGAATAATGAAAATAGCAGATTTGAGGCTATCTGGTGTGAGATTGAGGTCAGCAGAACAAAATTTACAGTTGGGTGCTGCTATAGACTAGGTTATGGAGATAGTATGCATAGGCAAATAGACTCAATGAGTGGAGGACAGGTAATTATTATAGGGGATTTCAACTATGGTAACATTGATTGGAGGGAGGAGAGGACAAACGGGAGGAAGGAAATGAATTTTATGCAGTTACTAAGGGATAACTACCTAAGACAACATGCAATGGAATATACTAGGGTTGACCTAGTAATTGCATCTGAGAAATTGACTATTATGACTATGACCATATTGCCACCAACTGGTGAGAGTGATCACCAGTTGGTGGCAATACCTGTGAAGTAGCTAAATGTGTGGAATTTTCAATTACCTGGCTGGAACGTATGACAAGCTTAGGAGATTGCTTGGATCAGTACCATGGCATGTTAAACTGCAAGGGTTGTTGATAGTGCATGGGTAGTGGTTAAGGAGCATTTGAGGGAGGTAATGACTGACTGCATACCTAGTCCAGTGAGTAATTGCTGCAAAAAAACAAACAATTGTGGATGAAATTTAAGGAGAAAGATGACCTGAAGGCACATGAACAATACAAAGCACAGGCCAGAAGGGTAACTAGTGTGATATGAAATGCAAAAGCAGATTATGAAAGGAAATTAGCAATGCAAGCTAAAATGAATTCCAAACAGTTCTTTTGATATGCTGCAAGTAAAAGAAAAATGTATATGGCAAAATGATTTTAAGGAATGCTGATGGATGGCAGCTAAGTTAACTGAATCAGCTGAAATAGTAGAATAACTAAGCGAACACTTTGCAAGAGTGTATCATCAAGGCTGTGATATTGCAGGAATGAGAGAACAAATGGCTGATACAGGAATTGAAGTGAATGAAATCGAGGTGAACAGTATATTATAGAACCTTAATGTAAATACATCTGTGGGATTGGATGGTATACCAGCTCGAGTCTTATGTGAAGCGGCAAAGGAATTGTCAGTTCCCTTGACCGTATTGTTTAATTTAAGTCTCAGCTCTGGGTTAGTCCCGAGGGTGTGGAAAGAGGGGAAAATAGTTCCCTTGCATAAAGGAGGTTCCAAGACTTGTTGCAAATCACTGACCGATCAGCATATCAGGAGTCGTCAAGGTTTTGGAGATATTAGTCGAGCAAAATACAGGAATGGATAGATGAAAATGGGATACTGTATGGAGGACAGCATGGTTTTGTGAAGGGTAGATTATGTCTGAGTAACTTGCTCAAGTTTTATAAAACAGTGACGACTGAACTAGATAAGAGTAATGGATTTACTGTGATACCGCTGGACTTTGCTAAGGCCTTTGACAGGATACTACACGGAATTCTAATCAGTAACCTGCACCATGGGGGTTGATATAGGGTTGGTGAGATGGTTAAGAGGGTGGTTGATGGAGAGATATCAGAGAGTAGTTTATTCAGGAGTGGAGTTCAAAAGAAGGCCTGTTACCAGTGGTGTGTCACAGGGTTCTGTTCTTGGACCACTGTTGTTTTTGTTCATTAATGATATAGGAAAAGATCTGAGAAGAACCGTTCATTTATTTGCTGATGATGCAAAGTTGGGTAGAGCAATAGTGAAGCACATGATGTCAAAATTTTGCAGGATGATTTGGATAGATTGGCAGTCTGGGCTAATGAGAATGGATGTCAGTTTAATGTAACAAAGTGTAAGGTTATGCATTTGGGGTGAAAAAATTAGCAGCAGTATATCACGTTGGTGGAACTGTACTCCAGGAGGTTGATAAAGCCAGGGATTTGGGTGTGTTGGTGGATAGGGAGTTGAAGTTTAGGGGGGGCACATAGCAAAAGTGGCTAAATCAGCTCATCAGATTACTTGCTTACTGAAGAATACTTTGATGAGCAGAGATAAGCAAGTTATTGTTCCTATTTATTGAACCTTGATAAGACCCCATCTTGACTACTGTGCACAGATCTGAGTTTCTTCTTAATGGGAAGGTAGAGAGGGTCCAGAGGCAAGTGACCAAGATAATAACTGGTCTATGGAATGAACCTTACAAGAGCAGGTTAAAGATCTGTGGGTTAAAGAAATTGGTTGAATGGATAGGTGGAAAAGGGGTGATATGATTGAGACGTTCAAATTACTGAAGGGTTTTTACAAGATTAATTCCGAGGAAATTTTTCAGAACAGATCTGGTGATAGGAGAACTTGGGACCATCCATGGAAACTGAGCAAGAGTGTAGTTAGCAAGGGTGTTAGAACTAGGTTTTTTACTTGGAGAGTGGTGAATGAGTGGAATAAGCTGCCAGAGTTTGTTGTGGGTGCCATACTGTCAATGAGTTCAAAGCAAAGTATGAGAGATACTGTGTGAATGCCAAATAGTTGTTCTTGATATGGTGTTTAGGCCTCCCTCGATGAGCCTAAGGACTCTTGGAGTTGTCCATAATAATAATAATTTTTCTACTAAAAGTTCAGAAAAGAAAAAGATAATTTCCAACATTATTTGTCTATGTGGTATCAAATAATATTTATTTATCAAATAATAATACTTCTTTTCTGATACAGTTGTAAAGATTATTGCTTAATTGAAAAAAAAATGATGTTAAGTTTTATTTATTTTTCAATTTGTAAAAACTTTTACGAAATGGAATTCAAATTAGAGGCATAGAAAATAAGAATGGAGAAATCATTACTGAAGGAGATAAAATCCTAATGAGATGGAAGGAATACATTGAAGATCTATATGACAAGGAAAATAGACCAAATGAGTCGCCATTAGAAGATATAAAGAAAGTAAATGAAGATGATCTAGGTCCAGAGATTTTGAAGACAGAAGTAGAAATGGCCATTAAAAAACTAAAATGTGGAAAGGTAGAAGGAATAGATGAAATACCTGCAGAATTCCTGAAACAACTTCAGAAGAAAGAATAAATATATAAATAATAATAAATATAATTTATAACAAAAGAGAATTACCAAAAGATTTACGACTTTAATATTTATACCTATACCAAAGAAAAGTAATGCAGTGAAGTGCAAGGATTTTAGAACAATAAGCCTCATTTCCCATCATCATCATCATTAAATTCCTGACATGTACCTTCAAGGGGTGTACAGGATATGATAGTACTACATGAAAAATTTACATCATTACTAACTTCATATCCACAATTTTCCTCCAAATCGGTCTGTTACTTCTCAAGACTCCAATATTATCATTATCAGATCTTATATTTCTATCGTATAAGGCACACTGTACTGTATCAATCCACCTATATCTCAGTCTTCCTCTGGGTCATTTTCCTGTCAACCTGGCAGAGAACACTTGTTTTGCTAATCTTTCCTCACCCATTCTGTTTAAGTGACCATACCACCTGAGATTAGCTCTGCTAATGCATTCCTGGATGCCGACAATGTCAAGTTCTTTTCTAATATCCTCATTTTTTAATATGATGTTGCCATCTGTTCACACCTATAATCTTTCTCAGGACTCTCATATCTGTGGTCTCTAGTCTTTGGTCAAGTGTTTTACTTCTGACCCAGCTCTCAGATCCATAAGTTAAAACTGGTTTGAACAAACACTGTCTTGTATACAACTAATTTAGTGTTCTGACTAATTTCTCTCTTATTCTATGAATTTATTCAATTGACTTTCTACCATACCATCTTTGTTGATTCTGTTGTCTATTTCCATATTTAATTTACCATCTTCAGTAAAAATCATGCCTAAGTAGCTGAAATGTTGTACTTGTTCAACAGGTTCCCCATCCACAACACAATTGACATTTTCAACAATTCTATCTATTTTCATTGTCTTTGTCTTTTTAATGCTGACCTTCATACCATATCTATTACAACAGTTATTCAATTTAGTCAGGGAATCTTGCAAACTTGTAGCAGATTTAGTTAGAAGTATAACATCGTCCGCATAAAGAAAAGAGCTGATATTAACATCTCCAATTCTGATATCATGTTTAATACCACTTTCCTTCATAATGTGATCCATATAGACAATGAATAACAGAGGGGATAATATACATCCTTGTCTCACACCAGATTTAACATTAAACCATCTTCCTGTACTTGCCTCATTTCCCATACATCAAAAATATTTATGAGAATTTTAACATGAAGAATTGCATCTAAGATGGAAGAATTCCTTGGAGAAGATCAGTTTGGTTTCAGGAAGGGCTAGGAACAAGAGATGTGATTGGACTGTTAAGAATAGTAAGTGAATAAAGAAGTTAATATCTGTTATATAGATTTTGAAAAAGCTTTTGACTTTGTAAAATGGGATAACATGGCAGAAGTAATGGAAAAGATTGGTATAGATTGGAAATACAGAAGGCTAATTATTTCACTATATATGGGTCAAATTGCCATGGTGAGAGACATATATGGTACAACAGAACCAGGTATCATTGGACGAGGAGTAAGACAAGACTGTTCTCTGTCACCAATTTTGTTTAACATGTATTCCGAAGCAATGTTAAAAGAGGCACTGGAGAATTCGGAAGAAGGAATAAAGATTGGAGGTAGACAGATTTTTGCAATAAGATATGCAGATGACAAGGCATTATTATCAAATACTGAAACAGAACTACAACATCTGTTGAACAGATTACTGGAATCCTGTATCAATTATGGAATGAAAATTAACATAAGAAAAACAAAGGTAATGAAAATAGCAAGGAAAGAGGCAAATATGGATATCAGAATAAATGGAAAAAAACTGAATCAAGTAAAGACATTTAAATATCTAGGAAGTGTGATTAGCAGTGATGGAAGATGTAAAAGGGACAAAAAAAAGAAAAAAGAAGAAAAGGTGGCCTTTTATGCAATTTTTTTCCTACATGACAAGTTATTTAAATTGGGAAAAATGAGGATAGATAACAGATTAGCAAGTTGAAAGGGGAACGGCTGTCTGTTAAGTATTAGATAAGTTATGTATGGGGAAAAAATATCCCAGGAGAGGAAGGTTGTAAACAATACAGCACATATTTGTTTTAGATCTTTAGTTTCATTTGTATATTGCTGATATTCGAAGAGATTTAAATCAGGAATAAAAAGGCATACAGTCATAAGGTGTGGTACCTTTTGAAAACTTGTATATGGAAATATGACTTCTACATTACTTCAAACTTGGTATCACTTCTGGGTCTGGCTCCTACTGATGAGACCTCAACAAGAGTCGAAACTGGTCTGGTTAGTGGCCCTTCCCATAGTGCATAGCATTATGTGTCCATAAGGATATGTACCTTGCATCATGGGATACTAAGGCAATTGATATGAAACCATTAGCCTCTATATATTTGTATGAGGTACAAGATATTTAAGGCCCATTTTGTTGCACAATCATGATCAGTACCCTTGTTACAAAAGATCTAGGCTCAAATCTAGTCATGTGACGAATCTTTATAAATTATTTTTCAAAGGAAGGAGATTAGCCAATCCCATACGAATGTGGGAAGGATTCTCCTACCAAGCAATTAAGTTGCCTGGAAACCCAAACTCAGATTGTGTGCATTCTCAAAATCTGAACGTGTGGGTTTTGGGATGATGCAGAAGCAAGACAATAATAATATACTATACCCTTACTAAATTACAAAAATATGTATGCTTAATTAAGAGTTAACTTCAGAATATTTTATGTAACTTCGGTATACTTACTTGATATCTTCCATTGTGGCTCTTTTCATTGGATCAACTTGTAACATGTGCACTAGAAGACTGACAACGCTCTTATTCAAATAATCGGGAATAGGAAAAATGCCAGCTACCAAACAAAATGATGCATATATTCATTATAATAGATATGTGCATATTCTTTGGAATACATTTAAAATTAATTGACACAGACAAGCATTCCTTGCTTAACAAAAAGAGGCTGCAATCTTTAAAAAGTTTTAAGTGAAATTTCATTAAAATATTATCACTTTCTTCTCCCTGCTGACTTTTGTGCAATATGAAATAGGCTCCTATAAATACAGCGCACATACCCACACACATAAGTTGTGATGAAAGCGAACAAGAAAAAGTAATAATAATAACAAAAGAGTACATAATTTTTTCAGATAAAATATCAGTAGAATTAAATTCAAAGGCCTTTTAGAAATAGTCTTTAAAACAGATAACTAATTAATGTTGCTTAATTCACCAAGCTCTTTTCTAATTTAATACTCAGCTGGACATACTGCATTACCTCATGCTCCATTCATGAAATAATGCCATAATGAGAATTACAGAACAATACTTAATAGTTTAGTACTTCATGAAAATTTAAATATAAGTTTCATCATTTATTTTCTCTCTATATATACACAGTATGTATGTATATATTATTATTATTATGCAACACCTCCAGGGAGTCCAAAGACTCGAGAGCACCTACTCCACAACTCTCTGTAACCGCCACTTAATCCAGCAAATACAACATACCACCAATCATCTACATCAAAGCCATCTACCACCCACCACCACCACTGGTATTTTCAAAGACAATCACAAATATCCATGCCCATGGCAGAATTCAAACTTGCAGCCTTTTGGATAGAGAGTGGATATGCTAGCCACTCAGTTAACCAGGCTGGCTACACACACACACACACACACACACACACACACACACACACGCACACACACACACACACACACAAAGGGGTTCTGGAAAATTCTGATAAACACCTAGAACAAAAATTATATTAAAGCAACTGAAACTTTCATGAAACATGGAGGTTAAAAACCCTTTAACCTTCCATGTTTCATCAAATCGTAATAATTTGTTCTTTTTTCTTTTCTTGAACAAAAATGATATTTTCAAAAATATCATTTTTGTTCTAGGTGTTTATCAGAACTTTCCAGACCCCCCCTCCCCCTCATACATACGTTAGTGGTCTGAAAAGTTCTCGGCCTCAACCATAAATAGCAACACTATCAGCAAGATTTTTTTCCCCCTAAGTTGGTACATCTGTCATAAGCATCAATCTGAAATTGCAAGTCATTTTATCAAGTAGTTTGTTTTATACAGCTGTCTGAAGCAAAAGTGTTTTCTGTATCCCTTGAAATGGATAAAATTGAGTATCATATAGTTATAAAATTCTTTGTAAAAGAAGGTTTAGTTTAATGTCAAAAGAAATTCACTCGAAGTTCATAAAAGTTTATGGGCACTCTTCTCCTTCATTTTCAACAATTAAGAAATGGTCTACCGAGTTTAAATGCAGACTTATCAGCCTTGAAGATGATCCATGTGAAGGACATCCAAAAAGTGTAACAACACCAGAACTCATTAATCAATGCACGATATGGTATTGGATGACTGGCAAGTCAAAGTGCATGAAATTGCTTAGACTAAAGGCATTTCAAAAAAACGTGTAGGATATATTCCGCATGAAGAATTGCAAATGAAAAAGCTTTGTGCAAGATGGGTGCCGCTCTTGCTCACAGTAGATCAAAAACACATTCACATGAAAATCTCTGAACAGCGCTTGGAGTGTTTGAACAAGAATAAAACTGATTTGATGCATTGATTTATTAGTATGGATGAGACTTGGATTCACCAGTACACACCAAAATCCAAAATGCAGTCAAAACAGGGGAGAGAAGTCGGTTGTTCAATGCCAAAGAAGTCATAGCATCGGTGTTTTGGGATGCTAAAGGCATTTTGTTTATTATCTATCTTGAAAAGGGTTAAACAATAACTGGGGACTATTATTCCGATCTTTTAACCAGACTGTACGAAAAAAATTCATGAGAAAAGACCCGGTATGCAGAAGGAAAAAATTATCCTTTATCAGGAGCATCTGCCCACAAAGGTGTTTTGGCAATGGGAAAATTAAGGGATCTGCACTATGAATTGTTGGAACATCCACCCTATTACCCAGATTTGGACCCTTCTGACTTCTATCTCTTCCCAAAACTAAAACTCTTTCTCGCTGATAGCATTTTTCTTCGAATCAAGAGGTGATTGCAGCTGTAGAGGGGTATTTCGCAGATCTTACTGAGAACCACTACAGGCACAGGATAATGGTGCTGGAGCATTGCTGGAATAAATGTATTAGTCTTAAGGGAGATTATGTTGAAAAATAAAAATACTTTGAAATTATGAATTCGTTTTTCGTTGCTAGGCCGAGAACTTTTCAGATCACCCACGCATGTGTGTGTATGTGTGTATATATATATATATATATATATATACTGTAATAAAAAGTGAACTTACAATAGGTTTTTAAATGCCTTAAAAAATTCTAACCAATGAATAAGGAATTTTATTTGTCTAAGCAGCACATGGTCTAGGCAGATAATAGACAGTTAAATTTTTAATTCTGATTATTTCAAAATGGAAGAATGGCTGTGAGAGAGAGAGAGAGCAGGATTATTCATTAAGGTATTTATTCTTTTCTGGACAGCAGCAAACATTCTTAGGTTTTTAGTGTACAACTCTAATTGTGAGAATAGTATTCTAAGATTGGGTGGTTTGGGGATTCATAAAGTGTTCTGGTCTGATGCAGGTGACAAGTGTTTTGAATGAAAAAGGACACCCAAGTTTTTTTGGTTACTGAGGAGCTTATGGATGTAAGTGTTTATGCTGGGAAAGGTGAGTTTCAAAAGTCAACCCAAGAAAAGAAAACTGACCATGAGTGGAGTTCAAAATATTATAAAAAAAAGTCCAGATGAGAAATGTAATGAATTTCCAGCTAATAATAAGACAGATCTATGTTTGGGTAATTCTGAAATTCACTAGATTACCATGATCCGGTGGAATAAAGATTCAAGATTGAGCCAATGGAGATCAATATTTAAGACAACTGTTATGAAACCATCATAATTCAAAAATTCTTTTGAAAGTCTTCAAAGCATTTACTAATGCTTGATGATTAAATGGTTAAGTAATTTTAACTCGGAATGCTTTCATACAAGATTTCTGAACCTTTGGATCTGTTACATCTTCACTTTCCGTAATTTATCTATTTTACTCTATAGGGCCTCAAAGGTTATCCACTAACTTGAATCCTGTGAAACGTCCCCCTTTTGAACTCAGGCAAATTTGTTTGATTAATTGCTGCGCCAGCCTAAGTCTAAGGGATAGAAATATCTTATCCTAGGGAATGTTCACAGAGATAAGTGTCATCAATAATATTAAAGTAGATCAAAAATCTGTGGATACCTTAGCTCTGCAGTTGTAGCCCTTTACTCTTAATTTTCTTTGGGTATCCCCTGCATGCATAGGTTTGATATTTTATGAGTGGTGAAGTCAGTCAACTTGCTCAGAACACACATATGCATAAATTAGAAAACATGTTTATTTTACTACTACAGATTACAAAGAAAAGCACAATGTTAATGGCAATACTAAGATAAAGAAATGTTTAGAATTTCACGCACAACTCTCTCACTTTAAATATACAAATCGTTGTTACATTAAAGAATCATTCATGCAAGTACTACATTAATCACATATTATCTGGTACGTATTTGGCACAAAACATTATTCAGGTTCTTGTATCATATAAGTTCTGATATCAGTTCCATTACAATAACTGCTGCAATCACACAATGCTAGGATTCTCAAACAAACAGTCCAACGAGATTTACAAGTGTCCCCGACTATTTTAAGTCATCAAAGTTCACTTCCCTTCAGAAAGGATCTAAATTTCTTCCATTCACAAATATCTAAACAATGTAATAAGAAGTTCACAGTACTTATCTACACTGCATGGTCCGCATCGAGATCTTTTCGTCTGTTGCTTCTAGTGGAATTTCACAGTTGTTACAACATGCTGCCACATGGGAATCACGTGCACAGTACGAATCTGGCACTTGTCTTTGCTATCTAACATCGGCTTGCTCTTGCCGATGGCCCACGATTTGGATCTGCCATTGTCTGGTGCATTGCCTTGCCGGGACTTAAGCCAGTCAGCTACGGGAACGTAGAGACTCGACATCGGCGTCTTAGCACAATGAGAAAGCCGGAACAGAAGAAATAAATGGGGGGGGGGGGGGGGGGGGTATTTAGACCTGAGCTGCTGTATTTATTTCATTTCTCAGCGCCCTCTTTTCGATTTCGAATCTCACACACAGGAGCCCCCCCCCCATTTGTTCTGACTAGGTGACGTCATTCTGCCACCTTACGGAGTGTTGTATTTTCAGGAACGCGTGCCCCGAACATCTTCCACGAATTCTTCAGCCTCAGTCATTGCGTCATAACTGTGGTGTTTCTGCAACCTTTGACCATTTGTTGGCAGTGTGTTAACCTTCTTGCATGCACAGTTTTAATTCTAACAATTAAGTTTATATATTCAAAATATATTATTTCTATTACATCGTTTTAGATTGTCTAAAACCAGACTTAATACTTCGTCTTTTATCTTAATCTTTTCATGTCAACATGATATTGTTTTCTTGATAAATTTAAGTTTGACTGCTAAAAGGGCAGGTATGTTCATCCAGTTAAACACATCTTGTTAGATCCTGTATGGGTGACTCTCTTGTGAATAAAGTTTCCCATTCACGATTTAACAGATCCACTCTTGCATCCTTCAATATGGTGTAAAAACACTAGAAAAATACTGTGGGGAAATCTTTTATGACTTTCTGTACTTACTTCACAGGCTGTGTTCTTGGTATGGAATAGAAGAGAGTGTATTATAACATTATGAGCATAATGCATTTCTGAGTAAAAACCAGAACTGATAAGTTCTGCATTTGATGAAAAGATGACCTACCGAGAAGAATTTTTTTATTTTATTTTAATATTGAAAGATTTATAGAGGAGAAGCTATATAAGGAAGGATATTGAACTTTTTTTAATCCTTTTTTGGGGGGAGATGGGGGGAAGAAGTGGATAAGATGATTATTCATATTTATACAAGTAATGCATCTGAACTTTTGGATAGGAGACAAGATCAAAGATAACTTGTAAATATATATTTTAAGTTTTTAGTACTGTTAAAAAAATATGCTATTAAAAAAAGAGGACACTGCAAATGTTTCTTGTCCTGAACAAAATTATTAATACAAGAGGATGCACCTACATCATGTAGCTCAAAAATAGAAGAAGAAAGAAAGCAAGAGAGAGGAGGCTAGCAATGTGTAAGCCAATAAATCTGGTTACAAGATATGATGAAATAGCAGCAGATGGCTTAAAAAATAAGGGACAAATAAATCTACACAAATCTATACTACACATTATGATATATTTGTGTAGTATTCTGATACTACACAAATAATCCCTGCAGTGTAAATCCAGCAGTAGTAAAGCCTCATACTTGTGTTAATAGTGCAAATAATTTTGTTACATTTGCGGGGAAGTGCCATCTGCAAGTCAGATAAAGGTCATCACTCTGTTAGCGAAAAAGGCGTATCAGCTGTATTTCAAATGTAAGATTAGGTACCAGGACAAGGCCTGGGCCCCACACATATGCAGCGGTATACGTGTAATCTTCCAAAGTGGTTGAAAGGCAGTAAAGTGTCGATGTCATTTTCTGTTCCTATGGTTTGGAGGGAGTCAAGCACATGACTTGAAAATGACAATGTAAATGCTACTACTTCTGCATGGTACCACCTGTTTCAAGAGGCATCACAAGGAAAAATAAGTGGACAATAGTATTCTTTTTATCTCTCTGAAGATCGGAGCGCAGATATTAAATTCTGCTCTCTGATCAGTTTCAGATGGTGAAGGACTTCCCATTCCCAAACCTCTGAAAAAATTTTCCATCGATTCAGAGGACGATGAGGACAGAGGAGAACCAATATTAAGTTCTCCTGAGCTTTTGGCATCTAATGATGATCCATATGTGGTGAAGATCCATCATCTGCACCACACATTCTCACACAAGAACTGAATGATCTTATTCGTGATCTGGAGAAGAAGTCCAAGGCCAAAGCAGAGTTATTGGGATCAAGATTTCTACAATGGAATCTTGTCAAAGAAAATGTCCGAGTGACTTCATTTCACATTCGCCAAGAACAGTTTGAGCCTTACTTCTGAAAGGAAGATGACCTTGTGCTACGACGTAGATGGCCTGATGAATGTCCTTCAAATCAAACATGACCTGCATAAATGGCAACTATTCATGGAATCATTGAAATTGAGTCTAAAGGCAGTGTTGCTGCATAATGGAAACCAGCTTCCATCAGTTCCAGTTGGACGTGCTGTCTACATGAAAGAAACCTATACCAACTTGAAACAGCTGTTGGACTGTCTTCAATACAGTAAGTATGGCTGGCATCTCTGTAATGACTTGAAGATACTGTCTGTGTTGATGGATCTGCAGCTGGGATATATGAAGTACTGCTGTTTTTTGTGTGAATGAGACAGCTGAGCAAGTACTTTGCACTATGTGAAGAGATACTGGCTTACGAGGAAATCTCTGAAGATTGAAGAGAAGAAATTCTGCTACCACCCCTACACATCAAACTCAGTCTGGTAAAAAAACTTCACAAAAGCCATGGATCAGCTTTCAAGTAATTGGCTGATAAATTCCCTCAACTCAGTGAAGCAAAAATTAAAGAGGAAGTTTTTATGGGTCCTCATATCTGAGAGCTCTTCATCGGCGAGATGTTCAACAACCTGCTACAGGGTGATGGGAAAAATGCTTGGGATGCATTTCGTCTGGTGTCAACTAACTTCCTCAGAAATGTCAGGGCAGAAAACTATAATGAACTGGTTGAGGACTTGTTATCTCTGTATCACAAACTTGGCTGCAATATGTCCTTAAAAATACACTTGGATTTCTTCCCCAACAACTGCAGCATAATGAATGTTGCCATCAGGAAATTGCAACGATAGAGAAACAATACCAGTGAAAGTGGTCCACTTCCATGTTGGCTGACTACTATTGAACTCTCACTAGCGATGATCCTGAGTAGCTATATTTTACATTTTCATTGTCATATTCAGCACCTAGAAATCTATAAGAAATTACTAAATTAATCTGAGGGGGCATGACTTTTGTAAAATTTTGTTGTCCAGTGTTATCAGTATGCTCCTTATCAAAGATGCACAGTGCAACATACCTTCTGAGCTTCAAGCCTGTGTCCACCATCACAGTCAGGATCATGCATCTGACCCACTTGTATTTTGCTGCTTTTCAATCTCTCTAATAACTATTTACAGTTCACTCTTGCTATACCAAACATCATTATGACAAATTCAGAAAAGTCTCAACCTCAAAGGCTTGGCTATTTAAAGAAAATTCACCATAGCAAACAATTTGATATAACAAACTATTTCTGCAATGTGGCAGAAATATCTCACTATAGGCACCACTATAGTGAGAGTCAACTGTATGTATGTGTGTGTATATATATATATATATACAGGGTGTTCGGGATAAATTTGACAGTTTCGTAAGGAAAAAGAAAATCTTCTTTGTATCTATTAAATTTAATGAATTGACAAAAAACATTACAGGCAGAGTTAATTACAATACTATCAACAAGATTTACTCAAAATAACCACCATTAGCATCGATCACAGCTTCAATCCTGCTTCGGAACCTCGAACAAGCTGATGCTACAGTCTCCCTGGGAAGGGCCGCAAAAACTATTTTAATTTTATCCATTAACTGGGCTTTTGTATTACTGGAAGTGCGATTGGTGTCTTTTTCAACTGCGCCCTATACAAAATAATCCATGGGGTTAAGGTCTGGGGAGTTTGGAGGCCAAACATTTGGACTGGTGAAGTCGTAGAAATTTTCAGACAACTATTTTTGACTTTTCCCAGAGGTGTGGCAAGGGGCCGAATCCTGCTGCCATACATACGGCCTACCATTGGCTACCCTTGTTATCCAGGGCTTGACTACAGTGTTTAGCAACTCCACGTAGCCATCTGAAGTCAACCTGAGGCCCTCTTGGAAAAAATGCGGAGGCATCACATTGCCTTCAGAGGAATTCTGCTGTACGAACGCAATCAGATCGTCTGCTAGGGATCTTTCTTCTTGCTACATCCTCGTAGTCACCATTGCAAGTCTCTAGTTCATGCCTGATTGTTTTTACTGTATTCAGGGAGCATTGGGCAGCAGTCGAAATATCCTTATTTTGATGGCCGGCACGAATCATCATGATACAAGTTATTCTCTTCCATGATTCAGGTGGGTTCCAGCTATCCATCCTTTCTGACATCTTGTATATGAATGAAGAAGGGTCCAACCTTTTAAATGAAGAGAAGTGTGTGTTAATACATGTAACTTACGGAAAAATATAATTAATTATAAATATGTCAAATTTATCCCGAACACCCTGTATATATACAGGGTGTTCGGGATAAATTTGACAGTTTCGTAAGGAAAAAGAAAATCTTCTTTGTATCTATTAAATTTAATGAATTGACAAAAAAACATTACAGGCAGAGTTAATTACAATACTATCAACAAGATTTACTCAAAATAACCACCATTAGCATCGATCACAGCTTCAATTCTGCTTCGGAACCTCGAACAAGCTGATGCTACAGTCTCCCTGGGAAGGGCCGCAAAAACTGTTTTAATTTTATCCATTAACTGGGCTTTTGTATTACTGGAAGTGCGATTGGTGTCTTTTTCAACTGCGCCCCATACAAAATAATCCATGGGGTTAAGGTCTGGGGAGTTTGGAGGCCAAACATTTGGACTGGTGAAGTCGTAGAAATTTTCAGACAACCATTTTTGACTTTTCCCAGAGGTGTGGCAAGGGGACGAATCCTGCTGCCATACATACGGCCTACCATTGGCTACCCTTGTTATCCAGGGCTTGACTACAGTTAGCAACTCCACGAACAAAGCCCGAATTCCAATGCCAGGGTTCTTCAACACCTGTTCCTGCAGATTTGCGAGGAATTCTGCTGTACGAACGCAATCAGATCGTCTGCTAGGGATCTTTCTTCTTGCTACATCCTCGTAGTCACCATTGCAAGTCTCTAGTTCATGCCTGATTGTTTTTACTGTATTCAGGGAGCATTGGGCAGCAGTCGTAATATCCTTATTTTGATGGCGGGCACGAATCATCATGATACAAGTTATTCTCTTCCATGATTCAGGTGGGTTCCAGCTATCCATCCTTTCTGACATCTTGTATATGAATGAAGAAGGGTCCAAACTTTTAAATGAAGAGAAGTGTGTGTTAATACATGTAACTTACGGAAAAATATAATTAATTATAAATATGTCAAATTTATCCCGAACACCCTGTATATATATATATATAGAGAGAGAGAGACCACATTAAGGGAAGTGACATTAAACCTGATAACTAAATAGGATATATTTAGCTTAGGTTTTTATTTTATGTAGATAACATTATCATCTTAAATAAATATGCTATAAGTTTTCCAGGCATATATTTAGCCAAATTAAATGACTGCTGTGACAGACTTGGTATGAAAATCAGCAATACAGGGACTGTGATGGAGAGACAGAGAGAGAGAGAAAATATTAGTGAACCTGCAAAACAGATTACATATTTTAGCTGTTTAGGCACACAACTTTTTAGTGAAAATGGAAAACTAAACAAGAAAACAGCAGAATAAGTAAGGCTAGTATTGTGGAAAGTCAGATGAATAAATTTAAATGAAATAAGAAAAAAATTAGTAAAAACTAAACTAGTAGATGATGTGAATGTGTATCATTATTTTTAGCTATGCTTTTCTCCAAATTATTTTCCTCAGAACATTTCCCAGAAGAGTAGGAAAGGAATCCCTGATTCATTTCCTTACCATGTTTCATGCTTAAGTCAACTGCTCAACAATGACTCTGATTTCTTTAGTTCTTCAATCTCAAACCTTCAATGGAAATATTTGCATTGAAAGTTTAATATATCTTTATTCTGGAACACTTTGGAAAGTGTTCCAGAATAAAGAAAAAAACTTTTTCTCATGTATTATAGCTATAGTTTTGCATTCCTTAAAGCACACTTCCTCAGGAGGAAAAGTATACAACTATGATATTATAATGACAGAAAACTGGCAATATTTAAAAAACAGAACAGTAAAATAACATAAATTTTGGATAATTTAGCAAATATTTGTAAATACTCTATTATTTGCATGTGGTACTATTAAAATGAAATGTATAATTTCCATCACATCCTAATTCAATATTGTTTAGTTGTTTAACAAAAGAATATCAGGAATGGTTCAGTACAAGACCTTGAATAGGGATGCATAACATTTCAGAAGACTCTTTGAGCTTCCTGATGCAGCTACTGCATGCTATCTCAGTTTGTTGCCACAGTGAATGATGAATCTTCATGTGTGTGTGTGTGTGAGAAGTAAGGCATGACTTAGTTTCTTTTCTTCTCAACATCTTTAATAAGTTCTGACATGCAGATTTGCATGTAAGAACTTATCAAGCCATGTCCACCCAAGCAGTTTGTCTTTTCTATATAACAAATATCATCATTCTCACACTGACAACCCATCATCATCATTATTCATTCAAATCCATCTTGGATACCTGGTTACACTACAGAAAGATCAGGACTGGATGTTGAATCAGTGGTCCCAGATTGCTTCCTCATATTCATTATATGCTAAGTGGAGAGCTCTTCCCTGTTTTCTAGCTTTAATTTTTGATCACACAGTTATTTTTCTTGGGCATGATTAATGTATATACATTATTTTCTGAACTACATCAGTAACGGACATAGCATATTCATTGTGACAAAACAAGTTTGAGAAAATATAATTATTATCTTCAGTGATTCTAGCATGCACTAGGTTTCAAAGAACAAGCTTGAGATAGTGCCAATATCTGAGATCTGGTTTTGGCTTCACAATAAGTTGTAACATTTTTACTAGTAGTCTAACATATAAGAAACTGAAATTGATTGTTTAATGGCCTAGTTCAACAGTGATCACAGTGTTGTTGTTGTTGTTGTTGTACAGAAGTTTTTTCCGTTATTAATTTTGTATCAATATGTCTACTCACGGTATACCTCTTTTAAAACTTTAAAGCACATTGAGGTTTCTGTTCACTTTCATCTCCACACCAAGTAAACCCAAATTCCAAATATGAACTGTTATGTTTCCTATTGTATTTTTTCTTCGAACTGCTTGTTTCTTCTACTTTAATAGTATCAGATTTATTCGCTCTTACAACATGTATCACAATTAGGGTTCGCATCACTTGCTTTACTTTGTTTAAATTATCAGACATTTAAATTGTTGGCACTATGCTGAATGAACTTTAGATAGCCAAATAAATGGGTGAATTAAGAATTCCAATTATTTTTATTTTTTTAATGCATCTGTCACCCACAAATTGTTGCAAACCTATAGTAAATTAATAATATGGGAAGGATAAGGATTTTTTGAATCATTTTATTTAAATTATTTATTTTTTTACAGTCTAGAAGCTGTGCTAGAGACAAAAAAACAAGAAACTTTCTCAAGTTATTTAACACCTCCAATAAGCAAGGAAGTGGTCTCACAATGAATGATGAAATTTACCCACTACCTAAAGACAATCTCAATCATCCATATCCATAGAGCAGTGTTTATCAACCTGTGGTCTGCGGATTACAGATGGTCCGTGACAACGGGACAGGCGGTCCGCAGGTAGACTTAATAAATAAATATATATTTTTAATTATCCAAACAAAACAAATTAAAATTGATAAGTAAAAATTATTGAAATAAAATGGATACTTAAAAAAAACCCAACAAATAGCAGCAGAATGTTCAGAATGAACATTCTGCACCTACAATAATTTAATAAAAGAGGGGTGAAGTGAACAACAATATGGTTTTATTGCTTCCACCTTCCCTTACTGTTTTGTCAGATTTGAAGTAAACAAGTGTTATTCACATTTCCACCAATTGCTTGTTGTTTGTTGATTTTTATTATTGAAGGTTTCCTCCTTCAATCAAAGCTCAGTATATCTTCAGAAGTGCTAAGTGATACTTGAACAAAGTGTGTCGTGAGTTAACCCCAGTATTTATATATATTTTTTGGAAATGTTTTTTATTAATGGAAAAGTGGCTTAGAAGTAGGTCTGAAAAGTAAAGCAAGTGATACTAACCCTAATTGTGATAAACGTTGTAAGAGCGAATAAATCTGATACTATTAAAGTAGAAGAAACAAGCAGTTCGAAGAAAAAATACAATAGGAAACATAACAGTTCATATTTGGAATTTGGGTTTACTTGGTGTGGAGATGAAAGTGAACAGAAACCTCAATGTGCTTTAAATTTTAAAAGAGGTATACCGTGAGTAGACATATCGATACAAAATTAATAACGGAAAAAACTCACGTACAAAGATTATTTAATAGTATAATTTTTGCCTGTGTGTCACAGGTATCTTCAGTACATTAAGCTCAAATTAAACAATAACTGACAATTCCAAAAAAGCGCCACCTAAGTAGTTGGTGTAAGATAACTAAAAAGGTCAATAAATTTCCTAAAATAAAAAAAAAAATTAAAAAAAAAAAAAATTCATTTAGGAAATTTATTGACCTTTTTAGTTATCTTACACCAGCTACTTAGCTGGTGCTTTTTGAAATTGTCAGTTATTGTTTAATTTGAGCTTAATGTACTGAAGATACCTGTGACACACAGGCGAAAATTATACTATTAAATAATTTTTGTACGTGATTTTTTTTATGCTTTAAAGTGTTATGAAGTGTTGTCGAACGAGTGCATGAAACCTGCATAAAACTCTGACAACAGTTAGAAACTAAACATTGTGATGTGAAAAATAAGCTAATTGAATTTTTAAGTGACACTTAGTGACAATTTATTTATTTGTTTCGTGTGTGAACTACAGAAAATGTAAGGACATATATATAAATGATTAAAAGCATACATTTAAAGAAATAGACATTAAAAGCATAGATTAAAAGACAAAAATGCACACTTCATGAAATATTAAGCAAAAACATAAAATATCAAATTTCACTCATCCAGTGACTAATATACTTTAAAGCTGTTTCATTACATTGCATTAAAGCTGTTTCATTACATTGCATTAAATCTTCTCGGGTACATACATCCTCTGTCCAAAAAGAAAGCGAACTTTTCAAAAATTGAAGAAACTAGTGGCGCCACTTGTTGTATCTTTTTGTTGTTGAAAGCGGCAATCTTCATTAGTGTTGTGTCGACTGTTTATGACATTCATTTCATTTGAAGCTGAGTTATAGTGCCAAGGATGACAGCGTGTTTTGATGAAAGGTCAGAAAAAGAGTTTCAAAATGAGAGCTGCAATTGACTTTTGTGTTAAACTTGATAAAAGTTTTACCGAAACGCATCGACTGCTTCAGAAAGCATATGGTGATGAATGCTTATCCTGTACTCAAGTTTACGAGTGGTTTAAGCAATTTCAAAGTGGTCGTGAGACGCTTGAGGATGCATACTTGAGGATGAAAAGCCGTCCAAAAACTGGACTGAGCAAAGTTAACATCCAAAAGTGTGTGATTTCACCAAAGAAAACCCGAAATCGCCCGTGAAATTTCGGGCGATTTTGGGTTTTCTTTAGTTGAAATCGAAGATGAACTGGGGATTCCAAAATCAACTGTGCACAACATTTTGACTGAGAATTTGGGTCTGCATAAATTGAATTTGTGATTTGTTCCCCATAAGTTGACAGATGACCAAAAAAAGTATCGAATTGAACACTGCAAGGACCTCATTAAAACTGCTCATAAGGAACCAAACCTCCTTGAAATGATCATTACCGGTGACGATCGTTTCAAGCACCAAAGTGCTGAGTAAAGACCACCAGAAGAAGAGCATCCGAAAAAAAGTTGCTTGGAGAAGTCAAAAGTAAAGACAATGCTGATTTGTTTCTGAATCCAAGGGCATTATCCACAAAGAATTTATTCCGCATGGCCAAACGTTTAATGGTGAGTTTTTCTCGAAGTTTTGAAGTGATTAACAGCGAGAATTTGTCACGTACAGCATGAATATCGTGACGAACGACCATTCGTCAAAACACACTGCCACTCTTGGCACTATAACTTGGCTTCTAATGAAACAAATATCATAAACAGTTCACACAACACTGATGAAGGTTTCTGATGATGCTTTCGACAACAGGTGGCGCCATTAGTTTCTTCTATGTTCGAAAAGTTCGGTTTCTTTTTGCACAGAGGGCGTATATTATTAATGTCTATTAAGCAGCATTTCAGAAGATGATCCATGGTTTGTTTTTCACCACATGAACAGCTGTCATTGTCTGTGTAACCCCAACTGGCCATATTCTACTTTGATTTGCCCATTAAGGAACAAAGTCTATTCAATGTCTTCCATCTTTGCCAGTCAAGATGTAAGCCGGAAGGAAGAGATTCGTTTAAGTTCAGAGCCTCTGGAGATTGTTCCTGTCACATCAATCAACGGTTCCACTGAGTGAATAAAACTTTTCCTTGATCTTAGACTCTTATGTACTACAAAGGATGCCATCATCATCATCATGAAATTCATGACAGGTATGTACAGGATATGATAGTACTACATGAAAAATTTACATCATTACTAACTTCCTATCTACAATTTTCTTCCAAATCAGTCTGTCTGTTACTTGTCAAGACTCCAACATTATCAGATCTTATATTTCTATCATCTAAGGCACTTTGTACCGTATCAATCCACCTATACATTGGTCTTCCTATGGGTTGTTTTCCTGCCAACCTGCAGACAACACTTGTTTTGCTAATCTTTCCTCGCCCATTCTGTTCAAGTGACCATACTACCTGAGATTAGCTCTGCTAACGATTCCTGAATGCTGACAATGTCAAGTTCTTTCCTAATATCCTCGTTTTTTATATGATATTACCATTGATGCCATCATGTTCACACTTCTAATCTTTCTCAGGACTCTCATATCTGCGGTCTCTAGTCTTTGGTCAAGTGTTTTACTTCTGACCCAGCTCTCAGATCCATAAATTAAAACTAGTTTGAACACTGTCTTGAATACAACTAATTTAGTGTTCCGACTAATTTCTCTCTTATTCCAAATGAATTGATTCAATTGACTTCCTGCCATACCAGCATTGATGATTCTGTTATCTATTTCCATATTTAATTTACCATCTTCACTAAAAATCATGCCTAAGGAGCTTAAATGTTTTACTCATTCCACAGGTTCTCTGTTCATAACGCAGTTGATATTTTCAACGATTCTACCTATTTTAATGTCTTTGTCTTTTTATTGCTGACCTTCATACCATACATATTACAACAGTTATTCAATTTAGTCAAAGAATCTTGCAAACTTGTAGCGGATTTATTTAGAAGTATAACATCTCCCACATAAAGCTACATAGAGCTGACATTAACATCTCCAATTTTGATATCATGTTTAATACCACTTTCCTTCCTAATGTGATCCATACAGATAATGAATAACAGAGAGGATAATGTACATCCTTGTCTCACACCAGATTTAACATTAAACCATCTTCCTGTACTTCCTTCAATTCTAACTGCACTTACAACTCAAATAAATTGCTTGATATAATGCCCCATTGACATCATATAACTATAGAGTATTGAATAGCTTCTTTTTTGTCACCATGTCATATGTCATTTCCAGAATACAAAACTTAAATACAGATCTTTGTTATATTGACATGATTTCTCAACTATTTGTCGTAAAGTGAAAATCTGATCCTGACAGCCTCTATTTGGCCTGAATCCAGCTTGTTTTTCACCAAGCTTTTCTTCCACAATTCTTCTCAACTGTTTCTCAAGTATATTTGCATAAATCTTACCAGGAACACTCAATAGGGAAATACTTCCATAATTCTCACATTCAGTTTTATTTCTCTTTTTATATATGGGTACTATACTAGCTCTACCACAATCATCGCGAATTTGCCGCTCTGGCCAGGCTTTTTGAACTATGCAGTGCAGCCACTGTAAGACCTTTATACCACCACACTTCAGTATTTCTGGTCAAATATCATCTGCTCCCTGCCTTTCCACTTTTCAAGCCTTTGATGGCTTTTTCTACTTCAAGTATGGGCATGTATTCCTGACTGTGTGTCTGTTGAGTTTTTTACCACTGTGCTATCACTGCTTGCTTCATTTAGCAATTTTTTGAAGTAGTTACACCACACTTCAAGGATATCTTTTTCTCCTGTTTTCATGTCACCTTTATCATATCTAATGCCTTTTACAACACTCTTATCTCGATTTCTAAGCTTCTTCAACAACCTCCACATTATTTTGCCACTGTCTTGATATTTATTTTCTATATTCTTGCCAAAGTCCTCCCATGACTTTTGTTTAGCTAGTTTCACACAGTGTTTAGCTTTCTTACATTTGTCTGTGTTCTCTAAGAGCACAAGTTGACTTATTTGCCAGGAACTTTTGATATGCTTTCTTCTTTTCCTTCTCTGCCTCTTTAACTTCCTGTGTCCACCATGGAGTTCTGATTTTTCTATCCTTGCAGACAACCTCCCCACATGCCTCTCTGGCTGAATCAATCAGGGTTTTCTTCAAGGCTTGCAACTGAATCTCCAAGGTTTGGTTCCTGTTCTCAAACTCTTTCATTTTTTCTTCAATAAGATTTGTGTATTTTAGTCTACAGTTCACACTAGAGAGTTGCTCAACTTGTATTTGCTTTCGTGTGTAGAGGCTTAAGTGCTGTGAGGACATCATGTTGGAGGCTTAATGGTTTTTTACAACACTCAAAAAGAATTAAAATAGAACTTTTATTTGCTTTAAAACTTTCTTACGTTATTCTTTTCAATATGAAATTCATTTTTATCCTGCTCAAGACTAAATAGTGATCACTTCCAATTTCAAATCCTCTGTACACTCTGGTGTCCTGCACCAGGGAGAAAATATTACTATCAACAATAACAGAGTCAATGAGACTTTTCTTATTCCTTGCCTCTTCTCTCCATGTGAATTTGTGCACATTTTTATGTTAGAACATGGTATTAGTAATAACCAGTCCATGTCCTGAGCAGAAATCCAACAGGTATTTGCCATTGGTTTTAGCTTTGCTCTTTTCTCCAAATTTTCCCAAAATATTTTTATGTCTGACAATCATTTTCTACTCTGCTATTTAGATCCCCAACAAGGACCAACTTTTCCTTTTTCATTGTGTGAGTTGCTTTTTCTAAAGCCTCAAAAAAAATTCCTCCACTTCTAACTTAGTATAACCTTCTGTGGGACCACAGGCACAAATAAGTCTCATTGTCCAATTCCCCATTCTGATATTTGCCCACATCTCTCTACTTGAGATTGCCTGCCATTCAAGAAGATCAGCCTCGTATTTTGTGTTGAATAATATGGCTACTTCTGCTTTTCCTTAATTGTTATTGCCTGAATATAACATTTTGTATTTATTGCTCAGAAAGATCTCAACAGTTTTGGTCTTTTTTGTTTCAGTCACCCCTATTATGTCAATCTGGTACTTATATAATTCCTTAGCTAGCTCCATTTCTTTGCCATTCAAGCTTCTTATGTTGATAGTACCAATCTTTATAACTCTGGTGATGTTGAGTTGGGGTTTGTTTTCAGATTTGTTCCAGTAGCTGACTTTTTGCTGTTCACCACAGGTTCCCTGGCGAAAACAACGTGGGCCTTGTGTAACCGGGTGATGCCCCAGCCGGCATGAAATTTTGTCATGTTGTACCATCATTTTGTATATTGGTTTAAGCCAATAAGAATATAATTTGTTCGGTTAAATCCCAAATTGCCAGCCCATCCTCGTTCTTTCAGTATCCAGGTAGATATCCAACAGGGTGCACCACGAGAAGGTGAGGATTGGACATTAGGTCAGAAGCCCTGGTCGGTTCTCCGCATTCCTTTAAAGTCTATGTGGAGATTTCCTCTCAGTTATACAGCTTTGACCCTTAAGCATCCCGAAAGGATGCCATTCATCATTTAGTTGTTGTTTCTGCTCATATCTACTCCATGTAGTTCTCTGATGTGAGAAGGTGCAAAACTAGACAGTACGTATAGCTGGTCGATTTTTGTAGGCTTAAGGCAGCTGTAATGCGCTAACATGTTTCATTAAGAACCTTATCAATAATTTCGACATATGATGAGCTTTCCAAAACAAGGCTAGCATACTCGGCTGTCAAAAAAGTAGAGTGCCAGTGCAGAGGTGTGCAGTACTTGTGGATTTGCACCCCACCGAGATTATGTTAATTGGCGCAGAATATTATTACGTGTTTGAGTTTTAGTTGCTATCTTCTCTATGTGTCGCTTATAATTTAGGGTCCTATCTAGTGTAACACCTTGGATTTGAATAATTGACCAGTTTCACACCATTCCATTCTATATTCAACTCTCTCCTCGCCACCCTATTATTGAGATGGAAAAGACACATTTGAGTTTTACTGGGATTTGGTTTGAGTTGGTTTTCCTTATAGTAAACTATATGGGTTTCTAGCTCTTGTGTGAGCTGCTTCTCAATGTCATCAAAGGATTTTGCTTGATAAGCTATTGCTCAGTTATCTGCATATAAGAAGGTTCTTGACCGTGGATTTATAGGTTGGTCATTAGTGTGTGTGTGTGTGTGTGTGTGTATATATATATATATTGAAGAGGAGGGGAGATAGCACACTTCCCTGAGGTAGACCATTTTTCTGGATACTCCATCTGCTCTTTTTTCCTTGAGTGACAATAAATCATGGGAAAGATATAGTTTCAGCCATGGGTTCGATTAAAGGCACTGGAAGCATCCTATCTCTTAAGTTTGTGCATAGAGAAAACAGGGAAACTTCATTTTATTGGGAAAATTTACTACTTCCAGCTATAAAAGAAGTGATAAAAACTATGTTTGGCAAGAAGTTACTAAAAGATATTGATTTGAATTCTGTTTCAAATGACACTGTCGGTCGCAGAATTAATGATATGCCAGAATTAATGATAATTGAGATGACATAGAATCTCAGTTAATCGGAAGAGTTAAGAAAAGCCCTTATTATACGTTACAAATAGACGAGACTACTGATGTTACAAATGATGCGCAGTTAATATGCTACATAAAATATGCGCATGATAACAACATTCATGACAATATTCTGTTTTGTAGAACTTTGTCATCCCAAACAACTGGAGAAGAAATATTTCACACACTCAATAATTCCATAATACGCAAAGGGATCCAGTGGAAAAAATGTATGGCCTTCTGTTTGGATGGAGCTCACACCCTTACAGGCAGGCAAAGTGGGGTTGTTTCTAAGGTCAAGGAAGTAGCTCCGGATATGAATTGGGTACATTGTTTCATACATAGGGAAGCGTTAACCTCCAAAGGAATGCCACCAGAATTTAAAACTGTGCTATACAACGCTGTAAAGCTAGTTAATTTTTATTAAGACTTGATCATTAAATAACAGGTTATTTCAGTACTCTGCAATGAAATGGGCAGTGAATATATAACAATGTTTGCTTCATTCTGAAATTCGCTAGCTTTCCAAGGGCAAAGTACTAACAAGGTTATTTCAATTAAGGCACGAAGTTTTATTGTTTGTAAATGAATGCAATTCTGATTTTGCATGACTCCTTGTTGACGAAGAATGGTTATCAACACCATCCTATCTTGCAGACATTTTTTCGAAATTAAATGAACTAAATCTCTCCCTTCAGGGAAATTTTTCAACTGTTCTCGATGCCTACGACAAAATAAAGGCATTTGAGAAAAAAACTGGTGTTATGGATTAGTTATGCAAAAGACAGACAATTTGCACCTTTTCCAACATTGAAATCCTTATTAGTGAAAAATGATATTTTTGTTGATTCTGAGTTTCTGGAAAGAGTTTGTGACCAGCTCAAAACTCTGAAACAGAATTTTTAAACATATTTTCAGAATAACTTTTATAAGAAATTTCCGTGGGTGAGCGATCCATTTCAGGCTTACAGTCATGAGTACAACCTTTCATTATTGAAAAAAGTACAGTTAAAGTACAGTTAAGTTAGACTTAAAAGTACATTTTAAGTCTACTGTCAAGTGACAGTAGACTTAAAATGCAATTCCTTGATCTTGGTTTGGCTCAATTCTGGATCTCGCCTTCACTGAGAAGTGAATTTCCCGAATTATCAGAAGCATTGAAAATGGTCACGCAGTTTTCTGCAACCTATCTTTGTGAGAAAGGATTTTCATCGCTCCTTCAAATAAAAACAAAATACAGAAATCGTCTTAGAGTGTGTGCCAATCTTTGACTGAATTGACCAATATTGAGCCAGATATCCAACAACTCTGCAAGAGCTGAGAAGCTCAACCATCTCATTAAAAGTAAGTAAGTAATAGAATAATTACATCATATTATTTACTTGTTTAATAAAAATTAAAACTTTTCAATGATGATACACTTTTATTCATTTACTTCCAATTTATTTACGTTTCCATATGTATTCAAAACATGCTTTTAGATTTATTATGTTATAAATGGCACAGTTTTTCCCAAATATTGGTAATCCTTACAGAGGTTTTTTTTAAAAAAAATCACATAACTTAATGGTCTGTAGAATTGTTTTAGGCATTTTACTGGTCCTTGAGCTTAGAAAGGTTGAGAAACGCTGCTGTAGAAGATTCGAATCTGTAGGCTGATTGTAGAGCGAGTAGGTCAATCACTCAGCCAACCATGCTGACCACTGTTTAACAGCAGTGCTTGTATTTTATGTTTCATATTTGAATCCTTAATTGCGCAACTGATAAAATATATAAAAATATTATAATATTCCATAAGGAACAAAACTACTGATTGAGTTTTATGTGGTAAGCAGTTTTGTATTTAAAATTTGTTTACTATTTACATTCCATAACCAGAATATAATTAGAAACTCCTGAAATTTTGTATTCTTTTTTGTATTTATTAAGCATTTCATTTAGATTAATTAGTGTATTTTTGCAATATTATTGTGGTTTTTACTTATTTTATTGTTTTACTGTATTGGTTTTTACTGATTGAATATATCATCATCATCAAATTCCTGCCATGTACCCTGAATAAGTTAAGAAATGTTTTAACATAAAATATTCAGGTCACAACTTTAATTCAACTTAGGCAGAGAATGTGGAATGTTGGCAATAGAATAAAAAGATAACTTTGTGAATGCAAATCAATTAAAGAATAAGGAATTGTATAGAACTGTATAAAATGCTTGTAAAATATAATATGTAATACGTGTGGGCCAGATGTAGAAATCAATGTAAGGTGTTAAATCTACTTAAGAACCCCGTTTCTTGTACTAAAGTAGCTAAGCCTGTGAGCCAGAGTTCAAGGGTCACCTTTAACCGTCCTGTGTTATGCATGCAAAAGGAGGGAAGGAAGTTACTGGAAAGAGAAATTAAAGTGCTTTCCAGGAAGAGAAAAACAAGTGCACGTGCGACAAAATAGATGGAGCTGAATAGAATGATGTAAATACACGTGACCGTGTTGGCAGGCATCGCGATGGCCGAGAAATACCGAGAGGAGAAAAGATAACAAAAAGGCCATGCAGACCCCCATTCGAGGCTTTTTTTTTTGGGTTCCTGGTTCCTGACCTCTCTCGGACATAGGTCGAGTTCGTCGTCGGAGAAGTCCCTGGCTGGCCGTGGAAGGCATTGGTTCATCTGTCGCAGCATTTGGAATGGGCCAAGCTATATCCTTGGACTAGGATAGCTGTGTTTTGTCATGGGACGGAGGAACCAAACATATGCCGTCCATTTCAGGCGATGTTCCCGTGCCACCTCCCATCTTTTCCGCTGAGATTCCATTCGTGTAGTCCAATCGAAGACAACCAAATAGGAAGCTAAGCTAGAAGGCCTTGATGACCAGACAAGGCAGGAAAAGAGACAAAGCATCAAATCAGAGACGGTAAGGTAGACTTTTGATTGTGATTTACAGTCATAGAAGAGTGTGATCCCCTATGAGAATATATAAGATGGACTAATTTTATGGAACTATAAGAATTGTCTATGACTTGGCTGAGGCCCATTTTTTTAAGATTTTTTTGCCCTATGAGGCCGAGTGTATCTCTATATGAGCTAATAGTAGTGTATAAAGTAAGTTAACTAATGACCACGTGTGTGAAGAAGGAATAACAAGTGCCTAAGAATTAATGTTGAAAATGCTTATATTAGTGGTCTATGCAAGTTTGTTTGTGTGTTTAGTGTAATTAGTTTGAGCCTATGTCTTTACTTGAGAATACTCTTGATTATGTTTATATTGTATACTTGTATAATTCCTTGAGCTTATTAAATTATTTCTTTCAAGTACCTGCCTGACCTGTTTTGTCGTATGAATTCAAACAGCCGCTCATAAAATAATAACGAACTTAGGGGGATAAACCCAAGTGTATGAATGACTAAAGCGAGCCACGACTGTAAGAAAGAGATAAGTGAATGGAGGTATAAAGTTTATTTCAGTTTAATCATCATGTATCATTCTGAGAGAGCCACCCTGGGTAAGAGTCCCGTCTATCCTAGGTATCAGCTGGCACAGTAAAAATATAAATTTTGTTAATGCTTATCGGATGAACTCTATCAGAATGTTGTGTGATTAAACTGTAGGGAGGCCAATAAGACTGCTTAGAATAAAAGGGAAGAAAATTTCGTAAAGGATAAACGTTTATTTGTGTATATAAGAAAAATAAGATTACAGTATAAGTAATCAAAAAACATTTAAAAGAGAATTTGGTGTATATGAAAAAACAAAGAGGTGAGCTGTCTATATGCAAATGCCAGGTGCATTAAAAACAAAGTGACTGAGTTTGTTGCTTTGGTGAATATCTTGTTCCTAAAATTGTTGGCATTAGTGAAATCTGGCTCTCTCAGAGTCAGATGTAGTAACCACAATCACGTGCAAAGAGAACAGTAGTTTTAGGAACGAGAGAAGAGATAGGAGAAACACTGGGGTGGGGGGGGTAATACCAATGATATCAGATAATTTAAGTCCAGTTAGAGTTTCTACTCTAACTGGAGTTCTTTTAGGATGAAATATATGGTGTGAGATGTTACTATGGACTTGGGAGCTCAGCTGCTGGAGATGAAGAAATGCATCACCATGGGTACTAAATGAGTAATTATTATAAATGATTTAAATTATCCAAAAACTGATTTGGTATCAGAGAAAACTCATGATAAGAATGAAGGAGAATTTAGTTGTTGTTGTTGTTGTTGCAAGACAACTTTCTCAAGCAGTGTGTGAAAGAAGCAACTTGGGGCCAGAGTGTGTTAGATTTGATGATAGCATCAAAAGGGGGATCACAGTTAAGGATCTGACTGTTTTGCCACTAGTTGGTGACAGTGATCATACCATAATGATGACCCGAGAAGTAGCCAACTATATGTATGTTCCAATTAGGACGGACTGCATTCTGAACTACAAAGATGTAAATTATGACAAACTCAGGAGAATACTATCTTTGGAAGCATTGTATCAGTTTATGAAAAAGAATATCAGCAACATATGGAAAGCTATGAAAAGGTGCTTAAATTAGGCAGTATATGAATATGCCATTAAAATTTGAAGAACAAATAGGGTGATAGTGAAATGGATATATATATATATAATCCAATTAAGCAAGACATCCATAAGAAGAAGATGAAGAAGAATATCGTGAAAATAAGAGAGGGCTATGAAATATATAAAGTGCAGGCCAGAAAAGTTACCACTATTGTAAGGAAAGCTAAGTTTGAGTATGAAAAGAAATTGGCCACACAGACTCAAGGTTCCTTCCCCACTTTTGACAATGCCCAAATTCCTAAGCATGATGAGATCTATCTTCTTGGGATAACATTAACCTCAACTCTCTCTTTCTTGGCACAAACATATTATAAATAATGCCTCCTTTGCTCCAAAAAATTAGGTTTTCTTTTTTGCTTAAGGTGCTACTTTAACTCCAAACAACTTTTAACTTTGTACAAATCACAAATCCATCTAGCCATTGAATATTGCTCTCATATCTGGGATGGTTCCCCTACGAGCTCTCTAAAGATACTAGACTCTATACAGAAAAGGGTAGTCACACTGATTAATGATCCTCTCTAATACACTTTGCTCACTTTGACACAGGTGCTCAGTTTCTGCTGCTTACATCTTCTATAAATACTTCTATGGCCACTGTTTATCACAATTGGCATCAATAATACCCCCATTCAATATCAAATCAGTACAAACACATTCAGCAACTAATCAACACTCCCTCACAGTGCAGCTCCAAATTCACATAACAAATTTCTCCTCTTCATTCACCCTTTTCATTGGTGCTGTCTGTAACAGTTTGCCATCTCATGTGTTTCCTAAGGAATACAATCTACAGCATTTCAATGTAAATGTCAACAAATTCCTTTTTGCCCATCCTCAGTACTGGTGTACTATGGGTTGATCCATCACTTGTGGATGGGTGATCCATAAAAGTAACCCAAAAGAATTTTATCATTAAGCTGAAAATAAAAGAATGAATGTAAAATAATAACTTTACTGATGGAAGATGATACCCTTGCATCAGAAGTAGATGCAGTTGTTCAAATAATGAGTGCTCGGTCCACTAAAGATCCATCAACCTGGTGTATATAACATAGTGTACAGTGCTATCAGAATGAATGTAAAATAATAACTTTACTGATGGAAGATGATACCCTTGCATCAGAAGTAGATGCAGTTGTTCAAATAATGAGTGCTCGCTTCACTAAAGATCCATCAAACTGGTGTATATAACATAGTGTACAGTGCTATCAGTACATTGGATGAAGATCTAGAACTGTTGCATAACCTGGATAAGAATTCAGTAATAGGGACAGATGGGATGTAAGTATATATGCTAAAGGAATCTTCAGCCAAAGTGGCCGTCTTTGATGTTTGTATAATTTGAGTGCCAGTTCAGGAAAGATTCCATAGAAAAGGAATGAATGTATCATAATCCCATTGCACAAATTGGTATAGACTGATATGTCTAACCATTGACCTATCAGTATCACTGGAATGGTTGCGAAGTTGATAAGAACTCACACAGAAATGGGCTGACAGATAAGCTATACTTTGCAAGGAACAGCACGGGTTTACTAAATGGAGACATATTTGAGCAATTTGCTCTTATTTTATAATAATGTTATGGCTGAGTTGGATAAAGAAAATGGATACACAATGATACTGTTGGACTTGACTAAGGCATTTGATAGGATACCAAATGAAAGGTTGTTGCATGAATTGGAAAAAAATGGAATTGGAATATAAGCTGTTGGCTTGGATAAGTGAGTGTCTGACAGACAGATATCAAGTGGTAGATGGCAAGTGTGAATCTGCCAGATTAAGGTGACAAGTGATGAACCACAGGAATTAGTCCTACAACCGCTGTTGTTTAATGAATACATTAATAATATTGGGAAGGATCTGACAGGAGATATGTAACTGTGATGATGCCAAGATAGGTAGGGAGGGGAGAAGACAAGGGAGCATCTGTGGAAATTAAGTTTGTGTGTGCATTTAAGAAAGGAGTGAGAGCTAAATTTCTCTCTCACAAAACCACGAGTGAGTGGAATAGTATGTCTGTTGAAGTAACGAGCGCATTTAGTGTGAATAAGTTTAAAAGAAGGCAAGATGGCTGGTGTGCATGATATATGGCCTACATGGGATCATGGGCTCACTTGATGAGCCTCGATCCTCTGGAGGTTTGATGATAATGATAACAATAATAATCAGAAGAAGAGGCCACCTACTGCTAGTAGTAACTTTCGCTGTTTGCCTGGCTGTCTTAAATTGAGATGTGCATAATTTATTTGCTGTGTTATTATACATGCTGAAATGAAATTCCATGCTATGGACTTATTACTTTTGCATATACTTGACAACTTTATTTGAATAATTTGAAGTACCGAGTGATTTTCTAGTAATTTACTTCTGGCATTGTTCTTGTGTTCATTTAAAAAAAAAAACACTAAGAAAGTGTTGTATATATAACGTGAGGAATGATTTACTCAATTTTACTCAAGTCTGCTGTTTCCCAGATCACCTATACAGGTAATCCTCGTATAACGCAGATGTTTTCCATAGAAATGGCATGTTATATAAATCGTGTTATATGAGACTCAGATCACATAGAAAAAGTGGGGTTATGTTCCGAAATCGTTTTTTTTTTTTTTATTATATAAACGACAATGACATATCCAACAAAAATATATTTTTATTTAATTCAGGTAATTCATGTACGTTAAGAAAACATATAAACTATGAAAGAAATACATAATATAAAATTATAAATTGTAAGTAAACTTCATTGCACATAATGCATAAATGTTTTAGGCAAAATAAAACAAAGTGCATATTTTAATCATCATCACTGTCTTCAAAATTAACATTTCGTAGATGTTTTTTATTTACAAGTTGCCGGATGTCGTCATCACTTGGACATCATTTCTATAATTTTCATTGCATACTTCGGCTGGTTTAGTTATTAAGAAATCAGTAATAAGACCTTGCTTAACACCGTGCTGCAATTTTTTTATTAAGTTCATAATCTAAACAAATATCCAATTGTCTCATGAATTTTCTGGAGTGCTCCTTTGAGGGATTATTATCCATAAAATAACTTCCTAACTTTCTTGCCAAGTACAATCTTTCTGTTAATTTCTTCTTATACTGAATTCTTTAATGGATTCAACACAATCAGAATCTTCTGCACAACTTTCCCCACCGTTTGGTTCGACGTCATTTATTAATTGTACCAGTTAATCCTCATTTAAATCTGTTTTCCCATCAATTAATTCACTAATTTCATTTTCAACCATATCGCAAAAACGTGTACGATGTTTATTATACGACTTAGCTCGGCATCCATCTCCAGTGGATGCCGAGCTAAGTTGCATTGATTCATTTAAATTCAAGATCCTTGCAACAACTCCTGATTTTTCTCCATTTTTCAACTGATCCAAGATTTTAATTTTTTCTTCGAGAGATATGAATTTTCTTTTCAATGTTGTTTTTTTTTTCCCCTTTCATTGCAGTTTTAGTGGTCATTACTATAAAAATAAATTTTTCACATCAAAAAAGCATTACATATTAATTATGTATGTAATTCATCAGAAAATAAAGTGCTCAGCTTGAGATTAACACACTTATGATTTTTAATGCGCTTTCCTGGCAGAAAACGAACACAATTTTCAACCATAAACGCTTTATATGGTAAACAATTGATATACATGCATGCTAAAGGGTATTTCCCCTAATATAAATTCGCTTCTTATAACTACATCCATGATACAGGCAGATGCAAATTTAACGAAGATAAAATTTGATTTTTTTCTTCGTGAAAAATATTATCTTTGCGTGGCTAAAAATATATGAAAAGATAAAGGGTTACTACAATTTGTAGACGTGTTATATCGAAACTGCATTGTATGAGTACCACGTTGAACAAGGGTTATTACAATTTGTAGATCGCGTTAGATCGAAACCGGATTATATAAGTACCGTTATACGAGGGTTACCTGTATTGATCTATTTGATATTCTTCTAACATATTGGTGGTTGATATTCTTCTCATTGTTAAAACAACAAAATTGGTGTACAAAACTAAAGAAAACTAAAAAAAGTACTACAAAATTATTAGTTAATAACTTCTTTTAGTAACGAAACATGAACTGCCATATGAACTGAAATTTAAGAGTTGCAATTAATTTGTTAAATAAATACCACAATATCAACAAAAAATCTCAATTCTTTGTTTTTCTTACTGAGAGGCACAACTGATAGTCCTTTGGTTAGTGTAATAGGAAATAGGTTAAAAATTGGAAGTTTCACATTAAAGTTTTAAGCCTGAAATGTTTTCAAGGATAAAGATTAAGAAATTCAGATAAGAAAAAAAAAAAAAATATATATATATATATATATATATTTTTTTTTTTTTTTTTGGTGGCAGCAGCTAATTCATATAAACTATCATGAAAATTTTACAAGAATGAAAATAATGATTGGCATTCTTTGATGAGACAAAGTATAGACAAAAAAGATAATAAAGATTACTTTTATGAGTGAGTACGGACAACATATTAATATTAAATGTAACTACTAACTTTGCGAAATATTTTTGGACAATTCAAACTGTTTAATTCCAAGCTCATACTCTTACTTTTGAATTAAAAGATTTTACAGTGAAGCAAAATATGATGAGATGGCACAAACTGGCCAGAATAATAAAAGATAATGCAATATGAGTAAATTATGAAATATTTAACAGAATACACAAAAACATAGTTTACTCACATTTGATTTTTCTGAAGAGTGTAGGCACATGTTCATCATCAAATGGTAACTAGAAGGCAATAAATTCTTTAGCTCTTTAACAAATAATTAATAGTATTAAACAGATGTACTAACAATAAAACCCCAAGTTTTATATCAGTGCATCGCATATCTGTGCATACTGACTGTAGTCACAAAAGATGAAAAAAAAACAGCTAAAGTCTTTGGGAAAGATAACTTATTGCACAACTTTACACCTTTTTAATGAAATGTATAGCAGGTTTTTCAAAGGATTTCACTAAATAAAACTATCTTGATTATATGAAGCGTTTTCATAAATAAATAACATACAGTGGTATCTCGCTAATCCGAACCTCTTTAGTCCGAACCCTCCTGTAATCCGAACTGTGGTTTGAAAGAAAAAAAGTTGTACTTATTATGCATTATTATTTTGTGTACTACTATTTTTATTTAATAATTATTATTTTAACTATTTATTTTATTATTATTACAGTACAGTATTTTTTTCATACTGTCGATTGTACGGTTATACTGGAGGCCTATTTTGATTTATTGTGTGTACATGTTTGCTTTTTTATACTGTACAGTAGGTACTATATTGTCGGCATGAATCACAAATATACACAAAAAGAGGAAATTCAAACGTGCATAATTTGGTTAAAAATATAAATCCAGATGTTGATATTTCACAAACAGATGCTACGGAATGGATTACAGGTAGAAATGAAAGTGAATTCAAAATCAAATCAGATGCTGAAATTATAAATATGACACTACAGAATGAATTAGAAGACCAACTTGACGATAAAGAACTTGAAGAAAAAAAAATGAAACATGAAGAGACAGTTGACAGTTTTAATATGTGTATAGAATGGGCTAAGCAGAATGATACGCCATTCCACAAAATTTTGTTGCTAATGCAGCTCCGAGAAAAGCATTCGAAAAAAGTTTAGCTTCCAGGATGCAAAAGAAAATCAGTGACTTTTTTTATAAAGAAATAAAAAACTTTTTTGTGTGTGTTATTTTGTGAAACTTTTTTTTTGTGTGTTGTGTACAAGAAAGTGATATTTTTTATGCAAATTAAGTTACGTACTGAACAATGCAATTTTATTAAATCTGAATCCTCAACAATAGAGGTACATACAAATTAAATTTTTACTAAAATAAACTTGTGTACAGTGTTATTTTTTTTTTGTTTCACATTACAGTACTGTAGCTTTTTTCTATCAGTTAATTTATTTACAGAATTAAATTGATGTATCATTAGAATCTGATTATTTTTGTCTTAAATGCTAGTTATTGTCTCTTGGGAGATGATTTGCTAATCCAAACTTTTTACTAATCCGAACGAGCACGGTTTTTATTAGTTCGGATTAACGAGATACCACTGTATTTATCTTTTCATTAAGCAAATGATTTAGTGGTAAGTTTAAAGCAGACTAAAGAAACTTTATATTACTTGAAAGATTACAAAAAAAAAATCCAATTTTTTTTTTTTAAATTAACTTAAGAGATAGTCAGTTTATTATGGCTCACTGTATGATTAATATATATATATATAAAATCATAAATATTGTGAACACTACATATTAAATTGCAGTAAATTCTAATCAAGTGGGTACTGGTTTCAAAACAACTACTTCAGACTGGTGACTTGAAGATTTTGATCAACTTTGTATTGGTCAGTCACCAGAGGTGCAAAGAATTTATATATCTTTTCTTTTATTTCTAGTTGTTTAATAATTGTAGCTGTTCACTATTAATGGTTTCTCTTAAATATAAAGCTATTAACAGTACTAGATGCTAGGATTATGCAAATCTTATAAAGCATGCAGAAAAATTTACAGCCCAGCTCACTTCATTTCTATCTTATGTACTATACATTGTCTTGGATGAAACAAAAGTAAAATGCCTTCCAATATATGTGTGTGTGTGTACACACATACACTGCTTGGAAAAAAAGTCAACAGACACCATAGTGTAAGGAAAAAACAGGCATCGTGCCCACCTTAATAAGATATAGGACCTCCTTTTGTTGCAATGACTACAGCAATTCTACAAAGCATATTTTCCACAAACATATGACAGTAATCAATGTGAATTATGGACCATTCTTCCTGTAGGTATATAATGGTCCTGAACTGTTGTGGGGCAGACATACTTTGACATCAGCCAATCCCACAGATGTTCAATAGGGTTGAGATCAGGACTCTATGGTGGCCAGTCAAGTGTGGTGACATTCATGTCCACAAACCACACAGTTATAGCAGCACCCTTATGACAGGGAGCATTGTCTTGCTGAAAGAGACAATGGTTAGTTCTGTAGAAATGTCATAAAGTAGGAAGCATTGCATTGTCCAGAATGTTCAGATACCTCTTGGAGTTCAATGTTTGTGGCATCACAAACAGAGATCTGAAGCCAAACCAGAAAAAATAGGATCCCACTGTACAAGCTCTTTGCACCACTGAAGACGATGCTGAATGTTGGTTCGGGTCTGTAGAGCCTGCACATCGTAGTCCTACCATGAAAGCCCATATTGTGAATCGGTTCTGAATGTTTTTGTGCAGATTTGTGTTCCAGTTGATGCTTGGAACTCCGCATTCAACATGTTGGCTGTTTTTACATATTACACTTCATAGCACCCTACAATCACATTTGGTAATTTGGTGAGTGTGACAGGTTGTCTGCTGCAAATAGCACTTGCAGCTGACTCCCTGTGCTTCCATCTCAGTATAGTATCAGTGATTGTTGACCTGGGATGGTCAATTGTCAACAATTTGCCAAACAGACAGGCTCTGCAACATGGCATCCTATCATAACACCTTTTTCAAACTCCGTCAGTTGCCTTCTCACAGTCATTTCACTGGACACAGTGGCACTGACTCGGGAGCATCATATTGCTCCAATTTATACTGGCTACAAACACGTGACCCGTTACATGGCATGATTGCACCTTGCCCATGTGTGTGTGTGTGAGGGGTTCCTGTTAACTTCTTTCCAAGCAGTGTGTGTATATATATATATATATGTGTGTGTGTGTGTACACACAAATTTATATATATATACATATATGCAGGTATGTATGTACATACACGTCCTTCATAAAAGATATACCATCAATAATACTTTGTTCTTTTTTTGTATATGTACAGGATAATAAGAATGATCTAACCCTGTCCATCTTGAGACTCACCGAACCAAATTCACTGCCTACCCCCCCCTTCCTCTTTCATTCCATCTATTTCTGTTCTTTGGAACAATGTCCTGCCACTCTGCCTTCCTCAAAGAATACAACCTTCAGCTGTTCAAGCAAAATGTGAACAGATTCCTCCTTTCTTCTTTTCCTCTTACCCACAAATGGCAGTAATGTAGTAGAGGTCTTGCAGCCTTTCGAGTATGGATCAGATATATAAAAAATATTACTACATATAAAACAAACATATAAAGAATTACTTATTATTACCTGATGATTTTTAAATGATTGCTATTTTCATTAAACTACCATTGCAATATTGCTAACGACTTGTAACATTTAATGATATCATACATCTGGGGTTTTGCCAAAATGTGTCACACCTTATTATTATAATACTCTGGATTAGAGAAAAGTTGTTGGAAGTTTTTTCACTTGGTTATGCTATAAGTGACATCTTTTGGCAACTCATATATGAAAATATGACTTCTGCATTATTTCAACCTTAGTATCACCTCTGGGTCTGGCTCCCACTGAAGACACCTCAATAAAGGTTGAAACCTGTCTAGGTAGTGACCCTTCCCATAATGCATAGCATTATACATGTCTGCAAGGAGATTTGTTTCGCATTATGGAATACTAAGGCAAGTGATGTGAAGTCATACCACCTTTACCATGAGTTGCCCCAGTTCTGAAAATACTTCAGGAGCAAACTTTGTTTCCTTACACTTGGATAAAGGATTAAACCAAGTATATAATTTCTTGGTATTTAATTTATACTGATAGGTACAGACACAGTCTCTGCAAATCACCATCTTTGCACTTTTCCCCCCAAAATTAAATTTAAAAAACTGTGGTGCGAGATATAGGGAATTTTGGAAATTAAAGTTTTTCAGGAAAAAATTAAACTGACATTTATAATTAAATTCTCAGTATTCGTTATAATTTATAATTGCTCACATTATTTATAAAATAAATGCATTTAAAGTTTAATTATCAACGTTATTTACACGATTGGCCACTCACCTTCATCATGCGACATATCTAAATCTTCAGCAACAATGCATCTGTAATTAAATTAAAACAAACAGGTTCATGGGTATGACTTACCAGAAATCTACTATTTGCTATCGCTACTACCGGTCTTGTATATGATTGGGGCAGTATTAACAAAAGATTGCATGACTCAACAAGAAAGGCAAGTTGTCGATTGTTGAACTGAAATGCTGATTCTCTTCAACCACATTCCAAAATATCTGAAACTTCCGTAATAACATTCACTATTTCTTAAAGTTTTATTAAGTGAAGTATATGCAAATTTTTAATTTGTTTTTCTGTAAAGTAAAATCAGGGGTGCAAGATATACATGAGGGCAAGTTATATTCGAGTAAATACGGTAATCCTTCGCACTGGAGAACCCTTAATTGGATTAGTTAACATTCATGCGTCTCAGAGCCAGTGCAATTAAGCAGCATGAAATGCATAGTTCCTTATAGTATATTCAGTGTAGCTGTAATTTCAGAGATACAGACTAAATGTATATGACGTTTTTATATTTGCAGTCATTTTATCATATTATAGTTTGTTGCTAATGGCAGGACAAAATAACAAAAAAACTTCCATTCTAAAATATACAGGGTGTTTGGGATAAATTTGACATATTTATAATTAATTATATTTTTCCGTAAGTTACATGTATTAACACACACTTCTCTTCATTTAAAAGTTTGGACCCTTCTTCATTCATATACAAGATGTCAGAAAGGATGGATAGCTGGAACCCACCTGAATCATGGAAGAGAATAACTTGTATCATGATGATTCGTGCCCGCCATCAAAATAAGGATATTACGACTGCTGCCCAATGCTCCCTGAATACAGTAAAAACAATCAGGCATGAACTAGAGACTTGCAATGGTGACTACGAGGATGTAGCAAGAAGAAAGATCCCTAGCAGACGATCTGATTGCGTTCGTACAGCAGAATTCCTCGCAAATCTGCAGGAACAGGTGTTGAAGAACCCTGGCATTGGAATTCGGGCTTTGTTCGTGGAGTTGCTAACTGTAGTCAAGCCCTGGATAACAAGGGTAGCCAATGGTAGGCCGTATGTATGGCAGCAGGATTCGGCCCCTTGCCACACCTCTGGGAAAAGTCAAAAATGGTTGTCTGAAAATTTCTATGACTTCACCAGTCCAAATGTTTGGCCTCCAAACTCCCCAGACCTTAACCCCATGGATTATTTTGTATGGGGCGCAGTTGAAAAAGACACCAATCGCACTTCCAGTAATACAAAAGCCCAGTTAATGGATAAAATTAAAACAGTTTTTGCGGCCCTTCCCAGGGAGACTGTAGCATCAGCTTGTTCGAGGTTCCGAAGCAGAATTGAAGCTGTGATCGATGCTAATGGTGGTTATTTTGAGTAAATCTTGTTGATAGTATTGTAATTAACTCTGCCTGTAATGTTTTTTTGTCAATTCATTAAATTTAATAGATACAAAGAAGATTTTCTTTTTCCTTACGAAACTGTCAAATTTATCCCGAACACCCTGTACATTTTTTTTTTATCTTAGGAGAAAAAAAGATGATGTATACAGGAAATAGTTGCTATCAATTCTTGCAGATAAATCATCTATCAGCCTAGAAATCCCAGAATATAAATGATTATTCACTTTTTATCTTCAATAAATATTTTTGAAAATAAAATTACTTTCTGAAAAGTTATTTTATGAAATAATTATTTCTATACATGAACAATAATGAAAATAATGCAGAAAAAAAGTTTTGACCTGCAAAACCTCCCAATTTTTGTGCAGTGAGAATTGGAATGCCAGGTGCAGATCATACCAGAGCATTCAACAATACATGGAATGATGGTAATGGTGAAGAAATAATGACCATACCAAACACACATATCATCACAAATTAGTGGAAAGTATGCCTAAAAAGAATGAAAAGTGTATCCAGACATTATTACGATGTATGCAATTTAAATTTCTCTAAAATACAATACAGTTGCAATACTTATTTCAACACGATGTATTAAAACTACAATAAACATGTTATCATTCTGCAAAAGCATGTGTAATTTAATCAAATCTTCTACCACAATCAGAATGCTGAAGATTATTATTATTATTAGACAGGGAGTCCAAAGACTCATCGAGGGAGAGCACCTGCTCTACAACTTTATCTCCACCAACTGACCACAACTACGCCAACGCCATCTACAGCTGACCACCACTACTAGTATTTCCAAAGACAATCACAAACATCCATGCCCACAGCGGGATTCAACCACACAGCCTTTTGGCTGGAGAGCGGATACACTAACCACTCGGCTGGCATTAAAAGCCTGTGGTTAGCGGATACGCTAACCGCAGTCTGGCATTAAAACTGATAATATCTGAAACTAAATAACCACTTAATTAACAGCATCTTTTGTCCCATGACTTCATCAAAAAACAATACTGCTGCTATTTACAATTATGCAAATTTCCTCAGACTCTGTGTGTGTGCACATATGCATTTACACAAGTTAAAAAAATAAATAAAGCACCGATTTTAAGTCTGATCTTTAATGGATGCAAGTCTACACTGAAATTTAAAATAATAACTGAAATACATATGAGGTATGCACATGAAACAAACAAATAAATGATGTCGTTATGAAAAATTTGTGTCATAATGGTCACACACGTCATCCACATATAGACTTCAGTTGACTGACATTGTATGTTAAGTGGAGGCAGCATTTGCCACAGGATATCTAAGCAGAAGAAACCAAAAAGGTTGAATCCCTTCACTGAGCAAAGGACAGAAAAATAGCAAGTATCAGGAAGCATAGGAAAATATCTTATTCCCACAGATAACTTAAAAGGTATCTATTTCAACCAATCCAAAAAAAAAAAAAAAAAAAAAAAAAAAAAAAAAAAAAAAAAACTTTCTGCACTTACTGTGCCACATAAAAGTGCATATAGGATGACTCCACAACTCCAAATGTCTACTTCTGGTCCAGCATACAGCCTAAAATAATAACATCATTAATTGTCAGGACTATATTTTAGAAATAACTGATATTATTATTTTAATTCTTAATTACTGTATAAAGCTGACAATGCAGCATTTAGCCAATACAAGTATAAGAATTTTAATAAATGTTATCTAGTTTATGGTAATCTTAGTCTCTGAAGGAGGCTGAAGAGATGAAAAGTAGTATTACTACTATTTTTAAAACTATCACTAATATTTATCATAATAAAAAATTATCATCACAGGAGACTGTGTAGCTCAGTAGACGTAACATTTGCACTCTACAAAGCTTGACCGCAAGAAGAAAGACTTGGTTCAAATCTAGTCACTGACTAGAGGAACATTTTCTAAGCCTTTGTTTGATCAGTTCTTGCGTTAGTCAATCTCTGGCATGGGCAAACAGGTTTATTCTCTCAGAAACTCAGGTTTTTCGTCCAGTAAACTCAAGAAAATCAACCGTCAAACCTACACTATTTTCAGATATTAAAAATATTGTGTTAGGGTTTGAGACCATGAGATGGTGGCACTTCCTGAACCTGATCTTCACTGTTAGCTGCCTAAAACTAGCGATAGCATTGGGCCAGTTATCTCTGATTGGCTACTGGAATGGATGGTGCCATGTATTTTTAAGGAATGTGTAAACAGTTAGCTATGCTCTTGAACTGGTTAACACAGCCCTCACAAGCTGTTGTAATAATGCAGCATGGCTGACCTGTTCTTTGGTGGTCATATGTTCTATAATGTATATCATTCTATATCATTATAGAAGATATAGTCATATCTTCTATAATGATATAGAAGATAAGTCTTCTATATCATTATAGTGGTTAATAGTCCAATATACAAACGTACCGAGTGTTTTTAGGGTGTTGCAAATAACAGCTAGACAACTCTCTCTACTGATAAGCATGTACAGCATGTTGGCTGCACACAGTGTAACTAACAAACCAGGCTCATGCAATTCTTGGGCAATGTGTGGGGTGTACAGAAGTAGTAAGAGTACGTATGGCAAGACTGTGTAGTTCCAAACCCAGAGAAATATAAGATTGCAATTGACTACAGATTTATTGTTTTTTGTGTTGTAATACCATAAAAATGAGATTAAGTAACAATTACATGGTGTAAATGCTACATTGAGCAATACAAGTCTATATTTAAGTTGTACTCTTTTCAACAGCTTTTCCTTTGGGGTGCTTAAGGGTCAAAGCTGTATAACTGAGAGCAGACCTCCACATAGCCTTTAAAGGAATGCGGAGAACCGACCAGGGCTTCTGACCTAATGTCCAATCCTCACCTTCTCGTGGTGCACCCTGTTGGGTATTACTTTGATACTGAACGAACGAGGATGGGCTGGCAATTTGGGATTTAGCCGACCAAATTGTATTCTTATTGGTTAAACCAAAATAAAAAATGATGGTACAACATGACAAAATTTCATGCCGGCTGGGGCGTCGCCCGGTTAAACAAGGCCCCCGTTGTTTTCGCCAGGGAACCAGGGCGAACAGCGAAAAGTCAGCTACTGGAACAAATCTGAAAACAAACCCCAACTCAACATCACCAGAGTTAAAGATCGGTACTATCAACGTAAGAAGCCTGAATGGCAAAGAAATGGAGCTAGCTGAGGAATTAGATAAGTACCAGATCGACATAATAGGGGTGACTGAAACAAAAAAGACCAAAACTGGTGAGATCTTTCTGAGCAAAAAATACAAAATGTTATATTCAGGCAATAACAATCAAGGAAAAGAAGGAGTAGCCATAGTATTCAACACAAAATACGAGGCTAATCTTCTTGAATGGCAGTCAGTCTCAAGTAGAGTAATGTGGGCAAATATGAGAATGGGGAACTGGACAATGAGACTTATTTGTGCCTATGGTCCCACAGAAGGTTCTACTAAGGTAGAAGTGGAGGAATTTTTTGAGGCTTTAGAAAAAGCAACTGACACAATGAAAAAGGAAAAGTTGGTCCTTGTTGGGGATCTAAATAGTAGAGTAGGAAATGATTGTGAGACATACAAAAATATTTTGGGAAAATTTGGAGAAAAGAGCAAAGCTAATAATAATGGCAAATATCTGTTGGATTTCTGCTCGGGACATGGACTGGTTATTACTAACACCATGTTCCAACATAAAAATGTGCACAAATTCACATGGAGAGAAGAGGCTAGGAATAAGAAAAGTCTCATTGACTATGTTATTGTTGATAGTGATGTTTTCTCCCTGGTGCAGGACACCAGAGTGTACAGAGGATTTGAAATTGGAAGTGATCACTATTTAGTCTTGAGCAGGATAAAATTGAATTTCATATTGAAAAGAATAACATGTAAGAAAGTTTTAAAGCGAATAAAAGTTGAGCAGCTCTCAGATGTAAACTGTAGACTAAAATACAGAAATATTATTGAAAAGAAAATGAAAGAGTTTGAGAACAGGAATCAAACCTTGGAGATTCAGTGACAGACTCTGAAGGAAACATTGATTGATTCTGCCAGAGAGGCATGTGGTGAGGTTGTGTGCAAAGATAAAAAAATCAGAACTCCCTGGTGGACACAGGAAGTTAAAGAGGCAGTGAAGGAAAAGAAGAAAGCATATCAAAAGTTCCTGGCAAATAAGTCAGCTTTTACTCTTACAGAATACAGAGACAAATGTAAGAAAGCTAAACAGTGTGTAAAACTAGCTAAACAAAAGTCATGGGAGGACTTTGGCAAGAATATGGAAAATAAATATCAAGAAGGTGGCAAAATATTCTGGAGGTTGTTGAAGAAGCTTAGGAATGGAGGAAAGAGTGCTGTAAAAGGAGTTAGAGATGATAAAGGTGACATGAAAAAGGGAGAAAAATATATCCTTGAAGTATGGAGTAATTACTTTGAAAAACTGCTAAATGAAACAAGCAGTGATGACAGCACAGTGATAAAAAACACTGACCAGGCATGCAGTCAGGAATACATATCCATACTTGAAGTAGAAAAAGCCATCAAAGGCTTGAAATGTGGAAAGGCAGCAGGAGTAGATGATATTCGACCAGAAATGCTGAAGTATGGTGGTATAAGAGTCTTACAGTGGCTGCACTGCATAGTTCAGAAAGCCTGGACAGAGGGACGAATTCCCAATGATTGGAGTAGAGCTCTCATAGTACCCATATATAAAAAGGGAAATAAAACTGAATGTGAGTTTTACAGAGGTATTTCCCTACTGAGTGTTCCTGGCAAGATCTATGCAAGTATACTTGAGAAACGGTTGAGAAGAATTGTGGAAGAAAAGCTTGGTGAAGAACAAGCTGGATTCAGCCCAAATAGAGGCTGTCAGGATCAGATCTTCACTTTATGACAAATAGTCGAGAAAGCATGGGAATATAACAAAGATCTGTATTTAAGTTTTGTCGATTTGGAAAAGGCATATGACAAGGTGCCAAGAGAGAAGCTATTCAATACGCTGCAGTTATATGGTGTCAATGGGGCATTATATCAAGCAATACTTAGTCTTTATTTGAGTTGTGAGTCTGCAGTTAGAATTGAAGGAAGTACAGGAAGATGGTTTAATGTTAAATCTGGTGTGAGACAAGGATGTACATTATTCCCTCTGTTATTCATTATCTATATGGATCACATTATGAAGGAATGTGGTATTAAACCTGATATCAAAATTGGAGATGTTAATGTCAGCTCTTTGCTTTATGCGGATGATGTTATACTTCTAAATAAATCCGCTACAAGTCTGCAAGATTCTCTGACTAAATTGAATAGCTGTTGTAATAGATATGGTATGAAGGTCAGCAATAAAAAGACAAAGACAATGAAAATAGGCAGAATCATTGAAAATGTCAAGTGTGTTGTGAATGGAGAACCTGTGGAACAAGTAAAACATTTCAGCTACTTAGGCACAATTTTTACTGAAGATGGTAAACTAAATATAGAAATAGACAACAGAATCAGCAAAGCTGGTATCGTGGGAAGTCAATTGAATAAATTCATATGGAATAAGAAAGAAATTAGTCGGAACACTAAATTAGCTGTATACAAGACTGTGTTCAAACCAATTTTAACTTATGGATCTGAGAGCTGGGTCAGAAGTAAAACACTTGACCAAAGACTAGAGACCGCAGATATGAGAGTCCTGAGAAAGATTATAGGCGTGAACAGATGGCATCAATGGCAATATCATATTAAAAATGAGGATATTAGGAAAGAACTTGACATTGTCAGCATCCAGGAATGCGTTAGCAGAGCTAATCTCAGATGGTATGGTCACTTAAATAGAATGGGAGAGGAAAGATTAGCAAAACAAGTGTTCTCTGCCAGGTTGGCAGGAAAATGACCCAGAGGAAGACCAAGATATAGGTGGATTGATACGGTAAAAAGTGCCTTAGATGATAGAAATATAAGATCTGATAATGTTGGAGTCTTGACAAGTAACAGACTGATTTGGAGGAAAATTGTAGATAGGAAGTTAGTAATGATGTAATTTTTTCATGTAGTACTGTCATATCCTGTACACCCCTTGAGGGTACATGGCAGGAATTTGATGATGATGATGATGATGACCTCATCATATTTCTTGTAAAGATCTACAAAACTTTAAATACATATCCTTAATATATTTCAGCAATTTTGATTCTGCATGGTATGAAAATGGCTGCAGAAATACAAAAATGAAAACATCAACTGTATTCTCAATGGAAACCTACAGACCAAGGAAATCAGATACAGTTCAGAGATAACTTTTAGAAAGATGGCAAATTATGTATAAAAATAGATAATGTAGTCAGCAAAACTGGTATAGAGGAGAGTCAGATGTATAAATTTATACAAAACAAGAGAGAAATTGCCAAAACAATAAAGTAGCAATATACAACACAGTGTTCACAACAACAAACCAAAATCACAGATAACAGGGTTCTGAAGAAAATTAAGATACTGAACAGTCTACATCAATGACAGAAGAATATTAAAAATTAAAATATTAAAAGAAACATGATTGCTAACTCCATTAGCAATCATAAATGTTAATATAGCTAATCTCCTCCTCTCACATATTTTAGGCCTAGTTGCCATTGTAGGCATTAAAAATCGCAACTGCTTCGAGGATAAGATGATTAGCCCTATGCCTCCCAGTGTGTCCTATGTTTGTAGATGTGTGTTGACAGGGCCGGTTTGCCTGTTCTGGGTGCAAAAACCTGCATTTCCAGGTGAAGAAATATTGCTTGATATAATGCCTCATTGTCACCATATAACTGAAGCGTATTATATAGCTTCTCTCTTGGCACCTTACCATATGCCTTTTCCAGATTAACAAAACTTAAATACAGATCTTTGTTATATTCCCATGCTTTCTCAACTATTTATCGTAAAGTGAAGATCTGATTCTGACAGCCTCTATTTGGCCTCAATCCAGCTTGTTCTTCACCAAGCATTTCTTCCACAATTCTTCTCAACCGTTTCTCATGTATGCTTGCATAAATCTTGTCAGGAACACTCAGTAGGGAAATACCTCTGTAATTCTCACATTCAGTTTTATTTCCCTTTTTATATATGGGTACTATGAGAGATCTACTCCAATCATCGGGAATTCGTCCTTCTGTCCAGGCTTTCTGAACTATGCAATGCAGCCACTGTAAGACTTTTATACCACCATACTTCAGCATTTCTGGTAGAATATCATCTACTCCTGCTGCCTTTCCACATTTCAAGCCTTTGATGGCTTTTTCTACTTCAAGTATGGATATGTATTCCTGACTGCATGCCTGGTCAGTGTTTTTTACCACTGTGCTATCACTGCTTGTTTCATTTAGCAATTTTTCAAAGTAATTACTCCATATGTCAAGGATATCTTTTTCTCATGTTTTCATGTCACCTTTATCATCTCTAACTCCTTTTACAGCACTCTTTCCTCCATTTCTAAGCTTCTTCAACAACCTCAACAATATTTTGCCACCTTCTTGATATTTATTTTCTATGTTCCTGCCAAAGTCCTCCCATGACTTTTGTTTAGCTAGTTTTACACAGTGTTTAGCTTTCTTAGATTTGTCTCTGTGTTCTCTAAGAGCACAAGTTGACTTATTTGCCAGGAACTTTTGATATGTTTTCTTCTTTTCCTTTACTGCCTCTTTAACTAAATGTGTCCACCATGGAGTTCTGATTTTTCTATCCTTGCAGACAACCTCACCACATGCCTCTCTGGCTGAATCAATTGGGGTTTTCTTCAAGGCTTGCCACTGAATCTCCAAGGTTTGGTTCCTGTTCTCAAACTCTTTCATTTTTTCTTCGATAAGCTTTGTGTATTTTAGTCTACAGTTCACATCTGAGAGCTGCTCAACTTTTATTTGCTTTAAAACTTTCTTACATGTTATTCTTTTCAATATGAAATTCAATATTATGTAAAAGGAATGCGGAGAACCGACCAGGGCTTTGACCTAATGTCCAATCCTCACCTTCTCGTGGTGCACCCGGTTGGGTATCTACTTTGATACTGAACGAACGAGGATGGGCTGGCAATTTGGGATTTAGCCGACCAAATTGTATTCTTATTGGTTAAACCAAAATAAAAAATGATGGTACAACATGACAAAATTTCATGCCGGCTGGAGCGTCGCCCAGTTAAACAAGGGCCCCCGTTGTTTTCGCCAGGGAACCAGGGCGAACAGCGAAAAGTCAGCTACTGGAACAAATCTGAAAACAAACCCCAACTCAACATCACCAGAGTTAAAGATCGGTACTATCAACGTAAGAAGCCTGAATGGCAAAGAAATGGAGCTAGCTGAGGAATTAGATAAGTACCAGATCGACATAATAGGGGTGACTGAAACAAAAAAGACCAAAACTGGTGAGATCTTTCTGAGCAATAAATACAAAATGTTATATTCAGGCAATAACAATCAAGGAAAAGAAGGAGTAGCCATAGTATTCAACACAAAATACGAGGCTAATCTTCTTGAATGGCAGTCAGTCTCAAGTAGAGTAATGTGGGCAAATATGAGAATGGGGAACTGGGCAATGAGACTTATTTGTGCCTATGGTCCCACAGAAGGTTCTACTAAGGTAGAAGTGGAGGAATTTTTAGAGGCTTTAGAAAAAGCAACTGACACAATGAAAAAGGAAAAGTTGGTCCTTGTTGGGGATCTAAATAGTAGAGTAGGAAATGATTGTGAGACATACAAAAATATTTTGGGAAAATTTGGAGAAAAGAGCAAAGCTAATAACAATGGCAAATATCTGTTGGATTTCTGCTCAGGACATGGACTGGTTATTACTAACACCATGTTCCAACATAAAAATGTGCACAAATTCACATGGAGAGAAGAGGCTAGGAATAAGAAAAGTCTCATTGACTATGTTATTGTTGATAGTGATGTTTTCTCCCTGGTGCAGGACACCAGAGTGTACAGAGGATTTGAAATTGGAAGTGATCACTATTTAGTCTTGAGCAGGATAAAATTGAATTTCATATTGAAAAGAATAACATGTAAGAAAGTTTTAAAGCGAATAAAAGTTGAGCAGCTCTCAGATGTAAACTGTAGACTAAAATACAGAAATATTATTGAAAAGAAAATGAAAGAGTTTGAGAACAGGAATCAAACCTTGGAGATTCAGTGGCAAACTCTGAAAGAAACATTGATTGATTCTGCCAGAGAGGCATGTGGTGAGGTTGTGTGCAAAGATAAAAAAATCAGAACTCCCTGGTGGACACAGGAAGTTAAAGAGGCAGTGAAGGAAAAGAAGAAAGCATATCAAAAGTTCCTGGCAAATAAGTCAGCTTTTACTCTTACAGAATACAGAGACAAATGTAAGAAAGCTAAACAGTGTGTAAAACTAGCTAAACAAAAGTCATGGGAGGACTTTGGCAAGAATATAGAAAATAAATATCAAGAAGGTGGCAAAATATTCTGGAGGTTGTTGAAGAAGCTTAGGAATGGAGGAAAGAGTGCTGTAAAAGGAATTAGAGATGATAAAGGTGAAATGAAAACAGGAGAAAAAGATATCCTTGAAGTATGGAGTAATTACTTTGAAAAACTGCTAAATGAAAAAAGCAGTGATGACAGCACAGTGATAAAAAACACTGACCAGGCATGCAGTCAGGAATACATATCCATACTTGAAGTAGAAAAAGCCATCAAAGGCTTGAAATGTGGAAAGGCAGCTGGAGTAGATGATATTCGACCAGAAATGCTGAAGTATGGTGGTATAAGAGTCTTACAGTGGCTGCACTGCATAGTTCAGAAAGCCTGGACAGAGGGACGAATTCCCGATGATTGGAGTAGAGCTCTCATAGTACCCATATATAAAAAGGGAAATAAAATTGAATGTGAGAATTACAGAGGTATTTCCCTACTGAGTGTTCCTGGCAAGATCTATGCAAGTATACTTGAGAAACGGTTGAGAAGAATTGTGGAAGAAAAGCTTGGTGAAGAACAAACTGGATTCAGGCCAAATAGAGGCTGTCAAGATCAGATCTTCACTTTACGACAAATAGTCGAGAAAGCATGGGAATATAACAAAGATCTGTATTTAAGTTTTGTCGATTTGGAAAAGGCATATGACAAGGTGCCAAGAGAGAAGCTATTCAATACGCTGCAGTTATATGGTGTCAATTGGACATTATATCAAGCAATACTTAGTCTTTATTTGAGTTGTGAGTCAGCAGTTAGAATTGAAGGAAGTACAGGAAGATGGTTTAATGTTAAATCTGGTGTGAGACAAGGATGTACATTATTCCCTCTGTTATTCATTATCTATATGGATCACATTATGAAGGAATGTGGTATTAAACCTGATATCAAAATTGGAGATGTTAATGTCAGCTCTTTGCTTTATGCGGATGATGTTATACTTCTAAATAAATCCGCTACAAGTCTGCCAGATTCTCTGACTAAATTGAATAGCTGTTGTAATAGATATGGTATGAAGGTCAGCAATAAAAAGACAAAGACAATGAAAATAGGCAGAATCATTGAAAATGTCAACTGTGTTGTGAATGGAGAACCTGTGGAACAAGTAAAACATTTCAGGTACTTAGGCACAATTTTTACTGAAGATGGTAAACTAAATATAGAAATAGACAACAGAATCAGCAAAGCTGGTATCGTGGGAAGTCAATTGAATAAATTCACATGGAATAAGAAAGAAATTAGTCGGAACACTAAATTAGCTGTATACAAGACTGTGTTCAAACCAATTTTAACTTATGGATCTGAGAGCTGGGTCAGAAGTAAAACACTTGACCAAAGACTAGAGACTGCAGATATGAGAATCCTGAGAAAGATTAGAGGCGTGAACAGATGGTATCAATGGCAATATCATATTAAAAATGAGGATATTAGGAAAGAACTTGACATTGTCAGCATCCAGGAATGCGTTAGCAGAGCTAATCTCAGATGGTATGGTCACTTAAATAGAATGGGAGAGGAAAGATTAGCAAAACAAGTGTTCTCTGCCAGGTTGGCAGGAAAACGACCCAGAGGAAGACCAAGATATAGGTGGATTGATACGGTACAAAGTGCCTTAGACGATAGAAATATAAGATCTGATAATGTTGGAGTCTCGACAAGTAACAGACTGATTTGGAGGAAAATTGTAGATAGGAAGTTAGTAATGATTTAATTTTTTCATGTAGTACTGTCATATCCTGTACACCCCTTGAGGGTACATGGCAGGAATTTGATGATGATGATGATGATGAATTCAATATTATCCTGCTCAAGACTAAATAGTGATCACTTCCAATTTCAAATCCTCTGTACACTCTGGTGTCCTGCACCAGGGAGAAAACATCATTATCAACAATAACATAGTCAATGAGACTTTTCTTATTCCTTGCCTCTTCTCTCCACGTGAATTTGTGCACATTTTTATGTTGGAACATGGTGTTAGTAATGACCAGTCCATGTCCTGTGCAGAAATCCAACAGGTATTTGCCATTATCAATTAGCTTTGCTCTTTTCTGCAAATTTTCCCAAAATATTTTTGTATGTCTGACAATCATTTCCTACTCCGCTATTTAGATCCCCAACAAGGACCAACTTTTCCTTTTTCATTGTATCAGATGCTTTCTCTACAGCATCAAACAATTCCTCCACTTCTACCTTAGTAGAACCTTCTGTGGGATCATAGCCACAAATAAGTCTCATTGTCAAATTCCCCATTCTGATATTTGCCCATATCACTCTACTTGAGACTGTGTGCCATTCAAGATTAGCCTCGTATTTAGTGTTGAATACTATGGCTACGCCTTCTTTTCCTTGATTGTCATTGCCTGAATATATCATTTTGTATTTATTGCTCAGAAAAATGTCACCAGTTTTTGTTTTTTTTTGTTTCAGTCATCCCTATTATGTCGATCTGGTACTTATCTAATTCCTCAGCTAGCTCCATTTCTTTCCCATTCAAGCTTCTTATGTTGATAGTACCGATCTTTAACTCTGGTGATGTTGAGTTGGGGTGTGCTTTCAGATATGTACTATAGGTTTACAAAATCTATCAAGAAAAACCTATCTTGAATGTTGAAAAACCTACAAAACCTATCTTGGGCTCTCAAGAATGTACTATAGATTTACAAAAAACATTTCATGGATAGGAACAAGAGAAAAAAAATACAGAGATGAAGCTGGACAATAGACTAGTAGCATGGATAAAAGGTTAACTGAATAACAGGTTTCAAATAGAAATGTGCAGACAAATAGATTTTAAGAGCATTCCTATGGCACTGCTATTTAATTTATATGTTAATTATACTCAGGGTAGTTTAAAGAAAGATCCAGTTATTTGCTGATGTTGCTAAGGAGGAAAGGTGATAAAGAACAACTGTCAACAGTATTTGAATCAAATGGTGCTAAAGAAAATATAAGAAATGTTAGTTACAATTTCCAAGTGCAGTTATGCATTTTAAACTAAACAGCTTACATATTGTATATTATATTTTTGTTGCATGAAACCTAGGAGTGATATGGATAATGAGCTGAACTTCAGGGTATGCATGAGATAAATGTAAAGCCAATAACAAACTTCTGAAAAGTTCTGCCCTAATATCTCACAGGCACCATTCCAAATGAGTTTGATATAGTGAGAGTCTACTGTATTAGGACTATGAAGTCAGATTAGGGATAGGGATCATGTTTAGTCAATATGCAGAAAAAACATGAAAAGGGGAGGGAAGTACAAAGGGATTTTATAGGACAAATCCAGAAGTTTCAATAAATGGCAGGAGGAGGAGCTAATAGGTCATCCCTACAAGTTGAGTAACCATATGATTAAAATGGTTGTGAGCACTAGTTTTTTCTCATGACAAGTGATAAGAGGACGGAATGCACCCAGAATAAGAGATAAGTGTATCAACAGTGAACGAGTTTAAGGAAAGTTATGAGACATTGTGTGTATGTGTGTGTGGGGGGGGAGTAAGAGTAGACTTCCCACAGTGAATACCAAGACTAAAGAGGGCAGCATAATAATTTTGTGCAATCCATTTGGCAAAAGAGGTTCTCCCCCCCCAACCATTTTTCTTTTTTAATCCTTTCAAGCAGCAATATTTACCTAGAACATACTATGTTGCTATTTTAGCAAAACATTTTCACTAATACAACTATACAGGGTGTTCGGGATAAATTTGACAGTTTCGTAAGGAAAAAGAAAATCTTCTTTGTATCTATTAAATTTAATGAATTGACAAAAAAACATTACAGGCAGAGTTAATTACAATACTATCAACAAGATTTACTCAAAATAACCACCATTAGCATCGATCACAGCTTCAATTCTGCTTCGGAACCTCGAACAAGCTGATGCTACAGTCTCCTTGGGAAGGGCCGCAAAAACTGTTTTAATTTTATCCATTAACTGGGCTTTTGTATTACTGGAAGTGCGATTGGTGTCTTTTTCAACTGCGCCCCATAGAAAATAATCCATGGGGTTAAGGTCTGGGGAGTTTGGAGGCCAAACATTTGGACTGGTGAAGTCGTAGAAATTTTCAGACAACCATTTTTGACTTTTCCCAGAGGTGTGGCAAGGGGCCGAATCCTGCTGCCATACATACGGCCTACCATTGGCTACCCTTGTTATCCAGGGCTTGACTACAGTTAGCAACTCCACGAACAAAGCCCGAATTCCAATGCCAGGGTTCTTCAACACCTGTTCCTGCAGATTTGCGAGGAATTCTGCTGTACGAACGCAATCAGATCGTCTGCTAGGGATCTTTCTTCTTGCTACATCCTCGTAGTCACCATTGCAAGTCTCTAGTTCATGCCTGATTGTTTTTACTGTATTCAGGGAGCATTGGGCAGCAGTCGTAATATCCTTATTTTGATGGCGGGCACGAATCATCATGATACAAGTTATTCTCTTCCATGATTCAGGTGGGTTCCAGCTATCCATCCTTTCTGACATCTTGTATATGAATGAAGAAGGGTCCAAACTTTTAAATGAAGAGAAGTGTGTGTTAATACATGTAACTTACGGAAAAATATAATTAATTATAAATATGTCAAATTTATCCCGAACACCCTGTACAGTGTTGCTGTTTGGGCAAACGTTTTACTAATACAACTCTTTAGATTGAATAAATTAGATGACTGCTATAATCATACCTGATTTCGTAGACTAACTTGTGATCAAGCTAGTGAAAATCATACCACAGATTATCCAATTATGGATAATAACCATGATTATTGACTGATCTATAGGATGGATGTACCGTATTTGCCAGCATATAAGAAGCACTTTTTTCTTTGAAAATAAGTCTGAAACACAGGGTGCGTCTTATATGCTGATACTCAGTTTTTTTATTACTTTAATTTCTGGAAATTTTCTCTGTTCTGAGTTACACAATTTCTTTCTTGCTTCCTAGCGGTGTGCAAGAGCATTCCAGTTACGTAGAGTTCAGTGGATGCACATGAGCTGTCACTGATGATTACAGCTGTGTTCCTCTTTGTTTAAACTTTCCAATTGTTGTCACAGTTGATGTGAACAGTGATACATTTCTGCTATTAAATTTTCTCTAAATTTTTGGCAAATTACGGCTGAAAAATGTCGGTATTGCTACAATATTGCATACAAGTTACGTGTGATTGTGTATGGCTAAAGATCATGGAAACAAGGCTGCAGAGAGGCATTTTGGGCCATCCCCAACTGAGAAAATGATAAGAATTTGGCAGAATCAGGAAGAGGATATAAAAAAAGCAACTCACGGTAAACATAACCTATGAAGTGGAACTACAAAATGGACAGAACTTGAGGCAGAACTGAATACTTGGATTATTACTTATTACTTTATATTTGAAATACTATAAATTCATTATAATATTCAGAGATAATGTTTTTTTCCTAAAAAATGTGTATAAAAAAGGGGGTGCATCTTATATGCTGGCAAATACGGTACATCTTCACATAGGGTGGAAGAAGATATACATATTTCTTGCTTGTCAATATGAATAAAATTAACTGCATTGAATTTTTTTTTAAAAATAGTACTACTTACTTGCCAGAGATTACTTCTGGTGCTGCATAATTTGGTGAACCACAACTAGTACGCAAAAATTCTCCATCCATCATCATATTGGAAAGTCCTAAAACAAAGCCTCAAAGGTTAATCAAACTTTTTCACTTTTCTAATATATAATAATTATTCAACAGAAATGACGAAAACTTCTTTTATAATTATGCCCACATGTAATGGTAATCACATGAAATATTACCGATGAATTCTAAATTTTTTGTTTTTTATCTAAAAGTATGTGGTTTTCTTTTTTAAATAATTATACTTTCTGTAATATTATTTTTAATATATAACTTATATATTAAAAAAAAGTATATGTGTGTGTTTACACACACACACACACACACACACACACACACACACACACACAGCATAAGCACGTAAGGTTTGCTCCAGATACTGCAGTTTTAATCCTTGTATCTCAAGAAAATCAACCATATATCTCACTATTATATGAGAGTTAGAGCCTCTGTAGCTCAATCAGTATAAACAAACCCTTTGGTCGGAAAGACCTGGGTTCAATTCTCATCCTTTATCTGGTCTCTTTCAACTAAAGGTGAGTTAGCCAGTCTCATACAGAGGTAGAGGGTTTTTTCCACGTGGAAACTGGGGTTTGTTGTTCATCACAACAGGCAAACCAGCCCCATGAACACACACACACACACACACACACACACACACACACACACACACACACACACACACACACACACAGATTTATAGCCATGAATACTTACGACCCAGCCATAGGCCTGATTCGTCAGCTATATGCCAGTCCCAAGCCGGGATAAAATGGAGGAGAAAGCAATTGTGACCTACCCTGTAAAAATTTCAACAGAAACAATATGTGGAAAGAACACTTGCCTACAAAGTTACCAAGAGTAGGACACAACTGAAGGGTTAAATCATCATCATATGAGAATTAGGATTTAGGACAGCAGTTATATGCCATATCTCAATCCTGAAGGGTTCTGAGTCATTGATATTTTGACGTCACTAAATGTTATAAATCACTACTATTTTGGAGTGGCAAACCACATTAAACCATTAAAGGAAAGGGAGAAAAAAAAGATGTCTCTCTCCACGATATCCAAAAATTAAACCTAATCCAAGATAAGACATCTTTTTTTTGCCAAACATCTCTGTTTGGCAGATTAAACATGATATTGGTTAATTTTAATAAGTAAGATGGCGATGTTTAAACACCTAATGAAGATATTTATTAACTAGTCTAAATGGTACATCCAGAAGTGGCAAAATGTGCATGGAAGAAATAGAAATGGTAATGAAAGCAGAGTACATGAAATACGAAGAAAATTAATGAGATTAATAAGAAGAGAGAGCGCAATACAGTGTCAGAAAGAAAAACTAATATAAGTAGTAAGATCAGTCAAGGATGAAAGACAATATGGTGAAAAACAGAGATATTACTATATGGTGACTCTTCTTGAGAGGGATGTGGAAGATGAACATGTCAAAAGTGCATTTGTATGGGAGGATGTTTTTGAATGCTCTGTATAGGTTTGATGCAGAAAGAACACAGGAAATTATTGCATTGAGAGAGAGAGAGAGAGGAGGGGTTACAATTTGTGGATGGCTGAGAAGAGAACTGGATAATACAGAATGACTGTATGCAAAAGGGAATAGCAGTAGGAAGTTGGAACAACTGCTTTTAAATAACACTGAGAATGTGTTAACACATCAAACATAATTCATACAATTTATAGATATGCCATTATTGACTGCCAAGCATAATAAGCATAATGGCATCAACATTTCAAGAATTGGTCAGTTACTATCTGACTGTATCATCTACAACTGTTCCATACATTAGCAAACACTAGCCAGCACAATGATGACAACTCAAGAAATGCCCATGATGTCTTCATCAACACAAAAGTCTTACCTGATCATCCCAACTCTCATTCTGATATGAAAGATAGTTGGTCCACCCTTTGCTACTATAATAGCCTTTAATCTTCTGGGAGGATATTTTGGTATGTTGCTGCAGTAATTCCCTTCTATTCTTCCAGAAGAGCATTAGCAAAGTCAGTCACTGATGTCAGGCAATTTGGCCTATATCAAAGGAAGCACAATTCATCACTTCCAAGAACAGATTTCTCACTGCTCCAGAAATGGTGATGAGCTTTATACCACTCCACTCAGTGCTTGGTGTTGCTCTTGCTGATGTTAAGCATGGAAACCCATGCCCTTCAGCTTCTGACAAACATTGTGTAAAATGATGTGTTTTCTTATATATCCTTATCCTGGATTTTATTGCGCCTTTTTGTAATCGGGGGGGGGGAGGTATTTTATAATATCGTCACTTAATCTTACACATTCCTCCTTTTGTACTCTAGATTCCTGCTTTCTGTATTCTATACTCCTTCTACCTGAGAGATGGAAAAATTTATTTAGATTTTATGACTGCGCCATCCATGCCTCAATATGGTGCAAGAAATATAGTACTTCCAGTAGGTTATTAAATTTTCCACAACAAAATTCTCTTAATCGTCCCCAAGTTAATCGTTTGCTTTACAGTCCTGGCCCTTTTCTCACTTATTATTTATATCAATGTTTCCCGCTTAGGTTCATTTTTTTATTTAAGATCAATGCATTGCAACTAAAATAAGATCAGGCAAAAACTTCGTTAAAATACAACATGGGATTTAATGGTCATCAAACAGGCATATAATATACACTATAAAACAGAGGGTGATCTTCTGTAATTCAAAAAAAGGGAACTCTAAAGACAAAGTTGCATATATCTCTATTTCAAATTAATACAAGGCACACATCATGTTATCTATCTAGCTCATAGAGTTACAAACTTCTTAATATTTGCACATCTCTCTCTTTAATTAATACAAGGCACACATTATGTTATCTATCTGGCTTAGAGAATTATCATTTAACAAACTTCTTAGTACCTGCACATATCTCTCTTCAATTAATACAATGCACACATCATGTTACCTATCTCACTAAAAGAATCTTCACTTAACCATTAATATCTGCATGAATCTCTCTTTTATCTATATAAGGCACACATTATGTTATCTATCTGGCTCAAAGAAATTCTCACTTAACAAACAACTTAATACTTGAACAATCAGTGTTAGGGATATGTTATGAATAATATAACATATTATAAACTTAAAATTTCAAACAAGATTAAGGCGTTAATTTCAAATTCATAACCTAAAATACTTCCTAGGAATTAGCTATACTCTTTCTTAGATGCAACTATCAAAGCTATATTCATTCTTAAATGCAATAATCAAATTTCAGACAGAGCACGTCTCTCAAGGTTATTCTAGCTATTCATGTCCCTATACATGCAATTTTTCCAATTTCTACAACCTATTCTTATAGCTTCGCACAGTCAAAACAAAACAATAATTTAACTCACATGGGCTGTCTTTTGTTGGGTTGCACTCTCAGATCCCACTGGCTGTGACCTCCTATATTTTCTTTTCTTCGTCTCGTGTTTTCGATCTCTCCTCCTTCAGATCCTTGGGATACCGGCCGTTCATCAGGTTGTCTCGCAGGATGTGGATGACGATTTATTGGCTTGTTGATACATCAGCGAAGGGTTGCGAATTGTCAGGGCCTTTATGGACTTAGATAAGTGAAACAATCATAGACAAGTTCGGCAGTACCTCAGCTGATTCATCCCCTGGTCATCTACGCTTCTGAGATGAATGATGGCTCGCGGCATGGCTTCCCTCCTTGACACACCAGGACATCACTCTCTTAGTCCTTTCTACCACATTGTCTCCTCGTATGCTCGTTTCTTCTCTGTGCCAGAAAAAACTCCGTGTCTCTGGATGTCCCATCTTATATTTCCTCAGTTTCGAGACCCTGGGTTCAGTTTTCTAAACCCCGTGCACTTACACGAACCCCTTACATTGTCATATGATTCCTGGTTACTGGAACCTTCAACAAGCCCTTTCTTCTCCATCTTCATGTTCTAATCTCATTAAGTCAGTCAGCGGAACATCCGTTTGAATTTTGCCGCCCGCTTTTTGCATTGACCTTGAGGTCACTTAGGGTTGAACTCGTAAACAAACTTTCAAACGACGTTCCGACTGTAGAGCGTTTCCCTTAGCCTTGAAAGTTTTGCATCTTTTGTTCAAAGAGATAGCTAATTCCTGTTGGGCTGTGCATATGTTATACACAATACAAAAATGTTAAAAGAAAGGACTATTTAAGGTGTTCTGGGTTCTGCCTAACTGTAAAAACTCGATGTGTTTGTTATACAAAAATTTATTCTTGTTGCATTGAATTATTACAATTGCTTACAGAGGCCTTTTTAGAACTCAGTAGTGAATGTTTCAACCAAGAATAGCCGATTTTTTGCACCATGTGCTTCGGCACTTAGCAGTGCCCCTCTGTGATTTTATGTGGCCTACCAGTCACAATTGTGCTGTTGTAGCTCCTGGACATTTCCATTTTACAATAACATCATTTACAGTTGATTGGGGTAGCTGCAGTAGAGCAGAAATTTTCCAAGCTCAAGCTGTAGAAAAGGTGGCATTCTACGATAGTGCCATAACAAAAGTCACTGAGCTCTTCTGTATGCCTGTTTTACTATTAATGTTTGTCTCTGAAAATTGCGAAACTATACACCTTTTATACCTGTATGAGGCATGGTTGTGATGTACACATAGCCATATCCACTACTATTGAAAGGGGTCTGAATATTTTTGAACAGAAAATGTATAATGTCATCTAGGTGAACAGGAGATTAAGAAATACTTTGGTCCAGTGTTCAAGCTCTGTTGGCAACACATGCAGTCTACAAACTGGCAGAGCTAAAAAAACATCCTACTCTACCAGATTCTCAGTTTGCCACCTAAGTTCAACCTCATCTCCACTGTCAAAACTAGAACTCCAGATCTAAACATCAATCACTGAATATTTTAATCTGCATAATTATACTTTTCTATAATTAATCTGTTTTAAGAGTAGTATTCAACCCAAAATTTTCTTTTATCTATTCTCTTCTTCTTCCTAACATGGAATATAGGCCATGTGGCCTGTTCCGGTCTCATGCCGTCTCTTTCTTGGTCTTCCGATTCTTCTTTTTCCACTTATTTTGTATCTGTATAATATTTTTGGTAGTCTGCTGTTGTCCATTCGATTTAAATGTTCTAGCCATTTTTGTTTATACTGTCTTATGTAGTAATTAATTGGTTTGATTTTTAGGGATTGTAAGATTTCTTCATTTGTTTTGTGGTCCCACTTGGTATATCCAGCTGTTTTTCTGAGGAACTTCATTTCTGCTGTTTGAATTCGTTTTTCATCTTTCCTTTTCATGGTCCATGTTTCGCTTCCGTATAGTAGAGTTGGTTTTGACAAGACATTATATAGTCTGATTCTAGTGCGTTTTTGTACCAGGGATGGCTTAAATATACTATTTATTATGCCATTTACTTTGACAAAGTTTGATATTTTAGTGTCTATGTCTTTTTCTTCTTCGTATGATAGATCACATCCCAAGTATCTGAAAGTGTTTACTTGTTCTAGTATTTTATTATCTATCACTATTTTACTTCTTATTGGGTTTTCTCCTTTGAATGCCATTATTTTTGTTTTTTCTTTGGATATTGTCATATTATATTGCTTTGAGATATCATTTAATGATTTTAATGATCTTTGTAAGTCATCTTCTGATGTAGCTAATACTATTTGATCATCTGCAAATAGTAGTGTATCTATCTTCATTTCGGGGTCATTTGTATACAAATGACCCCGCAACATTTGTACAGCAAATGGGTTATGCTGTTTCCAGATTGTTAATATTTCATTTATATATATATTGAAAAGCAGAGGTGAGAGGGTACATCCTTGTCGTACTCCTCTTGATATATCTTTCCATTCTGAGGTGTGTTCTAATTTAACTGCTATTTTATTTCCTGTATATATTTCTTGAATAGATTGTAAAAGTTGGTTTGGTATGTTTAAATTGGTTAATATTTTAAACAATTTTTGTCGACTAATTTTGTCAAAAGCTTTTTCATAATCAATAAATGCCACATGTGTTTCTTTTTGAAATTCTCTTCTCTTTTCTATTAATAATTTTAAAGTAAAAATTGGATCTATGCAGGATCGGCCTTTTCGGAAGCCATTTTGTTCTTCTAGTAATTTGTTTTCTACAATGCTGCTTAGTTTCTCTTTTAATATTCCTGCATATATTTTATATCCTGTATTCAGCAGGCTAATTCCCCTATAATTATTAAAATTGTCTTTATTTCCTTTTTTATAGATTGGGATGACCAGTGCTTTTTTCCAAGAGTTAGGGGTTTTTCTGGACATCCGAACCATATTAAAAAATTTCAAAAGTCTTTCATTAAATTTTTCACCTGCATTTTTGTATAGTTCTATATTTATATTGTCTTCTCCTGGTGTTTTCCTTTTTTTCATCTTCTTTATTATATTTTTCAGTTCTAACATTGTGATATTTTCTATTAGGTCATTCTTTGTCTTATAAAATTTTAATTCATTGTTCTCATCTGTCCAGAGATTTTGGAAATAGGTCACCCATTTTTCTAAATCTATTGTTTGTATTTTTATCTTTTCTTTTATTTCTTTATTCGTGTATTTTATTACTTTATAGGTTTTGGGTTGTGGCTTAAATAAATCCTTTTCTAGTTCTGTTACGAAATTGTTCCATCTTTCTCTATGTTTTTTCCTTACTTCTCATTTTGCAATTGCACTATTTCTTTTATACTCTATTTCTGCTTCTATTGTTTTGGAATTTAGCCATTTCTGGTAACTGTCCTTTTTGGTTTTTATTATATTTTCTATTTCTTTGTTCCAGTCTCGTAGTCCTCTTTTTCTAATCCATTTGTGCTTTATTCCTAAGGTATCTGTTGCTGCTTTTGTGAGAATTTGTTTCAAATTTTCCCATTCATCTTCTATGTCACTTGATTCATGTGTGGTTTCTGTTTTTAAGTTTGTGCATTTTTGATATTGTAGTCTAACTTGAGGATCCTGTAATGAACAAATTTTGTAGCTTGGCTGGTAAAAATTTTCAATTCTATGTGTTTTTAGCCACTTTGGTTTAAAACGAATTTTTGCTGCTACCATATAATGATCGGAGTTTAATTCAAAGCCTCGATATGCTCTTACGTCTAAAATTAACTCCGCTAATTTAAAATTTGTGATAACGTAGTCAATTACTGATTTGTATCCTCTGGCTGACCAAGTATATTTATGTATTTCCTTGTGTTTAAACATTGAATTCATTATTCTCATATTATTATAAATGACAAAATCGCGCAATCTGCGACCATTTTGATTACATGTATCTTCGCCAAATTTACCTATGTTTGTTTTGTATTTTTTGTTTCCTATTCTGGCATTTAAATCTCCTGCTAGCAGTAAATAGTCAGTTTTGTTTGTTTTATCTATGGCATTCTGTAATTCTTTATAAAATATATTACTGTCTTCTTCTTTTCCCTCTTCTGGTGCATATGCACCAATTATTGTTATGTGGCCTCTTAATGTCTTGAGTCTAATTTCTATTAGTCTTTCATTCAAATAGTTGTAATATACAATATTGTTCTTTAGGGATTTATGTACCATAATCATTATACCTGCTTTTGCTCTTTCTTCTTTTTTTACCCCACTGTAGATTTGTATATAGTTGTTTGTTTCTTTTGTACCTTTTTGTTTTTTCTTTGTTTCTGTTACTATGCATATCTTTATGTTAGCTTGGTTTAGTTGTTTATCAAGTTCTTCTTCTTTGTGTGCAATGCTTCTCACATTCCATGTTGCAATCTTCATTATGTGTTCCTTTTTCCAATTTAGGTTACCGTTTCCTGGGTTGTGGTCTTTTCCCTGACAGTCCATCCGGCTTTTCTTTGCATGAAACTTGAAAGTATTTTGAATTTCCCCAGGGCAGGTTACTAACTTGTCGCTGGGTAAGTCCAGTGGTAGGGCTGCTACCTAACACCTCTGGACAGGCAGATCTAACAGCATTTACTCTGTTAGGGAGTTAAGGTTATACCGCCCATACTCGGTCGTCAGTGCCTCGTTTGTACTTTTAGAACAGGATGGACCACGGGAAGGTGAGGTTGACATTTGAGTGGGAGAGGCTATGTATTGCGCTTCACCACCCCTTCCACCCCTCTTTTATCTATTATGGTTTGTAATTATTTTTTACTATTCTTATTTTTCCCAACTAGGAGGCAAGTCTTTCTTATGGTCCAGGAACAATCACAGTTTATGGGTTACTTTGTCACAAGCTTGTGTTTGTGTGTACACATACATACTCCAGAAAACAGCCTCAAAATGGCTGACAGAGTGTAATAATTTATTTTTGTCAATATTTTTTTATTTTCCAGATGGTAGTTTAATCCATAAGTCTTTATTAAAGAATGCTGTATACCATCTCACAATTTGAGAATAGGATATATTAAATGAGAAAAATTTTGCTTATAAATAACATCTTGTCATTTACAAGTGTAAATGGTCAAAATCTCATGTGTGTGTGTGTGTATATATAGATAGATAGATATAAATAACATACATACATATAATATAAATTGTTACCCAGAGGAATGTTGCCATATTGAGAAGGATGTCAACAAATAGGAATAAGAATGCAACCGCAATATTGATTAGGCCATACCTAGCCTAATACACACAAATATGGTTTCCTGAATATCTAGGCAATATGGAAATGCTGGTGAAGATACAGAAGTAAATAAGATTATATCAGGACTGGAATATTGAATGTGTGTGGAACTAAGCAAGTAACAGGAGGAGAAGAAATATGATTGACACTTATAATCTCCTATCAGGGATGGATAAATGGAATGCAGATTATCGAGTGCACCAATAGTGAGAAAATTCAAGAAGTATGGTAATGTGTGTAGAATGGAAGAATCTTCTACATAGTCCGATGGCTTAACAGACAACTTAAAATAAGATTTTTATATTTTTTAACATCATACTTATACAAAGCAATTTAATAGTTAACAATTTTTATATTGATTTTCTAAAAGCTATTACCACTAAACAAAATACAGTAGCAATAATTATTGTATTATTATACTTCAAGTGATCAATTACAGATTTCATCGCAATCAAAATGCAGCCAATGTGTTTTAATTGCAATGAAATGACTTGTTTGATTCTTATTATTATTATACAGTATCTCCATGAAGTTGAGACTGATCAAAGGATCCCCATCCTAACTTTTATATACACAAAACCTATCATGCCTCTCCTTAAACTCATTCACTGCCAGGGCACTCACAACTAATTCTGGCAATCCATTCCAATCATTCACCGCTTTCCATGCAAAAAATCTTCTTCTTCTTTTCAGCCATTTCCTGTCCACTGCCGGACGAAGGCCTCCTCCAGTTCTTTCCACCTTTCTCTGTTCTTGGCAATGGTTGACCAATTTTCCCCAACAAAATTTGACAATTCATCACTCCACCTTCTTTTAGGACGTCCTCGGCCTCGTTTCCCTTCTTTAGGAATCCAGTTCTCATCTTCTCTGGACAGATGTCTGGCCCATTTCCACTTTAGTTCGCTTGTGGTGAAGAATGACATCAGTGATGCGAGTCTGGCTTCTTATCCAGGTGTTTTGCTTCTTATCTTTTAATGTGATGCCTAGCATGAACCTCTCTATTTTTCTTTGAGTTGTTGTTAATTTATTTGCCAGTGCTTCTGTTAGCGACCAAGTTTCACAACATTATATGATGACTGGAAGTATACACTGGTTAAATGTCTTCCTTTTCAAACAGATCGAAACATCATTGTTTTGAAAAATTTCAATTTTCTGAATGTACTCCAAGCAAGTTGAACTCACCTATTTATTTCCTTTTGGAGTCCACAATTTAGATCAATGAGATGACCTAAGTATGTATATGAAGAGACTCCTTCCAAGAAATTGTTTTCTATTATCATGTTTTTTGGTGTTACAAAATGATTAAACATGATTTTAGTTTTTTCTCTGTTTACCTTTAGACCGACTTTTCTGCTTTCATGATATAGGTCTTCTATCATTATATTAAGGTCTTCTGAAGTGTTTGCATAAATTATGATATCATCTGCATATCTTAGATGTGTTAAGTTTCTGTTATTCATTTTTATACCAAGGTTTGTCCAGTTTATATTATTAAATATTTCTTGAAGGACTGCTGCAAAGATTTTGGGTGATAGACAGTCTCCTTGTCTGACACCTTTTTCAATTGATATTTTATTGCTACTTGTGTGAAGTTAAATTGTTGCTGTTGCAGTGAGGTATATTGCCTGGAGGAGGTCTGTATATTCTCCAGGAACTCCCTGATTCAAGAGTGCTTTGATTATTGTATTAGTTTTGATGAAATCAAATGCTTTTTCATAATCAATGAAGGCTAAACAGAGAGGCAATTGGTTTTCTTCTGATTTTTCTATTATTTGTTTTACTGCATGAATATGATCAATTGTGTTAAAGCCTTTATGGAATCTTGCTTGTTCTACTGGTTGATTTGAGTCTAGAAGAGGTGTTAAGCTGTTTGTTATTACTTTGCGAGAATATTTTACAGATTAGAGAGAATACTAATTAATCTATAGTTCTTTACTTCTTCTTTGTCTCCTTTTTTAAATAACAGTATCAGAGTAGTTTTTCGATTTTCTGATATCTTCCCCTCTTCTAGGCATAGATTTAGTAAGTTTGTGACATCTCATCTCATTTCATCTTCCTTATACCCTCTTTTACCTTGCGGTGTCGAGGGTCCATTGATCATCAGACCTCACTCCGTTTACAGGATAAGGTGGCCAGCCTTATGCCTCGGTGTATCCTATGGCCTGTAGTGTTGAGTTCTGAAGGCCAGTTTGCCTGCTTTGCGGGATGAAAAACCCCAGAATAAACTGGGGAAAAAACCCTGCTGTCCACGCCCAAGACTGGCTAACTTGGCTATGGCTGAGGAGGATCCTTCAGCTCCTCACGTCATCGACGGGAATCGAACCTGGGACACTCCTTCCCCAGGCATATGGTTGCGAAGCACATAGCCACTAGGCTAACCGCGCGGACTAAGTTTGTGACATGGTGAATTATATTGTTTCCTCCCCATTTAATTAATTCTATGTGAATTAGGATTTCACCAGGACATTTTCCATTTTTCATTTGTTTTGATGCTTGTTTTATTTCATCTGAAGTAAATGGGGGGGGGGATGAATTCCATATGCTATGGAGAAGAGTTATTTTATATTTGATTTATCTATTGAAGGATCACTATAGAGTTCTTTATAAAATTCTTCTAGCCTGCTTAGGATTTGTTCTTGGTTCCATTCTTATCTTTTATTGCAGTTATTTGACTTTTGCCAAATGATAAATGTTTTCTTAGTATTTTCATATTTTTATTGTTTTCAATTATTTCTTTTATTTTTTTAGTGTTATAAGATCTTATTTCATTTCTCATATTTTTCTTATTGTTTTGCATAGTTCTGCATATTCAATTTTAGAAATTAAGTTTTTGTCTCGTTTCATATTTCGTCTCTTTTTTAGTAGTTGTAAGGTTTCCTCTGAAAGTTTATGGTCTTTTTGTTGCTTTTGAATTCATTGGCTGCTGAGATTATTACTTCCGTTAGGTTTTTGCTTATTTTATTTATGTCTTCTTCAAATATATTTATTAAATCTAATTTTTGATTGAGTTTTTCTTTGTAATCCTTCTTGTTTTCGATAGGTTTTAAGTCAAGACTTCTTGATTTTTTGTTGTTTAGTCATTTTATTCTTTCCAATTTGGGGTTTATTTTAATTTGGGCTCTGACCAGTCTGTGGTCACTTCCTGTTTTTACTTGATTTAGTACTATTTCTTGAACTATTTGAACTATTTCTTGAACTATATCTTGAACTATTTCTTGAACTATATCTTGAACTATTTCTTTATTATTACACAGTATATAATCTATTTCATTTTTTATTTCTCCATTTGGACTTTTCCGTGTCCATTTTCTTTTGAGGGCTTTCTTAAAAAATGTATTCATAATATAAAGCTTGTTACTGATAGAGAATTCTGTAAGAGCCATTCCTGACTTGTACCATATATGTATGGTCCTATTGCATCTATTTGGTGACTGGGATGACCTACTTTGCCATTAAAATCACCCATTACTATAAAGTTTTGATTGCTATTTCTTTTTTTATCTAGAGCGTGCTGCGGTGAGTTATAAAATGCTTCTATCTCTTCATCAGCACACATCTGAATATCTCCCCCTTAAATCTTTCCCTATATACTGATATACAAATTAAAGAGTAGTGTGGCCCTAGTACAGAACTCCAAGTTATTCCACTACTCACCCTCATTCTCTTAGATTCCACTCCACCATATATTATTCTCTGGTGTCTGTCTGAGCCCATGCATTCCATGCTACTAGTTTCACATCCATTCCCATTTGTTCCAACTTTTGTAGTAATTTTCAACATGATATTCTGTCAGATGCCTTTGCAATGTTCCAGCTGACCAAACTGGTCAGCTGGAACATTAATGGATAATTCATATTAATGGAAATTATTACAGAACTGAGCCTTGTTTTCATAAAGTATTGAAAAAAGGTCCTTTTGCATGAAATAAAATATATTTAATGTTTTTTTTTAAGTTGTCAGATCCACTTGAATAAAAAAATTCGAATTTATTTTTAAGAAAAATAAATTCATATCAAGCAAACTAAAATATATAAAAAAATCAAAACTTACCAAAGTCTGCAATTTTAACATTCAAATTTTGATCAAGTAACAGGTTTTCAGGCTTTAAGTCTCTATGTACTACCATATGACGATGACAATAATCTACACCAGATATGATTTGTTGAAAGAAACGTCGAGCTTCCCCTTCCTTTAGCTGAAGATAAAATGTGGAAAATAATTATGCTATTATGTACACAAACTCAATGTATTGTGCTATACAATGTGCCTGCAAAGATAAAAAATTCTTTAAGGCAAGCAGAAAATGGTCACATAACCAAACATTTATCATGTCCAATTTTTGAAAACAGTTAAAAATAACATATAAAAGAAATTATTGCAGAATCATAAAATGTTTCACAATAGCAATCATGTATAGTGACATCATTTACTATCACTGATTTTATTCATTAACAACAATTGAACCTGTAGCTGTTTTTAGCAATATATACAAAGTTCATCAAAAAATGTATACACACTTTAACAAATGTCATCTAAGGACTTTTTTCGAAGTTGGAGTGAATTACAGTAGCAATGTGTAGTATGATATTCTCTCAAAAGATGTTGTTAACATGAATACTAGCATCTGTAAACTGAATGTTGTTGTGCTCTATATTGTAATATTATAGTTATTGCGCCTTTGTACTCTATTATATCTATTTATACAATCTTTTGTATTTTTCTTATTATTCAATTACTCTTGCTACATTCTTCTTTATATTTTAATTTACTGCTTCTATATCTCTGTTCTTCACTATCCTTATTTTTATCCTTACTTTATCTTTATCTAATCCTTTCATGTACTATATTAACTTTATTATCTTTGCTCTACCTTCAGTATTCCTCCCTTATACCAAAGATCTCTAGAAATTTATTTTTTTATTATAGACTGTGCCACTAAAGGTCTCCTTGTGGTATAACAAATATCAATACTTCCAGTAAAGTTCGCTTTATATACTAAGGCCTTTCTCAATAATTATTTACAGTCATGGCTAACTCTTAACTTTAATTCGTACCTATTTTTAAACTCCCTGCTCACAGGATCGTTTTTATTTGGAACAGTGCATTGCAAAAAAGATCAAGCGGCACACTTTGTAATTAAAACAAACATGTTTACTTAAATATAAAGAGCCAATAGGCTTCATTTTGGCGATATAAACATTATTTAAATTAAGGGGATAATAAATCCCACATCATTTTAAAACCGAATAAGAAACTCGATCAAAAAGGTGCACCCATTAAGTTACTTAAGTTCGAGTTTCTTATTCGGTTTTAAAACGATGTGGGATTTATTATCCCCTTAATTTAAATAATGTTTATATTGCCGAAATGAAGCCTATTGGCTCTTTATATTTAAGTAACTTAATGGGTGCATCTTTTTGACAACTCGTATAGCAGAGTATATAAGTTATTTTCGTTATACCCTTTGGTATTAATTTGGTCTAGCTACTCACTGATGAAGCCTCGATAAAGGCTGAAACCCGTCTGGGTAGTGACCTCCCACCATAATGTAATAACAGCATACATTTCCTAGGAAATGTGTTTTACATTATGGAAAATACCAAGAATAGCAATCAGAACTTTATCACCTTTGCTGCGAGTTACCTGAGTTTGTACTATGTACTTGGACTACTTGCTCATGCTAGTAGTCGCCGATACTTTTATAGTTTATTATACTATATTCGGCATGAAACTCTCTGATTCCAATCTTTGAGTTTCTTATTCGGTTTGAAAATGATGTGGGATTTATTATCCCCTTAATTTAAACAAACATGTTTATTTATGCTGAAACACATACAAATTATACACCAATGAAATGCTACTTGTCACTCCTCTCTAAGTTAAGTACTTTAGAGGAAACTTTCTTTTAGAACATTTACGTAAGCATGCAACAAAATATCAGTGATACGTATAATTAAGCAATTAAATGAGATAACTATCAGCCCATTTACAATTTAGGAATTATCATGCTTTGATTAATTATAACCATAAATTCCAGCCTTCACTCAATATATAATTCTCTTTATGCAAACTACTTCTCATAACAATATATATAGCAATTCTATAATCTTATCAGTTCTTCAAAAACAGTCTTTTACAATAGACAAAATTACTTTAAAAACAACTTATCTCTCTATGCAAACAAATTCTCATTCTACTGTATATAGTAATTCTATAAGATTATCAGTCCTTCTAAGCAGTCCTTCACAACAAGAAAATTTACAACAAAAATTAACTCACATGACTCTTTCATCGGTATAGTGCACTTGTTTGTACTTCCTTTACAGATTTCCTGGATTCCTATCTATGTCAGGGCTTGGGCTCTTACTTTAGAGGGTTCATGGATACCGTATTTTCCTCTGGAATGGCATGCGGGGCTGGAGTGCGACTATTCGGCGTTATAGATATTCGGACGTACGGTCTGAAGATCAAGGCTTAGTCATCCTGGTCCAGGGCTGCTATTCGCTCTGTAAGTTTTTGCCTCCGGTTTTCCCTCCACGACCTCATCCAGATTCGAAGTAGTCCATGGATCGGCTCCCTCCTCTTTTTTTCTCCCGGCATCATCTCGGCCGATGGTCGAATGTTGATCTCGATCTCTTTTCTATGATCTTTATATTTGGTTTTCCATGGGATCCTGGGCAAAGGTTTGGGACCCCCAAACATTCCCATGCAAACTTTGAACTAAGGTCTGAGACCTCCGTACTTTCAAGCGCAAACTCTTACCTTCTTGAAAGCGTAGAATTCCAGCTCTCCCTGAAGAGTACGTTTAATCCTTTTTACAGCATAGTGGAACTGCTTCTGATGTGTACCGTCCTCTTTTACTATTGACCTTGAAGGCAGTATCGGACTGACTTTGGATACAATAGGTTTCCTTTATACTAAATGCTAACCTCAATATATTTCTGAATTCAAAGGCATTGCCCTTGAACATAATATTTTAAGACATCTTCTGTTTACTCTATTTAGCATGTTAATTCCTCTGGGTTTCTATATATGGGTTTTTGGTATTACTTACTTAGATTAGAATACATTTTTGATTTCTATGGCATTGCCCTTGAATTTAACACATTCACACATCTTCTATTTACACACTTTATCATGCTAATTCCTCTGAATTTTAATATATACGAGCTGTTAGTATTATTTACATATAAAATTTACAAGTTTACTTTTTGTCAATTTTGGATGTGACTCCTGTAAAAGTCGATGCAATAAAAAATAGAAAAATTTATGCTGAAATGAATTTTACACATCAACACATGACTGTAGGACGTGTTGATGTGTAATGGCTGAGGCACAATTGTCATTCGAGGAATGCAAGACCATTTTAAAGTGGTGTTTCAAATTTGAGAATGTTGTTGAAGTTAAATGACAATGGAAGAAAGATGGTTTGGTCTGATGAAGCACAATTTAAGCTTACTGGAACAGTGAATCGGTATAATTGTGTTTACTGGGCTCCAGAAAATCTGGGCATTCATGTGGACAAGGAGGTCAATTTACAGGGGCTCAATGTCTGGTGTAGATTGTCATCTAGGTGCTTAATAGGATTGTTCTTCTTTGAAGGTACTGTTACTGATCAAATCTATCTAGACATGCTACATACATCCATTTTACCTGCCATTCATGCACTTTATGGGGATGATCAATTTCTCTTCCAACAAGATGCCACACCACCACAGAGACATGAGAGTTTGCAGGGACAATGGATAGGACAAAGAGGTGCAGCTGAGTGGGACTCTAAAGGATGTAGTGTATCATAGAAAACCAGCTACACTGGTGGCCGTTTGAAAAGAAACTGAAACAGCATACACAGTAATCCCACTGGACCTGGACACTTTGGCCAATGTTGCCCAAGCAGTAGTTTGACATAATAATAAGTGTCTGGATGCTACTTTGAGCACCTTATGTAATTGAGTAAGTCAAAGTCAAAAATAATTATGTAATTGTAGAAGTCAAAGGTAACTTGTATTTATTCCTTGATGTCTGTATAAATTTAGTATTACAATTTTTATATAGGTTTTTCATTTTTCTTTTGCTGAAGCGTGTATAAATTTTTTTGACGAACTCTGTATGTATGTGTGTGTGTATGTATATATATATATATTTTTTTTTTTCCCCCTGTTATAATCAGTTTGTTCCATAATTACAGTGACCTTAGTATTACCTTTATCAGCACACAGACACACACACATATATATATATATATATATGTTCATATTTTTTACTGATTGAATTCCAAGAATTAGACAAGCAATTAATTTTATTTAACACACAACATGTTTCATCGGAAAACTGACTTCTTCAGAAGTGAGAACATTAAAAGAAACATAAAAAATACCATAAAGAAATTGTACCACTACAAAACTGACTATAAACTACAGTTAATTTTGAACTGAAGTTACAGTCCGGGCTAAAGTTCTATTGTTAGGCATCTGCACGCGTGTGACTTCATGAGTGCGCCAGTATCTGATAGCAGAGCTAAATGAGTCTGGTAAATTATAACTAAGGTTACTGGTTATGTGATAAGAGTCCAGGAAAATTTCTTTAGACTCAACTATATGGCGTTCTACCTCGTCATGGCATATATAAAGGTTTGATGTTGTATTCCAGTTTATCTCATGTTGGCAGCCTTCACTATTTATGTTTACTGAGAACAGGACATGGCTTGAGAGGGTGCTTGCTCTGGTTCTGTTGTAAGCAATGTCTCTTTGATGTTCCTCGAGACTTAGGAGTATGGACTTCTCAGTTTGGCCATAATATGGCTTCTCACAGTCACGTGATTTTATACATCCCTGGAAACTGAAGATGGTTGTGAGCCTATATATATATATATATTTTTTTTTTTTTTTCTTTTTTTTTTTTTGTATAAATTTGTAAGAGTTAATATTTTTTTAGGTGGAATGTTGCTCTTGGGAAGTTTGAATTTTGTCAGAAAAAATTCTGATCATGTGTAAATAAATATTATTAACCACCATGGAAGAGATTGTAGATACCACATTCCATGCTGGTCAAATTTATTAGAGAAATATTAGCAAGTTCAATAAATAAATTAATTATTGTTTCTTCTGGTGTTACTTATATCATGAAGAACTGTTATGAATAACCACCAACACTAACCCATTCTACATATGTGCATTTCCATGCATTTCTTCTGACAGTTTCTGATTGTGTGAACCTTCTGACAGTGTAAAGCTGTTGCACTACAGTAAAAGGTAAATAACAAATGAGAAGACAATTAATTTTGTACAAGTATGAACTCTTAGAATTTGAACACTTGAAAATATTCACTGCATGCAGAGTTCAGTTATCACTGACCTAACAAACTGAAAACATTTTTAAATTTACTGATTCGAAATTATATTTTAACTATAATTAATTTCTTTTAAATAACTTAAAATTAATTTTAAATTAATTAAAGTTAAAAAAAAAAAAGAGGTGGAGGGGGACTATCATTCAAAGTCACAATTAAGTAATACGTATCTATATTACAAAAATCATTTACAGAATAAAAAAAAAATACTCTGAATTTACATTCTCAAATAATTATGTCTAGTCTGAAATTTGAGAAAGAACTGAAAAGAATTAGGAATTACTTCTTTTTCAGAACACTCAGACTAAAAAGTGTCATTAAACTAATTAAACAAAAAAATTAAGTTAAAAGTCCATCAATATACTAGGATTTTTGTTCATACAACACACAAAAACAGTACCAAGGAAATCTACAAAATAATCCACAGTGATGGGTTGTGTGAAACAACTCGATTATAACCAGTGTCTATTTGTAACAATGTTCAAAAGGGAATGCCACGTCATCTCCAGATAAAGAAAAAAATGGTTGCTATATAAAAATCTATTGCAATTTCTAGGTAATGGCAGTTAAGCTAGGGAGCCATTAAAGTAGAGTCAACTGTACATAAACTGTTATAATTTTCAAATGCAAAATTTATCAATTACTTACCTTGCCATGTTTCACTATGTAATCGAACAGTTCACCTCCTGATACATACTCCATAATCATAAAGATGTCAGTCGGTGTGCTGATCACTTGGTATCTGAAAATCCATAACAAATATCTATCATGTGAAGAAATACAACAAAACAGAAGTTGTATGCAAGCTAATAGAATATTTTATCGATTAGAAAACTGTCTCATACAAGTCATGTGTAATTAGTATCAGGAACAAGCAACACAAAATTTTGATGAAAAAAGCAAATTGTCCATTTGAAATCTAACACTAGGAAATGTACTGCATTACTCCTATACAGAAGGAATTATGCTTTAATATGCAGATGAGAAAAGGGTGCAACCACAAAAATTAGACACACATCTACAGAAATAGTCTAGATATAGTCATACAATTTTTACTTCATATACAGTCAACAGCCAGAAACTTCAATCACACAGGCTATGAAGGAGGGAAGGAACATTCTTTTTCATTACAGTATCTTTAAAGTGTGGTGTAACTGTGTTCCACACACAATGTTGGCAGAAGTATTTGGATACTAGTTATAGTAAAAAAAATGCATTTTAATTACATGTCTAGTGCTGAGTGGGACCACATTTGGCCTGAATGACAGCAGCTACCCTTTGGGACATGCTTTCAACCAAATTCTGATACATTGTTCTATGGAAACCAGTCTTGGATTTGTAGTGCAGTATGGCATTGTCATGCTGAAACATGTAAGGATACTGCCTGAATTACTTCCACAGTGTCGGAAGCATAAAGTTGTCCAGGTGGCGATTAGACTTTATAGTTTTGGGCACATCCACCAATGGATCCCCCCCCCCATACAAATGAAATACACCAAGCTTCCACCAAACTTGACAGATGGAATGATGCAAACCTGCAACCATTCCCTGGGTCAGGGTTTCTCAAACTGTGTTCTGCAGAACACTAGTGTTCCGTTGAAAGTGAATAGGTGTTCCGCGAGAAGTTCTGGGAAATATTCTGAGGAGAATAATATTCTTGAATATGTCGAAAAGCTCAGACCCAGAATGCCTAATAACATCTGTAACATCTGTGTATCATTAATTTTCACACATAGAAACCTTTCAACGTTTGGGAAAGAGAATACCGCTGTTTATGACCGGTCATAAAAATTGCCTGCAAGCCAATTACAACAATGGGCGGTGTGTTCTCAAAACTGAACGAAATAACATCTGTGTTGCAAATGTCAGTGACCAATCAGCAAGGAAGTATAAAGAAAATTTTTCCACTGAAATTGAAGATCAAGGTAGTCTGTATCCGGTTCTCAAATCTATTAATACTGAATACTTTCTTTGCAATTTCGTATTGCAGTGTGCAAGTGCTTGTTCTGAAACCAAAGTGCCATGATTTTTTTAAAAGTAATAGGAATACAGATTTAAATTCTAATATGAATAAGAGACAAGGGACTTTGTTTAATTTTGGTATTAAGAAATCTCTTATTGAAGGTGTTTGTGACGGAACAGATAGTAAGTCATCCACCACAAGCCTACAAAGCAATCTCCAGGATGCACAAAAGAAGAGGAAAACTACCAGCACACAGGGGAAAAAGTCTGCATTCACTCATAAGTACTTATAATAATATTATAAATATATTTGGTGATCAGAATAGGATATGTCAATGAAAATCAGCACAAATTAATTTAATGATCATTTATTGAAGCTTTAATTAAATCAATTAAATTAAACTTTAATTGATGTTTAATTAATTATTAATTAATAATTAATGAATAATAAAAATCAGCTAAATTACCAATTAATTAATAATTAATAAATTACAAAATAACCAAGGTGTTCCATGAAAATTTCAGGATTTGTGAAGTGTTCTGTCGTAGAAAACGTTTGAGACACTCTGCCCTGGGTAATCTCCAGATCCAAACATGACCATCAGTGCAACATTTGGAAGTGCGATTCATTACTCCAAAGAATCCTATTGTAATCATCTATGTTCAGGAACAGTGTGAAAGACATCAGTCCAAACATTGTTTGGCACTGAGGTGGATGATGTGTGGCTTGTTTGCAGTAGCTCTGCTGTGGTAACCTAAGACATGCACCTCTCTGTGGACAGTTCTAGTGCTGACAGATGTTCCTGCAACATCTGTTTTCCAGACTGCAAGGTCACTGCTGGTGATGTGTGGGATGCTCGAACATTCCAAGACAATGCTAGTCAATCTTGGTCAGTGAGTGTCAGTTGCCTCCAAGGAAAATGTCCTGGGAGGCCACCAACGATTTCATGATGTGGTAGTGTTAAAATGTAGTTAATTTAAATATATTTACTTTATTTAATTTCTTTTACTTATTTTTCTTATTATTTACTTTAATTACTTTTACTTATTTTCTTTGAATAACTCTTACTTAATTCTCTTTAGCTTAGTTTTGTCTAAATAATATGCTCTATCTTTCTAACCATCTTAAGATTCATCAGGGCCATTATTCACTCTTAAGTATGGTGCACGTGGATTATGAAGAAAGGATTTACTACTGGACAATGCCGATCCCCTTTGTTTCAGCACTGGTTCTGATTCCTTCTTCGGATTCAGGAAAAATTTCTATTATACTGCGCCACCCTGAATCCTAGATTATTGAACAGCACAAAATCAAGGAACCAGAACTCAGTTTAGTACACTATCTTAAATCACATAAGCTTTTTTTTTTGCAGTCGTAGCCTCCCTAACAATTTATCTCCCGCTGAGGTTCGAATTTTGTGAGAAGGTGCAATAGAAATAAAAATCAGGCAAGTCACCAGTTAAACTTAAAGAAAAGAACATTTCATTTCAATTCAGACATTTATATACTATAAATAGACACAGACATATAATTTCACTAATATCAAAGAATGAATATGATAATTCAAAACCTTCTAAATTTCACATAGCATGCAACACATATCAATTCAAGTATGCAATTCTATCTATGAACAGCCATGCACTTTTATACACTTCAAGGCTAAGGATTATTCACTTATCAAATCACAAAGTAACCTCCACGTGCTTCTGCACTAATTCCTTCAAAAATTCATATTTTATCACTACTTTTTATCTCTAAAGTCCTTAGCATAATTAATAACCTCAAAAAACTTAATGCCCTTCCTAAATTTACAAGCTTTCTCCCATAACACACTCACTTAACAAAACATAGGGTTTACATTACCATTTGCTGGGGGACTATTCTTGGCCATCTCATTTATTACGACTGAACTTTCTCTTCTTGATTCCTATTCCTGGCTTATTCTGTGTTATCTGTAGTGTTCCACTGGTGGTCCGGACAAGACATATCTCCACCGCCGAAAGTAATTGCCAGTTGTTTTCTCGTCAACTGGCTCAACATGGCTCACCTATTTCCTGGGGAATTGGAAACGGCCTTCTGCTGGGATAAACGTTGACCAGCAAGCTTTCATGAACATCATGGCATGCTCCTTCAGTCTTTATCTCGATGACCTCGTCGAAGCATGGGGCGAGAAGGTGCTGCAAGGAGGTTCCAAAACCAAGCGAAAAAACTGACAAAATGCCTTCTCTTAGGCGCTGCTACCGTTTTTAAATTGCGAACCCTCCTTTCTTTCTAAGTCATTGCTTTTCCCCTCCCCCTTTGCCTGAGTCGCCCTGCGTCTCCAGCACGTAGCACCACACTCTTCCCTAGCATGCTCTTCGATGTGAGTGTGTGTGTTGGGGGTGGGGGGAGAACTGCGTACTTGCCTTACTTGGTGCACACGTACTTGTTTCACGTGTTCAGCTTCTGGCAATCTGCACCTAATCCGATTAACTTTCTCCCAGCAAATTTACAAGCATTTACACAAAAGTAACATAGCTTGAATCACAGACAATTCACAATATTTATATTACAACATGAATTATGGATAAATAAACTCAATTTAGAAATGTTTCTGGTAAGTTACAAGTAATTTAGCATATCTGATATGCCAATATATGTTCAAAATTGCAAACGCATGTTAAGTCTGAAAGAAATGAAAATAAATTAATTTTCAGTTAAATTCAGAACTTAACAGTAGCACTATCAACTTTCCATCTACAAATGGCATAAGAAAAACTGAATTTTGGTATACTACGATGGATAGCACTCTCACAGACAAAAATGTCAGTTGGTGTGGGATGGTGGTGGTTAAGGTGTCATGTCACTCATGTGACATAATACCCTAACCATCCCACGTGGGAAGAATGTTGGTTCAGCCGAACGTGGCATCTTGACATCGAAGTACAGTGAAAAACATCCAACACATCCCACCTTTTATTATCTGACTTATGCAGATACTCCCTGAAAATATGTGTATGTGGTAGGATTCCAAAATTTGCATGGCATATAAGGTGTCCAAATACTTTTGTCAACATAGTGTGTGTGTGTGTGTGTGTGTATCAGTGGCGTTAAGTGCCCATTTCGGTTGGGTGTACTGTCGTGTGGCTTATGCAAATGAGCTACAAAATTCATGTCAATTTAACTGTATGACTGCATTTTTATTAATGTATGAAAGTTTTAAGAGTGCACAGTGCATCAGCAATCATCTTAATTGGTCCAATGCAATTAACTGCAGAACAACTTTGAATACTTTAATTTATCAATTAATTGTAACTAAATCTATGTAGAATGGGTGAGCAATCTGTTTAAGATATATTAGAATTACTCAAAGGTGTAAATATGTGAACCTTCATTAATAAGTCATGTGAGAATGGGAAATGTAAAGGAAAGAATAAGTGTGAGTAAATATACTTTCATTAATGGCAAACAAATGATTAATAATTAACATTTGTGATATGTGTGGCCTATAAGTTGCTGGGTAGAGCATGTGATATAAAGTTTAGAACATGAATGAATGAATGAATTTATGATGGCATAATTAAAAAAAAAAACTTACAAGAAGATGGAAAGAGATTTGTTTGCAAAGTATAAATAACTAACCAATAATAAACAGCCAGTATATACATTTAGTCGTTCAGTTAAAAACTATAGGGAGATACTCCAATGAACTAAATAATGTTGATCAGGTGATTCATTTTTAGACATGGCTGGAATACATGTGGTTTGATGGAAGTGTGCATGTTATGTGCATTTCTCTGGTTTACATATATTTTGCTTTGTTTTCTAAGAATTTTCTTTTGTTTATTGAGACTTGGTATGCAATCCATTTTTTATTCTTTTTTTTTTAGTGTCAGCAACTCTTCTGTCTTATCAATAATAAAAAATATCTCACATATGCTAGTATTTTGTTGTAGATCAACAAACTTCTTATAATACACAGAAGTATTCATTTTTATTCAGGAATAGATAAATTTTTACTATGTCTGTTGTTTCTGAAGACAAATAAAAATGTCCCTATACCGTTAAAAAACTTTTCAACCTCAACAGATGCTATACTGCACAAGCAAGAAAAGCAAGTAGCTTTGTTTATCCCTAAATACAGTAAACAGACATTTAACATCTGTACTATATTTAGAGACAATTAGTGTAATTAGACAACTCGAATGATACACTTAATGGAAAAACATTCCACTCTCACAGACAATGCTGCATGCATGCAAACAGAACAGATTTATTGTAGCAGTAAACATAACAGCTAACTAACACATTTGTCCTAACATCCACTTTCAAATTTTCAGTTCCAGAAAATATGTGTACCAGCTGTTTATAATACAGTCACTGGATACAGAAAGCTCTCAATTTATGAAAAGCAATATTAATATATATAACTTGAAAACAGTTTGAATTGCATTTCAGATATTTGATATCATCCAGACACTTAACAAATGTTAATTTTAGAAATAAAATTCTACCAAAAGAGTTGCAACATGCTGTATAAGCTTTGTGAAAATGCGACTGCTTGATGTAGAAGCAGCATACATATGCTAAAAGCTAGTACCAGCCCGAAAATAAAGGAATGGTAGACACTCAGGTGCAACTCATCAACTGTATGCTTCTTTGATGCAGAAACCCAAATATCAAATCCATGTTCCCTGTCATTTCTAAGCTGCACACAGTATCATGCACTCTTTTAGAACAGTACAATATATCATAGGATGAAGTTTGCAGTATATTAATCAATACATCAGTATAGCCAAATAGAACAGAAAAAATTTCTAGCAACAAAATTGTTTGAAAATCCTGCAAGAAATGCAAAAAACCACGAGCTTTGATAACAGCATCTACATCCCATTCTTCCCCAGAATTCTCCACTATGTGTTTCAAAAAATTCAATGAGTTGACTTTTGTGACATTTTACTGTGTTTGTTAAATGGGAAGTAAAGTTCCATCTGGTTGGTGTGATGGAGGATAATTTTTTAGCAACAAAATCTTGCAAATCATTTATTATTTTCAATGGTTTAGAAAAATATGCTACCAAGGCATTAATAGTTTGGAAAAACAATCTACATTTTTTGATATTCGACAGGCTTTGCTTCAGAATTAAAATTGAAATGTGGGCATAGCAATGTGCAAATATTACTAAAGGATATGCCTCAATAACTTTCCTCTGTATCCCATTAATATGCCCACTCATTTCATTACACAGGCACCATCATAAGTCTGGCCAACTAACTTGTCCTTAATACTAAATTCCCTAACTCTGTTTACAATATGTTTACAAAGACCACTAGATATTCTATCATCACTTATGTCTGTAAATCCGATGAACCTTTCGTGTATGTGTCCATTACAGGCAAAACGGAAAACAGTTGATAGCTGCAATTTTGACATGACATCAGAAGTTTTATCCAGAATAATGTTCAAAAATGTAGCAGCAGCAATTTATTTTTTACAGCATCTTTAACCACATCAAATATAGTGCTAATGATATCATTTTGTACTGTGGAAGAAGTTCCTTGAAATACAGTTGAAACCTTTAAATGATTGTCTAAAAGAGGATCATACTCATGGAGCACATTTAAAAATTCTATATAATTTCCTCAATTAGCTGAATCTTCAGACTCATCATGACTTCTCCTGCTTAGCCAAATAGCATATAGAATCAATAATCTTTTTAAAATGTCTACTAGAAATTACTAGTACAACCTTCTCAAATATTGTACTCATTTATAAAGTTCTCTGCTTTTTCATAACGGTCCTTATTCATAAAAGTTGATTTTAGATTTCCCTAAATCATTTCCATGTAGCTTTAAGATAAAGAAAAACTAACCTGAATGGTAAAATGTTATTTCAGCATTAAGACTTATTACCAGAAGCACATAATGAAATAAAAAAATATAGGAAATCCTTAAAAGATATTCTCATATTCCATTCAATTAGCAGAATAATGTAGAAATGTATGGGTATATGCAATCAGATAAGAAATGATACAGTTTAAGATAATAATGTGCTTTTGTTGATGAAAAATGAATTTGAAAAGAAAAAATAATAATCAATAATGAATATATGATCACTTACAGCTTTATGATATGAGGATGCCTAAAAAGTTTGAGATTCTGGATCTCTCTGCGAATTTTTCCAACAACATCAAGATTCTTAATTTTTTGCCTGTTCAAGATTTTTACAGCCACCTTATGGCCAGTCAACTGATGTCGGGCCGCTGTAAACAAACAAGAGTTAGATAAATATTATACCTAAATTTAAAAAAATAATAATAATTAACGTAACTGAGAGAAATCTGGCTTACTGTTATCAGCATCTTAATGCAATCAAGCACAACAATGCTTGATTACATTAAGATTACATTAAAAATTCCACCAAACATTCATTATTATCAAAATTTTATTATGGATAAATAAGGCATTTAAATGCTTCATTATAAACTCAGAAACAGTCTAATTTCTATGATACTATAACAAACTTTGCAAGTATCATTTATTCCATTAATAGCCACACCTGAAACTATCCACTGTTCACAGACAAAAATCACTTTTATTAAACATAATAAAAAAATAAAGATACCAAGAAATTATACACTTAGTTTAATCCATTATCCAAGGTTGAAGTAATGCAGAAGTCATATTTTTATATACGAGTTGCCAAAAGGTGTAATACCTTATTATCAAATTACTCTGGATTAGAGAAAAGTTATTGGAAGTTTTTTCACTTGGTTCTATTATAAATTAAAGATACCAATAAATTATATACTTGGTTTAATCCATTATCCAAGTGAAAGCAAACAAAGTTTACACCTGAAGTATTTTTGGTCTGGGTAGTGACCCTTCCCTTAATGCATACCATTATACATATCCGCAAGGAGATGCGCTTTGCATTATGGGATACTAAGGCAAGTGATGTCGAGTTATACCACCTTTACGAGTTGCCCCAGTCCTGAAAATACTTCAGGCGCAAACTTTGTGTTGCATACACTTGGATAATGGATTAAACCAAGCATATAATTTCTTGGTATCTTTAATTTATAGTATAACCAAGTGAAAAAACTTCCAACAATAATAAAAAAATAAATTCCTATAAATATTACAGTGTGTGGTCAAACTCAAATTATTAAAGATCTCTAACAAACACTGGATAATTATTTTAAAAAATTAAAATGTTAAATTTTACTATTAAACTTGTTCTGTATATTTTTGCTACCTAATATATTATTAAAATTACAGATATTGTGTAGTTATATCAGATAAATGTAATTTCATATACATATATGTCTTACAATCCAATCCTTCCTTTCCTGTTAGGCTTAATGGCCTGCCACAGTCAGAATATAACTTTCTGCTACCTGTTAGTCAGTCACTCTCTTATCCATATCAAAAAGTTATTTTTCATATTCATCCAATGAATTTATATAATAGCCTCACATGTGGAATACCATTTTGCCAACTATTTTGGCAAAATCCAGAAGTATCATGGTTTATCGACTGTCTTAATCTATCTATGCCCTCACTCTATTGTAAAATGTGAGCACAGTGTGAATGCAAGACCATCTTCAATAAAACCATGCTGTTGTCTATAGAGGGTCAGAGTGCTATCTATGCACCTTTGGATGTGATTCCTACCCATTCTCTCCAAAACCTTGATGGCCACACCAGAGATACTCAATGATATACATAAAACACACTGCATTAGTTCTGGCTCTCGACCCTCATGCACCAGTGGACAGCTGAAACCTTGCATACCTTCCACTCATTAGGATTCATGTGCCTGTTGAGATCAGAGATGAACAATTACATCAGGATCATTACTACCCCTCCTGTACATTCCTTAAGCACCCCCCTGACAATATCCTTCTTCTAGTAGGACAACAGTATTTGAATGAAGCTGTTGCAAGAGTTTTAATATCTCTAACTCATGCACTCTATTCTTTCATTTCATCCAGTTCTCCTCAGCATCTAAAGAGCTATTGCATCTGACACTTTGCTACCAGCTGCATTCACTACAGTTATTCCCTCACAGTCTGATCTCTGAAGAAGGATATTAGTGTTTTTTAATATCTTTCTTCAAAGATTAGAAGAAGGCATATTGTGGGTAGTTTGTGGAATAATATGAGATTTGCTTGGTTGTCTAAACAAGAGTTCAAGGAGAAGGACTGATGCCAAGAAGGCTACCTTACAGTTTGTAATGCAACAGGATCTAGTAGTAATGTCTGAGATTGAAGAATCTGTCAATAAATGAAGGTTATGCCTCTAATTGGTAATAGTGACCATGCAGTTTTGACTTAAACACATGACTATGCATGCAAGAACTGTGGTTAAGGAGCATATGTGGAACTGTAAGGTAGATGATTATGATACACTGAGAGTGCAGCTTGAAGAGCATCTTGGCATGAGAATCTGGATGGTAAAAGAATCAAATGCATCGGTAATAATCAAAGAGTGTTTGAAGGAAGCAGTATCTGACTGCCTCCTGAGAGTTAGGAGAATAAGTTTCTTGGGTGTTAAATGGATGAATAACACTTTAAAACAAACTGATGCATTAAAAAAAATGTTCTGGATAATATCATGAGAAGAGTAATGAAGGTTGAGGAGTACTGTAAAGAGCAGATTGGAACAGCATGGTGAGGAAAGTGAAATTGGATTATGGAAGGGCAGCCAAACACCCAGGAAAATACAAAATAATTGACTAAAAAAAAAAAAAAACCTTGATAATAATAAGTGACCCCCCCCAAGCCAAGATGGCATCCCTCCAGTTGTACTAACAGTTTGTGCACCAGAACAAACATCTATCCTATATTGCCTTTTTAAGCTGTCATACTCATCTAACATCTATCCTGGCATTGGAAGCAAGCTTTTACCCAGCCTGTTTTCTAAAAAAAGAAAGACAAAAGTCAGTCATCAAACTATCATCCTGCTTCCCCCCAACCTATATCCTCTCACAAAAGTAATGGAGAAGGTCATCTGTTTACAATCAACTTCTTCACTACCTAGTAAACCACCATCAGTTAATTAGTAACCACCAACATGGATTTTGCCATACATGTTCAACAGCAGACCTCCTCGCTAACATTACCCATCTCTGGATGTTAAAAGAAAATTACAGTCAAAAGAAATCACAAGACATGGAAAAAGATTTAGAAAAACTCATATGGTTGATCTTGATATTTCCAATGCATATGACTAAGTTCGGTATCGCAGCCTTCTTGACAAGATGCCTCATTATGGTCTCCCTCTTATCACCGGTAAATGGATTGACAACTTCCTTGATGTCATTCACTGCAGGTCATGGTAGACAGTTCCCTCTAGTCTCATTTTCTCATCAGTGGAGTATGCCAGGATTCTCTGTTTTCACCTACACCCTTCTATACATCAATAATTGTCTCTCACTAATGTCCAATCCTATTCATGTTTAGCTGATGACAGTACACTCCATTATTCCTCTTCTTCATTTACAAAACTCTGTAGCGTTTTGCATGACTCAAGCTTCAAGATCTTCTACAGCCAATGCCTTAAACAGTGATCTTGTGGATGTGTGTTAACTTCACCCCATTTGAGCATGGGGTGAAGATAATGCATGTCCACAGCCTCTTTAGCATCCAAAAAGCCTAATGCTCATTTTCTGTTTGTTTATCCAAAATCTAGTTAATCTAGAATACTGTTCTCACATTTGGGTTAATGCACCTAAAATCTCCCTCAGAATGCTTGGTTGTAAACAGAAGAAAGCTATTCACTTAATAGATGATCCATCTCTCACTGACTTCCTAAAATCACTTTCCCACTGTTTCTGCATTATGTCTTTTCAAGAAGTATTTCCAGGGATGCTGCTCCATTAAACTGTTCCTACTATTCCTGCAATTTCCTCTAATTGTGTATGAACATGGGCAGCTGTTGATCACCATATGCTTCAGCTCCAAACTCACCTAACCAACTTCTCATTCTCTTCCTTCATTCTACATACCTTTTGTTCTTTGGAACAATCTTCTCCATACAGTTTCCCCCCAACTCCTCAAGAAACACATTAAGCAGATTCTCCCCGACTAATCACTTGTCCACACAGCACCATTATGTTATAGATCCTGAGACCTCTTGTGTTTGTGTGTGTGTGGGGGGGGGGGGGGGGGTTGAGACACTCTAAAGCTATACAATTATAAAGTTATGATATTCGACTGTAAATTACAGTTATTATGAACTTGTGCTATAGTCCGTGTTAAAGTTCTATTGTTATACACTTGTGCGTGTGTGGAACTACGCGATCTCCAGTATCTGATAGTAGAGCTGAAAGAGTCAGGCAAATTATAGCTGAGATTACTGTTCATATGAAGAGGGTCCAAGGTGATTTCTTTTGACTCTACAATGCGGCGTTCTACCTCATCATGGCAAATGTGTAGATTTGAGGTTGTTGTCCAATTTACTTCATGTTGGCGGCTTTTGTTAGATTTCTATCCTCCTACGTCTCGAGGAACACCAGAGAGACATTGCTTACAAGAGAACCAGAGCTACTGCCCTATCAGGCCATGTCCTGTTTTCAATAAACACAAACAACGAAAGCCGCCAACATGAAGTAAATTGGACAACAACCTCAAACCTACACATTTGCCATGATGAGGTAGAACGCCGCATTGTAGAGTCAAAAGAAATCACCTTGGACCCCTCTTCATATGAACAATAATCTCAGCTATAATTGGCCTGGCTCTTTCAGCTCTGCTATCAGATACTGGAGATCGCGTGGTTCCACACATGCACAAGTGTACAACAATAGAACTTTAACACGGACTATAGCACAAGTTCATAATACATAAACTTTATAATTGTATAGCTTTAGAGCGTCTCAATGTTTGTTTCAATGTCTTTTAACATCTTTCTATGTTCTTAACGCCTGATGAAGTCAATCTCGACGAAACATGTTGCGTTTGCAAATAAATCTCAATTTGTTATAATTTTCGGGTTTATAGTCAGTTTATATTAAAAATGAACATATCCCAACCCCGAGTTAATAATAGTAGTCATATATATGTATGTATTCAAGATACCAAGTAATTTTATATAAACTTGGTTTTTAATCCTATTTCCCAAGTAAGCAAACAGACAAGTATGTCAAGTTTGCGCCTGCACGTAGCACAAGACTGAGGCAACTCATGGTAAAGGTGGATTAAGCGCCGATCACTTTCCTTAGTATTTTTCCACTAATGCAAAGCAGAGATGTATGATGCTATGCATTGAAGGCAGGGGTCACTACCCAACCGGTTTCGACTTTTATTGAGGTCTCGTCAGTGGGAGCCAGACCTGAATACGAAGGTTGAAGTAATGCAGAGCTTATATGAATTTTACCTAAACAAGTTACCACAAGATGCTTTGACCTTATTAAATAAAATCTCAGGATGAGAGATACTCTGTTTGCTTACTTGGGAAATAGGATTAAAAACCAAGTTTATATAAAATTACTTGGTATCTTGAATACATAATATACCTAAGTTAAAAAAACTTTCTACGTCTATCTCTCATCCTGAGATTTTATTTAATAAGGTCAAAGCACCTTGTGGCAACTTGTTTAGCTGATATTCATATAAGCTCTACATTACTTCAACCTTCGTATTTCAGGTCTGGCTTCCACTGACAAGACCTCAATAAAGGTCGAAACTGGTCTGATGGGTAGTGACCCCTGCCTTTAATGCATAGCATCATACATCTCCGCAAGGGGATGTATTTTGAATTAGGGGAAAAATACTAAGGAAAGTGATCAGATCTTAATCCACCTTTACCACAAGTTGCCTCAGTCTTGCACTACGTGCAGGCACAAACGTGACATACTTCTCTGTTTGCTTACTTGGGAAATAGGATTAAAAACCAAGTTTATATAAAATTACTTGGTATCTTGAATACATAATATACCCAAGTTAAAAAACTTTCTACATATATATATATATATATATATATTTTTTTTTAAAATTATTATTATTATTTAATGCTTCTTCCACCCACAAATGGTGTTGCAAGTTTAGCAACTTGGTTATAGTATAAATTAAAAATGCGAAGAAATTATATTCTTGGTTTAATCCTTTTTCCAAGTGTAAGCAAACCCACAACAGACCTATATTACACCTATAGTACATTAATACAGTGGGTTGGCTAAGAAATTTTTTATTTTATTTTTGAATTTATTTATTTTTTGCATAGTTCAGAAACTTTGCTCTAGAGACCAAAAATGGAACTTTTCAAGATGCTTTAGGCCTCAGATAAACAGAGCAGTGGTCTCTTACCAAGTGACAAAATTCATCTCACAACTAAACACAACCATCTGTTCCTAAGGTGGGATTCAAACTCACAATCTGTTGTTTGGAGAGTAAAAATGTGAACCACTCAGCCAACCAGGCCGGCAGATAATGATGCTTAAAATGTTGCAGAAGTGATGGGCTCTTACTCAGAACTTTTCAACATAAATTGGATTTATAAATTATGTTAGGATATTTATGAATATTCTCGCATAATTTGTAAATACAAATGATGTGAAACTGAAGAAAAAAGTTGAATTAGAGATTGTGCAAATGAGTTGGCTATGCCAATGTCATTGTTTAATGAGAATCTTACAGTGGGAAGGGTTTTAAGGAATAGACAGAATGCAACATAGTGACACATCATAAGCATGGTTTTCTAAAACAGAAGTTTCTGATTACAGGTTAGTCTGCATATGTCGGAAGCTGCAATTAGGGTATTGGAGAAATTGGTTAGAATATAGGATTAAGCTGATGGGCATTGGATTCTCTATGATAGTCAGCATGGGCTTCTGAAGTCTAGGTCTTGCTTTAGCAATCTACTTAAACTTTATAAGGTGATACATGTTTGACAAGGGAGGCTCACATACAAATATTCTTGAACTTTGAAAAGGCATTTGATAAACTGACACATAAAAAGTTGGTGAATAAAGTGGAAAGATGGGAATGGAAAACAGATTATTACTTAGACAGATTGGTTCTCTGAACTAGCTAGCCAAGTATGGTGGAGGAAATGTCCCAGAAAAAGAAAGGTAACCATTGATGTGTCACAGGGTTCTGTCCTTCAATCCCAATGCTTAGCTTATTTGTTAATGGTGTTTCATGGGGACTAATTTCCCCAATGATGCAGGAGTACCCCAGGGTTCTGTGCTTTCATCCAATCTCTTTCTCATATATATAAATGACTTGCTCTCACAGACTTCAAATCCTATCCATAACTTTGTCAATGATGGTGTCGACGATGATGATAAAAACATGCTCTAAAGCTATAAAATATGGCAGCATGGGGACCCCCTGGGAATTTCTCAGTGTGCCCCATGCCTTAAGACAGTCCTGTGGGTAGTGGCCCTTCCAATAGTGCTTAGCATTATACCCACCCGAAAGGATGTGTGCTCTGCTATGGGATACTAACTTTGAAAACTTTGTTTGCTACACTTGGATAAGGGATCAAACCAAGAATATAATTTCTTGGCATCTCAATTTATAGTATAACCAAGTGGAAAACTTTCATATAAAAAAAAAAAAAAAAAAAAAAAAAAAAACCTTGAATCTAGACATCCTCTTGTTTCAAGAATATATGAAATCCATAAACTGCATAAACAAGACTTGCCATTAAGACCAATTGTTAATGCAAGATATTCTCCAACTTCTTTATATTTAATTTCATGCCGGCTGGGGCGTCCCCCAGTTAAACAAAGCCCCCATTGTTTTCACCAGGGAACCAGGGCAAACAGTGAAAAGTCAGCTACTGGAACAAATCTGAAAACACACCACAACTCAACATCACCAGAGTTAAAGATCGGTACCATCAACATAAGAAGCCTGAATGGCAAAGAAATGGAGCTAGCTGAGGAATTGGATAAGTATCAGATCAACATAATAAGGGCGACTAAAACAAAAAAGACAAAAACTGATGAGATCTATCTGAGCAATAAATACAAAATGCTATATTCAGGCAATGACAATCAAGGAAAAGAAGGAGTAGCCATAGTATTCAACACTAAGTATGAAGCTAATCTTCTTGAATGGCAGGCAGTCTCAAGTAGAGTGATATGAGCAAATATCAGAATGGGGAACTGAACAATGAGACTTATTTGTGCCTATAATCCCACAGAAGAAAAGGTTCTACTAAGGTAGAAGTGGAGGACTTTTTTGATGCTTTAGAGCAAGCATGTCAAACTAAAAGGCTAACACGGGCCAAATAAACGAGGTTTAAGTTTATGTGGGCCACAAAAAACAAAAACTTCAATTTTCATAAAAATGCAGGTTTATTTTGAAAAGTACAGTATAAAAAAAAGAACAAGAACAACGATAAAATTAATGTTTTCTCCCTGACACTTGGCATCTCTTCTCTGCTACTATCTTTCCTACTTCAGGAGAAATCTTGTTTACTTTCAAAACTGATCCAAGGTGAATGTCAGTAATTCTGGATCTGACAGGAGACTTATTTCCCTTCACAATTGTAAATAACTGCTCACACTGATAAGTACTTCCAAACATGGATATAATTTCATATGAGAATTTTCGAGTATTTTTAAACCTGGCAGGTAAATATTTGTAAAATCCAGACACGTCAATTTCACTGAATTTTGTCTTCAAATCTGAATCACACTAGATCTCAATTACCTCCATTTGCATTTGATAAGGTAATGATTCAATATTTATTGAAAAAATCGAAGAAAACAAAGAAAACTTGTCTTCCAAAAATTTAAAATCTGCAAACCTTATTTCAAATTCAGTTCCAAGGCTTACAAATTTTTCTGCGTATTTTTGATATGATGCAGTTTCACTTAAACTTGATTTGTTCATGTTGCATGTCGGAAAGTGCATCAAATCTTCATTTTTCAACTGCTTTTCTCAAAGAACTAGTTTACATTTGAATGCCTTAACTTGGTCACACATGTTCATAACGATCTGATCTTTTCCTTGCAGTTTTAAATTTAAATCATATAAGTGTTTTGTTATATCAACCATGAAGGATAAATCTTGCAACCACACTGTGTCAAAAAACAAACCTGTGTCTTGATTTTTAGTTATTAAGAACTGACATATTTCTTCTTTCAAGTCCCAAAATTGTTTAAGAATCTTGGAGCAGGATAGCCAACGTACCTCGGTATAGTAGGACAAACAGGAATATTCGTTGTCTAATTCACTTAAGAAAGCAGAGAATTGTTGCTGATTTAAGCCTCGAAATTTTATGAAATTAATGATTTTGTTTGAAAGATGTCAACATATTTTCCATGTTTAGTACTTTCACACATAATACTTCTTGATGTATAATGCAATGCATATGACGAATCTTGGATCTGTCATAAATTTCACTTTGTTTATTTTTGCAGTAATGCCACGAAACGATTGTTTTTTCCGGTGATAGAAGGAGCTCCATCTGTAGCTACAGAAGTTAATTTTGACAGAGGTAGATTATATTTTTGCAGAAGTTCAAAAACACAATTAAATATATTTTGTCCTGTACTAGTATTATGCATTGGTACTAGTTCCAATAATTCCTCAAAAATGTTGAAATCAGTGTCGCAAGCATGAAGAAACACAGCTAATTGAGCTATGCCCCCAATGTTCATACTCTCGTCACAGGCAATGAAAAAAGCTTCGAAACTAGATGATTTTGCTCTGATCTGAACACTTAAATTGTCAGCCAAATCAGTAATTCTTTCTGCAACTGTATTTCGAGACAAAGAGATTGTTTGAAAAGCCTTCATATTTTCAGGACAAATAAATTGTGCAGTTTTAATTAGACATTCCTTAATGAAATCACCTTCAGTAAAAGTTTTCGAGTGTTTAGCTATCAACTCCGACAAGACGTAGCTTGCATGCACTGCCGCATCACTTTCTGGTGATACTTTAGTAAACATGAACTATTGTTTTTTCAGTTCCGATTTGAGCTCTTTCAACTTTTCTTGTCTCATTAATCCCGCGTAATTATCATATTTTGATTTACGTTGTTCATAGTGACGATTAATGTTGTATAACTTTGGTACACTGATAACATTATTACATATTAAGCAGATTATTTTATTTTTTACTTCACAGCAAAAATACTCCAATTCCAACTTTTCTTGGAAATTTCGATCTTCGGCAGCAATTTTTTGTTTATTACTATCACTTGGTTTCGATAGAGACATGCTGAATACAAAGGACTGATAAAAATTAATAATCGTTAACATAAAACAATAGAATATTTTAATAAAAACTGATATTTTTTCTTGAATATCAACTAACCAGACACTAAATAACTACACAAATTAATAAGCGTAACATAATAAACTTATTTTTCTTGTTCACCGAAAGCGAAATATTTCCTGTTACGCACACAAAACAAGTCAGTTCAAAGAAGACTGACGACTAGACGTGGGCGTGGGCATGGCACATGATAGTAGATATATAATCAGCTGGTAGAAATAGTGGGGGAAATGGTTGGCCTGCATGTAAAGGAAATGCATGCAACACGGCTATATGTAGTAATCACTTTCATTGACAAACGTTTTGGCTGGGCCGCAAAAATATTCGTCGCAGCCCGCGAGTTTGACACCCATGCTTTAGAAAGAGCAACTGACACAATGAAAAAGGAAAAGGTGGTCCTTATTGGGGATATAAATAGCAGAGTAGGAAATGATTGTCAGACATACAAAAATATTTTGGGAAAATCTGGAGAAAAGAGCAAATCTAATAATAATGGCAAATACCTGGTGGATTTCTGCTCAGGACATGTACTGGTTATTACTAACACCATGTTCCAACATAAAAATGTGCACAAATTCGCATGGAGAGAAGAGGCAAGGAATAAGAAAAGTCTCATTGACTATGTTATTGTTGATAGTGATGTTTTCTCCCTGGTGCAGGACACCAGAGTGTACAGAGGATTTGAAATTGGAAGTGATCACTATTTAGTCTTGAGCAGGATAAAAACTGAATTTCATATTGAAAAGAATAACATGTAAGAAAGTTTTAAAGCGAATAAAAGTTGAGCAACTCTCGGGTGTGAACTGTAGACTAAAATACACAAAGCTTATCGAAGAAAAAATGAAAGAGTTTGAGAACAGGAACCAAACCTTGGAGATTCAGTGGCAAGCCTTGAAGAAAACCCTGATTGATTCAGCCAGAGAGGCATGCGGTGAGGTTGTCTGCAAGGACAGAAAACTCAGAATTCCATGGTGGACACAGAAAGTTAAAGTGGCAGTGAAGGAAAAGAAGACAGCATATCAAAAGTTCCTCGCAAATAAGTCAACTAGTGCTCTTGGAGAATACAGAGACAAATGTAAGAAAACCAAACACAGTGTAAAACTAGCTAAACAAAAGTCATGGGAGGACTTTGGCAAGAGCATAGAAAATAAATATCAAGAAGGGTGGCAAAATATTCTGGTGGTTGTTGAAGACGCTTAGAAATGGAGGAAAGAGTGCTATAAAAGGAGTTAGAGATGATAAAGGTGACATGAAAACAGGAGAAAAAGATATCATTGAAGTATGGAGTATTGAAAGTTTATTTTTCACTTGGTTAGACTATAATAAATTTAGTTTAATCCTTTATCCAAGTGTGAGCAAACAAATTTTGCACCTGAAAGTATCTTCAAGACTGGGACAAGGTGGTACAACACCAGGCAACTCGTTGCAAAGGTGGAGCAAGCTAACATCACTCCTATCTCAGTATCTCCCATAATGAAAAAACATCTCCTTGCGGATATGTAATGTTATGCATTAAGGGAAGGGCCACTACCCAGACTAGTTTCGACCTTTATTGAGGTCTCTTCAGTGGGAGCCAGCCCCAAGTGGAGATACCAGGCAGAAGCATTAGCAAGGTCATCTCTACCTTACCACCTTGCCCCAGTCCTGAAGATACTTTCAGGCACAAACTTTGTTTGCTCACACTTGGAAATTTATTATAGTCTAACCAAGCGAAAAATAAAAAAAAATCAACATCTTTCTCTAAATCCAGAGTAATTTAATAAAAAGGTGGCACACCGTTTGGCAACTCCTATAGATAGAGATGACCTTGCTAATGCTTCTGCGTGGTATCTCCACTTGGCCCTGACTCCCACTGAAGAGACCTCAATAAAGGTCGAAACAAGGATAGTGGCCTTTCCCTTAATGCATAACATTATACATATCTGCAAGGAGATGTGTTTTGCATTATGGGAGATACTGAGATAGGAGTGATGTTAGCTTGCTCCACTTTTGCAACAAGTTTCCCGGTGTTGTACCACCTTGCCCCAGTCCTGAAGATACTTTCAGGCGCAAACTTTGTTTGCTCACACTTTGATAAAGGATTAAACTAAATTTATTATTGAAGTATGGAGTAATTACTTCAAAAAATGCTAAATGAAACATGCAGTGATAGCACAATGGTAAAAATCACTCAACAGGCATACAGTGAAGAATACATATCCATACTTGAGGTAGAAAAAGCCATCATAGGCTTGAAATGTGGAAAGGCAGCAGGAGTAGATGATATTCAACCAGAAATGCTGAAGTATGGTGGTATAAAAGTCTTACAGTGGCTGCACTGCATAGTTCAGAAAGCCTGGACAGAGGGACGAATTCCCGATGATTGGAGTAGAGCTCTCATAGCACCCATATATAAAAAGGGAAATAAAACTGAATGCGAGAATTACAGATGTATTTCCCTACTGAGTGTTCCTGACAAGATTTATGCAAGTATACTTGAGAAACGGTTGAGAAGAATTGTTGAAGAAAAGCTTGGTGAAACACAAGCTGGATTCGGGCCAAATAGAGGCTTTCAGGATCAGATCTTCACTTTGCATCAAATAGTTGAGTAAGCATGGGAATATAACAAAGATCTGTATTTAAGTTTTGTCGATCTAGAAATACACATGACAAGGTGCCAAGAGAGAAGCTATTCAATACGCTACAGTTATATGGTGTCAATGGGGCATTATATCAAGCAATACTTAGTCTTTATTTGAGTTGCAAGTCAGCAGTTAGAATTGAAGGAAGTATAGGAAGATGGTTTAATGTTAAATCTCGTGTAAGACAAGGATGTACATTATTCCCTCTGTTATTCATTATCTATATGGATCACATTATGAAGGAAAGTGGTATTAAGCATGATATCAAAATTGGAGGTGTTAATGTCAGCTCTTTGCTTTAAACGGACGATGTTATACTTCTAAATAAATCCACTACAATTTTGCAAGATTCTCTGACTAAACTGAATAACTGTTGTAATAGATATGGTATGAAGGTCAGCAATAAAAAGTCAGACAATGAAAATAGGCAGAATCGGTGAAACTGTCAAATGCATTGTGAACGGAGAACCTGTGGAACAAGTAAAACATTTCAGCTACTTAGGCAAGATTTTTAGTGAAGATGGTAAATTAAATATGGAAATAGACAACAGAATCAACAAAGCTAGTATGTTAGGAAGTCAACTGAATAAATTCATATGGAATAAGAGAGATATTAGTCAGAACACTAAATTAGCTATATACAAGACAGTGTTCAAACCAGTTTTAACTTATGGATCTGAGAGCTGGGCCAAAACTAAAACACTTGACCAAAGACTAGAGACTGCAGATATGAGAGTCCTGAGAAAGATTAGAGGCATGAACCGATGGCATCAATCGCAATATCATATTAAAAATGAGGATATTAGGAAAGAACTTGACATTGTCAGCATCCAAGAATGAGTTAGCAGAGCTAATCTCAGGTGGTATGGTCACTTAAACATAATGGAAGAGGAAAGATTAGCAAAACGAGTGTTCTCTGCTAGGTTGGCAGGAAAACGACCCAGAGGAAGACCAAGATATAGGTGGATTGATACGGTACAAAGTGCCTTAGATGACAGAAATATAAGATCTGATAATGTTGGAGTCTTGACAAGTAACAGACAGATTTATAGGAAAACTGTAGATAGGAAGTTAGTAATGATGTAAATTTTTCATGTAGTACTATCATATCCTGTACCCCTTGAGGGTATAGAGCAGGAATTTGATGATGACCTTATATCCTCTTATGTTAAAAATACTATACGCTTCATAAAAAATATCAAAGAAATCACTTTGGCTCCTATTGATATAATTGCATGCTTGGACATTGTAAATCTTTTCACTAATGTTCCAAGAATAGAAACCATGCAATTCCTTCAAGGTATATTCTCACCAGACACAGTGGACCTATTTAAACACTGTATCAGCAAATGGGCTCTCCTCTCCTATGTTAGCTGACCTATTCATAGATTGGTTTGAATCCCCCCGCTCCAAACACAAGGAAAACAACCAAAACGTCAAAGATACGTGATAATATATTTATTATCTGGCACAGTACAATTATGCAATTAGAAGGTTTTGTCACTTTCTTGAACAACATTCATCTGTGGATTAAATTCACAGCTGAATTGGAAAGAAATTAGTCTTTACCATTTTTGGACACACTAGTTTAAATATCAGAACAAAACACACTCGACTTCTCCATCTACAGGAAACCAACTAACACAGAACCTTACCTACATGCAACTTCTCCTCACCATCCAGACCAAAAAATGGACATTAATCATTCTTTATGTGATAGAATTGCATGTAATTTCCTAAAGAATTTCTACCAACATAGATAAAAGAAACCAAGAACTACAGTATCTTAATTCTGTCCTTCCCCAAAAAAAAAAGCTACAACAGGACATTAGTCAAAAAAATTCTATTTCAACCTCCAAAACAATCAGAAGAACAAAAAAAAAAAAAAAAAACTAAGAATGCAAAGGAGCAGTGATTTTACCATATATACAATCAACCACAGATATAATAGCAAGATTGTTTTGCCAACAAAACTTAAAAGTTGCTTTCTACTCACTCAATACAAATCTCTGAAATTTCCTTCAACCTCCACATCTGCCACTTAAAACACCAGGTATCTACAAGATCAGTTGCAACTGTGTTCTACACTACATAGGAAAGACTGGCAGATCTAGTAAGATACACCGATTGGAATACTTCAAGGATGCTGAGAATGAAAGAAAGCACAAATCAACTGGAAGCACATACAATGGAGACAAAACACAAAGAAAATGGCAACTAATTGAAATGCTCTGCATTGATTATCATTTTATTCAAGAGCATTCAAAGAATCAGCTAAAATGATGAAGCACTGCTGCAGTGTAACAAAAAACAAGGGATGATTTTACATCCAGTTTGGTCTTCCTTAGTTCATCACAACACACTTGTATCTACCAACAGCATGCTACAGCAACTCACGAACCAGCAGCCAGCATAACAGCAAATGTGCACTTTTCATTGCTTAAACGAGAGCTTCCATAGCTCAGTCAATATAGAGGAAGTCCTTTGGTCAGAAATGCCTGGATTCGATTCCTGTCCATGACATGAGGAACCTTTATCTGATCTCTTTCAACTAAAGGTGAGTTAGTCAATCTCATATGGAGGTAGAGGGATTTTTCACCTGGAAACTCAGGTTTTTTATCCCTCAGAACAGACAAACCGGCTCATGAACACACACAGATTTACAGCATACTTAATCCCTCATTAGAAAGGCTCAACCAGTCCTAAGGGATGGATGAGTAAAGGGGGAACCCCATACAAATAAATAAAATTGTTTAAATGTTTTCAAATATTTTTACTAGAAATGTTAACTGTTCATAATGATAGTTATTATTTGGTCCTTTTTCACTGAAATTAATACATAATATTGGATTTATTGGACCATGGTTTTGGTAAACATTTATACATAATCATAGACTAGTTTTGCAAGCTGTGTCTGTCTGGCTTTATCAAGACGAGAAAGGTTACACTAATATTAAATGCAAAAACAAAGGAATGCAGTAACGACTTAAAAGACAGTTAAACAAATTGGAGAGCACGTGTAACATCAAACGCATAAAGCGTGAAAGCTTAGTCATTGTTATTAAATTGAGTTTTATAATTTAATTCTGCTAAACTTAATGAATTTAATAGGTATTTCCAAATGTCTTTTAAAATTCCCTGGTTTCTACTGAGGTTATTTCCTGTCTGTAGGACTACTGCAGCTTCTTTAAAGGTTCTACATCTGTAATCCTCTTCGATATATGGCATGGAGCTGTTGTCCCAATCTATTAAATGGTTTGAAGTTGAGAAATGATGTGCTAACCCTGAGGGTGTCTGTTCTATTATTATTGACATCTCCGACATGTTCCTTCTTTTGGATTTCTAGGCTTCGTGAAGTTTGGCCGATGTAAGTCAGTCCACACGTACATGGTATGCTGTAAACACCTGCGTATTTGTAGAAAGTGACGCTATCCTTAGGGGATCTTAATAACTGTTGTGTAGTTATGGTAAGTTTAAAAACAACTCTGATGTTAAAAGGCTTCATAATTCTTGCTATTTTGGTGGAGACTGAGCCTGCATAGGGTATTATGATGAATGATAAGTACTGTGTCGCCAGAGGCTGTTGCTGTAGGCTGTTTCTATAGAGAATTTTATTAATTATATTTTGAGGATAACCATTAAGTGACAAAGTTTTTTGATATAAGCGAAAGCTCAGCACGTACGTCTTTTTTTCGTGTGATGATATTTTTAACTCTGTTTTTTTAGCATATGCATGATGCTAAGTTTCTGTGCAAAGTGATGATTAGATGTAAAATTTCTTGTCTTGATAAAGCCAGACAGACACAGCTGGTGAAACTAGTCAACAATTATGTATAAATGTTTACCAAAACCATGGTCCAATAAATCCAACATTATGTATTAATTTCAATGTTAACTATTATTATTTGCTTTCTAGTTTTTAGTTTATTCATGTTATTTTCTAATGAAATGAAACAAAGTATTTCATGAAACTAGTTGACATAAAAAGTTTCTATTTGACATCTTTGTTTGTGGTTTTATACCAGAAGAAATAGTTCTAAAAATGTCCTATCCCCACAGAAGCCTACACAACTACCTGAAATATAATTTACAGGAAAAAGAAATTGATAAAAATCCAGTTAAAATGTGCCCCCCCCCCCAGAAATTTAGTGAGAGAGAGAGAGTGAGTGAGAGGACACATGCAGGTATCTATCCGTGTGCATCGATTTTCTGAAGATCGAGATTTTTAAGGCATCAGACATCTTAGTAAGTTTGATGTCTAAACTGCATGCATCCTCACACCACTATCTAGCACAGAAGTTAGGTATCCCACTCTGGCTCATTGCGCCAGGTCTGTATTGTCAGATGAGGAGGAGCTAAAAAATGAACTACAACATCTCAAAAGAACCTTTATAAATAATGTCTACTCTTCAAAAACTATCAAACAACTATACCGCCATCCTCAAAACAACACAGAGACACAGGACAACCCCAAGGGTTATATCCTTTACCACACATCAGCTCACTTTTCCAGAAACTAAGAAGAATTTTGAAAAAATTTAATATAAAAACGTGCTTTTCCACTCTTCCTAAACTCAGATCAATTCTAAGCCAACTAAAACAGGCTCACAACCATCTTCAGTTTCCAGGTGTATATAAAATCATATGTGACTGTGGGAAGCCATATTATGGCCAAACTGAGAAGTCCATCCTCCTGCATCTCGAAGAACATCAGAGAGACATCACTTATAGTAGAACCAGAGCAAGCACCCTCTCAAGCCATGTCCTGTTCTCAGTGAACACAAATAATGAAGGCCGCCAACACGAAATAAACTGGAATACAACATCAAACATTCATATATACCACGATGAAGTAGAACGCCATAGTTGAATCCAAAGATATTATCCTAGACTCCTCTCACATAAACAGTAACTTTAGTTTGGCAGACTAACATAGCTCGTCCATCAGATACTGGTGCACTTGTGAAGTCACATGCTCACGTATGCCTAACAATAGAACTTTAGCCCGGACTGTAGCTTCAGTTTCCAGGTGTATATAAAATCATATGTGACCATGGGAAGCCATATTATGGCCAAACTGAGAAGTCCATCCTCCTGCATCTCGAAGAACATCAGCAGAGACATCGCTTATAGTAGAACCAGAGCAAGCACCCTCTCAAGCCATGTCCTGTTCTCAGTGAACACAAATAATGAAGGCCGCCAACACAAAATAGACTGGAATACAACATCAAACATTCATATATATACCATGATGAAGTAGAGCAGCACATAGTTGAATCCAAAGATATTATCCTAGACTCTTCTCACATAAACAGTAACTTTAGTTTGGCAGACTAACATAGCTCTGCCATCAGATACTGGCGCACTTGTGAAGTCACATGCTCACGTATGCCTAACAATAGAACTTTAGCCTGGACTGTAGCTTCAGTTCAAACTTAATTCCAGTTCATAGTCTGTTATTGTAGTGGTACAATGTTTCTTTATGGTGTTTTTTATGTTTGCTTTTAATGTTCTCACGCCTGAAGGAGTCGGCATTCCAATGAAACATATTGTGTGTTAAATTAAATTAATTTGTTTTCTAATTCTCGGAATTCATTCAGTAAATAATACGAACATATCTACATACCGAGTCAACATAGCTGATAATCACACACACACACACACACACACACACAGGACCATACAATCACCTCCGAATTTCATAGCTGGGTTACACACTCTGGTAAGAGACATTCATCAGGCATCTACCAGAACCATCAATCTGCTCAGTAGAGGGTGTGTGGTGTGATTCGTTGCTCCGTAACACAGCTTTCCAAGCAAATGTATTTGTGCAGATTCGTGTTTCATTCGATGCCTGGAACTCCACCTTTAATGTGTTGGCTTACAAATGGCAGTTTTTACATATTATCATTCATGGCACCTACAGTCATGTTTGGTGAGTGTGGTGGGTTGTCCACTGTGGGTAACACTTTCAGTAGACTCCCTGCACTTCCATCTTTATGGTATCACTAATTGCTGACCTGGGATGACCCAATTTGTCAACAATTTGCCTAACAGATAGGTCTGCAACATGGCATTCTCTTTCAAATCCATCAGTTCCCTTCTCACAGTCATTTTACCCAGACACAGTTGCACTAACTTGGAAGCATCACCCTCCTCCAATTTATACTGGCTACAAATACGACACGATGCACCGTCCACTGACTTCTTTCTAAGCAGTGCACAAATTAATCTGAACACTCGCATTTTAAAGAAAAATTTTAATTTCGCAAGATGTACTAAAGTTAAACTCCAACCTTACCTAATAATTTATATGCTCCTCTGTTTCCTATTAATAAGTTCATTAATTCGCTTATGCATGGACTCTATCAACGGAGAACACATTTTTCTTATTTCTGCATCTCAAAACAATGCTTTTATAATGAATTGTATTAAGTAATTCTTTGTATCATAATTTAATTTTCCAAATCTCTTTTTCACTATGGTCCACAAATTTTCTATTGGGTTAATGTCAGGAGAGTTACCTGGCCACTGAAGCAACAGGATGTTGTGATTTTTGAAGTGCAGCATGGAGCAAGATCCTGTTGGAAGATGAGTTCTCTGTCTTTCTGGATCTCTGGGACCACTCTTTTCTCCAATATTTTATGTATTGGTCAATTTTCATCATAGTCAACAGGCATAAGTGATTCTGGACTGTCATATGTAAAACAATCCTGGAACATTTTTTTTTTAGCTGTGTGTGTGTTTAGGAGCTTATTCAGGAGAGTTAAGGTGGGCAGAAGAAGATTTGCAAACATAGGTTACTTGCTCTCTTTGGACAAAGAAACAGCTCTCATCTGAGAATATGACCTTCTTCCACTTCTCAGCAGTCCAACCTTTGTACACTTTTGCTCACTGAAATCTCTTTTTCTGCATAGCCTTCATCAAAAGTTTTCTGTTTTGGTCTGTGGGCAGTCCTCCCTGCTTCCAACAATCTTTGATGGACTGTCATGTCAGAAACATTAATCCCAGTGGTGCAAAGAGTGTATACAGTGGGACATGATGCTTGGAAAGCTGTGTTATGGAACAACGAATTGCACTACATCATCTACCAAGCAAATGGATGGTCTGGGTGTGCAGATGCCTGGTAAATGTCTCTAACCAGACTGCATAACTCCAACTATGAAATTCGGAGGTGGCAGTGTGATGGTATGGTCCTGGTTTAGCCTTGGGCCTCTGTTTGTGTTGCCACAAACATTGAACTCCAAGAGGTATCTGAACATTCTAGACAATGCAATACATCCTTCTTTGGTGTGTCTGCGAAACTGACACTATTGTCTCTTTCAGCAAGACAATGCCCTGTGCTATAAGGCTGCTGATGTAACTGTGTGGTGCACCTGAAGACATGGGACATTTCCCCCACAATATCCAGGAACCCCCCCCCCCATTACATGCCTACAGTCAGAATGATCCAAAATTTTCATCGGTGCAGTCATCATAGTGAAAGGAGGTCCTAAATAAAACTGAAGACTGGAAAAATATCATTGCTAGCTTCACAACAATGTGCTCAATGTTCGTGTCACCATAAATTTTAATGTGGGTGCCATGGCTGTTTCTTCCTCACACTATGGTGTCTATTGACTTCTTTCCAAGCAGTGTGTGTGTGTGTATTAAAAAAGATACATTCTTTTGAAAAGTAGATAATAGACAAGAACATGTAATCATTAGTTACATCAGTTTATGCAGTAAAATTCCAAGAAACAAGAAACAGAAAAGTTAGAGACTGTAAACATTAGAGAAACAGTATTAGGAATAAATACTGAATGAAGTGGCTAAGAAGTTAGCATGGTAAGTTCGGTGCTGAAAGTGTATATGGACGTTAACCGTATTTATGCACGATTAGAAGAGAGTGGAGGAATGGTGATAGCTAGTTCATTGGAGAGAATCCATGGAAATACTTAAAAGAAAGATGCAATACAGAAATAGAGGGTCTACAGAAAGCAATTGGAGGGAGTCAGCTATTAAGTGGATAGTTCTCTTCTGGATGCAAACCAACCATTCTGAAGGAAGTATTTTGTGCAATTCCCCCCCAGATGCGAGAACAATACTTTAAGGTTGGGTGGACAAAACAAAAACTAAGCTAAAATTTTCAAGGCTCAAGAGGATATGGATATGATGTGAGCAAGATAGACCAGATGCAAAAGTCAACATAAGAAGAGTAACTAATCTCGGTTGGTAAGCAGATTATTATTTATCAAATGTGAAGGAGAGTTAGGCATGGTCTTTATTCAGGAAAATAAGGCAGAACTGTATTTTCTAGCAGGAAAATTTACTAAATTATGTTCATAATACTTCAGAATGGAGAGAGATAGTGTTTAAGGTAATAATCATAAAAGGTCTTGAAGCTTGAATCTTCGGAGCGTTACAAAGCTTTGTGAATGATGAAGTGTTCCTCTCAACAGCAAAGCGATGAATAAAAATGCATTAGTGAGAGAAGATCAGTAAAAAAATCAATGTTTATTAGAAATGCATCGAAGCAGGATTTTACTGAAGCATTGAATGCCAAATATTTGGTTTGAATTTTGGCTGAAGCACCAAACATTTGGCAAAGCAAAATAAATTAAATTTTATAAACAAATGTTTTGAGAGAAAAAAAATAAAATAAATACACTCATTAAAATTTGTATCAATTTTTAATAAGTGTATTTTATTGTTCAAAACATTTGTTTACAGAATTTAATTCATACTGTTTAAAATTTAATTAATTATTCTTAAGCACTTCAGCCAAATTGCAAAATGAAGATAGATTAAAAAGTATGTGTAATAATACTCCACCTAATCATGTAACGACATGAAAGTTTATGAGAATACAATTTTGACATCAGAGTTGCCTTAGTTTGCACTACTAAAAAGATGCATGCAGCCAAGGCATCTTTATATTTGCTTTTGTTATAAGGTTTCACTGACCTGACAGCTGTTTTGAAGTGTTGGGTTTTAAACTGAGATCAGGCAGAAACCTTAAAATGACAAGAAATCTCATTCAGTAGCAAAGAAATTCTGTTTCATAAAGATGCACATTTCATAAGCAAACAGTGGTCAGTTCTTAAGCGTAATTATCAAAGAAGAGCCTGAATTTATTCATTTCAGCATTGCAAAATAAACAGATAAATCCATATTTTATGCACTACTTAAAAAACTTAAAAGTTTCTTCAGTAGTGCAACCTAAGGCAACTCTGATGCCCAAGATTGCATTCTAATAAGCTCTCTCTTCTTTATTCGAAACTCTCCAAGCTTTTATATATATACATTCTACACACACATATATATATGTATGTATGTATGTAAGTTTTTTTACCTTTGGGGATATCATGCATTAAAGATACCAAGAAATTTTATAAACTTGGTTTTAATCCTTTTTTCCCAATTAAGCAAACAAGCAAGTAAGCTAAGTTTGTACCTGAAGTATTTTCAGATCTGAGGCAACTCGTGGTAAAGGTGGCATAAGTTCTGATCACTTGTATCATGGGAAGGGTCGCAACTCAGACGAGAGGTCTCCCATTGACGAGACCTCAATAAAGGTCGAAATAAGTCTGGGTAGTGACCCAACCCATAATACATAGCATTGTACATATCCATAAGGATATGTGCTTTGTATTATAGGATACTTAGGCAAGTGATCAGAGCTTATGCCATCTTTACCACAAGTTGCCTCAGACCTGAAAATACTTCAGGTGCAAACTTGGCTTACTCACTTGTTTGCTTACTTGGGAAAAAAAGGATTAAAACCAAGTTTATAAAATTTCTTGGTATCTTTAACGTATAATACACACAAGGTAAAAAACTTTCTACATCTTTCTCTCATCCTGAGATTTTTATTTAATAAGGTCAAAGCACCTTGTGGCAACTCATATAGATAAATCTAAGTTCTGCATTACTTCAACCTTGGTATCACCACCACTGGGTCTGGCTCCCACTGATGAGACCCCTAAGGGTAGAAACCAGTTGGAAGCTTGGGTGATGGATGGCAATGCCATAGCCAATGAAGTTAACTGAAGCACGACTGTTGCTGTTACCTCACAGATGAAATATGAGCAGTTCTGCTTGGTGGTGGGGTTGGAGCCAAACGCTGAGAGTTCTTCTCAGTGACTGAGGGGGGGAAATAACGCCGAGTTTGATGCTTTGGGTCATTCATTGCTGGTTGATTCGGGGGATCTCGTGAGTTTTTAGAGAGGTAACTACGCACTTAATACAGGGAAACCGGTCTGGGTAGTGACCCTTCCCATAATACATAGCATTATACATGTCTGTAAGGATATGTGCATTTGTATTATGGGATACTTAGGCAAGTGATCAGAGCTTATGCCACCTTTACCACAAATTGTAAAAGGAATTAGAGATGATAAAGGTGACATGAAAACAGGAGAAAAAGATATCCTTGAAGTATGGAGTAATTACTCTGAAAAACTGCTAAATGAAACAAGCAGTGATGACAGCACAGTGGTAAAAAACACTGACCAGGTATGCAGTCAGGAATACATATCCATACTTGAAATAGAAAAAGCGATCAAAAGCCTGAAATGTGGAAAGGCAGCAGGAGTAGATGATATTCAACCAGAAATGCTCACGTATGGAGGAATAAAAGTCGTACAGTGGCTGTACTGGATGGTTCAGAAGGCCTGGACAGAGGGACAAATTCCAGATGATTGGAGTAAAGTTCTCACAGCACCCATATATAAAAAGGGGAAATAAAACTGAATGTGAGAATTACAGAGGCATTTCATTACTGAGTGTTCCTGGTAAGATATATGTTTCTCAAGTATACTTGAGAAACTGTCAAGAAGAATTGTGGAAGAGAAGCTTGGTGAAGAACAAGCTGGATTCAGGCTAAATAGAGGCTGTCAGGATTGGATTTTCACTTTACGACAAATAGTTGAGAAATCGTTGGAATATAACAAAGATCTGTATTTAAGTTTTGTATAATGGGGTCACCTAGGTTTCTTCTTGATGGGGAGGAGGTGGAGAGGATCCAGAGGCGAGTGACCAAGATGATAGCAGGTCTGTGGAATGAACCGTATGAGAACAGGTTGAGGATTTGTGGGTTGCAAAAATTGGTTGATAGGCGGAGGAGGGGAGATATGATTCAGACATTCAAATTACTGAAGGGTTTCTATAAAATTAATTCAGAAGATATTTTTGAGAACAGGGCTGGTTGTGGGAGGACTAGGGGACATCCATCGAAACTGGCAAAAGTGTGGTTAGTAAAGGTGTTAGAGCTGGGTTCTTTACTTTTAGAGTAGTGAATGAGTGGAATGCGCTCCCTGAGTCTGTGGTGGATGCTGTGACAGTGAATGAGTTTAAGGCGAGGTATGATAGATACTGTATGAATGTCAAATAGTTGTGATGAATATGATTTGGGGCCTCCCTCGATGAGTCCAATGACTCCCTGGAGTTGCCCGTAATAATAGTAATAGTAATAATAGATCTGGAAAAGGCATATGACAAAGTGCCAAGAGAGAAGCTATTCGAAACGCTACAGTTATACGGGATTAATGGGGCATTATATTAAGCAATACTTAGTGTTTATTTGAGTTGTAAGTCAGCAGTTAGAATTGAAGGAAGTACAGGAAGATGGTTTAATGTTAAATCTGGTGTCAGACAAGAATGTACATTATCCCCTCTCTTATTCATTACCAATATGGATCACATTATGAAAGAAAGTGGTATTAAACCTGATATCAAAATTGGAGGTGTTAATCTCAGCTCTTTGCTTTATGCAGATGATGTTGTATTTCTAAATAAATCCACTACAAGTCCGCAAGATTCCCTGACTAAATTGAATAACTATTGTAATAGATATGGTGTGAAGGTCAGCAATAAAAAGACATAGACAATGAAAATAGGTAGAATTGTTGAAAATTTTACTTGTTCCACATTTTCAACTGTGGAACAAGTAAAACATTTCAGCTACTTAGGCATGATTTTTAGTGAAGATGGTAAATTAAATATGGAAATAGACAACAGAATCAACAAAGCTGGTATGGTAGGAAGTCAACTAAATAAATTTATATGGAATAAAAGAGAAATTAGTCATAACACTAAATTAGCTGTATACAAGACAGTGTTTTAAACCAATTTTAACTTATGGATCTGGGAGTTGTGTTAGAAGTAAAACACTTGACCAAAGATTAGAGACTGTCAGATATGAGAGTTCTGAGAAAGATTAGAGGCATGAACAGATGGCACCGATGGCAATATCATATTAAAAACGACCATACTAGAAAAGAACTTGATATTGTCAGCATCCAGGAATGCATTAGCAGAGCTAATCTCAGGTGGTATGGTCACTTAAGCAGAATGGGAGAGGAAAGATTAGCAAAACAAGTATTCTCTACCAGCTTAGCAGGAAAAAGACCCAGAGGAAGACTAAGATATATGTGGATTGGTACAGTAAAAAGTGCTTTAGAAGACAGAAATATAAGACCTGATAATATTGGAGTCTTGACATTTAACAGACTGATTTAGAGGAAAATTGTAGATAGGAAGTTAGTAATGATGTAAATTTTTCATGTAGTACTATCATATCCTGTACACCCCTTGAGGGCATATATCAGGAAGTTGATGATGATACTACAAGTTGCCTCAGACTTGAAAATACTTCAGGGGCAAAAAACTTGGCTTACTTGCTTGGTTGCTTATTTGAGAAAAAAGGATTAAAACCAAGTTTATAAAATTTCTTGGTATCTTTAACATATATATGGCTATGAAATACGCATGTATTTTTAATATCGCCTATTTATGTTAATTTTACATTGCTAAAATTAAAGCCTTTTGGATATTCTTTGATAGAAAGATAAAATAAATTTTTTTGCTCCCTAAAAATAATAGCTAACAAATTTTTAAGTATAGAGTTGGGCAAAGATGCTTCAATTTGAAATAAATAAGATACTGAAATAGAGGATATTATGGATCCATCCATATTTTATAGCAAAATAGAAAAATAAAAGTTTTGAAATTTTAGTACAGGGTTTGTAAGAACATAACTTTTTCATAAGCTTCCTGTCTTATAAATTTTCAAAAGAAAATTTTTCTACATTTCTTATTTTAGTTTGTTTCCATATTTTGCTATGAAATATAGATATATCTGTAATATTATTAAGAGAGATCCCAGGGAGTCAGGAATTCATTGAGGGAGGCAATACTATTCACCCCAGCTGTCACACCTGTTCTTGAATTCATTCACGCTACTTGCACACACACACACACACAACATTTAATGGTAATCCATTCCAATCATGCACTATTCTGTGAGTGAAAAATCTAGCCCTAACTCCACGGAAGTTGAGAATGAATGCTATCTCTTGATAGCATTCATTCTCAACTTCCATGGATGCCCTCCAATCCTTTCCTCACCATCAATAAAATGAAAAATTCCATCTACTGAAATTCTGTAATCCTTTCAAAAGTTTATATCTCAATCATGTCATCCCTTTTTCTCCTGTTTGCTAGTGTCTGCAGCCTACAAATTCCCAATTAGTGATCTCGTACGGATGTAGCAGGGTTTTCCTCCCGGAAACTTGAGTTTTCCATCGTGCATACAGACAAATTGGCCCTTCAGACAAAAAATACTAGTGGTGGTGGTAGTGGTGGGCAGTAGATGGTGTTGATGTAGATGATGATGGTAGAGGTTCGGTGTAGTGGTGGAGACGAGAGCTGTAGAGTTGGTGTCCTCCCTAAATGAGTCTTCTGACTCCTTGGAAGTGTCATAGAATAGTAATAATAATAATCTGTCTTCATAATGTATTCCACAATTCTGATATAATTTTTGACACTATCCTTTACTCTCTCTCTCTCTTTCCCCACTGTATCAGAATCACCACGGAAACCAAGAGACCAGACCTGTGTACAATAGTCCAAGAGATCTTACCAAGGCCTCGTGAAGATTCAAAATGACTTCCTCATCTTTACGTGTCAAAGTTTGTTTCAGCATTGCGATTATTCTCTGAGTTGTATTTGCAATTTTTGCTATATGATTCTGCAAGTACTGCATATCAGCAGCAGCATTCCTGATTACTCTACCTATCTTTGCATCATCAGCAAATAGCTGTATGTCACATGTCAAATCCTTCGGAATGTCATATGCAGACTGAATAACAATGTGCTAAGGACTGATTCTTGAGGCATACCACTGGTTACCTTGAATATTGCAGATTCATGCCCCCGACATACCATTTTTTTGGTATATCTCAGTCAAATAAGGTTAACATCATCCTCTTATCCATGCCAATAGTTCCAATCTCATATTCTACAATTTATGCAATAGTATTCCATGCTGTATTCTGTCAAAAGCCTTAGCAAAATCCACAAGTATCATGCTGTATCCATTCCCCTTGTCTAACTCAGTGGTAACATTATTACAGAATGTGACAAGTTGCTAAAACAGGACTTCCCTTCAGTTAACCTTATATAAGATAATACAATACTGTCTGTCTATTGTATTATCTTATATAAGGTTCTTAACGCTATAGTTTAATATTTTGCTGTGTACAGTGCAAATATACTGGTTGTGGGCAGAGCTCATGTTGTTTAAATAGTGCAAGCCAAGACAACTCCGATTCTAGTATTGTTCTCATAAGCTAACTGGTAAATTTTTGACACTTCACATTCTTTCTACATTTGGCTATTAAATATAGATGGATCCATAATATCCACCATTTCAATCGATATAAAACTATCATTTAATTTCATACAGAACATTGTATTTAAAAACATATGGCATAAAAATCAGAAAAAATGATTGCACTTATTTCTCCAAATAACAAAAACGTTAATGGAACTTATTTTAAATTGTGAAATATAGAGAATAATTATGGATTTAATAATCAAAATGAATTCACAATAAATTATGATATAGGAAAATGAATTTTTTAGCAATTTTCAGAGTAGCACATGTCTGGTTTCTTCATAAATATTTCTGACTTCTGAAAAGAACTCTTTCAAGGAATACGCTGGTAGCTAATGCTGAAAGAAATTTTCTGAGGAATTGCACTATGGAATAAGTTTATTCATTAGTCGTGAAAATCCTATTTGAACGATTGCTCAAGATAAAGGGGGAGGCTTTCCTGATAGGCTGGGTCTGTTATGACTCATGTAACGGGAATTTCTTTGCTTCTGCCAGCCAAATATCGAATCTTTCTACTGATTTGGACAAAGCAGAATATCTGAAAAACATGCCAAATCAGCCAAATATCAAAGCAAAATAGAATAATCAACCCTAAGGTTTATCAGTGAGGGAAAAAGTAAATTAAAGCACAGAGTCCTGGGGTACTTTGACACTTACAAAGTACCCCAGGTAAAAATCAAACGAGAGGACATCATCCACCACAACATGCAACACACAATCAGAGAAGAAGCCAGCAATTCACTCACAAAGGTTAGGGGAAGATTATAAGATAGCAGCATTGTGAGAAGGCCACAATGCTAGATTCAATCAAATGCCTTGATTATATAATCAAAGCAATCACAGGAGTTTCTTCAAATCTTTCCATAGGCTGTTTTCAAAAGTGGGTAAGGTTAGTGAGGAAGTCTGCTGTAGAAAGAGAATGGCAAAATCCATATTAGTGATCATTAAGTGATGGGTATCTAGAGAGTAAAGAAAATGGTTGTCAATGATCTTCTCCATCCTCTTTTGAGAGCGATGAGTTGAAGGCAAAGTGATGATAGTTTGCTTTTTACCTCACTCTTTAGGAATAGCTAGGATAAAAGCTTGCTTCCAGGATTGGATAGATGCAAGATGATCATGACAGCCTGTGAAGGGTACTACAGTATGCCCACAGATACGAGACCCTTACACACTTTTGCACATGGAGAATCCATTCCAATAATAGAGTAATCAATCCATATTGTGGAATGAGTGTTTATTATTACACGTCGGAAAATTAACTTCTCTTTTATGATCACTGTAGTTTTTAAAGTGGTAACTATTTTGTTTGTATAACAGTTAGAAAATTTTACTTATAAAGCACGTGATTTCGCATGTTGGTGACCAATTCGTACATCGCCTTATTTCTTTCTCCCCTTCAACATGAATTGACTCTTCTCGGCATCGAGCCAATGACAGCTCTCTAAAGCGTGGGCATACAATAGTACGGTACAAGCTCTTATTAGTATCAAGATTGTTGTGTATTTTTCTGATGTCCTTCTGACAAAAGATCAGAGAAGGCTTGCTGAGAGCAGTTTGCAATATAGCGGGAAGAGATTTGCCTTGGTCATCTAAACAAGAGTTGGGAAAAGACTAATACCATGAAGCCCATTGTATCTTTTGATGTTACCATCAAATGAATGAGAGATGGATGGGAAAAATAGTAGGGCAGAAGTTTGGCCCAAGAGGCTTGCCAAGGGATAAAAAGGCTCAAATGCCATTTGAGCAGAAGGCAAGCTTAATGCATTTGGCTCTTACAAAATCTGCTAAGATTTGCCAATTATTATTATTACACACAACACACACCCACATACACAGAAACTGCATCACCTGCTGTAACCATGTTTTTTTGATAAATTTGAATGCCTATTCAAAGTAGGGCAGAAGTTTGGCCCAAGAGGCTTGCCAAGGGACAAAAAGGGACAAGGACATGAAATTATAGTTAATCACATGAATTGCAACAGACACGATTATGAAATTTGGTGAGCAAGAATGTAAAGAAATTGGAAAAATCTGAATTCTAAATGAAAAGTAAACTATAATTATTGTGTGACACCTCCAAGGAATCATCAGAGGAAGGCACTCTACAATTGACCATCGACATGCTATTCCAGTGGAGTCGAACCTTTTTATCACAACAACATAAAATATATTCACCACACATAATCAAATATCAAATTATCTGTTTTTTGAAAAGATATGCAATTTTTATACTGATGAATTTTAAAGGTAGTTACTGTTGCAATAAAAATCGAATTATATTCATAATTTAATTTTAATAAGAAGCTTAAATGCCTTTGTAAAATTTTATTAAGAAATTTTATACATATTTTGCAATTTTTTTGAATATACATTGACAAATGGACATTTGTAATACTAGAAATACAAACTTTACCACAAACCTATGCCCTTTATTGTCACATGTGACTAGTGGTAATGAGGTTGAAAAAAGGACACTATGCTATCTACCACTACTAATAGTATTTTGTGTCTGTTATTTGTGTGTGTTCTCTACCCTATAAAATACACATAAATAAATAAACTAACCTATAAAATACACAATTTGATATTATTATGATATCACACCTTCAGGGAGTCCAAAGACTCATCGAGGGAGGGCATCAACTCTACAACTCCTAGTCTCCCTACTCCAGCAATCTTCATCATCTAATACGAATGCCATCTACCATCGACTACCACCACTAGTGCTTTCACAGATAATCATAAGATCCATGCCCACGGAGGGATTCGAACCCGCAGTCTTTCAGCTGGAGAGCGGATACGCTAACCACTCGGCCAACCATGCCGGCAAGATTGACCGAGTGGTTAGCGATATTTTTATTAATAAAGATATATTAATATCTTTATTAATAAAATTAATAAAGATATTAATAAAGAAAATTAATACCTTTCAATGTACTAAATTGACTATTTTTAATATATTTAGGAAAAATCATTTAAAATGTTAATCAAATAGTAGTTATCAAAGGAATTCATGGATACACCTAAAAAAATTTATAATTACTGGAAAGATTGTTTAAGTATTAAAATTGTGTTCTTCTGGCAGTCTGTCTTGTAGGATTAAATATTTGGGTATTAGGATATTAGGAAAGAACTTGACATTGGCAGCATCCAGGAATGCATTAGCAGAGCTAATCTCAGGTGGTATGGTCACTTAAACAGAATGGGCGAGGAAAGATTAGCAAAACAAGTGTTCTCTGCCAGGTTGGTAGGAAAACGACCCAGAGGAAGACCAAGATATAGGTGGATTGATACCGTACAAAGTGCCTTAGACGACAGAAATATAAGATCTGATAATGTTGGAGTCTTGGCAGGTAACAGACTGATTTGGAGGAAAATTGTAGATAGGAAGTTAGTAATGATGTAAATTTTTCATGTAGTACTATCATATCCTGTGCTGTACACCCCTTGCGGGTACATGTCAGGAATTTGATGATGAAATATTTGGGTTTCTGAGAGGTAAAACACTGTCATATCTGCATGTAACCAGCACTCAAGTTAAAAAGCCCTATAAACAGTACTCCCATCCAAGCAAGATTCAAGTCCAGTCTTTTCAGGACATCACTCTCGTTTCCTGCTAAAAGATAACAAGACCATGAGATCATATCTTGTTCACCAGTTGTGTTAAATAGCTTCAATATCAGTCATAATATGCACCCTTTTTTAGGATATTTGGAATAATTTCATCAGTTATTAATAATTTTTAACATACCAGTAATATGTAAGAGAGTGAGAATGAATATTTTTTTTTGGTATGCCATCCACCTAAAACTTCAATAGGCTATATATATGTAGAAAGTATTTTACCTTGGGTATAATAAATGTTCAAGATATTATTTATCTTTAAATTATTATGATATTATTATTTAATATTATTAAAGATATTTATTATACCCAAGGTAAAATACTTTCTACATTTATATCTCCTCGTGAGATTTTAATTTAATAAGGTTAAAACACCTTATGGTAACTTGTTCTGGTAAAATACTTATAAGCTCTGTATTACTAAAATCTTGGTATTTCTAGCCTGGCTCCCACTGATGAGACCTCGATAAAGGTCGAAACTGGTCTGGGTAGTGGCCTCCTTGCCTTTAATACAAAACATCATACATCTCCTCCAGGAGATGTGCTTTGCATTAAGGGTAAATATTAAGATTAGTGATCAGAGCTTATTCTACTTTTACCATGAGTTGCCTTGGTCTAGTACTACGTGTAGGTTCAGCTAGACTTGCAACACTTGCAGGTGCAAACTTGACTTGTTTGTCTGTTTGCTTACTTGGGAAATGGAATAAAACCAGGTTTAAAATAGCTTGGTATCTTTAACATATATATATATATATATATATATATATATATATATATATACATGACTTTCTCTTTTCCTTAATACTTGGTGCCTCTCACAATCATGCAACTTAGTTTTAAAAAAATTGAATTAATTCTCTAATGCAGAAGTTATTCTTATCCACATGGTCCATTATGGATGGGTGTCATCAATTGTGTGGACCCTGTTTATTTTGTTTGGGATGAAAAATCCTGCTATCTCCATATGAGACCAGCTAACTCATCTTCAGATGAGGATCTGAAAAAGGTTTGTTTCATCCTAGACAGGATATGGATAAGAGAAGTTGATTTTAGAAAGCAATTCAAATATGCAACAAAAAAAAAAGAATGAAAAAGAAAGAAAATAAAAGAAATAAACAATAAATAAATAAAATAAATAATAAAAATAAAATATTATTATTGCAACTCTGAATGGCTTCTCATAATTATATATGATACTTGCATAGCTAGAATAGCATATTTGCGGTGGCATAGTTTATCATATTATACCATCATTTTCCATTTATAACTTTTATTTAAAGAATAATAAAAAATACAAAACTGCATTGCCTACTTTCAAAAACAATGTCGCCCTTCTTTCTAATTAAAAGAAGAGTGGAAAATTGCAATATAACTTGAACATATATATATATATATAGCGAGAGAGAGGTCTACCCAACCAGACTTTTAATTTCGTAACTTGTTTCTGCCTTTTAAATTTTCTAACAAACATTTTCATGTGCAAAGCACTACTCTAATGCAAAGCCATGTGTGTGTGTTGCTATGATTTCTAAGGCTACTTGTGCCACACAGCATCAAGTTCAATAAGATTTGGGATACTCTATTTCCTCCAAATGAAGTTACTTACTTTTGACTTTTCCAAACGTTCCCACACCAAGTGTTTCACCCAATATATAATGGCCAATTTTAACCAGTGGTTGGCCTGAAGTTTGCGGCTGCCCTTTCTCCGCCATTTTTTACTTTACGATATGATATATCGAACAGGTACCGACATTGAAATTTCGTGTGTGTATACAAACTTATGTACCGTAATCACACAAAACAGGATCAAATCAAAGATCTTTTAATTCAACCACAGTGTATAGATATGCAACTTTAAAAATGGATGAAAATGTAAATAATAATAAATATACTGGTAATAAACGATTTTTTTCATCTGTGCGTAATTATTTTTTTTCAAAAAAGGACCTTTCTAATAGATAAAGTATCGGAAATTATGTATGCATCCAGCACAGAGTGCAAATAAATATCATAATTTATTACAGGTACTTTCGCAAAACATCCAAGCCGTCTCTTCATTGCGTTCCTACTCACAGCTTGATTATTATTAAATTTCTATTTCAATGTTAACGATCTGCAGGAAGTTGGATTCTCTCAAATAAAGTAGAAATGAAATGAAACGGCACACATTTTCATATGTATTTCTAAAGAACCATAAATTTTCAGTGGAAGTGGCATTTTCACTCCACTAAACTTGACCGCACGAAGGAAGACTTGGGTTCGAATCTAGTCGCCGACTAAAGGAACACTTTCTACGCTTTTTTTTTTTTTTTGACCGGTTCCCGAGTTAGTCGATCTCTGGCACGAGCAAGCAGGATTTTCTACCGGAAATTCGGGTTTTTCGTCATGTAGCCTCAAGAAAATCAGCCGTCGAACCCACACTATTTTCAGACATTAAAAACATTGTATTAGGGTTAGGGACCACAAGATGGAGGAACTTTTTAGCCGTCTTCTTCCCTGCGTGTTGATTAATTAGTGATAGCCTTGGGCCAGCTATTTCTGATTGGCTACGAGTGGAGATTGAAATGCCCACTCAGTCTGCAAAGGTTAGATAGGGCTTAAACGGCCTCGCGGGAACAAAAAAGGCATTAACTGATTTCTCTAAAAAACTGCAGCATCCCTTTAATCCACCACCCACTTCTTCTTGTTCAATTGACTATCCTGTTCAATATTTTTGTTTGAGAGACTAGATTCCACACTTGGTCATTCTCACATTCATTTGCCTCACGGGTGCTTTCCCACAAACTTACTTGCTTCCACCCTAATTGCTTAAGATTTCCTTTATTTACGCTTGAGCATGCTCATTGAACAAAGCTCTCTCCAGACACCTAACTCCAAACCCAATTAGAGATGCAGTCCATCTGCATTGTACAAATCCTTCTTTCTATCAAATACACACACACACACACCACAGATCAACAAATCCCACACCATTCCTTCTGCACAATCTACGTATAGATTTCACAGCGTGGCAGGATACTTACAGTCTTCAGCTTCTCGGTGTTCAGTTTTTCCATTTCTAACAATTCCTTTACATTCTCCCTTATAGAAAACTTCTCACCTCGAACATCATTTGTACCAACCAAAACAATCAATCAAAAGTAAATCCTTTACCTTTTTGTATCCGGATGGCGTGGCTAATACCGTGAATTTTTCCGCCCAGACAACAGGATTCTGTCACACTTTCTTTAAAAACTCCCGTGATCATTGAGTCTCCATACACAGTTTCTTCGAAGGAGCATCTGCTTCTTTCTCTTTTCAGCCCTTCTGATCTCTTGCCGCTTCTACATTTTTTTAATTTCGTGATTTGTCCTATGAAGGATAACATTTAAGCCGATATATATATATATATATATATATATATATACTGTATACATATATGTAGAGAGTTTTTTTACCTTGAGTATGATATATGTTAAAGATAACAAGCTATTTTAAAAATAAACCTGTTTTTTTACTCCATTTCCCAAGTAAGCAAACAGACAGGCGCAAACTTGACTGACTTGTCTGTTTGCTTACTTGGGAAATGTAGTAAAAAACTAGGTTTATATTTAAAATAGTTTGGTTTCTTTAATGTATACACACACACACACACACACACACACACACACATGTTAAAGATACCACTATTTAAAACCTGGTTTTTATATCATTTCCCAAGTAAACAAACAGACAAATAAGTCAAGTTTGCCCTGCACGTAATGCAAGTCTAGATGACCTGCAAAGTAGTGCAAGTCTAGGCAACTCGTGGTAAAGGTGGAATAAGCTCTGATCACTATTCTTAATATTTACCCTTAATGTAAAGCCCATCTCCTTGAGGAGATGTATGATCCTATGCATTAAAGGCAAGGAGTCGCTACCCAGATCGTTTTCGACCTTTATTGTGGTCTCATCAGTGGGAGCCAGACTTGTAAAAAACTTTCTACATCTATCTCTTATCCTGAGATTTTTATTTAATAAGGTCAAAGCACCTTATGGCAACTTGTTTTGGTAAAATACTTATAAGCTCTGTATTACTTAACTGTTTTGGTATTTCTAAGCCTGGCTCCTACTGTGAGACCTCAATAAAGGTCGAAATCGGTCTGGGTAGTGGCACCTAGCATCATACATCTCCTCAGGGAGATGGGTTTTGCATTAAGGGTAAATATTAGGAATAATGATCAGAGCTTATTCACCTTTACCACGAGTTTGCCTAGATTGCACTACTTTGCGGGTCGCCTAGACTTGCAATACGTGCAGGCGCAAACTTGTCTTATTTGTCTGCTTGCTTACTTGGGAAATGGAGTAAATCCAGGTTTAAAATAGCTTGGCATCTTTCCAGAGTCAATCGAATAAGTAAGTAATAATTTTTTGGAGGACATTGAAGTTTTTGACCATGCATTTCAGCAAAATGTAACATGAAATATTTAGGAAAACATAAAGATTAATTCGAATTAGCCTTAGGTCCTAGCTTTAGTGTAGCATGTCAAAAATACGTACTGAAATCCATTCATTAGTGATAAAGTGTAGTTAATCGGCTTTTACTATTTTCCAGGAAATTGTTTCTAAAACAATTCTACCTACCTACTTTTGGAAATGAAAAGATATCAGAATTAGAATAATGAAAAGAACCGAGTTATAAATAAATAACTATGATGTCTGTTAAAAGTTTTTCACTTGGTTGTATTATTACTATTATTACGGGCAACTCCAGGGAGTCATTAGACTCATCGAGGGAGGCCCCAAATCATATTCATCACAACTATTTGACATTCATACAGTACCTATCATATCTCGCCTTAAACTCATTCACTGTCACAGCATCCACCACAGACTCAGGGAGCGCATTCCACTCATTCACTACTCTAAAAGTAAAGAACCCAGCTCTAACACCTTTACTAACCACACTTTTGCCCAGTTTCCATGGATGTCCCCTAGTCCTCCCACAACCAGCCCTGTTCTCAAAAATATCTTCTGAATTAATTTTATAGAAACCCTTCAGTAATTTGAATGTCTGAATCATATCTCCCCTCCTCCGCCTATCAACCAATTTTTGCAACCCACAAATCCTCAACCTGTTCTCATACGGTTCATTCCACAGACCTGCTATCATCTTTGTCACTCGCCTCTGGATCCTCTCCACCTCCTCCCCATCAAGAAGAAACCTAGGTGACCAAATCTGAGCACAGTAGTCTAGATGGGGTCTTATCAAGGCTCGATACAGAGGAACAATAACCTGCTTGTCTCTGCTTGTCAACGTATTCTTCAGCAACCAAGTGATTTGATGAGCTGATTTGGCCACTTTTGCAATGTGTCCCCTAAATTTCAATTCCTTATCTACCAACACTCCTAAATCTCGTGCCTCATCAATTTCCTGGAGCACGGTTTCACCAATGCAGTAAACTGCCTCCAATCTTTTCACCCCAAAATGCATAACCTTACATTTTGCCACATTAAACTGACATCCATTCTCCTTAGCCCAGACCTCCAATCTATCCAAATCATCCTGCAAAAATTTGACGTCATCTGCATTCACTATTGCCCTACCCAACTTCGCATCATCCGCAAACAAATGAACTGTTCCTCTCAGATCCTTTCCTATATCATTTATGAACAAATTAAACAGCAGTGGTCCAAGAACAGATCCTTGTGGCACACCACTAGTCACAGGCCGTCTTGTGGACTCTACTCCCGAGTAAACCACTCTCTGATATCTCTCCGTCAACCACCCTCCTATCCATCTCACCAACCCTATAATTATATTATAAATTAAAGATACCGATAAATTCTATACTTGGTTTAATCCATTATCCAAGTGTAAGCAAACAAAGTTTGCTCCTGAAGTATCTTTCAGGCCTGGGGAAACTCGTGGCAAAGGTGATATAACTTCTAATTACTTGCCTCAGTATTCCATAATACAAAGCATATCTTCTTGCGGACATCTATAATGCTGTGAATTAAGAGAAGGGTCACTACCTTTATTTTCGACCTTTATTTAGGTCTCATCAGTGGAAGCCAGACGCAGAAGTGATGATACTAATGTGGAAGTAATGGAAAAGTCATATTTCCATATTCCATTTGCCAAAAGGTGTCACACCTTATTAATAAAAATACTCTGGATTAGAGATAGATAGTTGTTGAAAGTGTTTCACTTGGTTATATTATAAATTAAAGATACCAAGAAATTATATAGTTGGTTTAATCCATTACCAAGTGTAAGCAAACAAAGTTTTTACCTGAAGTATCTTTCAGGACTGGGGCAACTCGTGGCAAAGGTGTATATACATGTCTGCAAGGAGATGTGATTTGTATTATGAGATACTGAGGCAAGTGATGAGAAGTTATACCACCTTTGCCACGAGTTGCCCCATTCTTGATACTTCAGGCACAAACTTTGTTTGCTTACACTGGGATTAAACCAAGTATATAATTTCTTGGTATCTTTAATTTATAACTATGATGTCTATTGAGCTTGTAGTCTGGATTTCATTTCCTCCAGGTGATCACCTAGGATTAATCCCTCAGTAACTCTTTAGTTGTTATCCATGATCTAACAGTTGGTTTATATTTGCTACTAAGTATCTGAGAAAATTAAGATACGGAAATAATTTCACGAACATTGTGTACAGATATATTATTGTTTGAAAAGTTTTATGCTATTAAAATTAATGAAAGACTGGAATTGTGATTGCTTGGATTCAGGCATGACAAAAATTGATTTATAGAATTTATACTCAGTGCTCAATGTTATCACCTAATGGAGTGCCATACTACCGTCAGCTATCAAAATAATCTTGATAATTCCTGGAACGATATGATTCCACGAAGTCCACAGTTAATTTGCTTCAGGTGATACGAAAGAATCCCAAACCTCAATGGAATTCAATTGTGTAATTTAATCCTGTTTTTGTGGGATTTTGGCTGAAGGAGGGGGGGGGGGGCTAATGCGATATGTGTTAATTGAAATGCATGTGTTCTCCAACTGGTTTGTCTGATTTGGATTATGAAAAACCCAATTTGCCAGGTTGTAAAACTCCGCTTCTCACATAATGAGCTGGCGGAGTGATTAGCGTATCAGCTCTCGAGCCAAAATGCTGTGGGTTCGAATCCCGCCTTGGGCATGAATGTTTGTAATTGTCTGTGAAATTACTAGTGGTGGTAGTGGTGGTGGTGGTCGGCGGTAGATGGCGTTGGTGTAGACGATGAACGCAGTTGCGGTTGGTGAAGTAGTCGACACGAAGAGTTGTAGAGTAGGTGCCCTCCCTCGATGAGTTTTTGGGCTCCCTGGAGGTGTTACATAAGAATAATTATAGTAGGAAGAATCTTGCAGATTTCTGACGTGAATATTTCTTTCCACTTCACTCCAGATTGACTGAAGGTGGAGCCAATTAATTGACGGCAAGTCAGCATGCATTCCTGTAACATTCCTGCAAGAGGGAGGGTGTTTGTTTGAAGGGTTCATTACATGGCAAATAGTCAACATGATCTACTTTCCCTGCAATTACGTTGGGGCTTGGCCAAACTGTTCTGCCTTTACTAATATCAAGGTGCACTAGTTAAACATGTCTCCAACGGACGCTCCTCGACTTACTCTCTTACGACTAATTATGATGGGTTCTTCATTTTATGTTTCTTGGCATATACTTTGTATGAAATAATAGGAAACGGAATTCATAATACTTGTCATTCCAATGCTGATATTTTTTATTATATATAATTTCCCAAGTTAACACGAGACTTGTGCATCATGACACGATTATTATGAAATTCCAATCTGTATATATAAATCTCAGCTACTTGCTCTTGTTGGTCTAACGATATAACTTAAGTAGCCATCTGTTTATAGCAATTTGAGATGATGTGAGCTGTATGATGCATTCACATTTATTTCCTCTTTATCAAATTTAACCAATTAGCCAACCAAGTGTGGGGTATTTATTGAGTTTTGCGCTTCTTCCTCTTCTCTCATAATCATAATCTATTTCGGGTTACATGCCAGACGATGACAGTATTCTCTTTCTCTCTGTTGTGTTACGTTTGCTTATTGTCCCATACATCTGAACATGGATACAGTTTCTCGAGGCAATGTACTGTGTCGCTGATACTCCCCGCTTGTAATCTGTAGAGTGTTATAGGTAAAGTGCATTTACAGATGGGGGGGATAACTAATTTTCATCATATACCAGAAAGACATTAAATTAGTACATCGAAATAGCAATAGAAAGTAGACAATGGAAATGATAGTCTTGGTTATTTTGGAAATAACAAGGAACGGCAGAAAGGTGAGTATAGATATTAGGAGTATATTTCAATTAGAAAATCTCGAAGAAATGCTTATTTTGCTTAAAATAGTTGGATATATATAAAAGCATGCATTTAAAATATATGAAATTAAGGTTGGGGGGGGTGATTGACTAAGAGGGAGACTACAGAAAAGTGGACACAGAAAGACGCGATTTAGAAAAAAGAAACTTCAACTGGAATAATGTTATGATGAGAGAATATGAGAAAAAGGAAAGATGGAGCATTTCGATCTGCCTAACATGGGATATTTTCTATGTGAACAATCTTTATTTTATTTTTCAGCTGGGGGGTGATAGTATTCATATTGCAAATAAGTTTATTGGGCTTGCAATGGGCTATGTTTGTAGTTGTCAATAGCCTACGATCATTAATGACAAACACGTATTACGGATTCATTAAATGTAAATATATGTAAGTATATTGTACTCTCATTATCCTATGCTTAGGTTGTGAGAAGTAGAACAAAGGAGCAATTTGATAACACTTGCACAGCGTTTTAATACATCTGGCAGTTATAGTTTAATGAAAACTAACTGATCGTGTTTGATTCCCTTTAGACGTAAATTTCGGCACCAATGCTATTGACAATATCATATAGTTTTACTTATCTTAATTCTTAAAATTTAATATGCCGCCGAGACGTGCACCACAAGAGAGGTTTTCATATTTACAACATCTCGTAACGGAATTTCAAGATACTGCATCGGAAGGTAAATTAAGTGGAAGAGGACGTTTTGAATGAAACTAGTTTTGTAGGATAGCTAACAGAATAAACTAGGAATAAGCAGTCCCGACGAAAAGTAGGGGGGAGGTGGCAAAAATTTTAAGGGCGTAAGTTTTTTTTTTTTTTTTTTTTTATATAATTCAGAGGACCTGATGAGTTTTATTCTCCAGGCGCAGCATTAGCTGTTGACACCTCTGGGGGAAAGGGGAGGATCAGCTTAGATATAATGAAACAAGTCCTAGTGCAGAATTCGAGGGTTGATTTACAAAAAATACCAGCTTCAAAAACTTTCGTGGTTCTTCCATAGTCCAGAGGTTGAGTTGCTTGATCATTGAAATACAGCAGAAAATACTTGACGGTACCAACTTGGGAAACATTTCTCTACAATTGCCCCGTATATCCGCCTTATACATCACTCAACTGTCTATGGTACTAGCTTATTCCATAGCCCTAGTTGCTTTGGCCATAATTCCCACCAAAATTTTCCTTTCAAAATTTATATAGTATTTAATGATCTATCACATTCATTCTTATGTTTATTTATTTTTTTATTTTATGCGAGATTTCACTCAATATTTGTTTTGGAATAAACAGGGCTCTTTCAATTTAGAGTTGCATTATAATGTACAATTTTTAGAGTTATCATAGTTTTCTCCATTTATCCTTCCGCACCTGAAGATTTTTGGGCCATCTGAATTCCATTTTTAATGAAAATGCTTCTACTGTTAAAGTCAGTTTTGTGCTTTTGTGTTATGCTTGTTTGCCAATATGTTACTTTGATGAACAGATATAATGGTTGATAAGTTACCTGTGGTCAGTATTCAGTGCAGTTCAATATTCATCTCCCATTTCTTTCCTTAAGTGATGTTTAGATATATCACTTATTATTATTATGTGATATATTGACCTCTAAAGAGTTCAAGAAACATTGTGGGAGGGCAGGCACACTACTCCATGTTCACCATCTATGCTGTTCTGTTCTCAGTCTTTTCACTCAACACCAATTACTGCACGCTAATGGTATTTTTTTTTTGTCTAAACTGTGCATATTTTCTGTCTGAATTTGTCTGTGCTGGATGAAAAATGCAAGTATCTGGAAAAAACAAAAACACCTGCTACTCTGTATGAGATTGGCCAACTCTCCAACTGAAGGTGAGTTAGCTAATTCTCAACTCCCACACACTATCACTTTGATAATTCCCCTTTTTGCATTCATTGCAACAGTATTGGCCCATGTTCCAGTGCTTGCTATAATGTTAGTTACCTCTGCTTCTTCACATTCATTTTTTCAAGTTTTTTAACATATGTACCCCATTTAAGTGCAGGCTATCTTTCATTATAAATCTTAAAATCCTTCAAAATCACCTGTACATCTACAAGTAGGACACCATTCATTCCTCCTATAATACACACACACAATGCTTGGAAAGAAGTCAGTGGACACCTCCATGGGTAAGGTGTGATGTAAAGAGTCATGTATTTGTAGCCAGTATAAATTTGGAGGAATATGATGATCCCAAGTCATTGCAACTGTATCTGAGTGAAATGGCTATGAGAAGGGAACTGATGGAGTTTGAAAGACACATTGTGATAGGATGCCATGTTGGAGGCCTATCTGTGTGGCAGATTGCCAATTTGTCAACAGTCAGTGATACCATACCGAGATGGAAGTGCAGGGAGTCAACTGCAATTGTTAGCCACAGTGGACAACCCACCACACTCGCTGAACATCAGCATAGGGTGCTACAAAAAATAATATGTAAAAATTACCATTCAGGATGCCTGGCGAATGTCTTACCAGAGTGTGTAACCCCAAATATGAAATTCGGAGGTGGTGGTGTGATGGTTTGGTCCTGTGTTTCCTTGTTTGGGCTTATTTGTGGTGCCACAAACATTGAACTCAGAGATGTATCTGAACATTCTGGATAATGCAATGTTTCCTGCTTTGTGGGTGTTTCTATGGAACTGACCATTGTCTCTTTCAGAAAGGCAATGCACAAGGCTGTTGCTATAACTGTTTGTAGACAAGAAAGTTACCACACTTTACTGGCCTCCACAGATTCCTGATCTCAAACATATTGAACATTGGTCAAGGGACATTTGCCTCACACAGTCCAGGAACTCATTCATATCTACAGGAAGAATGGTCCAAAATTCCCATTGATTGCTATTGTACACTTGTGGAAAGTATGCCCTGTAGGATTGCTGCAGTCATTGTAGCAAAAGAGGTCCTAAATCTTATCAAGTTGGGCATCATTGCCATTTGTTCCTTACACTATGGTATCCATTGACTTCTTTTCAAAGTGTATAAATAACATTATTTAATAGTTTTACACCACAGAAAAAAGATAAAAAATCCTCTCAGGTTTTATTTTCTCCCTCCAACAAATTAAATAAGGATTCTGATAATAATAAAACAAAATATTGCCATTCATTACAAAAATGGTGCCAAGACAAATGTTTCCAATTAGAGACCGGTTTGTATTTGTAGTTAAGATATCATTAAGTTGATTTAGACCAGGATACAAAATTGGGTTGATAAACATAGGATTGATCCTGACTGAAGGTTATGTAGGTTTGTAAAAGGGAGATCTTACCTCAGCCATTTAGTTGCATTTATGATAAAGGTGATGAATGTGTTGGATAAGGGTGACTCCAATTGATTTTTTGGACTTGGTGAAATATTTTGCAGATTGCTGCACACAGCCATTTGAGAGGCATTGATAATAGACTTAGTGAGATGGAGTGAACATCAGTTGTCTGACAGGTCCCAGCAAGTTATTTATTGGGGGTGGGCAGTGTCTCAGAAAAGGAAGGCAGTCATTTGTAGCTCCATGTGGTTGTATTCTTGGGCCACTGCTGTTTAACTTACGTGTTAATGATTTACTTATGATTTGATAAGGATATTCACTTATTTGCTGATGATGCAAAGTTGGAGAGTTATAAGAGATGATGGCGATTGGAATCTGCACAGTTTTGTATAGCTGAGTGAAATTGTTTGTTTGATGTTGCTAAGTTCAAGGGTTATTCCAAAGCTTTCGACAGTGCATGGCATTGAGGCCTGCTAAACAAATTGACATTCTTTGGTCTCCATGCCATGTGTAATTGGGTAACCACTGGTCTTTCTCTATGAGTCACATTAGGTGGCTTCTCTTTGAGCTTTACCAAGCAATGCTGGAGTGCCTCAAGGCTCTGGCACCTACTCTTGTGCATAAATGACCTATTCACAGTTGCCACTAATCCTATCCATAGTTTTGCTGACGACAGTATTCTCCACTCATCCTACATGCAGTACTCTGCATGTAGGATGAGTGGATTTTTTTTTTTCTCCACAACAAACCATGCAGTACTCTGACATCTCAGGCTACAAGATCATCTACAACCAGTGCCCTAAACATTGGTCTTCATATTATCTTCAATGGGACAAGTCTGTATTACATTAGGACTGTTATTTCCTTTTCTTGCTACATGCTCAACAAAATTAACAAAACACTTAGAAAATGTGGTGTAACTTATATAGTTTGTGATGAAGCAGGATAAAATTTGGTATGGGGGTGGTGTACAATAGAATAACAATGAAATGAGGAGACTGACAAATGTCAGACAGGTATAAAGAACGTTACATAGAGGTGTATAAAATTCCAAAAAATCACATAACCAGAAGTTAATACAGTACACTCAAAAATATGGTCACTTAACATCAGTGTCTAATAGCCAAACAGACCTGAAAGCAGTGACCATACTTGATATAAGGATGTCTATAAGATTCTGTGGCAACAAATACCATTTATCCACTAGAGCAGACTTTAGCTCATCAAGTGACCAAGGCAGTGGCTGTTGGCATGCAATGCCAAGGCCATCCCACTCATGTTTAATTGGATTTAAGTGTGGTGATCATGCTGTCCACTTTGGTGAAGTCATTGGATATCTTCACTTTCAAGATATCCCTTCCACCACTTGAGCTCTATGAGCAGTGGCATTGTCATGCATGAAAAGAAAATCTAGGTCAATTGCAAAGTTGCACATAGGGTTTGGGCATCAGCATTTCTATCAAAAACATGAAGAGTGGTGCTGCCATTGATCATTATTCCACCCCATACATGAACACTGTCTCCATCCTCCCTTTTTCTGATGTAGGAGGGATGGCACCTCATTCTCTCCACATCAAATAAAATCAATTTGTAAGTTTAAAATGGGACTCATCAGAGGACTGTATTACCATTTGTCAGAATTCTAAGTTACGTGTTCATGGCATCAGTTTTAACAAACCATTTAGTAGTTTGTGGTTAATGGGATACAAAACCTTGGATAGAGTCCACTTGAATTGAGCATTCTTAACACAGTCTGGTTGGAAATGTTTTTACCTATCTGCAGCAACCTCAAAAGACAGTGACAGGACATTGTTGGGTTGAGTCTTACTGTTAGAGCCAGATGGCATTCTGTTCTCATGGACACAGCCCTTGGGTGACCTTGACCAACTTGTGTTGTAACGTGTCTTATATCCTGAAGCTGTTTCCATAGTGATGACTTTGACACTTCATGGCATTAAGCTAGTGTGCACCTTTGCTTGCAACTTCCAGCTTCAGGTTATCCAACCTGCCATCTCAAAGAATCATCTAAACGATGATTAATTTCCATCCTGAAAGTACTGAAGATGTGGCCTACTTACTGTGCAAAGGTGGAAGATTTATGGGTTACAGAAATTGGTTGACAGGTAGTAAAAAGGTGATATGATTGGGTCATGGAATGCTTGAGGAAAGCAGTAGCACACTGCATACCCAACATTAGGAAGATAAATCAGATGGGAGTTAAATGGATAATTAACATCGTTAAAAGCAGGATTTGTAAAACAGAGTTGACATAGAGTGAATATAAGGAGAAATCTGATAAGCAATTTCATGAGTAGTACCAAACACAGGCTAGACGAGTGATCAATGTGATAAGAAAGAATTTTTGAAATGATACCATGACAGAAATAGTTGAACTGGCCAAAGGAAATTCTAGAGTTCTTTCACTATGTTGCAAGTAAAAGGAAGAAGAATTATAGAAGGATTATCAATATCATGTGCCTCTGCCAAAGATTCATTGCAGGAGAGTAGCACCCCTCCATCTATGCACATTATCATCCACTGCCACCTAATTGTATTTTCTGTCTATAAATTTTGTGGTTACTCTGGTTGATTTGCCTGTGTGACTTTAATAAATTGAGATGATAGGAAGTTAAAGTGCAAGAAATAATTGAATTATTGAGTGTGTTCTTTATGAGGATGTATCATTAAGAAATTGGTTGATAGGTAGTAAAGGGGTAATATGATTGAGTCATGGAATGTTTCAGGAAAGCAGTAGCACACTGCATATACAATATTAGGAAGATAAATCAGGTGGGAGCTAAATGGATAATTAACATCATTAAACAAGATTTGTAAAACAGAGTTGCCATAGAGTGAATATAAGGAGAAATCTGATGAGCAATTTCATGAGCAGTTCCAAACACAGGCAAGAGGAGTGATTAGTGTGGTAAGAAAGAATTTTTGAAAGATACTGTGACAGAATGGTTGAGCTGGCCAAAGTCAATTCTAGAATTCTTTCATTATGTAGCAAGTAAAAGGAAGAAGAATTATTGATATAATTATGTACCTCCACCAAGGACTCATTGCAGAAGGGTAGCACCCTTCCATCTACACTACTTTCTTTATCTATGCACATTACCATCTACTGCCACCTAATGGTATTTTCTGTCTGTAAATTTTGTGGATACTCTGGTCGATTTGCCTGTATGACTTTAATAAATTGAGATGATATTAAAGTACAAGAAATAATTGAATTATTGAGCATGTTCTTTCTGAGGATGTATTATTCAGGAGCAGGATATGATTCACTAAGCCTCAGCACTTGCAAGGTTATTATTATTATTACAGGTATCTCCATGGAGTCAATAGACTCATAGCAGGAGACCCAAACTATCAAAACAATATCTATCATATCTCTTCTTGAATTCATTTACAGACAAAGAATTCACAACTGAGTCAGGCAATGCATTCCACTCATTCACCACCCTCCAGGTGAAAAACTTCGTTCTCAAATCCTTGTTAACCACACTTTTCCTTAATTTCCAGGGATGACCTCTTGTTCTTCCATCACTGTCACACAGCCGAAATATTTCCCCTACATCAATCTTATAAAAACCTTTTAGTAATTTAAATGTTTCTATCATATCCCCTCTTCTCTGTCTATCAACCAACCTGTGCAATCCACAAGCTCTCAATCTATCAATGCAGGGTGCAGTTTTTACATCACTCACCAACTTAGAGAGCCTCCGTAGCTCAGTCAGTATAGACGAAGCACTTTGGTCAGAAAGGCCTGGGTTCGATTCCCGTCACTGCTGGGAATCGAACCCAGGTCTGTGAATTGGTCTGTGAGGAACCTTTATGTGGTCTCTTTTGATGAAAGGTGAGTTAGCCAGTCTCATACACAGGTAGGGTTTTTTTCACCCGGAAACTCAGGTTTTTCGTCCCACAGAACAGGCAAACCAGCCCCATGAACACGTGGATTACAGTCATGAATATGTCTCAGCCATATACTGGTCCTGAGCGTGGGCAAAATTGGGGGGTTGGGTATCCTCAATGGTGAACTACCCTGTAAAAATCTCGCCAGGAGTACTTTGTGGGCAACAATGCCTACAAAGTCACCTACAGTTGGAAACAACTGAAAGGGAAAATCAGATCACCAAATTAGTCACTCTCCTCTGAACCCTCTCCACAACCTCCTCATCTCCAAGGAATCCAGGTGACCAGATTTGAGCACAGTAATCCAAATGTGGAAGTATCAACACCTCATAAAGGGGAATAATAACCTCTTTCTCTCTGGATGTTAGTGTGTTCTTCAATAACCAAGTAATCCTATGTGCAATCTTGGACACCTTAGCAATGTGTCCTCCAAACTTCATCTCCCTATCCACCAACACCCCTAAAGTTCATATCCTCATCAATCTCTTGGAGTACTGTTCCATCAATGTAGAACACAACTGGTAATCTTCTAATCCTAAAATGCATAACTTTAACTTTCCTACATTGAACTGTCTGTCTGTTCACTGGGCATCTACAGATGCCGTATGGTCACTCCGATGCTCGATGATGTTCCACACTAGGCCTCGCCATGTAGTCCTGTTGTTTGCCCTTCTGGCAGCCTCAACTCTCTGAAAATCAGTCACTCCACACACGCCATCCATCCATCTCATTGATGGTCTACCCCTGCCTCTTTTTCCAGGAACATTACCTTCTATTACTGTTCTGAGAAGTCCTCCTTCCATCCTTTCTATGTGTCCAAAATATTTTAATTTTCTTCTGTCAATATCCTTAAGGAGCCTTAAAGTTCTACTAATCTTTTCTAACACCCATTCATTTGTACGCCTTTCAGTGTATGATATCCTCAACAGCCTTCTGTAACACCACATCTCAAAAGCAGATATCCGTTTCTTATCTGACTTCTTTAGGTTCCAAGTCTCGCATCCATAAGTTGCTGTTGGAAAAACAACTGCATCCAAAATTCTCAACTTTGTTCCCATGGAGATAGATCCATCCTTCCAGATTTTAGACAGGTCTCTGACTGTTGTTTTAACCATTCCTAACCTTTTTCTGAAATCTTCTGAACAGCAATTCTTCACATTAATAATGGATCCCAGGTACTCAAACTTGCTGACTTCCTCAATTCTTTCTCCATTAAGATACATTTGTTTCTCAAGAGCTTCTCGGTTTGTTTTTCCTTTGAGAACCATGATGTTTGTCTTGCTAGAATTGAGTTGAAGTCCTCTGTTATTACTGATCTTGTTAACTTTGTCAAGAATTAGTCCTAGTTCTTCCATGTCATTACAAAGGAGTACTGTATCATCAGCGTACCTCAGATTACTGATCAATCTACCTCCTATCGTAATTCCTGTCCTGAGCTCATGCAATGCTTCACGCATGATGTCCTCTGCATATACAGGGTGTTCGGGATAAATTTGACATATTTATAATTAATTATATTTTTCCGTAAGTTACATGTATTAACACACACTTCTCTTCATTTAAAAGTTTGGACCCTTCTTCATTCATATACAAGATGTCAGAAAGGATGGATAGCTGGAACCCACCTGAATCATGGAAGAGAATAACTTGTATCATGATGATTCGTGCCCGCCATCAAAATAAGGATATTACGACTGCTGCCCAATGCTCCCTGAATACAGTAAAAACAATCAGGCATGAACTAGAGACTTGCAATGGTGACTACGAGGATGTAGCAAGAAGAAAGATCCCTAGCAGACGATCTGATTGCGTTCGTACAGCAGAATTCCTCGCAAATCTGCAGGAACAGGTGTTGAAGAACCCTGGCATTGGAATTCGGGCTTTGTTCGTGGAGTTGCTAACTGTAGTCAAGCCCTGGATAACAAGGGTAGCCAATGGTAGGCCGTATGTATGGCAGCAGGATTCGGCCCCTTGCCACACCTCTGGGAAAAGTCAAAAATGGTTGTCTGAAAATTTCTACGACTTCACCAGTCCAAATGTTTGGCCTCCAAACTCCCCAGACCTTAACCCCATGGATTATTTTGTATGGGGCGCAGTTGAAAAAGACACCAATCGCACTTCCAGTAATACAAAAGCCCAGTTAATGGATAAAATTAAAACAGTTTTTGCGGCCCTTCCCAGGGAGACTGTAGCATCAGCTTGTTCGAGGTTCCGAAGCAGAATTGAAGCTGTGATCGATGCTAATGGTGGTTATTTTGAGTAAATCTTGTTGATAGTATTGTAATTAACTCTGCCTGTAATGTTTTTTTGTCAATTCATTAAATTTAATAGATACAAAGAAGATTTTCTTTTTCCTTACGAAACTGTCAAATTTATCCCGAACACCCTGTATACTAAACAAGTGAGGAGAAAGTAAACATCCTTGTCTAACTCCTTTTCCAACTTGAAGCCAGTCAGTCAATCCAACACCTGTTCTTACTGTGGCTTCTTGCTCCTTATACAAGTTGGCTATCAACCTGATCGTGTGTTGAGGAAAACCCATTCTTTTCATTACTTCCCACGGTTTCACATGCTCAACACAGTCAAAAGCTTTAGAGTAATCTAAGAAACATATTACCAGAGGGAGTCTGAATTCTTTATATTTTTCTATTATCTGTCTAAGGCAAAGGATCTGATCTCTGGTGCCCCTACCTTTCCTAAAACCTGCTTGTTCCTCGGGCATCTCTGCATCAACTTTGGCCTCAATCCTATTTAGCATGATCTTTAATAAAATTCTGCTTGCATGAGATATCAAACTAATAGTTCTATAATTCTTGCATGCCTTCATATCACCTTTCTTGTGTAGTGGTATGAAAACTGACTTCTTCCAGTCTCTAGGCCATGATCCTGTCTCCCATATCCTTGTAATCAATCTATGAAACACTCTTATCCCTCCATCTCCTGTGGCCTTAATTAACTCTGCTGGGATTTCATCTGCACCTGGGGCCTTATTGCTGTTGATCTACTTAATTGCTCTTTCAACTTCATGCTTAAGTGGAGGAGGTTCCAAATCAAAATTTTCTTGGTGGGAGGACTTCACATTTTCTTTATCCACTCTGCTGTACAGTTCCTCATAGTATTCTTTCCATCTGTTTTTGATTTCCAACTCTTCTGTTAGTAATGATCCATTCCTGTCTTTGATGACATTCAATTTAGGTTTGAACTTGTGCTTTAAGTCACGAACTAAATAAAACATCCTTTTATAATTCTCATCTGGAACTCTATTTCTTCACATTTATTAGTATAGAACTTTTCCTTATCCTACTTGATGGCTCTTCTGATTTCTCTATGTAATCTCTTGTATTCTTCGGGCCCTGTGTCTCTTTGTTTTTCCAACCGCCTTCTTTTGATTAGTTCCCATGTTGAATCTGATATCCATGGGTCTCTTGGTTTTCTTATTGGACCGAGATACATCTTCGCTGTATCCTGTATTATCATCTTGACTCCTTCCCAAAGCATTTCTGGTGAGATTTCCTCATTGGTCTCCAAAAAATCATCCAGCCGAGTTGTTTCTTCTGTGAATCCACTAGGAATTACTCTAACATCCAATTTAGTGGAATGTGCCTGACCTGGAAGTCTTCAGAGTCTTAGTCTTACTTTGGCTCTTACCAGCTGATGGTCTGTGCCACAATCTGCTCCAGGACAAGTATGCACATCAGAGATGCTTGTCTTCCACCGCTGGAGAGCCAGGATGTAATCAATCTGGTGCCTTGACCTATCAATGTTGGATGTCCAAGTATAGGTCCGTCGTGGATGTTTCTGGAAGCAGGTATTGGTAATAACTAATCTGTTAGCACAGGCAAATTCCAACAGTCTTTCACCATGGGTGTTACGTTCACCCAGACCAAACATGCCACACTCCGGCCTGACTCTCATACTCTTTCCCACTTTTGCATTTAAGTCTCCTAAGATGTACAGTATGTCTCTCCTTGGTAGGCAGTCCAAAACAGTTTGCAAGTTTTCATAGAATTCTTCACTCTCTTCTTCAGGCCTATCCGTGTGGGGTGCATAAACTACCACAATTGATACATTGGTAGGCTGAGCCTTAAGTCTAATGGAGAGTATCCTATCATTAATGGGATTATAACCAAGAAGGCTTCTTGCCTGAGTTGTCATCAGTATCACAGCTACCCCATGATGTTTTGAGTCACCACCTGAGTAAATAACTAGCTTACCATCCTGTCTTTTGAAGTGACCTTCTCCATTCCATCTGGTCTCTGTAATTCCCAAGATGTTAATTTTATACCTATACATCTCTTTACAGACAATCTCAGGAGTACCCATCTGTAAACCCTGGACATTCCATGTACCTATGTAAAATTTCTTTCTAAGATTAATCTTATACATTATGTGTTGCTCATTTACGGTATCACTGACTTTTGATGGAGACTGTAATATACTTCTCGAACAGGACCCTCTGCCTAAGCCCTGAATGCGGCTCTGATTATTCTGCGCGACAGCCGATGCAGCATGAGATGCGTTATTAGGCACAATCATAGTAGCATTGAGCTGACATCCATTATATTCCGAGTCAACCATTTTGCCAGCTTATTTAAATCATCCTGCAAACTCTCAACATTGGCTTGTGGCCCTTCAAGCCATTTCCTATATCATTTATGTACAAATTAAACAATAACGGCCCAAGCACAGAGCCCTGAGGCACAACACTGGTCACCTGCCTCATCCTGAACTCTGCTCCTCCATACACCCACTTTCTGGTATCTCTCTCTCTCTTTGAGCCATTCTTTTATCCATATCACCAGTTTAGTATCCATCTTCATCTGCTCCAATTTGCACAACAGTATTCCATGGGGTATCCTGTCAAAAGCCTTAGAAAAATCCAGACATACCACTGAGTAGCCATTTCCTTTGTCCAACTCAGATGTCATTCTATTATAAAAAGTTAATAAATTGCTAAGGCAGGATCGACCTTTAACAAAACCATGTTGGTCCCTATAGAATATATTCCGAGTCAACCATTCTTGAATTCTGTCTTGAACCAACTTTTCCAATACTTTTACCACCACTCCCAAGATGGTGAATGGTCTGTAATTAACTACCACAATTTTAGAGCCACCTTTATGCAAAAGAACTACTTTGCCTTCCTTCCACTCCCTAGGGACCATACCAAAGTTCAAACTTAAGTTAAATTACGAAGTAAGAGGCATTGACAATTCCTTTGTACATTCACGCAACACCTGAGCTGGTATTCCATTTAAACCTACAGCAGTGTTTGCCTTTAAATTCTGCCATATACTAAGTACCTCTGATTTATTATCTTCAATTCTCACATTAGTTATTGCTACAGGTACAGAGATATCCTCACTTGGGTGATAGACTTTTGAAAAGTGATCACTCAGTAACTACTATTACACCTGAATTGGTCACCTCAATACCATCAGCACCCACTAAGGTTATCCTTCAAAAGTCATTCTTTCTTTTACTTGCTACATAGTGGAAGAACTCTTTGGGATTACCCTTGATCTCCTTGGCTAAGGTCTTCTCATAATCTGATTTAGCTTACTATGCTGGTAACCTTCCTAGCTTGAACCTTGTACTGCTCATGGGTGTACTGATCGCCTTTCTCCATAACATTTTCTTTTTTTTTGCAGATCAAGCTTGATACTACTACTACTTAACTATCTAACGGCTACCTTGTTTGTCTTCCTCACCATGGGGATACATTCTGATATTGCTAATTTGTGCAACAGTAAATTTAATCAATCAACCATAGGGTATCTTGTCAAAAGGCTTCCTCAGATACCCGCTGATTTTATCCCATGCACTACTAACATCTTTCCCCTGTAATATATTCTGCCATGGGATGGCTGTAAGCTCACTCCGAAATTTGTTATAATTACCAAATCTGTAGTTCTGTATATACCCCTTCTTAAGAGAGAAATCCACAAATTTTGCAACCTCCCAAGTCAATACCATGATCGCTCTCACCAATTGGAGGTAACGAAGACACCTTATTTATGCATATGTCCTCTGATCCAATGGCCAGGTCCAACACTCTCACACCACGAGTCCCTTCAGTTATGTGCTGTTTCAATTAATTATATAAATTCCATTTCCTTTTTTGCCATGTGATATTTCCTACTTCCAATTGATATCACCATAATTAAAATCCTCCGTAATAATCACTAACCCTGCACTCATTGCACTAATTTGTTGCTACATGAATTCAATATCACCCCCCCCCCCCTCTGGCCTAGAGCAGCAACTAACTGTATATTTGGTTGCATTGGTCACTATTTCACACCAGACTGCCTCAAATGAACTATCATTCACATGTTTATCCTCTTGATATACTACTTTCTTTGGCTGCAACTCATCAGTTATCATCAATAGTACTCCTCCCCCCACCCCCGCTCTATCTTCTCTGAAAATACTGTACATATCATTCAATTCTAGTAACCACATCTTCTTCTGACTAATGCCAAAAATTCTTCCCTCTTATTTTGAATGCTTCTTGCATTAGTATACAAAAATTGCAGATTCCCTTTAGTTCTTGTACCAGCTTTAGAACTGATCTACAGCATGGGACTACTAAATTAGAACCACTAATTTAGTAGTCCCATGCTGATTTTTATCCACTCTATTCTGCAATTTATATTACGAATAAGGATCAACAAATATACAATCACTGCATAAGTTTTTTCCCTCTTACACTCAACCTTTTCAATTTTAGTTGCCCTGCCCAGTTACATCAACTTGTTCAGAAAATAGTAACTTCTTCAATCGCTTATGGCCTTCCATGTTCAGATGCAACCCATCTCTTGCATACAGCTGCATTTTGCCTTCAAACACACTCCAGACATCAACAAATTCCAGACCTCTTTTTTTTGCACATTCTTGCATTCATTATCATCGCTCATCTACTTAACTCATAATTGTCAAAATGAGGCAGCGCACACACACACACACACTATCCTCCCTTTGACAGTTTTCTTCTTCATGATATCTAACAATGTTCTTAAATCTTTTGCTATCCAATTAATGCTACCACTTAGGTCATTTGTATCCACCATAATTATCATCTTTTCTGCATCATGCCCTCTCTTTATTGCTAAAGTCACTCTCTCTCTTGTTCCACCAGCCAAGCACTCATCAGGCATACTGCTCTCCATACCCTTAATCATAGAACCACCATATATTGTACCAATCATAACTTCATTCAAATCCAAACAAGAGTTACTCACGGCCTCGTTTTCTATACTATTCAGCATGACTTTTCCAGTTTCATTACTTTTTCTCAATGCTCTTTTACTTACTCCTTCACTTTCATGACATTGTGGTTCTTCTAGACCTCTTGTGCTTTCATTCTGTTGACTGCCAATCACTCCCATACTATTTATTACTTAATCGTTCACCAAAGACTCTCCCTTACTTAATCCTGTTCTAGTTACTAGAAGGTTCCAAGACTTTTATATCACCCTAAAAAAGGATGATGATATTGTGATTTTGATACAGGCTTCTTAATTCTGTGATGTTGCTTTTTGATAGGCAATAATTTATTATAAAGGATGCACGAAGTAATCTGGTGGTTAACTCCTTTTCTTGAGATAAAAACTTTTAACCTTTTCAATAGTTGTCATTATGTCAACTTTTGGAACATGTCATATGGTCATGGGATAGCCAAATTCTTTGCTCAAAATTGAAGATTCTATGTCATTAAGTTTACAGTTGGAAAAATTATCACAGCTTACATTGTGGGAATAATGATTAGTGTGGGCCTCTCATGGTGTATCTGTAGATGCATGGAGATGCCTGAATAATAATGAGTAAATGCATCAAAATGTTTAAGTTATCTCTGTTTGCCATCAAGAAATGGTACTAAGTGTGCTGACAATTTCAGGTATTAATTTTCATGAATGCATTCAGTTTGGATATCCTGCTAATTCATTATATTTCTTCTAATAATTTTCATTTTATTATTACAGAAGCAAAGGAACAAGTATTAGCAAATCTAGCAAATTTTGCATACGATCCTGCCAACTATGCCTATATTTATCAGTTAAATATCATATCTTTGTTTTTAGGTAAGTAAAAAAAAAATGTTATTTCATTTCATTTGCATTTGTATTAATTAAATATTTTGATTGTTATAGTCAACTTTTATCCTTGTCAGAAGCAAAGGAACATAAATGTCTTATAGAACAGCACTAATGCTATGTTTTTATTATTATTATTAACATTCGACTTCCATGGAGTCAGACTGATCATGGCAGGTACACACTAGTGCACACAATGCTCATCAAACGTGCCTTAAACTGATTTTATGTGTCTACACATACAACACACTCAGGCAATGCATTTCACTCTCCATGCAAAGGACCTTCTTCTCACTCCTCTGCTCATATCCTCTTTATACAGTTTCCAGTGATGGCCTCTTGTTCTACCCCTCTCTCATTTTGTGAAAAATCGCTTCCATGTTAACCTGATAACAACCCCTAACTAGCTTATATGTCTCAATAACATTCTCCCTCTTCCTCTTATTCACGAGGCTTTTCAGTTTACATTCTCTCAATCTGCTCTCATACTCCACGTTCCAAAGACCACTGACAACCTTTGTGAATCTTCTCTGGACCTTTTCCTATATCTTCATCACCATGAAAATCCAGTGACTATATATCTTCATCACCATGAAAATCCTGTGCACAATAATCCATATGAGGCCTGATCAAGGCCTCATATGGCCTTTTTATTGTGATTTCTCACAAAAGATTGTAAACCTGTAGTACTTTAATACCATGAGTGGGTATTAAAAAATTCCTTAGAATTTTTTAAAATTAATTTTATATATAAATATATTTATTTATTTATTTTTTACATAAAAAAAAAACTTGCTCTGGATATCAAACATGGAACTTTTTCAAGCCACTTGAGGCTTCCATTAAGCAGGAAAAGCCTCACACTAGATTGTGAAATTCATCCTTCCCCCCCGAAAAATAATCAGAAACAACCATGCTCATAGAGAGATTTGAATCTGCAACCTGTTAGTTGCAGAAGAGATACACTAACCATTTGGCCAACCTAGCTTGCAAATTATAATAGAAAATTATCAAAAAAGTCTCAGATAAAAAGACACTTTTTAATAGTTTGCCAGTGCTGCTATGATAAGAAGTACTCTAACATGTAGGGATAAGGAAGTGGTTGTGCCACTGTATAAAGCACTGGTCAGACCATGTTTGGACTATTATTATGCTCAAATCTGGTCACCTGGTTGTCAGTGTGATGTGGAGCCATTGGAGAGGATCCAGAGGTGAGTGATGAAGACAATATCAGGACTTTGGACTGCTGGCTATGGAGAGAGGTTGAAAAAATATGGATTGCAGAGTTTGGTGGATAGGAGGAAAAGAGGTGATACAATAGAGACATTTAAGTTAATGGAAGGATATTATCAGATTAATGAGGAACTTTATCTGGTCTCTTTCGACTAAAGGTGAGTTAGCTGGTCTCATATGGAGCCAGAGATTTTTTTTTCACCTGGAAGATTGGAGTTTTTCATCCCTCAGAAAGGCACGAATGCACATGGATTTACACCATGAATACTTATGACAGTATTGTGGAAGAGATTGGGTCCTTACCACATCTCGTTATGCCCATAGTCATCCATGAGTCACATCATGGTAGCCAACCTCCTGGATAGGAGATGACACACACTAATGGGGGGGGGGGGCTTTAATAAGCAAAATAGTTGTCTCACAACAACAGCAAAAAAAAAATCATCCACCACCTAAATACTTTCATAAACATCCTTACCACTATTATTTGAACCTACAGATTGTTTACTGAAGAGTAGGTATGTTATCCACTTGGCCACTTGGTATGAATGAAGTTATGCAAGGAAGGAAAATGCTATAATGACTAGAAGTGAAAGAACCAGAGAGTATGTAGTTTTTCAGTAACCTAGATGTTAATAAAGTTATGGAGATTGAGGACATATGAACTTGTATTATTAGGGAATATGCAAAAAGAGTTGGCTGTGTCCTTAACCAGGTTGCTTAATAAAGGTCTTGCAATAGGGAGAATCACTAGAGTGTACTGCTGTACAAAGGTGGTGCTAGAACAGATAATTATAAACCAATCTGTATATCTGCATTTTTTTAAATTTAATTTTATTTTTTTTATGTAACTTCCTGACTAAAACAGTATTAAGACTGAAATTTTGGTTATCAGGGGATGTTGAAGAAATATAAATTTCAGATTGGTAAAAGAGAAGTGATATGATAAAGGTATTTAAGCAGGTGAGGAGATTTTACAGGATTAATACATGAAATTTCTAGTTGGCTAAGTGGATAGCATACTTGCTTCCCAGCCAATGATCTGTAGGTTCGAATCACAGTGGTATGGATGTTTGTGAAAGTATTTATGTGATTGATGATTTTAGTTACTGGTATGAGACTATTATTATTAATATTATGTAACACTTCCAGGGAGGGCATCTACTCTATAATTCTCCATCTCCACCACTTGCAACTACCTTCATCATCTACATCAACGTCATCTTGCCTACCACCACCACTAGTGTTTTCACAGACAATCACAAACATGGCGGGATTCGAACCTGCAACCTTTTGGCTGGAGAGAGGATACGCTAACCACTTGGCCAATGAGGCTGGCCAATAAAGACTACTACTGTACTTATTAAAGACCCAAAGTGGCTTATAAAAATACCCTATTTGATCTCTAGAGCAGGATACCAATTATCTATTGCTTAGTCCCTACAGTACTAATATATTGTAGGTTTATCCTTTCATGGCTGGAATTCACGTTAAAAATAAATAACTATATATATATATATATATTAAAGAATAAATATTTAATGACTTAAACCGAGATAAAATATGAAGTTTTAATGAAAATGATACAACTAGTTTCAGCCTTTTACAGCCTTCTTCAGGTATCCACTAAAGGTAGAACACAGTAATAAAAATTGAAGTTACAAAAAACTCAGAATTACAGCCAAAAAATGCAATACATAATTGACACGTTGTATTTTTCAAGTTGTTCTATCTAACGCGCTATTGTTTGTTGCATGCGAGCTTGCAAGTTCTCGTGAATGCCAGTATTGAACAACTGCAGCATGGCAATCAAGGATGTTGTAACTCAAGTTGTTGTTCAAATGTTCAGGATTAAGGAGGATTTCCCTGGACTCCACAATTTTCCTTTCAAACTCATCACTGCAGCGAAAAATGTTTTTGGATTTATCCCAGCAAACTGAGTGACTCTGTAGATCATCATGAGGATTGTTTGAGAAAAGAACATGACTGGATTAGGGCAGATGCATGTGATCTTTTATAGGAGATGTCTCTCTTATGCTCCTTTATACAAAATTCAACAGATTTGTTAGTCTGTCCAAAATAAGGAATATTACAATCGCACCACAACTTGTAAACACCTGGATATTTCAGATTGTGATGAATAGGCATCGGATGGCTTATAAGAGAACGGACTTTAGGGAGTGTAGTGAAAAACGTCCTGATGTTGTATTTTTTAAGGACTTTAGCCAATTTATTGGAGACTGAACTAATGTAAGGTATTGAGATGTTACCTTTAAAATCAGTAGTTTCTGTAGTACACTGCCTAGGAGGATCCAGAAGAAATTTCTTAATCGTTTTTTCAGAATATCCATTTTGTTTAAAGATAAGAAAAAGGTGATTAATTTATTTTTGAATTTTGAGGGAGTGATATAGGCTAAATAGCCATAAGAATAATATATTATTCTTATGGCTATTTAACCTATTTTTGTTACCCTTTTTTTATAATGTCATTGGATTTTTACACAATTTTTAAGGCATTACAGAACACCACAATGTAGTTTACAAATTTCCATGCCAAGAAGACTGTGATGTGACCTACCCAGGTTATGTGATCAAATCTTTATGGGCAAGACTACAAGAACACTACTGTGATTGCAACGTACCAATTCCAGAACATCTTAACAATAAAAAAATGCAACAACCAAAAGAAAAACAGAATACAAAATACAAGAAAAACAGAAATACCAGTCCACGCCCTTGAACAGAAGCATACCCCCACAAATCGACAAAGCCATAATAATAGACATACAGGAAAACAAAACAATGCTTAGAATATTGGAAACAATAGCCATGAAATGAAATTAAATTAATAAAACAAAAACTCAATAAACGTCCACTGTCCCTACATAATCTCCTAGAGTTGGAAGCTCCAAAACATAAAAATTAGGTCACGACTCCCACCAATAGAATACAATACAGATATACAAAAACACCAAGCTGGCATGACACATAGCCTCCACTTTCCCCACGAGCTCCAAAGACGATGCACTGTTGAAACGGCTCACACCCTGTTACTTCCACCCTTGATCTTATCCCATCATATCCTCCTTCCCCAAAAATTTCTATCTTTCCGAAAAAATTATCTGCCCACCTTTAAAAACCCAGATTTAAAATTCACACACCTCTTGCTTCACCAATAATTCTCCCACATCTCTCTATCCCCACATTTCCTCCTCCCCTTCCTTTCATTCTTACTTTAACAGCAGATAAGTCGGCAAAGGTTGGTCGATTGGTAGAGCCTCTGCTACTAATGGCCCAGTTAAGTAAGTTTGAGCGCGGTTAGTAGTTGGAAGGGGACCAATCGTTTGATGCTGTTGGCACACTCTCCCTCGATGAGTCTTTGGACTCCCTAGAGGTGTCAAATAATAATAATAATAAATGTATATTGCCAGATGCTGCTGAATAAGAAGTAACATCGTACAAACGTATGTCCAAATTATTATTCTTATATATTCTTCATATATCTGTCTTTAAAACATCAGTAATGCCTAAAAATTGAGTAAAAAGCCAATGACATTATATAAAAAGGGTACACCTAAACAAAAATAGGCTAAATAGCCATAAAAATAATATTTACTTAGAGGAATAACATAGAAATTTTTCCAGAAATAATAGGAGTGAGAGTAGACTATGTGCAAAATGGTGATTGTGCATTGCTGACAACATGAATGTGAATGAATTTAAGATTCAAAGTAATATTTATGTTTCTGGTTGGCTGGGTGAGACTTTGTGTGAACAGTCTGTTAATTCTAAGGAAATAATAATAATTAAATAATAATATAAGAATTAAGCTATCAGATGAAGTTTTACTTGAGAAGCTTCATTAAGAATAAAGAAATTTTACTTTGTTTATAGTTTCTTCTTTGTTCTTTATAAACTTCTGACTCTTTTTCAGTTGTTAAGCTATATTTACATTTGAATGATTTTCTTGAATTGTATGCTTCTCTTTATTCAAGTGATTTTTTTTTTTTTTTTTGCCAGACATGTAAAATTAACAAGAAGTACATACAAAAGTCAAAAGTTAAGTTTGTCTGGGATACATTCATTTCTCATTGCTTACTTATACCATTTTATTTTTGTATGTACTTCTTAAAATTAAATGTCTAGCAAAAAAAAAAAAGATCACTTAAATGAAGAGGAGCATAAAGTCTAAGATAATTCAAACTGAAATGGAGCTCAACAGAACTATGTACAGTAGAAAGAGGAAGATGGAAGCCATCTTTTCTTTCATTTATGACATTTGTAAAAGATTGCATCACCCAGAATCAAGTGTAAACTATTATCTGCCACTGGAAATGCAAATATGCCACTTCTATCAAGGAATGTATGAAAAAGATCCTAATATCAAGTTGATGTTTGGAAAAACCTTTTTCTGAAATGCATCTTCCTAACTATGAAATTTGTGTAGCAGGATCCTGCTTCCCCTCGCTCTCTCAGACTGTGACTGGGCAGAGTCCAAATATATCAGAAATATATCAGTATGCAAAGGGCAGGGGTAATGCACAGATAGAAGACTGGATACTCTTGGTTTGGGAGACGTTCGTGCACCTTTCATCACTCCCCCAGACACACACACACACACACACAGCCTGCTCTGTAATTAACTTCCTGTCATCATAAATTATGAAAGATTCCATTAAAAATACAGTAATACTTTAGATCAGAAAAATTCTGCCTTAAAAATCATAAAAAAACATCAAAAATACAATAAAAAAAAACAAACAGAAATCCATACAAAAAAAAACCACATCCATATTATTCACTTCACCAAGATTCATGCATGTCCTTAACACAGATATAAATAATAATAATTATTATTATTATTATTTTGTGACACTTCTAAGGAGTCCAGAGACTCATTGAGGGAAGACACCTACTCTACAAGTCTCTGTCTCCACCACTCCTCCACCAACTACACCGAACTTTTACTACCATCTACATCAATGCCATCTACTGCCCACTACCTAGTATTTTTAGTCTATAAATTGCTTCTGTTCTGAATTGGTTTTTCAGCCCCCATACAGGCTGATTTGTCTGTATGGGGGTTGAAAAACCAGGTTTCCAGGAGGAAAAAACTCTGCTACCACCCTATGAGATCAGCTAACTCACCTTCAATTAAAAAAAAACCTATATAAAGATATAGGTTTTTTTTGATGACAAGAATTGAACAATAATGACAAGAATTGAACCTAGGCCTTTTCCAATCGAAGGGTGCAACATACGGTTGTTCTTCCTACTGCGCTATGAGGTGCAAATAATGTACACTTACTATTTACATGCATCTCAACCAGACTTGTTACTGCTCACTTACAGATCTAAGCTGGCAGCTTGAACAATACTTTCCCATCTGAACTAGCCGTGCAACTCTATGTTAAGAGAGCAGTGTATTTGCATTCTTCGAATCTGACTTTCCATGTCATATATCACAAATCTAAAATCTGCTCTGGCTTAAAATTTCTTTTCTTCACTTGATTGTATTCATTCTTTATTCATTTATGAAAAATGAGTGCTTTATTCATTCTTTATTTCTTTTGTTTATTCATTCTTTATTGGTCATTAGTAATGATCAACACAAATTGTATATATACCAATACCAAATAATTCACCATTTGCACAGCACCCTGGAATTTTTTTAACCAGCTCTCCTACTCTTCTTATGAATCCAGATCATACACTGTGTGTTTCTTTTTCCCTCCACATATCATTTCACCTAGCCATTCTCGTTACTTTTGGCACTGCAAATGGGATGACTTCCAAGATTTCCATGATATGAGGTCATCCTTTTTCTTTCTTTCTATGATTGAATTACTGTTATTTCCCAATCCAAATACCTGCTCTGAAGTTATCCTTTCCAGGAAGGCCTTCATCTCTCAGTTATGTTCAAGTCTTGTCTCTCCAACAAGTGTGTCAAAACAGTTGAAGATAAAATAGGCGACTTCAAATTTTACATGACGTCACCATTCCAGAATCTAACAATTAACAAAAAATATATATGCATACTTATCTTTTAGCGCAGTATAAGTATGTTTTTTTTGTAACAACATCTTGTATGATAAACTGTGAATTATGTGAATTTAAATTAATGTATCTATTTGTCTAGCATGAATGTAAGTCAGCAAAAGGGGCAGATATGAGAGAAATCATTAGTGAAATATTATAAATAAAAGAATGCATATTATTCAGCAACATGGGGCAAAGATTGCCCTAATACTATAAGAGCAGCATAAGCACCCATGGGCATCACATCTAAGAAGACATCGTGACGCATACGTTCCCAGAAACAAGAAGTCCCGTATGTTGATCGGTGAAGTCACCCAGCCTGAGATCAATGGGTGAGACGATAAGAGAAATTCAAACTCGGAAAGATGGCGCTCTAGGGGAGCGAATAAAACCCATGACACAGAAGTAAATCCCTACATTTTTTTCTTGTTCCTGCATTTCTCTTCGTGTGCTCCAAGAGTTCATCGCAGTTCAGCTCTCATTTTTGAGGGCTGATTTACGAAAGGATCAGGCATGACACCGCAGCAGATTTCGGCAAGATCAACCGTAGGCCGTCAGTGAGAGGGCAATCGACGTAAAACCTTAGCAGAGAGATAGCGCCCAACTCAGGTGAGCACGTGTAACCCACGTGGCGATAAGATCAAGACAACCAGAACCGAAACAAAGAAGGAAGGACAGAAGAAAACCGATAAAGAATAGATAAGTACTCTCACGTGTTCTAGCCCCTTTTGAGAATTGACTAACAGTGTTAAGAGAATGCATCTTAAAATTTGTATTGGAAGAAAGAGTGAAGAACTAAGATTTATGTAAATGACTATGCTTTTGAAATGAACTTTAAGAACTTTCAGTTAGATAGAGATTCTGTCGCAATTAATCCGAGAGAGATTATAGATGTGCTAAAATGCCTTAATGTCCAGTTGAGCTGTAATTGAGAATGTATTATATGTCGAGTTATTGAATTTGCTAACATTTTGAAGTCAATGCATAATTGTTTTAAGAGTGAGAGGAAGGTAGAAGATTAAATTAGAATTGATAACTACTTTAACTTGTATGGCATTATATAATGAGTTTAATAAATATTTTGGTTCCTTACTTACATGTGTTTCTGATCATGATGACTGACCCTGACCCTTCATAAAACTTCGAACCTGTGATCGTGTGTATGTGTGCGGGAATACCCCAATTGAAAGTAGTAGGGCACGACTGCAAATAAAATAAGCCAGAGAACCCAAGACTTCTAAGAATTCAGTTAACATTATTAGTGGCACCTGATAATCTATGTTTATCTAAAGGGTAAGTTTATCTCTAACTTTAAGACCCAGGCTGGTGCAGATAAAAAATAAATTTTACCTGAGTGACCGGGATAACTCATAGAATTCAGGGAACAGGTAATCTCTGGTGGCCCTTAAAAGGTTAAATTACGTAAGAAAAGGTATAAAAGAAGCGAGACATAATGATAAGACTAAAATTAATGAAGATCACATAACAATGATGCAACCGACTTAACAAAGAGGTACATGCGATAGAATTTGATATAGCGGCTGAAGTAGGAAAGGATAAAGTTAATTATATTGCCTCGATATATCAATATCAGAGATATATGATGCAACAAGATGTGTTTTTCATTATGGGAGATACTGAGATAGGAGTGATGTTAGCTTGGTCCACCTTTGCTACGAGTTGCCCGGTGTTGTACTACCTTATCCCAGTCCTGAAGATATTTTCAGGTGCAAATTTTGTTTGCTCACACTTGGATAAAGGATTAAACTAAATTTATTATAGTCTAACCAAGTGAAAAATAAACTTTCGACAACTTTTACAGTCTTCTTAGGCTTAATTGCCGAGTCAAAATTGGTTTTTGAGCACTGTCTTTTACTGCTAGTTTTGTTTGTCTGATTTTTCTCTCTCTCTCTCTCTCTCTCTTTTATTTTATTATTATGTATGCTTCTCCAAAGACTCACCAAGAGAGGGCTGCTGTTTTAGTTGCTCATACATAAATGACTATCATCTCTCTCTCTCTCTCTCATATGCACTTATATCTAACAGTAGCCCATTTCACACACCCATCCTCACCATGAAAAGAATTTGAACCACACATGCTTCCTAGCCATACCTTTAGCCAGGTTCCTCAGACTGTCCAACATTCTGTCTACACTAACCATTAGCTGTAGAATTTCATTTATATCTATAGTTTAGGTACTCCTTACTATTTTTGTATTTCTATCATATCTCCTGATCTGTTTATTCCTCAAACTAGAAAGACCACATTCCTTCAGTCTATCCTCATACACACAGTTTCGTAGTTTATTTATCATCTTGGTCACCCAACTTCTAGATCTTTTCAGCTGTGTGTTCGCTTCCTCAGAACCTAGGTGACCATTCTATTTGGTCTTATCAAAGCCATGTAAAGTGGACGATTAACTTCCTTTTTTTTTTTTTTTTTTTACAAGTTAGTGTTCTCTTCAACAGTGCAGTTATCTGAATGCAGTGACTTAACCAACATAGCATTATTATTATTATTATTAAGAGAAACTTCCAGGGAGTCACGGACTTATCGAGGGAGGCCACATACTACACGCACCAGCTATCATACTTATTCTTGAATTCATTCACACTGCTTGCACTCACAACATCCAATGGTAATCTAGCCCTAAAATCTAGGGCTAGATTACCCCTTCCAAGGATGTCCTCTTGTCCTTTCCTCACCCTCCATAGATTGAAAAATTCCATCAACTGAAATCCTGTGATCCTTTCAGAAGTTTGTAAATCTCAGTCATATTGCCCCTCTTTCTCCTGTTTACTAGTGTCTGCAGTCTACAAATTTTCAGTCTGTCTTCATAATTAGTTTTCCACAATCCTGATATCATTTTTAAACTCTTCTATGCACTTTCTCTCCACTGTATCAGAATCACCTGCACACAATAGTCCAAGTGAGGTTTTATCGAGGCGTTGCAAAGAGGCAGAACGACATTCTTATCTTTACATGTGAATGCTCATTTCAGCATTTCATTATCTTTTGAGTTGTATTTGAAATCTTTGCTACATGGCCCCTGAACTTCAACTTCCTATCTACTAACACTCCAAGATCACTAGCCTCATCAGTTTCTTCTAGCATAATCCAACCAATATAATACACCATTGGATATCTAATCACACCAAAGTGAATGACTTTACATTTACTGACATTGAACCGTCATCCATTTTCTCATGCCCACAGTTCCAGCCTATTCAAATCATTCTGCAAGAATGCTGCTGATATTTCCTATCAGCACCATTCCTGATTATCCTACCTATTTTTGCATCATCAGCAAATAGCTATATGTCACTTGTCAAATCCTTCCCAATATCATTAATGTACAGAGTGAATAACAGTGGACTGTTAACAAGCACTGATCCTTGTGGTGCACCATTGGTTACCTTAAATATCTTGCATACTCGCATCCCCCATAGACCACTTTTTTATATTTGTCAGTAAGCCATCCCCTTATCCACACTAATATTCTATAACCCAAACTCATATTCTCCAATTTATGCAACAGTCTACTATGCTGTGTTCTGTCAAAAGACTAAGCAAAATCTAAAAGTATCATGGTGTATCCATTCCCCTTGTCTATTGAATGGTAACATTGTTATAGAATATGAGCAGGTTGCTAAAACATGACCTTCCCTTAGTAAACCCATGTTGCTCATTGCAAAGTAGAGCCCTAACCAATGTCCAAAATCTTCACCACCACATGTGAGATACTAATTGGTCAATGGTTGCATACATCGGTCTTTGCACCACCCTTATGCAATGGAATTACCATACACTCTTTTCATTCTTGCAGAATCTTCCCTGTTCTGAGACTCATATTAAACAGCCTGGTCAAAGGAATAACCAGTTCAGCTGAACACTCTTTTAGCACACATGCTGATATCCCATCAGTCCCTATTGCTGAATTTTTATTTAGTTTGTGCAACAGCTCTAATACCTCATCCTCATACACCTGAGTTTTTTCATCCAGTGAAGAGGTAGCAGTGCACTCAATGTTGCATATGTTCCCTTTCCGCTATCCACTAAACCTCTCAGTCTCTAGTTTCATTGACTACTTACATCAAATAACTATCATCATCGTCAAATTCCTGCCATGTACCCTCAAGGGGTGTACAGGATATGATAGTAATACATGAAATATTTACATCATTACTAACTTTCTATCTACAATTTTCCTATAAATCAGTCTGTTACTTGTCAAGACTCCAACATTATCAGATCTTATATTTCTATCATCTGAGGCACTTTGTACCGTATCAATCCACCTATATCTTGGTCTTCCTCTGGGTCGTCTTCCTGCCAACCTGGCAGAGAACACTAGTTTTTGTAATCTTTCCTTGCCCATTCTGTTTAAGTGACCATACCACCTGAGATTAGCTCTGCTAATGCATTCCTGGATTTTGACAATGTCAAGTTCTTTCCTAATAACCTCGTTTTTAATATGATATTGCCATTGATACCATCTGTTCATGCCTCTAATCTTTCTCAGAACTCTCATATCTGCAGTATCTAATCTTTGGTCAAGTGTTTTACTTCTGACCCAGCTCTCAGATCCATAAGTTAAAACTGGTTTGAACGCTGTCTTGTATACATCTAATTTAGTGTTCCGACTAATTTCTCTCTTATTCCATATGAATTTATTCAGTTGACTTCCTAGCATACCAGCTTTGTTGATTCTGTTGTCTATTTCCATATTTAATTTACCATCTTCACTAAAATTTGTACCTAAGTTGCTGAAATGTTTTACTGAAATGTTCCGCAGGTTCTCCATTCACAACTCAGTTGACATTTTTAACAATTCTGCCTATTTTCATTGTCTTTGTCTTTTTATTGCTGACCTTCATACCATATCTATTACAACAGTTATTCAATTTAGTCAGGGAATCTTGCAGACTTGTAGTGGATTTATTTAGAAGTATAACATCGTCCGCATAAAGCCAAGAGCTGATATTAACATCTCCAATTTTGATATCATGTTTAATACCAGGTTCTCCATTCACAACTCAGTTGACATTTTTAACAATTCTGCCTATTTTCATTGTCTTTGTCTTTTTATTGCTGACCTTCATACCATATCTATTACAACAGTTATTCAATTTAGTCAGGGAATCTTGCAGACTTGTAGTGGATTTATTTAGAAGTATAACATCGTCCGCATAAAGCCAAGAGCTGATATTAACATCTCCAATTTTGATATCATGTTTAATACCACTTTCCTTCATAATGTGATCCATATAGATAATGTACATCCTTGTCTCACACTAGATTTAACATTAAACCATCTTCCTGTACTTCCTTCAATTCTAACTGCTGATTTGCAACTCAAATAAAGACTAAGTATTGCTTGATATAATGCCCCATTGACACCATATAACTGTAGCATATTGAATAGCTTCTCTCTTAGCACCTTGTCATATGCCTTTTCCAGATTGACAAAACTTAAATACAGATCTTTGTTATATTCCCATGATTTCTCAACTATTTGAAGATCTGATCTTCAGATTTGAAGATTTGAAGATTGAAAGTGAAGATCTGATCCTGACAGCCTCTATTTGGCCTGAATCCAGCTTGTTCTTCACCAAGCTTTTCTTCTATAATTCTTCTCAACTGTTTCTCAAGTATACTTGCATAAATTTTACCAGGAACACTCAGTAGGGAATTACTTCTTTTTATATATGGGCAGCGGCAAATTCTCCATGCTTGCTGCGCAAGCTCATTAACTGAGAAAGAAGTCATATTTATTTGTTAATAAATGCATGCATTTATAACATTCCATTTAGGCTTTTATTTTTATAGACAGAAGACGTCTTAAGCTTGCTCGGCAATAATTGAGCTTTTGCTTTGTGTATCGAAGGCCGATGCTTGCTCGTCTAGTCAAAGCTACCTTGGCTTGCTCGGTTGTAGGAGCTTCCAGGTCCTCACAGCACTGTGATTTCATGCGTGCGCATAGCCATTTCACGTCATCTCACTTTGTTGCTTAAACACAGGCCATACACAGTCACCGTAGCTCTAGCCAGTGAGCTTCAGCCAGCCTTTACAAGTGTGCGTGTTGCTTGGGAAAATTAAGTTACAACCAGCTTTTTATGACAATGTTATTGACTAGTTCATAAAGATGAACTGTAGGGTAGAATTTGTATTCAAGTAGCTAAATTGAAAAAGATAGAAAATCATTTGTAAAATAAATGTTGTATTTGTATGATTAAATGTACATAAATTTGTAAATATATAGTTTTAAATGGTCAGTAATTCATTATTCTGCTAATCAGACTTCTATCACACCTCTCACTCCCTGAATGATAACAAGAGCAAGCTTGAATTTCAAGACCAGCATTCTCTCCTGTATGTGGGTACTATGAGAGCTCTACTCCAATCATCGGAAATTCTTCCATCTGTCCAGGCCTTTTGAACTATGCAGTGCAGCCACTGGAAGACTTTTATACCACCATACTTAAGCATTTTGGTCGAATATCATCTACTCCTGCTGCCTTTCCACATTTCAAGACTTTGATGGCTTTTTCTACTTCAAGTATGGATATGTATTCCTGACTGTATGCCTGTTGAGTGTTTTTTACATTTTTCGAAGCAGTTACTCCATACTTCAAGGATATCTTTTTCTCCCATTTTCATATCACTTTTATCATCTCTGACTCCTTTTATAGCACTCTTTCCTCCATTCCTAAGGTTCGTAAACAACCTCCAGAATATCTTACCACCTTCTTGATATTTATTTTCTATGTTCTTGCCAAAGTCCTCCCATGACTTTTGTTTAGCTAGTTTTACACAGTGTTTAGCAAATAACTATTGATATTATATTCTGTTTGCATTGTCCTTTGTCGATAATGTATAAACTTATATTTAGAAACATTAAACTGACACTAGTTTACATTTTCTTATAGAATTAGTCAGATGCAGTCTGCCTACAGGGATTCTGTAACGATTATGTCCCTTATCACTCAGTTCAACTTCATCCCCATATCATTAATATGTAAATTTCAACATGGCCCAAGCACAGAATCCTGTGGTACACCACTGGTCACTCATCTTCTTCTGATACCTGTTAGTCAGTTATAATCTTATCCATGTCACAATTTCATAGCACTCATTTCATATCACTTTATTCAGCTGGGTCATTAACATATCATCCTTACCAAATTTGTTATCTATTTTGTTACTGATTCCCCCCCCTTCTCTACTGAAAATTGTGATTAGGTAGATAAAATGTTATTTGTTCTATAGAGTAGACTACTGATTTTCAGAACAAATTTATTATTATTATTATCTTAAGATCCTCCTTAGATGATCTTAGGGAGGATCTTGAGTCTGTGAATCCCCCAGGGATTCACAGACTCATCTAGGAGCTCCCTTTTGTCATACACATAACTCATCATACTGTGCCTTAAACACATTCAAATTCTCTGCAAACACCACATTCTCAGATGATGCATTCCAGTCATTCACAACTCTTCATTAAAAAAAAAAAAAAAAAAAACTGCTTCTCACTCCCCAGCTCACTCCCTCCTTATACTTGAACACTGGTAAGGGATTTATTTAAGAGAATAAATAACAGTATTTAAATATCTTAAAGCACTAAACTTTAATATCCCTTATTCTGACATCAGGCCTACTATGTCATTCCCAGGTAATATGGTTTACAGGGGTGCACTGGCCATATGTGCAATGTGTGCGATGCACACAGGTGCCAGGATATAAAGGTACCAAAGATTTGGTATGATATTTTAAATAAAGTGAATTTTGTCAGCAAAATACTGCAGTCTTCATCTATGAATCTCCAACTTACTTTAGATGCATTGAATGATCTAAATCAATTTTTAAATGATTATAGGTCAGATGAAACTTTCAAAGAAATTGTAGAAAGCTAAAATTAATTGCAGCAAAATTTGACGCAGAATCTGTATTTTGTAGTAGTAGACCACTAAGGCGACGTAAAAAGACAACACAATTTGATTATGAAAATGAAAATATAATATATCCTGAAATTTCATTTAAAGTAATTTTTTTTCTCTGCATAATAGATCAAACATTACAATCTTTGCAGGAAACATTTACTTTATTAAAAGAGCATATGAATTCATTTCAGTTTTTGTATTTGTTAAGTACTTCACAAAATAAAGAAAGTTTATTATCTTGTAAAAAGTTATGACAAAAATTAACACACGAGAATCATTCAGCCATTGACACAGATGATTTATACGAAGAAATTTTACACTGTCAACCATTTATTTCTAATTTTAAAAATGATATATATCAAATAATTCAGTATATTTATTCAAACGACTTAATCACAGTTTATCCAAACTTTACAATTGCCCTTCGGATTCTTTTGTCATTACCGGTATCTGTAGCATCTGCGGAAAATGGTCCTTTTCTAAACTTAAAATTATTAAAAACTACTTGCACTCCACAATGGTACAAGACAGACTTTCAAATCTTGCCATTATATTAATAGAGTCAGATATTTTGGATCAACTTGATGTACATGATATTATTTGAGAATTTTCATTAATGAAAACTAGAAAAGTTCAATTCACTAAGTGATTTTTCTTTCTGTTTAAATATTTATTTAACTGTTTCTTTACTCGGTAATGTTTAATATGTTCCTATTTTATATACTTGTAAGTTACTATTATTTATTTATTTTATTATTTATTTACTTTATCTTTTTCCAAATTATTTTTGTTGTTTTTGTACCCTTGTATGGTTATTGTTTTTTATACAATTTTTTTTTTTTGTAATTTCTGATTTTTGTTCAATAAACTTATAATTAATATATTTCTTATTTCATTTTTACTCACTTATATGTTTTTATAAAGTAATTTTTTATTGGGGGAGTGGGTATAGGTGCGCCAACTAAAGTTTTGCATACAGGCGCCGGACACTATTGGCACGCCCCTGATGGTTTACGTTCATTGAGATTATAAATAACAGTGGTAGCATATGAATGTGCTTTACACTTGTTTTTATATTGAGCCATCTTTCTGTACATTCTTCATTTGCTTTCTGTGTTCCTGACATAAAAACTGTTCATGTTATCAGTGTACAAAACAAAATTTCCAAATGTGTACACTTATATGGTTAAAAATTATGCCTACTTGGTCTCTTAATATATTCTATTATACTAAATTATCAGGAAAAAAGACAGGTTTAATTCTAGCTCCCTACCTAGGTAGCAACTTTTTCTAAGGTTTTTTTTTTTAAAAACAAAATTTAGGGTTTCACTCCTTGTGTACTTGGATTTTTAATTCTCAACTGAGAAAATTTCCTATTTTTATGGTTAGGAACACATAATGCATGCCATATTTTCATAACCTGCTATCTAGTATACCTTTCTGATGGCATACTCAGCTGCTGCAGTGAAGGGCAGAAATCGGTTATTTATTAGTTCTCAAAGTTGAGGTTAAAGGGGAAAATGCCATCTAAAGTATTATTTAAAAATAAATATTTAAAGAATTCTTATTATTTAAATTTATTTTATTATTTTTAGTGCTTTGAATAATTATGAAGATGTTTTTCTTTAAATTTGTTTTAGACCAGCTAACAGAGAACAATGAGAACTTAGTGGAGTTTGCAGTTGGAGGACTTTGTAACTTAGCTCTAGGTAAGCATATAAGAGAATTTCCAAAAGTTAAAATTATATTACAGATAATATAAAAGCTTGATTTTCTGCTTCTTGAAAGGCATGTATGTTAAGTATATGTAATAATATTTGATATTTGCTATTAAAAAAAAAGCCACATCTGTACAGTCATCATGCCATGAAACAGAAATATGAAAAGTATATAGATTAATTTGACTGCATGGATTCTGAATTACTTCACAATAGATATAATGCAATATTTATTCAATTCTCATTATTATTAGCAGTAGTTCATTTTAAGCTAATGATAATATTTATCATCCTTTCATACTTACTGACAGCTAAAGGCAAAGACCTTCATATTATATTTTATGGTCATGTTCTGTTTTAGAGAATAAATAACTTGAATTATCATTGCTAAGAAAAAAAATTGCCTAGAAGGTTTTAGTTTGACATGTAAACCTATTCAGTGAACACTAAGAAACATTTATCATCATCATCATCATCAAATTCCTGCCATGTACCCTCAAGGGGTGTACAGGATATGATAGTACTCCATGAAAAAAATCACATCATTACTAACTTCCTATCTACAGTTTTCCTCCAAATCAGTCTGTTAGTTGTCAAGACTCCAACATTATCAGATCTTATATTTCTATCGTCTAAGGTACTTTGTACCGTATCAATCCACCTATATCTTGGTCTTCCTCTGGGTCATTTTGCTGCCAACCTGGCAGAGAACACTTGTTTTGCTAATCTTTCTTCACCCATTCTGTTTAAGTGACCATACCACCTGAGATTAGCTCTGCTAATGCATTCCTGGATGTTGACAATGTCAAGTTCTTCCCTAATATCCTCGTTTTTAATATGATATTGCCATTGATGCCATCTGTTCACATCTATAATCTTTCTCAGGATTCTCATATCTGCGGTCTCTAGTCTTTGGTCAAGTGTTTTTCTTCTGACCCAGCTCTCAGATCCATAAGTTAAAATTCGTTTGAACACTGTCTTGTATACAGCTAATTTAGTGTTCTGACTAATTTCTCTCTTATTCCATATGAATTTATTCAGTTGACTTCCTACCATAGCAGCTTTGCTGATTCTGTTGTCTATTTCTATATTTAATTTACCATCTTCAGTAAAAATCGTGCCTAAGTAGCTGAAATGTTTCACTTGTTCCACAGGTTCTCCATTCATAACACAGTTGACATTTTCAATGATTCTGCCTATTTTCATTGTCTTTGTCTTTTTATTGCTGACCTTCATACCATATCTATTACAACAGCTATTCAATTTAGTCAGAGAATCTAGCAGACTTGTAGTGGATTTATTTAGAAGTATAACATCATCCGCATAAAGCAAATAGCTGACATTAACATCTCCAATTTTGATATCATGTTTAATACCACTTTCCTTCATAATGTAATCCATATAGATAATGAATAACAGAGGGGATAATGTACATCCTTGTCTTACACCAGATTTAACATTAAACAATCTTCCTGTAGTTCCTTCAATTCTAACCGCTGACTTACAACTCAAATAAAGACTAAGTATTGAGTATTGATATAATGCCCCATTGACACCATATAACTGCAGCGTATTGAATAGCTTCTCTCTTGGCACCTTGTCATATGCCTTTTCCAAATCGACAAAACTTAAATACAGATCTTTGTTATATTCCCATGCTTTCTTGACTATTTGTCGTAAAGTGAAGATCTGATCCTGACAGCCTCTATTTGGTCTGAATACAGCTTGTTCTTCGCCAAGCTTTTCTTCCATAATTCTTCTCAACCGTTTCTCAAGTATACTTGCGTAGATCTTGCCAGGAACACTCAGTAGGGGAATACCTCTGTAATTCTCACATTCAGTTTTATTTCCCTTTTTTATATATGGGTACTATGCGAGCTCTACTCCAATCATTGGGAATTCGTCCCTCTGTCCAGGCATTCAGAACTATGCAGTGCAGTCACTGTAAGACTCCTATACCACCATACTTCAGCATTTCTGGTTGAATATCATCTACTCCTGCTACCTTGCCACATTTCAAGCCTTTGATGGCTTTTTCTACTTCAATTATGGATATGTATGTATTCCTGACTGCATACCTGGTCAGTGTTTTTTACCACTGTGTAGTCATCACTGCTTGTTTCATTTAGCAGTTTTTCAAAGTAATTACTCCATACTTCAAGGATATCTTTTTCTCCCATTTTCATATCACCTTTATCATCTCTAATTCCTTTTATAGCACTCTTTCCTCCATTCCTAAGCTTCTTCAACAACCTCCAGAATATTTTGTCACCTTCTTGATATTTATTTTCTATATTCTTGCCAAAGTCCTCCCATGACTTTTGTTCAGCTAGTTTTACACAGTGTTTAGCATTTTTGCATTTGTCTCTGTATTCTCTAAGAGCACAAGCTGACTTATTTGACAGGAACTTTTGATATGCTTTCTTCTTTTCCTTCACTGCCTCTTTAACTTCCTGTGTCCACCAGGGATTTTTTTATCCTTGCAGACAACCTCACCACATGCCTCTCTGGCAGAATCAATCAATGTTTTCTTCAGAGTTTGCCACTGAATCTCCAAGGTTTGATTACTGTTCTCAAACTCTTTCAATTTTTCTTCAATAATCTTTGTGTATTTTAGTCTACAGTTCACATCTAAGAGCTGCTCAACCTTTATTTGCTTTAAAACTTTCTTAAATGTTATTCTTTTCAATATGAAATTCAATTTTATCCTGCTCAAGACTAAATAGTGATCACTTCCAATTTCAAATCCTCTGTACACTCTGGTGTCCTGCACCAGGAAGAAAACATCATTATCAACAATAACATAGTCAATGAGACTTTTCTTATTCCTTGCCTCTTCTCTCCATGTGAATTTGTGCACATTTTTATGTTGGAACATGGTGTTAGTAATAACCAGTGTCCATGTCCTGAGCAGAAATCCAACACATATTTGCCATTATTATTAGCTTTGGTCTTTTCTCCAAATTTTCCCAAAATATTTTTGTATGTCTCACAATCATTTCCTACTCTGCTATTTAGATCCCCAACAAGGACCAACTTTTCCTTTTTCATTGTGTCAGTTTCTTTTTCTAAAGCCTCAAAAAATTCCTCCACTTCTACCTTAGTAGAACCTTCTGTGGGACCATAGGCACAAATAAGTCTCATTGTCCAGTTCCCCATTCTCATATTTGCCAACATTACTCTACTTGAGATGTACTGCCATTCATGAAGATTAGCCTCGTATTTTGTATTGAATAATATGGCTACAGGTGTGCTTAAGGGTCAAAGCTGTATAACTGAGAGGAGACCTCCACATAGCCTTTAAAGGAATGTGGAGAACCGACCAGGGCTTCTGACCTAATGTCCAATCCTCACCTTCTCGTGGTGCACCCTGTTGGGTATCTACTTTGATACTGAAAGAACGAGGATGGGCTGGCAATTTGGGATTTAGCCGACCAAATTGTATTCTTATTGGTTAAACCAAAATAAAAAAATGATGGTACAACATGACAAAATTTCATGCCGGCTGGGGCGTCGCCCGGTTAAACAAGGCCCCCGTTGTTTTCGCCAGGGAACCAGGGCGAACAGCGAAAAGTCAGCTACTGGAACAAATCTGAAAACAAACCCCAATTCAACATCACCAGAGTTAAAGATCGGTACTATCAACGTAAGAAGCCTGAATGGCAAAGAAATGGAGCTAGCTGAGGAATTAGATAAGTACCAGATCGACATAATAGGGGTGACTGAAACAAAAAAGACCAAAACTGGTGAGATCTTTCTGAGCAATAAATACAAAATGTTATATTCAGGCAATGACAATCAAGGAAAAGAAGGAGTAGCCATAGTATTCAACACAAAATACGAGGCTAATCTTCTTGAATGGCAGTCAGTCTCAAGTAGAGTAATGTGGGCAAATATGAGAATTGGGAACTGGACAATGAGACTTATTTGTGCCTATGGTCCCACAGAAGGTTCTACTAAGGTAGAAGTGGAGGAATTTTTTGAGGCTTTAGAAAAAGCAACTGACACAATGAAAAAGGAAAAGTTGGTCCTTGTTGGGGATCTAAATAGTAGAGTAGGAAATGATTGTGAGACATACAAAAATATTTTGGGAAAATTTGGAGAAAAGAGCAAAGCTAATAATAATGGCAAATATCTGTTGGATTTCTGCTCAGGACATGGACTGGTTATTACTAACACCATGTTCCAACATAAAAATGTGCACAAATTCACATGGAGAGAAGAGGCTAGGAATAAGAAAAGTCTCATTGACTATGTTATTGTTGATAGTGATGTTTTCTCCCTGGTGCAGGACACCAGAGTGTACAGAGGATTTGAAATTGGAAGTGATCACTATTTAGTCTTGAGCAGGATAAAATTGAATTTCATATTGAAAAGAATAACATGTAAGAAAGTTTTAAAGCGAATAAAAGTTGAGCAGCTCTCAGATGTGAACTGTAGACTAAAATACAGAAATATTATTGAAAAGAAAATGAAAGAGTTTGAGAACAGGAATCAAACCTTGGAGATTCAGTGGCAAACTCTAAAGGAAACATTGATTGATTCTGCCAGAGAGGCATGTGGTGAGGTTGTGTGCAAGGATAAAAAAATCAGAACTCCCTGGTGGACACAGGAAGTTAAAGAGGCAGTGAAGGAAAAGAAGAAAGCATATCAAAAGTTCCTGGCAAATAAGTCAGCTTTTACTCTTACAGAATACAGAGACAAATGTAAGAAAGCTAAACAGTGTGTAAAACTAGCTAAACAAAAGTCATGGGAGGACTTTGGCAAGAATATAGAAAATAAATATCAAGAAGGTGGCAAAATATTCTGGAGGTTGTTGAAGAAGCTTAGGAATGGAGGAAAGAGTGCTGTAAAAGGAATTAGAGATGATAAAGGTGAAATGAAAACAGGAGAAAAAGATATCCTTGAAGTATGGAGTAATTACTTTGAAAAACTGCTAAATGAAACAAGCAGTGATGACAGCACAGTGATAAAAAACACTGACCAGGCATGCAGTCAGGAATACATATCCATACTTGAAGTAGAAAAAGCCATCAAAGGCTTGAAATGTGGAAAGGCAGCAGGAGTAGATGATATTCAACCAGAAATGCTGAAGTATGGTGGTATAAGAGTCTTACAGTGGCTGCACTGCATAGTTCAGAAAGCCTGGACAGAGGGACGAATTCCCGATGATTGGAGTAGAGCTCTCATAGTACCCATATATAAAAAGGGAAATAAAACTGAATGTGAGAATTACAGAGGTATTTCCCTACTGAGTGTTCCTGGCAAGATCTATGCAAGTATACTTGAGAAACGGTTGAGAAGAATTGTGGAAGAAAAGCTTGGTGAAGAACAAGCTGGATTCAGGCCAAATAGAGGCTGTCAGGATCAGATCTTCACTTTACGACAAATAGTCGAGAAAGCATGGGAATATGACAAAGATCTGTATTTAAGTTTTGTCGATTTGGAAAAGGCATATGACAAGGTGCCAAGAGAGAAGCTATTCAATACGCTGCAGTTATATGGTGTCAATGGGGCATTATATCAAGCAATACTTAGTCTTTATTTGAGTTGTGATTCAGCAGTTAGAATTGAAGGAAGTACAGGAAGATGGTTTAATGTTAAATCTGGTGTGAGACAAGGATGTACATTATCCCCTCTGTTATTCATTATCTATATGGATCACATTATGAAGGAATGTGGTATTAAACCTGATATCAAAATTGGAGACGTTAATGTCAGCTCTTTGCTTTATGCGGATGATGTTATACTTCTAAATAAATCCGCTACAAGTCTGCAAGATTCTCTGACTAAATTGAATAGCTGTTGTAATAGATATGGTATGAAGGTCAGCAATAAAAAGACAAAGACAATGAAAATAGGCAGAATCATTGAAAATGTCAACTGTGTTGTGAATGGAGAACCTGTGGAACAAGTAAAACATTTCAGCTACTTAGGCACAATTTTTACTGAAGATGGTAAACTAAATATAGAAATAGACAACAGAATCAGCAAAGCTGGTGTCGTGGGAAGTCAATTGAATAAATTCATATGGAATAAGAAAGAAATTAGACGGAACACTAAATTAGCTGTATACAAGACTGTGTTCAAACCAATTTTAACTTATGGATCTGAGAGCTGGGTCAGAAGTAAAACACTTGACCAAAGACTAGAGACCGCAGATATGAGAGTCCTGAGAAAGATTAGAGGTGTGAACAGATGGCATCAATGGCAATATCATATTAAAAATGAGGATATTAGGAAAGAACTTGACATTGTCAGCATCCAGGAATGCGTTAGCAGAGCTAATCTCAGATGGTATGGTCACTTAAATAGAATGGGAGAGGAAAGATTAGCAAAACAAGTGTTCTCTGCCAGGTTGGCAGGAAAACGACCCAGAGGAAGACCAAGATATAGGTGGATTGATACGGTACAAAGTGCCTTAGACGATAGAAATATAAGATCTGATAATGTTGGAGTCTTGACAAGTAACAGACTGATTTGGAGGAAAATTATAGATAGGAAGTTAGTAATGATGTAATTTTTTCATGTAGTACTGTCATATCCTGTACACCCCTTGAGGGTACATGGCAGGAATTTGATGATGATGATGATGATAATATGGCTACTTCTTCTTTACCTTGATTGTCATTGCCTGAATATAACATTTTGTATTTATTGCTCAGAAAGATCTCACCAGTTTTTGTCTTTTTTGTTTCAGTCACCCCTATTATGTCGATCCTGTAATTCCTCAGCTAGCTCCATTTTTTTTGCTATTCGGGCTCTTATGTTTATAGTACTGATCTTTAACTCTGGTGATGTTGAGTTGGGGTTTGTTTTAAGATTTGTTCCAGTAGCTGACTTTTCGCTGTTCGCCCTGGTTCCCTGGCAAAAACAAGGAGGTGCTTGTTTAACCGGGCAACGCCCCAGCCAGCATGAAATTTTGTCATGTCGTACCATCGTTTTTTATTTTGGTTTAACCAATAAGAATGCAGTTTGGTCGGCTAAATCCCAAGTTGCCAGCCCATCCTCATTCGTTCAGTATCCAAGTAGATACCCAGCAGGGTACACCACAAGAAGGTGAGGATTGGACATTAGGTCAGAAGCCCTGGTCGGTTCTCCGCATTCCTTTAAAGGCTATGTGAAGGTCTCCTCGCAGTTATACAGCTTTGACCCTTAAGTACCCCATATTCAATATCTGGTATTAAAAAAAAAAGCCACATCTGTACAGTCATTATGTCATAAAACAACATAAAAAACCTTTATTATTTTTTAATTAAATATTTTGAAAATTAAGTTTCAAAATCCCAAGGACAAAGACTTATTTTTATTTATTTATTTATTATTTTTACCTATATACATTTCAAAACTTCAGAGATTGAAGGTTCTCTTAAAATTTTGCACTTGATGTTACTTTAATAGCTCAGCACTGAACACCATTGAAAACATTTTTGCACATGTTACATTATTACAGTTTTGAAGTATTGCACGTAATGTTTTTTCTTTCAGATAAATCTAATAAGGAATTAATTTTGAAAAGAGGAGGTATTTCTAAAGTTATTAAATGTCTCTCTAGTTCACGGCAAGAAACCGTCTTATCGGCCATAACAACACTTATGTTTCTTGTAGTACCAGAATCCAAAGCAGGTTAGATTATTTTTCCCTTGTCTTTCACCAAGCTGTTTATTTTAAAATAGTTTGCAATTTTAACAATTAAATCTTTTTATTTCATATGCATTTTGAATTCTATAACTTTTAATCGAAATTCAAAATACATGAGATATGCGTGAAAAAGTGGAGTTGCTTAAGAATTAAAGCAAGATAAAAAGGTAAGAGCTGGAGAAGACCTCCAGTTCTCATCTTTTGTACTCGAACAAGTAAGGATGGGCTGCCAGTTTTGCACTACTAAATATATTTTATTAGCTGAAATGCTGTGTTAATATAAACATAATCACACATCATGCTAGTGGATGACCATTCATTTAAACAAGTTTTCTGATATGTTGAGTGATAACATTCTAGGAAACCTGGAATGTTATCACTGAACAGTCTCAATTGAACTGAAAATAGGCATGATCATAGTATGAAGCATCAACGGAAAATAAATAAGATATCAGAAGAACTTGCAAAAATTCCATGTTAATGTAGCTGTCATTATTTAGCCACAGAAGACAAAGTCAGGTGAGATCCTTCTAAATAATAACTTAATTGATTTATTCAGTTACCTCAAGGAAAGGAAGGAACTAAACATGGAGATAAATTTCTTTAACCAATTTGCATATAAAAGATGCATATTAGATATCAACCAAAAAATTAATGTGGAGTGCAAGATGGTATTGAAATACCATGGATGTACGATGATTTATAGATTTCTTCCATCGTGGTCATTTGAGTAATTAATTGGAAGCAGTTTCAAATAGAGCTATGCCAAAGAAGGCTAAGCAGTCCAAGTCTTACAGTTCTGGTTCTTATAATTTGATTTAAAAAAAAAAAAAAATCAGCAAGTGTTTCATTGTGTATTTTCTGTATGGTACTCATGTTTGACATGATTTTCCTGTTTAAGATATTGATTCTGATATACATAGGTAATAAATGACATGAGGTTCACCAAATAGGTCTACTGCAATATTTCATGCATTTGTATCATGGACAAATACATGGATATTATAGATACATTAAGTCACTCAAATGCATATATTACATAATGTTATTAATGCACTGTTGGTCATAAATCCAATAATAATAACTAATAATATTTCAACTTCTGAAATGTTCTGTATATACGTTAAAAAAAGTTTTCTGTTTAATGCAATAATTTCTGAGATCTTGGAAATCATCATACATTCACTTTGATTTCAATTCAGCAACCAGGAAATAACAAAAAGTCATCCTGTAAAAATCTCATGTAAATATAATTTATTCATATGTTTAGTTTTTATAGAATCATAAATAATATATATTAACTCACAATTTTTTTTCATTTAATATAAAGTATATTTAAATCATGGTGGCTGTATGATGATTTCCAAGATCTGAGGAATAATTGCATTAAATAGCAAACTTAGTATTTTATAGAATCATAAAAATATATATTAACTCACAAATTTTGTTCATTTAATTTCAACCTATATATTTTTATGTATAGGTTTTTACATAATTTCTCATTTCATAGATATACCTTAGTTATTGAACTTGTCATGTATACCAATGATGAGTTAATATAATTTATAATTATAATACATCACTAACTAAACTACTTTGGTGTTATAATCCTTCAAAACTAAAGTTTATTGTTTACAAAACAATAAACTTTAGTTTTGTTTTGTAGTTGACAAGATCTAGGACTTAGATCTTGTGGCCTGTCATATGTGGATCTCATATTGCAAATTTATGAGCATGTAGTAAAGCTAAAAATATCAAACAGCTGTTGCTTATTTACAGAAAAACTAAGAAAGACTGCAAATTTGTAATCCACAAACTAAGAGATAAGTAGGTAATAACCTACTTATCTCTGCTTATCAGTGTGTTCTTCAGCAACAAAGTAATCTGATGTACTATTTTGGACATCTTTATATGCTTTTTATGCTTTGTACTCCATGTCCACAATCATATCTCTGACCTCATCAGTTTTCTATAGTTCAGTTTCAGAGCAATACACAGCTTGAAATCTTTTCATCCCAAAATGCATAATCTTCCACTTTGCCACATTAAACTATCAGCTGTTGTACTTTGCCCCTACTAGTCTATTTAAGTCATCCTACAGGATCTTTATCATCTTCAGTGACCATCACTCCATCCAGTTTTGTATCATCAGCAAACAACTGGGGCTGCTTAAAGGTCAAATCCAGATAACTGGGAGGAGACCTCCAGATTTCTTCCATTCCTTTAAGGAATGGGGAGAAATGACTGAGACTTTTGACTTAATGTCCAATCCTAACCTTCATATGGTACACCCTGTTGGTAGATATCCATTGGATACTGAATGGATAACAATAGGTTTGCAATTTGGGACTTAACTGATTAAATTATATTCTTTGTTGGCTTGAAACAGAAATAAAAGCAGATCTTCCCACTATTTTGGGCAAACAAAAAGATATGCTTTTATTCAGCTAGAAGAACATAAGTCTTATATTAAATACCATGAGCCCGAGCAGTCTGGACTTGTGGATGTACAAGATACTATAATAGTACTACTTGACAAGTTTACATTAACCTAAGGATGAACACTATTTCTGAAGATTACAACTGCAAATTCAGATGAATCAGCTTGTGACAATTTGTATAACTGATGATTTCAAGTAAAAAGTTGATATACATTCAACTTTTTGAATCGTGCGCAAAGGGGGTCATGTGGTAGCACTCAACAGAATGAAAGGCTGTGATAAGCAAATTGTGTTTGAAGGAAGCTCTTTTTTGTGAAGGAATAAAGTTGCAAACTTCAATGTCTTACCAGGGGCATAGATGTCTGTGATTGTCCTACTAATGATCTACCATATGTACTCCTGTAACTCGTGTCCTGGTGCAGTATAACCTTTGATGTCTTTGTGCCATAAAAATCAATAACAACAACTTCAATGTCTTATAATGTCTCAAAGACATCATCTGGATGATTTCATGCAAGGAAGAATTATTGGAAATCTTGAAGAAGGCTGCATTCCTACTGATACTGCCAAAGAGTTTGGAATCTCACATAATTATATCCAGGCTCTTGGCAGCATTTTAAACCAATGAATGTGTTCTAGTTTGCTAAGAAGTCACCCTTGCTCGACCTTGGAGCATGAAGGTAGATTTTTTGGTTAAAACAGCAAAATGTCTACAGCTTGCAAACTGATGTATGTTTGCAAATTGTGGACATGATATTTCTACGAGGACATCACCGAACACGTAGTTTCTTTACCGTTTTGGGAGAACTGCCAGCCATACTGGCTTTTCACTTGTCTTTTTTTTTTTTACTTATGTTGTTGAAAGGTTTATCAATACTTGGCTGGGATTTTGTTAGGGCCCCTGAAACAATTGAGGATAAAGGATTCATGCTTGAATGGTTTTTGGTTCAGCATCAGAGCTCCCTACCCACCATGGGACCACACATGAATGCCCATGACTTCATTCAGGAATGGAATGTCAGTTTTACTCCAGATGCCATACGAGCATCACAGCAAGCCTTGGACCTTGTCCCTGGACTATGGGGAAGGAGACTTACTGCAACACACCTTGATCCTTGCAGGCAAGCCCACTAGCTAATTGCAAAATTTCTGTCCAGGCCATCCAGGACTGCCCATCTTGCAGAAGCAGAGGCCAAAGTAGTACAAGACTATTAGGATTCCATTTTTCAGATGTCCATGGGTCACATCGCATGGCAAACATGGCAGCAAGGTGTTAGATCCCAGTGATGGTAAACTGGAAGATAGGATAGCAAAAATGACTCAAGAGAAGTAGAGCAAAGAATACATGAAGAAAAGCAAAGAAAAAGAGTAAGAATGAAAAGGGCCAGTACAATCACATACAAGTACAAGCAAACATGGCAGTAAGGTGTTAGATCCCAGTGATGATAAACTGGAAGATAGGATAGTAAAAATGACTCAAGAGAAGTAGAGCAAAGAATACATTAAGAAAAGCAAAGAAAAAGAGTAAGAATGAAAAGGGCCAGTACAATCACTGAGAGGTCTCCTCCACCACGAACAGATGCCTTACATGGAGGGGACTAACTGTTAGGCCAATTCAAACAACCTGGCAGGTAAGTATCCCATTGGCCACCATTTAAGATGCCCTGATCTATAGTTTGGTGTTTCCATTTTATCCTCTATCCACTCCTTAGGAATGCATCTGTTTGCTAGACTTTCATTGAACTGTCAGTTCAATACCATATCCATCTGACTATCTTCTTGTTTCATAACAAAAGAATTCCTTAGGATTTACTTTGAAGAAGCATGATAATCTGCATTCATTTCTGATTTCTTCCTTTTGCAGTTCCTATTTGTTTTTTGTTTTGTTTTTTTTGGTCATTTCCTTATCATCAGAATTGTTTTCATGCTCTTTAGGAGAAAAATCACAGAAATTAAATGCTATATTTTTTAATATTGTTAAACCTTTGCAATAATCATGGTAGAAATCTTAAATGTGTTACCTGTCCAGCAAACTTTTTATTCAGTACTAATTTTTATGGTGGAATAGTAGTAATTAACAATTTAAATAATCTTAAATAAATAAATCATAAATAATAATACAATAAAGGTTTGGTAATAATTATCTAATATTAGCTCATGTAGCCAGCAAACCAAACATGACATGACATGTTTTAATGTCATTCAAAACATGGATGCAAAGAGTATATTGAAATAACATTGATGTGAATCACACTTTGGTTTGATATATTTCATTCACCATGACTGGCTAAGTGGTTAAAATGCAAATTCTAAAATCACCATTTTCTGACTTACAGAGATCACAGCACCATCTGTTGTGGACTGCATGCTAAGATTTAGCAAAAGCTTGGATCGCAGATTGAGTAACTTAGCCATGGTATTTCTTCAAGAATATTGTACTCCACAAAAAATTGAAGAGACAAAGAAGTTGTTCGCAGAGCAGAATATCACTGTTAAATGAATATTTATGTGAATAAAAAAAGTTTCATTTTTCTTTAAATTTTCAGTTTAAATATGAGAAGCATGACTGTATTATGGGCATTTAATATTTATGATTTTGTTTATTAATTTCTGGATTTCTGATTGGTGGGACTAAACACTACTTTTCATTTTCTATTATTAACTTACTTTGGCAAGTAGGCAGTTATATTTTTGGAGATCTTGCTGTGTTCCGATGTAGAGTTTTTATAAAGTAACTTTAATGATTATGTGAAACTTTTGTATTAGAACAGGGAAATGAGAATCTGGATGAGATCTTTGTACTTTTATAAAGTTTTGGTTTTTATTAGTTATCGCAAATCTTGTGTTTTCAATTTACAATTGAAAATACTAGATTTGCAATATATTAGAAAATACAATGAATATACAGTCACCTCCTGCTATGGTAAACATCGCTATAACAAATCCATAATGCTATGTTAAAAGAAATTCACTATAACAAACTATCAACCGTAACAAATTGCTCTTGTGGTTCTTACAAATTTGTTATAGTGAGAGTTGACTGTAGTGTTGGTTTTTATGATCCACATCAGGTCTTATAGTTGCTGTTTAGTGTGCATGCACATGCGCGCGCACGCACGCACACACATTTATGATGTTTTCATTCTTAAAAAGTTACAAACCTTTATATTTGTACAAGTGTTGGATAATCCAGAAACCCTTCTCTAGAGAACAATATCTTTTAGCCAATTCTGATGTCCAGTATGCAGAGTGGCAATCTCTCACTAGACAAAGAAAATCATTAGTTACATACCAATGACTTTCTTTGCCTAGTGAAGAAAATCATCAGCCACCTACCATGACAGGACATTGAACCTAACATAAAAAGAGAAGATGAGACCTAAAGAAATTTCATAGACATTCAGCCTTTAGGTTGGAAAGTGTTACAACTCGAGTGAGCTATAAAGTTAGTGTGAATTAAGTGTTTAGGAAAACAGGTTTGTTTCCTGATTGATAATAAGAGGGTTTCTCCTTTAGGTGAATGGTCAAATGAGCATGTGACATTGTTTAGACTTCAGTAAAAACTTAGTTATGCTAAACATTAATGTAATTTAATATAAACACTTGATGTATACAACACATAATTTAACCCTTAACATAGATTAAGACTCATTAAATTATAAACAGTTAACTTAAATTAGGCTTCACATAACGTTACGCATATTTTTTACAGTAATAGCTTTAAACATTGCTGTACAGGGCTCTCCATAGAAGACAATATGATTTACATATTTCACCACAATTGAGCAACTATTTGCTTATCTGAAAAGTGCAAACTAATTTTAACATATTGTTTACTGTAAAGAAGTTATCACTGTTTTTGTGTTCACATCATATGAACTTTCGACGAATAAATCTCTCCTTATATTGCAGACTATAATCATTGATCTTTCACAAAGTAGCAATCTTTGTTATAACTTACTCTATTAATTACAAAACTTAACACCACATTATGCACTGTCATACAAAGTTCATATGAATTCAATGTCTCTTCTTTTCCTATCCTATCCTATCCTATCCTTCTCATCCATCCTAGGACGGGTCGAGTCCCTTCCTAATGAAGGGTTACTGCCATATTAATGCAGCCAGTTCACCACTCCTCTTCTGCATCCCCCTAAGGGCAGTATTCATGACTGTATTCCGTGTATATTCACCGGTCTGGTTTGCCTGCTTGCGGGATGAAAAACCCCAGATAAACTGGGGAGGAGGAACCCTGCTGTCCACGCCCAAGACCGGCTAACTTGGCTATGGCTGAGGAAGATCCTTAAGCTCCTCATGTCGTCGACAGGAATTGAACCTAGGACACTCCTTCTCCAGGCATATGGTTGCGAAGCAATTAGCCACTAGGCTAACCGCATGGATGTCTCTTCGTTTATAATGAAAAAAAATAAATGCCTTACCTTACTTGGCACAGTAGTTAGAAACAATGCCACTTAATTTCATTGGGTCATCAGTTACTACAGTGTGGGAGGAAAATTACTGAATCGTTTGGAGAATTTTTTGCAGCTATGAGCATCTTCTTACTTTAGGTGAGGAGCTACTTTCAAAATTGAAGTTGAGAGTATCTCTCAGCTGGAAAACTATAGAATATTTTTCCTAACTTTACTGCTTCCATATTGAATTATTAAAACCAAACTGCAGGATAATATACATCTAAAGGTATGACCATGAAATTAATAGTATATTCCATCCTCTTTCTTACCTTCCAAATGTTTCTTCCAGCAAGAGGTTTCCACCTCTTTTAAGTGGAAAAAAAAGGAAAGTTTATCTTGAAAAAAAAGAAGTACTTCAGCCACATATGACATCTTTTCTTTTCTTTTTTTTTTTATGGGTGATAAACAACTGAAAAAACATAATCCAGAATTTTCATGATGATACTGAAACTGTATATTGTCTGAAGAGAAAAAAAAAATTCCATAATTCATCACAAGAAAGAGCCTTTGAAGAAATAAACCTGAATATAAAAGTTTTTGCATCATTTTTTTTTAATAAAAAAAAATAATATATTGAGTGCCATTCCAGTCTTCGTAGTTCAGTCAACTGACTACGCTTTGGATTATGCAGACATACACTATATATACTTTCCTATTTAATCATTTTCAGTTGAATATTACATATTCAATACATAATATTTCTAAAAAATAAAAATAATCCTAAAAGTGCTTTTCATATTACCAATAAATTAATCAAACTGCATTAATTTATTACATAAATTAATTCTATACTGCAATTAATTGGAGTTTAGAAGATGAAGATGGAACTCTTATCAAGGATAACCAGAAAATAGTTGATAGACGGAAATGTTACACAATCAAGCTTCTTCAAAAGGACTCCCAACTGACTGATGATATTTTGGACAGAATTTTGCCAAGAGGTTTGGAGGAAGGAGATTACCCGATATTAAAAGAAGTCATTGCAGCAGTTAGCTCCTCAAAAATAGAAAAATCACTGGGAATTGATGGTCTTACAATGGAATTGATACGGTGACATCATCATAGACACCTTGCTAAATTTATTTCGGGATGTATGGAACACGAGACTTGGCCTTCTGATTGGCGGACTTCTTTGTACCTATTCCTAAAAAGGGAAACAGCAATAAATGTAGCAACTATAAAACAATAAGCCTTATTAGACATCCAAGCAAAATCCTGTTAAAAATATTATTGTCAAGAATCGAAAAGAAAATAGAAAGCAGACGAACAAGCAGGTTTCCAGAAATCCAGAAGTACAATCACCATATTTTTACAATACACATAGTAGGTGAAAAATACATAGAACATAACAAAATAATCTATCACAACTTTTAGACCTTCAGAAAGCTTTTGACTCAATATAGCACGAGGCATTATGGAAAATTTTAGAACATTATGGTATAGACAATAAAATCATTAGGATTATTAAATCTCTTTATTCCTCATTTGATATGAGAATTGAAATTAAAAATTACAGCAGTGAACCGTTCTGGGCAGAATGAGGGGTAAGACAGGATGCATCTTGTTCCCTCATCTTTTTAATTGTTTTCTGGAATATGTCATAGATGAAGCTCTTAATGAATATGACACTGGAGTAGTAGTTGGCAGACAAAGAATAAACAACTTACGTTTTTCAGACGATATCAATCTTCTGGTGGAAAGTGAAGAAGAATTACAAGAGATAACCAGCTGCATTTTCGGAACATTAAAAAAAATATGGATTATACATAAACTGCAAAAAACAAAAACAATGATAACCTCAAAATCAGACATTGAACCCTTAAAGATACAAATTGAGAATGTAAACAAGTCCACTTATCTAAGAAGCATGTTGAGTCAAGATGGTCGCTCAAAAACTGACATTAAATACCCAAATTGCTGAAGTTAAAACCATTGTGGAGAGATAGCAGAATAGCAATCGCAACCAGACTAAGACTAATTGATGCTTTGGTGAATTCTATCCTCTTGTATGGTGGCGAGGCCTGGACTTTATTGAGGGAAGATGAGAGGAGACTCCTGTCTTTTGAAACGTAAACTTACAGAAGACTTGAGAATTCCCTATACCGCTCACAAAACCAATGAAAATGTTCAGAAACTGATTGATTCAATGGACAGGAAAATATTCTGACAGTCATTAGAAGAAGAGAGATGAAATGGTTCGAACATGTGGAGAGGACTAATGGCATTCCTAAAGAAGCACTAGAAAAGGAATCATTCCAGGATCAAGGGTTAGGTGCTGACCTCGATTAAAATAGACTGATAACATAAAAAAATGAACAAATTTCTCCCTTTCTCAACTGACATCAAGAACAAGAGACCAAGATGATTGGAGGAGGCTAACAAAGAACATCATCTACCAACCATGAGTGACCTAATGGCTCATTTAGGATTACGGGAGAGAAGAAGAATACATAATATTCAACCAACATAAAATCTGTCTTTACAGATTTCATGTTGGATTAGGCAGTTTAATGCAGCTGGCTTGCCATTCCTTTATTGCATTCCTCTAGGGGTAAGTATTTTATGTCTGTATTTTATAACTGTGTGTGTTCATGGAACTGGTTTGTCTGTTCTGAGTGATGAAAAACCCGAGTTTCCATGGGAAAAAATCCATATGAGACTGACTAACTCACCATTTGATTGCAAAGACCTGATGAAGTTTGAATCCTGTTCCTCGGGTAACAGGATTCAAACCTGGGTCTTTTCAACTAAAGGGTTCAGCTATTGAAACATTTCTTTTGCATCAATCAACTAAACTTTGCAACCTATGTATACCTTTAATCTGTCCTCATAAGGAGCATTCTGCAGATCTTGAACCATCTTGGTCAACCATCTTTGGATCCTCTCTGCTGCCTCTTCATCCCCAAGATGTGGCTGTATTATAACCTTATAAAGATGGATTACTACTTTTGTAATATAACTGCTGAACTTCAGCTCTGTCCACCATCGCCTCCAAATCCTTAGCCTCATCAATTTCCTGCAGTATTCAACAAGATGTTCTTTATTTTATCATTGATTTTCATCATGTTTTCTTATGTAATGCAGTTTTGACAATAGATAAAATGAATCTCAGATTGCACATATGCCCCAGTTCTGTTTTGTAATTTGTGACATCCATCATTGATGAATATATTTTCACATTTCAAGTTTTTAAGTTGCATATACAGTATGTTCAGATTAGGGATTGAAATATGAAATGTTTCAGTCATAGGATTTTGATATCTGAATTTTCCAATAATAGGATCCAAATTATTAAAACTTAAAAAAAAATAAAACTACAATTTTAGATATAAAATTGATTATTTATTTATTTTATGTGGTTCCCACCCATGGAAGGTTATTAGTAAACCTATAGTACATTTGTATACCATGAGTGGACTAAGGATTTCTTTTTTCCATTTTTATCAATTTTATATATTTTTTGTCATTTTTTATTTATTTTTAAATAGTCTAACATTATTAGATAAATAAATTCAGTTAATTGTTACCTTTAGACATTTGTTTACATGTTTAGTGGTAAACGAATGTCTAAAGCTAACAATTAACTAAATTTATTTATCTAATTAGATTAATCATAGAAAAAAAAACTCTCTCTGATATAGAAACAAATTTAAATCAGAGAAAGAGAGACTATTTTCCTAAACTTAAATAAACTTGGTTGCATCACACTACCAAAAATATTGGAGACTATCATTTGAGACCTTCAGTAAATATTCCATCACTGCACCAATAGAGCATGTCAGTTAGTACTGTAGGAGCCCCCTTTATACAATCAGTCTCTGTTCATATTCCTATGGGTGTACTTACATGCATGGGCTCAATATTTGTGCCTATGAAGATGCCTTGGTGACCAAGATGAATATTGTTTTTTTAATCTAGTTAGCTAAATAAATTTAGTTAGTTAATTAGTTACCTTTAGACATCTGTTTTTCCACTAAACACGAATGATAACATTCTGTCATTGTATTATCAAGAAATAAAAATGCAGCAATATAGGTGAAATAATAATACAGGTGGGAAGTTCCATAACATCTTGTAAACTCACTCTCTGCACCACACTTTTGTAAAAATGCATTTCATGCAAAAAAAAAAAAAAATTCTTGCTTCTTACTCTCCATTCCTTTGTGCAACTCGAAAAAAATCTGAGTATGCATCTGGAAAATACTTTTCAACAGCTTCTTTGTCTTACTCAGTGGCGGCTCGTCGGGGTGCTGCAGCTTTCGAAATATACATACACACTGTAAGTACAGTGTATACGTGTTTGGATAAAATATCAAAATTATGGTAAAAATTAAAAAAAAAAAAAACATGAAAAAATGTTATTTATTATCGATAAAATTATACAGTTTGGTATAATTCAAAATTACTTAAAAATAAAATATATTCTTGTTTTGTTTCATGAAAAAATATTGTTTACTATCGATAAAATTATACAGTTTAGTGTAATTCAAATTTACTTAAAAATAAAATCCATTATCATAACCCCCCAGTAATGTTCTAAAATAAAAATTATAACAAATGTTACGTCTTTAATTGTAATGTCCAAATATTTAAAGAGATGGAGTAAACACGATAAGCACTATGAACACTCTACTACTGGTGCAAACTGCATATAAACAACAGTGGAACCGCGTGATGGACAGTGCCACATTACGCTAATAGCTCACATCTCACTATGACGTGCATGTGCTTGCGTGTTTAGCAAATACTAACAATAATGACACTGTGGTAAACCCAGTGCTGCTAGGGTCCTTCACCCTCCTGATATTTCTCCAGCCTCTTCAAATCCCAGTGATCACATCTGAGCACAGAAATCCAGATTTTGTATGACTAGGGCCTTATACAGCGGAACCACTACACACCCATCTCTCTGCTGGTCAGTGTTCTTTGCCATATTACAGCACTCCTCTGAGTTGTTTACAGCCCCGTCCTTTTTCAGTATATCCATTGACTTTTCATACTTTTCAGAATGTTAGCCAGATTATTTTCTTATTGACCTGGACACTTCCTAAAGCACTGTCATTTGGTTTAGCCAAGTATACTTCTTCCAGTATAGTGGCTAGTGCAGAATAACCACTTTAAAGCTGTATGTATCCTCAAGAAGATGAAGAAAAGTTGTTTCTCTCCATATTGCCTGCTTAATTTTTTCCAAAATTCTAAATTACCACTAACCATTTAAACGTGCACACCACAACTAAGAACAGACTTCTGTGGTTGGACAGAATTGATTGTTTCGAATTGTGAAAGTTGTTCATAATGCCTTAAGCCAGAGAACCAAATTTCTTCCTAATTAGTTATCATTGTTAACCACCCTTTCCACTTTAATATTACCTGCAAATGTTGATATCAGACTTAATTTAATCAGAGACATATCAAGAGCTTTTTCCGCCCGGGGCGGTCCCTGAGTTTGCCTCCCCTCTCAATACACACCAAAAATACTACAAAAAGTCAAAACGACGTATAGGGAAATAAATGAAAACACTGTTTATTTTTGAAGTAAAACTTTAATTTCAACATTCTGAAATGTTATTTTTCTTGCTTTTCTGTTAGCAAAATTGTTGATGACATTGGCGAAGTCTATTTCATAATAATGTAGGTAATTCTTAATCGATTTTAATTTAGAAAAACTCCTCTCACAACTAGCAACACTTACAGCAACTGTCAAGAAAATTCGCAGCAGTATTACAATATTTGGAAATGAGTTCTCGAGACTGTATTTTAGAATTAACTGCAAAAGTTCAAAAAGGTTCAAAGTGCCACCCCTCCCTAGCTGCGCATCTGACATTAGCAAGCAGAAGAAAGAATAGAACCTCCATTAACCACATCGATCCATTTAGAGTTAGTTTATTATTATTACAAGCGACCTCCAGGGAGTCAGGGACTCATCAAGTCAGGCCAGATATCACTCACCTCCTGTTATACGTTATCTTGAATTCATTTACAATTATCTGCATTTGCCATCCAAAAACAAGCTATTCCAATCATGCGCCACTCTATGAAAGAAAAATCTTGCTCCTACCCCTTTCTTGATTCATTCTCAACTTTCATGGATACCCGCTTGTCCTCTCTCACCCTCCATAAAATGAAAAAAGTCCATCTACTAGTATCCTGTATGAATGACCCTTTCACAAGTTTGTAGGTCTCTATTATACATCCTCTGTCCAAAAAGAAACCAAACTTTTGATAGAAAATAAAACACAAGCCAATTATAATTATTCAAATCATTTATTTCAATCAATATACTCTCCTTCAGCTTCGATACAGCGTTTGGCATGGTCAATTAATTCATTAAATGAGTTTTTTATATTGGTTTTTGGGATACTGTTGAGGGTCGTGGTTACCACTTGAACTTATTCATTGGTGTATCACTTTCCTTTCATTGGCAAATGAAGTTGGGGGAAGAGAAAGAAGTCACAGGATGCTAAATCAGGTGAATATGGCGAGTGAAGGCCCAAACTGTCGGTCAAAATGTTGGTTTTTGCTAAAAAATTGTCTCACAATGTTAAAACGATGAGATGGTGCATTATCATGCCAAAGTGACTAGCTGCCTGCATCACGATATTCATGCCGTATACGCAATGAAATCTCGCTATCAATTACTTCAAAACTTCAAGATAAAACTCGTCATTTGGCCAAGCTGAACGAATTCTTTGTGGATAATGCCCTTGGAATCGTTAGAAACAAATCAGCATTGTCTTTACTTTTGACTTCTCCAAGCAACTTTTTTTTTTTTTTTTTGGATGCCTCTCTTCTGGTGGTCTCCACTCAGCACTCTGGCTTTGTTTTGGGCTCATACTCAAAATACCACGTTTTGGCACCAGTAACGATCGTTTCAAGGAATTTGAGTCCTTACAAGCGTTTTAATGAGGTCCTTGCAGTGTTCAATTCGATACATTTTTCAGTCATCGGTAAACTTGTGGGGAACAAATCGCGAATTCAATTTACGAAGGCCCAAAATGTTGTGCACAGTTGATTTTGGAATCCCCTATTCCTCTTCAATCTCACAGACGATTTTGGGTTTTCTTTGATGAAATCGTGCACTTTTTGGATATTAACTTTGCTCAGTCCAGTTTTTGGATGGCCCGGCTTTTCATCGTCCTCAAGCGTCTCACGACCACTTTGAAATCACTTAAACCACTCATAAACTTGAGTACAGGATAAGCATTCATTACTGTATGCTTTTAGAAGCATTTGATACATTTCCATATAACTTTTACCAAGTTTAACACAAAAGTCAATCGCAACTCTCTGTTGAAACTCATTATCCGACCATTCGTCAAAACACACTGTCACTCTTGGCACCATAACTCGGCTTCTAATGAAACAAATGTCATAAACAGTTGACACAACTAATGAAGGTTGCTGCTTTCGACAACAAAAAGATACAACAGGTGTCTTCACTAGTTTCTTCTATTTTCGAAAAGCTCGGTTTCTTTTTGGACAGAGGGTGTATCTCTCCTCTTTCTCCTGTCTGCTAGTAATTCTCACTCTCTCTCTCTTTATAATCTATTCCATAGTCCCATTATCTGCTGGCTTGATTGGCTGAGTAGTTAGTGTACCTGCTCTCCAAACTAGTGATTTGTGATTGTCTTTAGATTAATTTCATCTCTTAGTGTGAGCCCTGCTCCACTTATTGAAGGTCTGAAGTGGCTTGGAAAAGTCTAACAGATAAGCTTAGGTATTGAAGGTTATTTATAACTTATTTTTAACAGTATTAACAACACCAAATGAACTATTTTATAAAAAAGATGTTTATTAACTTTGCTTATATTTTGCTGAATTTCAAATCGGCATCTTCAGAACACAACATAGCATGTATATGCAACAGTAAGTGAAACAATACAAATTGTAATGGACAAAAGATCTAAAGTCCTAATTTGGTGATCCTGAATGTTGTAAAAAAACTGCCATTACATATCAGACAGGCCATGACTGACTCAAAAAATAATCTTTCCAATCTGTAACGACTACTAAATAGCACATTAGTTTTCTTCCATCTAATCTTGTGTGAAGGGGTGTCCAAAGTGTGGTCTGCGAGTCCTGACTTGCCATAATAATAGTGGCGAATGTATTTTTTATGTTCTTCCGGGCAGATGCCAACAGATCTTCCTGTCTTCCCATAATAGGCCAAGTCACAGTCACATGGAACTTCATACACTCTAGGGTATGCTAGAGGGTGAAGTTTATCCTTAGGAGAGCAGATCAGAGTTGCTAATTTAACATGAGGTGTCAATGTGGTGCAAAGGCCATGCTTTATTAGTACTCTGGCTATTTTTCTGATGTACCCGTGACATAGGGAATGGTAACGTTATGTTCCTGTATATTAGAGGAGGGAGAAGTAAGAGGGCTATGTAGTATTTTATCTATTTTATAGGAATTGTAGCCATTGGCCAAGAAAGTATGGTGCAGATATTTGAGATAAACACTTACACACATGGCTCTGTCTATGTGTGTAAGTGTTTTTTAAAATACCATACTGATGGACTAAATCAGTGGTTTCCAACCTTTTTTCCACTTGTGTACCCCTTTTAAACCCATTTCTATAAATTGTACCCCTTGTTTTTAAAATAGCTGTTTTTAAATACTGACATTTATTGTTCCATAACTAATGTTTTGCATTTTGTTTACTTTACTTTACTTGTTTTTTCACCATTACTGATTATTTTTTGTGTATCCCTGAAGGCCCATCACATATCCCTAGTAGGTATGGGCTAAATGATGATGATGCGATTGTTTATGTAGATATCTTTCTGTTTGTGTTGGCTTTCTGTAAATAGAAGCAAGATAGTGATCCATCTGAAAGGTGGGTGACTAATGTGCTATTTATTAGATTATTTTTCTACTGTGAAGTGAAGTGAATTTTGAGGTGTTGGCTGTTTAGATAAGTAGCAAAAGCATCCAAAGTGTCTTGTCAATGGGGCCAAATGGCAAATGCATCATCATCAACAAAGCGTAACCACACTAGAGGCTTGTGTGTAGCTGTGGTAAGTATTTTGTTTTCAGTGTTCCATGTAAAAGTTTGCTTGGGGGGGGACCATGGTATTACCATTAATGTACAAACAGATAAATCTTTCTCTCTAGAGAGAGAGTGAGAGAGAATGTCTTTGACCTTGAGTTCCTATTGCCATGTGCTGCTTAAGAGTGTTCAATAAATTTGGCTTCATTCTTTTCATGTGATTTCATTGCTATCCAATCAGTGTTCGAATAATTAAAGTTACCCATGCTGATTAACTGTTAGTACCCATTAGGTTTATTTAGTAATGTATTTCATTGTCACTAGCAACTAATCCACTATGTATTTCATCTTGTTAGATTCAATCTCACACCACGTAGCTTCAAACTCACCGCTGCATGGAAAACTGTTACTAATATTGCAGTCATCTCTTTCTATCCTAATCGGACTCAAATCATCTGATATCATTAGCATCACAAATCCATCTCTATCCCATCTCCTATCTTTCCCAAAATTTCCTAAGCAGTGAATTGCATAAATAAACTTCATCTATTTGTAATAGTATTTGTTCTGTGTGAATTATTCAGTCTGATTAAACATTGTAATTCACATTTTACCCTTTTATATTATTATTAGTTAAAAAATACATTTCATAGGCTTAAGTGAAGATCTTAAATAACTTATATCATCACTCAGCGGTTTGTGTAAGTATTGAAAAATGGTTTGTACTTTATAGTTAATAGGATTTACTGAAAGAATGAATTTTAACATACAACCAATTATTAAGTTACTGTATAAATAAAATTTAACAACTTATGCAGCACTTTTCTTAAAATAATTTATTTACAAATTCCAAAAAGCTTTAAACAAGTTGTAATGTGTGACAACATTTGAAAATTTGTTTACATTAAAAGAATTTTTGTTACATCATATAATACAGATTTAAATTAATTTGTAAGGATTGTTACTTTCTAATGAACCATAAGAGATAATAGATTTTGTTTAATTTAATAGAAAATTTACAAATTTATGAAATTGTTGTCAGGTTTTGTTGTCACACAAAAACTTTTCAGAATATGTGGTTTACAAAAGGAAACCATCTCGTAATACATCTGGTTGAACTTGGACATACCCTCTTCTTACTCTGTTGAGGAAAAAAAAAAAAAATTAAAAAAAAAACAAAGTTAATGGAAAATAGTATTAAAATTTGACAAAAATAAAAGTTTATTAACTTTTATTTTTGTCATTGTATATTAACTGTATACATGCCCTTCGTGAAAATTCTATGTTACCGAATAATAATACATAATTTCATAAATCTGATAATTCATAAATATCTACATGTTCTTTCTTTAAAAAAAATAACAGAATCCTACAGTCAACTCTGACTACAACAGACTTGTAAAAACCACCAGAAGAATAGTTCATAGTGGAAAGTTTGCTCTGGTGAATTTTCTTTAGAATTTAATGCTATGGAGCTTTGACCAAGGCTTTACAGTAGTTTGCTACTGTAAATTGTGTTCGGTATAATAGTGTTTACTATGGTGAGAGCTGACTATATGAGGAAAAAAAATATTATATCAGTAATTCATATCAAATCCTCCAAACCAAATAAATGAGCCTTTGAATCATACTTTCATTTAACTGACTAGTTTTCCCAACATGACTAGATAACTGAGAAATCACTATTTTTAAACGGAAAATGGGTTGGGCTATATACACACAATCAGCGAAGACTGCCTTTTCATAATAGGCTTTTGTCGATTTCGTATTATGTTTTTATTTCCCTTGAAATTATAGCAGTACGTGGTGAATGCTGATGCTAAATATAATGTATTCTACAATATAAAAATTGATATATAAAGATATTATTTTCACGAGTGCAATAATAGTTCTCAGAGATTCTCAAAAGGATCCATAGGTCTTCATTTTTATAATTGTTGCAATTGTACTTTCTGCTGACTAAATCATCTTCCTCTGGTATTACTCAAAATTATTATTCCATGGAGTCTCGCAAACATTTTTGTCTCTTAATTTTGTGTGTGCGCGTGCATGCGTGTGTGTGTGTGCATGCACGCATGCACTTGTTCTCTGGTTTGTGGAAAGAAAAACCTTGCTACCTCTGTATAAGACTGGCTAACTTACCCTAAATTGAAAAAGCCCATATAAAAATTCTTTGAATTGTGATGAGAATCGAATTTTGTCCTTTTCTGACAAAAGGACACATGCTATAGCATTCTTCCAACTGCACTATGGAGACACTAATTAAGAAAATTTCATTGATTAGATTCTTTTATTATAATGTGGGTTAATGTAGAAGAACTTGTTTCATAGAATGGAGGAAAGGAGTAGAACAAAAGGACAGCCCTGGAAGCTGTATATGGAGATGTGTGCAGGAGAATAAAGAGCAGGTCCTTGGCATGGAGAGTGGCTGGTGAATGGAATGCATTGCCTGACATTGTAGTGAATGCAGATGTTGAATGAGTTTAAAGCACAGTCAGTTTGACAGGCTTTGTGTGTAACAGTGTGTGTTTCCTGTGATGAGTATTTTGACTCCATGGAGGTCTGGGGCTAATAATAATAATAATAAGTCAGCAAAGTAGGAACAAGCAGTCAGGACTTGAACAGAGAGCTCAATGAGCAACCAAGTAAATAATATAATCTGTTTGCAGCATCGCATATTATTTTGTAAATTAAAAATGCCCATTTTTAATTCTCCTTCTGTTTTCATGTTCAGCGTACTTTTCCTTAGGGTTCCCAACATTTTGTGAGAAATGGTTTGGATAGTCAACCTGATAATCAGTTTTTCTGACTAGTTTCAATTCATTGGTAAACAAGAAATCAAAAGAAGAATACAAAACAGCCTTTTTTATCATTATTAACATCAAATTTCCATGGTGTGAAAAGACATTGTGACACACACTTGTGCAAAAAGATCATCAACTATGCTTTAAATCCATTCACAGTTTCCACACTCACCAACTGCTCTACATGCAAAGAAACTTCTCCTCACTCCCTTGCTCACACTGTCCTTATACACTTCCAGAGAGAGATGGCCTTCTGTTCTACCTTTGTCTTCCTCTACTCTACAAAAAATCTCTACACTAATCTGGTAACAATTCCTCATCAACCTACACATCTCAATCATATTCCCTCTCCTTCTTCTTCTAACAAGGTTCTGCAAATTGCATTCTCTCAATCTGTCTTTATATCCACGTTCCAGAGATCCAATGCCAACTTAGTGAATCTTCTCTGCATCCTCTCTAAGATATCCTCATCCCTTTGAAACTAGGCAACCAGATACATACATTATAGTCCATGTGTGACCTGAACAAGACCCTATACAAAAAAACAATAACTCTTTGCTTCTATATACCAAGATCTTCCTCCTCATTATTATTATTATTGTATGGGCCTCCATGGAATCTGAAGACTCAGGGAGATCCAAACTATCTACACAATCTATTATAAAATCTCTCATGATAAGTAACTTATCATGTTTGTTTTTCTGTTTTTCTAGGGAGATTGCACTTCAAGAAATGCCAAATTTTGTACTTGTAGTAACTTAACCATGAGCATTTGTTAAAATATGGAACATGATGTCATTATGTAATGCTGTTAACTCCTGTCCATATATGACAATTTCAAAAGACATGTGAAGTGTGATGTCATCATGTTCGGATGTCCATGCATGCCCATATATGAAAGTTTCGAGAGACGCATGCGTGTCTATAATGAAGTCTGGACCTTTATAAGACAAAATGTCGAGGACTTTGTCTGAGGTTTCTGAGTCTTCTCTTGCCTAAGTCCACTGCCACATGAGGTCTGTTGTTGGTAATCGAAAGAGGAGCATCACAAGTCTTAGGATTCTCAATATTGACTTACCCAGGTCTGCCACCATGGGAAGTATAGTGTCGATCATCAGGGCGTCTCACTAGGAGAGAGCTGCACGTTGCTGTCATGTTAAGGTCCTAAAGGGCATAGAATAATTTACAACTTGGATAAAGAAGAAATTTGATGGGGGATTAAGAACAAGTGGCAGATGCAAAGAGAACAAAATGGACACTTTCGTATGGTCAAAAGATTTATGTAAAAGACAGTGATAAATGAGAATTGTTAGTACTTATATATGTGATATTTCTGAGCAATGCTGATAGCCCTCCTTGTATCCATAAGATTTACCTGACAGTATGCTCTTCAGATAACTCACGTCTAGCAACACATGCCTATGTATTTTTTCATGTCAATCTCTGTCTCACACCAGACAGCCTCATAACCATTGTATTACTCATACCATCACCACCATCATTCAAGATTTTTACTCTGTTCAGATTTAAATGCTATGCATGTGTTAGCAATACTTCTCTGCTTTTCCTGTTCTGTCTTTTCTTCTTCAAATATATCATATCCATCACATGATGATATCCATTATAGCAGCAGTTTTCTAGGTAACCTTTACAACTTTTGTGATGCATTCTCTGAACTTCAGTTCTTTATTCACCAAGATCCCCAGATTTCTTGCCTCCTCTACTAACATTTTTCAAATATTATAAACCTACTTTGATTTTCTCTGATCAAAGTGCATAAATTTATATCTCACTTCAAAGTGACATTTCCAAACTTCAGCTTGAAGCACCAGCTTAATGAATGAAACTCCAATATCACATTGGAGTTTCATTGGTTTTCCTAATTTAGTATCATAATCAACAAACAACTGAATATGTTATCTGAAATTTTAAACTATATCATTGATTATACATATATATATAAAGTAAAGAATAATTGTCCTAGAACAGAATCCTATAGTCTTCTAACCTTTCTTTTTCAAGACCCCCCCCCCATTAACAACTTACTGGCTCCTATCATCCAACCATCCCTGTAACCACTAACTATCCATCTCCATCCTTCTCAATTTCTACAGTAGTTTGTTATGTGATGTTCTATTAAACAATTGCAAAATTCAGAAAAATCATCATATAAGAATCTCCACTATCTAAAACACTTGTCAACCTTATAATTATAAAATGCGATCAAGTTGAAGCATAACTTCCCCTTAACAACCTATGCTGTTCTCTTGAAAGATTTTCATTCTCATTAATCCAAGTTTGTATTCTAGCTCTAACCAGCCTCTCTCACATATAAATTAAAGATACAAAGAAATTACATACTTGGTTTAATCCTTTATCCAAGTGTAAGCAAACAAAGGTTGCACCTGAAGTATTTTCAGGACTAGGGCAACTCGTATATAGAAGCTAATAACTTCACATCACTTGCCTTAGTATTCCATAATGCAAAGCACATATCCTTGCAAACATGTATAATGCTATGCATTGTGGCAAGGGTTACTATGCAGACTAGCTCATACTGATGAGACCTCAATAAAGGTCGAAACTGGTCTGTGTAGTGACCCTTCCCATAGCTTCATAGCATTATACATTCTGCAAGGATATGTGGGTTGCATTATGGGATACAAAGGCAAGTGATGTGAAGTTTATTAGCTTCTATATATGAGTTGCCCTAGTTCTGAAAATACTTCAGGTGCAAACTTTGTTTGCTTACACTTGGATAAAGGATTAAACCAAGTAAATAATTTGGTATCTTTAATTTATAGTATAATCAACTGGAAAAACTTCCAACAGCCTCTCTAACACCTTCACCACTACACCTGATACATGAATGCTGACTTACAGACACTATTATCTTGGATTCTCCCTTGCACAGTGGCAATATTTTTCCCTATTTTCACTCCTCCGAGACTGTTCCTATAATACAAAAATATGATAGGATACTGAGACAGTTGATGTGAAGTCAACAGCCTCTATATACAAATAGACTTTGCTTATGCTTGGGTAAAGGATTAAAATAAGAATATAATTTCTTTTCAAGTATAATATACTTTGTAACCCAGCAGTAAAACTTTCTACAGCTAACTCTGAACCAAGTATGAGATGCATTTAAGTATGAATGACTAAAATGGCCCTTCCTCAGTGAGTCCTTACAGCATACATAATAATAATAAATTATGTTAAAGACTGAATAGATGAAATTATTAATTATTGTTTAGAATAATCACAAATGGAAGAAAAAAGAATAGTGCTGATCATCATGCCTTCTGAACTATCTTCAGAATTAAGCCTGCTGAGTAAAGAGCCAGATAATTAGTATGATGGTCATTTTTGAAGTAACAACTGAACTTGTCAAAAGTTTAAACAAACAAAAAATTACAAAGGACAGTTAAAATTATTTAATGAATATAATTTTTATCTCATTATCCACAGCAAATATTTAACCAAAACTGTTTAATCTTCTTACCTATATTCACAGCTCTTTCCACTATAACCTATTGGACATCGGCATTCATTAGGACCAATACATCGCCCACCATTTTGACATTTTGGATCACATACCACTGAAACAATGTAGTGATTACTATTTATGAATATCCATCTCAAAAACATAATATATGAATAGAATACTTTCTGTATGAACAACATTGAAAATTGATTAACAGATGTTTGTTAAAAGAACATTTTATTCATTACAGAAAGCTGAATCTAATTGGTCTTATCAACTATATATATATAAATATATCACACACATACATATATATATATATATATATGTTACCGCTAAAGTGCAGAAATCAGTTATTCTGCAGATTATCTAGGTATTGTGCAGATTAACTACGGTGATCCGTAAATGTGCGGAAAATTGTTTCATTTCTCAAATTACCTAGGTAATCTGCACATTACCTACTAGGCACTCGTTAAAGTGAAAATAAGATCTTTGCTGGAACAACAGCAACGTTTATTTATTTATTTTTCGATATCTAAAGAATCAAGTTAATACAATCAAACAATCGACAAATTAGTTGATAGAATCAATCATCAATCAATTAATATAATACAAGGAATCAAACGGTTTAAAATATTATTACAATTAAGAAAAAAAAACATATGATAAAATTATGTTTACTTATTAAAAAATCAAACTAAAAGTGGAGGGAGAGGGGGGAGGAGTAGGGAAAGGAAATGAGAGAAACAAACTTTTGAACTTTAACGATACGGAAGCCGTTAATGTGCACATTACCTAGGTAAAATGCAGAAAACTCTTGATTCCGCACGTTAACAGAGCAAATCAGTTAATCTGCAGATTAGCTAGGTAATCTGCACATTAACTGTTTTCGCACTTTAGCGGTAACATATATATATATATCATATATATAAATATATCACACACATACATATATATATATATATATGTGTGTGTGATATATTTAATTAATAAGACTAAAGACTTTATGTGATAAAGTTACATCCAAGAGTGACAACTCCCAATTTTCCTATGCAGGAGAAGGAAGGATATAGGTTTTCATCTGAAAATAATTTTATCTTATTTTATTATAAACACAAGATGCTAGTAACAGTACTGATATATTTAATAATAGAATGATTATTATACTACATTACATCAATTAAAACTCATTTTAAATCAATAAATGTCAAAATTCGGATTAACAGTTTATTAATCCATTGAGATATACAGTGCCCTGACAAACAAGTTTCTGCTTTATGCCTCATTTACAGTTCATGGGTGCTGTTCCACTGAACTGGCTACTACTATTTCTTCGCTCTTCTTCACATTCATAAATGCATGAGCAGCTAATGGTCAACATCTGTTCTTCCCCACACTGCTTTTCCTAAGGACTACAAACTCCAGCTATTCATTAAATATATCAACAGATTCCTTCTTTCTTTGTTGACCATTTGCCCACAGATGGCATTGATATGATATGTTTTGTATCCTCTTATGGGGGTAACATAAAAAAAAGTACAGATATTCAGATCTCATGTTAACATGTTTCTTCATTCTTCTTGACTGTTGATCAAAAGCTCATTGAAAACAGTTCATCAAAAGACAGTTCAGCGAAAAAAACAATTTGCTGAATAACAATTTGTTAAACTACAATTCATCATAAAAAATAGCAAAAAAAATACTAATAATTTTGATTTAAAGGATTTTAATAACTATTTTGTTCTGGTTTAGAGTATTATTCTCTAATGTATATATGAGGCGTGGCTATTAAATAATGAGACTGGTTGCAAAAATGTGATTTGTTATTACAGTTGTACAACTTAATTGTTATCTCCTTCAACATACTCACCCTTCTCTATCTATACACCATTGCATACGAATTTTCCATTGTTGGAAAATTCGTATGCAACGTGCTGCTGGTCATCAGGTGTTATCTGCTTCAGTAGCGCTGCCGTTTTCTCTTTTACCTCATCCACTGACTGAAAATGGTTGCCCTTCAATGCAGATTTCAACTTTGGAAAAAGGTAAAAGTTGCCTAAAGCTAAGTCTGTTGAGTAAAGTTAATGGTCCAACACTGGGATCTTCTTATCAGCTAGATATTGCTTTACAGACAATGCACTGTGGACTGGAGCATTGTCCTGATGGAGAATCCAAGCATTGTTCTTCCACAGAACAATGCTCGTGTCTCTTCTTCATTCATTCTCTCAGCTTAGCAAGAACCTCAAGGTAATAATGTTGGTTAACTGTCTGCCCCTCTGGTACCCATTCAACCATTACCATGGCATTGATATATATAAAAAAAAAAAAAAAGATCAACATTGCCTTCAGTTTTGACTTGCTCATTCTTGCTTTTTTCTCCACCTTACCATCATCATCACCATCCTCCTTACTTGCCAGACTTAGCTCCATGCAACTTTTACCTTTTTCCAAAGTTCAAATTCGCATTGAAGGGCACCCATTTTCAGTCAGTGGATGAGGTAAAGGAGAAAACGGCAGCGCTATTGAAGCAGATGACACCTGATGACTTGCAGCACTGTTTCCAACAATGGAAAATTTATGCAACCATGTATAGATAGAGGAGGGGATAACAATTAAGTTACAATTGTAATAATAAACCACATTTTTGCAAACCAGTCTTGTTATTTAATAGACACACCTTGTATATGTGCTACTTGGTGATAAGTCTGGTAATTCCTTCTTTCAGTATCAACAATATTTTAACTCACACTGATAGTCATGGAACAGAACATGAAAGATGCTCCTATAAAAATCAGTAAAAATTAACTTAGTTATCCTGTAAAAACTTAACTGAAAATTGCCAGACCGGTGTACCCATATATTATTATTACTACGATAAAGAGCCAAGAGGCTATTTTTCCGCTGGCATAAATATGGATACACCGGTCTGCCAATTTGTTAGTAGGGGTATATGTAAGTTCGGTTTGCTTTAACCTTGGTATTCCAGGTCTACCTACTCACTGATGAGACCTCAATAAAGGTCAAAACTGGTCTGGGTAGTGACCTCTCCTCATAATGTAAAACACTAATACATCTCCTTGGAGCTGCGTTTTACATTATGAGAAAATATTAAGGATAGTGACGGAGCTTGCTCTGCCTTTGCAACGAGTTGCCCTAGTGTTGTACTACCCAGGTGATGACTTACGCTTGGACTCGCCGATAGTTCTTCGGCATGAAACTCTTAGATTTCGATCTCCGAGTTTCGTATCTGGCTTTAAAATAATGAGGGATTTATTATCCCCTTAACTTAATATAAAATAATCACCTTTTGCTCTATGGACTAGGCAATGATTGCCAAACCTTCTACTTATGGAATCTCTCCTGCACTGCAAAAATTGCTGACTGTTTTTAATGCTACAAACTTTGCCAAGAAACATTCTGAGATCAAGAAGTGTGATTTTGCAATTAATGTATATTTTTGTCTGATATTTTATTTGTCAGGATATATTCATGCAAAAAATTCAAGGGACCAACATCTGTTGTGATTTTGTCTTACAGACAGATTGCTCAGTGCTCATCAGCACTCATCCTAATGATAACTTCACTTTCCATGGTGATAATATAACATGCCATTGAAAAACTACAAGGCCATAGTTTCGTAATCACCATATTAAACATCTTCAACCAGGAAATCACAGCAAAAATTGATAACCTTAAGAATAAAATACTGTATATCAGCTGACATATCCACAAGCTATCCTGTCAAAAATTGCACTGATTTTTTTTTAAAAAAAAGCTTGTTCACTCTATGCTGAGAGCAGCACACTTGTTCTGAAGAACCAAGGTTGGCCTATATTAATGTTTTCCTTATAGAAAAATACACTCTTCAATAAATTTTATCTTCTTAATAAATTTTGCACTGATACTGAAATGTGTTTGCCATTTCTGTTAACACATTGGATGCAGAATCACACTGGGCTTGCACATGATGATGATGATCAGCCTGTTTGTTCTACCCACTACAGGGTGAAGGCCTCTCCCAATGCAGGAGGGTTGGGTCTGCTTCTCCCATGGTGACCCAGTCCATCTTGAGAGAATAGGCTTTACAGCTTTACATACAATGAAGCCTTACAGCTCTTCCTTTGTTAATTAAATTTGTAAATTTAATTAACAAAGGAAGAGCTGTAAGGCTTCATTTCAGTGATGTAAAATTGCATTTGAAATCTTTATCAAATGGACTAATAAAAGACGAATATATGGACACTTTGGCAGTGCCCATGTCGCTGTTTTCGATCAATGTAAACCATGTTGGTGTGACTTTTGTGTCCAGGGCTTATTAAATGATGTTTTTTATTGAATAATTAAGCTGGCGTTCACAGAGCACACTGTTAATACATTCCAAAACATGGTACAAACAATAACAAAAAAATTATTTAAATAATTGTTTAAACAAATATGCGTTGGAAAAGTGCGAAACAGACTGAAAAATTTTAAAAATTCATATCTCCGCTTGTAATAGACCAAAACCCTTGTTTTTTTTAGTTTGTAGGTAAATGTATGTATATTAATGCAAAATTAATGACAAAATCATATCTTTAAATTACAATAATTATTTTTGCAATTGAAAGTTGCTGATTTTACAGCAATTATAAAAAAGGTAAAAAAAATTGTATAAATGCATGATTTTTTTTATTTACATGATTTATTTAATAAAAATATTCATTCAAAATATATTGTTTACATTACTCGCAACAGATCGAACGTTTTGATTAGTATGCAAAACAATAATGTTCAAAATATCATTCGTTATAAGCAAGCTCCATGCATCTAATGGACATCGAATATTTAACACATCTCCTGATGGAGATGGAAAATGCATTCGAATATCCAATGATTGACGACCACGTGTTTCTGGAGCATTTGAAGACCACTTGCGACTATTTCTACCGCGAATATAATGTCTTTGTCCCACAGTTGGAGTAACTGGCCGCTCGAAGTTCTCTTCATCTTCTTCGTTGGTGGAAAAATTATCACCTTCTTCTTCTGTTTCTAAGTGTTCATCTTCTTCTACCTTATCGTTTTCTTCAGATGCCTTGTTCTCGACATAATTAATGGGCTCCCACTTGCGGAGAGAATAAACAATCTCATTTGAATTGCAAAGAGCCATTTTTGGAGCTAAAAATTTCTAAAAAATTAACATTTCTCAAAAACTATTTTTTTTGGCTAAAATTGTAAAAAAAAATGTTTAACACTTACCTCACCCTTAGTAATTTTTGCACAAAAATATCACCAGACACAGTAAAAAAAATTAACAAGAGTACAAACTCAATATTTCATTTGACACCCGTTGCTCATGTCGGTGGGACTTTTTTTGTCTTTCAGCAACTTCGAAGTCTTTTTACACTTGAAAGGACAAACCAAAACTAACGGACTACCAGCCTACATTGTACCTACATTGTAGTGCTCGGCCTAAAGTTTTTTTTTTTATCGCTATCACAGATGGTGCTACCTGTCCCAACCTAAAAGATATTACGACCAATAGTTTTCAGCTGGACAAAAAAGTCCCACCGACATGGGCTGAGGGTTAAGTAGTTCAAGCTAAGTCATCTTGGGGATGTTGAGGATTGTATTCTCGTAAGAGTTCTCAAGTCAACTTACGAAACTTTCATAGTTTTGACAAACATTCAGGTTTGAAATAATGTTGGATCTAGTATCCAATTTGTCTAGGAATAAAGATATTTTATCTTTAAAAAGATTTTAAATTAACACAAAATTTTGAGAAAATGGCATATATATTTGAAAATTAACACAAAGTTCTAACAAAATAGAGTATAAATATTCATAATTTAGATTATATACATTATGAAAAAATTATGATTTATTTATTCTTAATTAAAAAAAAAAAAAACCTTTATGACATATAGTAGTGAAGTATACTGCTATAATATATTTACTTATTATTACAAATTAAATTCAGCTTACTTAATTGGCAACGTGATCCTGCATAACCTGCAGGACAGCTGCATGTGTATGGTGCAATACAGGTTCCACCATTTAAGCAAGGTAAGATGCACAGAGCTGTAGAGAGAGATATATATAGCAAGAGTTAGAATATTGATAAAATTAAATTTCTCTGTATCAAATATTCCAGTGATAAAACTTAATAAAAACGATAAAAACTGATAAAATTTATTTAAAGGGAAGCTTGCTAGAGCAATGGACGAAACATACACTCGGCATAAATTCTAATGAAGAAATTCCATCACTGCTTTCCACAACTGGCTGTTTATTTATTTTGATCTTTTGGGCATAAGCAAACTGCATGTGCAATTCATATTTCTTACTTGTGTTCATATATACATACAGGGTGTTCGGGATAAATTTGACAGTTTCGTAAGGAAAAAGAAAATCTTCTTTGTATCTATTAAATTTAATGAATTGACAAAAAAGCATTACAGGCAGAGTTAATTACAATACTATCAACAAGATTTACTCAAAATAACCACCATTAGCATCGATCACAGCTTCAATTCTGCTTCGGAACCTCGAACAAGCTGATGCTACAGTCTCCCTGGGAAGGGCCGCAAAAACTGTTTTAATTTTATCCATTAACTGGGCTTTTGTATTACTGGAAGTGCGATTGGTGTCTTTTTCAACTGCGCCCCATACAAAATAATCCATGGGGTTAAGGTCTGGGGAGTTTGGAGGCCAAACATTTGGACTGGTGAAGTCGTAGAAATTTTCAGACAACCATTTTTGACTTTTCCCAGAGGTGTGGCAAGGGGCCGAATCCTGCTGCCATACATACGGCCTACCATTGCCTACCCTTGTTATCCAGGGCTTGACTACAGTTAGCAACTCCACGAACAAAGCCCGAATTCCAATGCCAGGGTTCTTCAACACCTGTTCCTGCAGATTTGCGAGGAATTCTGCTGTACGAACGCAATCAGATCGTCTGCTAGGGATCTTTCTTCTTGCTACATCCTCGTAGTCACCATTGCAAGTCTCTAGTTCATGCCGGATTGTTTTTACTGTATTCAGGGAGCATTGGGCAGCAGTCGTAATATCCTTATTTTGATGGCGGGCACGAATCATCATGATACAAGTTATTCTCTTCCATGATTCAGGTGGGTTCCAGCTATCCATCCTTTCTGACATCTTGTATATGAATGAAGAAGGGTCCAAACTTTTAAATGAAGAGAAGTGTGTGTTAATACATGTAACTTACGGAAAAATATAATTAATTATAAATATGTCAAATTTATCCCGAACACCCTGTATATGCGCATAAAATATGATTCTAGGTGCTAATGTATTTTATTGAAAAATATCATATTCATTCAAATCCATTATTTCACTTCATTTGTATGTTTATATTGCCCTTCTTATGCATTTTTATTTTTTACAATGATCCTTGCTATTTAAATTATATATGTAAATGCAGTATTGCTGTGGAAATTGTCTGGTTAATTCATATTATGATGTATAATGGCTAACAGGTACTCAGGAGTATTCAAGTATTAAAGTATTTTAGATGTACACATTTTTCTTTTTCATAAAAAATTTCTTTCCTAACATAAAATCTCTTAACTTCTATAATTGTTGATTAAGGAAAATAGTGAAATAAAAAAAAAGTTATATGGAATATGTCTTTTCCCAGACTGGATCCAACTTTAAGGTATATAATGCACTAGAATAATTTTGATAACAAAAATACCAAATCAAATATTATTTACTAATAGATACAAATATTTTTAACTTATAATAAAAAGAATTTGAATCAAGTTTATAATTACCAGAATTTAGCATATCTTACTGTTGTCTCTTTCCTGCAATAAACATGCAGAGAGAGAGAGAGAGAGAGAAATTGTTAAATATCCTACATCTCCTCACCTCAATTGATGTATTTATAATATATTGTGCTATAATTTCAGTAGTAATGAACAGAATAATGTTTGGTTTTCCTAAAGGAAATATTAAGATTCAAAAGCTAGATAGTTAGATTTTTTTATTTTAGTGAATTAATTTGCTGAACATTTGTGATTGTATGCTGAGCACACATTAACAAGTTCCTTAAATTTGGAACCACCTGTTTCTGTGAGCAGACATAATGGAAAGATAAATTTTGGAACCAGTTATGTACCGTCAGAACTCGCATAATGATGATCATCAGTCTGATCAATTGTGCTTCTAATCCCACTCTTGGATCCCTGCACTAAAACTGTTTTAAACATTGTTTTGCTACTGTGTTGTAAAACGTACTTCATTCAGGGTTGGTGATTATTATGGGGGATTTTAATTATGGTGATATCAATTGGAAGGAGGAAATATCACATGGCAAAAAGGAAATGGAATTCATACATCTTCTACAGATAATTACTTGAAACAGCACATAACTAAAGGGACACGTGGTGTGAAAGTGTTGGACATGGTCATTGGTTCAGAGGATATATGTGTAAGTAAGGTGTCCCCGTTATCTCCAATTGGAGAGAGCGATCATGTGGTATTGACTTGGGAGGTTGCAAAATTTGTGGATTTCTCTCTTAAGAAGGGGGTATATACAGAACTACAGGTTAGGCAATTATAACAAGCTTCGAAGTGAGCTTGCAGCTGTTCCATGGCAGAACATATTGAAGGGGAAAGATGATAGCAGTGAATGGGATAAAATCAGCGGGTATCTGAGGAAGGCAATATCAGATTGTGTCCCCATGGTCAGGAAGACAAACAAGGTAGGCGTCAGATGGGTGAGTAGTAATATCAAGCTTGATCTGCAAAAAAAGAAAATGTTATGGAGAGTTACAAGGAGAAAGACGATCAGTACACCTATGAGCATTACAAGGCTCAAGCTAGGAAGGTTACCAGCATAGCAAGAAAAGCTAAATTAGATTATGAGAAGACCTTAGCCAAGGAGATCAAGGGTAATCCCAAAGAGTTCTTCCACTATGTAGCAAGTAAAAGGAAGAATGACTTTGGAAGGATAACCTTAGTGGGTGCTGATGGTATTGAGGTGACCAATTCAGATGTAATAGTAGAGTTACTGAGTGATCACTTTTCAAAAGTCTATCACCCAAGTGAGGATATCTCTGTACCTGTAGCAATAACTAATGTGAGAATCGAAGTTAATAAATCAGAAGTACTAAGTATATTGCAGAATTTAAATGCAAACACTGCTGTAGGCTTAGATGGAATATCAGCTTGGGTGTTGCATGAATGTGCAAAGGAATTGTCAACGCCTCTTACTTGGTTATTGAACTTAAGTCTGAACTCTGGTATGGTCTCTAGGGAGTGGAAGAAAGGCAAAGTAGTTCTTTTGATAAAGGTGGCTCTAAAATTCTGGTAGTTAATTACAGACCAATCACCATCTCAGGAGTGGTTGTAAAAGTATCGGAAAAGTTGGTTAAAGACAGAATTCAAGAATGGGTGGATCAGAATATGATATTCTATAGGGGCCAACACGGTTTTGTTAAAGGTCGATCCTGCCTTAGCAATTTATTAACTTTTTATAACAGAATGACATCTGAGTTGGACAAAGGAAATGGCTACACAGTTGTACTTCTCGATTTTGCTAAGACTTTTGACAGGATACCCCATGGAATACCGTTGCACAAACTGGAGCAAATGGGGGATGGATACTAAACTGGTGATGTCGATAAGAGAATGGCTCATAGAGAGAGAGAGAGAGAGATACCAGAAAATGGTGTATGGAGGAGCAGAGTCTAGGATGAGGCAGGTGACCAGTGGTGTGCCTCAGGGTTCTGTGCTTGGGCTGTTATTGTTTAATTTGTACATAAATGATATATGAAATGGCTTAAAAGGAGATATTCAGTTGTTTGCTGATGATGCAAAGTTTGGTAGCACAATAAAAAATCAAACCGATGTTGAGAGTTTGCAGGATGATTTAAATAATGTGGCAAAATGGGCAAAAGGTAATGGATGTCAGTTCAATGTGGAAAAGTGTAAATTTATGCATTTTGGGATTAGAAGATTACCAGCTGTATACTACATTGATGGAACAGTACTCCAAGAGATTGATGAGGCTAGGGACTTGGGGATGTTGGTGGATAGGGAGTTTAGAGACACATTGCTAAGGTGTCTAAGATTGCACATAGGATTACTTGGTTATTAAAGAACACACTAACATCCAGAGATAAAGAGGTTATTATTCCCCTTTATAAGGCACTGATACTTACAAATTTGGATTACTGTTGTCAAGTCTGGTCACCTGAATTCCTTGGAGATGAGGAGGTTGTGGAGAGGGTTCAGAGGAGAGCAACTAAGTTGGTGAGTGATGTAAAAACTGCTCCTAATTGATAGATTGAGAGCTTGTGGATTGCAGAGGTTGGTTGATAGGCAGAGAAGAGGGGATATGGTAGAAACATTTACATTACTAAAAGTTGTGAGAACTAGATTTTTCGCCCAGAGGGTTGTGAACGAGTGGAATGCATTGCCTGACTTAGTTGTGAGTTCTTTGTCTGTAAATGAATTCAAGAAGAGATATGATAGATATTGTTTTGATAGTTTGGGTCTCCCATGATGAGTCTACTGGCTCCATGGAGATACCCATAATAATAATAATAGGGATTAAAACAACAGTATAATTCCTTATTATACCGTTGTTTTACCTGACAAGAAGTTATATTCTTGTTTAATCCTTTATTTAAACATAAGCAAACAAATTTCACATGTGAAGTGTCTTCACGACTAGTCTACTTCTATATGGAGTCTTTTGACTTCACATAAATTGCCTCAGAAACCCGTAATGCAAAGCACACTTACTTTCAGACATGTATATTGTTATGCATTATGGGAAAGGTCGCTTCCCAGATCAGTTCAACCTTTAATGAGGTCTCATTAGCAGAAGCCAGACCCAGAAAAATACAAAGGTTGAAATAATGCAGAAATGGCAAAAAAAAAAAAAAAAAAAAAAAATTCTATAGCTATATTTTCTATAGCTATCATACAATTGGAAGAACAAATGGAAAATACCTGAGTTCGATTCTTTTCATGATGAGAGGAATCTTTCTATAAGGCCTTTTCAAATGAGGGCAAGTTAGCCGATCTCATACAGAGGGAGAAGAATTTTTTTTTTTTCTCCTGGAAATCAGATTTTTCATCCCATGTACAGACAAATCATTCAAGAGCGCTCGCACAATTTACAGACAAAAAATACTGTTGGTAGGAGTAAGCAGTAGACGGCATTATGTGTTGATGGTAATAGTAGTAGTTTGGGACTTGTGTAGAGTGCCCTCCTGTGATGAATCCTCAGACACCTTGGAAATGTCTCTTAGTAATAATAATATTGCAAGCCCAGAGAACAGTGTAATAAAATGTAAAATCAAATGGCTATTATAAACAATAATTTCATTTTTAGCTATAAAATTATACAATTTATGACACTTACGATGTTGGCAGACATTTCCCACAAAACCAGGGGGACAACTGCAAAGACCAGGTGGAACACACACTCCTCCATTTAGACATGACTGGGGACACATAGCTGTTAAAAGTGAAGCATAGTTAAGCTACCGATCTAACACTAAATGTTGATCTATTTACAATTTTCATCTTCAATTTAATATAAACTGACATATTTTGAATAATAATGATGTACTAATTTAGTAATCCAGTGTAACGTGTCACAATTTTTTAACCAATAAATATCTTTATTATCAGCATTTATAAAGATATTGGAATAGTTAAGCATGCTACAATATATTTTTTCTTAAAGATCAGAAAGTGGTAATATAAATTATTAATTCTTACCTTCACATCCTGGTTCACCATCCCATGTACCATTTCCATGGCAGGTTAGTACAAACTTTCCTTGAGGTCGACTTCCAGGTGGACATGTAACAACTATTCTGTCTCTGTACAGATATGACATTCCTAAAACAATAGCACCATTGCTGACACGAGGTCGCCCACAAGAAACTCCTAATATATATATATAAAAATGGTAACGATTTTTCACTTTTGAAATCTTTTTATATAACATGAAAGTATTTCTTTGTAACAATATATGAACTTTTACATCTCTTCATATTAATGTGATTTATGCATATGTTTAATATATGCATTTATGCATATGTTTACCTTATTTCTTTAGTAATTTACTAACATTTTATTATTATTATTATTATTACACCCTCCATGGAGTCGGCAGACTCATCAACTGACAACATATTTATCATATAGAATCTTAAAATCCTTAACACGCCTTGCATTAATAACACATTCTGGTAATGTGTTACATTCACTGACAATTCTCAATGTAAAAAATCTACTCTTCACACTCCTCTTCACCACACTTTTACATAACTTCCAGGGATGACCTCTGGTTCTTCCCCTCTCACCTTCTACTCTTTTTTTTATAATCCCCTCTGGATTAATCTGATAAAATCCTCTCACTAACTTAAATGTCTCTATCCTATCACCACTTTTCCTCCTATCCACCAAACTCTGTAATTCACATCTCTTCAACTTCTCTCCATAGTGAAGTTGAAGAGATATGAACTACTTCTGTCCTATCACTCTTAGTCACTTGCCTCTGGACTCTCTCCAATGTCTCCACGTTATATTGAAAACCAGGTGACCAAATTTGAGCACAATAGTCCAAATGTGGTCTGACCAGTGCTTTATACAGCAGCACAACCACTTCCTTATCCCTACATGTTAGAGTATTTCTTATCATAGCAGCACTACAATGTGCAGCCTTTGCAACACTAGCAATATGCCCTCTAAACTTCAGTCTACTGTCAACCATCACTCCCAACTCTCTTATCTCATCCACTTCCTGCAGTATGGCACCATCAATATAGTACACAGCCTTATATTTCTGCACTCCAAAATGCAACACCTTGAATTTATTGATAATATAACTACAATCCCGCTCCTTTGTCCAAGTAAAAAGTCTATTCAAATCTTCCTGAAGGGAATTAACATTAGCAATGCTACTTATAATTTTTCCCAACTTTGCATCATCATCAGCAAATAACTGACGATGCCCCAGTCAGTTCATATGATATATTGTTTACAAACAAGTTAAACAGCAGTTGCCCAAAAACAGAACCCTGGGGTATGCCACTGGTTGCCCTCCTTTTTTGAGACACTGCTTCATCATACACAACCTGCTGGTATCATTCAGAGAGTCAATCTCCAATCCATCTAACCAATATACTATCTATTCCTATCCTCTGCAGCTTGTACACCAACTTATCATGTGTTAAGCTAACAAATATTTTTGCAAAGTCCAAAAATATCACTGTACTGTATATGATTCTCTCTTATCTAACACACTTGTTACCTTATCATAAATGCAAGTAAATTGCTAAAACAAGATATATCCTTTACAAATCCAGGTTGACCATCATAAAGAATACTATATCTATCAACCCAATCCTGTATTCCATTCTTTACTAATCTCCCCAACACCTTGACCACAACCACATTTATACAAACTGGTCTATAGCTGTAGACTTCTGTCCTAGAACCATGCTTGTGGAGTGGTACTATTTTGCCTTCTATCTGCTCCTTTGGAACCCTGCCCACTGTAAGACTTTCATTAAATAACCAGGTTTAGGGGATAGCCAACTGTGGTGCCCATTCCTTAAGAATACATGGTGATATGTCCATTCTCACAGCCTTCTTAACATCTAACCCAGCCAATATCTGATACACCTCTGATTATTTCACTTCCAATTCTCCTAATACTTGCTTCCCTTCTATATATTGCATGGCATCATTTACACCAGTATGATATATGCTGATAAAGTGCTCATTCAATATTTCCACTATATCCATTGCAGCTGTTATTCTGCCACCATGACTATTCACCAGTGTTAACCTCCTATAATTATTCTTAATTCATACTTATTTAAAATTATAATGTGACAGTTTGTTCCAGATATGGGAGATTCTTGTGGTTTTTCTGGATTTTAACTCAGACTAAAACTTCACAAACGTTTTCTTGCCTACAGAATGTCTCAATTATTGTAATGGCAAAAAACATGAGGTTGAAAATGGTTTGATGATCTCCAGATTTCTATTCTTCCTTTTTTGTGCTGAGACTAACAGATATAATTAGGAATATGCATTTAGGATTATGTTAATGACCTTAGCCTATTCTTAAATGACAGCTTCAGGAGACAGCATAAAAGTGGTGAAGATAACACAAAATTATTGCAAAAATGAGGATACAAGATAGAAATGGTATTCCATTGTATAAAAGTCTTTCTTTTAAGGTTACATGGTGATCAGCATTCATATTTACGAATTTAGGGACACAAAACACCTGTCAAAACGATTATTTTACTAATTATTAATAAAATAACTGCACCGAAATCTGGTGTGAGAGGAAATTTAAAGAAGCATGTGAAATGCTCAAACATAATCCAAATCTGAACAAAAATGATGGCCTAACCATTCCAAGAATGTGGAAGACCCATTTGCAACCTTTATAACAACTAGAACAAGCCAAAGAAAAATCCCACTACAAGAAGACTTGGTGAGGTGTTTTTTTTTCCCTTAACATTCAATAGAAACTTGAACTGTACAAATCCAGAAGAATCTTAGTACATGAGGACTTTAGCAGAGTTTATTGTAGTTTTTTATTAATTTTATTTATTAATTATTTAAAAAAAACATTTATTTATTTTTTATTACATTTTTCCTCCATTTTTATTTTATTTTATTTAATTATCACTAGAGGTCAGGCTAAGAAAAAGATTAATTAACACCGTCGAATTAGTTTAGTATAGAGTGCAAAAGCATGTAGCTTGGTTCCCTATACACATGTATCCTTCTGATGATGACCTCAATACAGAGGTTGAAATGTCGTGTTATTTTATTAATAATTAGTAAAATAATCATTTCAACACACGTGTTTTGTGTCCCTAAATTCATAAATATGAACACTGTATAAAAAATTTGATCAACCTACATCTGAACTATGTCTTGATTTGGTTGCCTGCATTTCAAAGTGATAATAACTCTGAATAAGATCAGAGGACAAAAGTATTAAAAGAGATGAAACTTGTCAGCTGTGAGGAGAGAGATCAAGAGAATATACTCTGCAGATCTTGGTAAATATGTTATACAACTGAAACATTAACCACGTTACCGGCCAAGACGTCTATAGACATCAAAGTTATCATGAATGCGAAGTGCATATTAAAATTGTAATACCATTGATATTACATTGAAATATATGATGGATACGAAGCATATGAGGATGCGTATTTGATCCATAATGGCCGGTAAGGTGGTTAAGATGTTGTAAAGAAGGTCCTTGATAAATACTGTAATATTTTTTGAAATGAGGGAGAGGAGAAGGATAGGAAGAAATCCCTGGAAATTATTATTATTATTATATGGACATATCCATGGAATCCAAAATGTGGGAAGCCCACACTAATTTTCCATACCCTGTCTATCCAGTCCATTCCACTCATTAACCACTCTCCAAGCAAAAAATTCTGGTCCACATGGCCTCTCAGACAACACTGTTACACAACTTTCAGGGATGATCCCTTATTCTGTCCTTGTAAAACCCTTTAGCAACTTTTTTTATGTTTCTCTCTCAACCAAATTTTGGAACTCATATAGAGAATTTCATGGAATTCCACTTCTTTTTCCTGCAGATGACCAAATCAGTGCACAGTAGTCTAGATGTTCCAAGAAAAAGTCTTACATAGAGGGATAATTATGTCCTTATCACTGGTATGTTCTTCAACACCCAAGTACTCCTTTGAACTATTCTGTTCATTTTTGCACTGTGCCACCCTAACTATAACTCCCTGTTCACCATCAATCCCAAATCTTACCATCATCAATTTCTTTTTTTATCTTTCCTACAGTCAGTTCCATCCAACTTCATAAAAAAACTTGTGTTTTTTTTAAAAAAAATCATGCCCTTATAAAATCAAAGAACTATATAAGTTCATCCCACTCAACACACTCTTTGTAAGTTAGCATGAAGTGGCTTTCACCAACTGAGCTACCACATGCCTTTCACTTTGAACTGGTAACCATTATTCTTTGTTCTCCCTGTTAGTCGAGTGTGGTAAGAAAAGCAAAAAAGGATTACGAAAGAACATTGGCCATGCGGGCTAAAGAGAATCCTAAACAGTTTTTTAGATATGTAGCAAGTAAAAGGAAAAATGTACATGGCAGAATGATTTTAAAGAATGCCGATGGTAGGGATGTAACTGAATCAGTTGAGATAGCTGAGTTACTGAGTGAGCACTTTGCAAGAATATATCATCCAGGTGGTGACATTGCAGAAACGAATAAACCAGTAGATTATACGGGAATTGTGGTGAATGAAGTGGAGGTGAGTAGTCTATTGCATAACCTCAATGTCAATACATCTGTGGGGTTGGATGGTATACCAGCTCGTGTAGTACGAGAAGCAGCTAATGAATTGTCAGTACCCTTGACCATTTTGTTTAATTTGAGTCTCGGGTCTGGGTTAGTCCCGAGCGGGTGGAAGGAGGGGAAAATAGTCCCACTGCATAAAGGTGGTTCCAAGACCGCTGTTGTAAATTACCGACCGATTAGCATATCAGGAATCATTGTCAAGGTCTTAGAGAAATTAGTCAAGAAAAGAATACAGGATTGGATAGATGAAAATGGGATATTGTATGGGGGACAACATGGTTTTGTGAAGGGTAGATCATGCCAGTAACTTGCTCACGTTTTATAACACAGTGACAGCTGAACTGGATAGGGGTAATGGGTTTACAGTGATACTACTGGACCTTGCCAAGGCCTTTGACAGGATACCACATGGAACCCTAATCAGTAAACTGGAGCAGATGGGGATAGATATAGGGTTGGTAAGATGGATAGGAGGGTGGTTGAAGGAGAGATACCAGAGAGTAGTTTATTCAGGAGTGGAGTCAAAAAGACGTCTTGTGACTAGTGGAGTGCCGCAGGGCTCTGTTCTTAGACCACTGCTTTTCAATTTGTTCATCAATGATATTGGAAAGGATTTGAGAGGAGGTGTTCACTTGTTTGCTGATGATGCAAAGTTGGGTAGAGCAATTGTGAGTGCACAGGATGTCAAAATTTTACAGGATGATTTGGATAGTTTGGAGGACTGGGCTAGGAAAAATGGATGTCAGTTTAATGTGGCAAAGTGTAAGGTTATGCACTTTGGGGTGAAAAGAATAGCAGCAGTATATCGCATAGGTGGAACCGTACTCCAGGAGATTGATGAGGCCAGGGATTTGGGAGTGCTGGTGGATAGGGAGTTGAAGTTTATGGGGCACATTGCAAAAGTAACTAAAACAGCTCACCAAATCACTTGGCTTATGAAAAATACTTTAACATGCAGAGAGAAGCAAGTTGTTGTTCCTCTGTATCGAGCCTTGATAAGACCCCATCTGGACTTCTGTGCCCAGTTATGGGCACCAGGGTTTCTTCGTGATGGGGAGGAAGTGGAGAGGGTCCAGAGACGAGTGACCAAGATGATAGTAGGTCTGTGGAATGAATCTTATGAGAATAGGTTGAGGATTTGTGGGTTGCAGAAATTGGACGATAGGCGAAGGAGGGGTGATATGATTGAGACATTCAAATTACTGAAGGGTTTTTATAAGATTGATCCAGAAGATATTTTTGAAAATATGACTGGTGGTGGGAGGACTAGGGGCCATGCATGGAAGCTGGGCAAGAGCGTGGTTGACAAGGGTGTTAGAGCTAGGTTTTTTACTTGGAGAGTGGTGAATGAGTGGAATAAGCTTCCAGATTCTGTTGTGGGTGCTACGACCGTGAATGAGTTCAAGGCAGGATATGATAGATAATGTGTGAATGTTGAATAGTTGTTCCAGACATGATGTTAGGGCCTCCCTCGATGAGTCTGTCGACTCCTTGGAGTTTCCTGGAACAATAATAATAATAATAATAATAGTCTATTTAAATCCATTTACTATACAGATGGAACTGAACTGCAGTTGAACTTCTGTCAATGTATACACAGTGTGTAATCTTTTCATTGCAAAGAATCATACCCTTTCTTGCAGTGAATTTACAATCATTTGCTTTTGCCCACACTGTCATTCTATTTAAATCATCCTGCAGAATCTCCATATCAGAGGGTAATTGTTAATAAAGGTGATGTAGACATCTTGCAGGATTTCTACATCACCTTTACTGACAATTACCCTCCCCAGTTTTGCACTGTCAGCAACTGGATATTGTGTATGACAGAAGGGACCTCCTCTGTCATATACACAGGCATAGATTTCTTGGAGGTCTGAGGATGATAATAATAATAATAACAACAACAACAGAAAATGAGTAAAACTAAGGCAAGACTACCCTTCAAAAAGCTGTCTACCTCCCAATAGAGTATCATATTCTATCCACCCATTCCTGAATTCTGCCCTTAAATAACTTTTCCAGAACCTCATCCACAATTCCTAAGACAAGTGATCAGTTTGTAATTCTCTATCTTTATCTTAGAGCCTCTTTTATGTAATGGAGCTATTTTTATTTTATTATTTATTTCCATGTGACTTTGCCAGAGCGGAGACTTAAATTAAACACTGCCAATTTCTTGTACATTATCTTTACTTGAATGATGTGCTTTCATACAACAATCACTCAGTAATTCAACTATTTTTTTCTACTTCTGTTCTCCCTTACCATTCACGGTCATTAAAGTTTTCATTCGGTAATCATTCTTCCTTTTACTAAGTTATTTTGTTCTCTTATGCTGGTCACCTTTTCTGCCTGTATACTTTGTATTACTCATGAACTTGTTCACCATCTCTCTTTAGTTCCTCCACAAACACACACACACATATATATATATATGTGTGTGTGTATATATATATATATATATATATATATATATATATATATATATATATATATATATATATATGTGTGGAGAATATATATAAAAATGTAAAAATCCTGCAGAATAATAATAATAACAACAACAACAGAAAATAAGTAAAACTAAGGCAAGACTACCCTTCAAAAAGTTGTCTACCTTCCAATAGAGTATCATATTCTATCCACCCATTCCTGAATTCTGCCCTTAAATAACTTTTCCAGAACCTCATCCACAATTCCTAAGACAAGTGATCAGTTTGTAATTCTCTATGTGTGTAATTCTCTAAAACACACACACACACATTTGTTTTTACATTTTTTGCTTAATGATTCTGCTCCTCTATTTAACTCCCTCATGTGTTCTCCTGCTCTTGGATATGCAGTCTGATACCACTTTCTTCAAACACCCCTTGACTATTTCTCATGCACTGAACATTCTTTCCTTGCAGCTTCTTGGAATTTGGCAAGCTTCCTCCTAAGTTTCTTCACAATTACTAGATCTGTATTCCACATCAAACAAACACTGTGCACTCAGTTTTAACTATCAAATTATTTTTATAGAGAGAAGTAGATAAAAGGAAATGTATTACAGAGAGAGAGCAGAGAGTATACCATATATAAAAAAATTACACCATGTATACTACTACTGTATATCAATCTTGTGTGCAAAAAAGTTTGGAACCTATAACACATTTGGTATCTTTGGATAGGTTAAGTGTTAAATAATCCAGAAATTATGTGTTCTAGAGACCAAGTAGAATGTTCCAGGCCACTTCAAACTCCTAATAAATATTGGCAGTCGCAAGGCAATAAACATTGTCTGCCAATTAAAGATTTTCACAAAATAACACTATGACATCTGAATATACAACTTGTTGGTTGAAGAACAGGAATCCACACATTTATCATTTGCTGGCCTGGTTGGCACATGATGAATAAATTTAAACTATCTAAATGATTTAACACTTAATTTAAAATACATTTATAATAGCAGTAAGAAGAGTTTTAACTTACTATGGCAGAATCCAGTGCTATAGGTCCAAGTACCATTCTTTTCACATTTAGCTGAAATATCTCCAGCAGGTCGATAACCTGGTTCACATGTAAAAGGTAACCTGTCTCCGGAAGTAAACCACTCATCATATGCAACTCTTACTGTATGTTTTGGGAACTGAGGTGGTGGGCACATAGCAGCTAAAAATAAATGAATGTATACATAAAGAATAAACAAATATTTTAAAATAAATGATGCTCCTGAAAATATTAATCAATTAAATTTAGTGAGTTTGTTTTAACACACTAGTTATTTATTTTTTAAGTTTCCACTTGACTGCCATTAATCTTGGATACATTAGTTTACATTAGGCTCTGTATTTTTGGCCACTCTCTTTTTCTTACACATAAATTTCCCTCATTGACCTCAAATTCCATCAAGTTTTGCTAATAATAGCATACTATGACTCCTCTTCATTAGACAAACCCCTGCAGCATTCAAACATTTCCTTGCACTGATCTTATCTTTCTGCATTGAGATAAAGACAACTTCATTCAAGTTCATTCTACTAAGCCATTCTGTCTTCTTTCTCACATGAAAAACACATTCCATTTCTTACTACTGATAATACCTAGATCCCCAATCAAGACTGGATTTCTCTCCTAAGGCTGACTTAGACGTCTAGTCTTTCCTGGCACAAATACATCACATCTATAACCTCAGCCTCAAAAATGTTTGTTATTCATTTCTATGAAGTCATTACCATTAACTTGTACTGCTAACTCCCACACAAATCTTAAATCTATCTAACCTTAGAATACTGTTTACATATTTGGGATGGTGTACCCCAAATAGATAAACAGTATTCTCAAAATTTGTGGTGTAATCCAGAAGAGGCAATTTGGTTAATCTCTTTTACAGACTCACTCCCACCATTTTCTTAAAGATATGAGTGCTCTTTTTGCCGTATGCCTTTTCTGCTAGTACTTCCATGTATACTATTCAACTGAAATGGCTTCCATCATTTCTTCACTTTACTTTAGGCCTATAAATATACAAGCAGTTGCTTGTCTTCCTTTCACAGTTCAATTTCAAACCTTCTGAACCAACTTCTGCTCCTCCTCTTCTTTCAATTTATGTATGTATCTCTGTCCTCTGGCAGAGCCTTCTATATACATTATTTCTCAAGGACTACAACCTTCTGATATCCATAAAAAGCATCATCAAGTTCCTTTTCTCTCTTGTTAACATCTTATCCATACAAAACGACAACATCATACCATATCTACAATTTTTCATGTGTAGAGTTTAATATATTAAAAAAAAAAAAGCTGAAGGAAAAACAATCCTTGAAAATTCTGTCTTTGGGACAAACCAACCTTTTTTTTTTCACATAAGTCTGTTTAAAGATTAAATACAACACTCCATTAAAATGTAGAGGCAGTTTGATGAAATTTATTCTATATTGTTTACACTTACTTACATTTTGCCAAGCATCACTGTCAGAATTATTACTCAAAATTTTTTGTAAAACTTTATACAAATAATTAGTTTATCATTTAAGCTGATATGAGCACTGATTCATACAAACTAGACAATGTTTCCAATCAGAAACTGTATGCATTTTAATCTATACACATGAATTAGATGTTTCTTTAAAGTAAATAATTTACATATGCATTAATAAGAGTTTTTATATTTAATTATTAATCTGTTTCTAACAACTATGAGTATAATGGTATATTTCAGTGTGTGTGTGTGTGTGTGTGTGTGTGTGTGTGTGTGTGTGTGTCACACTCTAGTTCTTATTAACTCAAAAATACAAACAGTTTATTTGTATAGATTATTTCAACATATCTTACCTTGACATACTGGGGGATCTCTATCCCAAGATCCTGATTCAGAGCACTTTGAACTAGTATCCCCAATTAAAGTATAGCCATCTTGGCATCGAAAATGTACCTCATCTCCATAAAGCCCTTCATTGTTCTTAATTATAAAACCAAAGCGTGGTGCTGATATGTCTCCACAAGATATACCTATAAAACATGGAAGCAGTATGAATACTGATCTTTCATTGATATATATATATATATATATATTTTTTTTTTTTTCAATTATACATGAATATGAAGATTCAAAAGCAAAAGTAACAGAATATTAATCGAATTATCATACACCATCTAAAAAAAAGATACTTGTACTTTGCAACCCATGTAAATGAATATGAACTCCCCAAAACTGCCATGTTTAAAAATTATGCTTCTATAATTATTGTATTTTATTATTATCCTTAACTAAGTTTTCAAATTTACAGGAAATGGGTAGGGAACAACTCTTGAAAATTCGACAGGCCAAAACCACATAAACAGTCTCTGCTTTGCAAATGTTGATGATGTGCTAACTGACTAACATTCAGACTGCCCAAAATCACCTAGATAATCTATGTAAAAATGAACCATTGATTGGATTGGCAGTCAACAGCATGTTGACTCCCAACCCTATCAATGAAGAGAAATTGAGGGAATGCAATTTGCAAAGTTTTGTGAATAAAAGGAGGAAAAGGAGCGGGAGGAGGGGTAATATGATTAACGTGTCAGAGTTGGTAAGGATTTGTTACCAAGTTAATGTTGATGATTTTTTTCATGCAATGGGAGGGGGGGGTAGAACAAGGGGGGGCTTTCCTGGAAACTGTGTAAGGAGCAGATGCTTTGCATCGAGAGCATTGCCTTACAATGTGGTGAATGCAGACACATGAATGAGTTTAAAGCAGGGTTTGTTGGGCTTTGTGTGTAACAGCAGTGTGCACCTCCTGTGATGAGTCTTTTGACTCTAGTGGAGGTCTGGGGTTAATAATAATAATAAAACCTTAATATATAACATTAATTACTAATTACTTTACATTAAATTAAATTATAATAACATTAATGTTATTATAATAATAACATTATAATAACATATAATAATAACATGGGGTGCTTAAGGGTCAAAGCTATATAACTGATAGGAGACCTCCACGTAGCCTTTAAAGTATATGTATAATGCAGAGAACCGACCAGGGCTTCTGACCTAATGTCCAATCCTCACCTTCTCGTGGTGCACCTTGTTGGGTATCTGCCTGGATACTGAACGAACAAGGATGGGCTGGCAATTTGGGATTTAGCCGACCAAATTGTATTCTTATTGGCTTAAACTAATATACAAAATGATGGTACAACATGACAAAATTTCATGCCAGCTGGGGAGTCGCCCAGTTAAACAAGGTCCCTATTGTTTTCGCCAGGGAACCAGGGCAAACAGCAAAAAGTCAGCTACTGGAACAAATCTGAATGCACACCCCCAACTCTATATCACCAGAGTTAAAGATCGGTATACTATCAACATAAGAGGCCTGAATGGCAAAGAAATGGAGCTAGCTGAGGAATTAGATAAGTACCAGATAGACATAAATAGTGGTGACTGAAACAAAAAACACCAAAACTGGTGAGATCTTTCTGAGCAATAAATGCAAAATGATATATTCAGGCAATGACAATCAAGGAAAAGAAGGAGTAACCATAGTATTCAACACTAAATACGAGGCTAATCTTCTTGAATGGCAGGCAGTGTCAAGTAGAGTGATGTGGGCAAATATAAGAATAGGGAACTGGACAATGAGACTTATTTGTGCCTATGGTCCCACAGAAAGTTCTACTAAGGTAGAAGTGGAGGAATTTTTTTGATACTTTAGAATAAGCAACTAACACAATGAAAAAGGAAAAGTTGGTCCTTGTTGGGGATCTAAATAGCAGAGTAGGAAATGATTGTCAGACATACAAAAATATTTTGGGAAAATTTGGAGGAATGAGCAAAGCTAATAATATTGGCAAATACCTGTTGGATTTCTGCTCAGAACATGGACTGGTTATTACTAACACCATGTTACAACATAAAAATGTGCACAAATTCACATGGAGAGAAGAGGCAAGGAATACGAAAAGTCTCATTGACTATGTTATTGTTGATAGTGATGTTTTCTCCCTGATGCAGGACACCAGAGTGTACAGAGGATTTGAAATTGGAAGTGGTCTTGAGCAGGATAAAATTGAATTTCATATTGAAAAGAATAACATGTAAGAAAATTTTAAAGAGAATAAAAGTTGTGCAGCTCTCAGAGGTGAACTGTAGATTAAAATACACAAAGATTATTGAAGAAAAAATGAAAGAGTTTGGGAACAGCAACCAAACCTTGGAGATTCAGTGGCAAGCCTTGAAGAAAACACTGATTGATTCAGCCAGAGAGGCATGTGGTGAGGTTGTCTGCAAGAATAGAAAAATATAAACTCCATGGTGGACAAAGGAAGTTAAAGAGGCAGTGAAGGAAAAGAAGAAAACATATCAAAAGTTCCTGGCATATAAATCAGCCTGTGCTCTGAGAGAATACAGAGAAAAATGCAAGAAAGCTAAACACTGTGTAAAGCTAGCTAAACAAAAGTCATGGGAGGACTTTGGCAAGATATTCTGGAGGTTGTTGAAGAAACTTAGAAATGGAGGAAAGAGTGCTGTAAAAGGAGTTAGAGATGATAAAGGCGACATGAAAACGGGAGAAAAAGATATCCTTGAAGTATGGAGTAATTACTCCATACTTCAAGGATATCTGGAAATATGGAAAGGCAGCAGGAGTTGATGATATTCGACCAGAAATACTGAAGTATGGTGGTATAAAAGTCTTACAGTGGCTGCACAGCATAGTTCAGAAAGCCTGGACAGTGGGGCGAATTCCCGATGATTGGAGTAAACTCTCATAGTACCCATATATAAAAAGGGAAATAAAACTGAATGTGAGAATTACAGAGGTATTTCCTTACTGAGTGTTCCTGGCAAGATTTATGCAAGTATACTTGAGAAACGGTTGAGAAGAATTGTTGAAGAAAAGCTTAGGAAGAACAAGCTGGATTCAGGCCAAATAGAGGCTGTCAGGATCAGATTTTCACTTTACGACAAATAGTTGAGAAAGCATGGGAATATAAGGAAGTTCTATATTTAAGTTTTGCTGATCTGGAAAAGGCATATGACAAGGTGCCGAGAGAGAAGCTATTCAATACACTACAGTTATATGGTGTCAATGGGACATTATATCAATACTCAATACTTAGTCTTTATTTGAGTTGTAAGTCAGCAGTTAGAATTGAAGGAACTACAGGAAGATTGTTTAATGTTAAATCCGGTGTGAGACAAGGATGTACATTATCCCCTCTGTTATTCATTATCTATATGGATCACATTATGAAGGAATGTGGTATTAAACCTGATATCAAAATTGGAGGTGTTAATGTCAGCTCTTTGCTTTAAACGGACGATGTTATACTTCTAAATAAATCCACTACAAGTTTTCAAGATTCCCTGACTAAATTAAATAACTGTTGTAATAGATATGGTATGAAGGTCAGCAATAAAAAGACAAAGATAATGAAAATAGGCAGAATCATTGAAAATGTCAACTGCATTGTGAACGGAGAACCTGTGGAACAAGTAAAAAATTTCAGCTACTTAGGCACGATTTTTAGTGAAGATGGTAAATTAAATATGGAAGTAGACAATAGAATCAACAATGCTGGTATGGTAGGAAGTCAATTGAATAAATTCATATGAAATAAAAGAGAAATTAGTCAGAACACTAAATTAGGTGTATACAAGACAGTGTTCAAACCAATTTTAATTTTTCATATTTGTAGATATAGGGACTCAAAAACACACGTGTTGAACAGATTATTTTATTAATTACAAATAAAATAAAACTTGATGTTTCGACCTCTATATCGAGGTCATCATCGGAAGAATACAACTGTATACAGAACCAAGCTACATGCTCATGCTTTCTATACCAGTAAACTAAATCTACGTAGTTAATAAATCTTTTTTCTAGCCTGACCTCTAGTGATAGAAAAGAAGAATAAATAAATAAAGAAATAAAATTATAAAAAAAAAAATAAAGAAATAAAAAAATTATATATATATATATATATATATATTATAAACAGATAAATGCAACTACAATAAACTGTTAGAGTCCTCATGTATTAATATTCTGGATAGTTACAAAATGATTTCTTTCAGTTGCTATTGAATGTTCTAAACACTTCACCAGGTCACCAGGTTGTCTTCTTGTAGTGGGAATTTTTCTAATGCTAGTTTAGGATGTTATTATTATTATTCCTGATACCTCCAAGGAGTCCGAAGACTCATCGCGGGAGGACATCTTCAACTGTCTCTACACCTTACCTCTACTACGAATCAACGCCATCTACCGCCCACCTCCAACACTACCACAACTAGTAATTTTTGTCTGTAAATTGCGTGTGTTCTGAAGGGCCGATTTGTATGTATGCGGGATGAAAAACCCGAGTTTCCGGGAGAAAAAACCCTGCTACCTCCCTATGAGATCGGCTAACTCACCATCGATTGAAATCGACCAGATAAAGATTCCTCCCGTCGCGACGAGAATCGAACTTAGGCCTATTCCAATCGAAGGGCGCAATGTACCGTCGTTCTTCCAATTGCGCTACGGAGGCTAACTGTTATACAGGTTGTAGATGGGTCCTCCACATTCTTGAAATGGTGAGGCCATCATTTTTGTTGAGATTTGGGTTGTGTTTGAGCATTTCACAAGACTCTTTAAATTTTCTCTCAAACCATGTTTTGGTGCAGTGTAGGGACTTGGTATTTTTCCAGTCAATTCTATGGTATGTTTGGAATGCGTGGTCAGAAAGGCCTGTTTTACCGAAGTGGAGGTATTTAATGTGTCGTTTGTGTTCGTCTTGTCTGATTGGGATCCCAATCAGACAAGACGAAGACAACCTGGTGACCTGGTGAAGTGTTTAGAACATTCAATAGCAACTGAAAGAAATCATTTTGTAACTATCCAGAATATTAATACATGAGGACTCTAACAGTTTATTGTAGTTGCATTTATCTATTTATAATATATATATATATATAATTTTAAAAAAAATTTTTTTTTTTTATTTATTTATTTTTCTTTTCTATCACTAGAGGTCAGGCTAGAAAAAAGATTTATTAACTACGTAGATTTAGTTTACTGGTATAGAAAGCATGAGCATGTAGCTTGGTTCTGTATACAGTTGTATTCTTCCGATGATGACCTCGATGTAGAGGTCGAAACGTCAAGTTTTATTTTATTTGTAATTAATAAAATAATCTGTTCAACACGTGTGTTTTTGAGTCCCTAAATCTACAAATATGAGTGCTGATCACCGTGTAACCCTAAAAGAAAGAATTTTAATTTATGGATCTGAGAGCTGGGTCAGAAATAAAACACTTGACCAAAGACTAGAGACCGCAGATATGAGAGTTGTGAGAAAGATTAGAGGCGTGAACAGATGGCATCAATGGCAATATCATATTAAAAACAAGGATATTAGGAAAGAACTTGACATTGTCATCATCCAGGAAGGTGTCAGCAGAGCTAATCTTAGGTGGTATGGCCACCTAAATAGAATGGGCGAGGAAAGATTAGAAAAACAAGTGTTCTCTGCCAGGTTGGCAGGAAAACGACCCAGAGGAAGACCAAGATATAGGTGGATTGATACTGTATAAAGTGCCTTAGACGATAGAAATATAAGATCTGATAATGTTGGAGTCTTGACAGGTAACAGACTGATTTGGAGGAAAATTGTAGATAGGAAGTTAGTAATGATGTAAATTTTTCATGTAGTACTATCATATCCTGTACACCCCTTGAGGGTACATGGGAGGAATTTGATGATGATGATGATAAAAATAACATTAATTTTAACATTCAACATTAATACAATGTCATTAAAATGATAGCGTAGCTGGTTGAGTGGTTAACATATCTGCTCTCCAATCAACCAACACACTAGAACTTCAAATACCAACATCTTTAGATGGAAGATGAATTTCATGACAGGTGTAAACCTGCTATCATGTTTACTGGAAGCCCCGAAATGGCTTGAAATATTTCTATGTTTTGTCTCTAGAGCAGGATTTCTATATTATTAAAAAAAATCCTTAGATCATGCACTCTACTATAGGTTTACAACCTTTCATGGGTAGAAATCATTATATAAAAGATATTACTCATATTTGCTATCCACATAAATGAATATGAATACCCTCAAAGTGCAAAGTTCAGAAAAAACTATGCTTCTGTAATCATCAGATGTCTCTCAGAAAGTTAGTTCTGCAGATAATGAACTACGTATTTGATCCTCTGTAAAAAATTATCATGTAAAATTCATCATCATTATCATCATAGTTTATTCAACTATGAATAGGGAAATATATATAGAAATATGCATATAACCACTCCAAGTTTCTCTGTTATATGACAACTGATAACTGTCATATAGTTCACGAGTCTCATCTTCAAATAGAATTTTACTTATTTATTGCAAAAATTATTTCTTTGGTCATCCCCAGTGTCCATTTGTTGGTCTGAAGAAAATGCACTGAACATAGGTAAAGTTGGATGTCCAAGTTGGTGTCCTGACCAATTCCGTTGACTTTTTTGAATTGTTCTGTTAGAGTTCTTTGCTGACTTTCTTGAAAAATGACAGTATTAGGAATGTGATCTCGATATATACAGCGAGATCACATTCCTAATAATAATGTTGATCAAAGGCATGTTGTTCCAAAAGCTATTAATGATATTGCCTGCACAATAAGTTATTCCATGTATGCAAACCATATGTAAATATGGCTTGAGTAGGGTTTTTTTATAAATGAATTTTGATGTTTGCTGTGATAAGGCAGGAATTTTTTTGGAAATTAATTACTGTACTTTGTTCAGCAAAGCATATAATTAGGTTTAAGTTTTGTTATTTAATCAAAAATTTACAATATTCTTTTATTGATAGGGGTGCATCCCACGACATGTACTATTATTATTCGGAATACTACAGCATGCTTTTTTTTCATGAATAACAATGCACACACACACACACATGTTCACACTTACGTTGGCAGAATGGGATATCTCCACTCCACATGCCATCTTGCATGCAGACTCTGTTGTCTTGACCATAGATTTCATATCCTATTATGCAGCTGTACAATATGATACTGAGGTAAGTATAATCATTTCCTTCAATGATACCATTTAATGGAGCCTGTGGTGGTAGACACTGCACTGGCACACAGTGAGGTGGCTTGTTATCCCATGTGCCTTGTTGGGAACATTTCAGATGGGTTGACCCAACTGCACGATATCCTCGAAGACAGCTATAGTTTGCATATTGCCCTGGCGTGTGGTGTTTCCCTGACACTGTTCCATATGGTATAGTAGGAGGACTACCACATGTAATGAGGTCACATCTTGTACTGTAGTAAGAAATAAAATACAACAGTTATATTTTCCACATTGTCTAAATATATTAACACTGTTCTGCTAAATTATTTATATTATCTGTATTTAAGCATATCTTGAAATAAAGTTACTTAAGTGCGTATTTATTGGACAAGTCTGTTCAGGAAATTAAACAAAACTGAAATAAGAAGTACAATGCAATAATATAAGATATTGCTTACTAAGCACAGTATATGCATTACCTTGTACACCACCAAAATTTGTCTTTAGGCAAAAAAAACAGACAATTTCAGCTTAACTGTATGTGCTGAATACAAAAATGATATCAATATTGTTCTATCAGAAAATATTTCTTATTCAGTAGAATTTGGTAGCATTGAGTGTTGAATAGGTTCAGTGTCAGCAGGTCTCATGCACTAAATTAATCCTTGCACACTTGTATGCCATTGCATGTGATACATTGTATATGCACTACTGTCACTGTCCAATGAAATAACATTATTTGTGTACTTTGACTGCACTATCATGAAGAGCAGGCAGATATATTATTATTATTAATATGTGACATCTCCAGGAAGTCCAAAGACTCATCGAGGGAGAGTGTGCCAACAGCATTGAACAATTGAACCCCTTCCAACTATTAACTGTGCTTAAACTTGCTTAACTTTTTGCATGAGCCATTAGTAGCAGAGGCTCTACCAATCAACCAAACTGCTCTGAGCATGAAATCTGAATTTACACCCATGTGATTTAGCATTTATTTTCTTTTATTTGTGTACATTTAAAGTGACTTTGTAGAGTGCATTTGGGTGCATATTAATTCATTCAATTCTATCTCCATGCCTTTTCCATATATTTGTAAACAATCTAATCAACCTAAAGTTTTACGCAGATGACACACTACTCAAATCCATACACGAAGACCCCCATCGATAGGCTTACAACATTTATAAACAGACTTCAGCATAATCACTGGTTGGCTCATACATAATTCTAGTGTTTCTAAATCTCAACTGATCATATTCAGAAATCCTCAGATAGTACAGATCTCTCACACACACATATCACTGAAATATCATACCGCATATTGCCCAAAGAAAACCAAAACCTGTCCTTGCCCAATAGTCCAGGAAGTCACAAACCTCAGATACTTAGACCTGCACTTTGACTACAATATGTGATGGAACACACACTGACTATATTATTATTATTATTATTGTTATTTGACACCTCCAGGGAGTCTAAAGACTCATCGAGGGAGAGTGTGCCAACAGCATCGAATGATTGAACCCCTTCCAACTACTACATACCATTACAGCAATTATAATAATGCATATGGAAAAGCAACAGTCAATTGTGTGTACTAGAGATATTAAATAAATCTGTACAATAAAAAAAAAAACTCTTTATGCTGTCCTAAAGAGAACTTTGTGGTCCCAATATTCAATACCTGATATTAAAATGCTACATGTCAAAATAATAATTCTAATAACTCACAGCAAGGTGAAGCAAATTAGCTCAGCTAACACCTTCTATTTCCTTACAGGGAGTAGGCAAGGCCTTTTAACCCTATCTAGCTTTTGGAGACAGAGTGGCAGCTTTCCTGTGCAGAGATTGCCTAACTTGGGAACTGGTTGAAGATAGGCTTAGAAAAAGTTCCTCAAGTTGGAGACTAGACTTGAACTTAGGTCTGACTTCAAGTAACCTAGCACAGAGGATGCAAGCGTCACTTCCACTGAGCTACACAGACCTTACAATGTGAAGCAAAGTTTCGAATGGTCCATTGAAGTGCTTGTTCTAAGTTATTATTATTACGTAGCACCTTCAAGGGGTCTTATAACTCATCGAGGGAGGGCATCCACTCTACTATTCTTCATCTCCCCACATCATCTACACCAGCTCTTCCCAAACTGTGGGCCGTTAGTTTTGATGAGAGGGCTGTGAAATAATGAAAACAAATTTAAAATGTTTTCAGACTAAGTGTGCCATGTCAAATGTGTATGCAAGATGCTAAAAATGTAATATTTGCATTTGATTTTTGCAATATTTGCTGTGTATGTTTTGTATTGAATATAAATACAACAAATATTATAATAATATATGTCTGTAATACGAATTTTTTTTTTTTTTGATGAGGGCCATGAAATATTTTAATTTTTCCAAGGGGGCCTTTACATCCAAAATTTGGAAAGCACTGATCTACACCAACATCATCTACTGCCTAACACCACCACTAGTATTTCACAAACATCCATGCCTACAGTGGGATTTGAATCTGCAGCCTTTTGGCTGGAGAGCGGATACACTAACCACTCGACCAACTAGGCTGGCTGTTTTCCCCCAAATATCATAATTATGTTGTTTACCCATTTACCTCTTACTTGACTGTTCTGAATATAAACAGTTTCTAGCAAATAATGAGAGAGAGAGATTTTGCAGTAGGTCATTTCACTCATATTTCACAATAGGAAATAAAAAGGTGTTAGCAGATTTATTTTATTTTTATATTACAATCGGCCATTTCACTCAGCCAGGTGTCATGCATATCACAATGAAAGCCAATATACATAATACTGATAGTGTTGCATACTGTTCATATACTGTTGCTGATTAATATGGGTAAACGAAGGAGCGATCCGAAGGACTTCGAAAGAGGCATGATCATGATTGTTGGATATTGATTGAAAGATGGAAGTATTATCCAGAAAACTGCCAATATTGTAGGCTGTTTGTGGAGTGCTGCAATTAAAGTGTTCCAAAAGTGGATGGATACTGTACAGAGCAGCAGTTGGAAGATCAATAATGGACATCCCCCCCCCCTATATATATATATATTCGTAGTGAATACAGGTTATCCCGCCTTGTGCAAGCCCATTAACAAAATTAGTAAACCTCAAATTCAGCCAGGAGATATATGTCAGCATTTCCCAGATTACAATACAACTTATTTTCCTTTGTATAAACTTCAGAGAATGAGTCCAGATAGAGCTCCCCTGATCAGCTCTAATCATAGAACTGTGTCTACAGTTTGAATCCGAGGAACATCATTAGACCATTGAACACTGGAAATAGTTATATTTTTGGATGAATATAGTTTCCTGCCTTATAGACGATAGGCAGAGAGTTATGCAAAACCATGGAGAATCTTCCCAATGTAGTAGTCCAGATGGAAGAAGCAATATGCAGCAGCTTATGGAGGATGTTTAATGAGAATCCCTCATTAAACAACAGGAGTTTTCCCTTCCAGAGACTAGTTTATCATTCTGCAAAACATATTTCTATCAAGGCTTTGGTTGGCTCTCCTAATTCCAAGCTCTTTTCGATATTTTTCAATCGCTCTTCCTGAAATGAAAGTGTAGATCAGCTACTGTATTTTCCTTTTATGTGAACCTGACCTCTACCAAAGGTTGCAAAGTTATAGTAGATTAATACTATGGGGGGGGGGGTTAAGGTTGGGTAATTCGAGAACCCTGCAATAGAGATCAATCTTTTCCTGCTCACTTCAGGCCTGCAATAAGCATAGTAGTGGTCTTATACTGAGTGCTTTCAATGCAGCCAACAGTAGCTGACAAATATGCACTGTATTCTATATATGCATATTTTCTTTGATAATTTTTTTTTTGAAAACTGATGACACACATATTGCTCTTTACAGTTCATCCATTTATTTTTTTTTTAATTTCTTTGAGAAAATATATATTTCACACATATCTCCTTATAAAGAATAACTGAGTATGAACTCTTCCAGGAGTTGATTTGTTGAGTGTTTTTTAAGTAAATTTTTAAGCAAAAAAGTTTATAATAATGTCAGATTTCTAACCATATTCAAATATGACAATTATTAACCAAAAACAGAAGACCGTGCTGTTAAACGAAATTGCGATTGCATCCTTACCTCTAGGTTATCCAAGGAAAGTTCGATTCTGGTCGTCTACTGGAGAAATTTTCTATATAGGCCTTTCTTCATCTTGTCACAAATTCGTCATCTCTGCCATGGGTAATTGTGGCCTTTACCTACCGGACACTGTTTTTTTAATCCCATCACAAAAAAATTGACTGTAGAACCCACACTATTTCAGACAATTACAATGATTTGTTAAGACTAGGAGCCACGAGATGGCAGCAGTTGTTTGCCTCACTAGATGCCAATTAAAATCGCAGATAGAATTGTGCCAGTTATCTAATTGGCTAAGGGTGAAGTTAGCTGCCTTTCCAATGTTTAAAAGTTATTTGGAGTTAAACACCCTTGCCTGCTTCCTTTGGAGAATAAAAGATCTTAGCAGATTTATTTCATTATTTTTTATTTCAGAAATACAGAATGTTTTCATACCATCTTAAAACCTTCTTCAAGCATGAAGTTAAATTATTTTAAGGAATTAACACCAATAACTCAATAGTTGGTCATAATACGAGGGTGGTCTGAAAAGTTCTCGACCATAGATGACAACACTATCGACAAGTTTTTTTTCTACGTTGGTACATCTGTCATAAGCATCCATGTGAAATTGCAAGTCATTCTGTCAAGTAGTTTGTTTTATACAGCTGCGTGAAGCAAAAGTGTTGTCTGTATTCCTTGAAATCGATAAAATTGAGCATCGTGCGGTTATAAAATTCTTTGTAAAGAAGGTTTTAATGCCAAAAGAAATTCATTCGAGGTTCATAAAAGTTTATGGGCACTCTTCTCCATCGTTTTCGACAATTAAGAAATGGGCTGTATTTAGAATGGGCATCAGTTTAGATGTGGCCGTACACCTTCAAGATGATCCACATGAAGGACGTCCTAAAAAAGTGCAACACCAGAAATTATTGATCAAGTGCACGATATGGTTGGATGATGGGCGTGTCAGAGTGCGTCAAACTGCTGAGACTAAGAGTTTCAAAAGAATGTGTAGGATGGTTGCTCACAGCAGATCAAAAATGCACTCACATAAAAATCTCTGAACAGTGCTTGGAGCATTTTAACAGGAATAAAACTGATTTTGTGTGTCAATTTATTGCTATGAATGAGACTTGGATTCACCATTACACACCAGAATCCAAACGGCAGTCAAAACAGTGTACAGAAGCCGATTGTTGAGCGCCAAAGAAGATAGAGTCGGTTCCATCAACAGGAATGGTCATGGCATCGGTGTTTTGGGATGCTAAAGGCATTTTGTTTATTAATTATCTTGAAGAGGGTAAAACAGTAACCGGGGAATATTATCCCGATCTTTTAACCAGACTAGATGAAAAAATTCATGAGAAAAGACCCGGTTTGCAGAATAAAAAAATTGTCTTTCATCAGGACTGCACTTGACCACAAAGGTATTTTGGCAATGGGAAAATTAGGGGATCTGCACTATAAATTGTTGGAACATCTAATCTATTCCCCCAGATTTGGCTGCCCTCTGACTTCTGTTTCCTCCCAGAACTAAAACTCTTCCTCGTTGGTCAGCGTTTTTGTTCGAATCAAGAGGTGATTGCAGCTTTAGAGGGATATTTTGCAGATCTTACTGAGAACCACTACAGGAATGGGATAATGGCCCCAGGGCATTGCTGGAATAAATGTATTAATCCTACGGGAGATTATGTTGAAAAATAAAAATAATTTTGAAATTATAAATTCCTATTTTTCATTGTTAGGCGGAGAACGTTTCAGGCCACCCTAAGGAATTAAGTAAATGATGATTGATAGGAGTATGACTTGACTATTGTGAAGTCATATTAATGTCTTGGAGGAATACTCCTGGAAATTAGCTGCGCTTTTGGCATACCTGTTTAACATGAATCTTTCAATAGAGCAAGTCTCAAAGGAGAAGAAGGGGTGAAATTATTCACCTTCACAAAACGGAGGGGGGATTAAGACTGAAGCTGCAGAATTATAGGCCAATTTGTGTGTCTGGAGTTTTGACTAGGTGTTAGAGATTGGTGAAAACTTGAATTCAGAATTGGGTTGATAGGAATATTCTCTATGAGGTCAGCATAGGTTTGTTAAGGGGAAGTCATGTGTAAACCATCAGCTTACGTATTACAACAAGGTGATGAATTCATCGGATAATCGCGAGCGTATATAGTGGTATACTTGGATTTTTTTCATATATCCTGGATAGATTGAAACATGACAAGTTGGGAACTAAGCTGAAACAGATAGGATTGGATAAGAAACTAGTGAGTCGGATAGCTGATTTGTTGTCAGATAGGTATCAGCAGGTTGTGTATGAGGAAGAGTATCCCAAAAGTGGTAGGTCAACTAGCACAATCCCACAGGAGTCTGTTTAAAAGCTATTATTGTTTAATTGACATGTTAATGATATTAGGACTTGTTTAGCTGGAGATATGTAGCTTTGCAGATGATGCAATGTTGAGAACTATAAGGAGCAGAGTAAATCTACCTGTTTAATGTTGGAAAATAGAAAATCTTGAAATTTGATAGACAAAGATGGGATGCAGAGTATACAATCAATGAGGAAATTTTGAAGGATTTGAAACTGATAATAGATCTGGAAGCAACGGTGGACAGACTTGAAGTTTAGCGGTTGCATTGCTAAAATTGTGAGAAAACACAACAGATTATAGTAATAACGAAGAAGACGTTTGCATTCAGAGACAAAGAGGTTATGGTTCCCTTGTATAAGAAAACCATAACCTCGATAAGACCGCGTATGAAATGAATTACTGTTTACAGATCTGGTTTCTTGGTTTTCAAGGAGATGAGGAAATATGAGAAAGAGAGAATGTATACTAAGTAGGCGTTTGGTCTGTAGAACAATGTGGGATAAGGATATATTGTGGGAATGCAAACAGAGCCTTTTGAATAGATTAGAAGGCGAGGGAGTATGATTGAGACATTCAAGTTTGTGAAGAGTTGTTACCAGATTAATGTGGAGATGTTTCATATAGAATGAAACAAAGAGAGAGCAAGTGGCCATCCGTAGAATCTGTATAAGGAAAGTGTGAGCAAGGGAGTGACGATCAAGTTCTTTGCATAGAGCGCGTTGCTTAGTGGAATGCATCCCATTGGAGTGTGGTGGGTGCGGAAACTGTGAATGATTTTAGAGTACGGTTCGATTATGTTTTTGAGTGAAAGTGTAGACATCCTGCAATCTTTTATTTATTTATTTATTTGACTCCTTGGAGGTCTGGGGTTAATAATAATATTATTATTATTAATAATAACATATTCTTCAGTGTTGTTGTTATTATTATTATTATTATTACTTATTTTTATTCAAGCAATCTCCTACACACCAAACTTACTATGGTTCCTTCCCTTATCCATCTGGCTGTAAAAAAAAAAAAAAAAAAAAAATGTGTGTGTGTGTGTGTGTGTGTATATATATATGTGTGTATTTTTTTTTAAATCCACATGTAGGAGATGGGAGCTGCACATAGATAGAAAACTGCTTTCGTCCTACGATATTTAAATACTACATAATTAAAAATAATATAATTTTCATTTATTCGATAAATTTATTTGAAATTTATAATTTCAAAAATATGTTTGGCATTTATGCAGCGCTCACAGAAATCTATATTCCCCAAAAAACAGGCACACCGGCCAGATAAACACAACACGCAATTAACAGACAGAATACATTGGCATTGGAGTAGTTTAATCTAAATAACAACAATAAAAGACACGCACATTGTCACGCACAATACCAATTTTTTGTATGAATTAGAACCATCAGTTATAACCTAGTCTGTAACCTTCATTTTAGCTTACTAGTTTGTATTCCCTGAGGATGCCAATAGAAAAAATTGGCAAAACATGTAGGAGGATAAAATAAAGCTACTTGACAAAGATTATATATAAAAAAGTGTAATAGTAATAATAAAAATAAATCAGCTAACGCCTTTTATTCCCTTATAGGGAGTAGGCGAGGCCTTTATACCTTATCTAGCTTTTGGAGACTGAGTGGGCAGTTCAATCTCCACCGGTAGCCAATCAGAGATAGCTGGCCCATGTCTATCATTAATTATAGCAGCCACCGATGAAGAGGCTGGCAAACAAGTGCTGTCTTAACAATAAAAACTATTCCAGCTATCACAATGCAAGCTTCTCTCATTGTACATTATTCTATAATTAAAAGGGCTTTTCATGTAGATTGCAAAAATGTTTTGAGAAACATACAATCGAAAGATATGAAAATGGATCCAATAATGTATACGTATGAATACATGGAGATGTAAATAATTCTTTTTATTCGATATGTTTATACGTCATATGATCATAAAGGTCTTGTGGAGTTATATTGACAATAAAAACAAATATAGTGAACTCTACACACAAAAATTTACTTATACGTGCCAATAAGACGTAGATGAATGACAGCTTCCCAAAAATCTTCACAAGTTTTGTGTGCTTGCTATTGCAGACAATGTAATGCCAGGTGAGTCAGTCTGGCACTTTTAATATCATTACTTTTTTTTTTTAACATAAATCAGTAATCAAATATTATGTTATTCCAACATAAGGCACTTCTATAATTTAGTAATAAGCTGGTATAATAACTTTTTGTTGTTGTTTTGTTTTTAAGACAATTTGGTGAATAAAGTTACCTTTGGTGTCTTCTTACTTTCCATACATGGAATGAAATAAATAAAAAAGAAAAAATGAAATAAATAAAAATAATAAAACGACATGTTCACTGAGCCCCCCCCCCTCACTTTCTAAATATCTACACATCATTCAGAGCAATCTGACAATAGAAATCTTGAATTTCATAATATACCATATTTCAGCAGTGAACCTTAGACGTCATCATAGCTAAAAATTCACTCAGCCTGATATTTAACAATTCAAGCACCAGAGAAGAGAAACTATATCAGAATCATTCTTATATTTCGGACCATTCCATCATTAAAACAATAACTTGCCTTATTCTCAAAACTAGTGTTCAAGTTGCGAAGTGTTGTAGCTGTAAATCATACTCTATGCATACTTAAAGGAAAAGCTTTTAATGTCATATGATCAACTTTTGAATCAGTCTACTTGGAATCTCACATTGTCATAAGATATGTGACTCTTATCTTCTGGAATAATGTGTTATATGACAGTTGATCGTCTCCACCACGCACAACAATTATAGGCATGGCTGGCACTATCATCAGATCACGACATACGTAAACAAATCTAGAGCAACCAACCTCTCAGTCATTCTGCCGCATAATTGCATAAGAAATACCGACTATTAATCTTATTCCTTACTAGGAAGATCGATATACCTATGTCTCATGAGGACCTCTTCTGCTGAATAGATTGATGAGACCTAATTAATAACAATCATTCAAAAGCACTTTTAGTAGGATGAAACAAGAATACTTCTTTGAAATCTTGAGAACATTTGAACATGATCCTGACATCTTTCTGATGCCAATCTCTATTATAAAGCAAGCCCTGTTCTTTTTTATACGAGCGGCATGATTGCTTACTTTTAAAGCACTCCTTCAAGTACGTCACCCATCCTTCCTCCCTTCCCTTCGTTTCGAAATCCACTGCTAGATGAGAAGAGCAACAAGAGACTATGAGAGTGAGAGAAAGGGAAGACAAAAGCGAACGAGTAGTGTATGTGAGTACTATCTTGGTACTGTATTATGGAGATGTAAAGAAAGGAGATGATTATAAACAACATGATCGTGAGAATGTGTAGGAAGCGAAGTCCGGAATACGAGAATGTTTGGCGTGCATTTGATGGCAGAAGAGAGCTATATCCAAAGGATGAGTTATAATTAATATGGAAGGATGCAAGGGTTTGGAGGGATTAGTGTATTCAAAGCAAGAGAACAGAATTACTTCAAACCCCCAACAAGTGCGAGCGTTGGAGGCAAGGAAACTGGAACTAATACGTTGAAGGGTAGTAGGGATAGGCCTCGTGTGTAGGAAAGGTAGCTTAGGTGGAGAAGACTATAATACATATGTGGCCAATGATGTGTACTGGCAGAGCTAGAATCGATATATAGGGAAAGCAGACAATGCATTGCTTTTCCTATATACAAATCCCAGAAGTATTACTAATAAACGGAATGAACTTCGAGCGTTGATTAATTCAATCTATCCTAAGATTATTGGTATTAACGAAACATGGCTGACTTAAGGTCCTTAGAGGAATAGAAATGGAAGAGTAATGCTATTTTTCGAGAGAACGAAACCAGTTGGTGGTGCGGTTGGTTACTTATAATTGTTGACGAGCTTTGATCTTTCAGGGTTGAGAACCAGGAAGGAAATGATATTGATTAATTTTAGAGTATGTTTAGTTTGAGATGGAGGTATTGATGGAACCAGATATTTAGTAGGATGTTGCTATAGGCCAGGGAATGTAGAGGATGAGGAGCAGAAAGTGCTTAATAAAAGCGAATGATCATTATGGAAGATTTCGCCTATGGCAATGTTAGTGAACAGAATACGTAGCATGTCACAATAAAGAAATAACCTTACTTTGTATAAGTAAGGAATATAAGTGCCTACTTATATTTCTTTGTACACTACACTGCAGAGTCTAATAGCTAGAAGGAATATTATAATGTCTTTCTTTCTTCAAATGGAACAGGCAGAACTCTTTTAGCCTTAAATAAAATTTTGGAAATCGGTAGGTAGTCACTCTCCGCCCTCATCATCAGCAGTGGAATTCCACTAGCATCATCAGCAGTGGAATTCACAGTAATTGGTGATTTGAAGATGACTCGTAAGATAGTGTAGTTGACAACTGTTACTATCCTGTATTCTTAAACCTAACTGTAAATTAATGTGTAAATCTTTCAGGAGTGTGAGTGTACAGTCGATTTTTCCAAGTTTCAATTTTTGAAACCTAGTTTCCAGGGGGAAAGATCCTACTTCCTGCGAAAGATCGAATACCTTGAGAACCAGATTAAAAAAGGTAGCATAGTAAACGTTCTTGTAGTCGCTGACTAGAATCGAACCTATAACGGCCATCCTTCTGGCTGTCTAGCAATGGGAGAGTTACTAGAAGACAACATGGGAAGTTTTTATTATTTTTAAATTTTATATAAATATAATTTTTAATTTATAATTATAACTGAAATTATTTTGTAATTTTAATATTCACATAATAATATGAACTACATCCATATAATCCTATTTTAAATCATAACTAGATTATGTATTCTGAACCATTTTTTTAATCTTTCAGGTTTTTCTATATATATTTTAAAATGATATTGAAATGTTTTAACACATAAAACTGACCTCTACTACCAGAAGAGTGTTACATCATTTAACTATGTCCCTTATTTATATAAAACTCAGAAAATTCTCACAAGATAATAGTAATTAAAATTTGTGAATTAGCCCCATCCATTTTGAAGTCATACATAGTACAGCATAATCAGTAAAAAAGAATATACAAAAATGAGGATAAATGGGGTGTTTATAAAATTTGACTAAGGAATACGGAGAATGGATTTTGGCTTCTGGCCTTATGTTCAATCCTCACCTTCATCTTGTGCATCCCATTAGTAGGGATCTACTGGATACTGAACGAACGAGAATTGGCCAGCAATGGGGACATATGATACTAGTAAATATAAATACATATGATATAAATACATACAAATACATATGATGGTACAACATGATGAGTGATCATTCTCTCTGGTAAGGAAGACTAAATATTCAAGGAGAAAAAACCTCTTGGTGAAATATCTTATGCAACATTAGAGAAAATATTATTGCAACCACTTTCTAGATACTTAGAAATAAATAATAGAACTAACTTACCCATTGATTTTCCATTCATTGGCCTTCTCACACTGATGTTTCTTTGGTCCCTTAAGTCTGTAGCCAGGATCACAAGTATATATGGCTGTTGTTGTTCCGGGCTGATGTTCCACAACTACTGTTGAGTGTGGCAGAACAGGTGGTGAACCACAAGTCATTTCTTCACAATGTGGAATTTCTCCTTCCCATTCTCCTTTGTGTGTGCATTCAAGTACACCTGTCCCTCGCAGTTCATATCCATCTTCACAACTAAACATTGCTTTGCTTCCAAATGTAGTACTTCCAGCATGATGTAAAGTTCCATTCGCCAACTTTGGAGGTGATCCACAGTCGATAAGAATGCAAGTAGGTGCAGAACCATCCCATTTTCCTTCTTGATTACACCAACGAGATTTCTTACCTTGAAGATGATAACCATTTCGACATTTATGCAAAATTTTCTGTTCGACAACGTATGGTCCCAAAGGAACTATCACATTCTTCATAACTTCAAGAGAGTCGCATAAATAGCGTCGACATTTTGGAATTTCAGAAGACCACTTTTTGTTGGCCTGACAACGAATTTCATCTGCACCTTCTAGCTTGTATAATGAATTACACCGAAATCGGATCACGGAATCAAAAACAAAGCTTGACCCATCTACAGAACCATGAGAAAGGGTGTTAATGGGAGGACAAGAAATTACTTTGCATGTTGGAGTTTTTAGGCTCCAAGATTGATTTGGTTGGCACGTGGCGTTTGCAGTACCATCGACCTCATATCCTTCTCTACATGAAAAATGAACAGTGCTACCTACTGTAAGAGTGCGGAAAAATACAGTTCCATGGGAAGGAGCCACAGGTCGTGTGCAAGGAAGTGGGATGCACTTAGGAGTATTTCCATCCCAAGTTCTACTGTCAAGACATTTACGTTGCGATCCACTTCCGCTTTCAAGTTTGTAACCTTCATTGCAGTGATAAGTCACAGAGTCCATAAACCGAAAGGATGATCCAACGAAATATCCATTGTCCAATTTAGGTGGTTCAGGACAAGAAAGTTTTTCACACCTTGGAGTACTGAGACTCCATGTTTCATTCAACAAACACGTTCGGACGTTAATGCCTTCTATTTCATATCCGCTGTTACAAAAATAATTCGCCATGGCTCCAATGAGTAGTTCTTTTGTCTTTACCCATCCATTATCTGGACTTGAAGGAGCTGGACATTCTGCTGGCTGACATACTGGTTCCTCGCCACTCCAAAATCCCTCCTGCACACACATACGACTTGATCCTCCCATGAGTCTATAACCAGGTGAGCAAGTGTAAGTAGCGGTGGCTCCATAGCGGAGAGAATTCCATTGGACATGCCCATGAGGAATAGGCTGAAGAGCTGAACATACCACTGGAACACAAGTAGGAGGGGAGTTCGACCACGAGCCGTTTGATAAGCATTCTCTACTCATAATTCCCACGATATGGTAACCAGCATTACAATGGTAATTAACCCGTGATCCAAATGTCACAGCTGATCCTATCACTTCTCCTTGAGTAAGCCTTGGCGGATTTCCACACGAAATAGGATTACAGGTTGGAAACTCATTTGACCATTGTCCGTTTTCTTGGCAGTTTCGTATTCGAGGTCCTTCCAGTTCGTATCCTGTAAAACACCGGTATAGTATTCGGTCATCTAGGTGAAAAATATCTGCTCTTGAGCTCTCTAGAATCATTTGTCTGTTTACTGTGATATCTCCTCTAGTATTAGCTGATGGCCATACCCTGATTTCCTTGCCGTCTGATCCTTTTGGTCTGTTGTGAACTATGATTTCTCCATATAGTAGTGGTTCTGGAATGGGACAAGATACCCTTTCACATATAGGAGGATCAGCAGACCAGTTTCCATTTTCTCTGCATTCAATACGTTGGGGACCATGCAATAAGTAGCCTCGTTTACAGACATAAGAGACACTGGATCCAAAGTGAAATAGGTCTCCATGCTGAGTTCCATGACTTATGTTCTTTGCCCTCGGACATTGAACAGGAAGACACTGCGGTTCTGTTCCACTCCACCTATTATCTATCTCACAAGTGCGGTTTGGTTCTCCTTGCATATAATAACCACGATCGCAAGAGTACACAATTACTGCCCGATAACGAAAAGTAGCAGCAGAAACTTGGCCATGAGGAATGTTTTCCGCATGTGGGCATGACGTTCCAACACACGATGGATAAGGTGCATCCCAACTGCCATTTTCTTCACACGTCAACGTCGACTCTCCAATTAGTTCCCATCCAGAATTACATTTAAAATTCAGATTGTTACTAAAAGTGAAATTATTCCCAAGTACCTTACCAAATCGTAATGAAGGTGGTTGTGGGCAAGTGACTATTTTACAGGTAGGAGCATGTCCAAGCCACTTTCCATCCATACCACATTTCATAGGCTTTCTTGGGTGGGCCACTAAAGTAAATCCTTGGTCACACTCATAAGTTAGATTGACTCCTGCTGGGAACACAGAACCCATAGGATGGCCATATGCTACTCTAGGAGGTTTGGGACATGTGATCCTTTCACATTGTGGTTCCCTATCACTCCAAGTCCGATCTGAACGACATCTTCTTCGGCGACTTCCAACCAACCTGTAACCAGGATCACAGGAGTAATCAACTTGCACATCAAATATATACTTCGTTGTGCTGATCTTTCCATGTTCCGGTGTAGATAGCTGGGGGCATTCGACAGGAACACAAAGAGGTTGATGACCTCCCCATGTACTATCTGCTAGGCAGGAACGTGAAACATCTCCAATTAGATTATAGCCTTTGTGACAACTGTATGTTACAGTGTCATCAAAACTGAAACAAAAATAAAAATAAATAATGAGAATTTATCTCTGGGATTAAACTTTGTATTGTAAGAAATATACACTAACGGGGATACATTATAATTATTATAAGCACATGAAATATTGCTCAACTACTAAATGGCAGAACTGAAACAATATGACACAGAGGTCGGAAAGACATCTAAGACTGTATACACTATTCCATCTAATCATCAGCAAAGTTCGCAAATCTAGAAATGGTGTTGTGAAGAGCAAACGGTGATTAATTTTTTTTTTTTCCCAGTTCATGTGACGGATGTGCAAATGGAGCGAAAAGTAGCTACTGAACAAACTGGCAAATGATTGAGTTGCGTTCATAAGATGGACGAGAACATCAGCTCAGCAGAAGTTACCTGACAACATCGTGAGTTTTATTTTTCATTTTAATTCAATACAAAAAATATTCAATTCAAACCAAAAAAATGTTATACCAGCAAAATATGCCATATATTATCATTCTTCTCCTGCTTTCATTCGAAAGTCCACAGCTTTGTGTGCTTGCCACTAAAATTTAACACTTTTGTTCCTGCACAGATATACAGAACACGTTATTTGATATATTTCACTTAATTATCCAATTTTTGAATTCCTCAATACTGAATTTTTCTGTATTTTAATTACGAAAAGAATTGCTTCCTTTTGTAATTTCTAGACACTCCCATACATTTCTAGACATTTTAACGACACATAATATTGCAGTCTTCAGGAGTATTATGAGGAAATATCGAACCAAGCAAGTATTTCGAGGTTTCCGTTTGTTCGTTTGTTTTCATTATTACTAACATTCTTTGATTTCAATTTTCTTGTAAAAGAAATTAATAATATGTAATGGTCCAGAAGTGGAGAGTTCCCCGCGGAAACTGGAGTTTTTCAGTCAGAATACAAGATTTGTTAATCCTATCTACATATTCTGTTATATGACTATCAAATCCTGTCAATATTCACTAAGTACATATGAAGGCAAGTTACTTCTCCATAATAAACCATTCAACCTAAGACATTAAACGAAAATTTGGAGTATTATGGCATCGGAAACTATTAAATGAGTGTCTAATGTTGTTCGATTACCTCATTTCATTCTCTACAAGGTTTTTTCAAGGGACAAGTGTTAATTGTATGCTAAAATCTAATGCTACTTTCAATTACTCTATTGCTTGTGGAGATAATTTGAAGTTCCTCTTTGAGTCTTCTCCAAAATTTCCATTGAGAGAAACAGCAGTTTATTTTACAGTCGTCTTGTTGTCTACTGAATACGGTAACCGGTTATTTTGAACAAAAATTATCATAACAGACTTTGTCACCATATCACTTACTAGATATGTACTATTTATCACATCTCTTTCGAATTTTATGAGATGTCATATTTTTCATTTTTCCTGGAACAGTTGTACTTTGCATATTTAGATATATGCAAGTAAAAAGTGAGCATGGCGACATTCACTACATAGATATGTTAATGAAAATATTGCACACACAAGTAAAGTAAACTATCAACGGAAGTTTACCACTTGCTTTCCAGGAAAACATGGCTGGCTGGTCGATTGTTTCAATAATGGTCGAAGCTACTGAGGATGAGACCTGTGTCTAATTGCCTTTGTTCTTTAGTAAATTTGATTGTTCTGCAGAGGAAAACCTGGCTAGCTCCATACGAAACCCGCTAACTTAGCTTTAGTAAAAAGTCACTATAAAGTTCTTTTGCATCCTAGATCCTAGATGGGATTTGAACCCAAATTATTCCATTCAAAGGCCATTGTTGTTACTGACTGTACTAAAGACTTGGAAAAGATAGCAATTTGACTTTCTTGTGTAGGAAGTGTAGAGATAATCTCTCTTTTTCAACTGATGAAGTCATAGAATAATTCTTTCAGATTTGATGAGCCATTTTGAATGTATTTATTTACAGTAAAGTAAAGAGAAGCAAAAGTAAAGTAAAGAGCAGTCCAATGTTGGAACCACCTATTTCAAGCAGACATTAAAGGGATAGTTCACTTCATTAAAACCTTTCTAAACACCTATCTAGTGTAAATTTGTACCAGTGAGAATCTGTTCTATAAGGTATTATTGTAATATTCATACTTAGCTGCTGTCTTTCACGTATTTGTAGAAGAATAAGTAGCATGGAGTGAAGTTGGGGATTTTGACTACGCAATAGATATCCCGATTCCTTTACGCCAGGTAGGATCTCACCGAAATAAACTTGAACAGTCAAACCCCGACGGGAACAGTGAAACTACACCCCATTTTGCTAGAAAATATAGTATTATGCGCAGTGGTGTAGCTAGAGCTTTTGCCGCCCGGGGTGGTCTTTGAGTTTGCCGCCCTTCTCAATACACTCTAAAATTACTACAAAAAGTCAAAATGACATATAGGGAAATAAATTAAAACGCTATGTTTATTTTTGAAGAAACTCTAATTTCAACATTCTAAAATGTTATATTTCTTGCTTTTCTGTTAGCAAAATCATCGATGACATTGGCGAGGTCTAATTCATAGTAATGTAGGTAATTCTTAATCAATTATATTTATAAAAACTCCTCTCACAATTAGCAACACTTACAGCAATTGTGAGGAAAATTCGAAGCAGTATTACAATATTTGGAACTGAGTTCTCTCGAGACTGTATTTTAGAATTAACTGTAAAAGGTCAGAAAGGTTCAAAGTGCCGCCCGGGGCGGACCACCCCCTTCCCCCCCTCTAGCTACGCCACTGATTATGTACCTGTGTAGCTTAGGTGTTTACACTCCTCAACGCTAAACCGCCTGAAGAAAGAGCGTCACGAGTTCGATTCTAGTCGCCGACTAGAGGAACTTTTTCTAAGCCTTTTTTCGACTAGTTCCCGAGTTAGTCGGTTTCTGGCACTTGCAAGCGGTTTTTTCTCTCTCTGAAACTTGGGTTTTTCGTCCCATAAACTCAAGAAAATCGGCCGTAGAACCTACACTATTTTCAGACATTAAAAATATTGTGTTAGGGTTAGGTACCACGAGATGGCGGCACTTATTGGCCGTCTCTTCACTGCGTGCCGCTTAATTAGTGATAGCCTTTGGACAGCTATCTCTGATTGGCTACCAGTGGAAATTGAACTGCCCACTCAGTTTCCAAACGTTAGATTGGGCTAAAACTGCCTCGCTTATCCCCTATATGGGAATAAAAAGGCGTTAGCTGATTTTATATATAATCAGTCTTCAGGAAAACCTCTTACAAACAGCCAGCAGTTTACATTCACATGGATTCATATGGTGGCTTCTTAGGATTTGCCAAACAGTCGACTGTGACATCAGCAACTTTCTATTCGTACGCACTGTTGATTTTTATGAGCAGGAGATAAACAATTTCCGTACACGCTTGATATTTTAGAATATAAGCTATTTTGGGGTATGTTAAAATAAGTTACATTCACAAAAATTGTTCTATGCTTCCTTATCGATGGCCAGGAAGATGCAGTTTTTTTTTTGAAACTCTCAGCGAAAGATACATTGCTAATTTTGTTTCATTAAACTGCAAAAGATATCTGGCTTTCTGAATAAATTACCATGGTAGATGAAGCAAAAAAAAAAAAAGTTAAAGGTTGATCCACTCAACAGGTGGCATCTTACAGTAAACGTACAAGGTATAAACGATCGGACTTTTTCCCTTTCAAATTTCCACATCACATATTTTTCCGTATATTAAATAATAAAATGGAAAGGCTGTAATGAATAACCATTTATAGCTGTTCGAGTCATATGATTTTTTCTTTTTTTTTTTGCTACGTAATTAAGTAGCTTTTAACAGATCACAGTAAAAGAAGGTTAGACATTCTATTTTGAATGAATACAAAGTCTATAATTTTGTAATAATTATAAAAATATATATGTAAATATTATAATAAATAGCTGGTAGTTTCAGAATTAAATAATTACAAAAATGATTTCGAGGATTTCGTGTATTGGTAATACAATGTGTTCGACTGGCTTCGCACACACGACAGTGTTAAGTACGGAGTATATTCATTAAAAAAGTAACCGATGCGTATTTCAAGTGTGTGCTACATATTTAAAACAGCAGGTTTAAAAAACCACTGGCTGCTGGGTTGCAGTCAGTTTGCTGGTTTGACATGAATAGTTTTTTTTCCCCCTCAGGAATCTCGGCATTTGTTTTTTTTTTTTTTTAATTTCCAAACAAAACAGAAGAACACATGCAATTAATTGACACACTTACACTGGATTTGTAACATTAGTTGTTTCTGTCGTATGCCGTAATAACAAATAACAACAAGAAAAGATAGGTAGTGTGAGTCAATGAAGGTAAAGTTTGTATTAAAATGGTGTTTTAAAATTGTCAAAAATAACTGGTGAAACAAGATTTACTCAAAACAGCACAGAGTCTATGTAAATACTGCAAAAGTCTTTCAATAGCTCTGTCCATTTAGAGCTATTGAAAGACTTTTGCACTTTTTAAAGAAGGAAGAATTTCAGTCGAAGGTGATCCACTCTGGAGATAGTAAAAGGACAAAATAGTGGAAACGTTTGGAATTTAGTTTCAGATGATGGACAAGTCAACTGTAGACTAGAATGCAGATGGGTAGTACTGTAACTACGCTTTTCTCCTCTGTTGCATCAAGCCTTAAGTGTTCTTCTAGAGAGCTTCATTAAGCCATTCTAATTTTCTTAGGATTCCCTGAATTCTGTCATTGGATCTCTCTCTCTCTCTCTCTCTCTCTCTCTCTCTCTCTCTCTCTCTCTCTCTCTCTCTCTCTCTCTGGGTGTTGCAACTTACAATTACGCCACTACCAGGGAAACTGGAATTTCTACTGTATAAATTCTTGAGATAATTTTAACAAAATATGTGAACATAAAGTTCATCCATGCGAAGTTCGTGCAGCATCCAGCATTTTTGATTAAAATAAATAAATAAATCAAACAACTTAAGTAGAGTAACATGTCGAAAACTAATTGGCATGCATCCGGAAAACTGAAAAATATTTCTGATAGCGCAAAAACAAAGGACAAATTGCTTGTTGAAAGTGCAGAAGGGGAAAGGCAAAATCTTTGGAAAAGGTTCAAGGACGAACAATAAATCTCTTATTCTTGGAACATTCGAATCATTTGGGGTACTTTTTTTAAAAAAAAACAAACGTCCTATATAATAATAATAATAATAATAATAATAATAATAATAATAATAATAATAATAATAATAATAGAATCTTACCTGTGACCTTTCCATACCACCTCACCATGGGCAGGGGAAATGGGAGTCGGACATTGAACTTTTTCGCAACGGGTGATCGTCCCATCCCATTGTTTATTTTCACGGCAGGTCCTTGATTTCGAACCTACTAGTTTATAACCTGTATCACACTCGTACTCGATTACAGTATCCATCAGGTCACTTTCTCCGATGAAATGTCCATTAGCCACATCTAGACCGCTCATCGAACAGCGAATAGGAAGGCAACGTGGTTCTGAATCGCTCCATGTCTCATCTTGCTGACAAGTTCGGTTTGCTGGTCCACGAAGTTCGTATCTTCTGTGGCATGCATACATAGCTATACTCCCGTAGACGATGTCTTTAATGGCTACATCGCCGTATTCTGGTGGGACAAGCATTGGACATTTAACTCTATGACAGCTAGGTTCTTCTCCTGCCCATTTACCGCTTCCTTGACATAACCGTTGCACAGGTCCGTGTAGACGATATCCTTCATCGCAATAGTATTCTACTACCGATCCGTACCTGCAAATAGACAAATGAAAATCACTACCATGCGGCCTTATATTTAAAATGAGAAATTCAATGAAAAATATTTCCACATTTCTTTAAACCTCTTGGTTTAAGCTTTATTTATAAATAAAACAATTTGTTTTATTTTTCATAAATGCATTTCTCAATAGCATTGTTATATATCATATAATGATGCTATAGGAATCATTGTCATACCAATTGATCCGTATTGCTTGTATATTCTGCCTTATTGTGTCACCTATTCCCAAGCATTTTAAAATATGGAAAACAAGAGTTATTATATGCGTTTGGATGGACAAATTTCTTTAAAAATAAAAAATAAAAAAATAACTAGAAAGCAAAAAGATGGCAGTGTCTTCCTTAGTCATCCTTGAGGTTGTGATCTACTTTGCCTATGCTAATGAAGTGTAACAGATACCGTATCCTACGACTAACAAGATCACAACCTAAAGGGTGACTAAAAAAGCCATTGCCATGAAGGATAAGACTCGATCCTTCAAAGAGTTGATCAACATCGTTCGGAAAGTTTCCCACTCCTTGAAGAGTACAAAGAACTATGGAGAAAAGCTAGATTCTTCTTCCTTTCTAACACCTAGTCATCTTCAGGAGTATTATCAAGGTCTAGTGATGGCATCCATAGATAGCTATTCACATATTGTAACAGGTTTTTTATATGCATTTTAGTTAAGCAAAACAGGATATTTTTTGGACAAACCCAAGTCTCTTGTTATACAATGTGTGACGCATAACACACATGGACCGTTCAATCAAACGAGATGACCGCAAAGCTTACTCCTTGATTACAAGCTATACATTTCGGGAATAAAAAAAATAATCATGAGGTATGTAAGGAGGTATGTAAGGAGAAATATATTGTGCCATACATTGCCACGGAAACTACGTAAATGCGGGGAAATTTTTACGTACATTCTTTCAGTTTCCAGGTCACAGAAGTTGTGAGAATTGGGTTAATGAAGACATGTACAGCCTGTGTAACGAAACACTAACTTCATTTTTACAAAAAAAAAAAAAAGCAAAGAAAATTTTATTGCTACCTGGTATCGGAGTATATGCGATAAGCATGCTGAACATCAAGAGGATCAGGACAGCGAATGATTTCGCAGCGTGGTTCTTGTCCACTCCACGTACCATCGTGGAGGCACGTTCTTGCTATATTTCCTTCTAGAAGAAATCCCTCCGTACATGAATAAGTTGCGACTCCGGTGAAGGTATGATTCGTTGATGATACATGGCCATTTTCTATCTAAAAGAAAATAAGTAGTAAATATAAAGAGTGCGCGCGAGCGAGCGCGCACACACACACACACAAAGAGAAAGCACTGTACTTTTAAATCTTTTTTTTTACAATTCATTATACAAATTCGTCCCTTTTGTGGATGAACTGAATGCAGTAACCTACATTTTAGTGACTGAACTCAAGCAAGCACAAGCATGTAGTTATCGTGTTATTATTTATTCTTTCGTTTAAATTTAATATCACAATTTCGCACAAGCAAGTAGGGGAACCCTGCTTGCTTGTGCGAAAGATGGACTAATTGGGGGACCATGGATAAAGTACCAAAAAAAAAAAAGTCCGTATAGTTGGCAACTATAACCTATAACTGGTTCCTTTGCAACGCCATCTCTACTAAGAGTATCATATTTCTATCTATCTATTCCTGAATTCTTTCCTTAACACTTTTACAGTACTTCACACCACTCTTGAAGTACTAATCGATCTATAATTTTCTCTGTCTTATAAATGCTTTAATGTAGCGAAACTATTTCTCTCTCTCTCTCTCTCTCTTTCTTTCCACTCCCTTGAGGCCCTGCCGAGGCAGAGACCTAAAATTCAACAGCCTGTTCAAAAGCAATACCAATTCTCTTGCACCTTTTCTAACAGAAGAGTCAATATTCCCCCCTTTAATCCCGAATCAGCATTCGCATTTAGATTTTGTAATATCCTGAACACCCCCCACTTCATCTATCCCATTTCTCACATTAGTGCCTGTCACATCTATCATTGCAATATCTTTACTTGGATATAAATCATCGTAAAGTGATCACTCAGTAATTCCATAAACCAAAGACAAATAATTGGAACTGAATTTTTATTTCAAGTTATCTATTACTAAAATTAATTTAAAAGCAGACAAGCTGATGATTTTTAAATTGAATGTATTAAAATGACTTAATAATTAAAATAAAATGATAAAACAACTGGGACACAAATAACTTTGTTATTGTTATTATGTTCCCCCCCCGCACTTTCGTAAAATTAGAATGTGATTTTACGAAGACCATAATTTTAATTTTACGAAATAAATCATGTTACATCGTTAGTTATATTAGATTTACCTGTGGAGGCGGACCACAGAGAACTGGCTTACATATAGGGGATTCAGGACTCCATCTTTGATCTTCCATACATACTCGCACAGGAGGTCCAACAAGTTTATATCCCGTATTACAGCGAACGGTCACTCGTTGACCAAAGCGAAAATCTTTACCTTGAATGACAGCATTATTGACAGACTCAGGAGGAGAACACTCAATGGGTTCACACCCCGGGATCTCATGAAGCCAATGTCCACTTTCTAGACAAATTCTGTCTGCCTCACCTACAAGGATATAGCCAGGATTACAGGAGTAAGTGACAGTGTTGCCCACTGTCCAGTCGCTTCCTATATATCTACAACAAAGAAAAATGGTTGCGCAATGAGTGAGAAGTCTGAAAAACTTCAAAGATTTTCATGACAAACACACGCAAATAATAAAAAATAAAATAATTCCGATAGTAAGTCTTACCTTCCATTGGAAATAGATTCTGGCTGGCTGCAGCTTACTGGGACACAAATAGGACTTTCTCCACTCCATTCTCCTGAAGGTCGGCACTTGCGAGACCGGATACCCTTCGAAGGAGATTGAAATATTTAGTATTTGATGGAATTGCTGTTTAAAGCAACAATATTAGCTCTTAAATTGATAAAGTAAGGGTTTAATATTCATATCATATCAATAATAAGGGAAGTATAGCCTCTGCAGTCGGTATCGAAAATATCCTTCGGTTGTAGAGATCTGGGTTCAAATCCCGTGTAGAACACGAAGAGGTGGAAATTCCTTTCCTCTCAGAAACTGAGGTTTTCATCCCGCCCTATATTTCTTAATACAAGAATATATTTATAGATATAAGGCTATAAATATATTTTTTTTTAAATTTAAATATCATCATTTATCAGATCAACGAAAGAGTAGTCGGACAGTTATCAGAAAATGCCAGTGAATATGGAGGTAATTTAGCTCCATATTCATACTTGGAATGTAGCTGTTGGAGAAACAACGGATACTGTACGCCGACAGATACGAGACCCTTCGGCACTTCTGTGCATGTCAGAAGAAGGAGAATCCATTCCTATAATAGGGTAATCAATCCGTCTTGTGGGATGAGTTGTTTATTATTACGCATCGGAAAATTAGCTTTTCTTTTATGAACATTCTAGTTTTTAAACTAGTAACTATTTTGCTTGAATAACAGTTGGAAAATTTTACGTATAAAGCACGCGATTTTGCGTGTTGATGACCAATTTGTACATCCTTTATTTCTTTTTTCCCTTCAACATGAATTGACTCTTCTTTGCAAGTTACCAGACTAGGGTCTCGGATCTGTGGTGGGACAGTAAATGACAGCAATAAAAACGCATCACAGAGTGAACAACGACCACTGTTATTTATTAATCATGTAAAGGTAGATCATACAATAATAATCTTCAACCACCTGTTATTCGCATGAATTGCCTATGATTTCGCTCATTACCGAGGAACCCCCCCCCCGAATCAGGGGAAAAGAGTTCTACTTTTCCCATGGTAACTCAGTTCATCTTAGGGCATCACCAGCATCCATGCTCAAAGCGGGTTCGAACTCGCAGACTTCCTGCGGAGAGTGGATACGTTCGGCTAACCCAGGTCGACCTGTTATTCACAAAATGGCTTAATTATTACAAACGGGGATGACACTATTTATTATTATTTTACATCTAAGAAGGCAAACAAACGTTTGCCTTTGAAACTTTAAAATCTCCTAAAATGATGAAGAACTTACAAAAATGCAAACGACTGGTAGTTATTGCTTGGTATTTCACCACTTCATCAACCAAAGTCATCAACTCTGCTCAGGACCAGTTTATTCGCTTTACTTTTAATAAATGATAAACTGAATTTCATAATTTATCATTTCTTGAATGAACTAATCATTAATTTAATACAGCAGTAGCTCATGTTGGAAAAGTTGTGTATGTTTCATAAGTGAACTTATGTAAATAATGCTTAGAATAAAGTCTAAACGACATCAACCTAACATTAAATCTTATTAAAATGAACAACAAAAATCAAAATATTTTTTATCTTCGGATTTTAATGAAGTTGAAGCCAAGTTTAACCCTTTTAAACCCCTTTCTTTAATGAAGTGACTTAACTTATTAAATTTCACTAAGAGTTTATTTTTTTTTTAAACCTACTAATGACTTACATTGTCAACATATGCTCTCTTCTCTTCTTAAATAGTAGAACTTACATTCGTGTAAATGGTGAACAGTGCTTGGAGCGTTTTAATAAGAATAAAACTGATTTTGTGCGTCGATTTATTACAATAAATGAGACTTGGATTTACCATTACACACCAGAATCCAAACAGCAGTCAAAACAATGGACAGAAGCCGGTTGTTCAGCTCCAAAGAAGAAAAAGTCAGTTCCATCAGCAGGAAAGGTCATGGCAACGGTGTTTTGGGATGTTAAAGACATTTTATTTATTAATTATCTTGAAAAGGGTAAAACAATAACCGGTGAATATTATTCCGATCTTTTAACCAGACTAGACGAAAAAATTCATGAGAAAAGACCCGGTTTGCAGAAGAAAAAAATCATCTTTCATCATGACAATGCACCTGCCTACAAAGGTGTTTTGGCAATAGGAAAATTAAGGGATCTGTACTATGAATTGTTGGAACATCCACCCTATTCCTCAGATTTGGCTCCCCCTGACTTTTATCTCTTCATAAAACTGTCCCTCGTTGGTCAGCGTTTTTCTTCGAATCAAAAGGTGATTGCAGCTGTAGAGGGGAATTTTGCAGATCTTGCTGAGAACCACTACAGGGACGGAATAAAGGCACTGGGGCATCGCCGCTGGAATAAATGTATTTGTCTTAAACGGAGATTATGTTAAAAAATAAAAATAATTTTGATATTATAAATTCGTTTTTTCATTGTTAGGCCGAGAACGTTTCAGACCATCCTCGTAGTTGACGAATCTATTTATAGAGTCAGCTTAAATTCATATATCATTCCTCAAAAAAAAAAGAAATTCAAACAAGGCAAAATGAAACCACAATATATCGTTTTAGAGAGAGAGAGAGAGGCTTTTCTCCAAATACGAATAAGTTATAAAGTAAGGAATAATTGTAGATAATCAAAAAATCGTGCTTTTCATCATAGCATTCTTGTATATCCACATCATGCATTATCACAAATTGAACCCGAAATCATCTTTGGCATTATGTATTGCAGAAATTAATGCAAATTTTAATAGTTATCCTAAATACTTAATTTGATCAAGTCAGGAAGGAATTATTATTATAATTTCAAATAATTTTGCGAATGAAAATGTTCAGTGATAGAAAAAAAACCATTTGATATTCCATTTTCAATTAAAACGGGGAAGAAGATTATCTTTAATCAAGCAGTCTTCGACCTAGGATTAGTTTAACAGCGAAAATTGCTAGAGTGAAGCGTACGGAAATAATCAAGTAGACCTTAGGCTTAGCAGCGTCTTACAATAATTTACATACAGTACAGTTTGAAATCATTCGGTGATTTCAAATTGACCCATATGTAACCCATATTTAAGTCTCTTTTGTAAACACCTATTAAGAATAGTTTTGCGGGCTTATGTATTTTAATTACATATATAATTTTCTTATGCCTAATTTTGCAACTACAAATGGAACCATCGAAACTAAAATTGAAACGATTCGACTAAACTGAATGGAAATGCTAAATACGACATACTATTAAAATGTGTTTAGGGCGAAACTATTAATATCATTTCGATTCACATGGGCACCTTACTGGTTTCATTCTAAATCCCAAATTTTATGGAGTTATTTTTATATACAATGTCAGCGCTGTGTGTGTGTGTGTGTGTGTGAGAGAGAGAGAGAGAGAGAGAGAGAGAGAGAGAGAGAAACCACAATTTTCTATAAACCAAAATGTTCTAGAAAAATAAACGAAAATAATTTGTTGTTTTAACATTGCAATACTTCTTTAGTTTATTATCTATTAGCCTTTTGGAGAGTGCACTAATATTTCGTGTGTTTTTTATTTATTTATTTATTTTTAATTAGCCTCGAAAACGAGGAACATTACCAAGTAAGATACGCGCCGAGTATTTTACCACTGCAAAGCATATCACGTGTCCTTTCGACACATGTTATTATCCATCATTGGTATGATGATGATGATGATGATGATCATTGGTACGAAAGATAATAACTGGTATAATTTAGTTTGACATATTAAACGCATAGTTAGAAACAAAATGCATCCACATCTAAAAAAAGTATTTTTCCAGTAAAAATGAAAACTATTATTTACATTAAAATTAATTAAAAACTGTATATAGTTACGACGTGTGATTATTCCGATGCCTGCTTTGAACAAAGATGTACGCTAAGTTTATTTGCTACATCTAAGAATATACCAAAAGAGATTTACATACCTGCAGCTCGTAACCCATATGACAGAAATATTTGGCCACTGTGTCAAAGATAGTATTGGGATATTCCACATCTCCATGCTCCGGGCGTTCTAAGGGTCCGCAACTTATAGGAACACACTCGGGAATGGTACCAACCCATGATCCATTAGAATGACAAGCCAGCTGACTATCCCCTTCTAGCTCATACCCACGTTCACATCGATAAGTGACAACTGCTCCATACCGAAGTTCACGACCTTCCACGGTGGCTTGAGGAACTTGGGGTGGTTGTCCACAAGAAATGCGTTCACACCGTGGTAATTCGCCTTGCCATCGATTTTTCAATGCACATAACATCTCACCTGATCCATGCATTTCAAAACCTTCATCGCAGCGATAGTTGACAGAGATTCCAACGTCAAATACTTGTGGTTGAGCAATGACGGTTCCATGAGGCACACGAGGAGGAGATTCGCAAGAACGCGGCTGACAAACGGGTTGAGACTGATTCCACTGTCCGTCGCTTCCACATACCATGACCGGTGAACTGTCCAGTCGATATCCATCATCACAGACAAACTGGGTGCGGTGTCCAGGCCGATATTTTGGAAGAGAACTTACAATTTGACCGTTCTCAACAGATTGAGGAACTTCACAAAGAACCTCTGGAAAAAAAAAAAATAATAATATTTATGCTGTGCAAGCTGCAGATATGAATGCTATTAGGCATTCATTTATAGTATTATGTCCAGGAAATGATTATCAGTTTCAATATAAAATATGATGATACCAATTATTTATATGCAGAGGCACAGCAAAACATCTTTACACCTCAGATATTAAAAAAAAAAGCATGGAAATGAAACTGATAAAAAGGTACAGTTTGCAATAGCATTCTCATATTATGTCACCATTAATTATTGTAGCAGTTGATCCAACGGCATTTTGACTCTTCAAAAATACTTCTACGTAAGTTGAAAATTTCCCTTACCTTCGCAGTGGGGATTGTTTCCACTCCATCTTCCATCCGATTGGCATTTGCGAGTTCCCTCTCCGATTATTCGGTAGCCCGGGTTGCAAGTGTACTGAACAGCATCCTGGTATAAATACTGGCGACCACTAATGTAACCATTCGCTATGTATCCTGGAAAGCCACAACTGACACCTATCAAAAGAAAGCAGAATGAGAGATAATATGGAATTTCTTCTTCGATTAAGATATTGATATAAGATTTTGAAGACTGATTTAAGAAAGAAGAGTAATTAAATTCTATAGATAAAAAAAGAAATCGTAAATTTTAAAGTAACATAATAATAATAAGAAGAAGAAGAAGAAAGAGGAGGAGAGATGGACTGAGCAAAGGCATAAACATGATTAGTTCATTACACAACTTTTGAACTTGCTGTTCAGGTCTACCTTTCTATTAGAGATAACACGAAGTCAAGTCAAAAAAACGGCTTCTTCAGGTTGCTTCGAACAGAACGTTAGAGGGAAGATGAACTTTTATGTTCTTTCTTTCCAACATTATTATGATATTTTAGTGAAAAAACTATTTTTTGGCATGAAGAATATCTTTATTTACACCTATATATATATATTACAAATCAACTTACGTTTGCACTTCGGATTTGGTCCCGACCAGTTTCCGTAGACTAGACACCGGCGTGACTCTGGACCATCAATTTCGTAACCGGAATGGCACATATAAGAAGCGACTGCTCTGGTCTTTACTCCATTTACCTCAAAATCTCCATTTTCTAAGTTCATGGGAGGCTGGCAACCTGAAAGATTAGTTAAGTTGAAGATATTTTAATAAAGTAATTTTTATCTAATAATTCACATTTCTTAGAGAGAGAGAGAGAGAGGGAGAGAGAGAGAGAGAGAGAGAGAGAGAGAGAGAGAGAGAGAGAGGGCTTTTCTATTTATTTGGTCGTAAATTGTATTATAATAAGAAGCACAGCTTTTAAAAAAATAAATAAATGAAAAGCAAGAGATTTTTTTTTTTTTTTTTTTTTTTGTTAGATAACACTGGCCAACAAAAAAAAAATTCTGCTGATTATGATCTGACACTTGTTTTTTACTAATTTGGGTGAGCTGATTTCAAATATCAAACCCATTTTTCTCAATCACGTCAGTTTTTTCCTCTATGGCATTTTCTTTTTGCTAATTTGTAAGTTTTTGATAGTTTTAAGGAGGCAGTACTATTTAGAGGATCAAAAAAATCGACTTTTTAATATTATTTTCTGAAAGTATGTACTTTTAAAAATCTGTTCCTAACTTTTTATCAAGAAATTCGAAAAATTCCCGAAGATATAGCCTATTATTCAAAGCGGTGCGCAGATCAGAATCAGAGCGCTCACCGCTCTCGCTTGTTAGTAAACGAATAAATGCGTAAGAACCTGCAACGGTACGTACTGGCGCTTTGAATGCGAGAGAGGCCGATAACCGACCTAATACATTTAGGTGATGAAAAGTAGGCGATGACAAACAAATGAATACTATATGCGTCATAGCGGACAAAGAACGAAAAAAAAAGAGGAAAAGTCCATACATTGAGTATAATCAATGTATGGACTTTTCCTCTTTTTTTTTTTTTTTTCAATTATATTTTCCTCTTCTTAAGAAGCATTAAATGTACGATGCGGTGAGAACTGAAACAAACTAAACTTGCTCGATTTGGGGTTTTACAAGTCGTACACTAAGACTACTCACGTACAGTTCTGCAATAAAATTTTCATTGAAAATGTGTGAATCCGAAGAAAATGTCGCGTGCTGTATTACCTAATTTCCTAATTAACTCAGAACTTGAGTATAACTTTCACTTATTTGTCAATGCTTTGCTATTTACTTGCTTTGAAGACCATGAGAACAACTCATGCTATTCCTCATTGGTTTTAATACGTTAGCCGTACCGCGTTTCCAAAATAAGTGAGGACATCTTTTCAACATTTTAACAAAATAAGTGAGGATATCTAGTAATGAATATATAAATACATTAAAATAATAACTATAAATCAATGTTATTAAACCTTCTTACCAGTACAGAAATGAGAATCGCGTTTCTCTACACGTCCTTTTATTCCCACCAGAAAATCTGGCCATGACCAGATATTTCCATGATATTTATCGCATCGTGTAGAAAAGAGAGTAATATCTTCTGGTGTAAGGATGTAGTCCCACAAGTTTACTAATGCTAGAGTTCCAAGAAAAGATTCCGGGGTGCTAAAACCTGCTCCTTTCGTATCCTGCTCCTGACCAAGCACAAAGATGCCATCAGCTGAAATATTACGTTAGAAAGGATAAAAGTCAAAAATTATCATAATTTAAATAATTTTCTACATTGAAAATGCATATAAGTAGTATAGAGTAGATTTAAATAATCATATTGCTGCTTCTCTAACAAGCCCAGTATCTCCAACTTCACCTATCTTCGCAAGACAAATTTTGCTCTTCTAATATGTGTATTTCAAAATAAATGTTGCAATCTCTACGAAATTTCAGAAACTGACGCCAATCTCATGTTAATTTGCCTTTCTCTACTAGTTTAAAATTGGAAAAAAGACACATAAATTTCTATCGCAGTAATACGCAGGAAGTAACGAAACCAATAGAATGAGTATGGAATGTTATGTTTAGATTTTTAACACTCTATTCTACATTTAATTTTTAAATTTGCGTTTTCTACATTTATTTGACTTTCTTTTTCTTTTTTAAATTTACGTTTTTATTTACTAAACAAAAATTATTTACATTGATTTCCTGATTTTTACCAATTTCATTTAATACATGACAGTATGCTTATTTTCGAATGTTCAATCTTGCGAAACAAATTTTATTGCTTAGTAAAAATTCCCTAAAAGTGCCTGAATAATTTGAACTCCCAGAAATTTTATACTTCTGTGAATAGAGTAAATCGTTACCGTGGTATACATGCTAATGTGAAATAAATTTAACTAAATTTGCCTTTTGATTCTCTTGCATTTTTTAAAATCATTCCAGATGTTGAATCGTTTATAGCGAATGTCCATCAAAACGACATTTTCAACATTCGTGAACTCTTGTTGTAATATAATGGACTTCTAGTGCAAATAGAAAAATCTACCTTACCTTTATACGATAAATACATTTTCAAACGCTATTGTATTTTAAGAAATTGGAAAATAAATGAAGCCATATAAACAAGCCAACTAAATAAAAATAATAATATAAAATAATCAGCTAACGCCTTTTATTCCCTTATACGGAATAGGTGGCCATCTTTTGGTACTTAACGCTAACAGGATATGCTACTGTCTGAAAATAATGTGGGTTCTACGGTCAATTTTATTGAGTTTACCGGACGAAACAACTGACAAATATGAAGCATTATATTTGTCAGTTGTTGTGTGGGATGAACCCAAGGTTATGTAACGAACTGTAGTATGTCAATTGACTGTGTTATCTGGCGATTTCGGGGAGAGGGGAGAAGAATAGCAAACTCCAGTTTGCTATTCTTCAGGAAAAGGCAGGAAAAGTACTGTCTTCCCTCTCTATGAAATCAACCAATCCACCTCCATTAAAAAAACCCTTATAAGTTGGATTCGAATCCCAACATGTAAACCAAAAGCTGTATCATTCGGCCGTTCCGAGTACATTACGGAGGTGTTGTTTGTTAGCTGCCTGCATTCTCAAACAAAATGAAATAGAAGAGAATAGAAAACAAATCTTTAGGAAGGATTTTTGCTGTTATTGTCAATACAGATTCACCATTTACGGATTTATGTACAGGAATGAAGGAAGAGACCCATCGAAAATGACTTCTAAACTTTGTATGTTTCGCCAACTTGTAACGGAAATGGTCTCACCATGTCAGTACCTATGGATATACAGGGTGGCCATAAAAAAACTTTCCCTCTTTGGAGGCATCTGTAGCTAAAACCAATAAACGGAATGAGACCAAATTTTATATTTAGGCTTTTGAAGACACGGGGAGATGATTTCCGCAAAAAAAAGATTCAGTACCAAAAGTCGCCGATAGGGGAAATTTTGGCGCTGGCAAAGCCGAAGACAAACGGATAATTACATTAAAGGCAGATAAAATGGAATAATCACATTTCGACGGTGTAAGCGACAGTCGCGTCACTCATTCCAGCTGGATATGTGGCGTGTTACAATGATAATAATAATAATAATAATAATTAAACTAAAACAACAACTTGTGAGAGACACAGAAATGAATGTAGTGATTGAATTCACAGGAAATAATGTTTTATTCATAAGAATCAGGGTCCCCTGGACCAAACGGCTGTCGCTTAAACCGTCGAAATGTTATTATTCCATTTTATCTGCCTTTAATGTAATTATCCGCTTGTTTCCGGATCAGCCAGCTCCAAAATTTCCCCTATCGGCGAATTTTGGTACTAAATGTTTTTTTTTTTTTTTCGTGGAAATCATCTCCCCATGCCTTCAAAAGTCTCAATATAAAATTTGGCTCATTCCGTTTATTGGTTTTAGCTACAGATGCCTCCAAAGAGGGAAAGTTATTTTATGGCCATCCTGTACTTTGCCCGACTTCCGTTTTTTTTTCCTTTTACAAAAAAAAAAAAAAAACGATAAACAAATTAACCCCTTAACGTACCAATTAAAAATCAGAAAGCAGTCGTTTTTCTGTCAATTTTTGGGCGAGGTTTGGGTGAGGGTGATTTGCTGGATGAAATTCATCATTATTTGAAAAATAATGATGAATTTGTGCAAACGCAAACGAAATAGCCGATACACGCCGTTGGCAACTTTTCTCGGCTGAAAGAAAATAGGTACAAGATTGTCTAGCGTCTATATTCGGTTGTATTTATATGTGAAACCAAAATTCAAAATCAATTTTGGTGCAATAAACAAAAGGCGTGTCACAGACGTCTTTGTATGTTAAGGGGTTAAATGATTTATTTGAAAAGTTGACATTAAATGGATAATCATTTTGCAATTCAAGAAATAAACAGAAGGTGAAGTTTAAAAAAAAAAAGATTGCCCTAACTTGGGATGTAGCTCCCAACTGCGAGGCCAGTTCCTTTGTCTGCTTCCACTCCATCCTTATAGATACTCCATGCACCATCAACAGAGATCCATGTCACACATATGTGATGCCAAAGACCATCGTTTGCAGTTACATCGGTCACCACTTTTTTCATATTAATGTAGAATACAAATCTGCGAAACAAAAATTGAAAAATAAGTAACATAAGTAATTTACTGTTTTAAAGCAATAAAAAAAAACCATGTTCTATTTCTGTTATATTTCAATTAAGTGTACTATTCAATCTCATATACTTCCTACAATTTATTTGAGTTATGTTTCCTGTTGGTAATGAGATGTTTATTTTAGATTCGCAGCCAATCAGAATTACATACCCACTATAATCAGTTAAGGTCAACAAATTATCAGCAGTCTCATTGGCATATGATACAGGAGTACCGTAATTCAGTTTATCGGTTGTAATCATCCATAAGCACAAGGTCAGTTGATCCAGATGTTTTCTAAGACCATCTAGTTGGACAAAGTCGAGAGTTCCAGCGGATGGAAAATGGAGAAGAAAGTCGGCCGAAAGTTCTGAAAAAAGAACCAATTTTCGATGGTAACGAAAAGCAGTGACGTCACAAAAAAAAGAAAAAAAAAGGAAATGGACTAGTGCTTAATGTATATTACAAGCATTAACCAGCGAAGCGTAAAAAAGCGTAATAAAAAAGTTCGTTGGTATTTTTGATGTAAACTGGATAGCAATGTAATGAATTAACTACAACAATTGTGGCTATAAGAACAGACTTACCTGTTTCACACAAATCTCCGGTGAAAGATGGGGCGCAAAGACAAGTAAAAGCGGCAATCTGGTCTAGACAGACAGCATTATTCATGCAGGGATGAGGTTCGCATTCATTAATGTCCTCTTCGCAGAATTTTCCACGAAATCCTGGTAGACATTGGCACCTAAATGCAAGAATATTCACAGAAATAGGTAGTTTTTCAGGTAGTAATTTTTACAGTAATTTTTAGGTAGAACTAAAACCTTCAATGTCTCTTTATGCATAACCCTGTCATACTTACTGGAACTGATCTATTCCGTCTATACATGTGGCATTGTTCTTACATGGATAACTAAAACAGTCGTCGATATTAATTTCGCAATTTCGACCACTAAATCCCGGCAGACAATCGCAGGTGTAATTAGCAATCAAATCTCGACAGATAGCTCCATTTCGGCAGGGATTGCTAATGCATTCGTCCATGTTATACTGGCATAACGGTCCTAAAATATATAATTATATATGAGTAAAAAGACACACCACACTTTCTTTTACATTTCATTTAAAATATAGTTATTTTCCAAAGAAGAATCTATTTAAAAGTCATTTATTTTACGGGTTGCATTTGCAACTAAAAATAAATTAATTCTATAATTGAATGCAGTAATAATAGCCAAAATTCATATTCCAATATGAAGTTAATATTCCTCGTAAAAGTGGCGTTTTCTTTATGTTATTTTTATTACTTTCGGAAGAGGTTCTTTGAATTTCAACTCTATCCACCAACATCCCGAGATCTCCTACAATATAATACCAATCAGATACAGCCTTACTTTTTCGGCTTCTTCAAGTGCCAAACCATATATTTATTGATGTTGAAGTGTCATTCTTTATAGTTTTTCCACGATAATATTCACGATATTTGAGAGGGCGTGCTGATGGTAGTACTGCATTAGAAGACTCTGAAAGATAAGTTATTTAGTTTTGTAAAAAAAATAGCGTTATTAGTTTAAAAATTGTGTTAGAATTAGAATATATTGCGGAGTTAATTAGTATAGCTTAAAAAATTTGTTATAAATAGTTAATTTAGTATTTTGATAAGACAGGGTAGATACGTAGCGTAGCACATGGCACCAAAGCGAAGAAAGGCAATGGCGTCCAAATCACCGTATTTGTTTGAAGAATTTAACCAAAGGGAATTCGTCCAGTGTAATGTCTGTGGAATGCATGCTTTACAGAGAGAGACTGGAGTTTGGTTTGAGAGCAATAGTTATGGGAAAGTGTCATGAAAGTGAGGATCTGAAGTGTGTCAGGTCGCGAGATTGACTTAATGGATGAAAGTCAGAATGCGGTAGAAAATTGGGTTATAACGTCAGATAGAATGGAGAGTGAGTTTAAAAGTGATACAGTTGATGGTAAAAGTAAAAGTACAGAGCGAGAGAATGGTTTGATGATAAAAAAAATGAAGAGTTAGCTGCAATGAGGGGAGATAGCTCGGTTGCGCGGAGTGATACATGGGGCGAAGTGGCAGCTGCAGTGATTACAAAAATTTCTACCGAATGGATCAGCTAACAAAAAGAAGCAAGTGCGTGATAAGATAAATGGGAACATGATCGGGAGAGAAAGAAAAATTAAGAAGCGAGTGTTATATGGTGATTCAGTAGTAAAAGGTTAATAGATGAGAGTTTGACAAAATCATGCTTTCCGGGTGCGAAAATTAATAATGTAAGTGAGGCTATTAGAGCACAGAAGCATAGGGTGAAAGAAATGATAATAGTGGCGGAACGAATGATTTTAAAGGTGAAAAATTTGCTATGAGAGAGAGAGAGAGGACTTGAAAGAATTACTAGAGGTAGCAAAAGGAAAGACAGAGAGTTAAGATAGTTAGTCTGTTGCCGCAGTATGACAGAGTAGAGTTGAGAAGGAGGCCATAATTGCAAATGACTCTATGCGCAGGTTATACAGGAGGAGTGGTGTGGTGTGGAGTTTGTTGATGTGTGGAGTGAGTCTGACCGGTTAAAGGATTTATACAAGAAGGATGGTTTGCATCTGAATGGATTTGGTGTGTGGAAACTGGAAAAATGTTTGCTGAATGAAGTGAAAATGGATTTATAGAATCAGGGAAACGAGCTTTTAGGGAGGGTGGAGATGCTGTTGAGAGGACATGCAGACATCAGTGAGGTAGTTGAGTGTAAGAATGTGTATAATATGCCTGAGTTAGGGCGAAGGATAACAAACTAAAAGGGAATAGTTAGTATACGGCGTCAAAGTAAGGGTGGGACTAGGGGACTTCTGCACTTTATGTACACTAATGCCGGGAGTATTCGGCATAATGAGGAAGTTTTGGCCTTGGTTAGTTCTTCCGGCCATAGTGAGACATGGCTAACAGAAGATGATATAGTTAGTAGGATAGAATGTGAGGGATATAGTGTGTTCAGGAAAGACAGAGAGAAAAGAATTGGAGGAGGAATGTTATTGATGATAACTGATGAACTGCAGCCAAAGAGAATAGAAGTTAAACTTCAGGATAATGAAAATAGCACATTTGAGGCTATCTGGTGTGAGATTGAGGTCAGCAGAAAAACATTTACAGTTGGGTGATGCTATAGAAAAGGCGATGGAATAGATAATGGAGACAGTATGCATAGGCAAATAGGCTCAATGAGTGGAGGACAGGTAATTATTATGAGGATTTCAACTATGGTTAAATTGACTGGAGAGAAGAGAGGACAAATGGGAGGAAGGAAATGAATTTTATGCAGTTACTAAGGGATAACTACCCGAGACAGCATGTAATGGAATATACTAGGGGTTCGAGAGTGCTTGACCTAGTAATTGCATCTGAGAAATTGACTATTATGAATATCGCCATATTGCCACTAATTGGTGAGAGTGATCATAGGATGTTGAACTGGGAAGTGGCTAAATGTGTGGAATTTTCAATTAAGACGGCACATGTGGAATTACCTGGCCTGTAAGTATGACAAGCTTAGGGGATTGCTTGGATCAGTGCCATTGCATGTTAAACTGCAAGAGCTGGATGTTGATAGTGCATGGGAAGTGGTAAAGGAGCGTTTGAGGGAGGAAATGGCTGACTGCATACCTAGAGTCCAGAGAGTAAATCAAGTGGTAGTTAAATGGATGAATAACACCATTAAGCTTGAGCTATAAAAAAAATAAACAATTGTGGATGAAATTTAAGGAGAAAGGTGTCCTGCAGGCACACGAGCAGTACAAAGCACAGGCTAGAAGGGTAACTAGTGTGGTACAAAAAGCAAAAAAAAGATCATGAAAGGAAATTAGCAATGCAAGGTAAAGTGAATCCCAAACAGTTCTTTCGATATGCTGCAAGTAAAAGAAAAAATGTATACGGCAAAATTATTTTAAGGAATGCCGATGGCAGGGTAACTGAATCAACTGAAATAGTAGAATTACTAAGCGAACACTCTGCAGGAGTATATCATCAGGCTGTGATATTGCAGGAATGAGAGAACAAATGGCTGATACAGGAAAATTGAAGTGAATGAAATGGAGGTGAATAGTATATTACAGAACCTTAATGTAAATATATCTGTGGGATTGAATGGTATACCAACTCGAGTCTTACGTGAAGCGGAATTGTCAGTTCCCTTGACCATATTGTTTAATTTAAGTCTCAGCTCTGGGTTAGTCCCGAGGGGGTGAAAAGAAGGGGAAAATAGCATAAAGGAGGTTCCAAGACTGCTGTTGCAAATTACCGACTGATCAGCATATCAGGAATCATTGTCAAGGTTTTGGAGATATTAGTCAAGAGCAAAATACAGGAATGGATAGATGAAAATGGGATACTGTGTGGAGGGCAGCATGGTTTTGTGAAGGGTAGATCATGCCTCAGTAACTTGCTCATATATAGTATAATAATAACGGCTGAACTGGATAAGTGTAATGGATTTACAGTGATACTGCTGGACCTTGCTAAGGTCTTTGACAGGATACCACATGGAATTCTAATCAGTAAACTGCAGCACATGGGGATGGATATAGGGTTAGTGAGATGGATAGGAGAGTGGTTGATGGAGAGATATCAGAGAGTAGTTTATTCAGGAGTGGAGTCCAAAAGAAGGCCTGTTACTAGTGGTGTGCCGCAGGATTCTGTTCTTGGGCCGACCACTGATATTTAATTTGTTCATTAATGATATAGGAAAGGATCTGAGAGGAACTATTCATTTATTTGCTGATGATGCAAAGTTGGGTAGGGCAATAGTGAATACACATGATGTCAAAATTTTGCAGGATAAGTTGGCTAGATTGGCAGTCTGGGCTAATGAGAATGGATATCAGTATAATGTAGCAAAGTGTAAGGTTATGCATTTTGGGGTGAATAAATTAACAGCAGTATACCACACTGATGGAACTGTGCTCCAGGAGGATGATAATGCCAGAGATTTTGGTGTGTTGGTGGATAGGGAGTTGAAAAGTTTAGGGGGCACATAGCAAAAGTGGCTAAATCAGCTCATCAGATCACTTGGTTACTGAAGAATACTTTGACGAGTAAAGATAAGAAAGTTAGTGTTCCTTTTTATTGAGCCTAGATAAGACCCTCATCTTGACTACTGTGCCCAAATCTGGGTCCCTGGGTTTCTTCTTGATGGGGAGGAGGTAGAGAGGATCCAGAGGTGAGTGACCAAGATGATAGCTGGTCTATGGAATGAACCTTACGAGAACAGGTTGAAGATCTGTGGGTTACAGAAATTGGTTGAAAAGGGGTGATGTGATTGAGACATTCAAATTACTGAAGGGTTTTTACAAGATTAATTCAGAGGAAAATTTTTAGAATAGGTCTGGTGATGGGAGAACTAGGGGCCATCCATGGAAATTGAGCAAGAGTGTAGTTAGCAAGGGTGGTAGTACTAGGTTTTTTACTTGGAGAGTGGTGAATGAGTGGAATAAGCTGCCAGAGATTGTTGTGGGTGTCATGACTGTAAATGAGTTCAAATCAAAGTATGATAGATACTGTGCGAATGCCGAATAGTTGTTCTTGATATGATGTTTAGGGCCTCCATCGATGAGTCTAAGGATTCCTTGGAGTTGCCCGTAATAATAATAATACTACTAATAATAAACTTCATAGATCATATTTGAGACAAACTATAACAAATGCCTTTCTTTCTACTTACCTACATAACCAGTAGCACAAATACATTGGAATCCGTTTACTTGGTCAACGCAGGTGGCGCCATTGTAGCAGGGATCGAATTGGCAGTCATTAATATCTTGATCACAATTAGAACCAGTGAACCCTTCCAGACAGTCGCACGTATAGCCATTCAGAAGATCCCGACAGGTGGCGTTATTCTGACAAGGCATGTTTTCACATTCGTTTATTCCACTCTCGCAGTAAATACCTAAGTGCAAGTGGAGAAAACAATAATTGCGTTCATCATATATATCTTTATTTATTAAAGTAAGGTTTAATTATTATTACTATACCATAGGTATGTACTTGATACATACGTATGGTATAGTAATAATCTGTTCTACTTAATAGTTGAACAGATTATTACTGGTCAACATTAATTTCTTTTCTTACCTGTGTAACCTGCTCGGCATTCGCATACAAATCCAAATTCCAAAGGACGACATGTAGCTCCATTTAGACATGGAACTGAGAAGCAGTCATTGATGGTAAGAACCTCACTAGAATGAAGGGACATGATAGACAAACTGTTGTCTGATCCTGCACAGAATAAATTTATGAAATATTAAAGAAAATGAGTGAAATATTTCTTTAAAGTAATGAATATTATTATTATTATTATTATTATTATTATTATTATTATTATTATTATTATTATTATTATTATGTTTTTTCATTTGTCTTACCTTCGCACATAGAAACTCCAATGTTTCTGCCTGTTTTTACATCATAAGGACACTGGAAACAAGATTTTTCCCCACCGTTTGGCTGGAAGAAACCATCAGGGCAAGGAAAACATGGTTGTAAGCCTGTCCTGGAAACATGTCCTGGAGGGCAGGGATCTATAAGCGAAATAAAATCGTTTTTTTTTTTCTTACTTGACTAGCATAAAACATAGTCATAATTAAATCATGCATCGTGTTAGGATTAAATCGAAATGATCAATGGTCATCACTTCGTTAAATATTAGTGATTGGTTAAAAATAGCAAATTTAGTTAACTATTATCGATATACAGTAAGTAGTCAGTTTCTTATTTTCATTTACATAATACAGCAAGTATCCTTTTTTCACTCATATAACAGTCTTAACTCATTGGCATTGGAACTCCACAAGCTACCGAAAGCGTTCCAGAATGATGGTCCATTTCGACCACATCGTATCCCATGGTTTCCTCAACTAGATTAAAGTTCAGCTTCAAACTTATCGAACCCTTACTCATTCTTCCCTTTCATTTTGTCTGCTTCTGTTCTCTGGAACAGCCTTTTCCGTATTCTCCAAAGAAACTCTAACTACACATGAAACATCATTCCACCTGATCAAATACTTATACATGGTACTGGTATTATCAGTTTTATCAACTCCACGTGTGTTTATAGTTAAGAAAATAACGACGAGGGGGAGCGGCTGGAAAGTTCTGATAAACACCTAGAACAAAAGATATTAAAGCAACTGATATAACCACAAGAAAGAACATATCTTAAAACCCTTTAACCTCTATGTTTCATCAAATTGTAATAATTTGTTCTTTTTCTTTTAGGATATATAAGAAAACAAAACAAAATTAATTCATTTTTGTTCTAGGTGTTTATCAGAACTTTCCAGCTCCGTTCCCCTGGTACATAATTTTATTTTCCTATACATAAATATGAAAGCAAAAAAAAAGGATCAAATATAAACAGACAAAATAAAAATAATATATAATAAATAACAAAAAAAAGAGATACAGATGGAAACCCCAGCATTAATATAGCAGCTTTCCATATTTTAACAAACCATTAAAGACAAAATAAATTATACCAAGAAGTCAACGAAAACACCGATGAATTCAATGAAGAATTCAATGAAACATCTAAAAAGAAAAAAAAAATGATATATAGGTACTTCCATTCATGAGATATGGAAGTGAAAACTGGACTTTGTCCATGAAACTGACTGACCAATTGAAGACTACATAGAGATTGTTAATCAGTATCACTTTTAAGGACAAAATACCTTGAACAGTATCACTTTTATTATATTACTTAAACAAGGTAAACAGGGTAAAGAGACATTGTAACAGCAACTACAATTTTATCCAAGTGGCGACGGGACGGATATATTGCAAGAAGCAACACTTAAAAATGGACAACAGTAATATCCGGATGATATCACAGAGATGGGAAGAGAACTAAAGGAAGACGAGATGAGATTAAGGAATGGTGGAGGCCGTGGTATAGAAAATCTCAACAAGGAGAAGAGTAGACGAATTGTAGTGGGCCTTAATAGTAGTAGACAGAAAATGGCTGATAAAGAGAAGGAGGAATATGTATAATCGTTTTTTTTTTCATATTATCATTATATAATTCATCATCAAGTCAAAATTCTGGTATAAACTTCTTTAATTGAAATGAATGCCTACTTTTTAAACCTGTTTTCTAATAAAGGTTTTTGAAGTGCCACCTACCTCTACATTCGTCCGCACGTCGTGTGCCTCTGCGATGAGTAGTTGTGGATCCTGGACATTGTAGACAGCTAGTCTGAGCGTAATTGGGTTGATAATATCCCTGAGGACATGTCTGACACTGCTCCAGACCAGTGAGGGAGAAGCTGCCGGGTAAACATTGGGCTGTATCAAACAAAGGCACTTTATCACAATAGGTACCGCATAATAGGCATTAAAACATTGAGACTAAATTATAGAAACTGTAATGGATATCTTAAAGTTTATTTATTAGACTACGCACTCAGTGAACGTTTAACAAAGGCTACTTAGGATTTTCTGTTACCTGGCTTGTTATTTCCTTTGCTGTTATTTATTTAGACAATGAATTCTATTGTTTTTTTTTTTCCCGCAGGATAAAAAGACCGAATTTTCTAGAAAGAAAAACCTTACTCATCTTCAGTTGAAAAAGTCATTATTAAAGTTCCTTGAAGTGTAGATAGGAATCGCTTTGGATCTTTCCAAAAAAAAAAAGAAAATGGCGCATATCGTTCTGGCTAGGTTGCAGAAATGCATCCATTACCTGATCTACGCACTCCAATATAAAAAATACATATATTATTCATGCAGCTGATTATGTTTACGTTTTAATGCAAGAGACATTCAATCTTCGTCATCGTGTGCCAATTAATGATGTTGATCCAATAGTAGATCGTCATCATCATAGTAAGTGAAGGATATTATTTCATTATATGGAAAATTTATATATCTTGACTTCTCTTGGGAGGCCTGTGTAGCTCAGTGGAAGTGGCTCTTGCATCCTCTGTGCTAGGCCGCACGAAGATAGACTTATTGTTCAAGTTTAGTCGCCGAATGCAGGAACTTTTTCTAAGCCTTTCTTCGAATCCCAACTTAGTCGATCTCTGTCACGGGCAAACTCTGAAACTCGGGTTTTTCATCCGCAGAACCCATATTGTTTCATACAGTAACATGTCCTGTTAGGGTTAGGTACCAAGAGAGGCATCACTTGTTTAGCGTAAACTTATTATTATTTATTTATAATACTTCTCTTGTAATTGGAATATTTCACTAGACCTATTATGGGCATCAGATTACTCAAGCATAATGTTTAGTTGAACTGTTATTTTGAGAAAACTTTTTCCTTTTTTTTTTTTATTTGAGATCCAAGAATCGTTCTTTTTAAGTGAACTGTTATCAGATTTATGAGTAACGTCATTTCTGAAAGGGTAATGTTTTTGGCAGCAACCGAAAGGTATAGAGATTGTAAAATAACAAACTCTTATACAAGGATGATTGTTATAGGCCTTCCCTTTTTTCCATTGGTAAGCACTGTACAGATATAATGACAATAGTTATTTATTTCAGTAACTAATTTTCTTACTATAATTTTGTAACTAATAATGTTTTCCTAACAGAAATCCGTAAGCAGCTGAACACTGTATGAATTTATGGGATTAATTCTTTTAACTAGAACTAATTATTATTATTATTACGGGCAACTCCAAGGAGTCCTTAGACTCATCGAGGGAGGCCCTAAACTACTCAATACCCACACAATATCTATCATACTTTGCCTTGAACTCATTCATAGTCATGGCACCCACAACAGACTCTGGCAGCTTATTCCACTCATTCACCACTCTAAAAGAAAAAAACCCAGCTCTAACACCCTTACTAACCACGCTCTTGCCCAGCTTCCATGGATGGCACCTAGTCCTCCCACCACTAGTCCCGTTCTGAAAAATATCCTCTGAATTAATCTTATCGAAACCCTTCAGTAATTTGAATGTCTCAATCATAATAACTATAATAATCCTAGAACTCCGTGAAGTATACTTATTAGTACCTCACGAAATTCTAAGATTCATCGTCGGCTGATAACTTTCATCCAAATGCTCATTGTCCCTAAACTCATTTACAGATGATGCACTTATCACGCCATCTGGCAACACATTCTAGTCACATACTACTTTCCATGAAAATAATTAAGTTCCCACTCTTGCTAACTACATTATTACACAACTTCTGCATATTTCTCTAAAATTCGTTTCTAACTTGCATATCTTATTATATCTCCCTTTTCTGATTTATAAAATTTGACTGCCTTATTCATTAAGCTATCTTCATGGCCAACATTCCAAAGCTATCCTGTTTACCAGTTCAATTTCTCTCCCATTCAAAACTCAGGAGCTCAAATCTGACTAGAAACAATGGCTCGTCAGTATTTTTCTGCGCATTGCTGTAATCCATTTTTTTTTCTTTCTTTGCCACTTTCGCGGGATACAGTTAAACTCTTTTGTTCACTTTTGCTATTATATCTCTAGATACATCTCATAGATCCCCGCATCATCAGTTTTTGACACTATAGATAGTCACGTCAGTGTAATAATACACTGCTTGTTATCTCCTCGAACCAAAATGTATATAACCTTACGCTTGGTAGCACTGAAACTTTTCTACCATCATCTGCTCACACTATTCTATTATAATCCTTCTAGAAGCCTGATATCACAATCATTTCTTAGTTCCCAACGTGGCATCATAGTCAAATGAATGAATATCTCCTCAGTATCATTGACATGATTTTATTGAAATAAGTTTTGGGACCTCCCTTATTTCAGAATGAAATACTAATGTGTACATTATTGTCGTCACACGTGTCTTGTATTGCTATATAATAAGGCAAACAGATATATATATCTAAAGTCGATCGCAAATCTGAATACTGTCAACAATACATGGAGAAGAATTTAGGCTTCAAAATAAACTCTGGAGGATGCCATACGAGTGGTCTGTCATTCGTGATGTTGATAATTGATTGGATCACACAAAACAACTGTTTTGATTTTCGAAAATCTACAGATATTCAAACTAATAAGGCATTGCAAAGAGCTGCACAGTCTTGATTATACAGAAGGGCAGTTTCATACAAGCAAAACATCAATCAGAACGGTAATCAACGCAGACAGATAGCATATCATGACTGATCCGCACAGTGTTAGAAGCCCACAGTATGGAGCAATGAATCACGCTAGACCATTTTTTTTCTGATTAGATGAGTGAGTGAGTGAATGTGAGCCTTGCTGAAGAGATGGGTGGGTGGGGCCTTATACTCGAATACATAAGCTCACCTGTGAAGTTTGATAGTGGAGGTGAAATGGTCTGTAGTCGTTTCCCTAGATAAGGACTAAAACCATTGGTAAAGCTAGGAAAAGCTGGGAATTGGTAAAGCTGACAGATATTTAACATCTGAATGATGTAATGCTTCCTGAATTGTGGCAGCTTTATGAAAACAGACTCGTGTCTCTTTCAATTCGAGAATGCCCCCTGTCGTACTTGCAGGTATCGTTGCAATATGATTAAAAGAAAATAATGAAAGAAATAAAAAACTTCACTGACATGACTAGGCTCCCGATCCCAGAAACCCACAGAATACCTTTAGAAAGAACCAAGCATAGGTTAAAGGTCAGGCTACCGCGTCCAACAACGATTACTTCAACATGATTATCATGTTGAGGTAATCGTTGAGGGGTGGAATCATGTTGAGGGTGAAATGTTCCAAAAGACCTGTCATATCACAAAATGTTGGAAGATATGCCCAGATTCAAAGGACGGCCCATATGCTTTTGCGATCTGTGTAATTTTGGTTTATCTGAAATACCTATGGGTTGTTTGATTAGTAAATATTCAGTGAAAGTGATGACCTTTTTTTTTTTCCCGTCAGTTTGATGATCGAAGAAGATGCATTACTAATGAGGATATACTTGTTGATAATTGGGATCATAAAAAGTTCATTTAGTAAAAATAGGCTATACTAAACAGCGAATGAAAAAAAAAACAACAGATACTGGAATTCGTTTGAGTTCATTTAGGCAGATCTTCTGAATTAAGTGATTATCTGCTGCAATTTTCTGCAAGACGATGATGTAAACGACTGCAAAGTGATTGACTTTGCAATATCAGAAAACTGGTAATTAGATGCTTACGTACCCTCTACGAAGAGAAAGATATTGGAATTCCAAGTTTCACAAACTAGAATGATAAATGATTTGCAATTCCATCCACACAATTTCTCAAAAGCAATGTGGAATATGAGAAGAGATATTCTTGTTTGATTTATTTTGATATGATACTTTACCATATGAAGAACTCAGATTCAGTGTTCCTGTATTGGGAGGGGGGGGAGGAAGACTAACAATATCCTGATTCTGCTTTTTTTTTTTTTTTTGAATAACGTCAAAAAGAGGAATATCTTGCAGTTAGGTGTGAACGCATTAGCATTCAACAACATTTTTTATCCGACTGTGTTTGGTATTGTAGTCAAATCACGGGTTAGAGAGTAAATGGATACAAGACAGATCATTTTAAATACTGAGCTGATCAAGTTTATACTGAATTTTCCCTTTCCATGCAATGATAACGGGTCACGCGTTTTTGGCATAATTTTTTCGACTTAACTCATTTGTTCGATAAATCAATTTTGAGTTGCAATCCCTTTTGTAACAGGAGAAGTTCTTCATGCTTCTTTTCATGCCAAGTTAGCTCACTTTAGACTATTGTGGAAGGTTTTAATCACCGCTCATTCATGTTTTTCTTTGCAGCAAAATAAAATTTTCCGTTGCCTGAATGTCGGTTTTTTTTTATAGATTTCTTTATCGTTATGATATTCTTAAAAAAGGAGAAAATAAACATCCGTTTTACAAATAACTTCTTCAAAGAAGAGCATAAAAAGAGTTCTACACCTCCGAATCAAAAAAATTAGAATAATAATAAAAAAAAAATGTTGAATGATTTGCAATTCTAATTTATTGCATAGAAAATAATTATTACCAATATTAATTAGCATAATCGAAATATACGTACTTTATAGATTATATAACCATGTAAACACATAAAAATGCAATAGAAATTATAAGAAAACTGTTATTTGAAAACATTCACAAAATTAGAATAACTTTTAACGTGGTTCAAAATATTAGAATATTCCAAATTTTTCCGATTGGTTTTGAGGAGAGCATAGAAATAGCATCTATTTTAGTAGCTGCGGGACTGACTCGTGTGTGAGGAATCGTTTTCGCATGGATTTCAGTTAATCATTTGCTAAACATGGGTCGAACGAGTGACATATCGGAAGCCAAGAAATTTCGTATGGTGTTTCTACTCAAAGAAGGCCAAACTCAACGGTTTATAGCTAAGGAATTGAAACGTTCTCAAGCAAGCGTGAGTAGAGTATTGAGACAGTATTCTAATAACCGGAGTTTTCAAAATAATCATTGCAATAGCGGTCGAAAGATAATAACTACATCCAGAGATCAGAGGAGATTGAAGAATATGGTGAAGAAAAACCGCTTCCGAAGTGTAAGATATTTTCACAGGAAATGGAAAGAACTAGCTGTGAATGTGTCTAAATTTACGACGTTGAGATGGCTGCACAAACACGTGTGCCGCTTATGACTTCCAAGCAAAAGGCAGCTAGAGTGATTGTGTAAGCTAAGACTGTTGTGAGCCCAAGAAGACTAGAAAAAGGTACTTTTTTAGCGATGAAAGTATGTTTTGTGTGTCCCATGGTCATCAAGGGATACGTGTTTGACGTCTTAAGCAAAAAGCATTTGATAAAGAATGCGCGAAACGTTCGGTGAAATTTGCGACCTCTTTCATGGTATGGGCTTGTATGACCACAGAGGGTCCAGGTGGGATGTGTACGAAAGAATCACTTCCAAAGTGCACCAAAAAATTCTTGAGCACTTTGTGTTACCGGCGTCGGAAGATTTATGTGATGGTGATTTCCTTTTTCAGCAAGATTCAGCTTCTTGTCACACTTCCAAGACCACCAATGTAATTCCTTGGCCGGCAAACTCACGAGATTTAAACTCACATTGAGAACTTGTGGGAATTATGAAGAAACATCTTCAAGAAGTTTCCTAAGAGACAAAAATGAACTTGTTTCTAGTCTGCAGACCATATGGACATGTTTTGATAAAAAAAAAAAAAGACTCTGAACCGCCAGTAAATAATATGCCAACCGTTTACGAATGGTCATAAAAGCTTATGGGGATGCAGCAAAGTACTAATTATCATCTTGTTTCCCTTTGATTGTAATGTTTGTGCATTTAATTTCGCATTATTCGAATATTGTGGATCACGTTAAAAATTATTCTAATTTTGTGAATGTTTTCAAATAACAGTATTCCTATAATTTATATTACATTTTTATGTGTTTACATGGTTATATAATCTTCAGCAAATCTTCAGTACGTAGATTTAGATGATGCTAAATCATATTGGTTAATACTTATTTTCTGTGCAACAAATTAGAATTGCAAATCATTCAACACATTTTCTTTGATTATTCTAATTTTTTATTCTGAGGTATCATATCAGAAGCGCGTACGTATAAATTGAAGTTCGAAAGTGAAATAGCACAGAAATGATTACGTAAATGTTCAATACTCTATCAACGGACTTCCAAAACACGTTTTTTAAGTCCTATCGGTAAACCGTGGCGCACGAACACGAATAACAAGGAGCATTACAGCGCGCGCAAACACACACACACACACACACACACACACACACACACACACACACACACACACACACACACACAAAAGCAGGCAACAGCTTACGTACTTGTCTCATTACTTTTCAATTTCTCAAATATGCCACTTCATTTCGCCTTAAATAAATATTTCCAGCCTCTGGACTTTCGTTACTAATATTCCTTTCCTTTCATATAGCGTGCTGGGGTGAACCTTCGTGGCTCAGTAGGTATTGACACCCTTTTGGTACACCGTTCCGTACGAACAGAACATGCTCCATACCATGACACCACCTCTGGAACTGTTAGTTGTGTTTACAAGACAAGCTGTAAACATGTTCATTGCTTCATGGGGCACCTGCCAAACTCTCTGCCTACTATCGGTACAGATCAAGGTGTACCATGACTCGTCGGACCACATGACTTTTCCCCTCATTCTTCCAGTGTCCAGTCACGGTATTTCTGACATCACTGTAGACGAACTTTTCAATTATTCGCAGAAATTATTGGTTTCCGTATAGGCATACATACATACGACTGCCAATACCGATCCTCTTCAATTCATTACGCATAATTCGGTGAGATGGGGTCAATTGCTGCAAACAGGAAGTTCTGCTTGTCCGTACAATCCTCAGACGACGACACTCTCGTTCTTGACCATAGTTATGCCTCTTAGACAAGCAATGTGGGTTATTTTTCCACTGATTAAACATCTCATCTTTTGGGAAACCAGTCAGCTCTGCTATTTTCAGAATCATGGCTCCAGCCAGACGGGCACTCACAATAAGCCCTTTATTGAACTCCGAAAGATCCTTTGATTTTCCATTGAGATCAGCACTATTGACTACTCTGACCAGCAGCTTTCTTAAATGGTTGCCTAGAACACGAGGTGATGCACATGACTAAGCATATACGCTACGTAAGTGACGTATATCTCATCTGTATAACGGTGTAATTCAGTGGTCGGTACTTACCTCACAGTTTTAGTCGCTTTAGCCGTAATTCCAACAATAACAACCACAACTATTGTGCGAGAACTAAATCAGCTTAACTCTGGAATTTAGAGTTTCAAACCACTTTCATTTTGGCATACTATATATAGATGCGTAAAATTTTAAGTCACTAAATTTTAATAGAATCAAATTGGCTGACAATCAATGTATTTCTCGTCCTTTCTTCTTAATGGTGATTTCAATATTGTATATGTGTGTGTGTGTGTGTGTGTGTGTGTGTGTGTGTGTGTGTGTGTGTGTGTGTGTGTGTGTGTGTGTGTGTGTGTGTGTAAAATAAAAATATTTATTACATTTGAGTTATTACTGTTCAGAGATGTAGAATAATTATCTTTACCTTTGCACTCTCCCACACTTTTTGAGTAGCCTGTTTCTGTAGATGTCCTTTCAGGGCATACCACGCATGACAGTTGCCCTTCTTCGAACTGGTAAGTTCCTTGAGAGCAAGGGATGCACTTCTCCACTACCACGTTGAAATATGTGCCTACTGGACATTTAACTAAAACGGAAAAGAAAAGAAATACCATAAAATAGCACATTTATAATTTTGAAATGTTTACAAATTTCGTTTAAATAATTTTCATTAAGAAGGAACATACCACAGTGATTATTCATCGGCACAGATCCTTGCTCACAAACAAATCCACCTTCTGCATCTTCAAATCGGACATATTCAATTTTAAGGCGATTACTTCCCAAGGCAAGATCCAATTCTCCACGTTTAGCTGATTCTTCGAGGTTATTTATAACATTCTGTAAGTTAGTGAGAAGGATTTTCTGATGGTGCTGTTGAGAAGATGGTGGACTCTCACTCTGATGTTCACCTTGGGAAAAAAATGGACAATCGAATCTGTTTAATACCTTTTCTGTCACTTCTATTCTGAATTTATTCTAATAATACATAATTTGTTTTTATTTGATATTTTTTATGGCGCAAAAACATCAAAGGTCATACTGCTACGCGAGGACAGTGCATATGGTAGACAGTTAGTAGGACAACCACAAAAATTCATGCCTTTGGCGATCGTGCTCCAATTTATAGGAGAGTTTAGAGGAAAAGAAAGCAAATGTTTTCTTACAGAATAATTTCTAAAAAGGAAAATGTCACATTCTAAATTAAACAAATTCTTCGGTAGAGTTGATAACAGTGTCGCTCTCAACCCAATAGGTCTCTTGTTCAAATCCCACTGTGGACATGACTTTTTGAAAGTCATGAGATGAAAGATAAGTTTCATCTTCAAGCGAGACACCCCCACCCTGCTTAGTGGATTGAGAAAGTACCATGTGTCTGGAGGGAGACTTCTAGATTACCTAACCCCTAACACATCCACAGTACTAATGTACAATAAATGTAAAGCATTTGATGAGTGAGATTCAAATTTAAAGAGAGAGAGAGAGAGAGAGAGAGAGAGAGAGAGACTAGTTGGAAAAGGAGAACACGAAACACACGCGATTCGCTGTGAATTTTGACATACTATTCTTTTTAGTTGTTTTCATAGTTATATTATTTAATAAATAAATAAAAATGTATAAAAATATCAACGAAATTAATATTTTGATATTTTAATGGCTCAATTTTATTTCTTCAGTGTTAATTTATGTTAAATAATTAAAACAGAATTATAAAACACAATTCTACAATTTCATTTTAGTCTATTATAAACAGTCCTTTTTTCAGCCTATAATGAGCCAAGAACAAAAACAGAGCAATAAATGTTAGGTGGCGTTATCAACAAATAGTATAATCACAAAATTGTAACAGACGACAATTTTATTTAGAACATTTAATGGATAGTGAAAACCGTTTTCTTCGCTGTAATGTGAGTAAATATGTTTCATATACTGTTTTATCTTTATTTTTTTATTGACATATTTTACATATGCTTTATTTACATATATTATTTAATATATGGAAATTTATTTATTTAATGTATGTAATTAATTTTATGAATTTTTTGCTTCAAAACGCTATCATAATACTGTATATATGCAAGGAAACTTCCAAATGCTATCTTATGCTGACAACTATCAATCTGTGAATAAACTGAAAATTTCGCATTTATAAAATACCACTAGAACTTCAAATAATTATATAATTATACAAAATTGACAGATACCATCACTATAATATACGATAACTATTCAAGTTATATTTATTTACAGTGAAAAGAGGTGAAATTCAATGTAATATTATACCACTTACTTGGTGCTAATTTTATTCAATGCAAATCAGTTATTGACAAGATTTAATTAATAATTTAATTAAAGGATGTTTACCTGGTATCTTTAGGCACAGAGCGATTATCTAATTAAAGGGAATTAAAATTTCTCATTCAATTATGCTGCTAGAATTTTATATATATATGGCAGAAACGGGAGTTAACGGAATTTTATTAAAACCTAAACTTAAATCGGTATTTGAAAACAAATACAAACTTTTATCATGCCATTCAATTAAATTTAATCTTAATGAATGACTCCATAGAGTCATTCATTAAGAAATGATTCTTAATGAATGACTCTATGGAGTTCCAAGGCTACATTACTGTACACCACACCACGCTACACGATTCGCCATCTACTAGTACTTGCTAACTTACAGTCCACTGTTTGCCTACACCACTCATATGCACTACACAGTATTTCTGTCTCTTATTTTCATGTTTTCTCGTGATGGTTTGAATGCTGTATAGCAGGCATGTCAAACTCGTTTACCTCCAAGGGCCAAATTAAGAATTATACATCAAGCCGCGGGCCGCAACAGAAAATCTCGAAATAAAGAGGAAACAGATTTTTTAATATTAACATTATTCATTAATGTCAACTGAAAAAGCCAGGTCCTTTATCTATTGATCATTTTTTTTAATATTTCACATTCATCAGTTTTCGATTCTAAAAAAAAAAAAAAATGGTAATTTTGTCCAGCAATTCGAAGAATCGCTTTAAAAGTTTATGACTGGAAAGCCTCGAATTTCTGTATAATAAGGTAGATCGCTATATTCACCTTCTATATCTCCTAGAAAGTTACTAAATTGGCGATGATTAAACCCACGTGCACGAATATAATTTACAATTTTACTGACATTTTTTAGGACATGTCCAATATTTAAAACTTTGGAGCACAGTTTGCTGATGAATAATGCAATGAAAATATTGAAAATTATTATTACCTTGTTCTTTGCATTTTTATTTTAAATTTGTAACAACTCCTTTAACAACACCAGTCATGGCAGGAGCACCATAAGTTGCAAGACAAACTAGCTTTTTTAACGGTAAATTGTATTCATTCAAAACTTCCATAAGGGCATCAAAATATCAACTCCAGTGGTTGTATGGTGCATAGGAATTTCTAGAAGTTCTTCACTTACATTTAAGTTCACAGCCAGCTGAGCGATATCCCGTACATCTGTACTTTCGTCAATTGCAAGGGAATTGACGAAAATTTTGACCTCAAATGTTGAATTATTGATTTTAGTTGATTCTGCTAGCAATGGTATTTCTAGATAAGCTTATATTTTTAAATTTCTTTAATTGATCAGGACACAACACTTCAACTGCTTCTCCTTCGGTGAATGGTTTCGACTTGCTTGCAATTAATTGTGATAACAAATAACTGGTTTTTACCGTAGCTTTATTATCTTCAATAGGTTTGGTAAATACACTTTGTTGATTTTGAAGTGTCAACTTTAATTCTGACAATTCACGAAGTTTCGCAACATATTTGTCATAGTTTTCTTTGTGATTTGTATCGTAATGCCTTTTAATATTATATTCTTTGCAAACTGCAATAGTGTTTCTACATATCAGGCATAAATTTTTTTTCCTTAAATACAAAACTATTGTAACTCCCATTTTTCTTGAAAAGTACGATGTTCTTCAATTAATCATGTTTTACTCATACTGGTTGAAGGTTTCGACATTATTTTTATAAATTCTTTATTAATTATAAAGAAAGCACTACGCTTTCTTACGACTTAAAATTACTAACGGCTAGCCTCCGATTGCTGTGGTCAGCGGATGTAGACGCGTACGTACTTGCTCGTTAAAATTCGGTAAAATTCGATATTTATGCAGTGGTGTAACAAGATATTTTGAAATGACAAATAGAACATTATTTCCTTTAGAAATTACAGAGTAGTTTGGCGTATAAAATAATCTTAAGTGGAAACGTTAAATTTTTAAATATGTTTATTTAATTCGGTGGTGTTGTCAAAAGTTAAATAACCATATTGGTTACAAAGTTTAGCGGGCCGCATGTTACTTGTCGGTGGGCCTCATGCGGCCCGCGGGCCGCGTGTTTGACATGCCTGCTGTATAGGAAGAAAAACTAGGCAGTTGGTACTTATGTAAAGTGCGTATAAGTCCATTATTTGAATGGAATAAAATATCTGATAAAGTATATGACATGTTAAAACTGGATATACGTATGCAGATCCTTATCGTATAATGTTCACAGGAGACGTATAATGAAAACAAACTGGATGAGATTGTCGAAAACTTCAGCATAACCGTGGGTTGAAACATATTTCTTTTGAAATTAGAATAACTCCATTTTCTAAGATTTATATATTTTCAAGAGGCTAAGGCTTCCAGACACTAAAGGCTTTCATATTTTAGAGTAAACATAATTTTCTTCTGAAATTAGGGTGCATGCTGCGTTTCCGGAATTGGTAAATATCCGGCCAAGGTCTTTTATGTGGGAAAATGGCGCTTTCACTAATCGGAGAGTCTGGTGAAAAAATTGAGAATTATCAACAGTTCAGATTAATATAAATGCAATAGAGGAAAAGAGAGTCAATGTGTATCCCATCGAGTAATATATAATAAAGTGTAATGAAAGCAGAATACGAATAAATGAATTGAGGTTTCCGTGATGCCTCTATTATTACTGCACAGAACCGTGTAATTATATTCAGAGAAAAAAAAAACACTGTTTAATGACTAGTTTCGTATACATCTTATTGCATACATATATCCTTGGATTACCAAATTAGAAAGAAAAAAAAGCTGTATTAACGTGGAGAGTGCCGAACTAATAAGTGTCATACATCGAATGCTATGTTAAATATAGTATTGATGTCAAACGCATGGTTTGTATAACTTCTCTCAGGCGATTCATCGCTGTGTAGATGTCTGCCATATTCCAACCATAAAATAATAATAAACCAGCTTTTAATAATAAAAGCTGGTTTAAGATGAGATCATGGTTTTTGTTACATTAGATTGTTACATTACCATAGTATTTCGGTGACTTCTTTAAATCTGCTTACACAGTTGTTCAATTCAATGTACGGCATTGTGAGATGCCAAAGTACTTGATGTTTTTCTTTAGTGAGTATGAAAAGACAATCCTGATTTATGTGCTAGCTTTATCTCTTTGATATGTTGAGATGGATTTCTCCTGATCGACCTGTCTGTCCAATATCAGATGCCGCATGCACAAAAAGAAATTCTGCTCCTGGTCGTTTGAGAGGAGAACGAGGCTGTTTGGATAATCACAACATAGTGGACACTTTTTGTAGCAGTGGGACTGCAACTTTTAAGTTGCACTGCTTAATTTATTTTTTTTCTATTTTATCTGTAACGTTTTTAATGTAGGATGCGCTAGTTGTCTTACTCCTGTGAACTCGCTGGAATGTGTAACGGTCTATTTAAGACATTATTGATGGTTTTAATGTTTTCACCATTTTTAGGAGTACCTCTGAGATATATTATTTCTTGCCTTTTGTTGTCATCACTGAATATAGTGTATGCTCTGTTCCTTGCATGTTTTGATGATGCCTATTAGGTACGATGTTGATTATATGGCGTAACATATGGATAGCTTCCGGTGTTGAATTTTTTCCTGTAGACTTTATATGAAAGTTCTCCATTGAAATAAGAACATCTAAAAATAGCGTGATCTGTTTCTCTCAACTTCCAATGTGAATTGGATTTTGTGGTTTAAGCTGCTTAGGAAGTCCGTGAAATTGTGCAGTTGCCTTCACGCCATAATAAAAAAAAAATGTGTTCATGATGTTAGTGTCTTCCGAATATCCCCCCCCCCCCTCTCTCCTCTCAAATGATCAGGAGTGTACAAATATTTTTTTTAAAAAACTTTTATGCATACGGCATCTCTGCTATGTTAGACAGAGAAGTCGAGCGGAGAGAAAAGATGGAGAGGAAAAAGCAAGCACAGAAATCATGACTGGCTTTCCATACCACCAAAGACAAACATCAAGTACTTTGGCAACTTAGAGAAATATAGTACATTGAATTCAAAAACTATGTAGGCAGATTTAAAGAAGACGCTGAAATGCTACGATGTCAAGCTCGATGTAACAAGAACCAAGGTCTTTTCTTTAACCAGCTTTGATCAGCATATATCAAAGACCTATACAGAGATGATGTAGCTTTTGACAGAAATTACTCAGCAGATCACTCTGCTAATGCTGCCCTTCCTTCCCCCTCAGAGACTTTGATTTCTAATCGCATATAGGACGAAAGTTTGATAATTCAACGGAAAGTGAGTCAGCCAGTCTCATACAAGGAATGACAGAGTTTTTCTTCCTAGTTAGGTATTTCATCCCACAAAACAGCAAACGGACTGAAGAACCCACGAGCTTAACAGCTATAAGTTTCATAGCCTAGTTTCTTCGTTTCTAATTTCAACTAAACTAAACTACATCCCCTTGTAGCTTTGGCGGTTTAATATCTCTGAAACAATAAATTACTTTCATATGACTACCTTATGTTTAAAGCGTGTGTGGAAAGAAATATCAATAGATAACATTTCGCAACAGCTATCTCCGTTTTTAGTAACGATGTAATTGTGAATTACAGAGCTTAATACACACGTATGAACAGTGGCGTAGCTAGGGGGGTGGTGGCGGTCCGCTCCGCGGCGTTTTGAATCTTACCCTATACGTCGTTTTGACTTTTTGTAGTATTTTTGGTGTGTATTGGGAGGGGAGGCAAACTCAGGGACTGCCCCGGGCGACAAAAGCTCTAGCAACGCAACTGTGTATGCATTTATAGATATGCAGTATTTCTGTATCATTTCATGTGGAATTTTTATCAGTTTCAACTTCTAATTTTTATTATCTATATTTTGAAATGCAATCTAGGTAACCTGTATTGAAAAATGCGAATATCTTTCTAGTCTTTTTACTTACCTTTCAGCTTAAATTCGAGTTCAATTCTTTTAAATGATCGTGAGTCGCCTGCAGTAGAAGAAAACTGTGAGTTCTGCCCTGCGTTTTTTACATCGACATCAGAATTCTGGAGTGAATTATTATAGCTGCCTCTTAAATAGGCAGTATCAAAGTCTACGATATCATCTGTATCCAGAGGTATAATTTCATCTGAAGGAGACTCCATAACATCCTTCACGTTGTTAGAAGAGGTGTAAGAAAAGGGTTGATAATGTTGATTTTCCGAAAATGGCACGTGGTCTTTATTTTTATTTAAATTGATCTCTGTCGATGATTTTCCTAAAGTCTGATTTCTTTTCATAGCTTTTGATTTAGCTAATACATGTGGAATGGGAACACCCCTTCGGGGTCTTAGATGGAATTCAAAATCTTCTGATTTCACATCACGTCTCCTTCGAAGTATACGATTTGACTCTTCTTCGGCCTCTGGGAAGAAATTAAAACGCATGTAATCCTTAAGTTAAAACTTTTTTCTTTTTTTTCAAAATGAATACACATGGATGCTTTAAAATGTTAGAAAAAACATGGACTTTTCTCACCATCAGGATTTTCTTTGCAAGTAGCAATCATGTTCTCTATAGAGCAAATAACATTATTCTTACAAAGACGAGAAACCTGAGAAAGAAAAAAAAAACTTTCTAGATGTGGGAAGATTTGTTGAAAAGTGATCATTAGACATCATTTTTTAAATCCAAGTTTAGTACTTATTTTATAAAGTGCAGTTTTATAAATTAATTATTTATAAAAAAAAAGTAGTAAATATAGTAAACGCTTTGTTAATCCGCCAGGATGGAACTCGCTGGATTAACAAAGCGTAAATCATATTCGTACCACGCACACAAACTGGCCAAAATATTAAAGACATTGCCGTGCTAAATAATGTAATCTCCTGGCCACACGCGGCGAGTAACGAAAAATGGCAGGCACTGGTTTTAAACAGGGACAAGCTGCCTTTAGGAGAATTTGCGTTCAGCCGTGTGATAATATGCAAAACTCAATTGGCCTGAGTAACTTCGAATGAGGTATAACAACAACATAGTAACAGACTGGTTAAGAGTATCCCACAGAGGCCATTGTTTTATATGAAAGTCCAGTAGGTACAACGGCATCACGGATATTCTGAGAAGGTGTGATAAACAGAAAACATTATAAGACTGTGGAAAAAAATGATTCATACGAGAAGAAGAAGAAAGGCGGTACAATTGGTTAAATAACTGCTTGATATAACCATTAATTGCAATTAAGAATATATGAATACACCATTCTATTCAACGATGGCCTGAAAGGGGTTTTAAAGCAGATGAGCATCGAGAGAAAGATTACATGGTGTGAATACTGATTCTTGTTATTTTCTACAGACGGACAATAGTATGGCGAGAAAAGTAAGGCCACAAGCCAACCATGCTTGGTTACAGCGATATAAAGCAGTGGCAATGGAATGATGGTACGGGATATGTTTTCCGCGTGATACCTCTGGACTTCTCGATATCATCAGAACAAAAGATAAACGATGAGTGACTTGCCTGAACAGCGTTATCGTTCAAATACATGCATGTGATGACTTCTATCTAGATAACGTCAGATCGCAGGGCATCTTTCATCAAAGAATAATTAAAGAAACTTCACAGTGACTTGACCTGTTATGACTAAGGAGAATCATCCCTTGAGTCATTACCTCCCTGTCCTATTCAGCTTCTCTGCCACGGACTCACAGCTACCATATTTGATGGAACTGCAGACTGTCATCATATCCGTCTGGTAAAAGACATTTGTTCAATGTTTTCAGAACCTCGTGAATTCGATATCACAAAATTTTAGAAGCACCGAGGCTGCTCTGAAAGTTTGATGGTTCGACTTCGGCCAGCTCTGTTGTGCAGGCAATTGGACCACTATTCACTTGCCATTTTATCGTTAATGCTTTGCCAAAGCCTTGTAACATTATGTACTGATTTATTTTTTTTTTAATTTGAATCCTTTCTCCAAAAAAGAGTGTAAATCTTTTGTAGATTAGTACCTTGGATAGGCTAAGGATTAGATACTCTAACAACCCGCTGCAGGGACCAAACAGAACTTTTCCATGTCGCTTACCTCCTTTGAAGTTGCTCCAAGCGTCCAAATAAGCAAAGTCTCACACGGGGTAATGAAATTCATGTACTTCCTGAAGACATTCATAAAACAACAGGATTCTATCCACAGAGTGTTGATTGAGTGGAGACACCGCCCACTCAGCCCATCAAGCCAGTAATGAAATAACAAAGTAACTTGCTGAATGAAGTTTATATCACATGCTTATTCAACTTTCGTCGAAGTTATTTTATCATTGTAATGAACTTCTTCCTAAGAATCATTTTTCGCTTTTATCCATAATTTTAGTTTTATTACACTGCCTATAATTTCGGTAATGTTAAAAATGTAAGCATGCTACTCTACTACTTCTTCCCCTAGTTCCTATTCCATGTCGAATATCTTATCCCTGCTTCCATTAATGTACTTAAATCCAGTCGCTTATTACAGCCGGTTACCTTGGCTTTTCATAAACCTAATTAATGTCGTGATGGGGAAGTTAATATGACCGTAATCACCCACTCTTAGTGTGTGCGTTCTCTGGAGGATTGTCTGTTTTTCAGAAGGAGAGATCCATTTTTAGGGGAACAATTTCTTCTATCTCTGAAGCCAGCTAATTCTTCATTAGTTGATAAACTCTCATAAAGGATCCTCGCATCCTACATGGCATTCGGATCCAACTGTTTCCGAATGTATAGGCAATACTACTTCCAATTGCACTACAGAAGCACAATCACCAGAACAGACTGCGTTTGTGAAAGTGGAAATCTTTCTAAAAAATTTGCAAAAGATCTGATCTCTCAGAAATATTGGTTTCTGGATTATATCCTGGCCTATATGTATTAAATAGGTTACATCAGTGGAGTAGAAAATGAATGCTAGTTACTAAATTATGACAGAATGCTAAATAATCGTGCTTTTACTGTATAAATTTTTATGAACTCTTTAGACCATTTTCTCTCCTTCTGACAGAGAAATCATCCGTATACATCTAGCAAATCGATGGATCATACTGCACGTGGTTTCATCGCTTAGGTGCAATGATGGGATTTTCAGTGGAGATTGAAATAAACATATTTTATCTTATTTCTCTAGATTTCCTCAAGATGGATTAATAATATGTATGTCATGTGCACATTATTAATGTGAAATACGTGGAAAATGAATAAAATGAACTGAATGTACTTAGTGTGGGCAGGTGATAGTATTCTGACATAGATATAATACTTTGATATGCTAAGATATATACAACTTAACAGAAAGCTTCTCCACTAAATTCCAGTTTCTATTAATGTCATTATTAGCCTTTACTTACTTTATTAGCTAATTTTCTTTGCATATGCTTCTCCAGTTGACTCAGGAAAAAGTGATCTTGGCAGCTAAGACCATCCGCAATTACAGAAACGACTCCTATCTTGGAGATGGTGTTGGAAAGATGAGTCACTAAAAATATAAATAATGTGCTAAAGTTCAGTTTGGAAGATATAAAACCACATATAAAAAAATCCTACCACATTATATTCGTTGAGACAAATTTTAGTTTAAAAGCAGAGTATGCACTTACACGAGCAGTCTGGGAAGGGGAGATGTTCCTTGGGCAACCACACACCATCATAAGCACAAAAGTAAGCAGATGGTGGACGAAATGCAAAAGAATATCCTTCGTTACAAGACAGTGTGCAGTATACTGCTTTCTCAGACTCAGTGCAATTAGTTTTTCCATTTACAGGATCCGGCGGAAAGGTGCAAGCATGTTCTAGAAAGGAAATTATAATTAGTACAATATATAAACAGCTGATAATATGCTTATGTTCCATCCTGATTAGATTTCATTTTCATGAAATCTGAAGAGATGGGGTATGACCAGTCTAAAGTTTTCTAGCATGCTTGAAACAAATAACAAAAACTGCACTTTAAAAAAATTTGTTTTTTTGTGAATCAGCATAGTTTTACTTTTGACGTATGAATTCTGCGTTATTTATCGCTATTAGCGTCAGTTCGAAATGTGGTGACTATCACAAATAGTGGAGCTGATGAAAATATTCCCAATGGCGAGGACTGTTTTGTTTCGGCAATACGCAGTATAAGATTTCATTCAACATGTTACAAGGGAAAGATTTTTAAAAAAATAAATAAAGGAACCTGATCTTTATCACACGTAGCCTACCACTGAACTAGTGCCATTCAAAAACAACCTTGAGAGTAAAAATAATTCCATTAACTCGACTTCCGAAAATAGAAGACAGATGTTTAATGCATTTAACATTTAAAGAGATAGTGAGATTATTTTAAGCAGTCCAGCAGCGAAAGTTTTGAGGACAAAAATATCACATCCCTAGTTTCCTACGACTCCAAAATATTTTGTGTCATTTTCCGCTCAGAATACTTTGGAGGTCATTTTATGCTCAAAACACTAAGTTACTTCTGAAATGTATGCCTGAGGAACCCGTATAAATCCCAAAGTGCCCAAGCTAGCCATAATTTTGTTCTTGCATTCGGTATGGTGCACCGAAAATTTCCATTAAAATTCTTGACGTTATCCAGAAGAAGGAAGTCCGATTAATTAATAGACCCCCGCCGGTTACATATAGGCTCACTCCAATCACTTTCTCACAAAAATTCTGTTTCTGTATTTGCAGATGCTGTCCCTATCCTACCAGATACTGGCTTCCATCGTTCCTTCACTTCCTCGAAGCTCATAAAAGCAGCTGTTGACCAACATCTATTCACAGTCCAAATTCGGCTCATCGAACTGACTTCTACTTTATTCTCTGGAATAATGCTCCTCACACAGTGTCCCCCCCCCCCCGTCAAGGACTGTAACCACAACGTTCGAAAAAGCATCAATAGGTTCCTTTCCTTCTCTTTTTTTAACCTCTTGCCGTCATGTCACTGATGTGATATAGTTTTTGAAGCCTCTTATACATGGGATCGATAGATATGAAAAAATATCATTACATTCCATACAGTCATAGGCGATTTATTACTATTATTTCGCCGAAATTTAGTCTTTTGAAATTTATATTGAAAGTGTTAAAACAACTTTTAGTACATATTCCAGATTTCAAATTTAAATAAAATCCTCCCAACCAAACTGCAGTTATACATACGAAGAAACAGAGTTAATACGTGCTGCAAATTTTGCGAAATACAATTAAAACTGGTTCGACTGTGTTAAACAAGGAATAAGGGATAAACCAGAAATCATCTCTCTCTCTCTCTCTCTCTCTCTCTCTCTATATATATATATATATATATATATATATATATATATATATTATATATATATATATATATATATATATGTTAAAGATACCAAGCTATTTTAAACCTGGTTTTACTCCATTTCCCAAGTAAGCAAACAGACAAACAAGTCAAGTTTGCGTCTGCAAGTCTAGCTGATCCTACAGGTAGTGCAAGACCAAGGCAACTCATGGTAAAAGTAGAATAAGCTCTGATCACTAATCTTAATATTTACCCTTAATGCAAAACACATCTCCTAGAGGAGATGTATGATGTATGATGTTTTGTATTAAATTTTGTATTAAAGGCAAGGGGGCCACTACCCAGACCGGTTTCGACCTTTATTGAGGTGTATTTAAGTAAAGACCTCTCTAAAAATTAGAACGATCCCTAGACCACTTCATATAGTGCCCTAAAGAACCGTCCAACTCAGCGTTGTTCCACTCAGTGACAGGCTCACCCCGTCACCGAGAAAAACTTCTCAGCGTTGGCTCTACCCAGTAGCAGGCTCACCCCACCACCAGCCAGAGCCATAATCTCAGCGGTGGCCCTATTCAGAGATAGGCAAAAACCTATCCCCAAGCGGAGCCTCTCAAGGCCATCCCCCACCAGTTCCGACCCCTATCGAGGTCTCTTCAGTGGGAACCAGGCCGGAAATACCAAGATTTTAGTAATACAGAGCTTATAAGTATTTTACCAGAACAAGTCACCATAAGGTATTTTAACCTTATTAAATAAAAATCTCAGGAGATATAAATGTAGAAAGTATTTTATCTTGGGTATAATAAATGTTAAAGATACCAAGCTATTTTAAACCTGGTTTTCCTGAGATTTTTATTTAATAAGGTTAAAATACCTTATGGTGACTTGTTCTGGTAAAATACTTATAAGCTCTGTATTACTAAAATCTTGGTATTTCTAGCCTGGCTCCCACTGATGAGACCTCAATAAAGGTCGAAACCGGTCTGGGTAGTGCCCCCCCCCCCCTTGCCTTTAATACAAAACATCATACATCTCCTCTAGGAGATGTGTTTTGCATTAAGGGTAAATATTAAGATTAGTGATCAGAGCTTATTCTACTTTAACCATGAGTTGCCTTGGTCTTGCACTACGTGTAGGATCAGCTAGACTTGCAACACTTGCAGGCGCAAACTTGACTTGTTTGTCTGTTTGCTTACTTGGGAAATGGAGTAAAACCAGGTTTAAAATAGCTTGGTATCTTTAACATTTATTATACCTAAGGTAAAATACTTTATATATATATATATATATATATATATATATATATATATATATATATATATATATATATATATATATATATATATATATATATATATATATATATGAATAAAAATAGTCAGTTGTGTGTTATTTCTTATCGTGTAAAGAAGCCAATGTTCATTTAACGCTTAAAAGTAAAATCAACACAAAGGAAAGGGGTTGGGGAAATGAAGAAAAATGTCAACATGTCGGAAAGTGTTCTAGGGAATATTTACTCTCATAGAAACGTAAAATTCTAGTTTTATCCTATTTACACCAGAAAATGCTGTAGATTTTATTGTAATTTATTTTAATGATTAAATTATATGCCTCTTACCTTGTACCACGACGGTGATAATGCAAGTGCTGTTGTTACCTGCCTCATCGCGAGCTGTGTAAGTAACTTCCGTTTCTCCTAAAGCAAAGAATCCAGGCTCATGAGACCTCCAGATTGTCAAAGGACTTCCTGAACTATCCGAAAAGATGGGCTCTTCCCATGTCACTTCTACTGGAGGGACACGAGATAGAAACTTAGAGGGCGAAACACACTTGTCAATCATTGGAGGTTGGACATCTACAGATTAAAAAATATAAACATTTTTATAATAAAATAATGTAATGCTGCTAGTGGATATCATAGGATGGCTGGTAAACATCACTAAATGCTTTTATTGTTAAATAAACTTATCATCCTACTGCTTAAAAATAGAAAGAAAAAAAAAAACGTATACCTCTAACAGTCACTGTGAAGTTACATTCTGCCCGATTTCGACTTCTATCTTCTGCTACATACGTGATCGTCACAGAACCTATATCAAATCTACGCACTGGTACCATAGCAGGGAATACTGATATCACTAATGGTTCTTCGCTGTTGTCGGAAGCAGAAGGCACTGTCCAGTTCACCAGAGCACTAGCTTCCCCATCTTCCGCATCTACAACTACGTCCTCCGGGCAGTGAATAACGGGAGGCATGATATCTGGGAAGAAATGTAATAAACGTTCAGATTTCTTCTTTTGTCAATTAAGATTATTGAACTGGCTATTTTCATTAAAACTACAAACAGTAAACTGTTTATATTATGAGTAACAAACGAAAAAAAAAAAAATCCATAAACCTAAAACAGCAATTCGAAGAAGACAAGATAAGCGAGGTATAAAATGAGTTCTCAAATGAATGTATTTGAGATAATCCCCTACCTCTGTGAATTATCATACAGCTAGATGAAATGATTAAAATCAATTTGCTAAAATGGTATGTTCCCAACACTAATTAACATTTACTTGGTTGTACTGGTGCATATTCTACGGTCAATTTTGCTGCGTTGCAGTTAAAACGAGATTCCTTGATGCAATGGTAAAGGTATGCTAATGTGAAATTCTAATAGCTCAACGATATTCTTGACGTTTGAATGGATTGGACTCCTTAGTTTCCATTACCAGCCGAGATTAGAGCATTTATTAAGTTCTGAAACATAAGCTCTAAAGCTAAAAGAAACCCTCTTTTTTAAATTATGTGAGTTTTGCCCACGAAACTTTTTCAAGACACTTCAGACCTTCCCCTTAAGCAGGGTAGTCTCACACCCGGCGAAGAAATTCAGCTTTGACCTAAAACGTATACAAAACATCCACGTCCATGGTGGAATTCTAACCCATAGCCTTTTGGTTGGAAAGCAGGTACGCTAACAACTCTGCTATATAACAGTAGCTATATAACTACATAATCTCACTACTGAATACTTCAGCTTAATCTTGAAATTGAATATTCAGTTAGAAATAAAATGTAAGTGGAGTATTCCAGCCAAATAGGCATAAAATTGACAGCTTTACAGTAAATCGTGTTTTATAGATTCTGAAATAATAGGGAATTCTTTTATTCTTGTTTCGCTTTGTTCTCTTTATTTAATTTCACTTCCATGAAATTTCACATCATTTCGTTCTTTCATTAGATTCCAGTGTCACTCTGCTGCTCGTCAGAATTATCTGTGTTAGTGAACTCTGCACTGAGACCTAGTTAATTGTATGTAAATTGACTAGGTCTGGCTCAGTCTTTCAACCAACATAAAGTTTAAAAGTTAGATATAAACGCAATATTTGTACCTAAATGTAAGCAATATCTTTCAGATTATTATTTGTATTGACTGTAATAAGTCCCTGTCAAAAAAAACGTTTGATTTTTTTCCTTGATATTAATCAAGAGGAACCGCTGTTCAGTCTGAGCTGTTATACTTCATATCGACGCAAGCTAATTATAAAGATTCAAATTTTCAGTTGCAAGGCTGATGAGGGGGATAATATACGATTCGAAATACATGCACATATTGAAATCCTCAATAAATACTTTTATTTCTATCGTTAATTCACTTAAACTTAATTTCATAATAGATGGCTCCTCACTTTGCTTCAGTCATTTCGCAAATCCCGTCATGAACTCATATAATGTGGAATTTTTACGAAGAAGTTTTACAACTTTTCTTTCTTACCTATCGATTCTATTTCCACCTGTGGACATATATGCGATTTGTTGTATTGGCCGACGATTTTCTATTGTCACTATTCAAGCCATTTAATTTTGACTAATTTTCATGTTGCTGACAGATTGCTTTGATGTTCTCGATTTAAAAATGTTGAACGCTTGATTTAATAAATTTGTCTCTTTTTGATAACACTGTCGTTTATATGCCGATCCATAACTAAACAACGGCTTATCGCTAACAATGAGTAAGAGGGAGCGGAAAAGCCTTCGTCTTAAAGTCTGTGCTATCGTTAAACGCTAGCCAGCTAATCTCATGAATTCAGTGGAGCTATAGCGAATGACCAAGCCTTAGACCAAATAATTTACTCCATGAGTGTTATCAAGGTGCATTAGAACAATACGGTACTACTGAAAACAGATCCGTTCATGTTCCTAGTGATAGGGTTGAAGAGCGTCTGCTAGAAGGGGCACTAATACCTAGTTATAACATAAACATGACTGCCATATTTAGCCCTCCGCTGATTGTTTAAGCAGGAACGGATTCTATTTCGTGGTCATAAAATATCAAGTTCAGGCGTATATGTACAGCAATAACAAAACAAAAAATAAATAAACTTCCACAAGATCGTCGATCGACAGTCTTTCAGCCAACAGAAACTGTGGCAAGCTGCCACAATTGTGACACTAGTTTATCCGACAACCAATTTATCTTGAACAAGATAAAATATTATGATCTTGCTCAAACTTTAATTCTCTGTATATTTGAATAGCAAAAGAGCATTTTGCTAAATTATAGATGAAAAAATAATATTGGTGAATTACTACTACTACTACTACTACTACTACTACTACTAATAATAATAATAATAATAATAATAAACTGATGAAGTATTACCAGCGGTGTAATTTTTGTAATTCCTCAAATTATGGCATTTATATATATTTTCCGTACATTGCAAACAAATATAACCAGGAATTAGATTATGGCACATTCCCCTCAGAACAACTTAAGAACGACATGATAAAACCAGCCCATAAAACGGGATGCAAAATTCTGATTATCGGATTTTTTTGAAGATTTTGGAACATTAACAAAAATTAAATTAATGAAATTTGAGAAAAAACTGCCTTCATTTTTCAAAAACTAGCTTGCTTTTAGTACTGAATGCGCTGCTTTATTCAAATTATTTACAAATTCAATTTACACTTTGCTAGATTAATATGAACTATCTTTAGCCATTTGTTCAATACTTATAGAAAGCATTTGACACGGCATCTCAATAACTAGAATTTCCTTTTCTATTTCAGACCTTGTAATGGATAAAATTATTTGAAGTGGAAAACCAAAATCAGATGGAATATGGTTCATGATAGACATTTCCCAGTAAGGTAAAAATAAATATTTTATAAAGCGATAATAAATTCAGGAATGGAAATATCGATAAGGTATTGTGTATTGTTAAGTGAAACGTCATTGAAATTATTTAACCATAAAAAAAGTCAGCTAGAGGGTTATGTGGAAAATAAAGTTCAGCCATTCAGTGTTGAAACACCACACAAAATGCAAAAAAGCAAAGGTTATACAGAATGAGATTTAACATAATCTGCATTGCACCCCTTTGCTAATAACGCTGACAGCAGAGCAGATCTTTTATAGAATTTTTTTTTTTTGTACATATCGTTTCTATGTCAACAGCATACTCACCTATACACTCTATTAATTCGCCATTTCCGCTCCAGATTCCTGGATCAACGCACTGTTTACTAGTTTGACCATTTAGCATGAATCCATAGTCACAGTCAAATTTACATAGATCACCATAGCTGGATTTCCCTTGTGTGCATTTAGATGGCGACGCTGTTGCATGAGGAATCGTTGCGAGCGGCGAACAGTAAATAGCTGCAATTAAAATGTCAACATTAGGAGCAAGTGAACAATTCGGCACATTGATCTTACAAAACCAGAAATGGTCAATTATCCATGATTTTATTGGGACAAGGAAATAATGAGTTCCATACTTACGTCGACAGAGGGCAGGTAGACCATCCCATAAAGCAATAGCAAGACATGTTCGTTTTTTGGAGCCAACAAGAGAGTAGCCAGGTTCACAGGTAAAATGACATTCTGTTTCGAATGCAAATGTTGTAGTAGTGCATAGAACAGACCCGTGTCGAGGTGCACTGAGAGGTGGGCACGTTTTCACTGCAAAATATAGAATTTATTAAAGCCAAGTTAATAAAAGAATTAAGAAATTTGATTAAACGGGGACTATAATGAACTCCTAAATAAATAAGCTCACACAAATCGTAAATATGTCACACAAGAGAGATAGGAGTATTTAAGCATTTCCCTGCGACTGATAACCGAACGATAACAAACTTACATTCACATACGGCTTCTTCTCCTGTCCAGTTTCCAGTCTCTGAGCAAAGGCGAATGCTGCTACCTTGAAGTTTGTAACCTGGATCACAGCGCATACCACAAGCAGCGTTGAACACGTTGCTGCAGAGATCGTTGACAAAGTAGCCATACTTTGGAGGCACCAGAGCAAGGCATTCCATCACTGTAAAAAAAATTAAAATAGGTTAGTTTAATAATTGCGAAATGATACATTCGTTTAAAGAAAATGATATATATATTGAAAACATCCCTAAGAAAGTGGTATGCGAAGGTAACAGAGACAAAAATATATGAAATATTTATAAGAAAAAGTTATTTCTGTTTTAATTTTTGACGTGGCACAAGAGACTTGAAAATCTAAGGCTTTTTTATATTTGCAACAAACTGTTATATTTTTTTGATAGCTAGCAGCCTGGAGGAGGAGTTTCAGAAAGTCTCAGGGAAAAAATATGATCATGGAAATAGATCTAAACCTCTGTAGAAAAAATAGTTTTCTTGCTTGGTTTCTTTTCAGTGAGATGTATTTAAACATAAACACAAATGAGATGTATTTAAATATAAAGAAGGTGGGAGCGGGAGAGAGAGGTGGTATTTAATATTATTATTTTCTATTAAAGTCAACTCTCTATTCTCTCCCCATAACAATAGGATTTCATTATTAACCATTTCTCTACAGGGTCTCCATAGAGCAGTCCATGTCAACCATCCTATTTGGTTAGAAAGATCTTGGTTCGATTATCGTCGTTATACTCCGAGGGATATTTATAAGAGGTTTTTTTATTATATTTAACTAAAGGTGAATTAGCCTATACAGATTGTGGATCATAGAGATGTCTAGTTTTTCTCCCCGGCAAATCGGCCAAAATCCACACAGTTATAAAATAATACATCGGCCTCTATAACTTTAGTCAATGTTGCATAATCTAAGGAACCATCCAATTCTGGGCAATCGTTATCATAAATTATACACTGCATAAGTGAGGCAATGCACAGTTTAACAGAGACGGTTTTCCTGTGCTGTAATGTGTTACTGCGGAGAAGAAAATATTATCACAATGTTTGTAATTATGCTATTGTGCAGCGTAGGATGCAGTGTTCTAGCTATGAGGGTATTGCTTTCGATGCTTAGAGGATTATTTGTAGTTCATCACCTTTAAAGGAGTAGGTTAATTTGTCTTGGATCGCAGGTTAGAGGGAGTGTTACACTGTAATGCGATATTTTTAAACTGTCTTCATTGGATTTCTTTTTTAAATCGATCACATATACGAAAGGTAGAAGAACCTATAGCACATCAGTACAGTGTGTAGGAGCGGGCATAAATAACGGTTGGGAAATAAACTCATTGACATTTTCTTGAAGAGTGTGAGATTGTAGTTGTTGGGGAACACGAGGAAGGTCGTTCCAGATGACTCAAGAGGAGAAGGTTCTGTAGAGCAACAACTATGGAAGTACCTGTAGAAAAGACACAGAACTGAACTAGTACATCTGTGAAATAGAGAAATCGTCTATGAGCGGAATTTCTCTCCTCTGGACAGCATCAAACATTTTTAAGGAAGTTTTAGGTGCGCCATATTGGATTTGTATAGAGTTAGTAGCGGGACGTTGAATAATAGCATATTTAGCGAGAAAATGTCTAGTTTTTTAGAATCTGAGTATACTATTGATGTGATACGATGTATTTGTGCCAGTAGAAACTGAAGCTAAATGCCATTTCAATGAAGAAGAGAGAGAGAGAGAGAGAGAGAGAGATCAGATCCTATTTGTCGATTTGTATATTACTATTGAGGGTAAAGGCAGGTGAACTGAGAAACTTTTGTAAGAGAAAGGGCTACCTTTTATTGGCATTGAAGGTGGCCAGGTAATCCTTGCCTCATTGAAGGATGGCATAGAGATCAGTGTTTGAGGCACTGGTTTCTGATGCTCTTGAAACTTGAGACGTCTGAGCACCACATGGTCTGAATGAGAAGGATGAGTAAAGTGTATTATCATCAGCATAACTGTGGGTCGGATTAGTGATGATTTATGTATACAAGAAAGTGGACGACTCTCCTGCATTGGAGTCACAGCTCGAAGAAAGAGAGTCATCGTTTATGAGATGCAGTGAAAGACAAGCGAGAAAGCTGGCTACCCAATTATTGTGAATTGCAGGTAAGTAGTATTGGGTCACTCTGAATCAGATCAAGATCAAGATAAGATAAGGCTTCGTGACGTCATTGTTTGCTAAGATCAGTGACATCATGAGTATAGAATGTTTGGAATTTCGCTGGGGGCCACATCTATCAGTAACGTCATGTTGTGTCTTTTGGTTCACGTATGGCATTCTGGGTAATTGTTCGCGTATGGAATTATGGGTGATGGTTAGAGATAAGATCGAGTATGGAATTCTTTGAATTTCGCTGGGGGATACATCTGCTCTGTGACATCACGTTATGTGTTTTGGTTTGCGTATGGAATTCTGATAATTGTTCATGTATGGAATTGTGAGTGATGGTTAGAGATAAGATAGAGTATAGAATTCTTGGAATTGCCCAGGGTGACACATCCGTCATTGACGTTACGTTGTGTCTTTGGTTCGACTGTGGAATTGTGGGTAAAGGTTCGCATGTGCATTATGGGTAATGATTAGAGATTGGAATTCTGGGAGGATATTTGGTCAAGTGTTGGGGTCTTTTGCTCGATTGTGGAACTATGGAAGAATATTTGTCAATATACCAGTAGACATAATTAAAAGAAACACACGTATTAACCACAGTGAAAATTATTTAATTGTAAATACTTCATCCTAAGTATCCTAGGACATCATCAGTACAGTAGTTTAAAACAATAATAGGAATAACATACAGTTAGGGCGCATGATTACAATAGAATCTCATTAAACGAACGTGCTACAGAAGTTAAAAAAAATTATTTAACACAATTTTGTATAACAATTTCCCATACTTTAGGAATAGCAAGAACGTCGTTGCGATTTAAGTTTGGTCTGTGTAGTAGGGCTTCCGAACTTTCTTTGTATAAACGTTCATGTTTATATAAAGATCTATGTAAAAGTTTAGACTTTTTCCAATGGATCCTATGGTTTGGATTTTCAATTCCGTGTTGAGAGAGGCCAGATTTCTGCGGTTTAAAAAGACGAATGTGATCTTGATGTTCCGAGATGCGTTTCTGAACAGACCTACCTGTCTGTCCAAAGTAAGACAATTTGCATGAGCATGGAATCTCATAAACGCCAAGCAACATCAAAGGTGAGAGTTTGTCCTTAGGAGAAGGTAACAAGTTGTAAATTTGGTTGATAGGTTTGTAAGTAGTGGCAAAATTGTATTTCTTCATAATTTTAGAAAGACGTTCGGAGATGTCTTTAACGTAAGGTATGGGAATCCTATGGACTTCTTCCTGTCTGGTTTGATGTGTGGAGAAGTGACTGATGATTTTTTTAGTTGTTTTAGGATTATACCCATTTAGGATGGCTGCATTTTTGATTACTTCTAATTCCTGGTTTAAAGATTCTTCAGAGGAGCAGAATTTGTGTGCTCTGGAAACTAGTGATTTAATAATGCCAGATTTCTGAGATGGATGATGATGGATGATGAGCGGAAGAATTGTGAATGTAGCGACCTGAGAATGTAGGCTTGCGAAAGACAGAAGTGGCGATGGAACTGTCTTCTTTTCTTTGGATGTGTAAATCCAAAAAGGAGATACCCTGTGGAGATTCTTTTTCTAACATAAAGTTGATGCGATGATGAAGGTCAATTTTATCTAGAAACAGTTGTAATTCATGTTCAGGATGATCCCAGACTGCAAATACGTCGTCGACATATCTTAACCAAATTTTTGGTTTGGGTTCAAAAGTGAATATTGTTTCCTCAAGGTGTTCTAGAAACAAGTTTGCTAGGCTTGGTGGTAAAGGAGATCCCATTGCTGTTCCTTCTTCTTCTTGCTTGTAAATTTAACCTTTCCAGGTGAAGTAACCTGATGCAATAACAAACTTGAACAATTCAACTATATCAGACGGAAATTTTTTAGTTAATAATTCTATTGTTTCTTTATGGGTAATGTTTGTGAACCAGTAGACATTTTCTAAAATAATTAGTTACTGGTGTCCCCCCCTCCTCAAACACACAAACACATTTTTTTTTCCTTTCATGTTTATATTTTCTAAAATAATTAATTACTGGATATCACTGGTATCTCCTCACATCCCCATCAAACACACATACACACTTTTTTTTTCATGTTCACATTTCTAAAATAATTAACTACTCGAATCTCAGTTTTACTGCTTCTTTTTTTTCTTTCACGTTTTTCTTGTCAGTAGGTTGTAGTTAGACATTTTTTTAAATAATTAATTACAGGCTATCAGTGGTGTCCCCCAAACACACACACACATTTGTTTTCTTTCATGTTCACATTTTCTAAAATAACTAATTACTGAAATCTCAGTTTTACTGCTTCTATGTCATTTAAATCTTAAAAACGTCATTACTTTTCTAATTAAATGTTACCTTTATTACAAATTCTAAGCGTAATAAATATTCTTAAATATGGAGAAAACATCAACGACACCTTAATCGTTCATTTAAGTTTACAAATACACATTTATTTCACTGAAATATTATTTACAAGTATATTCACAATGAAAAATTCAAACCTAGAAATATTTCACAAGATTTGTCTCTCTTGCTATTTTCCCGAAGAAAGAAAAATTCCAAAGGGTTTTGAGTTCGCTCATTTTTTTTTTTTTACTTTATGGGATACACAAAACAGTACAGTACAGTATACAACAGACACACATGCACAAGACGATCTATAGCCTGAAAGAATGAATTGCAGTAAATAAACTGAAAATGCATTCAATTATTGTTCCTATAGGTTTCTGTCCAATGTGACGTCATTTAGTTGAAATGAAAATGAACGTTATTGTCGTGGGTATGTGTGACTTCTGTGACTTCCTGTGTGTAGAATTCTGAGTGATGGTTAGAGTATGGAATCCTGGGTAATGGTTAGAGTATGGAATTCTGACAAGTGAGATGATTTTTTTTTTTGTTGTTCGCGTCTGGCATTATGGTTTTTTTTTTTTTTTTTTTTTTTTTTTTTTTTGCTATTCCTGGCATTTGATTTCACAGTAGTGATATTTTTTTTAAACTCATTTATTATGTGAGGTATTTTTTCCAACACAAATAAATAATTATTTATTCTTATTTCAACTGAATATTAGATCAGGTACTATAATTTTCAACTTAATTCCTCTGTTACAACTTCGAAGGATTATACTTTAGATTCCTGTATTTTTCTTTTGTTTAGTAAGTGTTGACTGAAAGGAAATGAGACAAACAAGGAATGGAAGTAAAGTCACTGCTATCAGCGGCATAGCTAGGGGAGGGGAAAGAAAGGGAGGTCTGACCCGGGCAGCACTTTGCATTTAAGAAATCTTGCCATACTGTCTATAGAGCCGCAACTGAGTGGTAAAATAGACTTCGACAATGTCATTGACGATTTTGCTAACAGAAAAACGAAAAAATGTTGAAATGAAAGTTTTACTTCAAAAATAAATATAGTGTTTTAATTTATTTCCTTAGGCGGCAAAAGCTCTAGCTACACCACTGACCGCTATCCTCTTCTGTTAATTTTCACACTGTAGTGTGAGAGATTGATAATTTGGTAATTTTAACTTTTAATTTTTTTCCGCATTCATAACTAAACAGAAATTAAGACTTTAAACTTAACAAGTATCTGAAAGTAGGGTTACCATATTTCTTCAAACAATATGCAACATCAATGTCGACCATAAAAAAAATTGTAAAGAAAAATAACATGTTTACCTTCAAATAAATATTTATGATCACGGCAAGCAAGAAATTCATCAACTTTTCAAAGTTTTGACATTCGCACCCATATTGTTTTCATCATTTGGAATACCGCAACCCGAAAATTTGCATCACTCGATGTGGGCTTTTGATATTCTTCTATATATTTTTTTTCAATCTGATTGGTTGTTTTTCTCTATTTTACTTTAAAAATTCAAAATATGCTTTTCAAAATCTACTTTTTAACTAGTTTTTGCTTGCAAAAACTGTGGAGATGAACTTGTCCCTTCAGACTATTAATTTTATCTTTGATTCCTTGTGCTTCAAAGCTACTTCTGTAGCTGAAATTTTATTTTATTTTATTTTTTCAAAATGCCGTAGGTTTCTTAGCATTAGTAAGTTTAAAAGAATATGAGACAAACAAGGTTTAGACTCTGTATTAGCATTTTGTTATTAGAAACTTCTTTTGCCAGCACAAATAAATAGTTATTTCTTATTATTTCAAATTAATATTAGCTCTGTAGTATACTTATGTTTATGTTTATGTGAATGTAAAACTCAACCATGTCTAATATACTCATATCCTCCCTTTTAATGTTTTTGCACGGTCCTTCTGTGATGCTAATGACACCAACATTCTAATTGAGATTATCAATTCTGGTTTTCGAGTATATAGACAAAATGTTTACAGATAACTCAAATATATATATATATATATTACATTTTTTATCATGATGTATTATGATCAGTGTTAATGATTCTGCTTAAAGATTTCTTTGTCACCGATTTTTACACATATGGTCTTCGCATAGATGTAATTTTCTAGATCTTAAAAGTTCATTACTTTTTCCTAAAGAAATGTTAACTTTTTTTAAAAATAATTAAACAAAATTGTATTAAGGTATAAAGTTATGGATTTATATATCAACTTCTAAAGAGAATAACTGAGTAAAAATTTCACTGTGAAAAACACACCAACAACACAAAACTTTTATTCCTTTAAGTTTACAAATGCATATTTTATTTTGCTGAAATATTATTTACAAGTATATTCACAGAGAAAAATTTGTACATGTAATTACCTAGAAGTATTTCACAAGATATTTAGTTTACACTCTTAACATTTTACAATGAGTTCAATAAAGAAAATGTTCGTTATTCACTGTTTCTTGATTACATTACATCAAAATAGCTGCTCACGCAAACTAGTCTTAAGAACAGACACCATAGGAAGCACAGCTCCATACGTCTGATAAGGTGTTAGCCTGGACATGACACCGTGCCTTCCTAAACTTTCCATGCATTCTTTTGTCACCAGATATTCACAAACAGTCTTCATATAGTGTTCATAAATGTCCCAAAATAAAGAATCTTTATCGAATTGAATAGTCTTGAAGGTCTAATTTAATCCCCGATGAATTTAAATGGATTGTGATACTTCTTCCTATGATATGAATAGGTGGTAATTCAATTTCCAAAAATAGTAAATGATTATCAATGTCATGCATTTTGGTGAAAATCCCTCAGCATCTTTGCAGGTAATAGAGAAAAGTTTATTTATGCCATTTCCTGTTTCCTCTATCATTAGTTCACCCTCTTGGAATTTGATAATATAATAATCTCCAATGTCCAATTCGTATTCTACTCTTTTTTGAAAGTATCCTAGGATATCACTCCACCGGCGGCCATGTGCTTCTTGATAACCATAACACAACATAAGTATCCTCTAAAATAATAATCGGTTTCCATCCTTTTAGAGCTATGTGAAGAGTTTTGTCTTGTGCTATTTTCCTGAAGAAAGAAAATTTCAAAGACTTTTGTGGCTCACCCATTATTTTACTTTACCAGATACAAAACACCACAACACAATATGATAGCTGCACTGTATGAACGAATGCAGTAACTGAAAAGGCACTCGACTCGATTGTTATTCCTTATAGTACTGTTTAATCTGACCGTTTCTTCAAAAATGGAACATCGTGCAGATGACTCATGGATATGTTTTCGCATACTGGTGGATATGATGTGATTTTATCTTACTTTGTGACATCATAGGGCAAAGCTTATATCTGTGACTCAAATGTTTTTTTTTTCTATATTATTTATCCTTATTATGTTAAGTATTTTCTCCAACACAAATAAAGTAATTATTTATTATTGTTTCAACTGAACATTAGGTCTGATACTATACTAGAATAGTAGGTTCGTAAAGTTTTGAAATAAGTTTCGACTGTCAGTCACATGATTTAAAAACTTTATCATGTGCAACTGTGTGAAAAGAAAAGAAAATGTACCTTCTCTTTGTTTTTGAAGACACCATCGAGAGTTACTAATATTACTTGCTCAAACATGTTTTTGATGTAAGAGCATGTGACTAGTTCTGTCATTCATATGTCCAAAATTGTTGGGAAGGGTAAAAAATAGCATTAGGTGGTGGAGGGTGACGGGTAGTCGAGAGGGTGACGGCAGTCTTCCATACAATGAACCCCCCCCCTTACCCCATCTCCTCCAGAAGATGTCTGTTCAGTCAAGGGAGATGTGTGACCTCCCCGTTTGCGGATATCTGTTAGTGATGTCACTTATCTCAAACCTCAATGGTTATCAGTTTGGGTGACATAATTGTGGCTTTTTTAACAGGATGTTTAACAGAATGTGGAAGAACAAATTGGTTGGACAATAAATTAGTGCATTGGACTAACGATTAGCTGTCTGATAGATAACAGCAGGTTGTGTATGGGGAGTGATATCCCAGAAGAGGAAAGTCATTAGTGGTGCAGCCCAGGGATGACTGTTTTGAGGCCATTATTGTTTAATTTGTTATGTAAATGACATTGAAAGGGTTTAAATAGTTGTTTGCAGACAATAGAAAGTTGGGGAGAGTTATGAGAATTAGAGCAGTTGTAACCTGGCAAAAAGACTTGAATAGACTGTATGAATGAGCAGGTGTGTGGGGGTGTCAGTTTAACGCAGCAACGTGTAAGGTTTTAAATAATTACTAAAGTAAAAGCCATAAGACTTCATTTCGGCGATGTAAAATTGCATAGCTGTCATTCCAGTGAAACCTTTATCAAATGCACTAATAAAAGGCGAAGATATAGACGCTTGGGCAGCGCTCATATCTTTTAAGTAGTGCAAGCTAATGCAACTCGGAGATGACGAGGATTGTATTCTCGTAAGCTCTCGGGTCAACTTACGAAACTTTCATAGTTTCTACAAACATTAGCCTTTGAAATAATGTTGGATCTAGTATCCACTTTGTCTATGTAATGTAAGGTTTTAAAATTTGGGAAGCAAAAATGGGATGCAGAGTATAGGTATAGGATTGGTGTGGATATTTTAGAGAAGATGGAGGAGATGAAAGATCTGAAGATAATGGTGGATAGGGACTTGAATATCGTGGACATTTTACTAAAATTGTGAGGATAACACAGCGGATTATGGAATGATGCGGAGAACACTGACGTGTAGAAGTAAGGATGTTGTAATTCCATCGTATAGGACTCTGATCAAGTCGCATATGGATTATGTGCACAGATTTTGTCGCCAGGTTTTCAAAAGAATGATGAGATGTTGAAGAGAGTCCAGAGATGATTGACTAAGTTGGTGTCTGGTCTCTGTAATGTGGAGTATGAGGAGAGATTGAGAGAATGAAAATTGCAGAGCTAGTGGATAGAAGGAAGAAATTTTTTATAGAATGCTTGGAAACAGAAGGAGAACAAGAAGCCATCCCTGGAAGTTGTACAAGGAGAATGTGAGCAGTAGGGTGAAGTGTAGATTTTTGGCATGCATAGCCTGAGAGTGTGGTGAGTGCAGGTACAGTGAATGCATTTAATTCAACGTATGATGGGCTGTACTTTGAGAGTGGGATCTGTCGTGATGAGTTTCTTGACTCTATGAAGATCTGATAATAATGTTAATAATAATATACACACATGTATATACACACATACACTAATTTCTTCATATACTGTCACAATAATAAACTCCATAATATAATAGTTAAAATTTTCTTACCCACGCACTTCTTTCCCATTTTTCGATATCCTTTCTTACAGTGGCAATGGTCAAGACTTGTACTTCCAGGATCTGATACCTGGTTTGCATCAGGACAAGTAAGACATGATGAAATGTCCCCTGGCCCACTGGTTGGACGGTACGTGCCCGCTGGGCACGCTGTAAAACAAAAATAATTTTTATTCATTTTAATAACTAAAATCACACTTAAAGAAATGCTCCCATTTTCTTTGATCAAAAATAAATGTAGTTAACTATGGTTATATAAATATGTACCGTCATTTGTTGCACATTACACTAAAGTACTGCTATTTGTAATGAGTATCAGATATCACTCAATAGCGATAAATAAGATAAGGTATAATTAACCATAGGGCTTTATTACCATCATTCCCCCCCCCCCGTTTTTTTTTTCTTTTCTTGGTTGTGACGTAGAAACTGCCATTAGATAATGCTGTTAATTCTCTATCTTGAGCATTTTACAATGACATGTGCATAAAAATTAAATTTAATAAAGCTTTACTTACTTATTTACTAAAATAAAGAGCCAAAGCTTCAGTTCGGTGATGCAAAAATAATAAAAATCAAGTGGATATCAAATCCAGTTATTTCAAAGCCGAATACAGAAACTATAACAGTTTCGTATGAAATTTGACCAGAGAGCTTATGGGAATACACTCGCCGGCATTTAAACTTTGAAATCCGATATATTCGACTTTCAAAATAATGCTAGATTTAATATCCACTTTATTTTTATAATTTTCTTACTTATTTAAATGAAATTAAGTTTTCTCTAAATTAAAATTAACTTAAAAAGTGAAATTAAATTAAAATTAAACTTAAATGAAGTTAAGACATAAGAATTATTCCGTATACCTGTGCTCTTTGGAACAATCTTCCCCATACTGTTTTCCCCAATGATTTCTACTCCCAGCCTTTCAAGAAATAAATTCTTTCTTTTTTCTCTCTGACCACACACACACACACTGCATTATTGTGTCATAGACTTTGACACGTTATTGTGCATTATTGTGTGTGTGTGTGTGTGTGTGTGTGTGTGTGTGTGTGTGTGTGTGTGTGTGTGTGTGTGTGTGTGTGTGTGTGTGTGTGTGTGTGTGTGTGTGTGTGTGTGTGTGTGTGTGTGTGAGAGAGAGAGAGAGAGAGAGAGAGAGAGAATGAGCTTCTTTCTAGATATCTTTCTAAGTAATCTGTAAGCACGCATTTATTTCTCTTTCAATATTTATCTCATATAATGTATGCATATAACAGTTGCACTCTGGTCGAATCGAATTTAATTGAATTTGGTATTTGAGATATGTTGTAACTTTTGTCATCTCAACATAAAGAGACTATATAATCTTACAATTTTAGGCAAAATGTTTATATACGAATTACAATATTATTATTATTATTATTATTATTATTATTATTATTATTATTATTATTATTATTATTATTATTATTATTATTTCTCACCTCCAGGGAGTCTAAAGACTCATCGAGGGAGGGCACCTACTCTCCATCTCTCCATCTCCGTCATCATCTACATTAGCGCCATCTATTGCCTACCACCACCACCACTGGTATTTCCACAGACAATCACAAACATCCATGCCCACGGCAGGATTTGAACCCGCAGCCTTTTGGCTGGAGAGCGGATACGCTAATATGGAATACAGTTTGGAATTACTGACAAAAATTTATTACTTTTGTCTGTAATTCGTATAAACATGGGCCTTTATAAGCATTCAATGAATTGTTATGCATAAAATTAAAACCTTTCTGGATTCGATTGCTGGTTACCGAGTGACGTCGGTATACAAAATTCTATGTAGAACTAAGGAGATAACTGACCAGATCAATCGACAGCGATGTAGTGCCATTTCGTATTTAAAATACAGTACATTATAGAGTCCGGTGGCATTAATATAACGCAGGCTCAGGGACATGAAATGCATCTTTTTTTGTGATGATTTCAGATCATTTCCACAAATGTTTAATTTGCGGAAAATTGTCCCATTTTCCCGGCGTCTTGATATATTTAAAGATTATTCCTATTTTACTGATCCTCTTATTTTTACATTTTTAATATTTAGGCGGTAGCAACAGTGCTTTTAACCAGAGCACATTGAAAAGGCATCGTAATATATTTTTGAAAGAAATAATGGAATGTTAATAAATGATTCTAATGCGAATTTTAATAATTGGTATGCATTTGCGCAATACCGTGCAATATCAAGTCTAAGATGTCTAAATGATGGCCTTAACAGAAGGTAAATGTGGCTTCTATGAAGAAATTATGTTAGTTATGGTGGCGCCGTCTCCAGCTTGCAAAGAAATACAGTATGTGAAACTAGTATCAACATCAGTTCTGGGAAGGACTGGCGGCTGTATGGCGGCTCTGAATTCTCTCCCACTCTGCATCTGTAAACTTAAAATTATCTACTTTTAAATCTTATCGACTCCAAAAAAGTCTACATAGCGAACATTTACTCCTTTTTCTTTAAAAAAATAGGCAAGACTACCATTTAAAGTTTAAAGCCTCCCAGTTAAACACTCAAAAGTAAAGAGAAATTTAGAAACATCTCTCTAATTAGAAACGTTGCATAAATCAAGAAAACCATACAGTTATCTTCTACATGGGATTGGATCAACAGAAAAAAAAAGAGGAAACTGAGAGAAGTTTATAAAAGGAATAGTTTATTTTTTCTTGAAATTTCTAATGGTCATCAAAGTAAATCCCCAGTTTTCGACACAGAATTGTAATGGATTAAATTCGGTATGGAAACACACTTAGAATATTTGTTGTTTTTTATGAACTAGGACTATATATTCTAAGTAGGACATCTATCATTTTGCATGTACTTTTTTTGGATGTTTTTTTTTTATTTCTTGTTCAACAACTTCTGCAAGGACATTCATTTAAAAACATTTTTCTGTATCTCGAAATTACTTTTTTAATATAAAAATTGTAAATATACAGAATTTATTTTAAAATGCTAAAATCGGAGCATTTGACTTTGAAATCACTCTGCTATAAACATTCGCAGAAAAACAATGAACGCATATTTCCTATCGAGACGCTATTTCTTGTTTATCACAACCTAGTATTGTTTTCAATTTGAAAACTATGCTAGCTTTAGTAACGCACTAATAATTGCTTTAATCTGTGTTCTTTTTGTTCTGACATCAGTTACCACTAGGCAACTAAGACAATACTCAGGGGCGGCAAGTTTGGAGAGCGACAAAAACCGAAAAAAATTGTATCTGAACAATGATCTCTTCTTCCTTTACGTAAGCCTAGCGGCCCGTTACGATTCGAAACCGGAAATCCTACGGAATAGGTCGGTCAATCTTTATTCCCGATGTGTCCTATGTCTGTAGATGTGTGTATTCACGGGGCCGGTTTGCCTGTTCTGGAGGGTGAAAAACCCGAGTTTCAGGGTGAACTCCCACTACCTCCATGAGACCAGGTAACTCACCTTTCGACCAGATAAAGGTTCCTCACGTCACGGACGGGAATCGAACTTGGGTCTTTCAGACCAAAGAGCTTCGTCTATACTGACTGAGCTACGGATGCTCAATTCTTCCGTTCCACCGTTTTTTGTTGTTGTTCTTAATTTTACTTTCTTTTAATTTAGGGGGAAGCAAAATAGTCCTTGCCTAAAGGCAGCATATACTCTAACAACGCTCCTGTCTGACATCCTTCTCCATAATGTTCCTTATGGGACCTTTATTTAGTGCTCGAAGTGGCTTTTACCAGCATATAATTCTTGTTCTATTTAACAGAGCACTTACTATATTAATTCTTACCTAAAAATATGGTCTGCTGCGAGGAGCGTGCATTTTGGAAAGCTCTACCTAATATAGACAAAAACATTAATCGTTCTTTTCATGATGTTAGTTAAAATAAAACAATTATTATCCAGTTTGAAGTTTCAGCGAATTGTCTGTTTTTTTAGAGTGAATTCGAATTGCTTGTCCAAATTGTTTGCATTGAGTTTGTCAACAGATTGACATATCCACTGCTAACAGATGCAATTCTAAACGTGCTGCTTTTTTTTATCAGAAAGCATAAATATTAATTCATTAAATCTTAATCTCTAATTTTATGTTAAAAACATGTGAACCAAATATATTTGCCTTGTAAAACGCATAAAAATAGAAATAATTATGATAAAACATAGCATAAACATAACGCCAATATTAAATAAATAAATATTTTTTACATTGGTTAATTAAACGGAAAAAATGTTATTATTGAAGAAAGTAAATTCTTGAGAATAATAAGCTTCGTGATAACAATTGAGAAAATGATGATAATTAAGATTTCTGGAATAAAAAAAGGTTATATTAGTATTTTTAATTGCTATGTTTGTGTGGATGCCATTTTTTGCCACCAGCTGATCAGATCTTAGTTCTTAGATCTTAGATCTCAGAGAGAGAGAGAGAGAGAGAGAGAGAGAGAGAGCAGCCAAAATCACTTTCAAAGTCCAAACTATTGCACAGCTTTGTTTTGGAGAGTAATCCATCGTTTATTCAACAGCTGAGATGAGCGATAAGCGAGAGAAAACAGCACAGGGCTCATCACATTCATGGCACATGGGTGATGTAAAATAACCTTGATGATATAATTGATTCATTGTTAAATATACAATCATTTAGAAAGTTTGAACCCTTGTTTTGGCTGTATTGTAAAAAAAAATACTATGTTGAGAAGGAAAAAATGCGCACTCAGTGCTTTTCTTAAAAGAAACTAAAGCTTAGAGGAAGGTAAAGTTTCGGCGAAGCTAAAAACATTTTTTTTTTAAGAACAGCAAGCGGCGTCTGCTCATTTCAGCTGGGACATTTGAAACCATATTATAATCACATTTTTATGTTTCTTCTTAGCTAAGCGCATGGACAGAGTTCGTGTGAGTTTATTTAGCACGCTTGATCTGTTTCATTTTCAGGGTTCACGCATAACTCACAGATGACATACTTAGGCCATGCTGCAGACAGTCAGCAATAAAATACCATTGCTTAAAAAAAGTTCTATAGATTTCGAGGCGATTTCTTTTCCCACAAAATGTTTCACTCTTTCCACCCTCCCTCGGAACATCTTATGAGAAGTTCGTTAAATTTTCTGATATGAGTTAAAATCGAAGGAAAAAAATTAAAATAGAAGAAAACTAAGGAGTTCGTTAAAAACCACTGGCCTTGAGCATCCGTTCATATATCTAGCATTGACTGTGCCTACCAACATAAGATTTCTTTTCAGATTACACTCAGGAAGAGTTATTCCCGTTTGAAAATTTGAAAATTTCCCGTTTGAAAATCCACGTGGCATATTTATCCATAAAGCGATAAATATCAGTTCTAAATTTTGACTGTCGATCATAAAAGCCTAGAATCTTTGTAGATTATAAATACATTTTACAGGTCTCTAGTAAGTAAAGTGATGATGGAGTCGTGTCAAAGCGGTAAAGCAAAATCATGTATATTCATAAAGCAAAATCATACAGTAAATCGACATGATTTTGCCATTTTCATAAAAATTTTAATTTGGTATTAAAACAGTTTGATACCAAATATTTTGCATTGCCGAAAACCACCATTGCTTCAAAGCTATATTAGCTATCGCATTCCAGTGAAGGCTTTCATTTTGATTTTAATCCAATCTTTTGATTGCTTTAGCATGGAACATCTAATGTAGGATTGACTATCATTTATGAAAGATTTTCTTGACACCAAGCAAGAAAGAAGCCTTCACTGGTTTAAGTTGTTAGTGCTTTCTGCTTTTTTCCCCTGATGTCGTTTCAAAATGACAAAGTGTGTTCTCAAGTTAAAAAAAAATGAAAGTTATGTTTTTTTTTGTTATAAATAATTTTTAATAAATTACATCTTATTTTGTGAACGAATTTCAAAAGAAATAATAAACTCCCAAGTAAGCTGTCGCATCAAGAAAAGTTATTATTTGGCAGAATAGACTTTTGATGAGGAATTCAACAGCTTCAACGAAGTTTTTTAAGTGTTCCTTGTGGGGGGGGGGAGTCCAACGTCGGCAGACGTCTTCAGACTCCAAAGTTAATCCTGGGAAGGTGAAACATTAGATTCCGAGTGGAATCTTTGTATGTTCCTTTGGATTTAACATTAATCCTGAAGATACTAGTCGAATTCAAAATAGCATCCCTAATATTCGTGAGGTATATTAGCGTAATGTTATTAATACCAATTTAAGAATTTTACATATTTGACAGCAAATGTTGGTAAGGTGATTTTTACAAAGATATAAGCGCAAATAACTGCTTTCGTCAGAAGATATATATATATATATGGAAGAATCATCCAAAGTTGAAAGTATGGATCTTCGATAGCAATGTGAAGGCCATACTCTTATATAGATCAGAGACATGGAAATTGAAACAAAGAGACAGTAAGCCAAATTAAATAGTTTTCAAACAAAGTGGTTACGTAAAATATTGAAAATATATTGATTACGAGGTATTACAAATAATAAGTCACATAAACAGAGAGAGCAAAAAACTAACACCAGTGAAATAAAAAGGCGCAGATAGAAGTGGATTGACATGCTGAGAATGGACGGAAGAGAAATTCTAAGAGTAACTTTGACATTAAGCACGGAAGGGGGGGAGAGAGAGAGAGATAGGCCTAAGCTAGCTCTGAAAATGGGGTGGGGAGGGGAAGGAGGATAACTGGAAGGATGGGAAAGCTGTAGAGATGATTTACAAAATGACTTGAAAAAGGCAGGGGTAACTGAAGAAGATAGATCTCGACCTTGTGTGTCAGAGGACATGAAGAGGATAGGTAGGTAAGTAGGTAGTAGACAGTTATATTAGTCTCATACATTTATGACTGCTAATGTAAGATAAATCATCAAGTTCAGTTGGAAGTGGTGATGGTTTATTTAAATACTCATAAAACGTGGTTCGTTTAGCAAAAGCATCTAGATATCCAAATGTTAATCTTCTTGTAGTGATCTTGAGAAATTTATAAAGGAAAGAAAGAGAATGAATACTTACGCTTGCAGTCACCTTTCAGACCTGTACCATAGAAACCCGCATGGCACAAGCAAGCGTAATGTCCGGTGTGGGTGCCACATGTGCAGTGAGCATTTGCATCGCAACAGTCACTGCCCTCTGAACAAAGTCCTGCGCAGCTTTTAAGAGCCTGGGGTTGATAGCTTCCAATGTGAAGATCTGTAAGAAAATTTAGTTATAAGTGAACAATAAGAAAGAAACATAATCTGTGTGATAATTACTCGAATACTCTTTCATGTAGTAAATTGCTGTATTATGCCTAAATTTAACAACAGTAATTTAGATGAATGAATCTTAAAACCCAGATTGAAGCAGGCAATAATTGAAAAACTGGGTGTTCAGTCGTTGCTTACCTCTACGTGATCTGACTTGTAAGTCAAAGAACAAATGGAAAAAAAAGTCACTACTACCATTCTAGTATCATAATGTTTCTTACGGAAATAATTGATCTTTTGCTTATTTAAATAGTTTGGAATAGTTAAACTGACCTGCTAAAAATCCAGTTCATTCATAAGAAACTTTTTTTAAAAAAAATTGTTTTTAGCCATTCCAAAATGTTATTCAGAGAATTTAGGACTAGACAACCATAATTTTTTTAATCAAATGACAGTGATATATTAATTATAAATTCATTCGAAATTCAATATCGTTCATTTGATTTTGAACGATAGTCAAAATCAAATGATTAGTCAGCTAGTCTAACCTGAAGTTAGACTAGCTGACTAACTTCAGGTTAGTCGGCTCATACGGACGTGAAAGATGTTTTCTCCCTGTAGGAAACTCGGGTTTTTCATCCCTCAAAATAGGCAAACCAGCCGGAAGAACGCGCATTTAACAGACGTAATACGTTGGTCCCATAACTTTGGTTGCTTAGGTTATAATTCCGAAACCCAGCCAATTAAAACACCATATTCATCTACTCCTTGCCCACCTAATGTCTTATTAGATAGATATGAAAGTTCACTGTCTTCAGATTGCAGTATTGCAAACAGAATAGTGACAAGCACTTCATTCAAGGAGACTCAGATACGCCCTTATATCGCCCTGAGAGTGAATCGCTAATTTCTCAATTGTCCAATTTTGGAAATTTAACTATAAATAGTTAAATACTTATTCATGTTTCAAGTGTATACTTTCAAAAAGCTTCAATGAACTTGAATTTCACTAACGTTTTCAGCAATATGTATGTCGTAATAGTTATGGCGATGATTTTCACAAAGACAGAATACAACAGTCATATAAACTGTTCCGTGTTTGTGAAAATTTAAACTATGTAGATTCAGTGTCTTGTTAAATGATGTTTTACTATTTAGCCCTTGAATTATATTTAGCCTTTGGTACAAACTAACCTACATACTAACCAGATACATTCCAACTACTGAAAAGAATGTTTTAGTAACGCTAATGGTGTACTTTAAACCCATTTAAGCTTAAAGGTACTACAGTATTTCGAATATTTGAAACTTTTCTTTTTCGATTCACTGTAGTACCTTTAAGCTTAAAAGGGTTTAAAGTTGAAGTGAAACACTTGTACCTGTCCTAAATTATTTTAGGACAGGTACAAGTGTTTCACTTCATTTATTTTCATGTTTAGTAGTTTACTGCATCTCTTCAACCGATTTGGGATCGTAAACTTTAATTTTAGGATCTTTTCTGTATATTTTGTCCACAAAAAAAAAAAACAGATCTCAGCACACATATCTAGCTGACAATTTAATCAAAGTAAAATGTACGTGAGAGGAAAATTTGACTAACCATTTAGAGTAGTAGCGTGGTGCCATTGCCACTCCACATCCATGAAAGCACCATTTATAACAGATCCGGGAGTTTGTATACTTACGATGTTCAAAGAATAAAGCACTTAACCTTGCCTGGCATTACGAAATTGTAATTTCCTTAATGGTGCCATTCCCGGATTTGCTCAATGGGTCTCCAGTTTCGATGTAAAGAAGACCTCTCTAAATTTAGTTAAATTGCTTTTTGCTTCTGTATCTTTAAATGAATCAATAGTATAGGGAATTTTTTTTCTAATTAGAAAATACAACAAAGTAGAATTGCATGATTAGAGATGTTGAATATTTTGTATATTATTCACTGATCAATACTGAAATATTTTGCTTTTTAATTGCCTCCATAGTTTTCGCCGCTTCGTCTGACGCATCAAATTCTCTTCAAACCGTTATATGCAAGGTACAATCAATACACACAATTTGTTTACTACGGACATATATAATGAGGTATGGAAATTTATTATGTAGCATAAGAGGACCATGGAATCACCTGATTCTATTTGCTTGTAATAGGTGATATTATTATATAGTATAATATAGTTATAGTCATCAGAAATTTAGAATGGTAGCATCGAGTGAGAAAAGATGCTCACTTAAAAACTAGACACCGTACTAGTTGAAATAATATCTAACGCTCGAATATAGAAAAACTTCTACTTAAAGTATTAGAATCACTATTTTACGCTATTTAACCACTCGCAAAGAATTTGAAAAGAAATTATGTTTTAATTCGACTAATTTCGTGAAAACACTTTGTTTCACTTCATCAGGAAATAGCACGAATAATTATAAAACTACAAGCAAAGTAGTCCGCGCGATTAGCCTAGTGCAGTGTTTCTCAACGTGGGGCGTACGCCCCACAGGGGGACAATGAGAAAATGTACATATTTATATTATACTTTTTCAGAACTTGGCTGACTATTATGCTAGAGGGGGGCTTAAAATCTTTGAGACGTTGAGGTGGGGCATGATCCAAAAAACGTTGAGAAGCACTGGCCTAGTGGCTGTGCGCTTCGCAACCATATGCCCTGGGGAAAGTGTCCTATGTTCGATTCCCGTCGGTGATGTGAGGAGCTGAAGGATCTTCCTCAGCCATAGCCAAGTTAGCCGGTCTTGGGCGTGGACAGTAGGTTTTTCCCCCCCAGTTTATTCTGGGGTTTTTCATTCCGCAAAGCAGGCACACCAGCATTGAGAACTCAACACTACAGGACATAGGATACATCGGGGCGTAGGGCTGACCACCTTATCCTGTGAACGGTTTGAGGTCGGTTGACTAATAAACCCTCGACACCGCAAGGTAAAAGAAGGTAAAAGGAAGATGAGATGAGATGAGACAAGCAAAGTAATAACAGTTAGCATTTCTAGTGAAGAATATTTGAAAACGTTTAAACAACGGAAAACTTGCATTCGCTGTTACGCTGACTGCTGGTTCGTAGGTTGCTTGTATACTGCTGGTAGACTCAAGTGTGGTTGATGGATTAAGGAGGACCAGATCTGATGTAAAATCATCCCTTGTTTTTTGTTACACTGTCGAGGATACTTCATCATTCGGACTCTCTTTGAATGCTCTTGCGTAAAAGCGGTAATTAATGTGATACATTTCTACTAAAGTGTCTGAAAAGGGAACGAGTTGACCACAAAAGCAAAACTTGAGCAAGGCGGAGCAAGAAGCTTCGTGTTAGCACAGACTTCAAAGTTGTGCCCTGAATGCGAACCTCGAGCAAAATGTGCTCCACGATCTCTTTAATGCATATTCTTATTGAACGGAGTAAATAATAGATGAAATTATGTAGTAATGACCTATATCGCCGCAATATAGCTTATCTACCTGAAATACTGTTTAGTCTGTTGATCAGGAGATGGTTCTGGTTTTTATATTCCGTCTCTTACACAGAGAATGAATGCATTACTGATATCATTCAAGGGAATTCCAGAGATACTGCTGTGAACCTCTTTCATTAAGCGGTCCGGCTGTCTTCTGAATAATACACAGAACTAAACCCGGCATTAAGGTATCTGGAGATTTCCCCATTAGCCAGTACATATTTTTGATGCTGCTGCTGCCTGCTCGTAAGATAATGTCGAGAGAGAGAGAGAGAGAGAGAGAGAGAGGAGTTCTTCAATGCCAACGATTAAAGGAGAAAAAAGTATGCATTCTGGTATAAAAAAAATCCCTCAAAAACAACACAAAAAATAAAAAAATCCAGCAAAAAATCACTTTCACAGCCCTACTTTATTACACTTGCAGCATAAACTCAAACAAACACAAATCGGATCTAGATGTCGCTTACAGACATCTAGATCAGACTTTCTGCTTTTCGTTGCACCTCAAATTGCAGCTATAGAAACCACGGCACATTTTTCCAAAATGGACTCTGTAGAAGAAGATTGCTTCTTCCATAACATTAACCATTATGGTTCGTGCAATCCAGTGTTCCTTGCCAGAGTACTCCAAATCTAGGCATTTCCTTTTCACTTTCTTCAACACGAAATTTCATTGCCCAATTCTGTAATACTTATTTGCTGTCTTTACCATGCTCTACATTCTGAAAATTATTCTGACTGCGAATTTTTATTCTGAAGTGAGCTGGAAACGATGCTGAAGTCTCTGTTGTAAGGAGTGATCTAAAAAGCATTCATTTATCCATCGGAATATTAGATAACATTAACACTCATGAGTTTTCTTAATAATTTCTTCTTCTACTTCTAAGTAAAATTCACCTGTCCTTTCGTTAATTTAGAACACAGCCATTGCAAGTTTCTATACAGTGTAGAAGATGAAATGTATTTCATTTTCCATTAGTTACTTTCGATCTCGTCCTTTGACAGGCGCCAAGTAAGCGATCTTTAGAACTTCTATTCTTCCCTTTCATAGTGTCAGACCATTGCTTCTACTCTCCTGATCAAAATTCTTATTCCCTGAAGAGATTACACAAATAATTCTTACTGGAAGTTCACGACATTTGCAGTAAAATCATTAACAAATCCAAATGAAGAGTCTTCTCCATTTCTCTCCATTTCAGAACCCTTGTAGAAGTACTCAAATTATTCAAGCTTCAAGATCTTCCATAACCAATGTCTTAATGTTGATCTCCTCACTAATATCAAGTGGGGGTGAAGATAATGTAGGTAATTTCATTGCTATTAAAACACACTCCTGTATTATTATCCGAAAGAGAGAAAGATACTTTACTCCCTCTTACTTTTGATAATGTTCCGATTCCCAGTCGAAAATAATTTCCCACTTCTTGGACTGGCTTTCACATCTATCTTATCCCAGGATAAACACATCACATCCATAGCCTCCTCATCCTCAAAAACCTTATCCTATTCTCGCATTTGGAGTGGTGCATTTAAAACCTCTCTAAGAATTCTTGATTGTATACAGAAGAGGACAGTTTGCATAATAGGTAACTTCTTTCTTAGATTCCCTCCAGATGCTTTCTCTTAGGCATTCTGTTTCTGCATTACGTCTTTTTCATAGCCAATTTCATGAGCGTTGCTCCACCGAACTGGACAGCACCATTCTCCACACTTTGCTCTAATCATATAAGAACACCAGCAGCCAGGTAAACATCGTACACAGTTCAACTTCTAACATATCTTCACTCCATCTGCCTATGTTCTTTGAAACAGCCTTCCCTGCACTGTTTTTCCCAACAAATAAACCCCACCTTTTCAAGAAACTTGTTAATAGATCTTGCTCTCTCTCCCAAACCACTTGCCCATACAGTACTGCTGTGTTATCTTGTGATCTCTCATGTGTAGGGTTAACATTATATATATATATAGGACCAAGAGATGGCGGCAGTTGTCTGTCATAGTCTCTTCTCTGGCTGCGTATGAAAATCATTGATAGCCTTAGCCACGATATATCGTAACCAAGTATATATTTGCAGAAATGATCTGATTATTTTATTGACAATGCCTGCAAAGTAAACGTCAAATTTCCAACGGAGAGAGAGATGCCATGTTCAAACAATACATAATATGAATTGTGAGGATCACATTGATAACAACCTCTGATAGTGAAGGATTAAATATGCTACAACTATACTACAATAATCAGAATTAGTGATCCGTTAATTTGATAGGACTCGATTCTCATTATTCCTAAAATTTTAATTTTAGTGACGTTGAGACGAATTTACCTAAGAACTCACGCATGGTGAAATTTACGATAGAATTATACACTACTAATTCACTTTCTTGCATCTCAATTTTCTGTAATAGTTATTGAAAAATCAGTTTTAATAGTTGTCTGTCATCCGCCATAATCGTCTGACGACTACTTTTTGTTGAACTAAAACATTCTTTAAACGAAGGAGACTTCCTGAAATTTTCAGTGTTTCATAGAACTGCTGCAAATGAAAATATTATTAGATATATTATAGATATATTAATAGTAAACAGCATTTGTTTCTGCTGCTGTCAACTCGGTGTTTAGTGAAGCTCGAAAACACCTCTAGTAAGGCCAAATATGACTACTTTTGGCCTCTAAAAGGCCAAAAGTAGTCATATTGTTATTCATATACGAGAAATGCGACTGTTGACATCCCAGTTGACTTGTAATATTTGTTATCTCATTGAATATTATTTCATTTTGTATTTTATCACCTAAATGAAGTCGCTTTATCCACTACTATTACTTTATTTGACACTTATGTAACATTTTTCCCTAGTAATACAGATCCATTATACTTAAATAATAAACACTATACATATTATAAGAGAGTTATTCAAAAAGAAAAATAATACGAGCAGCTGCATAGAAGAATGCATAAAACTTTTTCATTGTATGCCATTTATGAAGTGAAAAACAAGTAAAGGGATTTATTATGCTTTGAGTGTATTAGTTAATCTTGAAGTCAATATATATTTAGTCTCATGATAACCTTAAAAAGTCATCCATTGTTTCGTAAATAATGATCTTTCTTTGAATAACATTACAATATAATTATGCAAATCTCAAATTCAGTACAGTACATTATATATGTAAATTCAAGCAAACAAAAATTTTTTACAATAACCAAGAATTGAACATTTAGTTCTACTATTGATGGCTTTATTTTTATTCTGATATAATTCACCAAAAACACTGTACCCTATAATAACAAGTTTTAAATGGAATCCTCTTTCTAAAATCCATACATCGGCCATTTCGAATTAGATTTCTATTCCAAAAAAAAACGGTAGATTGGACAATTTATTATTATCAGCTCTCTGATAAGTATTCGTTGATCTGATTGCATCAGATATCAACCGCAGGGTGTTATTAAACTGAGTATCGATGAGCGTTTTCAAACACGTGAGCAATATTCAGCTAGAGAGAGAATACCAGATCTAGAGCTGATGAGCGTAAGGTGATAGCAGAGGATTCCCAAGAGGATCCACAACGCTTTTGAATTATGTACTCCGAGTCTTGATTTTGGCCGCTGTATTCTCCAGCGGCTAAAATCAAGTGTATTCTCAAGCGGCTATCCTACAGGTTTTTCCTGTAGGATAGCATATGGTCCCTTGTAACATCTAGATACTTGGGAAACTTTTTATGTCGTAATGCAGTACAATTTAGGATGACTTGAAGTTTTTTATTGTCAAGCCTATTGTTCAGATGGGAGCAGGAGAAAGAGCGATGTCATCTGCATAACAGAATTTTCTGGATAGCGTATCAGGAAGGCTGAAATATACAGATTAAAAGGAGAGGGTCTAACACTGATCCCTGGGGTAGACCATTATTTAGAATTTTCTGTTTGCTAATTTATTTTCTTAGAGTCACTTGAAAATATCTGTCGCTTAACATATTGTTTACATGCGAATAGTAGTTAGACAAGGGCTGACTTTAATAAGTTTATATATTAGACTCTTACTCCAAAACGTGTCATAAGCCGCTGTGAATTCGATGAATACTGCAGCTGTTTTCAGGTGTTTTTGAAGGCCTGCTTCTATTAATGATGTCAAAGATAGAACCTGATCAGAGCAGCTGTGGTTGGGGTAAAATCGGTCTGTTCTATGGGTATCCGGAGAATTCATCGAAAAAACAGTTAATCGAAAGACAATTCATCGAAAAAACAGTTAATCGAATGAACAATTCATCGAATGACAATTCGTCGAAAATACAATTCATAGAAAAAAAATTAAACGAAAATTTTAACTTTTCGAAAATGTTATGATAAAAGTGATCCATTTAGAACAAAAACTGAACGTGCAGAGTGAGATAGCAATGCTACTTTAATAGGGAATAATTATAGAACAATATGGTTTCTGATTGTCTTTCTTGTCCGATAACTGTTTCATGTCTGTTCATGGGACTGATTTGCCGGTTTCCGGGAGGGAAAACCCATCATACGCAGGCTTCACTATTATTATTGTTACGTAGTAATATGCGACTTCAATAGAGCAATTATTATGGGATGAATTTTACTCAGATTCGCTGTTTGAAACTTTTACAAGAAAATGTCGAACCGTTCAGTTTTCAGTTCAGCTATATTCAGGGCAACAAAGAAATCACGTGTCCAAATTACGTATTACAATAACTCTCTGACTTAGCGGAATTAGTAGAAGTTGTCGTTACAAGAAGTACCGACAACTTCTACTAATTCCGCTAATTCCACTACAAACACTGAACTGTGCAGACGACAAGAAGCTGTCTGCACTGTTCAGTTTTTGTTCTAAATGGATCCTTTTTATCATTACATTTTCGAAAAAAAGTTTCGAAATGATATTAACAATTCCGCTTTCGCTGGATCAATTTAATGAAATTATAATTAAAATTTTCGGCGAATTGTTCATTCGATGAATTGCCTTTCGATTAACTGTTTTTCAATGAATTTTCATAGAACCATGATAATGTGGTTAATCCTATTGAAAATACGTTTTTCAATAGGAGTTTGTATGTGCAGATACAATGTAACTAGTGCTGTAGGTCTGTAGCTCTGGGGTTGATTCTTTGGTTTACCAGGTTTTAGCAGAGCAATGATTTTTGTCTTCCTAAATTTTTTTAGGTGGGATTCCAGTTTTTAGAATATCAGAATAATCAGAAAAGAATCCTTCATACCATTTTTTGGCATATTTTTTCAAGTTCAGGACGAATTCTGTATGAATGCTATCAAACCTAGATCATTCCCAGGTTGTAATAACTATTTCTTGGTGACACGTGCCTTGTGATATGGTGTTTTATCTCGTCAAGAAATGTCTATCACATGCAGGGTAAATGGTGTATATGAATGGGTGTTTTTGTTGACATCAATATTCAGGTAGGCCGCATCATTCATGTATTGAATACTTAATCCAGGTACTTTTTTTCTGTTATCAGAAAACTTACGCAGTGTCCGAAAGACATGTTCCAGTCCATTATTCCTTTGCTTCTGCTGCTGCTGTTGTTGCCTTTCATGGTTGTGATCAAGTGTGATGGATCTGTGATCCATAAAATAACAAGAACTGGGATTTGTCACTGCAGGCGACTTTTCTCTCGTCCGGTGTCCAACACACACTAGCCCTAAGCTGTAGTTACTTGTTAACTTACCTTAGCCATAACTACTGATTTTTGATGGGCAGACGTGATACCTTAAATGGTCGTCTATTGTTACATCTCCCTTCGGAACAGTCTGTACTAAATCAACTAAATCATGAGTTTTGACACATTAACTCGCACACTGCAGTTGTAATGCGCAGCCATTTGACTAATTTGCATCTTTTGTCTGCTTCTCCGGTGATCACCTGTTTCCAGACAGATACTTGATGTTGTATTCGTTTTTTTTTTTCGCGCTTTCCATCCTCTAATAGTAAAGCCATTATCACACACACACACACACACACACACACACACACACACACACACACACACACACACACACACACACACACACACACACACACACACACACACACACACACACACACACACACACACACACACACACACACACACACACATTAATAATGACAACAAAATTTATAATGCATTTCAAACATATCCTTATAACGAATTCTGCTGAACTACACAAGCAATTTTATCAGGTTTTTTTAGCATTTTTAATCAGTTTATATCAATAATCTTCTTAGAACAAGAAGCCGTAATGAAGTAGAATTTTTCGTTATTCTATATTTTATAATTATGGCATGAGTGCCTTAAACAAAAACTGAACAAAATTTTCATTTTATTCCACTTTGGTACTCTATATTCCCACTATTATGGGGGAAAGTACTGTTTACTATATACATCTTTAGTAATAAAATATGAATTTCATTCTACATAATGTATAAAACTTCATTAAAATATCCATAGCACAAATGAACACATTTTTAAACCTATAATTATTATTTAAATTTATAAGTTGTAAAGATATTAAAGAAGCTTTAGTTAAAAGAATTCTGTTATGTGTATTTAGTTAACCATAACATTGTAATAGCGTAGAGTATGACTTCATTCGGTTATGGCATCGAAATTTTTGTTGTCTGTAAAGCGATGTTAATACTATTCATAGGCAAGAAATATTTGTTATATTGCACCAGCTACATCACTGCCGTTACTGAAATAGATGCTTAGCTCGTAACACACTGAAAAAAAGTATTTTTTATTTATTTTATTTATTTTTCAATACTAACCATAAGAAACCAAATACGCTCGTTTTCGGGTAGAGGAATATATTAATATTCATACATTTTACTTACAATGACTATAGTTGTATTGACTACCCACCTTCGTGGAGAGCTCTACGAGCCAGTGCTTCAAATTCCTCGAAGCTATCCAAGATGTAACTATGTTCCTCGGGAGGATCCGAGGCCATATCATATAATTCACGTACATTGCCATTTTGAATTCCAAATGTGAACATTTCAACTCCTTGCTCACGAAGTACATTAGCAGCCGGCCTGGGATCTCCTCCATTGGAATATCCATCTGTAACCAAGAAAACGGCCTTGGTAGATTTAGGACGAGCGTTTTCCAAAACTTCCTAAACAGAATGGAAAATAGTTATCAGTAACACGTACATTAAATGTGCATTATCTTTTTTTTACATACATTAACGTGTATATGTTACAAAAACAGAATTATACCGAATACCGAGAGGTGGGGCCAAGTATAGTATTTTCTCAGTTTCTGTATTTTAGCGTAAAAACAACATATGAATCTTAGTAAGACGGAGTCATTAAATGTATTAGAACCAATGCAGAGTGTTTGAGACTGTATTAATAATCTTTCATTTTCCCAAAATATTTTCATTTATGGTGTCCTGCTTAGCCAATAATCTAATATTACCGTTTATGAAACGATAACAATATACATAAACATCAAGTCTATTTACCTTATATTCCCTATACGTTGTGTAAAATTCATTCACACTGGATGAATTTCGTCATCCGCTGGAGACAGGATGTTGCTGAACAAAAATCCGAGTTACATCTTTAGAACAAGAAAACCTAATTCTCTAATCCCTAGCTAACCCATGCTGATATATGATAGGTTTGTAATCTTTGATAGGTGGAGGTGGGATTTTCCTAAAAAATTCACTGCGGTTATCATGATAATTACAAATAAAGAAACGGTTAGCATCCTCATCCCCAGTAAAACGTCACTAGTGTACTTCAATATCAAGGTGCATGTAACCATAGGCTAGCAGAGGTGTAATTGATTATATAATTGTGCAAATCAGAAGACTGAAGTTGGGATTATAATTAAAAAAATAATAATAAACACGGTAACAATGTCACTATTTTCGAAAAACACATAATCGTCGGGACTTGGGCGTTGGATACCTCCATCACGGATACAGCATAACTCAAACAGCATTCCTTCATATTTAGATAAGATAATTTCAACACATACCGGCTACTAAACTTGAAACTTTTATTCATCAGTGGTTTCCGTATAGGCATGCGACTGCCAGTACGGATACTCTTCAATACGTTGCGCATAGTTCGGTGAGACAATGGGTGGGGAACAGCCTTCATTAAATGCTTTAGTCAATTGCGGCACGCAGGATGTTCTTCGTGCAAGCCTTCTCAGATGACGGCAATCTCGTTCCTAATAGACTGTCTTAGGATTAAGAGTTACACCTCTTAGACAAGCAATGTGGGTTATTTTTCCATTGATTAAACACCCGGGATATCTCACTTTCGAGAAACCAGTCAGCTACGTTGTTTTCAAAATCGTGACTTCAACCAGACGGGCACCCATAATAAGCCCTTTATCGAATCCCGAAAGATCCTTTATTTTTCCTATTGTGATCAATATTATTGTAGATTACTCACCAGCATCATCATTAAATAGTTGCCACGTGGTGACGCACGTGACCAAGTATTTTGCAGATACGCTGCATAAGTGACGTTTACGAACACTTGCATGAAGGTTTCTAATTCAGTGGTCAGAATCAGATTCCTTCTTTTTTTTTCAGAAAACTGAAAACTACTTAACTAATGAATTAAAGTTCATAAGCAATACTATGATTGCTGATGGATACAGTCGTGAAAATTCCTGTATCTGAATTCGAGGAAGTAAGTTACTTTGAACTGTGATTGTATTAAATTTCTCCCGTATATTCTGGGTCTCTACAAAATAGGTGCTGGTATTTTCAATGCAAATATCTTTGAAGGGACTAGTTTAAGGATCAAAACTAGATTAGATAAGTGGGACCGCCACATAACTTTTTTTAAGAATACGAAGAACTGACTACGGCTTCTGACCTAATGTCCAATCCTCACCTTCACGTAGTACTCATTTAGTGGATATCAATTGGATATTGAACAAACTAGGATAGGCTGGCATTTTCGGGACTTAACCGGTCAAACTGCATTCATATTGGCTTAAATCACGAAACAACAATAACAACAAAATATGATGGTATGTCACCTGGAGAAACGAGTCCCATGCTGTTTTCGCCTAAGAACTAGAGTAAACACTGAAAAGGAGCTACTGGAACAAGCTCTCAATGTCAGTAGAAATGAAGACAGGTACCATCAACATTGGAGGAATCAACAAAAAGAAGTCGAGCTGGCAGGAAAACTAGAGAAGTACCACACGGACATAACTGATGTTACTGAGACGAAGAAAATAAAAACAGGTGAACTCCTGCTGAATAAAAAAAAAAATAAGATGTTATATTCTGACAATAGTGTTCAGGGAAAGGATTGAAGAGCAATAGCATTCATCACCAAACACGAAAATTAACTTCTTGATTGAGAGGCAATTTCAATTAGTTATGCAGGAAAAATTAAAAATCGCGAACCGGAAAATGGAACTAATTTGAACTTATGATCCCACAAAATGTTCTCCCTAAAGAAGTAGAGGAAAATCCTGGTCCTTTCATCGAAATCTAAACAGCAGAATAGAAAATGAACCACAAGCATATAGAAATGTTTTGGGAAACTTTTGAAGAAAGGATCAGGCTAATAATAATGCTAAGTGCCTGCTTTATTTCTGTTCAGGATATCGACTAGTCATCACTGACATCATGTTTCAACATAAAGATGTGCATTAATTCACATGAAGAGAAGACACAAGAAAAAAGAAAAGCCTTTTTGACTATATTATTTGACAGTGATAACCTCACACTGGTTCGGGACGGAAGGGATTTGAGATTGAAGGTCGGATGCTTGGAATAGAGCTCTTAGTTCCCATCTATAAAATGAAAAACAGAGAAGAAGAAGCTAAGAAAAATTGTGAAAGAGAAACACAAGCTGGGTTTAGGTGAAATATAGGTTGTGTCAAGATCTGATTTTTCACTTTACGACAAATAGTTGATGAGAAATCGTGAGAATATAACAAAGATCTATTTAAGTTTTGTACTGAAAAAAAAAAAGCACATGACAATGTACCTAAAGAAAAGGTGTTCAGAAAATGTGTTCTACGGTTACAAGGGGTAAATGGAACAATATATTTTCACTTTACGATAAATAGATGAGGAATTGTGAGAATATAATATAACAAGGATGCATTTAATTTTTGTAAGGAAAAAGCACATGACAATGCAAATAGAGAAAAGGTGTTCAGAACTCAGAACTAGAATTTTAGTCACAAGAGGTGTGACTAAAACAACGGCATTCTCAGTGGAGAACCTATAGAGCAAGTTAATATTTCAGCTATTTAGACACAATTTTTAGTGAAGATGGAAAATTATATATGGTAATAGACAATAGAATAAGCAAAGCTGGTGTGATGGAGAGCCAGTTGAATAAATGGATGTGGAATGAGAGATAAATTAGCTAAAACCCTAATCTTGTTTAGCTAACCAATTTTAACATACGGATCTATGCGTTGAGTTGTTAATAAATATGTTGATCGAAGACTGGAGACCACAGATGCAATAGTTCTGAGAAAATTAAGGGGAGTGAATAGGCAGCATCAATGGCAGAATCATATTAAAAATGAAGACATTAGGAAGGAAGTTGACATTGTAAGCATTCAAGAATGTGTGAGCAAAACAAAACTAATCTAAGGTGATATGATCACCTTAGATTAGCTTAAACGGAATGGGAGAAGTCAGGAAAAATAGGTGTTTGATGCCAAGATGGAACTAAAACGACCCAGAGGCATAATTGCATCATTTAACTTAGATTTTGATATTCCTCAAAATCTAAGTTGGGGGATGAAAAGTTCTGATAAACACCTAGAACAAAAATGACTGCTTTGTACAACAAGGGAAAGACTTTTTCTCAGATGATTGTATAACACTTCGTGGTGAATATGTAGAATAATGTGTAAGTTTCTACCTCAATTCATTCATGGTGATTATCAGAACTTTTCAGCACACCTTCGATGCAGTTAGAAGTGCTCCAGAAGATAGAATTTTAATAGCTGATTAGTGATACACTAATTTGGAGGAAACTTGTTGATATGAGATTAATAATAATGCGAACTTAATCGTGTGCTACTATCATAGTATCCTTACACCCTTTAAGAGTACATATCACAAAATTGATGACGACGATGATGATATTTTTGAAATTAAACAGTTAACTGTTACCTAACCCAAGAAGAATATACTGCTCAAAGATATTTGTTTGCATACGCGACTCTTATTCTATTTACATGTCAAGATGCTTTCAACAAAAAATGTGTTTTGTTGAAAGTGTTTTATGGTATACAACTTTTGATTCAGTCATTCGTTTTCAAGGAGGAGTTAGGAAGACAATTAGGCTAATCCACCATCTGATGATAAATGTAAGAAGTGCAGATATCTTTAGATGAACTGTCATAATAAGAGTCGAAATACTTCTCAAGAAACTTGAGCGTGTTGGTGAGTCACTTTTACGAAGTCACACACACAGTGGAATTTTGGAGTTCTACTTTGTTCCTTATCCACTTCCTTAATCCACCGTTTACATAGTGCTTCAATAAAGATTGCGGTATAATTTGCAGATCGTTCATCATATCACTGAAATTGATAGATAAGACCGTTTTGAGTTCACTATGATTACTGTGAAAAGATGGAAGTGGAAGGTAAATAAGTTACCTGAACTGCTCTGTAAATAAGTTAGACTGCAAAATACTAATTATGGGAAATACTAAGAATAGTGATCAAAGCTTTAACCACCTTTACAACGAGTTGCCTTAGTGTTGCACTACCTTTAGACTTGAACTACATTCAGGCGCAAACTTAACTGTTTTGCTTGCTTGGGAGAAGGAATAAAAAAATCAAGATTATAAATTTACTTGGTATCCTTAATATATATATATATATATATATATATATATATATATATATATATATATATATATATATATATATATATATATATATATATATATATATATATTAAAGATACCAAGTAATTTTATATATATTAAAGAATAAAGATTTTATTAAGGAATAAAAAAATCAAGCTTATAAATTTACTTGGTATCCTTAATATATATATATATATATATATATTAATATATATATATATATATATATTAAAGATACCAAGTGATTTTATATATATTAAGGATACCAAGTAATTTTATAAGCTTGATTTTTTTTATTCCTTCTCCCAAGTAAGCAAAACAGTTAAGTTTGCGCCTGAATGTAGTTCAAGTCTAAAGGCAGTGCAACACTAAGGCAACTCGTTGTAAAGGTGGTTAAAGCTTTGATCACTATTCTTAGTATTTCCCATAGTGTAAAACACATCTCACTAAGAGATGTATACTGTTATACATTATGGGTGGGGGATCACTACCCAGACCGGTTTCAACCTTTTTTGAGGTCTCCTCAGTGAGTAGCTAGACACTGAAATACCAAGGTTTTTAGTAATACAGAGCCTTATCAACTTTACCTATACAAGTTGCTTTTATAGGTAAAGTTGATAAAGAATATATTAAGGATACCAAGTAATTTTATAAACTTGGCTTTTTTATTCCTTCTCCCAAGTAAGCAAAACAGTTAAATTTGCGCCTGAACGTAGTTCAAGTCTAAAGGTAGTGCAACACCAGGGCAACTCGTTGTAAAGATGGATAAAGCTCTGATCGCTATTCTTAGTATTTCCCATAATGTAAAACACATCTCACTAAGAGATGTATACTGTTATACATTATGGGTGTGTGTGTGGGCGGGTAGTGACCAAGTTTATAAAATTACTTGGTATCCTTAATATATATTAATATATCCCCAAGGTAAAAAACTTTTCATATATATATATATATATATATATATATAGAGAGAGAGAGAGAGAGAGAGAGAGAGAGAGAGAGAGAGAGGATGTTCAGCAAGTCTATATTGTTACGGCTTATAGAACGTAACGTGGTAGAAATGTTCATTACATGAACAGCCGCAGACCTACTAGTTTATACGAAAGTTTATAAGCCACAAGTGCAGGGGGTGGGGGGTTGATAAACATCGGGTAGGCTAAAGTTTATCCTTTTCAGAATCTAAAAAGGAAGAAAGCCTATTAATTGTGCTAAAAGTTGCATCGAATCCAACAGATCGGAATAGTTTGGCGATCCTCTCAGCAACACCCTTCATATAAGCGATAACAATACGATCGATAACTTCCTGAGAGGCAGTCGACTTGGAAACTTCTTAATGTTAATGACTTTGTTAGCGAATGACTGTGAAGCCGTTAGAAAGTGGTTTTAGAACATTTATTTCTTGCGTCAACAACGCTTCAGTAGAGCATAGTGAATGAGCCTGATGAAAGAGTCTTAATGGTGCCAAATGTTTTGATAAGGATGGTAATGTGGTTGAGCATGGATATAAAGTAAAGTCTGGTGTGGGTTTTCTGAAAAGTACTTTAGATCGTTCCTCTCTGTCATTTACGTGTAGCTCACGTGCTATTGTTATTGAATCTTGGCTTTACTGCTTTGTGCTTAATTTGAATTGTATAACTGACAATGACATTGAAACTCGGGCGAAAATTTTATGGAATAAAATTCTCACGTAAGACTTCAGTTATCAATTTGTATTTAGTTATGTCTACTTACGTTCCTGTTCCTCGTAATAATCTTTACAAGATTACAAGATCTCTTGTAAAGGTTTCTTATATCGGAATTCGAACTAGAGGTTTTATAACAGAATTTAAACACCAGCATTCCTCTGTGGAAACTTTTTAAATATTTATGAATTTGTTCCATTTCGAATTCTAATAGTGTAACTACGCACTGCAACTGTGAACGAGACATGGATTATAAATGCGTGGCAAGTATCCCACTTTAAAACGTAGCTTTGTCGTTCGCAACATATTACAAATCCTTGTAATATGTTGCGAAATGTTAGCTCCATGAAATTTATTCCATACATATTTACACATGATTACTCTTTCTTCATTAATAATTATTAATATCACCACACACATGCACTACTAAGAAATCTGACGACTATGATTTCATTATTAGAACTCGAATCAATTAAATTTCTGTTTAAAATAGGAATAAATATCAATTTCTCACGCAAGAAACCGGAATTCTGAAAATGAACCATTGTTCATCTTTGACATAAGTTGTTTGAGGTTGAAATTTAAAGAGTACTCTACCAAATAACCTTCATTTTGCCTTTTGTTAGTGCGTTTCTAGGGTTTTCCTCACTTTACTATTTTCAAGTCTCTTTTGATATCGGCATAGGAAAAAAAAAATCAAAATTACTATAAGCATTCGTGTCGAAAATTCTGCAGCTTCATTGCCAAATGAAGATCGAAAAAAATATTTTTGAAAAAAGCCTTAAACTAACAATAAACTGTTTAAAATAACTATGAAATGTCAGTACCTCAGCTAGTACAGCCTCTGTATCTCAGTCGGTATAGAAGAAGACTTTTTGTGAGAAAAAAACGTGGGTTGTTCTTCGCGTCAGTGACGTGAGGAACCATTTTCTGGTCTCTTTCGTCGAAAGGTGAGTTAGCTGATCGCATACGGAGGTGTTTTTTTTTTTTTTTTTTTTTTTTTTCCACCCGAAAACTAGAGTTTTTCGTCCCCCAGGCCTATGGATGGGTCTTAAGTCAGGAATACTTAAGACCCAGCCATAGGCCTGATTCTTCAGCTATGTCGGTCCCAAGCCCGGATAAAATTAGGGAGGGGGGGATTGAGATGGTGCCGTACTTCCCGGTAAAAGGGGCCTCACGGCCGTTGCATCATCATACGAAACCAAATAACTAACTTCAGTTAATAACAAGTTAATATTTATTCTCAGAAAATGAGCACAAATATGGAGATCCAGCTCTGCCACGAATTTCCTCGGTGTCGCTCCTCTGAAAAGACGTGATCCCAAAAGATATTGTTTTTGTGTTTTTATTAGTGATTTCTAATTTTTTTTTTAAATAAAAACTCAGTTAAAGTTTTAATAGCTGAGGCCTCAAAATCCAAGATTATAAAACATAATTAACTAAAAACCCCAACTTACTAAAACTGAAAAATCATAAAAATACTGACTGTTTAATAATTATTATATTGCATATTTATTATTTCTCATACTACTTCATCGTACTATATGCGCTTATTTTTCTTATCATTTCTTATTTCTTGAATAACTCATACCTCGTACGGAGGTTGTAGGATTTTCTTTCATGAGGTTATTCCTCCCACAAAACAGGCGCAATACACTGGACTTTTAGCTTGGGACAAAATTCCAAACTAATACCAAAAATTGTATAATATGAGTAATCTATATATCTTGTCCAAAGTTATTTCTATCCATTTTTATTATCATAGATTACTCTGAACTTTATTGTTATATAAAAACATGAAGTTCAACTAAATTATAGTCGATATAATTATAATTATATTCGAAGTTTATCTTTACCTCGAGATTTTCTTATATTTTCGACCAACTGTAAAGTGCTCTTGTAAAATTTTAACACGTGAAATGTTAGAGTAATTCACACCATCTATGTTTTTTTTATAGGATTTCTGTTATGATACCTCACTCAGCAAAATGGATTTGGTATCATAATTTATCAAAGTCTTGAATGAGGCCTTTGTAAATTCTGTTTACTGTAAATCTGTAGGAAAAACAGAATGTAATGATTTCTGGAAGCCAGCCAGTCATATGACTGGACTTCCCCTTTCTGATTCCCTGAACTACGAATCCCCTCAATCACTTGTCAGTATGGAGAAACAGGAGAATTCCAAATCGAGACCGTGAAAATAAAAAGGTTTTGCTGTTATACAAGCATCAGACAATGCAAAGGCTGTTATGGCCAAGTCACACCTCAAATTATCTTGAATATTCTGTTTTTTTCCCTAGCTTGAAAAATATATTTCGTATGAAAGTAAGAATGACGATGCTGGTGGTGGTGGTGTGTGTGTATATATATATATATATAGGAGATTCCCAATCGGCAAATATGAAAAAAAAATCATTCCATCAAATATCAAATAATTAAAAATTATAAGTCATTTATTTTTCATATATTAAGTAAATAATTAATAACATGAATGTAATTAATATTAGTGTGTTACAGTATATTAGGGTAGTGTAATTATTAGTGTAAATAACATTAAATATTCACAGACAGAGAAACGTAGTGTGAATTCGCAACGTCTACGATGCACATTTCAAAAACCGATACGAAAGATAATACTGTATAGTATTTTAAAAAGAGGTAAGAATGTTGACTTCATTAAAGAATAAAATTTCTCGCTCGCAGTTGCTCATTGATGATTGAAATGAAAAAAAAAAAAAAAAAAAACCTTTTCATATATATATATATATATATGTGTGTGTAGAAAGTTTTTTTTTTTTTTTTCGGAAGAGTATTCAAAGGTTTGTCTAATTGACGAACAAGGTCATTTATTTAGTTCCACATTCTTACGTTATGCAGTATTAGTGTGTGTGGGTAGTGCTGTGCGTGACCTTGGTAATGAAACAGGTGCGAGAAAGTGGAACGAGAAGAGGAAGTAAGGATGATTGCAATTTTTAACAGCTAATATACATGTATATAAATATTATGCGATTTGGTTTCAACAAAAGGAAGATTTTCAATTACGAAAATTTAATATTTAGGGCTAGGAACTTTTTTTCCCCTTTTTTGTACTCCCAGAGGTTATGTGATACATTTTCTTTCAAATACCTTAATATTGTTATATGCGATGAGGAAAAGTGGTTCGCGATTATTTCAGAAAGTGAAATAACTCTACTGTCGATTAGATAATATTTGATGTCAGAAACTGAAGTGCACCATTCAGAAAAATCCTTGTGAATGGATTAATTTCACAAACTATGTTTCTTCTACTCCGGCAAGATATTTGTAGAAAATATTCTCTTTGTGCAGCTGTTTATTGGTGTGTGGATCAATACGGAGAAAACTGTATTTTATTCATTTTTATTTTGTTTGTAGATGACCGGATACAAATCCTTAAAAAAGTGCATGCAAATTGGTTAATGCTGGAACACAATTCGTGGACTGAGATTTTTTTTTATTTATTTTTTTTATGAAAACTAAAGTTAGTTTGGATTTTATTGTAAATTAACGCAGCTCTGATCGAATTTTGAATAGGTTTGATTTTTTTTTTTTTTTTTATTCCATCCTTTCATAGTAGTCTTCATTTCAGGGAGTGGTGTTTATATTAAAACTTTTTTGGACAGAATTTAAAATTTACTTTACTATATTGTCACTACATGTACAGTAAAACCTCGAATTTAGAACGCTCCTATTTCTTAACTTTCGCAAATCTGTGCACTTTTGTCAGTTTGCGTCATGGCCTTCATATAATGGAATTTCATTAATCCGGATTCTCGCAAATCCGGATCTGGACTGGTTTTTTGCAATTAGTATTGAAAAATTAACACGTCAACTTCCGGAATGATTCAAATATTCGCCAAGAACTTGTTGCATGTTTGCCTATCACATAGGATCCAGCTGCCCAACTACTTACCGCAAGCAGAAAAAGATCATTCTTTAATACGTTGAGGCATTGACTACTCAAGAAACTATTGGTTTCTCAAAGCGAAAACGAAACGATTTGAATTTGGAAGATTTATTTATTTATTTATTTATGCTTATGGCTGCATGAAAACTGGTAAGTGAAAAGTACAATCACAATTTCCAGAAACAAATAATGAAAATCTTAACATATAAAAGTTCATTACATAAAAGGCACAACCTGCTTTCTAAGTCTTTCCTTTTTAAAAAAAAAAAATATAAAGCAAAAGTAACTTGTCATAATTAAGCCAGGGACAATTATCGTCCTGCTGCACCAAGTATGACAAGACTGCATGTTCTCACAACACTTCACAACATAAAAGTAACTGTATCCGAGGTTTAAGTAGAAAGCAGTTGTGTCTTGTGTGAGAAAACTTGATCCATTAGAGGATGAGAGCCCATTTCACATTGTATCATCATCTTCTAACATGAGGAGTTCTGATACTATGACGAGGACTATGAGAGTAATTACGAGAATAACGTCTTCGTGATGAGACGGGACCGTGATCTTCTGTTTCCTCCATAACCACCGCCACCATCATACCAACTACAGGTCAAGGTCCAGGCTGGAAAGCCAATTCAAGGCCTCATCCGTCACTTTGTAGATGTCTTGTAGGGCATCACCGTGAAATTGGCGCCTTGGGCAGTCGTACACAATATGAGTAATCGTGTGAGCCACCACGGGAGAACAATCAGAATAAGGGTGATCTGACAGCCCCCATTTATGTAGAAGATAGCCGCATCTGCCCTGACTAGTTCTGATCCTATTTATGGATGACCAAATCTTCCTAGGAAGATCAAAACCAGGCTGCGGAGCACAGGGATCTTCTACCAGGAAGTCGTTTGTTGGGAGATTGTTGGACCAGTATTCTCTCCATATGTCAAATATTGATAGCAGCGCAGCTGAAGAGAGTTCGTTCATGGACCAGAGAGGCTTTCTAGATTTGAGGCGAATACTAGGTGAGTTTATGAGAGTCTGGTGTAGGGGTAGGAGTGGGTTGCTCATTGCTTTATTAAATTCCTTAATCGAGGCTTGTCTTCTCCGTATGTGTGGTGGAGCAATGTTGGATAGAACAGGCAGCCAGGAGAGAAGGGTGCTTCTCACTGTCCCACCAATTGTTCGCATGGTAGAGTTCAGCTGGGTGTCTATAATGTTAGTGTATGTACTTCTTTCCAAGACAGGGGCACAATATTCTGCTGCAGAGAATGTGAGGGCTAGTGCAGACGACCACGACCTAAGGACTTCTGCACTACAACCCCAGGTTGTTCCAGCAAGCCTTGAAATGATGTTATTTCTGGTTTTAATTTTATTGGAGAGGTTGATGATGTGTCCTTTATAGGTTAGGCTTCTGTCCAGGCTCACTCCAAGGTATTTTGGATGAGGCTCATGTTCTACCATTTTTCAACAGAAAGAAAGGTTGAGTTGTCGATTTGCCTCTGCATTGTACAGATGAAATATTGAGGACACTGTTTTCGTTGGATTTGGCTTCAAGTGCCACTGCTTGAAGTACTCTTCCTGGGTGTTCAAGTCTTTATTCAAGGTTGATTCTAGGTTGGTAAAGGAGGTGGATTGATGTAAGATCGCTAGGTCATCGGCATACATATACTTGCTTGATCTGGTATGAGGTAGATCATACACATAGATGTTAAAAAGTATAGAGGATAACACAGAGCCCTGAGAAAGACCGTTGTGAAGGAATCTGGGCTTGCTCTTTTTTCCGCCAATATGAACCCCGATTTTTCTGTTGGAGAGAATAGATTCAAAAAGTTGTAGAGTTTTTTCACACCTTATAATATTTCCTAGTTTTAAGAGGAGGGTCCCTGACCAGACAGTGTCATAAGCGGACGTTAGGTCAATGAAAGTGGCTCCAGATTTAAGTTTCTTCTGGAAGCCTGCTTCAATTTGAGTTGTCAGGGCCAGGACCTGGTCACAGCAACTTTGGAAAATGAAACTGCGTTACTAAAGGAATCGAACAGTGGATGGTCTTTTAAACATGTTCTTGTAGAATGCAAAAGTACTAAATCAGTTGGATACGATATTTAACAAAAACGCAGCATTCTTTTACAAATAAACGAAGCTAACAAATCTTTATCATGATGAATGCACCAGAGTTATGTTTCATAAATATTATACAGTAATGGCATGGCAAGCCTACAAATGATTTTCTCAAGCAATAGCAAAATAAGCCCGAAAGACGCAATTGCTATCATATTATTTCAGTACAAAAACAGTATTTGCTTCAAAAAGCAAAAACATAAGTTACAAGTTTTTACATTTTATGCTTGCTTTTGAAACAAAGGTGAGAACACTTAAACACTTATGATGGAGAGAAGAAACTAGTTGTAAACTATTATAAAAAGCTTGTATGGTGATATTATTTATTAGCACAACAATTGAAACCTAGAGTCATTTTAGGGGCGCCTCTCAGAATGAATTTAATACCCATCAGATTTTTTATTCCGTAATATAAGGTTCTGGGTATATCCAACCCATCAGGGGACTGTGTTTAAGCTTCGCGCATCGAATAGAGATTTTATCCAATAAAAGAGATGAATAACAACTTGACTGAACATAGTCAATAAGGAAGAAAAACTAACTACAGGTATCCCTTGATTAACGCGATTAATTAATCCTTCGATGTTACCGCATATATTAAAATCGCGTTAATCAAATATAATAATTAATGATAACAATTACAATTTGTTCGTGATCCATTACTGTATTAATAATTCGTTTTATGAGATTTTAGGAATTTTAGGAATTTTAGGAATTTTTAGGAAAGATAAAAAATTAATGCAAAGTAAATGTTTATTAAATGCTTGAACCTACATTAGTTACAGCAATTTTTTTTATCAAAAAAGTTATAAAGAGTCGTTTGAACAGTTTGTTTTTTTCTTATCAGCATAAATTCTACAGTAACAAGCAAAATGTCTCTGGACCTCGGCAAACAAGCATTCCTCGATTAACATCTGGATCCATATCCATTACTTGCTGCTTAAGTGATTCTAAACTGCGAAATATTATATCCAGTTCTTTGATTATCTCCTTTGGAACGTCATCTTCACATTCCATTTGTTCGTTGTCTTCATATGCGCGTTATTGTTCAATTTCAAGAAGATCGTTGTCACTGAAATCTTTTGAATTTGAATCCAATAATTCATTAACATTTTCTACATCAACATCATCAAATTAACCAAGGTCTTCACCGATTGCAACGATTTCTTCAACCACGTTGTTCACAGGATTTTGGAAACCACCTCAGTCATTAACGCATTCTGCAAAAGGTTTTTTCAACAGCTCTCATGCAGGTAGAAGACACTTGCTCCCACGAATCATGAATGTTTTCAATTGCGTGTTTAATGTTAAAATTTTTCTAAAATTCTTGGAGTATAATCGCATTTTGTTCTTGTTTCTACTACCGTTCTTGTTTCTACTGTCTTTGAGAATGTCTTTTTAAGAAAATAGACTTTGAAAGTTGCAATGAAGTCCACGTCCATGGGTTGTAGCAATGATGTCGTATTTTGTGGAATTTTGGTAAATTTAAAGGCGCGTTAATTAAAACTCTTGCCGCGTATATAAAGGGATTGTCGCAATTAATTTCGTCGCGTTACTCAAATCCCGCGTTAAGCAAGGGGATACCCGTATTTTAACTTCACCGTTGTTAGAAGCGATTTGAGTTTTCCGGTTGTAAAGGAGTCTATACACTTTCTTACAGCCAGAATAGTTGCAGTTTTGTTCGAAGGTTTTAATTAGAAAGTAAAATTCTTGGTTAACTCCACTTCATCATTAATAAGACGGCAAGCTTTCATTCCTTGAGATAAACTATTTGATGTTTATAATGGTGCGAAGAAGCATGGAGATATCTATTAGTACAGTTTAGTTTCCAGTAGATAGAGATTTTTAGTTTCTACATGATATGATCAGTTTTAAATCAGGAAAAGAGAGTAATCCATTCTGTTCTAGCATAGGAGTAAACCTTATATTGGGATGTTGGTTGTTAAGGTGCAACGCTATGACATGATTGCAAGACTCCATATTAAGGGCAGATGGAAAAGTCTGTTGAGCAAAGTATTGGAGAACATGTTAGACACATAGAATTCCAAAGCGTGCGGCCACAGTATTATCAACACGTATTATCCAGCCAACCGCACGACGCCCATAACAGAAAAACAAAGCAAGCTCTTAAATATTACACCACCGTAAAATCTGGACATCCATTCAGATTATGCTAGACATTGAAATATAAATCCTAGCATTAATCTATCTGATTCCAAACTTTAATCTTATACACAAACAACAACATGCAAGCGTGTACAGAACAAACAGATACACGGACACAATTTTGAATAACCAGTTCCTATATGCATAGTAGACACAGCTGGCATAGATTTGCATTGATATTTAAGGTGTTAGAATGATAAACTGTCAGCAAACCTGTTTTTAGTTCTCTGGTTGTTCATGTCTTATTAAGAAGAGTAGACACACGGATCTTGATCTACCATATGCATTGCGATATTGAGGTATAAATGTGCCTGTGGTCTCATAATATCAACTTCTCGCTGTATTCGTGCTTGAAGTAGTTCTGAGGAGTGCCACTACATGGCACTCCTCAGAACTACTCCTCAATAAGGAGCAAATGCTTCTATCACTGTGGTCTTGCTTCTTTGTCTGTCTTGTGTATTATCAGTTTCGATATTCTGGTTCACACCGATTTAATTTTTATAGAATTTGTACGTAGAAGCAGAGTCATAAACATTGAGTTTCATTATTCATTATTATTATTCATTAAGGGTATGTCGCATTTTTTGTTACATTCATTAAGAGTATCAGGAAAGACTAGAGCACTGTTATCAGAATAATGAAATGTGAGAAAGCCTTCGATAAAAAAAAGCCGTTTTCGTCGTTGATGTATATATTAAATAAGACTGGAGAGAGAGAGAGAGAGAGAGAGAGAGAGAGAGAGAGAGAGAGAGAGAGAATGATTCATTCCTTGTGGTACTGATGGGTTCACCTCCCTCGAGAGGCCTGCATCCTATTTTGCAAGAAGTCTTCAAAGCAATTGCATAATTTCCTTGGATGCCCACTGAGCCAACTTGTTTTAACGGTAGCTTTCTGTCAAGGGTGTTGAATGCTTTCTTGAAATCTAGTAGAATCAGTATTATGTACTAATTTTTATCGAGATTAATTGATTAGGGTAACAGTCTTTCAAGAATTCTATTATCTTTCTTTTATTTTTAAGAAATATTTTCTATTAGATATGATATTGCATTTTTCCGTGTAAACCCGTATCCTTGTCATTAGAAGTCGTGGCATTACTTTTTTTCAGTCCTAATAGATTAGCATTTATAACACACTTGGACCTTTTCCCGTTGATTTCAAGATATGTGTCCTTCTGCGTTTCTCAGTTATTGTAGCGAAATCGTCAAGAACAGCAATGCGCCACCTCATCCAGGTACTGCGCTTTGCCAATCGTTACGATGTAGTCTTCATATGAACTTACAAGTGTATGTTCCATCCTAGCTGATGTATAGTTCATGGTAAGAGCTAAGTTGTTGTTGTTGTTAGCCAATAAATCTAAGTACTTTCTAGCATTAGTTGAGAAAATGTCCTGTATATTGATAGTATAAAATTACAAGATAATTTAAACATAGCGGTGAAAAAAAACATAAAAAAAAAACAGATAGCAAAGCTATACAAAGTAATTTATACAGATTAAAGATGTTTTAATGGATGAAATTATAACAGAATGAAAAGAAGAATGCAAATGGAATAACTGAAATGAAATAACAAAAAGTGAAGTTAAAGAGGAATCATTTAAGGCAAACTAGATTTTTAGATGCTTAATCAGAATAGTATGGGAAAATAAAAATCTAAATATTGTAATTCTAAGCCTAGCGTATATAAAAGTATAATAAGAACAGTTTTAATTTTTTGCATCTGAAATAAGCTGAAAGAGATCGCAGACTGCTACACAAATGAAAACTCTAAGAAAAAATGTGGGGAAAACAAAATTTTATAAAATCTGAATGAAAAAATATACCTTACGATCAGTAAATGAATGGATAGTAAACAGTAAAAAGGAATGGCAAAAAGCACAGAAAAAAAATAGATAAAATAGAAAAATGGGAACAAGTACTAGAAGACCACGAAAAGGTGGCACGGTGCTTTGCAATAAGAATTGTCATAATAGGTCAAGGCTTAAAGCGAAGGAAGAAGAAGATTACGATGTTCTGTAACATTATAGTAACGAAAAAAAATTGACATAACCATAAATACTACTGCTAATAATACTAATAATAATGATAAGTAGAATAATAAAAACAGTAATTGTTCTCACAATTTTCACTCATCAGTGTTTCAAAATGGAAGTTGCTGTAGTTTTTAAAAGAAATATGTTAAGTTATAAATATAGCATAAAAGAAGGAAATGAATATAAAACAAAAGTGGAGGAATGAAAAATAAAAGAGACGTGTAGGAAGTAAAATAATAAGCGCCGTAATAAAGTTCGATGACGTAAATGAAAGAGCGATAGTAAATTTAATCTGAACTAAATAAAATAAAAGTAGAACAGAATAAAACAACAAAAAATTCAAATCGATTTGTAGAAATAACATACTGGTAGCAAAACTAAGTTAAGGGATAATAGTTAAGGATATTTTAAATATATTTTTATATGAACCTCACCCACGAACGGTTATAAATCTGTAGTGCATTCATAACGTGAGCAGGCTATAGTGCGGAAATTGTTCTAAAAACATGAAACTTTTCAAGCTATTCTCGGCCTCCAATAAGCAGGGTACCGATCTCACAGACGATGATATTCCACCTAAAAATACTCTCAAAGATTCATGTCTCAGCAAGATTAGAATTTAAATCCTATGGGAAAGCGATGCTATGAACTCGACAAAGCAGGTCGGCGGCTCGTATTATATACTTTAATAATAATAAAAAAGTAATTTCTGCAGTTTTGAGAATATATTACTGCTTGCCATCTACAGTGTTTGTTATAATCAAGAACTTTGATCTGATTTGAATGTTTGTGTAACATCAAACTTTGCATTAATGTCACGAGGGTTACCTGGCCAATGAAGCAATTGGATGTTGTGATTTTTGAGGAACTCTTCCACTTTTTTTGAAATGTGGCATGAAGTGAGATCCTGTTGGAAGACGAGGTCTTTGTCTTTCTGGGTCTGTGGGATCACTCTTTTCCAAATATTTTTGTGCATTGGTCACTTTTCATCATACCTTCAACAGGCACAAATGGTCCTGGACGGTCATGTGTAAAACAACCTCAGAACATCCTTTTAGTTGGTTGGTTAGGAGCTTGTTGAAGGTGGGCGGAAGAACTGTTCTCAGCCGTTGATTTGTGAACATAGGATAATCACTTTCCTTGGGCAAAGAAATGGATCTCATCTGAGAATGTGACTTTCTTTCACTTCTCAATAGTTCAATCTTTGTACACGGGAGCCTCTTTTTCTGCATAGCCTTCGTCAACAGTTCTTCCTTTTTTGGTCTGCGGGCAGTCCTCCCTGCTCCAATAATCTTAGACGGACTGTCATGTAAGAAACATTAATCCCACTAGCTGCCAAATCTCTGTTTAAGTCTACAGCAAACAATCTTGGATTCATGTTGCTTTTACTAACTAGCAAACGAACTTGAGTAAGTGTAGTTTCCTTTTTCGGTCATATTTTCCTTTGCTGTCAGGAGAAAAAGTAGCAATCTCCCTAAACCTCTTTAAAATCGCATTAACGACCACGAACACCATACTCATGGGCAATTGTCTTTGAGTGTCATGGATGTGTGTTGAGAAAGAGTCCATATTTTTGAACGCTTTCTTGGAGATGTATCTATTTTATAGCTACACAAAATGAATAAAATACTACGAATATCAACCTGTTTACACTACTAAAAACGCACATTATTAATTAAACATCATACAGACAGTTAAAACACGCAACACTGAACCAAAATAGTGAATTAAAACGTAAGATATTCAAAAATTCAGGAATTACTTCTTTTATTATTATTATTATTATTATTATTATTATTATTATTATTATTATTATTATTATTATTATTATTATTATTATTATTATTATTATTAATCATTACGAGGGTGGTCTGAAAAGTTCTCGGCCTAACAATGAAAAAACGAATCTATAATTTCAAATTTATTTTTATTTTTCAACATAATCTCCGTTAAGACACATTTATTCCAGGCGATGCTCCAGCAGCATTATGCCGTCCCTGTAGTGGTTCTCAGTAAGATCTGCAAAATACCCCTCTACAGCTGCAGTCATCTTGATTCGAAGAAAAACTGACCATCGAGGAAGAGTTTTAGTTCTGGGAAGAGATAGAAGTCAGAGGTTGCCAAATGTGGGGAAAGGGTGGATGTTCCAACAATTCATAATGCAGATCCCTTAATTTTTCAATTGCCAAAACACCTTTGTGGGTAGGTGCATTGTTCTGATGAAAGATGATTTTTTCTTCTCCGAATTTTTTCGTCTAGTCTGGTTAAAAGTTCGGAATAATATTCCCCGATTATTGTTTTACCCTTTTTCAAGATAATTAATAAACAAAATGCCTTTAGCATCCCAAAATACTGATGTCATGACCATTCCTGCTGATGGAACCGACTTTGTCTTCTTTGGCGCTGAACAACCAACTTCTGTCCACTATTATTTTGACTGCTGTTTGGATTCTGGTGTGTAATGGTGAATCCAAGTCTCATCCATAGTAATAAATCGACGCACAAAATCAGTTTTATTCTTGTTAAAACGCTCCAAGTACTGCTCAGAGATTTTCATGCGAGTGCGTTTTTGATCTGCTGTAAGCAAGCGCGGCACCCATCGTGCCCAAAGCTTTTTCATGTGCGATTCTTCATGAAAAATGTATCCTGCACGTTCTTTAGAAATGCCTATAGTCTCAGCAATTTCACGCATTTTTAATCGCCGGGCATCTAATACCATTTCGTGCACTTGATTCATCTTCAAGTGCACGATATGGTATTCCCGTGGATCATCTTCAAGGCTGGTGCGGCCACGTTTAAACTCGGCAGCCCATTTCTTAATTGTCGAAAACGAAGGAGATGAGCGCCCATAAACTTTCTTTTACCAAGAATTTTATAACTGCGCGATACTCAGTTTTATCCATTTCAAGGGATACAGACAACACTTTTGCTTCGGGCAGCTGTATAAAACAAACTACGTCATAGAATGACTACTTGCAATTTCACATGGATGCTTATGACAGATGTACCAACTTTGAAAAAAAAATCGTGCCGGTAAAGTTGCCATCTATGGTCGAGGTCGAGAACTTTTCATCCCACCCTCGTACAAATAATATACGATTTAATGTATGAAGTTCTATACCAAAGTGTCCGGAGGCTATTTTACTATTAGTATATGACAACATATTATGCAGTGGCTTGTATTTTGCAGCAGTGTGCATCTTCTTCAAGGCTAGGAGAAGTTTTTTTATATATTTTTATGATAACAGCGAGATTAATGTTTACAATTTGTTTGTTTGTTTGTTTTTTAAAAAAACATTATCACAGATAGTGCTTTCCTCTAAATCTCCTAAGTAGTTGACCTTGTTTAATGATATCTTTCTGTGTTTGTGCGAAACCGATGGGCTCTATTAATGTCGGGTGTACAAACTATGCTGTTGCAAATTCTACAGTTTTTATTTTAGTATGAGCCTCCATGCTTCAGTCGGTTTCGACAAAGTCCTTTGGTTAAAGATACTTGGCTGCGAAACAGGTTAAGGACCAGAAGAACCTGTGTCAAAATTTTTCAGCTGATGGTGAGTTATTAGCCGGTCTCATGCGAAGCAGTGGGTTTTTCGTCCCACAACGAGGAAATTGTGTGTGTGTGTGTGTGTGTGTGTGTGTGTGTGTGTGTGTGTGTGTGTGTGTGTGTGTGTGTGTGTGTGTGTGTGTGTGTGTGTGTGTGTGTGTGTGTGTGTGTGTGTGTGTGTGTCAGAATGATGCAAAGAACTTTTATTAGGAGTTTCTAACTAATGTGAATTAACTGATTTCATTTGGAGGTGGCAGATTTCCTTCCATTACCATATTTATGCATAACATAGCTGCAGTAGTTGTCTCAGCAGTAATTCAAACCCAGACTGTTTTTTTTTTCTCTCTTTTCATTGCGGGAATGAAAAAATAATGTTTCTCCGTATGAAATCATACGAGGAGGGGGGGGGGGATCTGGAAAGTTCTGATAAACAACTAGAACAAAATGATATTAAAGCAACTGATATAACCACAAGAGAGGCCATACTAGTAGCAGAGTTATGAAGGTAACTTATATAAGTACTTATATTCTTATATCCTCGTATGTTCTTTCTTGTGGTTATATCAATTACTTTAATATATAATTTTTGTTCTAGGTGTTTATCAGAACTTTCCAGATCCCCCTCGTGTATATTACACATGAGGGATCGTTCCTCCTTATCTTCTTCTCAATTTACTGTATTTCCGCTATTTAGTGTTAAAAAAAATTAAGTCGACATATTATTGTATTAGGTGCCTTTTTTTTTTTTTTTTTTTTTTTTGTATAACAAAAAACCGAGAACAACACGTGTTTCATTTTCAAACTATAAATTATTCCTGATACAGAATTCATATTTTTTACATATTTCGGGAAGAGTGCCAGCAACTTTTGTTTCTTGTGCCATAGGGTGGTCGTCCTTAATATAGGCGTTTTAGTAGGTTGCATTGTTCAGTACATCTCTGCTGTTACTGTTAGCTTTGTTGAAGTATAACTGCTTTAAACTGATTAACGAATTATTACATTTTATATAATAATTCGAAATTCTTGTCAGGCTTAGAATTTTATGCGTAGTCGTTATAGGATCGGTTAGTGATTGATTTTGTCTATTGGGACTCATGTAACAGTTACTGTGGAAACCATATGCTCGTATAATATTTCTACTTTTCATAGGCTATTTGCAGCGTTGTTGTTATGCCTGCAGCTGGCATGCATATATGCCTACATAAAAAAAATCAAATTAAGGATTAACGAAGAACGGCTGATTAACTGTTATGCATTTTAATAGTATAAAAAAATATTGAGAAAAATCATTTCATAGTTTACCTGCTAAAAGCGAGAAAATTATGAATTTTTGATTTCTTTATAATAGATTTAAATGAAATTTTGTTCAAACCAGTTTATATTCTAAATAAAGCCCACTTTACATATTTTGCGAGGCGGACTCTTTGGGCCTCGACGTGGCAGCGTATTACCTAGAGATAAAATTTTATTTTATCTTCATCTCCAGGAGTTTAAAAAAAAAAAAAAAAAAAAAAAAAAAACGCTATCCTTTATTTTAAAATGATACACTGGGCAACGAGAATGTTACCTGTTGTACGTTATATACACAGAACAACTTAGGTTTCGTTCATTATTAATTAATACTTCGAAGATGCATGCCTTATTATTTCTTAGGGTTAATATGTTCCATACATTTTGTGGGTTCAAGCCAGAATTACTAAAAATATGATTTCCGCTTTCGGCTGGTGAACATGAAGAAACTTTCCAAAACATTGCAGGATAGAAGAGAACAAGGTACCACCTCGGAATTTACGTAAGAGTGTGGTTAACAAAGGCTAAGTTTTGCGAGGAGAGCAGTGAGCGAGTGGAGTGGATTAGAGGCGGTCATGGGTGTTTTTCCAGTGACTGAGTTTAAGGAGAGAGAGAAAGAGAGATGTGACTAATGGTTAGTGTGGGCCTCCCACGGTGAGTATTCATACTCTATGCAGGTTCTAGTATAATAATAATAATAGTGAAAAAGAGCGGCCAATTTCATAGGCGACTGGCGCAATAATCTGCTTTTGTTCAGATTCGTGGTTCCAATTGAAATTAATTATGACTTATAAGATTTATAAGTCATAATTTAACAAAACAAAACATTAACTTTTGTTATTATATACTGCAGAAGATAGTTAATAGATATTGCTTCTTCTTTTTTTTCTTTCTTAAGCGTTTCGAATAAACACTTGTATTTTCAGTTAGTGCGATAAAGTCATTTTATGATTTATCGTTTCATCTGACAGCAGTAGTTATTTTTTGTGGAAAATGTAAAACGAATGTTCAAATTTAAAAAGAACACAAAATCTTAATTGACGAGGATATCAGTATTCAATGCTAATAATGGCAAATGCCTTTAAACAAGAACTATAAATGCCTATGTGTAGGTGGAATTATTTAACAATGCAGGCTACAAAAACTTTTTTGTGATACACAAGAAAAAAAAAAACCTCCGTGCAACTAGCAATTGCAAAATCACAAAGTTTAGAAAAATAAAATAAAATGAAATAAATAAATAAATCCTTGAAACCAGATGATACGAGATGTTTTGTCGTTGTAAGCTATCGTAATAGGAGGATAGAAAACCATTGCTGGAGAAAGTAAAATATTTTTTAATGGTTAGCAGAGAAACTACTATTCTCGTTTGTTCATTCATACTCTTTTTTCTTTTCTTTTCTTTTTTTTTTTTCACAAAACTAAACTTCGTGTGTTTTCTGTAAAAAAAATATTATACATTTTCTAAATGATTGTGATGATCATTTTCTAAATGATAGATGGTGAGGGCTGATAATTATATTCAATATCATCGTCGCCAGTATATCATAACACACAATTAAGGAATAGTGATAGTAATCTGATGGTGATCTCAGTAATCTAATTTTTTGTAAGATGTTTGAATACATAGTCACAGCCATCATTTTCGCAACAGTGAATTTAATCTTCGCTTCACATATGGACTTTTCGAAGACTAATTTAGTTTATTTACCATACTTAGGCTAGTATGTGTGTGTGTGTGTGCGTGTGTGTGTGTGTGTGTGTGTGTGTGTGTGTGTGTGTGTGTGTGTGTGTGTGTGTGTGTGTGTGTGTGTGTGTGTGTGTGTGTGTGTGTGTGTGTGTGTGTGTGTGTGTGTGTGTGTGTGTGTGTGATAAGAGGAATAATTAGTCTGATAATTGAAACCCTGATCAAAGAGACCAAAGATGGAACTCTTTTTTTTCGAGAAGATTTTTAAATTTGATTTTTTAGGGAAGTTTGCTGTTCTCCCAAGAATCTAATATTAGAGTTCAAAGATTATTCCGTATAGATCGGTTTGTAATTTAAGGTATTAGGTCGAAGATCATGAAAAATTAATTAACGCAGATTAATGACATAGCCCTTATTTGAGCAAGATGAATAAATCATGACCTGAAGGAAATGAGACAATGTTGCTTATCGGAACGAGATTAATACTACTGTTAGCTTTTTTTATTTTCTTGAAAAGAAACTTAGAAATATCTAAACCTTAGAGAAATATTATTCCTATTAAACACCAAACTATGAATAAAATAAGCCTTTTGAATTATTAAAACCGCTGTGAAATTGAACTTCGAACTTAGATTTCCAATGATAGTTCCTGAAAGAAAATCCATCATTGCCGAACACTAGGAGAGCGAGACATATATAATATATATACGTCTTTGGTGTATATGTATACCCTGTTAAATATGTTACATATAAAAAAATCAAATCTTATATGTCTAGGTTGGGTTTCAGGGTACATATGGATCCTCAGAAAATTAGCATTTGGCAAGCTGTTCAACTCAAGATAACTGAGGCTAAATGTTATTTTGATAAGAAGGCCAGAAGTCTTTTTCACCAAAATGTTTAAAACACGAAGAAAATTCTGCACTCACTGGGAATTTAGGAGCTTTTTAAATTTGAGCAAAATTTAAAAATCAAAAGTCGGTATTAAAATTTGCAATAATCAAGTCGGTATTCAAACACATCTGGATTGCACTATTATCTTAAACGTATAAAGAGTATTTCTTTATTACACTAAAAAAATTTCGTTTTCTTACAGTTAAAAGAAAAAGATGAAAATGGGCAAACCTGAGCTTGGAGTACAGCACCTAATGTATACGTTCCGCCTCCCTGATATGTGATTTTTGGCAGCTGATCTTCAAGTAGCGCACACTTGTGATTATCCGGGGAAGGCTTGGTCAGATGATCCACGTGTTTCACCACGCGGTTCCGAGAACTGAATGTGATGACAGCTACACGCGTTGTATTGTAATCCACAGTAAAGTCTGCCAGCAGCTTTTTCACGAATTTCAACTCGTTGAAGAAATTTTCAGCTCCTACCGAAGCTGAGCTGTCCACTAGAAACACCAACTCCACCTGTTTGTTCACGGTTTTCCTCAGAGCAGCCACATGTCGCTTTAAAACTGCTCCGAGAACGTCCACCTTGGACTTCTCTACTTGGTTCGGCAACTTATCACGAGTGGTCTTGTCCGGTTTGTGGCCACGATTAAAGAAGGTTTCGTACTCTTTCTCCAGTTCTTTTGGATCGTCGGGTATTGTGCATAGATAAGGTGCTATCAGGACCACCACAAACAGCCCGTAAGTGCATATTTTAGGGACCATGACTAGGGGCCCAATTCTGGTAGTCCTCTCACAACGTGCTTCTATTCCTTCGTTCTGTGGCTGTATTTCTTATGCGACACACTCATAGTTTGTCCGACTCCTGTGTCGGCTCTTGACACAGGCGCCGCTACTGGTAGCGCGGGGGTGGCGCATGAGCACGCTCTGGTGGCCGGCGGCCTCCAAAGTCGAGATCACTTTTCGCTTTGCTTCCGAGACCGAAGATCGTAGTGAACTGCATTTTGAAATCGTTCACTTACCGATTATTAACGAAGCTTTTGCATTCGTAGTACCATTTGATTAGATAAACCGCTTGTCCTCAGGCAAGTCTGGTTAATTATATCATAAAAGTTGATATTAAGATAACGTTGAGTTCCATGCACACCGAAGAATGAAATCACTAATGATCATTGCTTAGAGGTCACGTTACAGAGAACTTGACCCTACTCCTTCCCCGTCGCCGTGACGTAGTCAAGCTGTCAGACCTACCCTTGTCTCCATTATCACAGAGAAATCTTGTCCGACATTCGACCCGTAAGATTATTACAGTTCGGGGCTGTTATATGAGCGCAATTTCGCGATATTTGTTTCGATTCGCAAGCACTTCTGGTTCAACAGAGAAACACGTAAACATGAACACCAATATTATGTTTGAGAGGAAGGAAAGAGGGGGGGGGGGGGGAAGCACCCAATCTGCGCTTGTGTAACTAGCGCGGAGATAAAAAGAGACTTTTATTTCACAAATGCTGAAGAGTTCAACAGAGAGTATACATTCGAAAAAATTGAATCAGCAGTTCCGTGGGAAAGACTCTAGCACTGAATTCCGAAGAAATAATGTCACAAATCGTTGGTTAAAATAAGAATTTCTAGTAAAAATAAGAAAGAATGGCATTTGCAGAATTCATGTGTAATTTCATTTTCTTATAACAATAGGTGAATAACCAGAACTATTTTCATAATTTTAGTTCATTAATTAAAATTATGAAATCTTTTCGTCATGTTTTTAAATAATTCCTACAAAAAATGTAAACCTATTTGAATATTTCATAGGAATAATTATTTAAACTGTATTGAATAATAACATATGCAAAAGCACACGTCTCGGGATGATCGCAAGAGAAAGTTTCAGCTTCTTGATGAATCTCCTAAGACTGCTCCACTTCAAATGCAGTTCTTGTTCCCTTATTCAATCACTGTCTGATTCTTAACTGTTAAGATTAGAACTAAATAGTGCCATTATGAGAAGGGGAGGGGAGGCATGCAGAGTTTGAAACCAACCCTGCTACAAAATAGTAAAAAATAAAATTAAAAAAAAAAACCTGCTATCAGTAAAAAAAAAAAAAAAAACTAAAGTACTTATTTTAAGTATAGATCTCTAATAAAAAAAAATTTTAAAAAATGTGCTGCCCAATGCGCCAGGCTCCTACAACTTTAATGTTCTAGAATCTAGATTAATGCTATTAGCGCAAATTAGTTTAGCTACCTTTGCGCCAGTTATACGACAGTACTTGCGGTGTTCTGAGTCGGTTTTTGCAGGAAATACAACCGATTTATTCGAGTAAAATCCCTGACATCTGAGACTAAAATATCATATTCGGTCTCAGATGTAGTGGAAAGGTTACTACGAACCTATTAGTAATGTTGTACTATAAGTAAGTGGTCCTTATTGCCAACTGACCGGGCGACTCAGTAGCGAAGTCCCGAAGATAAAACATTTGCCTTTCGGTTGAAAGAACTGGATTAGAATCCCATTTAGGATGCAAGGAACTTTTATATAAGGATTTATCAACCGATCAGGTGCCTCCACGGGGCAGTGCGGTGTTTGCTCTTAGGATGGCAAGAAACCTTTCTGGAAACCTTTTAGGAGTGACTTAGAGAGTGACTTTAAGAGTGACTTTTAGGAGTGACAAGGCAAGAGTAGTCCTTGGTCGTAGTTTCTGTTTAATGATCACGTCATAGCACAAAGAATATATATTAAAAAATCTTGATTTAACTAGTAACTCTACTAGTTTTGTGGGCAATCAGGAGCTTAGTGAAGTTACAAAATAATAATAAAATAAAAAGACACTAGACAAATTAACACAACTTTAGGCAATGGAAGAATACAACGAATTAAAAATTGAACTCATCGATGAACAAGTAAAGCTAGGAGAATTGGTTTTTCCCGTTCTGTAATGTGTGTGTGTGTGTGTGTGTGTGTGTGTGTGTGTGTGTGTGTGTGTGTGTGTGTGTGTGTGTGTGTGTGTGTGTGTGTGTGTGTGTGTGTGTGTGTGTGTGTGTGTGTGTGTGTGTGTGTGTGTGTGTGTGTGTGTGTGTGTGTGTGTGTGTGTGTGTGTGTGTGTGTCATCATAGCCCAGGTCCGTGGATATCAGATTTTTGATAAATGAAGACTAAATCTAGTGCGGTATCAATCCTTGGTTTTTATCACACTGAGTCGAGGTGCGTATCATTTTCGAAGCCTCCTTGAATTTCCTTACAAAACGGTTATGCGGGATGTAAGGCATTTCTCCTTTTTTGCCACAATACTCAACGGTTAACATCGGTTGTGTGAAAGGCTAATCCGAACTTGAGTTGTATTTTCTTTTCAACATCTATGAAATGCTCCGACATGTACATATAGTCTCTTCGGAATGCTCTGTTTGGCAACATAGCAAATGTCACAAGAGTAGTGAATCTTGTAGACCTCTGATTACTTTAGGGAAACATGGGAAAATGGGAGTGGGGAGTTCAGAGGCCGTAAAAACATGACTATCTTCTAAGGTGAGTAAAATTCACTTTCATGTCATGATTCCGCAGTAAATAAGAGATTATGTTAGTGATGTTGCAGAGCTAGGGAAGGATTACAGTATCTTTGAATTCTTGCTTGTCAGTCGCCTGTTGTTAATTGGCTTGAGCCCATATCCTTTAAGGCAGCCCTTCCCAAACTGTGGGCCGCGGCCCCCCCCCCCCCCTTTGGAGGCCGTAGGTTTTGTTGAGGGGGACCGTGAAATAATGAAAACAAATTAAAAATGTTTTAAGACTAAGTATATTTTTTATCTTAAAAGAAACGTATTTAATTTTTATTATTTATTATTTCTTTTTTGTTATTTTTTATATTTTAATGAAAAAAAATCACACATTGGTGCGGGTTCACAAATTTTGCTTCCTGCGTATTTCGGCGCCTAATGAATATTAGTAAATACAGGGTGTTCGGGATAAATTTGACAGTTTCGTAAGGAAAAAGAAAATCTTCTTTGTATCTATTAAATTTAATGAATTGACAAAAAAACATTACAGGCAGAGTTAATTACAATACTATCAACAAGATTTACTCAAAATAACCACCATTAGCATCGATCACAGCTTCAATTCTGCTTCGGAACCTCGAACAAGCTGATGCTACAGTCTCCCTGGGAAGGGCCGCAAAAACTGTTTTAATTTTATCCATTAACTGGGCTTTTGTATTACTGGAAGTGCGATTGGTGTCTTTTTCAACTGCGCCCCATACAAAATAATCCATGGGGTTAAGGTCTGGGGAGTTTGGAGGCCAAACATTTGGACTGGTGAAGTCGTAGAAATTTTCAGACAACCATTTTTGACTTTTCCCAGAGGTGTGGCAAGGGGCCGAATCCTGCTGCCATACATACGGCCTACCATTGGCTACCCTTGTTATCCAGGGCTTGACTACAGTTAGCAACTCCACGAACAAAGCCCGAATTCCAATGCCAGGGTTCTTCAACACCTGTTCCTGCAGATTTGCGAGGAATTCTGCTGTACGAACGCAATCAGATCGTCTGCTAGGGATCTTTCTTCTTGCTACATCCTCGTAGTCACCATTGCAAGTCTCTAGTTCATGCCTGATTGTTTTTACTGTATTCAGGGAGCATTGGGCAGCAGTCGTAATATCCTTATTTTGATGGCGGGCACGAATCATCATGATACAAGTTATTCTCTTCCATGATTCAGGTGGGTTCCAGCTATCCATCCTTTCTGACATCTTGTATATGAATGAAGAAGGGTCCAAACTTTTAAATGAAGAGAAGTGTGTGTTAATACATGTAACTTACGGAAAAATATAATTAATTATAAATATGTCAAATTTATCCCGAACACCCTGTATATGCTTATTCATATAAGTTTCATTTCAAAGCAGAAATCTAAGAATTGCAGTTTCAAATGTTTCACCTGATATTGACTTTTTGTGTAGCAGTATTGAAACACGTCCATCACATTAAATTGTTATTAAACTTCTTTTATGTTTTTAATTCTTTATTTATCGTTTCACGTGCTTGTACGGCAAATGTACAATAACAATATATCTATTGTATCTATATAAAAATATGAGATGATGTGCCATGTCAAATGTGTATGTAAGATGCTAAAAATGTAATATTTGCATTTGATTTTTCCAATATTCGCTGTGTATGTTTTGTATTGAATATAAATACAATAAATATTATAATAATATATGTCTATATTACGACTTTTTTTCGAGGAGGGCCGTGAAATATTTTAATTTTTCCAAAGGGGGCCCTGACATTCAGAAGTTTGGGAAGAACTTCTTTAAGGGATAGGAATACGTGAGTTAACGAAGTTCTACGTTTCTTTTATCTATAGTAATGGAGATGTTGTAGGCTCTGTCCCTCTGTGTTTTGGTCATATCCATCTTTTGTAAGGGGTGGGGAAACCAGTGTTGGAGGGCTTCCTGTATACTGAAAAATTAAGTCTTGCATCCTCAGAGACTTCGTTATACAGAACATGGCAGTGCCAACTAGTTCTCCTACCTTTATTGTTTCATTTTTGAGTTTAATTTTTAATCCGTTACATTCTTTCATTAAATAAAGTTATGTGAACTTCTCTAGTGTTTTAAACTTTTTTTTTTTTGTAACATCACTAAGCTGCTGGTGAAGTGGGTCCGTAAGCTCGCCGAACTAGTGTTTCTAATTAAATAAAGTATACTTTGTTTATATACTTTACATTATGTAGTCATGTTTCAGAAACTACGATAAACATCTTCAAAACCATAGAAACCTAAATTCACAAGAGTGGTCCTTCTTGCCAGCTGATCAGGTGCTTCCGTAATTCTGTCACAAGCATGATGCGATATTTACTCTTCGCGTGGAAAGAAGCTGAGCTCAAATTCCATCTGGATCGCGAGGATCTTTTATAAGTGCTTTTCAGCTAAACGTAAAGGAGCTAATTCATACGGTGGCGGAAGATTTTTCTTTAAGAAACTTGAGTTGTCATACCACCAAACAGGCCGTGGGGCAATTATATCTACTAATTGCCAACGCAATTAATAGATATATAAGAGTTCCCAGCCGTAGTCACTTCTGCCATAACTAGACCAAACCAAGTTTACTGAGCTGATAAATTTACTTCTCAACTTTGCTCGTTCAACCTTTGAACTATCAAAATGTGGTAAATTTTGTGTACCGGTATACCATTTAAAAATATCGTGTTCGTCTTTACATTTTATTCTATCTTTTTTTTTTTTTTCCTATCAAATCCATCCACGAAAGGTTATAAAATTTATAGCGCATTAATTTCTTGCTCATGTATGGGAAGAAATTAAAGAAAAAGAAAGAATTTTTGGCGTGTTAGGAAAGACAAAAGGAAGGAAGGAGGCTATTCCAAAGGAGGAAAATCAAATGAACAAGTAGGAATAGAAATTTGTTGCTCTTGATTTACACTCTTTGAAGAAAGTGCAGGAATAATGGTGGCCTATTAAGCAGAACATTATTCATAGAAATGCTTGCGGAAGTTATATAAAGCAGAGACAGAGCATGTGTGTGTGTGTGTGTGTGTGTGTGTGTGTGTGTGTGTGTGTGTGTGTGTGTGTGTGTGTGTGTGTGTGTGTGTGTGTGTGTGTGTGTGTGTGTGTGTGTGTGTGTGTGTGTGTGTGTGTGTGTGTGTGTGTGTGTGTGTGTGTGTGTGTGTGTGTGTGTGTGTGTGTGTGTCAGTTAATCGGACTGTTCCTCTTGGATAGCATCAGTCATACAGAGCATTTTTGTACACTAACCGAAATGTATGAGCAGTGTTCCAAAGTGTAGTGGATCTGAGATTTGTGCTGTGTCACCAGTTGTACAGATATAAAGTAATATCTTGAACGGGAAGAGGATGAAGAAGAGGCTTTGGTAGAGATGTTTGTGCCAGGAAAGGCTGAAATGAACGTCAAGATAAGAAATCCTATCACGTTTGGAGATCTGTGTATTATCAAGAATAAGAGGAGGCGAAGTGAAATCTTTCTTGCAAGAAATAAGACAAGAATGTGTTTTGTTAACCGTGAAGTTCACAAGATTATCCTCGAATAGCAAGAGAATTAGAGAGTTTAAGGCATTGGTTACGAACAACTTGAAGTGCAAATACATTAAGGGCTTTCAAGTATACGTGAGCAATAAGAAATGTTTGGGATTAAAATGTGAGCAGCATTCACAGACAGGACGAAGAACACTTATATGGACAGTTGAACATTAGTTATTACCAATTATTGATATCGATGATCTCGTTGGAAAGAAATAGGTTCGAATCTCTTCTAGGACTCGAAGAATCCTTATGGGAACTTTTCAAGTGAAGGTGAGTTAGCTAGTCTCATGCGGTGGCGGAGGATTTTTATCCTGAAACTGGACGTTCGCATCCCGTAATCAGACACACCAGCCTAGAGAACCCAAGCAATTTATATACAAAGATATATTTATTGTTAATATATTTATATAAGATTATCTACATTACTTATTAAATTATGGTTAAGAATCCAAAGATAATTGGCAGGTTGTAAGTCCTAAAGACCTATTAGCACTTGAGGAATGACTGAATGATCATCTTCCCTCAAAATGAGGAAAGATGGGGAAAGGTGATGCTCGATAATTTTGTTTATCTTTATATCTGGAGACTAGTAGTAATATTTTTATATACAGATTTCTTTTCTCACTGCATGCAATTGTTTATTAATTTATAGAAAGTTCAATCTCTATTAAATCTGAATTTACAGAAAGTTTTTCTGGATTCTATATTAAATCTGAAAGCGGCAGAGTAATTTTAAACTGAAAAAAAAAATTGCTCTTCGGTTTTTATGGATAATAAATGTTTTGAAGCTTGTTATTAGGCTTCAATGAGTTACACACCAGCAGTGTATTAGGCCTCAGTTAATCGCATACTGGCTTCATCTGAGGCCTAATACACTGGTCTCATAGCCCTGGATGCTCTTACCGTAATTCCAATCAACCCAACCAAACTCAGCCTGCATTCCGGACTAACGCTTGTGTGTGTGTGTGTGTGTGTGTGTGTGTGTGTGTGTGTGTGTGTGTGTGTGTGTGTGTGTGTGTGTGTGTGTGTGTGTGTGTGTGTGTGTGTGTGTGTGTGTGTGTGTGTGTGTGTGTGTGTGTGTGTGTGTGTGTGTGTGTGTGTGCGTGTGTGTGCGTGCGTGTGCGTGTGTGTGTGTGTGTGTGTGTGTGTGTGTGTCCTTGTTCTCACCGTTGTTCTCCGATGATCCCATTTTCCTTCCTCTGTAGTTCAGTCGATATCGATGGTCCTTTGGCCGAAAAAAACTCGCATTCAATTATGGTAAGGGGGACACAAAGAAACTTTATGAAGCCTTTTTTAATTGAAGTTGAATTAGCCGGTCTCACCCAAAGATAACAGGGATTTGCAACCTGAAACTTGGATTTTCATCCAGCAAAAACAGCAAACCTGCCAGAAGAATGCATGCAATTAACAAAAGCAATACACCAGCCTCATAACCTTGGTTACTTCGGCCATAATTAAAGAAATAGAAGAAAGAAAAAAAAACTCAGCGTCAGTTTTCTTTATCCAAGGTGTCTTCTAAGCAGTCACCTTGCAAGTGTCATTTCTGTCTCCATCTTCCATGATTTGTTAGATTAAGCTTGAGCAGCTGTTTGGCCGAGTGGTTAGCTTATCCTCTCTCCAGCTAATAGGCTGCAAGTTCAAATCCCACCATGAGCATGGATGTTTGTGATTGTCCCACTACTGTGTAGAAAGAACTGCGGCCTTACCACTTCTTCGAGTAGAAGGCTTCATTCCACAAACCCTATGAGGTACGGAAGTGACCATATCATCCAGTGAATAATTAACTAGGAGACTAAGTATGATATCTTTAGCCTTCTCTAGCTACATCTGGTGCATATCTTCAGAAGAGAGTTTGAGTGGATATAAAAGCGTAATGTGAGCGTGCCAAAGTAGCTTTATATATTACAAAAGTTTTTCATTTGCACACATTCTTCAGGTTCACTGTCACATAATAAATTTGTTAACTCTCTGAGTGAAAAACATTCCAGATTCTCGAGGTTATCCAGAACGCGGACTTTTAGAGATAGCCATATCATTTATTATTTACTTCAAACAGTGTGAGTGCATGTTTGAGAAATGTAACTATTCCTCGTGATGGACTAAGGAATAGTTGTCTAAAGCATTCCAAACAATCTCCTCAGTGATGGCGGTGTTAGATAAGCAAAATGCCAAAGCAAGATGGTTTTATAATTGAGCCATGGTACGCTGACAACTTAACTATTGCTGATCGTGGGGTGGGGATGACTAATAGCATATCTATTGCAAGCAGGAGGAAATAATAGGTCTTGTATTTCTTCTCATTACTTGTTTGCATCATATGAGTGAATCGTGTAATCATTCTGAGAAATGATTACAAGAATAATGTGATATCCTTAAACACTTTCAGTAAATGGGAAAAATCACTGATATAAATTGCATTTTCATTAAAATTTCCATGTTATGAGGAGTGGTTAAATGTCACTAAGTTAGGAAAAATATTTTTTATTAAAACCAGCGTGAAAGTATCTTGTACCTTAAAACAAAAGCGTAATTCGTCCTTTTCTAGGAGACTGTACTCCTTTCTAAAAAATCTTGTACTCTAAAAAATCAAAAAGGTTCTCCTTTGTAAATGAAAGATCAAATATTTGAATCCAAATTGATTATAGGTTAAATGAAACCATTCATCATCATCATCATCATCATCAAATTCCTGCCATGTACCCTCAAGGGGTGTACAGGATATGACAGTACTACATGAAAAAATTACATCATTACTAACTTCCTATCTACAATTTTCCTCCAAATCAGTCTGTTACTTGTCAAGACTCCAACATTATCAGATCTTATATTTCTATCGTCTAAGGCACTTTGTACCGTATCAATCCACCTATATCTTGGTCTTCCTCTGGGTCGTTTTCCTGCCAACCTGGCAGAGAACACTTGTTTTGCTAATCTTTCCTCTCCCATTCTATTTAAGTGACCATACCATCTGAGATTAGCTCTGCTAACGCATTCCTGGATGCTGACAATGTCAAGTTCTTTCCTAATATCCTCATTTTTAATATGATATTGCCATTGATGCCATCTGTTCACGCCTCTAATCTTTCTCAGGACTCTCATATCTGCGGTCTCTAGTCTTTGGTCAAGTGTTTTACTTCTGACCCAGCTCTCAGATCCATAAGTTAAAATTGGTTTGAACACAGTCTTGTATACAGCTAATTTAGTGTTCCGACTAATTTCTTTCTTATTCCATATGAATTTATTCAATTGACTTCCCACGATACCAGCTTTGCTGATTCTGTTGTCTATTTCTATATTTAGTTTACCATCTTCAGTAAAAATTGTGCCTAAGTAGCTGAAATGTTTTACTTGTTCCACAGGTTCTCCATTCACAACAATGAAACCATTTTATCCTATAATTAGTAAAAATACTGGTATGTGGAAAATGGTTAGTCAGCAATGTCGTACATACCTGCTGATAATAAAAACAACAACAAAATAAAAGGCTCTGTTAGTGCACAATGAAAGTATCATTTTCATTATTATTATGAAAATCAAAATATATTTTTATCTAGTCTCAAAATAATTTACTTAATCGTATAAATGAAGCAGCCATGTTGTAAACAAAGTTTTACGGAAATAGTTTCACTTTTATCCAACTGTTAAACGAATTTCTCTTCAGTTAATAATCTACTTGTCCTGATTAACTGAGTATTAAAGACAAGAATTATTTTAGGCAGATCCTATGATCTTTGAAAACATTTTGTAATTTGGTATAGAGTGTAAAAAATTGCTTTGTAATCAAATCTTTGAACAACAACATGTAAGGATGAAAATGATTAGGCCATCTTAGATTTGTGTTGATATTGCCATGACACTATTATCAAACTAATGGGGTCAAGTATTATGGTTCACATCATGCGCTGTTCTAACTGAATGTATTACATGGTATCATATTTCTTAAAGATATTTACGAAATTTAACTGTTAAGGTAGGCGTATACCACTTCACATCATAAATCATGTGATGCAAATCCTGACCAAACTAAGTTGTTTCGATTTCGAGACGGAGAGAATCATGCGAGTTTAAGAAATGAACAGGCTTGTGTGCGATTGTTATGACACCTGTTCTGGTCGTTATTTTTATAAGAGCACATTTCCATACACATTCTTAAAAACTCTCCTGTAAAGAAAGGAATAATTTCCTAACACACGTATAAGTTTAAAAATTGTCTTAAGCGGTTTTGATCATTTTTAATTAGATATTGTCCCAAACCGAAAGTAAAAATATACACAATTCGCGAGCGAGTCACAAAAATGGATTTGGGTAATTCGATGATTTCTCTTACCGTTGCCACCGAAATTTTCCTTCATAGGCGTAATACGTAAGTCACATATCCGTAAAAATCTTCTTTGATTTCAACTACGCAGACTTTTTATTCTCTCTTTACATTTCAACTTTCTATTATGTTCACTCGCGAACAGCATCAACTTCAAAAAAATAAAATAAATAAATAAATAAGGATTTTTTTTTAAATAAAAAAAAATAAAGAACAAACTTTCCACATTTGAAATATAGAGTTTAGTACAGAAGCTTGTCCAATTAAAAAAAAAAAAACAATATAGTCAGTGAAATGAATTGCAGTTAAAGACTCGAAGAAAAGGAAATTAATTCAACCTGATTGACATACTCTATTTTATTTAAAAACAAGTACTAAAAATTAAAGAATTCTGAGAAACTGCCAAATAACAAATAGCGTAGGGGGTTTGTTAACTTTACGGCTTCCGTTAATGAATCAAAACTTAAGTCTTACACTGAAAGATCATTCAAAAATAATTTCACTGCGAGAAAGACTATCATTAATCATATTAACGATAGTCTCATTGTGAGTATAAAGCTTTCTTCATCACGTCATTCATCTGAACATGTACAGAAGATTTTCAAAAATGGAATGGCACGGAGATTCATCGTACATGGGCTTTATGGAGCTGATAGGGTCTAGTTAGGTGACCCCGACTTCCGGACGCATATCGAAGTGTTTATATAAACAACGCTGAATTATCGATAGGGTACGATGACACACGTTTGCTGGAAACGTAGTGGGAATCTGTGTCCTGACCTTGCGCAGGTCAGCCACTGTTTTAATCACGCTTAAAAATGGCAGTAAGGAAGGGGGTGCAGATTTTTACGAACTTGGTTAGCGAAAATAATAATAATACTGCAGCATGATATTCATCGAATTGATAAACGTTTTGCTTTCGCACGGTATGATGAGAATGGAGAATGACTATTTGTATCTACAAATAGAGTTTATATATATATAAACTCTATTTGTAGATACAAATAGAGTTTATATATATATAAACAAAATCGACCAAAATACGCACAATTTATAGACACTATATACTTGCCTCATAAACGCATAAGAAATGAAAATATTTATTATAATACTAAATTGTAACAATTTTTTCGCGTTTCGGAGGACTTTAAATTCGGGACTTAAGTAAGTTTATGCAAAAAAAAAGATATCCCTGTATACAAATTCAATATCTATAGCTTGCTGCTGAAATATGCTACTACTGGCATTAAAGTTGTTTTAAACCTGTCACTAATATCTGACTTTAAACTGATTTATTTGAACAAGCACAAAAAAAAAAAAAAAAATCCTCAATTGCTGAAAGTAATTTCAATCCGTAAGCAACCTCATCAGGTTTTTGTGTCGTCTATTTACAACAAAAACAAAAATCTTTCATTTATTTATTTATTAGTACTGTCCTTAAGTTTGGCATTGCTTTCATTGAAAATTGTTCCGAAAAAAATTAATGAATCGCCCCAGTGCCTTTTATTTTCAGAAGGGAGGTGGAACTCCTTTACAGTAGCTCTAAACTTTTGCGAATCGATAGCAGCTGGCTTCCACCCATCAAGTCTCCAAATCGCTACCGACGATTTGTAGTTTTTACTGGTGAGGTAAACAAGACAAAACTGCTCCTGTTTTCTTTTTTTAATCATAATTGGTATAATTGTCTGAAATAATGCAAATTATAGTCAATATTTCCGAGTTGCGAGTTTTAAACTTCAGATTACGAAAGGAAAAAAAAAACCTATTTGCTTTTTCCCGTGGTCGACTAACTCGGAAAGCAGCTGAAAAACCGTAGAAAAAGTTCCTCGAATAGACAACTAGAATCGAATCTAGCTGTCCATTCAACGAAAGATAAACATATGCTACGTTAAAGTTCTTTAACATCTATGTTACGTAATTGTAGGTGTGGTCATTATTCACTTATTTCCCTTGTACTTAATCAGTAGGGGATCGAAACGTTATCTTCTGACTAACTACACCAGTGCTTTCCAAACTTTTCGTGTTGGTGACACACTTTTTAGACAAACATAATTTCGCTCACAGTAATTCAGTCTGATGTGCCTCTCATGGGTCACGTGGTCCATATTAATACAGACCGTTCAACAGTTGATTCTTGCGTAGTTTCCTCTATAGTCGATACATTTTGTTCATCACAAACGTCACCTTCAGCTTTTCTTTTATTAATTAGAAACTTATCCATTTTACGGGTAATTCAACACCAATTTGATAAATAAAACTGCGCGAATTTATTGTAAAGCTTTAACAGTAACTAAACATAAAATACGAGCACCAGCTCTTCGTTTATTCACTGCAACGTGAATAAACGAAGAGCTGGTGAATAAGAATTAGAATAAGCATCAATAATAACATTTGTATGAATAAGTGGTGCGCTTTATTTTTATTGGTTGAACGATAATAATACGATAATAAGAACCGAGCGACTACTATGTGATAAAACCACAGGGATGAATTCAGCTGCATTCATTCTCCATTATTATCGAAATATATTGATATGAAATATTCTTAAAGGTTAAAAATAATTAAAAGATAGTTTGTATATATAATTTTGATGGCGCTAACTAAAAGTCGTACCGGTACTTTGCGAAATGGATTCCGCTGTGGACATTTTCAGCGATTATTCTGTTTAACGCTTTATGTTCGCGGAACACACAGTTTGGGAAGCTCTGAACTACACGCTACTCACTGCACAAAAGGCAGTATTCATAACTAGCGTCTTAATTGACCGGAAGAAAGTTAATGTTCTTGACCCGAATTCAGTTCCTTCAAATCTTAATTTTTACCAGAAAGTTTATTTTCTGAAATGGGTGTACACACTGTAACCAACACTTCATCTCTTTGTAAATATACTTCATCATTTGTCCATGATGGTTTGTTTTCAATCACGTTGAAATTTGCTGAGTGTGGGGCCATGTGAGTAGTTTCATTACCACCTGCTAGGTGAAATGTTTGTTTTCGATTCTATTTATACAATTTTTCCCGTTAAAGAAGCGGCGACTGGAAGTCAGTTTTTTTAAACATCAGTGTGTTGCAGTTCTGTATTTTTCTTATCCAAATCTAGCCTTTCCATAAGACTCACGTACATAAATAAACAGTTACAAAACGTTTCTACCGTGTAAGTTTATATTTATAAATACCCTAAGTAGAGGCAATTAATATGTACCACAATTTTTGATAATTTATTTAGGACAGTTTATTAAATCATTACTTCAAACATTTTTGTCATTAGATATTGACAAATTTTAATTTGAGTAAGCTATGATCAGGCTATTATGTAAGTCTACAGCACTCCAAGGGTGGGTGGAAGGAATAAATCAAACTTTGTAAGCCATTAAACACAACAAAAAAAAACTATATATATATATATATATATAAAGTCATAACGTGTATGTATATATATATATATATATAGATTTTCTGTAGCCTATTTTATTGTAAGAATACAGTACATAATATAACATACAAAATATGTGTTAATTGACTGTTTATGTTATCGGTAAGGCTTCCGGTCAACAGTAGCTTATTAGTAGTTAAGTTTTTGGGGAGTCAAAAGTTATACGCAGATTTTCGAACAACGCGAGGGGGTGAGCCCCTAACCCCGGCGTTGTTCAAGGTTCAACTGTATATATATATATATATATATATATATATATATATATTAAATCAAATTGTCCTCTACAAACTCCAAAAGATTTCTCAGTACAATCTTGAATAATCAAAGGAGTCAGAACTAAAGAAGTAAAACAGATATAAATTTCTAGAAAATTTTTTTATATTTTTTCTAAAACTTCGTCAACATTTCATATTATGCAAACATATTTCTAAAAGCCACAACAATAATTTCTTTTATATTCAGGAAAAGTCTGGATTGAACACTGGCGAGTTTTCCATCTTTGACCGCAGTTCTCTGATTCGCTCATTCTCTGGCTTGGGCTCACTCTAATGAAGTCTTGCGGGATGAAGACTGATTACCAACTATCTTCAAAAAGTTAGGGCTAGAGGAACTCTGCTTACTCTTTTGAGAAATAAAAGGCGTTGGAGCAGGACTGCAATTCTTTATGCTTGGAAAATAAATGGTTTATGCAATTCTTTGCGCCAGCTGTAAAAAGAACAACAAAAAAATCATTATTCAACCAGATCTTTAGACGGGATTACCCTTTCGGAAGGACACCAGCACGAACAATGAGTGTCACCGTTTCCTCCCCCTCCTAACGGGCAAACATATGCTGCACTGGTGGCCCCACCCCATCGTCCGGATCCAGGTTGTGCTGATCGATACTCGGCTTAACCTATCTTAAAGAACTAACCTGGCTCGTGGCTGCCAGCTCAGAAGAGCGGCTCTACACGGCCTGTAATATTGCTGTGACGAACCCCTTCTGGATGGGCACGTCAGATTTCAACTACGCAAGACGTTGTGTAGGAACAATGGCCGTATCCTCCAACTCCTAACGATCAAAATTCGACTACAGCAAAGTACTGCTCAGTTAGAACCCAGCAGGTCCATCGTTCATTGCATTTTTGGGCTTCTCAACGAATGAGAATGATCATCTTCATACAAAAAAAAAAAAAAAAAACGGACTATAAAAACAATATAAGAAAAACCTACACAACGTTGTCTTTCCTAATTAACTGATATGTAAAATTATCATCAAAGTGTAAGTAAAAACTACACAAATAAATTGCATGCTATTATTAAGAACAATTTATAAAATATGCTTTCTGCTGTGCACATAATTATGATTCCATTCATGTCACTCGTATGCAAGTTACCACCGCAACCCTGATCCTTCCACTGTTTTTGCCATCTTGGTGAATTCGCTTGTAACATAGCAACGATATCTCTGGAAAACTCGAGTTCTATCTTCTGATCTAAACACCGCATTCATCGCAGTTTGGATCATACAGTGATCTGAAATTGGTGAACGTGAATTTTAGCTTTCTTTTCAACAATGAAAATCATGCTTTAAATGAGACATGTGCCATTGAAGCAACAAGTGGGTATTTCATTGTTGAGATAATCTCTCTATTATCTACAAAAATAAACCAAGGGCTGATTTTAAGATAGATATGGTTTTTTTTTTTTTTTTTGTGAAAATCTACAAGTACAGAGAAAATGAAAGGTGAAGGCGGCTTGAAATATTTTTATTTCACATTGTTCACCTTGAATCATTCCAATAACTAATCAATAAGATTGATTTATGTTTCAATAGTCATTCGATTTCAAATACCTGCGCTCTATCTAAGACTTACGGAACTTTTATAGAGCCCATCGACTGAAGGCACGTAAAAATAACCTCAGGAGAGCTTTTTACTACCAGACGTTTTTCACCGTCAATACACTCACTTCATGGTTTAGTTCAGTGGTTCTCAAACTTTTCACCTTTGAGCCCACCTGACAAGAGAAAACACTGTCACCCCCCCCCCACACACACCACCACCACCGCCGGTTTTATTTATCAAAATAGAAGTCATATTTAGTTTGACGTTTTATTCAGTTTATTTTGTGTTTTCTACATACTATTTAACAGTTTTTAACAAAAAAATAATTAAAGTATCACAATATTAGGCCTACAATAAAAATTAGTTTTAACACTTGCAATTAACCAAAATATGTATTGAAATGAAACAATATTTAACTAACAAGTATTTAATTTTTCTCTGTAAAAATAATCAAACATTTAAATGTCAAAGTCTAATGTGATGAATTGGCCTACTTTTGAGAACAAAGTTTATCAAAATGTGGTGTATCAGATGTATCAAAAATGTATCAGAAATTGCCACTCTAAGTTCTTTAGCGGCCGCTGCCGAACTATCAACACTGCCTCTGGTACATGCGTTTTATTAGTGCGAGTGAAGAAAATAATTATTAGTTATTTTAAAATTCATGATAATTAAAACCTGTATCATCAAAAGTTTTTCTTTCTGTATTTTTATTTGTTGTTATTTATAAAACTGATTTAGGGCAGTTTTAACTTTTATCTGTAGGAAAGCATGCCGCGCCGCCCTTTCAAGCTATTCCCCCCCCCCCCCCCCCAAGGGGGATCGCGCCTCACAGTTTGAGAACCATTGGCTTAGTTGATTCGGCCATAATTCTGACCACACGCAACCAAAGCAATGAAAAAAAACTAATGGTTACAGAAAGTCTAAAGCTCCCAAAAGGATCAGTTTAAAAATAAATAAATAAAAAATATTTAAAAATTGATTATATTCCGCCCGCGGATTCATCAACGAATGAGCTTTCATTTCCTTAAAGGGGCGGTCTAAAATTTGCAAAAGAGGGTGATGCAATTTACATGGTACAGTTTATAAGAAATAAACATAAAATACATGTGCAACCAAGGCGATTGCCATTCTGGTTCCCAGAAGGAAAAAAATGCCTATGCGTAGGTTACACAGCGTAACTGATATTTACATGGTAGAGATGTATGATTGTTAATCACATAAATTATTACATACATAATTATATTACACACAATTTATACATTACAATCTGTTAAGGCTTTTTATGTTATGTGTTTGAAATATACTTCAGTGACATTTAAGTTCATAACATAATTCATGAAATCTTTTTTAAAATATGTAGTCCGAATGTTGTAAGTACTGTATGTTGGAAAAAATTGTGGAATATTTCTGTGTTAGCTTTGGAAACTAAGAATAAGTTGTACCTACAGTGCAGATTATAATCCGCATTGGGAGAAATTTTAATGTTTTTCCTGACGTATAGTAAACAGCGGTAAAGATAAAGTTTGCGTAATGGTAGGACATCAAGGATGGTATTCAGTTCATCGTTGGATAGGAAATGAGCAATACTTTTGTTGTTTTGGATTCTTATCAGGGGAATCAAGTTACTGTAATAATTTCCACCCCAGCAAGTGATTCTCGACCAGAGAAAGGAATCGACCCACGAGTGGTATATAGGCATCTCAGGAATGCTATACTGACACTTTTTTTTAACATAGATTCTGTTGATGATGTATCTTATTTTGTTTTCCAAAAATGGAACATGGCAGTTCCACTTTAACTTGCTGTCAATATTTAGATTTAAGTATCGTATCGAATTTTTATTTTATTTATTTATTTATTTTATTCAGCAATGACATGTTTGCCATTGCAATTTAAGTCGTGCCATATTATTGATAGATGGCGATATAGCTTATTTGTTAAGCTGAAGTACTTATATTTTGTTTCATCTAAATTTATTTTGAGACCATTATTACGAAAGCATGTTGAATTTTGACACATCATCAGTTATATAGTCTTTCTTCTAATGCATCGACATCTTCATTATAAATCAGAATGGTGTCATCAGCAAAAAACATTATTTTGCCAAATAAATAAGACCATTTACAAGATTAAAAACAGAACAGATCCTAATACTGATCCTTGCAGTACGCCATATTTTATATTTTGTATTTCGCTGTTGTGTTTGCCTAAGCTAATGAATTGTTTTTTGTTAGCTAAATTAGATTTAAACCAATTATTCGCAACTCTTTTCATACCACATCTATAAATTTTGTGTAAGAGTAGATCGTGATGGACACAGTCTAATGCTTTGGTACTGCCACACTTCCGTTTATTCAGTTGTGCATTGATTCTGCGGCACACTTCCGATTCCGTTGTGCATTGATTCCAGGGAAACCAAAAGCGCTTTTTTTTTCTTTTCTTTTTTTTTTTCCGTGTTCAGATCTGGTATAAAACCGTAATGATTGGGGAAATTAAAAAAAAAAAAAAAAGATATAGTGTTCAGGTGGTTATTTAAGTGTTATAATAAATCATAAAGCAGTTATGATTAAACGTTCATAAATATAAATATACCTTTCTCGTCTATAAAGTTTTTACACACACACACACACACACACACCAAGGGCGAATGCTGGTCTTGAAATTCACGCTTGCTCTTGTTATCATTCAGGGAGTGAGAGGTGTGATTGAAGTCTGATTAGCGGAATAATGAATTACTGACCATTTAAAATTATATATTTAGAAATTTATGTACATTTAATCATACAAATACAACATTTATTTTACAAGAAGTCCTAAAACCGAGCAAGCCAAGGTAGCTTTGATTAGACGAGCAAGCTTAAGACGTCTTCTGTCTACAAAAATAAAAGCCTAAATGGAATGCTTATAAATGCATGCATTTATTAACAAATAAATAGTACTTCTTTCTCAATTAATGAGCTTGCGCAGCATGCATAGCAAGCATGGAGAATTCGCCCCTGATACACACACACACACACACACACACACACACACACACACACACACACACACAAATTTATACTACAGAAAATCAACCATTCCTTACAGACTTCGACCGTCAACTCCATTCTGTCATTATTTTCAAACAATACGTTTTTTGAGATGGAACTTTTGAAAACCAACCGTAGATATTTCTTCTTTAAGCAATAATCACCAACCAGCCTAGCGATAAGATAAAGAGATAAACACAACCAGCATCTACTTACAGTAAACTGTAAGTTTACTGTAAGTAGATGTTTATCTCAACCAACATCTACTTACAGTAAACTGTAAGTAGATGTTGGTTGAGGCCTCCATAGCTCAGTTGGTATAGACGAAGCCCTGTGGTCGGAAAGACCTGGGCTCCATTCCCGTCCATGAAGTGAGGAACCTTTATCTGGTCTCTTTCGACTAAAGGTGAGTTAGTCGGTCTCATATGGAGGTAGAGGGAGTTTTCACCGGAAACTCCGGTTTTCCTTCCCCAGAACAGGAAAATCGTGAAATTTCCTCGTAATACGTGAAAGGAGGAAATGCTCGTTGACATTTTCTTAGTTTATTCGTTGGCCGAGTGGAGAATGATTCTGCTGTCCAACCAAGAGAATGTGGGTTCGAATCGGAGCTGATGTTTTGTGAATGTTATTTTAAGTGACAAACGAATTTCATCGTCTGCTGTATGACCACTACACCACCTCTGCTTATTAGACTTCTGAGGTGTCCTGAAAAAGTTCCATTTGGTTTGTAGAGCTACAAAATCTACTACGGCTCGGCTTGAGGATAACAACGCACCACGAAAGATTGATTTCGACCTTTGTTTGGAATACTGACAAACAATTCTGGCTCTGAGCAACATTTAGCGAGAGAAAACCCCCATCACTTCTAAATGTGATTGGCTGTTCACGTTCAGTTTAAAAGCAGGAAGTATTCAGGAAATAGGACATAATCTCGTCTCGAGTTCCGCCTTCGTATGTGTGTATTTTTGTTTCAAATTTTTATTCGCAAAAACAAATGCCAACAAAGAATAATAATATTGTTATAAATATTATTCTTTGTTGGCAAATTTTCCCCCTTCATTCTTTATGATTTTTACATAAAGGAGCTTGGATTTTTTTTTTTTTTTTTTCATTAGAGCATGGATATATAAACTATTGAAATTTTAGATACTAGTCTATTTTATCATTTACTACCATAAAGATACACAGATATATTATAAAAAAATTAAATTTATCAAATAATAATAATAATAAAAACTTACGCACAAAAACACTTACAGATCGTGCATGGTGCCATTCGCAGTCGAGAAAAATATAAACAGACGTAAAGATCCAGTGTTAAATCATCACTGCATAAAATTAATTAATCAGTTAAATTTATGTAACAAGAATAAAATCAAAATTTTATAACGATTCATGCATTAGTGTATAGGCTAGACTACCGCGAAGCAATTGTATTGATTGCACGAGGCTGCCATAAAGCAATCAATTGCTGCTTCTTCGTTATCAATGCATGAAGCGTTATACCTCTAGTGTTAGTAATACGTATGATATCTACAGTATTTTGTATCATATAAGACAATATTGATGTAGGTATTGACAGACAGACGATTCATCTTGTAAACAGACGACGTAAACTTACGGTCTCGATAAATATAGTACAATACAATACTGTAAATGTATTTTCTCTTATGATTTTATTAATAAGATTTTCTTTTCTCTAGCTTACTTTATTGTAAGAAGACAATATATAATACACATAACATACAAAATATATATTAATCGACTGTTTATGTCATCGGTAAGGCTTCCGATCAACAGTAGGATATTAGTAGTTAAGTTTTAGGGGAGTCGGAAAGCCCTGGTTCGATTCCCGTCAGTGACGTGAGGAGCCTTTATCTGGTCTCTTTCGACGAAAGATGAGTTAGCCGGTCTCATACGGAGATAGGTTTTTTTTTGTACCCGGAAACTCGTATTTTCGTTCCCCAGAACAGGCAAACCGGCCCCGTGAACACACACACACACACACACACACACACACACACACACACACACACGGATAACAACATGAATACTTGTCTTCAGGGGATGCAGCAAGCGAGTGACGAACCGGCTGCATTAATTTGTCGTGAGCCCCTCATTAAGGGGGGAGGATCGACCCGTCCTAAGGGACGGATGAGATGGGAAGGAAGGAAGGAATTGAAGGTGAGTTTGCCAATCTCATACGGTGGTGGTGGCAAGGTTTTTCTTCCGGAAACTCTGGTTTTTCATCCCGCATACAGAAAAATCAGCATGAGAATATACGCAATTTACCGACAGAAATACTAGTGATAGTAGTGGGCAGTAGATGGCATTGTGTGTAGATGATTATGGCAGTAATGTTCTTTGTAGTTAGTGGATTAAGTGGTGGAGATGGAGAGTTGTTGAGTAGAGTGCCCTCCCTCGATAAATCCTTCGAGATGTCATGTAATAATAACAACAATAATAATAATAGGTCAATTTGGCGAAGAAGTCTTGTCCTCTCCGATACTCCCTTTTCGTATGGGAAGTCCAGGCTTCTCTCCACATTTACTGGCAATTCATTTTCTTTCATTAAAAATTCGGAGGATTTCAAGAATAAATTATCGGGATTATCTTTAATTCTGATACTTTATTCTTGAACAGATCTTTTAATTAGTTTTGACACATAGTTTCGCAAACTCTTCACAAACATTCCATCGGCTGATGCATTAAAATTATTACGTAATGGTTTTGCTTCGGATATTGTGAAATTATTCAATTTTGTCATAAATTCGGGTTACTTTTCATGTCAAAACAAACTATGAGCAGATTGAAGGGACTGCAATGGGATCTCCTATTTCCCCAACTTTTTCGTTCAGGTTTTTTGCTTCCTGAAATTCGGTTTTCATTCTACATACAAGCAAATCGGCCATGAGAACATACGCAATTCGCAGACAAATATACTATTGCTTGGTAGTGGTGAGCGGTACACGGCGTTGCGTGTTGATGGTAGTAATGTCGTTGTGTAGTTGGAGGATTAAGTAGGGATAAAAAAAAGTGAGATGTCTGTAGTGAAGTAAAGGGCATTCAATAGTAATAATCTCTGGTTCCTAATATCGTCCCATTTATTAGGATTTCATGTAATCGTAATTGAATTGTCTAAATAGTGTTACTTCTGGAGCTGTTTTTTCTACATTGCGTGTTTAAAAAAACCAAATTTCTGAGGGGAAAAAATGTGCAGTTGGCTATGGCAAAGATTGACTAACTGGGGAAATATCAATAAGGCCTAGAAAAATTCTGTAGTCAGCAAACCTAAGATGGTCTTTCTTTTGACAGTCTATCATTATAGAATATGTGTCACTATATTACAGGCGACTTCCTTAAAATGAATTGGTTTCTTAAATTTAGATAAATAAATCTACTCATTATGGTAGTTATATGAAATTAATAAAAAAAAATGTCCCTCGTGCAGTGTGCGAGGTAGATACTACATAAAATTGGAAATCACAGTGTCTCAAGCCATGAACAGATATTAGAGCCCTACTGTGCATGAAGCAGTCCCATTCAGATTATTATTCATCAAAGTAATTCAAACTAGTCAGAAAACAGACATACGATTTTTGCACAATAATGAAATCCCGCTTAAGCTTGATGACAGCTGCTTAAATAATTTATGGTTAGTGCAGAGAAACTTAAATGCTAAGATACTTAAGATGCCGAGTAACACAATCATACAGTTTCCATAACATTTTGAGTCCATTAATTGAAGATTCATAACGGTTATTAGGAACGAGAAATAAATTATTGTCCAGAGAAGAAAATATGATTGCCAGGCTATAATTAGAATATTTAGTCATTGATTCTTTTTTATTAAATATAAGAGAATCCAAAAGTTTCACACACGTGCATGCATGGCCAGTGGAATGATAGAGTAATTCCGGTAATGATACAATAGAATGTGTAGAAACATCAATACTCGTTTTGCCTACTGGTTTGGATAAGGATGGGTAATCCAGCTAAATTATTACAATTGCATCCTTTGTATCCAAATTGGTGTGAAGATGGTCATTATCATGGAGGAGGTTCCCCTTCATGTTTCTAGTAAGAATTTCATATATGCGTTTTTTTTTTATATTTTTCCCTTTTCAAGTTCTGCAACGCCTACATGCAGTTCTGAATACCTCTCCAAAAGTGTAAAAGACCCCATCTTTGTAAGAGAACATCGTCATGACTTTATCCACTGTTATCTTTTGAATTTCTTGCATGGTAAACTGAGATGATGCCATCCACTGACTGAAAGCTTCTCTCTCATTCTAGTAGTGCTCGAGAAGTTCGATATTGATGAATTTACCCAATTACCCAACATTTTTCAGATCCACTATGCATAAATTTTGTTGTTGCTGAGGTCAGATTCACACTTCCGCACTTCAATCACTACGCTCTACTACACTGAATGGCCACTTTATTACCCTCTGTCCAAAAAGAAACCGAACTTTTCGAAAATAGAAGAAACTAGTGGCGCCACCTGTTGTATCTTTTGTCGAAAGCGGCATCCTTCATTAGTGTTTTGTCAACTGTTTATGACATTTGTTTCATTAGAAGCCGAGTTATAGTGCAAAGAGTGACAGTAGTTTTCATGAACGGTCGGAAAATGAGTTTCAAACAGAGAGCTGCGAGTGACTTTTGTGTTAAACCTGGTAAAAGTTTTACCGAAACGCATCAAATGCTTCAAAAAGCATACGGTGATGAATGATTATCCTTACTCAAGTTTACGAGTGGTTTAAGCGATTTCAAAGTGGTCGTGAGACGCTTGAGGGTGACGAAACGCCGGGCCGTCTAAAAACTGGACTGAGCTAAGTTACATCCAAAAAGTGCGTGATTTCATCAAAGAAAACCCTCGTCCGTGAGATTGATTGAAGATGAATTGGGGATTCCAAAATCAACTGTGCACAACATTTTGACGGAGAGTTGAAGCCTTCGTAAATTGAATTCACGATTTGTTCTCCACAAGTTGACCGACGACCAAAAAATGCATCGAAAATCCGCTCATAAGGACTCAGACTTCCTTGAAACGATCGTTACTGGTGACGAAACGTGGTGTTTTGAGTGTGAGCCCGAAACAAAGCTCCAGAGTGTTGAGTGGAGACCACCAGAAGAGTGCACCCGAAAAAAGAGTCGCTTAGGGAAATCAAAAGTAAAGACAATGCTGATTTGTTTCTACGATTCCAAGGTCATTATCCACAAAAAATTCGTTCCGCCTGGGCAAACGTTAATGATGAGTTTTATCTCGAAATTTTGAAGCAATTGATATCAAGAATTCATCAGGTACGGCATGAATATCGCGACGACCGACCGTTCTTCAAAACACACTGTCAATATAACTCGGCTTCTAATAAAACAAATATATATATATATATATATATATATATATATATATATAGAGAGAGAGAGAGAGAGAGAGAGAGAGAGAGACATTCACTAGTCACAGGCAAGTGAATTTTCAGCCTTCTAAATGCATTAAAAATATACTTTTCATTTTAAACATCATCTCATTCTCTGTCCATTTCTTTGATCGATAAATAAAAAAAGTTTTTATTTTCAACCAGGTGGTTGAAACATTATTGTTAATAATGATGGTCTAAAAATCCCAAGAATATGGAAGGCACATATTCTACCCACATAAGCTTTTGTCCAAGGGTTAATTATAAATAGGACCGCAAGTAATCCAGATCTTAACTCTAATATAAAAACTCTGTTAAATTAGGCCCCCCCCCCCACTTTTGCTGTAATAAAACTATATGAATTTGTTCTCTTATAATCACTAGAGGTCAGGCCAATAGAATAACAGTTGATCAAATCATTCTTTGGCATACTGTTTGAAATGTAATATACCTTGTCTCTCTCTCTCTGTGTGTGTGTGTATATATATATTCCAGATGATGACCTTCATGTGAAAGTCGAAACATCGGGAAATTAAAATAATTATTTCTAACACAGTTGTAGTCTCCATTTGTTTAAAATGAATGCTGATCACCGTGTAACACCAAAGAAAAGGTTGCATATTTCCACCAGCACAGACCTTAGCTCATCAAGTCATCATGATGGTGGCTGTCAGCATGCGATGCAGTACCTAAGGACGTCCCATACATGTTCGATCAGATTCAAGTCTTGTGATTGTGCTGGCCACTGCAGTTATTAGATAATTTCAATGTCAAGATACTCCTCCTCCAGCCCTTAAGTAGTGAGTGACATTATCATGCACAAAAAGAAAATCTGAACCAAATGAACCCCTACAGAGTTGCACATAGGATTCAAGGATCTGTTCTTGTTACCTCTGCATCTCTGCAGTTATGGTATCTCTATCAAAAATATGATGTAGTGCTGTCACTGATAGTTATTCCACTCTACACAAGAACAATGCCTCCTCCATAAGTGTTCTTTTCTCTGATGGTATCGTATTCCTCGTTCTCTCCAGATCAAACATCTAGAATTGGTTTCTAGGCTAAAACGAGACTCCAAGAATAGAATTGCATCTCATTTGTCAGGGGTACAAGTCATATGTTCATGGCACCAATTTTTTTCAATGAGCTCTTCAGTGGTTTGTGGTTTATAGAATAAAACCCACTGGCATCTTGCTTAGAGTACACGTGAATTGAGCCTTCTTAACAGTCTGGTTGAAATTATTCACATCTTGGTTACGGTAACATGAAGAAACAGTTGGTGATACATTATAGGGTTCTGTCTTGCTGTTAGAGCCAGCAAGACAGAATGTCTGCTATGGTTGATATAGCCCTCAAACAACTTTGACCACCTTTTCTTATAATTAGTTCTATATCCTGCAACTGTGTCCATGGTGCTGAGACATTTCATGACACATTAAGCAGGGGTCTTCAACTTTTCAGACAGTGCAGGCCACATTAAAAATTTCAATGAAGCACGCGGGCCACTAAGCTATACTGCGGTATTTAGAATTGTATGATGCTTTCCAGATTCACAAGGAACACTGTGCATTTGATACTTTACATAAAATCCTATCCTATAAAAATAAACAAACTCAGCTTTAAGAGCGTAGGTAGGAGTCGGGTCCACGATAAGTGAATACAATCAATACTTGAAAAAAGATAATTTAATGAAGAAAACATTCATTTTGTACAATGTCAACGGGCAACTTTTCAATGTTTTTCCTTGACCAGCATGTCGATGTTGGAACTATGCGCAGAGTATTTTCTCGAGATGTTGGTCCGTAATCTGAGTTCTTATCTTGGACTTCGCATGCTTCATTCTGGAGAAGAACTGCTCACATAAGTATGTGCTTCCTAAAAGTGCACATCTTCAAAGCATGCCAGCAAAGATTAGGGAATGCGTCCTCAGAAATGTAGTCTTGGTAAAATGTAAGCAAGGACACATTGAATAATTTTACTCTCAAAGAAGTTGTTTTGGAGTTCAAGCAGCTCCATTTGTACTGAGTCTGGCATTTTGGCAGCATTGACACTGAATGGCATTGAAAATAAATCTAAAGAAGACTGTTGGTAACGAAAATCATTTAATCTCTCTTCGAATTCACTTTGCAACACGGCTAATTTTGTAGCGTATTCATCAAGAGACAAACAATTGAACTCAGCGAGAAGCTGAAAATGAGTTGTCTTTTTTTTTTTGCGAGTTGTGCCTCCCAAAGTTTGGGCTTGGCCACAAAAGATTTTGTGATCAGTGTGCACCAGTTGATCTTTGAATTGTAGCCGCGTATTTAGGTCAGTCATATGCAACGAGATGTCGGTCACAAAGGCAAAGTCTGTCATCCACTTCGGATCGTTAAATTCCGCAATCGGATTCCCTTGGTTTGCATGAACTGCTGTATTTTTCTCCTTAAGTCAAAGACCCTTTTAAGAACCTTCCCTCTGCTCAACCAATGCACAGCACTATAATAAAGCACATCCCCATGATCAGCTTCGCACTCTTCGATCAAAAATTCTTGGAATTGACGATTCAATCCTCTTGCCCTAATAATGTTGACAACAGTCACAATAACTTCCAGGGCATTCTCAAATCCAATAGCTTTCGCGCACAAATTCTCCTGGTGGATTAAACAGTGGTAATGGACAAAATCTTTTCCTTCTAGTTCCGGTTCTTTCCATAGCAGTGCAATGAATCCTTCGTTCTCTCCCACCATAGCAGGGACACCATCAGTTACCACACCCTCGAGGTTGGTTAAGCTGAGGTCGAAACACTGGAGCGTTTTCTTGGCGGCTTCAAGAATACCAGTACCTTTCGTCATTCTCTTCATAGGTACGAGCGCTAGCAGTTCTTCTGTCACATTGAATTGTTGATCAATGCCACGGACAAAGTCAGTTGTGCTGTATCCTTCACATCTGTGCTCTCATCTAAAGCAAGTGAATATGACGTAAATTCGGACGACCGTTTTTTTAAAGTTCCTTCAGTGTACTTAAGTACCACCTGGTGTTGGTAGATGGCTGAAGAAGCATGCCTATTTAATATTTATTTTTATAGGATTTTATGTAAAGTATCAAATGCAGTGTTCCTTGTGAATCAGGAAAGCATCTTACAATTCTAAATACCGCAGTATAGCATAGTGGCCCAGGCTTCATTGAAATCATTTTTTATTTAATCGCCTTTTAATGTTAAGTAGTTATTTTTTCAAAATGGCCGGCGGGCCATGCATTGAAGACCCCTGCAACTGCACAGTTCCAAGTTGTCCGATAGCCTACCACTGGATGAATCAAAGAATCATCTGAAAAATGACTACTTGCCATTCTGAAGGTACTGGAGATACGGCTAACCCAGTATGTGGTCACAACCTGTGTTTTTATAGGCATGAGTAATTTGCATTGTATGTGTACCTATTAAGTGGCTGATCAATTTGTATTGGATTTCATCAAATATTTGCCATCAGACTGTTAAAAACAAAATATTCATGAAAAACATTTTGTTAATTTTGTCAAGCATGTGTATCAATCCACCTACACAAAAATCTGTTAAACAAACCTTGTTTTTTGAAATCTACACTATGTTGACAAAAGTATTTGACACCTACTTGTGGTAAAAAAAAAAGCATTTTAATTACATTTTTAGTACTGAGTGGAACCATCTTTGGCCTGAATGACAGCAGCTACCCCTTCAAGGCATGCTTTCGACCAACTTCTGATGTCTCAAGAGGAATATTCTTCCATTCCTTGCTCCAGACCACAGCAGATGGCTGCTGTGGTCTGGAGCGAATTTGACATTCTAATTCATCCCAAAGATGTTCAATGGGATTAAGGTCTGGACTCTGAGCTGGCCAGTCTAACACTTCAACATTGTTCAGTGGAAATAGTCTTGGACACACAGTACAGTATGACATGGAGCAATGTCATGCTGAAACATGCAAGTGTCACTGCCAAAGTACTTCCACAGCACTGGATGCATGAGGATGTCAGAAGCCAACAGACATTATGATTTGGGGGCACATCCACCAACGGATCAAACCCCATACCATTACTGAGCCTCCACTGAACTTGACAGCTGTAATGATGCAGTCCTGCTAAAACTATTCCCTGAGTAATCTCTAGATCCAAACATGACCATCAGAGTGAAACTTTTAGAACAATGATTTGTTGCCCCACAGAACCGCTTTTCCAATCATCTACGATAAAGGAACAGCATGAAAGACACTTCAAACATTGTTTGGCGATGGGGGGGGGGGGTTTGCTTGGTTGCAGAAGCTCTACCGTGGTAAACTAAAGGCATGCAACTCTCTCTGAGGACAGTTCTAGGGTTGGCAGATGTCCCTGTAGCATTTTCCATGTTGACTGCAAGGTCGTCTGTTGCTGATGACATGCAGGATGCTCGAACATCTTGAGAGCAAAGCTCATCAATCTCAATCAGCGAGTGTCAGTGGTCTCCCAGGGCATTTTCCTGCTGTGGTAGCACCAACTTTTCATCTACAAACAACATAAGCAACAATGGATTTTGGTATACTGAGATGGGTGGTAATGTCATGGACAGGAGTCTGTCAGTTCAGTTGAACATTGTATCTTGACATCAAGTACAGTGCAAAACATGCAGCACAATCTCACCTTTTATTACACAGATATTCCCTGAATATTTACGTGGCAGGATCTGAAATTTGCATGGCACGTAAGGTTTCCAAATACTTCTGTCATATAGTGTATACAAACTACAAAAATCGAAATAAGAGATATTACACTCATGCATGATGACATAATTTATATAAATCTGAAAAAATCTGTTACAAGTCTTTAACCTAATTATTGTGAAAATTTGATATGAAAATCAAGAATAAAAGGATTAAACCTATCTAATAGACAAGCTTAGCATTGCATGTTATTCATAACTTATTTTAATAGTAGTACAACACCAAACCAACTAAATTATATAAAAAAAAAAGCTTATTAATTGGTTTATATTTCATCAGATTTCAAACCAGCATCTTCAGAGCACATTACATGTTATAGATAACATGCAACAATGTGTAAGTGAAACAATTCAAATCGTAATAAATCAAAGATCTCAAGTCTTAATTTGGTGTCCTCTAATGTTGTAAAAAATAAGTATTACAGCTATGTAGGAGTCGATCTTAAGATAACAGTCTCCCAAATATTTGGAAAATTAATTTGGATCTTTTGTCCGTTACAATTTGAATTGTTTCACTTACTCATTGTCATGTGTTAACTATAACATGTAATGAGCTCTGAAGATGCTGGTTTGAAATCTAGTGAAATATAAGAGAGCTAAAAAAAATTTTTTTTAAATAATTTAGTTGGTTTGGAGTTATACCATTAAAATAATTTATGAGGACTAAACCATAAAAATGAGTTTGAATCATCAAACTCATCGTCGTCAGTCTGAATGGTGAGCCTATAGATTAGACAATTTTTTAGTGATCATGACAAATTAAATACAGAGAGAAAGAGAAAATAAAAGAAGTAAAGTTGGCATAGTGGGAAGCCAGCTGAATAAATTTATATGGAACAAAGAAGTTAGTAGTATACAATATCAGTGCCGTAACGAGGGTGTGGCGAAAGCGGTACCTGCCACCAGCGCAACTAGGTTTGGGGAGCAAAACGTAAAAAATAAAAATAAAATAAATATAAAAGTCTGCTATTTTATATTATTTTTAAATTTCGGCAATATGCCGCTTTAGACACAAATTCTGCAACACACTGCAACTCATTTTGATGGGATTAATAGTAAGTATTTAACATATTGCATTTAGTAAAATTTAACTTGTTACATTTAAAATTTTCAAATTTTTGGGTTGGGGGGGGGGGGGGGGGCACAAGTTAGACACTTGCCACAGGTGCTTCGTATCCTCGTTACTGTACTGTACAATACAGCATCAAACCTAATATTTTAACATAATGGAAAGTTTCACTGGGAGTGGAGAGGGAGTTGATCAGAGACTGAAGACTACAGATGAGTTTTATGAATTAGAAGGAAACTAAGTGACTAAACAGACAACAGTAATATTCTTTATATAGTAGAACTATATAAAGAATGAAGACATCAGGGAAAATAAGAACTGCACATCAATATTTAAAAATGTATAAGCAGAGTTAATCTAATGAGCCACCATAGCTCATTCAGTATAGACACGAACCCATCAGAAGATCCACAATATTCCATGACATAGAAGCGGGAGGACTTGGCTTGATAAACGTATGCCTAAAAACTCTAAGTGTGAGAGCAAAAATCATAGAGAGCTCACACAGAGAAAAAGTCGTGGAGTGAATACATAATACATTACAAGCAGAGGATAATGCCTGAAAATAATTTGTTCCCTTCTGCATTCAAATGGCAAAACACCAAAAATGTTCCATGAAATTGCAGAAGGTTACAACTTCATTAACAACTGCATAGGAGTAAATGAATTCTTGAAGATGAGATCTAAAGCAGCATACATCAATTACACATGAAATTATACCACCACCACAACACCAGGAGATTGAAAGAGGGAAGTCTCTAACGTACTTAAAAAAGTTAATGATATACTGCCAAAACATGTTTGAAAGAAATTATCATTACTTTACCTATGTATCATAGGTAAAGTAATTATATGGATAGAATATGTATTATATGTAAAGTAGTTATTCGAATGGCAAAAATGATCTATAAATATGGTATATAGAAATAGTATTTTAAATTTTCAGATTAGTTCATAATGTATAATCCAAACTTGATATGTTAAAACAAATGTTACACATCAAATCCAATATATAAGTGGTAATATACCACCAAAATATATGAATGTCATTATAATAGAAGGAACTATGATCTATGAAAATACAAATATGAATGTTAACTTAAATTCATAATATAGAATTGAATGGGTACATAAGTTATGTTACACTAAAAGAGAAAAAAAATACTGCTCAGATCATGTAAAAAGGACTTTAGGAAGAAGCAGACACTGAGCAGATTACCATGTAAAATAAAAGAAAAAATAGATTGTAGATGATACACATATTGTTAAGATATCAAGAAATGTAAATCAAAATGCCAATTAGAATAAGCATTCTATGTACAAATGTATATATTGTAAATAGTTGTATATATATTTATTTTGAGTGTACATAGATGCTTTAGTGTGAATAAAATATAAATTCTACAGTGTGGCCCATAAGTCATGAAGGGGTTGAAACATTTAATAACTTATTATTTTTTGTATTTGTATTTGTTAAGAAAATAAATAATGAAAATTCAGTATAGACAAAGCCCTTTGGTCAGAAAGACCTGGGTTTGATTCCTGTTCCAAGATGTGAGGAACTTTTATCTGGTCTCTTTCAACTAAAGGTGAGTTAACCAGTCTCATTCGGTGGTAGTTTTTTTTCACCCGTGAACTCTGGTTTTTCATACCCCAGAACAGGCAAATCAGCCCTGTGAACACATGCATTTGCAGACATAGGACACACCAAGTGGCACAGGGCTAACCACCTAATCTTCAAGACAGTCGCGGTTGTGAATTCCACAGCTAAAGAACCTTGATGGTTTGTGAAAAGCTTAAGACAAGACAAGAGTTAATCTAATATGGCACAATCACTTAAATTGATTAAGTGACGAAGGATTAGCAAAACAATGTTTTAAAGTGCTTGAAACAAAAATGGCAGGAAACAGACCTAGAAGATGAAAATACAGCAAAATAGTGGTTTCACATTAATAAATTTTTCTATCACCAAAAAACATTCACAAATCCTTACCCACACTGAGATTAAACAATTAAAAGTATAAAAAACAAATTTTATTACATATTAAAAAAAGGCAAATTAAGAATATAGTTTTGGAGAAGAGAAGGGAAAGCAATCGGATGGTAGTTTGTTTAGCTGACTTTGTCACATTATTTTAGAATAGGTTAGATGTAGGCCTATTTCCATGCCATAAATACATCTAGGGAATAAAATTCGATTATAGGGGAAAAAAAAGTTTCATTTAAAAAATTTAAAGCCTATTTCCAATAAACTTTTCAGTAAAAAAAAAATGTTAAAATGGTTCATTTTTTTAAGTATCACTTGTAAGTCAATCTAATCAAAATAAACATCTGCAATAAAAATGTCTTTTATTTATAATTCAATCAGACAAGTTTTATGGTTTTAAACCATGTGATAAAAATAGCAATACAAAATGGTAAACAGATGTAATTGCACAGTTCCAATGATGAAAGTAAATATCAAAGTAATGTCGTATTTCAATGAAATATAAAACAAATATTTAAAAAATGAAATACATTATTTAACATTCCAAACAGTCATCTTTTCATAAGATTTATAATTTTATTAATCAATACTAGGCAATCATGGATGTATGAGACACCATTAGTCTAAATATTCAAAACAGTATCATTTTTTGTATGAGTGCTAAGCACTAATTATTAAAGATTAGCAAAGGCTTGTAAAATACATAACATAAGAAAAATAAAACAGAAATTACTTTAAACATATTGAATAGACATATAGCCCAACTTTTCCAAATTAACTTTACAGTTAATGGGCCCATAAAGGGGTACCTTTCTAGGACATTAGTTCTGTGTCAATGCTAAAATTGAATTGTTTCTAATGTTTTAGTGTAATACCTGTGCTTGTCATAGTTATTGGTGCTCAGGTATTACACTAAAACATTAGAAACAATTCAATTTTAGCATTGACACAGAACTAATGTCCTAGAAAGGTACCCCTTTATGGGCCCATTAACTGTAAAGTTAATTTGGAAAAGTTATAGTAATAAAAATGACATAGTAATAAAAATTCAATAAATTAATTTAACTTTTCATCTTTTGGTGCTGTTTATACTGTGAAGCACTTTTATGAAGAGCAACTTTATTCATTTCTAGGAACTAATGTTTTGTAATTTATGCTGATGATAGCATTGGGGATACCACTGCAAAGCAAACAGTTAAGAACTTTTTTCCCTAAGTTAATTCCATCCAAAAAAGGTTGTTCATCCTCTCTTCTATCCATCCTGGGATGGGTAGGAAGTTAATGAGAATGTTTATATTGGATTTGAAAACCTGTAATTTGTTCTCTTTAGAAAAGATACATGAATTTTTTTTTTTTTTTTTTTGCAAGGAGTGAAACAGGATTGAAATTTACTAGTATTTTAAAATTAACAAAGCTATCAGAACCATGTTGAAGAATGGTCCAGATCTGCATTTAAGGCTGTATATAAGTTAATATTCTACAATTTTTGATCAGTGTAGTGCGAGGTTTGGCAAATGAGAAGTGAGGCATGCTGTTATTAGCAATTATGCACTGGATTTTCAAGTGTCATCAACTGCAGAAAGTCAGTGACATAAATATATATATATACGTAGAAAGTATTTTACCTTGGGTATAATAAATGTTAAAAATACCAAGCAATTTTAACCTGGCTTTACTAAAATCAGGTTAAAATTGCTTGGTATTTTTAACATATATATATATATATATATATATATATATATATATATGAGCAGATGAAACACTAGCATTAGTTGGAAAATGTGAGAATAAAGATCCATCCACCATCATACATAAAGTGCATTCAAACAAAAAAACTGGCAACTCAGTTACAGAAGTCAGATCATATGGAAGCTTACTTAATAAGATTTTGTGCCAAATACATCATTATTTATTAATTATTAGTTTGAGCGGCTTCAAGATAGTGTAGAAGTTCAATATTAATGGTCTTCTCTATCACTTTAGAAAGAACTGAAGCAAGTAAAAATTGAAAAGTAATTAGTTTACAAGGATGTTGCCATTCTTATGATGGGTTGAATATGGGCTAATTTCCAGCTGCATGGTAAATACCAATGGAATAAGAAAATATAAAAACATGTCATCTCTGGTGCAAAAACCTTCAGAACAACTGGAGGGAATGCCATCAGAAGTAACATACTTTTGGAACCTGATCTTGACAAGAATCTTCTGATATTTCTTCTGGCAAAAAAAAATCAAAGGAGACACATTAGAATGCAAAAAAACATTTATCAAGACTATCTATGCAAGAATTTGAGTAATCTGATATTAGAATTGAGATGTCAAACTTAGCTCTTTGCTTTATGCAGATGTTGTACTCCTAAACACATCTAGTCCAAGTCTCCAGGATTCACTAACTAAATGGAATAACAGTTGTAACAAATTTGGCATGAAAATCAGCAATAAAAAGACCAAAACTATGAAAGTAAGCAAGAGCACAGAAAACTTCAGCTGCATTCTGAATGCAGATCCTACAGAACAAATAAAATATTTCAGCTATTTAGACACAGTTTTTAGTAAAGATGACAGGTTAAATCTGGAAATAGACAACAGAATAAACAAAGCTGATATGGTGGGTAGCCGGCCGAATAAATTTATATGGAATAAGAGCAAAATTAGCCAAAACACAAAACTAGCAGTATACAAATCAAGATAAACCAGTTTTAAGTTATGGATCTGAGAGTTGGGTTAGAAATAAAGCACTTGATGAGACTAGAGACTACAGATACGAGAGTTCTGAAAAAAATTAGGGAGTGAAAACTAATTACATCAGCGGCAGAATCATATTAAATATAAGGATATTAGAAAGAAACTTGACATTGTTAGTTTCTTTCTAATTCTATTAATGTGTCAGCAAAGTTCACCTAAGGTGGTATGGCCACTTAAATAAAATGGGGTGAAGAAAGGTTAGCAAAACAGGTGTTTGATGCCAAGATGGCTAGAAAGAGACCTAGAGAAGACCAAGATTTAGGTGAATATTCAGTCAGAAGTTCCTTACAAGTATGAAATGTCAGATAATGAAATATTGGAGTTCTCACAAGTAATAGATTGATTTGGTGGAAAATTTTTGACAGGAGATAATAATACTGTAAACTTAATCATGTAGTGCTGTCATAGTAACCTGAACACCCCTTTGGTGTACATATCAGGAAATTGATGATGAGGTCAGAAGATTAATGATATTAGTTGATTTAAATTGAAGAGTAACCACTGTAGAGGAAAGAGCTGAAATACTTAACAATTCATCATATTTCATCCTCATAAGTATGACATAAGCAGAGACTGAGTACAAAAGGGAGATGAAGGAGACACTGAAATATACTGTACTGCAAGAATCTTTTTTTTTTTTTTATAGAGCCATTGCTGTTTAACTTGTATATTTATGATCAGGAGAGTAAATGGAAATGTGATACAAAGTTGGGATGAATTACGAGGAGTACAGTAGATGTTGTGGCTTAATATGAGGATCTGAACAGACTATGTGAGTGAAGTTACCAGTTCAATGTTGCAATGTGTCAAGTTTTGAAAGTGAGGATGGAATGCAGAACATACAACTGGCTTAAATATCATACAGGAAGTGGAGAAGTAAGTGATATAGGAAAAATGGTGGACAAGAATCTGAAATTTTGGGGTATGTTGCTAAAATTGTGAAGGATATCACAGGAGATTATGGTAATGATGCACTGACATGTCAAATTAAGTTATGATTTGCTTATATAAGGCCTTGATCAGGACATTATGGATTACTGAATATGGACCTGGTCATCTTGATCATTCAATAATTTATTTGGTTTTCTAAAATGAGGATATACTGGCAATGGTTCAGAAATATTAACTATAGTGGTTTCTGGAATTTTAGGTACAAAGAAAGATTAAGGAGATGCAATTGCCTTGCAGACATGAGGAGTGGAAGAAGATCACTACCAGATTAGTGTTATAGAGATTCTCATAGAATGGAGGAGACAGGTAATACAAGACTGTCCTGGAAGCTGTGAGCAGGTGAGAAGCATGTTGGCATGGAAAGTAGTTGGTGAGCAGAATGCGCTGTCTGAGGATTTGGTGAATGAATGTAAGGAATGGTTTGATGAGCTACATGTGTGACAGTATGACCTCCTGTGATGAGTCTTTTGACTGTATGGACATAGATAATGTTGACAATAATAACTACTGCTGTGACTGAAAAGTAGTTCCTTCGGTTTTTTGTCAATAGGCTGACTAAATCTTTTGAGAAAGAGTATGACTGACATTCTTGTTTAAGTTGGCCAAATGATAATGAAGATTTCAGGAAGTCTCTGTTTTCTTAAAGTTTCATATCTGAATTCAAGTTCTCTTATCTAGATTACAATGAAAAAATAATACATACACCTCCTTGACATCACCATATATATTACATACAGTACTTGGTTTTGTAAAACAACAGGTGCCAGTATGCATTCTCAGGTGCACAAGCTCTAGCTGGGACCCCCCCCCCCACATACACACAAAAAGAGAAAAAAAATAAATAAAAAATAGAGCCAATTCAAGGCTCTATTTTTTATTTATTCACCCCATTTTATTACCAATTCACCCCAAACAATGAGAGAGGGAGGGTCTCCAGAGCACTCTAGCACCTTGGGAAAAGTAAGTATGGCCCTGCACATGGCACTGTTAATAAAGTTGCTGGTATGATGTGCCATTGCATTCCCAAAGAAGCACTGTGTGTGTGTGTGTGTGTGTGTGTGTGTGTGTGTGTGTGTGTGTGTGTGTGTGTGTGTGTGTGTGTGTGTGTGTGTGTGTGTGTGTGCGTGTGCATGCACAAAAGCATTTATTTAAGGAAGTAGATGAAGCTATCCTACACAACATAAACAAGAATCTCAAGGACTCAGTCACCACTCTCAACAGTTAAGGGTTAAGCACATGCAGGACCTATGTGCAGAACCCACGAAGCAACTAAGGTAATGTCTAGGCATGGCAAGTTTGGAGCACAGCAAAAACCTGCAAGACTATATATCAACCATAAAAACACCATTTTTCACTTTTAATTTTACATATTTTCATGAATTTAGGAAAAGAAAATAGTGGCATATAACCTAATAATTGTACTCTGCATGTAGTGAATTTTAAGACAAGTGACAAGATCCTTATGCTTACCAATCAAGTAGATTCCAGATGATATCATCAGCAAAAAACACTATTAGTTATCTGTATCATTATATCTTTCAACTATTGTGAATTCTACAAGTCTTCAATAATTAGGATAATGATAAACCAGCCAAATATTCAACAAGCCCTTTCTAGACATAGCATTATCTAACAGTTTATTTCAATACATCAATTCCTAACAATAAAATGCAGTCAGCTCTGACTATAGTGAACTCATAAAACTGTATGAATAGTTTGAAAATTTTTTTTCACTTGGTTAGACTATAATAAATTTAGTTTAATCCTTTATCCAAATGTAAGCCAAATAAAGTTTGCACCTTAAGTATCTTCAGGACTGAGGCAACTCGTGGCAAAGGTGGACTATGCTCTCATCACTTGTCTTAGTATCTCCCATAATGCAAAACACATCTCCTTGCAGACATGTATAATGCTATGCATTAAGGGAAGCGCCATACCCAGAGGTGGTGATACTAAGGTGGAAGTAATGGAGAAGTCATATTTACTTATACGAGTTGCCAAAAGGTGTTTCACCTTATTATTAAATTACTCTTGATTAGAGAAAGATGTTGGAAGTTTTTTCAATCGGTTAGACTATAATAAATTTAGTTTAATCCAAGGGGGGAAAACTTCCAACATCTTTCTCTAATCCAGAGTAATTTAATAATAAGGTGAAACACCTTTTGGCAACTCGTATAAGTAAATATGACTTCTCCATTACTTCCACCTCAGTATCACCACCTCTGGATCTGGTTCCCACTGAACCTTTCCTTAATGCATAGCATAATACATGTCTGCAAGGAGATGTACTTTGCATTATGGGAGATACTAAGAAAAGTGATGAGAGCTTAGTTCACCTCTACCACAAGTTGCCTCAGTCCTGAAGATACTTCAGGCACAAACTTTGTTTGGCTTACACTTGGATAAAGGATTAAACTGAATTTATTATATATGAATAGTTTGTTATAGTGGAGTGGACAGTTTGTTACAGTGAATTTCTTTTGGTATAGTGCTTTATCTGCAACTATAACAATAGTTTGCTATAGTGAGAGTCAACTGCATTTAAATAAGTAATAAAATAAGTTTTTTTTTTATTTCATTAGAACTTATTCTTTTAGTGTTAGATACGGATTCTTAATATGAGAAATCTGACTTAGTTTCTTTGCAGTATCATTTTTTTTTAAATCAAAGTACTAACAATGAAAAAACTACACAATATTAGTTAATTCACTTGACATCAAAGTGCTCATCATAACGAAATGTATATTATCTTGCTTGGGATATCAGCAGATGCCAAATAGCATGCGTTACAGAAATAATACAGATATAATGTGCAAGTAAATATCTGTACTCTAACCTTCCAAGATGCATCGTTCTACATCACAATGTGTAAGCATTGTGATGCAGAAGCATTACACATTTGCAAGCATTAGGATGACCATTTGCAAAAATGGTCATCCTAAAGATAAACAAATTTACAGGTTTCTTATTTCAAATGTAACTTCAGAATATTCAGCTAATGGTTTCTCATTCATATGAAACAAATTTCTCAGTTATATTTACACACATTTATAGATAATGTAAGTTACATATCATTCTGATATAAAAATTCTAAACATGAGTATAAAACCAGAGGACAACAAAAGATGCTTTTTAGCATCTATATTAATGATAAAAATCCCACAACAAATAAATATAAAAACATATATTCATCTATCTTTCATTAATTGATCTAGAATAAATATTGCAGAGCATTTCCATAGTAAATACTAAAATATTTGAAATCTATATTCTTAATAAAAATTATTCTTAAATATAGGCACATTTTGGCAGTGCTAGGTTATGAGAAGAAATTTCCAAAGTTATCAGCTTATATGGAAAAGTTTCTACGGATGTAACAGTGGGATTCAAACTCTGCTTTAAGTGATGCAGAAACATTCACCTACTATTCCAATGAGACTTGCATGCTGCATATACTTTGATAGGGCACATTCCCTTAAATATTTAAGATCAAATGCCAAAATTTTTATCAAAAAAAAAAAATCTTTAAAGTTATACATCTTAAAATATGGAAGTTTGAACATTTTGAACTGCATCCTTTATTAATTTCATACTCTTCTTTTAAAATCTAACATTATCATTAAAGTGCTCTAAGAACTTTAGAATAATGAAGACTACTTCCATAAGTAGAAATCAGTCAACTATTAATTATCTGCAGGAAGTTCTCTGTTTTTTGTAGATGAATGAACATTTAAGAATTTAAGAGAGTTAATACATTTTGTAAAAGTACATTTATGCCTTACTTTCTACCAGTGAAAAGAAAACTATGATAGCTAAAATACTGTTTGACGTGAATGATATCAAATCACAACAGTAAATAAATAAAATTTCCTTCTTTTCATTACTGAATCCCAGTCTGGGATTCTTTATGTTCTGTGACTTTCCTTCAAGAGTCCTTTCAATTTCTTTACATATGTGTATCACCTTCTTACTGTTCTGATTTTTTATTCATTTTAAATATGTTTAGAAAATATATTTAACTCTCTTTAAATTGCATTTTACTAGGATAACATAATAAGAAAGCTACTGTGCTTTACAACCAACCATTTGTATTATTTCTATACACCTGACTTAGCAAACTGAAAGTAAATAGCAGAAAAATGTTGAGTTTGCTGGTCTCGGAGAATCAGATTTGCAACAGCATGTAACAGAGTTTCAACCTCACTTTTCTAATGAACATCCTACCATCTATCTTTTCACAAGATATGCCATCCCCCCACCATTCTGTAAAATTTGTAACTCTTCTGCTTTTTCACAGTTGATTCCTGGAATATTCTAGTTAGTTTTATTTGAGATAAAACTGGAATAATTACACAGCAAAGCACTGTGGCTATGTTTATCTCTTTTCAACTGTATTGACAATGGCTAGGAAACCTAGATGAAAATTTGAAAAATATTAATAATATTTTCCAACATAAGTGTTGTTCCATTACTCTATAATTTTATCATTATGTGATTCACACTGTTAATACACCGGCAAACTAATGTCCCCCCTCCCCACCAAAAAAAAAAAATTATTTTTACTAAAATGACCAGACATCCCATTTTTGAGTGAGGTACACCACTGTCTCAACAAAACAGATATAAAAGAATGCCAAATAATTTAAATGTGTTTTAATTTAGAAGTTACACATTTTCTAATTGGTACTTTGGTGGCAGCCACATGCTTGCAATTTGTAAAGCACACTATAGTGTACTTTCCATCCATCAGTGGCTTTAACAGGCACTTAAGCACCCACACCTTCCAAGTATCCTTGGACTTCCCAACTGTAAGACGAGGATAAGACAGTTACCCCCTATGCCTCTAAGTGTTCTTGTCTGTAAATTGCGTGTGTTTTATACAAACTAAAAGTCCCATGCAGTGCATTGCTGATTTGGTAAGCTCAGTATGTGAATGTTTTGATATATGCACTTTTGGGAAAAGAAAACTTATCAAAATAATGAAAAGAAAATGCATTTTAACTGAAAATTTAAAAAAGCTAAGTAGCAGCAAAAAAAAAATATTGTGTACTGATCGCAAATTACTATTCTTTATATTAACAGAGATCATTTCAATATGATGCACAAAAAGAGAGAGAGATTATTACTTTCTGACTGCTTACAGTAGTTAAAAATCAATCTATTTTACCAAACTAAAACAATTTTCATAAAGGTAAAACAGCTGATGTAGTCATTACATACATGATGAATACACTGCATAAGCACAGGCTATCAATCAAAATTACTGCCTTTTTAATAGATAACTGTTACAAATTCTGGAGGAGCTGCAAAAAACTTGACAAACCTAATGAGTAATAACTTAAAAATGGATTTGTACAATGCTTTTCAAACAAGTACCAATGTTCTACTAACTGGCAAATGAGACCATAGTGAATAAAATATTCCAGTATATGGTACAAGTGGAAGGAATGAGGGAAATTTTATAACTTGAAATAACACTGAACATAGCAGATTCTTACAAGTATAAAAATTAAACGTATAACTACAGAAATATGCTACTGGCATATTTCTGAAATTGTATTTTTTTTTATCAAGAAAAATATCTGATTCAAACAAACAATATTCACTGTTTTGGTTTTATTTCTTGGAGAGTAATTGCAATTTGCTGCATTTTAAGCAGTGAAGTAGCTGAAGAACTAGATATTTTAGCAAACAATGAAAAAATAGAGATGAAAATTTTTGTATGTCAAATCTTCAAAACAATGAATAATTCACTTCTCATTCCTTTTATAACACATTTCTGTTGTGCTCAGAAAAATTAATAACAAAAATCTTGCACAAAGAATTATGTACAATCATAACATCATCCAGCTAAACAATGTACCAATCCTGTAAACACCGACAAAAAAGCCAAGGCTATTTGTTTTGATGACACAGTTTTTATCACTGAATTCAATTATCTACACCACACTTTTTTTTAGCCAGTGACTACAACTCCTCTAACAGAGAAAATATTATATGCTCTTCTCCTCCTATGATATAAAAGATCACAGCAAAACTATCTCCATCTCTATATTCAGGTTACAAAAAATATCCTAAGTATTACATTATCTTCACCACTTATAAATCACATATCAAACTATCTATATTTACTGTTCTTCTAAGCTCAAACCCCACCCTTTAACATCTATGAATGTATAAAATGGAATTAAGAAATAAATATGTTATCATCATTATGTCAAATCAGACAGAATGTTGACACTTCATGCAACACAGAACTCATTACAAGTCTGAAAGACTTTTTGGAGTCAACTTTAGCAATAATGCATTCTGCTCATCTCAACATGCATGAGTATTAATTTATCCAAAATTTTGAATAATTTTTAACTGGTCACTTGACTGTAGTAGTGAAACATTCAGTGCAATATCATCAACTTATTTATTTTATTCTTATGAGTTGATACCTTTTTTTAAAGATTTATGTAATGCCGAAGGATGATTTGGAGTATTATTCAATTTTGTGCAAAGCAAAGCCATAATTTGCATAACTATTATTTTAAAAATTTCTTTAGCCATTCCTGTACAAGTGCACTTACAGAAAGGGCATTTTCTACAAATTATCTCGAGATGACAAAAAAAGAGAAGTTTCCTTGTAGAAACCATCAAAACAGTAGCAGTGGCAAAAATGCATTTCCCCTTGCATACAACAACTTCTACGCTTTCATTTCAAAAACCCAAATTATTGCAAACCAGGGTACCATATATTTGTCCATGAGAAGGGACTAGCTACTTCAATATCAGATAGAAATTAATTTCAAATAAACTTCTGTGAGTGTTAATGATAACATTATTAATCAAAAAAATCAGTGTATATAACTTAGCTGTGAATTTAATTATATAACTGGTATGGCATGATTTTAAATTAAAAAAAAAATACAGTAAACTCTCACCATAGCAACATTGTCATAACCTATTCGCTTACTATAACAAACTCCTGAAAAAGAATTAATCCCCATAAGCACAATGCTAGTCTAAAGAAAATTCACTAACAAACTGTCTGCTATGAGAAAATATTCATCTAGTCCCTAAAACTAGTGAGAGTCAACTGTACTAAATTTTCTTTCATAGGCTTCAAGTATCATTTGTCTTCCCCCCCCCCTTCCCTTTTTAAACACCGAAAAACTACAAATATTCCATTTTTATATTTCAATAACCAGTCACCCTAGTTTATTTCTGATGATCATCTGTGATGCTTTGTGTGTGTGTGTGTGTGTGTGTGTGTGTGTGTGCGTGTGTGTGTGTGTGTGTGTGAGAGAGAGAGAGAGAGAGAGTTATCAAAAATATGTAAAAATTGTGCTGGAATGCAGCAATAGCATTTAAAATGAACAGGAATGAATGTATTTTGATATGAACTTTTACTTTGTTGAGCAATAGCAGATAAAAGTGATAATTTGTAATTTTTTGGCTGCAGATGTAATATCATAATAATCCCTTTAAGCAATTTAATACCTTTTAAGCAATTTAAAATTAAAGGTGATAGTTAACAAATTATCAGATAGGGCTTGTTCTCTTTATTATATGATGTTTTTGCATTTAGTTAAAGAATTTAACTATGCAGTTCAGTAACTATTTCATATTCAAAGTGTAAAATTCAAAGATAAAAAGAAGTATATATTTAATCAACGCAACCTTAATATTTTAAGTGTTACAAGTTGATATTTTTTCAATGGATGACTATCACTCAATGACAGTCATTGTAATTAAACAATAATTAACTACGGTGAAAATCAAAATGACAAAAATTAAAATCATATCAAAAACTGCAGGTTTGGTAAAACTGGAATGGGTGGAGTTATAATTGCAGTGTGTATATATGACTAGACAATTTTCAAGGAAATACTAAGAAGTAAATTATAATTCAGCAAGACTTTAAAACTTGAATAGTCAAATTTTATATATGCATGAAAACTGGCCAAGGAAATCTAAAAAAAAATTTAAAAAATAAAAATCATGAAATGAATCAAAAGAGAAAAAGAAATAATTTTCACATGAAAAATGTAACTTTATGTGCCCTGTAGTATGTCACTAATGTTCAAATTTCTCTTCATTTCTGCTTCAGTTTAGTCAGAGATCTTGTATCTGTATATTGCAGCCAGTGATAATAAACTGCAAAACCAACGAAGTGAGCAAAGCTATAAACAGCATTCACCAGAGCATGTAGGTGTGGATACTGGCGAGGAGCTTTAACACATAGGGATATCACTACCAGTCCAAAGCAGCCAAGGATAGACAGGAAAAACTAAACAAAAGAAAAACATTTCTATTAATAGTGCTGAATATATTATTTGATGTGTTCTCTCTCTCTCTCAACAGATATACATATATATATATACATATGATATATAAATAAAACAAAGGAGCAGTGCCCCTGCTCAATGAACTCCAACCTTCAATACTTCATAATTTCAGATAACAATATGGGGGTATCATGAATTTTACATAAGGCACTCTGAAGCTCATCAGAAATGAAGATGATCAATGAATCAAAGTATCTGACCCTTTGTTATGATGGTACATAAAGGATTAGATCACCAAACACTGGTGCCACAAGCAAACACACACAAAATTACATAGCAAACACTGTTTCACTTATTAGTAATACCACAATTTAATCTTAGTCATTGTGAACAAGTTACCTAAGAACATATGTTGCTGCACTATAGTCAGCAAGTTAGAGAAGCCACACTTCAACTGGAAGTGCCTTTAAACAGTGTGAAAGGACCATGACTATACTGGCATATTAATATCAAGCACTATATTCTTTCTTCGAGGAAAAAAAAAAGATATGAAAAATAAGTAATCTGCAATTGCAAAGAAATGGCTTTACCAATATAGTATTTCTATCCTTATGCAATGCAATATATTTAAACTTAATTTATATTAGTCTAGATAACAGTGGGCAAAAATTTATGGAAATTACATTGGTGCACTAACCAAAAAGAAATTGTACAAAGAATACTACCTTGGATGGAGAAAAAAACCCTGCAGATCATAATATATAATCTGGTCACTGAGATCAACATTTTGGTTGCTGTATTACATGAAAGAAATTCACAATGGGAGTAAAAAATGAAAAAAAAAAAAGTAAATTAAAAAATAATTATTAATTGCATTGTCGATATTAAAATTACTTTTTCTAACATATTCCTTTACTGCAATAATGCTATTTCTATGTTGGACAAAGTTCAACAATTCTTAGTGTTTAATTCAGAGTATATATATTTTCAACCCCAATTCACAAGTTGAAGTACTAGAAAATATACAAAAGAAATATAAAACCAGAGGAAAACTCGTATAAAAAACGTTATTAGTGTATAATTTATGCCTAGGTATCATAGGCATTATCAGTACAAGATCACACAATGGCAATTAAACATTTACAGACAATTCTAAAAAATGCCACCTAAGTAGCTAATGTAAGATAATTAAAAGGTCAATAATTTCCTAACTTACTGAAAGGAAAAAAAAGTATATATTCAAAAAAGTACTATCTCCCACAAAGGGGATAGACATAGACCGTCAGATCTGTTTAAGTTGGGACAGTGAAGTAAAGTTTCACACTTTTCTTTATAAAGCCATTTTAAGAGGAAACAACTTTGGTGAAGAACTCTTGTCTTGTTCCAATGAACTATATGTTTAGTGTCGATAGCATGCTCTGCAAGTTCAGACTGTCAAGGCTAATGGTATTTAATATTTAATATAAGACTTTAGGGAGACGGCTGAGCGTATGCAATATGCCCAAGCGAGTACGAAAGACTATGAATCAGAATGGGATAGTTAGTATAAGGCATCAAAATAGGGATGGGACAAATGGGCTTCTGCAATTCATGTATACTAAGGAACAAGAAGGAAGAATTTTTGGCCTTGGTTGGCACTTCCAGACCGCAGGTTACTGGCATTAGTGAAACATGGCTGACATAAGATGATATAGCTAGTGGGATTGAATGTGTGTGTGTGTGGGGGGGGGGTATATGGTGTGTTCAGGAGTGACAGGTAGAATAAAATCGGGGAGGAGTGTTATTGATGATAGCTGATGAGCTACAGCCAAGGAGAATAGAAGTGGACTGCAGGATAGAGAAAAGAGCACATCTGAGGCTATTTGGTGTGATTGAAACTAGCAGAACAAAATATACGGTTGGGTGATGCTATAGACCAGGTGATGGAATAGATGGTGGTGACAGTATGCACAAGCAAATAGAAGAAATGGGTGGAAGGAGGGTGATTATTATGGGAGATTTCAACTATGGTAACATTGATTGGAAAGAGAGAACACATGGGAGGAAGGAATTGGATTTTATGCGATTATTAAGGAATAACTACCTGCGACAGCATGTAATGGAAAATACTAGGGGTCAGAGAGTGCTTGACCTAGTAATTGCATCTGAGAATTTGGCTGTAACGAATATGACCCGTTGCCACCAATTGGTGAGAGTGATCATAGGGTCTTGATTTGGGAGGTGGCTAAAGGTGTAGAATTTACAATTAAGACAGGGTACATGTGGAATTATCGGGCTGGTAAGTATGACAAGCTTAGGAGTTTGATTGGTTCAGTGCATGGCATGTAAAACTGCAAGGGCTAGATGTTGATAGTGCATGGGAGGCGGTTAGGAAGTGTTTGCATGAGGCAATGGCCGACTGTATACCTAAAGTTCGAATCATAAATCAAATAGGGGTTAAATGGATGGATAACACCATTAAGCTTGAGCTGCAAAAAAAGAAACAACTATGGAGGGAATTTAAGGAGAAAGGTGACCGGCAGGCACATGAACGGTATAAAGCGCAGGCCAGAAGGGTAACGAGTGTGGTAAGAAAAGCAAAAACGGATTATGAAAGATTAGCCATGCAGGCTAAAGAGAATCCCAAACAGTTTTTTCAATATGTTGCAAGTAAAAGAAAAATGTATATGGCAGAATGATTTTAAAGAATACCGATGGTAGGAAGGTAACCGAGTCAGTTGATATAGTTGAATTACTGAGCGAGCACTTTGCAAGAATATATCATCCAGGGTGGTGACATTGCAGGAATGAATGAACCAATAGATTATACAGGAATTGTGGTGACTGAAGTGGAGGTGAGTAGTCTATTACAAAACTTCAATGTCAATACATGTGTGGGATTGGGTGGTATACCAGCTCGTGCTGTAGATGAAGTGGCTAAAGAATTGTCAGTGCCCTTGACTTTTGTTTAATTTGAGTCGGGGCTGGGTTAGTCCGATGGGGTGGAAAGAGGGGAAAATAGTTCCCCTACATAAAGGAGGTTCCAAGACTGCTGTTGTAAATTACCGACCAATTAGCATATCAGGAATCATTGCCAAGGTCTTGGAGAAATTAGTCAAGAGAAAAATACATGATTGGATAGATGAAAATGGGATACTGTATGGGGGACAACATGGTTTTGTGAAGGGTAGATCATGCCTCAGTAACTTGCTCAAGTTTTATAACACAGTGACGGCTGAACTGGATAAGGGTAATGGGTTTACAGTGATTCTACTGGACCTTGCTAAGGCCTTTGACAGGATACCACATGGAATTCTAATCAGTAAACTGCAGCATATGGGGATGGATATAGAGTTGGTGAGATGAATAGGTGGGTGGATGGCTGATGGAGACATATATCAGAGAGTAGTTTATTCAGGAGTAGAATCCAAAAGACGGCCTGTGACTAGTGGTGTGCAGCAGGGTTCTGTTCTTGGACCACTGCTGTTTAATTTGTTCATTAACGATATAGGAAAGGATCTGAGAGGAAGTGTTCTTGTTTGCTGATGATGCAAAGTTGGGTAGAGCAATAGTGAATGCACAGGATGTCAAAATTTTGCAAGATGATTTGGATAGTTTGGAGGACTGGTGTTGTGTCCTGAATAAGCATTAAAAAGGTTTATATTAAAATATTCAGGTCACAACATTAATTCTACTCAGGCAGAGAACATGGAACGTTGGCAATAGAAAAAATAAATTGTTTGTGAATACAAGTCAAGATAAAGTTTAAGGAATTGTATAAAATTGTATAAAGTGTTTAAATATAATCTGTATTAAGTGTGGGCCTGATAATAGAAATCCATGTAAGCTGACAAAATCCATTTGAAAAACCAGCCTCTTGCTCTGAAATAGTAAAGCCTGTGAGTCCGGGTTCAAAGGTCACTTTTACCGTCCTGCATTATGAAAGTATTGGAAAGGGAAACCTAAGCGTCTTCCAGGAATAGAAGGCAGACACACATGCGAAGAAATAATAGAGGGAGCTAATGAGATTGACGTGGACACACGTGACCGAGTTGGTGCGTATTGCAAATATCAAGATTTAACGAGAGGAGAAAATGAAACAAAAAGGCCTTGCATGAAGATTCAACTCTTAATCCTTTTTCTTCCTGGATTCCTGATCTCTCGGAGTGGTCCTGCTTCGTCGCAGGAGGGAAGTCCCTGGCCAGTCGCGGAAGGCACTTAGTTCGTCCGTCGTGGCGTTCGTATTGGGCCAAGCTATGTCTGTGTTCTAGGATAGCTGTGATATTGTCGTACGATGGAGGGACTAAATGGAGCTGTCCATTCAAGGCGATGTTACCGTGCCACCTCCCATGTTTCCCTCGGAGATTCTACTCGCACAGATCTACGGAAGATATCCTCCAAAGCGATTACATTTGAAGGCCTTGATGATTAGACAAGGCGGGAACAAGTTTTAAGAGTTCAAGGACAGAAATGGTAATGTAGATTTTTGAAATACTAATTCCAAATCCCCATCTCAACATCACCAGAGTTAAAGATCGGTACTATCAACGTAAGAAGCCTGAATGGCAAAGAAATGGAACTAGCAGAGGAATTAGATAAGTACCAGATCGACATAATAGGGGTGACTGAAACAAAAAAGACCAAAACTGGTGAGATCTTTCTGAGCAATAAATACAAAATGTTATATTCAGGCAATGACAATCAAGGAAAAGAAGCTGTGATATTGTCGTACGATGGAGGGACTAAATGGAGCTGTCCATTCAAGGCGATGTTACCGTGCCACCTCCCATGTTTCCCTCGGAGATTCTACTCGCACAGATCTACGGAAGATATCCTCCAAAGCGATTACATTTGAAGGCCTTGATGATTAGACAAGGCAGGAACAAGTTTTAAGAGTTCAAGGACAGAAATGGTAATGTAGATTTTTGAAATACTAATTCCAAATCCCCATCTCAACATCACCAGAGTTAAAGATCGGTACTATCAACGTAAGAAGCCTGAATGGCAAAGAAATGGAGCTAGCAGAGGAATTAGATAAGTACCAGATCGACATAATAGGGGTGACTGAAACAAAAAAGACCAAAACTGGTGAGATCTTTCTGAGCAATAAATACAAAATGTTATATTCAGGCAATGACAATCAAGGAAAAGAAGCTGTGATATTGTCGTACGATGGAGGGACTAAATGGAGCTGTCCATTCAAGGCGATGTTACCGTGCCACCTCCCATGTTTCCCTCGGAGATTCTACTCGCACAGATCTACGGAAGATATCCTCCAAAGCGATTACATTTGAAGGCCTTGATGATTAGACAAGGCAGGAACAAGTTTTAAGAGTTCAAGGACAGAAATGGTAATGTAGATTTTTGAAATACTAATTCCAAATCCCCATCTCAACATCACCAGAGTTAAAGATCGGTACTATCAACGTAAGAAGCCTGAATGGCAAAGAAATGGAGCTAGCAGAGGAATTAGATAAGTACCAGATCGACATAATAGGGGTGACTGAAACAAAAAAGACCAAAACTGGTGAGATCTTTCTGAGCAATAAATACAAAATGTTATATTCAGGCAATGACAATCAAGGAAAAGAAGGAGTAGCCATAGTATTCAACACAAAATACGAGGCTAATCTTCTTGAATGGCAGTCAGTCTCAAGTAGAGTAATGTGGGCAAATATGAGAATGGGGAACTGGACAATGAGACTTATTTGTGCCTATGGTCCCACAGAAGGTTCTACTAAGGTAGAAGTGGAGGAATTTTTTGAGGCTTTAGAAAAAGCAACTGACACAATGAAAAAGGAAAAGTTGGTCCTTGTTGGGGATCTAAATAGTAGAGTAGGAAATGATTGTGAGACATACAAAAATATTTTGGGAAAATTTTGAGAAAAGAGCAAAGCTAATAATAATGGCAAATATCTGTTGGATTTCTGCTCAGGACATGGACTGGTTATTACTAACACCATGTTCCAACATAAAAATGTGCACAAATTCACATAGAGAGAAGAGGCTAGGAATAAGAAAAGTCTCATTGACTATGTTATTGTTGATAGTGATGTTTTCTCCCTGGTGCAGGACACCAGAGTGTACAGAGGATTTGAAATTGGAAGTGATCACTATTTAGTCTTGAGCAGGATAAAATTGAATTTCATATTGAAAAGAATAACATGTAAGAAAGTTTTAAAGCGAATAAAAGTCGAGCAGCTCTCAGATGTGAACTGTAGACTAAAATACAGAAATATTATTGAAAAGAAAATGAAAGAGTTTGAGAACAGGAATCAAACCTTGGAGATTCAATGGCAAACTCTGAAGGAAACATTGATTGATTCTGCCAGAGAGGCATGTGGTGAGGTTGTGTGCAAGGATAAAAAAATCAGAACTCCCTGGTGGACACAGGAAGTTAAAGAGGCAGTGAAGGAAAAGAAGAAAGCATATCAAAAGTTCCTGGCAAAATAAGTCAGCTTTTACTCTTACAGAATACAGAGACAAATGTAAGAAAGGTAAACAGTGTGTAAAACTAGCTAAACAAAAGTCATGGGAGGACTTTGGCAAGAATATAGAAAATAAATATCAAGAAGGTGGCAAAATATTCTGGAGGTTGTTGAAGAAACTTAGGAATGGAGGAAAGAGTGCTGTAAAAGGAATTAGAGATGATAAAGGTGAAATGAAAACAGGAGAAAAAGATATCCTTGAAGTATGGAGTAATTACTTTGAAAAACTGCTAAATGAAACAAGCAGTGATGACAGCACAGTGATAAAAAACACTGACCAGGCCTGCAGTCAGGAATACATATCCATACTTGAAGTAGAAAAAGCCATCAAAGGCTTGAAATGTGGAAAGGCAGCAGGAGTAGATGATATTCGACCAGAAATGCTGAAGTATGGTGGTATAAGAGTCTTACAGTGGCTGCACTGCATAGTTCAGAAAGCCTGGACAGAGGGACGAATTCCCGATGATTGGAGTAGAGCTCTCATAGTACCCATATATAAAAAGGGAAATAAAACTGAATGTAAGAATTACAGAGGTATTTCCCTACTGAGTGTTCCTGGCAAGATCTATGCAAGTATACTTGAGAAACGGTTGAGAAGAATTGTGGAAGAAAAGCTTGGTGAAGAACAAGCTGGATTCAGGCCAAGTAGAGGCTGTCAGGATCAGATCTTCACTTTACGACAAATAGTCGAGAAAGCATGGGAATATAACAAAGATCTGTATTTAAGTTTTGTCGATCTGGAAAAGGCATATGACAAGGTGCCAAGAGAGAAGCTATTCAATACGCTGCAGTTATATGGTGTCAATGGGGCATTATATCAAGCAATACTTAGTCTTTATTTGAGTTGTGAGTCAGCAGTTAGAATTGAAGGAAGTACAGGAAGATGGTTTAATGTTAAATCTGGTGTGAGACAAGGATGTACATTATCCCCTCTATTATTCATTATCTATATGGATCACATTATGAAGGAAAGTGGTATTAAACCTGATATCAAAATTGGAGATGTTAATGTCAGCTCTTTGCTTTATGCGGATGATGTTATACTTCTAAATAAATCCGCTAGAAGTCTGCAAGATTCTCTGACTAAATTGAATAGCTGTTGTAATAGATATGGTATGAAGGTCAGCAATAAAAAGACAAAGACAATGAAAATAGGCAGAATCATTGAAAATGTCAACTGTGTTGTGAATGGAGAACCTGTGGAACAAGTAAAACATTTCGGCTATTTAGGCACGATTTTTACTGAAGATGGTAAATTAAATATAGAAATAGACAACAGAATCAGCAAAGCTGGTATGGTGGGAAGTCAATTGAATAAATTCATATGGAATAAGAGAGAAATTAGTCGGAACACTAAATTAGCTGTGTATAAGACAGTGTTCAAACCAGTTTTAACTTATGGATCTGAGAGCTGGGTCAGAAGTAAAACACTTGACCAAAGACTAGAGACCGCAGATATGAGAGTCCTGAGAAAGATTAGAGGCGTGAACAGATGGCATCAATGGCAATATCATATTAAAAATGAGGATATTAGGAAAGAACTTGACATTGTCAGCATCCAGGAATGCGTTAGCAGAGCTAATCTCAGATGGTATGGTCACTTAAATAGAATGGGAGAGGAAAGATTAGCAAAACAAGTGTTCTCTGCCAGGTTGGCAGGAAAACGACCCAGAGGAAGACCAAGATATAGGTGGATTGATACCGTACAAAGTGCCTTAGACGATAGAAATATAAGATCTGATAATGTTGGAGTCTTGACAAGCAACAGACTGATTTGGAGGAAAATTGTAGATAGGAAGTTAGTAATGATGTAATTTTTTCATGTAGTACTGTCATATCCTGTACACCCCTTGAGGGTACATGGCAGGAATTTGATGATGATGACGATGATGATGATAATTCCAGTTGTAAGAAGAGAGTGAATTACCTGTGTGAACGTTTAATTTGGACTGAACTTAAAGAACTGTAAGAGTAGCCTACAACTAGATACGTGTCCGAGACAGTGTTAAGAATTGTTTGCCCAAGAGGCCGAATAGATACAAGATCATGTTAAACTAAAAGTGTAATTGGTAATTAGTTTATGGAATTAACAACGCATATAAAGTATATTAATTAAAGGTAACTTTAATGAAAAACTTCTATATTTTGGCAACGTCACATTGCCATCTTCAGGAACATAAAGATATGGTATGTGCACTCAGGAACTAACACAAAGCAAATGAGGAAGAAAGCAAGAAACTAATATTGTTCCTAAAGTCCTAATGGTGCCCTCTTGCGGGCTAATTTGGTAGTCTTGGCAGTTGGGCTGAAGTTCTCATAATGAAAGTCTCCCAAATTTGGGGCAGTTTCATGCACCCAAATTTGTTGAGGTTAGGAACGTTTTTTAGAGCTGCTGAAGATTCTTTGAATAATCTTTTGTATTTAAACTTGCTGCGATGAATTATTTTTGTTTTCTTCCAACGAATTTTATGGTGGGTATCTAAGGCATGGTCTGCCAGCCCAGAGCGGCTGTACTGGTGAAACCGGATGTAGTCTTGGTGTTCTGAAATCCTGATATTTGTTGTTCTGCCTGTTTGGCCAAAGTAGGACAATTTGCAGCTGCAAGGGACCTGGTATACACCAGGTAGGTCTAGGGGTGTAAGCTAAATTCTTTAGTACTAGACCGTACGACTTACCTCCCCATTGAATATAATCCGACCAGCTCTCAGATTAGAACTATCCACAGACTCCTTAAGAAAGTCACTTCTTGGCCTGTGGAAGTCGCCAACAAACTTAAACCTCATAACTCTAGACCCCCCCCCCCCCCCGATTATATGGACTCCCAAAAATACATAAACAAAATGTGCCATTGCATCCCATAGTGGATGGCATTGATTCCCCCACATATAAATTAGCCAAACATTTAACCAAAACGCTCACACACTACACTGGCAACACACCATCACACATAAAAAACTCAGCCCACTTTAAAGCCAGTATAGAAAACCTCAAACTCCAACACACTGACATAATGGTCAGTTTTGACGTCTCCTCCCTATTCACTAATGTCCCACTCAAAGAAACCCTTGAGCTCATCCAAGCCAAGTTTTCTCCCGATATCTCAGCCCTATTTCAGTTCACAATGAACTCAGGCTATTTCGTTTGGCAAGGAAAGTTCTACAAACAGATAGAGGGGACAGCCATGGGTTCACCACTTTCCCCACCCTTGGCCAATTTCTTTATGGAGACATTTGAAGAGAAAGCCTTAAACTCCGCCCCACAAAAACCCACTATTTGGCTTCGTTATGTGGATGATGTGTTTGCTATTTGGCCACATGGCTCAGACACACTCCATTCCTTCCTAGCACACTTAAACAACCAACACCTCAGAGTCCAGTTCACCCTTAGAACAAGAGGAAAACAACACCCTCCCCTTCCTAGACACTTTAATCACCCGCCAGCTTGATGGATCTTTGGTTTTCTCTGTTTACAGAAAACCCACCCACACTGGCAGATACATTCACCAGCAATCCCCCCCCCCCTCACAACAATATGGGGTGATAAAAACACTATATAACAGGGCAAAATTAATCTGCTCAGATGACAAGGCCCTGACTATTGAACTAAACCACATCAACACTTTCTTAGCCAATGGCTATAACCCCAAAAAAATCCAAAAAATACTAAAACCTGTAAACCACAACCCCCCTCCCCAATAAAGATTACACCAAGTCTATCACCATCCCCTACATCCAGGGCACCTCTGAGAAAATAACCAATATCCTCAAAAAATATGACCTTACTTCCTGTTACAGACCATATAAAAAGTTGACATCCCTTATCCGCTCTACCAAAGACCAACCACTTCCCCTAGACCTACCTGGTGTATACCAGGTCCCTTGCAGCTGCAAATTGTCCTACTTTGGCCAAACAGGCAGAACAACAAATATCAGGATTTCAGAACACCAAGACTACATCCGGTTTCACCAGTACAGCCGCTCTGGGCTGGCAGACCATGCCTTAGATACCCACCATAAAATTCGTTGGAAGAAAACAAAAATAATTCATCGCAGCAAGTTTAAATACGAAAGATTATTCAAAGAATCTTCAGCAGCTCTAAAAAACATTCCTAACCTCAACAAATTTGGGTGCATGAAACTGCCCCAAATTTGGGAGACTTTCATTATGAGAACTTCAGCCCAACTGCCAAGACTACCAAATTAGCCCGCAAGAGGGCACCATTAGGACTTTAGGAACAATATTAGTTTCTTGCTTTCTTCCTCATTTGCTTTGTGTTAGTTCCTGAGTGCACATACCATATCTTTATGTTCCTGAAGATGGCAATGTGACGTTGCCGAAATATAGAAGTTATTCATTAAAGTTACCTTTAATTAATATACTTTATATGCGTTGTTAATTCCGTAAACTAATTACCAGTTATGTCTAACCAACGTATAAGTCTTGCTACTAGAATAAAAGTGTAATTGTGCTGATGTGTTCACTGATAGCCACGTGTATCCGAATGGCTTAATGATAATCTATGGATTGTATTTAAGGTTATTAAGATTTAGTATGTGTGATAAGTACAAGTTGATTAGAGCTTTTGATCTGAGTTGAGTGCAACCATATTATCCTGTTTTGAAATGTATTATAGTGTATCACCTAAAAGCTAATTAAATTGTTTCATTCATGTACTTGCCTGATCTGCCTATATTATATGAATTCAAAACTACTGCTCATAAAAATAACAATGAACCAAGCGGGATAAACCCATGAATACTAATGCAATAAGTAAGCCACGACTGTAAGAGAGAAAAGGACAAGCGAGGGGGGAGATAAATTTATGCTTGATCAAATAATCATTAACTCTCTAAAGGAGTCACCCTGAACAAGAATCCTTTCTACCTAGGTATTAGCTGGCGCAGCATAAATATAAATGTGTTAATACTTATAGGGTGAACTTCTTCAGATTGTTTCTTTAGGACATAGAGAGGCCAATAGGACTGCAAAGCACTGAAGGAGAGAATACTTGATTGTAGAGTTTAAATTATAAGGGATGAGTGTGTATAAGTAAGGTACAGTGTTAGATGAGTTTTGAATTTAAGAAAGATAGGATGTTGGATTAGTTAAGAAAGGGTAGATAAAGGGTAAATAACTAATTAAGTAAAGAAAAAGCAAACAAGATAAGAAAAGGTCACAACATAAATAGTAGCTGGTAGGATAAAGGAAAGATATAAAACAATAGAAGTTAATCTAAACGATTAGAGTACAAACGTATTATAACAAATAAGTAGAGAGATAAAAAAATACAAGAAAAGCACATAACACTGGGCTAAGGAAAATGGATGTCGATTTAATGTGGCAAAGTGTAAGGTTATACAGCTTGGGGTGAAAAGATTAGCAGCAGTATATCACATTGGTGGAACCATACTCCAGGAGATTGATGAGGCCAGGGATTTGGGAGTGTTGGTGGATAGGGAGTGAAGTTTAGGGGGCACATCGCAAAAGTGGCTAAATCAGCTCATCAAATCACTTGGTTGCTGAAAAATACTTTAACAAGCAGAGAAAACAAGTTATTGTTCCTCTGTATCGAGCCTTGATAAGACCCCCATGTAGACTACTGTGCCAAGATATGGGTGCCAGGGTTTCTTATTGATGGGGAGGAGGTGGAGAGGATCTAGAGAAGAGTGACCAAGATGATAGCAGGTTTATGGAATGAACCTTATGAGAACAGGTTGAAGATTTGTGGGTTGAAAAAATTGGTAATAGGTGGAAAAGGGTGATATGATTGAGACATTCAAATTACTGAAGAGTTTTTATAAGATTAATTCAGAAGATATTTTTGAAAATAGGACTGGTAGTGGGAGGACTAGGGGGCCATACATGGAAGCTGGGCAAGAATGTGGTTAGCAAGGGCGTTAGAGCTAGGTTTTTTACTTGGAGAGTGGTGAATGAGTGGAATAAGCTGCCAGAGTCTGTTGTGGATGCTATGACTGTGAATGAATTCAAAGCAAAGTATGATAGATACTCTGTGAATGTCGATTAGTTGTTCTTGACATGATGTTAGGACCTCCCTCGATGAGGCTGTCAACTCCTTGGAGTTGCCCGAAATAATAATAATAATATAAGGCTTGTGTTCTTCTAGCCAAATAAAAGCAAATCTTCCTGTTTGTCCAAAATAAGATAACCCACAAGAGTAGGGAATCTGGTAAATGGCCTGGTTGGCCGAGTGGTTATCATATCTGCTCTCCAACTAACAGGCTGTGGGTTCGAATCCTGCCATAGGCACTAATGTTTGTGATTGTCTAAGTGGAAGATGAAAGTCGCTTGAAAAAAGTTCCATGTTTGGTCTCTAGAGCAGGGTTTCCAGACTATGTAAAAAAAAAATGAAAAATACAAAAAAAAAAAAAAATCTTTAGCCCACCCATAGTACAAAATGTACTATAATCTTACAAAATAACCTTTTTTGGTGGGAGCAACATAAAAAGACTGGATAATTGAGAGGTGTAAGCTTGTCCTTATGAGAAGCAAGAAAGGTGGAGATTTTCTGATGGTACAGAGGCAACAAAATTATTCAATTGTCATAAAACTTTCGCTGTGTGTTCATCAATGTCACGCACATAAGGGTTAGGAATGCGAGTTATCTCGTCTATATTTGAAGAGGTAGGGACACCATAACTGTTAAAAACTCTTTAGATAAAAACATGGAATTAATATGTCATAATTCTTTCTGCAACAGTTTGTCTGAAGAACATAAAGAATGGGCATGATGTACTAATGTTTTAATAGTTCCAGCCTTTTGACTAGGATGGTGATGAGATTCAGCATGAATGTAATGAAAACTGAAAAAAATGTAAGCTATATCTGGTTGATGAAGAATTAAAAGATCTAAAAAGGCTATTTCTTTTAGGCTTACATGGTGATCAGAATACATTTTGGAAAATTATGGAGACAACTACCGTGTTTGAGTAAAACTTTAGTTTAATATAAACCAAAATCTACACTCGACGTTTCGACCTTCATATCAAGGTCATCTTCTGGAGCATATACACTATATATAGAGAAACAAGCTGCACTACAATCTACATGATTTTTTTTTTTTTCACGAGAGGTCAGGCCAATAAGTGTTGTAATGGTTGGTCAGTAACTTTAGCAAACCATGTAGATTATAGTGCAGCTTGTTTCTCTGTATATAGTGTATATGCTCCAGAAGATGATCTTGATATGAAGATCTAAACGTCGAGTGTAGATTTTGGTTTATATTAAACTAAAGTTTTACTCAAACACGGTACTTGTCTCCATAATTTTCCAAAATGTAATCTAAAAAGGCTAATTGCTTATTTTCTTCTTCTTTGAACTGTTACAAAAAGAATTACAACATGTTGATTCCATTTTATGTAAGTTGGATCATAAGCTTGCTGCTCGTGCATGTTTGCATGGAGTTAGAGTAAATGATCGAAATAAAGATATGTGTAAGGAAATTGAGTGAAGTTCCGAGGTAGTTATACAGGTTATTCAAAATGAAGGAGCAGATTGTGCTGCTTTATGAATTCTATTTTTCTAGCAATATAAACATGAATTATACATTACTTGACAGGAAAACTGTCAGATATTCAGGCATATATGCACCTCCTGTAATCACACCTGATTCGAAGAAAAACACTGACCAACGAGGAAGATTTTTAGTTTCGGGAAGAGATAGAAGTCAGAGGGAGCCAAATCTGGGGAATAGGGTGGATGTTTCAATAATTCATAGTGCAGATCCCTTAATTTTCCCATTGCCAAAACACCTTTATGGGCAGGTGCATTGTTCTGATGAAAGATGATTTTTTTCTTCTGCAAACGGGGTCTTTTCTCACGAATTTTTTCATCTAGTCTGGTTAAAAGATCGGAATAACATTCCCCGGTTATTGTTCTACCCTTTTCAAGATAATTAATAAACAAAATGCCTTTAGCATTCCAAAATACTGATGCCATGACCCTGTCTTCTTCGGCACTGAACAACTGGCTTCTATCCACTGTTTTGACTGCTGTTTGGATTCTGGTGTGTACTGGTGAATCCAAGTCTCATCCACAGTAATAAATCGACACACAAAATCAGTTTTATTCTTGCTAAAATGCTCAAAGCACTGTTCAGAGATTTTCATGTGAGTGCGTTTTTGATCGGTGCGGCACTCATCTTGAGCAAAGCTTTTTCATTTGCAATTCTTCATGCAAAATATATCCTACACGTTCTTTTGAAGTGCCGATAGTCTCAGCAATTTCACGAACTTCAATTCGCCGGTCATCTGGTGTTGTTATACTTTTTGGATGTCTTTCACGTGGATCACCTTCAAGGCTGGTATGGCCACGCGTTTAAACTCAGGAGCCCATTTCTTAATTGTCGAAAACGAAGGAGAAGAGTGCCCATAAATTTTGATGAACTTCGAATGAATTTCCTTTGCCGTTAAACCTTCTTTTACAAAGAGTTTATAACTGCACAATACTCAATTTTATCCATTTCAAGGGATACAGACAACACGTTGGCTTCTGATAGCTGTATAAAAAAAAAAAAAACTTAATAAAATGACTTGCAATTTCACATGGATGCTTATGACAGATGTACCAATTTGTGTCGAGGCCGAGAACTTAAATTTTCAGACCACTCATTCAGGAATAGTCAAGGATGAATACTCGTTGCTTTTATTTATCTATTTATTATTATTATTATTATTTTTTTGCTAAAGAATTATGGTGCAGATCAGGGTTCATCATGTCTTACACTCTTTTGCTGTGTAAAATATAGTAGAGAAGAAAGAAAAAAAAAATATATATATATATATATTTTAAATTCTTTCTCCTCCCTCTCCAGTTGTAAGCTGCAGTCCCCCCCCCCCCCCAGTTGCTGTGGTTGTTTTAAATTATGGCCAAAGCAGCTAAGTCTACAATGCCAACTAAGAGGCTTCATTAATGCTAAAAGCTATGGACATTCATGCAAGACAGTATAGTTTGAGGAAGCAAGAGTTTTTAGAATATTAGTCTAATTTCATCTTATGTCCACAAAAAGTCTTCTGAGAGAAGTCCTTTGAAGAAAGAAAAGTATGCAAACTATTCTGGTAAATGCTTTTAGAATTATCTTATAAATGAATGTATTTAAGTAGTAAGTTAACTACTTTTTTCAAACCTCTGAAGAAGGACGAGTGCATTAAAGAGTGAAATCAGTCATCTTGGAAATTCAGTTAGTAAATAAAATTTCATAAAAGAATATAATTTGTATTGTTGTTTGTTTCTAATTAGAAACTTGCAATTTAATGAATCATAATTCTTTAGCAAAAAATAAATAATAATAATAATGAATAAAAAAAATAAATAAAAGCAACAAGTATTCATCCTTTACTATTCCTAGATAATTCAAACAGAACCACAGGAAAATAAAGAGATTGGCATTCCTATCTCATGTTCTGTATAGGAATGTAATCAGTGATTTATATCCTGAAGATGTCACAGTAATCAAGATGAAATATTAATAAGTAAATTTAATTTATCTAAGTAAAATACTCTTATCTGTGTTATTAATACTCATTCTTCTTCTTCTGCAGCTTGTCCCACTTAAGTAGGGTCACTGTTTGTGGTGAATCTCCTCCACATTCTCTTGTCTTGGGCTGTAATCACATCCAAGCTCTTCATCATCAAGTTCTCCTCCACCAGCTCCCTCCATCTCTTCTTTGGCCGCCCGTGTTTATTAATACGCATTACATTTTTAAAAATGGTGCATTTTTAGCAGCAGATAAAGAAGGATAACATTAGCTTTCAAATACTTTGAAGAATTATTAGCAATGAATTTTTTTATATTTTTTTTTTAAGCAAATAATGCAAGCTCCTAGTGTTTTAGGTGAAAATATAACATTTTCTAATTTGTAGTGAAAACAGAAAACACAATAAATCAAAAATATATGAAATGTAATTTCATCATACAATACTTACCAAAATGGTCTTAAAAGTAGTTCTAACATCAGCTTTAAGGGATAATGTCATAGTTCCATAAGCATTAAACACACCAACCAAATAAAGGAAAAGAAGCGAAAAGTAAGGAATCAGGAGTCCATCTTTTGCAAGGAGTGGAATGAGACTAAGAAATTGCCCAAGATAAAATCAAATATATGTAATAAAATACTACTTATGTTTATTAGATAAATAAGCTTATAATCATATTTATATAATCTGCTACATATTACAATAATAATACTAACATTTATATTCATATACTGAATAAAAAAGCTAAAGAAAAAAAAAGTCAATTTTTTTTAAATAATTGATTTAAAACTAATACATAACCTTCTTTTCTGCAGCAACTGATATTTTCATAAAAATAAAATAGGAAAGATGAATCCACTAGCTTCAAAAGATAATTTTTTTATGCTATTACTAGTTTTTAAAGATAATTTTTGATATGCTATCAGGAACTTATATATCCAAATGCACCATAATTTGTAACTGCAATTACTACAGTATAAAGCCAGAAGACTTCAATTTGGCAGAAGTAAGATATTAAAGGAAAGAAAGGAAATAATAAGTTCTGTTATGGGCCCCATATGGATATGGCATAAGAAACATAAATCGATAATCATAGACATGTTTTATGAATAAAATGAAAAAGCAAGGTATATGCAGAGATCTCCTGTGGTACATATACTAATCAAATAGATTTTAAAATGATCAAATCAAGATAAAGAAATGGAATAACAAATGCAAAAGCTATGCCAAGTGTTGACTGTGGACTGAAGCACAGACGTGAGAATTACAGTAATGTTAAAAAAGCTAACTAACATATTTAGAAGAACATTCAAGTTGGATAGAGCTAAACTAAATAAAAGTAACATCAAAACTATTTCAAAATGAGACAGCACAATATATTGAAAAGAAAGAAAGACTCCAACAAATAAATCAATTCGATTTATTTGTTGGATTATAGAAACAGCAATATTGGTTAGTAGAAAGATATATCAGAAAAACAAAGAGCAAATTTAAAAAACTATAGATGACAGAAGAGATACTAGAAGTAATAGATAAAAGAAGAACCCAGAAAATTAACCCTCATGCAAATGAAGAATAAAAGATTAGACAGACAAAAACTAAAACTAAAAATGCAGAAAAACATAGATGGATTAATAATAATAGCTCAGAAGTAAAGAAATTAAATAAGAAAATAAAAATATAGTAGTTACATTCAAAAAGAAAACATCTTAATAACCAAAAGAAAATAACAAGCCAACAGTTAAAAGAAGAATAAGAAATTATATATCCAGAAGACAAGATACAAAGATAGAAGGAATACATAACAGAACTGCATATTGACTATAGACCAGGCAAACCTGTGAGTGTTACTCAAACAATCCAGGTATACCTAAAAGAAGAAATAGTAAATGCAATAAAAAGCACTACCATTATTTGATAGGATATGATAGAATTTCATTTGAGTTTATAAAAGAGATAGGGGAACAAAGGATCATATTATTTAACAGAAATAATACAGAATATATATCATAAAGGCATACTATCAGAAAGCTTCATAAAATCTATTTGCATTCTAATACTAAAAAAGAATAATGCAGCAGAATGTAAAGATTTTAGAACGATTAGTATCATATCCTGTGCTTCGAAAATACTACTGAAAATAATAAAAAAATAGATGGGTTTCTATAATTAAATGCCATACAAGTAAACAACAAAAAGGATTCGTGCCAAGAAAAAGTACAAATTAATACAATTTATAAATTACAAACTGTTAATGAAAAATTAGAAATAAATAATAACATTATTATGCCTCCGTAGCGCAATTGGAAGAACGACAGTACGTTGTGCCCTTTGATTAGAAAAGGCCTAAGTTTGATTCTCGTCATGACGGGAGGAATCTTTATATGGACTTTTTCAATTGAAGGTGAATTAGCCGATCTCATATGGAGGTAGCAGGGTTTTTTCTCCCAGAAACTCGGGTTTTTCATCCCGCATACAGACAAATCGGCCCTTCAGAACACAAGCAATTTACAGACAAAAAAATACTAACTGTGGTGATGGTGGTTGTGGGCAGTAGATGGCATTGATGTAAGTGATTGGTAGTAGAGGTTCTGTGTAGTAGTGGAGATGGAGAGTTGTACAGTAGGTGTCATCCCGCAATGAGTCTTCGGACTCCTTGGAGGTATCACGATTAATAATATCCATGCTTAGTAGACTTCCAAAACCCATTTGGCACAATAAGATATTAAAAAAAGTTAATAGAATATTAAAAGACATTCAAATTGGTATAAAAGACCTCAGAAGAATAGCAGAATTATATTGGAATCAGAATGTACAAATTATAAATGAAATTATTTCTTTAAGGCTTACACAGTAATCAGGATACATTTTGGAAAATTATGGAGACAACTACTGTGTTTAAGTAAAACTTTAGTTTAATATAAACCAAAATCAACACTGGATGTTTCGACCTTTATATCAAGGTCATCTTCTGGAGCATATATACTATACAGAGAGACAAGCTGCACAACAATCTACGTGGTTTTCTAAGGTTACTGACCAACCGTTACAACAATTATTGGCCTGACCTCTGGTGAAAAAAAAAAAACCTTTACTACATCAACGCTAGAGTCCTATTATTATTATCTATTGGTTACAAAATTACATTGGGCTGGAGAGCATCATGTTTATATATATATATATATATATATATATATTAAAAACATGATTATACATATAAATTTCAACCAGTTGATATGGAATAGTTTCCAATACCAGCTGAAGGTTTCTTAGGGTCCTAAAGTCTTGAAATTTTCATACCACCATTATTGTTGATATTCGGGTGGTTAATCAGATTTTCGCAGGCTTCTTTAAATTTTCTTTTATACCAGGTTTTTGTATGGTGTAAAGAGCGGGTACTTTTCCAATCAATTTGGTGTAAGGTGTTGAGAGCGTGATCTGAGAGGCCTGCTTCTCTCATTGTTATATTAAATATAACAATCACCAAAATTGTTATACAGCCGGGTCTCTTTTTATGCGGTAGATACATTCCCCACAGAAAACTGCATATAAAAAAATCGCACAAAAAAGACCTAACTTACACTGAAAAATTAGGGATACATTCCATAATTTTATAAAACCGAAGCAATGAATTAAAATAAACCTAAAATCGCATAAAGAAGTTTATGAAAATTCAGGAAAATAAGAATACCTAAGTTTGTTTTAAAGCTTTATTCATTTCATTTTATTTCAAAGTAACAATTTTTTTTTTTTTTTTTTTTTTTTTGTCACCAGAATTATCATCGCTATTAGACAATATTCAGCAACGTTTGCGAACTGGTGCAAAATCACTTTCATCACCAGCGCATCAGATCTTATGGTAAAGGCAATGGTTCTTCACAAACAGAATTAGCTTCATCCTCGTTCTGTGCTGATTTTTTTCTTTTGATAATGTAATCAGTGATTAAACTTTGCAATGATGATTTCACTAATTTTTTATACAGCTAGCAATATCCAGACATACAGTTCTTCAGCTCACACTGGAATTTAAAGGCTCGTTCAGAATTTGTGTCATTAACAAGAAAATGATTTTCCAATTTATTGCACAGTTCAAGACCTTCTCGAATTATATTTGTAGTGAGGGGAACAGATTTTTCTTCCACTTCACTATCGTTTTCTGGATCTTCGACGATATCTAAAGTTAATCAATATCCAATAATATCATTATCACTTAATAATATTATGCTGGCTAAATGTATCAAAACCTTCTCCACCAATTTCATGTGCCAAAGTAATGATTTCAGCTGATAATGTAGATGTTTGAATGGTTGCACTGTTTGCAACACATTTTGGCCAAGCTACTTTCCAGCAGGCATTTAAAGTTTGTGATCTTATTTCAGCAATAGCAGATGCAACATAATTTAAGCAGTCCAAAATAGAAAATTTCTTCCAAACATCAGTTACTGTTAATGATTCATTTTCTAGTTTATCCAATATAAATTGAAAAGTGTGCTTAATGTAATATTTTTTAAAAGTAGCAATTATGCCTTGATCTAATGGCTGAATAATGCTTGTTGTATTGGGTGGAAAAAACACTACCTGCACATCTGGATGTTCTAAATGCGGATGACTTAGTGCATTGTCAACAATTAATAAAACTTTAAAATCAAGAGCTTTTTGCTTCATATATGTTTCCACTTCTGGTACAAAGCAATTATTGAACCATTCAGTAAATACAGCAGTTAGCAGTTGTTACCCAGGCCTTTGTATTAGCCATCCAACGTACTGGCAGCTGATTTAGATCTCTGCTTTTTAGAGCATGTGCTCTTAGAAATTGATTTACTAGGAGGGGTTTCAACATTCAATCTCCTGATGTATTGCTACAAAATAACAACGTTACTCGATCTTTGCTTGCTTTAAATCCACTTGCTTTTTTCTCAGACTTTGCGATGCAAGTTCGACTAGGCATTTTCTTCCAAAACAATCCTGTTTCGTCAGCGTTAAACATTCAATCGGGACAATATTCCCCATCTTCAATAATTTTGGCTAACTTCTCGTGAAAATTTTTGGCTGCCTCTTCATCTGCTGCTGCAACTTCACCTGTAATCTTCACTATGAAGTGCATTCTTTTTTAAAAACCCGATTAACCATTCCTTGCTAGCCGAAAATTCTTTATCAGCCTGGTAAGCGGAAGTTGACGGCTCCAATTGCTTCATCTGTTCATAAAACTGAAGAGCTTTTTTGTTTAATTAAATAACCACTTATAGGAATTCTTCTTTGAGTTAATTCTTCAATTCAAATTACGAGCACTTGTTCCGTGTTTTCTAATAAAGCATCTCTTGAGTACGATGATAATTTGTCACTTAGTTTTGTGCCAGAAATGACAGAATTTCTTATTGCTACTTCATTCTTTTTAATTGCTCTTATAGTATATTCGCCTAAATTAAAATGTTTACCAATCGCCATAGATCCCTCTCCTTTTGCTAAGTGATCTAAAATTGCAATTTTCATTTCCAAAGAAATTGCTTTTCTTTGGTGCTTTTTTTTCTCCATTGGGCCAAATTAAATCTTTAAAATAACAATTAGCAAAATTTAGACTTTCGATAATAAAAAGACAAACACTTACTCACATGCAAAATTAAAAATTACAACTTCATGAACACTCACTGCTTTCACGTTATGCCAGAATGTGCTGCAACATGCTGTTCATTATATATAACGGCGATGAACGAATTGGTCAACAACACGTGAAATCACATGCTTTATAGGTAAAATTTTCCAACTGTTATACAAGCAAAATAGTTATCACTTTAAAAACTACAATGATCATAAAAGAGAAGTTAATTTTCCGCCGTGTAATAATAAACAACACATCTCACAATACAGAATGATTACCCCAGGGTTTCCCAAACTGTGTTCCGCAGAAGATGAATAAGTGTTCCGCGAGTTCTCCTAGAATTTGTCATTTTAGTTTTCTAAGCATTTTTCATTTGTTATAGTGGAAATATTCTGAGGAGAATAACATTCGCGAATATGTCAAAAAGCTCAGACCCAGAAAGTCTAAATAACATCTGTGTAGCAAATGTTAGTGACCAAGACATGTATTTTTAAACGTGGAAGTATTCATGAATTATTGTTAATTTTCACACATCGAAATCTTTCAACAATTGGGAAAGAGAATACCGCTGTTTATGACCGATCATAAAAATTGCCTGCAAGCTGATTACAACAATGGGCAGCGTATCCTCTGTTCTCAAAACTGAACGAAATAACACCTGTGTTGCAAATGTTAGTGCCCAATCAGCAAGGAAGTATAAAGAAAATTTTTCCACTGAAATTGAAGATCAAGGTAGTCTGTATCCGGTTCTCAGATCTAGTAATACTGAATGCTTTCTTCACAAGTTCGTATTTAGGGTGAAAGTGCTTGTTTCGAAACCGTAGTGCTGTGATTTTTTAAAAGGCCTACAGATTTAAATTTTAATATGAATAAGAGACAAAAGACTGTTTTGGTGTCAAGAAATCTCTTATTGAAGGTGTTTGTGATGCCTACAAAGCAATCTCCAGGATGTACAAAGGGAGGGCAAAACTATCAGCACACAGGAGAAAAGTCTGCATTCACTCGTAAGTACTTATAATAATATAAATTTTTGGTGATCAGAATGGGATATCAATGAAAATCAGCACAAATTAATTTAATGATGTTTAATTAATAATAATAAATCAGCTAAATTAACAATTAATTATTAATTAATATATTACAAAATAACCAAGGTGTTCCATGAAAATTTCAGCATTTGTGAAGTGTTCTGTCGTAGGAAAAGTTTGGGAAACGCTGAATTACCTATTATTGGAATAGATTCTCCTTCTGTTGACATGCGCAGAAGTGTCGAAAGGTCTCATATCTGTGAGCATACTATACTGCATAACTTCAAATCATCTGCATAAAAAAGATCCACATAAAAAGAGACCCGAGTGTATTTAATGTGTCTTTTGTGTTCTTTTTTAAGTATAGAGATTGTATGTCTGGTTTCACCAATAAACTCCAGGATGTGCTAATGGGAGGAGAGGATCCGTAGAGGAGTTGAATATAATTTTTAGTTTTGTAGGTGGTTTAAAGGTGGCATTGAGATTATAATGGTGTAGGATTCTGTTGATTTTTTCTGATAAACCTTTAATGTATGGGAGGGCTATGGTTTTACTGTAATCTAGATTCTTTTAAAACTTCATCAAAAAAAGAATCTAGATTACAGTAAAACCATAGCCATCCCATACATTAAAGGTTTATCAGAAAAAATCAACAGAATCCTACACTATTATAATCTCAATGCCACCTTTAAACCACCTACAAAACTAAAAAACATATTCAACTCCTCTAAGGATCCTCTCCTCCCACTGGCACATCCTGGAGTTTATTGCATCTACTGCACCTGTAACTTACCTTATATTGGTGAAACTGGACATACAATCCCTATGCGTAAAAAAAAGAACACAAAAGACACATTAAATATAACAAATTTGGTGAAGCAGGCCTCTCAGATCACGCTCTCAATACCTTACACCAAATTGACTAGAAAAGTACCCGCTGTTTACACCATACAAAAACCTGGTATGAAAGAAAATTTAAAGAAGCCTGTGAAATTCTGATAACCACCTGAATATCAACAATAATGGTGGAATGAATATTCCAAGAATCTGGATGGCACATATTCAGCCAACTTAATATTTAGTATCTAGCATACTTTAGGACTCTAAGCAACCTTCAGCTAGTATTGGAAACTATTCCATACCAACTGGTTGAAATTTATATGTATAATCATGTTTTTAATATATATATATAAACATGATGCTCTCCAGCCCAATGTAATTTTGTAACCAATAGATAATAATAGGACTCTAGCGTTGATGTAGTAGAGGTTTTTTTTTTTTTTTTTTTCACCAGAGGTCAGGCCAATAATTTTTCTAACTGTTGGTCAGTAACTTTAGCAAACTGTGTAGATTGTAGTGCAGCTTGTCTCTCTGTATATAGTGTATAGGCTCCAGAAGATGACCTTGATATAAAAGTCGAAACATCGAGTGTTGATTTTTGGTTTATATTAAACTAAAGTTTTACTCAAACACGGTAGTTGTCTCCATAATTTTCCAAAATGTATAAATGAAATTAATAATGAAACAATAGATATCAAATGAGGAGTGGGACAAGGATGTATACTATACCCCATATTAGGAGAATATTAGAAAAAATTAGTATCATATCCCATGCTTCAAAATTATTATTGAAAATAATAAAAAAATAGAAGGTTTCTATAATTAAATGCCATATAAGTGAACAACAAAAAAAAGATTCATGCCAGGAAAAAAGTCCAATTAATTCAATTCATGAATTACAAACTCTAATGAAAGATTAGAAATAAATAATAACATTTTTTAGGACAACAGAGAGCAATATTAGAGGACAAAATCAAAAATACAAGTAAAAATATAGTTGAAACACTAATCAAAAAGTCAGAATGATGGCTTAGTATTAAATATACTATAACCAACTATATACAATTACCAAGTATATGGTAATAACAAAAACAGCAACAAAAGAAAAATTTAAAGAGTATCAACAGGATTCATTCAAAATGTTAAAGCTTATAATTACTTAGGAATAATGATCACAGAAGATGGAAGGACAGCTATGGAAAGAAGATCAAGAATAGCTAAGGCAAAACTTTTAAGCATTATGGAATAATGAAATTACTAATGATCCCAGAAATAAATATACTAAAATAAGAATAATAAAATCATATGTATGGTCCGTCCACATTGATTTATGGATGTAAGACATGGACATATACAAAATCCATAAACAGAAAATTGCGCATGCAATTTGAGATGTAGTGATATAGGCAAGCTGAAGATTTCTTGGAAGGAAAAATGAAATTAATGAAGAAGCCTTGAAGTTAATGAGACGTGAAAGACCTTATAAAGAGCAAGTGCAAAATGGCAGGACATACACTGCTTGGAAAGAAGTCAATGGACACCATAGTGTAAGGAACAAAAAACCATGTCCACCTTAATCACCTTAATAAGATGTAGGACCTCCTTTCACTGCAATGATTGCAGCAATCCTACAAGGGAATACTTTCCACAACCATATGATAACGATCAATAGGAATTTTGGACCCTTTTTCCTGTAGGCATGTAACGAGGTCCTGGACTGTTGTGAGGGAAGATGCCCCTTGACCTCATCTGAAACTCCAGTTCATCCTACAGATGTTCAATAGGGTTGGGATCAGGGCTCTGTGGAGGCCAATCAAGTGTAGTGATGTTCGTATCCACAAACCACACAGTAATAACAGCATCCTTATGACATGGTACATTGTCTTGCTGAAAGAGACAATGGTCAGTTCCATAGAAATGCCACAAAGTAGGAAGCATATTGTACAGAATGTACAATATGCTTCCTACTTTGTGGCATTATGCTTCAGATACCTCTCAGAGTTAAGTGTTCATGGCATCACAAACAGAGGTGCAAGGCCAAACCAGGAAAAAAAGAACCATACCATCACACTGCCACTTTCAAATTTCATAGTTGGGGTTATGCACTCTGGTAAGAGACGTTCACTAGGCATCCACCACATGTACACCATTCCATCTGCTTGATAGAAGGTGTAGCATAATTTGTTGCTCCATAACATAGCTTTCCAAGCTTCCATATCCCACTGTACATGCTCTTTGCACTGAAGATGACACTGCATATTGGTTCAGGAAGCATGGGACTTGCATATTGTAGTCCTACCATGGAAACCCATGTTGTGAGCCTCAGTTCTAAACGCTTTTGTGCAAATTCATGTTCCAGTTGATGTCTGGAATTCCACATTCAACATGTCGGCCGATGAACAGTGGTTTTTACATATCATTCATCATAGCATTTTACAGTTATGTTCAGTGAGTGTAGTGGGCTTTTCCACACGTGTAGCACTCACTGTTGACTCCTGCGCTTCCATCTCAGTATAATATCACTGACTACTGACATGGGGATGGCCCAATTTGTCAACAATTTGCCGAACAGATAGGCCTGCAACATGGCATACTATCATAACGCCACTTTCAAACTGTCAGTTCATTTCTTGCAACCATTTCACTTGGACACAGCTGCACTGACTTGGGAGCATCACATTCCTTCAATTTATACCAGTTGCAAACATGTGACTCTTTACATGGGACAATGCAGCATGCCCATGAGGTTATCCATTGACTTCTTTCCAAGCAGTATATATTAAGAGGATCAGCAGGATAAATGTTTCTGGAAAGAATGAAGGGGAAAAGATCTACTGATAGATTAAGAACTTCTTGGGGTGATGATTTAAAGAAATGGATGGGTAAGTAGAACTATTATGAGAATAAAAGGATAGGTATAAACAATATGGTGTACCATGATTGCTAACATCCAAATTGGACAAGCTATGTAAGAAGATATATTTTAATATCTTCTTACATAGTATATATTATCCTTTATTTTAGAAGGATAATATACTCATTTTACAGTCGAATATAGAAAAAGTTAAAGTTTTGAAATTTATCAGAGAGCCTATGAGAAGATAACCTTTGGCATCAGAGCACTACTTAAAAGAGCATTAGCTCTGCCCAAGAGTTCATATTTGGCTTTTATTAGGGCTTAAGTTGTCTCATAGAATATCATATTCATCACAACCAAAATCCTGAGTAGGTGAAAAATCATTTACTTAAGCATAGAGTTGAAAGGCTTTGATTACATTGAAAACAGGGTTTTTGCTTGGTCTCTGATGAGAATCAAAAGTTTGAAACAGTTGTCAGATTAATGAAACCTAATTTAAGCAGTAATAAAAGGTGTTCATATATGTTCTGGGCAGAACTCATCTTAAGCACATCAAAGTTATATTCTCATAACTCTCTGGTAAATTTCAAAACTATTAAGTTTCTATATTTGGTATAAAATATGGATGGATCCATAACATCCTCTATTGTAGATTACACAGACGAAGCTTAGTATGTAATTATTTTCTAATGAAATTGCATTATGAAGATAAAAAATGATGAAATCCTAACTGTATAAGAGGACCTAATATAACTGTATTAGAGGAACTAATACCCTGTTCTGATTGTTTCTTTTACTGTTTATATGGATGCTAAATAAATTATACCTAACAAGGGATTGTATTGTTGTTTACATCCTTCTTTACAATGAAGTATCCTCATGACTAGGCTACTCTAATTGTTGCCCTAGTATTCCACAATGCATGGCACACTTCCATCTCAGGCATGTAAAATGCCTTGCATTCACAGGAAAAGTCACTAACCAAAACAGCTTTGACCCTTACTGAGATCTCATCAATAGAATCCATGGAGATACTAAGCTAACTAAATGGCAGGTCTTTCCCCCAGCCCCCCCATGCAAGTAACAGTGGTGTATCACCATACTATTACAATATTCTGAATTGTGCATGCTGGTTTTGCATCAGGGGTGCTTAAGGGTCAAAGCTGTATAACTGAGAGGAGACCTCCACATAGCCTTTAAAGGAATGCGGAGAACCGACCAGGGCTTCTGACCTAATGTCCAATCCTCACCTTCTCGTGGTGCACCCTGTTGGGTATCTACTTTGATACTGAACGAACGAGGATGGGCTGGCAATTTGGGATTTAGCCGACCAAATTGTATTCTTATTGGTTAAACCAACATAAAAAATGATGGTACAACATGACAAAATTTCATGCCGGCTGGGGCGTCGCCCGGTTAAACAAGGCCCACGTTGTTTTCGCCAGGGAACCAGGGCGAACAGCGAAAAGTCAGCTACTGGAACAAATCTGAAAACAAACCCCAACTCAACATCACCAGAGTTAAAGATCGGTACTATCAACGTAAGAAGCCTGAATGGCAAAGAAATGGAGCTAGCTGAGGAATTAGATAAGTACCAGATCGACATAATAGGGGTGACTGAAACAAAAAAGACAAAAACTGGTGAGATCTTTCTGAGCAATAAATACAAAATGTTATATTCAGGCAATGACAATCAAGGAAAAGAAGGAGTAGCCATAGTATTCAACACAAAATACGAGGCTAATCTTCTTGAATGGCAGTCAGTCTCAAGTAGAGTAATGTGGACAAATATGAGAATGGGGAACTGGACAATGAGACTTATTTGTGCCTATGGTCCCACAGAAGGTTCTACTAAGGTAGAAGTGGAGGAATTTTTTGAGGCTTTAGAAAAAGCAACTGACACAATGAAAAATGAAAAATTGGTCCTTGTTGGAGATCTAAATAGCAGAGTAGGAAATGATTGTGAGACATACAAAAATATTTTGGGAAAATTTTGAGAAAAGAGCAAAGCTAATAATAATGGCAAATATCTGTTGGATTTCTGCTCAGGACATGGACTGGTTATTACTAACACCATGTTCCAACATAAAAATGTGCACAAATTCACATGGAGAGAAGAGGCTAGGAATAAGAAAAGTCTCATTGACTATGTTATTGTTGATAGTGATGTTTTCTCGCTGGTGCAGGACACCAGAGTGTACAGAGGATTTGAAATTGGAAGTGATCACTATTTAGTCTTGAGCAGGATAAAATTAAATTTCATATTGAAAAGAATAACATGTAAGAAAGTTTTAAAGCGAATAAAAGTTGAGCAGCTCTCAGATGTGAACTGTAGACTAAAATACAGAAATATTATTGAAAAGAAAATGAAAGAGTTTGAGAACAGGAATCAAACCTTGGAGATTCAGTGGCAAACTCTGAAGGAAACATTGATTGATTCTGCCAGAGAGGCATGTGGTGAGGTTGTGTGCAAGGATAAAAAAATCAGAACTCCCTGGTGGACACAGGAAGTTAAAGAGGCAGTGAAGGAAAAGAAGAAAGCATATCAAAAGTTCCTGGCAAATAAGTCAGCTTTTACTCTTACAGAATACAGAGACAAATGTAAGAAAGCTAAACAGTGTGTAAAACTAGCTAAACAAAAGTCATGGGAGGACTTTGGCAAGAATATAGAAAATAAATGTCATGAAGGTGGCAAAATATTCTGGAGGTTGTTGAAGAAGCTTAGGAATGGAGGAAAGAGTGCTGTAAAAGGAATTAGAGATGATAAAGGTGAAATGAAAACAGGAGAAAAAGATATCCTTGAAGTATGGAGTAATTACTTTGAAAAACTGCTAAATGAAACAAGCAGTGATGACAGCACAGTGATAAAAAACACTGACCAGGCATGCAGTCAGGAATACATATCCATACTTGAAGTAGAAAAAGCCATCAAAGGCTTGAAATGTGGAAAGGCAGCAGGAGTCGATGATATTCGACCAGAAATGCTGAAGTATGGTGGTATAAGAGTCTTACAATGGCTGCACTGCATAGTTCAGAAAGCCTGGACAGAGGGACGAATTCCCGATGATTGGAGTAGAGCTCTCATAGTACCCATATATAAAAAGGGAAATAAAACTGAATGTGAGAATTACAGAGGTATTTCCCTACTGAGTGTTCCTGGCAAGATCTATGCAAGTATACTTGAGAAACGGTTGAGAAGAATTGTGGAAGAAAAGCTTGGTGTAGAACAAGCTGGATTCAGGCCAAATAGAGGCTGTCAGGATCATATCTTCACTTTACGACAAATAGTCGAGAAAGCATGGGAATATAACAAAGATCTGTATTTAAGTTTTGTCGATTTGGAAAAAGCATATGACAAGGTGCCAAGAGAGAAGCTATTCAATACGCTTCAGTTATATGGTGTCAATGGGGCATTATATCAAGCAATACTTAGTCTTTATTTGAGTTGTGAGTCAGTTAGAATTGAAGGAAGTACAGGAAGATGGTTTAATGTTAAATCTGGTGTGAGACAAGGATGTACATTATCCCCTCTGTTATTCATTATCTATATGGATCACATTATGAAGGAATGTGGTATTAAACCTGCTATCAAAATTGGAGATGTTAATGTCAGCTCTTTGCTTTATGCGGATGATGTTATACTTCTAAATAAATCCGCTAGAAGTCTGCAAGATTCTCTTACTAAATTGAATAGCTGTTGTAATAGATATGGTATGAAGGTCAGCAATAAAAAGACAAAGACAATGAAAATAGGCAGAATCATTGAAAATGTCAGCTGTGTTGTGAATGGAGAACCTGTGGAACAAGTAAAACATTTCAGCTACTTAGGCACAATTTTTACTGAAGATGGTAAACTAAATATAGAAATAGACAACAGAATCAGCAAAGCTGGTATCGTGGGAAGTCAATTGAATAAATTCATATGGAATAAGAAAGAAATTAGTCGGAACACTAAATTAGCTGTATACAACACTGTGTTCAAACCAATTTTAACTTATGGATCTGAGAGCTGGGTCAGAAGTAAAATACTTGACCAAAGACTAGAGACCACAGATATGAGAGTCCTGAGAAAGATTAGAGGCATGAACAGATGGCATCAATGGCAATATCATATTAAAAATGAGGATATTAGGAAAGAACTTGACATTGTCAGCATCCAGGAATGCATTAGCAGAGCTAATCTCAGATGGTATGGTCACTTAAATAGAATGGGAGAGGAAAGATTAGCAAAACAAGTGTTCTCTGCCAGGTTGGCAGGAAAACGACCCAGAGGAAGACCAAGATATAGGTGGATTGATACGGTACAAAGTGCCTTAGACGATAGAAATATAAGATCTGATAATGTTGGGGTTTTGACAAGTAACAGACTGATTTGGAGGAAAATTGTAGATAGGAAGTTAGTAATGATGTAATTTTTTCATGTAGTACTGTCATATCCTGTACACCCCTTGAGGGTACATGTCAGGAATTTGATGATGATGATGATGGATTTGCATCAGTACACCATTCTTTTAAGGCATTTTTTCAAACAATTCAAAATATTTATTACCATTCTGAATATAGTCTCCTAAACTGTTTAATGTCAATTAGCATTCCAGATTTATGTGCAAATTTCCTAAATCTTAACTGTAAGATTCCCATACAAAACAAAGAATAAAATAAAGGTAGTGTAAATGGTGGAGAGAAGGAGAAGAGTACTTAATATAATAAAATAAAAAAAAAAAAGATTTTTTTGGTGGAAAGTTAAAAACTACATTCAAGTTAACAAACTAAGTTACTAATGCCTTTTATGCAAACCTGACTGGCCAAGTGGTTAGCTCCAGCCAAAGGCTGAGGGTTTGAATCCTACTGCAGGCATGGATGTTTGTGATTGTCTAGTGATGTTGGTGGTGGGTGGTAGATGGCACTGATGTGGTTGTGGTTGGTGGATTGAGGTGGAGACAGTTGTAGAATAGGTGCTCTCCCTCAATGAGTCTTTGGACTCCCTGGAGGTGTTACATAATAATAATATTGAAGGTCTGAATGGCTTGAAAAAAGTTCCACATTTGATCCAGATCATTCTTTCCAGACTATGCAAAAAATAAATTTAAAAAATACAAAAAATTATATAAAGTAAATAAATAAAAATCCTTAGCACACACCCACAGTACTAATGTATTGTGGGTGTGCTAATAACAAACAAACCTTTCGTGGGTGGGAGCCACATAAAAGATTATCTTCAGTATAACTTGAAATTCAAAAAAAGGCAGAATAACAATAGTGGATTTCAAGAGATATGAGTCACATGTAGTCACACAGTGGTGACTACATTTTTCTCTTTCAGTTGTTTTTGTTTCTGACCCTAGGTGACTTTGTAGGCATTGCCCACGAAGTGTTCCTAGTGAGATTTTTAAAGGGTAGTTCACCATTGCTTTCCTCAACCCCCCATCAATTTCATCCTGGCTCAGAACAGTACACAGTGTATGGCTCAGATGTATTCATGACTAATACCGTGTGTTCATGGGGTCGGTTTGCTGTTCTGGGGGATGAAAAACCTAAGTTTCAAGATGAATCCCCCCCCCACACACACACCTCCATAGGAGACCGGCTAATTCACCTTTCATCGAAAGGGACCAGATAAAGGTTCTTCACATCATTGATGGGAATCGAACCCAGATCTTTCCAACCAAAGGGAGTCACACAGTACTGTAGATACAAAGTCGATACATATATAAACATTACCATTTACAATTAATAAAGCTCACACTTTCTATATTTTTGGTAAGGAAACAGTCATCTGATTCAAGTTAGTGATGTTGTAGCGCTTCTGCACAGTCTTTAAATATGTGCTCAAATTTAAAATGGTATAAAAGATGGGTCTTTGACCAGAAGATTCTGTGATTATAACATTTTAAAAAGCTCAAAAATTGATGTGTTACTGTCCGACCAAAGATGCAAGACCCCTCGACACTTCTGCGCATGGCAGCAGCAGAAAGCGAATCTATTCCAATAATAGGGTAATCAATTTGTTTTGTGAGATGATTGTTTATTATTATATGCAAGAAAATTAGCTTTTCTTTTATGAAAATTCTAGTTTTTAAAGAGGTAACTATTTTGCTTGTACAGCAATTGGAAAATTTTACGCATAAAACGTGATTTCACGTGTTGGTGACGAATTCGTACATCGCCTTATTCCTTTCTCCCCTTCAACATGAATTGACTTCTCTTGGCAATCTGCCAGCCAGGGTTCTCACATTTGTGGTCGGACAGTAGGTGCTTTAGAAGCAGAAAGTAATATCTAACAATTTAGAGACCTGGAGATAGCATGCTTCAAAAAAAAAAAAAAAAAACTGTTTTATAGGAAGCTAATAATAACTCAACAGCGTATAAGTTAAGGGGTTTACAAGATATTATTATAGTATCCTACATACCCCCTTTGATGCATCAAAACATTAAATTTTTCCACATAATTAACTGCCACCCATCACTCTTTCAAGAAATAGTTTTCTACTATTATAAGATGCCTACAAAGAATATGTCCATCTTCCATATAGCTGGTCAGTCACATTCTAATAAATTTTAATTTTATAAATTCTAATAAAAATCAGAAAAAAAATCAAACCAACAAGTTCTGAGAGAGATAAATGAAACAAGAACTCTAATTAAATCAATCAAAATTAGAAGGGATAGGTGGTTTGGACATGTACTTTTATACTTTGACATGATGGACTTATGAAAAGAATAACTGAAGGCAAAATAGAGGGGGAAAGAAGAAGAGGCAGACTAAGGAAAAGCTTTCTTGACCAAGTCAAAGACAGCACGGGTTTGAGGAGTTACCAGGAGGTTAAGAAGAAGGCCAATGACAGAGCGGAATGGAGGAAATTGCTGCTGAGCCAGTCCCAAGACTGATGCAACTGATGATGATGAATAAAAATTCATAAATTAAGATTTTAATGGATGACAGCAGGGTGCTTAAGGATAAAAGCTGTATAACTGAGAGGAGAACCCTCGACATAGCCTTCTGACCTAATGTCCAATCCTCACCTTCTCATAGTGCACCCTGTTAGGTATCTACCTGGATACTGAATGAATGAGGATGGGCTGACAATTTGGGATTTAGCTGACCAAATGGTATTCTTATTTGCTTAAACCACAATATAAAATGATGGTACAACATGACAGAATTTCATGTTATTACCTGGGGCATCGCTCAATTAAACAAAGCCCCTGTTGTTTTCGTCAGAGCAAACAGCAAAAAAGTCAGCTACTGGAACATATCCTAACACAGACCCCAACTCAACATCACCAGAGTTCAAGATTGGTACTATCAACATAAGAAGCCTGAATGGAAAAGAAATGGAGCTAGCTGAGGAATTGGATAAGTACCAGATCAGCATAATAGGGCTGACTGAAACAAAAAAGACAAAAACTGGTGAGATCTTCCTGAGCAATAAAAACAAAATGTTATATTCAGGCAATGACAATCAAGGAAAAGAAGGAGTAGCCATAGTATTCAACACTAGATACGAGGCTAATCTTCTTGAATGGCGGGCAGTCTCAAATAGAGTGATGTGGGCAAATATGAGAATGGGGGAACTGGACAATGAGACTTATTTGTGCCTACTGTCCCACAGAAGGTTCTACTAAGGTAGAAGTGGAGGAATTTTTTGAGGGTTTAGAGAAAGCAGCTGACACAATGAAAAAGGAAAAGTTGGTTCTTGTTGGGGATTTAAATAGCAGAGTAGGAAATGATTGTCAGACATACAAAAATATTTTGGGAAAATTTGGAGAAAAGAGCAAAGCTAATAATAATGGCAAATACCTGTTGGATTTCTGCTAAGAGCATGGACTGGTTATTACTAACACCATGTTCCAACATAAAAATTTGCTCAAATTCACATGGAGAGAAGAGGCAAGGAATAAGAAAAGTCTCATTGACTATGTTATTGCTGATAGTGATGTTTTCTCACTGGTGCAGGACACCAGACTGTACAGAGGATTTGAAATTGGAAGTGATCATTAGTCTTGAGCAGGATAAAATTGATATTGAAAAGAAGAACATGTAAGAAAGTTTTAAAGAGAATAAAAGTTGAGCAGCTCGCAGATGTGAACTGTAGACTAAAATACACAAAACTTATTGAAGAAAAAATGAAAGCGTTTGAGAGCAGGAACCAAACCTTGGAGATTCAGTGGCAAGCCCCGAAGAAAACACTGATTGATTCAGCCAGAGAGACATGTGGTGAGGTTCTGAAAAATCTATCTGATGATAGAAAAATCAGAACTCCATGGTGACACAGGAAGTTAAAGAGGCAGTGAAGGAAAAGAAGAAAGCATATCAAAAGTTCCTGGCAAATAAGTCAGCTTGTGCTCTTAGAGAATACAGAGACAAATGTAAGAAAGCTAAACACCGTGTAAACTGGCTAAACAAAAGTCATGGGAGGACTTTGGCAAGAACATAGAAAATAAATATCAAGAAGATGGCAAGATATTCTGAATGTGGTTGAAGAAGCTCAGAAATGGAAGAAAGAGTGCAGTAAAAGGAGTTAGAGATGATAAAGGTGACATGAAAACTGGAATAAAAGATATCCTTGAAGTATGGAAGCATGGATGCAAAAACAGGTAATAACTTGAAGAATGAAAAAATTAGCCATTACTGAGGTATGCAAATTGGTCCTAAACTCATGGAATGGAGTTAAGCAAGTCATGGTTGTGAAGTCCTTCAAGAAATGTGGAATCAGCAATGCCATGGATGGAACTGAGGATGATCTCATATATATAGACAGTGACTCAGAAGACAGCAGTAATGCAGTAGAGGTTGAAGAAAGTGATATGTCTGGAACTAATAGTAATGAAGAAAATGATATGCCCAGAACTGAGAGTGATGCATAATTTCTTAGTATGTATCTTAAAAATATTACCTAATTACTAAATATACTTTGAATATTTAAAAAAAAATATGAAATGTGTTCTGTTTTATGTTTAAAATATTGATTTCTTAATTTTGGGTTTGAAAAAGTAGGGTTTGTCTTATACATGGGGGGTATCTTATAAACAAAAAAATATGGTACATAAATTATAAATGTCAACTATGAATACAGTACTCACCTGAAAGTAGAAACCGATACGAACCATGTTGTGATCAAAGGATGATCATCCAATAGTAATATTGCTGGACTGGAAAACAAAAATATAATAATGAACACTTTGATAATGATATCAAGAGGGAAGAGAGGAAGAAAGGAAAAAAAAAAAAACTTTTAAACAGAATGATTTTTTTTATCCAAAATATACAAAAGTCAATAATGAATCCTGATAGATCAAAGGCTAATTGAATCCTTATATGCTTTATGTTATTATAACCAGAAACTATATATTGAATATGGTAAACCTTTTAGCATTTAAGTAAAATATATAAAGAGGTGGTCTTATATGAAGGTGGGTAGGGTTTTTTTTTTTTTTTTTTTACTCTACAGAATAGGTAAAGTGGCCAGAAAACACATGCAATTTTAAAAGGCAGAGACATTTGCAAGGTAGACTACTTAGTGCAATATGAAGTGATGTTGCATCTTGCAATGAGTTTGGGAACTCAATGGACTACCATATAATAATAATGACCCATATCTCACTGAACTATGTGAAAGAAATTAAAGAGGATCAGTACTGGCAGTCCCATGCCTATACAGAAGCTACTGATTTCTGTGAAGAACCAGGAAGTTCATCTACAGTGGTGTCAGGAAGACTGACTGGACACTAGAAGACTAAAAAAAAAGTCATGTGGTCCAACAAGTCATAGAGCACCTTGTTCTGTATCGAAGGTAGGCACAGAGTTTGGCAGAAGCCCAAATGAAGCAAACTTGCCTTGTAAAACTCAAGGTTTTGGAGTTTTACCAGGTGTTTTGCTTTTTACATTATATACTAGTGTCATGGTGTGGGACATGATCTGTTGGTACAGAAGAGGTCCCTGATATTGCTGGAAGGTTGGGTGTCCTCCAAGGAATATCTGAACACTGTTGCTGATCATGTCCATTCTACAATGTTGATTTTTTATTTAGCAGATGATTGTTGTTTCATGGATGAAAACTCTATAGTCCATCGTACAAGAATTGTTCAGCAGGGTTCAGCGAGCATGATAGCAACTTCCACTAGATTCCCTGACCACCACAAAGCCTAGATCTGAACCCATCAAGAATGTATGGGACATATTAGAAAAACAGATCTGGGAGCAAAGTCCTCTTCCATAAAATCTGAGCCAGTTAAAGAACAGTCTGATGAACACCTGATGTTGTATACATAGATACAATCTAACACTTTGTGGAATCTATGCCAAACCACATGTGTGCTATAATTTAGGCTAAAAGAGGACAAACATGGTATTAAATAAAAATTTCTAATGCAGTGGCTGGTGTGTATTATTAGTAGTAATAATACACATAGCAGCTAGAGCCAGTATGTGTATTAGTTTTATTTATGTGTTTTAGTTTCTTTTAACTGTCTTATGAATCAAAACTGCTAAAAACTCAATATGAACTGCCAACAGAAATAATGCCTTTCTACATACACTTTTAAAGCTATTTTAAAGATCTACTCTTGTAAAGAAATAGATATACTATTCTAAATAGGAGGATATATTAATTAATAAATGCATTTACTTACAGAGCTACTAACAGGATGCTTTTTTCATGAACTTGGAAAGAGAACAGAAAGAACATCAAAGATGAGTTTATCTAAAAAAAAAAAAAATTAATATTAAACACATTTTATTTTATATATATATATATATATATATATATATATATATATAGAGAGAGAGAGAGAGAGAGAGAGAGAGAGAGAGATAAATGTAGTGTTAATATCAGAGATGAATGTGTAGCTTTCATTTTAGAGAATGAAATAATAACAACAACAATTATTAATTTTAGATTAAGCAACTCTATGATTCACCCAGAAACTGCGTATTCTCTTTAAGGAGGAAGACCAAAACACGATGTCTCCAATTTGTAGGATTCCCCCCCTCCCACACACAAGCACGACCACAAAAGCATCTAGAATTCTGTTGAAGAAGCATCCATGATAGATGTTGCTTGTACAAATTATACGACAAAATGTATCACAACCACAGATCTACAATCATCAAGAAGGCTTGTCCCCCCCCCTTATTCCCACCTATTCGAAAAGTTTTTATCTTCTGTCTTGCAGATGTCATGAATACAGAAGAGAATATTTTTTTAATCAACTTGTAAGATAATATTAAATAAACCACAAAGTCAAATCTATAGCTCACAAGTATTATGGATGGGTAGAGATAAAGGCAGCAAAAAAATAAAGTTTTTTGAATAATTAATTTAAAATGCTGGAACCAATTTATGTTATAAACAAATAATAACAATGAAAACTGTAACATTGTGCAATTACAGTCTCATAGAAAACCGAAAAAAAGTGTTATTAGATGATGTTCTTACTACATGATGACTCCAGGCATTAACTGCAGCATCCAACTTATTGAAGACAGAATGGTATAAAAAAATTTTGTTCGACTGCAAGAGGAGTAGGGTTTCCACATTAACTAATTCTTATTCCATCTGCAGCTCACATACTACAAGTTTTTAACCTTCTGGATGGGGATTCACATAAAAAATGCATGTTTTTTTTTTTTAAATAAAAGAAAAAATGTCAGTGATGATGAAAATGGTAGAATGTTATTTAAAAAAAAGCCACCATAATGAAAATGTGTTCCTGTATCTATTGACAATATCGTTATTAGAGAGAGAGCACAAGAATGATTTCTTATATAGTGCAATCTCAAAATATCTTTATAATGGTTGATCTCAGATGCAAAAAATATTTCACACCATATCATTTCTTTCAGGTGAAATTTAAACTGTACAGCATTTAACTAATGCCCATGATACTTCATCTTTTTTTTTTTTTTTTTAAATAAATTATGCACTTTTAAGAGATAAAACAGTTCATTCCAGAAGCATATTATTTTGTAAGAAATAACTTCTAGACACACCATTATAACAAACTTATCTCTATTGAAAATCAAGACACAATGGCATAACACTATTCTTGGGAAAATTCACTATAGCAAACACTATTCTTGTTGTACATAGGTGGACCTCTTCTCAAAATAGTAAATTACTCCTCAAAGATATTCAAGAAACTTCCCACTGTGATCAGAAAATCTACACATATTGCAAAAATCAGTTCAGTCACATTTTTTCCAGATTGTTTCTAAATTCAGCCTAATGAGATAAGCAAATGTTCAGGGTACAAGAATATACAGAGGATATGAAATATAAAGTGATCATTTAGTTTTGAACAAGATAAAAATGAGTGGTACAGTGAAAAGAAACACATGTACAAAAGTTTAAAAAGAAAAGAAAAGAATTTTCAGCGGTAAATGTATTTAGTTTTTGAGTAGTATCTATTTATTACTATTATTATGGGCAACTCCAGGGAGTCCTTAGACTCATCAAGGGAGGCCCTAAACATCATGTCCACACAACTATTCGACATTCTCACAAGTATCTATCACACCTTGCCTTGAACTCATTCACTGTCATAGTATCTTCAACAGACTCTGGCAGCTTATTCCACTCATTTACCACTCTAAAAGTAAATAACCCAGCTCTAACACCCTTGCTAACTACACTCTTGCCCAGCTTCCATAGATGTCCCCTAGTTCTCCCACCACCAGTCCTGATCTCAAAAATATCCTCTGAATTAATCCTATAGAAACCCTTCAGCAATTTGAATGTCTCAATCATATCTCCCCTTTTCCGCCTATCAACCAATTTCTGCAACACACAAATCTTCAACCTGTTCTCATAAGATTCATTCTATAGACCTGCTATCATCTTGGTCACTCGCCTCTGGATCCTCTCCACCTCCTCCTCCCCATCAAGAAGAAACCTAGGTGACCAAATCTGGGCACAGTAGTCGAGATGAGGTCTTATCAAGGCACTCGGTATAGAGGAACAACAACTTGCTTTTCCCTGCTCGTCAAAGTGTTTTTCAGTAACCAAGTGATTTGATGAGCTGATTTAGCCACTTTTGCAATGTGTCCCCTAGACTTCATTTCCCTATCCACCAACACTTCCAAGTTCCTGCCCTCATCAATCTCCTGGAGTACAGTTCCACCGATGTAGTATATTGCTGCTAATCTTTTCACCCCAAAATGCATAACCTTACATTTTGTCACATTAAATTGACATCCATTTTCCTTAGCCCAGAACTCCAATCTATCCAAATCATCCTGCAAGATTTTGACATCTTCTGCATTCACTATTGCCCTACCCAACTTTGCATCATCAGTGAACACATGAACCGTTCCTCTTAGATCCTTCCCTATATTGTTAATGAACAAATTAAACAGCAATGGTCTAAGAACAGAATCCTGTTGCACACCACTAGTCACAGGCCGTCTTTTGGATTCTACTCCTGAATAAACTACTCTCTGATATCTCTCCATCAACGACCCACCTATCCATCTCACCAACCCTATATCCATTCCCATATGTTGCAGTTTACGGATTAGAATTCCATGTGGTATCCTGTCAAAGGCCTTAACCAGGTCCAGCAGTATCACTGTAAACCCATTACTCTTATCCAGTTCAGCCGTCACTATGTTATAAAAATTTGAGCAAGCTACTGAGGCATGATCTACCCCTTCACAAAGCCATGCTGTCCCCCGTACAGTATCTCATTTTCATCAATCCATTCCTGTATTTTTTCCTTGACTATTTTCTCCATGACCTTGACAACGACTCCTGATATGCTGATCAGTCGGTAATTTGCAACAGTAGTCTTGGATCCTCCTTTATGCAGTGAAACTATTTTCCCTTCTTTCCACACCTTCGGGACTAAACCAGACCCGAGACTCAGATTAAACAACATGGTCAAGGGCACTGATAATTCTTTAGCCGCTTCACATAAGACCCATGCCAGTATACCATCCAATCCCACAGATGTATTCACATTAAAGTTCTGTAATAGACTATTTCATTTCCACTCATTCATCACATTCAGACCACCACTTCATTCATCACAATTCCCATATAAACTAATGGTTCCTTCATTCTTTCAGTGTCACCACCCAGATGACATACTCTTGCAAAGTGCTCACTCAGTAATTCCACTATATTGACTGATTCAGTGACCTCCTTACCATCGGCATTCCTTAAAATCATTCTGCCGTGTACAGTTTTTTTTTTTTTTTTTTTTTTTTTGCTTGCAGCATATTTAAAGAACTATTTGGGATTCTCTTTAGCTTGCATAGCTAGTTTCCTTTCATAATCCGCTTTTGCTTTTTTTACCACACTCGTTACCCTTCTGGCCTGCGCTTTATACCATTCATGTGCCTGCAGGTCACCTTTCTCTTTAAATTCCCTCTACAGTTGTTTCTTTTTTTGCAGCTCAAGCTTAATGGTGTTATTCATCCATTTAACCCCTACTTGTTTTACTATTCGGATCCTAGGTATACAATCAGTCATAACCTCCTGTAAATGCTCCTTGACCACTTCCCATGTTCTATCGACATCCAGTCCTTGCAGTTTTAATGCCATGGCACTGAACCAAGCAATTTCCTAAGCTTGTCATACTTGCCAGCACGGTAATTCCACATATACCCTGTCTTAATCGAAAATTCCACACCTTTAGCCACTTCCCAGGACAAGACCTTATGATCACTCTCACCAATAGGTGGCAACATGGTCATATTCATTACAGTCAAATTCTCAGATGCTATTATCAGGTCAAGCACTCTCAAAATCCCTAGTATTTTCTATTACATGCTGTCTCAGATAGTTATCCCTTAATAATTGAATAAAATCCAGTTCCTTCCTCACATTTGTCCTCTCCTCCTTCCAATCAATGTTACCATAGCTGAAATCCCCCATAATAATTACCCTCCTTCCACTCATTTCATCAATTTGTTTATGCATACTATCTCCACCATCTATTCCATAGCCTGGTCTATAACAGCACCCAACTGTATATTTGTTCTGCTAGTCACAATCTCACAATAAATAGCCTCAAATGAGCTCTTTTCACTATCCTGATAATACAAATATTACTCAAGAAAAAAAAAAAAAAATGAAACAGTTTGAAAGCAAAAGCCAAATCTTAGAAGTGCAGTGACAAAAAAAAAAATAAAATAAAACTGACTAATTCAATAAGGAAGGCATGTGGTGAAGATGTGGACTATGATAGAAAAATTAGTACTTCGTGGTGAATTCTACGTCTTCAAGCAGCAGTCCTTGAGAAGAAGAAATTATAAAGTTTCTGGCAAGTTGTTTAGCATGTATCCTGAGAGAATAAAGAAACGTAAAAAGCTAATATTTTTATTTTTTATTTTTTAAAATTTTATTTATCGCATGATACCTCCAGGGAGTCCACAGACTCATTGTGGAAGAGTACTTGCTCTATAACTCTCAATCCACCATCTACAATGAACTGCAACTACATCAACACCATCTACCACCCACCACAACTAGTATTTTCACAGACAATCACAAACATCAATGGCGGGATTCAAACCTTTAGCCTTTTGGCTGGAGAGCAGATACGGTAACCATTCAGCCAACCAGGCCATTTTATATATAATTATGTGTAAACGAGTTAAACAAAATTCATGAGAAGACTCAGGGAAGAATAGAGAAGATAAATATCATAAATGGTATCAAATGTTCTGGCTATTGCATACACTCAGAAATACAGGAAAGAAATGTACTGTAAAATGAACATCATAGACATTAAATGTGACATAAAAACTAAAAAAAAAAAAAAATAATAACAATAATATTTCAGATGCATAGATAAAATGCTTTAAAAAAAAATTAAATGACAAACTGAGACAAAATCATAAAATGCAATCAGAAGTATATTTCAGTACTTGTAGAAAAGTCACCCAAAACTTGAAATGTGGAAAGGAAGCTAGATAAAAATCATTATGTTATAATGTGCTCAATCATTGTGCTTGAAATGTGGAAAGGCAGCAGGGGTAGATGATATTCGACCAGAATTGCTGAAGAATGGAGGTATAAAAGTCTTACAATGGCTGCACTGCATAGTTCAAAAAGCCTGGAAGGGACAAATTCCTGATGATTGGAGTAGAGTTCTCATAGTACCCATATATAAAAAGGGAAATAAAACTGAAATGTGAAAATTACAGAGGTATTTCCCTACTGAGTGTTCCTGGTAAGATTTATGCACGTATACTTGAGAAACGGTTGAGAAGAATTGTGGAAGAAAAGCTTGGAAAGAAGAAGCTGGGTTCAGGTTAAATAGAGGCTGTCAGGATCAGATCTTCACTTTACAACAAATAGCTGAGAAATCATGGGAATATAACAAAGATCTGGAAAAGGCATATGACAAGGTGCCAAGAGACTACAGTTATATTGTGTCAATGGGGCATTATATCAAGCAATACTTAGTCTATTTGAGTTGTGAGTCAGCAACTAGAATTGAAGGAAGTACAGGAAGATGATTTGATGTTAAATCTGGTGTCGGACAAGGATGTACATTATCCTCTCTGTTCTATATGGATCACATTATGAAGGAAAGTGGTATTAAACCTGATATCAAAATTGGAGAACGTTAACTCTTTGCTTTATGCAGATGATGTTATACTTCTAAATAAATCCACTACAAGTCTGCAAGATTCTCTGACTAAATTGAATAACTGATATAATAGATATGGTATGAAGGTCAGCAACAACAAGACAATGAAAATAGGCAAAATCATTGAAAATGTCAAGTGCATTGTGAATGGAGAACCTGTGCAACAAGTAAAACATTTCAGCTACTTAGGCACAATTTTTAGTGAGGATGATAAATTAAATATGGAAATAGACAACAGAATCAACAAAGCTGGCATGGTAGGAAGTCAAATGAATAAATTCATATGGAATAAGAGAAAAATTAGTCGGAACACTAAATTAGCTGTATACAAGACAGTGTTCACACCAATTTTAACTTATGGATCTGAGAGCTGAGTCAGAAGTAAAACACTTGCCCAAAAACTAGAGACAGCAGATATGAGAGGCCTTAGAAAGATTAGGGGCATGAACAGATGGCATCAATGGCAATATCATATTAAAAACGAGGATATTAGGAAAGACCTTGACATTGTCAGAATCCAGAGCATTAGCAGAGCTAATCTCAGGTGGTATGGTCACTTAAACAGAATGGGTGAGGAAAGATTAGAAAAACAAGTGTTCTCTGCCAGGTTTGCAGGAAAATGACCCAGAGGAAGACCAAGATATAGGCGGATTGATATGGTACAAAGTGCCTCAGATGATAGAAATATAAGATCTGATAATGTTGGAGTCTTGACAAGTAACAGACTGATTTATAGGAAAATTGTAGATAGAAAGTTAGTAATGATGTAAATATTTCATGTATTACTATCATATCCTGTACACCCCTTAAGGGTACATGGCAGGAATTCGATGATGTGTTCAATCAGAAATGCTCAATGCTCAGAATGCCTAATCAGAAGTTTGAATTCCAGATGACTTGGAATAGAGCAATGATAACATCAGCTCTAAAAACTGAAATAAAACTAAATGTAAATTTGCTAGGAGTTTCCCTGTTGACTGTTCACATAGTAATATTTAGGTAAGGATACTTGAAAAAAGTTAAGAAAAATTTGAGAAATACAGAAAACTGGTTTCAGAGTCAAACAGGTTGCCAGGATGATTTTTTACTCTAACACCCATAGTTGAAAAATGATGAGAATATAATAAGCGACTGCATCTAAGTTTTGTGGATATGAAAAGGTTTATCATATGGTGCCAAGAGAAAAACTGTTCAAAACGTTACAATTAGGATGCCAATGAGATATTATACAGAGTAATATATAGAGTATACTTTATTTTATATGGTTTGATATAAAATTGAGTGCAAGACAAGAGCACATACTATCTCCATTGGTTCATACTATTACCATCTATATTAATTACATTATTAAGAAAAGTGATGTTAAACCTGATATCAAAATAAATAAATTTGCCAAAAATTTCCAAGAACTATTTAATTAAAACTGAATTAACTACTAAAACAAATGTGGTATGAAAATTAACACTGAAAAAACAGAAAGTACGATAACAGTCAGGAACAATAGGCTACACTGAGTGGTCAGTGTCTTTAGCACTAGTGTAAAACCGGTGATTTTCATCTGCTTTACTGTCGTTTTTGTGTTTTTATAAAATGGCACTAAAAATGCACAAGAAATAGAATGTTAACAAAGTTGAGAATAAGAAGACTTGTCCTGCTAAAGAGGATATCGAAAATGATTTAACTTCCAAAATCACCAAGTTAAAGCTGTTTGAAAGTTTTTTCACTTGGCTATACTATAAATTAAAGATGCCAAGAAATTATATTCTTGGTGTAATCCTTTATCCAAGTGTAAGCAAATAAAAATTTGTGTGTGAAGTATTATCACAACTGGGTTACTTGTATATTCTGCATTATTTCAACCTTGGTATCACTTCTGAGTCTGACTCCCACTAATGAAGCCTCAATAAAGGCTGAAACTGGTCTGGGAAGCCCTTCATATAATGCATAGCATTATACATGTCCATAAGGATATGTGTGTTGCATTATGGGATACTAGATGAAGCCCTTTGGTTGGAAAGACCCCGGTTCGATTCCTATCCATGACATGAGGAACCTTTATATGGAAACAGACAAGGTGAATTAACCTTCCTCATATGGAGGTGGAGATTTTGTTTTCACCCAGAAACTGGGGTTTTTCTTCCCTCAGAACTGGAAAACCAGCCAGCGAACACACACGGATCAGCAATCATAACATACTTTAGGAGGGCTCAACCTGTCCTAAGGGACAGGAGGACCATATGAATAAATAAATTATGGGATACTAAAGCAATTAATATTAAGTCATTAGCCTCTATATACAAGTAGCCCAGTTGTGATGATAACTTCACATGCAAATTTTTTACTAACTTACATCTGGATAAAGGATTCAACCACGAATATAATTTCTTGGCATCTTTAATTTAAAGTTAAAGCTGATTATTAGACAAAAAATACAGGAATTATAGAATATTGAGAGGCATTTAAAGAAACATAAAGAGGATAAGAAAATTCAGCATAAATGAGATACAATAAAACATAGAATCATGAAAGTAAGTAACAAAAATCAGGCATGTAAAGTTGATTGCAAAAAGTAGGATATTATTTGGTATGGTGACTATCAAAAAACATGCCACTGATGAGCAGGTTATAACTTCAAGTTTTTCATGAGCAAAAATTAAAAATATAGCGCATGCAATTGAAAAACAGAAAACCAAAGTCAATGAGATTGTAGATATGAACAACTTAACTAGTATATGAGAGAGAATATCAAATGGTTATCAGAAGATGCAAGAGAGAACAGTGAGAAAGTGAAAATGAAAAGTATATTACCTATGTGGGTGGTATGAAAAGTTCTTGGCCTCAACCATAAATGGCAACACTATCTGCAAGATTTTTTTTTTCCTAAGTTGATACATTTGTCATAAGCATCCATGTGAAATTGCAAGTCATTTTATCAAGTAGTTTTTTTTTATACAGCTGTCTGAAGCAAAAGTGTTGTCTATATCCCTTGACGTGGTTAAAATTGAGTATTGTGCCGTTATAAAATTCTTTGTAAAAGAAGGCTTAATGCCAAAAGAAATTCATTCGAAGTTCATGAAAGTTTATGGGCACTCTTCTCCTTCGTTTTTCGACAATTAAGAAATTGGGCTGCTGAGTTTAAACATACCCGTACCAGCCTTGAAGGAGATCCACGTGAAGGATGTCCAGAAAGCGTAACAACACCAGAAATCATTGATTGAGTGCACGATATGGTATTGGATGACAGGTGAGTCAAAGTGCGTGAAATTGCTGAGACTATAGGCATTTCAAAAGAATGTGTAGGATATATTTTGCATGAAGAATTCCAAATGAAAAAGCTTTGCGCAAGATGGGTGCTGCACTTGCTCATAGCAGATCAAAAATGCACTCACATGAAATCTGAACAGTGTTTGGAGAGTTTTAACAAGAATAAAACTGATTGTGTGCATCGATTTGTTACTATGGATGAGACTTGGATTCACCATTACACCCAGAATCCAAACAGAAGTCAAAACAGTGGACAGAAGCCGGTTGTTCAGCACCAAAGAGGACAAAGTCAGTTCCATCAGCAGGAAATGTCATGACATCAGTGTTTTGGGATGCTAAAGGAATTTTTTTTATTAATTATCTTGAAAACGGTAAAACAATAACCGGGAAATATTATTCTGATCTTTTAAACCAGGCTAGACGAAAAAGATCGTGAGAAAAGACCCGGTTTGCAAAAGAAAAATATCATCTTTCATCAGGACAATGCACCTGCCCACAAAGGTGTTTTGGCAATGGGAAAATTAAGGGATCAGCACTATGAATTGTTGGAACATGCACCCTATTCCCCAGATTGGCTCCCTCTGACTTCTATCTCTTCCCAAAACTAAAACTCTTCCTACTGTTCAGCATTTTTCTTCAAATGAAGAGGTGATTGCTGCTGTACAGGGGTATTCTGCAGATCTTACTGAGAACCACTATAGAGACTGGATAATGCCAGTGGAGCATCGTTGGAATAAATGTATTAGTCTTAAGGGAGATTATGTCGAAAGATAAAAATAATTTTGAAATTATAAATTTGTTTTTTCATTGTTAGGGCAAGAACCTTTAAGACCACCCTCGTACATACTTTTTTTTCTTCTAGTAAGTTAGGAAATTATTGACCTTTTAATTATGTTACATAAGCTACTCAGGTGGCGGTTTTTAAAATTATCTGCTAACATTTATTAGCTTTTCTGTAATCTTGTACTGACAATGCCTATGATACTTGGGAGAAAATACTATGTTAATAAAGTTTTTTAAATGCGTTTCTTCTGTTTTTATAATTCTTTTAATTTAGCATTAACAATCCCTTCCTCTTATTATGTTCTCTCTATCACTCTGAAAATATTGTACCCTTATATTCTATCCTTGTAACCAGGGCTGGCCCTACCATACAAGCAAACCAAGCATCACTTGGGGCAGCAGAATATTGGGGGGTGCAGATGTATGTATGTATGTATGTATGTAAATTTAATATTAAATTTCTGTAACCTTTAAAAGGTGCCCCAAAGGCTCCATGCTTGGTGCGCAAAAATACCTTTGGCCGGGACTGCTTGTAACAGTATTTTTCTCTGCCAACCAAGTCTCGCTAATGTCTATAATTTTTGGCAAGGTTAAGCTAATCAATTCCCCAAACTCCTTGCTCTTGTTCCTGATGTTTCTTTCTAGCATTATTACACATGCATTGCAATATCTACCCTTATACCTACAGGTAAACTTGCATATTTTAATGACAGACCTATTAAGATTTCTGACATGAGAAACTGTATTCAGCATTGTTCAATCTTTCTCATTTTCGTGTTGACCTCACAGATGCCTATACATATGCCTACCTCCATCCTTCCCTTTCCAATAGCTTTAGTTTTTCTGATTTTGCAATTCCATTCTCCTACTGAACAAAAATTTCCAGACATCTAATTCCAAATTCAATACTGATCCTTTCATATATCTAAAACCATACACTTTGATAATAATAAGATCAAATGTTAAAAACTTTTCCTAAGGTTGGCCTAGAGGCTATGTGCTGCGCAACCATATGTCTGGGAAAGGGAGTGTCCTGGGTTCGATTCCCGAAACTGATGTGAGGAGCTTAAGGATCTTTCTCAGACATAGTCAAGTTAGCCGGTCTTGGGTGTGGACAACAGGATTTTTCTCCACAGGCTATTATGCCTACTGGCCTGTAACAGGCCAGTAGGTGTAACAAGTAGAAAGGAGAAGAAGTTGAAAACTTTTGAAAGGGGGTCTCCACTTCAAAAGATGGGTATGGTGCATTTGAGGACATCCTAACGTCTGCCATTCTCCATTGAGATATATGCACATAGTTTGACCTAATGAAATCTGCACAATATATTTATGATATGAAGATGCAATACAAATTTGGTGACAGATGATTAGAATATCTGGTGGGCTGAGCAGATAGCATCTTCATTCGCTAACCAATAGGTGATAACCCTAAACCCACCTATGGTACAAATGTACTACAGGTTCACAAATAACTTTTTGCAAGTTTCAGCCACATAAAAAAAGTCAGTCTCCAATATTGTCAGATCTTTTACTTCAGTCTTCTAAGGCACAACTAACCATATCAATTCATCCATATTTTTCCTACAATCAAAAAATGTTTTACTAACTTTTCCTTTTGTTAAACAAACTGAATCACCCAATCTTAGTGTTTATCTGGGGTTTTTCATCCTGCAAGCAGGCAAACCGGACCTGTGAAAACACACATGGATACAGTCGTGAATGCCCTTAGGGGATGCAGCAGTGGAGTGGCAAACCGGCTGCATTAATACATCAGTAACCCCTCATTAGGAGGGGACAAAACCCATCCTAGACGGATAAGAAAGATAGAATAGGAGTCAGTGTCCTAATTTTCTTCAAAGCTTTAATATGTGTGGTTGCCGGTTCTTCAATTAACCAGTCAAATTTTTTTTCTTATTCCAGGCAAATTCATTCAACCAACTCCTGCTTATAAGTTTTGATCATTCTATTATTTATTTATGGAGTGAAAAATCCCTTTTACGAAAAAAAAAAAAAAAAAAAAAAAAAAAATATATATATATATATATATATATATATATATATATATAGATAGATAGGTAGATAGATTTTCCATTGTCACTTGTTAATACTGACTTCTTTGTTCCACTTTCAAATAAACTACCTTCCCCTCACTTCCACCTTTAAGTTCAATGGCTAGCCAGCCAAAATACCTGACTTTATATAAACCTCATTACTATTATGAGAGAGCAGTTAATCCTTGCATGGCCTACTGCATCTCTGCCAAAGTTTATCTCTCTGGTTTGTTTGTCTGTACGAAATATGAGTTTCTAGGAAGAAAAACTATGCACCTCTGTAAGCAACCAAGTAAATCACCCTCAGCTGAAAAGCTCTATAAATATTTTTGCACATCCTTGATGGGATTTGACCCCAAGTTTTTCCAATCAAAGAACATCCAACAATACTGAACAAGCTTACAGAGGCTCTTCAAAATAATCTAATTGGAAATAACATACAGATGCAAAATTATAAATAATATATGTAGAAATGTATTTAAAGTTTAAAATTGATTGAAATAATTTTCTTTTGATATTTTGGTATTAACTTTATAAACCAGAAACCTGTAATAGCAATTAAGCATATAACACAAAATTTAACTCTCAGCATTAACCATATATTTTCTTTTTGAATGATTTTCGACCTGAATTTCACATCAAAGTTTTGCATTCAAAGTTTTTCCAATCAAAGAACATCCAACAATACTGAACAAGCTTACAGAGGCTCTTCAAAATAATCTAATTGGAAATAACATACAGATGCAAAATTATAAATAATATATGTAGAAATGTATTTAAAGTTTAAAATTGATTGAAATAATTTTCTTTTGATATTTTGGTATTAACTTTATAAACCAGAAACCTGTAATAGCAATTAAGCATATAACACAAAATTTAACTCTCAGCATTAACCATATATTTTCTTTTTGAATGATTTTCGACCTGAATTTCACATCAAAGTTTTGCATTCAAATAGTTTTAAAAAAGAGGTTGAAGTCTCTATCAAAATACTTACTAAAGCAATTTTAAAAGTAGAAAAAGTTGGATTATATAACAAGTGTAGAGAGGAGGGCAACACTGCTACTAGAGTTGTAATTCCGCTGAAAGAGATAAGAAAAGTATTTTGTTTTCAATATTACATAAATGTTCCTTATAAACATATTAAAGAGCACTCTATATTTGAGGTGAAAAAATACCTTTGATAACAGCAATAATATCTTTAATTTATTATAAAGATTTATAGTAAATGAATTGTAATAGCAAAAGTTAATTTAAAGAATAGTGTTGAACAACAATTTCAAACCACAGTTCACTGGAGAAGATATACAAATTTGAAGTAACTATATTATAATAAGCAGTACCATCGACTGGGTGTAGCATAGAGGCAGCCTGCCACACAGCGTGGCTTAATAAGGGCACTCATTCAGCCATATTGCAGTAGGTACCATCACTATACTAATAATTCCTGTTAGAGTAGCAAGTGCAGAAAGAAGTTTTTCCAAGCTTAAACTGATTAAAAATTATTTGTGAACAGCAATGACTCAAGAACTTGGTTGGTCTAGCAACTATATCGATAGAGGTGGACATAGCTTATAATTTAAATTTAGAAGAGCTTATAAACAATTTTATTGTGCGATATTCCAGCAGAGCAAACATTTAATTAATAGTTATATAATTGTTTTGCATTAATGTTTCTCTTGTAATAAAAACAAAATAACAGTTGGAGGTTTTCTTATATTTTTGTCTTATAATCCATCAGGGGCAATATTTAATTGTTTGCCTCAGGGCACAATCTTATCATCAGGATGGCCCTGATGCAGTGCTGTAGCTAGAGCTTTTGCTGCCCGGTTCAGTCCCTAAGTGTGCCACTCCTCTCAATACACACCACAAATACTACAAAAAGTCAAAAACAACATATAGGGAAATAAATTAAAACACTATGTTTATTTTTGAAGTAAAACTTTAATTCCAACTTCCTAAAATGTTATTTTTCTTGCTTTTCCATTAGCAAAATCGTCAATGACACTGTCGAAGTCTATTTCATCACTCAGTTGTTGTTCTATACACAGTATGGCAAGATTTCTTAAACGCAAAATGTCGCCAGGGGCAGACCACCCCCTCCGCCCTCCCCTAGCTACGCCCCTGCCCTGATGATAAGCAATATATTATGACACTAATTTCACTTACCAACCCAACAGCTTCATCAAATAAATCTGTACAGCAATTAGAAAGCATAAAATAGAAAGATATTTAGAACTTATTATAAACGTGAATTTTCACTAAAATTGTGGCTTCCACATTTATACAGTTAGTTAAAAAATTGCAAATAATAAAAAAAAAAAACATTATTTCTAAAAAATATGCACAGTACTATATTTCATGTGGTACTGTGCATATCATGCTCAGTATTTCATGTGAGAGAGAAAATTCCCTTCAACATTTCACCATGACACAGAACACTTTAAATATTCAGCATCTTAGGCTTAGTATTTTATACCTCTTCAGTGTACTGAAGAGGTATGTTTACAAACAGGAAACTATATTAAAGGAACCATCACCCAACAAACATAAATCTTTACTTTTATTTTTGAATTCAATGCTGTTTTTAATATAAGAATCAATGTGGCCAGTGAGGTTTCAAAGAAAACAAAAAGATATTTAGTAAAACGATACTGGTAAGTGAGAGAGCCAATACAATTACTTATAAGACAATGTTGAAAGTTTTCTCACTTGGTTATACTATAAATTAAAGATGCCAAGAAATTATATTCTCAGATTCATCCTTCATCCAAGTGTAAGCAAACGAAGTTTGCATGTGAAGTTACTTCATGACTGGGATACTGGTATAGAGAGACTAATGACTTCACATCAATTGCCTTAGTATCTCATAATACAATGCACATATTCTTATGGACATGTATAATGCACATCTGTAAGGATATGTGCATTGCATTATGGGATACTAAGGCAACTGATTTATTAGCCTCTCTATACAAGTAACCCAGTTGTGAAGTGACTTCACAAGCAAACTTTGTTTGCTTAAACTTGGATGAAGGATGAAACCAAGAATATAATTTCTTGGCATCTTTAATTTATAGCATAAATTAAACCAAGTGAAAAAACTTTCAACATTACATCTTATAAATAACTGTATGTTTCAACAAACATCCTAGAGTATACAATATTCCATGTTCTTATGGCCTTTACATATGATGAACATCAAGTAGTTTAGAAATAAAACAAAAGGAGCATATTAGAGAATCAGTAACAGAGAAGGCAGTGTGGCATTCCATTTCTCCAACACCCACAACATTGAATGGGACAAGAGCTCCATGCCATACATAGAAGACAACTTCAGCACCCCCATAACATCAAAGAGGCTACAATGGTAATCCACTCACAAGGCATTCTCAACAGAAACTAAGGAATGATTTTGTGTGGCATTTGGAAGTTACTCATTAGATCTTTAAACACATCTGACTTTAATTTTTCTGCAATTTATTGGGCACACTTGCCGAACAATGACTGACCATGTGCCAGCTTCCACGCTTCACGTATTTCTGTTTTACTTGGATTTTTTGTGTAACGGTTCATACACATTCAGTGCTTTTAGTTTTGTAATGATTCATATTTAATGCTTGTTGTATATTTATTTGTGTGTGTTCTCCAAACCCAGATGAAGCCACTAGCTTAAGTGGCGAAACTAGTAGGTTTATTAAATAATTATTATGACCTATAAACTAAGTGTTAGTTATATTTTTATTACAGAATTTTTTTGGTCAAAAAAAATCAACATACTCACCAAGTTCCATTAATATTTTTTGGTTAGAAATTAGTGCAACATTTTTTCAGATTTTCATGCAGTTTTATTTTTTTAAATACAATGTAATCTATGAAATTAAATATAGTTTTATTATTTATTATATTTCAATGGAGGATATTATGTATTTATCTATATTTTATGTAGAAAGAAACTTAAGTTTCAAAAATTTGCCAAAGAGCTTATGAGAACTTCTTGTTGAAAGGCTTAGACGTTGGTTAAACATACTTATTAAATAATTTAAGGAATTTGCAACGTACACAGGATATAAATTAAATTAAACTTAATCTATATTTCCAATATTTCGGCAACGTCGTGTTGCCATCTTTAAAGGAACTTAAAATAAAGACACATGCACACAGGCACTACACACAGTAAACAAGGACGAAGCAGGAAGCTATTGTTTCTCCTAAAAGTCCTGATGGTGCCCTCTAGCGGGCTATGTAGGTATTCTTGGTTGTTGGACTGAAGGTTGTCTGATGTAAGTCTCCCAAATTTGGGGCAGTCTCATGCAACTAAATTTATTGAGGTTTGGACTGTTTCTTAGGGCTGAGGCTGATTCCATGAGTAGCCTTTCAAATTTGAATTTACTACGGTGTATTACCGTGACTTTCTTCCACCGTATTCTGTGGCATATATCCAGAGCATGGTCTGCAAGACCAAAGTGGCTGTACTGGTGAAACCAGATGTAGTCCTTGTGTTCTGAAATTCTGATATTTCAGAACACAAGGTCTCTTCAGTGGGAGCCAGGCCCAAGTGGAGATACCAGGCAGAAGCATTAGCAAGGTCATCTCTACCTATAGGAGTTGCCAAACGGTGTGCCACCTTTTTATCAAATTACTCTGGATTTAGAGAAAGATGTTGAAAGTTTATTTTTCACTATAAGCACAACACCGGGCAACTTGTTGCAAAGGTGGAGCAAGCTAACATCACTCCTATCTCAGTATCTCCCATAATGGCTCCCACTGAAAAGACCTCAATAAAGGTCGAAACTAGTCTGGGTAGTGGCCCTCCCCTTAATGCATAACATTATACATATCTGCAAGGAGATGTGTTTTGCATTATGGGAGATGATACTGAGATAGGAGTGATGTTAACTTGCTCCACCTTTGCAACGAGTTTTCCGGTGTTGTACTACCTTACCCCAGTCCTGAAGATACTTTCAGGCACAAACTTTGTTTGCTCACACTTGGATAAAAGATTAAACTAAATTTATTATATCTTTGAAAACCAAATATTACTGAACAAATTACATTCCATTGGAATTCACAGAACACTACAGTCCTGGTTCAGGAATTAACTGTCAAACAATTCAAACCAAATATGGAGTCCCTCAAGCTGCAATATTATCACTTATCCTTTTTGACATATATTATTATTTTTTAAAAAAATTATTATATGACACCCCCAAGGAGTCCAAAGATTCATTGAGGACATATACATAAACAATATTCATAACCTCCTCATACAGAGCCAGATATATCAGTATGCAAGTGATATTGCACTAACAATCCATCTACCATTGTCCTCTCCAAAGCACAAGATCTGAATGAATTAATGTGATATTTTCATAACAATTCAATCATAATAAACAATACCAAAATCCAAATGTTAGTTATTAAAAACCCAACAGTAGCATATATCCTGTACTAATTAAACTACACAAGTACACACACTTCATTGTATTATTAATACCAACAATTGCCCCTGTCCTGAAACTACACCCATAACATATGCTATTTTCATATCAAACTTTTCATATCAAATGTTCACCTTAAATGGACGAAACACAATGAATGTGAATTTTTAAAACAAACTTTGCATTATTGCAGTTAAATTATTCCAAGTAAAGGATATGACATCAATTAATACTAAGAAAATTATCTATCATAGTTAGAGATCCAAGACGTCCCGTAAAATACGGGATCATCCCGTATTTTACAGACGTTTTACGAAATTCATTCTTCAGAAAAGTATTGCAAGAGTGAGCAAGACTGATTCATTAATAAGAATATTGTCAGGAGAGAAGAGCATTACTGTATTAACAATCTATTTTGTATCTATAATAGTAAGTAAAAAACAATTTGAAGGCAACTTAAAGTGGCTCAATGAAAATATACAGCCTAACAATTGGATTTACTATTTGTTTACTTAGTAAAGTGTGTGCATAGTAAACCTTACCACGCATGCACTTGGAAAGTTAGAATCATTTTGTAAGACTGGCATATGTGATGGATGTGCATACTAAACTTTTATCCTCAGTCATAAGTGTCACGTATTTTTTTCTACTGTCTGGAATCCCTAATCATAGCATCTAAGAAACAGCATTAAGATATGGCATAACAATCTATGTGAACACTGCAAATAGTCACCTGTTCAAATTAGAAACATTGCACAAAAGAATCATTTCCATACAACACATTGAAGAGTCAATAAGCAGGAAACACTCGCCAACTCTAATCATTTCAAACAACTATTTTCAATAATGAATATTGTAAACATAGAAACATAACATATAATATAGCCTACTACTCTACCAGGCACTTCAATAATATATATGGTGCAACCATGAGAGAGCATATGATATCTACTTTGTTCAATAGTCTTCCATACAACTTAAAACATCTAAACAGTTGCCAAACTAAAACAGGAACTAAGGAAATGGTACCAACATTGTTAGCACAATATATCCATAGAACCAAAAGGCTACACATGATCAGTCATTTAGGACACTAAAAGGAAAACACGTGCATATATACACCAAAACACAAACAGTAAACCATGAATTACTGTCTTATAAAAGCTTAATCTTGCTTCAAAGACATTGGGATTATAAAGCCACACTATAATCTTATTACCATAATTAACAAGTGAATAACATTACCGTTAAGTGACTTCATCTACATGATCCATATCATCTACAGAGCACTGTCCTTGTACTTGACCCTTAAAGATGTTTTTTCTTATGATAACTGAGTTTCAACCCTGATTATATATACTTCACTCTCATTGTGTATATCATAATATTGGGATGACACATATCTCTGTATTCTTTATAACTAGATTATACATTTAGTTATAAAGAATACTGATATTACACAAATTTTTATTATGTGTAATAAAAATTTGTTATCATTAACAAATCTTTATTACACATAATCTTCTCATTACTTCTTAATTTACTAAAATAACTCACTTTTGGAGACTGAGAGGGAAGTTTAATCTCCACTGGCAACCAATCAGAGATATAGCTGGCCCAAGACTATCACTAGTCATACTCGGCAATCATTGAAAAGAGGCAGCTGACAAGTGCCACCATCTTGTGGTCCCTAATCCTAACACTATACATTCATTGTCTGAGATAGTGTGGGCTTATGGTCAATTTTCTTGAGTTTCAGGACAAAAAACCCACTTGCCCATGTCTGATTAACTCAGGAACTGGTCAAAGAAAGGCTTAGAAAATGTTCCTGTAGTAGGTGTAGACTGCCCAAAGAAAGACCTAGGTGACTAGGTCTTTCTTCGGGCAGTCAAGCACTGTAGAGCGCAAAAGTTACTTCCAATGAGCAACTAAGACTCTTCTTAATTTACTTCATAATAATAAATTACTATTATTAATTACTACTGTTCTGGTAGTATATATTCTCATAAAAAAAAATCTACTTTTTTACTCTATGTTTGTACTAAACAGAAATTATAACATGTGAATTGTATATATTGTAAATACTCTTTATGTTAACACTGCCAAACTCTGAACAAAAAAATTGTAAACTGCAACAGGTAATCATATTACTTACTCTGTGTAAACGAGAACTATAATTGTAAACTATTACTGTGATTGTTGTTGCTAATAATTATAAGTGAACTGTTTTGCTATATGAAATGCACACTGTGCAATGTATGATATTAACTGGAATCCAAATTGAACCAAGTGAGAAATTATAGTATTCTTGCCTAAATTGTATAATATATGTATTTAATTTACTTGAGGGATAATAAAATAATCAATAATGTGTGAGAATTTTAGTTGAAAGACGAGTTTTGGTTTAATTGTCAGTTTTATTTACATAATGCAGATTCTGTTTCATGATTTACATTGTAAACAGTTGTATGTTTACCTTACATTAGGGAATATTAGTCATTATCAATGCCTGCTTTGTTGATTCTCGTTGATTCTGATTTTGTCATAACAGAATACATCCAATGGAAGGATAGGATAGGCATGCATCATTTTATCTTTCGAAAGAATTCAGTCGTACTGTTAGGTTATCATTTAATTGTGACACAGCAACCTAAAATAGATACACAGCAGCAGCAGCAGACATCCGGTGATGGAGAATGCAGAATTTGAGCACTAATAGTGGATATTAAAACTTGGAAAGATTTATTTTCTCAAAATATTTCTTTATATTGAGATGCCAGAAAGTAAATTAGAAGTTGTTGCCATGTCATATGTCATCACTAGCCATGTCTATCTAATAATGTTTTGAAGCCAATCAGAATTCAGAAGCAAACTAACGTAGTTATATGTATAGACCTAAAGGTTTGATTTTCTTGAGTTTTTAATATCTGTTTATAATGGGCAGAGAAGAAATTATATGTTCTTTCCATAAAAGTTATTCTAAACACATAAGTGTCGTAATAAATAATACTACTACTAACATAATAAATTTTAAAAGAATTATTGAATGAATGAGTTTAAAGCAGAGTTTAATGAGCTTTGTGTGAAACTGTGTACCTCCCATGATGAGTAGTTTTGACTCCAGGAAGCCTGGTGTTAATAACAATAATCATAATAAAAGGCCTTGTATCATTTACAAAACATATGAATTTTTTTCTTCATAGACTGATAAACACAAATATACATAAACACAATAATACAATACAGGGTAAAAAATAACCATAACATTAACCAAAGCTTATAAATCGACCATATCTGGGATTAATTATTATTATTATTTTACACCTCCAAGGAGTTCGAGACTCATCAATGGAGGGCACCTTCTCTACAACTCTCTGTCTCTACCACTCAAACCTCATCATCTAGACCAATGCCATCCACTGTCCACCACCTCTAGTATTTTCACAGACAATTACAAACATCCATGCCCATGCCGTGATTCGAACCAGCAGCCTTTTGGATGGAGAGCAGATACGCTAACCACTCGGCAAACCAGGCCGGCAATTAAGTATGTGATTGTGGTATAGCACACCCAGGATAGCATCTGATTAGTGAAATATCTGCCTGAGTGGCAAGCTAGCACAAAATTTTTCAAGACCTGATTAAAGGTATTGTTAAACAACACAGCATTCAGATGGGCCTCCCTGTCCTTATAAACAAAAGCTAGAGTCATTGAGTTGGCATACTGCTTCCTTTTATTTTATCATAACTTAAAGAAACATAGGGATTAGGATAGACCTGCCAACCAAGCTCTTGAGAACTGTAACTAAACATTAACAGATAGAGCACTTAATTCCAGTACTTGCTAAAATAATTTTTTGATTACAAAATATTAAAATATATGTATTTAAATTAAGGGATATTACATCCCATATTGCCGGCCTGGTTGGCCGAGTGGTTAGCGTATCCGCTCTCCAGCCAATAGGCTGCGGGTTCGAATCCCGCGTAGGCATGGATGTTTGTGATTGTCTTCCACCTTCATACATTCCTTCACCCCAGTATAGATACACTCTCCCAATATGGACTGGGTCACCATGGGAGCAGTAGACCCAAACCTCCTGCAATGGGAGAGGCTTTCACCCTACAGTGGGTAGAAAAATAGGCTAATCATCCTCACATGCTGAACTATGAAGCTGGAAATTATGACCAACTTAGGAGAATACTACCTTTAGTCTGATTGATTTTGGAATGATATGATTTTCAACAGCCAATTATCACATTCCATCTGAAGCATAGTAACCCTGCAACCATGGTTACATATAACACAGTTTTTGATATGGCTGCTATGACAGGAAGAATATACATTCAACATTAAGTGAATGAATAATTTGGAAGCAAACTATCTGACATCAAAGTAAATGAAGTATGATATATTACTGTTGCTATGTAACACTGACTGGAATTTTTTTAGCAGCCCATTATGTTGCTTCATTTCATTACAATGCTCTTCACAGTGTACATCTACCATAACAAGATGCACCACTAGTAGGTTATTCAGTTACAAATACATACTTTTTTTTTATTTAGTTATTTACATTATTTAGTTACTTATAAATGTTCCACTCATATTATAAAGGGAATTGAACCCATGCCCTTCCAAACAAAAGGACATCAGCAATATCAAGGCCTCTAAAGGCATAGAAAGTGAAAACTGACATTGGATCAATGTGCAATTGTTCTACGGTATTTCTTATATGTGGAGGTACCCATTCCAGCTGTCTTTCATTTTTAAGTTACTCAAAAAAAAAAAGTTGTATAAATTAAAATTTATATTTCAGAATCAAGATATTTACAAATTATATAAGTTTTTATCTAATATCTGAAATTTACTTACCTGATTAAAGCAAGGGTAGCAACAGAACACAAAGACTTTAATTTCACCACTATTGAAAACACATACCAAAAATTGGCCACTTTGTCCTGTGAGAAAATCAAAAATTGTGAATTGTTATACCAGTCAATGTGTGTGTGTGTGTATATTTGTGTGCAATAAATGACATGCTCAAGCATTTCAACACTGCATATATACTTATATTCAACTAGTATGCATGCATACACTATACTAGCATGCAGGGCTCCAGAAATCCATTTGCCGCAGGCAAGTTATCAGACAGTGGCAAGTGAATTTACAGCCTTGTTCCACCTAGTCTTGCCATATATACTGTTACAACTTCTGCACACCCTAGCAGTACCCACAGAAATGCATGAACCTGTTTCCACTAGTGGCCCTTTGTGCAGTCAACATTTGTGTGTTTATCAGCAGAGAGAGTTGTCTAGTTGTAAGGGTTAACATGCAGTGGGGAGATTATGAGAACTATGTACCTGTAATAGCCCTTCATATGGTTGGAATACAGCCACTTGTTATTTTCAACATGCTAAAAACACTCGGGATCTGTAGGATGTTTGTGTATAGGACTATTAACCATTATAACGATACAGAATAGATGTATCTAACTGCCAAAGAACAGGTCAACCATACTGTGTTAGGACACAACAGCTTGTGAGAATTGTGAAGGTACACCCACCTCTGCAGTACTCCTGCAAGAATAGAGAAAGTAATGTCATGAGAGATGAACATTTTGCAGAGAACAATGTCATGTGTACTTACTAACTGATGACTGGGGGGGGGGGGGGGGGGAGAACCTATCATCGTTCTACTGGACACTTCCTAACACTACAACTTATGCTGTGGAGGGTGATAAAATCAAAGGCACTTCTCTGTTCTCTGGCACAATAACAACAGACACAGAGATATTCTCTTTACAGATGAGAATATTTTCACCATTGAAGAATCATTTAACCACCAAAATGTTTGGGTATGTGCCCGGATGGCTGCACAGCATATGCCATAATACCCAGGATACAGAGGTCATCACTCTGCATCAATGATGGTCTGGTGGGGAGGTGACATATCAGGGAATGTCCAAGTTGCATTTCTGTGAGAAAGGAGTCAAAAGCTCAGCCAAAATATATCAAGATACTGTGCTAGAGCCTGTGGTATCACCCCTGATCAATATCTTGTTTTACAGTAGGCAGTAGACCTTCCAACAAAACTCAGTCCCTGGGCATATTTGCCTCTAACCACAACAGTGGTTAGAGGCAAATATGCCCGACCACATATCGCCATCTGATTGACAGTCTGGAAGTCCCAATCTGAATCCATTGAAATTCAAACTGTGGTTGGAAAAAAATGACACCCCAATATTGCTGGCCCGAAGGTGAATTGGAGGCAAGCAGTGGCAACATTTCTGTTGGATGTTGTGTATGTGTGCCATCATCAATATGTGGCCTCAGAGGCTTCAGCCATGCATGAAGGCAAAAGGGGACATTTCAAACATTGAGTGCTACTAAATGCACATTATACATATGGTTTGTATGTGTGCTGAAAGTTGTAAATTATTTATTGATAGATTAAAAGCTTATGCACTGTTCAAGTTGTAACAGCATTTATGGCTAGACTGTAAATGTATTCAAAATGTATTGGTGGCATATTTTCTTTGCATAATTTATACTTTTTTTCATTTTAAAACATTTCATTTACTATCAGATTATTTGATCATGGGCAGCCTCCAATGAATAATAAAGAAATTTTATTTTTAATCAGGAGAATTTTTTTTTATGTGCATCCCACTTATGAAAGGTTATTAGTAAATTTGTACCATGGATAAACAAAGAATTTGCTTTACCCCATTTTTTTTTTTAATCAAACATACATTTTTTTTGTAATTTTCCACAAAAAATTACAAAAAAAATGGCTTCCAAAGCAAGGAGATGGTCGAGGTGATGAAATTTATCTCCCACCTATAGACAATCACAAACATCCATGCCATAGCAGGTTTTGAACTTGCAACCTGTTGGTTGAAGAGCATGTATGCTAACTGCTCAGCCAACCAGGCTAGCAAATAAGTTTTCTCAAAAACTCAGCTGCAGCATACTTTGATCGATGAGAGAGTGAAATGAAGAAGTTCTTCTTGTCATGGAAGATTAGTAATTGGTTAGCAGGCAGTAGAAGAAAAGTAGCATGTAACATGCTGGACAAAAATACAATGACTAGTGACAAAATTAAAAAGAGACATGCCAGATCTTGCAAATAATTTGAATTTGGTTGTTTTAAATTACGTTATTAAAGACGTTCTGTTTGTTGCCAAAATTGAAACAGTGGCAAACACACACACATGAGTGGGAAGTCTGGAAAGTTCTGATAAACACTTAGAACAAAATTTAATTTTATGTCTTCTTATATATCCTATAAGAAAAGACACTTTTCCGAAAAAATATTTTTTATGTGGGAAAACATTTTTGTTCTTGGTGTTTATAAGAACTTTCCAGACCTTTCCCCTTGTATATATGTGTGTATACAAGGGTGGTCTGAAAAGTTCTTGGCCTAGCAATGAAAAAACGAATTTATAATTTCAAAATTATTTTTATTTTTCAACATAATCTCCCTTAAGACTAATACATTTATTCCTGCAATGCCCTAGCGCCATTATCCCGATCCTGCAGTGGTTCTCAATACGATATGCAAAATACCCCTCTACAGCTGCAATCACCTCTTGTTTTGAAGAAAAACGCTGACCAGCGAGGAAGAGTTTTAGGAATAGATAGAAGTTAGAGAGAGCCAAATCTGGGGAATAGGGTGGATGTTCCAACAATTCATAGTGCTGATCCCTTAATTTTCCCATTGTCAAAACACCTTTGTGGGCAGGTGCATTGTCCTGATGAAAGGTGATTTTTTTCTTCTGTAAACCGGGTCTTTTCTCACAAATGTTTTCGTCTAGCCTGTTTAAAAGATCAGAATAATATTCCCCGGTTACTGTTTTACTCTTTTCAAGATAATTAATAAACAAAGTGCTTTTAGCATCCCAAAACACCGATGCCATGACCTTTCCTGCTGATGGAACCGACTTTGTCTTCTTTGGCGCTGAACAACCGGCTTCTGTCCACTGTTTTGACTGCTGTGTAATGGTGAATCCAAGTCTTATCCATAGTAATAAATTGACACACAAAATAAATTTTATTCTTGTTAAAATACTCCAAGCACTGTTCAGAGATTTTCATGCGAGTGTGTTTTTGATTTGCTGTGAGCAAGCATTGCACCCATCTTGCAAAAAGCTTTTTCATTTGCAATTCTTCATGCAAAATACATCGTACACATTCTTTTGAAATGCCTATAGTCTCAGCAATTTCATGCACTTCAATTCGCTGGTCATCCAATACCATATTGTGTATTTGATCCATGATTTCTGATGTTGTTATACTTTTTGGATGTCCTTCACATGGATCATTTTCAAGGCTGGTGCAGACATGTTTAAACTCAACAACCGATTTCTTAATTGTTGAAAATGAAGGAGAAGAGTGCCCATAAACTTTTATGAACTTCGAATGAATTTCTTTTGTCGCTAAACCTTCTTTTACAAAGAATTTTATAACCGCACGATATTCAATTTTATCCATTTCAAGGGATATAGACAACATTTTTGCTTCATACAGCTGTATAAAACAAACTACTTGATAGAATGACTTGCAATTTCACATGGATGCTTATGACAGATGTACCAATCTAGGAAAAAAAAAAAATTCTTGCTGATAGTGTTACCATCAATGGCTGAGACAGAACTTTTCAGACCACCCTCGTATATTTATATCTACCATCAGGTGTGTATATACATATATATATTAGGAGGGCTCCGCCTCCTGATGCCCAACCCCAGAGTTCCAGACTGGTAGGCTGGTTCTCCTTGAATTCTGATGACTTGAAAGGGGGGGGGGGTTGCACCCCTGGCTCCCATCCCCCACCGAGTTCCAGACTGGTAGGACGGTTCTCCTTGAATTCAGATGACTCGAATTTTGAAGACTCGAAAGGGGGATCCCCTGGGGCCTACCCCCCCCCCCCCCCCCCCCCCCACAGTTCTGACTGATAGGCCGGTTCTCCTTGAATTCTGATTACTCGACCCCCCCCTACGGTGCCCAACTCCCTGAGTTCCGGACTGGTAGGCCTGTTCTCCTTGAATTCTGATGACTCAAATTTTGAAGACTTGACACTCAGGGTAGTCCTGAGTTTCAAAACATTTCAAATAACTTGACAAAAAACGTAACACAAAAAGCCTTATTTTATATTAAAGAGTAGATATATATGTATATCAGAGGTGTGTATTCAGGATGTACTAGGTGTGCAGTGGACACCACAGAATAGTACTATCACCAATATTATATTGCTGCATTTACTCCTGTAAAAGACAAACCCAATTGTTTCCTGGCTTCATGTGATTCCTAAAATTAAACACAATATACTAATGCTTCATGAAGAGGTTACTTTTCAATGCATAAAAAATGCATCACATTAGCATTAATAGCCCAGGTGTGCAGTCAAAATACAGACACCTTTGAACAGATATACAGATGGTGCAATGGGTCAAATTCTTAGAATTCCAGTGATTCTAAACCACCCAGAAGGTGAGGCAGGGTGTGTGTTTAGACAATAGCATCCAAAAATCAGTTGCTGTGATTGGTTTTTGTGTTAAACAATCCAACTGAACACTGTCATGAGTTGCTGTTTTTGTTTTCTGAGTTTCATCTGTTTTGCATGTGTGAAGTGTGATCCGACATGTTTAAGACACTGATACAAACTAGTAATTTCCTATAAATAATTTATAATCTTTTTTTTTGCCCATATTTACAATGGGAAACAGTGCTGATTTATTGAATGTCCCATTTTCTGGCAGAAAATGGGACATTCAAAGTAGGTTGGAACTTGTATATAAATAAGTAAAACTAGCTATTTCAGCCTTTCATTGCTTCAATCTGAAAAAATGACACCTCCTCGTGTGACTTTTATGCTTTCCATATTTAATATTATATTAATTGACAAATTAAAGTATTCAAAGTTATCCTATAATTAATTGCATTAGACCAATTAAGATTAGCATTGATGCGGTGTGTACTCTTAAAACTTTCATATATCAGCAAAAATGCAATCATATGGTCAATAAATTGATGTGAATTTTGTAGCACAGTTGCATAAGTCACATGACAGCACACCTAGCCTAAATGGGTATGCGACACCAGTGAACGTTATTTATATATATATATATATATATAAAACGTTCACTGCAATTCATACTATGGGTAAGTAAAATTTTTTTCTGATCAGCAGATTTAAGTGGTATTTCTGGAGCCCTGCTGGCATGCATGCTTATAAACTTCTATATGAGCCACAGGAAAAATGTGAATAGTTTGTTTATAAATAAACACTTTATATTCAAATGCTTACTCTGAAACGGTGCTGGAATAAACATAATACCTGTACATTAACTACAAACAAGATTCACTTCATATTTGTTTTTGTATAATTAAGGAAAGCAGCTTATCTAATACATTTAAATAAAGAAATGCTTAACAGACAATATTTTTTTTTTAAATTCAAATTCATAAACATAGTGAGTGAATTTAATGTAAACTGAGGGGGGGGGGAATTAAAATCCCAGAGAGAAGGAAGTGGTTATTACCAAGGTTATATGTAAAATGTTGCCGAATGATAACTGAAGAAAGGTAAGCAATTTTGTAAATTCATTTACGAAATCATCTAAGTCGTAAAGACTAAATAAAAACTACTTCAAATTAAGCTTGATATTACAGATTTCTTTCCAGAAAAATCAATAATTCCATAAATCTTGAAAAAAAATTTCTATATGATATTTTAGAAAATTTATTAATGAAGTATTACTTCATACAATCCTCGGCCAAATGGAAACAGCCTGTACAACACATGCAATGCATCATGAATATCTGTAAGAAATGGGGCCCAGGTGACAGCACTAGTCATAATTACTACAGCAGACAGTTTCAAAAATCTTGGAAATCTGTACAAAATAAAAATAAGTAAATAAACACAGTATCCAAATTTATTATATGAACTTTTACATGTTATTAATCAAGTCAAAAATCTATATTAAATGTTAGAAGCTTTAAAAAAATAGAAATAAGTGAGATAATATGTTAATCCAGTAACAAATACAAGAAAGAGAGAGAAATAATAAAAAAAATATATATATATTATAATGGATAAAAAAAAAAAAGATTATTATAATGGACAAATTATATTCTTCTTTTAATCCTTTATCCAAGCATAAGCAAAGTAATTTGTGTGTGTGTGTGTGTGTGTGTGTGTGTGTGTGTGTGTGTGTGTGTGTGTGTGTGTGTGTGTGTGTGTGTGTGTGTGTGTGTGTGTGTGAAGTATCTTCACAATTAGTCTACTTGTATGATATATAATATCGTGGCTATTGAATTCATATCAATTACCTCAGTATCCCATAATGTAAAAACTTCCACACAGCTTGTAAGGAATGCAAAGAAATGACCAGGACTTTTATCCAATGTCCACTAAATGGGCAGGTATACATCCAGATAATGAATGAATAAATAAGAATTGGCAGGCAATTTGTAATTAACTGACCAACTTATATTTTGTACTACCTTAAACCTCACATGCATTGTGATGGTCGAAACATAAAATGTCATGGTGTATAGAGCACTGTCCAGCTATGCAAAAATGCCTCTCCTGTTCTGGTTTTCATCAGCTAACCAAAGTAGCAATATGTCAGCTAATGGAAAAGTCTCGACAGATTCAAAAATAGGCACATCATTAATGAAAAAAGAGGGGAACTACAGAAAAAAATGGTGAAATACTGTGTGGACATAAATGATGTTGCCAAAACAAAGAGAATTAAAACTGATGAGATCCTTCTAAATAACAATGGCAAGATGCCATTGTTTCAGTTACACAGTGATCGACATTCATTATGAATAACTATGAAGACAAACTATGGTGTTAGAGAATTTATTTTGATTAAAATAATATTCAACAATCAACCTTTATATCAAAGGTCGTCCTCAGGAATAGACCCGAGGATAAAGGCTGAAACACTATTGTTTTAATCTAATTAAACTATGTTCTCTGACATGGTAGTGTTAAGGTATTTTAAATATCTTAACACAGTTTTGTTTATTGAAAATATTGTGAATTTAGGTAATTGAAAATGAAATAAAAGATGTATCATATGTCGTTATGTTGATAAAAATAGTTGTTATAACAATATTTTACAAGCAATACAGCAGCCATGTTTGTAGTTTTGCTATTGGTAGCTGACTAGCAAGGCCATTAAGCATAACAATCCTTATGGCAAGGTTTCGGAGGAAATCAGGGGAATAGCTGGGCGGGGGGGGGTCTGCCCCGGGCAGCACTTTGAACCTTTTTGAACTTTTGCAGTTAATTCTAAAAAAAAACAGTCTCAAGAACTCATTTCCAAATATTGTAATACTACTGTGAATTTTCCTCACAATTGCTGTAAGTGTTGCTACTTGTGAGAGGAGTTTTTCTAAATAAAACTGATTAAGAATTACCTACATTACTATGAAATAGACTTCAGCAATGTCATCGATGACTTTGCTAACAGAAAAGCAAGAAAAATAACATTTTGGAATGTTGAAATTAAAGTTTTACTTCAAAAATAAATATAGTGTTTTAATTTATTTCCCTATACGTCGTTTTGACTTTTTGTAGTATTTTTGGTGTGTATTTAGAGGGGCAGCAAAAGCTCTAGCTACACCACTGGAGGAAGCAGTTTATCATTCAGCAGCATGAAGAATTGGCAAGATATATCTTCCTACATCACTGGAGTTAAAATACCTGGGTATGTTTTTTATACTGAGCGTAATAAAATAAATAAATGAAATAATCATCAAGTGAAAAAGAAACATCATTGCACTGCAAGTAAACATATCCAGTCTGTCATTACTGAAAAACTTCTCTTTCATGTGCGATACCTGGCCATCTGACGTCATTTCAAGCAGTCACGAATGAATACAGCATATGTTTGACTATGATAGGATATCAAACTGCTGATGGACACAAGAGAGAAGAAGAAATGGATGGAAGGATATAATAAAGAGTTGGAAATGATTCCCTTTAAAAAATAAGGAAAAATATAAGGGATGAATGGCTGTATTTTATGGATAACATGTTCCTACTGAGAAGTTTGTTTGTGTGGAAGTGACAACTGTCAAATAAAAATGCTGAAACATTCGAAATAGATTATTCCTTGCTTCAGTAAAGGATAACCAAGTTTTATGAAGAACACTGTTGATATTTTTGGTACTTGATCTAAATCTTAACTGAATATGCTTGCAGTTAGGCATACATTGGATGCACAAGTATGAATTGTAATTTTCTTGCATGGTTGTGAGCAAGAAACATTTGTTGCTGCTGTTTCCTTAAATGAAATTAAAGATTGATGAGAAACTTTGATCCCATTTTTCAGAATAATATTTGCCAAGTTTTTTGTGAATGTCTACTTGAGTTTCTAACTAAGATACATTAACTTCTGCCTTTACAGACATCTTGTATTTAGTGCCGGAAAAACTCATGCTTTAAGGTTATGAATGTACGTGTGACTGAGTAAAAGGGTCGTTACTTTTTTAATATAAACTTATTTTATATGTTCTGTATGTATGTATGTACATACACATACATGTGTGTGTGAATAAGAAATAAGAAAAAATATCAGGAATAAATGGCTGTATTTTGTGGTATAAAAAGAAAACTTAGTTTTCATGTATATAGCATAGTCAAACACTGAATACATAGGCCTGGGGAAAGAATCTGTAAAACGTAAAGGAAATAAATATATTCATATAAAAAAGAATCTCTAAATCAAAAAAATTAACACCAGCTTGTCTCCATAATTTTCATAATGAATATAAGATGCTATATTGCAATAACAGCGATACACAAAAAGTAAGAAATAGTTATAATATTCTTCTTCCTTTTTCGTATTAGGCCTATTGGCCTGTTACAGAGCTATCCTAAGTCCTTCCAAGCTGTGAATCTTTCTCTTCTGAGAAAGATCTGAAGCTCCTCATGTCAGCAAGGGGAATCGAACCCAGGACACTCCTTTCCCATGCATATGGTTGTGAAGCGCATAACAATGCGGACTGTTATAATATTCAAAATACTAAACATGAAACTAAACTTTCTGAAAGCAGGCAATTTCAAAAAAACTGGAATTAAATATAGACTGGAAATTTTTCACAATTGGAAATTGGAAAACATACCTAATTTGCGCACAGTTCCAGCTAAGTTACAGTAGCATAGAAGTAGAGGAATTCATTGAACCATTTGAGAAAGCAAACTAACACAAAAACAAGAAATAAATTAGCTTCCCTTAAACAGCAGAATAATAATTTATTTCTCATATTTGAGAAAATATGAGAAAGTAATATGACTAAGAATAACAGAAAGTAACTGGTAGAATTCTGTTCAGGATTCAGAATGGAGAGGATGTGCAAGAAAGAAAAGTCTTGATGCTAATAGCAATACATAGCAGGCCAGTTCAGGATACAAGAATATACAGGAAATTTAAAATAGAAAGTAATTACCATCTGCTTTGAGCAAAATAAACATATCACACTGAATAGTAAAATGTGTATGAAAGCTTGGAAAAGAATTAAAACTGAGCAGCTTTGAAATGAGAGAGCAAATAATGGTGGGAAAAATCAACCAAATCTCAGAGACCTAGTGAAATTGCCTGTAAGGACAAGAAAATCAGAACTCTATAAAAAAATTGAAAAGTTAAAGAGGAAGTCCTGTCAAAGAAGAATTTTAGATGGTGGATGGCCATCACTATACAATGAAACACTATCAACTCGCTTAATGGGACCATGAAGTGACTGCTACCATGTTTGATTTCCAGAGTGCCAGATCTCTGGTTTGTTTCCCCTACCATCATTCCTTTCTAGCTGTGCAGATGACACCATATAAGGGCATGCCAAACACACTATAGGGATCAATCCAAGATATATAAGGCCAGCTATTTATTATATATACATAGAATTAAACCTGATGCTAAAACACCATAAAGCATAATAGCCCTGCCACTTAAACTGCTGAATAAATCTGAGTTAGGAAAAATTGTTGAAACCAATGCTGCATAGGAAGGAGACATACCAGCAATTCTTTCGATGCCATATTGAATGCTTGTGCTCTTTAATTTGTCTTTCAAACCTAACATGGAAGACAACTTAAACATACAATATTTTTACAGTCGAGAAAAAGTTTTTTTACAAAAAATACAAAAAAAAAAAAAAAATGCAGTAAAATATCTCCCTTAGGTAATTCTGACCACAACCTTGTGCTTATCTCTTTCCCCACTGAGCAACACCCACACAGCCATTCTCAACCAAGACTCGTCTGGCATTATAAGAACATGAAGGATTTCTATGCCTCATTCCCATGGTTGGATTATTGCTTTCCCCTTCCAACCCAAACATATAGTACATCAAAAAGTGATTTCCAAAGAGCCAAAAGCAAAAAAAACTTGCATTGCAGCCAAATGGCAACCATGCATTTTGATCTCCAGCCAAAACAGTTGGCCACAACTTTTGCCTAACACTGCTCCCACCACTATCACACCCAGATGGGTCTATTACATCATCACTCACAGAAAAAGACAATCACCTGACATCATAATTTTCCTGAATACATGATTTTGGTGAACAGAAAAATCCTATCCAAATTAGATACCAAAAAGTCCCCAGGTCCTGATGGCATTCCTCAAACAGTCCTGAAGATTTATGCTGTGAAGTTTCATGGTAAGGGTGGTAAATCATTACCATAAAACTACTGCCCAATCTTTCTCACCCTGGGCTTCTCCACAGTAATGAAGGGAACCATCAACACCGAACTCCTACACTACCTTGAAAGTACTCAGACCACCAGTATGGATTCTGCCAATACCATCCAACAGAGAATCTGCTCACCTATGTCACCCACTTCTGGATAAGCACCATGTTTGGTAAATCCCAAGTGGTAGCAGTAGATAACTCCAAAGCTTTTGAATGGATCTGGCAACCCAGTTTTCCCACTAGACACACATTTTATGTGATGGTGGCAGTTCACTATCTTTTTTTTTTTATTCCAATAGTCCAATACACAGTTTTGTCTATGACAGTACACTACATCCTCCTCACTTGACAACCCTTGCAACCAACAAACCACCACAACTCACAGAGCAACCTCCACAAGCCTAAATTCTGATCTCCAAACCATTCTTCAATGGGGTTCAGATAACCCTGTCAATTTCAATGCCTGAAAAACACAATTCTGTCTTATTTCCCACAAAAAAGAACAATATTCTTCCAACCTTACCTTTGAAAAAACCCAAATCTCCAAGCAACCAAGAGATCTGTCTCCTTGGGATTACCTTGACATCAAGACTCTCTTGGCATAAACATATTACAACCATTGCCTCCTCAGCATCCAAAACATTAGGATTCCTCTTTTGCTCTAGGCATTACTTTATCTACAAACAGCAATAACCCTGTAAAAATCAGAAATTGCCCATCTATCGAGTGCTGCTTGCACATCTGGCGAGGTGCCGCCCCCAACCCCCAAGAGCTCTCTAAAAATACTCTACACAATACAGAAGAGAGCAATCAAACTGAGAAAAAAAGAAAGAACATATCTTAAATCCCTTTAACCCCATGTGTCATCAAATTGTAATAATTTGTTCTTTTTCTTTTAGAATATATAAGAAGATATGTCAGAGGTTTTGAAAAAATTAGAAGACACAGAGGTGCAGGCTGTCATCAAGTTTTTTTGTGGCGCAAGAAAAGTCCGCAACTGAGAGAGACTTTGGGGGACCGGGCCCCCAGCATATCGAAACTGGGCATCCTGAGACAAACAACAGATGCCCCAGTTCAGGAAGACCTTCCACAGTGATAACACCTGAAAACATCGATGCAGTGCTTGCCATGATCCTTGATTATAAAAAAATACCAGCCAAACACAAAACAAAAACTCTGAGGATATCCAGGGAATGAGTTGGAGTCATTATCCATCAACATCTGGACATGCAGAAGCTCTCAGAAAAGTGGGTCCCCAAATGTTTGAATGCCAACCAAAAGAGAGAATGAATGTGTGCTGGCATCTCAAGGGATTTTGGATCATTTTGAGAAATCAGGTGCAAATTTTTTGGCTCATATTGTGACTATTGATGAAACATTTAATGGAGTGGAGACAAAGATTCTTGGCTAAAGAAGTTCCAAAACCAAAAGTAAGCAGGGAAGGTTCTTGTCTTTTGGAATATGGATGGTGTAATCCTCCTTAAAAAAAGTGAAACGTTTACAGCAGCAGTTTATTCAACAGCTCTGAAGGAATCGAAGAAAAAGGAAAGAAGAAAGAAGGAAAAACGCTGTGGGAAACTGAGCAAAATCATGTTGCTTTTGCAGAACAATGCACTTTCTCACACTGCTCATGAAATTCAACAAACAATACACAGCTTGGGCTTTCAATGTCTGCCTCACATATCCTATTCACCTTACCTGGCTCCATCTGACTATTTCCTATTCCAAAATTTAAAGAAAAACTTGAAAGGAACAATATTTACCACAGATGATGAAGTCATATCTGTAGTTGAGGTCTGGTTTGTGCAACAAGGGAAAAACTTTTTTCTCAGAGGACTGCAAATGCTGCAGCAGCTATGTAACAAGTGTATAACACTTCATGGAGAAGATGTAGAATAATGTGTAAGTTACATAGTTCTGCCTCAGTTCCTTCATGGTGATATCAAATTTTCAGCACGCCCTTGCACTGAAAGACCTTAATTGCAGGAAAGTAATGACTGTGGACAGGAAGTTGAAGTTTACAGGGCATATTGGAAAGGTAGTCAAAACAGCACATCATATTATGCAGTTGTTGAAGAACACTTAACAAGCAAGGATTGCATGCAGATCTGGTCATCCAGATTCCATTAGGATGAAGACTGTACAGAGGATCCAGAGGCAAGTGACAAAGATTGTGGCAGGCCTATGTAACTCCCTATGAGAACAGAATGAATGTCTTTGGGCTTCAAAAACAGGAGACACGATAGAAGCATGTAAGTTCTTCAAGGGGTTTTATAGGACTGACACTGAAGGCCTTTCTCAATATATGGTAGGAAGGGAGAGAATGAGCGATCACCCAAGGAAACCGTGTAAGAGTTGGTTAGCAAGGGTGTCAGGACTAGAATTTTTGCTTGGAGGGTGGTGAATGGGTGAAATGGGTTGATAAAAGTGGTTGTGAGTGCTTCTCATCAGTGAGTGAGTTCAAGGTCCAGTATATGTATTGTGTGAATTGTAAATTATGTGGTCTCCAGGGTTGAGTCTTCTGACTCCATGAAGATACCTGTATTATTATAATAATAATAAATACTGATTATGAATTATATATATATATATATATATATATATATTAATATTAACTTCGAAACTTAAATCCTATGTAGAAGTTATACTTTGTGAAAACAAAGTGGCTTCTGAAAAGGGCAATCGTGTCATGTGTTGATTCAGATTTTATATTAAAAATCCTAATGGAAAATCATTGTGAATCCAACACTGAAACACAGTCTTTGTAAATTACAAGAAAGCCTTTGACAAAGTCATAATGAACAAACTATCAATCATACTCGAGCAGTTAAACATTCCAAATCAGCTGATCTCAGCAATAACTAACATATATCAAAACAAACAAACAAACAACAAAAGAATCAATGAAAAAGTTACAAAATGGAAACTAATAAAGAATACCCATAACAAAGAATGTGCCAAGGATACCCAATGTTACCACTCTTAAAATATGAAGCCAGCATTTAAACTAGATTGTGGAATTATACTTAACATCCTAAAAAAGTGAAGATAAGCTACAGAGATCAATATTGTCCTTAAACACAATTACTAAAAAAATTCAACAGACTGAAAATAAAAAATTTAGAACAGATTAACTGCTTCAAAAATCTTGGATGCTCTAAAACATATACAAAAGAAGCTGATATTGATACCAATGTCAACGTCCACTTTCAAACTCAATAAAGATAACAGGAATGATCAATATTTTCAAACCTAACCAAGTTCAAAAGCACACAAAAAAGTTACTAATGTTCAGGCAAAACCTTGTCTACTGTATGGAAATGAAACATGGACCATAAAAACTGAAGAAGAAAACAAATATTGGAAAAATGAAATTCCTAAAAAGAACAGCAGGTTATACTCTAGTGGACAAAAAAACGCACAGAAAAATATGTAAAAAAACTAAAAATACACTTGGTACTAGATAAAATATATGAATACAGAAAGAAACGGAAGAATGTATGGAAAGAATGGATAATTCAAAACTACCCAAAAAAGATGATGTTTGAGAAACATCATGATCCTTTGTTTTTCTTCCAGCTGTTTAAAAGAGAAAATCTGATAGTAAAATTTAAAATAATTTTTAATTAAAAAAAAAAAATTATGAACAATAGTGATTACTTCCCAAAATTTAGATATCACATACAGTCGTAGTTTTTGAATTGTCTCCTCAACATATAGCTTACTTAGAAATCATGGTAAATTTGGGAAGAGGAATTACATACAGAGAAAGCAAATAAATTACATTTTGAGACTGCCCAAATTCTATACAAATACAAAACAAAACTATCTCCAATAAAGAGCCAAGAGGTATAGTAAAGGAATGTAAGTTTGGTTCACTTAAACCTTGGTATTATCCAGGTCTACCTACTCACTGATGAAACCTCAATAAAAGTCGAAACCGGCCTGGGTAGTAACCTTCATCATAATGTAAAACAGTAATACATCTCCTAGGAGCTGTGTTTTACATTATGAGAAAATATTAAGGATAGTGATGGATCTTGCTCCACCTTTGCTCTAGTGTTGTACTACCAGATGTTGACTTATGCTTGGACTCGCCCAAAGTTCTTCGGAATGAAACTCTTAGATTTAGATCTCCGAGTTTCTTATTCGGCTTTAAAATGAGGGATTTATTATCCCCTTAACTTAAAACTATCTCCTTTAAATATATCCTTCTCAGAAGTACAAGCGCTTCACTCCCTACACCAGAACACCAATACTGTCATCACAAAGGCTGAAAAGGGTAATGCCACCGTTGTGATGAAAAGCCCAAAGTATAATATTAAAATTAATATCTTATTAAGAAATTGGTCAATCAACATTGTCGTCAGCAGGAAGTCAAATGAATAAATTATTAGACAATGTACAATCATAGTATGCCACTACTGTTGAGAAGTTACAAATTCATCATGCCTTTGTTTCTATGTCAAAGCCACTATACCTAATAGTGGACTGTATTGTTTCTCCCACTTACTACCTTGCAAAACATCTCACCTTGTCATCTTCAGAATTTCGTTGGCCACACTATCTCTTATATTAAAAACAGTCTTGACTTGAAAGAAATTTATTTTATTTCAAATATGATAAATAAATAAAATTGTGATTAATAATCACAGTACTTACCCATACTTTGGAGGCTGCTGCATACAAGTTCCTAGCAAATAAAAAAAGAAAGGAAAGGCATGATAGAATTCCATTTGCTTATAGTGAATAGCCAAAGTAAATGCAGCAGCTCCGATTAAATAATTATCCTTAGACAGAAAAAAAATAGCCCAAAGTGTAAGACCTAAGCTAATGCAATTGTATCTGACAAATGTTAAGTACAATAATTAAAAAATAAAACAAAAATGTACATACACACAAAATGTACAAGATTTTCCCCATGTTCAAATAAATCTTATAGAAAAATATGTTATAGTTAAATAAAGATTAGCAAAAGTATTGTTTTGCTGATCTTTATTTAACATTAAGAAATGAAAACAAAGCCTTTAAAATGTAGCAAATTATGAGAGTTGTTTGTTTGCAAGAAACTTTTCCAGTGCACTCAAAATTTGAATCTTGACTTGAAAATATCAGTTGTGTTCAAAAAGATTCATCAAGCCTCTCAAGAGTGAAGGAATGAACAGATTTTCGGCTGTGAAATCTTCTTCCTCAGCTTGTTCACATTTTGCCATCCTAAGGAGCAGTGGTGGCTCGTGGCTTGAAATCATGGGGGTTACACATATACACTGTAATTACAGTGTATACGTGTTTGGATAAAATATCAAAATTATGGTAAAAATTAAAAAAAAAAAATAAACATGAAAAAATATTGTTTATTATCAATAGAATTATACAGTTTGGTATAATTCAAAATTACTTAAAAATAAAATATATTCTTCTTGTTTTGTTTCATGGAAAAATATTGTTTATTATCGATAAAATTATACAGTTCAGTAGAATTCAAAATTACTTAAAAATAAAATCCATTCTTCTTGTTTTGTTTTAAGCGAAAAGGTCAATAACTTTTTCCTTGATATTTGTGTGACTGTTGAAGAATTTGTAGTTCACTTACAGTCACTACTGTCACAGAACTTATTTCTTGAGGTTGCATTTCTGAGATCAAAATTGTCAATAACCTCAATAATGTTTTAAAATAAAAACTATAACAAATGTTATGTCTTTAATTGTAATGTCCAAATATTTAAAGAGATGGAGTAAACATGATAAGCACTACGAACACTCTACTATTGGCACAAACTGCATATAAACAACAGTGGAACTGTGCAACGGACAGTGCAGCATTACGCTAGTAGCTCGCATCTCACTATGACGTGCATATGCTTGAGCGCGTAGCAATATGACACTATGGTAAACACAGTGCTGCTAGCATCCTTCGCCCTCCTAAGTGCTGCAAAGATGGATTTTTATTATTTTTTATACAAAAGAGCATTGTATAGGATTGTTGATGATAAAATTAAATATTATAGCAAATATAAATAAATTAATAAATATATTTATATATCGAGAAAAGTTGGGGTGATGCAGTTTCGCAGTGCCTATGCACGAGCCACCCCTGCTAAGGAGGTCTTCGTCTTTGAGCTCTCCACTGTGTGCTTGAAACAGATTAGTGACATAAGTTGTAGAAACTTCAAGCTGTAATTGGTTAGCAGTATTAATGACTGCTTCTGTTTCATTTTGTACAATCTCTGACAGTTTTTAAAATCCATCAATATTATCAATAAATACTCTACCTAATTTTGCATTTCCTTTCAGGTTATTTCCTATATCATTTATGCATAAATTAAACAGTAGTGGTCCCAGCACTGAAGCTTGCAGCACGCTAGTCACCTGCTTTTGCCTGGATTCTGCTCTTCCATATACCAATTTTTGATATCTGTCCAGCAGCCACCATCTTATCCACATAACCAGTGTCATATATCCATCCCATTTGTTCTTATTTGCATAACACAGCTCCATGTCAAATGCCTTTGCAAAATTCAGCAGAATAATCATGTAGCCATTTCCTTTATCCAACTCAGTTGTTGCTATTATAAAAAGTTAGTGAACTATTAAGGCATGACTGACACTTAGAAAAGCTATGTTGTCCCTAGTACAGTATCATATTCTTATCCAACCATTCTTGAATTCTCTTTTTACAGTACTTTTACCACCACTTCTGAGATATTGATTGTTCTTTAATTTGCTACTGCAGTCTTATAACCTCCCTTATGCAAGGGAATTATTTTACTTTCTTTCCACTCCCTTGGAACTCTACCACAGTCGAGACTTAAATTAAAGAGCTTAGTCAGAGAGATTGCCAGTTCCCTTGCACACTTACAAAACCAAAGCTGACATCCCATCTGTATTTACATTGAGAGTCTGCAATATCCTAAGAATCTCCAATTCATTCATCTCTATTCTGACACAATCTCTGTCACATATGTCACAGCAGTAATAACATCACTTGGATGATATACCCTTGCAGAAGTGGTGACTCAGTAACTCAACTATTTCATTTGCTTCTGTCACCTTGTCGCCATCAGCACTTATTTAATCTTCCTCTTACTTGGCACATAACAAAATAATTCTGAGATTTCCTTTGACCTGCTTGGTTTTTCTCATAATCTGATTTTGTCTTCCTTACCATGCTAGTCACTTTTCTTATCTGACCTTTGTTAGATAAATGACATATGAGTTTTCAAGAGTTTGCTAGTCACCCTTCTCCTTATATACCCTCCACAGCATTTTCTTCTTCTGCAGCTCATGCTTAATGATATTACTCATCCATCCAATTCTTACTTGATTAACCCTCCTTACCATAGGTATATAATTTAATATTGCTTCTTCTAGATGTCTCTTAGCTATCTCCCTTGTACTACTAACATTCTTCCCTTGCAGAGTTTTATGCCATGGCAGAGATTCAAGCTTCCTCCTAAGCTTTTCACAATCATGTGGAACTGCCTTGTAGTTCCACACATATACCCCTTTTTGACAGAATATTCCTCCTGTTTTACAATCTCCCAAGTCAAGACTGAATAGTCACTTTCACCAATCAGATACAATATGATCACCTTGTTTATGGATAGCTCTTCCGATCCTATGATCAAGTCCAATACTCTCACAACCCAAGTCCCCTCCATCACATGCTGCTCCAAGTAATCATCTCTCAGTAGGTGTATAAATTCCATTTCCTTCCTGCCATGTGATTTTTCTTCCTTCCAGTCTATATCGCCATAGTTTAATTCCCCCATAATAATCACTTGACCTGCACTCATCGTACTAATTTGCCAATAGATATCTTTCAGATCATCCATGGAACTTCCTGGACTATAGAAACAGCCAACTATATATTTTGTCTTACTGGCTTTGATCTCACACCAACTGCTTCAAATTAACAGCCACCCTCCTGTCTATCTCCTATTCTTTTTGACTGCAATTCACTGCTATCATCATCAGTATCCCCCACCCTATCATCTATCTTCTCTGAAAATACTGAACTCTTCACATTCTATCCCTGTAACTACATCATTTGCTGTTAGCCAAGTCACACTAATGCCTATAACTTTTAATGAGGTTGCACTAGCCAATCCCAAAAACTCCCTTTTGGTCCTGATACTACTGGCATTAGTATATAGAAATTGCAGCATCCCTTTAGGAACCTAATCTCCTTACTTCCTGAACTGACTACCCTATTCAATATTTCTGATTGAGAGATTAGATTCCACATTTGGTCATTCTGATGCTTACTCATCTCATAGTGCCTTCACACACACACACACACACCTGCTTCCACCCTAATTCTTTAAGTTTTCCTGAATTTGCACTTCAGTGTGCTCAATGAATAAAGCTCTCTCTAGTCACCTAACACGTGTGATAATTCCTCGTATATGTAAATATACTTCCCAATCAAAATATGACCACAGTTCTAATACTTCATAGGGTTCTTGCTGACAGAACTGCTACTTTGCACCATGGCATGGACTGTAAGACATTTGAACATTGCAAGAGATATGTTAAAATGTCCCCCCCCTGCCCCCATGGCATCACCGTTTATGGCCGATATGTGGATGATATTCTATGCATTGGAGAACCAATATGTATTACTGCTTTACAAGCATCCCTTAACGATTTCAGCAACAGACTAAAATTCACTATAGAAACAGAACACAAAAAATCCATAAATTTCCTAAACCTGACAGCCACAAAAATATTCCACAAACCCACACATATCAGAAATTACCTCCATTTTAACTCATACCATTCTTATTCTATCAAAAAATCAGTCATCCTAGCACAATTTATAAATGCATACAAGTTTTCGACTACACAAAACTATCTCAATATAGAAATAAAGAAACTAACACAGATTTTTAAAACCAAAATTACCCAACACATCTAATAAATTAAGCCAACAAAACAGCAAAAACCTGTGAAAACAATCCAGAAACCAAAACAAGCTTCCCAACAAAAAAGCATCAAACTACCATACATCCAGAACACATAGAAAGCCTACAAATATATTTTTAAACACATCTAAAAACAGAAGAAAAACAAAAAAAGAAAAAGAAAAAAAATGCAAAATACAGGAAAAGCAGAAATAGCAGTCTACACTCTTGAATAGAAGTGTATCCCACAAATTGACAAAGCCATAATAATAGACGTACAGGAAAACAAAACAATGCTTAGAATATCAGAAATGATAGCCATAAAATGTGAGAAAAACTCAATAAACGTTCACTGCCCCTATATAATCTTCGAGAGTTGGAAGCGTCAAAACAAAAATTAGGTCATGACTCTGACGATACAACAACAACACAGATGCACCCAAGACATAAACACCAAGTCAACATGACATAGCCTCCACTTTTCCCATGAGCTCCAAAGACGACGCAGCAGTCATACTCTATTCTCCTTTCCCCCCAAAATTTTCTATTTTTCACCTTCTTCCCAAAGAATTCTTAGTCCAGCCTTAAAGCCCAGGTTTTGAAATTCAAATACTTCTTGCCTCACCTGCAATTCTCCCTCATCTCTCTATCTTAACATTTCCACCCCCACCCCCTTTCTGTCATATTTCAGCAGTAGTACAAAACATATATCCATATACCATATGCTGCTGAATAAGACGACGACCCAGGAATATCCTACAAAAGTATGTCCAAAATTATTCTTCCCATATATTCTTCATGTATCTGTCTTTAAAACATTAGTAATACTCTAAAAAAAACTGAGTAAAAAGCCAATGACATTATAAAAAGAGGTACTCCTAAACAAAAAAAAAAAGATGACATTTTATTTCATTTTCACTGCTGATTCTCATACCAAACAGCAGTCATTCAGTTTAATTCAAGAATCATGAAGACAGTGGAGGATTACTTAGGAGTTTAACATCACCTGCATAAAGTAAAGAGCTAAATTCAATATCTTCAATTTTTATATTAGGTATGATACCACTTTCCTTCATAATGTATCAATGCAAACAATGAATAAGTGGAGATGTCTTACACCAGATTTTATAATAAACCATCTTCCTGTAGTTCATTTAATTCTGAAAAATTATATACAGACTATATATTGCTCTGCATATAATGGTATTTACATTATATAATTGTACATTTTGCAACTCTTCTGGAAAAAGCACACATTTGGTGACGTCTGCCTTTTTCCAGATTCAAAACTTAAATACCGATCCTTGTTATATTCCAATGAAATCTCAAATAATTGCCATACATAAGTAAATAATATCTTTATTTCCACTTATCATGCCAATGATTTCTTTTATAGTACTCTTGCCTGTATTTCTAATCTTTCTTCTATGATATTTATTTTCTATTATACTCTTATCAAAGGATAACAAGGTAAGGAATTAGTAAACATTTATAATTCATAAAATGACAATCATTTTGTTCAAACATTAAAAAATTCTTAAAAACTCAAAGCCAGATTCTCTGCCATTAGTTCAAAAAAAACATTTTAACAAATTATTTTTCTCCTTTCATAAAAATTCTAGCAGTATAATGCCAATGAAAGAGTTAAATTATAAATATAACTTATCATTTAAAATGTAGTATATATCTGCTCACATAATACAACAAAAAATTTATGAACTGCAATAATAGGCTTAATTCCTTTATTCTTATTATTTTTCAGCATCAGATCACTGCCTAAACAGATGGGAAATCATATACACTTATCCATTATAAGAAATGTAACAAAGGATACTGAAAATGGCCATGATCAATCAAAATGAGTCCAGGATACAATAACATCAGTGTAGCAGCTATAGCCTAAGGAGTAGGAGAAAAAAAAATGAAATTCAATAAAATATATATGTGGATATACAAATTGCTATACATATACTGGTATATTCTGGAAAGCAGTTAGTGGCCAGTGAGTTGAGGCACCTAACTGCTAACACTAAGAGTTAGTGGCCTCTAGTAACACTAATCAGCTAACAGCAGCAGCAGCAGCAGCACCTTGCTTGCCTTCTGTTTACAGGGTGGAAACAATTCCAGTAAAAAATACTGCATGTTATAGTCCTTTGATACTCTCATAGCATCTGATCTTGAAACAAAATGCATTCTGTCAAGCTTGCATGTTATTAAGATCATCAGACATGAAAGAGTGAAAGAGTTAGAGTTCATATATTTACTGAATAAAATATAAATCATGTACAGTTCAACTTGCAATCAGGTTTTTGAAAAACATTTTTTTAGGATTGCATAATGAAAAATTTAAGTTATAATAAAATCTGTCAGTGTTGACTTTACAACCATTTTAGTAGACAAAGAGAGAGAATAACCAAATTACAGAAATGTTGTTGTTGTTTATGTTCCATCAAGTTGTTTTCGACTCCTGGTGACTCCATGAACACACATTCTCCATTCAGATCTGTCCCTAGCCATATCTTTCAGAATTTCCAAGCGCATTCCAGTTGCTTCTTTAATTCTATCTACCCGTCTAATGCTTGGTCTTTCTCTTCTCCTGCTTCCATCAACTAGCAATCATCATCTTCTCCAGACTGTCATTTGCTCGCATAATATGTCCGAAGTATGACAATTTTTGCTTGATGATCATAGCTTCGAGGGAGCAATCTGGGTTTATTCTGTCTATCACTGATTTATTGATTTGCTTTGCAGTCCATGGTATTCTTAGTAAGCGTTTCCAAACCCATAATTCAAATGCATCTATCTTCCTTCTTTCACTCTTTCTCAGGGTCAAACTTTCACATCCATATGGTACCACAGGGAATACCATTGCTTTCACGATTCTGATTTTTGTTGAGGCTAATATCTTTAAAGATCTTGCTTAAATTTGTCATTGCTTTCTTTCTGAGTAATAATCTTCTTCTAACTTCTTCAGTACAATAACCATTTCTATCAATTTGGGATCCTGGGAGCACAAAATTGTTAACTGCTTCCATTTTCTCCCCATCTACTTCAAAATCATTAAGTATCACATGTTGCCATAACTTTTGTCTTTTTGAGGTTAAGTTTAAGACCATATTTATACTGAACTATACTGGTCCATAAAAAAAGGGGGGAGCAGATTTGTAGATATTCTTCTTAAGATAGCCAAGGGATAATACACAGTCTGTTTCACCAAGTTGAAAGTTTATTTTTCACTTGGTTAGAGTATAATAAATTTAGTTTAATTCTTTATCCAAGTGTGAGCAAACAAAGTTTGTGCCTGAAAGTATCTTCAGGACTGGGGTAAGGTGGTACAACACCAGGGCAACTCGTTTCAAAGGTGGAGCACGCTACCAACAATCCTGTCTCAGTATCTCTTATAACGCAAAACACATTTCCTTGCGGATATGTCTAATGTTATGCATTATACCCCAGTCCTAAAGATACTTTCAGGCGCAAACTTTGTTTGCTCACACTTGGATAAAGGATTAAACTAAATTTATTATACTCTAACCAAGTGAAAAATAAACTTTCAACATCTTTCTCTAAATCCAGAGTAATTTATTAAAAAAGGGTGGCACACCATTTGGCAACTCCTATAGGTAGAGATGACCTGCTAATGCTTCTGCCTGGTATCTCAACTTGGGCCTGGCTCCCACTGAAGAGACCTCAATAAAGGTCGAAACTAGTCTGGGTAGTGGCCCTTCCCTTAATGCATAACATTAGACATATCCGCAAGGAAATGTGTTTTGCATTATAGGAGATACTAAGACGGGAGTGTTGGTAGCGTGCTCCACCTTTGCAACGAGTTGCCCTGGTGTTGTACCACCTTACCCCAGTCCTGAAGATACTTTCAGGCGCAAACTTTGTTTGCTCACACTTGGATAAAGGATTAAACTAAATTTATTATATCTGTTTCACCAAGTTTAGTCATGGACATCTAAAATACTAATGGACTGATGTTATCACCATTATAATCTGAGTGTATACCTAAGTTCAGGAAAGTTAATCTACCACAAAAATAAACATATGCTGTATGTGTGTGTGTGCATGCGCACACGCCATGCCTACCTGCAGGGCATAGCACATTTAATTAATGGAGATGTGATGTAGCCGAAAGCCACATTTGGAACATTTCTAAAAATGCATAAGCATATATCAAATTAATTTTGTCTCTCCATTATATCCATCTGTACATGTTATTCTTCTGTTCTGGCTAGATAGATTTTAGTGAAATTTAACTTCCACAATTGTTTGTAAAATTTGTTATGCCAGCTCAATTTTGATTTCAATAAGACCATGTCAGTAAGCAAATATGGAGGCATAAATGCTTTATTGTAGCTATATAAAGTATAATACTTAGAAGGCTTAGAAGATTAAACTTCAACTGATCAGAGAGAAATTTAATTATACCAATTTATAAATTGTGAAACAAGAATTATTAAGTGTCCCCTGCTAAGTTTCAAGAAAGATTTATTATGCCAGAAAATAAGACTGAGAAAAATAGTTACACAGAAAATCATAAAGAATCAATCTGTGCTTAATCCAAATAAGAGTTAAGACTAGATTACTTTACAACATATTGTCATGAGATCATAGGAATATAACATGAGGATCTTGAAAGGATGTGAAATCTGAAATCGAAGTAAGGGATATTAAGATATTGCTGCCTTCAAATTTTTATTTGTTATATAGCTGATGTAATAAATCCAAAAAAAAGAAGAAAACAATATTGCATTCTGAATAGTAAAATCCTTTGATCTATTTAGGCATAAATTTCAGTAAATATCTGGATATATTTGCTAAAATTTTATCTTATCTATATGAATATAGAGAGAAGATAGCTGAAAAAATTTATATGGGTCAAGGGAAAAAGAAGTCAAAACCAAACTATCAAAATAACAAATGACAAGTCTTCTGTTAACTAAATTAGAAATACAAGAATTAATCAAAGCCTGCAGAGAACAAATACGAGAGTTCTGAAGAAAATTGACAGAGTGATCAGGACAGCAGAAGGTGTTCTCTCCTTGATGTTATCTTATCATAACATCAAGGAGAGAACCATATAACAGAAATAATCCAAAATAATCACAAAAAGAAGTACTTTATAATAGCATAACAGCATTCGCATTCCTTTGAATACTGATGTCAATCATTATCACAATTAAACTTAAATTCTCGTGCTTTGGTTTAATGGAGAGGAGATTGTACTAGGAATGAATGAATGGTTGTCTGAAAGCCTATATTGGAGAGTTTCGTCCAATCATATTTGAGGTTGGGCTGGTGTTTAAGATCTACTACTGATGCAAAAAAAAAAAAAAAAAAAAAACATGTTTTTACTTGTGGCAACAAAGCATGGTAGTTTTTTTCCATTTTGTGCAGGGTGTCCAAGGCACAGTGTGTTAGACCTGACCAGCCATGTGGTGATAAACGAACGTATTTCTTAGGTCTTCCAGACAAAAGTCAGGCAACTTTCCCCATTTGTCCAAGATCAGCCAACATCAGTCTAGATGCTGATCTGATGTTCAACATCCAGACTGTTGGCAAGAATGTGAATACAGGTAAGCAAAACAAGTATAGCAGATGGTTAACATTTTTCAAAACACAACTAAAAATGAAAATATTAATGACAAGGTCATCATCATCAAATTCCTGACATGTGCCCTCAAGGGGTGTACAGGATGTGATAGTACTACATGAAAAATTTACATCATTACTAACTTCCTATCTATAATTTTCCTCCAAATCAGTCTGTTACTTGTCAAGACTCCAACATTATCAGATCTTATATTTCTATCGTCTAATGAACTTTGTACCGTATCAATCCACCTATATCTTGGTCTTCCTCTGGGTCGTTTTCCTGCCAACCTGGCAGAGAACCCTTGTTTTGCTAATCTTTCTTCGCCCATTCTGTTTAAGTGACCATACCGAAAGCATGCTGTAAAAGGAGTTAGAGATGATAAAGGTGACATGAAAACTGGAGAAAAAGATATCCCCTTCAAGTATGGAGTAATTACTTCGAAAAATTGCTAAATGAAACAAGCAGTGATAGCACAGTGGTAAAAAACACTCAACAGGCATACAGTCAGGAATACATACTTGAAGTAGAAAAAGCCAAAGGCTTGAAATGTGGAAAGGCAGCTGGAGTAGATGATATTCGACCAGAAATGCTGAAGTATGGTGGTATAAGAGTCTTACAGTGGCTGCACTGCATAGTTCAGAAAGCCTGGACAGAGGGACGAATTCCCGATGATTGGAGTAGAGCTCTCATAGTACCCATATATAAAAAGGGAAATAAAATTGAATGTGAGAATTACAAAGGTATTTCCCTACTGAATGTTCCTGGCAAGATCTATGCAAGTATACTTGAGAAACGGTTGAGAAGAATTGTGGAAGAAAAGCTTGGTGAAGAACAAGCTGGATTCAGGCCAAACAGAGGCTGTCAGGATCAGATCTTCACTTTACGACAAATAGTCGAGAAAGCATGGGAATATAACAAAGATCTGTATTTAAGTTTTGTCGATTTGGAAAAGGCATATGATAAGGTGCCAAGAGAAAAGCTATTCAATACACTGCAGTTATATGGTGTCAATGGGGTATTATATCAAGCAATACTAAGTCATTATTTGAGTTGTAAATCAGCAGTTAGAATTGAAGGAAGTACAGGAAGATGGTTTAATGTTAAATCTGGTGTGAGACAAGGATGTACATTATCTATATCGATCACATTATGAAGGAATGTGGTATTAAACATGATATCAGAATTGGAGATGTTAATGTCAGCTCTTCATGATATCAGAATTGGAGATGTTAATGTCAGCTCTTTGCTTTATGTGGACGATGTTATACTTCTAAATAAATCCGCTACAAGTTTGCAAGATTCCCTGACTAAATTGAATAACTGTTGTAATAAATATGGTATGAAGAAAATAGGTAGAATTGTTGAAAATGTCAACTATGTTGTGAACGTTGAAACCTGTGGAAGGAGTAAAACATTTCAGCTACTTAGGCACGATTTTTATTGAAGATGGTAAATTAAATATGGAAATAGACAACAGAATCAACAAAGCTAATATGGTAGGAAGTCAACGGAATAAATTCATATAGAATAAGAGAGAAATTAGTTTGTACACTAAATTAGCTATATACAAGGCAGTGTTCAAACCAGTTTTAACTTATGTATCTAAGAGCTGTGTTCAGAAGTAAAACATTTGACCAAAGACTAGAGACCACAGATATGAGAGTCCTGAGAAAGATTAGAGGTGAACAGATGGCATCAATGGCAATATCATATTAAAAATGAGGTTATTAGGAAAGAACTTGATATTGTCATCATCCAGGAATGTGTTAGGGACAAGGTTGATATTAATAATATTCAAGAATATATGAAAAAGAGATTATCTGAATGGTACACCCTTAAATAGAAAAGATGAGAGATTTGGGAAAAAATGGTGGTGAAAGAAAGTGGGTAAAAGAAACCTAAAAAAGACACCAATATACAGTAGACATATTGATGCAATTAGGATTATATCAAAACACAAATAAGAGATGATCAAATCTAGAAGGATTTGAGAATATATATTAATGATGTTGATCTCTAAGGTAGTTCTTAGAGAGAAATTTGTAAAATCTATATCCTGTGTCAAACTAGTACACATTTTAACCATTCACACACAGTGTATTTAGGAAAGCAGACAAACTAGCAGGCAAACTAAATTATAAACTGCAAAAAGGATAAGCAAAGTGTTCATGATGGCAATCCAACTGAATAAACGTACATTGCCAAACAGAAATCAGCCAAATAATCAATATACACAAGACAGCATTTAAACTAATTTTATCCTATAAAAGAAATGCATATGAGAGTGCTGAAGTACAATACTGCAGTAAAATGGTTGACATCAATGGAAGAACTACACGGTCTTGCCATAAATACTGTTACAACTTCTGCACACCCCTGCACTGCCCACAGAATTGTACAAACCTGGTTCTGTTAGTGGTGCTGTGTGCAGCCAACATTCGTGTGTTTGCCAGCAGAGAGAGAGAGTTATCTAACTGTACAAGTTAACATGCAGTGGGGAGATTATGAGAACCGTGTAGCGGTAATAGCATTTCACAAGGTTGGAATACAGCTACCTATTATTTTCAACATGACATGCTAAGAACAATCTGGATGAGTAGGATGTTGGTGTATCGGACTATTAACTGTCATAACAATACAGAAGACGTATCTGACTGACAAAGAATAGGTTGACTGTGCTGCATTAGGATGCAACAGCTTGTAAGGACTGTGAAGGCACGCCTGTACTATAATCCTGCGAGAATGCAGAAAATGATGTTGCAAGAGAGAGATATGAACATTTCACAGAGAACAATGACACATGTACTGATGACCTGGAGGTGAGAGCTTATTGTCATTCTACTAGACACTTCCTAACACCACAACTCATGCGGCAGAGTGTGATAAAATCAGACACTTCAGCAGTATGTGAACAACAGACACAGAGATATCCTCTTCACAAGTGAGAAGATTTACACCACTGAAAAGTCATTTAACCACAAAATGTTTGAGTATGATGGTCACATGCTGTGTGACCATCATGCCCAAGATGGTCACACAACATGTGCCCTAGCACCCAGGATTCAGAAAGGTCATCGTCACCATGTCCGGAAGTGTCCTTGCCTTGTTTTACAGTAGACAGTGGATTTCAACAGGACTCAGCCCCCTGCACACAAGGCAAAGACCCACACAACAGTAGTTGGAGGCAAATGTCATTGACCACATGTCACCATCTGAACTTCAAACTGTGGTCAGAGCTTGAGTATACTGCAAGAAATGAGTTCCCAGCATCACCAGCCTGAAGATGGATTTGGAGTGAGCAGTGTCAGGCTACACAAAACCCACATGCAATCCAACAAATTCCTTTGCATTTATGTTAAAAATTTATGTTAAAAGAGAGAATGAAAAACTTACCTTATCTCTCGTCTTAAAAGGTTTCTTAATAGCATTCCAATAGAATATCACAGCAGGAAAGTATATCAGAACATCAGCTACAATAACTACAAAAAAATTATAATGATTATTCAAATTTTATGCATACATGAATAAACTGAATTTTTGTAGGCTAAGCATACGTAGATAAGTATGGATCCTTTGAATTTATAGGAGAAAAAAAAAAAGAAATACAATTTACAAAAACTTCAGTTATAAGCATGTCTGTAATAGCAAATATTTATTTATAAATCTAAAGGTTTCTTAAATTTCTCAAATCTCTTAAATCCAAGTCATCAATAAAAGTGAATCTTTACAAACTTGCTATTCCCAGCCTAGACGTATAATCTACAATATAATCTGTTTGAATAACCATGCATATTTTTCTAAGTGACAGATAATTTCCATTTCCAGTGACCATCCTTAGTCCATCCTACAGTATTTATATGCTATATGGCATTATCGTCACGTTAAAAAAAAAAAAAAGTATGGATCATCATGTTACCATCGTCAACCCAACTTTCCCTTAGGAGAGGTAGAATCTCCTGATTAGGGGGTCACGATGAATTATGCAGCCAGCACATCACTCCTGTGCTGCATCTCATAAGGGCAAGTATTTCTGGCTGTAGATCTGTGTGTTCATGGGTCCAGTTTGCCTATTCTGAGGGATGAAAAATCCTCCACCTCTGTATAAGACAGGATAACTCACCATTTGATAGAAAAGACCTGATAAAGACAGGATTCAAAACATGGATACTTTAAAATCTCTGACTGAGCTATGGAGTCTATCAAATCATCTTGCTTTGCTATAAAAGCTTTCTCTTACCTGTTAAATGCATTTAAGAAATTGATTTTTCTTGCAATACAATATACCTTCTCCAGAGTCTACAATGTCAATCAATTTCACAAGTTTGTTTACTAGAAGACATAATCAACTTGTAAGGAGAGAAAGCCCTGCAGGTCTCCAGCCAAATAAGCCAACTTAGCCATGTCTGAAAAAGCCTAAAGACTTAGTAAATGCTTCTCAAACAGGATTTGACTACAAGTTCCTTTTCTAGATGTGCTATCATCCTTTTATTTATAAATCTATTTCTTCTTCTACTTGAGTACAAGCTCAATAAATAAAGCAACAAATTATTTTCCATTTTACCCAGAGAATTCAATATTATCATTTGTAGATATCCCCCCCCCCCCAACACACACACACACACCACCCTAGAAAATATTTTTTTCTCCTTGCAAGCATTTGCTGCTGTTGTTTGAAAATTTTTATGGTACAATGCACTGTTCTGCCAAACTGACCACCATCATTCCTCCAACATTTATACACAGCTTTAAACATATCAACTTCTCATTCTTCTCTTTTCATTTCATCTTTGTTTTTTTGGAACATTCTTCAGGTTTTTTAATTCAAAGGCTATATATAACCTTCAGCTGTTCAAGAAACATATCACATGTTCCTTCCTTCCTTCTCAACTACTTGCCCACATAGCACTGATGAGCTATAGGATTTGTGTGTGGGGTTGATAAATAAAATAAAAAACTAAGCACCAATTTCAATATATATGTATAAATCATATACTGGGCTCAACAAATATGCTCATCCACTCACACAAGGCAAATAGATTTTACCAACTATGATAACTTCTTCTTTGATGGCTATAGCATATCACTGTTACAAGCACACACAGTGTTTCTGTCTGGCATGATTAAATGCAATTATGTTGTCCCTCTCTTTTGCTCAATTATCTATTCTTCCACAAAAAAAAAAAATTCTTATTTATGGATAGGGTGTAATTGATTAGATATTGTTTAAATAATCCATATTTATTACAAATTGTGTTATATTTGAAAATTATGTTTATAACTTTATAATTTACAAGAAAACCAAAATATCCCCTAATTGTTTTGAGCAGTATATTTATGAAAGGAGGGAAAACCCTTCTGGCAATGTGTAATACAGAACTGATAAAATTTGAAAACAGTATTATATGAAATTGCCAAAGAGGCACATTTGGGATAGGCAATCACCCTAAAGTAACATACTCTCAAATCTCTCCGAGTTCATTTAAAGATGGAATTGCAGGTATGAGTACCAACTACTCATACCTGCAATGCAAGCCAATTTTGTACAGCTCTCCATGCAAAAATTCTAGTTTATACTCCCGTGTTTGCAAGACTATTATAATTCTACAGGTATGACCTCTTGAGGAGGGGTCACTACCCAGACCAGTCTACCTACTCACTGAAGAGACCTCAAAAAAGGTTGAAACCAGTCTGGGTAGTGACCTCTCCTCATAATGTAAAGCAGTATTACATCTCCTAGGAGCTGTGTTTTCAAATTATGAGAAAATATCAATGATAGTGAGGGATCTTGCTCCACCTTTGCTTCGAGTTGCCTTGGTGTGGAACTACCAAGTGGTCACTTACACTTGGATTCGCCGATAGTTCTTCGGCATGAAACACATAGATCGTAGTTTTTGATCTTAGAGTTTCGCATACTGGCTGTAAAATAATAAGGGATTTTTATCCCCTTAATTTAGTTTTTGTTTTCTTAAATACGAGGGTGGTCTGAAAAGTTCTGGCCTAACAATGAAAAAATGAATTTATAATTTCAAAATTATTTTTATATTTCAACATAATCTCCCTTAAGACTAATACATTTATTCTAGCAAAGCTCCAGTGCCATTATCCCATCCCTGTAGTGGTTCTCAGTAAGATCTGCAAAATACCCCGCTACAGCTGCAATCGCCTCTTGATTCGAAGAAAAACGCTGAACAGCGAGGAAGAGGTTCGGTTTTGGGAAGATACAGAAGTCAGGGTGAGCCAAATCTAGGAAACAGGGTGGATTTTCCAACTATTTATAGAGCAGATCCCTTAATATCCCCACTGCCGCAACACCTTTCTGGGCAAGTGCATTGTCCTGATGAAAGACGATTTTTTTTCTTCTGCAAACAGAGTCTTTTCTCACGAATTTTTTCATCTAGTCTGGTTAAAAGATCAGAATAATATTCCCCAGTTATTGTTTTACCCTTTTCAAGATAAGTAATAAACAAAATGCCTTTAGCATCTCAAAACACCAATCCCATGACCTTTCCTGCTGATTGAACTGACAATGTCTTTTTTGGCACTGAACAACCAGCTTCTGTCCACTGTTTTGACTGCTGTTTGGATTCTGACGTGTAATGGTGAATCTAAGTCTCACCATAGTAATAAATCAATGCACAAAATCAGTTTTATTCTTGTTAAAACGCTCCAAGCACAGTTCAGAGATTTTCATGCAAGTGCATTCTTGATCTGCTGTGAGCAAGCATGGCACCCATCTTGATCTCGCAAAGCTTTTTCATTTGCAATTCTTCGTGCAAAATATATCCTACACGTTCTTTTGAAATGCCTACAGTCTCAGCAATTTCATGCACTTCGATTCGCCGGTCATCCAATACCATATCATGCACTCGGTGTTGTTACACTTTTTTGGACATCCTTCATGTGGATCATCTTCAAGGCTGGTGTAGCCACGTTTAAACTTGGCAGCCAAATTTCTTAATTGTCGAAAACAAAGGAGGAGTGCCCATAAACTTTATGAACTTCAAATGAATTTCTTTTGCTGTTAAACCTTCTTTTACAAAGAATTTTATAATCACGCAATACTCAATTTTATCCATTTCAAGGGATACTGACAACAACACTTTTGCTTCAGATAGCTGTATAAAACAAACCACTTGATAGAATGATTTGCAATTTCACATGGATGCTTATGACAGATATACCAACTTAGAAAAAAATATCTTGCCAATAATGTTGCCATCTATGCTTGAGGCCAAGAACTTTTCAGACCACCCTCATAAAGCAACTTGTGGGTCAATAATAGTCGAGAACCATTAATTAAGCAAATTGAATAAGTATACAAGTTGATAGTAATAATAATTTCAATGAACATACCAGTAGTTCTCATAAAAATCTTATGATGATAAGTGTCACATCCTCGTGAAACATGTAGCTTAACCCACTCTTCATTAAACCATCGAGCACTATGTAACAAAAATAGAGTAAAATAATACAATTAAAAGTCTAATTTTAACATAAACACTGATAACAGACAAGTTTATTATCTTTTTCTTTTAAACTCTCTAAAATAAAAATGATGATCTTGATCACCTCATTTATATTTTTAAGCAATATTTTATGCCAAATTTCTGAAGACCATACTCGGTGCAGTACAGTCATGAGGAAATAGAACAATCATATTAATTAAAATTTACAATGTCACAGTGCATATTTAACATGCAAAAAAGAGAACTAAATAAGAACTACGATTAAAATAGAACCCATAACTGTTTGGGATAAAATAGATTTCTCTTTAGGTTTGGTTTTGGTAATAACAGAGCTTCAGTTTTCTCTGAACAATCTTTCTAGTAGAAAATGGCTTTTATTAATTTTTTTTTCATCCATAAAAGGTTCCGAACTGAAATTATACATTTTTACCATGAGTGGAGAAAGACCAGATAAATCTAGAATTCCTGTCTAGAGACCAAATATGGAATTATTTCCAAGCCACTTTGACCCTCCATTAAACAAGGTTCTTACACAACACTGGGGAATGAAACTGATCTGTCACCTAAAGACTTTCACAAAGATCTATGCCACAGCAAGATTCAACCTATCATCAGTGAGCAGAAATGATATTCACTCGGTCAATCAGATTGGTAAAGAACATTAGTTATGTTCTAATGAACCCTGTAATCAGAAGTAATCATATGCTGGACAAGACAGATGCCTGATTCCTGTTATCTTTGGCAACTGTATGATTACAGTATGACAGACAACAGGATCAAGGCACTCAATAGATTCCTGCATGGGATAATGGTTCGAGTTAGTCTTTAGGAGGACATGAAATGGAAGCTATTTTGTAAATTGAGAGTGAAAAAAATGTAAGACCTCAGCTGATCTTTCTGATAAACCTTGAACATATGGAATGGAAATCTTATGTATTCTCAAGAATGGGACAGACTGAATAAGATAAGTTATTTAATTAACTTCATTATAAACTTATTTATAACCACAGAGGGTAAGAGAAAAGAAGATTTAATTAACTGAAGCTCTTGTTCTAAAAAGACATCAATGCAGCACAAACTTTGAACCTAATGACCAGTTTTTTTAACAGTACCCAATATTTGCTAAGGATAAGGATAGGACATCAGAAGATTTACATTTTATTTCCTTTATTTATACCAAAAACTGATTATCTTAAAATGAAGAAATGAAAAAAGGGAATTCATTTTAGCTCCACGGTAACTAAACTCTGTGTTGATCTTCCAATGGCAGTTTCCAAACACTACATTTCCTCATTAAAAGTTCCAAACTACAAAACTATCACTCACATAGTGGAATCATAAGGGTGGGGGGGTGGGGAATAACTGTCTGCTCAAAATGTTGCTACACCTTACCAACATACCATTATAAAATTAAGGTTATATTTTATATCTGTGTCACTGTGGCATTTGTAAAATTTGTCTTTATTTTAATTTTACCTTAATTACTGTATATACATATATTCTACATAGATCTAATGCTTTTCCTTAATGTTTTTCTAACTCACTTATGCTGAACTGATGTCCCCCCCCCCCTTTATTGCCTTGACTTAATCCTTATATGTATGACTGACTTTAATTCAAATTGCTGCCAGCCATATGTCTGCAACTTATTCAGTCCCTTATGCTCTTCAGACTGGCAAATTTATTTGATTTTTGACGGCACCAGCCAGACTGAATTCCCGAGAGTGAGGGATTGAAATGTGGAGTAACGTCAAATGCAAGAGCTCGTAACTTAAAGAGAAGTTTCTCATTATCTTACTCAACACCTAAGCTAGTCATGGCAATTTCCTATCAGCACACAGGTTTGTGGTTTTTCTTGGAGATAGAGCATTGACGAGTATCAGATCAGTGTATTGTTTACAAGTAATTTATTCTAACCAAGAATTGCACGTACATTTGAGACAAATAATTAGTTATGGCTACCTTTCCTAATCTACCTAAATCTTAATTATCATTCATTATTATTATATAATACAACATACAATATGCTATCAGACACAGCATTATACATAATTAAGACAACACTGAATTCATACCTTTACACAGTTGCATATATCCATAGCAAGTACCAATGTATTATAGTTACTTACAGATCTTCTTTCACAAACAGCCTCTTGTGTTCAGTGAAAGTTCCATTGGGGCATCTCATTCCTCTGTCTTGATTAGGACGCTTCTTGTTCTCTCTAGGACGTCACAGAAATACATCTCATCCTTGATGGTGGCATTGTGCGAATTCCGAATGATGTCCTTTCATTTCTCTATCTCTGTAGTCGATGCCTAGAAGCTATTCTATCGGGAACGACTCCTGGGGAGATCTGCAAGACTTTACCATTTGTTCCCAGCCACAGGTGCTGGTGGTCACGGAGAAACACAGCAACTCCACAGGGAAATTCCGGGGGGACTCCAGTGAACCTTGGTGAACCCCCGTGAATGAGTGAACGCCGTTTCCTACTCACACCAGGTCACTTCAATATCCTTTCCCGTTCTTTGTTTTTACCTCCGCAATTTTCACACCTATCCTCAAGCATGTTGACGTCACTTTTGCAAGCCTGCACCAGAGTCTTTGTTCTTGATGAATTTTCAACTTTTGCAAGTTTCTGCAATCTTTTCCCTCAGGGAGTTTCTTTTGTTCCTTACTAATCTGGGCAATGTTTGTGCTGATTCATTACTTTAACAAAGAATAATTCTTTTCCTTTGTGATGAGCACAATAGTTTTACTGGTAATTTCAAATCATACATACACTATACATTATAACTAGCTTTTCATTTATACCTTACATCAACTTCACATTACATTTTATGTTATATTCTGGTTTAAGACCCTTGTAAAATTGAGCTTGATAAGTTATGAAATAACTTATCGTGCATGACTTTACACCAATGCACTGGAGTGTTCAAAATATTTAGAGTCTTGCCATAAATACTGTTACAAACCTCTGCACACAACTGCACTGCCCACAGAACGGTGTAAGCTAGGTTCAGTTGGTGATGCTGTCATAGCTAACATTCATGTTTATCAGTAGAGAGTTGTCTAGCTGTACAGGTTAACATGCAGTGGGGGAGATTATGAGAGCAGTGTAGCTGTAATAGCAACTTATAAGGTTGGAATGCAACCACCTGTTATTTTCAATGTGCTAAAAACACTCAGGATCAGTAGGATAATTGTGTATCAGACTCTTAACTGTTAAAACAATATAGATGACATATCTGACTGCCATAGAAGAGGTTGATCATGCTGCGTTAGGACACAACAGCTTGTGAGGGCATCAGTTAGTACACAATGTCACATGTACTAACTGATGACCTGGGGATGAGAGCCTATCCGTTGTTCTACTGGACACTTCCTAACACCATAACTTATGTAGCAGAGGGTGATAAAATCAAAGGCACTTCTCTGGCAGTACGCAAACAACAGACACAGAGATATTTTCATGGATGAGAAGATTTTCACTGCTGAAGAGTTGTTTAACCACTAAAATGTTTGGGTATGTGCCCCAGATGGTCACACAGCACCACTGGATAGCACCCAGAATCAGAGAGGTCATCACCTGCGCCAGTGATGGTTTGGTGGAGGACGATGTATCGGGGGGGAGGTATCTGAGTTGTATTTCTGCAAGAAAGGAGTCAAAACCTCTTCCAAAGTGTATCAAGACACCATGCTGAAACCTGTGGTATGGTCCCTGAACAACAGGTTGTTTCATGGTGGGCAGTGGACCTTCCAACAATGGTTGGAGGCAAATATGCCTAACCACATATCACTACCTGATTGGACACATGGTAGTCCGATCTGAATCTGCTGGGCTTCAAATTGTGGTCAGAGCTCGAGAGAGAGAAGCCTGCAAGAAATGACACCCCAGCATCACCAACCTGAAGATGTATTTGGGGCAAGCAGTGGCAGCATTCATTTTTGTTGGATGTTGTGTATGCTGTCATCAATATGTGGCCTCAGAGGCTTCACATGCATGAAGGCAGAAGGGGAGACATTTCAAACAATGAGTGCTGGTATATGCACGTTATACATGTGGTTTGTACGTGCTGAAAATTATAAATTATTTACTGATAGATTAAAGGTTTATGCACCATTCAAGTTGTAACAGTATTTATTGCAAGACTAAGCCTATGCACCTTTTACATGCACATGAAACATGTGAATATGCATAAAAGTTATGAGGGGTACAAAAGTAATGCTTCTTATTTTTGTCCTTTCAATTCAAGCATAAAAGAAAGTTTTACAAATTATTGAGGGGAGAATAGTCATCTATTTCCACCCACAATGAGTAATGCAACAGTCAGTCACATGTATGCAGGAAACAAGTAATTCCAAATGACAACTGTTATACTAGATGCGCATGCAAACCAGAGAGTATGTGAGAAAAATATATATGAAGACATTACTATTATGCTGAGCATAGTTTCTTCTTTTTTTTTTTAAATACTGATCTCATACACAAGAGGTCGTAAAACCTATATATAAGCACGTCAGTGCTGAGTGCACAGTGCAGGTGAGGACTAAGAAAGATGAAATGACATTTTTCTGGAAGAGTTGTAGTTTCTGTAGTTGTTTTGGGAATACTTTATGAGGAAGGCTGTTCCAGAGGATAGGTAGATGGATTAAACGAGAAAGGAGGATAACCACATTCAATGTATTTGCAGTTGTGCTTGTTGTAACAGGTCCAACAGAAAGTGGAGGAATGATAATCAGTTCAAGACTATATCTGTTCTACATGGGAGTGCATGTAGAACAGATATAGTCTGAAACATTACATCTGGGAGATAGAGGTTGAAGTGCATCTGCAGGGGAAGGATCATATTGCTCTCCTCTGGACAGCACTAAGAATTTTTTTTTTGGGGGGGGGATAGGTGCACCATTTGAGATCTGTATACAATTACTAGCTAAGTGGGTAAGAAATAGCATCTTGAGCAGAAAATAAGTTTTTTTAGTGCTGAGGAAGTGAGTAATGTGATATGTTTGTGACAGGAGAGGCTGAAGGTAAATGTTAGTCTAAGATCTGATATCGTGTAGTGATTTGCATATTACTGAGGGTAAGGGTAGGTGAGCTGAGATCCTTTTGCGAGAGAAAAGGCAAGACTACATTTTGGTGGCATTGAAGGTGACCAGATTGTCCTTTCCCCCATTAAAGGTGTGGAGTCCATATTTAAGGCTGAGAAATCTAAGTACTGCATGGTTTGTGAAATAAGCAGGATGAATGGAGAGTACTATAATCAGCAAAACTGTGCATAGGATTAGTGGTGATTGAGAATAGCTAATTTATGTACAGGAGAGCTTTGAAGCATTTCTGCATTAGTGACAAACCTCAAAGAAAGAGAGCCATCCATTTGACTACCCAATTACAGAACGTGACAGGTAAACCAATGGATGGGAATTTGTTTAACAAGCCTTAATACTAGATGCAATCTAGCATCAAGGCTTGTTAAACACATTGCCATTCTGGAAATGCCACTTTGAAAATGTCAAGACAAACAAAACATTTCTCCAAACTTTTCCATGGCATGTGTCCAGTGGTAGGATGATATAGGCTAAGAATCATACTGTCATTACTGATTAATTAGCAAGCCTCCAAATAGTAAAGAAGTTGACTCTTGATGACTTTCTCCATTATTTTGAAAATGACTGACGTGATGATGAATGGTCAGTAGTTACACAGTAGATTTCTGTCTGCCTTTTTTGGAACAGGCTAGATACATGACTGCTTCACACTGGGATAAGTACCAGCTAAGTATAAAAGATTAAAGAGACAATACAAAACAGTTGTTAGCTCTGATTATTGCATTCCTCCAAAAGACCTTTTTTTAAAAAAAAAAAAAAAAAGTGTCCAAGTTATTTAGTAATATGCTGGAGTCTTTTTGGCAAAAATATTACAGGAGGCATACAGTGCTCAGATTCTGGTACGATAAGAGACAATTTTCCATGGTCATCTAATTCAGGAGTTTGAGGAAAAGAGTGATGTTAGAGGTGAAAGTGCGGGTGAGCAGAAATCGAGTCCAATAGTCTCAGCAAAGGACCAAAAGGCACAGCATCCATTTGGACAAGAGAGCGTTGGCTATTATGAAGTCCAATTTAGATTTGCTGATGAGTATTTTGTATTTATATGCACTTCATTATAGGCTGAACATGAAACTGGGGGGGGGGGGTCCTTGATACAAGCCATCTGTGGTAAACTGAGTTTTTTCTTCACCTGATTTTGTACACTTTCTTGTTGAAACTGCATGAGAATTTTGCGAAGAATGGGGAATGAAGGCCTTCATGCCATTCAGGATCATTTCTGTGGCATGTTCAGAGATGGTATTTGGATCAGGGGAGCAGAAGCAATAGTCATACCATGGAAAAGAAGAGTAAAAATTCCAGAGGTCATTCCACTTTGCACCTTTGTAATGCTAAAGAACATAAGATTGGGAGTGGGGGAAGAAGGGGTGTTCTGTGAGAGAGCAGACTTGTCAAAGGATGTGGTCTGCATTACCAAGAGGAGAAGTGAGCGCTATGATGTATCTGGAAGGAGAAATGGATAAAAAGAAATCAAGAGTATTCAGAAAGTGAATAGGGTTATCAATAATCGTAGGTATTATCAGAATACTCACAAAAGATGGAGGATTAATCACGTAAAAGCTACTGTTAAATACAGTTTCTAAGGGAGAGAAAAAGGCATTACCGCTTTTAGTTTATACTACTTATTGATGGAGATTTGGTATTTTTGTCAACCTCTATAATATAATTCATATCAGGCACTCTTTAGAAAGTATCCCAATGAAGTATAAAGAATGCCTTTATGAAGAATATAAAATTGATACCTATCATTCACAATCACAGCCAAAATAAGTGAATAGATTTGAATTTAATAAAAGTCAGCATAAAAACAAGGTTTAGCAGGCAGCTTTTTTTTTTTTTTTTTTTTTTTAAGAAAATCCCATATACAAGAAGTTGTTCAACACTAATTAGTACTGCATCCCATTTTTGTTTTCCAAATTTTAAAACCTTACATTTTGCAACATTGGACTCGCATCCCCATTCCCGTGCCCAATCACTCAATTTATTCAAGTCTTCTTGTAAGACCAAAACATCTTCTCTACTATTCATGGTTCGTTCCAACTTTGCATCATCTGTAAACAACTGAATATTTCCATCCAAATCTTCACCAATATCATTGCTATACAAGTTAAACAGTAATGCCCCCAAAACAGGCCCCTGAAACACACTGCTAGTGACTTTCTTTTTCCTGGATATCGCTCCCTCATACACAACTTGTTGATACCTATCAGATAGCCAATCTCCGATCCAATGCACTAAACTAATATCCAACTCCATCTACTCTAGCTCGACTACCAACTTATCATGCAGTAATCTATCAAAAGCCTTTGCGAAATCTAAGTATATTACTGTGTATCCTTCTCCTCTGTCCAAGGAAGCAGTCACCTTAATGTAATAAGTAAGTAAATTACTAAAACATGACCCCCCTATAGCAAATCCATGCTGTCCATCAAAGATAATACCATTGTTGTCAACCCAATTCTGGATCTTAGTTCTCACAAGCTTCTCCAACAACTTAACTACAACAACTGACACACAGATAGACCTATAGTTTGATGCTTGAGTTCTATCACCTCCTTTATGAAGTGACATAATCTTCCCATCTCTCCACTCCTTAGGAACTTGACCCAGTGCAACACTCGTATTAAAAAAATATATCAAGGCCGGCATCAACTCTCTGGCACATTCCTTCAGAATACATATTGATATATTATTAAGTCCCACAGCCTTATTAACATCTAGTTTGCTCAACTCCCCATACACCTCTTGCTCACTTACAGTCAGTCTCTCTCTCCTCCCCATCATCAACTGTTCTCAATCTCTCCATGAAGTCACATTCACACCTTCTGCAAGAGCTGTCTTTATACCATTTTCTCCAATCAATGTCATCCTTCCATACTCATTCTTTCTTTTGCTACATATTGAAAGAACTCCTTAGGATTCTTTCTGGCTTCATTAGCTAACTGCTGTTCATATCTCACTTTAGCTGCCCTCACCAACCAAGTCACCCACCTTGCCTGGTCTTTGTAATCCTCATGGAATTGATTATTTCCACTTCTCTTATGCTGCCTCCACAATGCCCTTTTTCTCTGTACTGCATGCTTAATCTCTTTATTCATCCATTTCACACCTACCTTATTTAACCTTCTCACCCTTGGAATACATTTAGACATAGCATCTACTAGATAGTTTTTTGAAAATCCCCCAAGCTGCATTGATCTCTTTTCCAGCTAACTCCTCATTCCATGCTACACCCACAAGCAGTCTCCCGAGCTCTTCATAATCGCCCTCCTTGTAGTTCCACATATACCCTTTTCTCATATGATTATGGAAATTATAATCAATAACTTCAGCAAAAAAAAAAAAAGGGCAGATATTTATGTTGCACAACTGCAGCAAATCTATGCTGCAGTTGTGCTAACAATTTGGTTACATATTTCAAGCTTTAGTAAAAACAGAATAGGATGGTGAAGATTTCAATGAAAGTCAACTTTTTTTTTATTTTAATATTTATGATATTAAATTTTTTTTAATATTTTAATATTAAAAAATATTTAATATTTTTTATTTAATATTGAGTTTGTTTTGACATTCTGTTTGTAACCTATTATTATAGTACAGGCAGTGGTGTGTTGGTAAATTTTTAACAACAAGCTCACTTTATGAAAAAAAATTTGATTCTTCACAAAGTTCTATTGTATCTTCAGATGTCTTTGTTTCTGCTTCTTCAAATTTTGTCCTTTTAATGTTTAAGAAGTTTCGTTCTATTTCATTTTTTCAACTAACAGCTATCCGCTTTTTCGACTGCAAAACTTTAATCCTGATTAAAATTATTTTAATTATTAAAAAAAAAGAAAAAACCAAAATAAAAACATATATTAAAGAAAATTTTCCTATATTACCTACAACTTACCTATTATCAAATGAAATCCTGAACAAAAAAAATGTAACACTAATATTACCACTCATAGTCGATCAAATGACCAGCGACTGTTACCGTCGCAACGAATTTTTGTGTTTATCGATAGTGCAATAATGTTGCATTTCCAAGAACTTAATGTTGCAAGTTCTTGGAAATTCGCTGAAAAATAAGGCATTATTGTTTATTCAAATACCCAGTTCAGGAGTTTTGATAACGTGTTTGTGTTTTAACAAATACAGACATTGTTTAGTAAATAAAATCGTTCCCAAATTCCTGTTCGTAAACTGAGTTTGTGTTTTGTGAATTCTCCTTTATGCATTTATTTTTGATAATAATAATAATAATATATGTAAGTGTTTATTATACAATTTCAAAATATTTAAGAGAAAAAGTATATAGCACCATTCATCATCTATCCTTTCATAAAGAATTTTAATAACCGGCTCATCCGACTTAAAAACATTAACAACTGGCTCGCATGAGCCGGTCCCAACACACCACTGAGTACAGGAGTAGTATTATTGTTATTACAGTATTACACTATTACAAATCCAACTTAAAGACGTTCTCAGGAATGTATCTCATTCGTAACCTGGAACTGCCTATAGTCTGGACAGAAGATGAGTGACAAATTGAAAATAATCCCCATTTTCATTCTCACACATAACCTTCTTAGTCGTTATGTGCAGCAGTTTAGATTATATTTGCAATCTCCATTATTAACTTTACTTTGCTCTTTTATTTGTATCTTTTTGGCAATTCTTAAATGTCTAATAAATACTAATCAAGTAATATGAGAGCCCAGTAAGGAAAAGTACAAGAACACAATGATCTGAGTCAATAATAATAATAATAAAGATACATTCTGAAATATCAGTCTTGCATACACTGAACTTCATTCAGTATTGGAGCAATTAACTTAATTCTGTTTTTGACTTATGTACAAAATTACTGCCATAATTACTGCCATTTATTATATAGTCCAGAAATCCTGCTATAGAGATCAAATATGGAACTTTTTTCAACCACTTTGGGCTAGCCTCTAATCAGCAGGGCTGTAGTATTACATTAGGTAATAAAACTTATTCTGCCTCAAGACTTCACAAACATCCACTGTGGCAGGATTCAACCCACAGCCTGCTTGATGATCACAAGTTTGCACATGAAGTATCTTCATGGTACAAGTAGCCTAGGTATGAAGTATCTTCACATTCAGACTTTGTTTGCTTTATTTTTTGTTTATTTTAATAAACAAATAGTATATATGCTGACTAAGCTGGCTTGTATAGTCAGAATGCAATTAGAATACAAGTTATTAAAATATTAGTAGAATAGAATATGAGCTAGAAGCATGAAATTAAACTGTGTAAAGCATACCTAACTTACTCATAAAATTGTTTGTGATTTGTAACATATCTGTCAATTACATATGTTTTACAGTGTAGTGTATTTGTCTTTTACAGGGTTAAAAATACAAGCTTCTAAAAGAAAAAAATCCTAAGAAAAATATCTCCATATTGGATCAGATCATTTACCTTCATTAGCCCATATAATAGTTCCTTACAGACTAGATCACAAATTACAAATGCTTTATCCAAGTGTAAGGCAAAGTTTGCACATGAAATATCTTCATGATACAAGGCGTGAAGTATCTTCACATTCAGACTTTGTTTGCTTTCTTTTTTGTTTATTTTAATAATAAGGAGTTACACCTCTTCTACTTATATATAGGAAATATATGACTTCTACATTACTTCAACCTTGATCTCTCTTCTGGGTCTTGCTCCCACTGATGTGGTTTTTCACATATGTCAAGCCCACTGAATTGGTCTTGATTGCTGCATTCTAATAGACACCTGCCTATGATATGGCCTCTACTGATGTAGTCCTTATCAGGGACCCTTCAGTGGATACCCTGCTATGGGAGATAAGCAGTTCTGGCTGGCAGCTTGTGAAGGTTGATGCTTGGCTCAGTGGTGGTGGACTTTTGCCTGCCATTGGGCAAAGCTGAGATTAATGTAGTGTAATGAGTTATAAGATTCTTTGGGTTACTCATTGAGATAAAGCAATCTGAAGGATTGCCTAGTTTTTGTAGAAGACCTTTAACTTATACAAAGGTTAAAACCAGTCTGAGTAGTGACACTGTCCATAATGCATAGCATTATACATGCCAGAAAACACGTGCTTTGCATTATGGGATAATAAGACAATTAATGTTAAGTTATTGGCCACTATATACAAGTAACCTAGTCATGAAGATACTTCATTCAATTAAAGATGCCAAGAATATAATTTTTTGGCATCTTTAATTGAATTTATAACCAAGTGAAAAAACCTTCAACAAGGCACTGTTTTTTCATTTACTCTCATCCTTCTATCTATCAACTGTCTTATCCTATTACCCACAAATCCAATCTGTGATTTTGCTGATGACAGTATATTGTATCCCTCTACTTTTTTCTTGATCAACAAACGTTTCACTACACAAATTAACAATAAAACTTTTACAATCTCCACTTCTGCAACAATACACTGAGTGTCAAACTCCTATCTTATTTCTTACAAAAAATAACCATTTTCTTCAAGGCTTACTTTTCATAACATGCAAATCTCTGGTCAAGACAGGGCTTCTTATCCCAAGAATCTCTTCTTGGGATAAGAACCTTAACTTTCAATCTTTCTTGGAATAAACATATTACATGTCATTTCACAATCTAAGAAATTAGGTTTTCCCTCTTGTTCACAGTGAAAGTAAAAACCCAACTAGTAATTCAATACAAATCACAAATCTATCGAACAAATGAATACTGCTCTCACACTTGGATGATGCCCCAACATGGGGAACTTCACTCAGGCCAGACACTGAGAGGACTGACAGATTAAGAGCTCTTCCTTAATTTAGTGGGTGAGGATCATTCATAGCTGGTGGAGAAATCTGTCTCATTAATTCCACTAATGAATGAATGTCCAGCCTATTAAACAAGGGAACAATTGCTGAAGTCTATCCATCTTTTGTATTATTATTATTACATCACACTTCCAGGGAGTCCAAAGACTCATCGAGGGAGGGCATCTATTCTACAACTCTTCGTCTCACTACTCCACCAACCTTCATCATCTAACCAATGCCATCTATCCCTGCTAGTACTTTCACAGACAATCACAAACATATCTTAGAGCTCGCTACTGAGATGTCATCTTATGGCAGCTCAACAGGCAACTTCCGAGATACCAAAATGACTGGGTTTCAGGAGGAAGTATGGTTGCAGAGCTGAAACAGAAAGATCAATTGTTCCCTAAAATTCTTGACTTAGCACAGAAAACAACACATCACCTAAAGGCAGGAGATGATTTTCGTCATTTGGTGTGAGATTATCACTCAGCTAATACGAGGCCTTAAGTGACTTAAAAGAAATAGCACATTTAATTTCAGCACTACATAATCCTTAATTCGAAATATTAAAAATGCTTCAATGTATTACTTTCTCTTTCGATAAATATTCATCTCCTGTTGCTTACACTTTCTATAGATATTTCCATGATCTTCATTTGAACTGGAACAGTAATTCCTCATTCTTCTCTACATCTGTTTGTTAGCATGTGTCTTAACACTCAACTTCTTCACAGTTCAAATTCACAAACTTCCGTTCAACTTTGTGTGTTCTCTCTACTCTTATCCATCGAAACAGCCTCCTATCTTATGTATTTCTTAAACAGTATAATCTGCAGGCTTTCAAATCCAATGTTAACAAGTTTCTTCTCAACCACAGTACTGATACTGTCAGTTGAAGAATCCTGTGTATGTAAGATAACCATAAAAAACAATACAAGTTCTAAAATTAAACGGAAATTTTATGATTTATACCAGTGGTTCTCAAATTGTGTACTGCAATACACAGCTCAAGAAGATTTTTTCATATGGCTACTAAGTTTTTAGAACAAATACTTAATAAGTAGTTGGATCTAACTACTTAGTAATTAGTTAGATCCTGAATGAAGGAATCTTGCAAAGAAATCATTCATTCAGGGTCTAACATACTAAACTACACAGAAAAAGAGAAATACCTGCACATCAGCTGAAATTAAAGTGAAACTTCTTCACAGATGTATAAAATTACATTATTTGTATGTATCATTTACTTTAATCTATTGTGATCATACCAAGATCGAATTAGAGAATGTCTTAAAAGAGGAATTTGTTAATATTATTTAAGCCTCACTTTAGCTGTATAGAATGATTGTGAGTCACCAGGTAGATAAAGTAACAATTCATAGAAGGTGTACAACTACACGTGTCCAGCGTAACGCCGGAGGCAGGAGCTTACGCAGAAGGTACGTCAATGCGAATTCTGTGAATAAAAGAGTATGACAGCAAAGGGGAGAGCAAGGGATGAACCCAAGGGGAGAAAAGATATAGGTCGTGTGCAAAGGGGACTCTGAAAAAGGGGACGCTCGAACAAAGAATATAAAGGAATGAGCGCCGCATCAGCTCTCTCTTGTCTTATCGTTTTCTGGTTCCTGGTTCAGAAGTTAGCCGGTGGTTCGAGAAAAGGGGGGGGGGATGAGGCAGGCATCAGTGCTACGATGTTGAACGGTGAACTTTCCTGAGAATGGGGTAGGATTCCATGCAGAGCTGAAGGTGAAATTTCCAGTCCTAGCAGAATCGAGCCCTCGCAGAGAAGTCCTATCGAAAGGAATAGAGATGTTTCCTGAGACTCGAAAATAGAGTCCGTGATCAGTAATTATGAAGATAGCTTAGCCCCTACACTGCCGTAAGGACAGCCAATAGACAAGAGGTAACCAGACGTATACATGGTGCTGAGAGACGTCGGAAAAAGTTCGATGAAGTAGAATTACTCTATTTTTGTGTTTAGAATTCCTTAAAAGGGAGAAAATTGTTTGTGAATGTAAATTATGAACATTACTCTAAAGGACTTTATGGACAGACTCTAATTAAATAGTTAGCCTCCTTTTGAGAACAAGAATTGTTTGGAAGAGATCTTTTGTGTTGTATGTGATTGATTTAACATAACGAGACTGGGATTGTAGATTTATAGTAACTGAATAACAGTAGAATGTTTGTTATATAATCTTATGAATTGTTTGCAGAAAAGACTTTTGGTTTAACACCATATCATTTGCTATCTATCCCAATTATCAGTTACTGTTTTTACATGCGTTATAACCTTTGATTTAAACTTGAAGTGTGTTGATCTTTTAACTTGAGTTTCCTTATTTAGTATTGAGATGAACTGAATGCATGAAATTCTTTAGTGTATTTTGCTTTGATATTCCAATAAACATGATTTATTTGCCTAGACCTGAGTCATGCCTGACTATGATTCCGAATTACCACTTATAAAAATAGAACTCTTTTGGCGGGAAGGAATTAGAAAGTGTATATAATCATAGATTTAGGTCATGACTGCAGTCTAAATCTATACAACCATATTAAAGTTAAACATTGTGTAAGAGCACTTCAGAATCTAGTATTGTCTCCCTAAGGATCTTTTCTGCTACAGGATACTGGCTGGTGCAGCATAATATAAATTTGCCAGTATCCAAAAAGGAAACAATCCTAGATGTAAGTATATTAGGCCTGATATCTGAAGAAGTAAGTTAGCAATTGAAAGATAGAAAGGGAAGATAAATAAGAAAAACAACAATATAACACAATCCTTAATAAACAAAACTGTTTGGTATTTCTTTTGGCCTAGGGTACAAGTAAACCTCTGGTTCTCAAACTTCTGATATGTTCATACAGGCACATATCATATTGATGAAATATTAAATTTACTGTAGTTAATATTGTACTGTAATTTCCAAAAAAACAAAAAGTTATTCTGTATCCACATACCTTGAATAATAACTTTCCTTAATGAAATAAAATACACTGAAGATAAATACTTTTCTTCTATGTATGATTTAATTCAACACAACAGTAATGACATGTTATAGGTCTTATGACCTTTCATGTATGCATGTGATAAAAAAAATGTTTTGTCATGACTAGCATCTATAGATAAACAACAACAAAAAAAAAACTTTAAAAGCATGGTAAGTTTAAAATCCTTTACTCTAGTCAACCTAAAGATAATCAGAAGATCACCCATGCAACAACAAAGACTAGTGCTTCTCAAAAGAGAAGTGTTTGACTTCTTGCTTGATTACAACTTTTTAATTACAATCAAGTAAATAGGTTGGAATGAAGGCTTATTTAATATTCTGAGAGATTTTCTCTCAGAATACTGAATAAGGATGCATTTGGACTGTAAATGAGCTATAAAAAGTGCTCCTTGTTTTTACAAAGAAAGATGTAAAGTGCTGATCTTCTGGCAAATGAAGTCAAGTTAGCTTTAGCAATACAATAGCCTATGATTGAAACTTTTATTGCAAGTCAGAAATGCAATTTGCAGATAACTTTAATTTGCTTATTAATAAAGAATTTTGATCTAAATACACATTAGTTTTAAAAAAAAATATTTTTAAAACTCTAATTTTAAACAATAATAATGAGAACTTCATTTAAAATCAATATAGGTTGGATTTGTTATTTCATATCAAATCAAATTAATATTTGACCTTAAAAAAAGTTATAATTTACTGAATATATAACTATCATTCAGTTATTTAAACATGTTTTTTTTTTCATTTTAATTAAATTAAAAGCAACTTACATGTAGCCACAAAACAAGCTATGATAAGCAGTCAATGGTGGGTAATCGAGTCCCCAGTATAAGAGATCATTATTTGTACTGTTTTGATACCTAGATTTGTAAAATAAAATTTTAAGAGACAAAAGAAAAAGAAATTTAAAGAAATTGATTTATTGATACAATCATCACATAAAACACACACACACAGAGAGAGCAACCAGCTTATTATAAAGACCTACCTATCAGTAAGTGGTATCTCCTTTGGTCCTTAAAACAGTTTCAATTCATTTAGGACATAGTCTCCATGCAGTGCCTGAAGTGTTCAACAGCAATTCTGACCCTTGTAGCCTCAATCAATACATCCTATGATCTACCTTATAACATGGTGCATTAACCTCTGAAAGTAACCATAACCATGCACATAAACTGTCAGCATGAACAGATCAACAATGTTCAATCAGGATATGGCTCCATTGGCATCATTTAGGCCTCATGTCAAGAAAACTCCCCACTTCACCACCAAACTTCATGTCACCACCCAGCACAATGGATCCCAATAATTCACACTATCTTCACATCCTAGCCCAACCATCAGCATGAAACAAATGGAAGTGGAATTAATTTTATCAGGCAACTTTCTTCCACTCCTCAGGTATCCAGTATCAATGCTTCTGTGATGTCATACCTGGCACCTTGCTGTTAGCTGTCAAGAACAAAACTCAGTGAGGTTGTCTATTGCTATATCCCATCTATGAGGGTCAAACAAACTGTTCAACATGCTCCTTTGCAGACCATTATTGTAATTTTGCACTGCATTGCCACTTGGCTAATTAAGACCCATCTCTTAGATTGCATGATTCTTGAAACCCTCCATTAGCCTTTCACATTGATAAGCTAACTCTGGCCACAAGATTGGTGTGGGCTGGATGTTTTCTGTTGCTAGATCATTCTTTACACTTTCTGTTATGCTATAGCAAGGCAAGTTTCTGTGGAACTTGCATATCTGGTGCTGAGCTGTCACATGTTCAAAGTCATTCACTTGACCCATTATGATAATGAATTGCCCACATGCCTTCTCTGTATCTATCATTCATTCATCACCCCATCATCTGATAAACTGGCCACTCAATAGTTGCATATATATAGTATAAACAAATAATTCACTTACCATTCTTTTACTGGAAGATTGATGGTAATTTCCATCCAATGTCTCTGTGCTTCATAATCTCCATACATGGGAAAATTTTTGTGCCCTATACAAAACATGAAAATCACTTTATTAATATACTGGTAATTTATATTACTATGCAAATTTCCGTTCAGGTGTTTAACAAAACACTTCTTAAAAAAAAAAAAAAAAAAAAGATTCGATTATCAAACAGAGTGATGTGGGCAACTTTTAAAATGATAAATTTGATGAGATTCATTTGTACCTATGGGATGACAATTTTTTCTTGAGACAAACGGTCCAAATGTATGAAGGGAAGAATTTTTAAAGTACAACAATAGAGAACAACTAATATATATCTCATATATTAGGTTTTCACAGCTATTGTACATTTTAAGGAAAAATCACTTATGACTATATAGCCAAATGTTAAAACAGAATATAACTTATTTATTTTTAAAAGGCACTACCAGTTTCATCTTTCTAGAAGACTTTGTTGGATGCGTAATACATAGAAGAAAAAAGATACATAAAAAACATTACTTTGGTACAATCACCAGTTCTAAATTATTAATGGACTGCTCACTTGGAATGAATTTGCTAACTAGCTGTGTTGTTCTCATGAACAAGGATGTGGTCTAGAGACCGCCATAGCTGAATAGCAGAGGAGTAACAATGACAAAGATTTTGGCTGGGGTTGACATTTCTGATTGTTACTCTGCTATTCAGCTATGATAGTCTCAAGACCATGTCCTCGTGTACAAGAACAACAATGCAGCTAGTCCACGAGTTCATTCTAACGTAAGCAATCCATTAATAATTTAGAACTTTGGTGATTGTACCAAAGTAATATTTTTTTATATATCTTTTTTCTTCTATGGAAAAAAAAAAAAAACTTTAACATGCAGAGAGAAACAAGTTGTTGTTCCTCTGTATCGAGCCTTGATAAGACCCCATCTGGACTTCTGTGCCCAGTTATGGGCACCAGGGTTTCTTCGTGATGGGGAGGAAGTGGAGAGGGTCCAGAGACGAGTGACCAAGATGATAGCAGGTCTGTGGAATGAACCTTATGAGAATAGGTTGAGGATTTGTGGGTTGCAGAAATTGGACGATAGGCGAAGGAGGGGTGATATGATTGAGACATTCAAATTACTGAAGGGTTTTTATAAGATTGATCCAGAAGATAATTTTGAAAATATGACTGGTGGTGGGAGGACTAGGGGCCATGCATGGAAGCTGGGCAAGAGCGTGGTTGACAAGGGTGTTAGAGCTAGGTTTTTTACTTGGGGAGTGGTGAATGAGTGGAATAAGCTTCCAGAGTCTGTTGTGGGTGCTACGCCCGTGAATGAGTTCAAGGCAAGGTATGATAGATACTGTGTGAATGTTGAATAGTTGTTCTTGACATGATGTTAGGGCCTCCCTCGATGAGTCTGTCGACTCCTTGGAGTTTCCCGGAACAATAATAATAATAATAATAATATATATATATATATATATATACACCCTACCTTGATGCCTTATATTAACTATCCCACTCTGATTTGTTGTCCTTATTTGCTCTGGCATATTATATTCATTCTTACATTCAACTGCCTCCCTAAGAATATATAAAAGAGAAAAACTTAATTCATGTTAGAGGCTAAAATAGCAGAATATGAAATGAATCCAGGGATGGACAGTAGTGAATAAGTACACACACAAACAAGAAAAGTTTTGTGCATTACGCTATTGTTGCAAACAGCAGATGCAAGAGTATATGGGAGCCTTGAAAAGGTAAGTATATATATAAGATTTAAAAGCATAAGCAATACCACTTTTGTTAAGCAAGAGCATTCTGGAGAAATCAAAACTATGTAGTAAATTTTGAAAAGAATCAAAACTGAAGAACTCTCAAATGTGAACTTTGAGTGAAATATATAATTATTATTGGGAAACAAATGAGTACCAACTATACAAACTGAAGGGAAAAAATTGAAGAAAATGCAGAATTCAGTAAAGAAAGCATGTGGTGAACTGTCTACAAAGATGGAAAATTAAGAACCGACTGGTTGAAGCATGTGCTCTTAAAGAACATAAAGAAAAAATGTAGAAAAGATATATGAAAAGGTGCTATACAAAAGAAACATTAGATTTACCAAATAACACAGAAGATGACTATCAAGAAGATGACAAAAATGTTAATAAAAAATTTTGGAGGAATAGTAGAAAGTGTAACACAAAAGATAAATCAAAGGTATAAAAACCTAACATAAGAAAGAATCCTATGGATGTCTGAAATAATTACTGTGAAAAATTATAAAACCGGCAGGAGGAAAATGAAATCATGAGCATTTTAATAGCTAGGATAGGAAAAAAAACTCTAAATATGGAAAGATAGCAAATGATATTGAGCCTGAAATATTCAGAAAGCTTGGTCTTAAGCATGAATTATAAATGATTGGGTAGTGCTCTCACATACCAATTTATAATTTTTTTAAAAATTTATTTTCATTTTTTAAAAAAAGAAATAAAACTGTATATTGGATAAAGAGGAAGAAAACAAGATAGCATATTTAGATTTTGCTAAAGCCTTTGATAGATTGTCACATGAGAAGCTGGTAATTAAACTGGAATAGATGGGGTTGGATAGAATTAGTGCGTTGTTTTGGACATTGGCTGTCTAATAGGTATTAGCAAGTTGTGTGTGTGTGGGGGGGGGTATCCCAGAGGAGGATGGTCACCAGTGATGTACCCCAAAGGTCTGTTTTGGATTCATTGTTGTTTAATTTGTATGCAAATGATATTTGGAAGGGCTCAAATGATGATATATATATATATAGTTGTTTGCAAATGATACAAACTTAGGAAGAATTATGAGGAGCACAATGGATGTTGTAGTCTTGCAAGGGGATTTGAATAGACTTTCTGAATAAGCAAATGAATGGAGTTACCAGTTCAATGTAGCAAAGTGTAAGGTTTTAAAGTTTTAAAGTTTGGAAAACACAAATTGGATACAGAGTATAAGATTGGTGGGATATCTTAGAGGAGGTGGAAGAGATGAATGATCTGGGATGTTGATGGATAAGGACCTGAAATTTCAGGAACAGTTTACTAAAATTGTGTGGAAAGCACACAAGTAAGGATGTTATGATTCCTTTGTATAAAGCTTTAATCAGACTGCATATGGATTACTGTGCACATATTTAGTCAGCAGGTTTTCAAAAAGGATGAAGGGATGTTGGAATGAGTGCAGAGATGATTGAAGGTGATTTTGTCTCTGGGTTAAGTATGAAGGCAGATTCAAGGAATGCAAATTGCAGTCTAGTGGATAGAAAGACGAGAGGGGAGGGGACATGATCGAAACATATAAGTTAGTAAGGGTTAATAACAGATTAATATGGATCAGATGTTTCATACAATGAGTGGAGACAAAGGAAGAACAAGAGGCCATCCTAGGAAACTGTATAAGGAGGGGATGAGGGGTAGGGTTTTTTTTTGCATGAAGAGTTGTGGGAGGTCAGAATACATTGCCTGGAAGACTGGAGATAGTGAATGCATTCAAGTCATGATATGATGCATTCACGATGTGTGTGTGTGTGTGATGGAGGACGTCCCATGATGAGTCACTGACTCCATGGAGGTTTACTACTAATAATAATAATATGAAAATTATAGAGAAATTTCACTATTCAGTATACAAAGATTTATGCATCCAAAGGCAGAAAAAGTCAGTGAAGAACAAACTGAATTTAGGCTGCAGAGGAGTTGTAAATAGGGAATAAATCATTGGAAATATAATAAAGATCTCTATTTAAGTTTTATAAATTTTGAAGAGGTATATGATAAGGTATTAAGTAAAAAATGTACTGATGTGATCTTCTTTTTCCTAACATTGATTTTAGGCCAGATGGCCTGTTCAGGTCTCATGCCATCTTTTTCTTGGTTTTCCAATTCTTCTTTTTCCACCTATTTTATATCTGTATATTTTATATCTGTATAATATTTTTGATGTGAAGTTAAGAGACTTTATACACAAGTAGATATGAAATATTTCACACTTAGACACAGGATTAAAAATGTATAATTTCTTGTCAAGTATAATATATTTGTGCTAAAAGTGAAAATCTGTCTGGGCTGAACAAACAGATTTTCATCATCATCATCAAATTCCTGCCATGTACCCACAAGCGGTGTACAGGATATGATAGTACTACATGAAAAAATTATATCATTACTATCTTCAATTTTCCTCCAAATCAGTCTGTTACTTGTTAAGACTCCAACATTATCAGATCTTATATTTCTATCGTCTAAGGCACTTTGTACCATATCAATCCACCTATATCTTGGTCTTCCTCTGGGTCATTTTGCTGCCAACCTGGCAGAAAACACTTGTTTTGCTAATCTTTCCTCGCCCATTCTGTTTATGTGACCATACCACCTTAGATTAGCTCTGCTAATGCATTCCTGGATGCTGACAATGTCAAGTTCTTTCCTAATATCCTCATTTTTAATATGATATTGCCATTGATGCCAACTGTTCATGCCTCTAATTTTTCTCAGGACTCTCATATCTGCAGTCTCTAGTCTTTGGTCGAGTGTTTTACTTCTGATCCATAAGTTAAAACTGGTTTGAACACTGTCTTGTATACAGCTAATTTAGTGTTCTGACTAATTTCTCTCATATTCCATATGAATTTATTCAATTGACTTCCCACCATACCAGCTTTGCTGATTCTGTTGTCTATTTCTATATTTAATTTACCATCTTCAGTAAAAATCGTGCCTAAGTAGCTGAAATGTTTTACTTGTTCCACAGGTTCTCCGTTCACAACACAGTTGACATTTTCAATGATTCTGCCTATTTTCAATGTCTTTGTCTTTTTATTGCTGACCTTCATACCATATCTATTACAACAGTTATTCAATTTAGTCAGAGAATCTTGCAGACTTGTAGTGGATTTATTTAGAAGTATAACATCATCTGCATAAAGCAAAGAGCTGACATTAACATCTCCAATTTTGATATCATGTTTAATACCACTTTCCTTCATAATGTGATCCATATAGATAATGAATAACAGAGGGGATAATGTACATCCTTGTCTCACACCAAATTTAACATTAAACCATCTTCCTGTACTTCCTTCAATTCTAACTGACTGCTGATTTACAACTCAAATAATGACTTAGTATTGCTTGATATAATGCCCCATTGACACCATATAACTGCAGCGTATTGAATAGCTTCTTTCTTGGCACCTTATCATATGCCTTTTCCAAATTGACAAAATTTAAATAGAGATCTTTGTTATTTTCCCATGCTTTCTCGACTATTTGTCATAAAGTGAAGATCTGATCCTGACAGCCTCTGTTTGGCCTGAATCCAGCTTGTTCTTCACCAAGCTTTTCTTCCACAATTCTTCTCAATCATTTCTCAAGTATACTTGCATAGATCTTGCCAGGAACACTCAGTAGGGAAATACCTCTGTAATTCTCACATTCAGTTTTATTTCCCTTTTTATTGGGTACTATGAGAGCTCTACTCCAATCATCGGGAATTCGTCCCTCTGTCCAGGCTTTCTGAACTATGCAGTACAGCCACTGTAAGACTCTTATACCACCATACTTCAGCATTTCTGGTCGAATATCATCTACTCCAGCTGCCTTTCCACATTTCAAGCCTTTGATGGCTTTTTCTACTTCAAGTATGGATATGTATTCCTGCCTGCGTGCCTGGTCAATGTTTTTTTACCACTGTGCTGTCATCACTGCTTGTTTCATTTAGCAGTTTTTCAAAGTAATTACTCCATACTTCAAGGATATCTTTTTCTCCAGTTTTCATGTCACCTTTATCATCTCTAATTCCTTTTACAGCACTCTTTCCTCCATTCCTAAGATTCTTCAACAACCTCCAGAATATTTTGCCACCTTCTTGATATTCATTTTCTATATTCTTGCCAAAGTCCTCCCATCACTTTTGTTTAGCTAGTTTTACACAGTGTTTGGCATTCTTGCATTTGTCTCTATATTCTCTAAGAGCACAAGCTGACTTATTTGACAGGAACTTTTGATATGCTTTCTTCTTTTCCTTCACTGCCTCTTTAACTTCCTGTGTCCACCAGGGAGTTCTGATTTTTTTATCCTTGCAGACAACCTCACCACATGCCTCTCTGGCAGAATCAATCAATGTTTTCTTCAGAGTTTGCCACTGAATCTCCAAGGTTCCTGTTCTCAAACTCTTTCCTGTTCTCATCTGTTCAACCTGTTCTCAAACAGATTTTGTCGAGCTTAATTCAACATATTGAGCCCAAATAAGGATTACCAGATTACTGTTCTTCTCCAAGTCACTCTTCCTTAATTTTTCTTAGTTTCTTCTCAAGTATGCTTGCATAAACCATGCCTGAAACACTAAGTAGGGAAATTCCTCTGAAAATCTTTGTTTTATTTTCATTTTTTATCGATGGAAACTATAAGAGCTCCCGTTCAATGGTTACTATGAGAGCTCCTTTATCTTTTGAAGATGGAAGTCATGCTGATAATTTGTTGATGGATGCTCTGTAGAAAAGAGAACACCAAACTTATATTACCGACAGGAAATGTGAAAAATAGCTTGGCACAGCATGGAATAGTTACAGACCATAACATCTTATGGTCTGAAACACACTTACTTCATTGATGTCGGTAAAAATTTGAATGCTTGTTTAAAGAAAGAGATGAGGCCTTACTTCACCATCCAAATTTAAATCAGAACGATGATTGCTTCTCTCTATCTAAGATATGGGAAAGTCTTATTTTAATCATACAGCAATCATTTTTTTAATAGCGTAATGAATTATCAATATTTGCTCAGTTATACCATTGTGTTGTTTAATGTATACCATCACACAGCTTTTACTTTTTCAAATCAATCCATTGTTCATGTTCTACTTTGTAATTAATTATAGTCGCCACTGATGATAGCCTGTAATATTCAGGGTGAGATATATAGTCTTAAATAAATAGCATTACTCATCCAATGTTATTTTTTTTTTATGATAATTTAAAGAGACCTCTCATGGCACAAGTATCTCTTAAACAACAACTGATATCAATCTGTTTTGCTTTTCTGCTAGTGTGCCTACACGGACGTACTTAGTTCTGGCTGCCTATGAAGATACGTTGGTGACCAACATGAAATATTGGCTTATAATTTAATTAGCTACATAAATATAACTACTTATTATTTTTAGATGTGTGTTTTCTCTATTAAACATACCATACCATTAAACAAACATATATCACTCTGCCTACCATTCAAGATTATCTTTGTGTTAAGTGTTGATAATATACAGTCTTGTCATAAATACTATTACAAGAACCACACACAACTGTGCTGCCCACAGAATTGCACAGGTCTGGTTCCGTTAGAGGCATTGTGCACAGCCAACATTCGTGTATTTATCAGTAGAGATTTGTCTAGCTGTACAAGTTAACATTCAGTGGGAAGATTATGAGAGCCATGTAGATGTAATAGCACTTCACAAGGTTTGAATATAACCACTTGTTATTTTCAACACCCTAAAACACTCAGGATCAGTAGGATGTTTGTGTATCAAACTATTAACTGTTATAGCGATACAGACAAGTATCGACTATCAATAAACAGGTCGACACTGAGTTAGGGTGCAACAGCTTATGAGGACTGTGAAGGCATATCTCCACCATAATCCTGTGAAAACGCAGGATTATGGCAGACCGCAACTTATGTAGTAGAGGGTGATAAAATCAAAAACGCTTCTCCAGCAGTATGCAAACAACAGACACAGAGATATCCTCTTTACAGATGAGAAGATTTTCATCACTGAAAAGTTGTTTAACTACCAAAACAATCGGGTATGTGCCCCATATGGTTGTACAGCACATTCTATATCATCCAGGATTCAGATAGGTCATCACCCCAAGAATTTATAACTGGGGGGGGGGGGTATCAAGTTGCATTTTTGCAAGAATGGAGTGAAAACCTTTGCCAAAGTGTATTAATAAACCATGCTAGAACTTGTGATATGTCCCTGAAGGAGTGAACCTTCCAACAGGACTCATACCCTGTACACAACAGTGATTAGAGGCAAATGCACATATGACCATCTGTTTAGCCATAGAAGTCCTGATATGAATCCATTAGAATTCAAATAGTGGTCAGAGCTCAAGAGAGTAGCCTGCAAGAAATGACACCCCAGCATCGCCAGCCTGAAGGTGGATTTGGAGCATTTCTGCTGAATGTCATGCATGTCATCATCGATATGTGGCCTCACAGATTTCAGGCATGCATGAAGACAAAAGGGGAACATCTAGAACATTGAGTGCTATGTGCATGTTATACAAGTGGTTTGTAGATAATTTACTGATAGATTAAAGGTTTATGTGCTGTTTAAGTTGTAACAGTATTTATGGCTAGACTAGGAGGTAGTTACTGCTTCCATTCCTTAATCATTACTGCCTGATTATCATGTTCTATAATTCTTATTTAGAAGGAATTCACCTGTTTGTTTGTTTGTTTTTTTTGTCTTCTTTTGTTTCAGCAAGAAGTTTTTTTTCTGCTTTTGTTTCTACTTCTTTTCCACTGATCTTCTCTGCTTATGTGATGTTGTGATTCAGCTGGTTCAAACTGGTTCCCTGACAAATATAGTGTGGAGCTTGTTTAACCAACAATGCTCCAACATTGCTTTATTATTTTTACAGGGTATGTCAAAATTATGTTAACACTTATATGGAATGAACATTTAATTATTTTAAATTATATATTTTTAAAAAATATTAATTTAAATTTTACAATAAATGGAGAAAAACATTTCTTGTAAAATTTAAAAAATATTTTTTAAATATAATTTAAAATAAAATTAAAATGTTCATTCCATATAAGTGTTAACATAATTTTGACTTACTCTATTTTATTTATGATTTATAATTTATTTATTATTATTTTATTATTGTTGTTAATTTATTATTATTAAATTATTTATTTATTATTAATTATTTTATTATTGTTGTTAATTAGTTTATTTTTTATTATTAAATTATTTATTTATTATTAATTATTTTATTATTGCTGTTAATTTGTTATTATTAAATTATTCATTTATTTTATTGTTAATTAATTTATCATTTATTTGTTTTATTTTTATTAACTTCATTTGATTTAAACAATACAGAAAAAACAATTTGTCCCATCCTTGTTTATTCATCATCCAGTAGATAATGAGATGCACCATAAAGTCAGGATGAGTAAGGAGCAAAACTGTGGTTGTTCCTAAAAGGCATGTCAACATCTCTTTCAATTACCTCATTTTGACACTTAAGTGAGACTACCTGATAGTGAGAAAATAAAAAATTACCTTAAACTTTCCATAATTTGCATAAAAAAGTATAAACCAATGATAGCTTGACAGATATAAAAAGCCAAACGTTTGTAGAAACTATGACGTTTCATAAGTTGACCTGAGAGCTTACGAGAATGCTGCATCCCCGAGTTGCTTTAGCTTGGACTACTTAAAAGACATGGGTGCTGCCCAAGTCCATATATTCACCTTTTATTAGTCCATTTGATAAAGGTTTCACTGGACTGACAGCTGTTTTGAACTGGTTGGTTCACTTCAGAGAGCAGGCAGAAACCTTAAAGAGAGCAAAAATTCTCGTGCATTACTAAGGAAATCGAAATGTCAGAGAAATGTATTTTTCATAAGAGACCTCTCGGTCAGTGTGTAAAAGTAATTATGACAGAAAGAGTCAAAAGGCTTCATTTTGGTGATGAAAAGAAAAAAAAAGATTTCACTTGCTAGTTTTTGTATGTCTGAAACTTCTCTATTATAAAAGCAAATTCTAGACTTACATACATGTATTGTATCATGATCTGCAGCTATTGTAATTGACCAAGCTCGATAATATCAATCTTAGCTCGCCAACTCCTATTTACTAAGCAGTATAAGACAGGGATGAAATCCAGAAGGAAGGCAACTGACTAAAAAAAGTGGGTTGTATAACTCTAAGATGTAAACTTAAAGTTTACATTCAGTTACATATGTTTTATGTTATAATGATATGTCCAGTACTTTATATGTTATTTTTATTTTGTTATGTCTGTAACTTTATTTTTATGTTGTAACTTGCAGTAACAAATTATGTGCAAATAACAGTTTTAAAAACTTATCTTTATCCTTTTTTTTTTATATACTGTCACACAAAATTCTTTTGTTGCATTCCATAAATTCTCGGACTCTTTTCTTCTTGCACTTTTCACTGGTGTTACTATCATAAACAGTAGTGACGGGGTTTCTTCAATCAGATTTAATTTTCCACATATACTTTCTGTTAATGTTCATAATAGGATTCCTTTTTATGTCATTGATATTACTGTATTTCTTCACTTGGAGGATTTCTCTTTTCTTTGTCCTACTCATGTTTCTATTTTGGATTTTCTTCACATTTTATTACAAGCCCCTTGAACTGTTTGCTGCTTTAGTTCTTGTTTCTTCATTTGCAAGTGGGTGTAGCGTTATAGGTAATATTTGCTTCTGTATGTTTTGTTTGTTTTGTGTTATCATTATTATATTCTTTATTATTATCATTGTAAATTGGACCATCATGGAGTGAAAAGAATAATCAGAGGAGATGCACACTCGTGGCAAAAAAGATCAAGCTGTGCAAATAATAGTCACAGTTTCTGCTCACCAACCACTCTCCCTGCAAAGAACCTCCTTATACAGATGGCAAAACAGGAATTCCAGGAATGGCCTCTTCTACCTTTGTCTCCCTCTACTCTAGGAAAACCTGCATCCACATTAATCTGTAACAACACAACCCCTCACCAACTTATATATCTCAATCATAACCTCTCCCCCTTCTATTCCCAAGGCTCTGCAGGTTGTATTCCCTCAATCTGTCATTATCATACATTCCACAGATCCTGACACTGACTTAGTGCATCTTCTCTGGACTCCTAGCATATCTTCATCCTGAAAATAAGGTGACCAAATCGGTGCACAGTAGTCCATATACAGCCTGATCAAGGCTTTCTACAAGGGAACCACAACTTCTTTGCTTGTGCATGTCAAGGTTCTCCTCATTATTACTATAATCTGTTATGATTTTTTTACCGTTATAGCAAAGTGACCCAATTTATTAGGTTTTTTTTGTTCAGCAATGTTATTATTGCTATTTCATTAATTTTATTATACTGTTGTTATTATTGTATGTGTTTAGCATCATTTGTTACCAAACACATACTAATTTTTTGAAGCTTGATACTGTTTCTTATCTCCATAATTCATTCATTGACATCACTCCTAGTGATATGTGACATCTCAAATGAAGAGATAAGTATATAAGAATTCTTCTTACTGGCTCCTCATGAAAAGGATTCACTTAATCATAACAGTACTAAATCAGGAACTTTAATTATACATTTTTAATTTTCTTAATTTTATTTTAATAATAACTCAAATGCTAAAGCCCCTTGTTAGTTTATTCTGTATTTTTAAAAATGCTATTTCGGCATTACAAAATATTTTAGAGGAAAAATCAAAATTAATTATTGTATGTATTACAATAATAATTTTATTCCAACTGCAATTGCCCAAATCACTTTAATAACTACATATAAAACTAAAATTATATAACAAAGAGAATTATGTACCAAAGAATATACCAAACAATATTTGGGGAGACAGATTGGAAGGAGGAAAGATCACATGGCAGGAAGGGAATGGAATTTATACACTTACTGAGATATAATTACTTGAAGCAGAATATGATGGAGGGGACTTGGGGTATGAGAGTGTTGGATCTTGTTATAGGGTTAGATCTGTCTGTAACTGAAGTAGCAACATTGCCTCCAATTGGGGAAAGTGATCATGTGGTCTTGACTTGGGAGGGCAAAACATGGAAATTACAGTTAATAAGGAGTATATGTGGAACTATAAGGTGATTATGTTACACTTAAGAGGCAGCTTGAAGCAGAACCATGTTCTGCTTAAAGCTGCTGGAACAAAGTTCTGCAAGAAAAGGATGTTCACAGCAGTGTATGAGGGGGGAGGGATAGTCAAGGGATATCTGGAGAAGGGTATACAATATCACACTGTAGACCCAAGATCAAAAGGGTAAATCAGCTAGGAGTTAGATGGATGAGTAGTATCATTAAGCATGAGCTGTAAAAAAAGAAAATGTTATGGAGGGTATATAACAGAGGTGGCCACAATATGGTTTGCAAGCTGCATGTGGCTTGTGTCCACACATCATGTGGCTCTTCACAATCTACCAGGAAAAAATAAACAAAAACGAGAAGAGGAGACAACAAAAAAGGAACAAAATTTTTTAAAAAATAGAAAAGATACAGAGAAAAACAGGGTCAATAAAAATTACTGCAATAAAAAAAAAGTTTAATTTGAAACACATTAAATGAAGTTTACTTTGAACAATTGGAATAACTTTAAAGGTGAAACAATAATTTTAATTACTTATTTACTAGTAGAGGCCTTCCTTCTATCCATTTTCTTAGTAAGCTCCTTAAAATTAGGTATGTAATTAGTCAAAGCAGTTCTTACAAGCTCGCCATGCACAAACTCACTTACTCCCATACCATCACATCGGTCAAAGGTTACAGCTCTTCTAAGTCTTACCAGAATTATTTTGGCTTCAAAAGGATGCATAGCTGGCCACCCCAGGTATATAAGGAGAAAGGTGACCAGCATGATAAGGAAGCAAAAGCAGATTATGAGAAGAAATTAGCCAAACAGTCAAAAAGAAATCTCAAAGAGTTTCTTCATACGTGGTAAGCAGGATAACTTTAATGAGTACAGATGGTATAAATGTAACAGAAGCAGACAAAATTGGTTAGCTACTAAGTGACCATTTTGCAAGCATGCATTATCCAAGTGAAGATATTGTTATGGTAGAGGTGATGGGGATTGATGTGAGAACAGAGGTTGATGAATTGGAGGTATTTAGGATATTACAGAATCTGAATGCAAATACAGCTCTGGGATTGAATGGGATATTGGCTTGCATTGTAAGAGAATGTGCAGGAAAACTAGCAATGCCTTTGACTAGGCTGTTTAATTTAAGTCTCAGCTGTGTAAAGTCCCAAGAGAGTGGAAGAAGGGTAAAATAATTTCTTTACATAAACAAGGATCTAAGTCTCTGATAGAAAATTATAGACCAATCAGTATTCCAGGAGTGGTTGTAAAAAGTACTAGAAAAGTTGGTCAGAAAGAGAAATCAGGAATGGGTGGATAAGAATAAATATTTTCTCTGAGGAGCTGCATGGGTTTGAGAAGGGTAGGTCATGCCTTAGTAATCTAAGAACTTTTTATAATAGGGTGACAGCTGAAGTGAATAAAAGGAATCCTACACAATTATACTGCTGGATTTTGCAAATATTTGACATAATATCACATGGAACTCTGTTATGCAAATTAAAACAAATGGGGATGGATATGAAACAGATGATATGAATAAAAGGTGGTTGATGGTCAGACACCAGAAAGTAGTATATGGAAGAGCAAAATTCAGAAGAAAGATGAACTAGTGGTGTGCAGCAGGGCTCTGTGCTTGGACCACTGCTATTTAATTTGTACATAAATGATATAGGAAATAATTTGAAATGAGATGTTCAGTTGTTTACTGATGATGCAAAGTTGGATAGCGTAATAGTTAATCAAGGTGATACAGACAGCTTGCAGGATGATTTGAATAGGCTGCCAGTATGTACAAAACATAATGGATGTCAATTTAATGCAAAAAGTTGTAAAGTTATACAGTTTGAGATACAGAGATTAAAAGCTGTGTACAACATTGGGAGAAACTGTACTCCAGGAAATTGATGAAGCCAGGGATTTGGGGGTAATAGTAGATAGACGGTTGAAGTTTATAGAGCATATTGCTAAAGTAGCCAGGGTAGCTGACAGGATTATTTGGTTACTGAAGAACACACTAACAAGCAGAGATAAGGGAGTTGTTACTCTTCTTTGTAAAGCCTTGATATGACCACACCTGTGCTCAGATCTGGTCACCTGGGTTTCTTAGGGATGAGGAAGTGGTGGGGAAGATCCAGAGACGAGTGACCAAGATGGTGAGTGGTCTGTGGAATTCTCTCTATGAAGATAGATTGAAGGTTTGTACTTGATAGACAAAAAAGTGAGGATATGACAGAAACATCTAAGTTACTTAAAGGATTTTATATGATTTATGAACAAGAAATGTTTCAGACCTTAGCTAGAGGGGAGCAGAACAAGAGGTCATCACTTGAAATTGAGTAAAGGTGTGGTTAGCAAGAGCACGAGTACTAGCTTTTTTGCTTGGAGAGTAGTGAATGGTGTAATGGGTTGCAAATTAATTGGTAAGTACTTTGTCTATTAATGGTTTCAAGGAGAGGTACAACAGATATTGTGTTGATAGTTTGGGTCTTCCACAGTGAGTCTTGGGTCTCCATGGAGGTGCCCATGCAATAATAATTCCAACCTCTCAAAATTTATACACATGCAATGTGATGTCCACATATTTCCATTCATAGACTCTCTCTGGCATAATGTCAAAGAGTCTTATCTTAATGAAAATTATTATGCCAGAGTCTATATGCCTCTAATCTAATAATTAATATGATTCATAATAAAAAATGCTGCTGGAGTGACTTACATTCAAATATGAAAACTACCTAATGGGGAAAACAATTTCTTGATCCTATGTTTTTCTCAACATAGACGTGTGTGTGCGCGGACGCGCGCGCGTCTCTTTCTCTATCATTCCTAGTAGAGGCAAGCTAGGGCCAACTGAGTATTAATATAAATAAGTAATTAAAATCTTAATAATTAATACAGCTGAGAAGCTCGTAATTATATTTACATTCTGAACTTCGTAAAAGAGTCGCAAATGAATTTCTTAAATTCGTAATCAGGTTACTTAAAACTTAAAGTATGAGCCGGTATTTTAAACATTATAATACGGATTAATAAGACGGCTGTTCATCCTGTGGAGTTTAGTGGGGGGTCTAAAACGGCATGCATTCTATACATCTTTTGCTGTATACGTCTAAATAATTTAAACTTGTTTACTCTCACCTGAATAAGGAAACAGCGAAACACACCAGCGAATAAGTAGCGAGAGCAACACACCAAAATACAAAACATCATTGAATAATAAACTTAAATCAAGATCTATAAACATTTTTTCGCCTGAAACAGTCCCAAATGCAAACGTAGCGTCCGCTCTCTTATGGTCTACTAGCGACATCTACAATATTTTATAAATTTCGCGCGTGAAGTACCTAGGACAGCAGTAATAAGTTTTACTTAGAGGTGGGGGGACTTTTAAAGTATAGTCAAAAGGGATGGCATCCACATCTTTCCAGACAGGCCAGAAATCTAATCACTCTGCTATATTATGAACATCTGTTTTTTCCGCAAATGGGTAATGAATGGTTGATCGTCATACGAAACAAAGCATGTCCCTTAACATTTTTTATAGAAGACTTAATAATGTCTACATCTTGGTGTCTAGAAAATGTTGTCTTCAGACAACTCTGCTTGTCGTAAAGCACCTACAATTACTCACAGTATTTTAACATTGCTTTTGTTTACTCGTAATTGGTCTGAAACGGCAAGATGGGGGTAATAATAATAATAATAATAATCAGTGCCGGCGCTAGGGTTTTTGCCTCACGCATGCAATTTCTATCTAAGCGCCCCAGTAACGATCCGGGCGTGTGTGGTTCTTTTACGATAACAAAAATTTAAATTATTTGAAATTTCTTAAATAAATTTTGACAGAACAGCCACACGTTGGTTCGCTAAATGTAACGAACCGGGGGTGTTGACTAGGCAGGATAATCGTTAAAAATCCGAATATTCAAAAAATTCTTAAAAGTTAAAGCAAATTTTGATAAGCCACTTCGCTTTAATCGTTGAATATAATGATACAGGGATTATAGCCTTCTCACCGATCCGAATCGCTAACAAAATTAAAATGAATTTTTATTAAAGTTAAAATTTATTTGCGCTAAAGTTTAAAAAATTCTTCCATTTTACAAGTTACTAAATTCTTAGTAACTTGTAAAATTTTTTTAATAATTTTTATAAGTGGAACTATCTTTCAGAAAAATAAAAGAAACTCAAGATAGATGAGAAAATAAGAAAAGAATTCGAACATTTAATAGAAGTATTCAAAAAATACAATCTTTACAGAATAACAGAAAATAAATTAATTTACATAAATATACTTGAAATTTTGTTTATTAAAATTTTAGGGTTTTTGATTTCATATTCACAAAATTAGAAATAATGGTCTTAACGTCTAATTCCGCACATATATCATTTTCAATAGCTATTAACGCCAAACTAACAAGCCTATTTCGTGACATACGTGTTCTTAAAGTAAGTTTTAATCAATTTCAACTTGGAAAAGGAACGTTCACCGCTCGCTACTAACAGTTAAGGTTAATAGTATTCTTAAAGCAATTGAAAAGTTAGGGAAAGATAAATTATGGGACACAATGAAATTAAGAATATCGAAAGGGTTTTGAATATTTAAATTATCCTTCCGAAAAATATCCCAGAAAGCACATAACTCGTCATATAGTTCTATTGCATTTACGTCTTTATTGTCGCCGTCCTTCAAGAGAATCTCTAAATCGTCACAATTTTTTCGTAAATCTTCGTTATTAATATGTAGTAATCTATACAAGAAATTGAAATTATCATAATATGTTTTTAGTTGTTCAAAACGTTCTATTAACGAACACATTGCAACGTCTAGAAGTGTATAAAACACATTCACTCTAATTGTAAGTGGAGGTTTCTTTGGTTTAGAAGTTCACATGGCATATTCCGGTAATTGGACCACATATTTTCATTAAGCTATAGAAAACACAATGAATAAAACCCGACAAGTTTCGTAAGTCGTTTGACTTACATTTTCAGGGGTAAAAGGTAACTTAAAATTTAAAACACAAAGAAAAGAGAAATTATTAATAATAGTTGATGCTATAGAGTTGTAGCCGTCGGACTATTCATAAAATTAAAAATCATAATGCAGATTCAAAGCAGTGCTGAGTTTAAACAATGCGGGATGATGCCACGTTCTGTTGTTCACGTCCATAATGTCCGAGGTCTGACTGAGGTATATTTTTTATTAAAGCTGACAAAACTTGGTGGAGAATTAAGCCTTAATTTTTATTGCATTGTGTTGGGATTTTAAGCATGTTTGCAGCTTCTTTAAATTTCCTTATGTAACAGTTTTTTCTATGTACGACATGTTTGTTTTCTGCCAGAGTACATTGTCGCTGATGGAGGTGGTATGGTATGGAAGCTTAATTCTCCACCAAGTTTGGTCAGCTTTAATAAAAAATATACCTCAGTCAGCCCTCGGACATTATGAACGTGAACAACAGAACGTGGCATCATCCAGCATTGTTTAAACTCAGCACTGCTTTGAATCTGCATTCTGATTTTTAATTTTATAAATAGCCAGACGGCTACAACTGTATAGTATAAACTATTATTAATAATTTCTCTTTACTTTGTGTTTTAAACTTTAAGTTACCGTTTACCTCTGAAGATGCAAGTCAAACGACTTACGAAACTTGTCGGGTTTTATTCATTGTGTTTTATATAGCTTAATAAAAATATGTGGTCCAATTACCGGAATATGCCATGTGACCATTTATGTGCAACAATTCACTCTAAATTTATCTTATGGCGATTGTGGCGTTTCGTCATGATGCTCGTAGTCAAACAGTCGTGTCTTCTTTCGTCGTCGAACTTCCGTACCAGTTTTAAATTCTTGTTCTCCTTTTCCACCTCTTCACTCAGTTCTTTTGCCGTTTTTAGAACTTCTTTAAAATTTGTATCTGATCGATACTCTTTGTAAGAACATTCTTAAGTTTTCGATAGATTCTAAAGCAAGTGTGATGTTCATATTTTTGTCTTGAAACATTTTACGCACAGGGTTTATTCTGTTAAGTAAATCACGCCAAGTTATAAGAGAGCAAATAAATTTGTAGTCCTTTATTTTAGCGCATAATGTTTGTGCTTCATGCTGAGTTTCTTTATTAAAATTTTCATTATTTAAAATTTCAAAAAGTGCATCGTAAATTTCTCCTAACTGATATCGTAGAGGGCGGATTGCATTAATTTTACTTTCCCATCGCGTTTCTGATGGCTGTTTCAATGTTAAATTTTTTACGAACTTTAAAAGGATTGCCCAACGTTTGTGAGAGAATGAAAAGAAATTGTATATTTCTTGAATAATTGCAAAGATACTAATTGTATCTGCATTCACTTTAGCTGCATCGTTAATGATTATTTTTAGAGTATGAGCAGCACATGGCACGTAAAATGCTCGAGGATTTTAGTTCAAAAGCAAATTTTGGAGCCCGTATTTTTTCCCTTTCATATTTGCCCCATTTTCATACCCTTGACATCGCATATCTTCAATGGGAATGTTCCATTTTTCCAGTTGTTCCATTATTGTTGCACATAAACCACATCCTGGTTTATGTGCAACATAAACCAGGACGTGGTTTATGTTGTTCTGACTGAAACGAAAATTCGTTTCTGCGCATAAAAACTGTTCATTGTTTCACTTTAGATAGACTGCAATAGACACAACCTTCTGCAGGCAAGCATTTAGCCTGCTCTCGCTGCAAAATTGTAAATAGCCGGCTGATCAAAGAGGCGACAATATACAATTTTTTAAAATTTTTATTCGGTGTATCGGGCCTTATTTATTTTAATATTGATCATTCTAAGAATTTTTTGTTTTTATGATAAAAATGTCGTTTCTTAAAAATGAACTTATGAACCTTTCCCCGGTGGTGGCGCTCCCTTCATAGCAGCGCCCACATTCTCTGAATATCCGCTTCCGCCGGCCCTGGTAATAATAATATCAATTCTAGAGGGCTTCATGTGTGAAATGTGGAAAAGAACAGACAAAACTTATCTGAAATGCTCAAAACAGCATGTTGATCGTTTTTAAGCAAGGGGAGCGGAGTGATATAGATACGTTTCAAACAAAGAATTATTATTAATAGTATTACATTCGATATATTATCGAACGTAATAGTATATCGTTCGATGCTGTTGGCACACTCTCCCTCGATGAGTCTTTGGACACCCTGGAGGTGTCACATAATAATAAATAAATAAATAACAAATCAACTAACGCCTTTTATTCCCTTATAGGGGTAGGCGAGGCCTTTATACCCTATCTAGCTTTGGGAGACTGAGTGGGCAGTTCAATCTCCACCAGTAGCCAATCGCAGATAACTGGCCCATGTCTATCACTAATTTTTTGTCACATAATAATAATAATAATAATATTCTCCCACCACACACAACTACCACCAGTACCATCTACTGCCCATCCCCACCACCACCAACAACAGTATATTTTGTCTGTAAATTGTGTTTGTTCTGATGGCCGGTTTGACTGTATGTGTGGGATGAAAAACCCTAGTTTCGAGGAGAATAAACCTTGCTACCACCGCTTAAGATTGGCTAACTTACCTAACAATTAAAAAAGCTCATATAAAGATTCCTTTCGTCACAACAAGAATTGAACTCCTGCCCTTTTCCAATCGAAGGGGCGCAATATTCCGCTGTTCTTCCAATTACACTAGGAAGGCACTTTCTCCTGAACAGAGCCGTCCCTAGGAATTTTGTCTCCCTGTGCAATAGCATATTTTGCCACCCCTACCCCCTAAAAAGAAAAAAAATAATTAATGACGTCTTAAAAGCCATGATGTTCGGTTAGGCTTCACATTGTCTGATCATAAATTCTAAATAGTAGCATTAGCTAATGAATATTCAAAATAATAATTATAAACTATATTTTTTACAGAAAGAGAGAAAGAATTAACCCTTTAACGGTGGAATTTTGTTCTGAAAATGTGCATCTGCATGGGTAATTCAAGAGAAGACGAATATACTCATCAAACGCAGAGTAAATGCAATTTTGCCCCCCCCCCCCCACACACACACAAATAACTTGTCGCCCCGTGCAAATGCACGTGTTGCACCGTCGGTAGAGCGGCCTTGCTCCCTGGAGTGACACAAGCAAAGTATTTTCAACAGTATCTACAACATGATCAGGTCAGGGTATTGTGGAATATGTATCTAAGCAAAAAAGTCAGACTACAAAATATTTATGCCTGATAATTAATGTTTTGTGCAACTCGAAGTACATTATGGTTGATTCTCCGAAAATTATTATTATTATTATTTGACACCTCCCTTCCAACTACTAACCGCGCTCAAACTTGCTTAACTTGTTGCGTGAGCCATTAGGAGCAGAGGCTCTAAATAAGCGAATGCTTTTTTCACACTGTTTTCCATTAAAATATTATTTTTACTATTACTTTGTTCGTTTGTATTAAGCGGGATGAAAGTGGAATTCATGTTTATTATTATTATTTTATAAATACTGTATAACAGGTCATTGCAACCGTTTGCCAGTTAGTACTTTTTTCAATACTTTAACTAAATCTACTTAGTTATTTTATAGAATAAACGAATTATATACTTAACCGTCACACGCGTGTGCGTGCAGTACAGGCATAACACTTTTTGACGGTGTTCTGGAACGTTAGGTTCCAGAACACTGTCAATCAGTCCTTTTTTTTTTTTTTTACTTACTTGTATGCATGTAATGATTTAATATTCAATTTGTGCGTAATTGATATAAATAAAGAATTTATTTAAGTCAGGTGGGCAAACCAAAAATTTAGAATAATTTTTGCAAAAAAGCAAAAAAAAAAAGAGTTATTTTGAATAGCTCGCTAGGTTTAAGGCAACACGCCGACTAATTTGGTCATATATTTCTATCAATAAAAGTTTGTCGATTTCGGCAATAAGTTTTCACGTTTACTGATAACTGTAGTATTAATTAGTGTAACGCTTTTTACTTCACTAAGAACTTCATGTTTTAACAATGTGAGAACAGTGCTACGAGGTAAGTATAGCCTATGGCCAATCTCAGTGTATTTGAATACTTTTAATCTGAGTATCTAATTAACAGATTTATACGCCTTCTTCTGCTCACTGGAAACATCAGTATCCTTAATTTGATTGTGCCATTATTAACAACAATAAATTAATAGTTATAAACTGTTTATATAATTCACATCGAAACCATACACCCACCCACCCACCCCTAGACACACACACACACACAGACACACACACACACACACACACACACACACACACACACACACACACACACACACACACACACACACACACACACACACACACACACACACACACACACACAGAGAGAGAGAGAGAGAGTGCAGCAGCAATATAAGAGCAGTGGCACACAAGCCGAACATTACAATAACGAACAAGGCGGCTCGTCTGGCGTGATGCAAAGAGCGTGTGAACTGGACAATTGACCAGCGGAATGACAGGATGTGGGTGTTAAGGCAGCCTGGTGAACGCATGTTACCACAGTAAAGTTTGGTAGTGGAGGAGTAATGGTGTGGGGTGCATTCAGCTAGTTTGGAGTGGGACCACTAGTCTTTGCCCGTGGTTCCATGAAGGCAGTTAGGTACCTTGATATTCTGGATAATCAGGTGCTGCCTACAATGTGGAGTTTTTATGGAACGTGCCGCGTTACTATCAAGACGACAATGCCCCATGCAACAAAGCTGCAGTTGTTATGGAATGGTATGAAGAGATGAGCGTTAAACGACTGCCCTGGCCTGTGCAGAGTCCTGACCTCAACACCATGGAACATCTGTGGGACGAATTGGAGCGGCGATTGAGGTCCAGAGAAGCACATCCTCGATATGTCGCTGAACTCAGTGCTACTCCGATGAAGGGATGGAGAAAAATTCCATTTGATGTCTGATGCACATTGGTGGAAATCTTCCCTCAAAGGGTGCAATAGGTAATCAAACCCAAAAGTGGACATACCCAATATTAGTGTTCGCCTGCTGGCATGAACTGTAAATTGCTGAGTCCGGACAATTATTGGTAGAGAGTGTGTATATATATATATATATGTGTGTGTGTGTGTGTGTGTGTGTGTGTGTGTGTGTGTGTGTGTGTGTGTGTGTGTGTGTGTGTGTGTGTGTGTGTGTGTGTGTGTGTGTGTGTGTGTGTGTGTGTGTGTGTGTGTGTGTGTGTGTGTGTGTGTGTGTGTGTGTGTGTGTGTGTGTGTGTGAGGAGGGATCTGGAAAGTTCTGATAAACAACTAAAACAAAAATGATATTAAAGCAACTGATATAACCACAAGAAAGAACATACGAGGATATAAGTATATAAGGACATCCGTTACCTTCATAACTCAGCTACTAGTACAGGGTGTTCGGGATAAATTTGACAGTTTCGTAAGGAAAAAGAAAATCTTCTTTGTATCTATTAAATTTAATGAATTGACAAAAAAACATTACAGGCAGAGTTAATTACAATACTATCAACAAGATTTACTCAAAATAACCACCATTAGCATCGATCACAGCTTCAATTCTGCTTCGGAACCTCGAACAAGCTGATGCTACAGTCTCCCTGGGAAGGGCCGCAAAAACTGTTTTAATTTTATCCATTAACTGGGCTTTTGTATTACTGGAAGTGCGATTGGTGTCTTTTTCAACTGCGCCCCATACAAAATAATCCATGGGGTTAAGGTCTGGGGAGTTTGGAGGCCAAACATTTGGACTGGTGAAGTCGTAGAAATTTTCAGACAACCATTTTTGACTTTTCCCAGAGGTGTGGCAAGGGGCCGAATCCTGCTGCCATACATACGGCCTACCATTGGCTACCCTTGTTATCCAGGGCTTGACTACAGTTAGCAACTCCACGAACAAAGCCCGAATTCCAATGCCAGGGTTCTTCAACACCTGTTCCTGCAGATTTGCGAGGAATTCTGCTGTACGAACGCAATCAGATCGTCTGCTAGGGATCTTTCTTCTTGCTACATCCTCGTAGTCACCATTGCAAGTCTCTAGTTCATGCCTGATTGTTTTTACTGTATTCAGGGAGCATTGGGCAGCAGTCGTAATATCCTTATTTTGATGGCGGGCACGAATCATCATGATACAAGTTATTCTCTTCCATGATTCAGGTGGGTTCCAGCTATCCATCCTTTCTGACATCTTGTATATGAATGAAGAAGGGTCCAAACTTTTAAATGAAGAGAAGTGTGTGTTAATACATGTAACTTACGGAAAAATATAATTAATTATAAATATGTCAAATTTATCCCGAACACCCTGTATATATCAGTCCCAACCAGCTGCATTCTGCCGTTGCACACACTTTACGAAGGATGCAGTTTGTGGTATACCAGGAAGGACAGCACATTGTACAGTACAGCTCGTAAAAGCATAAATAATAGAAGTGAATAAAATCATTTATTTATGCTTGTTTACACACACAACGCACGCACGCGCACACACAGAAATATTACACCTACATTCAGTACCTTGTATTGAGCCTCTAGTGGTGAGTTTTGGAACTAACTTTTTTTCACAGATATCGCTCCCAAATGTACAATATATTTCTGCAAAATGCTGCGGTATTTGGATCACTGGGTGGCGCTCCGCAAGGCCTTAAACAGGAATTTTTTATATTTTGATTACCCTTTATTTCTAATTGTACGTTGCATTGTTCAGTACGTTGTGCGTAGTTACGCATTCGTGTGCACGTGTTTGACTAATGATAGTAGGAGTGTATTCAGATAAGTTGATACTTGAGTTAATATTTAGATGTTTAGGATCTAATGGCATTTCCAGATTTTTCTTTCTGTTGTTTCATAGCAACTGTGTAGTATGTACTGCCACTGCTTGGAAAGAACCGAACAAACACCACAGTGTGAGGAACAAACAGCCATGGCATCCAGCTTAATACGAACGACGACCTCCTTTCACTGCGTTGACTGCAGAAATCATACGTGGTATATACTTTTTCACAAGCGTAAGATAGAGATCAATGAAATTTTTGAACCATTCTTCCTGTAAACATGTAATGAGGTCATGAACTAGTGTGAGGCGAACGTCCCTTGACCTCACCAGACGCTGCAGTTCATCGTGCAGATGTTCAATAAGGTTGAGATCAGGTCTCTATGGAGGCCAGTGAAGTGTGGAGACGTTCATGTTCACAAACCACGCAGTTACAGCAGTAGCCTTATGACACAGTGTATTGGCTTGCTGAAAGACACAATAGCCATTTCCATAGAAACGCCACAAAATAGGAAGTACTGCATTGTCTAGAATGTTCAGATACCTCTCAGAATTCACGTTCGTGGCACAACAAACAGAGGTCCGAGACCAAACAGGATCACACCGCCACCGCGAATTTCATAGTTTAGGTTACACAATCTGATAAGAGACTTCAGATTTGGCTACCGCCACACCCAGATTCATCTGCTCGTAGAGGAGTGGTAATGTGATTCGTCGTTCCATAACACAGCTTTCCAAGCTTCCACGTCCCCCCCTATACACACTCTTTGCACCACCGAAGACGACACTGCATGTTGATTCGGGTAATGAGAGGCTTGCATATTGCAGTTCTCCCATAAAAACCCATGTTGTGAGCATCGGTTCTGAACGTTTTTGTGTAGATTCGTGTGCCAGTCGAAGCCCGGGACTCCGTATTCAACGTGCCAGCCGAAGAATGGCAGTTTTTAGAAATTATTCTTCGCTGCACTCTACACTCACGTTCTGTTAGTGTGGTAGGTTGTCCCCTGCGGGTAGCACTCCCTGCGTTTCCATCTCAGTATGGTATCACTGATTGTTGACCTCGAATGGCCCAATCACACCGCCTGTTTCAAGCTCTGTCAGTTTCGTTCGAGCAGTCATTTCACTCGGACACAGTTGAACTGACTTAGGAACATCCTATTCTTCCAATTTATACCGTCTACAAACACGTTACATGGCACGATGCACATTCTTCATGGGGTGTCCGTTAACTTCTTTCCAAGGAGTATATATGAAGAAGAAAACATTCATCCTCTAAGCACCTTAGAGTTACTAAAGTGAAATTTATTTTATTTATTTTTTTTTTTTAACAAACACACATTTCACATTTTCCACCCTATCTTTGAAAAGACTTCGCCTGCTGTCGTTAAAAGCCTCTTCTAATAGCACAACTAGTCTATTTTTATTTAGAAAAAAACATGAAATTAATTTATGTCTATTAGCCGTTATTAAAAAAAAATGAATGAATGAATCTTCTATAGCTTTTTTAAACCTGCATGATTTTCTTCTGAAAAAATTGCAATCATGGTTTTCAGTAACTTATATAAAAGTCATGCGTTGGTGCAGGACATCGCGGTGATGCAGAGAACCCAATAGACACTATTCACACCGAGGTTGCTGATATTAACTCATCAAATGAACTAAGTGAAGCATAACTCGTGATACCAATCAAAGCTTGAATGACCAAGTAATGTCTATTGTGACATCACGCTTTCAGTGAATATGAGAATAGTAAGCGATGCTTTCTTTAATATGTAAATTTATAGGAATAACAAATTCATATAGTCTCATCTCCAAAATAATAATTGCGAACGTAATTTGGGAACAAAATATTTGGTTTTGAGATCGATTATCATTCACCCTTACCAGATTGCAATTAAATTGCCATCATAAATGGATTATTTGCATGGGTGGAAACTTTTACAAGAAACTACTTGATAATACAAGCATAATCTAAACAATGCGCTGGTTGTCAGATTATGCCAAAACAACCAAGGCCTTCAATGAGTGCGCTATTGTCTGTAAATTCCATATATTCATTAGGAGGTTTACATGTTCTATCAGAACAGCTTACTCAGATTTCGTTAAAAATCTTATAAACATTCCTATGGTACTACAACAGGAATCGAAGTCGGATCTTTTTCAATAAAGGGCATCGCAGCTAGAAGCGCTCTAGTTTTTTGCTAACTAATTAAATAAGCAGAGCCAGTTTTTTTTTTTTTTTTTTTTTTTTTTTTTTTTTTTTTAGAGAGAGAGAGAGAGAGAGAGTTGGGCTTTAATATCGAGAGGAGATAAAAATAGGAACAGGACAGAGGAATGACGGAGAACTACTAAAATAGAAACAAATACCAACATTAGTGAGGTGAGAATAGTTGAGCTGAATAAAAGCAAGAAAAGAAATTAAAATTAAAATGGGAAAAATAAGTAGAAGAAAAAAATATAAATAATTTTTTTAAAAAATGAAAAATTAGAGGAAGAATCAAAATTTCAAGGAGAGATAAAAAAAAAAGCATAAAAAGTAAAAGAATTGAAAATTCTGCTACAAAGACAGAAAAGAAAACAAAAATAAAATAAAATGGGATGATTCGAAGTAAATCAAGGCGAATACAAAGCATCAAGTTCTCCTTCGTTAGTGTAATATAAGCTTTGAGATAAAAGGCCTAAGACCAGGTAAAAGAAAACGATATATGTAAGAGCAAGGAGATTGATTACCCTACATTCAGACGACTTCTCACCGTTATGAGAGGAGAATAGTATGTCTGTCCGCTTCGAATACTTACGAGTGAGTTGTCAAATGCCCCGGAACATTAACGGGAATTTTTTGGAGGAGGTAAGAAGAAATCTGGCACATTTGTTAATTCTTTCAGCTTTATCTGAAAAGGAGCACAAAATGCTTCTTGCTTCTTTGGTAGGATCAGTCGTCCTTATTAAACAATACACATCTATAAAAACAGCATTAGTTTCCATCAAAGGGAAAAAATATATAATGAATAAATAAAGAGAAAAATCAGAGGAAGAATCAATATAAAGATTAGTGTAAAACGATCAGCAACTGTTCGGATGTTTAAGTCGAAATAAAGATGGTTGCATCAATCATCTTTACGTTTCACTAAATAACCTAACTCAAACTTTTAAAGGATAGTTTCAACTCGGGGAAAAATTAACCCCCTCGAGTTAGTGAAATATAAGCTGGTGAAACACGTCGATTAAAACGATAGTTTGTTGCACGCTTTAAACTCAAGTTAGAGTGTTTTTACTCGTGTGTGTTGAAAATCTACGCCTCCATCTGCGCGCAAGTGCTATAAATAAAACACGCGGAGTGGAGAACAAAAAAAAAATTTTTTTTTTTTAATAATTAGGGGAAGGTTTCTTGAGGATTTATTCACTACTTTAATGATTCATAAAGTATCTATTAAAAACTAGTTACGAACATTAACAACCTTGCATTTTAAATAAGTAATATTAAAATACTGATATTTGTGTATTCATTTGGGTAACGGCTACTAAAAAACACTTTTATTATAAAAAAAAAATGCCATTCTGTATGATAAACGGATACATTAGCAAGGATCACGGAACATTTTTCCCTACATAACTTAGTTGAATTATTATTAGTTAGCTTATAGAACTTTTAAAACCTGTAGTAGTCAAGTATATTATCAATCCATCATTATTCCATAGCCAAATAATTGAATGTGAATCAAAAAATTTATTGAAATCGACCACAGTGCTTCAATTATATTCTGTTTTTCATCTTAAGCTATTATGAAATCGATTTTTAATATTTGGAATTTTTACTCAACTTTGTAGAATTATTTCAGTATAAATTAATCCTGCAGAGGTCGCAGCTGATCTGATAGATACATGCAAATTGTTTATATAAATATTCTTACACATATCCAGTGTATAGCTTGGAGGTCGTGATTAGCTGCGCATGCGTATATTACGAGTGATATTCCACACTGTTTATTAAGTCAGTTTTGATTTAACGCGTGTTATGTAAAGATTTGTGATATTTGATAGTAAATTGTATCTGAGATACTGCGACCTCCGATTTCAGTATTGGTTTAGTTTTTTTTTTTCTTTGTTTGTTTGTTCAGTAATTTCTAGATTGTAACTGAAAATAAATAAACCATCATGTATTATATTTTCAATGTTTTTTTTCTCTAAGTTTTTATCGCATTTTAGCACATAATAATAATGAATGTATCTCTCAGATACACGCGACCTGCGCCGCAATTTTTTCGACTGCTACCTCCGCAGGGAATAACAGAATAAGTTTAAACTGGACAACTATTAAACATGAAATTCATTTCATAAATGTATGTGAAACTGTATTATACGAAACATTATTCCTCTTAGGAATAATGTTTCGTATAACTCAGAGCAGCCATTGAGAGGATGAGATGTATTCAGCGAAGTATAGTAGTGTGCCCTCTCAAGATGAGTCCATGGACTCCTTAAAGGTGTCACTTAATAATAATAATAATAATAATAATAATAAAGAAAAAATCATTTTCAGCCATAACTCATGGAAAATAATAAAGGTATCAATGGTTGATCATAAAAATTCAAGTAAAAAATATACAGAAAAAATTTGGATCCCTCTAGGCAGGACCATTGTTAGGGGATATGACAGAGAAGACAAAATAAATAAATAAATAAATAAATAAATAAATTGTGTTTTTATGGTTGATACGCAATTTTTTTCTAGGCAAAATTGTAAGTATAGATTAACAAGCTATCTCTTAATTATATGAAATGCAAGTTAAATTGAATGATTAGAAATATTTTTGGATGGCATATTCGTAATTCTTATTTGTAAGTATCAAGCTCATCAAGGCTGCAAAACTTACTAGCCGAGACTGGTTTATTTAGCCTTACTCTCAAAGATTTTACCTGGAAGAAGAGTTTAGACTATTTATTCGTGCAAATCAAGGATCTCATTCTTGCATAAATATTTTTGAAATAACCAGGTGAATATTTATCTACCCTGTTTCGTAAAAGATATATATCATAAAGATGTCTCTTATATGTTAAAAAAATGAGCCAAACACTAAGGAAACAGAAGGATGACAGTAACTACTACTACTACGTTTGCTGCCTTTTTTTGTAAATTTAATCGGCGTAACAAGCAACGGTGGTCGATTTTTGGTCGAAAACTGTTATGCAACCTGTAGATATGTCTGCAGCAGGGACGGCTCGTCCATAGGCACTGCGGAACTGCAGCATCCTCAATTTTTCTCGATTTAAAATTATTTATTAATAAATAAATTAATAAATGAGATTTATTAATTTATTTATATTTGCTTGTAATATTTAATTTTATCATCAACAATCCTATACAATTCTTTTATTTTGTATAAAAAATAATAAAAACCCATTTTGTAGCACTTAGGAGGGCGAAGGACTCTAGCGGCACTGTGTTTACCACAGTGTCATATTGCTACGCGCGCAAGCATATGTCATAGTGAGATGCGAGCTATTAGCGTAATGCGGCACTGTCCATCGTGCAGTTCCACTGTTGTTTATATGCAGTTTGCGCCAGTAGTAAAATGTTCGCAGTGCTTATCGTGTTTACTCCGTCTCTTTAAATATTTGGACATTACAATTAAAGACATAACATTTGTTATAGTAAATTTTAAGTATTCTCGGGGGACCCTGTAACCCCTAGAGAGCGCGTCCCCTGGGTGGCGGATAGGGGAGCCCACCATGTGTGTGTGTGTGTGTGTGTGTGTGTGTGTGTGTGTGTGTGCGTGCGTGCGTGCGTGCGCGCGCGTGTGTGTGTATATGGTGGGGTGATCCGAATATACTGAATAAGGGCTCGTGGACCAACAGGGCCATAAGGGGCAATCATCTTGATTGTAAGGGAAGCGGCACTCTCATGGACCCCTAGCTGGATCTATCCTCCTTCTTCTACTTTGAGGAAGATCCACTTACTTTAATCTTTCCTATAAGGCCTTATCAGACAACTCTTCTTATTTTATGGCCCTTATGCTATTAGAATACTCGAGGGCCATGGGGTCTTTTCATTTCTGGCCTTACAACTATGTCCTCTCTATAAACCTTACTATATTTCTTCTATAATCTACTCTTTCCCCTTCAACATATCCTATTCCTCCTATGGGTTTAAATTCGGAAGAAGGCTAGTTCAGAAGCCTTAAGGTAGCAGCCCTATCACTGAACTATTCCATCGCCAGGCTAGTCCCCTGACATGGAGAACATCATCCTACTTGTAAACTGACAGAAAAAGATAATCGGATTGAATCTATGGGAAACGACCCTGGAATGGAAAAGGTAAAACAAAAATGGAAACGACAAAATATAATACACATAGCAAACTGGAATGTAAGAGGAATAGCATATAAAGAAATAGAATTAGACCAGTTATTAAATGAAAGAAATTTTAAAATAGCAGTAATCACTGAAACAAAAAAGAAATTAAAAGGAACCATGAGAACCAAAAATTTTAATGTGATACACAATGGAGTCGACAGAAACCAAAGAGCACAAGCAGGAGTCATGAGTTGGATTCATAACTCCCTTTCAAAACAGTTAAAACATTAACTGTTGTGAAAGGGAGTTATGAATATAAATTAATATTCATAATTTATTTTTTATAAATTATGAATTATGGAATGAAAGAATAATAGAAGCTAGAATAAAAATAGATAGAGGCTATTGAACAATAATTGGTTTATATGCCCCGAAGAAGGAAGAGAACAGGATAATATTGATTTTTATAATCAGCTACAAAACATATATAATAAAATAAATAAAAATGATTACGTAATTTTAGCAGGAGACTTAAATGCAAGAATTGGAAACACTAAAATTAATAATAATAATATATGAATACATGGAGAACATACTCTAAACAGGAATGGCAAAATTGATCGACTTTGTAGTTTATAATAACCTAAAAATAATGAATTCCTTCTATAAACAAAGACATACATAAATATACTTGGGCAGCAACAGGATGGAAATCAATATTAGATTACTTCATATTAAATGAAAAGACATCAAAATTTTCACTAGATGTTAGAGTTCACAGAGGATATAAAATAAGCAGTGACCATTTCCTTGTTAAAATAAAATTAAGATTACCACCTAAATGGCTACAAGTAACAAGAACAGAAAGAAAATTTGAAACATTTGTTTATAAAACTAGACTATTAAATGACACACATATAAAATGGCTATATGAACAAAGAATTAAACAATATCTAGATAAAATAAAACAAAACAAAATGAAGAAATAGAAATAGAATGGCTTAATATAAAAACGATACTAAATGTAGCAGCAAATGAAAGCTTAGGAAAGACCAAAAAATTCAATAATAGGAATTGGAATAAATAATAAATAATAGGAATAAATAATGCAAAATTAATAATAGAGAAAAGAAGAGAATACAATTTAGAAACGCATATTGCATTTATTGGCTTTGAAAAAGCATTTGACAAAGTTAAAAGAAGCATTTTATTTAACATATTAAAAGAAAGACAAATACCAAATAATATCCTAAAAGCTATCACAAGTATATATGAAAATAATGAAATACAAATAAGATTAAATCACGAGCTATCATATACGAGAGAGATAAACCAAGGGGTCCGACAGGGATGTCCCCTCTCAGCAACTCTTTTTAATATCTTCTTAAATGAAATAATAATAAAATGGAATAAAAATTTACATCAAAGAATTAAACTTTCTCCTACAATGAACTTAAACACTCTCCTCTTTGCCGACGACCAAATAATAATTACAAATTCTGAAGATAACTTACAGAAAGCTATTTTAGATCTAACTGAGATATCCAAAGATATCTTATTTAGATGTGATATGATAATATCAACAGAAAAATCAAAAACTATGGCCTTTAAAGGACAAGATCCAGTAGGAACTGAAATAGTAATAGATAACAAGATCTCAGCGCAGGTGAATTCATTTCACTACCTAGGATGCACGATCACATATAAAAATGAAAAAGATATAAACGTAAAAATTGCAAAATATTTAAAAATAACAGGTGTAATTAACTCTATATTTAAATCAAACCTAGTTCAAAAACAAACCATACTAAAACTATACAATACATTAGCCTTACCAGTCTTAATGTATGGAAGCGAAATCTGGACAATAAAACAAAAAGACAAAGATTAACAACAGCAGAAATGAAGTGTATGAGAAAAACTGCAAAGTATACCCTATTTGATCACAAAAGAAACGAAGAAATTATGAAAGAATTAAACCAAGAACCAGTAATAGAAAAAATTAAAAAATATAAACATAAATGGATGGAACACGTTCAAAGAATGAAAACAGAAAGATTACCAAAACAAGCCTTAAAGTACAAGCCATTAGGAAAAAGAAAACCAGGACGTCCTCTTAAACGATTCAACGATGACTTCTAAGGCCGGAACAGGCCATGCTAGGCCTAAATCCTTGATACGCATGATGATGATGATGAATTTTTAAGTAATAAGAAGAATATATTTTATTTTTAAGTAATTTTGAATTATACTAAACTGTATAATTTTATCAATAAAAAACAATATTTTTTCATGTTTAATTTTTTTTTTTAAGTTTTACCATAATTTTGATATTTTATCCAAACACGTATACACTGTACTTACAAGTGTGTATGTATATTTCAAAAGTTGCAGCACCCCACGATTTCAAGCACGAGCCGCCACTGATTATATGTACATAATGCGTTGACATTTTCTAAACGAACACGTCCTTTCATGAATTAGTTAATTATAAAATATTATCAGTCTTCCCCTCCACGTATCTGTATATCGGTTTCCACCACATGATTCTATGCAAATAAACGGACACACGTATTTTGGCCCATACCCCAAACAAGTGCTCTGCAGATGAAAAGCCAAACGGCTATATTTTCTGG